>NC_136065.1:857711348-860111348 GCF_964261635.1 Lissotriton helveticus
TTTCTCCCTGTGGGAATTTATCAGTTATCACCACCCTTGCATCAAGTCAATACTTTCTACTGTCACTGTCTCTGCGTACTATGCAATTGCCAGGGTTATTCGCTGTTAATAAAACCATTAAACCATTACAGATAGCAGTAAGAAAAGCACAATTGTATTTAAAACAAGCATTGGTAAACGCAACAGGCTTCACCTATATGATTAATATTCATTGTTAGGTCTCGCGACCTGTCAATGCGCATGCGCATTGAGCGGAGCGAGACTATAGGGGCTTAAACAGACTTTAACTAACTGGCGATTTGATGCTGTGCCCGTGCGCTTTTAGGTCGATGCGCAAGCGCATTGACCTAAAATGCGCGTGCACAGCATCAAATCGCCAGCCATCTGTTCCCCAGCAGCTCTTCCCGCTCCGCCCCACAAGCTTCCCCCAGCGTGCGCTCTGCCTGAGCCGCACTCCTCCCACACCTTTGAAGTGAAGCTTAGCTTCACTTCAAAGGCCCCTGCTGCTTCACACCCTCATGCCGCTCTCCCCGCTCCGCCCCCTCCCCTGCCCGCCGTGTCGCATTTCTCCTCCCCCCTCCCCACAGCAATGCCCTCCGTCTTGTTTAGATTTCCCATCTCGAGTTTCAATCTCCAGCGTGGCAACATTAGAGCAGTGTTTTAGTGAGTATATTTTTCTAGCATTTTGCCACACGTTAGGTTATTATTATTTGTAATCGCTAATGCTAACATTGGGGCTCTATCTCCATTGACTTAGATTCATTACTGCTATCGGTTGGAAATATAGTAGCAGGCTATTCCTTCACTTCCGGTTTGAGTAAGTGTGTTACAGATCGCCTGCATCATGACACGCTATGTTTAGAGCGCACGGTGCTACACGTTGGTTTTACTGTGTCACTGTTTTTCCGAATACAGTTGTATTTTCACTCCACCCTTTGCAATATAACACAAGGGCATGGTTTGTGCCCACTTTATTTTATTTCATTTCACTCAATATACAGTGTTTACTCTTTTCACAAGTTTTTTGTGCACTTTCACTAAACTAACACACGGTGTCTTTCTTTACTGCTGTTATGAATTGACTTTTAGCTGGTACATCCGGTGTTATCTTTGACTCTTTTGTTTTGATTCAGCTATTGCCATTATATATTACAATAACTTTAAATTAAGAATTAATTATAAAAAAAATGTAAAAACCATTTTGATTTGTAATATCAATACATCGAAGTCACGTTAATACAACACATATTGCATTACAAATGCTATAGGTGTCACATTTGTGAAAGTTAAAACTATTGGCATTGTAAATGACAAAGCTATTAAAGTCGCTATTTTCAAAACTAACACATAAATAAAAAATTTGTCATTTACAATACCAATAGCTCAAACTTTCCTAATGCGAGACCTATTGCATTGCAAATGCTTGTTTTTATTGTTGTAAGTTTTAGCTTGGTGCGCAGTTGTGCACTATAAGTTACTGACACTTCCATAAAAGTGTTATGACCTGTTTATTGAGAAAGCCAATATACAGTGCAGTAACTGGTTGTGATATAATGCTGGGAGATTAGGCAAAGGGCGGTGGACAAAGAAAAAAAAAACATGCAGCAGCCAAGCATGTTCGAAATGCTTGCAGATACGAAGAGTTTAGGTAAAGGGCGAAGAACAAACCAAATAAGCACAGCACAAGGGCTGTGCAGGCAAAACCTTACAAGAATGTTATATGTTGGAGCCCACAGAGGATGGCAGCATTTGAGTAGACCTATGTGGCTCGGTGGAATATGAGCGCACTTTCAGTTCTCCCGGCGATGTTTCTTTGCCCAGCGGGAGTGTCTAGTGATGCGGTAAGATGAGCTATCAATTTTTAGCACTTGCCGATCCTCACTTCTGCCGTGAAGCCCCCTTTCATGTGACGGCTCGAACCCTCTCATCGAGCCGGCCGCCATTTTGCCTGATCTGCGGTTGGGCACGCTACTGGAATCCTTTCATGGCTGTGTGAACTCCTGCAGAAGGCAATAAATTCCTCTCTCCTCTCAATGCCCGCATATAATGACAGCTCTTTAACAGAGTCTGCTCCCATTTAATCAGTTTCCATATTAGGTATTGCCATTTGCTTCTCTCTTTATGAATTTTTCTCACTTGTCCTGTTGCAATGGAAAATATCTTTTTGTAATTTTTATCTATATTTGGAGTTCTTATACAGTTTCTTCTAATTGAACCTTGGAGTGTGTGTTTTTTTGTACTGAAGTGTTGCTTTTTAAGAATATATATTTTTTTATATTTTCTTTTTTTTATAAATTGGTTTTTTTTTTTTTTTTTTTTTATCCTCATTTGCCTGATCCTCCTCTTATTCAGCCTCCAATTGCCAAGCATTTATTACTCAGAGTGCAGGCCTCCTGCTGCCCCTGATAATGCGGTTGGTTGCCCTCGGCAGGGATGGCCTGAAGAGAGGACGGGGTGTGACTCCAACCTTGGTGTTACACCAGTTGAACTAGCCTTGGAGCCAACCGAAGGGGGCCTAGTTCTTGGAGTTACTAAGGCATAATCATTGGACCGGGGGGAAAAAAAAAAAAAAAAAAAAAAACGGCTATTGCTTCCACTGAACCAAATAGTTCCAAAACGCCCGGTTACGTGAGCCACCTGATCTCAACATGTCAGTCTTAGAGGTTGTATACAAAGATGTTAACCAGTTTGCATGTGTTGGTGGAGTTTTTTCTATCCAAACCTTGCATATCTCTCTCTTGCAAGTAGTATTGCGTAAAACAGAAATGTCCTTGCATGGCCCTTTATACTGTTGTCCCATCCGAAAATAACCAGGGGAGTGTTAGAGAAATCGAGATGTTAAGAATCGAATCCAGGGTCGCTTTAACCTCATTCCAGAACTGCAATAGGTTGGGGCAGTCTATAAACATGTGAATGTCTGAAGCTGCGATGTAATTGCATTTATTGCATTTTTTTCCTGGAACGAATTTAGACAGTTTTAAGGGGGTAAAATAGGCTCGATGTATCGTAAAAAAATGGTTGCGCCTAAGCCATGCCGGTTTAACACATTTATATAGCAGGGTGCAGGATTTCTGCCAGATTTCAATACTCTGGGCCCCACATTCTATGCCCCATAGCTGTTCCGGGAGGATAAATTCTCCATCTATCTCTTCTAACAGACTCCAGTACCACTGCGAGACTTCTTTACCCCCTCCTGGTCTTCCTACCAATTTCTCTTCAGTGGAGCTGCACTTCCCAAATGTTACCCCTGACCTGTTCATTGTTTTAAACCAACTGTTTATTTGTAAAAATTTAAACCTCGAAAACTCTGAGCCCAGTTGGTCCCTTAACTCCTCCCAAGGCCTCAATGATTCGCCTACCAACAGATCTCCCCATGTTGCTATTCCTCCTTCTCTCAGCGGAGTTGCCAGCCTGTCTTCCAGACAAAGCGCAAACCCGGAGATTCCCAAATGGGTGCAAAGTTAGAGTAATATTGCAATCCTAGTTTCCTCCTTATATGAAACCAGGTCTTCGCTTGGGACATAAGAATTTTTAATTTAACTTTTTTGAAATATTTCTGATCGCCGTATTTGAACATATAGCCATTAGTTGGTAAACCGGCTCCGGTCAGCATCGCATTAAACATGAGACCTATAGATGTATTAGTTGGGACTTTTAAGAGCATTCTTGAGTGAGACAATGGAAAGCCCACGCATAATACTGCAAATCAGGCAGAGACAATCCCCCCTTTTCCCTCCTCCTTCTCAGTTTCTTCCATGCCACTCTTGCCGATTTGTAACACCACACAAAAGAATTAAGCTCTCTTTGGCATTTCTCTAAGGCCACATTATCAAAAGCGAGAGGGATAGTGCTAAAAATAAAAGTGAATTTAGGGAGAATGGACATCTTCATCAGATTTATTCTGCCGAGGACAGTCAGTGGAAGACTATATTTGTTTTAAAAGTTACTATCCCATATTCCAACACATATATGGGATGTTTGAAAAAGGCAAACATCTGACTTCCACTTTCTGTAAATAAGTTTATTAAGAACTCCACTATTTTTTCAAAATTTTCAAATATGGAGGACTCCTTGGCTGCTTTGCACAAAGGTAGCTCTTCATCTGGATCTAACGGGAATCCTGTCTTACCCATTACTGGGGGGGCTACCACCAAACATCTAAAAAAAGACCCTCCTTTTCCTACAAAATCTGCTTCATCCGTTTCAATGGAGCTCTTGTTGGAAGAGATATGTGCCTTAAGACCATTTATGGAAGAAACCAACTCTAAATTGCAGCATCTCACTGATAAGTGGTCCCAAATGGAGGAAAGGCTGAATATAGCGGAGCAGAACTTTACGCCCTTTGGTTCTGCTGTCGGCAAAATTCAATCTCTTCAAACCCATGTCTCTTCTCTCCATCAGCAGATCGGAAACTTGGAAAATAGAACCAGAAGGAATAATCTACACCTTTATGGTTTGCCCAAAGGATTGAAAGGCTCTGATTCTGTTACTTTTTTAAAGTCTTTCCTTCCCAAGCTTTTAAATATGCCTGCGGACACTCATCTTAATATTTAGAGGGCTCATAGACCGGGGCCTCAGTCAACATATGTTTCCCGTGCACCCAAACCAAGAGGAGTCATTCTGTACTTTCTTGAATACAAGGACCTTTTCAAAGTTCTTGCAGCTGTCAAGTCATTAAAACATATTTCTTGGTCAGATAATCATCTATTTTTCTCCCAGGACTACGCTAAATCTACATCTGACAGGCGCAAAGAATTCCTCAATCTAAGACCTGATCTTCGCCTGCTTGGAGCTCATTTTGGCTTATTCCACCCATGATAGTTTAAAGTTACCTACAAAAACAAAACTACTACATATGAGGATCCGGTTAAATTCAAGAGCTTTATTAATGTTTGCAAAATTGAAAATATGGACACCTCAGAACCTCCGTATCTCAGAGTTTTCATTGTTAGATAATTGTTGGTAATAATTTGTTCAACATTTTTCTTGCCTCCATATAATGTTCAGGAGCCTCTTTCTTTTTTGTTTTCTATAGTCATTATTATAGTTCATATATATTTTTAATCTTTATTTGCTTTCTTGCAGGTATATTATTCATGTTTGTGGTCTTCCCTGTATTATGTAACGTGCTGTGCTCCTCTCGTACTCTCTCCATGGACTCCCGACGCACCATCTATTTCATGCGGCCTCACGCCCCACCCCAACCTTCACCTGGACACTGCTCTTCTTAGGTATGTTATTCCAGTCATTTGTTTTGTCATCACTGTATTTCTTCTTATTTTATGGACTATTCTATCTTTCTTGCTATCTCTTTCTCTCAGCATTATATTTCTCCCTCTTTCGTTCTCACGTCTAGTTCCTTTTTATCTTTACCTTATGGGTTTTTGCTATATATATCTCATGATAAGGTCCAGTTTTTTTGTTACATTTTTATGCCCCTACGTTCAACAACTCCCATTTTTGGTCTGCACTGAATCAGATTCTTTTTAAATATCCTGAAGAAAATTTTATTCTAGCCTATGATTGTAACCAGGCAGTCGATCCCTTTATTAATTGTCACTCCAAGGTTACCTTTATACCAAGCAGTACCCACAAACTATTTGTCCAAACTATTAAGCAATGGAAGCTCATGGACGCCTGGCGTCTTTGTAACCCTACACTGAGAGAATAAACGTACTTCTCTCCTGCCCATCAAACTCAATCTTGAATTGATTATTTTTTAGTATAACATAATATTTCACAGTTTCTACGTTCTGCAGACATTGGATCAATTTTAATTTCTGATCATGCCCGTTTCCCTTCAATTGGATCTCCCTCTCTGTTCTCGTACCCCTGGCAGATGGCGTTTTAACAATTCACTTCTCCTAGATCCTAATTTTACCTCCTCCTTTGAGTTGCTTTTGCAACATTATTTTCACATTAATCAGAGGACTTGCCCTTTCATAATATCTGGGATGGTTTCAAAGCAACAGCATGTGATTTTATTATCTCATATGTTGCTAAGAAGTGAAAAGCATCATGTACTCATATATCTGACCTTTTAGACCAGATAGAGAGACTGGAACATTCCTTTCATACTTCCAAATCAAAAGATTGTTCATCTGAACTTATTCACACTAAACTCCAGTGTATCAAAGAATCCACAGAAAGGGCCTCTTTGTTCTTGTTAAAGTCTAGTGCAACATTTTATGCCGGTCAGAATAAGGCAGGCAAATTATTGGTGAATTACCGCAAGGTTAAGAACAACAAGTTTATTATTGAATCAATTACTGACGCAACTCAAACACTGAAATATAAGGATTTGGAGAGTTTGGATGAATTTGTTCAATATTATAAGTCCTTGTATACACCTGAAAATGTGACTTCTGACCTCGACATCTCTCAATTTCTATCCTCTGTTCATAGACCTGCAGACAAATGTATTGACCTTTCTCTGTTGGAAGATGACATTACACAATCCGAATTACATATTGCACTGAACACACTAAAAAATAGATAAGACCCCCGGTCCTGACGGCTTTACTGCTGAATTTTACTCACATTTTGCTAAGTAACTCCTCCCTAAATTGTTAAATCTCATACCCTCTTTCTCATTCTCCGGCTCTTCTTCTGGTTCCTTTTTGGATGCTTTAATTTGTCTTATCCCTTAGGTAGGTAGGGAATCCTCATTTCTTCAAAAATTATAGGCCAATCTCACTGGTTAATGTTGACCATAAAATATTTTCTAAAGCTTTAGCTCTGAGACTTGATTCCTATCTTCCTGATCTGCTTGGTAAGGAGCAATCAGGTTTGGTCAAAGGAAGATATCTTTCGAACAACTCTCATCTTTCTTTTTATATCCTTTCCAAATCTCCCACTAAAACTGAGTCGGTTGCAGCGATTGCTTTAGACACTGAGAAAGCATTCAACCATTTCTACTGGCCTTTCTCTTCCACACTCTCCATTTGTTTGGTTGTGCCCCAAATAGTATTTCACTAATTTCTCTCTTGTATTCTGCGGCTATCTGTGCTAACAGCCTTACTTCCTTTTATTTTTCCTTGGGAAGGGGCGTACGGCAATGCTGTCCACTTGGACCTTTTCTTTTTAATTTAGCACTCAAACCTTTTCTTTCTCGCTTGTGACAGAATCCGGATATTAATGGCTTTCCCTTTAATGGTTTACAGATTACATTTGCAGCATTTGCAGATGATGTCCTATTGTTCCTCTCCCAACCTATCTCCTCCCTGCCAGCTTTTTTTCAAGAGGTTGCCTCATACAGTAATGTCTCTGGATATAAGTTGAATAAGGAAAAATTTGAAATACTGCCCCTGACTAAGTTTACTTTTAGAGAGGAATTCACCATGTCCAATTTTTTGTGGAATTCTTGGTTTGGGATTCACCCCCTCTGTCCCTTCTTCAATATCTATAAACCTAGAAAAATGTGTGCATAAATTAACCACTGTAACCGCTAGAAGGCAACCGCTCCATCTTTCCTGGTGGGGTCGCTTGTATACCATTAAAATGATGCTGTGCTCCATTGTATTGTTAACTATTTCTAATATCCCAGCATCCATTCCTCTTAAATACTTAAAGAAGATTAACTCTATCCTTATCTCGTTCCTATGGAACCATCAAATTAACTTGTCTAAAATTGGAGGGACGTGTTATATTTCTGGACTTTCCCAGCTATCATAAGGCTTTTCTATTACACCAATCATCTAGGTGGCTTTCTAACTCTATGACGCCGGGCCCAATATGGATGGATGTGGAGAAATAATTTCTCCCCCCTTCTCTTGTAAGTAATATTTATCTTTCACTCGGAAACCACAGTCTCTTTCAACACCTATTCTTAAGTACTCATGTAAATTATTGGATTCCACTCTATATAACAATCCCACAGATATTGATACTTTTCTTAGATCTACCAATAATAGTAAGCCCATTTACTGGAAATCCTTTAGAAACAAAGGTTTAATTCCGCCAGAGATCTTTTAAGACCGTTACTGCCTTATCGAAGTTTCAACAGGGGAATTTATTCGCCCCTGATCAAGTTCTTTGAGACAAAATGGCTACTTTCTTTCAATCAAAAGTTCAAACTATTTATGAAGAACTAGAGGGTCAAGGCTCTGACCCTGCTACCTCACAGGCCCAAATAAAGGGAGATGTTTCAGCTATGAATAGCCACCTGACTAGCTTTGCGCCAATTACAGTGGACTCAGTTAATGACCTGTTACTGGCCACTGAAACAGGATCCCCATCTGATCCATGCCTACCGGACATCATCCATGGTGTCTAGAATAAAGTTAGTGTTCTACTTGCACCCCTCCTGAACAATGTTATCAGGACTGGTGACCTCTCAGTTTCTTGGAAGAAAGCATGTATCAGACCCATCTTAAAGAAACCTTCCCTTGATCCACTCGTAGTAACAAACTATCGCCCAATATCTTGCCTGCCCTTAGCAGACAAAATTCTGGAAAAAGCCATTAACTTGGAGCTAAATGACTACCTGAACACCAACAATCTTCTAGATCCCACCCAACACGGCTTTCGATCGGGTCACTGGACGGAGTCTGCACTAATCAAGGCCACCAAGGAAATCCGTTGGCAAATTGACGGGGGTGGCAGAGCTGTCCTTATCCTACTCGACCTATCAGCTGCATTCGATACAGTCAATCATACTTACGCAACGGCTGGAGGAAATAGGAATTAAGTACACCGCGCTAACCCTTCTCCCCTTCTTTTGTAGTGTAGTTCCTATTATCCCAATAGGCTCTGCGCATTGGAATAATATCTTCAATAGTATAGACGTAGGACTGTGGTTAACTAGGTCTTCTACCGACGATATTAGACTTAAAGTTATGTGTGTGCCAGCTAGCTCAGAGTTCACTAAAAACTTTCTCGAATAGGCAAGGAGGAGTTTAACCTCCCTGGATAGACAGGAAGGGATTTAGTTTCTGACAACCATAGAACATGACAACTTTGCTCTCCCCTAATCAAGAGTATATCTCTAGAGTCGTGTGAAAACAAAAGACAACTTATTTTACTCAGTCAGCACGTGCATTCTTTGTTTCACCAGATTGTAGAGAAAAGGAAGAGACGGGCGTGTTCAATAAAAAGGTGTTATTTATAGATCAGTCTCCTTTCTCATACAAGAGAAATGAATCGCTATTATTGCAATACTTATAGTTAAGTAAAGTGGATACAGTAAAAGCAGAATTATAAAATAATACTGTAAAAGCATTGATATGGTTTCTTAGCCATATGATACTTAAAATGGATAAAAGTTATATACATATATACATTGACTAATCGTACTCAACTGGTGCTTCTAGCTACGCCTACACCAGTGTACCTGACCTAAGCCTAATACGTGGGCGGGAGTAGATAAGTAGCAGTTTAAGTTAAGTTTGCTTTGCCAAGGATCTGATTCAAGAATTCTCTGTGAGGGGTTATTCAGTTCAGTACCTGGGATTTAGAAGGCTGGAGGGCTGGTATCTCAATCTCAGGACTCGATATCCCAGTTGCCCGCAAGGGCGGCTGGAAACGCCGGGGCTGGATTTCTCGGCAAGAGAAAAGGCAGCGTCTCTCTCAGCGCGTCAAAAGGGAGGGGCAGCGTCCGTGGGCTTTTTCTGCATCTGCTGGGCTCCTCGGCAAGTATCGCTGCTCCAATCTCGTCACCACCGTGTGTTTGCTTAGGGCAATGTCGGTAATATTTATACCTGAAAGGTGCCGAGATTGACCTAAGGATGGACATAAATACGTCAATAAGGATGTCATAAGAACCGGTCGTTCGTACATTCTTTACTGGAGTTCTTGGTTAAATCAAAACAATAGCTGCGGGGGATTTCCCAGGTTGCTGGAGGTTTGATTTGTTTTGAGAACTCGGTATGCTTTCTATGGGAGCTGGGGGAATAGTGCTTGCCTAACGTGGTAGCATGCGCTATGACCTAATCAGAAAACGGGTTTCTGTGCCGTTGTATGGCTACTATTGATTTATTAACCGGACAAGGGTCAGAAACAGGAATATTGATACAGTTCCCATAGGAAATACATCACACCCACTCCACGGAATCTATGTCCATATTTACTAACCTAAGCATAGTAAACATAACTAATATTGTATGTGTATTCAAACCGCCCCAAAATACATTACATTTGCATTAAATTTGGATTTGCGTAACACATGAAAAAATGAATATAGTTACTGTATGCATTCAAGCAGTGTAATCATTCAAAGAGGATGCACATTTTATATCAGCACGAATGATTTTGCGAATGATTTGCGAAAATAACACATGAAATGGCTCTTAGTACAGAAGAAAAAGTGCGAGTCCATTTCATCACATAGAAATACAATCGTATGTGTAAATAACCCAGAGGTCGAGGTAAAGTCTTCTAGAGGTACCTAAAAATAGAAGTGTCTGTTCTCTAAGAATAGTTTACTTTAAGCAGAAGATAAGTGCCTGAAAGGTAAATATTTTGGATGTTTGGAGAACGTTCCTGTTTGCAGGAGCAGACTCGAAGAATTCTTAGTGGCTTTATTTTTAAATTTGAAGGCCAAATTCAGAGTTCAGGGAACGCTGTGTGCACGTTTGCTCAAAGTCATTCTTTCTGTTCTGGTGAAAACATCATATCATTTAGATGTTCGAAAAAACAGTCAACAGCTTCTGGTGAGAGTTCGACAAGGTTGGAAAATGACGCTACCATGCAGTCATGAGCATGATTGCTTTCAGTGATGGTTTGATCAGCATAGCTGACAGATGGTCGTACCTGATCGATGCTGCTTTCTTGTACTTCACTACCCTTCAATCGCAGTGGTGAAGTCTCCACGAATGCCGTCATCGGGATTGGTAGCCGCTGGGGACAGCACAATGCATGAGCCTTAACTGGACTCAACAAAGTCTCTGCATCCAATGGCACTTCTGATTGTAGTGTGAGACAGGTGTCCAACACGCATTCTTCGCCGCATAGCAAGCACCTTAATACAGGCATAACACAGTTCTGCCACAAGGGTCTAAATGAAAGAAACCAAGTCATATTTAAATCTCGTAGCCGTGCTAATCCAAGGACTTTAGTTATGCGGTCCCGGTAGCGGATAGCTAGGATCGTTTCTTCCATTGTTGTTGGAGTCATGTCTGTGACACGGTTTGCCATATCGAAGCAAAAGTAGCAAAAATAGGATGCCTGCTACTAGTCCCAACAGGAGAGGTAGTCCGCCAAAGAGGGAATGGACGAAGTTTGGAAAAATACCCAGGATCGCTTTGAATGGTGTTAAAGCGCCTGAAAAAACTGTCTTAAATACACTAGCGATACCACTTGTATCAGAAATATTTAAGATTTCGTTCAACATTTCTGCGAATTGTAGGGGGCTATTAGTTGATAGCAGTGAATGAATCTCTGCCGTTGTCCTTGCAACTTGGAGATCATACGTTTCTTTTGATGACGTCAACCTGGTTGGCGTCTGTAGGAGCACAGTCTTCATTCTGCTTAAAGTATCAATTCGAATAGAAGAGAAATTAAAACTGGGCCATAACCTTGCCTCCCTGTCTGGAGTATCGTTTGGGAACAATACTCTTTCACAGCACATGACCCTGGTAGTCACGCTTACGAGATAAGGTTTTCCGGGCATTAGGCTGCAACATCTGCGATCTACAATTAGAATGTAACTCCCGTTCGAGAGTCTCCTAAAGAATGGTTCTATTCGTGTTGCAGGTGTGCCTAGCTGGTGACATGAAAGGTTATTTGAAGTCCCTTCACAGGCCCCATGCAAACTTAAACCCTGACACAGAAGTATACCACTTAGTGATTTTGCACAATTATTGCCACTAAGAAATACACTCTGTCCTTTATTACTAACACATGTGTGTGCATAGGGCAAGTCCCATGTCGACTTAATGTATCCTTTACCCAACCTTTCATACTGGCCTGCCTGTATATATTTTTGGTAGTATTGAAACTGGAAAGTAGTTATCGGAATATTTATTATCCCATGTATTATCCATTCAATGACAGGTCGTTCTGACATTGTCAATGGTAATCTCTCAAGTTTTTCAATGCTCAGAATTGTATAGTCAGCACCCTTCTGTGCCAAACTGATTTGTTTATCAGTAAGGTTAAAGATATTAAATAATGACGTTGTGTTGATTAAACGCCAAGGCACATAGCCTGAACGCAGATTTTGTAACGTCCAGCCAAGCTGTACAATAGAACGTAATTGAGACTGACCGTGTTGTAACATCAGTAAGTCTTGCTCTATCATATCGATTGCTGAAGACACAATACTGTCCAGTGAATATATTCTGGAAGACAGAGTCATTAACCCATTGTCCACAACAGAAAGTGATTTTTCCAAATTAACACCGTCAATTTCCCGTATTTTTTCTGCTGTCTCAATTTGAGTTTCTTTCCAAGCTTCGTTGTAGGCTGCATATATAGAGGCCGCTATGAAACGTTTTTGACGCTGTTTGCGTGGTCCCATAATGAAATCGCGCAAGTCAGCACCTTCTTTAAGTAAATTAGGTGTTGCTTAATTTCCGCCAGTGTGGATGTATGTAGCCACTGAAGGCAGAGCTTTCCCACACTGTAAGTAGTTACAATCCCTGGATGTTGTCTCTGGGAGTATCTTGGGTCTGGCCTGGTCAATGTGAACCCCTGTATTTTGTTCAGGAATCTGTCTTGACAGTTATTTGTGTCTGTGGGCCAGATCAACCATTTTTTCCATTCAGGATGTGTTCTGTTTTGGTTTAAAATACTGGTTACGTCTATCTCAACATCAGAGGTGCTATTACTATCCATTGTTGGCTTTGGAATAGACGGTTTGTTTAAGTCTTTGATTTTGGCTAGACCAAGACAGCTGGTCTGCTGAATTGTGTCATTCAAAAATATAATTTGTTCTGGGATCATGCAGGCTCTAAATAATGATTCTATACCTTGCACTTGCCAATCTTTTGTGCCCCAGATCGTTTTCGTTTCAATGTTATCGTTCCAGAAATCAAAACCAAATGTATTCATTTTTTCAAAAAATGAGTCTGAATATATCAATTTGTGTTTGTAAGCATTGTTTTCACTCCTGTCTTATTTAACAATTTGAAGTAGAATGTTTCTGCATTACTTGTGTTAAACCCTGAAAAGTATGAATATTTATCATAAAATGTTTTTGAACTGCCTTTTGGTGGAGTTGCACAATGTTCCCATTGGTTAAAATTTAAAACATTTCTAGGCTGAGTAGATTTATGCAGATAATAGTTACCATAATGGTTATAGCAAAACATTTGATCGTAATTTGATGAACCTTGTAAATAATCATGTTCTGTAAATTTGGCTGACATCACTAGATCAGACATCATATCATTAATACTTTCAAAATCCCAATCATCAGCGAATGTGCTTGGTTTTACAAAGTCACTTAATGAAATCTTAAATTGGTGTGGGTACTTCAGGAGTTCAACCGGACCATATATTTCATATTCAGTTTTGTCCCATGCTACCCCGCCGGGTATAGGATTGGCTGTGAAGTTGACAGAAGAAAGTTCTCTTTTCTCGACGTGTGAAGATGTGTGTGGTTTAAGGACCAAGTTGATATTCTGGCTTGCTGTGTCCATTTTAGCATATCTTCCCTCAATGAAATGTCCCAAGCATAGTACCATGATGAGCCAAAGTATGAGGATAAATGCACCAAATGCCACCCAAATTTCAATTCACGGAGAAATCAGATAGGTTTCTTTTAGTTGTTGAAAAAATGTCTTTGCTTTGTCTTTAAAAGTTCTTTTCGTTGGATGATCGTGAGGTTCATTCAGATCTTCAGAAAAATCATCGAAGTTGATGAAGTAGCCGGATGCTGTTCTGTCTATTGTTTCAATTGCATCTGGATTACTTTTTGTTTTTAGGATTTGCTTTGTTTCATTAGCATAGTCCGTTACATCACTGTAGAGTGGAGTTTCTTGATGTAAAGTTTTGATTTGGGTTTTAAGAGGTTCAAGTTCTATTGCTTTGTTGCATAGTCCTTGTTGGTTCACTGTAGATTTTTAAAATGTGATTAGTCTTTCAGTTGGAACCTCTGTGGATGTAGCAAACTTTGGTGTTCTACTACTTCTTGGGAGTCCACTTGGCCTACTACTTGTTATCGGCCACATGATTGTGGTTTAACCAGGTCGATCGATACAACTCGGTTCTCCTTTTTACCAGCAAGGGGCGGTAGTACTACTGATCTTGTTCCGTTGACAGACAAGACAGGAACTGCTTTTCTGTAAGAAGGCCCAAATTCCTTCTTCACCGCGATCTTCTCTCTGACCAGATCCCCGATTTTTGGAATCCAGACAGGCCTTGCTGGGACAGGTGGTTTCTCTTCAGTGGTTGTTGGCTGTTGTTTCAACTTTATGTTGCTCAGGTCTCTTCTTGTTTCATTTAAGTCCTGTAAAATAGCCAAGCGATCTTTGATATCAAAGCATTTTTCTTTAACCACTGAAGTCTGACTATCTAAGTCCTGGACTAACATTCTAGTCCCAAATAATAGTTCGTACGGACTGAGACCTCTCAGAGAATTTCTTGGCAGATTATTCAGACTACGTTGGACACTTATTAAATGTTTGACCCACCCAGCTCCCGAACCTAAAACCTTTGCTGTTACCGATTGCTCTATGCCTTGGTTTTTTCTTTACACCATCCTGTTTCCCTCAGGAAGGAAGTGAGAAGAGTCCCGCAATGCAATGCTCATTCTGGCCAAGCACCCCCCCACAAGCTTTTTGGAGCTAAAGGAAAGATTTTGGTCAGGACGTAGCCTGCTTCTAGCGTATATGCCATTATAGACTCACAAATCTTTTATAACAGTTCAGACGTCAGCCGATAGTTGGGGTCTACATTACAAGTGAAAATAGTCTCTACATGTTAATAAGACGCATTATTCATACTGGGTGAGTTTATGTTGTTAGCCTATTCCTTATTGAGCAAGAAGCCGTGGGAATACACCGTTTCGTTCACCACTGCGATCTCTGTTGCAGTTTGAACAGCTTCTCGCGAATAGGTGTTGGTCCAGACTCATTCCTGGCCACCAGTATGTTGATTGTAATTCTGCTAGAGAATCCTTAATTGTGCGATGTCTAAGACCTCGCCAATATGTGCGTCTACTATTAACAAGACTCTCTTGTTCATGTTTGGAATCACTCTATCCCCACTCCAGGGATTCGAGCAAAAGGAACGGAGTTTGCATCGATTATGTATGTATAATTGAGTGGATAGTTGATCGGTAAAGCTGAGCAGTCGCCTTTTGATGACGTTTTCACCGCCAGCACTGTTTCACCGTCAATGTATTTTACTGAACGCTTTTTTGTAGCTACGGAAGCCGATTTGGTTGCTACCGCTGTGGCTGTCTCAGCCAATGAATTCCCTGCAACGTGAACGCCATCACGTTGATGACTCAGTGAATGTATCACGTGAGTTTTTAGTAAAGTAAAGTAAAAGTAAAAGTTCTTTCTGTAAAAGAACTACTTGTTCCCAAAGCGATTTTTGCTTTATTGTGGCACCTGTGTCATCTTTGTAACCGATTTGAATCCATTTCTGTAAATCGTTATTGTATGATTTGACGCAGTAATACGAATCGCACACTATAAGTGTCGGGAATTCGCGATCGGCATTATCTAGCGCCATTTTTAACGCTATTATTTCAGTTTGTTATTCTGCGTTATTTTCTACTGAGTGTGTTTTTGTAAATAGAGGTCTCAGTTTACCTCCGCGCCACACGTCTTTTACAATCTCGCATGTGGCGTTGTATGCTTGCTCTCCCCATACTGAGGGTTGAGCATGTCCGTCTGTATAGATTACACAGGCGTACTGTCGTAAAGGCAGAATGTCGATTGGCAGAGGATATTCTCTCTCATATTCTAGATATTTTAATTCATTCATTTCTGGATCAAAATAGTATTTCACTTTGTCTGTAGCAACAGAATTTACCCACTGTATCCATTCTGGATTCAGTGCCGTTGTTGGTAAGTTACATGGGGTTGTTAATGCCTCAAAAGCTGATTCTGCTGTTCTGACTGTAATACGTCTACCGTCAGCTTGGTATTTTTCTCTTGCTACAGCTGTTTGAACCGCATGAACAATGTTTTCCTTAATGCTGAACTTTTTTTCAGCTTCTGTGTATAAGTGTGATTTGTATGCTATCGGTACCTTTTCTCCCTCATTAGAGGTCAGGTATGTGAATCCGTATCTTCCTGGGATGACTCGAATCACAAGATTGCGTGTGTTGTCACGTGTTTGTAATTTTGTTTTAACTAACATGTCTGTTTGTAATGATCTCAAAATTTCTGTGTGTTTTTGAGTCCAGTTGATTCTTTTAAAATCTGGTTTTATTAAATCATAGAGGGGTTTAACCCTCTCTGCATAATTTACAATGTATGTTCTTCCGAAATTTAGGAAACCTAGAATTGATTGTAAGTTTTTTTGTGTTCTAGGTGCTTGGATTACAGCACATTTCTCTAGGAAATTGTCAGCCAGGCTTTTGCCTTCACTTGATAATTCACATCCTAAAAACAGGACAGTTAGATGGGCAATACTTGACTTTTTAAAGTTGAATTTGTAACCCTCTGCTGCGAACCCAAGTATTATGGTGTTCACTCTTTTCAAGTGAGTATCCAAGTCATCATCTGTTAGATAGATGTCATCGACATAAGATAATGCCTCGTGATCATATATTTGTAGTAACTCTGTTACTCTCGCTGAGAATAATCCTGGGCTGTTCTTGAACCCCTGTGGTAAACGACAGAATTGTTTTGGGTTTTTTTTGCGCCATTTATTGAAAACGCGGTCAAATATCTGCTTTCTGGTGCTATATTTTGACAAAAGAATCGGTTAGAGATGTCTAATGTTGTTTTGTATTTTTTGCGCACTATGTTATTCATTAGTGCTGCACTGTGTGAGTTTTGTACTGCAAAAGTTTTGCAACATGAGTTCAAGTGTCTGTAGTCCAAAACAAGACGATATGAATTATCTGGTTTGGATACAGGAAACAGAGGATTGTTCATTTGTGAGGTGCAAGTTTCAATCACCCCCTGGTATTCAAGTTGATCTAGGATCTCTTTCACCTGTTTTTTAGCTTCTTGCTTAATTGGGTACTGCCTCTGTGCAGTAGGTTGTGATTTTAACTGGATTTTGTGAGGAGGAGATTCCTCATCCCATCCCACATGGTTTTTATATAATGCAGGAGCTTGGGCTACTGCTCACTTTCTTGCAAGTGTATACTTTTTATGTATTGGAATATGATTAGAGAAGGCAGGCATAATTATTTCTTCGCCATGAGGGCACTCCCTGACAAACTCTGGTGGCCAGTCTTTTTCAGCTAGAAGGATGTCATAGCCTTTAGAAAGATTATCCCAAAACAGACCCATTATCTTCCTAGTCTTATCCCCTTCTATACGCAATGTTATTTCATATATTTTATGAGGTTTGCTAACTCTGGTATCTGCAGTTTCCACCTGAATGTATTCATTCGTGTCCACTGTCTCCAGATGATTCATCAGGATCTTGTGAGCTATGCTCACTTCTGCTGCGCTGTCTAGCATTGTCTGAGCCCATTCTCCGTTTTTCAGTTGTGTCCTCAGTATTCTCGGCATGGTTGATTACTTTAATACTGGCTACCTTCTTCTTTGGAAATTGTAATTTTTTTATTTTGATGAGCAGGTTCCTTGTATTTGGACTTGACGTGCTCTTCCCTGTGTTCTGATCGTCCTCTTCTTTCCGATTTCTGCGAGGAAGTCTGAAAAGATTGAGAGGGACGTGTATCAATATCTTGATATCTATCAGGTTTTTTTATATTATCCCTATTTCTAAGGTTGTATTTTTTCACAGAGGGCTCCCTTTGGGGAGACTTGCGTCCTTGGTCCGGAGATCTTTCTCTCCATCGAGGAGACCTTCCTCTGGTTTGGAATCTTTTTTCTTTAGGAGTGGATTGTTTATTTCCATCCCAGCTCTTTTTTTGAGTGTTTAGATTATTTTTAATAAATACCTTTTCAGGATTTTCAATTAGTTGGGGTTTCACAGGTATTCCACCCAAACTATCTCTTCCTAGTTCTTCATAGGATTTTTCTATGATTCTGGCAATTTCAAATGGTTGGTCTGCTATATCTGTCTCTTTCAACCTCTGGCGGATCGCCACATTTGCTGCTTCTCCCTTTATATTGGCTAGTAATATTGCCGAGACCTGCTTGAAGTCTTTTAGTAATTTCATACCAAGAGTTAAAGCAGGTTCTGGACCGTATTCATCTTGAATTTGTTTTAGCACATCTGGTATTACTGACATGGATGGAACACCATGTGTTTTTGTGTAAACGGAAGCAAAGACTGTACCCCAAGTGTCACAGTCCTCCACATGTGGTGCGATTCCCATTGGAAGACAGATAGTCAGAATCCTGTGTTTCTCAACCGGGGTGGTATCCGGAAATACCGCCTCTATTTGAGTGATTTTTTGTGCTAACCAGAATGAATTTGTTCCCGTTTTGCGGGTACTTTACCTAAACAGGACTGTATGTTCTGTGGTGTAATTTTATTTGGGTTCCCCTGATGAGGGGTCAGCTGTGGAATTTTAATAGCTGGTTGGACTGTTGAAGTCTGCATTATATATTGGACTAATTGTCTGTGTATTTTAATTAGTTGTTTTAGCTGTGCTAAAAGATCTGGTGCAGACATTTCTTCAATGTCTGGATGTGGTGTGTATCCGGCTAGGACCGGCCACGTTGCTCCTGGTCTATCTAGTGGACCGAGCCTGGTGATGTGATTATTATGTTTTAGGGCGCCTTTAAACCAGAGCAGGTGCTCTTGGTATTTGAGTGATATCTCCACTTCCTCGAAAGGAGTGTAGATATCCGGTGGTTCCTCTATCTTATAATAGTTGAACTCTTTTGTTACAGCGTTTGCTGCTGGAAAGTTTATCCATGAGTAAAATACCTCTGTTTGCCGATATTCGTGTGCCTCAATTACGAATATGACTGTACCACCTCTCGGTGTTAGTCCATTTTCTATAAGTTTTAAGGTTATAGTTTTTCTTATGTTGACCGGGATGAGTATTGCCTCCGGGTCTTGTTGTAGGAGACTATTGTCATCCGCTAGGAGTTGAGCTGCTATTCTAGCTGTCTCCCTTCCTTCTTCACTGTCTGACATTTTAACGTCAGGAAGGTTATTTTGTTTATTTGCAGATCAGGTTTCTATGGAAACAAAGATTAGATGCACAATATTTTGGAACAGTGTATCCTTCAACGTTGAATAAACCAAGAACCATACATAGGAGTCTCCTCCTACGAAGTTTGGCGGATTTACCTTTCACCCACTCCAGACGTCTGTGGAGTATTATGGGAAAAGGGGTCTGTGTGAAAAAGCACGACTGAGTTACTCTAATGTCTTGCGTTAGATTTATCGCCTATCCAAACGTTGGGCGCCATGTAGTGTAGTTCCTATTATCCCAATAGGCTCTGCGCATTGGAATAATATCTTCAATAGTATAGACGTAGGACTGTGGTTAACTAGGTCTTCTACCGACGATATTAGACTTAAAGTTAAGTGTGTGCCAGCTAGCTCAGAGTTCACTAGAAACTTTCTCGAATAGGCAAGGAGGAGTTTAACCTCCCTGGATAGACAAGAAGGGATTTAGTTTCTGAGAACCATAGAACATGACAACTTTGCTCTCCCCTAATCAAGAGTATATCTCTAGAGTCGTGTGAAAACAAAAGACAACTTATTTTACTCAGTCAGTACGTGCATTCTTAGTTTCACCAGATTGTAGAGAAAAGGAAGAGACGGGCGTGTTCAATAAAAAGGTGATATTTATTGATCAGTCTCCTTTCTCATACAAGAGAAATGAATCGCTATTATTGCAATACTTATAGTTAAGTAAAGTGCATACAGTAAAAGCAGAATTATAAAATAATACTGTAAAAGCATTGATATGGTTTCTTAGCCATATGATACTTAAAATGGATAAAAGTTATATACATATATACATTGACTAATCGTACTCAACTGGTGCTTCTAGCTACGCCTACCCCAGTGTACCTGACCTAAGCCTAAAACGTGGGTGGGAGTAGATAAGTAGCAGTTTAAGTTAAGTTTGCTTTGCCAAGGATTTGATTCAAGAATTCTCTGTGAGGGGTTATTCAGTTCAGTACCTGGGATTTAGAAGGCTGGAGGGCTGGTATCTCAATCTCAGGACTCGATATCCCAGTTGCCCGCAAGGGCGGCTGGAAACGCCGGGGCTGGATTTCTCGGCAAGAGAAAAGGCAGCGTCTCTCTCTCAGCGCGTCAAAAGG
Organism: Lissotriton helveticus; assembly: GCF_964261635.1. Lineage (NCBI taxonomy): Eukaryota > Metazoa > Chordata > Amphibia > Caudata > Salamandridae > Lissotriton > Lissotriton helveticus. The sequence goes on from NC_136065.1 coordinate 857,731,619, forward strand.
GAGGGGCAGCGTCCGTGGGCTTTTTCTGCATCTGCTGGGCTCCTCGGCAAGTATCGCTGCTCCAATCTCGTCACCACCGTGTGTTTGCTTAGGGCAATGTCGGTAATATTTATACCTGAAAGGTGCCGAGATTGACGTAAGGATGGACATAAATACGTCAATAAGGATGTCATAAGAACCGGTCGTTCGTACATTCTTTACTGGAGTTCTTGGTTAAATCAAAACAATAGCTGCGGGGGATTTCCCAGGTTGCTGGAGGTTTGATTTGTTTTGAGAACTCGGTATGCTTTCTATGGGGGCTGGGGGAATAGTGCTTGCCTAACGTGGTAGCATGCGCTATGACCTATTTAGAAAACGGGTTTCTGTGCCGTTGTATGGCTACTATTGATTTATTAACCGGACAAGGGTCAGAAACAGGAATATTGATACAGTTCCCATAGGAAATACATCACACTTTCTGACAGCCAGAAAACAGTGGGTGTGCTGGGATAATCTAAAATCTGATCAATTCTATCTCCCCTGTGGAGTGCTACAGGAGTCAGCACTGACAATACACACATTATGATTTCGATCTCCTCAATGGCAGATACAGTGTTGGACAGATTCTACAGCTGTCTTGGGAACATCATGGAATTGATGCGCAAGAACTATCTAAAATTAAATACGGACAAGACGCAGGTTATGGAATTTGGAAATGGCCCTCCTATTGGGATCATGCATGGTGACCGGCAGTGGTTGGAGTCTGTCCGGTCCTAGTAGACAAAATGAGAAATATAGGCATTATATGTGATGCCCTGCTCAACCTTGTGACATCAGTCTGCTACTTTCTTTTAAAAATACTGCATAAAATGTTGCCATTTCTTCCTCTTGAGCTGAGGGTCGAGGTAGCCCTTATCCTGTCCTGGATAGATTACTGCAATGTCCTGTACCTAGGCATTGACAAATGTCAACTATCAAAACTGCAATCTGTACAGAACGCTGCAGCTAGAACGCTGCAGCTCGAACCTTGCTGAACATCCCGAAATACAATCATGTCTCCAGTGCTATTAGGAATCTCCAGTGGCCTTTCAGTAAAGCAGTGTACAGAGTTCAAGGCTCTGTGTCTGTTTCACAAAGCTCTGTATGGAGGAGGGCCAAGCAACTATCATAAACTATTCCAATGGTACACCCTCGTCAGATGCTAAGATTGGCAAAGCAAGCTTTGGTCCGCATTCCTAAAATTAACATGACAAGATGGGGAGGCAGATGTCTCTCATATGTCGCACCCAAACTCTGGAATGAGGTACCACTCAACATCAGGCTCCAATCCTCCAGTTCTCAGTTTAGGAGCTCAGTTAGAACCTGGCTCTCCCTTCCCAGGAGTGATTGAATATCCCCCTGGTAGCGCTGCATTTCTCTGCAATTTCCAGGGCCAAGACGCCTCGGCCTTTGTATGCTTTACAAGCTCTTTACTTACTTTCTTACTTACTAATCTGGGTGCACCAACTTTTTGAGCATGATACTTTCTTATCATTTTCCCAGGCCTCTCATCAATTTGATTTGCCTTTAACATTTGAGAACAAATACAGAGTACTGCTTAGGTCCTTTGTACTGCTTATGAACAGAGTCAACTTTCTCTATCTTCAGTATTATCTGCTACTCTGTTGCACTCTTCTCCAAGACGTCTACTAATTATTCCTATTTACTTCCTTCTGACTCTAACAGAGCCAAAACAAATGTGGAGTTGGCCTGGGGGTCCTACCTTGCAGTCGACTGGTCAGTTCCTCTCTGGGCAAAAATATGGAGTAATATCAGGAAAACATCTAGGGCACCAAATACCACGCAGTCCCTTTTCTTTATTTATAACATGCTATTATTGAGTCCTATTCTTTTGCACACACTGCACCCAGCTACAGCGGACACATGCTGGACATGCTCTTTCCCACAAGCGGATTTAAAACATTAACGTTTTACTTGCCCTGCTGTGATGTGCTTTGGGACACAGGTCTGGGCTCAGGTTAATTCAATTTTTCATACTGCAGTCTCCTTCTCTATTCATACTATCTTTTTAGGTAGCATATCTGATGCTTGGAGCTCAGCCTTGTGTGACAGTCGTATTTTGGATCTATTGTTGTCAGCAGCTTTTCAACAGGTCACCAAGAATTGGAGGGTTGATTGCGTTGATTAGGTTGATTAAGTCATCATTTCAAGCTTGGTGGTGCCCGGTTTGCCACAATCATAGACTAGACACAGGTTATGTCTCCCCCATATCCCTAGCTCTGAAACGCCAGAACCCGTGGTCTCCCATTACACAGTTCTTAGATGACAGTGCAAAACACTCCTTTGCACGCACACCTGCCCAACAGGAAGTTCTTCAACCTCCTTGACTTTCCTTCTATCTCCATTTAACATAATTAAACATATTGCTTGCTAATTCAGATTTGTATGAACATTATAGACAATGCATTTGTTTTCTTATGTTTGTAATACCAAACCTTTTTTGTTTTTAGACCTTATTTAAATTATCCTCATTACAGATGACTTATGTTGCTTAATTATGTATAACTTATGGATTATTCACTGTAAAATGCACTCCTTATCCCTATGCCTTATTATGTTCTAAATAAAACTAATTTTAAAAGTTTTTAAAAAAACAATGTTGTATGTTTGTCTGAATGTTGTGAGCATTTTTGTTTTTGCAACCTTTCAATCCTCGCGGGAGCAGTATAGGAACATTTAGCAGTTTTGATACAGGTCCCGGCTTTAGGTGTTAAAAGAGGTTTACAACACAAAATGGAAGTTTATATGGTGTCAGTAACAGGAGTAGGGAAGCTGCCAGATAACAAATCTCCCAAATTCAATTGAATCCAGTACTCACAGTATCCTCGTATAGCTTGATGGCTGAGATGACATTGGCAGGCTCTGAACCTTGTGACCCACCTGCCACAAAGATGTCAGCAGTAAGTGCTTAACCAACTGATGTTTTGTTTAAATGGTGTCAGTGCAAAGATCTAACACTTGAAACTCTGGAGGAAAACAGATGTATAACCATACCAATTCACGCAACATGACTATATGACTTCAGACCGCAATGTAATACGTTTACTTTGCATTGCATTAAAACAGGGGTTAGGTTGATGAAATTCTTGAATAAATTAGTATCTAAGGCCTTGTGTATTGACTATAATGTAGTCCCTATAATATTTAAGGACTTGCAGAACTAAGGAAAAGGTGTGAGTTGATGCCTTGATAGGCACCAAAAACTCCACATGGGTCTTCATTAAACTGTGCATGCCCTATCTCTCACTCGTCGTCTGCCATAACACTGCTAAGCACGTGGCCCATGGCAAGGCAAGAGCTCACCTTTGTCACTCACGAATGACACAAGTAATTCCCACATCAGCCTCATTTATTTATGTATTTTTTTTTTTTCATAAAGTTTTATATAGCGCGAACTTGATCCCGAAGGATATCAGAGCGCTTTACAATTTGAGGCAAAGGTAACAAATCAGAACTTTATTAGATTCCCAATGTTAGACTAATGTTCTGATTTGTTACCTTTGCCTCAAATTGTAAAGCGCTCTGATATCCTTCGGGATCAAGTTTGCGCCATATAAAGCTTTATAAATAAATAAAATAAATAAATAAATTGCTTGAACAACTCCCTTCCAATCAACCACTCCTCCAAAGTGTAGCATGCCACCTACCAATCCTGTGCCTCAGCACCTCACATTGGTGTATGAGGCGCTATACAAATACAATTTTAAAATCATACATCTTCACTCTGTACCTAGTTTAGTCCTTTCCAAGCAGTGGTCTATTTCTGCGTACAGTGTGTAAATTTCTGTTTTCATACTGCCTTGCTTCATGACACGAATCAGCTCCTTAGATGTGCTTCAGTCAGTGATTGAAATCACAAAACAATTTCTCCCTTTTCCCTGAAAGTAACTTCCAAGTAGTAAATGTATACACTAGCATTAATGTGACCATTGCAATTTACAAGAACGCATGCTGCCCTTCTCCATCACCTGGGAGGATGCAAGCATCTTGGGAATGGAAAGGTCACCTCCAGTCATGCAAGGAGTTGGTAATCATTAATAGAGGTCATACACATGCTTTTATTCCATTGGAGCTCTGTAAGTGATACAACGGAAGCACAGGGGGACAAAAGAAGGACGGGGGTAGGTCACATCCTGCCTGAATCACAGTCCACACCGGGAAGGGAGGGGTGGGCAGGGGATGCACTCAGAAAGAGAGGCCATTCCTGAGGATGTTGCGTAATGGCCAGAGCTGCTGACTTTGGAACTGGGGAACCAGGTTCAAGTCTCAGTGTCGGCTCAACATCCTGTGATTCTGGGCAAATCACTTAACCTCCCTGTGCCTACCAAAAATGAATGTGTTCTTTTTGCCTTTTAATGGAAGAGCTTTTCAGCTTATCTTTGAACTCTACGGCTTCTTTAGGTCCCTTTCAAGATCGAGAGTTTTTATTCTTATTACTGAAAGAGCGGCTCATCTTTGTATTCCACTGTTCTCGACACAACTCAGACTTATAGATCTAGGAAGTGGCCAGATGCATTCTAAGACATGTTCGTGGATCGAAAAAGTGATGCCATAAGATGCAGTCGGAGAGAAAGGCTTTGACATTTCACACAAGAAATTGCTAACTTTGGGTTCTGCCGCTGAACAAAAGTCTTTTCTTAAAAATGTAGATTGTAAGAGACAAATATTGCACAAATCAAACAGTTTAAGAAAAAAGATCTTACAATAGTTGCAATATAGATTAATATATTTAATAAAAGAGAAAGTTAGTATTGTTGACCTTGCTCAAGAGAATAATGTAGGGTAGAGGAAGCAAGAAGAAAACTCATGAAAAATAGATGATCTGTTTGCTGGTTGATTGCCATGTCAGTTGGTGGTCCTCTAACATATCACCTCTAGACCTTGGTTATTCCTGCCCCTAGCCCTACTAGATAAACCTGGGAGTTGTCTTCAGTCAAGAACTTTAAATGAAGCCCTATATCTCAACAGAAGTTGGGCATACAAGCCTTACTGTTGTCGCTAAGAAGACTCTTTGGCAATTTAACAAATCCACATAGTCTGATTAATTTGGCCATCTTGACCAGCGCTTGTGTGAAGAGCATCTACTTTGGACTTACAAGTATCAATGACATCACCTAGAAAGGGTTCAAAATGCAGCCATGTGCTTTTTGATGGCCTTGCAATGCAGAACCATGTGCTCACTGTATGCAGTGGGCTGATTTTAACAATTTATGTTTCTAAGAAGGAACTGCATATTTACAACAAAAAAAGACGCTGTGCAGTACTGGAAGCCGTCTTGCTGAGGGGAGCTGCGTCAGTAGGAAAGTGCAGGGTGGGTCGTATTTGCAACAATACAATGGATCCCTGTGCTTTCCTCTGAGCTGGCACACAGGCTGCCTAGCGCCAATGCAGCACCCTTACACTCCTGTGTTCCAGGGATGATTTTAATGTGCAGGAAGGGACACAATAATTGATGGCATTTTCCTCCTCCTATGTGTGCTGCATGAGGAGAAATAAAAGTATTTCTCCTCACTGTTAGTCAAGAGGGGGAATCCCTGGAGTCGACTGGTCGACCGTTAACTATTGGCCTTTCCTATTTAGGAAGAAAAGGTCACAGAGTGCGGTGGGTGTATAAATGGATATAAAAATAGGTTTCCACAAAGAAATAGAATCGTTAACAATCTATATTTATTAAAATTACAATCAATCAAGCAATAAAAAGCAAAGCAAATTCATACAATTTTTGCAATACAGTTAAAATCCAAGGGAAAGGTGCCTTGGAGGGATAAAAATTAAATATTCAACAATGTTACACGAACACAATATTACGGTACACGGAAAATAGGAACACAATTTAAAGCATATTCACAATAAATAGACGGCAAACTACATATAGTCACAAAAACCCCTAATGCATATGTGGCCCACCAGATATCTATGCCACTGTATTTAACCAGATCCAATGGCCTGAACCAATTCTGTTGCTATGAAGCTTTAGTGGAAAAATGAAATACCCATCTAAAATTTTACCCGGCCCTGATTGGATTCTTTTAAACAAAAAACAGTGCGTCGACGCGTTTCGGTGCTGTACAGTTGATTTTGTGGCACCTTCCTCAGGACTTCTCTTTTCTGGGGTTTCGAGGAACGGATGGTTACACCGTATCTGTTGATATATTAGGAGAGATGTACGAAATCAATTATCGTGCATAATACCTGTTTCTCTTTCTCTTAAAGAGGTAGGTTTCTAATTTATCAGATGCACATTATGGCTTCCCCACTATGAGTTAGCTCCCATTATTATCTGACAATTCCTATCTTCTAACACTGAGATAGTTAGTCAAAGAATACACATCTGGTCACTCATGGTATGTTACCCGGTACATCTGACAGCTCAATTTTGTTTGCATTGTGCACTGCTGTTACTTTAGAACAATCCCATTTGCCATAAAACGATTGGGCAACTCGTGCAGCGATCCCTCCGAGTCTTTTTCGGTGTGGAAAACCTTTTTGATTCCGGGAGGACTATTACACCCAGGGCCCCGGGGGAGGTAGGAAATGTGAGTTCTCACCCTTAGAGTCGTGTGGGAGACATTCCAGGATGGGGTCTGTTTAAAATTTCACTTTGCTTCTGCAAGTATTGTTCTTCGAGCCTTCTGTCAAATAACGAAATACTTCTATTAGGGATGGGATGGGATCTCCTGCACCCTACCAGCTAGGCGAGTCTATGTGTTCTCATAATTACCTCTCCCCTGAACTAGGAGCTCCTTGTCTTGGGGTTTCTTTCTTTGAGGTTGTCAGGCGTTTTCCCGATTTTCATGTATCTGTGATGTTAATGTAAATATTTTTATTACATGTTTAAATCTCATCTTAGTCTTACAGTGTCTTGAGTATACACCTAGATCTAATCAAAACCTTTATACTGAGAGTATCTTACCTCATATAGTTTTAAAACGTTCTTTGAACGGGCATGCAATGTCGCTGGTCTACTCCAGAACTGGATATGTTCTGTTGGATGAAGACAAATGTGCCACAGTCATTTGCTACTTATGTTTTAAATACTACAAGATTTTCTACTCCTGGCTATGTTGTTGACCACGGAAGATAACTTGCATCTCTCTTTTTGATACTCTTATGTTTGCTGCTGTGATATACCCTCTATCCTAATGGACACCCATAGTGCTCAAATTCCTATTTCTTGCCCCTATTCTCTACTTTTAGAAGGAACCAAGGGTACCTAGTTATTTATTCTGCTAGCTCTCCCTGTACAGCTGAGGTTTGCGTCAGGAACCCAGGGCCCCCACCCCGGACCAGTAATCAATGCAGAGAGTCATACCTCCTCTGTGCCATTTGATGGTATGGGGCTAAGGCTATCCCCTGTCTTAGCTACCTGCAGGACATTCTATCCTGTTGTTTAAATTACAATCTAAGTGGCTTCCCCTGCTTAAAGGGCATATGGGCTTGGTATACACTTACCAGAATAACGTTGTGGTCGTGCTTCTGCCTCGTTCCTTCACTCGCTCTAGTGTGTGGTGTTTGGAGCCTGTATTTATATCTGATCCTAATTATTAAAGTGTTCGCACCTGTCAAGAGAAGATTGTGCTCGCACCCGTCGCAAAAAGCGCCGACATCGCGCTTCAGTAAACAATGCTAGCGTGGGCGCCATCTTTGAACGGTGTTAGAAACCGCTGTTTGTACCATGAGGTCTCCCCGCGTGCTATTTGTATGTATAAACACGTCTCCCAAGATATACGTGCATTTTTCTTACGAATGTTTGGGTGATATATACAGCCGATGTGTGTTTAAATTGCGGAAACGGGCCGAATCAGTAATGGGTGCCGTATTGTGGTGCTGTTTCCAAACATAGAGAGAATTGCTCTCGTACTGTTTTCCGGTCTCGATATGTTGTAGATTAACCGAAATAGTGTCATCTTGAACAGTCTAGAGGGTCCAGGTCTCAAAGTGAATATTTTATTTAGACCAATGGGCCGCCCCGATGTGTCCACTCGCTGTGGGCGCCATCTTGGACTAGTGATTCATATGTGCCTTTACAGCGCTGTTGGATTCAATTTTAAGTGCTAAAGGGTTGCAATTTCCCTATAGATGATACCTTTTTCCTCAGTCACACATGAATATATGCAGAGAGAGTCACCTACTGGTGTCACTGGTTTTACCAGCTTGTTTTAGTCAGGCTGTAACTTTCAAAACTTGATTCTTTTAGGTGTAGGGCTATCTGCCTGTGATCCAGTTCGTTGGGTTAGAGTAGTTGAACGGTGGTATCATGGTAGGATAGGCTACCTAAATAAGAGCCTCCCACTCTTCCCTAGAATTTAGTCCTTTCCTGATGGTATTGAATTTAACCATATACCATTGTTCCTGTTGTTTTCGTCTCTTAGTGCTGTCTCCTGATCTTGTGAGTTCTCTAACTCTTTCCAGGATGACCCATCTGAGGTCCTTTATTGCGTGTCCATTTTCCTTCCAATGGGACACAAGAGGGGCATTTTCTTTGTTGTTATTTATCGCAGACTTATGTTCCCCTATCCTGAGCCTCACTTCTCTGCCAGTTTCACCTATATATGCCTGGTTGCACGGACACAGGATCATATATATTACATTCTTTGTTTTACAGTTATTCAAGGTGGTGATTGTATGTGTGGTTCCATTATGTACCACTGTTTTAGTCACTATGCATAACTCGCAGATGCAGCAGTTTCCACACTTATTATTCCCTGTTGCTTTCTGTCCACTCAAGGTGGTTTGGGTCTCTGTCCTGTCCTCTCTATATGTATGCACAAGATTGGACCTCAGGTTCTTGTTCTTCCTGTATGCATACAGGGGACGCTCCAGAGGAGTAACGTCTGGGCCGTTGTTTAGGATTTTCCAGTTGTGATTGATGATATTCTTGATTTGGTTGGCTATAACTGAGTATTGGCTCACCATCACTATTTTGTCCTGTGTCTTCTTATTGTCTGTTTTTTTGATGAGACAATCCCTATTGTAGCATTGTGCCCTTTTGAGCGAGTGGTTGAGCAGTTTCTTAGGATAACCTCGGTCCTTAAATTTCTTTTTCATTTCTTGGGCATGTTTGTGGAAATCTGCTAAATCCGTACAATTTCTTCTGAGCCGAAGAAACTCTCCAAAAGGTATCGAGTCCTTCTGGCTCTTGGGATGGTAACTGGAGTAGTGTAGGATTGTATTCCTATCGGACTCCTTCTTGTACAGTTCCACTTTCAGTTGTTGGTCTTGGCTCTTGATGCAGATGTCCAGGAAGTTGACCTTGGACCTGCTGTATGCTGCTGTGAATCTGAGGTTTGGGTCCCCTAGGTTGAGCCAACTGAGAAATTCTTCTAATAGCTCTACGGTTCCCAGCCATATGAAAAATATATCATCAATGAAGCGAGCCCAATTTCGAATATTTTCGAAAAATGGACTCACTTCATTGTATATGTGCCTGTTCTCAAATAGGCTCACATATATACAGGCCAAGCTGGGCGCACATGTTGCGCCCATGCTGGTCCCCTTCTTCGGGATATAGAGGTCTTTCTTGAAGAGGAAAATGTTGTTAAGTAGAACCATCGATACACATTGGACAATGAACTCTTTATTATTAAAAGAAGGCAACAGTTTCTCCTCACTGTGCCACTTTTACGCGTCCCGTGGAGAGGTGTTAGAATTTGCAGCATTCCCAGGTTTACGAACCTTGTAAATCTGAGAATGCGTCAGAATACATGAGTGTTATGTGTGAGCACCCACAGCAATGCCAATGGAATGCCCCTTTCACACAGAGTACTACATGAAAGGGGGCCATATGTACAAGGCCATGAAAAGCCACGCTTGTAAATATGGGCCAGCAAACTGCGCCACAGGAGCCTCAACAATAGTGACACAAGCGTGGCGCAAGGAGCGTGTAAACATGCCCCTAAGTCCATCACACGCTGCTGAGAAGCTTGCATTTATACTTTACTCTACAGCTAAATGACCTGCAATCAGCAAGATTTGATCTGGAGGAAAGTAATTTTCTGTATCTGATCACTTCCCAAGGACCTCAATGCAAAACGATTTCAGGAACATTGAAATTAAAATCTATTTATGAATTCATTTAATAGATTTCCTCTTCTCTGAGTAGAAATTAAGCTTTCACTTACAGCACCAAGAGGCCCTATGAGTTTATGAGTTACAGGTTCTCCTAAAACTTTTTTTTACATATATCATAGCATTACATATTTCAAAAACAATTCAGGCAGTCTAATGCTTACTCGCTTGTCTGTTAAATAGACTGCATTTCATTTGTGAGGCTGTACATTTGAGACGCAGTACAGAAGAGTGATGAAATCAAGGAGTCTTGTGCCAACCCCACAATGTAAAAAACTGGGGTCACCAACAGATGTAAAGAAGGTTTCAGTTCTAATTAAGTGTTCTTTTCTTCTTGTTCATGCTAAAATAGAGTACAATTCCTGACGCTTGGCCACCTATGATGGGATGAAAGCCCACTGCAAAAGAAAACTACTGCAGAAGAAAAATTTCTTTAACTTCAGGAGCTCTCTCTCGATCCTGGTTGTATCCTGTTCATTGGCTTGTGCTGCCACAATTGATTGACCTAAGCTCTTATACTTTCCAATAATGGCTCAGATGGGAAAACGCTCGCATCAAAGGAAAATAGATAGGTTTTGACTCCTTTCCTAAACGGTTTCAGCTCTTCTGACTGCCTGATATTGGTAGGGAGTTTATTCCAAAGCTTTGTAGCCGCAATGCTGAAAGCTCTCCCACCTGATTTTATCTTTCTGAATTTGGGCACCTTAACCAGATTGGCCGAGGATGAGCATAGACTCCGGGTGGGGACATACAATGCAAATTTGTACTGCATGGGTTTAGGTTCAGCACCGTGCAGAGCTTTGAACACAAGACAGAGGGATTTAAACTTTATCTTTTCTGACACTGGGAGCCAGTGTAGCTCTGCCAGCATTTGCGAGGTATATGAGTTTCTTAGTCTTGATAAAGCCAGCTTGGTCACCATTGACTGGACCCTTTACAGATTCTCAATTAGGTACTTTTGAGACTCTTGCAGCAGCGCGTTACAGTAGTCTAGTCTACTCAAAATAATGCTTCTGACTACCAGTACTCTGGCCTGTGAAGGTAGCATCAGGAGGATCTTTCGGAGCAACCTGATGAGAGCAAAACAGCATCCAGCAGTTTTGATGATCTGGGTTTCCAGACTCAGTTTTTTGTCGAACATCACTCCCAAATTACGCACCGTCTTGGAAGGTCTTAGAGGAATATCGGTCGGTATTGGCCAGAAATCATTTGGTAGTGAACAAGGAACTTTGCCTGCTGTGCAGCACAGGATCTCTGTCTTGTCTGCATTGAATTGAAGAGAGTTCTCTCTCAGCCAGCCTGAGGCATCCTTTCTGCAGGTATAGAAATCTTCAAGTGAGGTAAATTGGTCCCCCTCCAAGGACAGGATAAGCTGCGTGTTATCCGCATAGTTAATAAGGCTAACATTGTGAGCTTTAATGTCAGTCAGCAATGGTCTCAAATAGATGTTAAATAATATTGGGCTGATAGCAGACTCCTGAGGAACGCCATGTGGTTTATGAGTGAACTCAGATTGAAACAGTTAAAGAGCCACTGCCAGTCGTCTATTGGAGAGGTGCGATTGGAATCATTTCCATGCTGTGCCGACTATACCTATGTCTTTGAGACTAGCCAGAAGTATCTCATTATTAACCTCGTCAAAAGCGGCGGACAGGTCAAGCAAAATCAGTATTGCTGACTGCCCCCTGTTCCTCTGCATTCAAAGACCGTCCAACACGGTTACTAGAGCTGTCTCCATTCCATGCCCTGGGCGGAAGCCAAATTGCACGTCCTCCAGTATGTCGTTAGTTTCCAGAAACTGGAGAGTGCCTTACTGACCACCCGCTCTATGATCTTTATCGGGTAGGGCAACAGGGAGATAGGTCTATAATTCTTAGGGCAGGCTGGGTCCAGCGTTGCTTTCTTCAGCAAAGGTGTCACCACCGCTTGTTTCCAGCAGGATTCAAGCAAGCCAGGGCCGTCGACGGCTGAAATGCCAGAAACCGGTCCCCGGTAGCTTGTCTCCTTTCTGGTGAAGAATTGGCTTGGTAGTTTGGTCTGCCCTGTTCCCATGATGCACTGGGCCAGGGACAGACTAATTTGCATATAGCCAGGTTCGGAGCTGGGATGGGGCAGTGAGCTAAATAATGGTGATGGATCAAGCCCTGATCTTTGGACTGGGTAAGAGTGGTCTGCTTAATTCAGACACTCTGTTCATCACCACCCCTTTTCTGTATTGTTTCCAGCAGTCCGGCACTGACCCGCTGGACAGTGATTGATTACAAATTTGTCTGGTAATCGGAAATAGCTCTAAACTCACCTCTTTCCAAATTCTATGTGGTAATGGGTCCAGCGGCGAGCCTGAGGAAACACCTAATGCTACTCTGTTAAAGTCCTCCACAGAAGGGGTCTCAAAGTGATCTAGAAAATGGGAGTTTTACCCCATACTCTCTCTTTCCTTGTCCTGAGGTGCTTTTATTGCCTCTACCTCAGCATTTTCCTCGGTGCATGGGCTACTTGCCTTAAAGCAATCAAGAATAAGAGTGATCTTTTCCTCAAAAAAGATTGCGAGGTTATTGCAAAGATACCAGGAAGGTTGTATTTTATTATTTGTGCACTCTGTATTGGCAATGTCCCCCACTATTTTAAAGATACTTCTGACACTGTTTGAGGGCCTTAAGATCAGGGCTGCAAAGTACTCTGCTTTTATTCTGCCAATTTCTCTCTTGTAGTGAGCTATTGCCTCTTTCCAGACAGTTTTATTCTCCTCTGAGTATCCCTTTCTCCATTTTCTCTCTGTTGACTTACAACTCATCTTTAAAGTTCTGAGTTTTTCGTTGTACCAAGGTACGGAAGTCTGCCCTTTTTCTTATAATTCTTTAGAGGAGCAACCAGGTCTAGCCTAGTATTTATATGCTCACCAAAAGGTCTCATAGTTTTCCTCTACCTGCCTATTTCCAGCAAAAATTTCCTTCCTAGAAAATGCCAGGGAGAGCATTGTTTTTTGCAAATGTCCCTTCCAGTCCCTAACTTGGCGTTTCCTCTGGCCATTGATGTTGGGGTTGTTCCATTTCGGGTCATATACCCAAAATGTTATCAGGTGGTTGTCAGACCAATCCACCAGCAGGGTGTCCACCCATCCAACAGCTTCTTCTTCTGCAAAAATTAGGTCCAGTATGTGCCCTCCCTTATGTGTAGGTTCTGTGACCTGTTGTGTTAAGTTCAGGTTCTTACAGGAGTTGATAAGACTATTGTAGTTTGAATCCAGACTCATGTTACACCATAGGTTGAAATCCCCCATGATAAATAATCTGGAGTGGGTGAGTGCCATATTAGTGAAAACGTCACTAATAGCCTGCAGCTATGCATGGCTAACTGCTTCAGGAGGTCTATAGCACAGTATTCCAGTCAGCATTTGTCCTTTGTGGTCTTTTAGTGAGAAACCCAGCATTTCTATGCCTTCGGCCTTGTCAACGTCTATGGGGACAAAGTCCCATATCTCCTTAAAAATAGTCCTGACAGTTTTTCCCCCGGGCACTATTGTTCCGGAGGCTTCGCCGCTTGAGGATCGGGTGTTGGACGGACACGTTCCCGACAGTACGATTTCGCTTATTTACAAGAAGCTGATAAACAATAGGATCGACCTCTTACAGCGACTCAGGGAGGCTTGGACCGGTGATGGCTTGGAGTTGGATGACGAGGATTGGCAGTCGGCCATATCCTCTCCGAAGGAGGTTGCAATTCCGGCCCGCCTCCGGTTTGTACAGCTTAAGATTCTCCATAGGATTTATGTTACCGGTCCACGATTGGTCAGTATGGGTTATGCTTCGAATGGGCTGTGCAGGCGGGGTTGTGGCGTATTGGGCACTTTTCTCCATATACTCTGGGAGTGCCCGGTGGTTGTTCGTTTCTGGAACCGAGTGCATGCGGTGATGGAAGAGGTCACGGGTGTTGCGTTGTTGCCTGAAGCTAGACGATGTTTGCTGAATGTTTGGGAACCCAATGACTATGATTTGGCCCAGACTCAGTGGGTGACCCTCAGTAATATGATCGCAAAGAGGGATATCGCCCAGTTGTGGGGTTCTCAGAGGCCGCCCACAGTCTTGGCCTGGAAGGAAAATATGGACTGGTGCATGTTCAGAGAGAAGACGGTGTATGTTGCGCGTGGAAGGCCCCGTAAGTGGGGCAAGATTTGGGGTCGATGGAATTCCTATCGGGGAGACATCTTCATGCCTCCCTTCACGCATTTAGTGGCAGACCCTCATTCCCCTTGACCCGTCATTCCTCCTATTGTGTTGCCTGGATTGTCTCCGGACTCACTATGTTCCTCTTTCCTCCCATCCTGCAATGTCACTGTTTGTATTATGTTCTCATGCTTCCCCCCCCACAGGACGCTTCGCCATTCGATTGATTGTACTGCCTTGTTGTTTTTTCTTGTTTATGTTGTTAAAAGTTTCAATAAAAAGAAATATTAAAAAAAAAAATTGTCCCGACTCCACCTCCCCTATCTTTGGGTCGTGGCTTGTGGAATACTTTGTATCCTGGTGGACAGGCTAATCCCGGCTTCAGGTCTGATCCTGGGTGTGTCCATGTCTTGGTTAGGAATAAGACATCTAGATCATATGTTTCCAATAGTAGTTGGGTCTGTAACCAGTGTTTGGGCAGAGATCTGACATTAAGCAGACCGCACGCAAGGGTATCCCTACTATCCAAGATTGACTTTAGTCCGGCTGTCTCTGCATATCTAGGGGTACCAGCCCGACCTCCTATTTCCCCAAGTCCCGAAGCTCTGGGCATCCGGCATTTCTCCAGTGGGTTGGAAGGGTGGGGGCCAGTGTTGTACCCCTGGGGGCTGGTTTTGTTACAGGTGGCCGGTTTTGCAGCAGCGCTGCAATATCAGCCTCCTGTAACAAAAGCTGGAGTGGTGCTTCCCACTCGCATCCCTCCCCCCCTGATTGAGCTAATTGCCAGGGCTGGCTTCAGTTCCCAGTCCAGCCATGGGCAGGGCTATGCACAATAAACCCCACCCTCCATTGACCATCAAACAGTGCATGATGCCCTTCTTGGGGGAGAGATTGGACTGTAAGGCACTATGGCAGAACTAGTTTGGACAAGCTGGGGCACTTGAATAAGGATGACTCAGAGTCAAGGATATCTTTCTTCCGCCACTGACCGTGACCTCTCCACACGTTCGGTGAAAATCTGGAATGCTCGATATGTGGAGTCTTCATCTGTATCCAATAGATAGAGAATCATCCTCAAGGTGGTCTAATGCCTTAACGGAAACTGCTGCCTCTTCCTTCTGGCTCTTGAGCAGTCACGAAAACAGAGGAAATCCAGGCCTCCTTTGAATTTAATCATTCAGATGGCATGGGGTGTACATCGCAAGGTGTCAGTCTCCTTCTGCTGCATGAGCAAGTGTGCGATGAAGAGCAGGACTCTGAGTGATGATGGTTAGAGGGCAGTAAGTGGTGCTCTGCAATAATTCAATTACTCGGCAGTACACAAAGTGGCAATATAGTGTAATGCATTAGCGATCATTTCACAAAACAATGGTGAAATTGGTGACTCTACTGTACATAGAGAAGGGGGCAGAAAATAGCCCCTGGTGAGACCAGTTGCCCACATTCCTGGCACGTCTTTAGTATGTTTGATGCAGGATGTCCTGGGAGTCCTGGTTCCCTCTCTAATTGGGGGCATCCTAGCTCCCATCTAACCCAGGTTCATTCAGCGTGAGTCTCCAAGGTTTGGCCAGGAAGCAACATCTAGATTCATGGATGAGTGGTATTTAAAACTGTAATATTATATAACTAGATATACGTGTTTGCAGACTGTTCCAGTTTCGTTGCCCACCCTTGTTCCTCACAAGGTTGCTGTGATAAATTAGAAAAGGGAAACTCTTGAAGCAAGGGTAGGTGGTTACCTTGTAATGGGCATCAAGGAGTTCTCCATTGTTGACTCAAAGTAACTAGAGTGCGGGGTTTGTGACAACATTCTTTTGATTGGCATGTACTGTGTCACATTGGAAAAGAATGTTTCCAAGAGCCCAGAAGTTCAGCAGCTATTCTGAGCGAGTGAAAGTGTGACTCTATAAATAAACCAGGGGGTGAGGGAGGCAGTGACTAGGAGTGCCGGAAGGGTCTAGGAAAATACGGCACTGCCACTAAAAACTACACTCCTTCACATTGCAGTGTGAGACCCAATCTAGAGCACTCCGAACTAGTTCGAACTGAGCTCGGACGAAAAGACTGGGGAGGTCCTGGGTTGAAGCAAGGCCTAACAACCTGCAAAGCTATATGGGCCTATATTTATGGTAGAAGGCAATATTCAAATGCTGATAAAAACTGGAAGAGAATAAAGGATAGAAAAGAACAAATAACGAGCAAAGAAACACAAACATGAGGGATTGCACAGTAAGGTATCTAAATGAAGAAAAAAGTGCCAGATCTCCCAACTTTGGAACTGGGGAACCAGGTTCGAGTCTCGATATAGAAAATAATGGTCCACAAACCAATCCTTCGGTATGTCTAAATTAATTATGTTAATCCAATCTTTCTGAGCTTGTGAATTCGTACCGCTCGTAGAGTTATCAAATGAAACAAAAAAAAAACAACTGTGCAACAGCCAAACATTTACGGAAACATATCAATTTATTACGTCATATTGGAGAATTTTAATAGAAGCAGATATGTTTGTAATGAATACAGGGGCATATTACCAAGGGGGGCAATAGGCAAATATCGCCCGGCCGCTAAGCGACGATAATTCTATCGCCCTATTAGCAAGCTGTCGCTAACTGATGTTAGCGACAGCTTTTAGGCGATAGCGAGCGGTTTGGGGCCCGCTTTGCATGTCAGCAATGTTTATCGCTAATGACATGCAAAGTGGGCGTACCCAACCTGTTAGCGACTGAAAGCAGTCGCTAACGTCGCTATCGCCTCTTAGCAAGGCAGGCGTAGCGTTGGAAATATTCGCGCTAAGCGCGAATATCTCCAAATACTATCACCTGCCCAGACCAGTTCTTAGCCATGTTATCCAATGGGAGGTGGATAACATGGCTAAGAGCATTTCATCGCTAATGCGTGAATATCGCTGTATTCTCAGCAATATTGACGCATTTCGCGGCTATCGCTGGATATTTTAGCACAATGGAGAAAAATGTTGCTAACATATCCAGCAATAGGCAGCGATAAAAAAATCGTCGCTAAGCCTATTTAGCGATAAATATCGCTACTTGTTGGTAATATGGCCCCTAGTTTCAAAAAAAGGTTGCGCCAAAAAGAAGTGTGCAAAGAAGTGGGTGCTCAAGAATAGTGGGTGGGAAGGATCCCAGGTGGAAGATAGAGGAGAGTTAGAAATACGTTTCGACATGGGCTCAACATCATGTGATTCTGGGCAGATCACTTAATCTCTCTGCACCTACAAAAATAAATGTGTCCTTGTATGACTGTAATGAAACTGCTTACTTCCGGCCCACGCAGAGATTGCATTCTTCAAGAGTGGGGTAATGGTCTAGCCAGCTTCACTATTGGGATGCGGCAATGAACACGTTTGTACACTAGCAAAACAGCAGCCACGTCTTCTGCCACGCAATCCATCTGCTGCATAATTTGCAGATTTTAACTAAATAAGAATCAAAAAGTTAGAAAAATGCAGCTTTGTGTTACCGCATAGTGGAAAGTCCTCCACCAAAATTGACTATTTACATTTTAGGAGCTTATTGTTGTAGTTGAAGGTTAAAGTGGTACTAATGAGGTGAAACATTGGCCAATGTTAACATGGGTAAAAATGACGAATATTCAGCCTGATTCATGTAGGCAATAGCGCTCGCAAAAGGGCCAGATTCTGAGAATCTGGCCCTTTGCGAGTGCGATTTTTGCATTTGGTATTCACAATCCCAAATGCAAAAATCGCTATTTAAGAATTCGCATATTTGCGAGGAATGGCATTTAAGGAATCTCTAATAGAGATTCCTCAAATGCTATTCATGACACATCAAGAAATTGCGATTTTGCACTTTTGGGGCCGCTATTTACCGAGAGGTCAGACCTGTCGGTAAATAGCAAAAACTCAGAAAAATGCTTTTAAAAGCATTTTTCTAAGTTGCATGTTGCACACACACATGTCCTTTGGACATGTGTGTGCGCAACACCTGTTCAAATGTGCATTTTAGGGGTGCTACAGGGCGTCCTTTGGACACCCCTGGCACCCTTAAAATCGCTATCTTATTTGCGAGTAGCAAATTGCTACTCGCAAATAAGGGATACTCCCCATTCATTCCTATGGGCTTCTTGGCCCATAGGAATGAATGGGGAGTTTTTGCGAGTAGCAAATTGCTACTCGCAAATAAAGAACATGTAGGAATCGCTATTTTATTAGCAATTCCTACATGAATGCCGTTTTGCGTGTCCTCAATAGCGAGTCGCTATGATTCGCTATTAGGGCCACGCAAAACGGCATGTACATGAATCAGGCTCATTGTGAAGTAATACTGTCACAAAATATCGCATCATGCTGAATAATCTGACTTTTCTTGCCACATAATTTTAGAGGTCTTGATTATAAGTTAAACGGTTGTGGTAAGAATGCAAAAACAATATGCCAATTAACTTAATTAATAACTTTCCAAGCCAATTCCAACCGAAAAGTGACAAGGTGCTATCAGACCCTGTAAACCCAAAGTAAAATTGTAAATGACAAATTTACATTCGCAGATCATCATTCAAAAGTGACCTTTTGGAAGAGGCAGGTCACATGACCCCTTGTTCCTCTTATTAGAGTCAATATTGTTGTCGAAGGAGGACGAAGTGGCTGTTGCTAATTTAATTTAGCCAAAAGAACTTCAACACACTTCATAAATGTTATGAATCTCTAGTGGGTGATCGCCTTTCTAACAACAAATAAAAAATAATGGGGTGACACAGTTTCGAATGTTCAAGTTGAAGGGAACTTGCATCCACTTCCTGGGTTCTGTTATTAAAGAGGGACAAGTGCTTAAGATGTGGCAAGAGGCTATGGGCCAGATGTATCAAGAATGTATTTTACGATTCTTGAATCCAATTTTACCAATTCGCTATGTTGGAATCGCAGAATGCAATGTCTGTAGGACTTGCTAAAAAAAAAGAGATTCCTACACATTCCCTAATAGCGAATTGCAGTTTGCGATCCGCTATTAGGTATTGTTTTCCCATTCATCCCTATTGGCCTTGAGGCCCATTGGAATGAATGGGAAAGCATTCTCAATTTGCGATTACCAAATAGATAATCGCAATTGCAAATGCAATTTCAAGGGTGCTGGGGGCCTAAGGCCTCCCTGATGCACACCCAAAAAAGGTAAGTGTGCACATGTGGCACACACACATGCCCTTATGTGCCACATGGCACTTAGGAAAATGCAATTTTGTGCATTTTTATAAGGATTTGCAAATTACCACCAACTTGAATTTGATAGTAATTTGCGATTCCTTATTGCAAAGTTGCATTTCTTAAATCTTCTTGCATTTAGGGAATTGCAAATTGCAATTCCCTAACTGCATTCACAAAATAGGTAATTTCAAAAATTGCGATTACCTATTTTGCAAATGCATTTTAGGTTGATGCATCCCAAAAGGCTTTTTACGGGTCGCAAACGGCCGATTCTGCAAATCGGCCTGTTTGCGACCGGTAAAACGCTTGGTACATCTGGCCCTTTATTGTACATCTTCATAGCTTACATTCCTGCATTCTCGTCCGCTTTGATTACTTTGGAGGATAGTCCGGCATTGGAAGAATAGCTGCATTAATCTTAATTTGCAGTAAAATGGGTAGGGGCGGCTAGATACTTTTGCGGACAAAGTTGTTCATAGCTGTTAATTACTAAGCAGGCATAACTTCTTTTTTTGCATCTTTGGCTTATCTTCAAAGAGTAAAATTTGGTGTGTGATTTTATTTAATACACTTTTAAATATGGAGAAGGGAATTTGATATTCACAAATGCAGACACAGGGGCTTAAAGATTTTAAAGCGAATTGAGATAAATGTATCAGGAGTTTTTGGTAAGGCATTCCGTGGTTCATCCCTTTCCAAATCTAAAATCTAATGGTATTTTTTTCATTTAAAACAGCATTTCAATAATCAATTTTTCTGCGCCTGATGAAAATTCAGAAAGTCATCCTCTATTCTGATCTCTGACTGTGATGAAGTCTGTAGGACCAATAACAAGGTATATATTACATTGCAAAGTGTTGGAAAATGCCCCAAGTTTGGCAAGAAAAGCCTCCGCTCTCAATGCTAGTGTGGGAATTAGCTTTGACATTGTGGCTTTAAGTATAGTGTAGAATTTTTAAGGGGTCTCCTTTACGCATTAAACACAAAAGATAATGACAACCCTTTTGTTGTTAATGAATTTAAATGTTGTTGATGATCCTCTTTCACCAAACCAGACAGCCAAGAATGTATATCTTAAGATCTTTTTGACTATTTGACTACGCAGATATTGCGTACCAGGTTGATGTATCTTCCTACCAAAGGCAATTATTTTCATTTTGTTGGGACTGAGAGACATATCATTTGAGTGACAGAAAGAGGCAAACATGTTTAATACATTCTGAAGACCCTCACTGGTATGATTTAGTAGCATGATGACATCAGCGGGTTAGCTCGAGCTGATGTATCGTAAACCAATTTTCGGAGCGTGTGATTCTGCGGCATGAAGTTGATGGCTCAAATCTGCAGCATACAGAGTAAAGGAGCAAGCACACTCCATTATTTAAGGTTTCTGGTTATATAGATTTTTGCGCAGACTGTCTGATTTGTGCCTAACCTGACCTTAACCTAGTTGTCCGAATAGAGCAGCAGAACGGTGTGGTGTAAGTGTAGAGGAATGTTCCAGTGATCCAATTTTTTCATAAATAATTTCTGTTAACATGGTCAAATGCTGTGCTAAAGTCCACAAAAAAGGTGCATGATATAGATTTCTAATTTATGGACTTCTCAATTGCCATGGATATGGTCACCAAATTTTCTGTTGTGCCCAGCGTTGCTTGAAAAACCAGATTGAATGAATAGTATTAAGTTGGAGTTGGCCATGCCCCAGGTCTTTTTGCAACAATTTTACAAAATACTTTTACTTCACAACCAAAATTTCTACTAATCTATAGCTGCACAGATTATACATACTGGCTGTAATATTGAGCCGTGTCAAGAAAGAGGAATAGTCCTCATTGAAATTAATCTGTATGAAAATAGACAATGAAAACCCGTGGCCCAACACTCAATGTCATGTTTCTATAAGGCAGCAGTAGGCCATTTGGGCTTGGTGTACTATCAGGCCGTCCTTTCCTAGACTGCACACACTCTCTGCACACCACCACATCATTCTCCAAGCCCCACTAGTTGCATCATCAGAGGAGGGGGTGGTCAGTGTCATGGGCTTTTTCTATTTTCGGCGGAACTACAAATGTGGTACCGATCAGCCGTCCCCTGCTGCACCTTTTGGAGATTTGAGAATGATGTGATAGTGCAAAAAGGGATGCACAGGAATCGGAGCTATGTGGCTTTGGAAAGGCTCACCTATTGTTCGAAACTCTCAGCAGACCTTCACCCAGGGGCGAACCTTCAGTGCGAGCCGACCTCTTGTTGTAGATGCTTTTTATGGGGTAAAGTTGTTTGGTGTGTGCATCTGGATTCGACTCTATGCCATCTTAGCATATTTTGGCATTCATGAGCAAAAGGGAGGTGAGATGTCATATCTCAACAATGAGGACAAAACGCCACTATCAACAAATGAGACATAGATGCTTAAGGCACCCAACACTCGGGGAATAAGTAAGAGCATCAACATTGAAGACAAAATGCCTTGTGGGTCCTGCCTTGAAACTGAAATTGCTGTATTCACCTTCGACGGACCAAGGGTCCTTCAGGAGTTAATGTAAGCAAGGAAAATGCTCTTTTTTTGTCCAGTTTTATATAGCTCAAACTCGACCCAAAGGTATTGCAGCACTGTACTTGAGTACAGTTATATTAAACAAGGACTCTCTGGTCTCTAGTAGGATAGTGAAAAAAGCTAAACTTGGGTGGAGTGGACCCCTCAGTCTCGGGGTCTCAGTGCCACTGCACCTACTGCACCAATTTTAGCCGCACTCCTGGTGCCTCATTTACAAAGTTTGATACAGGGAAGCGCTGCATGTCATTTCACTTTACTGCGTCAAAAGAAAAGGGAAAGAATGCACTGTATCTATGAGATGTGGTGCATACCTATCCTCTTTTACTATGCTGGCACACAAATGGCTGCCTAGCGCCAATGCAGGCACCCTCGAACCACGGTGCAGAAGTGTCTGTCATGTTGACATGATTGTTTTCGTGCAGGAAGGGGCACCTTCCTAACCAAAAACAATCATTACGCCTCCCCTAAGGCAGCCGCGGCCGGCAGTGGGAGGAAATGCAGGGCGGTGATGTGGGGAGGGGGATGGGCAGGGTGGGGGGTAGTAATGTATGGATTACGGAGTTTTACAGGTAAGTAAACATTTAAATAAATAAAACGAATTTTGTTGCACGCACTGCATCGCATTTTGGGATGCAGTGTACTCAACGAAATTTGTTTTATTTATTTAAATGTTTACTTACCTGTAAAACTCCGTAATTCATACATTACTACCCCCCACCCTGCCCCTCCCCCTCCCCACGTCATCGCCCTGCATTTCCTTCCACTGCCGGCCGTGGCTGCCCTAGGGAGGTGCACGGTTTTGACGCATTCGCAGATTGAAGCTGTCTTGTAATTCTGGGAATGTGTCAAATACCATGGGCGTTGAGTGGGAACACCCATTGCAATGCCCATGTCACACCTCCCCGAGGTAGTGTAAAGCAACGCAGCAACTTGCGCTGAGTTTCCTTTCACCATATCTAAAAGGCCAAGAAAAGCTGAGCAGGGTGGCTTTTTGTAGCCTCATAGATATGGCTCTACACTCTGCGCCACAGGAACGTAAGAAAAAGTGACGTTCTGGTGGTGCACAGCCCTCGTAAGTAGGCCCCCTGGTGCCCATAGCGTAGAAGGAGGTCTCCTGGTTCCAGTGCCACCGTACAGGAGTCTATGATTAGTCCAGGGATCTTCTCCTCACTACCTACATTACAAATACACGTGAGAGTTCCACCATCCTAGGGGAGATCTAAGGTACTTTAACTTTTACTAAGAGGTCCTCGTGTCTGTGTGATTCAAAGACATAAGTATATTTTCCTGTTGTCTGTAGAGAGGTCCATGAGGATACCTTTCAAAAGGGAATTTAATTGCACCAAGTGACAAGGGAGTACAGGTAAGTAATATCTCCCTGCCAAATGATGTATCTGTAAAAGTGATAACCATTATGTAATACAAAAAAGTGATCATCAGTCCGCCGTGCACAATATATGTATAGCTTCATATTTCAACCACAGGAATGCAGTACCATACAGATTCACTTTCCATGCTTCTGATATTGAAAAATTCAGCACCACTACACTGGAGAATCGTTGAACCTATTATATACATAGTGCTTATAGAATGCTTATAAATGGCAGAAGTGTGCTATGAAGTGCTAGAGAAAAAACACAGCTTACTGTGTTTTTAAAGGAAGTCCCTGTGTCCCTTGCCACCGGATGAGAGTGAGACATTTCAGAGCCCCTATTGCGTGGGGAGTTCATACAGCCTCTTCTATCATCTATCAATAACCTAATTCCTTATCTTTTGAGTAGCAAGTTAGCTCACAACTTCATATCTGGACATTATTTGAGTCTTGGCACCTTTCAGCCGTGCAAGATGATAAAATATTGTCCATTGAGCTCACACTTTATTCAGCCATGTTCTCAAGCGCCAACCAATACCATTATTGAGTTCGTGGCAAATGTCATTTAAGGTCACAACATAGGGTGAAGACTGCTGCCCCTTCCTACTTCGAAGTGACTGCATTTAGACATAACATCATTTACCCTCCCCTCTCTAGCAGGCCATTTCCCTACTTCTTCCACAACCCTCCACCTTCTCTTCTTAACTCCCACATGTTCTCCATTCAGTTCTTCTCCCCACCTTTCCTTTATACCTCCCTTTCTACTTCCATTCCTCATTTTACAGATTTCCAATTGGTATTTTGAGACCAAACTTGAATGGTGTAAAACGCTACAGAAAACATCAATGTGAAATGGAATAACATAAAAAGATCTACGCAGTGGTACATTTGAGCCTGTAGTTGTGCGTGAGGCTTACTGGCACACAATTGTAGATCATCAGACTTTGAGCCACAACAAGACAGAGAGAAAGGCATAAAACTGCAAAAGAAGGCAGAAGAGAAAGAAGAGATAATAGATGAATAAGAACCTCTCGGAGTGAGATAGATGGGCTTGGAGGCTATGGTGGTGGATAAAAACGACAATATATGGAGCCAACACTAGACAGCTTTGGCATTTGGCACTGTGCCGGTAGGCTTCTAGCCAAAAATGTGGTCTCTGGCATTTAGTCTATTGCAAACTCAGCACTGGATATAAGTTCTCCTATTCTCCAGAGCAGTTTAAAGAGATTCTTCCACAATTACCAAGCTCTATGTGCCCCTGTCTTCTACAATGAGATTGTAGTGCCTCTTCATTCAAAAAAGAGACATTGTGGTCTCATTTAGAGTTTGGTGGACAGGGTATTACATTGCAACAGTGACAGAGTACCCTGTAGCAAACTCTCGATTCACCTATCCTTTTTTATTTGGAGGGACTGCCAGGTTTACGCAGACTGAGTAAAATTTGCTACATCAGCTGAAACTTTATTTCAATATGTGTGAAGGAGTACAAGCTGTTGAATGTAAGCAATCCAACTGTCTGACCTATTTAAAGTGGGCGGTCAAATGGTTTTTCTTTTTATCCATTATCACAATATTTCTGGTGGTGAGGCACAGGAAAAATTAAAAAATGACGCACACCCAGTAGAAGGAGACTCCCTTTGTGATGGGACCCTTAATGTTTTCTTTTCTAAAAAATCTCCTTCTTTGGAAGTTTGTTTTTTTGAAAAAGAACAAACATCTAAATGATTAGTTTAAGCATTCAACTCCAATGACGGACCCACACCAAACTTTTAAATGGCTTTGTATGAGCTGCTGTGATGGCGGTTCCTAAAGAATTCACTGCAGGGCCGATGGTGAACTCTAAGTTTGGGGGGCGGATTAAAGGCAAGGTGGCAGACATAAAAGTCCTCCACCACCCTGACTGCCTTTACTATCTCTGCCAAAGTCTAAATTGCAAATACAACAAGGTGTCGGATGGAATGCTTGAATTAATCTCAGCCACATCTCAATCCAATGTTTATTTGCCCACCATGCCACCTGCAATTTAAAAACCAACGTCAATAAAAGATGTATTTTTAAATTGTGAGTTCAAAGACACCAAACTCAAATTGTCTATCTGCTCCCAGTTCAAAGTTACACTTGTAAAGTGTTACAAGGCAGCTCCAATGCTAACCTATGGGAGAGATGGACCTTTTTGTAGTGAAAAACGAATTTAGCAGGTTTTCCCTACCACGACATGTAAAACTCAAAAGCATATGTCTTACCTTTTAAATATACTGCACTGGCCCTTTGGGCTATGTAGAGCCTACCTTAGGGGTGCCTTACTTGTAAAAAAAAAGGGAAGATTTGGGCCTGGCACGCAAGTGAACTTGCTAGTTCGACATGGAAGTTTAAAACTGCACACAGAGCCTCTGCAATGGCAGGCCTGAGACAGATTTAAAGGGCTACTCATGTAAGTGGTACAGTCAGTGCTGCAGACACACCAGTAGCATTTGATTTACAGGCCCTGGCACATGTAGTGCACTGCACTAGGGACTTACTAGTAAATCAAAAAGGCCAACTTGGATGAACGAAGTGTCACTACATTTTAGACACAGAGCATATGCACTTTGGTATTGGTCAGTAGCGGTAAAGTGCCCAGAGCCCAAAAACCAGCAATAACGAAGTTCAGCACACAGTCACAAACAGGAGGTCAGAAGTAAAGAAATTGGGGAAGGCACCCCAAAAGATGCCCGGGCTAACCAGGGAATGCGCCAAAAACCTATGCCTCCCCGGAGAGGCGTAACAAGGAGAAATATGTTTATTTCTCCTCGTTCAATCAATCAATCAATCAATCAATCAATCAAGGGTTTGTAAAGTGCAACAACTAACACGTGAAGGTTTCAAGGTGCAGGAGGGGTGGGGGGGCTCGCTAGGGTGCTGGGTCATCTGAAGAGCCAGGTCTTAGCGTGCTTCCTGAACTGGGGCAGTGTAAGGCTTTGCCGGATGTGGACGGGGAGGTAGCTCTGGGTCTTGGCTGCGAGGTAGGAGAAGGACATTCCACCAGTTCCTTCCTCTTTCTCTGTGTACTGTGTTATGCAGCACACATGGATGGAGGAATATGCCTCTCAGGATTGTTTTCGTGCTGGAAAGTTTCCAACGCAAAAACAATCCTGCATTCAACACAGGCACACTTGCCCCCTTGTGCAAGGGTGCCTGTGTTGGCGCTAGGTGGTCCATTGTGTGCCAGCGCAGGGGGGAAAGTCTGGAATGCGCTGTATACCCTTTCCCAGTGATGCAGTGCAGCAGAAAGGAGACCTGCTGCGCTGCACCACTATTTAAAAATATTCCCCCTTATGTTCTTAGAGTGTCACATGCAACAAAAGAAATCCTCAAGTTATAGTGTGGGTCATTTAGAGTATGGTGGGTGAACCACTAGGACCTACCACCATACTTCTAGATTCCGCAAACAGATATGGATCATTTTGTCGAAAGTGCTACTGTTGGTACGGTGGCAGTCCTTTTTGCAAAATTACAATGTTGGCTGTCCAAAATGCATCCTAAGTAGACAGAAAGGGGAAAAATCAATAACTGTGACACTTTAGGAGTTTATCTCAGCGCATGGAGTTATTTTTTTAATTAACTGTTCAGGACCACCAGGCTGTTTGTAACTGTCCCGAAAAGGGAATATCTGCTGTAGAATGAAGGCAGGGTGAACCTTCAGATGTACATTGACAGAGAGACCTGTAGAGAATGAGCTGTTGCTTAAAGGTTTCCACCAGCCATGCCAGCAAAACCCTGGGGTGAGCAAACTGGGAGTTTGGCTGATGGGTCATCCACACACTTTTTGGTAGATGCTCAGCAGCCGCAGTCCATGCAGGTAACAGCAGTGAAGCTGCGTGGGGGGATTTCGAGGGACGATGCTGAGGGAAAATTAATTATTTATTTAATTTTCCCTCTGCATCGTCCCTCGAAATCACTCCCCATGCGGCCTCACCGCCCCACTGCTGTTATGTGCACGGACCGCGGCTGATGCTTAGCATCCATCAAACTCTAAATGACCTGATTAGTTATGATGCAAAATTCCTCCCGATAAGCATTCACCTCCTCCTAAGCTATTCCAAACTGGTTCTGGGAGCAGTTCCCCCTCTCACTGGGCTAAACTTTGAATTCCAGGCGTTATCTCTGTCCCTTTCAAGTTGAGGTTCATTGAGTCTCCTTAGAAGCACTTCTTGAGCTGATAGGGATCACCTGCTGCCACATAAAGCTCATCCTGTAACTAGACCTAAGGCATTGTCTTTTTTTAGGCATACGTATTCATACCTAATTAATGTAAAACACTGACAGGCAACTTCTGGCAGGCTAATGTAAATTTGCCTCCAGGAGTTTTAGGGAGGGAAAAGAACGCTTTCTCAAAGTTACTTTTCCTAAATATGTATTTGGAATATAACTTTACCATTAGATTGCTTTTTAATATATTAAAAATAGTAGTTGATTCATTTTTCTAGCTTAACCCAAACCAGAGATAGCAGAATTAACATTTGAATCTGTACTTAAGCATTCTCATAGGACAATCAGAGCCTTCCACACTGAAGATAGCTTTTGGGGGCTTGTCAGTGTAGGGACGTCACATGATAACGTGAACATCCCACATGACCCTCTCTAATACCATGCACCCTACCTTATGGGCTACAAACCCTACATTGAAAGACTTATTATGATTTAGTAGGAAGGTTTTTCTCCTGTCAAAAGGGTTATTTGACAGGTTAGACTGCAGGTTTAAACAACAACAGGAAGGCTACATTGGTAGGCATTTAGCCAAGTTTTACTTCTCTCATTAATGGGTTGCACATTATGTGCTGCAGTTCATAGGTAGCGATACAAAAGGGAATGATGGACGGAGCGTTTGAGCAAATCAAACACTCACCCCCAGTCAACTGATGTGGGTTTAATCCATCACCATTCTTTAGCCCACTCAGCCACCCCAGTTCAGATATGGCCATGTGCAAATCAGTCTGACCCTGTGATTCATAATCCTCATCCGCCAGGCTATCTTGAATCCAGTGGCCAAGTGAGCAAGGGACTCACGTCTGAGCATACCCTGCCAACTTAGGGCGAACAAAGCGATACAAAAGGGGATGATGGACGGAGCGTTTGAGCAAATCAAACACTCAACCCCAGTCAACTGATCTGGGTTTAATCCATCACCATTCTTTAGCCCACTCAGCCACCCCAGTTCAGACATGGCCATATGCAAATCAGTCTGACCCTGTGCCTCATGGGAACAGTCCAGCCCGAACTGCCAAGCCATGTCTTCCCTGGACCGGAAACAAGCATCCTGGACCGGTTTCGGATTCATAATCCTCATCAGCCAGGCTATCTTGAATCCAGTGGCCAAGTGAGCAAGGGACTCACGTCTGAGCATACCCTGCCAACTTAGGGCGAACAAAGCGATACAAAAGGGGATGATGGACGGAGCATTTGAGCAAATCAAACACTCACCCCCAGCCAACTGATCTGGGTTTAATCCATCACCATTCTTTAGCCCACTCAGCCACCCCAGTTCAGACATGGCCATATGCAAATCAGTCTGACCCTGTGCCTCATGGGAACAGTCCAGCCCGAACTTGATTCCGAATGAATGCTTGATTCCGGTCCAGGAAAGACATGGCTTGGCAGTTCGGGCAGGACTGTTCCCATGAGGCACTGGGTCAAGGCTGATTTGCATATGGCCATGTCTGAACTGGAGTGGTGTGGAGTGCAAAAAACGATGGATTTAGGCCCAGATCTCTGTACTGGGGTGAATGTATGACATTGTTCTGCATTCTGTCCATCAACTGTTATTTTTGCATTTGTCACCCCGAGTGGGATGGGTATGCTCAGACGTGAGTCCCATGCTCTCCACACCACTGGAGTCAAGCTATCCTGGCTGAAGACGGCTGATAGCCAGAAACCGGTCCTAGGATGCTTGATTCCGGTCCAGGAAAGACATGGCTTGGCAGTTCGGACTGGACTGTTCCTATGAGGCACAGGGTCAAGGCTGATTTGCATATGGCCATGTCTGAACTGGGGTGGTGTGGAGTGCAAAAAAACGATGGATTTAGGCCCAGATCTCTGTGCTGGGGTGAATGTATGACATTGTTCTGCCTTCTGTCCATCAACTGTTACTTTTGCAGTTCATAGGTGACATTTATTTCCCCAAGCCATGACTGTAGTTTCTACAATGTATATAATAAGGCCCTATAGGACATTTAACTACACCAATCAGGGACTAGCCATTTTTTACATTTTTGGGGGGTCAGAGCACACACAATGGGCACTGGATGGCAACACCCCAGGGTGAAGAGTCTGAAAACCAGCAATACATTTCAGTACAAAATATGGGGGCGACTTTGCAAAAACGGGCATGTTCTCAGATAGTCTCAGAGCCGATCTATCAGTGATGTTGAAGCCCAGTCCAGAGCTTATAAATCATTGGTAAAGAATCTTGTCCCAGAGCAGACACTTCAATGTTATTGAAACTGGTTAAAAAAGTTGACCTCCTTTGTGCGGCGATCCATATAACTCATGAGCACCAGAACGGCTTTGTGATAGATACAGCCTACTTTTCATGGGAAAAAATTCTTTGCATACAAATACCATGCACTACTAACATCTCTTATATGGATAAACTGTATGTACTACAATAGGAAAACAGGTTAAATCTATGCAGAGAAATGAAGTCTCAATAAACACATGAACTATATGACCTAATTTAATAGGTCCTGGTTTGTCAGCTCTTAAAGTGTATGGCAACATGCCTGTGTGCATTCAAAAACACACTCAAATCACAGATCCACAAATGCATAGTTAAATATCTGCTAAATGTACTCTTTGTTGCCCTATTAAAGTTCCCAGTCACCTCTACTTTCAATTGCAAGATCCTCTGATCTTGACAGGTATTCTTGTGCACTGTTTCTGTCACTATGTAGAAAGTTACATGGAGCTCAGTTAAGCTAAAAGTGCACCATCATGTATGACATCACTCCCTCTTAACCTTGGTGCTTTAATCTTTTGGTGATTTGACACTTTTTAAGCACTGGAGTCACTTGACGTTCCATTTTTAAAGAGTTTATGTCTTTGGATTTCATGGCAGATGTGCTTTTCCCTTGAGAAGGTTGTGCTTCATGCACATCTAGTCAATTATTGGCCCTTAGATGGCTCTTTGGAATGTCGGTGCAATTGGAGTCCTCATTGCAGGGTAATATCACTTGAATTGTTTGTTGGAGGTTATGCATACTGTGGAGTTTTCTTTTGGAGACATGGACACTTTGGAGCTCTTGTACAGGATTAGGTTCCTTATCTCTCTTTCAGGTTAGTGTATCTGAAACCTCATATTAGGGTAAATGCCACAGGCTTAATATATAGGTAGGAATTGCATTTATAGATTTCTATTTGGAGATTAGGACACGTTAACGTTTGCTGTGAAAGGTACAGGCCTAGAGGAGAAGTCATTAAAAACTCTGCATTTAAGATTTGATGGTGATGGGAAATTCCCCAATTTTTGGAGGAAGTCCAAAGTTCCTTGTTACATTAGTTTATTCAAAATTCAGTGACTACTCCTCTGGCAGAATTACCTAAGCCACAGTATCCCTGTGGATGAAGTAATACCACTACAGAATTCTTCACAGTGGAGCAACCTATAAGAGGCTTTTCCATTTTTGCGAAAAATACAGAAAACATTCCATTAGTACCAAACTCTAGTTCACTCCTTTGAAGAGAAGGAGTCAGTCTCATTTTAAGGATATTGGTGAGTTCCATAAACAACCCTTTGAAACAAGCAGCACTTAGATGCTTTCATTTGAAATCAGAAGCACTTAAGGCTCCTTGGAGAGATTAGGAGCTCTAAGGGCCCACTTTAGACTTCAAGTATACAAAACAGTGATGGGTGGAATGCTGGAATTAACCGCCATCGTTATTTTGCACACCATGCCATCTCAGTTTGGACCCAGCAAAATGAAAATCATTCTTGATCCTGCTCCAATAGGAACAGTCCAGCCCAAACTGCCAAACCAGGTCCTCCCTCAAACGGAACACAATCAACCCAGGACCAGTTTTGCCCTAATGATGGGCTCTTCATCCGGGTACACCTTGGTTCCAGTGACATAGTGTGCATGGGACCGACATCTGAGCATACCCGTCTCACTTAGGGCAACATAATAAGTATACATAACAGTGAGGGATGAAATGCTGGAATTAATCCCAGCCACAAAGGTAATTTTATTACAGTTAATAAAAACCATAAACTATTGCACAGGTAAAAACATGAAAAATATATACTATTTTTTTATGAATCAGACATTAACAATTTCCTTTAACCATCACAAGAGTTCATATTGTACTCTATTTGGATAAAATCACTAGGGAGCCATCCTTATGTTGCATTCATCAGGCTTTTTGCGGTCAATAGCCTTTCTGCCTTCAGATAACATTTTATGAAAGCAGCTATTATTTGTGGGGATTTCCCTTTCAAGAAGAATAATAAAGCGGCCCGACATAATCTAATACCATAGATATTAAAAGATCTTTTGAGTAAAATTGTTCTTTCCGTTAATAAGATCGGGCAGATTGATAAAATGTGAGTCAAGCTTTGTTCATGTAGTAAGCAAAGTCTGCACTTTATGTTCAAAGGTTTACGTTGCCATTTGGGGATATATTCTAGTGTTTGGCATAGACCAAAATGTAACTGCAATACCTTGTTTTTATAAAAATGATCTGAGTAATGTCGTAAGGTATTTCTGGTAGTGCTGCTCCCTTTATGGCTCCATCTTTATCCGAAGGCATTACCGGCAGCCATCCTCAGCCTGGTCCTACCTGGAGCCTCCTTTTATCAGATAAGTCCTTTACTGTGTATGCCTATAAAGCTACATATTTGAAACACTATCGCATATCTAGCGCTTGTTCCAGTTTTTTCGTTGAATCTCTTCTATCGCAGTAGGCTTTCCAGAATATCAAATTACTGATTTTAACCTGTAGCAGGACCAGGTCGCTTTTCAAATATATCTACATGAGGCTTGTTTGACATCCAGACATCCGGCCTTTTCGTGAAACCGTTGATTTTAAAATTAATAAGACATCGTTGCACATTCGATGCGCCTCATTTTTATCAGCCATTTATTAGAATCAAGAACATCCACCAACTATGGAGTTTTAGGTTTTAATCACTAGGAACTAATCACATTGAAACAGGATCTATAATTGTGTGGCTTTCCTGAAGAAGGCGTTGTGTACGCCGAAACGCGCGTCGAGTTTATAAAGATATTGACACTTTGAACCCTTTATTTATACATATTGATTAAATGTGATGTGTTGCATATTGTGTTTTATTTTTTAAATGTTTTGTATGAATATCATTTGTTTAGATAATATGAGAAGAAATTATTAAAACGGTAACAACTTTGAATATATTTTTTCCATCTTCCTTGGTCTTCTTAATGTCATAGATACTGTGTATATTGTTTGCTTCATTGACATTGCCTAGGTGTTTTTGTCACTATCAATCTTTATCCATGCATGCCTTATTTTTCTGAACTCTTCTTTATCTTCGAGCCATGACTGTCTCCTTGTTTGCTTGTTAATTACTTTTTTAAAAGAGTCGTGTGGAGGTGCCATGTCTCATAGCTATTTAGCTTTCAGCATTGTTAATACTATGTTAAGAGTTCGGGCCCAGTTGTTTTCGGTGCATGTTGTTTTGAATTTCATTCCATATCAGAGTTCGTAATGTGTTTCTATCAGAGGTTCCTACTAATGACATGTGTTTGATCAGTGCACCTGTTTGTGCTAGTTTTTGATTTATTAGCCCAAATTCTAATTGGATCTGAGAGGGAGATGCACTCTGAGGAAGCTGAAATAAATGTCTAAAGACCTTATTTTGTGCTGAATTCAGGAAAGGTCCAAATATGACCAAGAAAGCTTCGGTGCATAGCAGACAGTTAGAATGAGCTTGGTTGTATTGCAGTTAGTAGTGGCTTAAAGGTCGGGCTTGAAGAACCGGGTTTTTAGAACCCAGTGGCTCCAGGGGAAACGCCCAAAGTCTCCGGGTCCACCTGTCTTAGAATACAGAGACACGGGGTACTTCTTGGTGACGTCAAAGATCAAATTTATTAGCTGCAGCCAGTAACAGAGATCCTAGAAGTACAACACGGTGTATGTTCTCAGGAGACTGCTCAACTTTACAAAGCAAGCCATCTCTTTTTATACAAAAAATTGTGCTTCAGGCAAACATTCCTTATTTACAGTTTGACCACTCACATGTTTCCACGACAAAAGCAGGAGCATGATGACAAGCCCATTTTTCAGTTTGTCCAGCCCAAAAGTAATCATCAAACAAACCCATAATAAACATTCTTCTTTTGGACAAGTTGGAGCGAAACCCATAATAAAAAACCTCAACCCAAATCGTAAATAGGCCATAAAAGAAGGAACAGAAACAGATGAGAAGCAAGAAAGAAGGGTGTGTGCGTGTACCATAAACTCAGCAATGTCCTGCTGTTTGATCTCTATCTTGACCAGCTAAAGGGCAAGAACTGGTTTGGCAAGGTCAGCTTCAGGCAGCAGGGTCAGTTCACTTCAGGTCAAACAGGGGCCAGTAAAAACTCAAGCTAAGGTGTACGCGTCCCAGAGACTTGTTCAGCCATGTGAGGGCAGCCTATGTGAGGGCAACCACAAAATGGCTGCCATCCACAAAATGGAACCCAAGGGTTTCAGAACGAAATCGTCAAATACACAGTGAATCCATCAATGTAACATGACGTAAACACTCATGCTTGCTGAGCTCACTGTTTTCGGTTCACTGTTACCAAATTCGTAACAGAACCACGACCATTATGACCCAGGGTCAGAATTCACTGAACCTCAGACCCTCCTTTTGCCTTTACATAGGCAATGACCTAAACTCACGTCAATCTGAATCTAGGTCTATACTCATCAGATCATCAAGATGTTGCTGTAGCATCATCCTAGTACAGGTCTCCTTGCACACGAGGTAGCACAAAGGCTACATATAGCAGGAGCACACTGTACACAAAGACAGAACAGGAAAAGGATAGCTAATACCACTCCACTGACCATCAGAATCTTCCATCCCCAAGTGGATAACAATCCCCAAAACCATCCCATCAACGACCAATCTCCTTCATCCACATGCACAGACTCGGAGATCTTATGTAGCTTGGAAATGGCTTGGTACACTGTTGGAGCGTTGTCTGGAATAAAAACGCAGCAGCTCGATTGAATCAATTTACATACCCCTCCTCTATCTGCAAGTATGACATCTAACGCAACCCTGTTCTGAAGAGTCATAAGGCGATCCGACTGGAGCTCAGCAGTCAAGTTGCTAAGGGGACCTGCTGTTTCAACTATGGTGGCCTCAACCACTCTCGTCAATTGCCGTATGTTCCTGCTGTTAACCATAGGTCCCCAAAATGGCAGAAAACCCTTCAGAAAATCTCCCAATTCTTGTTCTGCAGTATCTTCCTTACTGAAGACACCTCTAACAACTCTTGTCTTGTGGTAATCTGCCGCAGCTGTATACGTAGGAGGCAACAGGAATGATACAAAACATGTGCCCGAGAAATCAGGGGGCAACCATGTGTATGCTCTATCGTAATAGACGAAATAGGTACCCTTAGCTGCTAGGAACGATGGGAAGTCTGGGACACAAAAACATACGTCTCAGTGCAGCTACTCTTCCCTAACTGAGCTCTCGGATTCTTGCCATTACCTTGCAGACAAAAATGACCCTGATGGGGTACAATCCAAATCGGAGGGGATCTTTTCGCTTGCTGGTTCTTACTCAGACTAGCTCCATATCCGGTCACGTTCCATTCAATATACGCTAGTGTCTCATCTCTCGGGATAGTCTCATAGGAACTAGCTCCTTCAATCATATCGACTATTCCCTTAACTAGAGCACTATTCTTTGGATTTTCTTTCACAGAACGTAGGGGGTAGACTTCACGAGCATAGATTAACATCGTTCTGTATTCCCACACGGAACCTTTATAGCTGAATGGCAGGACCAGGTAAGGGATACCTTTATCGGTAGTATGGGGCATAAGCCCACACACCCAACAATTTGTCGTGTTCACTACTAGCTGGTGTTGGTGCAGAAGCTGAACAAAGGAGTTATTAACGAATTCCAATCTCCTAATGGACTCATGTTCAGGCAGAGGATGAAAAGAATGCGAATAAATAGTAGAAGAAGGTATGGGTTGTGTAGTGGGTGCAAACGTCACTTGGAAAGAGAATATAATATAGCCCATTAAGAACATCATCAAGCTAAGTAACATGAAAAGACATAATATCAAAAAACACTTTCTACTCATAATTCGGCACATTTTGCTCTTAAAACTAATTTCTTCAACAGGTCTCTCCATCTCGAAAAACTCCATCCTCTAACCGTGCTGCTCGCAACGGTTGGGTCTTCCGTGCTAAGGAATGCGTCTGTCAGTCCAGGGAACGCCTTAGGACCAACCAGAACCGTCGACCTTATGTCTTCGGCTTGCACTCCCAAGTCTTTACACCACGACCCTACAGCAGAATCCGGATGGCGGTTCGAAAAACAAAAATAAGTCAAAACAGTTTCTCAGATGGGAGAGCTGAATTTTCAGAAATAGCAAAAAGGATCTTCACTTTTTTAGTCCCACAGCTCTTGGTCGCAAATTATAATGGTCTTTTCCAGGCAATGTCTGATCACGGAACAAGAGTTCAGGCTTGGTAGTGTCCAGTCGAACTGACGGTGGGACAGCTTCTTGCAGAAGATCGTCACTTTCACGCTCAGAACTCGTCCCAATTAAACGTGCATCGCTAAAAGGCAGAAAACGAGGCATGGTGTCAGTTTCTGAATCAGGAATGCCCTCCTGGACCCACCGGTCGTACGGCAGAGGCAAAGGAACCCTCTTACAATGTACGCCGTGGATCTAGTTTTTCTTCCCTTGCACTCGTACTGCAGATCGCGTAGACAATAGCACCAAGTATGGACCGGTCCATCGGGGCTGATCGTTCTTTGTCCGCTGAAAGTTCTTCACTGGGACCCAGGAGCCAGGATCGATGGCATGTCCTGAATCGTCTGAACCAATAATCACAAAAAGACCTGGTCCTAAAGGCAATTAATCTTATGGATCTGGGAACATCTATGGATTGCCAAAAGATCATTCCAACCACACCTCTGATTCTAGAGATTATTACCATGTTCCAGTATATTGCCAAAATAAAAGATAGCCATTCTCTGATAAACATGTAACCAGACAACACAGTACATACATCCACTAGAAGGACAACATTTGAAAAAATGTGAGAATAGCTAGATGACACCTCACGGGCGCACCACCAATGGGACCCCTGGTTGGTACTCACCAGGATGGCCCTGTTCTCATCATCGGTGTCACCTAGCTTAACGTAAACGTGTCCGAAACCCAAAGGAAAAGGTGACAGTGAATGGTGCAGTGTACGCAAAACTTATATGTGACAAGGACTAACAACGTTCAACATATAACACAAAAACTACTGTGCAAACAAGATACAAAAACCTTTTACTCGCATTCTCTTGTTGCAAACAGTAAACATATATACATAAAAAGGAGAGATGCGAATACTACCTATCGATTCGCACTCCACTCACAGCCGACATGTTTCATTGCCTTGGTCTTTATCAGGCAATTTCTTCAGGGCAAACAGTATTGAGATGCCACTGCCAGAGATACTGTGCTTTGCGTGCTAGATGGCCAATTTTTCTTTCATACCGTTCACGGAAACCACTTTCTAAAATCAAGTGCCAACTCCCAATCGGTGAGTATGGTCTTGTCTCCCTTCAATACTTTAATCAGTGGAGAGTCCTCGTTCGGCGTCTTCTCGGCACCGGAACCTGAATCTTCTGAAGCCTGAGGCAATGTATCATGAACCTGTTGGTGTAAGACACGCAATTTAGCCGTCAATTCGTACAGGTAATCAAGCAGTACAGGGTGTTCGATCTCGCTGAATTTTGTCGGCCTCGGCACTCCCCATATGTTTGCCGGGCGACCAAAAACTATCTCATATGGACTAAGTCCCACTCGAGAATGTACAGTCATCCTAGTTGACAAAAGTGCTAATGGCAAAGCATCAGGCCATTGAAGACCAGAGCTCGCCTGTATCTTGGCCAATTTCAACTTAAGGGTGCCATTATAGCACTCCACTAGACCAGCTGATTGGGGGTGATTTGCAGCATGGAATTTCTGATGAATTCCTAAACCATCACATACTCTCTTCATCACTTGACCCACAAATTCACTCCCATTGTCACTCCAGACCATTCTCGGTAAACCGTACCTAGGGAAAAACTCCTTAACAAGGGCTTTAGCTGTGGACAAGGCAGTATTATCTTTCAGGGGATATGCGTCTACCCATCTTGAAAAGGCACAAACAACCACGAGTACATACTTCAAATTGTTGCACCTCTCCATGTGGATGAAATCTAGCTGCAAAACCTCGAACGGATACGTTGGAGGCGCAAAATGACCAGCTGGAGTTGGAGTTCCCTTGCCAGGATTGTACATCAGACAAACCATACAATTCTTGACCACATTCTCTGCACACTTAGGAATTTCAGCATTTTGCCATACTGTAGCCAACAACTTACAAATCCCTTTCATACTGATATGAGCCATTCCATGCGCCATTGTAACCACTGCAAGCACGTACGCATCGGGTAACAACCATCGCTGATGCTCTGACAACTCAACCCAACAACCATTCGAATCCAATTTACCCGTACTCTCTCTCCATACGCTCAACTCTTTCTCTGTAGCTTCAGCTTGAATTGACTTCACACTTTCTATCGTATCTTCACACATTACTCTATCCGGAACCCATCTCGCCGGACCCGCAACATACATTCGACTCATCACATCCCTTGCCGTTTCTTTCGCAACTTCATCTGCAAACGCATTACCACGACCAACGTCATCGGTAACCTTCTTATGTGCACTGCATTTCACGATCGCAACTTGCAACGGCAAAGTTAGTGACTCAAGAAGCTCATTCACCAACTGACCATGCTGAATCTTAGCTCCATGCGAAGTCAGAAACCCACGCTCTTTCCACAATCGTCCAAAACTATGAGCCACACCAAACGCATACTGGCTATCAGTGTACACAGTCACTCGTTTCCCTTTCGACAACACACATGCTCTTGTCAATGCTATCAACTCTGCTGCTTGAGCTGAGTTATGTGGGATATGTGTAGCTTCAACAATCGTGTGCAAAGTCGTAACAGCATATGCCGCAGTCGTATCACCATTCGGAAGCTTGAAGCACGAACCATCTACCCATAAGGTACCATCACATTTTGAAAGAGGAGTATCCCTAAGGTCTATTCTCCCTTTCGTTTCCTCCTCTGTCCTAAGAAAACAATCATGCTGTTCAGAAACATCTGTCTCCACTGAAATCGGCAAAAACGTAGCTGGATTCAACGTGTTGCAGCTCTTTATATGCACATGACTCCCTAAGAGTGTCAACTCATAACCTGACAATTGAGCACTAGTTAAGTGCTGTGTCTTTGTCCTGTTCAACAATGTATTCACTGCATGTGGAACCATTACAATCAACGTATTATTCATCACCAAGCCAGCAGACTGTCGAATAGAGACAGCCGCTGCCGCTGTGGCTCTCAAACAACTCGGCAACGCTTTAGCTACCAGATCCAAAGTTGACGAGAAATACGCACATGGACGTTGCTTATCGCCGAACTGCTGTGTCAAAACTGACAATGCACATCCCTCTCTCTCGTGGACATAGAGTGTGAAAGACTTACTGTAGTCGGGAGTACCCAACACAGGAGCCGAACACAACGCATCACGCAATTCTGAAAAACTCTTCTGGCATTCGTCAGTCCAAGGAATAGGATTCGGAGTATCCTTAACAGTAAGAGCTTTCAAAGCTTTTGCAGGAAGCGAAAAATTCAGAATCCACTGTCTACAATACGACGTAATACCCAGGAAAGCACGTACTTCTCTCTGAGTAGTTGGCACACTCATTTTCGCAATCGCTTGTATTTGTTCTGGGGTCAATCTTCTTCCCTCCTTCGATAAGAGATGACCTGAGTAGGTCACTTCTTGTCGACAATACTGCAGCTTCGAAAGAGACACTTTATGATGGAAGTTAGCCAAATGACGCAACAACGACAAAGTAGCTTCTTTACAAATCTCTTCATTGTCAGCAGCAACTAACAAATCGTCGACATACTGAACAAGAGCAGCACCATCAGGTAAGACAATCGTATCAAGCTGTGTTTTCAAAGCCTGACTATAGATTGATGGACTCTCACAATAGCCTTGAGGAGCGCGCTTGAACCGGAAGCTTCGACCTCCTAAAGAGAAGCCGAAAATATCTCTACTCTCCTCGGCAATCGGGATGCTGAAGAAAGCATTCTTCAAATCAATCACCGAAAACCAAGTGGCTGAAGCTGGAATCATGGTCAGTAAGGCAGTAATATCTGGAACAACAGGAAATTGCGGAACTACAATCTTATTCACCTCGCGAAGATCGATCACGAACCTATATACAGGCGGTTGTGAAGAATCAGTACGTTTCAGAACAGGCAAAACCGGACTATTGCACACATTACCTCTCGTTTCTTCAATCACATCTTTCTCAATCAGGTCATGAATGATCGCTAGCAACGCTCTTTCACCATCACTAGAGATCCTATATTGGGGAATACGTGGCATTCGAACATTTGCTTTCAGCGTCACAACATATGGCGGTATCTTTAAAAGACCCACATCATTAGGACCAGTGGCCCAAAGAATATCAGGAAGAGAAGACAATTCGGCCGGGAGTTGGTCTTTCGACAAATACATCGGAGAGATCACTCTCTTACCTAATGTGAGTTGTACTCCCGAAGGAGAACATTGTAGTGTCGCATACAATCTTTTCAATAGATCCAATCCCAACAAATTCTCACCACAACCTGTCGTCAAAATAAGGGGTGCTTCGAATTCACAAGGTCCAACAGAAAGAGACAAAGGACTAGAAATCGGGTTCTAACTGGGGCGCCAGAAAATCCTACTGAAACATTTGTCAAGCCAGACACAGGTGCGCCAGGGAGTTTAGAGTGCATAATAGAACTCTTCGCAGCACCAGTATCCAACAGAAAAGGCTCTGACACACCTGATGTAATCACTTCAACAGAAGGTCCACTCTGATCTACTGGAACTGAAACTACTTCCTCTCTTTGTCTATGGCTGTCCTAGCAATCATTACCGTCCATATTTTCACCTTCGACATAGTAGTCGTCAGCATAGTACTGAGTCGTCCTACCAGACGCACCATTTTGCTGATCAAAACAATTCATTGAATTTTGTGGAGGAAAGGAACGCGCATTCTGGGGGAACACACCACGTCCCCTACCTCTAGAAGCTTGCTGAACACCTCGACCTCTCACACCAGAAACACCATTCGTGCGCTGTAACAGAACCGGGCAACTATTTTTAAAATGGCCCTCTTCTTTACAATATGCACACTGATTAGGGCCTATAGGAAAACGCGGTTGAGGAGGCTCAAACCTTTGCGGGTTTCTCTGAAACTGCTGAGGCTGCTGATAATCACGTTGGCTACTATGAGGCGGATACGCTTGCTGCAAAAGAACCTTTGTTTTCAACTCTTTAGTCTTCTTGTCTGCTCTATCCTTCTCATCCTTATCCCTATTTTCGTAGTACTGTGCAGTAGCCAATATCTGTGCTGATGAGGAAACAGCCCAAGAACTCTTTGAATCCTTCAATTTAGTACACAACTCGGGAAGTAAGTTATGCACAAACTTATCAACAAACAACCGTCGACCACCTTCCGTACTCATGTCTTGACCACTATGGTGAATAAACGTTTCTTCAAAACCTAGTGAAGAAATCAGACACACTTTCATCTTTCTACTGCTTACACGCAGACAATTTGTCCCAGTTTACTCGCATAGCAGGCATTAAAGTCTTCATATAAGTAACGATCCTACCAGGAAGTTCTGCAACTAGAGGCTCAGGTTTAGCACCACCAACTTGTCGACCATCCGCAGCACCAATATTAACCCAGGTATCACCTAGCACTTGCACATGATCCGTGTGACGAATCAATCCCCATAAAGGCTGTGGAACCACATTTCCAAACAACATGTCTATATCAGCTAGATTTATAATACATGAGTCTGCAGTCTGTGATAATTCCTTCTAATACCCTGCAGGTTTTTTACGGGGGTCAGGCAAAGTCTGCTTAAGAGCCAAAACTTCAGCTCGCTTCCACGGAACATGTACCCAAACACGTTGCAAATGGGCTGGCGCAGCTACAATACCAGCATTAACATTGGCCTGAACGGCCTCTTTCCACACCGGAGGAACCTCCCTCATTGGATATTGTTGCACTTTCCTCCTAACAGAAGGATCAGGCTCAAACAACGGCTGAGAAGGAGACTTACTCCTAAACGACAACAATGTCGCAACTGCTCTCTCAACATCGAGACCCACTATAGTTCCCTTCGCAAACTCGGACTGTACACGGAACAACTCAGGTGGAGTCTGTCCCAATTCACCATCTTCCCATTCTTCACGAAGGAAAGTACACATTTCATCAAAAACATACCTCTGCTTCGGTGCTTCCCATTGACGGAAGACATCCATAACAGATTCTAAATCATATCTCAAAGTATTATTAACCCATTTACATGCCAAATGATCCAGTACTGTCCGCTCGTCGGGACCAGGCAATTGGCTACGTAATTGTTTACGCTCTGAAACAGGGGTCATACCTAGTGACCCAAAGAGAGGGGAAAGGAGACCAGCAACGGTATCAGTCATCCTCTGTCGAACAGAAGGAGTACTTGACAGAAGGACAGGAGACAAGGCAGACTGAGAGGAAACCAATATAGGAGCGGTAGCAGAAGAAGTAGCAAGAACAGGAGACAAAGTCGTAAGAATTGGCGACGGAGCAGATAGCAAAGTCGGCGGCCCTTGAAAAGGCTGCACCAGAGGAATAGGAGCCAACTGAAGAGGAGCTGGCGGCTGTGCAACAACCGGAGGCAAAGCAACCGGAGGTTGCGCAACTAAAGGTTGCGGAGGTGCTGTAGCACTTTGCACATAAGGGGGTGGCGACCTCAACAAATGGGACATCAAAGGATCCTTCTCAAGTTCCTTTGTCTCATCTTGCTGATGAGGTGGCAAAGCTGGATAACACTTATCAATCGCCATTCTACGTTGCCTGTGCAACTGCTCACTCGCTTGTTCTTCTGCATTATCTTTAAACTGTATAGCAGCTTGCATTATCGAAATACCCTTCTCCCTTTTATTTCTCTTCGCTAATTTAATTTCTTTCTGTTTGGCTTCCTTTCGCCAGAGGCGGAAAGAGTCAAACATCGCCGGCCGGGCTTTCTTCTTGAAGAGTTTAACTTCTATATTAACTAAAATCTCCGTGTCATACCAACCATATTGGGGCCACTTTAGGACACCGTCCTTTCTAGTGTAGCGAATCCACACTTCATTATACGTGATGGGGCCCACGCCATGTTTCAAATAGAGCTCATAGGTTGGAGTTCCAATCGGAGGAACCGGACACGAATCCTCCAATCGGGAATCCCTATTACAACCACAACAAAATAACTTTCCAAGTCTGCTAAGACCAGGCATCTTCACTCACTAGTCAAGCTTCAAACTTCAAGGGAATATCGAATACGATAGTCTCTTGAAAACACGCGTCCCTCGGCTTTGGAGCTTGCAAGTCCCAAATCAAAGATCCCAAGGATACCCAAAACTAAGGACTGGGAGGCGCTCCACTCATACTTAACTGAGGTATCGATCACGTCACCAGAAGACCCGTCTATCGTCTCTCTTTACAAATCGTCTAGGGGCTCCAAGACAGGGCGACAGTCGGGGCAGCAGTCCTTCGTAGCCGTCGGAAAGCGGGCAACCTCGCAGCAAAGACTTTCGGACCACGACGACATACAGGGGTCGATGAAGTGGCAGGCCTTCCTCCAGAATTTTCACACGAAGCTCCTCACGATCTTCAGGCTTGGACAGGTACCGCTGAAGTCGCCCCACGTTGGGCGCCAGTTGAAGAACCGGGTTTTTAGAACCCAGCGGCGCCAGGGGAAACACCCAAAGTCTCCGGGTCCACCTGTCTTAGAATACAGAGACACAGGGTACTTCTTGGTGACGTCAAAGATCAAATTTATTTTCTGCAGCCAGTAACAGAGATCCTAGAAGTACAACACGGTGTATGTTCTCTGGAGACTGCTCAACTTTACAAAGCAAGCCATCTCTTTTTATACAAAAAATTGTGCTTCAGGCAAACATTCCTTATTTACAGTTTGACCACTCACATGTTTCCACGACAAAAGCAGGAGCATGATGACAAGCCCATTTTTCAGTTTGTCCAGCCCAAAAGTAATCATCAAACAAACCCATAATAAACATTCTTCTTTTGGACAAGTTGGAGACAAACCCATAATAAAAGACCTCAACCCAAATCGTAAATAGGCCATAAAAGAAGGAACAGAAACAGAGGAGAAGCAAGAAAGAAGGGTGTGTGCGTGTACCATAAACTC
This sequence comes from Lissotriton helveticus, assembly GCF_964261635.1. Classification (NCBI taxonomy): domain Eukaryota; kingdom Metazoa; phylum Chordata; class Amphibia; order Caudata; family Salamandridae; genus Lissotriton; species Lissotriton helveticus. Next base: position 857,775,557 of record NC_136065.1, read on the forward strand.
AGCAATGTCCTGCTCTTTGATCTCTATCTTGACCTGCTAAAAGGGCAAGAACTAGTTTGGCAAGGTCAGCTTCAGGCAGCAGGGTCAGTTCACTTCAGGTCAAACAGGAGTCAGCACAAACTCAAGCCAAGGTGTACGTGTCCCAGAGACTTGTTCAGCCACAGTCATAGGCCTATGTGAGGGCAACCACAAAATGGCTGCCATGCACAAAATGGAACCCAAGGGTTTCAGAACGAAATCGTCAAATACACAGTGAATCCATCAATGTAACATGACGGAAACACCCATGCTTGCTGAGCTCACTGTTTACGGTTCGCTGTTACCAAATTCGTAACAGAACCACGACCATTATGACCCAGGGTCAGAATTCACGGAACCTCAGGCTTTGTAATTTCCGGTGTCGTCGCTGGAAAGCTGAGATTTGGGAAGCAATTCTTGGTTTTAGTGCACTCTGATGTAAGTTGTGTTACTGTCGATCTTGTAACCATACGCTAAGGTATTTGTATGACATAGCTCGTAGAATTGTTTTCCCCGCCAGTGAGCAACTCTCTTTCTTATTTAATTTCCTGCCACAAATCATTACCTGTGCTTTTGTGAAATTAATAGTCATTTCATTTTCAGTACAATAGATGTTTTTATTGGTTACGTAGCCTCTGTAGGCCCATCCCAGTTAGCTTCATAAGTACAAGATCATCAGCGAATTGTAGTGAAGCTACTTTCTTGGTTGCCAGTTTTGGTGGATAAGAATTGGTTGTCTCCAAGAAGCACTAAGATCTGCCAAAAACATTAAATTGTACAGGTGCCAACACACAGCCTTGCTTCAGACCTCTCTTATGGCTATTTTTTCTGTCAAATTGCTGTTTTGACTGAGGTTGGCCTGGGTCCAGTTATTGGAATATAAAAGTTGAATCACATGCAGTAATTTTGGCAGAATTTCCCAACTGCGCAGCTTTTTCCATAATAAATTGCAGTTGACATATAATGTGTAATGTGTATATTTGTAAAGCGCACTGTTGCCAGCCGGCGTCCTGGCGCTGTATACCGCTGGGGAACCCGTCCTGGCTTTCCCTGTGGGATGGTCCCTGCTGGGAATCCCCAAGGTGGAGCCAGGCAACCCGCGAACTCTTGCGAATTTGCCGAAAATCCGTAAATTTGCACGCAGCGGATTTTTTTTTCTTGGTGATACAATTTTGCGGCGAGCGGCGTTCACTTACCGTCATTCAGCGTTTGAAGAGTTGTTTTTTTCCATATTTTGCGTGTGCTGCGCCATTTTGGATCTTGCTGCGGGATCCCGTGGGAGTTTGGCGACCGTGATTACGTCATCGCGACTTGCCACCTTGCACAGCACGCATCGCGAGAGTTCGCAATTGCGAACACATAGATGCGGCGGGCAGCAACAATCTAGCACTCGCGAAATTGCAAAATTTGCAATTCTGCACAAGAAATCCACCAGCAAGCAGCATAAACCTTCTGGAAATGATGATTTTTATCAGAATAACTCCTCAGGTTGACATTTGCCTGCACTTTTTTTTGCAAGGAGTCCATTTTGGGGGGGGGGGAGGAAGGAAGTGCCCCACAGTCTCCAACTTCCTGTTCCTGTCCAGTAGGCTCCTCCCAGTGCTTTCTTCATGTGCTGGTCACTTTCATTTGGATCTTGACCTGGAAGGATTACTTTTTGTGGATGCTGCTGGATATTTGGATTTGAGGCCTTTTTGACTTTCTTTGGATCACTTTTGGATTAGAAATCAACTTTCACAAGTAAGTTTGTTTGGGGCATTACTGTTGCTGCAACTACAATTTTGGAACTTTTTCAGAACATTAAATAAAATATATTGTGGGTAGCCACAGTATTCAGTAGGACCAGGGTTAGTTATGGGTGCATGATACAACTGTTTTGTTGAATTTAAACATCATTGAGGGCATGGATGGCCTGGGATTGTGCTGAATTTTGTGTGTTTTTTCGACTTTTTTGGGCTGCTGTTGGGGCCTTTTGCCCAGGGGTAGTGAGTGGTGCTTGGACTGAGTCTGCCTGTGGGGTCTCTTTAATGTAAACATCCTGGATGGCATTGGATTGTGGTGATTTTTGTGTGTTTTTTGTTTTTTTGGGGTGTACTGTTGATGTGGACTGGCCATGTGGGTGATGGTGGCCATCTTGAGTGGTTGTACAGGCAGGCCCTCCACATGTGCTTGGGGTGCAAGGGGCCATTTTGAAGACAGGCAGTGTCTGAGGCCTGCACCCATTTTGCCTAGCTTTCATCCATTATGCCCAGGGGTAGTGAGTGGTTCATGGGCCTAGTCTTTCTGTGGAGTGTCTTCTTGAATTTAAACATCATTCAGGGCATGGATGGCCTGGGATTGTGCTGATTTTTGTGTGTTTGTTGATTTTTGGGGCTGCTGTTGAGGCCTTTTGCCCAGGGGTAGTGAGTGGTGCATTGACTGAGTCTGTCTGTGGGGTCTCTTTAATGTAAACATCATGGAGGGCATGGATGGCATTGGATTGTGGTGATTTTTGTGTTTTTTTCATTTTTTTGGGGGGTGTACTGTTGATGGGGACTGGCCATGTGGGTGGTGGCCATTTTGAGTGCTGGTACAGGCAGGCCCTGGCCATGTGTTTGGGGTGCAAGGGGCCATTTTGAAGACAGGCAGTGTTCTGAGGCCTGCACCCATTTTGCCTAGCGTTCATCCATTATGCCCAGGGGCAGTGAGTGGTGCATGGGCCTAGTCTTTCTGTGGGGTGTCTTCTTGAATTTAAACATCATTCAGGACATGGATGGCCTGGGATTGTGCTGATTTTTGTGTGTTTTTCAATTTTTGGGGCTGCTGTTGAGGCCTTTTGCCCAGGGGTAGTGAGTGGTGCATTGACTGAGTCTGTCTGTGGGGTCTCTTTAATGTAAACATCATGGATGGCATTGGATTGTGGTGATTTTTGTGTTTTTTTCGTTTTTTTTGGGTTGTACTGTTGATGGGGACTGGCCATGTGGGTGGTGGCCATTTTGAGTGCTGGTACAGGCAGGCCCTGGCCATGTGTTTGGGGTGCAAGGGGCCATTTTGAAGACAGGCAGTGTTCTGAGGCCTGCACCCATTTTGCCTAGCTTTCATCCATTATGCCCAGGGGTAGTGAGTAGTGCATGGGCCTAGTCTTTCTGTGGGGTGTCTTCTTTAATTTAAACATCATTCAGGGCATGGATGGCCTGGGATTGTGCTGATTTTTGTGTGTTTTTCTATTTTTGGGGCTGCTGTTGAGGCCTTTTGCCCAGGGGTAGTGAGTGGTGCATTGACTGAGTCTGTCTGTGGGGTCTCTTTAATGTAAACATCATGGATGGCATTGGATTGTGGTGATTTTTGTGTTTCTTTCGTTTTTTTGGGGGTGTACTGTTGATGTGGACTGGCTATGTGGGTGGTGGCCATTTTGAGTGCTGGTACAGGCAGGCCCTGGCCATGTGCTTGGGGTGCAAGGGGCCATTTTGAAGACAGGCAGTGTTCTGAGGCCTGCACCCATTTTGCCTAGCTTTCATCCATTATGCCCAGGGGTAGTGAGTGGTACATGGGCCTAGTCTTTCTGTGGGGTGTCTTCTTGAATTTAAACATCATTCAGGACATGGATGGCCTGGGATTGTGCTGATTTTTGTGTGTTTTTCGATTTTTGGGGCTGCTGTTGAGGCCTTTTGCCCAGGGATAGTGAGTGGTGCATTGACTGAGTCTGTCTGTGGGGTCTCTTTAATGTAAACATCATGGATGGCATTGGATTGTGGTGATTTTTGTGTTTTTTTCGGGTTTTTTGGGGGTGTACTGTTGATGGGGACTGGCCATGTGGGTGGTGGCCATTTTGAGTGCTGGTACAGGCAGGCCCTGGCCATGTGTTTGGGGTGCAAGGGGCCATTTTGAAGACAGGCAGTGTTCTGAGGCCTGCACCCATTTTGCCTAGCTTTCATCCATTATGCCCAGGGGTAGTGAGTAGTGCATGGGCCTAGTCTTTCTGTGGGGTGTCTTCTTTAATTTAAACATCATTCAGGGCATGGATGGCCTGGGATTGTGCTGATTTTTGTGTGTTTTTCTATTTTTGGGGCTGCTGTTGAGGCCTTTTGCCCAGGGGTAGTGAGTGGTGCATTGACTGAGTCTGTCTGTGGGGTCTCTTTAATGTAAACATCATGGATGGCATTGGATTGTGGTGATTTTTGTGTTTCTTTCGTTTTTTTGGGGGTGTACTGTTGATGTGGACTGGCTATGTGGGTGGTGGCCATTTTGAGTGCTGGTACAGGCAGGCCCTGGCCATGTGCTTGGGGTGCAAGGGGCCATTTTGAAGACAGGCAGTGTTCTGAGGCCTGCACCCATTTTGCCTAGCTTTCATCCATTATGCCCAGGGGTAGTGAGTGGTACATGGGCCTAGTCTTTCTGTGGGGTGTCTTCTTGAATTTAAACATCATTCAGGACATGGATGGCCTGGGATTGTGCTGATTTTTGTGTGTTTTTCGATTTTTGGGGCTGCTGTTGAGGCCTTTTGCCCAGGGATAGTGAGTGGTGCATTGACTGAGTCTGTCTGTGGGGTCTCTTTAATGTAAACATCATGGATGGCATTGGATTGTGGTGATTTTTGTGTTTTTTTCGGGTTTTTTGGGGGTGTACTGTTGATGGGGACTGGCCATGTGGGTGGTGGCCATTTTGAGTGCTGGTACAGGCAGGCCCTGGCCATGTGTTTGGGGTGCAAGGGGCCATTTTGAAGACAGGCAGTGTTCTGAGGCCTGCACCCATTTTGCCTAGCTTTCATCCATTATGCCCAGGGGTAGTGAGTGGTGCATGGGCCTAGTCTTTCTGTGGGGTGTCTTCTTGAATTTAAACATCATTCAGGGCATGGATGGCCTGGGATTGTGCTGATTTTTGTGTGTTTTTCGATTTTTGGGGCTGCTGTTGAGGCCTTTTGCCCAGGGGTAGTGAATGGTGCATTGACTGAGTCTGTCTGTGGGGTCTCTTTAATGTAAACATCATGGATGGCATTGGATTGTGGTGATTTTTGTGTTTTTTTCGTTTTTTTTGGGGTGTACTGTTGATGGGGACTGGCCATGTGGGTGGTGGCACTTTTGAGTGCTGGTACAGGCAGGCCCTGGCCATGTGTTTGGGGTGCAAGGGGCCATTTTGAAGACAGGCAGTGTTCTGAGGCTGCACCCATTTTGCCTAGCTTTCATCCATTATGCCCAGGGGTAGTGAGTGGTGCATGAGCCTAGTCTTTCTGTGGGGTGTCTTCTTGAATTTAAACATCATTCAGGGCATGGATGGCCTGGGATTGTGCTGATTTTTGTGTGTTTTTCAATTTTTGGGGCTGCTGTTGAGGCCTTTTGCCCAGGGGTAGTGAGTGGTGCATTGACTGAGTCTGTCTGTGGGGTCTCTTTAATGTAAACATCATGGATGGCACTGGATTGTGGTGATTTTTGTGTTTTTTTCATTTTTTTGGGGTGTACTGTTGATGGGGACTGGCCATGTGGGTGGTGGCCATTTTGAGTGCTGGTACAGGCAGGCCCTGGCCATGTGTTTGGGGTGCAAGGGGCCATTTTGAAGACAGGCAGTGATCTGAGGCCTGCACCCATTTTGCCTAGCTTTCATCCACTATGCCAAGGGGTAGTGAGTGGTGCATGGGCCTAGTCTTTCTGTGGGGTGTCTTCTTGAATTTAAACATCATTCAGGGCATGGATGGCCTGGGATTGTGCTGATTTTTGTGTGTTTTTCGACTTTTTGGGGTGTATAACTGATGTTCCTCTGTCTTCCATTGCTTTTAGGTGCACAAGAGAACCACCAGTGCCAGGAAGAAGTCACGTGTGGCCACAGACAAGACAACTCTGCAACTCGTGCAACTGCGGCCTGCTGTTCTGACCTTTGATCAAGATGGCCCCAAAAAAAGTTCCCTTTGCTCCTCTAGCAAGAAAGTTGGCAGTAAGGAGCAGAAGAAGCAAGTGGCGCCACATACCAAGGAGACTGGTGTGCCGACCGCCACATTTTTTGGGAAAACAAAAAGTGCGCCTGCAGCAGCAGCGGGGTCTGCTGGGGACCAAACTGCCGGGAGCAGCACCCCCGCTCCATTGAGCTCAGTGCCACCACCACCACGCCAACTTAGGTCCAAGCCCTTGAGTGCTTTAGAGGCCGCCAGTATAGTTGTTCAATCACCATCGACCAGTGATGTTGGCTCATCGCAAGAAAGTAGCAGCAATGTCCCTCAATCAACACAGGTTGTTTTAACTGATCTGACGAGTGTTCAACAAACACAGCCGCAACAACAACCACCTGTGCAAGTAGTACAAGCCCAAGTACATGTGGAAGGAGAGGCAGCGCAAGGAGATGCGCAAGCAGAGGTGCATGGAGCGGCACAAGTGCCCACAATAGTTGTTCCTCCCGAATGTAGGGGCACATCAGGAAATCGACATTCAAGCCGAGGTATCACATGAGGAAGCCACTCCTCCTGATGATTCATTGTCTTCCAGATACCCAACAAGGAAAAGATCAAGGATGGTGTCTACTTCTTCTTCAAGCCCCCTTCTTTCTGATGATATGGATGAAAATTGGGAACCACCAGTGCTGCCTGAGAGTGAGGCACACCATGATCTAACAAAGGTAGCTAAGCGTAAAAGGAAGGTTCCTGAAAGTCTCAGAGTTTCGGAGTGTGATGATGACGCAGAAGAAGAAGTGGCGTATACTCCTGCTGATGAAGACTCTCCTGACGACGACGCAGTCATCATAGGCGTCACTCCAGCCTCAGCGGGCATGCAGCAAACAGACATTTTTACCCTATCCCGAAATGCTGCTGAACGTGATGATGGCGACGTGACAACGGGACCACCACAAATGCAGTTAACTAGTACACCACCACCTACCGCTTCCATATTTTCTCGCCAGAAGGTACCTCCATCCACCTCCACCTCAATTAGTGGTGATGCAAGTGCACAACGTAGTAAATTCGGCAACACACATCCTCCACTTCATCTGGCATTAGCAGCATGACCAGCAGTATCGCCTCCTCCGCCCCCCACAGACATTTCAAGTCCGCAGTTTGGGACTTCTTTAGTGTTTGCCCAAAAAGGGAAAACATAGCCATTTGTAGCATGTGTAAGCTTGCAGTTAGTCGTGGTAAGCTTGGTACCAACTATGGTACCGGAGGCCAGAGAGGTCATCTTAAGAGACAGCACCTTGTCCAATGGCTTGCGCACCTAAAGGAGATCAAGGAAGCCCGAATTGGAAGTCAACAAACTGTATCCGTTGATGTTTCATCTGATGATGACGAGGAGGAAGAAGCGTCAAACATTTCTTCACCTACACCCAGTACCCCTGTCAGCAGCACACCCCCTGTGCGCCACACTAAGAGTGTGGGAGAGAGTGAGACACCAATGCGAAAAATGTCATCATCACCGAGCGTAACTGGGTCGAAGAAGTCATCATCTTCCCGTAAAAAAATGGTCCAGCCCACCATTAGAAGCATGTTGTTATCAGATGCGCCATTTGAACACAACCACCCAATGGTGCGTCTGTATAACACTAAGCTGGCTAAAATGCTAGCGCTGGACCTTCTCCCTTTTTCTTTTGTGGAAGGGGTTGGTTTTCTTGAATTAGTGGCAACGCTCTGCCCTCAATGGAAGGTTCCTAGCCGGTACTATTTTGCCAGAGTTGCGGTTCCAGCACTACATGCAGATGTGCTGGAGGCGATTGAGGCAGCTTTGAAGAAGAGTGCTGTTCACACTATACATCTGACAACAGACATGTGGACCAGTGACGCAGGCACTGATTACATGTGCATCACTGGACACTGGGTCTCTTTTTCAGGAGTTACAGCAAAGCTAAGGGCAGGTGTTATTATTATTATTATTATTAAATTTTATAAAGCGCGTAGTCACCCGTAAGTATCCCAGCGCTAAGATCCAAACAACTGAGGGTCAACCAGGGCAGAGGGGGAGAAACAGATCAGGGGAAAAGGTGCGTTTTCAACCGCTTCCTGAATCGAAGATAGTCTGGTTCCGTCCTAAGGTCACGGGGAAGGGAGTTCCAAAGGCGGGCAGTATTAACAGAAAAGCGCCGTCCACCCGTGCGCACCTTCTTGACTCTGGGGATGGTGATAAGGTATTCCTGATCGGAGCGGAGGGATCTTGGAGCTTTGTAGGGCCTAATGAATTTTCTTAAAATAGGGGGGCCTTTATCTTGTAGAAGTCTGTGAGACAGACAGAGAGCCTTGAACTTCACTCGCTCTCTCACTGGGAGCCAGTGAAGGAGTTTCAGGGCTGGTTTGGCCGAGGATCTGGCCGGGGTGTTAGTAAGGATCCGGGCCGCAGCGTTCTGGATCCTTTGTAATTTGTTAAGGGTTGCCTCAGGAGCGCCTAGGTAGATGGTGTTGCTGTAATCCAGCCTTGATAAGATAAGGCCTTGGATTAGCAGTTTCTGGGAGGCCGGAGGAAGTAGAGGCAGAATCTTCCTGATCGATTTGAGGAGCCCAAAACAAGTACCCGCAATTTTTTTGGCTTGCGTCTTGAAAGACAGATCTTTTTCAAGCCAAATTCCTAAGCTCTTGATCTCAGACTTAGGATTGGGGGTTCACCCAAACAGGGGGGCCAGATGTTCTGAGAGAGGGAAAGCCCCTTCTGGCCAAGGAGGAGAATATCTGTCTTTGAGCCATTAAGCTTCAAAGACGAACTGTTCATCCATCCTTGTATTTCTGCCAGACAGTTGTATAGATCCGATGGTTTTTGGTTCGGGTGGGATAAAGACACCACTAATTAAGTGTCATCAGCATAGCTGATGATATTCACTCCAAACGGGTTGACAACCTCCTCCAATGGGGACATGTAGACATTAAATAATGTCGGGCTTAGGGATGAGCCCTGGGGCACGCCGCATTGGAGGGGGGTTTTGGGGGAACGGGTGTCATTCTCCCAGACCTGAAAAGAGCGCTGACCAAGGAAGGAGGTGAACCAGGTCAGCGCGGTGTCCTCCACACCGATGTTCTTAAGTCATTGGATTAAGACCCGGTGGTTAACGGTGTCGAAGGCCGCACTGAGGTCCAGGAGGATCACTGCCACTGATCCTCCTGCATCCAACAGTGCTCTGGCCTCCTCCACCGCTGCGAGGAGGGCGATGTCAGTGCCCTGCCCTGGACGGAATCCAGTCTGCGAGTATCTAAGCAGATTATTGGTTTCCAGATACTGCGAGAGTTTTTTGTTCACTAGCTTTTCAGCAATTTTACTGGTTCCGGGGAGGAGAGAGATTGGCCTATAATTGGCCAAGTCCGAGGGGTCCAGAGAGGGTTTTTTTAGTAGCGCCTTGATGACGGCCGCCTTCCAGCTGGAGGGAACTTTTCCCTGTAGCAGTGAAGCATTTATGAGATGGGTGAGTGGGGGGACGGTGGTAGGGGCAACTTTCTTAAGGATGCGTAGCGGAACAGGGTCCCTAGGGGATCCGCTTTTGATGGTGTCTAGCGTGGTTGCGACCTCTTCGGCAGTTACTGGTCCCAAAGAAGTTAAATGGGGAGAGGTAAGATTCGTATTGATACCTTCTTCCTCGCTGAAATTAATGGGTGGAATGGAGGCAAGGATTTTCTGAACCTTCTCCTCGAAGAATTTGGCCAACTTGAGGCATTTTTCTTCATCTGCTTTGGGGTCTGGCGGAATCTTTGGTCCGGGGTCCGGGGCTTTAAGTAATTCTTTTAAGATGATAAAAGTTTCCTTGCTGGAGCAAGAGGAGTTTTCTATCCTTTCCTGAAAGAATATGCTTTTAGTATTGCGAAGAGCGAGCTTGTAATTTTTTAAGGAGGTATGGAAGGCATCCTTCTTAACTGTTGACTTATCCTTCCTCCAGGAGCGCTCCATTCTTTTACACTCCTTCCGTAAAAGATTAAGCTCAGGAGTGTACCAAGGGGCAGGGCTCACTCTTTTGATTCGCCTAAGGGTGGTAGTTTTGGGGAGAAGTTTGTCCAGTGATGAAGTAAGCCAGGAGGTAAACTGTTTATCAGCGTTGGCTGGGTCTAAGATTGGGGAGGGGAGAGATGCCCTGAGAATGGTGATCCATTCGTCTGGCACAAGTTTGTGCCAGCGCCGGTCGGTGACCCGGGTTTTAGTCTGTTGGATGGATGGAATGCAGAAATACCAAGAAATGGGTATTAAAAAATGGTCTGTCCAAGGCAGGGGAACTGGGGAGCTAGTGGTAATGTCCGTGATGTTGGTAAAGACAGGGTCCAAAAGATGCCCCTTGTCGTGGGTGGGTCCTGCATTAACTAACCGAATGTCAAAAGACATAAGGTCAAGAAGAAGTTCAGACGCAGTTAGATCTTTGGGGTCTGAAAGGTGGAGATTGAGGTCACCCACGATAAGGAAGTTGGGAGAGGAGGTTGCTGTCTGAGAAACAGTGTCAACAAGAGCACTTGAAAATTTCCCAGGGGTTCCCGGCGGGCGATAAATCAGCAGCCCCGAGAGGGAGTGTGCTGGGGATATTTGAAGAGCAAAGGGGCAGCTTTCACAGTCTTCAATGTTGGCATTACCAGATCTACAGGCGAAATGTTCTCTGTGAATAATCGCAAGGCCGCCCAGTCTGCCAAGGGGTCTGTGTAAGGTTTGAATTAAATATCCTGGGGGTAGGGCGTTAACAATATCAGCATCTGACCAAGCAGTAAGCCAAGTTTCTGTGAGAAACAAAATGTCCAAGCCATGATCCTGAATCAGCAGGTTAATTTCATAAGCATGCTTAGGGAGGGACCGACAGTTGAGGAGGCCCAGCTGTAGGCCGGAATTACCTGCGGTGATGGTGTCAGGGTTACATAGTTCACACTTGATGTAGGGTATACCTCCTGCGTGGATGTAACTGCACTCCGGATTTTTTTCCGAGTGGAGTGCTAGGAGCCTGTCCCTTGTATAGACCACTCGGTCATTAGAAGAAATGGGCAGAGTAACTGGGCCTGGGTCCGGCTGGGCCCGGACGGGCCCAGACGGGCTTGCCTTAGGCGCGCCTTCGGCGCGCTGCCGGCGCGCCCGCTGCGCCCGCCCGCTCCGCGTACGTGGAATGCACATCTTTTGTAGGCGGTGGGGGCGTGGCCTCGAGAGAGAGTGGGCGTGGCCACAAGACCGGCTCACTCGCTGATGGCGGCGATGTCAACTTTCAATCCCGCTGCAGCGATTATCTCGGCTGCGCGGGTATCACGAGGTGAGGAAAGTGCCCCAAACAGAGTGCAGGCAAGGGAGGGTGGTGGGTTTAAAAAATCAATTTGACACGTTGACACGGACAACGTTTTTAAAGCTACTCGGAAACATGCAACACTAGCCATGTTTGGCATGGAGACAAGTCATACAGCACAACATTTTTTGCAGGAGTTTAACACAAAGGTCTTGAAATGGCTGTCCCCCAAAAAACGCATGATTGGTTATGTTTCCACGGATAATGGCGCCAATGTAGTTAAGGCCATGGATAAGGGTCACTATTTCAGAGTGCCGTGTTTGACGCACTGTATAAACCTGGTTGTTAAAAAATTCTTGAGTGAAGAAAGTCCAGTGTGCGGGGTACTGACCACCTGCCGAAGAATGTGCACACATTTCAGCCATTCTTTTAAGGCCCGGAAGCATCTGAGGGGCCTGCTACATGAACGTCGACTGCCAGTGAAAGCACTCATCCAGGAGGTGGCAACACGTTGGAACTCAACCTTCTACATGCTTGAGCGTCTGTATGAGCAGTTTATGGTACTCGATCAGTATTTGCTTACACTGGGTACAGCTGCGAAGGACCTGAGGTTACATGCGGAGCAATGGGAGCTAGTTAAAAGCCTGACAGACATGCTTCGTCCTTTTGAGATCTTCACGTGTGCAGTCAGCAGGGAGGACTGTAGTTTGGGAAAAGCTATCCCATTGTTGCGCATGCTAGAGCACGAACTGAAGGAGGTGTCTTCTACGTTTCAAAAAGATGAAGAAAAGCAAGAAGCTTTTGCTTTGTCGGAGAAATTATTACAGCGCCTACTTTGCGATGAACGTCTTCAAAAGATCAACACAGAACAGCATTACATTTGTGCTACTATTCTGTATCCACGCTACAAAAAGGCACTGGCAGCCAGAGCATTGTTTGCTTTTGGTGACGAAGAAGTTTCAAAGTACAAACGTTGGCTAGGTCTGTCAGCCATGAGGTTTGAAAGAGAACGGCAGGAAATTGAAGGAAAAGGCAGTACATCAGCATCAGAAGGCCATCCGGAGCCCAAAGAATCCACTCCTGCACCTGTGGCTGTGGCAGAAGTGACCTCTCAGCCATTAAAGACACCAGCAACCGTATCATCTGCACCAGACACAACAGTAACATTGTGTGAAGAAGACAATTGGCTAACTAAGCTTGGGTTTGCTTCTGGAAAGGTCCCAGCAAAAAGTAAGCAAAGTGGAGGAACCCTGCAGAACCTTGAGTCGATGGTGCAGGACTATCTGAATGACCCAACAGAGGTCTATATTCATGATGACCCATTGGCGTATTGGCATGGGAAAAGAGAATTGTGGCCAGAGATCACCAACCTGGCTATAAATTACTTGTCTTGCCCACTCGCAAGCGTGTCTTCTTAACGTGTTTTCAGTGCTGCTGGTGGCATTGTAACTTGCAAAAGGACCCGGCTCTCGACGAAAAATGTGGAGAGGTTAACAATGATCAAGATGAATCAGCACCTCATACCACCAGATTACAAAGTATGAGAATACATGCCGGAAGAAGACGAGGAGGACACCAACTTAGATGAGGGAATTTCTTCTCTGTTAGGTGACCTACTCCCGCCTGAATTTGCAGAGTATGAGGACGAACTCTGCTTCCCTGACACCGAGCCCTGAAAATGAGCCAATGAATCAATAACTTTCTTTTTCATCCTTATTCACTTTTATTCCTGTGTGTATGTCTTTCTTTGTTTTGCAAAGTCAATATAAATAAAAAATGTAATCACCTAATCAATCACAACAAGAAGCCCATCAGCAGAACTGTCTTCACTTATTTGCTTATTGATTTGAAGGTGCCGCAGTGTACATTCCTCAGGTTCACAAGTTCACAAGAACATGCTCCTCTATCCTCCTCCTCCAGACTCCTATTTCCCTCAAAGCAGATGGCTGGATTACGCCCAATGAAGAAAGACTCTGCACTTGTGGGGGTGTTCTACTTCTTTGCGGGTGAGTTGACGACTCTGGGGCCATTGCTGGGAAGGTCTAATACCGGATAAAAGTGGTTTGGAGAAAATCTGAGCAAAAAAAGTTTTTGCCTTTTTGCTCACTATCATGTTTTCGGTGGCCTGTTTGGGGGGGTTCCTGGTGTTTGTGGGTGGGTTTTGTGGTCTGGTAGCAACGCTGGCACAGTCTAGTTTTGATTGAATTTGTTTTCCAGGACATCCATGGTGGAAAAGTAGAGTTATGACCTTGCTGCACAGCGCGTTTGGACAGAATTGAAGGAAGGCCGAAAAATATTCTAAGTATGAGATTTTCCATTTTTACTTTTTGCCTGTTTGGGGGTGTTGTGCTTTTTTGCGGGTGGGTTGGCGGGTCTCGGGGCATTGCTGGGAAGGTGTAATACCGGATAAAAGTGTTTTGGAGAAAATCCATGAGGAAAATCGTTTTTGCATTTTCTGACATTTCGCTCACTACAGCGTTTTTGGGGGCCTGTTTGGGGGGCTTCCTGGTGTTTGTGGGTGGGTTTCGGGGTCTGGGAGCACTGCTGGGTATGGATAGTTTTGATGGCAAGAGGTTTGAAGAAAATCCATGGAGGCAGAGGGGAGTTAGGGCCTAGCTGCAGAGCGCGCTCTGAGTGATTTTGGAATTTTTCCTGAAAATTTCTAAGTCCCCACTTTTGTATATTTGCTTTTTGCCTGTTTGGGGGGCTTCTACTTGTTTCCACCTGGGTTGATGGCTCTGGGGCCATTGCTGGGAAGCTCCAATACCGGATAAAACTGGTTTGGACAAAATCCATGAGGAAAAAGTTTTTGCATTTTCTGACATTTCGCTCAATGTAGCATTTTCAGGGCCTGTTTGGAGGGCTTCCTGGTGTTTGTGGGTGGGTTTCGGGGTCTGGGAGCACTGCTGGGTATGGATAGTTTTGATAGCAAGAGGTTTGAAGGAAATCCATGGAGGCAGAGGGGAGTTAGGGCCTAGCTGCAGAGCGCGCGCTGAGTGATTTTGGAAATTTCACCAAAAGTGACAAAGTCCCCATTTTTGTAATTTTGCTTTTTGGCTGTTTGGGGGTCTTCTACTTGTTTTCGCCTGGGTTGAGGGCTCTGGGGCCATTGCTGGGAAGCCCTAATACCGGATAAAACTGGTTTGGACAAAATCCATGAGCAAAAAGTGTTTGTTTTTTCTGACATTTTGCTCAATGTAGTGTTTTCGGGGGCCGGTTTGGGGGGCTTCCTGGTGTTTGTGGGTGGGTTTCGGGTTTGGGGTCTGGGAGCACTGCTGGGTATGGATAGTTTTGATAGCAAGAGGTTTGAAGGAAATTCATGGAGGCAGAGGGGAGTTAGGGCCTAGCTGCAGAGCGCGCGCTGAGTGATTTTGGAAATTTCACCAAAAGTGACAAAGTCCCCATTTTTATACTTTTGCTTTTTGGCTGTTTGGGGGTCTTCTACTTGTTTTCGCCTGGGTTGACGGCTCTGGGGCCATTGCTGGGAAGCTCTAATACCGGATAAAACTGGTTTGGACCAAACCGGAGACGAAATTTTTGTTTGTGTTTTTGCTGACTTGCTTGTCTTTGAGGTGCTCTTTGGGGGGGTTCCGGGTGTTTGTGGGTGGGTTTTGGGGTCTGGGAGCACTGCTGGCACAGTCTAGTATTGATTGCATTTGCTTTTCAGGAAATCCATGGTGGAAAACGGGAGTTATGACCTAGCTGCACAGCGCGTTTGGACAGAAGGCTGAAAAATATTGTAAGTAATATGAGATTTTCCATTTTGGCTTTTTGGCTGTTTGGGGGTGTTGTGCTTTTTTGCGGGTGGGTTGGTGGGTCTTGGGGCATTGCTGGGAAGGTCTAATACCAGATAAAACTGGTTTGGACAAAATCCATGCGGAAAAGCCTTTTGGCACTTTTTGTAACTTAGGGTTCGTTAGGGTTAGCCCTAGCAGCAGGATTGCATGTGTTTCGGGGTGTTCTTGATTTTTGCAACTGAGTTCTGGGGTCTTAGAGCACTCGTGGGAATGTGTAATTTTGGTTGCAAGTGATTTGAAGAAAATCCATGGTGGGAAAGGGGGGATTTGGCATAGTTAAAGAAAGCGTTTGCCACTATTCTTAACTTAGGGCTCGTTAGGGTTAGCAGTATTTGTATTGCATGTGTTTGGGTGGGGGCCTGTTTGTGGGGGGGGTTTGCGAGTCTTGGAGCGATGCTGGGTATGGATACTTTTGCTTGCTTGTAAGTGCTTTGAATACAATCCACGGTGGGTAAGGGGGGATTTGGGCCTACTTTTACTTTCAAAGTACGTTTTGTCACCAGTTTTCTACTAGGCCTCGTTTTTTGGGATCTGATTGGGGGTCTTCTACATTTTTGCGACTGGCTTTAGTAAGGGTCTGGGTGGGAGCACTGCTGGGAAGGTCTAATTTTGTTCTAAAACACAGTTTACAGTACACCTAGCTTGAGGGGAAAGATCCGCTAAATTAATTTGCCCATACTTATTTATCCTTCAAAAGGAGACTCAGACAGAGTACGCACTTTCAAAAATATTGTACTGTCTATTAGGAAACTCAAAGTGTGACTTTTTGCACTACACAGCTTACATACCTTATATTTATTTGTCAGTGGTGTTCTAATATCACTTCCTGTTTTTCCATCAATAATTACAGGCCGGGTTTCAGTCTGTGCAATGAGAAAAAACGGATGAAGTCAGGCTTCACATTAGCGAGCCGCAATTCAGCATCCGCCGGGCAGGCAGTGGACAGGGTGTCTTCTGGTCACCAACATTGATGGACGGAGCGTCACCTGGAATGGAGGAGTCCCGCTAATAAGAGGAATGGTTTGATGCATGCAACTTACCAAATTCAACAGGACAACTACAACAACATACAGATACAGTATCCGTTCTTTTCTAATTATCTTTAAAGTAATGTTATTGCTGTGAACTTCTATGAGTGTGACTCTGCATTTCTTGGATCTCCATTCTCTGCTTCTAAATTCATCCCTACAGCCATTCTATAGGTTTTACTTCTGCTATTTTATAAACCTAATTTAATGTAAGAAGTATTTCTCTGAGTGCAGAGATAGGCAAGTGAAAACGCTGCAGCCCTGTACTGTCGCATTCTGTCATTCACGGTTGTCGAAAATAGTACTTACTTTTTAGTAACCATGCATGCAGTCGTGCATGCACTTCCTTTATGTCACTTAAAAGATTTATGGTTAGCTTTGTACCCAAAGATTTCTTTATCTGCAATTATTGTTTGTCCATGCTGTGCTTTTTTTTTCTTCTCTCAACAAAACTTACCCAAAAAAAAAAAACCATTCCCATCCATTTTCTAAACCCTAACCCTCTTCCCCCGGGCTGTGTGGTTTTGATTGATGTGTGACTAAATGACAGCAATAATTCCACACACTTGCTGGGGAGGATAAGGTCATAGCAACAGGCTGGTGAAGGAATCCGAGGATATATTCTAGACTTACTCAGCTTCAGTACTATTTCTTGTAGTAGTAGCCAATGTCAAAGAAATTCAGCGCAAGTACTAGTTATACTTTCAATACTTTACCATTTGTTAGGCTACATTGTGGCACTGTTCTAGTGTACTGTCACCTGCTATATTCTCTATCGTACCGTTGTAATGCTCCAGTAAGGACAAAGCAGGTTTCATTTTCTTTTTTTCCATAGGCATGCAACTGCCACGTGTCACACCACTAGTACCACCGCAAAGAGGACATTTAATCCGCCCAGGATAGCCAACCTTAATTGCCATTTCCCGTGGAGCCAGCCCTGGGCCTAGCCCTACTTTCAAACACAAATTACAGGTAAGATAAGCGTTTGGTGGGAGGTAGTATAATGGAGTATTAGGAGAGACGAGAGATTGACGGTAGTACTACTAAAGTCCTAGGACTCTTGAATTCACTTACTCTGTGAGAGGCACTTAGTGTTGAAAACATTTAGCCATTTACACTTAAAGGAAGAAAATGACACAGACTTAAGTTTCAGGAAAACAAACTTACTGTTAAACCCCCACCCACCAGACTCAAAAGCAGTAAAAAACAGGTATGCTCAGATAAAGTTTCAAAACGTATATTTGTGTAGCCCTAACAAAATAATCTCCCGCAAGACCCTCCCTAACCCCAACGATTGTCCTTAAAAAGTCCCAAAAACAACCCACTCCCAATTTCCACCCCCCAAAAGTCTCTAAAAAAGGGGCAAGGGACACTACGGCAGGATGCTGTTCACTTTAGCGGCCAGGGCATCATACTCCTTACGGAGGGTGGCATGGTCGGAGCGGAGGCCCTCCACCAGGGTCTTACATGTTAGGACCTCCTGCTCCAGGTAGGACACTCTGAGGCATAAGCGGCGCTGGCGTGCCTTGCAACTCCTGTGGGGGCAGCTGCTGTCTTTGCTGCTCGGCGGTGGCGGTTGGCTTTGGTAGCCCGGCTCCGTACCGCTGGAGCACTGCGCTGGCTGGCAGCCCGTGGAGGCACGGAGGAGGATGCAGCTGTCGCAGTGGATGTACCAGTAGACTGTGTGTCCTCCTCCTCCAGGGCCAGCAGCCGCCGATATTCGGCGACAGTGGCATCCAGCCTCCGTTGCCGGGCCATTCGAGCCAGCTCCTTCCTTGTTGCTTTTTTTGATTTGGAAGGAGCAACTATATGAAGAAAGAAAGACATAGTCTGTAACCAATGCTCCTTAAGATTAACACAAAATGATTGAGCAGAAAGTTGTGTCACAGTACAACTAGCAACTTGAAAGCACAGTACATAACTATTGAGGCCAGTATCTATCTAACCTCCCACTTCTTCATCCTTGCTCTAACATTAGTGGGAGTTTAAGGAACAAATTCTACGAGCACTATGGACTTCCATTACAGTCGACTATGACAGTACACCAGTCTTATTCTTATTCTTCTCTCTTGTTTAGGAAAATTGGTACGTTATCTTATGCAAGCCGGCATAATGCCAGCGCAGTGAACTTGCACCCGAGGAAAACAGACGCACATCATGATGAGTGAGACAGACTTGCGTTACTGTACCGGTCCAGTACATGCAGGTGGTGAAGCTCTTACTTTTCTATTACGGGTGGCACTGAGAATACTCTGTTAAAAGGGCTACTGCTTAATTAATTTAACTTTCACCCTACAGTGCAAATGAGTACTAGAAAAGGAAAATGAAGAAGCTAAATAATCTGATTATCTATCACTTCACATGGGATGTATTTGATTACATATGGCATGACTTTAGGTGCTTTGCTTTTTATTGAGTGAACAGTGATACACCCACACATGAATGACGTACTACTACTAAACTAAACTTATTAAGAGAGGTAGGGAGTGTCCACCGTAATAACCGGATATATGCTGTGCTTGCAGTTGCAATACAAACTACTGCTACTATTCATGGTAGTATTTGGACAAAATTACAACTTCTTTTCCTTGCCTTTCGTACACTGGAACGGACGTGCGGGTGCGGTGTTACATGCTCTTCAAAGTAACACTTAGTTCATCCAGTGACCGTCTACTCTCTCTAGATACACATATGCTATCTAAGAGTCAGATAGTACCATGATCCAGGCATCCATCCATTCAAAGTATATGCACACATACAGTTTCTGTTTCACCCACCCAGGCTGTTCTCCTTCCACCCATCCTTGCTTCATCATTCACCCAGCCATGCACCATACCATATTCTTTCCTTCCCAGCCACCTCGGGGACCAAGCAAACACATATCATTCTTCTTTGCCAGTCATCATTAAATTTCTCGTCCTTCCACACTTACTTACACCCTTCTTTCGCTTTTCGTTCATCCCATCCATCAAGTTCATCTCAGATCTGATTGGGATTCTTCTTGCCAAAAACTTCACAGCTAAGTCGAAGTACATTTAGAGGAGGCTACTACCTGGTTGATTTATAATACACCGGTGCAGAAAGCACACTCTGCAGTCTTCAATCTCAATAAGTAAGGAATATATAGCTTACCTCTGCCCGCCACCACCATTTGAACCCTCACAGGCACATTGGTGTCGTCCGGCACTTGCACCGCCTCCTCCCCAGAAGTGTTGTCCTCATCCAGCACCACCACCTCCGCGCTGGCCCCGCCACCAGATGTTCCACCTATAAAGTACATTTAAGAATGTTAGAATACACCACTCACTACTATATAATATTTGGTCTAGGAATAAAGAAATGTGAAAAAAACAGAAAACAATGTAATAATTTGTGACTGTCTACTTTAAAGTAAAAATGTCCCTTTTTCCAGGGAAGGCTGTTGTCTTGCTGCACTTTTTGGCACAACTGATGAATGCTTGCTTTTTATTTTTAACACGCACCACTTTTTCTCCTAACAGACAGAAGCTTGACTTCTAAGAACACGAGCAAGATCAAGTTCAAACCAGGTGAGAGCTCGGCTCGACCACAAGAAATGTGTTCAATTAATCGTCAGCACTAAGCACTTTTCCATTTTCAGTTAAACGTTTACTTTTATGACAAACTTGATTTTAATAAATGTGTTTACTTTTAATAAAGCTTTTAAACTTAAATAGACTCTGTGGTTTTTGGTCCTCCAGACTAGAGTGGCTGAGCTAAAGGTTTTGCAATTTTTGCAAGCATGAGTCCGTGCCTCTGACACTTCTTGACTCTGACTCCGTACTCTTGTCCTGCGTTGGATAATCATCATTGGGGATCAATCATCGGTGACTTTGGGAGCTAAATGACTCTCCCACACTATCTAGTCAGTAAGGAGATTGGGGGTTCAACTACAAAGTCTGTTATCACTGAGGTATGTGGAAAGTCTAACAGCGCCTATTATAATTGATAAGCTAAGCAATCCATTATTTAGTGTCCATAGTTCTGTTTGTGCAGATTTGTCCCTGCAACAGTTGCAACAGTAGTAGAATGGATTGTCCTCCTATCCAAACCAAAAGTAAAGTAGTATCTTATTCTTTCTTGGTGGTCATTCACCTTTTTATTGTTGGCAATTGTCAAAGCATAAACATTTAGAAGACTTGAAAAGACATTATGGACAATCCCAGAGGACTGCACTCAGTGCATAGAGCTATTGCTGACTAGAATGGGAGTCCAATGGAATTGCCAAATGTGCAATCTTAGTTAGCTACACAGACAGACTAATAAGAATAATCTAGTAATACAGAAATTAATCAAAAGGAGGGATAAGGGATCAGAGTCTCCGTTTTCGTTCCCCAATGGTTAATTAACAATTATCAAAAATAGAATAACGGACACTAGTTACACCTTATGGCCTTTGGCATAAGGGATAAAGATCAGAGTAGCCTCAAAAAACTCTGTGTTATGGTTGGAAAAGGTGCGGTATATGTGTTTCGTCCGCCCCACACTAGAGTTGTGGCAGTTATCATTGGCTACTCTGAAGTAGTGGGTTTGCCAGCCTCGCCCGAGGCGCCTCTGGTCTAGGGTGCAGTGTCCAGAGATTTTACGTGAAAAAAGGTGTAAAGAAAACTGTGCAAAAAAGGAACAAATATTTAAAAATAAGGGAGTAAACAGCCCCAAAGTTCTTTAATGGGGGGTGTTCCTCACCACAGTTTAAAATTAAGTGGTACGATCTTAGACCGAGTTACTAGGTCTGATAGTGTAATTAAAAGAAGTACGTCGACATGTTTCAGCTCCTGGGGCCTGGAAGGGTCTGCGGAGCTTTCGTCAGGACTCACAAAACATAACATAAAGGTATTGTACTCACACAATTTGTGCAGTCATTTTGGTACAAACACTCTTGTTCAGATTGTGTATTGTTAGGGAATTTCCCTTCGTAATCTGAAAGACAGTACGTATTCTGCCTCACCGGGGTCTCATTATTTTGAAGCCGCTTGAAGCTCAGAGCCGCGTGTGTGGATGTTTCCGCCTTGTGCTGACTCTGCCCCGATCTTTATCCCTTATGCCAAAGGCCATAAGGTGTAACTAGTGTCCGTTATTCTATTTTTGATAATTGTTAATCTAGTAATACCACAGGAAGTCATAGTCGAGGCAGGATAAGAATTTAGATACAGTCTACAAGAAGATCAAAGACGATTTAGAAAAAATCGAATGAGGAACGCTAGGAAAAAATAGGTACTCTATATTAAAATTAAAACTTACCGGGGCCAGCAAAGGAGCCCTCGCCTGCCCGATCCTGTTCAGCAGCAGCAGCAGCCTCCTCCAATGCCCTCTTGCCCCTGGTGTGGTAAATAAATAATTAATTACCGGTTCTATTTTTGACTATAATCAATAAACGGGTAGCTCAATAAATAAGAGTCAAGATACGAGGTAGCTGGAGTTGACAGGCTTTAATCAAGCATAAAGGACTGGAACAGGACAGCCTGTACGGGAATGGGATGGCAGCTGCCGGGGGCAGGATCTGGGAATGGCTGGCTTTTAATAACAGTGCATTAATATATATACTAAAAACAATTACATTGCATTCAATACAGTAGGCATAGCAGTAGGCGGAGTTTGTAGCAGTCGCGAAAGATAAGGCATAAAGTGGGTGTAACAAGAGGTGTGTACAGGGCGTATACATAGACATGTGATGTAAACGTAACAGAATATGTCATAAATGGGGTGGAAACATGGAGGGGGCTACCTGAGCAGCTGGGACCTTTAACCTAGTGGTGCGCGCAAACTGACAATGACGTGTTACTAGGGAGAACTGGGGCTATGACTTCTGCGCTAGAAGAGGAGACTAAAAGTCTGGAGTGTCAGAGCGACATGTACCTAAAGCCTATCTAGTATCTGGTGTTTAGAGAACATGTTGATAGAATCCAAAAGTTATCAGGGTAAAGGCTAACAGACATTAAGACTGGTGCATACATAATCCTATATGTATTGCATGTGCGAGGAATATTCTATGAATATTAATACAGTATTTCTCTTACATGGAGACATAAAGGCTAGACCATGACGGAAACTATTGATGCGATTCAGTAGCTTAGGAATGCAGAGAAGGAGGGCTGGACTGATAACTAGAATCATAACATACTCTTGGCAGACTGGGAGGCAGAGCCAGGCCGAGCCGGGCACTGCGAGGCATGAAGTAAGTGAAGGGTCAGGGATACAGGTGGGGGCTGTATCGCTCCTCGGAGAGGGTTCAGGAAACAGGAGCTGAATCTGAGTCCGGGCCCTTTTGAGGCCTAGAAACGGGGACTTTTACTGAATTAACGTGCACACTGTGAAACGTGGCAACGTAGCTTTACATAGGCCTGATATTCGTTGTATATTCGTTGTATTCACGAGAACTGGAAACTGACATACTAGAGATGGACACAACTGTAATTGCGTCTTTAATTGATCAGAGGGGATACATGCATATCGATCATGCACATATAACATAAGATGGGGAACACGTAGGCACATATGACATGGCAAAATTTACTTTTCCACATTCCCTCCTTGTGCCCTACGTTTCCATCAGGAAACATCAATATTCATGATACCATCTATCATTTCATATAGCATCATTTGCTCGTCTCGAATTGTCTTGGAACGGGATTTAGGACTAGGAATACAAGAGGTAGCACAAATGCCGCAAATCGCAGGGCCACATTGTATACAGAGGCAGCAACTGAATATGATCATTACTGCAATACCTAGGAATGACAATACTTTCCATCCCCAGGCAGATATAATACTCCAGAGCCAACCGGACCATGTCCAGGTGCCTGAATTCTGGTGTAACTGATGGGCAATTTTATGAAGTCTGGTTATAGCTGAATAAACAGACGGCGCGTTATTAGGAATGAAAATGCAGCAACTAGATCCGATGACTCTACATGCTCCTCCTCTATCGGCCAGTATGACGTCAAGAACGAGACGATTTTGGAGCACGACAAATCTCATAGCAGATTGCTCTTCGGTTAAGTTACCTAGAGCAGAAGTAGTCTCATTCACTACTGCTTCAAGGGTTCTGGTTAGTCTACGTATTAACTTACTATTCTGGATAGGTCCTATAAAGAAGAAGAAACCTTTATTAAAGTCTTGATACTGTTCTAGAGTAGTTTCAGTTTGATCGACAATTGGGGACTCGATCTCCCTTCTATGTCTGACGTGTACTAGATGTGTGTTTCTGTGATAATCAGATGGGGCTTGAAAAACTGGTGGCAGTAGGAAGGCGATATAACATGTTCCATCCCAATCGAGGGGCAGACGAACATATGCGGTCTGACCACAAACAAAATAAGAATGACGTGAGGCTTTGAAAATAGATTTCCCACTGTCACTATACTCGACAGTAGTAGTACAATCACTATGTCCTACATGTGCGGAACCATTCTTTCTGACACATAATTCGCCTTTGACTAGTAATACTGAAATAGCAGGCAAGTCTGGAGTAGTATCAGACTGAACATTCAGGACCATAAAATTCGAAGAATAATTACCCAAATCATATACTTCATTTTCTAGATCTAACCCTGTTCTATGGGGGAGACCTTGCTTGTCTGGAAAACATGTTCTGTTCAGAAGGGACATATCATTGGAGGAGGACGTTAAAGTGGACCATGCTCCACACGAACCATTGTGTGAAAACGGATAAGGAAAGA
This sequence comes from Lissotriton helveticus, assembly GCF_964261635.1. NCBI lineage: Eukaryota > Metazoa > Chordata > Amphibia > Caudata > Salamandridae > Lissotriton > Lissotriton helveticus. The sequence continues at coordinate 857,799,209 of NC_136065.1, forward strand.
GTGGCAAAACTCCCTTCGGTGTCTGGAAAGGGGGGAGTCGACCACACACCCAACAATTAGTGGCATTGCTGGTCTGGTGTGAATAGTGTAACATTCTTATAAATGTATTATTTCGCATAGCAAGACGATAGGATAACTCGTGAGGAGGCAGATCACTAAATGTATGCTCTACTGTGGCATTAGAAAACTTATATACATGAGAAATTGGAAAACATAAATGCAATGCATAACTTGTGCAGGTAACCATCAAACTTAGAAACAATAAGAAACTTAGAAAAACGATACATCGGATAGAGTTTTGACTAACTCTCTCACTATGGGGGTCTATCTCATACATGTCAGATACCTGTCTAACCGTTTCACCCGAGGGGGACTTAGACAATTAAACTGGCTGACTTATTTTACTAGACCGGAGTTTCAATTTATACTCCTGTTGCGGAGTTGCCTCTAACAGGGGAACTTTTAATTCAGATTTAAGTTCTGGTTTCAGGCAGTCTTTAGAAATGTTCGTTGCAAATGTTTTTATACGGAGTCCATTGAATTTCTTGATGTGGGACAGATGGACCCACCCCTTGCGGCCCTCCAACTTCACGGCCGTGCGGGTGGTCAGAAGGACTAGTCTCGGCTCCTTCCAACGAGGCTCCAGCGGACTTGAACGATCAAAGTTCCTGACCAGTACTAGGTCACCTGGAATGACCTCATGCGGTTTCACTTCAGTATTGTCTGGAAATGCAGCGGCAACCTGTGAACGACAAGAGTGTAGGGCAGACATCAAGGAAGCTAGGTAATCTGTCAACATATTACTGGAAACATCTGTAATACTGCGGGGTCTAGGTGTACCCCACATATTTGGGGGGCGGCCGAATACGACCTCATAAGGGGACAGACCTGATCTGGAATGTGCAACCATCCTCATAAAGAATAAAGCAACTGGCAGGGCAACTAGCCAGTCTACACCTTTCTCTTTACATGTCTTGGCAATACGGATTTTCAGGGTTTGATTATGTCTCTCTACGAGACCGGCTGCTTCAGGATGGCGCACACAATGGAACTTCCACTGGTACCCTAACAAAAGGGAAACATGTTTCATTAACTCAGATGAGAATGGCTGGCCGTTATCAGAATACACGACCCTAGGGAGTCCATAGCGGGGAAAGAATTCACAAACCAACTGCTTGGCAGTGGTCGCGGCTGTGTAATCTGGAACTGGATATGCTTCTGTCCACCTGGACAAAGCGCATACAACTACGAGGACATACTTGAAACCTCGACATCGCTCCATCTGAATATAATCCATCTGGAGGACTTCAAAAGGGTGGTCAGGGGGTTGGAATCCACCTTGTTCCACCGGGACACTTTTACCTGGATTGAACTGGCAACATATCATACAGGTACGGACTTTCTGCTTGGCTGCAGCTCGTAAATGCTTGTTGAACCAAAGGTTCTGTATACTGTCTAACATAGCTTTTTCTCCTAGATGTGCTGGACTATGTGCGGTATTAATAATGACTTGAACCATAGAGTCGGGGAGAAACCATGTGGCTTTTCCCTTCGTCACCCATCCCTGATCTGTCTGGACCCCTCCTTGTTCGGACCATTTCTTGATTTCTTCGGGAGTGGCATGTAACTGTATGTCTATGACATCTTGTGTAGGGTCCTTAACTGTCATACAAGTAGTCTGTTCTGGAATGGATGTCTGTGTCTTGTTAACTGGAATGTCTGGAGTCTGAGCTGTAAGCTTGGCTGTTCGATCTGCTAGATCGTTACCTTGAGAAATGATGTCAGTAACTTTCGTATGTGCCTTGCACTTCATGATAGCGATAGCTGTCGGTAAATGTATTGCCTCTAACAGAGCTTGAATGAGGAGACCATGCTGAATCTTGGTTCCATGAGAAGTCATGAAACCTCTCTCCTGCCAGAGCACTCCGAAGTCGTGTACGACTCCGAATGCGTAACGTGAATCTGTATATATGTTTACTTTCAGGTTCTTGGCACGTATGCAGGCTTGGGTCAGAGCAACTAGCTCTGCTGCTTGAGCAGACAGGGTGTCAATACGGTGTGTTTCTATAACTTCGGTGTCAGTAGTCACTGCATACGCGGCTACTAGTTCTCCTGTACTAGTTCTCATACATGAACCATCCACATAAAGTGTCAGGTCGGGATTAGGTAATGCAATGTCTGTCAGGTCTTGTCTTGGCTTTGTCATAGTGTTAACAACTTCCACACAGTCATGTGTGGCAGGATTTGAAGTAACTGACGGTAACAGTGTAGCAGGATTTAGAATGTTGCAGCGTCTGATTTCTATGTGTGGCTGGAATAGTGTCAGTTCATAACCTGTTAAACGTGCAATTGTCAAGTGCTGAGTCTGTGTTCGGTTTAAAAGAACTTCCACGGAATGTGGAACTTGTACTGTCAGGGAGTGTCCTAATACTATGGAATCACTTTGTCTGATAGCTAGAGCTGTGGCTGCAACTGACTTGAGGCACGCAGGCAGAGCCTGGGCTACTGGATCCAATGTGCTCGAAAAATAAGCACAAGGCTTGTACTGTCCGGCTTGATCTTGTGTGAGAACAGATAATGCAGTACCATTACGTTCTGTGACAAAAAGTGTAAAAGGCTTACTGTAGTTCGGTGTAGCTAGAACAGGTGCTTGGCATAAGGCTTTCTTTAATTCATTAAAAACAAGTGTATGTTCCTGGGTCCAAGGGAGGACAGTCGATACGGCTGCCTCCTGTGTCGTTAACTGTATCAATGGCTTGGCTAGAAATGCATACTGAGGAATCCATTGTCTGCAATAAGAAGTGAGGCCAATAAAAGCACGTACCTCCTTCTGTGTCTTGGGCTGTGGAAGACTCGCTATTAACTGGATACGGTCTGGTGTCAACTGCCTACCCCACTTGGACAGTAAGTGGCCTAAGTAGATCACTTGCTGGACACAGAATTGTAATTTGGAAGGGGACACCTTGTGCCCCTGCTCGGCCAGAAAATACAGGACTGTAAGTGACGCACGCTCGCAGTCACGTTCAGAACGGGCTGTGATCAGTAGATCATCGACATACTGGAGCAGGGCAGTGTCAGTTGGCATGTGAATATTGTCTAGTTGTCTCTTGAGTGCTTGACTGTAAATACTAGGACTTTCTGTGAAACCTTGAGGAGCTCGTGTGAATTTATAGCTCCTTCCATTTAAACAAAAACCGAAAAGGTACTGGCTGTCTGGATGAATGGGGACACTGAAAAATGCATTCTTGAGGTCGATTACAGTGAAAAATGTAGCTTCAGAATCAATGGCTGTCAGTAGGGAAGAAATATCTGGGACTACTGGATACTGGGGTATGATACATTTATTAAGCTCTCGAAGGTCAATCACTAATCGATATACTGGAGGTGCATTTGGATCAGTACGTTTCATGACTGGAATGATAGGAGAATTACATACATTGGAGTCAGTTTCTACAACCACTCCTTGAGCAATAAGCTCGTCAATAATTTTGGATAAGGCTGCTACAGCCTCAGGTGGCAATCTGTACTGTCTGATTCGTGGCAAAACTATACCTTGCTTGAGAGTCACACGATGGGGTGTGATTTGCATAAAACCTACATCAGTTGGACCTTGCGCCCATAAATGCTGCGGTACATTTGATAATCTTGGATCAAAATCGCGTAATACATAGTGACCTTTAAAGTCACGCAAAAACAAACGTATTCCTTCTGGGGAGCAGCAAATTACTGCACCTAATTCTTTCAATGTTTTGATGCCTAACAAATTTTCTGGACATGACTTCGTAAGTAACAAATCAGTAGTTCGGGACAATGGACCAACTTCTAGAGTAACTGGTTTTGAAATCTCATTAACAATCGGTTTTCCTGAAAATCCAAGGGAAACATTTTTAGAGCCTGAGAGCGGAGCCCCTGGAACCTCGTCATGACTGATAGTAGTCCTACTTGCCCCTGTATCAATCAGAAACTTTCTGTCTTTCCCTAATACTTGACTGTGCACGTAGGGACCCTCTTGATCTACAGGTATCTCGATGAGAGGCAAGCCTACCTCCCTCTCTAGGCTATTTCATGAATACTGTTGATACTCTGGATACTCTGTCTGGGCATACTGATACATTTGCTGTGTAACATGCTGTGTTGCAGCGATAGGCTGCGGTGCTGGAACTGTCTGTTGTGCATTCTGTGGTGACTGAGAAATCTGTGAAACTTGTTCTTGTCTAGGCGGACGTGGTCTTTCTTTAGTTTTACCAGTAGCTATGTTGTGTTTCAGAACTGCACACTCGTTTATAAAATGACCTGGCTGTTTACAATAATTGCATGTCCCTTTAACGGGAGCTGCAGGATGACTGGCTTGATTCGGACCCCTCTTCTGACTGTCTTGTGGAACAGATTGTGCTACTAATACTTTCATTTTCGTGTCTTTCATACGTCTCCTTTCGTGTTCTTGCTCTTCCCTGATTCTATTCTGGTGATACTGGAGCATTTGAAGCATTTGTGACGGGGTACTAGCTTGCCAGGTACTTTCGACTTTCAAAACTCGATTTTTAACTTGTGGGCTTGAATTCTCGACTAGTTTAGTAACAAAAAGATGCGGGTATGACTCGCTACTTGTCTTCAAACCACTGTTAATAATAAAACATTTTTCAAATCTAGAATAAAAATCACTAGTGTCTTCATCCTGTTTCTGTTTACATGCTGAGATTGCATCCCAATCTTCCTTTTTCGTGGATAATAACCTTGGCAAGACCTGTATCAATAACTCGGGCAATTCTTTACATTTGTCCCCAAGACCGTTACCTGGTACTCGTATTTTATCTTCAGCTTCTAGAGCTGTCCAATCTATCTTTTTCTCTCCCACCTCCCATTCTTTTTCCTTGAGTTTTTCATATACCCCTGCGGGCAACAGGACCTTTAGCATTTTAATTATATCTGGATACGTGTATTCTCCCATACGGAGCATGTCTTTTAATTCTCGATGGAACCCTGCTGGATCTTTGTCGTGACAGGGAATTAATTTCTTCATCTCTAAGAGTTCCATCTTTGTGATAGGGGTGAAAACAAATACTCGTTGCATTTCACCACCCGCGGTCCTAACTGGATGTACTTCTCGTAACGGATGTTGTCTATCTATGTAAAATGATTTACTTTCTGGAGGTGAGACGTGAACAAAATGCGGATTCAGAAACGTTCTATATTTGTGGCGCTGTTCTAGAATGACACTAATTAAATCGGTACCTAAACCTCTCCATCTATATTGGAGTAACTCGTTCAGAACATCATGTAACGGACCTGGATCAGAATGTTGTCCCTCATACAGTGTAATGAGGTGCTGGATCATATACATACCCACCAGTCGCTGCTCGGCTGGGGGCAGTTTCAGAAACATTTGTGCCACTATTTCATCTGGAAAAGTGGTAGAATCAGTAGTCCATCGGACTGCTGATCGGGCTAGTTCTTGTTCATGCATGGTACTAAGTTCACTATAACCGATTCGTGATTTCAGAATGTGATCGGTAGCTTGAAATACTTGTTCTAGAGAACCTTGTTCTGGGGCTGGAAAAGAGAAAACTTTCTTGTGTTCTAGACGTGAATGTCGGTCGGGAAGTCTAGTTTTACCTACATACGCTATTCTGGTGGGATTCTCGTCGTTTACCTCTTCAGTAGAAGAGTCGTTTTCCTTCTCGCTTACTTGTGCTGCTTTGCGTTTCTCGTGTAACCTTGTTATTTCCTTACGAATTTTCTTGTACATACTCTCTATACAACTTAGTGTCCTGTGTCTTCCCTCGGCTATATTATCACTCCACTTTGTCAGGATTCTCATTTCGATCGGATCTTTAGTCGGACAATCTTGTTCCCTTATTAAACAATTAATTAAAAACTTTAATAGCATGAGCTGGGTCTCAGCTTTCCTTAGAGACATGATTTCGCCAATACTTTCTGGGTCTTCTCCTGTACGGATGAAACGATATATTCTGTCTAGATCTACTTTCATATTCGGTAGGGTGTCCAAATACTCGGTCACCCGTCTTACACGCAATGAATATATAACCATATTATCATCGCCTGGGACTGGATCATAACGGCATTCGGTAAGAGCTCGTCTGATATCTGCAACGGACTGATATTTGGGCGTACGCTGTAACGCACGTTCATGTAACTCGACTAATGTTACACGTTTGTGTGGCGGCGGGGTACCAGGAGGACCTCCCCCCGCGGCCCCTAAACTGGAATCGTCGACTGATACTCTTCGTGCTGGCAGAGTGACCGATGTAGCGGGAATTTGTACTATGGGCTGGACCGGGGGTACAGTAACAGGTGCTGTAACAGGTGCGGTAACAGGTGCCCCGGTGGCTGGAAGAACAGGAACTACATTATTTACAGGAGCTGGCGGAACAGGATTTGTATATTCTGGGACTGTGTCGTCCAAATAGGACGAGAGAAAAATATCAGCTGCGGTCGGTTTGTGACGTAGCTTAATCGGAACTAATGTCGGCGGAAAATTACATGGTGCTTCCGGGGTTGCTTTCGGCAAGCCCTCGGCAAGAAGAGGATACATACCCTTAATGAGGGCATTTCTCTGTCTGTCTGACTGTTCGGCTTTAACTCGTTCACCTATTTCGATTAATTCCCTTTCTTGGGCTCTTTCTGAGGTTTCTCTACTTAATTCTGACTTTCTGATTTCTTTTTCGGTTCTTTTATGAGATTCTTTGCGCCATAACTCGATGGCATCTTTCTGGGACTGTCTGGATTTCTTTTTCCATAATGCTTCTTCTACTCGCATGATGCACTCGGCATCCCATGTACCTGATACAGGCCATCTATATTTCTCTTCTAGATCTTTAGTATACTCGACCCATAAGTCTAGATATAATATGGCACTTATGCCATGCTTATGATACATAAAATGACCTGGACTGTCCCTAGGCGGGACAGGAACTGCTTCCTCGAGCAGACCTTTTCTGGTTTTTAACTGACGTAACTTCGAGAACAGAGGCATGGCTTAGACTGGAATCTGGACACAAATACAATACACGATAAACACAATAATAACTTGAAAACATATCACTCATACCACGACATTAAAAACACATGAAATAACATTTAAACTAACAGTTCGGACAGAATATTACCTGAAATACTAAGAACAGAACACATGAATTTCTCGAGAACAGAACTGACTAGAATGACTAGATGCACTGCTAAAACAGTACGAAACTTACCGGTCCCATAAAGAGACACGTCAGGACCCGCATCCACCTAGGTGGACACTTCGTGTTGGATCTGTGTACCCAAACCCACGGACCAGAGACAAATTAATTGACCCTGTCTAGATACTACCCCAGCAACGGTACTCACCGGGCAGCAAGAACGGAAGGCCTCGGACTGGACTGGACTGCTACGACGACGGACGGACGAACTTCGGACTTCAGTTACATTACAGGTGGGCCTCCGGATACCTCGGACCTTGGACTCTCGGCTTGGGCTCTGGTCGGGACTCGCCGCGTTCCTCCACCGCCTCGTCTGGACGCTGGACCGCAACCTCCGTCTCCTCCGTGGGCCTGAGGGATACTTGAAGCAGAAATATCTGCACGTGGCCGGTATGGTTCCGTCACGGCTGCAGAGGATCAGGGGGCCTGCGTGGCTTCTCCGGCGCGTGGGGAAAGGGCAAGTCCCTGTTCGGGCGCCATTATGTGGTAAATAAATAATTAATTACCGGTTCTATTTTTGACTATAATCAATAAACGGGTAGCTCAATAAATAAGAGTCAAGATACGAGGTAGCTGGAGTTGACAGGCTTTAATCAAGCATAAAGGACTGGAACAGGACAGCCTGTACGGGAATGGGATGGCAGCTGCCGGGGGCAGGATCTGGGAATGGCTGGCTTTTAATAACAGTGCATTAATATATATACTAAAAACAATTACATTGCATTCAATACAGTAGGCGTAGCAGTAGGCGGAGTTTGTAGCAGTCGCGAAAGATAAGGCATAAAGTGGGTGTAACAAGAGGTGTGTACAGGGCGTATACATAGACATGTGATGTAAACGTAACAGAATATGTCATAAATGGGGTGGAAACATGGAGGGGGCTACCTGAGCAGCTGGGACCTTTAACCTAGTGGTGCGCGCAAACTGACAATGACGTGTTACTAGGGAGAACTGGGGCTATGACTTCTGCGCTAGAAGAGGAGACTAAAAGTCTGGAGTGTCAGAGCGACATGTACCTAAAGCCTATCTAGTATCTGGTGTTTAGAGAACATGTTGATAGAATCCAAAAGTTATCAGGGTAAAGGCTAACAGACATTAAGACTGGTGCATACATAATCCTATATGTATTGCATGTGCGAGGAATATTCTATGAATATTAATACAGTATTTCTCTTACATGGAGACATAAAGGCTAGACCATGACGGAAACTATTGATGCGATTCAGTAGCTTAGGAATGCAGAGAAGGAGGGCTGGACTGATAACTAGAATCATAACATACTCTTGGCAGACTGGGAGGCAGAGCCAGGCCGAGCCGGGCACTGCGAGGCATGAAGTAAGTGAAGGGTCAGGGATACAGGTGGGGGCTGTATCGCTCCTCGGAGAGGGTTCAGGAAACAGGAGCTGAATCTGAGTCCGGGCCCTTTTGAGGCCTAGAAACGGGGACTTTTACTGAATTAACGTGCACACTGTGAAACGTGGCAACGTAGCTTTACATAGGCCTGATATTCGTTGTATATTCGTTGTATTCACGAGAACTGGAAACTGACATACTAGAGATGGACACAACTGTAATTGCGTCTTTAATTGATCAGAGGGGATACATGCATATCGATCATGCACATATAACATAAGATGGGGAACACGTAGGCACATATGACATGGCAAAATTTACTTTTCCACACTGGGGGGAGCTGATGTACAACATGAAAGAAAGAAAGACCAGAAAACATGGATGATATTTGTCAATCTAATTAAACATTTCAAAAGAACAATAACATAATATTTTGGCGATATAGCAAATAGACAACTATTCCACGGGATATATTGACCGATCTCATGTGGTCTACTACGTTATTAGTATTGCTTGATTTGCGGACCGTCGACTTGGAAAGTTCTTATGTAACGCACTAAACAAACTACTAAAAAGGTTCGCCTAGGACTGGCAGGCAGCAGTCCACAGCACGCGAAGTGACAGACAAAGTCCATCGTGATTGCAGATCAGCGACAACACTAAAAAGTTTCCTACTACATTAACCAGTCATTAAAATACTCAAACTATCAATCCACCACCACTATTTCTTCTTATCGCCATGTGTACAAAGGAAGGACTGGACTTGAGTCTGTAGGGGCTGATTTAGAAGCCCCTTGCGGCTCTTTTGCTCCATTGTTGCGTGACTTTTGTGACGCAGCGGCAGAACAAAAGAGGCGCCATGGTGCGGCGTATATTAACAACGTGACACATATGGGAGATGCATCACGTTGTAAAGCCCTGCGCCATCAGGGGGCGTTCCGGCGCAAGGGAGGGCGTTCCTGCACAGGAACGCATCCTAAAAGTGTCTGAGGGACATCTACAAGATTTCAATCAGTCACTTTGAGGACAATGATGCGTGACTCAAACCCTGCGCCTGCTTGAAGCAGACGTACGGCTTGACGCAGCATTGGGGAGATAGGGCACCCCAGAGCATTGCTGGAGCTGCACCATCATTGCGACGCAACTCCAGCAATGCGCTGCCTTTACGGCACAGAAGCGTAACGCTTCGGTGACGTTTTGGGCACATGGTGCGCCGCATTGTGAGTACGGCGCACCATGGGTGGTGGTGGCGTGGCGCACAATTACTGGCGCATCCCTGCTACTTTGCAGGGATGCGCCGGTAATTAAAAATCTGACCCTTAGTGTCTAGCATTACGCAGTTCTATAAACTAAACTCATGCATAATTTCACAGGCCAATGAAATGAACACAAAATCGAAAACAAATAAGCATAGTAGCAGCACTACTGAGAAGGAGAGCAGTGCACCTGAAATGCACAGAAGTTTTTGAAATATAATTTACCTACAATGTAATCAGCAGCATTATTGCTCTTGGTAAAAAACAAAAATTTGCAAGATAATAACACACAGAGCAGGAGAAAACAGAGTAGTAAAGAAATAGCTACTACCACTCACCAAGCCCGGGGATCTCAAGGCCGAGCAGGTACAGCAGATCACGTTCCCGGTCCAGGATATCCGTCCAACGGTGGGTGACCTGGTTGTAGGTGCGCCGGACCCGAGAGTGTTGGTACATGGCCCGGCACACCTTCTCCCACCGCTTCCGGCGCTCCCGGATCCCGTACCCGCTAGCGATCTTGCCGCCTGCCATGATGGTCCTGGGGAGGCGGCGCTGAACATAAAAAACTAGTGCGCCCACCTCCTCCACGCTGAAGATCTCCCGGGCTTGGACATTCTCCCCCCTCAAACGCCCGCACGGGAGCCGGGCACGGGGTGCGGGACCCTTCCCCTTCTCAGGATGCTTCCTGGCTCCCTTTACCATGGTCTGGGCAGAAAGGAAGCTAAATAATAAAGAAGAAATAGAATAGGGAAGAAGAAAAGAAAAGAGTTTAAAAAAGTAGTTAAAAATTAACCAAAAGTAGCAGAAAACACAAAAATATAGAGCTAGAAAAATAGATGGATAGATAATAAGTAAAATAGATTAAAAAAAACTTCAAACAAGCAAAGGATGGCAGAGATTCAGAGAGGATACAGAAAGCATGCCCAGAACCATAGCAATGAATGAGAAACAAGATGGCCGCGCCCGTTCACGACCGCGTGGGTAAGTTCGCGTGAGATTTTTCTCGCGATCACACGCGAAATTGTACTAGCGAGCCGCACACTTTGCGAGATTACACATAGCGCCCGGAAACGGAAATACGTCACGCAAACAAGATGGCCGCGCCCATGTACGACCGCTAGGGTACCTTCGCAAACGTTGCGCTACAAGCGGCTTGCGAACACGCACAAAATCACGCGAACAAACACGACGCAAAAAAAACTAATCGTGTATTCGCACAAATTTGCGGCTTCCGAAATCGATCTCGCACAATTTCGCGCCCCGCGAATCACGCGAAACTGTAGAAAAACGATTTTTGCAAAACTGAAAGCACTCAGCAGGTGCAAAAGTTCAATCTTAACATTAGTAACCATTCACTCTAGTGCTTCCTGAGGGGCCCCTCCAGAGTTCAGTTGCCTATTTGCAACTATTCTATGACCCTGCTCTGACCCTCACAGCAGGCTCATAGAATAGCTACAAGTAGGCCACAAAGGTCCTGTGAAAAAAAATTGCACTGCAACAGAAAGCAAATTACAGATAACGAAGCAGGTGCCAGCCAGACTGGAAGTTTAAATTCAGTGACACATTAATCAACCCCAAATTAATTCATGTCAGTTGAAGCAGGGCAGGTGTGCTTGTTTTTTTTCACCCCCATAATCTACAGTGATAAACCAACCAGAGGGTGGCAGTGATGTACCAGAGGGTGGCATGGGTGTACCAGAGGGTGGCAGTGGTGAAACAGAGGGTGCTGTGAGCCTCTGATGATGAACCAGACGTAGAAACAACATAGTCGCTGCCGTTGCGAGCCGACAAGTAAGTTCGCAATTGCGAACTGGTACACAACCCTCGCGAACTGGCAGAAACCCTTGCAAACACAAAAAAAAATACGCAAATTCGCGAGAGTTCGCGGATTTTGCGGATTGCGAATCCGTAAATACGCAAGTTCGCGGATTGCCAATTCGCAAAATCCGCCCATACTTAATCACCTTCACTGTGTGAAGAAGATTGATGCATCACATTGTTTGCAACCAGGAAATGTATCTGGTTCACCAGGGCCTGTATAGGTCCTGTAGCCAGCCGCTGCTCCATCACGGTCAGAAACGGAATTACGTCACGCAAACAAGATGGCCGCGCCCATGTACGACCGCTAGGGTAACTTCGCAAACTTTGCGCTACAAGCGGCTTGCGAACACGCACAAAATCACGCGAACAAACACGCCGCAAAAAAAACTAATCGTGTATTCGCACGAATTCGCGGCTTCCGAAATCGATCTCGCACGAATTCGCGCCCCGCGAATCGCGCTAAATTGCAGAAAAACGATTTTTTCAAAACTGAAAGCACTCAGCAGGTGCAAAAGTTCAATCTTAACATTAGTAACCATTCACTCTAGTGCTTCCTGAGGGGCCCCTCCAGAGTTCAGTTGCCTATTTGCAACTATTCTATGACCCTGCTCTGACCCTCACAGCAGGCTCATAGAACAGCTACAAGTAGGCCACAAAGGTCCTGTGAAAAAAAATTGCACTGCAACAGAAAGCAAATTACAGATAAGGAAGCAGGTGCCAGCCAGACTGGAAGTTTAAATTCAGTGACACATTAATCAACCCCAAATTAATTCATGTCAGTTGAAGCAGGGCAGGTGTGCTTGCTTTTTTTCACCCCCATAATCTACAGTGATAAACCAACCAGAGGGTGGCAGTGATGTACCAGAGGGTGGCATGGGTGTACCAGAGGGTGGCAGTGGTGAAACAGAGGGTGCTGTGAACCTGTGATGATGAACCAGACGTAGAAACAACATAGTCGCGGCCGTTGCGAGCCGACAAGTAAGTTCGCAATTGCGAACTGGTACACAAACCTCACGAACTGGCAGAAACCCTTGCGAACACAAAAAAAAATCTGCAAATTCGCGAGAGTTAGCGGATTTTGCGGATTGCGAATCCGTAAATACGCAAGTTCGCAGATTGCCAATTCGCAAAATCCGTCCATGCTTAATCTTAATTGTTTCTTTGACACACATTTGTCGACAATCATATTTAGAGTTAACAGATTATCTAAAGTACTAGCTTTTGATAGGAGACCTATCTGATTATATGGGATTACGTTTTTTCTTGTCAGCCCATTCTTCAAGTTCTGTCAAGGTGAATCCTGCAAATATTTTGGAAACGGTGTCTAATAAGTCTATCATTCTATAGCTTTCCGGAGAGCCATAAGGGCCCTTCTTATAAAATGGCTGTAGAATTGAGCCATGCCAGGTGTCTGGGATAGTTTCTGTGGTTAAGCAATAGTTAAATAGGATTTGGAAGAGGCTGCTCTAGAAGTCCCTGTCTTCTTTGTATATGACCCTGGAAGGCCATTTGGGTCGGGTGCATAATTCTGCTTGCTTTCCTCAATTCTTTCTATGATTTTGTTTGTGTGAAGGGCAACGAGGTTTCACCTAAAATATTTGTTGTGTTTACTGGCCAATCATCTTGCGTGTCACATAAAGCAGATATGTGAGCTTTCCAATCTTCTTCTGTGACGTATTTCCCACTGGTCTCGTGCTGTGACTATCTAATTGGTTTGTTAAAGACCATGATGACTTTGAGTTGGTTTTGCAGGCTTGAACTATGTCAATCTAGTCTTTCTCCGATTTTGCTCTCTTTGCTTCCCAGATTGCCTTTTTTATAAGACTTCCGTATTTCTCTGAGCTTTATTTGGCCCTGTGGGTTTGACTGGCGATTATTAGATTTAATTTCTCTGTCCAGGGTGGTTCTTCGTTGTTGTCTGAAAAAGCTGGAATCCCAGGTGTCACACCTAGGCTGCCAGTAAGGAGCTATAGAGCTATTTGGTGTTGCCAAAGTGGGCTTAAGTTCTTCTTCTGTTTGGCTCCAGGCCGAAACTGGGTCTTTAGGATCCCAGTTAAATGTTGATCCAAACTTTTTCCAAGACTCATATGGAAGATGACGATCCATTCCATCTGATATTTTTCCAGTTCATGCCTGGCTCTTGTGTACTGATGGATTTATAGGTTTGCCGCTTTGTGTTGTAATCTATGATGCTAAGGGTTTGTGATGAATGGTCGCTTTCACACCTGTCGCATATTTTGAAGCATAAGATTTTGTGTAAAAGTTTGAGGAATATGAATGTACAGTCCAGAAACAAATTTGATTGGTTGGTTTTCCTTGTGGCAATCATTGGAATGTCTCCTTGAGTTTGGCCATTCAGTGCTCGAAGGCCAAATACTTACTTAATAATTCATGATCTGGTTTGTTGATTGAGCCAAACTTGGAAAGTTGGATTGGGATGCCCCAGTATCTGCCTGTTCTTTTTAAGCTTCCACTTCTTCCTTGGTAGTTAGCCATATTTATGTTAAAATCGCTCGAGACTATGCAGGGGATGCCTTGATGTGAAATTTCCAAGGACAGAAAATAACTTTGTATTATTTTTATATTCCCCTGCTTTTGGGTTGAATTCAGGTGGGTGTAGATTTTTTAAATTATAATAGATCCCAAGGCGTTGCCGTTGATCTAATTATTTATTTTTATGCCTTGTATAAATGGGGAATTACTTAGGAGACTGGAATAGGAGAATTGTTTGTTTAGTGCTCCATTTATGGATAGGCCCCCTTTGGGATGACCGTGCTTCCTTGATTTTTGTGCGGGGGTAAAGATTTCTGCTGGTCATCACTCGGGCTACATCCCAATCCATCATTATTTTGCACACCATGTCATCACAGTTTGGACCAACCTACAAGCAAATTGGTCTTCACCCTGCTCCAATAGGAACAGTTCGGCCCGAACTGCCAAGCAAGTCCTCCCTGAACAGAAAAAAACAACCCAGGACTGGTTTCCCCCTAGTTGGATTGGGATGCGGCCCAAGTGATTGCCAGTGGCTGAATTTAAATCAAGCATTCCATTCATCGCCTTGCTGAGCATTTGCCACTCTATGTGTGCCAGGTACGCCCAGATGTGGAACCAAGCTACACCTGGCTGTAGAGTCCTAACTAGGGCGAAACTTGTCCTAGGTTGCTTGTGTTCCGGTTCCAGTAGGACCTGGCCTGGCAGATTTAGCTGGACTGTTCCCATGAGGACCAAGCCCAAGACCGATTGCATATAGCTGGGTCCAAACTGAGGTGGCATGGTGAGCAAAAGAATTATGGATTGGGATGCGGGCCAAGCAATTGCCAGTGGCTGTGATTAATTCAAGCATTTTTATCTAATCACCTCGTTATTTTTGCATTTGCCACCATAAGTACAACAGGTATGCCCAGATCACTGTGCCACTGGAACCAATTTATACCTGGCTGAAGAGCCCCAACTAGGGCAAAACCGGTCCTAGGTTGCTTGTGTTCCAGTTCAGGGAGGAGCTGGCCTGGCAGTTCGGGCTGGACTGTTCCCATGAGGAGCAGGGTCAAGACTGATTTGCATGTGTTTGGGTCCAAACTGAGGTGGCACAGTGGGTAAAAAAATGTTGGATTGGGTTGCAGCCTGAGCGATTGCTAGTGGCTGAGATTAATTGAAGCATTCCATCCATCACCTTGTTGTTTTGTGCATTTCCTGCCATAAGTGTGCTAGGTATGCGCAGACTTGGGTCCAAGGCTCACTGTGCCAGTGGAACCAAGCTTAACCTGGCTAAAGAGCGGTAACTAGGGCGAAACCGGTCCTAGGTTGCTTGTGTTCCAGTTCAGGGAGGACTTGGCCTGGAAGGTCACACTGGACTGTTCCCAGACTAGCAGGTTCAAGATTGATTTCCACAAGGCTTGGTCCAAACTCACGTGGTTTGGTGAGCAAAAAAACAATGGATTGAGATGCAGCCAGAGTGACTGCCAGTGACTGAGATTAATTCAAGCATTCAATCCATCACCTTGTTATTTTTGCATTTGCTGCCCTAAGTGCACAGAGGATGCCCGGATGTGGGTCCTGGGCTCACTCTGCCACTGGAACCAAGCTATACTTGGCTGAAGAGGCCAAACTAGGGCAAAACAGGTCCCAGGTTGTCTGTGTTCTGGTTCAGGGAGGGCATGGACTGACAGTTTGAGCTGGACTGTTCCCATGAGGAGCAGGGTGAAGACTGATTTGCATATGTCTGGGTCCAAACTGAGGTGGCATGGTGGGCAGATAAACAATGGACTGAGATGTGGCACAGAGCGATTATCAGTGGCTGAGATTAATTCAAGCATTCTATCCAACACCTTGTTGTATTTGCAATTTAGACTTACGAGCGCAAAAACAATCCTGAGAGGTACATTCCTCCATCTATGTGTGCTGCAGAACACAGCACACAGAGAAAGAGGACGTAACAAGGACAAATGAAGATATTTGTCCTTGTTAAGCCTCACTGAGGCAGGCATATGTTTTTGGCACATTCCCAGGTTTACAAGGTGTTAGCCGAGGCATCTTTTGGTGTGCTTTCCCCAATTCTTTTGCTCTGACCTCCTTTTATTGACTGTGTGCTGCACTTCGTTTTTTGCAGGTTTTAGGCCTCTGGGCACGTTACCGCTGCTGGCCAATGCTAAAGTGCATGTGCTCTCTGTCTAAAATGTAATGGCATTTGGTTTCTCCATGATTGGCCTATTTGATTTACTAGTAAGTCCCTAGTACAGTGCACTACATGTGCCCAGGGCCTGTAAATCAAATGCTACTAGTGGGCCAGCAGCACTGAGTTTGCCACCCACATGAGTAGCCCTCCAAACCTGTCTCAGTCCTGTCATTGCAAAGGCTGTGTATGCTTTTTTTAACTGCCATTTCGACCTGGCAAGTTCACCTACTTGCCAGGCCCAAACCTCCCCTTTTATTACATGTAAGACACCCCTAAGGTAGGCTCTAGGTAGCCCATCGCACGGTGCAGTATATTTAAAATGTAGGATATATCCTTTTGAGTTATACATGTTGTGGTAGGGAAAGACTGCTAATTTCGTTTTTCACTATAGCAAGGTCTATCTCTTCCATAGGTTAGCATTGAAGCTGCCACATAACACTTTACAAGTGTACCTTCGAATTGGGGGCAGATGGAAAATTGGAATTTTGTGTCTTTGAACTCACAATTTAAAAACATATATTTGAGTGAAGTTGGTTTTTAAATTGCAGGTCTGAAAATGGCACTTTTAGAAACTGGGGTGGCATGGTGAGCAAAAGAACGATGGGTTTAACCCAGATCTCTTGACTTGGGGTGAATGTATCATTCATTAAGCATTCCATCCATCATTTGTTTGGTTAGCACTTTTCGCCCTACGTGGGATGGGTATGCCCAGACATGGGTCCCTTGCTCACTGTGCCACTGTATTCAAGCTAGCCTGGCTGATGGAAACATACCCTGAAACCGGTCCTAGAATGCTTGTTTCCGGTCCAGGGAGGACCTAGCATGGCAGTTCGGTATGGACTGTTTCCATGAGGCACAGGGTCAAGACTGATTTGCTTATGGCTGGGTCTAAACTGGGGTGGCATGCTGAGCAAAAGAGCGATGGATTTAACCCAGATCTCTTGACTGGAGGTCAATGTATGATTCGTTCAGCATTCTGTCCATCATTTGTTTGTGAGGCACTTTTAGAAACTTGGCATTTTCTTACTTTAACCATTCTTTGCCACTGTCTGTCCCTAGAATACACGTCTGGGTCAGGGTGACAGCTGGGCTTTGTGAATTCACTCTAGACAGTCACACACAAAGGGAGCTGAGGTTTGCCCTGCATATCCTGATGGCCAATAACCAGGCTGATGGGTCTTCCTGAGCTAGAGTGAGAGGAGGAGTTGACAATTGTACCTGAATTGGGCTGTGCCTGTCCCCACACAAATAGCTGCATACCGCTGTGTAGTGTGTCTTGAGCCGGGGCTAGGAAGGGCAGGGTCTTGTGCACTACAACTGCCTTTCTTTGAAGTCCCCCTTAAAGGTTAAAATAGGCATAAAACTGGACCTCTGACACCATAAACTCAGAGTACTTCTGGACTGAGAACATTCTGCCAGGAAGAAGAGCTGGTGTGCTACCAGGAGGGACTGCCACTTTGCTGCTTGCTTTGCTGTGTTGGCCTGATGCCTGCTACTTCTTGTCTGGGAGTGAGAGGACTGGATTTTACTCTCTACATCCTGCATTCTAACATTCTCCAAGGGCTTGACTGAGCTTGCCTCCTGTTACTGAAGTCTCAGGGATATCAAAGACTTCGCCTGCATCTTGCTACCAGCACCTGGGCTTCTCTGTTGTTAGTCCTGCTCTGTCAAGTGGTGCCAAATCCACTACTGGGCCCTCAAAGTCTGTTTTGTGCTGCAACCAAGAAACTGACACATGGACTCCAAAGCATAATTTTGGAACCAGTGCATCCCTGTGAAATTGATGCATCGCTGCTACCAGCACCCAAAGCCGTGGACACAGCTAGTCGAGTGCACTACATAATGATCTTGACTTTCAATGATGCCTCGACTTTGCTGCAGCACCTCCAAAGAACAGCCGCTGCATGAGTTTCAGACACTGCTTCCCCATGGTGCACCACCCCTGACTCTGATGCATTCATAGCCCTACATGCTTCAGTCCAGCAGTTCAATTTCGATGCCCTGGAAACAAAGCCCCACACTCTTGACATCGACATATCACCGGCGCTGCACCACCTTCGTAAGCCAGAGTTTTGCACCCACAACCGACGCATCACCTCCATTGCTCACAGTATCGTCCCCGAATGCCCAAGCATCAACAAGCTTGCACCATCTCCAGGAACCGATGCATTTCCTGCATCCGTGACGCACCCTCTACGTTGTGCACCATATCATCCCTGAGCATCAAAGAACTGTCAGGGGGTCTGCGTGACTCCTGTATCTGGCCCACGCTCCATCGCGGTTGACTAAACTTTTGGATTTGCCCCGGTCAAGCGTGACCAGATAGCCAAGTTGGAGGTATTGACTTGTAAGCACTGTATTTTCATTTAATCTTGAAAACATCATATCTTGACTTGTGTATGTTGGATTTTTTGCATTTTGGTTTTGTTTTGCTTAGATAAATATTGGCTATTTTTATAAATTGGAGTGGAGTACTTTTGTGGTGCTTTCACCGTTAGTCTGACTGCTCTGTGGCAAGCTGCCAGAGGGGGAGCACAGGTAAGTAAGTGAGTAAATAAGTAAGTAAGAGATTCATAAAGCGCTCGATTGCGATGTGTCTTGGCGCTGAAATAGCAAGGATGTGTGAAGAGCCCAAGAAGAGTGGGTTGTTACTGAGTGGGAAAGAGACAGGTTTTCAGTAAGGCCCGTAATTGTGCACGGACAGTTGGAATCTAATGTTCAGAGGCGACTTATTCCAGAGCTTCGGAGCTAGATGGGAGAGGCATCTGCATCTCCATTTTGCCTTCTTGATTTTCGGGACATTATCAGTGCTTCCTTTGCTGATCTCAGAGAGCGTCCAGGGGTTTACCATTGTAATAGTTTAAGACATTCTGTACGTCCATCACCATACAAGGATTTATGCATCAGTCATAGAGCCTTGAATTCTATCCTCTCCTTGACTTGGAAGCCAATGGAGTTTACTAATAGCCCCAGATATATGATTATATTTAGGGATTGTTTAACCTGGTTCCATTGGTGTGAGTCTCCCTTCCATTTTTTGCTGTTGTCTCCTCTGTTTTTGATATGTTTTTGCTGGTTACATGCGTTGGGCACTGCACAACTGCTATTCAGTGCCACAGTGCAACTGCTACCCATTGTAAATTATTTCAATGGATTAGTTACTCCATGATTGGCTCATTTGATTTACTTGTCAGACCCTATTACAGTGTACCATGTGTGCCCACTGCCTGTAGATCAAATGCTGCTAGTGGGCTTGAAACACTGGTTGTGCCACCCACAGAAACAGCTTGTAAAGTGTGTCTCAGGCCTGCCATTGCAGAGCCTGTGTGCAGTCTAGTATTGCCATGTGACTTGGTAAGTGCACCCAATTACCAGTCCCTAAACTTTCACTTTTCTACGTTAGCCACCCCTAATGAAGGCCCTACGGTAGGGCGCATTGTATGTGAAAGGTAGGACATGCCCTGATGTGTGTGGCATGTCCTGATAGTGAATTACAGCCAATTTCGTTTTTTACTATTGCAAGCCTACCTGTCCCCATAGGCAAGAATGGGAAGTTTGATTATAACATCTTATAATCCTAACTGACCCAGGGAACATGGAAGAAAAATGAATTTAGTATGCCTGAACTCAGAATGATGAAATACATATTTTAGTAAAGTTGGTTTTAACATTCTGTGTTTGAAAATACCACTTTTAGAAAGTAGGCATTTTCTTGTCTAAACCATCCAGCCTGCCTCTGCTAGGTTGTGTATTCCATGTCTGGTTGTGAGAGACAGGGGCTGAGGGGGCTCCAGGAGGCAGAGTGAATCAGCACTAGGCTGAATAGACCTATCTGCATTGGGAGTGGTGGGAGGAGTAGCACCTGGGCCTGAATAGGGCTGTGCCTGCCTTCCACAATGCTGGCTCCACTTCCTGTGGTGCGTCTGACCACCTTGGCCCACACTGACAAAGGAAGAAGTTGTGCACTGGCAGAATGCACCCAGAACTGGTTTGGACTAGGTACAGACACTCTCTGCCTTCAGAGACAAAGGGTTTGTGTGTATAAAAAGGCGACCCAGACCCCAGAACTTTAGATCACTTTTGGACATCAAGACGGACCTTTTGCCAAGGAGAAGAACCAGAGAATCTGCAGGAGTTGTTCCCAGAGAGCGTCCAGTGTGTTGCGTTTTGGGGTTGGCTTGAAGTGTTTCCTTTTTGCCGAGGAAAGGAGAAAGACGTTTTTTTTTTCAAAAACCTTTATTGACAAAGTCAGATAAACTAATTACATTATTGCGCTGGGTACATGAGCACAATTGAAAGTCACAGAAAGGACCAATATCACAGCACATCATATCACAACATCATAGCAAATGTTAAGCAGGCACATTTGTACAAAAAGCAGTCAATAGTGTAAGGCATACAGGTCTCAAGGGAGAAGGGAGGGCAGGCCCCGCTGAGAAGAAGAGGAAAGGAAGGATGGGAGGCCGCCAACTAACCAACACTGGTGGCCGGCGCGGGCGGAGTGCGGGCGGGGAGTGCGGGAGAGGCAGCTGGGCGCTGGAGGGAGCGAGCAAGGAGGTAGAACACCAGGGGACCCCATATGTCAAGGGGGCGAGATCTAGCCGGCATGAGGTCCCAAAATTCAGATAAAATAGTCTGGCAGCGCGTAGAATCCTCAAGCCACTGAGCAAGTTTGGGTGCAGGTTTGCGGCCTCAACACATAGCAACCCTTGCCGCGCGTGTACGAGAAGCATGGCGATTAGGCAACGGGAGGTGTAAAGGCAGAATTTAACAAAACCAAGGAGACAGAGTGGGGGGTTGGGCTGAACCGACAAGGAGGTAATCTCGGATATAGCGGAGCAGACCTCGTGCCAGTAAGCGGAGACCTTGGGGCACAGCCAGGCAAGGAGAAAGACTTTTATTTGCAACTTTCATCATCTTGAAGAAGAATCTCCAAGGGCTTGAACTGTGCTTGCCTCCTGCTGAAGTCTCAGGGATACAAGACTTCAACACCAGCCCCCCCTGAATTTCCTTGCTGGCAATTCTGTCTGCAGAAGCCTGTGTGTTGTTGGGAGTTGGAAGCTCGACTAAATGAGAAGAAGCGCGTCACATCAACAGCTGTCGCATCATTGGAGAAGCGTGTCGCCACAGCAAGGGTCGCCGTCGCATCACCGTAGAAGCGCCTCTCCATCGCAGCTGTGTGTCGTCGCATCACCAGAGAAGCGTGTACCTACCGCAAGGGTCGCCGTCGCATCACCGGAGCAGCGTGTCGCAGGGCCTCTCACGGCTCCAAAGTTACAGAGTCTCCGCACAGCCGTCGGGCGTGCACGCATAGCCTTTACGTCATTACATCGCATCAAGGGCGCCATCTTCTCGCATCGCACCGGATCGTCGCATCGCCTCAAGGCGCCACCTTGTTGCATCGCAACTGGGACACACCACGAGATCGTCGCATCACTTCCTCTCCGGCAAGGAACAGACTCATCGCCTACTTTGCGCAAGCACTTAGGAACAGACGCATCACCTCCCCGAAGCAAGAAACCAATGCATCATTCTCCCTGCGATCCTTTTGTTTATCTTGCGTGATGCATCCAAAGTTACTTTGTGAGAAAGTGTCACATTTACCATCTAAAATTAACTGAGTTATTTCTACCATCTTAAAGTCATTTTCTTAAATACTGTATTGTGATATGTTGTCTTTTGGGTCTTGTGTTAAGTCTAAATAAAGAATACTTATTTTCATAAAACCTGTGTTGTGTCCATCTGTAGTGTTTGCACTGTAGTACTGTATGTGTTCACAAATGCTTTACACACTGCCTCTGAGATAAGCCTTCCTGCTCGTACCAAGCTACCACAAGGTTGAGCAGGGGTTATTTTTGGAGTGTAGCCCCTTACTCTGACTAGAAGCAAGGGTCCCTATTTGGACAAAGGTGCAAGCCATTGCCAACTAGAGACCCGCAGTTTTAACAGGGATGTTGAGTAGGGTTCGGGCTGCGGCGTTCGGCATGAATTGCAATTTAATTAATTGCTGTTTATCCACCCCTAGGTAGAGGGCATTGCAGTAATCGATCCAAGACAGCCCAAGTGCTACCACAACTGTCTTCCTTAACTCTATTGGGAGAAACTGTAAAATCGTCCGCAATATCTTCAGAGTGAAGTAGCAGGTCGAAGTTACCTGGTTTATCTGTCCTGCAAAACTGAGCTGAGTGTGACACACTATGCCCAAGTTTCTCATTTTGGTCACTGGCAACGGATAGACTCCTGCCACTGCCGGCCACCAGGCAGAGTTCCAAATGGAAGGACCAGTGCCAAACTCCATAGCCTGTCTTCTGAGTGTTTAGTTTTAGATAGTTAAGATACATCCATTGTATGATGTGATCAAGACAGCTGTGAAACCTAGCCGGCAGCGCATCCTGTGTCGAGGATATGGAAATTATGATTTGTGTATCATCGGCGTACGATACAAGTGAGAAGCCATGGTCCTTGACTAGTTTGGCCAGCGGGGTCACATATATGTTAAATAATGTGGATGAAAGCGCCTACCCTTGTGGGACTCTGCAAGGAAGATGAAATTTGTCTGACTTAAGTTTGTCCAAGCAAACCTTGTGCTCACTCGCTGTCAGGAATGAGGTGAGTAGGGCAAGAGCGGTGTCCCGAATCCCAATTGCCTTCATCCGTTGCATGAGAACTGAGTGATTCATTGTGTCGAACGCGGCGGATTGGTCAAGTAGGATCAGGACTGCCCTGTCACCTCCATCAATTTGCCAGCGGAGTTCCTCCGTGGCCATGACTAATTCAGACTCAGTAGAATGGCCAGAGTGAAAACCATGTTGTGTACTGTCAAGTAAGTTATTGGAGTCAAAGTAATCGTTTAGTTCTTTGTTTATAGCTTTCTCCAGAACCTTAGCCGCCAGAGGCAGTCAGGAGATAGGACAGTAACTAGTAACCTCGTAAGGGTCCAGGGAGTGTTTCTTTAGAATAGGTCTAATACACACCTTCTTCCAAGGTAACAGAAAGTCCCCAGACCTTATGATAATGTTTAAGAGGGGGGCGAGTATCAAGCTAATTTAATTCAAGACACCATGAATAATGTCCGGTGGGGATGGATCATCTGGAGATCCTGATTTGATGGTCAGTAGAAGATCATTCACAGAGTCCACCATAATTGGTGAGAAACTGGCTGGGTGATTATTAATTGCTAGCCCCTCCTCCTCCATTGCATGCAACAATGGAATTTGGGGGACGGAGCCTGTCTCTTCCAATTCCCAGTAAATTGTTTGGACTGTGAAAGTGCCCATTTTTCCACATAAAGTTTGATCAGGGGTAAACATATTTCCCTGTTGGAGCTTTGATAGCACAGAGACAGTCTTAAAAAAGCTCTCTAGTAGAGTCCTTCACCATCTCTATTTTATTGGTGTAGAATTCCTTTTTGGCTCTGATAATAGCAGCTTTAAATTATGTTAGTGCCTGATTGTAGTTGGTTTTACCCTCTATGCTGTAATTCACCCTCCATACACGTTCTGAGTGTCTGCATTTGGATTTTAGGATTTTTAACTCTACAGAGTATCAAAGAGCAGTGGTTTGTGCCTTCATTGGTTGACCGATCTTATAGGAACCAGCTGGTCTATAGCAGATCTAATCCAGTTATCATAATTGTCTGCATCCAAATTGGAATCAGATGCGAGCATCTGTACATTTTCCCCCAGTCGATGGGTTAGGGCGCCAGAGCTAATATTCTGCCAAGACCGTGTACCAGTTGGGGGTGGGCGCAGGCGTTCGAGTATGCCCAACAGGAAGATTAAATAATATTGCCCCATGGTCAGTCCCAGTTAGTGGCAGGACCCTGTCAATCTTAATTGCGGTGTGGCTGGTAAAAATTCCATCCAGTGTGTGGAGCGCCTTGTGTTTAGGACCTTCTACTATCTGTGACAGGCCAAAGCCCTCCAGATTATCAAGCAGTGCAATGGTCGAGGAGTCTGTGAGGAGCTCTAAGTGAGAATTAAAATCACCTGGTATTGTGAATGAGGAGGTGTTTAAAAAGGACTCCATAAAGGAGAGCAGGTCCTGTATAAAAGGTGCCTTAGGCCAGGTTGTCTGTAAAGAAGCAAAGCAGGGAAGGAAACGTTATTATTAATTTTAATATTAAATGACATGGCTTGGGCGCCAGGTGGGGGTATGGAGTCAAATGTAAGCTTATAATCAGCTCTGTATATGATTGCAATCACTCCACCCATTTGTCCCGTTCTAGGCATAGTGGCGAGTGAGTAGCCTGGTGGCAGCTTTGCCACCCAGCCTGTTCCGGAGGTGAGAGTAGCCCAAGTTTCCGTGAGGAAAAATAAGTCAGGATCAATTAGCTGCTGCAGGCATTCAAGCTCCAGCTTATGTTTAACACCTTGCATGCTAATGACGAGCTCAGCTCGTCATGGGGCACAGTGGAGCTGTGCTCATAACGAGCTGAGATTGTCATAACTGCCGCGGCCCTTCCACGTGCGGCTAATTCCCCGCATGTGCTGGCGTTCTCTTTGAGTGGGCGAAGTCATGACGAGTTCAGCTCGTCATGAGCACAGCTCCACTGAGCAGCATGACGAGCTGGACTCGTCATGAGTACTGTGGCGTGGAGCGCGGCCCATCCCTCCCGCACCACGGGGGAATTAGCCCAGCGTGGAAGGGGTTAATAACCGATCTTGCATTGAGAAGGATGGCCTTAAGAGCACCAGTTTTAACTAGCGGAAGGTTATTGTTGTGTGCAAGGGTTGAGGATGGTGAACCTTCCAGAGTTAGGTAATTGTTTCCTATCCTGGAGGTGTTCAACGGTGGATATCCTCCCCAGGGGAGCTCGTGGCGAGGGTAGGGGCTGATAAATTATAGCTGGCCATGGAATAGTTGACTGGGGACAAGTAATGCGGGAAGTATACAGATCACTTATGAACAATGTATGATTACCACACTTTCCCCTTTTTAGAGCAACTAGTTGGGTTCTAGCGTAGGTGGTGTTAAATAAACGGACAGGGTTCCATGGGCACGGCACATTCCAGGCTGGTGGTGCACCCGCTGTGCGCGTCCAATGCGGAGTCGTGTCAGCATTGACTTAATCCCCCCCTGTGCTTCGCAGCCACTAGCAAGCAGATCTTGTTTGGAACGGCCACGCTCTTACATAGGGGCACCGCAGGTCATCTGGACTATCCCAAAAATGGCAAACAAAGTGCAGACTGGAGGTAAGCTATTGAGTCACTGATTAAATCACAGTTAAAATAGATTGTAAAACCAAATTGAATGCTAAAACGTGCCAAGTACAGCGCGGCAGCTTTCAGTAGCCCGATCTTATAAACTTTTAGTGTGTAATACACTTACCCTGATTAGAGTGTGGGTCCCTACTTGGACAGAGTGCATACCTCTGCCAGTTAGTGACTCCATTTCCAACAAAAGGTCTTGTAAATCTGTGAGCGGGTCAAAAAACCATGAAAGTTGGTCGGTAACACCCACGCAACGCCCATGGAACGCCTTCCCAGGGCAGAGCTACGCAACACAGCGCTTTGTGCTGTGTTGCGTTCCTTCAGGTTTTCGAAGCCACTCAAAGCCATGCAAAGTGACTTTAGGTGGCTTCAAAAATCTGATTTATAGCATAACACACTAATGAGAAAGGGTGAAACTAGTCCGCTAACTGCCCCACTCTATGCCCCTCACTTCCTGCGTGCAGACTCCTCTCACGAGCCCGCATCTGCTGAAGTCATCTCTGGGATGACAGAGAAAGCCTGTCTGCGAGATTATGGCTTGCACTGTAAGTCCCATCTGCAGCTATCCTTTTAAGCGTCCTTCTGTCTCGCTGGCGGTGCCAAGCAGTGCATCTCTCTGAGTTAGTGCGCCGACGGATGCGCGATTGATTGCAGACAGCTTTAACAGGCTCTTACCGGCAGCTTGCTGAGATTAGGGGGTTGTTAGAACACATTATCAAGGGCTTAGGGGCCGCTTTCCACAGCCGCTCTGCGCTGACACCTCACAGCGCCTTCCTCCCATCTCTCTTTTTAATGGCGAGGTTTAGCTGGGTGTGGAGGACGCGGTTCTGTTTTATCTCTACTTGAAGGTTTCTTTGCCAGAGTTTGCTTGGTTTCCTCCCTGTGGATAAACTGCTGCTTCAGTTCATTTATCTGTGTGCGCCCCTGAGAGCCGCAGAGCATGCCAGAGTGGCCTGCGTGAGCTCAGCTACCGGGAGGCGGGGATTTCTGCCAGTTTTACCGCAAATCCAGTCCCTACGAGCGCACCAACTCGAAGCCGCTGCCTGGTTGAAGCTACATGTCTTTATGCACCATCAAAATAAGACCAAAGCAAAGGACGTTGGACCACGTTTCCTGAATGAAGTTTACGCGGGATTAAGACCAAACCAATTTCTGATGCGTTACTCAGTATTTGTCGAATACAATTTCCCAGCACCAACCAACAACAAGATGACTATTGTGTCACAACAGATGGAACCAATGAACCAGTGATAACAACAACATTGGCCTTTGGGTGATAGTTGTATATTTTTTTTGAGCAGTGGAGTAAATCATAATGCAGGTTTCTGTTTCCATTTGAGAGATTTCCAAGTAATACATATTCATATAACTGTGATTAAGAGTTGTTGTAGTCTTATAAATTTGACACGAGGTTAATTATTTTATTTTATTTCCTCCAGGGATGTTTGTTTTCATTTAGTTTCCTGTTGGGTTCTTGAAAGTTTTTTGAGTTATAGTCACTGAGCTGCAGGCGAACATTCCAATAAAAAGAATGGTTTGGATTTATTCGATTTGAATAGATTACTAGTAAATTGCAAAATAACTGCCCTGATCTGAGCTTTCTTGCCTCACAAGTGATTCCCACCAGAAATCTGCATTGGAAACTTTATTGTTGAAGGTTCAGTCAATGTCAAACAATCTGGGTGGAGTTGGGAAGGTTGTAGGGTTTTTAGGAGATAATGGGGTCCAAGAGAGAGGCTCAAAATCACTCAAGTACGTGGGGGCGGGTTTGCACCCCACTCCGGACGCACAGCGTTAGGAGCATAACAAAGATGCCAGAGGTTAATCCAATTTGTCAGTGTTATTTATTTTCATTTCGTCTTTCCATGTGTAACATTTATCATGGTTACTCAGTCACAAGTGGGAAGCACTATGTTAACATAAAATCCTTAACGCTTTAGGCATGCCTTGACGAGCCTTGTTCTATAGCATGGAATGCTACATAGATTCTCCTTGATTAAGTCTTTTTCACCCAATGCATTTCGTGCCGTTCATGGCACTTCGTCAGGGGTTAAACTACAAATTTAAAAACACAATTATTAGGCTACATATTGAAATGATTTGTGTTCATCATATTTAACATCCTATGTACAACATATCAACAGTAACTGTTTGAAGCTAAAGTTCACCCCGTGGTCGACGTTTTGCCCGCAGAATTCATGATGATTGAGAGAGGCCTCAGTCTTTTGGGCATGTATTTTAAAGTGAGTAGCACCCAGCCATTCAGTCACCATATTAAAGGCGTCCCCGCCATGGTGAAACTTTGTTTCGCTGCTCACTCCATGAGACACGAGCGACTGACTTAAGACAGACACGAAGCAGACTGTGATCCACTGCATCATAGTCAACGGAGAGTTTAACCAGCAATGGTAATGCATCGGTTTTGCCTATGTAATGAATAAAGAGCTGTTTTCATCAATCATCATCCGGGAGAAGGAAAGAACTCCCTGACAGATAACACAGGAGTGGAGAGGATGTAGCGAAGCAGCCACAGCTGCTGACTCGAGAGCAAGGGGTCCCGGTTTGAGTCTCTGCAGCGCCGCGCATCATCCTCTGATTCTATGCAAATCACAAACTTTCCGGGAGATGAATTGTTTATTTAAATATGCTGCAATTGTAAAAAGCAATACTTTATGAAAATATAGTTCCACCAAAGCGCATGTTAACAGTATTTCAGTGGCTGGAAACTGATAAGAGGAGGACACCAGGAACAAGCATTAGTAAATGCAGGAAAATATGCTACAGCCAATAGAAATTGGGGAAAGGTAAGTGGCACGTACAGGAACCAATGAGAACCCAGGAAAGAGAGGAGATGAGTTGTAAGTCCCAATACAAATTATTGGTGGAAAAAGCAAACCTTAAACATAAATTCTTAATGCCAAATGAAACGCAATCAGCAATTAATATATCACACTCAATGCTAATGAGTTCATCTTGAACAAGAGAAAAAGAGACACAATGATTGTACCTTACAAGACAACACAAGTTAGTTAGTCTCATTTTAAGAGACTTGCAGACACATGCATCAAACTTTTTTTGCGAGCGCATACAGTGTGATTCGCAAAAATCGGTCATTTGCGCCCGCAAAAAAAGGCTTCTGCGATGCATCAAACTATAAAGCTCTCGAAATTTAACAAATCGCAAATTGATTGCGATTTCTTAAATTGCCTTTGCATTTAAGGAATCGCAAATTGCGATTCCTTAAATGCAATACCTGATGAAATTGCAAATAGCGATTTCGCTAATAGGGGTAGAAAATTACCATCAATTTGAACTTGATGGTAATTTGCAAAAACTTTGAAAAATGCACCAAAGGGCATTTTTCAAAGTTGTAGATTACACACACTATGCCCTTGGGGCAACATGTGTGCACAGATCAATTTCAGGGGTGCAACAGGGTGTCCTTTTGACACCCTTGCACCCTTGAAATTGGGTACTTGCAAATTGCCATCCCATTATTTCCCATGGGCCTGTACAACTTCTGTGCTGAAATATGGTTCCTGTCCACATCAGACACTCTGGTAGGGACAGGAAACATATCCCCCAGTGTACTCATGCTTGTTCTGCCTGCTAGAAATCCACACCTCTGTATCCGGGTCACACATCAACTGCGAAATCACTGCAATGTCCCAGGCAATTCACAGCGGTGAAGACGTGAGAAAACCTGCACACAATGTAGTAGGCAGGGCCGTTGCCAGGCATGGGCAGTCTAGGCAGCTTCCAAGGGCCTCACCTTCACCCTACTCACACGGTGGACTGCATCAGTTGGCCACAGCCCACAGCACGCTTCCCACATCCATTCCTGCACATGCTGTGTGCCCCTCTTGTGCCATCCCCCTCAGTGCACCATTTAGCAGCCAGGTATGGCTCGACCTCGCACCTCACACATCAAAGGGCAAAGTAGATTAGCTGAGAAGGTTGGGGTGAAGATTAACACCCTGCACCGAAGGTCAGAGGCTGGACAACCCTTCTCCTCACACCGGCCTACCACTCATGTGAATCAAGCTGAGTAAAACAAGAACTGAAGACTCACACTACATATTAACAACCACTGAACTGTTGACACTGCATATCAAGTCCCTCAGAAAGATACCATACTGAACCTCTGCCACATACACATACCATAGGTCAGCAGCAATGTATGACAAGAAATAGACTAGCCCAACTGGAGTGAACAGTGCTGGGAAACCATGGAGCAAGCCACATAACATTTGTACATGACATGCATGAGGAGGAACAGATCACACAACTCTTAGGCCATCAAATCAGACATGGGTGGCACAGTGATTGTAATTACACCTATGTGACATCTGTGTAATATCTCTGTGATACAGCAATGCAAGCTATGCATAGGCACAAGAATGATAGGAAGTGTCAGAACCCATACAGTGACCAGTCCCACATCTGGGTCAACTACCTTGACATGTGTATGCCACCGGCACAACACACATGGCTCATTGTCACACTCCCTGACTATAAAACCCAAGTAGGGCCCTCACACATACACCTCATCTATCCATCTCACACCTGTAACACTCAACACCTGTGAGAAAGAAACATAAAGATGCAAATAAGGTCCAGTGATTTCCCGGACAACCAATGACACACACAGGTGTGTATCTACAAATGTCAGACTCACTTTCAGGGATGTCTGAACCAATGCTGACCAAAAACCAATAGCCAAACACAAATCTCAGAAACAACATCCAAAGAAGTCTAACAAGCTCAGCCATGTGCAGGCAAACACTGGATAGGCAATGTGACCCCAGACAGAACAGGAATACACAACATTTTCACTCTGGACACATGCACAGACACCATACCCCAACCCAAACAAGAATTGCATCATCAAATGCCAATCATGAACACTAACTGGGATCAACGGGACAAATCATCTGAGCATGGTGTCAATGTGTACCACAAGCATGCACATGCACAATCCAGACAGGTAACATGTCAAATATAGGAGGACATAGCACAATTGGCACTCACAAGAAGCTCATGAACAAGAATACACAGTGCAGCATGTGACATTCACACAAGAAATGCACACTACAAATCCAACACATAGCAGAATGTATTATAATTTATGTGAAAGTAATTTGTGCTTTATAATTTATAAAGCACAAATTACTCTCACACAATGTCATGCAATTAGAACATCACACACACACATGCACCTGTCAGAAGAAAGAGCCAACACAGTCCAAACACTGCATCCATCAACAACAAAAACACAACATATGCACATACCAATACATTACATAGTCAACTCAGCTGGATTTCAGGGGGATGCACATCAGGCAAGTAGAAGGCAACATACACTCACAGCAGTGTGTGCACAGTAAGCAGTGTGTGAACACCAACAAAACCAGTATCACACATATCTGAGTGCTCCACCATGGACTTCCACAACACAAGTCATCACAGCACACAGATCACATCACACTCAGGAAGGGTAGCAGTACCTCAGCAAACACACATACACCATGGCCACCGCCCACAGCTGCACAACTCAGGAAAACACAGATGTATACAACATGACTAGAGGACTGTGCTGCCCAAACATATGCCCTGCACATGAGCAACGAGACTGCAATAAAGTAGAAGAATATAACACATAACTAATTGTGAAACTGTCCTGAGTGGCACATTGGTCCTGTACACAGATCATCCTCCCACAGTATAGTGTCACACAATGAAGTGGTGGGGCAGGTCACACACTGGCAAGGCATTTTGTGGTAGACACGAGACTGTAGTGGTGTGTAAATCAGTATTGGACAGGTGAGGAGTGTACAGTGCAAAAACACATAGAGGAGTAACTCACAATGTGTATACATCAGAAGCACCTACAGGGGATGGTATGACTCTTCATACCACATACTATATTTGTCCCATAAATGTGTCAAGTGACAGCAATGCATGAGAAAACTCACAAATAATATCAGTGTGGCTGAGCAGGTCAGCACAGTGAGTACAAACCTAAACAAGGCCTATGGCTGATCAACAAAAACCAAAACAGACTTTAAAGTCTCACACTCTGCATACTCACACCTGACATCGACAACAAGTAGCTGTCCCCCAGGACTGCAAGGACACACCGACACACCACACTGTGCTCAACCTACAACTTCTACATGTGCCCACAATCTGAAGCGCGTGTCTGGCAATGTAAACAAACAGGCACTCATTACCTGCATTATTCATGTGTGTAGTTGGCATGTGCAGAGGCACATACACCTCAACACTACTGACAATGATAGGCCATTCACGCTGTATGACTCCTCAAGTGCACACATTCAAATGTACCCATGTGACCATGAACACAGGCCTACACATGATGACTACACATCAACACTGCTGTTCACACATCAAGAAAGATCCCACATATATGAGGGACCCTGGTCACCCCGCAAGTAATCCTGGGGATAGAATCCACCTCTGTTGTGGTATTGCATCCTAATATGACATGTCTACAAGTTAGCAAACATGAACATAGAATGTTTAGGATAGGAGTAGATCATCACAAACACCCATCATTGCACCCTCAAGCCTCAGAGTCAAGAACAACACAAGTGCCTGGGACCTCTGGCAACCTATAAAAAAGTAAATCAAGAAATTGCCAATGTGGAAGTGGCATACAGAGCATGTGTCCCATGAAACTATACTCATACATAAAACACTTTTCATTTAGAAAGGGCAGGGACAAAGCAGACAACCGGAGTAACCATCTTTATTACATAATATCCAGATAGGCATCAAAAGTGCAAAGCATCAAGGCCATTGCCATTACAAATTCCTAGCTTGCACATGTGTGCATGACAAACTGCACAGAAAATGGGCATCAAAAGTAACAAACAGCATGGATATTTGCCAGTACAAATTGCTAGTAGGCACATGTGTGTATAACAAACTGCACAGGAAATGGGCATCAAAAGTAGCAAACAGCAAGGCCATTGGCCAGTATAACTTATTAGTTGGCACATGTGTGCATGGCAGACTGCACAGGAAATGGGCATCAAAAGTAGCAAACAGCAAGGCCATTGGCAAGTCCATAGTTCTAGTAGGCACATGTGTGCATGAGAAACTGCACAGGGAATGGATAACACTGTCCACTGCCATAAGAATCACCACAGCTCAGGGGCTACATATCGGCGGTCCAGGCACTGCTGTTGAGGAAATGGTGTGGGGAGGAGGACTTGGCCTAAATATTTGGCTTTAAGTTGAACTAGGAGGGGGCTGATTTTCAGGGCAGTTGGAGGACTGGACCTGGGAGAGAGAGAACTGGCTGAGGTAGAGTTATCCGTGGCTGTGGGAGCCTGAGGGCTGCTTGGGCCGGGTGGAGTGGTGGCACGGGGAGGTGGAGACATGCTGCGTGGAGGTACAGTGGTTGAGGGTGAATGTTGAGGACTGGGTCTCAACTGTTTGGGGATTCGATAGCCCACTAGTGTCTTGGCCGGAGTGGAAAGTGAGGTAGGCAAAAGAGCCTCACTCTCCACTAAAGGTGTATCAGGGGCAGGTGGCTCTACCCGTGGGGATTTGCTTGACCTGGTTGTACGCTTTGGGTGACCTTGCCTCTTCCCCTGCATCCCCTGTTGTCGAGGTAAACTCCCCACTTTGCTCTCTTGTCCCTGCCTCACAGGGGTGTGGGTGGGAGTAGATGTTTTGGGTGAATCTGCCTTTGAAATGTGTTTTGGCTTGGTCATGGTGGGCACCAGGTTCACAGCAGACAGGGTAAGTGTTTTTGGGTCTTTGTGAGCAGATGTGGGGATGGCACAGTCCTTGCTTTGCGGTGATTTTGATGAATGTGATGTTGATGCCTGCATCTTGGCCTGATGCCCCTGAGTGTCACGTGATGGGCTTTTGGTTTTGCGCTCACGTCTGCCTGTCTTGTCTTGTCTTGTGGTGATTGTGTCTGTACTCTGGTATGCTACGAGTGCTGCTGTTGTGTGCTGCGTGTGGAGGACTTGGTGCCTGAGGGCTCTGACGTGTAGGCACTCTCGTCAGGTGGTGACACTCTCAGGGTGGTTGCTGAAGGGACAGGAGCTGGACTGGGAGCTTGTGACTGCTTAATGGCTGCTGTCACTGTGGAGGACAATGACTGGACAGTGTGTAGCCCGCCCAAGTCAGAATGAATGCCCTCCATGAATGCAACTACCTGTGCCAAATTCTTGTCATGATCCTGGAAGGCATTCAGGAGAGCAGTCTGACCCACACGGAGCTGGCGCAAAAGGTCAACTGCCTCCACACTGAGGGCCAAGGAAGGAAAACAGGGGAACCCTACTCACTATGGAACCAGGGTAATAGTTATATAAGGAAAAACAACGGTTCCTGTGGATTGATAAGATACCTACCCTTCCTAGGGCTGCGTGCACAGACAGCACTTGTGGGAGCATTTGGGAGGGTGGGCACTGATGAGGTGTGGCAGAAGAAGAGGCAGATATGGAACTTCTTGAGCCCGCCAACTTCGAGGAGTCCCTGCTAGAGTCAGGAGATGTGGAGGTTGGTGTTTCCGGGCGTGATTAATCCAGGGCACTCTTGTCCCCTTCTGAGGCGCAAGTCACATCAGTGTCCGTGAAATCATGTGTAGCAGTCATGCCTGAAGCTTCCCCACTGGTGTCCGTCCCCGTCCTTCTCTGCCCTCAGTAGATTCTGCAAGAGACAGAAATGAAGAACTGGGTTATTTAGAACCTGGCGGCGCCAGGGGCACGCCCAAAGTCTTCGGGTTCACCTGTCTTAGAATACAGAGACACGGGACTCTTCGTGGTGACGTCAAAGATCGAATTTATTGACTGCAGCCAGTAACAGAAATCCTAGAAATCATCACGGTATGAGTTCTCAGGAGACTGCTCAATTTTACAAAGCAAGTCATTCCTTTTATGCCAAAAATCACATTCCAGACAAATACCTAACTTTTACGAACTGTCCAATCACATGTATTCACACCAAAAGTATCGCATGACGGTAAAACCCACTTTTCAATTGTTCGGCCCATGATCGATCATCGGACAAACCCAACATTCTTCTTTAGACAGGCCGAACGAACCCATAATAAAAAGGCCACGACCCATATCATAAATAGACCTTAAAGAAAGAAACAGAAACAGGTAAGAGTAGGATAAGGCATATTTGTGTGTAGTAAAAACTTTACGATGTCCTGCGCTCTGATCTTAGTCTTGATCAGCTAGCGGGCAAGAACTGGCTCAGCAAGGTCGGCTTCAGGCAACGAGGTCAGTTCACTTCGGGTCATGTAAAAGTCAGCACAAACCCCAGCAAAAGGGCACGAGTCTTAAAGACTCATTCAGCTGCAGTCATCGGCCTATGTGAGGGCAACCACAAAATGGCTGCCTTATACAAAATGAAAACTATGGTTCGGAACGGAATCTTCAAATACACTGTGAATCCTTGTGTGTAACATGGCGAAAACACTCGTACTTGCCGAACTCATTAGTTACGGTTCATTGTTACCAAAATCGTAACGGAACCATGACATTTAAAACACAGGTTCAGAATTCACGGAACCTCAGACCCTCCTTTTGCCCTTACATAGGCAATTACTCAGTCTATATCTGAGTCGATGTCAATTTTCATCAGATCACCAAGGTGCTGTTGAAGCATTATCTTGTTTCTCTGTGCATCTCTCGAGACAGGCGGTCTCCTGACACATGTAGTAGCACAAAGGCCACGTATGGCAGGACCGCACTGTACACAAAGACAACATGAGAAAAGAACCGCTAGAGCCACACCAATGATCATCAGAATCTTCCATCGCCAAACGGATAACAGTCCCCAAAACCATCCAGTTAACGACCAATCTCCTTCGTCCACATGTATAGACTCTGAGATCTTATGTAACCTGGAAATAGCCTCGTATACCGTCGGAGCATTATCTGGGATGAAAACGCAGCAACTCGATTGGATCACTCTACATACTCCACCTCGATCCGAGAGTATGACGTCTAAAACTATACGATTCTGTAACGTCATAAGGCGATCCGCTTGAAGCTCAGCTGTCGAATTACTAAGGGCACCGGCAGTTTCGTTTATGGTGGATTCAACCACCCTCGTCAATTGCCGTAAGCCCCTACTGTTAGCCATAGGTCCCCAAAATGGTAAGAAACCCATAAAGAAGTCTCCCACTTCCTGTCCAGCGGTATCTTCCCGATTGAAGACACGTCTAACAACTCTTGTCTTGTGGTAATCTGCAGCAGCAGTATACGTAGGAGGCAACAAGTATCCAACATAACACGTTCCTGAAAAATCAGGGGGCAACCATGTATATGCTCTGTTGTAACAAACAAAATACTGCCCTTAGCTGCCAAAAACGGCGGGGAAGATTGAGACGTAAAAACATACGTCTGAGTACAAACACTCTTCCCCAGCTGAGCTTTTGGATTTTTGCCATTACCTTGCAGACAAAAATGACCTCGGTAGGGTACGATCCAAATCGAAGGTGACCTCTTTCATTTCTGCCTTTCACTCAGACTAACACTGTATCCTGTTGTGTTCCATCCAAAATAAGCCGATAACTCTTCCTTGGGAATAGTCCTGTACGTATTGATATCTCTGCTCATATTCATAACTCCCTTCACCAAGGCTTGATTACTCAAGTTATCTCTCATGGAATGCAGGGGATAGACTTCCAGGGCATAAATGAACATCGTCTGAAAAGCCCATAACGACCCATTCTGACTAAACGGTAAGATCAGATAGGGAACAACTCTATCTGTAGTATGTGGCATAAGACCACACACCCAACAATTAGTAATGTTCACTACCAACTGATTTTGGTGCAGTAGCTGTACGAATGTATTATGTACAAATTCTGACCTTCTAATCTGCTCGTGTTCGGGTAAGATATGGAAAGAATGCAAAGAAGTAGTAGTAGGAAAGGTCGTAGGTTGGGAAATGGGTGTAGAAGTCAATTGAGTAGAAAAAACAATCCAACCCACCAAAGTTAACGTCATGCTAAAAAACATCAGAATACAGGTAATCAGAAAATATTTGCTATGCATTATTCTACATAGTTTCATCTTAAAGTTCATTTTCTCAGCAGCTCTCTCGATCTCAAAAAACTCCATCCTCTAAATGGGCTGTTCGCGGCGGTTGGTTATCTTCTGCTAGGGAGTGCGTCTGTCAGTCCAGGGAACGCCCTAAGACCAACCAGAACCGTCGACCTTGTGTCTACACGGCTGCAATCCCAAGTCTTTACACCGCGACCCTACAGCTGAACCCGGATGGCGGTTGGAAAAGGAGAAAAAAAATCAAAAAGTTTCTTGGCTGAGAGAGTGCAGTTTTAAAAACCAAAAAGGAATTATTTGTTCTTTATTAGTCCATTATTTCTAGGTCGTAAATTATAACGGTTTTTACCAAGCTCTGTCTGGTTTTGAAATAACAGTTCAGGCTCGGTGGTGTCCAATCTCAAAAATGAAGGCACAGCTGCTTGCAAGACATCATCGTCTTCTTTCCCAGTCCCTCTCCATACCAACTCAGCGTCGCTGAACGGTGTGAACTTCGGCAACCTTTCAGTCTCGGTGTCTGCAATACCTTCGAGGATCCACTGGTCGTACGGCAGAGGTAAAGGTACCCTCTTACAGTGTACGCCGTAGATCCAATTTTTCTTCCCAAAGACTTTTACAGATGTTCTTGTAGACAGCAACACCTGATGAGGGCTCGTCCAGTGGGGCTGGTCGTTCTTGGTCCGTCGGAAATTTTTCACGAGGACCCAGTCACCAGGATTGATGGTGTGACCTGGGCCCACGGAGGCTGGTGGCAGGTTATCGTGAACCTGTTGATGCAAGACACGCAATTTAGCCGTCAGGTCATACAAATAGTCCACCAACACAGGATAGTCAATATCACTAAATTTTGTTGGTCTGGGCACTCCCCACACATTTGCCGGTCGACCAAAAACAATTTCATACGGACTAAGTCCGATTTGGGAATGCACAGTAGTTCTAGTTGACAAAAGTGCCAACGGCAAAGCATCGGGCCATTGGAGACCAGAACTCGCCTGAATTTTGGCTAACTTCAGCTGCAGAGTGCCATTGTAACATTCCACTAATCCAGCTGATTAGGGGTGATTCGCAGCATGGAATTTCTGTTTTATGCCCAAACCCTCACACACTCTCTTCATGATCTTCCCCACGAACTCACTTCCGTTATCACTCCACACCATCCTTGGCAACCCAAACCTAGGGAAATATTCTTTGAGCAAAACTTTAGCTGTGGATGAGGCAGTATTGTCTTTTAGGGGGTATGCCTCTACCCATCTAGAAAAGGCACAAACAACTACAAGGACGTATTTCAAATTGTTGCATCTTTCCATGTGGATAAAATCCAATTGCAGAACTTTGAACGGATACGTCGGAGGTGTAAAGTGACCAGCTCGAGTTGGAGTTCCCTTACCTGGATTATACATCAAACACACCATACAATTCTTGACCACATTCTCCGCACATTTGGGAATCCCACCATTCTCCCACACTGGAGCCAACAACTTATAAATTCCTTTCACACTAATGTGAGACAACCCATGTGCCATCGTAACCACCGCAAGCACATATGCATCCGGCAACATCCATCTTTGGTGTTCTGATAACTCAACCAAACAACCAGTCAAATCCAATCTACCAGTAGTTTCTCTCCACACACTCTTTTCATTTTCAGTGGCTTCAGCCTGGATTGATTTCACACTCTCAATCGTATCTTCACACATTCCAGCTGCACCAATCCATCTCGCAGGGCCGGAAACGTACATTCGACTCATCACATTTCTCGCTGTTTCTTTCGCAACTTCATCCGCAAACGCATTACCATGACCGACATCATCCGTAACCTTCCGGTGAGCACTACACTTCACAATCACAACTTGCTTCGGCAAAGTAAGTCACTCAAGAAGCTCATTCACCAACTGCCCATGTTGGATCTTAGTCCCATGCGATGTGAGAAATCCTCTTTCTTTCCACAAGTGTCCAAAACTGTGTGCTACACCAAACGCGTACTGACTATCGGTATACACATTCACTCTCTTTCCCTCTGATAAAATACACGCTCTCGTTAAGGCAATCAATTCTGCTGCTTGTGCCGAATTATAGCTCACTCGTGCAGTTTCAACAATCGTACATAATGTCGTCACGGCATATGCCGCGGTCGTATCGCCATTTGGGAGCTTGTAGCATGACCCATCAACCCATAGCGTACCATCAGGATCCGAAAGAGGAGTGTCTTTCAAATCGACTCTACCCTTCGTTTCCTCCTCCGTTCTAAGAAAACAATCATGCTGTTCCTGACCATCTGTGTCCACAGAAATCGGCAACAATGTCGCTGGATTCAATATATTACACCGCTTGATGTGCACGTGACTAGCCAAAAGCGTCAACTCATAGCCCGACAACCTCGCACTAGTAAGGTGCTGAGTCTTGGTTCTATTTAATAAAGTATCCACTGCATGTGGAACCATCACGACCAACGTGTCATCCATCACCAATCCAGCAGACTGTCGGATAGAAACAGCCGCTGCCGCTGTAGCTCTTAAGCAACTTGGCAACGCTCTAGCTACCGGATCTAAAGTCGACGAGAAATATGCACATGGACGCTGCTTATCACCGAATTGTTGAGTCAAAACTGACAATGCACAACCCTCTCTCTCGTGGACGTAGAGTGTAAAAGGCTTACTGTAGTCTGGAGTACCCAACACTGGAGCAGAACACAACCCATCACGCAACTCAGAAAAACTTTTCTGACAATCGTCAGACCAAGGAAGAGGGTTCGGTATATCCATACAAGTCAATGCCAACAGAGGTTTTGCCAACAAAGAAAAGTTCGGAATCCACTGTCTACAATACGACGTGATACCCAGAAAAGCACGTACCTCTCTCTGCATACTTGGCACAGTCATTTGAGCAATCGCTTGAATTCGTTCTGGGGTCAACCTTCTTCCCTCCTTCGACAAGAGATGACCTAAGTAGGTCACCTCTTGGCGACAATACTGCAACTTTGAAGGTGACACTTTATGATGCAAATCAGACAAATGTCGTAACAAAGAAAAAGTAGCTTCTTTACAAGTTTCCTCATCATCAGCAGTCACTAATAAATCGTCAACATACTGAATAGGAGCAGTACCAGCAGGCAGCACAAGAGTATCAAGCTGAGTTTTCAAAGCCTGGCTATAAATGGAAGGACTTTCGCAATAGCCTTGAGGAGCGCGCTTAAACCAGAAGCTTCGGCCTCCTAAAGAGAAGCCAAAAATATCTCTACTCTCATCGGCAATTGGAATACTGAAGAAAGCATGCTTCAGATCTATAACTGAAAACCAGGCAGCTGAAGCAGGAATCATAGTCAGCAAAGCAGTAATGTCCAGAACAACAGGAAACTGTGGCACAACAATCTTATTAACCTCTCGAAGGTCGATCACAAACCTGTAGACAGGTGGCTGAGAAGAGTCAGTGCTCTTCAGGACAGGCAAAACGGGACTGTTACACACATTACCTCTCGTTTCTTCGATCACACCTTTCTCAATCAAATCATAAATGATTGCTAAAAGCGCTCTTTCACCATCGCTAGAAATCCTATATTGGGGAATGCGTGGCAATTTAACATTCGCTTTAAGCATTACAACATAAGGTGGAATCTCCAAAAGACCCACATCATTAGGACCAGTAGCCCAAAGTATATCAGGGAGAGAACGCAATTCCGGTGGAAGCCGATCTTTAGAAAAATACATCGGAGAGATCACTTTCTTACCCAATGTAAGCTGTACTCCCGAAGGAGAACAATGCAATGTCGCATTCAACCTTTTCAACAAATCCAAACCTAGCAAATTCTCACCACAACCTGTCATTAAAATGAGAGGTGCTTCCAATTCACAAGGCCCTATAGAAAGAGACAAGGGACTGGAAACTGGATTACGAACTGGGGCGCCAGAGAATCCTACCGAAACATTCGTTAAGCCAGACAAAGGTGCGCCAGGGAGTTTAGAGTGCATGATAGAACTCTTCGCTGCACCGGTATCCAAAAGAAAAGGCGCTACTACACCTGATGTAACTACTGCAACATAAGGCCCACTCTGATCTACTGAAACCGACACTACTCCCCCTCTTTGTCCATGGCTGTCCTAACAATCATTATAGTCAGCATTCTCACTCTCAACATAATAGTCATCAGCATAGTACTGAGTCGACTGACCAGACGCAATTTTCTGTTGATCAAAACAATTCATAGAATTCTGTTGGGGAAAGGAACGTTCGTTCTGAGGAAACGCACCACGTCCTCTACCCCTAAACACTTGCTGGAAACCACCACGACCTCTTGGGGCCGGCATACCACTCGTGCGCTGCCGTAAAACAGGGCACTAATTTTTATAATGACCTTCCTCCCTACAATACGCACACTGATTCAAGCCCAAAGGTGGTCTTGGAGGAAAATACCCAGCCTTCTGTTGCGGTCTCTGAAACGATGGAGGTTGCTGAAACTGTGGGCGTTGCTGTGACTCTTGCTGATTCGAGCGAGGCGGATACGCCTGCTGCAAAAGAACCTTTGTCTTTAAGTCTTTTGTCTTTTTCTCTACTCTTTCTTTCTCGTCCTTATCCCTATTCTCGTAGTACTGTGCAGTCGCCAATATCTGGGCCGACGAGGAAACAGCCCAAGAACTCTCAGAATCTTTCAACTTATTACACAGTTCAGGAAGTAAGTTAAAGACAAACTTATCTACGAACAATCTTTGTCCACCTTCCGTACTCATATCTTGACCACTATGATCTATAAATGTCTCTTCAAACCTAGTGAAGAAATCAGATACACTTTCGTCCTTCTTCTGCTTACATGCTGCTAACTTGTCCCAATTTACTCGTAACGCTGGCATCATCGTTTTCATAAGATCTATTATTCTGCCAGGTAGATCTTCCACTAGAGGCTCAGGCTTTGAACCACCAACTTGTCTAGCGTCCGTGGCTGCAATATTGACCCATGAGTCACCTAATTCAATCGCATGATCCTCATGACGAATCTTTGCCCATAGAGGATGAGGTACTACGTTACCCAACAGCATATCTATGTTGGTTAAATTCATGATGCATGCGTCAACTGTCTGGGACAATTCTTTGTAATAGCCAGCTGGATTCTTACGGGGATCAGGTAAAGACTGTTTAAGGGCCAATACTTCTACTCTCTTCCATGGCACATGTACCCATACTCTCTGAAAATGAGGCAGAACAGGTGGATTAGCGTTTGCGTCCCCTTCTCTCCAAACTGGTGGAACCTCTCTCATTGGATATTGTCGTACCTTTCTCCTAACTGCGGAATCAGGCTCAAACAGTAGCTGAGAAGGGAAATCGCTCCTAAATGCAAGTACCATCGCAACTGCTTCCTCAATTCCGGGACCCACTATCGTCCCTTTCGCAAACTCATACTGGACATTTAGCAACTCTACTGGGACTGAACCCAAATCATTATCTTCCCATTCCTCACGGAGGAAAGCACACATTACATCAAACACATATCTTTGCTTGGGTGCTTCCCACTGCAGGAAGACATCCATAACTGACTCTAAATTATACCTCGAAACATTCGAAATCCACCTGCGAACCAGGAGATCCAACACTGCCCGCTCTTCGGGACTAGGTAACTGACTACGCAGTTGTTTACGCGCAGAAAAGGGTGTCATACTCGACGACCCAAAGAAAGGAGACAAAAGACCAGTAACAGTTTCTGTAGCGATTCTGAGCAGATGGCATAAGGAGGGGCGTCGAAGACGCTATAAAACTACAAGTCCCAGAAAGCCCTGGGCTCTAGCAGTCCGGAACCGGCGACAGGGAGATGGGTATAAAAGCACCTCCCAGGAAGTAGGAGGTGCTTGTCAATCTTACCGGATTCCGAGCCTGTACCCGACCTCATCCCGCTACTTGGATCCAGCCAGCTGAACCCGCGGACGCTTTCCTTCCCGCTACTTGGATTCTGTCAGCTGAACCCGCGGACGCTTTCCTTCCCGCTACTTGGATTCTGTCAGCTGAACCCGCGGACGCTTTCCTTCCCGCTAATTGGATCCAGCCAGCTGAACCCGCGGACGCTTTCCTTCCCGCTAATTTGGGTGGAGGTAAGACCTAACACGGCCGTGCAAAAACCTTGTGTAACTACTTCGTTTCCCGTTTGAAACCTTTATGTTTACGTAGCACCGGAGTGACTCTTCCGGTCTGCCATCCCCGACTTGCTAGTAACTGAATGTTGACGAACAAACAGCATGCTCAGTGATGCCTAGTGTTTTCATTCTGAACTTCGGTGATGTCCTCAGAGTCCTGTGCGGTAACAGCCTGAGGAGCATTGTCAGAGTTCCTGACCCTTTCCACGCAAGACCCGACCTCGAACGCTGTGGGGCATACAGTGAGTGGTTCCCCAAGTACCCTTCTAAATTGTTGTCTAGCCTCTTCCTCTGAACGTAGTAACGGTGTCCTTTATTTTCCTAGTTTCAAAGAACCACGCTAGACCAGACCAAGAGGGTGCCCCCAGGAACAATCCCTTCCCTCTTCCCCCGGAGTGCTATCTGTCTCCAGTGTGTCTACCGCATTGGGAGGGTTGGCATTTAAGGGAATTGGGAGGTATCTCTTCAGACTGTGGTCCCCGCGGGCAAGAAAAGACAGGTTAGTGGTAACTACGAACGTATTGGGGTGCCTAACCGTCTGGACCCTGACAGATTGACAAGCCCACGACAGTCGCCCTGCGCAGACCATGGATACCGGCGCAGTACTCGCTTCTTTACTCGAAAGCTTTAACGTGCTACAGCAAGAGGTGCATGCCTCCAGAGTAGAAAATCAAGAGATGAAAAGGGACATGAACACCATGCGCAGGGAATTCGCAGGTTTAGCACGCAAAGGCCCTGGAACAGGGTCCTACATTCGGGAGGCCACACTCCCTCCACCGGGACACCCCACACCCCCTCCCTCTTCCCAAGGAGCTGCAGGGGGTGGATTCTTTACTTCCGCCGCAGGTCCCTCGACCTCCACGGACCAAACCCCTACGGTCAATCAATCAATCAATCAATCACAGCATTTATATAGCGCACTACTCACCCAGAGGGTCTCAAGGCGCTAGGGGAGGGGGGGTCCGCTACTGCTCGAACAGCCAGGTCTTGAGCTGCTTCCTGAAGGCGAGGTGGTCCTGGGTCAGGTGGAGGTGGGTCGGAAGGGAGTTCCAAGTCTTGGCGGCCAGGTAGGAGAAGGACCTTCCTCCTGCGATGGCTCTACGGAACCGGGGGACGGCGGCGAGGGCGTGGCTAGTCGATCGAAGCTGGCGTGTGGGAGCGTAGAAGTTGAGGTGGCTGTTGAGGTATGCTGGTCCTTGGTTGTGCAGGGCTTTGTGTGCGTGGGTGAGGAGACGGAAGGTGATTCTCTTGTTGACCGGGAGCCAGTGCAGATCTCTTAGGTGTCCGGAGATGTGGCTGCGATGGGGGATGTCCAGGATGAGTCGTACTGAGGCGTTTTGGATCCGCTGGAGTCTCTTCTGGAGTTTGGCGGTGGTTCCGGCGTAGAGGGAGTTGCCGTAGTCCAGACGGCTGGTGACGAGGGCCTGGGTGACCGTCTTCCTGGTCTCGGTGGGGATCCACCGGAAGATCTTACGTAGCATGCGCAGGATGTTGAAGCATGACGAGGAGACGGCGTTGACTTGTTTGGTCATGGAGAGGGAGGAGTCCAGGATGAAGCCTAGGTTGCGTGCGTGGTCCGTCGGTTTGGGTGCGCTGCCCAGGGCGGGGGGCCACCAGGAGTCGTCACAGGGTCCATGTCCATGTCCATGTCATACAAAACCAGGGTATTCCGCTAGCCCCTCCCGAACGGTTTTATGGAGATCCCAAGAAGTTCGAGACCTTCCTGAACCAGTGCAGGCTCCATTACCTTTGTAAACCCACTGTGTTTAGGGACGATGCGAAGAAAACCGCTTTCATGCTGTCCTATATGGGTGGGAATGCAGCTAGCTGAACCATCCCTCTAATGGAAAGAAACGATCCTGTGTTACACCAATTCGCTGACTTCTGTACAGCCTTAAGGAAACTGTTTGATCGCAAGTCCCACATGTTGACCTTGGATAAGGAACTGCTTACACTGCGACAAGGATCACAGGACTTGTTATCCTATATAACTTCCTTCAATCGCCTCGTGGTTGAAACAGATTGGCCACAAGAAAAGAGAACCTCCTTGTTCTATCAAGGTCTAAGAGGAGAATTGAAAGATGTACTATCCCAGGTGGTTCAGCTACCCGCCACCTGTGAGGAGTTGATCGATCTTACGGTACAGTTGGACCATCGGTTGGTGGAAAGACGAGGGGATCGGAACAAGGGCGAGAAAAGGGGCTGGTATCCCAAACCAAAACCCCTTACGGACGAAAATCCCAAGCCTACCGAAGGTACCGAGCCTATGC
The DNA here is from genome assembly GCF_964261635.1 of Lissotriton helveticus. NCBI lineage: Eukaryota > Metazoa > Chordata > Amphibia > Caudata > Salamandridae > Lissotriton > Lissotriton helveticus. The sequence goes on from NC_136065.1 coordinate 857,844,171, forward strand.
AGATTGGGGGTATTCGTGGCCCTCTTACTACTGAAGAACGTGAACGTAGGAGGAAGATGAAGCTTTGTTTATACTGCGGCAAGAGCGGGCACTTCATAAGAGAGTGCAAGGCCAGGGCCCAACAACCAGACAGAAATCCGGCGCTCTGGGAATGAAAGAGGCATCAGAAAACTGAAGAGTCCAAACCAGATCGAGATCACTGGGTTGGACGCAAGAAACACACCGATCTCCTCGTTACTCGCTAATACGTTGATGCCAGCTGTGGCCCACCTCAACTTGGCAGTCTCCTTGTGGGTGACAGACGAAGAAGTCATCAAGGTGGATGCCCTGCTGGATTCCGGGGCTACCGGTAACTATATGGATATCGAGTACGCACACTCCTTGGGGATCTCATGGGAAAAGAAAGAAGAACCTGAGTACGTGAAAGCGGTGGACGGCTCCGCGTTATCCTCTGGACCCGTAGTAAGGCATACTCGGCCGCTGCGAATGCACGTCCAGACAGAACATTCTGAGCACATCCAGTTTGACCTCATCGCTGCTCCTCAGTTCCGTCTCATCCTCGGGATGCCATGGCTGACCTTGCATAACCCCACCGTGAGCTGGGCGGCACGCACGGTATCCCTGGACTCGGCTTATTGTTGGGAACATTGCCGTCATCCTCTCCCCTTTTCCTCAGTGGCAAGGGACGGAGAATCCTCATGTGCACAATTCCTGGCAGTAGCATGCGCAACAGAACTGACGTGTAGCGCCACCACCCTGCCAGATGTCTATGCGGAGTTCCGACCTCTGTTTGATAAACAGAAAGCCACTCGTTTACCACCTCATCGGGTCTATGACTGTTGTATAGACCTGCTACCTGGTGCGGCCATTCCCTGCAGCAGAGTCTATGCCCTCACTGAAAAAGAAAACACTTATTTAAGAAACTACATAGACGACAACCTGGCCTCTGGTTTCATTCGTCACTCCACGTCCCCGGCTTCTTCGCCCCTGTTTTTCATTCCGAAGAAGGATTGTGCGGAACTAAGAACTTGTATTGACTACAGGGCCCTGAATAACATCACGGTTAAAAACAAGTATCCCCTACCGTTGATCTCGGTACTGATGGACCAATTACACGGGGCACGTTTCTTCACGAAGCTGGACTTAAGAGGGGCCTACCATTTGGTCAGAGTCAAAAGAGGAGACAAATGGAAGACGGCCTTCCGGACCAAGTTTGGCCTTTTTGAGGACAGAGTCATGCCGTTTGGGCTTTGCAACGCCCCAGCAGCCTTCCAGTATTTCATGGACGAAGTGTTGAGAGGATTGCTAGATACCATCTGCATGGTGTATATTGACGATATCCTCGTCTACTCTCGTACGTTACGGGAACATGTGGAACACGTCAGAGAAGTACTGGGTCGGTTGCAGCAGCATAACTTGTATGCCAAACTTGAGAAATGCATCTTTCATACCCAGGAAGTGTCCTTTCTGGGATATGTGATCAATGCTAACGGCTTTCAGATGGAGGATGGTAAGGTAGAAGCCATCACAAAATGGAAAACCCCTCGGTGTGTCAAATCCATACAAAGCTTTCTGGGGTTTGCTAATTATTACCGGAGATTCATCCAAAACTTCTCCAAGATCATCCATCCCTTGTCCAAACTGCTGAGGAAAAACGTACCCTTCCACTGGGGTGAGGAAGCCGAACAATCATTCCGGTACTTGAAAGAAAGATTCACACAGGCACTTATTCTGAGACATCCAGATGCTCGACTCCCTTACATACTGGAAACTGATGCGTCCCAATACGCTTTGGGAGGGGTCCTATCACAAAGACATCCCACGACAGGACAGATCCACCCAGTGGCGTTTTACTCGAAAAAACTTAGCCCTAGCGAACACAATTACTCGATCACAGACAAAGAATTACTGGCTATAAAGAGGGGGTGCGAAGAGTGGAGACATTACTTGTTGGGAGCCCGTCACCCCTTCGAAATCTACACGGACCATCGGAACCTATTGTTCCTCAAAACAGCCAAGGCACTGACACCGCGACAACTCCACTGGACTCTCTTTTTCTCGGACTATGATTTTGTCATCAAGTACCGCCCGGGTCCACAAAATGGGAAGGCCGACGCTCTCTCTAGGAGTCCAGACGTCCATCCACAACAGCCAACTGAAGACCAGGAGCCGCCATCTATCTTGTCCAAAAAAGCCTTTCCAGAACCCACAATAGCCTTGCTCACGTCCTCTGATTTCCTCGAGGATCTCAAGGTGTCAGTGGCAGAGATTGACGACAACGCCTGGCAACAAGAAGACCCCCAGTGGCGATCAGTGAAAGACGGCCTCCTGTACTATCGTCATGCCATGTACGTACCTGACCCAGGGTTACAGATACAAGTGCTAAATTGGGCTCATGACTCCATGTTAGGAGGCCACTGGGGGGGTGTACAAAACCGTCTCCACCATAGAACGCTCCTTCTGGTGGCCATCTCTGAGGGACGACACAAAGAAATACATCAGGAACTGTGCAGTGTGTGTTCAGGGTAAAGCGCAACATAGCAGGCCGACGGGGCTCCTCCATTCCATACCCATTCCACCCAAACCATGGCATACCGTCTCCATGGACTTCATAGTTGAGATGCCCTTGTGTCAAGGAAAAACAGTGATCCTGGTCCTAGTAGACCACTTGACCAAAATGGGACATTTCGTACTGTTAGACTAGATACCAACCTCAGCTGACCTTGCCCTGGTGCTGCTACAACATCTAGTCCGGGTCCATGGGGTTCCGAGTGTCTTCATAACCGACAGAGGGGTGCAATTCACTTCCCGATTCTGGAAGGCCCTCTGTGAGACTATGCACATCGACGCCAGGCTATCCACGAGTTACCATCCGCAAACTGACGGCAAAACAGAACGCCTCAACCAAACGGTGGAACAATACCTGCGTTGTTTCTCCTTACAAAACACAACAGATTGGGTTACGCTATTATGGCTGACTGAATTCACTTACAACAACTTAAATCATTCGACCCTGGGTTGTTCACCTTTCTTCTGTCTTTTGGGCTACCACCCTAACATCCTCCCCTTCGAATGGCCTGTTAACACCAATCTTCCCAGCATCCAGGAACATCATGCACACATACAGGCGGTCCGCCTTGATGCACTCCGCCATTTATCTGCTGCTCAAGAGACACAGAAACGATTCGCAAACAAGAAACGCAGTCCAGAACCAGAATATCACGTTGGTGACAAGGTGTGGCTATCGACCAAAAACATTCACCTGAAAGGCATCAACAAACTAAAACCGAAATACATTGGCCCTTATAGCGTGGTGGAAATCATCAATCCTGTAGCACTGAGACTTGCCATCCCTCTTTCCTGGCACATCCATCCTGTTTTCCATGTGTCTTTGCTCCAACCCTGTCCCTTAGACACTAGACTAGCCATCCATCCACCGCCTGTGCTGGTAGAAGGGTTAGAGGAGTATGAAGTGCCGAATTTGTTGGATTCTAGGATATATCGGGGAAGGGGCCATTACCTTGTGAGTTGGAAGGGGTTTGGAGTCGAGGACAGGTCCTGGGAGCCAGAGCAGAACCTTCATTGCCCAGAGTTATTGGCTCAGTACCATCAGGCCCATCCGGGCAAGCCAGGTCGACCGCCGAGTCGGCAGTCCTCGAGAGGGGGTTCTGTAGCGATTCTGAGCAGATGGCATAAGGAGGGGCGTCGAAGACGCTATAAAACTACAAGTCCCAGAAAGCCCTGGGCTCTAGCAGTCCGGAACCGGCGACAGGGAGATGGGTATAAAAGCACCTCCCAGGAAGTAGGAGGTGCTTGTCAATCTTACCGGATTCCGAGCCTGTACCCGACCTCATCCCGCTACTTGGATCCAGCCAGCTGAACCCGCGGACGCTTTCCTTCCCGCTACTTGGATTCTGTCAGCTGAACCCGCGGACGCTTTCCTTCCCCCTACTTGGATTCTGTCAGCTGAACCCGCGGACGCTTTCCTTCCCGCTAATTGGATCCAGCCAGCTGAACCCGCGGACGCTTTCCTTCCCGCTAATTTGGGTGGAGGTAAGACCTAGCACGGCCGTGCAAAAACCTTGTGTAACTATTTTGTTTCCCGTTTGAAACCTTTATGTTTACGTAGCACCGGAGTGACTCTTCCGGTCTGCCATCCCCGACTTGCTAGTAACTGAATGTTGACGAACAAACAGCATGCTCAGTGACGCCTAGTGTTTTCATTCTGAACTTCGGTGATGTCCTCAGAGTCCTGTGCGGTAACAGCCTGAGGAGCATCGTCAGAGTTCCTGACCCTTTCCACGCAAGACCCGACCTCGAACGCTGTGGGGCATACAGTGAGTGGTTCCCCACGTACCCTTCTAAATTGTTGTCTAGCCTCTTCCTCTGAACGTAGTAACGGTGTCCTTTATTTTCCTAGTTTCAAAGAACCACGCTAGACCAGACCAAGAGTGTGCCCGTCAGGAACAAACCCTTCCCTCTTCCCCCGGAGTGCTATCTGTCTCCAGTGTGTCTACCGCATTGGGAGGGTTGGTATTTAAGGGAATTGGGAGGTATCTCTTCAGACTGTGGTCCCCGCGGGCAAGAAAAGACAGGTTAGTGGTAACTCCGAATGTATTGGGGTGCCTAACCGTCTGGACCCTGACAGTTTCGGCCATCCGTTGTCGAGCAGAAGGAGAAGACGTCATAAGGACAGGAGACAAAGTATTTTGAGGCAAAGTAGCAGAAGTCAAAGGTAAAGGAGAGGAAGGCAAAGAAGGTCCAGGCAAAACTGATAGCAAAGTTCGCGGCTCCAGAGGAGACGTGGCCGTAGGAGGAAGGACCAGCTGAAGATGAGCCGGTGGTTGAGCAGGACCAGGAGGTGGAACAACTGGAGGTGGAGGAGGTGCCGTAGCGTTCTGTGCATAAGGGGGTGGTAATCTCATTAGATGTGACATTAAAGGGTCCTTTTAAGAGTCCTTTGTCGCCTTCTCAAGAATAGGTGGCAATGCTGGATAACATTTATCAACAGCCATATTATGTTGCCTATCTGATACCTCAATTGCTTTATCTTCTTCGTCTTCTTTAAACTGCTTGGCAGCTTGCATTATCGACAACCCCTTTTCTCTCTTATCTTTTTTAGCTTGTTTGATTTCTCGTTGTCTGGCTTCTTTACGCCAAAGGCGAAAGGAGTCAAACATTGCCGGACGGGCTTTCTTTCTAAACAATGTCGTTTCTAAAGGATCTAAAATCTCAGTATCAAAAGTACCATATTGGGGCCATCGTAAAACCCCATCTTTCCTGGTATAGCGGACCCACACTTCATTGAACGTAATGGGGCCCACGCCGTGTTTAGAATAGAGTTCATAAGTCGGTGTTCCAACTGGTGGTATCGGACATGAATCCTCCAATCGGGAATCCCGGTTACAACCACAATAGAATATCTTCCTAATTTTGCTAAGACTAGGCATCTTCGCTCACTAATCTAGCTTCAAACTTCAAGGGATTATCTACAACGATAGTCTCGCAAATATACGAGTCCCTCGGCTTTGGAAATTGCAATATCCAAATCAAAGACCCAAAAACTAAGTACGCAAAGAACCAAAAAACAAAGAACTGGGAGCGACCCACGTATACTTAACTAAGGTATCAGTCACGTCACCAGAAGACCCGTCTATTGTCTCGCCTTACAAAGCTGCACAAAGGGGGGTCCAAGACAGGGCGGCAGTCAGGGCAGCGGTCCTTCGTAGCCGTCTAGAAAGCTGGAAACCTCGCAGCAAAGACCTTCAGTCCATGTTCGACATACCGGGGTCGATGGAGTGGGGGCCCTTCTTCTGGAATTTCCTCACGAAGCTCCTCACGATCTTCAGGCTTGGACCGGTACCGCTTGATGTCGCCCCGCATTGGGCACCAACTGAAGATTCGGGTTATTTAGAACCAGGCGGCGCCAGGGGCACGCCCAAAGTCTTCGGGTTCACCTGTCTTAGAATACAGAGATACGGGACTCTTCGTGGTGACGTCAAAGATCGAATTTATTGACTGCAGCCTGTAACAGAAATCCTAGAAATCATCACGGTATGAGTTCTCAGGAGACGGCTCAATTTTACAAAGTAAGTCATTCCTTTTATGCCAAAAATCACTTCCAGACAAACACCTAACATTTACGAAATGTCCAATCACATGTATCCACACCAAAAGTATCGCATGACGGTAAAACCCACCTTTCAATTGTTCGGCCCATGTTCGATCATCGGACAAACCCAACATTCTTCTTTAGACAGGCCAAACAAACCCATAATAAAAAGGCCACGACCCATATCATAAATAGACCATTGAGAAAGAAACAGAAACAGGTAAGAGTAGGATAAGGCATATTTGTGTGTAGTAAAAACTTTACTATGTACTGCGCTCTGATCTTAGTCTTAATCAGCTAGCGGGCAAGAACTGGCTCAGCAAGGTCGGCTTCAGGCAACGAGGTCAGTTCACTTCGGGTCATGTAAAAGTCAGCACAAACCCCAGCAAAAGGGCACGAGTCTTAAAGACTCATTCAGCCGCAGTCATCGGCCTATGTGAGGGCAACCACAAAATGGCTGCCTTACACAAAATGAAAACTATGGTTCGGAACGGAATCTTCAAATACACTGTGAATCTTTGTGTGTAACATGGCGAAAACACTCGTACTTGCCGAACTCATTAGTTACGGTTCATTGTTACCAACATCGTAACGGAACCATGACATTTAAAACACGGGTACAGAATTCACGGAACCTCAGAGACATAGGTTCAATAGAGTACCATACTCACAAACATCATATGCAAACAGAGCACAATACTTTGAAATGATACTCCCATGTTGAACTCCTCCAAGTACATTCAGCATGTGCTACATTAATGCAATCATCAGAAGATGCATGGAAACATGCATAGTTGGTAGTAATGCTCCATGTGGCGTGACACAGCCAAATAGATGGTCCTGTGCCTCCCTGTAACCACACATACTACTTTCTGTAAGCATACCTACGTGCCTGTTGGTGAGATAGCTAGACATCAACACATATATGGAGTATCTTTAAGGGAACACCACTGAGAAAAACTCAAAAATGTCCTTTTCCAATGGCTGTAAGTTCAGGATATCCACCATGGTGTGCTTTGAAGCACAACTACAGTTATACACTGGTGTCAGCTGTGTAGATGTCACAATTTACTTTTGCACAGCACACTTCTACGAAGGCACAATAACATGGTGCACACTGCTGTTCACTGCCAGATAGTGTCGGTGACACTCATACAGCTGCATATGTCACAAGGTCACATCGCATCTGGCAATGACAAGGGTCATGGTTTTAAACACATGACAAAACACATGTTGTACAAATGCAGAACAGCTGCACTCAATACTGAGGCCCTTTAGAAGCCATTGCATCACACTTGAGACATCACAGAGCTTTGCACTGACTCACAGTTGGGATTCATGCAGTCACTCACACTCAAAGTCACACTTTGCACTTGCTGCTGATGGCCCTCAACCATCCATCTAGCTCTGGCTTTGTCACTGCTAAGATGCGGGCCATTAGTGGTGTCATGCTCATGCACGCCAACCTGTCACTCTGAGGGAACAGCCCCAGCGTAATCTCTGCCACGTTTTTGTTCAGCGGCAGATGTCATCCCACCTCTTGTGACAGTGTGTGTGCCGTCGGTTGGAGACACCCAGAGCCCGCACCTTGCATGCAATGGCCCTCCATATCGCCTTACGCTGGTGAACCTTAAGCTGCAGGAATGGGAAGCAAGAAGGGGAAGTTTCAGTGACACTGTGTCATGTACCAATGTGTGTCAGTACAGGAGCATGAAAATACATAGCACACCAATACATAAATGTTGAGCAGAGGCCATACAGCATGACAAGTAGTACACTTGCATCGAATATTCTCAGATAAATTTAGACATGTATGAGGATGGACTCAGTACATTGCCATCTCATACACATGCAGAGTGCCAGCACAGTAACTGTTAGACTTGGGATCTTTTTGGCGTGTTTCCCCTGAGTTTTTCTTTCTGCCCTTCCGGTTTTTACTATGTTTTTGCTGGCGTAGTGTTTATGCGTACCCTTCATACTGCTGATCAGTGGTAAAGTGCAAGTGCTCCTGCGGTAAAGTATGTTATGGACTGGTGTTTCCCTGATTGGCTGTTTGGTTTTCTTGTCAGCCCCTAGTAAAGTGCACTGTGTATTGCAGAGTCTGCATGCAGTTTGTAATTGTCATGTCAACTTGGCCCGTGCACACACTGGCCAGTCCCTAACCTTCCCTTTTCTTACATGTCAGGCACCCCTAAGGTAGGCCCAAAGTACCTGCAGTGCATGCAGTGTATCTGAAAGGTAGGACATGCCCTGGTGTGTGTGGCGTGTCCTGATAGTGAATTACAGCCCATTTAGTTTTTCTCTATTGCAAGGCTACCTGTTCTCATAGGCCAGAATGGGCAGTTTGATTATAACACATTATAATCATAAACTGACCCAAGGAACAAGGTAGAAATTTGAGTTTAGTATGCCTGAACTCAGAATATTAAAATACATCTTTTAGTGAAGGTGATTTTTACATTCTGTGTATGAAAACACCACTTTTAGAAAGTAGGTATTTTCTTGCTCAGTCATGCTGTGTGCCTCTGCTGGAATGTGAATTGCCTGTCTGGGTTTTGGTTGACAGAATACTGGGGAGCAGGAGGGCTCCAGATAGTCTAGGTAGGGTCAGGAAAGGGCTGAATAGACCTGGGCTGCAATGGGGGAAGGGGGAGGAGACTTCCTTGCATCTCAAAGGGCCTGGTCTGCCTCTGACAATGCCGTCTCCACCTCCTGCCAGGAATTCACACCAAAGAAGGCAGAACTGGTTCTGGCTGGGCACAGACACCCTCTGCCTAGAGGATCAAAGGAATTTTGGATAGAAATACTGGGGCCCAGACACCTGTACTTTAGAACTCTTTTGTATCAAGAAGGTTGCCAAGAAAAAGAGCTGGAGAAGCTGTGAGGAGGAACTATCACTTTGCTGTGTGCTTTGCTGTGTTGGCCTGCAGTGGCTGCTTCTGTCTTGGGGAGTGAAAGGACTGGACTGAACTTTCTGCAATCTACTTTTGTGAGTTTCTCCAAGGGCTTGAGGTAGAGCTTACCCCTATTCAAGAGGTCTCAGGAACAGCAAAGACTTCAAGTTCTTCTGCCCTCAGCACTGGGGACTGTGTGTTTTGTCCTACAACAGAAGAAAAGCAGCTCGATGACGTCCATGACGCCGCTGCTGACTCCGTGTCCCGAAGGCACCGCAGAGGGTACCACCCCAACGCTGCACTGCGACCCTGTTCTGACCGACAATACCTGCTGATGCCGCCACCGAGCTGCTGCTCGCACCGTGACCTGTGAGCACCGCACTCCGCACCGCCTCGCTTCACGCTGAAGCCTGGCCACCGCAGAGAGCACCACAGCAATACCGCACCACGACCCTGGTCTCACCAACGACACCGGCTAATGCCACCACCGAGCCGTTGCTTGCACCGGGACCTGTGGGCACCGCACTTCGTACCGTCCTGCTTCACGACGAAGCCTTGGCCTACCCGACGACATCGCTCCACGCCAAAATCGACGCCACTGCTTGTACCGTGGTTCGAGGGCACCGCTCGTATAGTTACACGATGCACCACCCTCGTCCCACACCGCAGCCTTGGCCTACCGGCACCATCGACTCCTGTTCATCAGCTGACGACAGCGCTTCAGCAACGACAATGCCGCTGCTTGCACCGTGACCAGCCAGCACCGTGACGAGCACCGCCTTCACCTTGCACCGCGACCCTGGTCTCAACGACGACTCCATCTGATGCTGTCACTGAGCCGCTGCTAGCGCTACAACCTGAGGGCACCACACGCCGCACCGCTGCACTTTGCACCGCAGCACCCGACGCCTGCCGATGCCACCGACGCCAGCACTCCTGATCCCAACAGAAAGAAGCTCAACCTGCAACGCGAGTGACATCAAGTGCCTCGGCGCCCTGCATCTCTGACAGGTACTGTTTGCGGGTCTTCCCGACACCGTAGCTGGCCTGCAACGCCGCAACCAGCCTGAACTGTTTTGATTTGTTTGCTCACAACGCCGTGATAGCCCCGGACGGAGCTATCGACCTCAAGGAACTGTTTTTAAAGCATATTTTGATAACTGTAGATTTTTAACTACTGTATTGTGGATTCTTATCGTTTTTGGTCTTGTATATAAAAATATTGGCTATTTTTCTAAACTGGTGTGGTATCCTTTTGTAGTGCTTACACTGTATTACTGTTGGTTAGGTGCAAATCTTTACACACTGCCTCTAAGATAAGCCTGACTGCTCGTGCCAAGCTACCAAGTGGGTGAGCAGGTGTTATTTTGTAACTCCCTTATCCTGACTAGGAAGAAGGTTCCCTACTTGGACAAAAGTGCAAACCCTTGCCAACTAGAGACCCCCATTTCTAACAGTAACCAATGTTAAAATGACCCTCATCTGTGATATAGTATGTGAGTGACCATGACATACAATACATTGGAAATGATGTGTTGTGGCAGACTCACTGTGTCCAACACTACACACCCCTCAATGTCCTTGCACAGTGCATGGGTACATGTGTCATGGTGGTCACATTTAGGGCCATGAACTTACATTCTCACACTCTTCTTACAAGGTGGAGTCCTGTTTTGTGCAATTCTTAGGCCTAAGAATATGTCATTAAGAAATATGGTGGTGGACAACACATATGTTTTACTCAGTCCATTTAGTGATTGGTCCTTGTAACACTGGGCAGCTTCTGTGCAGGCCATAGGGACTCACACTGTGGTTAAACATGGGCCAAAAGAGAGATCACATGCATGTACAATATGAGAGGGTAAACGGTGCCTGCACATGTGAGACTAAACACATAATGAAATCTATGGAATGATGACATCTCCAAATCACCTTTATCTGATGTGTCATAGGTGAATTAACACCAAGAGTGCTACACTCAGGTACTGTACTCATGTGCATAATGCACACATCACCATAGGGGCAATTTGAAAACTGTACACAAATCATTCTACCCCTATGGACAAAATACATTTGTAACGTCACAAATGACCTTGTGAAGACTTAATGGACTATGACATCACATAGCGTAGGCAATGTTTGTTCTGACATCAAGTGTCTCAAACCAGCAGTGTAACTGTATGGCAGCAAAACCACAGCATGTCATTCCCATCCTTCAATGCAGCCATGGATCCGTGGAAATAGGGATACACGCCCCATTGACATGAAGTCAGCATGCAAGGCAGTGTATCACACATTTACATTACCCAGTCTCAGACCAACGTGTGTTTATTTTTGCTTAAGGAGAGCTGTAGAATTGTCCATGTTGCCATCCTCCCACATACTCAATTGAAATTCTTAATAGGCCATGTATGTAGCATGCTATAGGACAAAAATGGAAGCATGCACATTGGCTTGCACTCACAGGCACATACTACTGCAGAGCAACATCATGTTAGCATTCTGAGCACTCTCAAACTTTTAGTCAGACACTTACCAGTACATCTGGCGCAACATATAGCCTCCCATACTGTCAAAGGACCTCGTCCACCAGGACTTCCAGTTCCTCTGTGGCGAAGGGACGGGCCCTGATGTTCTCAGTTCTTGCCATCACTGGGTCCAGATTACAGGAACAGCAGCAGTTGGTGGTGAAGAATGGCAGGCAGCATTGTCTGAATGCAAGTGAAATGTGTGGCTCTCTCACAGACATTATAGGCCCCAGGGGTTATTTCAGTGGTACTCTGTTGCTGCAATTGGCTGCCTGGTTTGCATTTTTGTGATTGTGTCCAATAACCGGGACCGCGGTAGCGGAGCACGCCTACCAGGGGTTTCACAATTGTATTGCACTACTGCGTTTGCGGTTCCCATTGGCTGCAATGGCATTGGCATAGGCGATGTCACACAGCGGGGTCCAGGCACTCGCTACCGCAATCGTGCATCTTTCAATTGTATCCAATGACCGGGCCCACGGTAGCGGAGCATGCCTACCCCGGGTTTCAAAATTGTTTTGCTCTACCGCGATCTTGGTTCTCATTGGCATAGGCAGTGTCACACCGTGGGGTCCAGGCGGTCGCTACCACAATCGTGCATCTTTCAATTGACTGGGCCCGCAGTAGCAGAACACGCCCACCATGGGTATCAAAATTGTATTGCACTACCACGATCACGGTTCCCATTAGCTGCTATGGCATTGGCATAGGCAGTGTTACAACGTGGGGTCCAGGCGGTCGCTTCCACAATCGTGCATCTTTCAATTGACTGGGCCCGCGGTAGCGGAACATGCCCACCGTGGGTATCAAAATTGTATTGCACTACCACGATCACGGTTCCCATTAGCTGCTATGGCATTGGCATAGGCAGTGTCACAATGTGGGGTCCAGGCGGTCGCTACCACAATCGTGCATCTTTCAATTGACTGTGCCCACGGTAGCGGAACACGCCTACCGCGGGTATCAAAATTGTATTTCACTACCACGATCATGGTTCCCATTAGCTGCTATGGCATTGGCATAAGTGGTGGCACACCGCGGGGGCCAGGCGGTCGTTACCACTGTTTGCCATTTTTCAATTGTGGCCAATGACCGTGATTGTAGTGGCGGAGCACGCATACCGCACCTATGGACACATTATGCTCTAGCAATGGCAATGGCCAAATCTCATCATAGAACACTAGACCCTTACAATGTATTATGGCACCTAAATTCAATGCTAGTGTGACACTCCACTCACTGATGACTACACATACCATGTCAGTGCACATGATTACATGCATTGGCATCTACTTCCTCACGTCACATATGATATTTGTGTGCATGTACACAGATGTGGTGTGTTATGGACTCGCATATTTGTGTACATGTCAATGTGTGAGATGGCTAATCAACCCACTCTAATGATGGACTGACTACATAATGTGTCTATTTCACTGGGTAGTTGCTGTATTCATTTTGACAGTTGATCAGCTTACACACACTGTGCTCATTGTGTAGAAAAGTTGTGCTCTGTGCAACATAAGCAAGAAGATGTGGCTGGTACAGCAGCTACGTAGAAGGTAGCAGTGTTGCTGTTTGAAACATATGCTGTGTCAAGTACTCCCAGGGCTGTGAACACAGATATAGGAAAGTACCATTTTACATTCCCATTGTCAGAATCTGTTTTGTAGGCAGTTAGTATGTACATACTGACCACATGTATGACTACATGAGATCAAGGTGTCTCTGCATGTGGCTTGTGCATTAAGCTGTTGTTTCAGTCTAGTCATTGTTGGCGCTGTGTCAGTCAAGATGTAAGATGTTTGACACATCTCATAGGGGAATAAAATTAACATGTGCCCCCTTTCATTTTATGTAGGAGACGACCAAATGTGCATCGTCTGTTTCCAGTGCTGGCAAACATGGAGGATGAGGACTCATAAGGAAATTTTGCCTGGATCGCCCTACCCTTTAAGATCTCTGTGCTCTGTTGGAGCCCCATCTGAGGTCCCACAGAACCTATCCGCCTGCTTTGACACCAACAGTTAAGGTGATGCGGCCCTGCATTACTTTGCAACTGGTTTGTTCCAGTACACGGTGGCCATCACTGGTGGGATGTCTCAACCCATGTTCAGCATGGTGCTATGTGATATCCTGTCCGCAATGATAGAAGGACCGCTACATCCATTTTCCTAGAAGACATGAATTAGCAGCTGTGAAGCGTGATTTTTATGACCATGGCCACATACCTAATGTTGGCGCCATTGACTGCACACATGTTGGCCTGGTTTCACCACAGGCACGTGAGCACATATACAGGAACAGGAAGCATTTCCATTCCATTAATGTGCAAGTGATATTCTAAGCGGATATGATAATCTTCCATGTCTGTGCCATATTTCCCGGATCAACACATGACTCCTACATACTGGGTATACAGAAGATTGGAAAAGTGGAAAAAGGAGGAAAAGATATCTAAATATTTATCCAATAGGGGACTCTAAATTCTCCTAACGTTTGTGTCACTTGTCCACTGATCTATACCTATCAAATTACCAAAACCGTCACTACTGTGTGAGGACGTGATTACATATTTTATGTATTGTAATCAAGCAGGATTATTCTCCGCAAATTTCTTTATCAAATTTTTTTTCACTATAAACAAATATACATACATATGTACACAACTATATACAACAAATACAAAAGAAAAACATAACATTTATACAGAACAAAATAATCACAGGTAATTTCTTCTTCACCCAATCAAAAGAATATTACAGCAACAGCTAGGTGTCCTCCTATTCAGTCTAGGGGGTACACTTCGAGGTAGTCAGACACAACTGGTTCAACAAGTGATTCAACAGAACCCAAATCAGAGGATGTGTCAATGGCAATAAATTCCCATAACATTTCAAAATTGTGACTCCTCCTTATGGAAAGTGTCAACGCGGTCGTGTTTCGGCCTTCCAACAAATCTGGCCTCCTCAGGACAGGGCGATAAAGAACTCCTGGAAATCAATCCAGCGGCACCAAGCGTAGGATTTCACACAGGTGAAAAATGCTCTCCCCAAAAGGTGTGTCAAATCATAGTTGCATGCTGCATGCCCCACAACCTGGCCTTGCGCAAAGAGAACCCCATGTTCCTGGACAATGATGAGCAGCAGATGCCCCCCTGCAAACCCACACATGCCTAGTAATGACGATAGTAGAGGAGAGGAAGGTGTTGACCTGCATCAACAGCTCATCGACAACTACTTCCCTTGAGTGTAAGTGACATTGTACAAGATTGACAATGTCCGTTGTCTGTGATGGTAGTGGCAAGGCATAGATGATTTTTTGACTGCTGCCTGTTGTTGGCTCTGTGCAAATGGCTCATGTGTGTGGCACAGGGTATATTTATCCAGGTACCTCAGGTCTATGTTGAAGTTGTTGCTCATTGTTATGTGTGCTAGTTAGAATACGTTGATGACTAGTGGTTTGTTCTAGCTGTGATGGCATCACCTGACAAGTAAATCTCATTCCCTTGTGTCTTTCTAGGTCCCTTCACCCTCCCAATGTCTCATCACAATCCGAGCTTGTGGTACATTGGAATTTGAGTTAACATTTGTACATACTGTGATAAACATGGAGCGACGCAAAGACTTAGGTGTGTAAAGAGTGTTTATTTACAATAATTATTTGTGACAGAGAAGTGATTATTTACAAAAAGGTGCAAAATGAATTTCTGAGTTGTGAGTGATGGTAAATGAGACAAATAGAGTAGTCACCACATTGATGTAGTCACACAGTCCAACACACTCCTGCCATCAACATGGCAATGTGGGTAAGGATAGTCAACAAAGTCAATGTCCAGGGGAAAACAGGTGCCATCATGGCCAGCTCAGCAACTAGTGCTTGGATGGTGCATTGCCACTTGACCCTCCCCTGATGTTTCTGGGACGGCCCCTCATCTGTTTGGCAGGGGGGCCTCTGCTGCAGGCTCAGCTGTGTATGAGGAGTAATTTTGTTGCAGTTCACCCCTCGCTGTGTCCGCAGCTAAGGTGGTGGGAGTATCAGTATGCGAGCCAATGGAGGGGTTGAGTTGTCATTTGGGCTGCATGTCTGTTCCTCAGAACACCCACAAGCTGACCCATGAGGTCCACAATTTATTTGGCCCATATGCGTTTCTATGGACCTCAGCAGCAGGCAGAGCTCACGCACTTCTTCCACAACCTGGCCCATCTGTCCCTGGGTCTGCTCATATGCCCCAAGGACTCTGGTGATGGTGGCCAGGGGTTCGGTCCCAGTGTCCTCCTGTATTTGTCTCCCAGGTGCCCTCCCACCTGCCCTGCTGACCCGGAGCTGTGGCATTGGCACTCAACGCAACCGCAAACTCACCCTGGCGTCCCCTGAGTGTGTTGTGGTGTTGGTAACCACTGAGGCTGGGAGAGTCTTATGCTGCAGTTGATTGTGGATCTCCTGTTGAACAGAGGTCAAATGGTCATTGAAGTGCACTCCACAAGCTTGGTGTTAGACGTTTGGATGTTACATATGATACACCGCACACTTTACATTGCACTCACTTGGTATGGCTGCAAGATACTGGGCATCAGGACATTATGTTAAGGTGCATACATTACTTGTCCATGGTGTGACATGTAAAAAGAAACCATGTACCACGTAAAGATTGTGTGATTACAAGAGCATGCCCTCATCTAACAACTTGCGGCACATCCACTTTATGTCATGCGTCTTTTTTGGTTTGCTCTGCATGGAATCACTTTCAGCTAAGCAAGAACTAGCTATTGTAATGTTATACGTACCCTTTTCATATCATGTACCTTACTTTATTTGTCCGATTGACCATGCATTTTTTGTGTCCATATGGGCCTTCATGCTCTGACACCATGGCACTTACACATTTCATTCAGTGCTGTGCATGATTGGTCCCTGAATTTCTTCCACACGTGACTTTGTGAGTCAAAGATTAAGTTTTTGTGACAGTTACGTATGATTAGCTGTCTGCACTCTGGATGTGGCTTTTGGATCTATGCCAAGCTGGATGACATGTGAGTGCTGGTGTGGTCATATGGCTCCATGTATTTTGAGAAGGATGGAAGGGTGCATGCACTGTCTACCTACCTGTTCGGTGACGCAGTGGAGGGAAATACCGGCCACATAGTTATGAGTTGGAGGAGTGTACCATCCTGCTCAGCTTTGTGACAAGGGGGCCTGGTGGGAGTTGGAGTGCTGGCTTCCCACCCACAAACACCCCTCCATGTTAATATGGCTACCTACCTGTAAGTTTGAGTTGAGCAATGCAATGGCTGCCACATGGTTGTGGGTGGGGGGTGTGTTCCATCCAGCTCAGCTGTGGGACAAGGGGACCTGGTGGGAGTTGTAGTTCTGGGTTCCTATCCACAAACACCCCTCCCTGTAAAGATGGCTACCTACCTGTGAGTTTGAAGAGAGCAATGCAATGGCTGTAACATGGTTCTGGGTGTGGGGAGTGTTCTATCCTGCTAAGGGGTGAGACAAGCAAGCACGAGAAGGCTACCTTCCAGTGAGTTTGAGTTGAGCAATGCAATAGCTGCCACATGGTTGTGGGTGGGGGGAGTGTTCCATCCTTCTCAGCTGTGGGACAAGGGGAACAGGTAGGAGTGGTAGTGATGGCTTCCCACCCACAAAAACCCCTCCCTATTAACATGGCTACCTACCTGTAAGTTTGAAGAGAGCAATGCAATGGCTGCCACATGGTTCTAGGTGTTGGGAGTGTTCCATCCTGCTCAGCTGTGGGGCAAGGGGGCCTGGTGGAAGTTGTAGTGCTGGCTTCCCACCCACAAATACCCATCCCTGTTGAGATGGCTATCTACCTGTAAGTTTGAAGAGAGCAATGCAATGGCTGCCACATGGTTGTAGGTAGGGCGAGTGTTCCATCCTGCTCACCTGTGGGACAAGGGGGCCTGGTGGGTGTTGTAGTGCTGGCTTCCCACCCACAAACACCCCTCCCTTTTAAGATGGCTAACTACCTGTAAGTTTGATTTGAGCAATACAATGGCTGCCACATGGTTGTGGGTGGGGAGAGTGTTCCATCCTGCTCAGCTGTGGAACAAGAGGGCCTGGTGGGAGTTGTAGTGCTGGATTCCCACCCACAAACACCCCTCACTGTTACGATGGCTACCTACCTACAAGTTTAAGTCGAGCAATGCAATGGCTGCCACATGGTTGTGGGTGTGGGGAGTGTTCCATCCTGCTCAGCTGTGGGACAAGGGGGCCCGGTGGGAGTTGGAGTGCTGGCTTCCAACCCACAAATACCCCTCCCTGTTAAGATGGCTACCTACCTGTGAAGTGGAGCAGAGGAAGTGAATAGGTTACACATGGCTCATGGGTGGGGGTAGTGTTACATCCTGCTCAGGGGTGAGACAAGAGAGCATGAGAAGGCTTACTACCTGTAAGTTTGATGGGAAGTATTAATTGGATGCCACATGCTTCTGGGTGTGGGGGAGGTCTGCATCTTGCTCGACTGTGGGACAAGGGTGCCTGGTGGGAGATTTTCAGCTGCTCCGGACGGTCCCGGCGGAGATTCGTGGAATCCGTCCGCCGCAGTCGGATTTTTCTGGCAGTTCATCCTAATCTGACCGCCAATTTTCCAACGGTACATGCGATTGGTTAATTTCCATCACCACGGCGGTCGGAATGCTTTTCCGACCGCCATCCTAATCGACCCCCTAGTATTCTGTACCTTGTGTGCACAGCACGTAGGGGCTTGGCAGATCTTGGTGGGTTTTAAAGAAATGTGCCTGCTGAATGTGAATCAACTTCCTGTTCAGAGCGCACATGACCATGGCGATTGTGGTCCAGAGCTCCTTGGATTCATAGTATAGGATGAGTCTGGTAGAGGGAAACTCTCCTATAATTGGCTGTTGTTGATGCCGATGCAGTCCCAAGAAACGGTAGTTTATTGAACAAATACAAATTATTCATATGTCTCTTGCCTATTAAGTTGGCTGACAAGAAATATTAATGCTTGAAAAAGCTAAGGATCCTGGACATTGTAGTTGAAAGCTCCCTTGCTGTATAATATAACAAGCATTGGTAATGCATCGAGTTCACCTTTGTGATGAATACTAAGCTCCCTGACAACCATCACAGGAGTGAAGAGGATGTAGCACAGCAGCCAGAGCTGCTAACAGGAGAGCTGGGATTTCTGGTTTGATTCTCGCCGATGCACTATCCTGTGATTCTGGGAAAATGTCTTAATCTCTCCAGGTGATATGTTGCAGCTATATAAAACTGCTGCATGACGAAGTAGCAGAAAGAGGCAAAGCTTTATTTATAAAAAAATAATTCCACAAGCGCGGATGTTAACAGTATTTCGGTGGCAGGAAACTGATAAGAGAAGCAGACGAGGAACAAGCATTGGTAAATGGAGGACAATATGCTACAGCCAATAGAAATGGAGGAAAAGTAAGTAGCACGCACAGGAACCAATGAGAAGCATGGAAAGAGAGGAGGCAGGATGTAATTCCATTTTAAGTTTATATTAAAATCAATAGATTTCTCAAGCACAAAACAAGCGCTGTGCATGCAAAATCTAAACAGGACCAGAAAGAGAGTCAACCTTCATCGAAATTATCCAGCTTATTGTCTCAGACATTTCATGAAGCTGCTTCTGTACCATTTCAGGTGAAAAATAACAGCAACAGCAGTCTAATGTTAGATCATGTAGACTGATCTACTGGCATGTTGCGAATGACTACAGATGCCAGGGAAGAACGGCAAGGGGCCTTGAATTGTTTAACAAGGTTAGATTTGAATACTTAGATATGTCCAATATTGTTGATGGTAATGCTGTAGAAATCAAAGTTTGAGCTGAATGGTTTTGTTATGTATCTATATGATTGCTTCCAACAAGTGTAAAATTATAAATGGACCAGATCATTCAAATGTAACGTGTATTACGATAAATTGATTGTGGCTCTTAATTTTCTTAAATACAAAATAAATTATAAAAAGGTTAGATTTGGGTTAAATTCTTTGGTAATATTGTGCCAATTGACAGTTTTAAAGTGTCAGGAATGTGACCTGAAGCCAAAGATACTAAAGAGCTTATTAGGAGTAAGCAATCCTGGAACCGCCGTACTTAGGGTGGCGGTCTGACCATCACCACACTAGTGAATCCGCCCCCCATATTCGGAGTGTGGCAGTCGTACCACGACTGGACCACTGCCTCCGCCAGGATCCAGGATCAGGCCCGGACTGGCCGTTGCAGGCACCGGGCAATCCCCCGGTCGGCCGAGAGGGTGGGGGCCGGTTTTGGGCCCCAGGGGGCCGGTTTTGTTACAGGGTCGTTTTTTGCAGCATAGCTGCAAAAACTGCACTGTAACAAAATCGGCCGAAAACCGGCCCTAGCAAAGAGCGCGGTCGCACCCCCCAACCCCCTGGGGGGAGGGGGGGGCTGGCCGAGCACTTTGCCAGGGCCGGTTTCGGTTCCCAGTCCGGCCCTGTCCAGGATCCTTTGACAGTGGCAGAGTGGAAAGGGGCAGGAATATCCTGGCGGTGCCAATGCAGCACCACCGAGCATATTCAGACTTGCAAATCCAGCGCCCATTTCATGGCAGAGAACCTGCCATGAAAAGGGTGGCAGAGTTGCAAATACGGGGGCCACAAGAGGGCCACCGGCTGAATTTGGATCTGGGGATGCATGCAGGGGAGCATATGATGTGCCCAACCTGGAATTGCACCATCATTCCTGCACAGTGTGGCATGCAAGACACAGTGCATTCCATATCATGCAGGAACATACTGCAGGCACTCTTATGGCAGTGGTCTGCTATTAAGGCTCTCCTATGAGCCTAACACAGCCAGCGCTGTGAGAACACCTGCCCACCCTGGATTCAACTCGGAATCTGGTGAGCATGCACACTATTATCTTGGTGGTCCTCCTGCGGGCACAGTGTTGGCGGTACTACAGGTGGACTGCCAAACTCATAATCAGGCCCTATCTGTCACTGAAAGAGCTAAACATCAGTAAATACCTTAGTAATCAGAGCAGAAAGAATGGCTGCCTGCAAGCTAGTCAGATTCAATGTATGGTAAAAAGACAGACTCATGGGATTATTACATGGCTTAGGTAGCTGTGGGCACAAAAAAATTGTAATGCCTGCAAAAGGTGTGAATTGTATGATACACATATTTTGCAACATTTTATGAATTTTGATTCATGTAGGTATGTCCTCGAGCACAATTTTTCTGTGATATACTTGGGGATGAATATAATGACATTTCTTGTAATTTTCAGAACATTTAGTAAAATTTTGTGAAAAAACTAGAGATTTTGCACACCCTAGTTGAAACCAAAATCTTAATACATAGGGGCTCATTATGATGTCGTGACATACGCCACCGCCACAACATCGTAACAAGTGAAACCCCCACATATTACAGTAGCGTGGGGTTTCTCAGTGGAGGCAAAGAGCGTCCGCTGCTTTTCTTCTGGTCAGCAATCGCTCTGATTGCCGACTGGGAAGAATTGGCCCCTTTTATGGTGGCAGTGCCTAGCAGACACCGCTATCCATATTAGGTTGGTGTGTTATGAAGGCCTTTCCAAGGCTACTTTGCCGCCATGGATAGGCTAGCAGGGATGTTCTTTGTGGGCCCGTTGTGGGTCCCAGGGGGCGGGGTAAATTGGGGGTGCACTTGGTACCCACTCTCCATTTGCATGCACAAGGTGGGAGGCACCGCGAGGTGCCTGCCACCTTGTGCATGCAAATGCACAACATGCCATTTTGGAATTGCGGCTGGTGCTGCTGTAAGCAGCACCCGCCGCAATGTCAAATATGCAGGATGCGACCGCCAGGGTGATGGTCACATCCTAATCAGGGCTGCGGGACCACCGCATGTCTGGCGGCCGGTCCTGTTTCTACTGGGTTGGCGGGAAGACTTTAGTCCTAATCAGCCCCATAGTTTGCAAATATTGAACTTCAGATTTGTGGTCTTTACGTCTCCAGCATTTTGGTGCTTCTGGATTTTACTCTGATCAAAAGGGGAAGGATCACTTGTCCTGCATAACATCGGGTATGCCGGAACGGTTCTGACTAGTCCCAATAAAAAACCCTCATGCACGTGTTCTGAGTTTTGCGATGTTAAGCGGTATGTCTTGGTTCTCCGCTGTCCCTCACACGTGTCTGCATAATCATTAGTTTAGTTGTTTATGCAACCTCCATCCAGGAGGTGATACCCTCAGTTAAAATCAGTAGTGATCAGTGACAGTGATTGTGACGTGATACAGTGAAGGAGATAAAAAATGTCTCTCTCAGCCAGAAAAATTCCTTTTATTCATTCTGGTTTTGGAGGCAAAAGTTAAAATTAAATGCTGGTGAATAAGAGTGATTATGACTCTTTCACACTATAATTGTGGTGTAGGTCGACATGTTTCAGCCCTTGGGTTGCCAGAAGGTCATGGGGGCTTTCATCAGGACCACGGTGCAAAGTGTGTAGAGACCTCTCACGTCTCTAACTGTGAAAAGAAAATTAAATATGATTCTAAAGGAACATGTCGTTATGCTGCTCCTAATAAGGTATATAGTGTACCTTCGTTAATGGCTATATTGTGCCGCTTCAGGATCCAGGTGGGTCAGGGAGGCATACTCTGCTGCTCCGTCAGTAACTTGTTCTGACACTGCCACCACTGGTCCCAGAAAAATTGCAGCAACACCTTCTCCAGTGTGGTTAAGTTTTGAGTGTGTATTGTAAATCTGCCAACCGCAAGTCCAAAACTTCCTCAAATGTAGCTACGTTTAAAGTTAAAATAGTAAATCTGCCCCCAAAGACCAACACTTTCCTCAGTCTAGTTACATTTGAAGTTAGAATAGTAAATCTGACCCTCCTCCTCGAAGTCTAACACTGTCCACAATGTGGTTAAACTTAGAATTGGAATATTAAATCTGCCCCCCCTCTCATCAAAACTTTCCTCAATGTGGTTATGTTTGGAATGGGAATAGTAAATATGACATCCACAAAGCACAAAAATCACTTTCCCCAATGTTGTTAAGTTTGGACTGTCCCTGTTGTGGTTAAGTTTGGAGTTGGAGAAGTAAATCTGACCCTCCCTCTCCCCTAAGTCCAACAATTTCTCAAATGTGGTTAAGTTTGGAGTAGGAATGGTAAATTGACCATTCCCCTAAAAGCTAATGCCTTCTCCATGTTGTTCAGTTTGGAGTTTTGAATTGTAAATTTACCCATGCCCCCAAAATCAATTATCCCCAATGTTTTGAAATTTGAAATGTGAGTGTAAAATAGACTTTGCCAAAAGTATAACGCTTTTTCCAATTTGGTTAAGGTTTTATTAGAAATAGTGAATGTGATATCCAAAAACTGTTAGCATGTGTCTGCATGTTTTATATCAGTACAAAATGGTATATCTTTCTTAATATATACCATTTTTGACTTTTCATTATTTTTCAATAATTTGATTTTTTATTTCTAAAGAAATGGTTTTTTAATTCAAAATAATTACAATTACACATATTTTCGAATAGTGTACATATAGTTATATCATTTGAAAAAATATACTTTACACTAATTTTAACAAATGTATTTTTTTCATTACTTATTTTTTTGAAATGTAATATATTAAAATAAAAAACAGCTTTATATTTTTATCAATAATTTAATTATATATTTAGATACATTATTTCATACATTTTTTAATACATTCTTGTAAAAAACAGTTGTGACATTAATTTATAAGCATTAACAAAGAAAATACTTTTTAAACATTGATTTCTTTAGATTTTTTTATTTTTCCACCATTTTCCGCAGTTTCTTTGATTTTGTAGTCTTTCTTAATGATTTTGATCTGTTCATGAAGTTTGTAATCACAGTTTCTTGCTACTGGTCTCCGCTTCAGGTAAGGCTATTTAAAATTTATTTTCTAAGGGTTTAGTGGTAGGGAGGAGATGTTTAGAGTTAGGTTAGTCATTAAAATGGGATGTTGTTTTAGTGTATTGTTTTTTAGTGTAGTTAGTTAGTTTACTCTATTGCCTAGTCCTTATTGTGAAATATATTGTTTATTTGTATTTGAGTGTATGTTCTAAGGGCCCAATTGTGACTTTTGGCAGAGGGGTGGTGCGATGGTTCCAACCGCCATGCCACCACTCCCCTGAAGGTCACTGCTGCCTGCCTGTCAGATTCTGACAATTTTTGTGGTCTGTCGGGCGGGTGGTGTGGCGGTCCCGCTGTAGTATGTCTTTCAAAGGCAACGGTGCCTTTGAAAAAGCCAATGCAATGAGAACGCCACACGGGGTTCCTGCATGGAATAGACTCTAAAGTCCATGTAATGCAGGAATTTTGGGGCATGTACACAGGGGGGCACATGTTGTGACCCCCTGAATGCATCACCAAGCTGAGGAGGTAAAGGGGACCCTGTAGAGCCATCACCATCAGCATTTTCATAGAGTAAAGACCTCCATGAAACCGCTGGCTGTCCTGAAACTTGTATTATGCATTGTGGTGCAGCAGCGGCACCACCTGCACACTACATAGCCCCTGACCGCCACGCCACTGCCTGGCAATGGTGGTTCCCTGGCAGAGCTGACGGTCCAAATACTGACTGACCGTCCAAGTTGGAACTGGGCAGTTGGACCACTAGTGCGGTGGTGACTGGACTGCCACCACCGCACCACCACAGGTTTTCGTGGTCCTTGGATGTGGGATTTTATTTTTAAACAGGATGCATTTCATTTTTTTCTCTAGGAAAATGTTGGTTATGTTTTTTGCAAAATTACTTTTTACTTGATTTTTCAATTTTCCTGCACTTCCTTTTTTTAAAACTGTTTTGGGTTTGGATGGATTCCTCAATGATTGGAGTCGTTTTAAATGTTTTATTTTTTCTTGTTCATTTTTACATTTTTTATGCTCTTCTTTATCAATATATTTGAGATGCTATTTCTTGTATTATCATTCCACTGAGCAGGACTTCAGTTACAAAGTCGTGTTAGTTTACTTATATATGGTATTGGGTGGGCAATGCTTAAAACTATGGATGTTTGTGTTTTTATATTGACAATGTTTTACGTATATTGGACTGAATAGTGGAGGGTGTGACTAAAATGTGCCATCCATGTGTTGCATTGTGTTTTGGTTAGCAGGTTTTTATTGGCATTATAAATAATATTTTTTTATCATGAGGGTGTCTTATATTAAAAATGTGCCTTGTATGAGTGATAAGTGAGTGATGGGATATATTTATATCTAAATACATTTTAGGTGCTACAAGTGGTTCTCTGGCCGTTCTAAGTCTTATGACTATTAATCCTCTTAGGGTTGGTAAGTCAAGGGGTTTATCTGTTGCTGGCTTTGGAGCATTTTATATAATATTTTTAAGGATCGTTCCTGTTGGCTCATGTGAGCACATCCTACCCTATTTTAAGTTCAGTAAAATATTTCTGACTTCTATTTCAGTAATTTTAGGAGGATGATTATATTCTCTAATGCTTTCAACTATTTCTAATTTTCTTTCAGCAAGCATTTTGTTGTGATTTTTCGTAGACGTTTTATACTGTTGTTTTTTTTATTTATTTGAAAAGAGCATTTTCATTTGCTAACTGCTTTTAAGTTAATTTGGTAATTTAATTTAAGGTTGGTTGTAAACTAGTTAGAAATAGAATTATGTTTTTTGCAACATGTATGTAAACGTTAATTAGTGTTTTTCTTATATATTTAATGTATATTCATTTTACTTTGACAAATTTTTATATATGTATGTACATATTTAATGCAATATCATTTGTTTTATTTATACCAATTTTCTGGTGTTCAGTATTTTGTTTTTTGTGATTGGTGTTACTTTTACCTAGTTTTAATGAATAGGTATTGTTTATTTGGGCCATATGTATCATCATACCGTTTAGCGATTCCTAAATAGCGATTTTTAAGGAATCGCTATTTAGAAATCGCAAAACGGTATGTATGTAGGAATTCGCTTATTTTTAGCGATTCCTACACATTCCTAAATTGCGATTAGCAAATTGCTAATCGCAATTTTCCCATTCATTTCTATGGGCCAGGAGGCCCATAGGAATTATGGGGATATTTGCGATTAGCAATGTGCTAATCGCAAATTGCGATTATTTTCAAGGGTGCAGGGGTGTCACAAGAACACCCTGCTGCACCCCTGAAAATGACATGTGTGGGCATATGGCACACATACATGCCCTAAGGGCATGTATGAGCGTCATATGCCACCTTAGAATTTTAAATAAATTGCTTTTCCAAAAGAATTCGCAATTTACCACCAACTAGAAGTTGGTGGTAATTTGCGAATCCTCATGGGCATTTTTGCAATGATATTTCTTTGATACATTGCATTTAAGGAATCGCAAAATTTGCGATTCCCTAAGTGCAATCGCAAAATAAGGAATGGCAAATTTTGCGATTCCTTATTTTGATGCAAAATTGTTTGATACATACCATTTCTCAAATTAGCATTCGCAAAGGCCGAAATTCTGCGAATTTCGGCCTTTGCGAATGCTAATTTGGTTGATACATATGGCCCTTAGTTCTTTATTTTTGTTTGCAATGTTGTATTTTAGGCATTATTTCTTCGATGAATTTGTCATCAACATTTGTGTCTTTACTGTTTATATATACGGTCACAATTTTTTTGTTTTCAATATTTGTTTGGGTGCTATTTGTGTAAGTCAATATTATTTTTCCTCAATATACTGTCATACAACAATTTAGTTATCAAGCAGTAGTGGAAGTTTATTTCATTTGCTTGAGAGTCAATATTTTTTTGCTTCACACTCTGTAGTGTGTTGGTCTCTGTTGGAAAGGGCCTTTTTTGCAGGGTTATCTCCAAACTTTTGTCAGCATCCTCCTCTGTTTGTGACTTTATTTTTGCTGACTTTAGGACTATGGGCGCTTTACCACTGCTGACCAGTACTAAGGTGCATGTGCCTTGTGTCTAAAATGTAATGGCATTTGGTTTTCCATAATTGGCATATTTGATTTACTGATAAGTCCTTAGTATAGTGTAGTACATGTGCCAAGGACCCATAAATCAAATGCTACAAGAGGGCCTGCATTACTGCTTGTGCCACCACATGAGTAACCCTTCAAACCTGTCTCAGGCCTGCTACAGCAGGGCCTCTGTGTGCCGCTTTAACTGCCATGTCAACCTGGCAAGTTCACCAACTTGCCAGGCCCAAAACTTCCCTTTTACTACATGTAAGGCACCCCTAAGGTAGGCCCTAGGTAGCCCTGTGGGCAGGGTGCAATTTAAAAGGTAAGTCATGTCCTTTTGAGTTTCACATGTCCTGGAACTGAAAACTGCTAAATCCATTTTGCACTATTGTAAGGTCTATCTCTCCCATAGGTTAGCATTGGATCGGCCTTGTAACCCTTTACACGTGTATCTTCCAATTGGAGCAGATAGAAAATTGGAGTTTGGTGTCTCTGGACTCACAATTTAAAAGCAAATCTTTTAGTGAAGTTGTTTTTTAAGTGTCAAGTCTGAAAATGCCAATTTTAGAAAGTTTCAAACATAATTGAGCGTGCACTCCTTTCCTTGATACGACACCATGCTTTAAGAACTTCAAAGGTGGGTGCGATTAGTGCTGTGGATCGCCCCCACCACAGATACTATGTAGTATACAAAACAAAGCACTCATCTCATGCTCATCACTGTCGCACTTCGAAAATCGGGTAATGGTCCCCCAAAAGGTATCCAAATAATCCTGGTATTCCAAAGTGGACCTATACTCTCATAATTTCACCATTCATTATTGCGTGCCTTTATGTGCTTTATCACAATGGAGACAGTGAAATTCAATCCGTAATCTTTATTCAACATTTCAAATACCAACTGTATGGCATTCTAGGCTTTGTACAATGGTATGTACAGATTGAAATCAATGTAGTTGGAAAAATAAGCACGAAGTTGATCTGTCCAATGCATTTCGAGCTCCTAAGGCTCTTCGTCAGGGAATTCTAAAACAAATAAAATAAACAGCTTAACTGCCTCATCCATGATGCTACGTGCTGACGTGACCGCTTACATTTCTGTGAACCCAAACCGAAGCAACTGTTCGCAAATGAAATATGCTGATTAAAACTCAACAATTACATAAACAATACAAAAAACAACTCCCCATGCATCCCCCGTGAATCAGAGAAACTGGTTATCATAAATTCCCTTTTTACAAGCCTATTTGTATGCAATGCACACAATATTTTTGTTGTTTTTTTAGCTGTAAGGGCGCACACAAGGATTTTAGTTATATGACAGGGTGTAAAGGTTCACCTATTAGTGGGGGAAGGCAGGTGCATTATGGGAGTTAGAGTCTCTAGGTGGGGTTTTGAGAAAATCGTACATAGTTAGTGGGAGAGCAGTCAGGTGGTAGTAATTACTGGCACGTTTTCAGGTTATTTAAGAGTGCGTGAGTTTGAGCAGCAGGAAACATGGCTCCATGGTCAAGCAGCACAAGGCGGAGAAGCGTTAATGGAGAGAAGCACGAGTAGGTGAGACTGGTTTAGGTAGCCTTTTGCAGGAGAAAAGAGCGTGAGAAATGGGGAAGGAGGAGGAGTGGATTCTAGGAGGGTGTGCGTTCACGGAAAAGAAGAGAAGGGTTCAGTTTGTTGTATGATACTTTGTTTCAGTGAACTACACTTGGGATTCGGAGGGGATGAGGGTGTTGATTAAGGAAGAGGGAATGGGAGGACAATGTAGTGTGAGCCTTCTTCGCACACCATACCTGCTTGAAACCACCAGGGAGAGTGGAGACCCAGCACAACTGTAGCCACAGCTCACTGCCTTTACCATCATTGCTGGGAGGTTGGAGACTACACCTCCCAGCGTGCTAAGCGGCAGGGATGTCACGAGGAAGCCGAGTTCACGCCAGGAGGCACTTAAAAAGTCACGGAGGGCTCCCGGGGCACGCGACGTGCGCGGGCCTGCCCGGGCCACGGGTGGGCCCGTCTGCACCCGTCACAGCCCAGAAGAGGCTGCACTGGGCCACCCCTTGTTCAAGTGCGAACAGCCAAGCACATTGAGGTGAGCTACAGCCACCATTTTTGCAAGCATTGCTAAAAATATTAACATGGTGAAACGTAACGGTGTTTCAAGCTCAAATTCCCGGACAACCACATTTATTGATAGCATGTTAGAAAGATCATTTAATATAGTAGCCAACGAAATAGAGTTGACTGAGAGGCGTTTGTCATTGGGACTGGTGGCACCACAGTGCGGCCTGACTACAGGGGAAGTCTCAGATGATTATGTTAGCCACCATGTGGTACCTAACATAGAGATTGTGACCCCCAGCACCCAGTGAATCACAAGATCTAGTGACTGTAACAACGAGGACTCATTGGTGACACCCTGTAATGGCCCACTGGACGAAGATGCACTTTCTACAACAACATTAACAGGGGCAAAACGGAAAAGAAAACCAACCAAACCGATTAGCTCTAAGAGAAACACCCCCTCGTGCAAATCATCCTCGCACAGCCATGAGTTCATGGATTCAGGGTTCTGTAACCCCAGCAAATGGCGTGATCGCAGACCCATTAGCCGAGCCCACACAAACCAAGGTAACAACTTGCTCTACCTGCATACAAACTGATGCCGCTGCGGCCGCTCCTACCAGCTGCAGATTTGGCGAGACCCTAATTAATTCCATCGTGGACACTGTATGCAAGCGCATTAAAGATCTTGTGGACAAGAACTTTTCCGCCCTCTGGAAGTGTCTAGATCGCCTTGAGACACTGTCAAATAGGCTAAACTCGCAAATGAATATTCCTAAGAACGTCACACTACGTGGGTCGAACTCTAACCTTGCTGGTGTACCTATTGCCGTCCAGCAGTCACAGACACAGGCACCCATTCCAATAGTTACTCCCTTATCAAAAACCTGTGACACTTTCCATAAAGTAAAGGAATGTTTTTTATCTAAATCCATTATTGCCCATGACAAACTACCTTCCATCGGGCGAACTAGCCGCTCACCCGCTACCCCACTACGCAGGTCATCTGCACAACACAATGCCCCCGTGAGCACTGCAGTTCAAGCAAATCTGGGGGGTTGCTCACACAATGCACTAAGTGGCGGGGGCCCCAACTGCCCAAGTATGACAACAACCGAGGGTAGCAGGGAAGTTCTTAGTCTCCCACAGGCAGCTTGCCCTTATGTATTGGTCTTAGCAGGAGTACCTTCACTCCGCAAAGATCTGACAGAAACATGGGACCTGCTTCACAATAAATGCGCTGATTGGCTCGGAAAATATAAAGGGTTTCGGGTGGCAAATATATGTGACATTATAATGGTACGGAGGATAGGGTGGGTCGGCACCTCCTGAAGAATATTAAGGGTGACTGTATAGTTATCAATTTTAGAAATCCAGCGTTGGTAAAAATTATTACTAACCTCGGAGGAGCTCAACACAGCGCACCCCACTTTTATCTGGTCACGACAGCGGGGTTATTTTTATAAGCCAGCATCAGGGATGGTAACCCATGACGCCCCTCCTCTGATTACGTATAACAGGTTTTCCACCCTGTCGGGTCCTGACAATCAGGATTGACTGGTCCCTGCATCAATATCTGACATGACTATTTCCTTACTTGTTACGCCTTTATGTTCAGGCAGAGACACCTCATCCATTGCTGACACCAAATCAAATTTAAATATCTTGAGTTGGAATGTCGCTGACTTGGCATCTAAAATTAACTTGGATGACTGGATAAAAATAGTTCAAACATATGATATACTCATGCTGCAAGAAACGTGAGCAACACTTGAATTACACCAAGAAGGATTTGAATGTTATAATATGATTGCCCCCGACCCCAAGATTGGACGCCCATCAAGTGGACTCTCGATCTGGGTTAAAATTTCCGCAGGTGGTATCGTTAAGGCTTTAACAACTGACAATGATAACTTTCAGGCGCTGATTTATACACAAGGTGTCTCCATTTGTTTTATTAACTTCTATAATAATGACTTTCAACACAGTCCCAAATGTGAACTTCACTAACTTGTTTAATTTTATCTCTCACTTACAAAGGCAAAGGTTGTTTGACAAATTAGTTGGTATCTGTCTAGGTGTTGATTTTAACGTTAGTATTTCAAGCAATAACAAACTAGGTAGGGATTCCCATACCAATAAACGCCCATGTAACAAGGGGGTAGAGTTGTTGGACTATTTGTCCAGCCATAACTTAACAAACATAATGTAAATTGAAGCTGTACCCCATAAAGATAATCTCATTGTACCAACATGTGGAGGGCGAGGTTGTGTCTCTAATATTGATTACGTGCTTATATCTGCTGCATTGGAAGACTATTTGTTAATGGCTGAGGTCATAACTCCTCCTTGGGCGATCATAATCTCATTGCTATAACACTGAGGGCCTGATTCTGATGCGGTTAGGAAAGCATTCCCACCTAGGGCCTGATTCTGTTGCGGTTAGGAAGGCCTCCTAATGGCATTTGCTCCTTCCAAATTAGATCGGGAACGTGTCTTCCCAACCCAGGGTCCAATTATGATGCGGTTAGGAACAAATGCTCCCATTGAAGTCAATGGGAGTCCAACCAAATCGTATCTGGAAGCATCCGGATGCATCGTACTCCGCCGGTCGGACTCTCCCGATCCGAGTGGGTCGGAAACCATTTCCAAACCGATTCAGTCAGGAACATTTCCAACCCACGTCAGAATCAGGCCCTAAGAGTCACCCCATGGCCATTATTTGTTAAAGAATGTGGGGCCAGTAACTTAGTGCCCTCCGCTGATAATCTAAGACTGACTTGGCGAGGTGTCGACAATAAGGATCCATTCCCTAGATTGATAAAACCTTACTCGACACTTATTGATATTTGTCTGTCACCATGCGATCATAACCCTGTGGTTATTAACGCCTTTTCCCAACTCTGTGCGGGTATTAAACAAATGATATCTAGACCGATAATTGAGCCCAATCGGGGTCCACGGTGGTTCAATAGTGCGTGCTCTAGAGCAAACAGAGATCTCCGTGGGGCCCTTGTGACGAGCCCAAGGGACTTGGTACTTGTGAAGTCCCTGAGGCATCAATATAGGTGTATCATGAAACAGCGGAAAGACAAGGTTTTCATAGAACGATGGGATAACCTTGCCAGTGCCGCTAGACTCAATAAATGGGGTGGTTTCTGGTCAGCAGTTAAGGATATGAGATCTGTAGGCCTTACATTAACACCAATAAGCTGTACCATTAGCAGCGAATCCTGGGTATCCCATTTTTCAAAGATCTATCAAGCAACGTCATGGAATGAGGATTTATACAACTACCAAGGTGCCTCAATGATTGAGATATCCGTGTCAGAAGTTGAGGATGTGATATATCAAAGCTTGGTTAATAAATCCCCTGGTCCCGACGGGCTACCGATAGATCGTATCAAATATAAACCTGAATTCTGGGCCCCCCTTTTACTTAATGTTTTTAATAACTTAACTGCTGCTTCAATTCCCAGCATATGGTCAACTAGTATTATTGTCCCTATTTTTAAAAAAGGCAACTGTTCCAACCCAGCTGCTACAGACCAATCTCCCTGATTGACAATACATTAAAAATCCTTGGGAGGATCCTGTTTAACAAGATTAGGTCCTGGGCCGAGGAGGAACACATTTTAAATTCTTGTCAGTTAGGTTTCAGAAGCAAAATAGGCACAGTCGAACAGTGCCTAAACCTTAACCTGATCATTGGTAAATATACCGTAGCACGGAAATCCCCTATCTATCTGGCCTTCATGGACCTCACTTCAGCCTTTGATTTTGTCAACAGGTCACATCTCTGGTCGATTCTTTTAAAATATGGGTTGGACAAGGTTTTAGTTCACTTTCTGGCATATCTACATAGGGAATTGAAAGCCCGGGTGCGGATCGGTAAAGGCGGGGAGGTTTCTGAGGACATCATTATTGGCAGAGGGGTCAGGCAGGGGTGCGTACTGGCCCCACTCCTATTTATCCTATATAACAATGATTTGCATGACTCCTTGAGCAAGCTTACCAATGATGTCCCTGCAATTAATGGCAATATCCTACCCGCCTTATTATATGCAGATGATGCGGTCCTAATGGGCCGCGCACCAAACGCACTACGTATTTTAGTACAGGGTTTTGTTGATTTTATGGCTGTCTTAGATCACCGTACAAATTTTAACAAATCCTTCTTAATGGCATACGGCCCAAAAAAGCACCTTGTTAATTCTATTTCCATAGGTAACGAACGTTTACATCGCACTTGCACATTTCCGTTTGTGGGGCTGGTGTTTTCAGCCACTGGTTCCTGGTGTGACCATGTGGCACATAGTAGGAGCAAGTTTGCCAAAGCAATTAACTCTGTCCTGTCACTTCCCCAACCCAAAAAAGTCGAGGTGGTACTATCTATCACTAAAATGTTTAAATCACAATGTATCCCCACTGCTACTTATGGTGCGGAAGTTTGGGGCTTCACGAGTTGCAGCGGCGTACAAAGTGAGGAAAATAGATTCTGCAGGAAATTGCTGGTGGCCTTGATTACCTCATCACAGTACATCTGTCACGGGAAGTTAAAACTGACATATATTGAGGACTACATCAGGGCTCGGCCAGCTATATTCTTGCTTAAAATCTGGTGGAATCCTGCGGCAACCCTCAATAGAAATATAATTACCGACTGCCTTAAATGTGAAAAGGGCATGGATATACCATGGATCGCTGCTGTAAGGGAAAGCCTAAATAGTGTAAACCTTGAGCACACTTTTTTAAATCTAAGTGACATGGGTGGAGTAAGCAAAAAATTGCTACAAAAAGCGCTATACGTTAAGTATAGCAGGGTAAGACACGAAAAAGAGCACCTGAAATCCTCAGTAGCAAGGTATATGTTCGTAGAAGATGTATGATCGCCTCCATCTCACCTGCCATCTAGTTACCTTCTAAAGAATACTGGTCATTGGGAAAGAGGCCTGTTGTTCAGCTAAGGGCAGATACTATGAAATACATGCTTTGTTTTCCCTTGGGGTTTAATGTTAAGCTCAATCAAATGCTATGCCCATGTGATAATTATGGCAAATAAACGATGTTACATTTCCTATTTTTCTGTAATTTTTATCAAATGTACACAAAACTGTTTTTGATTCCTTTTTTTAAGGAAACCGCCATTATTGTTTACAAAGCAGCCGAGGCAGGAATCCTTAAATTGGGGGAGAATGCTGTGGTTTGCCACATAGGTTGTTTCTTGAAAGCAGCAGTTCGTTCACGCACCTCCATGTGCACTCAAAGATGGCTCATTTTTATTATGTCTCTTGTTGCTTTAAATTACAATTTGGATGAGTTGTAAAATACATAGATGTCTACGTTTGTTTGCTCATCCATATTTATAATTTATGAGGATGTTTATGCGTACATTGTACAAGTTATCTTCTTTCGGGAAATACGTGAAATTTAAGCACTTTATAGTGTATATATGGAAATGAATGCACTTTATAGTTATATTGCACTGCCATGCTGCTACCCTGTACCAATATATTATTGTACTGTTGATGTATATTGATTAATGCTGTCTTTTTATGATATTGAATTATCGAATAAAGTACTTTGACTGACTGACTGTACTGTTGTTGGCCTTTTATAATGCTGCTGTTTTTCTTATATACTTGTGTTTTTAAATGCTTTATGTATTTTAATACTGATCTTTTTGACCTGTGCTTTTATGGATTCACTCTGCATCTGAATAAAGATTAATTGAACTGAATTGAATGTAGTGTGAGCATAAGTTTTAGAGTAAGGTTGGTTTTATTTGGGTAATAAGGGTGTACCTGGGAGAAGAGTAGGGGTCAGCTTTTAGGTTAATGATTTTCTTGATTGTGGGAGACTATATGGGGTATGTAGAGAGTCATTTGTTTATAAAATCATTGTTTTGCATAACATACACGTAGCATCGTGGATCAGGCAATTAAGCTGTTTATTTGCTATGTTTCAGAATTCCCTAAGAAGAGCCTTTGGAGCTCGAAATGCATTGGACAGATCAACTTTGTGCTTATTTATCCAACTACATTGATTTCAATCGACATACCGCTGTACGAAACCTAGAACAGCATACAGTTGGTATGTGAAATTTTGAATAAAGATTACGGATTGAATTTCACTCTCTCCAATGTGATAAAGCACATAAAGGCATGTGCTTCATGGTGAAAATATGAGAGTATAGGTCTACTATGGAATACCAGGATTATTTGGATACCTTTTGAGGGACCAGTTCCTGTTTTCGCAGTGCGACAGTGATGAGCAAGAGATGAGTGCTTTGTTTTGTATACTAATTTTAGAAAGTTGGCATTTTCTTACTTCAATCATTCTGTGTCCCTGGCTGTCCCTAGAATGGACGTATAGGTTGGATGATGGTTGGGGTTTGTGAATTCACTCTAGACAGTCACAGACAAAGGGATCTAAGATGTGCCCTGCATATCCTTATGGCCCATCAACAGGCCGATGGGTCTTCCTGAGCTAGAGTGGTGGGAGGAGTTGACACTTGCACCTGAGTAGGACTGTGCCTGTCCCCAGACAAAAAACTGCTAACCCCCTGTAGTGTGTCTGGAGCCAGGGCCTTGAAGGGCAGTGCCTAGTGCACTACAAAGACCTTCCTTTGAAATGTCCCTACTTCAAAGGCCAACATGGGTATAACAGTAACAGTAGAAACAGAAAGAGAAACATAAACCCTTCTGGACTGAGGACATTCTGCAAGGAAGAAGAGCTGTTGGACTGTCAGGAGGGACTGCTACTTTGCTGTATGGTTTGTTGTGATGGCCTGCTGTCTACTGCTTCTTGCCTGGAAGTGGGAGGACTGAACTTTACTCTCTGCATCTTGTTTTCTAAAGTTTCTCCAAGGGATTGAGTTGAGCTTGCCTCCTGTTGACAGTCTCAGAGCCATCAAAGAGTTCACCTGCATCTTGACACCAGCACCTGGGCTTCTCTGCTGTCAGTTCTAATCTGCCAAGTGAGGCCAAACCGAGACCTGGAGCCTTGGAGGTGATTCTGGTGCTGCATTCAAGAAATCGATGCATTGACTGCAAGTGTCACTTCAAAACCGGCGCATCTATGTTTAGTTGCCGTACTGCCACTGCCTGCACCGAAGTCGTGGTCCCCACTTGTTGAGTGTGCAGGCAGTACTCTTAAGTTTCAAGCAGATTTTCAGGGTATAGCGCTTGAAAGTACCGAATGCAGATGCATAGTCCATATTAAATTTAGTGGAGCTGGTGTCACCCAGCTCCTAATGAGCAAAGAACTTCATTTTAAACTAAAGATTACCAGCCACTCAAGGAGGGGACATTTCTGTAGGCTACATCCCTGGGAAAGTATGAGTAAAAAGACTATAGCTGGCATGATATGTTTTCCAGTTCCATTCCATGCATTTCTCTATTAACTCTATACATTTAATACAGGATGCAGACAGTGGCCCCATTGGGAAAGGGGTTCTGATCCACTCGACAGGTGATCTAGTGGAAAGTTACTGTACTCAAGACAAATGCCCCTTGAGAATTCATGTCTTTCATATATTAACTGCATTTTGTCACTTGGTGGGGTGTGAGATCCAGATAAGGAGTAAAGTATAGATTATTTAAATCAAAAGAGAGGAGGCAGAGTTCATTCCCAGTATAGAAATTCCGCATCTCAACAAGAGCCCTTTGGTGTCTAGTCAGCTACCAGAACTTAGGCCTTATTTAAAAGAAATGACGCATCACTCTGCCAAGGTAGTGATGCATCGAAATTTTATGCACCTGCATCAAAAAACCTTACTACACCATTTATGCGCCATATTTACAATAAGCGGCTCCATGATGCAAGGTCCCAAGAAATTGTCAGGAATTCTGACTCATCCATGGGAAGGATGCTGAAAGGCCTCCAACCGAAAAGTGGTGCATTGCTGCAGTTGGTCATAAGACTGACTCATCTACAGAAATGCTTAAAAAATCAGAGGTGATGTATCTTTTTTGACTGACGCGAGTAGCCTCATGGGTAGGGACCAATGAAACAAAGTGGTAAAAGTTGAAAAACGCATTTGCATTCTATTACATTGGTCCTGGATGTCACGGATAAAAGTGGACATAGTGTACTTATGTGTACCCCTATACCTACGTATGTGTCACATATTATATGAAAGTACAATGAGAGTGCAGAGAAGTCTGTGATGGAGTGTGATGTAATGTTAACTGTGTTGCCTACCTTATCTGTGCACTTATCCATTGAGGGGATGTGACTTGATTGCAGATTACACAGTTTCAAGTCACCTCAGCTGCTCAGATACCTATGCCATTCCCAATGCATCACTCCTATGCCTGGGTTGTAGAGACGTAGGAATTTTGATGCATCTCCAGCTCAGCGACGATCTTCCAGAAGAAGCGTCACTTTAGCAAAATGTCATTAATACCACTGCATCAGTGTTACGGGGGATTTTAGGTGGGAAGGCTTACCTTGCATACATTAAAACTAACGCAAAGCAGGCAATTCTGATGAAGGTAAAAACCGACGCAGGCCAACGAAAAGTGAGGCATCTGCCTACATGCATCACCTAGTAAATATGAGCAAAGAAAAGTGCCACTGCTGCTTCAAAAACAATTACACAGGAGCGGTGCAAGCTCCTTCTAAATATGCCCCTTAGTGTTTGCCTAGCAAGCACATATTGGGGCATATTATCAAGGGGGTTTATCTCAGTTTTTTTGGCTTTAAAAGCCAAGAAAGCAGAGATAAAATTATCTCCCTATTACCTAGCTGTCGCTAACACCAGTTAGCGACAGCTAGTAGGAGATAGCGACCATCTTGGGCCCCACTTTGCATGTCAGTGATATTTATCACTAATGACATGCAAAGTGGGCGGGCCAAGATGTTAGCGACTGGAAACAGTCGCTAACATCGCTATCTCCTATTACCAACTTTTGGAGATATTCGCGTTAAGCGCGAATATCTCCAAAAGATAACACCTGCCCTGAGCAGTTCTTAGCCATGTTATCCAATGGGAGGTGGATAACATGGCTAAGAGCATTAGCTCGGTAATGCATGAATATCGCTGACTTTTCAGCGATATTCATGCATTGCGGCCGTTTTTTATCGCATTTGCGATAAACCTTGGTAATACCAAGGTTTATCTGCGATAAAAATCGCCGCAGCGCAGCGGTAACATTTTGTCTCTAACCAAGCAATAGCGATAATTATCGCTATTGCTTGGTAATATGCCCTATAGTTCGTACCTCGATGTTCTGAACAGGGAAACAAATGAGCCAAAAAAACATAAAGGTCCATAGTGTTATGGTTGCATCAAACAGCTCTGGATTTGTGCCCTTGCACAACATTTATTTTCAACAAGTCAGGGATTTGTTTTGTGTTGGTAGTTTACAAGTGATTTTTATATTCTCACATACATTAAAACAAACAATGAAATCCTTCAGAATTCTGTAGGCTTATGGGACACTTCCAAAGGATTAAATAAACTTTCCAAAGCAGAGCCCTCTTACTGTACTGCGACGGATGCCAGACTATGTAGGATTTGATTTTAATCTGTGTGTTCCTTTTTATTTCATTATAACTCTACCTCAGACACCTGGCATTTTGACGTCTTTGTCTCGTAGCTTATGCATCCATCTCTCCTAAAGCTCTGTTTCTATGGCTTTAGCCTCAAATATATCCTTTCTTATTCCTTAGTGGCTACGTAATATGTCTGCTAAACTATTTTAAATATTTGTCAGTTAGATCTGGGGAAGAGTCCCAGTCTTTTGCATGGGATGCTCATGACATTTGGTGGTATTGGTGGCTTATGAAGTATTTATTTGTTGATTTGGTGAGTTGTCAGATATAATAAATTGAATTATGGCCCTCCATGCAAAAAACTTTCTAACAGTTTATTGCATGTAGGGTCATAATGTAATTTTTATAACATTAGTAAAATAAATGTTAAAATGCAAGATTTATTTGCGTTGTGAGTGGTTTATGGACATCTTGCTGTGCTACATGGCTTAAAGTAAATAAAAAGAAAGCATTATGGTGAAGCCAACATTAATTGCATCATATCACTTTTTAGTTCACTTTAACCCATGTTGCACTGCAACCCGTGCTACCAGGACCGCTACAACATCTTTACAAAACATTAGCAAAGCCAAATAGGTGCATGAGAGCTATTTGGCTTTGATAATGTTTTTTGAAGATGTTGCACATCACCCGAACAAAAGCCCTTAGGTGTCCAGTCAGCTAGCTAGAAATTAGGGGCTAATTATGCTAGACTTGCAGCGGTGCAATCGTCTGCCGACAGCCCTATTACAACGAGAGCAGTTAGGCCACCCTGGGATCTGATCCCTGGTGGTGGTGTGGCGGTCCTGGGCCCACAATATGCTTGGCAGGGCTGCTCAGACGTGAGTCCCTTGCTCACTTTGCCACTGGATTCAAGCAAGCCGGGCTGAAGACGGCTGGAATGCCAGAAACCGGTCCTCGGAAGCTTGTTTCCGTTCCAGGGAAGGCATGGCTTGGCAGTTCGGGCTGGACTGTTCCCATGAGGCACAGGGCCAGACTGATCTGCATATAGCCATGTCTGAACTGGGGTGGCAGGGTGGGCTAAAGAACGGTGATGCATCAAACCCAGATCTTTTGACTGGGTGTGAGTGTTTGAT
This sequence comes from Lissotriton helveticus, assembly GCF_964261635.1. NCBI lineage: Eukaryota > Metazoa > Chordata > Amphibia > Caudata > Salamandridae > Lissotriton > Lissotriton helveticus. Next base: position 857,883,334 of record NC_136065.1, read on the forward strand.
TGGTTCAGATGCTCCGTCCATCACCACCCCCTTTAGGACCACTTTCGCCGCAGTCCTGCCAAGCATATTACTAGTTTCTTCTCTGCCACGGTTTTCATGGAGGTTCCACCACCATGAAAACCGTTGTGGAAAGGAAACCAAGAGGGCCCTACAGGAGCCCCTGTTGTCTCGGGCCTGGGTATGCATGCAGGGGGCACATGTTGTTCCCCCCTGTGTGCATGCACCCCAGTACCTGCACAGCATGAACTACAGCAGTCCATGCTGTGCAGGTACTGATTTTGACCTTCGAATAGCGGTGTCTCTTTCGGAGGCACCGCCATAGGTATGCCAAAGAACCACTTGCCAGACCAGGGGAAAACTCTTAATCTGGCGGGCGGTTCAACTATGGGTATGGCTGCGTGGGAGCGAGGCGATCCCGCTCCGCACCATCAAACTCGTAATCAGGCCCTTAGTGTTTGCCTAACAAACACATATAGTTTGCACCTTGGTTTTCTGAACTAAGAGATAATTCAGTTAAAAACAGAAAAGGTGAATAGTGTTAGAGGTGCATCTTACAATGCACTCAAGAGACTTAAGAAGATAATTACATCCAATTTAGCACAAACCAAACTACATATCTTGCATTTTGGACTCCATATCGATTGGCTTCCTTAGGTTTAATAGACAATAGTACAGTGGTGGCTCCTCGAGGGAATGCTGCGGGGCGGCGGGGCAAGGGAGGGGCAGGGTGGGGGGTAGTAAACTCCGGCATACTGCTGACCGGACTTAAGTGAATGGAATTTCAAATGGCGATGCAGCATACGCAATGTAATTCATTTTATTTATTTATTCACTTAACTTCGGTCAGCCATATGCCGGAGTTTACTACCCCCACCCTGCCCGTCCCCCGCCCTGCACCTCCGCCCGCAGCACTCCCTCGAGGAGTCGCCAGTGCAATAGTATCTTTTGGAGTTGTGAAACTGAGAAGGCTGACTTATGCCTTATGTACTATGACTGCCCCTTACTTTCCACCTTCTGGGGAAACATTCACAACATTATCGATGAAATCGTTCACACCAAACTCCCCAGGAATTTCTCAATCTCCTTTTATGATCCCTGCAGCCCTTTACATATTTCCTTCCTGTAAATGGAGGAGTACTTACTCCTAAATCTGATGTTTATATTGGCTCACAAGACTAATCTTTCCTCCTGGAAATCTCTAAACAATGCTTCGAGTAATACCTGATGGGGATGGCTTCATTACATCAGGGGAGTACAGTCGACTATGTCCACCCATTACCCCTGTTTCCCTAGCAACAAATCCTGGTGAATCTTCCTTGACCGCTATCTAAAGTTAGTTAAACCCCCATGAATTCCTCTTACCGCTGACATGTAACACCATCAATTTCTGATATTACCTAATTGTATTGCAAATGTCGAGATAATGCCTAACATTTGATTGTCCACTAGATCTTGTTTGCCCCAACTCAATAACATGACTTGTATATGCTTTGTATATTTCACCGAGGCAACATTTCCCTCCACTTCTCCCCTCCATTCTATATACTTCTATATTTTAGTTCCCATCTTTGCGGCCAGCCAACTAGTGTCATTCATATTTTGGGATTTACTTTTCTATTTAGTTCAATGTGTAACAGAGTTTTCTTGCTATTTTGAAATGATCAATAGCTAAGTCTTTACACCATTTTTTGTTAGCCACATTTTCTGTGTAGGAAAACTAATAAAAAAACCGGTGTGCTCCATTTTATTTCATTATAACTCTACGACAGACATTTTGATGTCTTTACCTGTTAGCTTAGGCATCCAGCTCTCTCGACCCTCCATTTGTATGGCTTTATCTTCAAAATATGTCCTTTCTTATTCTTTACAGACTATATAATATCTGTTATACTATTTTAAATATTTTTCAGTTACATCTGGGGCAGAGCTCCAAGTCTTTGCATGGGAGAGCTACATGGCTTTGTTAATGTGTTTTAAAGATGTTGCTCAGCAGTACAGGCTGCAGTTTGTAAAGATGATATAAAATAAAAGCACTATAGCAGGGCATGTGTTTACCGCATAATCTCGCTTTTTGTTTACTTGAAGCCATGTTGCACAGCAGCCTGTGCTGATGTGTAGCATCTTTAGCAAACATTAACATAACCAATTAGCTTTGCGAGAGCTATTTGTCTTTGTGAATGTTATTTTTTTGTGGCTGGTGGGCGGGCCAAAGGGAGCATTAAAAAAGACAATTTTATAAAACAAGCCATTCAAGGGAAGTGCGGGGGAAGAGAGAGCACTCAGCAAGAATGGAGGTGCAGAGAACAACATGAGAGAGCGGGACATTGACTGCAGAGACATGCACTCTACAAGAGTGCATGTCCACTCTTGTGACAGACAGGAAACTTTTAGGTCCAGGCTTCATGGCAGACACGACCCTGAAGCTCCTGAAGGAAGCAGGAAGGAGCAGGAGGTGCAGACCAATCAGAACCAAGGAAATGAGAGCGATGTGGGAGGCGACCCAAGGTAATTAATAGTGAGTTTGTTTTTGATTTAAATGAGATTTTACAAGCACAGTTCAATAGCTTTGCAGTCAAAATCAAAAAATATATAGTCCTGAGGTTGGATAGACCTTGCATGCAATAACTATTTATCATTGAATGTTAAAAACATATTGTTCTGTGACTGAAAACATCTGATCACACACATAGAGCAGAATCTGATTAAATATCAAGACAGAAAGGTCATATCATGTAAAGTATCGCTTTTCAGTCTGCTCATTGAGCTGCTATAACCATAGAGTTAGAAATCCTAGCAATCCTGACAGATGTTCTTTTATTTCTAATCTTTAAACGTATACGCTTCTTTTGCTTACCTCGCAAATGGAGGGTAAGTTGGTATCTCAAGTTATAACATGCCTTTGTTCGATTTTGAATTGTGTTTTATTTTATTTCTTATTGCAAGTGTTTAGTCAATCATTTTGATCAATACAGTGATTTGTGTGTGACTATGTAATTCGGTAGTGGTTGTTAACCTTTCAAAATGTATTATCTTTAGAGTGTTATGTTCAGGTTGATTTTGTTTCTATTGTGAATATTTTATGCAAGTTTTCTGTTTTAAAAAATACCCGTGGATTTTCATGGGAATAATGAGGCCTGTTTAAATTGCTCCTCGGGTTCAGATAAGCAAGCATCTTAGGTTTCCAGGACTTTGTGTTGATGTAGAGCCACATACTTTAATCAATTAGTCACTCAATCAGGGTTGGAAAAGCGCAACTACTCATCCTCAACAGTCACAAGGCGCTAGGGGGGGGGGCTCTGTTGAGTACTGGGGTCATCAGAAGATCCAGGTCTTGAGGTCCTTCCTGAACTGGGGCAGTGTGGGGGTTTGTCCGAGGGGGAGGTCATTCCAAGCCTTGGCTGCGAGGTAGGAGAAAGATTTTCCTCGCGTGGAACGGTAGCCAGAGAGAGGTCGGCTGATCATAGGTGTCTTTTGGCTGCGTGGAAGGAGAGGCTGTTGTTCAGGTAGGGCTGTCTGGTGTTGTCAAGGGCCTTGCCTGAGTGGGTGAGGGGTTTGAAGGTTATTCTTCTTTCTACTGGGAACTAGTGGAGATCACAGAGGTGTTGGGCAATGAGGCTGTGGCACGGGATGTAGAGGATCAGTCTGGCTGAAACGTTCTGGACAGTCTGGAGTCTGCAGAGGGGTTTCTTGATGATTCCAGCATAGAGAGTGTTGCCGTAGTCCAGTCTGCTACTGATGAGAGCATGCATGACCATTTCTCTGGATTCGGGTGCGATCCATCTGAACATTTTTCGAAGCATGCAGAGGGTGTTGATCTGGCGGTACATTGTGAGCAATGAGTTTAGTATGATTCCGAGGTTTCATGCGTGGTCTGATGGAATGGGGGGATTTCCGAGGGCAGGGGGCCACCAGGAGTCGTCCCATATGGAAGGGGTGGAGCCAAGGATGAGGACTTCTGTTTTCTCAGATTTTAGTTTTAGGCAGCAGTTCTTCATCCAGCTGGTGACGGCCTTCATCCATTCTTGGAAGTTGTGTTTGGTGATGTTGGGTTTGTTGGTGAAGGAGAGGAACTGGGAGTCGTCAGCGTAATCGATGATGTTGAGTCCATTGTTCCTGATGATAGTTGCGAGGGGGCCATGTAGATGTTGAAGAGGGTTTTACTGAGGGTGGAGCCCTGGGTCACTCCACAGTTGGTCTCTGTTGTTTCAGAGATATAGGGCTGGAGTCTGACTCGCTGAGTTCTGCTGGTGAATAATGAGCAAGTTGAGTGCCTTTCTGCGGATGCCGGGGTCGCAAAGTTTGGTGGCTAGGTGTCTGAGCGTGGAGGAGGGCTTTGAACACCATGCAATAGAGAGCTCAGGGCTCAGGGGACAACCTGCAGTGGTGGAGCTGCCCGGGGGAGAGCAGTCACACTGACCAGGTCCGTGGTCTTGCTCCACATTCAATCAATGGCGGCTCCTCTGCTAAGCTGGAGGAGCGGTGCCCACTGCTCTAAGAGCAGTGAAAAAATGAAAAATATAATGATAATAACAGAGTTATTATCATTTAATTTCTCGTACCGTCTAAGAGGCTATGTTAGAGTGGGGCTGGGGTCACAGGGAGAAGGAGTGGTTTTTGCACCATAAGTGAACATTACAATTTGGCCGGCCATCTTGGGCCTAACAATCATCCGCACTTAGCATTTTCCCACCTGGCTGTGTTTCACATCTGGGAAGAGACCAGTACCAAGGCTCCCAGGCACTGTCTGAGCTGCCAAACAGGCATCTGAGACCAATCGGGATGCAGCTGTCATACTGGTGACAGCGATGTCGTGATTGGCTTAGGGGAACCTGTGTGCTGCCGGTAGCCAGGAAGAGAAAAAGACGAAGAAGAAGCTGCACCCATAATGAGGTAAGTGTTTGTTTTTAGGACTCGCCACCACAGCATCACTCAGTGCCACCACAGCATCACTCAGCATCACCACAGCATCACTCAGTGCTACAAAAATATCACTCAGCACCACCACAGCATCACTCAGCACCACATCAGTATCACTCAGCATCGCCTTTATACTAGTACACCACCACATCATCATCATTCAGCAAGACCTGAGTATCATTCAGCATCACCTCAGCATCATCTCTGCACCAGTCACCACCACTGTTCCCACCAACCTGTGGGCCTGCACGCACAATGGTCACCCGGAGCGCGCAGTGTCCTGGATTAAGCGCGCACACAGCTCACAGACATCGCTATGAGACCGGTCGCGCCGCCGCTTTTAAAACGCGAGTGGTGCGAAATCCAGACGGGAGGCAGAGTGTTGCAGGCAAGCAAAGCCCATTGTGCTCAAAGTGCTTCAGCTTCAGCCCCTCTCCACACCCCCACCGTCCTGTGTGGACCCCCGGGCTGAGACAGCTTCGGGGGCACACAACAGCCGCCCGAGTACATCACAGGTCTTTAAAAGACCATTTACACGTTAATGAGCTTTGTCTTTTTTTTCACCCCTTCGTAGCCCCTGCGTCTCCACACTTCCCACTGGCACAAAGGGAGAAAGCACGAATATGCAAGAGGCAGAGGGGGCATGAAAATCATCGATTGCAGTTAGCCGGCTGCGCCCCGCAAAACAGACAGTTGCAATTTCTTATCAAGTGTGTGTGGGCCGCCTTGGTCCGGATTTAAAGAGGGGCGTAAAATAAGAGTAGTTGCTGGCAATAAACAATTCCAAATTATCTATGCTTCAGCTTTGTATTCCGACCTCCTCCAAGTTCAACGCAGGGCTCCTTTATGAATTGTTCTTTAAAACCAAGTGTGTGTCCACAGCAATGTATGGTGCAGGGATATGGGGGATAAGCGAAGCCCATAGTATCTAGCTTTGTGAAAATAAATTCCTCCGTTATTTATTAGCTGTCCCTCAGCCCACTTCTACGTTTGTATGCCATCAAAAACTGGGCATACATTACATCTCAGATCCTATTAAAGTTGAACCGATTTTATTGTGGCATAAAGTGTGGTCAACCGATGAGACAGGTTTGAACAGGGATGTAATTTGGGATTGTCAGAGTCTTGAGGGGGCATTAAGGTTTCCCTGGCTTAGGTATGTAAAGAAATTCCTGACTGATATTGGGCACACAGAATATTTTGACTCACCAGAAAGCCTAGTAACTGTTTTGCACTTTTTAGAAAGTAAGCGCTGGACGGAGGAGAAAACCAAAATATCAGCAATGGAGAATCATTTGATTCTCCAGGGACAGGGTATCCATCCATATTTGAAACAGGTGCAAAGCTGTTACTCTCGTATGCTATTGACCAGATTCAGGGGGGGCACCTTTTTCAGAATGATTATGTTTCCGGACTTAAACTGCTGGTTCAAAAATCTCATTTCATGTCCGTGTGATGATGTCTCAGAACAGTCAAGTTTACATTGTATATTATTTTGCAAGTTCTACACTTTGCCAAGGAAAATATTTTTAATACCAATCTTAAAATGCTGGGGTTTGAGGCAATGTAGGACTGCTTTAATGAAACTGCAAATGTTGGAAGACGAACTGACCGTGTACCTTGTGTCATCTTTAGTAAAATCCGTAATCAAATCCAGGATTACAATGAATTAACCTAACAAAAAATTGTATCTTTCTGGTATCAATTGTGACTCTCCCATTGAAATGTATCATTTATCTTAATTGATTTTATACATATAATGAATAATGATGTCAATGTATATTTATTGTTTTATTGTGCTTTTATGATTTTTAATATAAAAATTGAATAAAGCTGTTTTTGACTTGAATTGTTCGTTGTGCCATCAGCCCCGGGAGATCAGAAGGTGTTTGTGAATTGTTTCAAGGAGTTGTCTGTGGCGGAAGAAAGCCATGTATTCAAAACATAAAGCGCACTTAAATGGTCCTATTTTTCCATCAAAATGTCACGCGGGGCTGATGGCTCTGAGGATAATTGTCACATGAGCGCGAGCCACGTTTTGTATGAACAGAGAAATGGAAATGAAACCCTCCACCGACACGCATGGAGAGGTGAATAATGGGGTGAAATCTACGAGGATGTGTGTGTTTTTTAATAGATGTGCACGGTTATAGAATACACTGCTCTGTTAAGTATTTTTTCAGTATTCAACTTTTTAATTTTTCTTGAATTTCAAAATAATTTTTTTATCTGTATTAAGGGTGATCGAATTTATTTTTTTAACTTTGGCTCTGACTTACCCTAGCCTAGCAGGACTGCCTAGGAAATGCTGTTTATTACTAAATCTGACACTTAAAGGACAATAACAATTACGCCACGCGCATAAAGGGAACGTCTTTTGCAGGCCAGCTACTAGAGGCTCAGGTAGCAGGGGCTTTTGGAGGCAGAGGGAAAGAGGGGGAGAGAGCTGAGAGGGAAAACAGATCAAAGTAGGAGGGAGTGTATGTGTGCCTAGAGAGAGACATAAGCGATCAGAGGCAGAAGAGAGAGGGAAGATACAGAGAATGGATAGATGGAAAGATAGAGAGCAAAACAAGGGAAGGAGCAGGGCGGGCTTGGATATTTTTGCCAACCTTTCTCTGAGTGAGCTTCCAGCTCTATGCGGATATTCTGAAGTTTTGAAATCCATTAGGGATTTCTCAGGCTCCCCAGAGCACATGAGGAGTGACTTCAGAAACCTTGTGTGGTTTGACTAAGGTAGAGTAGGAGTGTCCCACCCCAAGTCCATCAATGGCTGCTCAGGCAGTGATGGGATGAACACCAATTCCATCTCTAACCCTGCCCCATCAGAGTCCACGCCTCATCCCTCGGGCCGGCAAATCGAATTGCAGTGTCCAACGGTGGCTTGCGGCCTGAGTCTGCCTGCCTACAGCCAGCCTTGCACACCAAAGTTGCTGCCTGCAATGGAAAACCCAAAAGCGCAAGGCCAGAAGTAGTTAGTTATGGGATCCCAGTCTACTGCCACTGAAGATGTCCAGGGTTTCATCAGCTGGCAATTGACATGCATAACTGGATGGTGGTAAAACAATAATTTTATAATAAGTTGACAATAATTTGATAATCATGTGACATATATACATTCAGGTAGAGTCATGATGGGTCATTCACATATTGAAGGATAGGTACTGATGAATAGGACATCAGCACACTTTGTAGCATTGCTGAGTGCAGGCTCGAGGCAGAGACTCAAACTCTAAACGCTAGACTATTTTCATGATGTGCACAGTACAAGCTAATGCGCAGACAGGTTGTAAATGCGCTCCACACTGGGATTTGATACAGTTAATACTTGTTTTTTTTTGTAGCATTTATTCAGTCTAGGTAAACTTGCTGGCGAGTGTCACTCATAGTCGTTGAAATGTCACTCCTATTTACACTGAATTTATGAAAATGTCACACATAGCAATCTGAAACCTTGGCAGCTCTGGATTAAATTGCAAGGAGTATCTGGCAGTGAATTAAAGAGGGCGATGTTAAATTGCACTGGCAGAGGACTTCAGAGCCAGAGCTTCGGGCACCGGCATTCTTCTATTTACAAATTAAGCATGAACTTTCTATACTTCCTCAACAGGAAGTGATATCCAAGACAAACAGGTTTGTCAGTTCTTTAACTTAACGTATTTCTAGAAGTGCAGCAACGGTAGAGCACATTTCCCTTGGAACAGCATTCACCCTTGGACACATCTATACTCCATATGAACCATTTATTTTCTGCCACAGCAATTATGGAACATATCTACCATGGCTCAGTAACAATGGGGCATACTACTAATGGGCACAGCATATTGAGCATCTTCATGAAAACCCATTGACATGCCCAACATAAATGAGAGCTCGAAGTTTAGCACTTTACTAAACCAGTTATCATTGTCTACAAGTAAAGTAAGCCTGGTTAATATGCAAATTACATTACTACATCGGAAGATTTATTTTAGTATGTGGAGTCCAGTGTTGATTGCCGTACAGTACAGTACATACTTTAAATGATCATAGTCAATTATCCCTCTGAGCGGGCTCAATTAAGGCTCAGATTTGAGATTTTCAGAAACAAATGAGATTGATCACCTTCAGCTAATACTCACTGCCAGTGCTCATTGAGGCGCTGTGCCACTCCATTTGACGAGTAGTTGTGTGCTCTTGGTTCAGGTCTTTTTTAGGGGATTCCGGGTGCAGAGTATACAGTGTCTCATACTCTTTGTACAGTGATTCTGGGACATACTTTACTGGGCACATAACATCTGAGACCTGAGGTTTGCTGGACAAAATCTTCTGAGAACTGATGACTCATGGCAAACAACCACAGAGTGCAGGAACTCAGACAGCACAAGTGTGGATCATGGTTTATTCTGACACAGTAAGAGTTTTTTTTCCCTGAAGTGCAATATGATGGGGTAAATCTCCCTGGTATAACAGTGTATTTTTTTTCCCACTCTCCGAAGACTGATATACGTTATACACAATTGTCTCCTACGTGTCATAATGGACCTTTATTAAGGTTTCAGGAGACAAATGCTTCAGCATACTCATGCCCACACCTCAAGCAATATTACAACGAATCACCCTTTACAGGTTCAGCTGAAAATCTCTTAACCCAAAAAATTAAAAAAAAGAATTGTGAAATGTATTTGACTCTATTCTTACTGAGGAACTTGCCAAGATATTATATGATAACTGGCTAATCAGCTAGGCGCCCGTAGCAAATTCTCTCTAATTCTCCAATGACAGTAGACATTTTTTTGTACACATTTTTAGTTCCGGTAATAGATGCACCTTACAAGAAACAGTTTAATCTTAAAAGAAATAACATGCAGACAGCATTAGTTGCTGAGATTAACAGGCGACCTGATTTCCTCTGATGTGTTTTAAGAAAAGAGGAATGCTGTGCGGATTTCGTAGGGTGTGAAAACACGGATCCAAGAATGTCTTTCATGTTGATTTTACTTTTCATTGAGTGGAATCAAGGTGGCATAGATAGTTGTTTTCCCATTCAACAGTGAGCTGGGGAGAGGTATTATGATCTGAACTGTGGGACTGCTTTCAGTGCCTGACATAGAAGGGTTCAGAAGAGGATAATTAACAACCTACGCAAGAAAAGTAAATTGATCCTTTGCGAATGGAAACCTAAGTAGAGTAGATCCAGTGTGCACAGGGTGTGTCAAGGCAGTGTGATGTAAGCTCTGGAAAGATCAGTTCTGTCTGCTCGCACTCTTGGGGTTTACATCTGTGGGAGATTGGTAAGATAAGTTAGCTACTCGCGTTCCTTTGAAATCAAGGGCTGCTTTGCCTAGTAACTGCCAAACCCAAATAAAGTACAATTTCTTCAATCTAGTAAGACCAGAAATGTCACCACTGAATAACAGCGAAGCATAGAGGAATTTCGAAAACACATCCTCGGAAAAAAGTGCTGATGTCAGTGTTTTTCCTCCGAGATGAGGGAATGCTCTTTATGGGTCCTAGTCACTACGATTCTGGTGTGACTGTGGAACTTTCCCTTATTTGGCTGAAACAGTATGGTAGCAAACTATGGCTTTATAACTGGCTTGATTAAGGGCAGTATAAACTTATTATCTCATATAATATCAGAATATACACAACATCGTTTGGCTTTGGTGTAGTCGACATAACTTGGCGTTCTTTACTGCACAAACATATCAGTCTAACATAGGTATAAGGGTACTGGCACTCAGGGCTGTTCTTGCCAAGAAGCTTTGTGCAACAACTAACCTGTTTGAATGGCTACTCACTTTCACTCATTCATTGAATGTTTTAGTTTTTTTCCAGACAATGCATGTCTCTGCGAGGCTTTTCTTTACTATGATCCCCAAAATAACCCTTTCTAGACTCTCTCCTACTCTACCCCTCCTTGCATCATCTGACACCTCTTTTACTATACCGATCCCCTAAAACAAACCATTCTAAACTCTTCCCTCTGAATCCTCCCTGCCCAAACTCCTTTTTACTCATCCAAAAGCCTCCTCCTACTGCAAAAAAATAAATAAATAAATCTTTCACACTTTTATCCCTCCACTATCCTTTTCAATCAAAATTAACAGACTAACATGTTTACTTCTCAACTTCCATATTCAACTATACTAATTCACCATTAATCCTTTATGGGTTCCGGAGTGGCGTGCTACTCGCCCAAAAAGCGCTTCAACACCCATCAGGGGTAACAAGTGCTATATCAATGCAAACCTTTCTTCCCCTTTTATCCCTCCGCTATCCTTCTCACTCCAAATAACTGAGTAATATCCACCACTGAAATTACTTCATATTTCACCATATTAATTTACCACTAATCCTTTATGGGCTTCCTGAATAGTGCGCATCAACACCCCATCAGGGATAACAAGCGCTTTATAAATACAAAACATTTTCCTCCTCTAATCCTTCTGCTATCATTCCAAACCCAAATAACTAACTAACCTATCCACCACTTAAACTTTACTTGCATATTTCACTATACTAATTCAACACTAATCCTCTATCGGTCCCGGAGTAGTGTGCTACTCACCGGAAAAGCGCTTCAACGCCTTGTCAGGGGTAGTAAGCGCTATATAAATGCAATTACAAAACAATACAATAAGGTATCCTTTCTCTGGGAATACTTCAGTGCTCTCCCACTTCATGTACGTCGGTGAGCAGGAATCTCTGCCAACAACAAAACGGAATAATAATAGTCATGCTGTTTCATTCACAAAATGTCCTTCTTGCGCACTCTTTACAAAAGTATAGCCTAACTAAAATGCCTTTCTTCGTCATAGTCCCAAAGTGTACTCCCCTGTGTAACCAATTCATGTAATTGCGTGTATATCTAAATTGAAAACCTGCCTTAAGACATTTCATGTGGCGCCACATGTGTGGAAATGCACTCTCTTTTCACTTTTGTAAGCAAATGTTTGGAGTGATAGTTGACGCTGCAACCACATACGCAGTCTGGTTCCCGGCGCACATAGCCTTAGTTGCAGTGCACAGAGACCTTATACTGCCGCACACAGAGGAAAAAAATTTGAGGGAACATTGGTCACCACCACCACTACCACCTCAGCATCACTCAGCACCACCTCAGTCTGCTCTTGGAATCTGGCATCTGTTGATTCTCCCCTAGCGTCTGGCCGCTGCTAGTGTTATAATACAGGTACTAGTTCCCAACATTCACCCTCCGATTGTTTATGCCCCCTCAAAAAAAGCTTTAACAAACAACCATTGGAAAAGGAAAAAACAAGTTGCCAGCATTGCAAGAACAAAAGAAAACTGAGGAATTTTTGTATTGTAAATACTTTTTTTAATATGGTCATTCAGTTGTACATAATGCCTTCTTGGTCATATATAAGGTAACAAAAATGCTTCTGACACTATTTTATTATAACTTTTCAGCATGCTGCATAGCAGCCACACTTCTCAACAGCACAGCCTGAAGACATTGGCAAAGTCAATAGCTCTGGCTAAACACTTATAAGGCCCAAAAGGCGAGACCTATTGGCTATGCCAATGCTTGTTTAATTTGTTAACGCCGCCGCCCTGCCACCCCCGCTCTGTAGTTGCCACTCCATTCAATGCCTTTTGCTTGCAGGTAGCTGCCACGAGATTCCCTTTATTAGAAATTACACAAAGCGCTGCACGCATCACTTATACAGGCCCATTTGGAAGGGACATGGTGTGCATTCCTGCGGAGGTGAATAGAGTTTTGACATCCAGTTCGTGATCTGGTCCTCACTTGCAGATTAACAGGATCTGGCAACTATGTACTGTTGATATCCTTCAATGCGGGCCACCACTCGGCATCTCACAAGAGAGGGCTCTGTTGGTCATTTTAGGCTGGTAAAGGAAAGGGAAAGTGATGTAAATAGCCATTTTCACTGGGTATCTGACAATCTGTAGTTTGTTTCAGGTTAGAAAGGTTGCTTACTGGTTACTGGTGTCATTTTTCACACTTCTGTGTCGCCCTAGATAGTCTTGTAGTCAGACTCAAGGCAGTTAGAGTTGCTTGGTTACATTTTTTACATTTTCTCAAACTAATATATTGAAATCATTTAAAGGACTATGGAACTTGCAACTCTGTCAAAGAGTTTCACTAACGAGGGACAAATGACCAGAGTCAAAATAAACAAGATGCTCTAATTAGCATTTTCATAGCAGGTGGAGAAGACTGTCATGTCAATAACGAATTTCAAAAGCCTAGGAAAGAAAAGGCAAAGGCTGGAAAACCATCATCTGGGGATTCGGATCCGTGCAATGAGACAATAAAGCAATGGAGATGTTTGGTGGAATCTAAGGATGAAGGCCATTGTAAGACAGAAAGGAATAAAAATAATGAGGGTAGAATTTCTTAGAGCAGCAAGGAGGAATCAAAAGTTTTGACAGCCAGAGATGTATTAATAGAAATGGAGGTCATATGAGGTCAAAACAAGTGTCTTCCGGGCTTCCACTCTAAACAGCACTGAGATGAACTGAAGAAAGCAGAAAAGAAACAAAATAGTTTTAACAAGCGTATAACAGTCACCCAACAGCAGAGGTAGAAGAAGGTTAATTTAATGATGCTCTGAACTTTAATGAGGATGATTGTCATGTTGAACATAAAAAGCGCTCTAAATTTCAGGAATTCTCTTTAGAGATTGATGTGCCGGTAAGATTGCTGTGATTCAGTGGACATGTTGTGATTGTTGTGATTGAGGACATTTTGTGATTGAGTATGTTTAACCCCTTGACCGCGGCAAAAATTCCGCCGCGGTGCGGGTGATTTACGGCATGGGCGTGGTTCGGACGGCCCCCGGCCGTCCTCCGCACACGCCCACCTTGACGTCGGCCGGCCGCCCGACGCATGGAAGGGGTTAATACTTGGTCAACGATCAGTAGTTCCCTAACCATGAGCCTTCTTTACAATGCCAATGCCCCGTCTGTGCGTCACTTTATTTGACGCACCAGTGGAGCAGTTTGCCTGTGCATAATTAGAATGCTACGTAAAGTCACCCTGCGTAACTTTTCGTGGCCTTGTAAATATGGGCCCCTTTCATGCATTACCTTGGGAGAAAGGGACATCCCATAGGTGTTGCTGTGGATGTTCCCATGCAACATTCACGGACCCTGACACATTCCCAGATTCACAAAGTTGTGTAAAGCTAGGAATTCATCAGAATCCTATTCCTGGTGAAACGGGGAAAAATACGATTATTTCTCCTTCTTTTTACCTCTTTCTATGCGTGCTGCATTTTGCCAGCATGCACAGAAATAGGGAAATGACAATATGATTGTTATTGCACAGGAAGGTGTCCCTCCCTGCACAAAAACAGTAATCCCCGCATCTCAGGCACCCTTACAACATGACACAAGAGTCCCTGCGCTGGCGCATAGAAGCCAATTGTGCACCAGCGCAGGGGAAAGCACACGGATGCATCGTATTGTTAGTACAACGCATGCCCGTGCTTTTAAAATGATGCACCTCGGCCCAGCAAAATGCTGTGCAGCGCCGTAACACTTTTTTGTCAATTAGGCCCCATGTTTTAAAGTATATTCAGTTTAAATTGAATAAAGCCACAGAACCCAAGGAGACCAATAGAATGCATATGAATTGATCACATGACCTAGTGTAGAATTTCATTTGTAAATGGCACACATTTTTTGAAAATGAGAACATTTCAAAGCATGGTCTGAAATAAAATCATCATTAGAATCGAGCCATGACAAGTTCATTGGTGACAGGTTCTTTAGCAGGTGTGTTGGATTTGAGCAATTGTAAGTAGTAATTAATAATGTGTGCTTGTGTTCCAAAGCTGGCACTTCAGTGTGTTTTGCATCTGATCAATAGAAAAGCAGCCATAGTGAAGGTCTGTGTCTAGGAGGGTGAATACAAAGTTACATGATATGGATATCAGTGGAAGAGGGGCAATCCAATGATAAGGAAATATATGGAAGCCTAAACATTTGCTATGTTGATTTCATTTCTTCATGAGAATGGTAAAATATGAAAGAAAAATTACTAATCTAGACAAATCACAATCCATAAAGACGAGAATCTTTGGCCAACGTGTTTTGTCAAATGTTGGGACATAAAGGGACAGATGTTCTGTCTAATTTCACAGACAGGCGCCCTATTTCTGTCATTACCAATGAGGCGGAGGAACAGCAGCCTTCATCATTTTTCACGTTTTCCCTCAAGCAAGGTCAAAACGGCTTAAAAAACTGAATGGGTCAGCGGTGAGCACATTTCAAGACTGTCACATCTGTAATCTTCTTTATTTCTGCTCCACCTATGAAAGAGAAAGAAGGTTGACTAAACATTTCTACAAGAAAAGCCAGAGGTTATGCCAGATCTCTGTTTTTTTCAGCTAGTAAAATGATACAAGGTACATTTTTATTTGTCAGTGGGATAGGCTAGTGATCCCGACAATAATTGTTTTTGTTCAGGGAAAGGAATCGATAGGATAGGAACATCAGGAGATTTTGAGGGCTGCTGCTTTTCTAACCAATATTTTCTGGCAAAGAAGAAGAGGGTACCGTGGTCCAGTATTAAGTTTAAGAGAGAAGAATCGTGAGTTGTGAACAGTAATTAAAGATGAAGGTAATTCAATTCCTTTGAGTATTTTTAGAATTCTGCATTTAATGGTCCTATGGGATAAAAAGATACTTACCTTATGAGTCTAATTCATCTTGAGAATAAGGCTGTGTCAGAATGCACGTGAAGAGAAGATGTGGTAGTTTATTTGACTCCTCTTTGGCTATCAGCTTCATTTTGGCACTTTATGCAGATTCTAATTCTGACGGTGGCACATTTGTGAGCTGAGAGAGTTAGGCTTATCTTTTAATCAGATTACTTTTCAATTATGCTTTTACACAGGTAGAGGTTGGTGGGCCTTGTTCTGTTAAGATTAGAGTTGCTAGAATACAGTTACTATTAGCAATAAGCAAGTTTTCAAGTTCCTGACGTATTCCAGGGAAACAGTGCTCCCACTTCTTTCAGAAAATATGAGGAAAGTGGAAGAAGAATCCAGATTTATTTTAGGTAAAGTGGCTTTTCTGTTGACAGATTTAGGAAACATGATAAGTGCTATCAGCTTCTACTTGTCCAATCTTTCCAGCTCTTTTACATTACAGATAGGGGCAGTATTTGGAGTATTTCACCTAAGGCAAGGGAATTTGTACACCAGTCAGGTGTTTTTGAATGTGGATGAAAGGGGAGAGCTTAATTTATGATTATATACCTGAAAGTGTAAAATAGCAGAGCTGTCATTGGAATTGATATTTATATTATGCCTGACACTGAATCACAAGAAAGCCAGGTGGCAGGAAGGGTTCTGTAAGTACAGGAAGGATATAATCCCTGGCGAAAACGTCTCTCCATGTCTAAAGTGGGATTTGTCATTAGGGTTTAGTGAAGGAAGGAGACAATGGTACAGTGTTATTGAGTATCAACACTTTTAATGTAGTTTGGATTTTTATGGGGAACAAGATTTTAAGAAGGTAGCGGATTTGATGAGAGCCTTCTGTTTGGATCAACTCACTTTGTCAAGGCTGAGAGATCATAATATGATAACATTTTGGCCCGTGAAGCACTGAATGAGGCCTCGGAATCAAAACTGAATGAGTGCCTGTGTGATTTAAATGTAGGGAGTTTTTGAGGCTCTGTCAAGACAGATTATTTTTCATCTCATCTGACAATTCAGTTACCAACTACTAAGATTTAAAAGCTGGCCTGGCAACCTTCGTAGTTATGCTGTCAGACTAATAGAAGAGAGATCAACCTGAAATGGGACCACAAACTAATTATTGTCTTACGTGAAGACCCCCGGCCATGGATACGTTCTTTAGAGCTCTGATCGTATGATATTTTATGCTTTTCCTTCACATGTCATGATTCTTAGAGTTCTGTTGCAGAAAAGGGGCTTCATCAGCTCAGTATTTGTATGCTCACTCTAGGATATATCAATAAATATTCTGTGACTGCCCTTGGCAAGTTGAAGTCTGACAGTAATCAGGTTTTATCCTGTCAGAAAACTGTGGGTTTCTGGTTGAGGAAGAAATATAAGTCAGCTTGGAATCCAAGAGCCTGTTGGTTCTTGGAGCTTGTTCATACATTTGTAGTTGAATGTGTCAATTTCTTATCAGGGATTTTTCAGGTTATGTGTTTTCAACTATTAATAGCCAATAGACAATGATTACATAGATACAACTCTTTAACTTTCAGACATTTAAAATTTGTTTAGCTGAAAACTCTCTCAAGCCCAACTAGGAGATGTAGTGAGATGTTAACAATGTTCAGTTCTTGTTTGCAATTTGTTCTTTAAAGAAGTGTTCCTTAGACTGAATCATATTAAATGTTTACTTTATTTCGAAAGTACTTCAGATGTAAGGCTTTTGGATGTTTTACATTAAAAGAGGGAAACCTTAGTACAAGTTCTCCATATGTTATTCCCTAACTAAGGACCTCTTGACAATCCAAAATTGTGAATGGCCAGATCTCTCAATGTATGTGAGGCAAAATTAGGTGAGGTCCACGTACACATGTTGGAGCATTTATTCATTTAATTTGTTAAGTTTTTGAAACGTGGGTGAATCATAAAAAAAACAGATGAATTTGTTAAATGATAATTAAAGCTGGAACATATACTAGTATTAGTAGATCTTGGTCCTGCAGTGAGCCTATGTCTTTTTAACCTTTCAGTACCGGGTTAGAGTTAAGCCACATTCAAAACCATCCAAATAGTCTGATTTCTCGAATATGTCTCATTTTTATTTCAAACTCATCTATTAGGCATCCTCTGTGGTAGCACTGGTGTTATTACCATTGTAGCGAGCCCTTGAAGTAAGCAAGGGAAGGGCCTTACGTACCCCATGAGAGTAGTAAAAGACAATACAGCTGCTATTGGGGTTCAGTGATCCCCTCAGATGCTTCATCTTGGTACTGCTGCACTAATAACTACATCCATGTTTGGTAGTTGCACATAAGGTCAACCTCCTGCCTCGATAACCAAACTTGCAATGACTAAACAAAAAAATCTACATTTATTTTTTACATAGGTCCGATGATATTTTCCTTCAGAGACTGCAGCATTTCTCACCCTTTCACAGAGTGAAAGGGAGACTACATTTCACGTGGAATTTCCCAAATGAATGTCACTATGGCATTGCAGTTTTTAAGAGGAAAGTGTTATATATTTGGTTCCGCTGCGATGTTTTTTATTGCCACTACTTGTATTAATTTTTACTTTACTAAGGCCATTTTACCTTGTGGACCAAAGATATTGGATACTGAACTCATCAGGAGTAATTTTCTAGAGGAAAATGTTGTCTTCTTCTCTTTTTATTAAAATCCTGTTCAATATTTTTGAGATAGATCTGCACTACACCAAATGCTAAAAATGTCATTATTATCATTCTGATATCCATACTCTGTTATGTATTATATTTGTTATTGCTAATATCATTAGAATGTATTTCCAGTATGCATATGTGTAAAGGAAAAGAGAAAATATTTAGTGTATGTATTTATTCACGTATTCTTAATAAATACTGAACATAATTATTTTTTTATGTAAGAATAGTGAACTACATTACATGTATTATAGTACCCTTAAGCTGAATCTATTTGACTATTTGCATAAATCCCTCCACTGTGCTACTGTATTGCTGCTGTAGGACATTGTACTCCTAAATACTAAAGTGAAATATTGGCATACTGACTTACTAGAGGTGTATATAGCAAGCAGTACGCATTGAACATCTTTGTGCAAAATTATTTCAGCTGATGTTGCTATTTTATCCTATCGATTCGTTGTCTATTGGATCAAAGGGAAGAATAACTAAGTTAATCTCTTGGAATGTTAATCACACTAACAACCCCATCCACTGAAAGAAAAAAATGTCATTATTGAAAAACATGCACCCAGACATTGTGTGTGTTTAGGGGGAGGGAAATGGAAAGTAACAAGAAACACTGTAAATAAAAGAGATGTGACACTTGGAAACTTTCTTCTTCTGTTCCAAAGACCTACAGGAGCATCACATGAAACAGAATAGAATAGGTTTAGCCAGTGGCGGTGTCACATACCAAGAACGACGCAATGTCAGGGCTCTGATGTAATAACATTTTAATTGATACAATGTCCCACATGTGCGTTCTTTGGTGATTTTGGAGGTCTATTTTGTTTTGCCACTGAAATCCTGGGGTTTCTTCCCGGGGTCTTCCTGTCTTTTGGGGTCTTCGGGTGGTCTGCTTTCTGGGTTCTCCCCCTCGGGAAATGGAGATTGAACAGGCAGTTAGAGACCTGGTCGGCATCTACGTTCTATTGCTCCTGCCCTCTTTGTGCAAAGCGAACTATGTTTTTTTGATTGCTGTGTTGCTTCACCCAGCGGCTCAAAGAAATACTGAAGGGGAGGGGTTGTCTGTGAGGTGGAACCCACCAGTGAAGGAAGGAAGGGGAACCAGGAGTTCTGTCTTCACTGGTGGTTCCGTAGTGCCCCGGTTGTATGAGCGCACCTGCTTGCTATTGGTTTTTCTACTCCTTGTTGGCTAGCATTATGCCCTGTTTGGCCCCGTAGTTCCCCGCACCATAATATCCCAAAAATACCACCCGACAAACTGCCCAACTTTGTCACATCCCATTGCCCCGGCCATCACTTGCCTGATACCATGACCCGGCAACAGGGTCACGGCTGCCTCGTCCATAGCGCCTTCCTGAGAGGTGTCCTTCTGGCATCTCTCGTTCTCCCGGACTGCTTCCTCCGAGCTGGGTCCGTCGCCGGCCTCCCCGCTCCTCTCGATATAAGCTCCTTGGCTCCCGTCCGTTGCAGTTCCTGCTTTCGTCGCGATCTTCGTGCCCGTCTCCTCGTCTGTTTTGGCTACCTCGCTGCTCACGTCTTCCGGGTCCGATCCTGCTCCTCGGTCGACCTCGCTGAACGCCGCCTCTTGCCCCACCTCTCCTTCTTTATGTTCTTCCTCCGGGTCATGGCTTAGTCTCCCAGACGGCAGGAGCGTTCCCTCGTTGGTGCCCCATGGGTCCTTCTAGACCACTCCGCTGTCGCCCTGTCACACAAGGCTCGCTGTGGAAGTGCTGAAGTGAGGTGGGGCGGGGGAGTGGCAGGTGGGGAGTAGTGGAGTCCGACATAGGACGGACAGGAGTAAGGTAAGTAATTAAATAAATAAAACAATTTACCTTACGCACGCTGCATCGCCGAGTTGGCGATCCAGCGAGCGTAAGGTAAATTGTTTTATGTATTTAATTACTTACCCTCATGCTTATTAGCCAGTCTGATCACTCCAAATTTCTACACAGGCCTAGCATGAATAGGAAGCGGTAAACAGGTATTCAAAAGTATGGTCAGGCATTTATGGTGGCTAGAGGTAACATGTGGTTTGATTCATGAAGGTAGTAGCATGAACAGAAATTAAACAGGGCTCAAAAGCCCTTTACCAGTGCTTGAACAGCAAACGAAAGGCTATTTAGGGGCTGAGAGTAGGGCACATTTCGACCTGTGAATGTCAAGAATTATAAGGACAGAAGAGCCCTGGTTAGAAACAAATGCACAATAGCATTGAGGAAATCGATGGAAAAGTGGTTGTAAAAATCTATAAAAGTCCATTCAAATAAATTCATTCTTTTCTTAAAGGAACCCAACAAGTATCTTCAATGATTTCTTTCTTAGCAAAACGAGGCAAAATGAATGTTTAATTTTCATATGCAAATACTTGCTAGACTCCCTGGCTGGTTCGACTTTCGAAGTCACTGTCCTGTCACACAGTGGACGCCATAATTTTTGTAGCCCAAATGAGCCAGTGGCATTGGCTATCTGTAGGTATGCAAACTAGGAGTTTGCAATTTTATTTACCATTTTGTGTCGTTCACAATATTGTTTCTTCACTACGGTTGCACATTTCAAGGATTGTCTTAATGAGGCATATTGCTTACTAATGTGTGGGCTTACAACCGACCCACAGTATACAATAAGTTACTTTCGTTGTAACTGTCATTTGCATTCTTCGATTGCTTAGCTCCTTTAGCCTTCTCTACCATTTCTTGTCTTAGCTCCTCCCTGGAATATAGACCAGGTACATTTGTTCATCCTCATCTTTGTTCATCCTCAACTTTTTGCAACACACTATTTTCTTATTTTATAAGCGGTTCAGTACTACTCCTGGATCTGCAGTGTGCTTTCTTATTTTAAGACAGGCTTCTTATTTATATTGCTTTCGCCCTATTTGCTGTCTCTGTTGAGGCTTTGGTTACTTATGCCCACAACTGTAGTACTCTACGCCTCTCTACTCTACATAACTTTACTCTGCAACAATCTAAACCACTATACTCTACACCACTTTATGCCACTCCACTCTATGATACTCCACTCTATTTTATGCCACTCTACTCTATGCCACTCCACTTTACTCTATGGCATTCTACTCCACATAATGCCACTCTACGGCACTCCACTCTCCATCATTCCCCTCTGTGCCATTCTACTCTACACCACTCAAGTCTATACCACTCTACTCCACTCCAATCTACTCTACGCCACCCCAGTCCACGTGTCTGTACTCCACTCTACTCCATGCCACTCCACTCTACGCCACTTTATTCCAAGCCACTGTACTCCACTCTACCCCAGTTTATGCCATTCTACCCCACTCTACCCTTCACCACTCTATGCCACTCTGCTTTACTTTATGCCACTCTATTATATGCCACTCCACACAATGCCATTCTATGGCAATCTACGCCACCCTCCATGCCACTCTACACCACCCTACCCTATGCCACTTCACTCTACACCACTCCCTTCTATGCTACTCAACTCTAATCAATGCCACTTAACTCTGCTCAACACTACTCTACTCCAGTATATGCCACTCTACTCTATGCCACTTTACTCTAGTTTCTGGAACTACACTCTACGCCACCCAATTCTACACCACTCCATGCTTCTCTACTCAGCGCCACACTACACTACTTTACTCCATGCCACTTCACTCCACGCCACTCCAATCTATGCCTTCCTATACCACTTCACTCTATACCACACTAGTCTATGGCCCACTCTACGCCAATCTACTCTGCACCAATCCACTCTACTCTAAGTCACTCTATGCTACTCTACTGTATGCCACTCCACTCTAGCCATTCCACTACATTCTACGCCACTCACCTCTACAACACTGTACTCTACAGCATTCTATCCAATTCCACTATACTCTAGGCAAGTCTACTGTACGCCACTCCACTCTAAGCTGCTACACTCTACACCACTCCAGCCTATGACACTACAGACTATATTACTCTACTCTACACCACTCCACTCTACACCACTCCACACCACTGTACTCTAAGCCTCTCTACTCCACTCTTTCCTGCATCACTCTCCTCTATGTCACTCTATTCTACGCCATACTGCTAACTTTTCGCCATGTGGAACGGCAACCACGTTGCTATACAACATGACTAAAAGGCATGGCAAAACCAATTGCTTTCACATAGAGGAGACCTAAAGGCTTTGTCAAGGCTTGTTTTTCACTGTAATTGAAATTGTCTCTGAAAGTTTTCCTTTCTCAGAGATTTTCTATGAACAAACAAGCCAAAAACGAAACATCCTTCCGAAAGTTCCACGTTATTCGATATAGGGTATCAATGGTTGCAAAAGAAAAAAAACTCAGTGAGTTAATGCAACTATTGCTTTGAAGTTCACAGTAATTAGCGCACCTGACGTGCTTTTGCATAACAAACCATGTAGTGTGCGCAGCTCAGTGCCACCACAGATGGAGAATGGTGTGCTAAAGAACCTAAAGCTATTATCGACGTGTCTTTAAATACTTGAGTATTTCTAATTATTTTAGTTTCCTAAGGTTCTATTTGTGAAGTGAGCATCACGCCGACACCTGTTTATGCAGAAGCTTCGCTAATCTTTTTTTTTTCTTTTTCCTCTTTTAACTACTAGACAACTGTGTCTTTGTACCTCCATTTTAGCAGAAAGATATTGTATGTGTACTCATATTATTTCCTATTTTATCAGTAAAGTGCAATCTTTTTCTCTGTATATATAAGTCTATATATATGTATTTCTTCCGAAAAATTGGTCTCCAAAATAACCCAGTCTGCCAACCATAGTAAAGACATTTTTAAAACAGTCAAGGAGTTTCTTTCCCCAAACGCGGTGGCAACGCCATTTACTACGACTGAGGCATGGAAGAGCCATTTAGCCTCCTATCTCCATGAGAAGACCAAGGGTGAAATTCAAGCGTTTTTCACCCCACCTAGGCAGCCACGGAGCCCGCTATTCATGCAGTTTCCCCCTATATCTTTGGACAACTCATTGGAAATTATGAAGGTTCTTTATCTGACCCCTACCCAGACAAGACTCTGGTGTCACGAGACAAGGTAATCAACCCTGCGCTAAATTGGATTCTTAATACATCCTTGGAGACCGGGCTCGTCCCCGACAGGTGGAAGAACGCCAAAATACTTCCCCTGCTAAAAAACAAGAGCAGACCCAGAGTCAACCTCTAATTACTGGCCAATATCCTTGCTCCCCCATTTCTCAAAGGTCTTAGAAAAATATGTCAATAGGGTCATCTCCACCTCTGCTGAAGCCAAACAAGTTTTCCACCAGAATCAGTCTGGTTTCAGGTCAAATTTTAGCTCAGAAACCATGCTTCTTGAGGTCTCGGAGGCCATTAAAGAGACCCTAGACCAGGAAGGGAAGGCCGTGCTGATACTCTTGGATTTATCAGCGGCCGTTGATACTGTGCCCCATGATCTGCTCCTTCGGAGGCTTAAAGAATGTGGCTGCGGGGGCGCGGTACTCTGATGGTTTGCCTAGTTTCTGGACAATCGCCAGCAAACGGTTTGGTCCCCCCCTTTCGCAGCACCCATCCCTCCCCTAAAGGTGGGTGTCCCGCAAGGCTCAATCCTTAGTCTCACACTTTTTAACCTTTATATATGGATGACACACAACTGCTCTTCACCTGTGACAAGAAGTCAGACTTCAGAGGAGAGGCAATAAATGCTTGCCTCTCTGAGGTGTTTCCTGGTTCCAACTCCACCAACGTAAGTGGAATCCCAATAAATCGGAAATTATACTTTTCGGCCTCCCATTAGACAACATGTGGTGGAATTGGTGGCCACAGGACATGTCCCCACAGCTCCTCGGTCAAGACTGCTAAAAATGTGGATGTCAGTATGGAGGACAATCTATCTATGAACTCCCAAGTACGAGCCGTGGTGGGCTCATTTTTTGGAGTACTTAAAATGCTTAGACAGTTCCTGCCCTTTCTGCCGTTAACACATAGACAAACAGTGGTCCAGGCATTAGTCCTATCCAGGTTGGACTAAGTCAATAGCCTTTACCTCGGAATCCCTGACTACACGCTGACACGCCTACAGGTAGTCCAGAATGCTGCGGCAAGGGATATTCGTATGCTTGGGCCCAGAACTAGGATGTCTGCCCACTTGAAATCCATGCATTGGCAGCCAATCCGCAAGATTATATTTAAAGTCGTGGTTCTAACATTTAAATCTCTCCACAAGATGGGGGCCCCCTCCCTCAGGATGAGATTTCAATTCTGTTCCCCGCGTCAGGCTCTGAGGTCGGCTGAACTTCAGTAAGCTCGCATCCCTAAATCTTCCCATGCTCGAATTGGGGGGCGCTCTTTCCAGGTACAAGCAGCACAACTCTGGAATAGTCTCCCCCTGGCACTCAGACAGATGCAAGACCTTCTCCCTTTTAGAAAGTCATTGAAGGGCTGGCTTTTTCAGCAATAGTGTGACTTATGCAAGTACAGTGGTCACGGTTCGCCCCACCCAGAATTTGTTGTGCCAGGACACTCAATCGAGTAGCAGTGCGCTTTATAAGTCCCTAATAACATAAAATAACACAGCATGCTACACCTCTACAAAGTGCTTCAGTGCCTCGTCAGGTGGTGCAAGTGCAATATAAATTCTCATTCCTTCAGGGCTTTAAATAGTTTGAAAAAAAATGTGGGACTGGTTAGTCAGAGAAGCATTACTATGACTTCTGAAGAAGAGTGGCCTAAGAAATTAAGATTATGACTTTAAACATGTAAACTAAAAACCTGAGCTTCACACAGCGACAAGTATTTTGGTGCCTCTCTGTGTGCTTTGTTATTATATTCAGACACATCACACAATACCAGACATGTGTCCAAAACAAGTCAAACCTACTGGCTCTGTCAACGCTATACCAGATACAGCAGTAATAGTGTGTCAGAACCCTTTTTAGGATTCCACTGGGTAAGCAGGGGTTACTGGGCCCAACCTTGTGGGGTGTGGCCTCTGACTCCAGCTGTCCAGGTGCCTGACTGTACTAGTAATAAATCCACATAGAGGATAAAGTTTAAGAGTTGTTTAATGGAGCATCTACCTTCTGAAGAGCAGCAGAGTAACTGACTAGAAACTGCTCTCAGAATGTGGAACAAATAACAACATATTCAAACGGATAGAGACCAAGCACTACAGATACAGTGAGAATGCAGTCATGGCAATATAATACATAAGAAATAAATATTCTACTACCACATGCTTACCTTCCTTACAAAAGAAAATGAAACACAACAGTGCCAAGATAATATGGTACAATTAATATAATACAAAATCATTAAATCTTTTTGGTAACAGTTTCTGTAGCTTGGTACCAGTTGACCTGGAAGAGGAAGAATTTGAAAAAGAGATAACATCATCAACATTTAATAAAGACTGTAAACATTCTGACTCTATTCCTTTTTCCAAAATCACAGAATCACTAGAGAAATTTGGATTGAAAGAACACAAAGATATTTTACCATTGGATACATTAACTCTGGCAATTTTAGAGAAACTCCACCAAGAGCCATTGGTTAAAAGCACAGATGTTTTACCAGTCTACTGAATAATAAAAATATCAGAACATTTTGACTGGCCTTTAACATGTACATGTAATCTGATTTTCCCCTTGTCACCTACTTGCAAAAAGGTTGCTTAGGAGAAACAGTGTTTTTGGATTGTTAACACTTTTATTTGGCTAACTTATGTATTTTACTCATAGCCAAGCTAGTTCCAGGAGATTTCGTCCATGAAAGCGATAATTCTTGCCTGGGTTTCCTACCTTTCAATAAAACAAAAGATGAACACTTTGTGGTACAGCGTGGAGTGCATATATATATAGAACCAAACCAATTCTGCTACATGTGCTTTAACATTAATATGAGCTTTAAAGGCTAATTGAATACCCTCCACCCAAAGTTTGGTTAAACCTTTCTACAAGGGCATTCATATTTGGAGAGTAAAGAGCAGTTCTAACGTGGAAATATCGGCATTTCTGACAAACGTATTAAACACATGCAAGGTGAATTGAGGTTCATTATCAGACACAATTGTTGATGGTAAGCCTTCTTTTTTGAAAATTTCCTTAAAAAATGTAATAACAGACAACTAATCAGTTTGGGTAACCCATTTGATTTCAGCCCACTTCAAGAAATATTCAATAGCAACTAGTATATACACTGTTTCCGTTGAAATTCCTTCGTAAGGACCTAAAACATCAATTGCAGGTTTTTTCCCATGGATTGTCTGGAACTTGAACTTGCACCAAACTGGGTGTTGCAACTTGAAAACTTTATCAGAATTTGCACACAGGGGACAATTTTGAACAATGTCAACAATGAGGCTGTCCATATAAGGCCTCCAAAATAAGTCCCTAATTTTTTTATTAGTACTAACCTGACCTAAGTGAGCAATAGACATACATTTCTTTCTTCTGGTTTTTGGAGGTACAAAAGAGTCACCTTTTACAATAAGACCTTCATTAATAGACAGCTCTTCTCTGACCTTCCAAAAAACCGCAAGTTCTTTAGGTAGATTCCTTTCTAGTTGCCAACCTTCAATTAAACATTTTTGTAAGATGTTTAAACGTTCATCCTCAGACATGGCTTTAGACCATTCCTCTTTTGAGATAACCTGAGACATTGAGAGAACCATATCATCAACTGATTCAACAACACATTCTTCAAAAGACTCTACTTGACTTCGGGGTTGAGAGTCAGACAACAACCTGGACAAACAATCAGCTCTCATATTTCGAAAACCAGGAATGTGAATGACTTCAAAATTATAATCATACAGTTTAGCTACAATGCAAACCAATCTGGAAGATGCTATCCCAACACCATTGTTAGATAGAAGGGAAATTAGGGGTTTGTGGTCAGTTTTGAGTTTAAACAATTTGCCCCACAAATAGGTTTTAAAAAGTTCCACTGCCCAGGAGCAGCCCAAGGCTTCTCTTTCAATGGTGGAGTACTTCAATTCAGCAACAGATAATGGTCTTGAAACAAAGGCAATGGTGACTTCATTACCAGCTTTAACTTGACTGAGAATGGCACCAAGACCAATGGCACTTGTTTCGACCGTAACAATATTAGTGGCAGATGATGAAAAGGGGAATAAAGGATTGCATCTAATAATTGCAAACTTAATGGCATTAACTGCTTGTGAGTTATCTGGTGCCCAGATAAATGTACTGCCTTTTTTAAGCAAAATTCTTAATGGAAGATCTATGTCAGCAAACTTTGGAACAAATCTTGAATAATATTCACATAATCCTTAGAAGGATTTAACATGTTTTTTGTCTTGAGGATCATTCATATTCTTTAAGGAGATAAGTAGATCTTTCTTGGGAAAAATGCCATTACCATTAATCTGATGACCCAAATATTAAACCTCATATGAGAAAAACGTACATTTGTCCAGACAAATAGTCATACCTTTATCTTCAAAAACAGATAAAATGTATCCACCATTCCATTATGTTATTCAAGTGTGTCAAGGATATCGTCCTGAAATGCCACGACTCAATCAGTGTCTCCAAACAAGCAATTCATCAGTCTCTGAAACATTGATGCAGCCGATGACAGGCCAAAGAGCATTCTAATATATCTGAAGGTTCCCTCAGGAGTAATAAAAGTGGTGATATCTCTTGAATCCTCTGTTAACTCTACTTGATTGTATACTGATTTAAAAACGATGGTGGTAAAAAAATTAGCACCATCCAATGTAGCTAATAAATCTTGTACCTTAGGTAAAGGATGACATTCCATAACAATTTGTTTGCTTACCGACCTCAAATCAATGCACAGTCTAAGTTCACCAATCTATTTCTTAACTAAAATAATTGGAGAAACCCATTCATAAGCATTAACAGGTTCAATTACACCATCAGCATACAATTGTTTGATCATGCCTGCCAACTCATTTCTCACAGACAAGGGTACATTCCTCAAATTGTGTTTAGAGGGAATTGCATCTTTTTTAATACTATTTTATGAGAAAAACCTTTGACTTTTCCTAACTCCTTTTTAAACACATTTTTATGTTTGTTAAATATCTTGTGTACTGCTTCATCAGTATCTTGTTGCCCATTATGAACTACTTGAAAATCTTCTACCATACACACCGGTACCTTGGCATTAGGACACAAATTAATATTACATTTTCCCTTGTGTCTCCAACCAAGGACTTCTAATCCATCAACGGCAACATAAACTTTTCCCAGTATGTTTTTTTGTTTGGAAGAAATGTCGGAAACAAAATACCCCAACATTTCAATTTCTTTACCTCCAAAACCATACACACGGATATCATTAG
The DNA here is from genome assembly GCF_964261635.1 of Lissotriton helveticus. Classification (NCBI taxonomy): domain Eukaryota; kingdom Metazoa; phylum Chordata; class Amphibia; order Caudata; family Salamandridae; genus Lissotriton; species Lissotriton helveticus. Next base: position 857,911,905 of record NC_136065.1, read on the forward strand.
GTTCTAATATTTTGTCCTTCCAAGACTTGTTGAATAAAGAATCAGAAATAATAGTGTAAGTGTAGGGGGATCCAGAGTCTCCCATAACTTCAACGTTTTTGCCATCAACCTTAAAGCTGCACATAGGAGGGACATATAGTTCAGAATCAATGCCATTGTTAATATTGCAAGTAGCTTGACTAATTTGTGACAATTAGTATCACTTTCTGTTATACAAACAATGGTATTATCAAAAGTAGGTTAATTGTTCATCTCATGTACAACTTACTCATCAGCAAGACTAGCAGCTCTCCTATTAGTTTGGCATAAGGCCCCAAAATGGCCTACTTTTTTGCATTTATAACACTATTTACTTCTAGCAGGACAATGTTTGAACTGGAAAGAATGTGATCTGGATCCACAACGAGTGCAGAATAGTTTATTTGAAGAATTGTGAGAAAATGTATTAACTGGCCTATACGATGTAGCAGGTGTATTAGATTTCCCTTTGAAAATACCAGTTTTAATATTGGAGTCTTTTACACTAAGGGACGCTACACCAGAAGACAAACTATATCTACATTGATGGTAATGAATGAGGTAATATGGTTCAACACTTTTGGCAATTTCAATGGCCTCTTGTAAGCCTGGATTACGTTTTCTCAATAGTTGCTCTTGAATTTTCTTGTTGGAGCAATGAATGATTAATTGATCTCGAATATACTTGTCTACTTGAGCCCCAAAGACATATTCTGCCGCTAAAACTCTTTTTTTTTCAAGCAATTTCATTGTCTTTTTTGGAACAAGAAAAACCAGCATTGATCAACTGTAGCGTGTTACAGAGGTTATCCACCAGGAGAGGCCCGTCAATGATCGTGAGGGGAACGGTCCAGCACTCTGCCCATTTGACTGTGTTCCCGGTGGCAGAGGGAGCATTCTACCATTCCGCCGTGAGGGAAACGGCTTGCGGACATTTCGGGGACTACTGCTCCCAGAACCACCTCCGGCGCTTGCAGACAGCGTCACAGCCCGGCGCTGCCGTCAGCCTTCATCAGCACACCACGCCTCCCGCAGCGCAGGACGCGCAATCCACCAGGAGAGGCCCGTCAATGACCGTGAGGGGAACGGTCCAGCACTCTGCCCATTTGCCTGTGTTCCCGGTGGCAGAGGAAACATTCTACCATTCGCCGTGAGGGAAAAGGATTGCAGACATTTCCGGGGACTACAGCTCCCAGAATCACCTCCGGCGCTTGCAGACAGCGTCACAGCCCGGCGCCGCCGTCAGCCTTCATCAGCGCACTGCGCCTCCCGCAGCGCGGGACGCGCACGGGGCAGCGCCTGGGCGAAGCCCTGGCCAAGGTCGGGCCCGTCCTTGCTCATCATAGCCCGGAAGAGGCTGAGTTGGGCCATTTCACTGACGTTTGCACCACAAACATAGGATCCTATCAACCCACAGTGTGGCAAAGGTACTCTTAAATGACATAGTAGGAACTATTACAAATTGATTGTGCTATTGGAACTCGTCCATTGACCTTGTTTCAAACAGACTATATCAATACTTGCGAAGAGGAGGGTGCTTGTTTCAAGGGGGTCTCTTCCATCTACTCGTGCATATGGGCAAAAGGAAATCAATGGACCTTGTGGGAGGGGCATCTGACTTGAATGGGGGGGCGGTTAAAAGGAAAAAGGCCAGGAAGGTTTCTGAAAACCCTTGCACCTCCCAGACCCTCGATAGAATCAAGACCTTGGTTAATGAATGCGAGGGTGTTCGGTTACAAGATCTTACACTCCCCTCTGCCCCCACGAGTAACCTTACCACATGTTGCCCCCAAACCACAAGTCCTATTCGACCATTGATTGTACCGTTGATGTTTCAAAAACCTCCTGTCAAACATGTTGAAACTAGGCCTAAGCCTACTTGCTCTATAACCATCCCTAATCATATACCGCTGGAGCCTATAGTAATCTCCTGTGCCAATCGTTATTCTGTATTGGCTGACGCCATAGATACACTTGAAGAAACAGGGACAGAGGCAGATGTCAGAACCACTGTGTCTGGTGGGATCCCGGGGAACCTACTAACGTGGGGAGTTTATATGATGTTTTCCAATCTATTGCCTCTCTCAGATAGGAACTAGGCGAGATAAGGTTGCTAATGCAAGAACTATTAAGAGTTGCTAAGAACCCAACCAGCTACTGTTCATCTATAAGTGCTGGCAATAAAGTTCATAGAGAAAGTGTCGCGGGAGCAAAATCAGCTATCCTCTAAAAGCAAAAGCACCGAGCTGTCTAGTCTAGCACTCCCATCTAACTTAGATAGTAATCGTAGACAGCTAAGTAGACAAGTGGCCCGTAGCACAAATAAACCAACACAACAGCTTTTAGCTGAGAATTCCCACCACCTTCCTAGCTATAGCCCTATCCCCCACCTAGCACACACTAATCCTGGCCTTGACTTACCATCTTCACTTCCATATAATGCTCGAACTTGGCCTAAGATCAGCCAACCAAGAGTTGATATGGTTAATGTCCCCAAAGCATGCTCACGAGAAGATGAGGGCTCTTTGATTAACAAGGCAACACATTGGATTCGCCACGTAAGGGGGTGCCGGTCTTTGATAAGGGAGGATATAACAAGGGCTCAAAGAAGAGGCTCAGGGGACAATTGTACAGATATTATCGAGCTAACCCTCACCAACCATGCGCTTGCTGAGGGCCTATTAGCACTTGATTTCAGAACTTTTCCCCCAGGTCGATCTGCTATACAGTTTAGGCGGTTTCCCATTATGGAAACTAGTAAAAGATCTGATCCTGCTCATGCCTCAGCTATGGTGGGTTATTCCGCACTTGACTCAAATGATTGACTACCTGCCAGCATTAATTCCGTTTGCACTCCTGGTGAAGCCCTTAATGCAAATATAACATCTCCCCACCTGGCTGTTCAACAAAAAGACGAAGTCATGCCACTTAACAACAATGATATAGGTGATCCTGCTAGCGCTGGGGATTTCCCCCTTCTTGTTTTGGCCCCTAGTAGTAGTTTAATTCCTCAAAGGGCCACCCCGGCAAACCTTAAAATAATCTCATGGAACATAGATGGTCTTCAAAATAAATTATCATTACCAGATTGGAATAGTTTCATAGATGGCTATGACCTATGTATTTTTCAAGAGACATGGAGTTTAGTGCCAGTATATAAATCTGGCTACTCTTCTTTCTTTATACCTGCAACTACTGTAGGGCGGGGTCGCCCGTCTGGGGGCTCTTGGTTTGGGTCAACATTGCTCTTAATTGCAGGGTTACCCATCACCCCTGTCCCATTCCGGATTTGATGAGATTAACTCTGAGGGGGTCTATTGGAGGTAACACCATCAAATTATTTAATGTTTATGCTAGAGGCACAAGAGGAGGAGCCAAATATTCAATCATTTCCATCTTATCTAATGAACTCCTCTCTTGTCCCGCTAGTTCCCATGTCATGGTGGCCGGTGACTTGAATTGCACATTCGAACCACTGGCCTCTGATGACCTTATAGGACTGGAAGATGAGGATGCCAGATGGGGCATACCATCACTGACACTACCACCAGTCAAGAGATGGTCACCATTGGTTATCCAATTAAATGCCCTAGCATTAGAATTTGGATTGAGGGCCGTCAATGGGCGCACAATTCGAATGCACTAGGAGCGAATACATTCAACAGGGTTTCATGCACCACTAGAATCGACTATATATTGGTCGATAAGAGACTCTGGAGACAGGTGGTTGATATGATTATGAGGACCTTGTAGTCAACTTGAGCTCACATATCCTCACTCCTATTGAGCACCAAGTCCTAAACAAGGGACTGGGATTCGTACCTACGCACAGTGGAGAGGCCTTTCAACTGCGGAGCGAGGTTGAGCAATTTTTCCGTAAAGTCCGTCTCCATTTCTTTTTTGCGGACAGCAAAGAGGTACATGACCAGACTGAGATTGAAACCAACACAGGCCTCAAGAAAAAATCTACATTCACTCCCTTTCTCCAACAAGTGCCACCCAAAGTGGGAGCATTTGAAAAAGCGGTGGTCCACGAGATCAACTCTCTAGATCTATCGAAGAATGATCATTTTCAGAATCTGTCTAGAGCAGAGAGACTGGCGATCGACACATTAGCAAAAGACACAAGCATTACCATCAAACCCGCTGATAAAGGTGGTGCAATAGTCATTCTTGACACCACCGTTTATCGTGCAGAATGTCTGAGACAGTTAGGCGATACCAACTCCTATACTTTACTCACTACAGATCCCACAATGAGGCTGACGACCGAAATTAAAAATCTAGCGGAAGAAGCAAGCGCGGAGGGCTGGATAACATCTCAAGAAGCAAAGTTTCTTGTGACTCTACATCCAGTCACCCCATATTTTTACGCGTTGCCAAAAATCCACAAAGCCGCTAGGCCACCTCCAGGACGACCCATCATTTCAGGTATTGGGTCGCTCCTCGAACCTCTTTCATCTTTTGTTGATTTTTTCTTGAGACCCTTGGTACGTAGTATGCCCACCTATCTGCAGGACACCAAAGATGTCCTTCGCCTACTACCAGAAGTGGAATTCAACATCGAAACTGACATTCTTGTCAGCTTTGATGTAGAATCTCTCTACACCTGTATCCCCCAAGAGGAAACTTTGCAAGCTGTGAGGGGTCTATTGGATACATCTGCACACGATAGTATAACACCTATCAATTTCATCATGGAGCTGGTTAGGCTCGCTATGACAGAGAACTTCTTCCTATTCGAAAACTCGCTATATCTCCAGATATCAGGGACCTCGATGGGGAGCACTTTTGCCCCAAGTTTGGCAAATTTGTATGTCCACCTTTTTGAAACACATCATGTACTCAACCACAACAATGAGTATTACCATCAAACGGTGCTGTGGAAGAGATACATTGATGATGTTTTGGTGGTGTGGCGCGGAGACACCACTTCTGTACTTGCTTTTCAAAATTGGTTAAATACACAGAACCAATACCTTAGATTTACAGTAGAATATAGCAAGACAGAACTCCCTTTCTTGGACCTACTCATATCCCCCAAGAATGGCTATCTAACAAGCAACCTGTACCGTAAGCCAATGTCTAGGAACTCTCTGCTTCGGTTCGATAGCCACCACCCACGCTCCCTCAGAGAAAACTTGCCTTTCGGACAATTTCTCAGAGTACGCAGAAACTGCTCTGAAAATTCTGACTTCCATACACAGTCTCAGGATTTATCCTCTAAATATAAACAACGATTGTATCCAGGCGCCCTAGTGAAAAGGTCATACAAACGGGCTTCCAACAATCACCGAGAGGCCCTATTGAAACCACCGGTTACAAAACCCCCGCTGGAAAATTTGACCTTCGTAACTACTTTCAGTACAGCTTCGTCTAAGGTACAGAAAATTATCCGAAAGAACTGGCGGATATTGAACACTGTTGGAGACAATATTCCATTCCCACTTTTCTCCTTCAAAAGAAGTTCAAATCTAAGAGACGAGCTAGTACATACTAGACCTCGGTCTACACCACCCAATTCCATTACAACCTTGTGGAATCTTCCACCTGTCCAAGGCCACCACCCATGTGGAAACTGTTCAGTGTGTCCGCAGACCAAAAAAACTCTGACAGTTGACATCGGCACTCCACGTCCATGGGTTCTAAGACGACACACCAACTGCAATAGCAAGAAAGTGATTTATTTAATCACCTGTCCGTGTTCTCTTCGCTATGTAGGCATGACGGCCAGGAAGGTAAAACTCAGGATCCAAGAACATCAAAGTACCATCAGGCGCAATAAGCAAGCCACCCGTCTCACTAACCATTTTCTGACGATGAAACACTCTGTTGACGATCTTGAATGGCGAGTCCTTGAGCAACCATTTATCCCCTCACATGTCAGTGATATTTCACATTATCTGATCATAAAAGAACAGAAATGGATTTTCAAGTTAAAATGCGACACGGTGGGGCTGAACGATGAGATTCCGTGGATCCAGCTCTAATGATGGCTACAAAGGACTCTGTTGTAGAATATATATCATGTATTCGATAGTCCCCTTTATTCTAAAATATAGACAAAGACTTTGTTTATATATTATATCAATACATGTTTCGGTGACTAGTTCGCCAATAGCTGCTTTGTCACAGACAAATGGGGCAGCATTCGCGACAACAAAATGGGCACACAACATTTTTATAATTTTTATAATTTTTGTCATGAATGAACATACAGTCTCACAAAGCAAATTAGGCTTCATGCACTATCTATGGAGTGCCGGCGAGTGCGTTTTGACTTATCTGTCCGCATATAATGGCCCCCCCCTTTTTTCTACATGCATGTTGCCTCCCTGACCCACGCCAGGACAGTCCCAACATCTTAATCGATCAGACCTCCCTCTGATTCCCAATAACAATTCCAATATTGTGGCCAAGCTTGATATATATTTATATATTTTTATACATCAACATCAGAGGCCGAAGTTCACTTTTTGGCTCTAGATGTTCGACTTACGTGCAAACTCATTCGTCACACCACGAAGGCTGTCCTGTGTTACTGTTGCCTTTCACTCTTATGTCCCGGATTGTTATAATTACATTTACAATTATTTTTATATTTCATCATTTACGGTTCATTTGACCATACTGTCATTTGACTGTTTGAGCGATATTTCCGGGCTGGATGCCGGTACAAGCCAGGTACCTTTTACACCAGGAACCAATCACGATATGGCTAGCACGTCCCCCTTCTTGGTCCGCTCATTCTGTCAAATCAGATTGATGAGGTTGCTCTGTCATGAGCCCGTGTCTCTCTACGGTCCGTATAATGACAGATTTAATACATTTTCACAGCTCCATACACAGGACCTATTACATTGGGGCGACGATGTCCATAACACTCGTAATACATGCCCTGCTTTATAAACATTATGGGATGAAATAGAGAAAGCGCTGAAACAGCATAAATTGTTTTTTGGTAAAATTTCCGCCGAGATGATACTTTTGGGAATACAACCTAACTCTGTTACTTATAAGGACTTAATGTTTATTTTAATTTCCTGTGCAAGACTCATAATTGCCAGGGCTTGGATCTCAGATAAATCACCAGTGGTAACCGAATGGTGGCTACTGGTAAAGGAGATATACGACATGGAACTTTCAACTGCCAAAATTTGAGGGATTGGCTCTCTGAAGAAAGTTGATAAAATTTGGGGTAACTTGTTCCCTACTCAAGACCACTGAATAGTTCCTGATTTCCTTTTAATTTTTTAGGGAATTTATGTACTACAATTTTCCTCTTTATTTTACCATTGCTGTAAAAATGTTTTATTTTTGAAATGTGATTTAGCTTGTGTTGTCAATAAAAATTTGAAAAGAAAAAAGAAAAAACACTCGTAATACCTTTCCTGACAACAATCTCCTGTCAGGCAGCAGCTGATTTCCGGTTTCCGGTTCTCCGTGAACCTATCAGCATGCTGCAAATGCGGCTATGTTTCTAAAATATATGCTTACATACTGGTCCACATTACAATGCTCTGACTTGATCAAGATCTTACAGACTTCCGGCTTTACATTTCCTCTTCCGGGTCACAGTCTAAGCCATGGACTAATCGTGACACATTTTCAGGATGAACCAATCACGATACATCCACTGTGTTCCCGTCTCTGGTCCGCATCCTTTGCATTTATACCGGACCTAGTCGCTTTGTGAATCACCTCCCCCTCGGCCCAGAAGCCAGACCGGGGCACCGACGGACAGGTGGGTGATTTTACTCTTGGGATAAAAATTCTTCGTCAGCATTTTTCATCGCCGATGTGTTTACCAGTCTACATCTGTGCTTTGTTTGTTTTTTGACGATGCTTCTCCTTCTTTTTTCCGCTATTACAACTGATTGACCAACCGGCGGAATGTTTTGAGCCTCCAAATGATAGGAATCACCAATTGGTGACATTAGGCTTTTTTCTGCCTCGTTTCATGTTTTCACTCCGAGTTAGATTATGCATAGACTACACAGACTATGCAGCATCTATAACATGAAATGTTGTAAATCTCCATTTTTTATGTCTATTTTCACTCGATATCTACTACTCCATTCAGAAAAATATCTAGGGCATCCCAAATGAGAACTTATATGTCCACATTTATTTTCCTTCACCCCTCTTTCTATGCAGAGCGGGGTCCCCTTAACCTGAGCGAGTGCCAGGAGAGGTGAGGTTATCTCCATACTATTGATGAATGAGTCTTTCTAATCAATACGCTGAATACAGATTTACACACGGACAGCTGTTTATAATTGTTTACATTTTGTTTTGTTGTGTTTATTATCTTTGTATTCATAGGAGAGTTCTAGTCATAATGACATGAGACTGCCACACAATAACCATTGACTGGTAGGTCCACTTCATCAATACTCTTTTGGTTTTTCACTGTTGCAGTAGTGAGTAACATACAGGTCCTGAAGAAAGCCTGGTAAGGCTGAAACATGTTGACCAACCTTCTTCACAACTGATAGTAATATTTGTTTGAGATACTATCGTCACTCTGCTTTTAACTTTGCAGTTATGTTGATCCTTCTTTAATAAAATTGCACTTTGGCATCATAACAGGCAATTTTAATATCACTTTTACACACCTTTTTAAGCACTGCAACTTTCTACCCTTCAACCTATCAATATATCCTACTGGCTGTCTTCCTCATACTGGTGGATTGCTCACTAGTATCTCTCTATATACAACTATGAGAGATATCTAGAAGATACCAGTTTCCAACTTAAAACGCAGATGATGATACTCCGCCAATGGGTGGGCTGATGGGTCCACTTTCACCTCTTGGTATCCACACAGTTATGTTTTGTTCCTCTCTCCTTTTTGTGGCTACTTTCTATACACTACATTTGAGCGTTTAGTTTATTGTAGTCTTTCATAGACCCTTAGCATCCCCTGTGTGTTATTATGATTATTGTACCGTCAACCGATAGTGACCATAATCCACTATCCCTCTCTATGATGGATGTATGGCCTAGTAAAATATGCTGTTCCAATACTACCCCCATGATGCCAACAAAAGAGGTCTTACCATCAAATTGTAAGAGGCTTCTCAAATTGCCAAAAGTTGTTGTCAATGAACGGAAAATGCTAGCCCTTAGGGAAATCTTGAGCGCTCAGACCACCAAATTGTTTAAAGCATGTAGGGAAAAAGATGGGGTCTCAACTGTTGGGGATGTCTATGTCGACACTATTGACCAGATAGGTTCCCTCTTTTTGAAATCTTTCCCCTCTAATAAGATATCCATGATTTGTAAATCACCAGAAGCATGGTACAATAGGGAGTGCAGACGACAAACGATCTCTCTGATATCTGCTATTAAGAACCATAATAATAGTGAGGTTCAACGGACTAGAAAGGAGTATAGACGGGCTATGGTTGAGGCTAAGAGGGCCTGGGAGGAATCTCATTTGACAGACTTGAAGGCCGCTAGTTTGTCTAAAAATTGTCTCTTGTTTTGGAGCCTGGTTAGGAGATCTAAGGGTCGGGAATCTGACCAGATCCCGAACCATCTCACCAATCAGGAGTGGCATGATCACTTCAAAAAACGACATGAGGGAGTTTCCGACCTGGAGCATCAAGAGCCCTTTTGCTGCCCCCTGTCTCCCGTCCCTCTCGAACCATTTCAACCAATAGTGGCGAGTGAGGTAGAGACAGCCATAAATAAGGCGAAGGCCCTGGGCCAAGATGGTCTACCAGGTGACTTATATCGCGCGAATCCTAAAGAATGGGCCTCATATTTTGCCCTCTTGATTAACGCCCTCTTGGAAGGGGCACCCGTCCCCGCCTCTTGGAAGGGGGCAGAGGTAATTTCCATCTACAAGAGGGGCTCCAGGGGGTATCCTGCCAACTATCGTCCCATCAGCCTTATAGATGCTGGTCAGAAGGTGGTTGGCAGGGTCCTACTGGAGAGGATTCTCTCCTGGGTCGGGGAGAACAATATCCTGTCAGACTACCAGGCAGGGTTTAGGGCTTGCACAAGCATGATCGATCAGGCCTTCAGGCTGGCCCTTCTGTACTGGAAGGTGGTGACTATTGGCAAAGGCAGTCTTTACCTCGCTTTTATCGACCTAAAGACTGTCTTTGACCTGGTCCCCTGAGACCGCCTTTGGTTGGTCCTACAGGAGATGGGGATTCCCTCGCCTATCCTGAATCTCATGGTCCGCATGCATGAGGACAACTATGCCCGAGTCAGGTGGGGTACACAGGAACAAAAAACAGAGTAAATTGCTGTTGATAGAGGTGTCCGTCAGGGCTGCATTATGGCTCCAACCCTCTTTTCTCTTTTTGTGAACGGGGTGGTCTCCTATCTATTAGAAATAAATGCAGACGTTCCAGTCCTGGTGGGTGATAAGGTACCCGCCTTACTTTTTGCGGATGAGACCCTATTAATATCTAAAACCCCTGCCGGATTGCAAAAATTGTTAAATAGGTTTCACCTTTTCTGCAACTTGAGGGGCTTGGTAATTAATACCTAAAAGACCAAGCTCCTCTATTTTAACCCTAGTAGGCTGGCAAAGACCACTCTCACACTTGATGGGGTACCCTTAGAGTGTGTTAAAACATTCGATTACCTGGGTATTAGAATTTCAGATAAATTGACCTGGAAATCACATATTGATAAAATGACCCTGAACCATAAGCGGGTTGTGGGTGTAATAGGAAGAGAGCATCTTGAAGATCTAGGCCAATTGCTCCTGCCCTTGTGATTTATGCTGCCAAGGCCGTAGGCTCGGCACTATATGGTGTTGGTCTTACTCCCACAGGGAACTCCAACCAAGCCACTATTGAGCGATTTGGGACGCCGCTCATTGAAAGATCTTGCCACTTTACGTCCTCTTCTCTATTGGGCCCACCTGTGGCGTACACCTGAGTTATCTAAATACGCCGACGGCCTAAGAGAAGTGATGAATCTTGAGGGATCCCAGAAGATTAGTTGGCTATCAAATATAAAAAAAGTTCCTCATAGCATTGGGATTCAGAGCAGCCTGGGGCTCAGGGACTCCGCTGAACAAGTCAGTCATTAAAAGTGCCTTCTGGGCTTGGGTTGACAGTCAGGAGACTAGAAAACCTGGCCTAGGTAGGCTGACTGATGAGTTTTGCTTACATAAACAGGTTCCAAGCCTAGAATCCTATTTAGATTTTAGTCAGAAACCCAGGGATAGTGCTCTTTACATCCAGTTTAGATTGGGCACACTTCCTGTTCGTGAACACACTAGCAGTTGGAAGCCTCCCTACCAGACACACTCATCTTGCCCACACGGCGATGGAGTGGTTGAAAGCGTCCCGCACCTTGTTTTTGCATGTATTGCATATACTAATCCAAGGAAAAAATGGTTGAATCCTCTTTTTCGGCAACTAGGAACCAGGAATCACCGCGTAGCACTGAGAATACTGCGAACGGATACTAATACTACTCTGGCTTGAGGTGTGGCCAAATTTCTCAGTTGGGCATGGGTGATTAGATCAAACAAGTTTTGTCCCGGATGAAGATTCTTTTTAAACTTTGTTTTTACTTCGCTTCAAAGCCGAGATAGTTTAATCTATTTTTAAAATATACAACAGCAACAAAAAAGGGTGAGAGAGGATAATTTGCGCTGGGAAGAGAAAATATAAGTACAATCACAATATTTAGTAAGCTCAAAGGATCAGATACTGGTCACCCCACCAGAATCAAAGCCTGCGACACCAAGGGGCCACAGTTAATCGATACAAACATGCACTCGATCCTGAGCTAAAAAAAGTTCAAGTAAGTTCGAAGTATCAAGTCCCAATATTTCAGGTGCTCTTCATTTTATTCTTCATAAAAAAAAAATTCTTTTCATTCAAATGATAGAATCCAATCTTCATACATTAGGAAGAGAAACAACCGCTGCCAACACGTGTTTCGTCTAGGTCGTTAAGACCACTAGACTTCGTCAGGGCAAAAATTATCTACTGCAAAGTTCCAATAGGTAAGCGTGGGCGTATTGTTCTAACTATAGATTTAATCTCCAAAAGAAAGCGTCTTGCTCCAAGTAATTATCAAAGGGGAAAGGACGTCCAGTCCTTACAGTAGTTTGTGAAGCCTCCCTACCAGACACACTCATCTTGCCCACACTGCGATGGAGTGGTTGAAAGCGTCCCGCACCTTGTTTTTGCATGTATTGCATATACTAATCCAAGGAAAAAATGGTTGAATCCTCTTTTTCGGCAACTAGGAACCAGGAATCACCGCGTAGCACTGAGAATACTGCGAACGGATACTAATACTACTCTGGCTTGAGGTGTGGCCAAATTTCTCAGTTGGGCATGGGTGATTAGATCAAACAAGTTTTGTCCCGGATGAAGATTCTTTTTAAACTTTGTTTTTACTTCGCTTCAAAGCCGAGATAGTTTAATCTATTTTTAAAATATGTATTGCGTGTTTTTACCTTGATTAATTGTTATTTATTGACTGTATAATTATGTATGGGAGGTAAGGAGAAAGGAAAAGGAAAAGTCGTATTTTTAATTTCTCCCTAATATGGTACCCCTGTCCATAATTTTATACTTTGTACCTTTCTCACATAATCTGTAAAATGCTTTTATGATATATTTATATCGAAATAAAGCTTTGATGATGATGATGATAGTGTTACAGCAGTTATAGATACAGAGAAAGCATTTGCAATACATATTCTCGTAAAACTCACATATTGCTCACATTTCCTGAAGTGAGGAATTAGTACTCTCTTTGCCCCAACCATTTGCCCCAGACTTTACGATGTTTCACCAGACAAATGATTGTCATTGAGTCTGGACCTCCTGCATGTAATGTGGGAAGAACATTATTGGGTGTCCTTGATATGTCAGGGATTTTTGGTTGCATGCTTCGTTGAGGATGGAGTCTCTATCTTTATAATTAAGGATATGAGCAATAATGGGACTGTGTGGTGCTCCAGGCAGAGTTCTTGTGGGCAAGGAGTGGTGGGCCCGTTCGACCGTGAACCATGTGGAGAGGGAGTCCTTGGGCATCCAAGATTCTATCCACTTTTCAATAAAGTTACTCATCTGTCCCTGTTCTGAACCTTCCGGGAATTCCACTAGGCAAAGGTAATTACGCCTCAATCTATTTTCAGCATCCTCTGCTCTTTTGTGCAGTTCCTTGGTGTGAGTTTGCAGATGTGCGACTTGCTCTTTTAACTGGTGAACGTTGTCTTCAACTTTGGAGATGCGGGATTCAGTCTCTTTAATCCGGGCCATTGTGTTGCGGAGGTCTTGTCGGAGGAGAGCCATGTACACATGGACTTTGCCGATCTTGTTCTCTACCGAGGTTTGTGAGGCATTGATTGCTTGCAGGATTGTATTAAGGTCCACTGCCGCGGGGGTGGATTTCACTGGGGGCCCATTTGCTGCCCCGGTTTTAGTAGTCATGTATTGTTCCATCTTGGTCTGTGTTGGTCTGTGTTGGAGGGGGTTTAGGTCCTCGATCTTTCCCCATGATAGTGGTCGGGTGTTCGCCCCACCCAAGTCCAGCACTTCTAGTTGATCTTGCTGCGTCTAGAAGAACCGAAGGGCACCTCGCAGCTCATATCACGGGCAAGAGAGGGGGACGTCCGGTCCGGTGGGCAGGGACCTTTTCCACTATGTTGTGAGTGGCAGGTCAAGACAGGATATTGATGATTTTCTGCGCTTTGGTAGTTCCAGCTGCCAGCCCACCCGATTCCACCCTCCTGGGCAGTCTGGTGATTGCCTGGGGCCAGGCCTTGGTCAAGTTCAGGGGCTGGTTTCACCAAAAGCCCCCCTCTGTGTTCTTTCCTTCAGTCAGGCCACTGGATTGGGCGTCCAACACCACTGCTGCAGCACAGCTCTGAAGAGGGGCTGAGTTGAAGGAGGCCCACCACAGGTTTATGTTTATGCTTGGGGTGTGAGGTTCCTAGATGGCAGTCCACGTTCCGCCAAGCCTCGCCCTCTCCACCAGTGGTCAGCCCCATGGTAGTTGAGAAGTTGGGAACCCCACAAGGGGTGGGCGCGCCTGTGTCACACAGTAGGGCCCCAAGGGCTGTTCTCCAGGATATGCCCCCTCAGACTCAGGCGAGGCAGTAATGGCTACGAGGAGGGAGGGGGGTGCATTCACTTCTGGATGCCCATCTCAGCCCGTCCACTCATAAGAGTGTCTGGGGGAATGAGGAGATCCCTGCCCCCATCGCTGGACCACCACCACAGCCTCTTCTTCTTACCTTGTAGGTCCATGGGGATGTCCCCGAGCCCTCAGCCGTTCCGAGCCTCCATTCAGGCCTCCTTACTCCTTGGGCCCTCCTCAGGCGCCTTAGTTCATCATTTACCCGGGTGTAGGCATAGCACTGACCAGGCCGCAGGTCAGCTGACTCCCGTGGATAAGTTGAATACAGGACCCAGATGTTAGAGGCCCGGACCGCCCCAGCACCTCCAGTCACGGCGAGGCCCCCTGCTCGCTGTCTGGCTGACCATAGGGAGCCTCCAGCCAGTCCAGAGAACTTCTTAGTCTTCCCTTGTTTCTGGGTTCAAGCTGCTCGCCTCCAGACTCACCTGAGCCCCAAGCATGGTGGGCGCGGCCTCAGAAGGCCATAAACAGGCATCAACGGTTCCCCCACCTGACCAGGCCCCAGTGCTGCCCGTACCTCAGGGCCTGGAGCATCTCTCCATCAGCCACCAGCCGGCTCTCAGCGTATCCGTTCTGCTGTTTTCCAGTTCAGGACGACGCCGGAACGCCACCTCAGCCCAGGATCCTCTCTCCTTGCTGCTTGTGAAAGTGGTTGCGGGCAGTCTACAGTCCCACCTCCATCTACTGCAGTCCTCCTGGGGGTCGCTCACAGATAAGGCATGGATCTCTGCCCAGCGCCCTGGTGAACCGGTGAAGGAGCCTGCTTGATCAAGGAGCCAGAGTGGGTCACGTGTATAGAGTCCACAGCCCGGGCACAGGTCATCCCTGCAGGCCACGCCACACACCAGCAGCCTCATCCTCTAACTCAGCTGCGGGCCTCACCACTATCTTGTGTAGGCGACTGGGTCTGGATCTTCGGCAGTCAGCGTCTCCAGCCTCCAGGCGACTTCACTTCATGCTGATCCGGTCCGCATGGGTTTAGAATCAGGCTAGGTGTTGGATTGCCTTCACTGGCAACGATGGTAACGGATGGCTGAGCGGATGACAGAGGTGTCTGGAGCACTGTTAGAGTGCAACCGCTATCTTGATGCTCCAAGCCATGCCCCCGCCGCTAACACTCTTAAACAAGAAACATAAGCATCAACAGTTTCATTTACTAATTGGTTTCGAGTATAAAAATTATACCTTTCCATGACAATGTGAGGTTGTTCTATGAATCTCTTTTTAAGTCTATCTATTGCTTCTGTGAAGAAATCATAATCACCTCTATCCATACCCACTGGAGTAGGAGATGGAGGTAGATGTTCAAAAACATCTTCTGCATGAGTTCCCATCATATTAGGTGATAACGCTTTCTTTTTCTTAGCATTAAAACCATCACCATTTATGGCTAATAAATAATTATTAAAGTACCGGAACCATTTTTCCCATTTCATGCTAGGTAGTTTGGGACCAGAATAAAAGGGAGGAGGAGGGTTTCCACAGACATTGCTCATTTTAAATTGTGTTAATTCAAAAAGAAATTACTCAAGAAAGAAAAAAAAAATAGATGAACTACAATTGTGACAACATTTGAAAAATAATATATCAAATATGAAGCTTAAAGGCAGAATAACATTTTTTCCTTAACATAAATTAGACATTGTGAAAGAAAATAATTAAATAATGTGTATATCTTAACGATACACAAAACAGGAACAATACAATTAATAAGATGTGCGTGTCACCGAGGCATTCAGTGTTAAATACGAACCGATCTCAATCCAAATTTCATTAAGCAATGTGTATATCTTGAAGATACACAAAACAGAAGCAAAACAGTTAATAAGGTTTGTGTGGCACCGAGGCACGCAGTGTTAAATACAAACCGATCCCAATCCAAAATGGCGGGGACGTGCTTATGTAACAGCGTAGCTGCAGCGTGATGCACGTCTAATCTGAGTGACGCAAGGATGATTCACGCGACTGAAGCCTAGAGGCAGTGCGCGCACAATCCTCACGAGACGGATGTCTTCAAATGGATGATCCTGCGCCGATTTCAGCACGAGGCAAAGTCACAGCTGAGGCTCCTCAAATTCCGGGAAACAAAGCAAAAATGTGCAACCGATCATAGGCAGTGGCGTAACAAAACTTGAGGGGGCCCCCTGCAAAGCACATGGAGGGACCCCCCTCGCGGATTGGCCCACCATGCCTCCCCCCGGCAGCGCGGCCCACCATGTACTACTTTACCCTACCTCCCATTCATTTAGCAGCACACATTTACTGGCCAATGATGCTGGAAGCACAAGAGCCAGCATCAGCCTCAGGCTTCTAAGTGCGTCCTCTACACTGCAGCATTACAATGTCCAGAGCCTGTCCGTCATGGAAACTTGCTCCTGCCACATACACTTGGTCACTTTGCCATCCATCCATCCATCTATCCCCCACCCATCCACCCATCCATCCATCCACTCATCCATTCACCCACGCCTCCATCCACCCACCCCTCCATCCATCCACTCATCCATCCACCCACCCCTCCATTCATCCATCCACCCAACCCTCCATCTATCCACTCATCCATCCACCCACCCCTCCATCCATCCATCCACCCACCCCTCCATCCATCCATCCACCCACCCCTCCATCCACCCACCCCCACCCCTGCAGCCACCCACCCTTCCATCCATCCATCCACTCATCCGTCCATCCATCCATCGCCCAATCTTCTCGCTGGTTCACATCACGTCAGAGCTGGCGATGTCATGTCTCATTCTCAGAGTGTGATGCACAATGAATGTGACATTCTGCAGCTCGCTATACTGTTCAGCCCCATTGAGCGTGAACCGCTTGCACTTCCCATGGAAGTGAATCCTCTTCCCATCACTAGTGATCCACGTCTGGAACGCATGCCACATGCTATCTCTAGAAGGGCCTTCCTGCTGGCTACAAGCTGGGCAGAGCAGCGCCGAGCGCCGCAGGGCGGGCTATTTACTTTTTAATGCTGTAGGCTGCCAGCTTGAACTGATAACTTTTCATTATCTGTCCTTCCAAAACAATTTTACTGGAAAAACACATCTAAAAACTCGCCAAGTGCAGCTACTCACTTTTGGTTGCTGTAAGTGCTTTTTTAGGTTTCGACCTGGCGAAAAGCAGCGCAAGCAGCGGTTCGCGCAGGCAAAATCTTATGTCTTTCACTGTGTGGCTGGGAATCCGCCCCTCTGTTCCATTGGCTAGCTCCATAAATGGAGGCTAGCCATTGGAACAGAGATCTGTCCGTCAATTGCGGAACAGATTCGGGGGCATTCCGGCCATTTTTACTCATCCTGCCCCTTCTGACAACGTCATGCGGCGGTGGGCGTGTTTATTTTTATTTTTTTTCGTGTCGGCCTGTTTTGTTCTTTTTAGAAGTGTCTGTTGCTGGAGTTGGCTGCAAGATTTAAGTTCCCACGAAGCGATCAGGTAAGGAGCATTTTCTTTCTAAATGTGTTTTCCCTTTGTATGTTTACGTATTTTGACGTTTTCGCTCTTAATGTCTTTTTTCTGTTTCCTTTGTAGTTTTGGCCGTGTTGTGTGAGCTGTTATGTAGTGTGGCTCGTGGCTTGGGAGCTCCGTTGTCCCGGTAAGCTATTTTCTCCATTTCGCTCCTAATGTCTTTTTTCGGTTTCCTTTGTAGGTTTGGCCGTCTCGTAGAAGTGTCTGTTGCTGGAGTTGGCTGCAAGATTTAAGTTCCCACGAAGCGATCAGGTAAGGAGCATTTTCTTTCTAAATGTGTTTTCCCTTTGTATGTTTATGTATTTTGACGTTTTCGCTCTTAATGTCTTTTTTTTGTTTCCTTTGTAGGTTTGGCCGTGTCGTGTGAGCTGTTATGTAGTGTGGCTTGTGGCTTGGGAGCTCCGTTGTCCCGATAAGCTATTTTCTCCATTTCGCTCCTAATATATTTTTTCGGTTTCCTTTGTAGGTTTGGCCGTCTCGTAGAAGTGTCTGTTGCTGGAGTTGGCTGCAAGATTTACGTTTCCACGAAGCGATCAGGTAAGGAGTATTTTCTTTCTAAATGTGTTTTCCCTTTGTATGTTTACGTATTTTGACGTTTTCGCTCTTAATGTTTTTTTTGTTTCCTTTGTAGGTTTGGCCGTGTCTTTTCGCTCCTAATGTCTTTTTTCGGTTTCCTTTGTAGGTTTGGCCGTCTCGTAGAAGTGTCTGTTGCTGGAGTTGGCTGCAAGATTTAAGTTCCCACGAAGTGATCAGGTAAGGAGCATTTTCTTTCTAAATGTGTTTTCCCTTTGTATGTTTACGTATTTTGACATTTTCGCTCTTAATGTCTTTTTTTGTTTCCTTTGTAGGTTTGGCTGTGTCGTGTGAGCTGTTATGTAGTGTGGCTCGTGGCTTGGGAGCTCCGTTGTCCCGGTAAGCTATTTTCTCCATTTCGCTCCTAATGTATTTTTTCGGTTTCCTTTGTAGGTTTGGCCGTCTCGTAGAAGTGTCTGTTGCTGGAGTTGGCTGCAAGATTTAAGTTCCCACGAAGCGATCAGGTAAGGAGCATTTTCTTTCTAAATGTGTTTTCCCTTTGTATGTTTACGTATTTTGACGTTTTCGCTCTTAATGTCTTTTTTCTGTTTCCTTTGTAGTTTTGGCCGTGTTGTGTGAGCTGTTATGTAGTGTGGCTCGTGGCTTGGGAGCTCCGTTGTCCGGGTAAGCTATTTTCTCCATTTCGCTCCTAATGTCTTTTTTCGGTTTCCTTTGTAGGTTTGGCCGTCTCGTAGAAGTGTCTGTTGCTGGAGTTGGCTGCAAGATTTAAGTTCCCACGAAGCGATCAGGTAAGGAGCATTTTCTTTCTAAATGTGTTTTCCCTTTGTATGTTTATGTATTTTGACGTTTTCGCTCTTAATGTCTTTTTTTTGTTTCCTTTGTAGGTTTGGCCGTGTCGTGTGAGCTGTTATGTAGTGTGGCTTGTGGCTTGGGAGCTCCGTTGTCCCGATAAGCTATTTTCTCCATTTCGCTCCTAATATATTTTTTCGGTTTCCTTTGTAGGTTTGGCCGTCTCGTAGAAGTGTCTGTTGCTGGAGTTGGCTGCAAGATTTACGTTTCCACGAAGCGATCAGGTAAGGAGTATTTTCTTTCTAAATGTGTTTTCCCTTTGTATGTTTACGTATTTTGACGTTTTCGCTCTTAATGTTGTTTTTGTTTCCTTTGTAGGTTTGGCCGTGTCGTTTCGCTCCTAATGTCTTTTTTCGGTTTCCTTTGTAGGTTTGGCCGTCTCGTAGAAGTGTCTGTTGCTGGAGTTGGCGGCAAGATTTAAGTTCCCACGAAGTGATCAGGTAAGGAGCATTTTCTTTCTAAATGTGTTTTCCCTTTGTATGTTTACGTATTTTGACATTTTCGCTCTTAATGTCTTTTTTTTGTTTCCTTTGTAGGTTTGGCCTTGTCGTGTGAGCTGTTATGTAGTGTGGCTCGTGGCTTGGGAGCTCCGTTGTCCCGGTAAGCTATTTTCTCCATTTCGCTCCTAATGTATTTTTTCGGTTTCCTTTGTAGGTTTGGCCGTCTCGTAGAAGTGTCTGTTGCTGGAGTTGGCTGCAAGATTTACGTTTCCACGCAGCGATCAGGTAAGGAGTATTTTCTTTCTAAATGTGTTTTCCCTTTGTATGTTTATGTATTTTGACGTTTATTCTCTTAATGTTTTTTTTGTTTCCTTTGTAGGTTTGGCCGTGTCGTGTGAGCTGTTATGTAGTGTGGCTCGAGGCTTGGGAGCTCCGTTGTCCCGGTAAGCTATTTTCTCCATTTCGCTCCTAATGTCTTTTTTCGGTTTTCTTTTTTTTAGGTTTGGCCGTCACGTAGAAGTGTCTGTTGCTGGAGTTGGCTGCAAGATTTAAGTTTCCACGAAGCGATCAGGTAAGGAGCATTTTCTTTATAAATGTCTTTTCCCTTTGTATGTTTACGTATTTTCTCCTTTTAGCTCCTAATGTGTTTTTTCTGTTTCCTTTGTAGGTTTGGCCGTGTCGTGTGAGTTGCTATGTAGGTTTGCTTGTGACTAGCTCCATTGTTCCGGTTCTTTGTAGGTTTGCTCGTCTCCTGTCAGCTGGTATTTAATGCAAAAACGAAGATGCACTGTATATCCAGGTAAGTGTTATTTTTTCCGCTTTGCACGTTGTGTTTTAACTTTGTATGTTTAGCTGTATGTTTAGCTCTTTGGACGTGTTCGCTGCTAATATTTATTTTATGTTTTATTTCTAGGTTTGCCCGTCTCCTGTGAGCTGGTATTTCCTGCAGAAACGAAGATGCACTGTACATATAGGTAAGTTTTTTTTGGTCTAATTTTCTTTGTTAGCTTATTTTTAGTTGTTGTTTAGGATTTAAATAGCTTAGTGTTAATAATTTATATTTTTGTGGGGGGGGAGTGAGATTGGTTTGGATCGTTATTTAAAATTGCTTTTTTTGACGAAAGTGCTCTTGATGAAGTTACGTTCTGTGTACATCATTTGAATACGGCAGGGTGGGGCACGCTTCTCCGGTAAGCTCATTTCAAACGCAGTTTACGATGTATCCCGCATATCCAGGTAAGTGCGACTCTTCGTTGTTTAGCTCTTTGTACGTTTTCGCTCTTTAAGTCTGTTTTCAGTTTAATTTTTAGGTTTGCCGGCGCTTCGTTGTCCCGGTAAGCTATTTTCTCCTTTTCGCTCTTAATGTCTTTTTTCTGTTTCCTTTGTAGGTTTGGCCGTGTCGTGTGAGCTGTTATGTAGTTTGGCTCGTGACTTCGGAGTTCCGTTGTCTCGGTAAGCTATTTTCTCCTTTTCGCTCCTAATGTCTTTATTTGTTTCCTTTGTAGCTTTGCCCGTGTTATGCGCTTTGCCTGTGGTGCAAGGACCGGCAGGTAAGCCATTTTGTCTTTTTGGGATGTTTCCAAAATGCTTGCTTTAGGCCGTTTGCACGTAAACTATTTCTTCCTTTTCGCTCCTAATATTTTTTGTGTTTCTTTTGTACTTATATTTTTGTGGGGGGGGGAGTGATCTTGGTTTGGATTGATATTTAAAAAAAATTTTTTTTACGAAAGTGCTATTGATGAAGTTACGTCCTGTGTACATCATTTGAATACGGCAGGGTGGGCCACGCTTCTCACAACTAAACTCTGTGTGATATTTACAAACAGTTAATTTACTTAATACACTAATTGAAATATTCCACATTTTTGGCACGTTACTCGCTAATGTTTAAAGCCTTAGCTAAGGTTGCATTTCCGCAGTATTCATAAGAAATGTATTGCTTCTTTTGCTTGCGCTTGTTATCTTTTCCTAACACTATTATTTATTTACACAGGAACAAAAAAAACTCTAACCATTTGTTACAGCTGCACCATCACCTACACATCTTAAAAGTCCGTCCAGTGAATATGGTACGTTCATAATAACAAATGCTTGTCTAATTTACTTTATGCATTCTTCTTTGTATTACTTGCTGTCTGTACTATGCATTCTTTACTGCATAGTTACACACAAACTTTCACTCGTGATGCTAACTTAAAGTATTGTTTGTGAGTGAGATCTGCACTAGTGAGGTCGCATTCAGAAGGAGAGATGACAAGCCTAAAGGTAAACGAAAACATGTAACAAAGACTTTGTTCACAGGTCCTCGCAGCAGATGTCTTCATGTACTAAGCCACCAGACGCAACATACATACATCTCTCTCGCTTTTGCCCTCCTTTTCAATCTCTCTTCCTTTTGCCCTCCCTCTACATCTCTCACACGCTTGCCTTCACTCTCCATCTACCTCCACATTTTCTCTTCACTCTCTATCCTGCACACTTTATCTTTCCTAATCACACACTTGCTCCTGCCCTCCTTCCCGCTCTCCTCTTTTTTTCTTGTCCTCCCTATAACTTCTGCCTTCTCTCACTCTATTCCTTCTGCCCTCCTTCTTTCTCTCTCTCCTGCCATCCCTCTCTCTTCTGCCTTTTTACTCCCTCCTGCCTTCTTACTCCCTCCTGCCCTCCCTTTCCAGCTCTCTCTTCTGTTTCTTTACAAGCCATTGTATTAATATGTTGTTTCTGAGCGCAAACTTCAGTGTGAAATATTTTTTTTTAGCAACGCTACTTACGTCCACAGAGTTCTATGCATTTATCTCGACTTTTGGTTTACCTTCTCTTTGCTCATGTTTCATTTACACACCATTGTGTTAATATGTTATTTTTAAGCGTAGACTTCACTGAGGATTATTTATTTATAGCAGCGCTACTTGCGTGCAGAGTTCTATGCAGAAATGTATTGCATGTAAGCTTTTTAGAGTCTTAAACATTCCACGCACGTCACCACTAAATTAGATATATTGCCTGCAAAATTTAGTTAGACATTCATTGTAACATTGCGTGTTTTACCTTCACTATTTACGTGCATGTGCACTTTTCAATATCTTTACACACACATACTAAGTAACGTGACGCAGGGACTTAGCACAGTGACATCTTGTAAAATATAAGAGTAGAACAGGAAGTGGCTCTTGCCCCCTCCCCGACCTCATAGAAAGTATTAGTTGCATGCGCTACAATACAAATTTATACGCTGCTCACAACTAAACTCAATTTACTTAATAAACTAATTGAAATATTCCACATTTTTGGCACGTTACTCGCTAATGTTCAAAGCCTTAGCTAAGGTTGCATTTCCGCAGTATTCATAAGAAATGTATTGCTTTTTTTGCTTGCGCTTGTTATCTTTTCCTAACACTATCATTTATTTACACAGGAGCAAAAAACCTCTTAACCATTTGGTACAACTGCACCATCGCCTACACATCTTAAAAGTTCGTTCAGTGTATACGGTACGTTCATAATAACAAATGCTTGTCTAATTTACTTTATGCATTCTTCTTTGTATTACTTGCTGTCTGTACTATGCATTCTTTACTGCATAGTTACACACAAACTTTCACTCGTGATGCTAACTTAAAGTATTGTTTGTGAGTGAGATCTGCACTAGTGAGGTCGCATTCAGAAGGAGAGATGACAAGCCTAAAGGTAAACGAAAACATGTAACAAAGACTTTGCTCACAGGTCCCTGCAGCAGATGTCTTCATGTACTAAGCCACCAGACGCAACATACATACATCTCTCTCGCTTTTGCCCTCCTTTTCAATCTCTCTTCCTTTTGCCCTCCCTCTACATCTCTCACACGCTTGCCTTCACTCTCCATCTACCTCCACATTTTCTCACTCTCTATCCTGCACTCTATCTTTCCTTTTCACACTCTTGCTCCTGCCCTCCTGCCTGCTCTTCTTTTTTCCTGTTCTCCCTATCCCTTCTGCCTTCTCTCACTCTATTCCTTCTGCCCTCCTTCTTTCTCTCTCTCTTCTGCCATCCCTCTCTTCTGCCTTCTTACTCCCTCCTGCCCTCCCTTTCCAGCTCTTTCTTCTGTTCTCTTTCACCTTCTTGTCCTCCATCTCTCTCTTGTTCTCTCTCCTTTCTGTTTCAATCTCTCTTCTTTTTGCCCTCCCTTTCAATATCTCTTCCTTTTGACCTCCCTCTATATCTCTCACACTCCTAGCTTCACTCTCCATCTACCTCCCCATTTTCTCCTCACTTTCTATCCTTCACTCTTTATCTTTCCTTTTCACACTCTTGCTCTTGCCCTCTTTCCTGCTCTCCTTTCTTCCTATCCTCCCTATCCCTTCTGCCTTCTCTCACTCTATTCACTCTGCCCTCCTTCTTGCTCTCACTCTCTTCTGCCATCCCTCTCTTTTCTGCCTTCTTACTCCCTCCTGCCCTCCCTTTCCAACTCTCTCTTCTGCTCTCTTTCACCTTCTTGTCCTCCATCTCTCTTGTTCTCTCTCCTTCCTGTCCTCTCCTCCTCTAGCCCTTCTTCTCGTTCCTGCCCTCTCTCTCCTACCTGCCGCCCTCTCCTTTCTAACCTCTCATACACCCCTACCTTCTCTCCTGCCTTCCCACTCCTTCTTGCCCTCCCTCCCCCTTCTGTCTCTTTTCCTTCCTGCCCTCCTCTCTCCTGCCCTCTTTTCCTTTTGACGTCTCTTCCTTTTGACCTCTCTTCCTTCTTCCTCCTGCCCTCCTACATGCCCTCCCTTTCTCTTCTGCCCTCTCTCTTTCTTGCCCTACCTCCCTCCCACTCCCTCCTTTTCCCTCCCTCCCATTATGTTCTGCTGTCTTACTTTTGCCTTCAATCTCCTTCTTGC
This sequence comes from Lissotriton helveticus, assembly GCF_964261635.1. Classification (NCBI taxonomy): domain Eukaryota; kingdom Metazoa; phylum Chordata; class Amphibia; order Caudata; family Salamandridae; genus Lissotriton; species Lissotriton helveticus. Next base: position 857,936,212 of record NC_136065.1, read on the forward strand.
AACCTCTCTCTTTGGCACTCTATCACCCTTTACACTTCTTGGCCTCTCTCCTGCCCTCCCCTCCTTCCTGCTCTTCCTCTCTTTTGCCCCTCTCTCTTGTTCTCCACCACCTTCCTAACCATCCTCTCTCTTTGCCCTTGACCTTCTTTCCTCACCCTACATCCCTCCTACCTCCCCTTTTCTTTCTAACATCTCTCCTTCTCTCCTACTACTGCCCTTGCCCCCCATTCTGCCCTCACTCTCCCTCCTGCACTCTCTATCTCTTATTCTTTCATTTTCTCTACCTCCACTATCTCTCTTAACTTCTATATCTATCACTTCTTCTCTTGCACTCAGTCTCCATCTCTCTCCCTATTGTCCTCTCTTTATCCTACACTCTCTCCTTCTTGCCTGCTCTCTCCTGTCTTTACTCTCTATACTGCCCTCTCTCTTGACCTCTCTTTACCTCTATCCTCCCTCTCCATCTCTTTCTCCAACATGCCCTCTTTTTCCTTACTGCCCTACATCTCCATCTCTCCTTTCTTATACACTCTCTCTTTTGCTCAGTCTCTCCCTTCTACCCCCTCTTCATCTCTCTCTCCTTCCCGCCTTCCCTCTCCATCCCTCTCCCTCCTGCCCTCCCTCTCCTTCCTACACCATCTTCTTTTTGCCCTCTCTCCTCCCTTCCTTCTTCCTCCTGCCCTCCTTCCTGCCCTCCCTTTCCCTTCTGGTCCTTCCACCACAGCCAAAATGTACAACACGGGCAAACCTACAAAGGAAACAGAAAAGATATTAGGAGCGAAAAGCAAATACGAGCTCACAAGAGACGGGCAAACCTACAAAGAAAACAGAAAATAGATATTAGCAGCGAACACGTTCTAATACCTAAACATACAGAGTGAAAACACAACGTGCAAAGCGGCCCAACAGAGCTCACTAGTTATGGGCAAAACTACTTATCAGCTCACACGACACGGGCAAACCTACAAAAGAAACAGAAAAGAGACATTAGGAGCGAATAGGAGAAAATATCTTACATGCAAAAGGCATAAAGCAAGCGTTTTACAAACACCAAAATAAGACCAAATGGCTTACCTGCCAGTCCTTGCACCATGGGCAAAGCGAACTGTGCACTACAGTACACAGAGCTATAAGGACACGAGCAAAATGTAAAACACAATTCTAAACAAAATGCTCCTTACCTGATCGCTTTGTGGTAACTTAAATCTTGCAGCCAACTCCAGCAACAAACAGTTCTAAAAAAGAACAAAACATGCTGAGACAAAAAAAAGAGATGGCATATGCCCATTGTCGCAATGACGATCAGAAAGGAGTTGAGAATCAAGACATTGTGGGAACGCCCACGAATCTGGTCCGGCATGACGGACACATCTGTCTTCCAATGTTTAGCCTCCAATTCAGGAGCTAGCTAATGAAAGACAGAGGCAGAACAAAAGCAACATACTCCTCTGAAATGATTACGCCTCTCTCCTACTACTGCCCACCCTTCTGCCCTCCCCCTCCATTTACCCTCAATCTCCCTACTGCCCTCTCTGCCTCTCATGCTTTCCATCTCCCTTCCTCCACCATCTCTCTTGTCTTCAATCTCCATCACTTCTTCTCTTGACCTCAGTCTCCATTTCTCTCTCCCTCTTGCCCTCTCTCTTCATCCTACACTCTTTCTACCTCTTCCCTCTCTGTCTCTCCTATCTTCACTCTCTTTCAGGCTCTCCTTCTCTCTCCTGCAGCCTCTCTCTCTACTTTCTTCTCCCTCTTGCCTTCAGTCTCCATCTCCCTCCTTATATTACGCTCCCTCTACATCTCTCACACTCCTGCCTTCACTCTCCATCACTCTCCATCTACCTCCCCATATTCTCCTCACTCTCTATCCTGCACTGCTTATCTTTCTTTTTCACTCTCTCTCGCTCCTGCCCTCTTTCCTGCTCTCTTCTTGTTTTCTGTTCTTCCTATCCCTTCAGCCTTCTCTCGCTCTATTTCCTCTGCCCTCCCTCTTGCTCTCTCTCTTCTGCCATCCATCTCTCTTCTGCCTTCTTACTCCCTCCTGCCCTCCCTTTCCACCTCTCTATGCTCTCTTTCACCTTCTTATCCTCCATCTCTCTCTTGTTCTCTCTCCTTTCTGTTTCAATCTCTCTTCCTTTTGCCCTTCCTCTACATCTCTCACACTCCTGCTATCCTGAACTCACTTCCTTTTGACCTCTCTTCCTTCTTACTCCTGCCCTCTTTCATGCCCTCCCTTTCCTTTCTGCCCTTGCTCTTGCTCTCTCACTCTTTTCTGCCCTCCCACTCCTTCTTGCACTTTCTCCTTCCTACCCTACCTCTGTATCCTGCCCTCTCCTCTTTGCATATGCCCTCTCGACATGCGCCATCACTGCACACAGCCTCTCTACACATGGCCTCTCTGCACATGCCTCTCTCCATATGATCTCTCTGCACAGGTCCGTGTGTAAAGAGGGCAAGTGAAGAGAAGGCATGAGTAAAGAGGGCGTGTGCAGAGAGGGTGTTTTCCGGAGAGGGCAAGTACAGAGAGATCAAGTGCAAATAGTGCATGTTTAAGAGGGCATGTGTAGAGGCTATAAGTTGACAAGTGCTTATGATGAGAAAGTGAGTGCAGGTGAGAACAAATCTGCAAACTCCAATGGTGTTGCTTACGTGAGGCACTGTCAACTTTTTCACAACTTTTTTTTCCTGTTTTCTGTCTACATTACTACACTAATACCTGCCCTCTCTCTCCCTTCTACCCTCTCTCTTTCTTGCCCTACATCCCTCCTTCTCACTCCCTTACTTTCCCTCTCTCCCACTCTGTCTCCCTTTCCACTTCTCTCTTCAGCTCTCTTTCACCTTATTGTCCTCGATCTCTCTTTTTTCTCTCCTTTGTTTCAATCTCTCTTCCTTTTGCCCTCCCTCTACATCTCTCACACTCCTGCCTTTCACTCTCCATCTACATCCCCATTTTCTCTTGCTCTCTCTCTTCTGCCATCCATCTCTCTTCTGCCTTCTTACTCCCTCCTGCCCTCCCTTTCCACCTCTCTATGCTCTCTTTCACCTTCTTATCCTCCATCTCTCTCTTGTTCTCTCTCCTTTCTGTTTCAATCTCTCTTCCTTTTGCCCTTCCTCTACATCTCTCACACTCCTGCTATCCTGAACTCGCTTCCTTTTGACCTTTCTTCCTTCTTACTCCTGCCCTCTTTCATGCCCTCCCTTTCCTTTCTGCCCTCTCTCTTGCTCTCCCACTCTTTTCTGCCCTCCCACTCCTTCTTGCACTTTCTCCTTCCTACCCTACCTCTGTATCCTGCCCTCTCCTCTTTGCATATGCCCTCTCGACATGCGCCATCACTGCACACAGCCTCTCTACACATGGCCTCTCTGCACATGCCTCTCTCCATATGATCTCTCTGCACAGGTCCGTGTGTAGAGAGGGCAAGTGAAGAGAAGGCATAAGTAAAGAGGGCGTGTGCAGAGAGGGTGTTTTCCGGAGAGGGCAAGTACAGAGAGATCAAGTGCAAATAGTGCATGTTTAAGAGGGCATGTGTAGAGGCTATAAGTTGACAAGTGCTTATGATGAGAAAGTGAGTGCAGATGAGAACAAATCTGCAAACTCCAATGGTGTTGCTTACGTGAGGCACTGTCAAGTTTTTCACAACTTTTTTTCCTTATTTCTGTCTACATTACTACACTAATACCTGCCCCTCTCTCCCTTCTACCCTCTCTCTTTCTTGCCCTACATCCCTCCTCCTCACTCCCTCCCTCCCACTCCCTCCCTTTCCCTCTCTCCCACTCTGTTCTGCTCTCTTACTTTTGCCCTCCCTCTCTTACTTGCCCCCTCTCTCTTCTGCACTCTATCATCCTCTACCCTCTCTCGGCCTCTCTTGCTCTTCCTCTCTCTTCTGCCTCTGTCTGTAAACAGTTAATGTGATTTTCCAAAATGGATACTTCATACAAATACTTAACTAATAAAATACTGCGCAAAACTTTGCTTTGATAAAAAGGAATATAAAAAAATACAATATATTTACTTTAATAAAACATGTTAAACTTTTTTTCTTGTCTTTTCATTATTATATACAAAGTACATAAATATATATTACTGTGCTATCATATATATTACAGCTCTAAACAAAATGCTAACATGCTTTATAAAATAACTTGTATTATAATTCACTGTGCATCTGCAAATAATTGCATTATAAATGCAATCCATATTTCTGTGTAAAGTAAAACACATCAACGTTTTACACATAATTCAAACAGGATAAAAAAGACCATTTGTCAAAAGCAATACCAAAAGCTCAAACTTTAACAAAGTCGAAACCATTGCATTGTAAATGCTTGTTTGTTGTGCTTACACTGACATTTACAAATAGCCCCGTGATGTATTCATTCAGCACAATTCAAGAAAGGCAAACGTGTCAGCACTGTACCTGGGCACATTCTAGGAGTTAAATTAGGCACACACACACGTGTTAATCCTCACTTTAGATTATCACTTCCCCTATCCACTCAAACCTCTTCATTAGGGCTTAAAATGAATTGTACTCGATCCCTCTTAACGCTATTTCTACATATCTAAATGACTTTCCTATTAAGAGCTTTTAACATCACAACCATTTGATAACCTCGCTTTTAATGTGTAATTAACACACATTTTAGTGCAATCCAATCAGCAAGTTGTTTCCTACATAACAGGCAATTTCGACGACTGTAAGTCCGTATTAGTACAAAAATGTTGTTCAGGCCAATAGCAGAAAGTTCCCAGCGGCAGTTCATGTCATATTAATAATTCAATGGGGGGGCGTGGCTTGAGCGCCGCCGAGCATGGACGCCTGAGCCCCGAGCTCCGGGCTGATCTCGGCGATTATCCTGATTTTAGGACTCCCCCGGTGGCGCTAACAACCCTGCGTGGTGCCTCGGAGCAGTGGAGATCTGAGCGGCGATCGGGAGAGGGGAGAGGATCCCGGTGGCGGCAAGCACAGGGAACAGCGGGACTCCGCCCACGGGGACCGGCCATCTTGCCTGCGGCGCGGAGAGGCCTACTAATCCCCGGCCTCGAGTGACGAGGGGCCGCTGGGGTGATCGAGCCGCCGTGGACGGGCGGAGGCCGGTGCTTACACGCGGAATACACCCTGCCTTACTCTAGAACGGGTGCCCGGAGGTGGAGGCGCCCACGGACATCAGCGGCTGCGGGGGCAGAAGTTGGTGGCGATTTGTAAGTGGGGCCCGGTGATCTGTGCCACAGCCCCATCGCCCCTGATTCACAGCAGCGGTGCGGTCGCCGGCGGCGCCCTGGTCTGGATTTAGCGCGACATCGCCCTGCGTGAGGAGCGGTGCTGCCTGGGGGCCTGGCTGGCGCAGCGCGGCCGGTGGCCTTTGAGAGGAGCCCGGCCCAGAAAGACTGCTGGAGCGCCCGAGGCGGTACGAGGCGCACTGCCTACTGAGGGAAGCTGAGCCGGTGGGCTGGCGTATGGGCGGTTGGTGCGCCCGCAAAGTGTGCTGGACCCTGACGGGGGTGCCCCATCCGTGAACTAGCAGTGGCGATGGAGGAAACGCCCCGGGCGACTGGTGGCTCCTGGAAGACCCTTAGTGGTGGGGCTGGCCTGCGGACACCGTGTAGTCCCCACATCCTGCTGCCTGAAGAGAAGGAAGGTCTGGGGCTACGACAGACCCCCACCGGGTACGGGTGCGCTCGGCCGGATTGCCCCGTGTACCACGAGGCGCAGCGGATATTGTGCACCCCTTGTGGTTCTGGTCGGAGGGTGCTGAGGCTGGCAAGAGGTGCTCCCACCGGATCGGTGAGTGACTGTGGAGTCTGCGGCATCGCTCTGGAGAGGGGACTGGTGCCTGGGCCCTTTTGCGCAGGTGGCTGGTCTGGCTTCAGTCCTGGTAGATTGACCAGATGGAACGGCGAGGGGCACGGCCCTTATTCCGACCAGGGGCGCCTCGAGGAGTTGGACCCTTGTGATTAGCACGATTGGCGAGGCCCAGGGCTGCGCCATGGGGAAGCCGCGAAAGGGAGTGGGAACGGCGCCGGCCGACCAGACTGAGGACTTGCCGGAGGCTCAGGGACAGAGTTCAACTGAGGGCCAGAGTGCAGAGCTGCAACAGCAGCAGATGGACCAGATCCTCAAGGCCATAGTGGACACGAGAGACGCGTTGCGGCAAGACATTGCGCAGGTATCGACAGGCCTAGGCTTGCTGAGGGCGGATCACGACAAGTTCGCTGATTGGGTCAAGACTGCGAAGTTGGTGTTGGAGACGCTGGAGCCGGCCCAAAAGGCAACATATGCCACGATGGAGGACTTATTGCGTAGAGTACGCCAACTGGAAAGGAGGATGCAGAAGGACGCAATAGGCGCAATAACGTCCGAGTGGTAGGATTGCAGGAAAATATTGAAGGGAGTGACATGGTCTCCTTCCTGGAAAAGTGGTTGCGGTTTGTGGTGGTCCCTGAGGGCCTAACGCACTTCTACACGCTGGAGAGAGCTCACAGGGTCTCGGCCAGGCCACCGGCGCCGGGCCGCCCTCCCCGCCCGGTGGTTGCGCGCCTGCTGCATTTTAGAGACCGGGACATCATCCTACGACAAGCCAGGATGGCTGGCCCGCATAAGGTGGACAACGCCTCGGTCTCTCTCTTCCCCGATTACTCTCGGGAGGTCCAACGAAGTTGCTTCTCCTTCCTGACAGTTGAGAGGGCCCTTCGCAACGAGGGAGTGCAGTACTCCTTAATGTTTCCAGCACCCTTGAAAGTGATGGTGGACGGAGTAGCGACCTTTTGTGATGCACTGGAGGACGCCTGGCAGTGGCTGGAACGATACCGGGCGGACAAGGACGGTGCTAGCAACTGGGCTGAGGCGGCGGAGGAGCGACCTAAGCCGCGCAGGAGCAGGCGCAACCGGAAGCGTACACAGAACAGGAGTTCCCCATCTGCATCACAACGGAGCTGGAGAGACAGGCTGCCCTGCAAGTGGTGTCGGGTATTTCTGGAGTGGCGACGGAGGCCCCATTGGTGGACTCAGGCTCCCGGCAGGGGTCAGATGAGGCGGAATTTGGGGGTTCTGATGGGGGCTCAGAGAAGGACCCTGGGGAGCTACCTCAGGTTACTCCGCAGACGGCCGATGGCCTGCTGGATGAATGATCCTCCTGGATGCTGAGTGAAGTACAGTAAGGGGGCATGGTCGGTCTATGACATTGCACCAGTGGGAGACACTGGGGGACCATTTATTGGGACACTGGGAGGAGTGCTTTCTTCTGTATTGAGGGGAGATTGCTGGGGAGTCAGAGGGCCCTGGAGGACTGGGGATGCACATGGGGTAAGGCGCTGCAAGGGTGAGGAGGTTAACATGTACGGGATCGGCATATCACGGTGTGATGGGTCGCTTGCTGTCCGGCTTGTCTGGCGTAGGGTCACCCCGCTCCCTCACATAACTTGTGAGTCTCTGGTGGTTACCAGAGTTTCCCCGTTGACGGGGGTCGGGTTTGTATGGGTAACAACTGTTTGACGCCTGTTCTGGGGGAGGGTGGGTTGGGGGTTGGTTGGGGTTGTTTCAAGTTACAGGGGCTTGTCTGTGTGCCTTTAAGGTTGTGTGGGGTCGGATCCAGCTGTATACCTACCTATCGCGGCTAGACTTGAATTAAAATGTATTACTTGGAATGTGCGGGGACTCAACTCAATGAGGAAGCGATATAAGGTACATGCATATTTGGTCCGCAGGGGGGTCCAGGTGGCCTTTTTACAGGAAACACACATAACTCAAGTGGAAGGGCAGGCGCTACAGCGGCGATGGAGGGGGCAACTCTTCTATACCACTTATTCCGCTTATGCTAGGGGGACCTTGATCTGGGTGCGCGCAGGGGTCCCCTTTCAACCCATGACAACGATGGTAGACTCGGACGGGAGGTTCGTAGCTGTGTTAGGACGTCTAGATGGCCGGGATGTTACGCTTTGCAGTGTCTATGTCCCAAATTCCGATCAGGCCGCGTTCTTTTCGACACTCTCGGGGAGGCTGGCGTCCCTATTGGTGGGTACTGTGTTTATGGGGGGGGACTTCAATTCGGTGGTGGACGTGGAGGTGGATCGTTCCCATCCTCCACTGGCGCAATCGGTAGTGCGCAGGGTGGCCACGGCGCGGAGGAACTGGCAGGAAGAATGGGGCCTTATAGATGCCTGGCGGACACACCACCCCGCAGATAGGGATTATTCGCTTTACTCCGCACCCCACGACCTTCATGTGCGCCTTGACACTGTCCTTTGCACGCCTGGGGCCCAGGAACTCACACATCGCAGCGAATACCTAGCAAGAACTATCTCGGATCATAACCCTTGTTTACTCATGGTCCTCTGGTCGAGACAACGGCAGGCGGTTCCTACATGGAGACTGAACCCATTGGCGCTGGAGGACCCGGTGTTTAGCACCGAGGTAAGGGAGGGCATTGAGCATTACTTCAAGGAGAACGCGGGGTCGGCGACCACTAGGGCGCATGAGTGGGATGCCTTCAAAGTGGTAATGCGGGGTGTGTGCCTCTCTTACACAGCGGGGGCGCGTCGGACATTGTTAGGCGACATAGAATGGGAGGAGACCTGCCTGCGGCAGGCGGAGAAAGCTAGTCATGTTGCTGGGGGCAGTAAGGAGGTAGTGCTAGCGGCACGGGAACGGGTGGCCACTCACGTTGAGAGGCTTCGTTGTCTTTATTACAAAGAGTACATGGTTCGGGCGCATGCGGAGAGAGATAGGGTAGGAACGCTGCTGGCGTGGCTGGCCAACCCACACACTAGGGGCACTCCGATATTGTCGCTGGCTACGCCCACGGGGAGCCTGGTTCACTCGCAGAAAGAGATTACCGACCAATTTCTGGATTATTACATGAAACCCTACCAGAGCAGGTTGACGGTGCAACCGGCTGACTTAGATACCTTCTTAGAGGAGGCGCAGTTACCACAGTTAGAATCAGAACAGAGTGACGCGTTGGGTGCTGTTATATCACTAGCGGAGATTAGAGCAGCGATTAAGCACATGGCCAGGAAAAAGACGCCGGGGCGGACGGCTTGCCGGTGGAATTTTACGCCTCGTACATTGACCTCCTTGCACCACAATTACACCAGGTGTATGGTGAGGCCTGGGAACTGGGCAAGCTGCTACCATCAGCCAGAGAGGCGATTATAGTGCTGCTCTTAAAGAAGGGCGGGCTTCCTACTGCGCGGGCGGCTTATCGTCCGCTCTCAATGCTTACTGTGGACTATAAGGTGCTTAGTAGGATCTTGGCCACGCGGCTGTCGGTACACATGCGTACGCTGGTACACCCGGACCAGTCGGGCTTCATTCCCACGCGAAACACCTCGACGTGCATACGGCGACTGGTACGGGTCATGGAGGTCGAGGGGGAGGGCCCGTCGGGCGCGGCGGTGCTATCGGTGGATATCGAATAGGCATTCGATAGTGTGGAATGGTCGTATTTGTTTTGCGTGCTTCGTAGGTTCGGGTTGGGGGATGATTTCATCCGTTGGACGCAGCTGTTGTACAATTCCGCTACCGCCAGGGTTTGCACGGGCCGCTCAGTATCAGCGGCATGTCCGGTGGAGAGAGGCACCCGACAGGGCTGCTCCTTGTCTCCGCTTCTCTTTGCATTAGCGATCGAGCCCTTGGCGGCACGAGCCCGGCAGGGACGACACTATGAGGGGGTGCTGCTGCGGGTCGAACCACATTATATCTCCCTGTACGCTGATGACCTCTTACTCTATCTGGCTGACGTGGAGACCTCGGTGCGAGGGGCACGTGCTCTCCTCCGGGAGTTCGGCGAGTTGTCGGGCTGCACGTTAACTGGTCCAAGACTTGTGTATTCCCACTGGCTCCGAATTGCACCCGGCCTGCGGCACTGGGAATCGGAGTGCTTACCGTATCTTGGTGTCCATATTTATCATACCCACTCGCTCCTTTATGAAGGAAATGTAGGCAGAGCGTTGAGGGGCATCAGAGGCAGTATGGGGTTCTGGCGTACCCTTACGCTTTCAGTGGCCAGTCGAATAGCGTTGTTAAAGATGGTGGTGCTCCCGCGGCTGCTTTACTTCTTTCGCACGCTACCGGTGTGGATTCCGACTTCCTTCTTCAGGACGTTACGGTCGATGGTAATTGGGTTCATCTGGGGCTCTGGCAGGAGACGTGTGGCATTGAACACCCTTCTCAGACCGCGGGAGGAAGGAGGACTGGCAGTACCAGATTTCGAGTAGTACTACCTGGCGGCACAGCTACAGTGGTTCACGCAGGCGGTGGCACGGGAATTTAGAGGTCCAGACGGTCCACAGGGCAGAATTATTCAGCACCATGTCCTGTCCTTTATAGTGCTCCAGCAGAAGCTTCGGCTGGACCAGCTCACTCTCGAGGAGCGCACCATTCGTCAATGCTGGCTGCGTAGCCAGAAACGGGCGGGAATCGCCATCCCATATGCCCCGGAGATCCTTCTGGGCATGTGCACTGCCAACCCGCATGGCGGGGATTGGTCGGCACTGGCCGGTTGGGGGGAGCGTGGGGTCCACATGATAGAAGACCTATATAGGGATGGCGTTTTACTGCCATTTCACGAGCTGCAGAGCGCCTTTGATTTGCCAAGGGGTGACTTTTTATTGTATACTGCTTTAGTGTCGGGAATCCAGAAACATTGGAAGATGGGCCTGGTGGAACCCCCCACGTCATTAGGCTGCTAATACGTCACGATGGCCGCTGGCACTTTCAAGGCTATCACCTGTTTATACAGGAGATTGGCACTGGAGGGACTCCCACCCCTGGATAGGTTGAAGGCGCGCTGGGAAGAGGACCTCGGCCAGTCGATACCGGAGACGACCTTGCTACAGCTCGTGCGGAGGGCCTGGAAGGGCACACGCAACGTCCGGTTTCAGTTGGTCCAATATTTTACGCTGCACAGGGCTTATTTGACGCCGGTCAAAATTCAACAGGTCTTTGGGGGAGCTCATTCAATGTGCCCTCTGTGTAACGCGGAAGGAGCTGTCTTTGGTCATATGTTTAGGTCTTGCGCAGGGCTAGGTGCATACTGGACTGATGTTATGACATGTCTGAATGGGGTTACAGGGCGTCAGATTGAAGTAAGCATGGGGACTTGCCTTTTACTTTGGTTTCCGCACACGCCTGCCATGAAAATTACAAGCAAATTTTTCGACCTGGGGTTGATTATGGCCAAAAGAGAGCTCACCATGCACTGGAAGTCCAGGGGGGGACCCAGCTTTCTGAGATGGCGAGGGAGCTTCCAACAATGGGCGAGTAGTGAAGAGACTCTTAGACTACAATTAGCCAGACGCACTTCTAATGACAAAGCGCTGGATGCGGCAAGGGCGTGGGGCGCGCTGGTGGCGGACCTTCAGTTAACAGTAGAGGCTGATGAGGGGGATGGGGCGGATGCGCTGGCGAATCAGGCGCTAGAGACTGGGGTGGGGAACACGGGGGAACACACAGGAGATGGGGCAAACTAGAGCCTAGAACCTCACCGCATGTGCTGGTTTCCGTGTTTTTGGCCGGAAGGGAACGTAGAACCCAATAGGGAAAAAACGGAATGCCTTGCACACTTACTTGGGGTTGCCGGACTCCTGAGGGATGTAGCTGTGTGTCGCGTCTGAGGCGCCCAAATGAAACACGGGAGTCGGAGCTATGGGTCACACATCCATCTTTATTCCCTGCCAGGATGTGACTGACTTACAATCTAATTGGAGTTCCTGTTCCTGTTCCTCTCTCGCTTCCGCTTCCTGCTTGCCTGCTCTGTCCCTAGGCAGAGTCAGGCATGACGACACGACATCTCCCCCTTTTGTACAAAGTCCTGCTGCTTCTTACATTTCTTCAACAAGTCGTCTGGGCTTTCTCACTTGACGCCTGGGACGAACCTCTCGGTCTGGCGTTTGGCTGCGTCGACTAGGGCCATTGATGATTCTGGGAGAGTCATGACGATGAGAGTCATTGCTATCACTTTGACTGGCGGGGTCACTCGATGTTTGACCCGAGGATGTCTCTCGATTGTTTGAAGGAGTGTACCTCTTGAAGTGCGATATATTCCTTGTTATTTGTTTGTGGTCAGCTTTTGCTGTAATCATTGTGCCTTTCCTTTTGTGAACCTGCAGTGGAATTTCCAAGTATCGGCTATCTGCTTTCGTTCTCCGGTCACCTCGTACTATGACCCAGTCTCCTTCCTGGATGTCGACATCTTTGGCATGTCGGCGTTGGTCTGCGTATGTCTTCATTTTCTGTTTCTTTTTTTTGTCGATTTCCACTAGCGTGTTGTGATCAATGGTGATGGTCCGTGATTGGGGCGTCGTGCTCATTGCGGGTAGTCGTGTTCTGGGCGCTCTTCCTAGCATTATTGTGGCTGGGCATTGATTTGTGGTGTTGTGCGGAGTGGTCCGGTAGGCCCTCAGCACTTCGTTCAGGGTTTGTGGAATGTCTCTGCGTGTTAGTTCCGCTTGCAGGATCGCCCTTTTTAGCGTCCCCATTAATCGCTCCACCATGCCGTTGGCTTGTGGCCATAAGGGAGTGATTTTCTGGTGTTTGAAATCGAAGTGTTTCGCGAAGTCTGCGAACTCATGGCCGTTGAACGGGGGTCCATTGTCGGATTTGACTCTTGAAGGGACGCCCCACGCTGCGAAGATGTCATCTAGCACTGGGATAACTGCCGTTGCCCTGGTGGATGGTATCATGTGTGCAAAAGGAAATCTTGAGTACTCATCCATGACGACCATGATGTGTTGTCCTGACTGCAGTGGTCCAAAGAAGTCAACTGCGATTTGTTGCCACACTCCGTCTGGGAGCTCGGACATTTGAAGTGGAGCGGGGGGTTCCTCGCGACTAACCAGTTGGCACGTCATGCAGTCTTTTAGGGTTGCCTCTACCATCAAGTCGAGAGACGGGAACCAGACTCGTTCTCTCAAGGTCTTCTTCGTGGCGTTTATGCCTCTGTGGCCTTCGTGGGCCAGGTTGATAACTCCTTGGCGTAGTTTATGTGGGATCACAATTCTCCCCCCTCTCAGGAGAAGTCCATTGTCACTGATGGAGAGTTCATCATGAATACGTTGAAAGGCTGTGAGGTCGCTGAGGTGCACGTCTGAGTCTTGAAGTGTATTTTTGACGTGTCGCCAGGAGTTCACACGGATGTGGGTCATGACTGCTTGAATGAGTGGGTCCGAGGCAGATGCTTCCTGAATGGCCTCTAGGGGGACCGTGGGAGGACACGCTGCATCGATGACGAAGTGAATGTAGTCATCCGCTAGTGATTGGGCAGACGTGGCACAGGGTAAAGGATGCCGAGACATATAGTCAGCTGGATTCTCAGCCTTGCCAGGCTTGTGGATAATCGTGTAGATGTAGTCTTGGAGGCGCAGCCCCCACCGCTCAATACGCGGCGGCATCTTGGCGTTGGGGTTGCCAAATATGGTGATTAATGCTTGGTGGTCAGTAATGATGGTGAAATGTTTACCATACACAAACAAGTGGAAGTGTTCACATGCCCATACAGCGGCCAAGCTTTCTTTTTCTGGCTGGGAGTAGGCTTTCTCCGTGTCAGTGAGGCTGCGGCTGGCGTATGCGATGATGTGGCGTTGGTCAGAGTGTTCACGATATTGGGCTAGGATGGCGCCTAAGCCCACCGGACTGGCGTCAACTGTGATCTCTGTTCTCTTGTTAGTGTCGAAATAGGCAAGGTTGATGGCCGAGCCAACGGCTTGTTTGATCTCCATGAAGGCTCGATCACATGCTTGTGACCACTCGAAAAGCTGACCTTGACGCGTTAGTTCTCGAAGTGGGTAGCTGATGGTGGCGTAGTCACGGATGTAGCGTGTGCAATAGCTCGCCATTCCGAGGAAAGAGCGGAGGTCACTCACGTCTCGGGGTGTCGGGGTGTCGGCGAGCGCGGCAACCTTGTCGGGGTCTGGTGTCATTCCTTCACTTGAGAAGGTGTGTCCGTAGAATTTTAAGGTGTTTTTGTGGAATTCGCACTTGGTGGCGTTCAGCGTCAGGTTTGCTTGCAGTAGGGCGTGGCACACCCTATCCAGTGCAGTGTCGTGTTCGATCCGATCCTTACCAAATACCAGTAGGTCGTCACTGTAATTGAAGGAGTTTGGAATGCCTTGAATGATTCTCCGGATGGTTTCTTGGAAGATTTCGGCGGCTGATCAAATGCCGAAATTTAAACGTTTATATCGGAACAGGCCCTGGTGTGTGGTAAATGTTGTAATGTACCTTGATTGTTCATGAAGTTCTAATTGGTGATATCCTTTGTTAAGGTCGAGTTTGGAAAATATTGTGGCGCCATTGAGTCTTGTGATCATGTCACTTATGTGTGGTCCCGGGTGCCGTTCCCGCTCAATAGCAGTGTTGGGGGCACGCATGTCCACACATAACCTGACCTTGTTGTCCTGGCCTTTCTTCGGGACTACTACAACTGGGGATACCCAGGGAGTGGGTCCCAAGGTGCGTTCAATAATGTCAGTTTGGAGAAGGTCTTGGAGCTCGTCATCAACAGCTTGTTGTAGGTGAAAGGGCACCTTTCTGTGATGCTGGGCAACAGGTGTCACACTTTCGTCGATGTGCAGCTTCACCTTGAAATGGTTTAATTTTCCCAGGCCCTTGAAGAGTTTGGGGAATTTCGCCACGATGTCAGGGGCGTCTTCAGTCATGTATAGTAGTTCCACTAATTTTAGTCTTTCAGCTGTTGGCAAGCTGAGCAGGCAGTCGGCAACATCAGGCCCCTCTACCACATGGACATACGCCTGAATTTTCCTGTCTTTGAAGGTTAGTGTGGTGGGAAACCGACCTAGACATGGTAAGGGTTTCCGAGACATCCATGTGAATATGCGGACTGCCGCTGGCTCCAATTTGGGTCGGGTTTTCATGTTGTAGTATTCCAATGCGCAGATATAATTTAGCGACGCTCCTGAGTCTAGGACGAACTTTGCCGGATGATCCCCAATCATGATGTCTAGCTTGGGATATCGTTTCAACCGGTCTGGGTCAGCCACCATGCAAATGTATTCATCACTGTCTTGCGACACGGTTGTGTGTGACGATGAGTCGCTGGATGAGGCTCTGCGCTCTCGACGTGAGCTTGTTGAATGGCGGCGGGCGTAGCGTATGCTTGTGGATCGGCTTCGCGGTTGGTATGAGCTTGTTGATTGGTCGCTGGATCTCGAGGAGCTGGAGGAGTGTCTCTCTCTTCTCGTTACGGCACGGGCATGATGCCGGGTGCTAGATCGCGGGGCAGGAGACTGGCGTGTCGATTGTCTAGCTTGGCAGGCTATCTCGAAGTGGTTGTCTTTCCCGCATCGATGACATCGTTGGCCGATTGCTGGGCATTGTCCCGAGTGAGGGTATTCTTGGCCACATCGGTAACATGCAGGTGTGGATCTGGTGGACTTGGTGTGCCGTGATTCTCGTCTGGGTGACGTTTTCCGGGAGTTGTGATGGTGTTTGCTCGCCCTGTGTGTGCTCGTCACGGGTCGAGTGGTCTTGTGTGCTTGTACTCGGAGGGCATGGTCTTTGTGATCAGGCTTGTGGGTTTCTATTCACTTGGCATGATCTTCAGCTTGATCATTAATTCTCGTCAGCTCTTCGATTTGTTCCAGGGTGTATGATTTCTTTAGGAGGCGCCTGCGTAGTGATTCAGATCGGCAGCCGTCGATGATGCGAAGTCGCAATGCATCTTCCGTCTTGAAGTTTTCGAAGTCGCAGTGCCGCGTCATTCTTTTGATTCGCGTGATGAAATCGCCCATGCATTCTCCCTTTTCTTGGGCAGCTAGATTAAATACATAGCGTTCATAATCAATGTTGCGCTTGTGAAGGAAGCGTCTATGCAATGCAGCTTTCACTTCGTCATATGTGGCTGTTGCTGCATCGGGCATTTCTTTAATTATTTGTGCTATCTCTTGGCCTGCTAGATTCCGCAGTGCCACCAGCTTACGTTTGGAGTCTTGTACCAGGGAGCCCTCCATGTAATCTTCAAAATCCTCACTCCAAATCTTCCGCGCGGGTCCCATGGTGTTGCCAGGCGTCAGCACCAGCGGCTGTGGTTGTCGCATGAAGGGTGCACCTACGGACGCTGCTTGATGCATCATGGTAGCGTTAGTTTGCGTTGGTAGACCCCCGCCTGTCGAGGAGCTAGGAGGATCGGTGTCAGACATTATTTATTGATGATAAGGTGCACTGCTTAGGGTACTCCTTGCGTCTAGTTGCGGTGAAGGTGCACGTTCCCGCACTTTTGTTGCAGTCTTATAATGTGGAGTGGTTGCGCCTGACTTAAAGATGGCCGCCGTGTTGGAGACGTGGGTTGTGTAGGGCCGGCGCCTGACCTAAAGATGGCCGCCCGCTGGGACACTGTCCTCTCAGATTCACTCTCCACACACTGGTGCAGCAGCCACGCGCGTGCCTTGTTTAACTTCGTTTTATATATATGTTTTTTTTTTTACTTTGAATGGCGGCGGGACTCACCCTCGCCTCAGTTTTCTGCCTCCGTGGGTGAGCGGGATCGTCGCGGACCTTCGCGCGGGATCTGCACGTTCACTGCGGTGCTGCGCAGCAGGGCTCTTCGCTTGTTGGGCGCTGCGCGAGTGCTTCACTCGATTTGTGCCTGAAAGGCAGCGCGATGTTGTCGGGCCAGGTAGGAGCTCGTGACAGTTGCTGGTGTTGCAGCACGAGGGGTTTATGCCAATCCATAGGAGGGATAGTGGAAGGCACACAGACACGGGGGTGGGGGTAGAGGGGGAGATGGGAGGGGACTCGGATAGGGACGTGGGAAACGGTATAATGTTGATTTGCATCCTGAAAAACGGACCCACTGTGATGGTGGTCCTCTTATGCTGAATGTTTGCAGGATGATTGACGAAAGGTTAATAAAATCTGTTTAAAAAAAATATATATTAATAATTCAATATTTACTTGTTTGAAATTCGGCAGCCACTTGATGTCTGTTCTCTGTGAGAAGAACTTGGACAGAAATCCAAAATTTCGTCCACGCGCCTTGTACTTAGGGTGTATTTTATATTTGGCAAAGTAGGGCACATGACATTTTTGTATCAGTAACAATCGGCCGCACAACTTCCCTCTCTCTCTGTGCCACCCACCCCCTTCTCTATCTGTGCTCCCTCCCGCCCCACCTGCCTCTCTCCTTCTTGCCTCCTGCCCCGCAAATCAGAAAAAAAGAGCTATGACTCGGTCACACTGGTTGCAATGCAAAGTAGCGGTTTTGCCTTTTTTTCTTTTTGTCTATTTTGGCAGCTTGAGGCCCCAGGACACATGGCATCCCGCGAAAGCTCATCTCGATTTGGGCTCGAGGTTCCAAGAGGACCTCGAGCTGAGCCAGAGCCAAGCATCTGGCTGGGACCTGGCTCAAGTCAAGCCTTTAGTGGCTCACCCACCCCTACCCATCATGGCCTCCTGGCGGGATTCAAGGATCGTACCAGCTTACCTTGTTCATGCCGTTGCCCATGGTCAGAGCCCCAGAGGAGGGAGGAGGACTGGAGGAGGAAGATGATGAAGAGGAGGGGGTGCTGGTTTCGTATCCTGCGCCGCTCAGCTCGCGGCTGTGTTGCCTTCCCCACCATTGCTAGTCCCTCACTCAGAGGGGTAAGTGACAGCTCCCCAGCACCTGGTCTGCGTCCCAAGGGGGGCAGGTGCGTCCTGGTCTCCAGGGGTAGATACCTAGTGCCTCGTCCAAGGTCAAGCGGTGCATCGTCTGTCGCAGCACGTGGAGGGATGGGTGCTGGTGTCTGATGAACCCGGCCCTAGCAACCAGATGGAGGGGGGCCTTGGTATCCAGCGGAGGCTGGCAGTGCACGGTTCTGGTGCCCGTCTGGAGGGGCCGGCCCTGTTATCTAGACGAGGGTCGCCAGTGCCTGGCACCCCTGTGGAGTGGACCCTGACTGACACTGACAGTACATCCAGTGCTGGGTGGCCAGCGTCTGGTACCCTGATGGAGGGGTCTCGTCTCTCCTGGGATACAGTGCAGGGTCATCAGTGCCCGGTTCTGGTGTCCAGAGGAGGGGGCGGGGGTCTTGGAACGCAGTGGGGGTGTTCTGTTCCGAGGCAGGCCCCGAGCCAGGTTCTGACTTTCAGGGCCAGAACAAAGTGCGCATTCCTCCCCCTCTCTCTCCAAGCAAACAATGTCAAGGCCTGGGCCCCCGCGGCCCTGTCAGAACCACCCGGGCTGGGCTGGGGGGCCTCGGGTGTGTGTCCTTACTCCTTCCGCGACCCGGGCCCAGCTGTTCACGGACCCATCTGTGTTGCCCCCCCAACCATCTTGCCTTATGTCCCACCTTTCCTGCCCCACTAGTAATTAATAAACAACTACACTATGACGCATCAAGTGCTAGCTACGGCATAGTGATGCGTTAGCATGCTGCATATTATTTTTATCTGGTTTACAAGTTTAATGATAGCATTTGTAAATCTACCAACATGAACATTGAACAATGCTGCCATGTTCTCAAACGTCTGGTGACTACGTGCGAGGGAGGACGTGCCCTGCTTCATCCTGCACGTTTTTACCCAGACTCACTGCCTTATATTATAGCAGTCGTAAATTAAAATAAATCCCACCCAAACTTTGGTCGATTAATTAGTTTATTACAGCGCTGTTGTTCGGATAAACTCGGAGTATATGAGTATACCTGTCACCTGATGAGTCCTCAGTCCTGAGCGTCCGTCAACGGTGAGCGTGGGGCTTCAGTTCAGGCTTCCGCTTCCTTTCTTTGTCTTCTGCTCCACGCCCCTGATGATGCCACCCCTTACACTATAACGGTAACGCGCTTTAGTGTCGTCATGACCTCATCATTGCGCAAGGCGCATGTGTTGTCCCTGCCCCCCTGACAAATGTTATGAGGCCATTGGTCAGCATCAGTCACCAGCCAGCCCCCCCCTGCCCAATGCCCCCACGGCGCGCATACGCGTCTCGAAAGCCACGGAAAGGAAAGTGAAAGTCACCAGAGTCATGAGAGGAGTAAACAACCCTGGCTGCCCTGCCGCCATTGATCCACACTCACCCACCACCACCACCATTAAGACTAGAGACAGTACTAGTAGTACTACCGTGTAACATGGCCCCGCGCAGGCCCGCACCATTCCTGTAATCATGGCAATGCATCCATTCCAGTCTCACACTCCGGGCCGCCCGGCCGGGGCCCCGCAGTCCGCACCCATGGCATTTGTTAGTGCTGCCTCAACTCTGCTCAGCCTCAGCTCAGCAGCCTCAGCAGCCGCTGCCAGCCACACACGGGCCCCGGCCGGGGCCATGCACCATCCTGCTGCAGTGCCAGCCTCACGGGGCCAGGCCCGACGTGCTCAACTCTGCTCAGCCTAAGCAGCAGCCGCTGCCAGCCACACACGGGCCCCGGCCGGGGCCCCGCACCATCCTGTCCTGCCAGCCTCAGTCACGTCACGGGGCCCCGGCACGGGCGATTCTGCTGCCACTGCCAGTCAGCCAGCCTGCCTCATGGGCCCCGGCCGGGGCCCCGCACTGCTGCCAGCCTCGTCCTCACGGGGCCCCGGCCGGGACTGTTTAAAATTACTCAGTCAATGATCAATGCATTCAGTGAGGGGCCCCGGCGGGGCCCCCTGGAGCACGAGGCCCCCCCGCAACGCAGGGGTTGCGGGGGCTTGTGTTACGCCCCTGATCATAGGCCACAAATAATACCACTAGAACAGCCAAATATGTATAGCAGCTCACCAACCGCCAGGTTACCACAGCGTACTCTCAGAACCCAAAAATGCCGCTCTAATGTAGAAGTAGCGAGAAAAATAAAAATCCCTGAAGTTCCTTCCGACGAAGACTTTTCAAAGCTGGCGCAGGGAACCAGAGGCAACCGGATGATCTAGAAAGGCGAAATATCACGGAAGGCAAACAGCAGGATAACAAAATTAAATGTAACATTTGGGTGTGTGGATGCTCTGGGGTCTTTAAGCAGAATCCCAGTAATCATTGACAATATGCAGTAGTAATAAATCCACAAAGTTTAAGAGTAGTTTAATGGAGCATCCACCTTCGGAAGAGCAGCAGAGTAACTGAATATAAACTGCTCTTAGAATGTGGAACAAATAACAACATATTCAAAAGTATACAGACCAAGCATTACAAATACAGTAGGAATGCAGTCACGGCAATAGAATACATAAGAAAGAAACATTCTACTACCACAGCGACCTACTGGGTCTGAGTAGGTGAGTTAAGTATTACCCCTTTAAGCACTTGACTGAATGTTAGCATGGGTCGATCAGTTCATGGTTGTTCTAGGGGGAAGTAGGTGTAAGGCATAGACAGGTGCAAGACTTCAGATACACACAGCAATGGCAATAAGCTGCCTTTCAGTCAAGTACTTGCTTTTAGGAAAACGAGTATTTTAATGTTAACACATAAAGCATAGAAGCAATGCACTCATAATTCCCACAGTCCCTTTAGGTAAGCGGTGTCCTGGAGGAATCCTCAATTCTCTCTTTCCCATCTAGTGGGGTTGGTTTTGCCTCTTCAATAATGGATGCAACTTTCAGATGTGGCCTACACTATTCTCTATGTGCCAAAGTCTAAATTTGGCTTTAAGAGTCAATTTTAGCAGGGCTAGGTATCAAGTGTGTGAAAGCCCCAGCTGGTTCAATTGCAGAGAACAGTGTTGCCTGACCCAACGGCAGCCAAGCAGCACAGGTGGACTGGGGTACTTTATCAAGGGCTTTACACAATGATGCATCAGGCCTCCTCAGTCTTCAGACGGCCTTCGTCAGTTTTTGAATGCTATCTCTGGATGGGTGTGGCAATTCATAAGTGGTTTTCACAGCATCCCTTGCACAACAATCCAGGACGACGGCTCCAAATTAAGGATGGCAACCTTCTGGCACAAGGGGGTCGACAACTTCAGCTCTCGCAAAGGAGATGGCCTTAGCCTCATGGTGATCACCTCCTGGCACACAAGGGTCGCTGATCTTAGCTCTCACAAGAGTAATGGCCCTAGCTTCAGGAAGAGTCAGCAGAATGCATGCACTGTTGTAGGGCCCCAACCAGACCTGGTGTCTCACACTTTGCTCATCTGTATCCACTCAGAAGGTGACTCGCTGGACCTTGCTCCCTCTAGGTGCTCTCTTCCTCTTCAGAGGATCTGCTGGTCTTGGCCGACAGCAGAGAACGGGTACTCCAGGCTCAGGGCAAGTGGTCTTGACTTCCTGGACAATGGTCCCTCACTCAGCAGGGAGACTCATTGGTCCCTTGTCTTAATTCTAGCAACTAGAAGTATTGCTGATCTTCTCTCCAGTTGAACTCGGCTGAGGAAGAGTGCTGTGAACCACTTGTGTGACTCAAGCTCCCTCTTTTATAAGCTAAATGCAAACATTGATCAAACTTAGTATTTTATCCATTGATATTCATACTGTGGGTATTAAATTCTTTTAAACAACCTCTGGTATGCCTTGTTCTTTGTCAAGGGACAGTCTGCACAAAAAGAGTGGCTCCAGTATTGAGGGTCCCATAACACAGGTCAAGGGAATAATCAGGGATCACACCTAGAGGTCAGCCTCCTTTGAAATATGTCCCATAAAGTTTCAAAGGCCTGAGCCTTTCCCTTCTTCATTATTCCAGGGTCCTATGGTGCCAACATTATCAGACCCACCATCGCCCTGACAATGAGCCCAGGTCCCACTGACCAGTAACTGTTCCTGAAATTAAAGAGACCTTTGATGTGCACACAGGATGCTCTGCTCCCTTTCCTCCAATTTGAGTGTTCCCACACAAGCCCCCAAGAATGTCAGCAATCCACACTCTTGTCTGTGGGTTGAAGGCCTCACCTCAACTAGCCTTTCCAGGCCGTGGGCTTCCAATATGGAACCCACAGGAATCAATGTTATTTACAATGCACAGGCAGATATATATCCCAGCTTGCATACACAAATGTCACACGCTGTCCGAAGATACACACATTCACCATTTAAGAGTAGGGTGAGATAACTACGCAGCAATAGTGTAACTTTACATGAGTGGGCCTGAAGGCAGCATTCCTGATAAAGAGGTAAAAAGGACTGTTCATACTGCTGATCATTACTAAACTCAAAACAGGTAGGATCCCACCACCGTGCTACCGTCACTTAACTCTGGGCAAGTGCAAGTAGGTCTGTCATCTGATCAGTAGACATATTGCTAAGTAAATAAAGAACGGTTATAAATGACAAGAAAGGATCAAATACAAAATTGCTCCAATTGAGTCCGAAACTGTGGGAATCTCCAAATAATGGAATAAAAAACCTTCTTCATAGCCAAGTTCTCGGAAAAAGCAATCTTATTGTTTCCAACTCTGTGTGTGTTGTATTTGTGCAGAAATCAAAGGAAGTTAACTATGATATTAGGGGCGCTAGAGGGCGCGCAAGCGGAATGGCTGCCTAGCTGAGTAGCTCCCGCTCCTTGGCAATTTATCCTTCAATTATCCTGTGCCACAGGGTGAAAAATCACTGGATTCACCCCTCATTTGCTGTAGGGGGGTACCCTCTACACTCGACCTAAATTTGGTGCTGTTATACGGTTCGGAGCCGGTGATCCCGCCGTTTAAAGATTCGCCAAGAGCTCTCGCGGGCAGAGGGAGTCAGCTGAAGCAGACTACGCGACCCCGGGGCCGGCCACGAGGGGATAGGCCGCGATCGCGGGCGGCCGCCCGGGGCCAGGAAAGTTCCTGCGTGTGATCCTGGGGCTGAGGCGAGGCGCTGTCGTCCCTACATGTGCCTTGCCCCCGGCTGCACACACTCAGCGCCCGGGCTGGAGGCGAACCACTAAACAAGTACATGGGGGCTTCGGATGGCGTGACGACCTCCTGAGTGGCGAGAGGGGACCTGAACCACGGCGGTGCTTTCTGTGGGGCAGCGAGGACCGAGAAGCACCCGAACCAGATGGTAGCGGTTG
Organism: Lissotriton helveticus; assembly: GCF_964261635.1. Classification (NCBI taxonomy): domain Eukaryota; kingdom Metazoa; phylum Chordata; class Amphibia; order Caudata; family Salamandridae; genus Lissotriton; species Lissotriton helveticus. Next base: position 857,959,108 of record NC_136065.1, read on the forward strand.
CCTCTCCGATCCCCACGGACGGTGGGGAGGCTGAGCTCGGCCATACTTGCAGGACTACTGGATTATGTGAGAGCCATCCGGCGAGCTGTTGAATGCATGCTTCCTCCTTGCTCACATTGGAGGTAAGGCCGAACCCCTGGTACAGTGCGGACTACATTCTCTCCTGCTGACGATCCACGGGGCCCGGTCACGGTGGGGTATCTGAGATCGCCATAACTGCACTGGACACTGCTTCCCCCTTGTGCCACGAGCTGGTGGACTGTGCACCTACCCGCGCGCTGCGGGGCTGAACCCAGAGCCCACTATCCTCGCGGGTTGGCTGAGGCTGTGCCACTGCTACTACCGAGCCTTGTAACCCATTATCGCTGAAGGGCCTGGGGGCGCGAAGGACGTCGAAAGCCCTGTACCCTCCACCAAGCGACACTTGCACGTACCGGAGGTACTATCTCAGGCTGATGCCACACTGAGATCTACCTACACACCTGCGCGCCGACCTCTGGGGCTACATCTACATCCACTCGGGCGACCGCTGGATACGCAGCGCAGGTGGGACACGCGGCGACTGGGGGCCACGACCCACCGCCAACATGGTGCGGCCTGAAAATCGCCAAGCGAAACTGAGTTTTGATGGCGCCAAAAAAAGCACTAAATCGGTGCCTGCCGATCCCGGGCTCAGTGCTGCGACTTCGAAGGTCGTCGCAACTCCCACTAAAGACCTTGACTTACACAGCCTGTTTCAGGAGATGAGGCAGGGGTTTGCCACCGTGGTGGAAAAGGTTGACGGCGTTACCCGCTAGATTAGACGCCCTGGTTCATAAAGTGGATCGCCATGAGGAGGGACTAACGGCTGCGGAACAACGTGTGTCAGACAACGCGGACATCGCCTCGACTCACACAACGCAACTGGCCAGGATGAACAACTTGCTCAGAGTCATAGCGGCCAAGAATGAGGACTTGGAAGCCCGCAGCCGCCGCAACAACATACGCGTCACGGGTGTTCCAGAATCCACGGACAAGGGCAGGATGGAGCTCTATATTGAAAAACTACTCAAAGGCTCGATTGGTGAGGACGCTTTCTCTCCCCATTTTATCGTCGAGAGAGCACATCGATCATTAGCGCCTATGCCTAAGCCTGGGCTGCCGCCTCGGCCAATTATTGCTAAATTGTTAAACTATCGAGACCGAGATATTGCATTGAGGGCGGCCCGGTCCCAGCGATCATTACAGTACAATGGCGTCACCTTCTCCATATACCCGGACTTTACACCTTTGGTACAGGAAGAGCGGCGTAAGTTTATTCCAGTGAAAAAGAAGCTACGAGAAGCCCAATTGGACTATGCTTTAGTCTACCGGGCAAAGCTGCGGATCACGCATCAGGGTAAACAACGCTTTTTTACGAACCCTCAAAAAGTGGAAGATTTCCTAAAAACGCTCCGCAGAGCACGTAGGGAGGAGCATGGTGCTGCAGAGGACCTAGAGGTAGTGGACCCATCTCCGGCAGTAAACGGCGACTAATTGCTTGCATCTGCTGGACTATTTGCTTCACCTGCACTGTTAAACGCTGACTCTTGCTCTGAGCGCACGTGCGGAGACGACCATATATGATGGACCCATGATGCCTCACCATTCCTGTGGTAACGTAACACAAGGACCACTCTCTTGACCCTAGTCTCCACCAAGGGCGGTACAGACTTGGAGCTATGGGCCGGGGAAGTGGCTGTGCGTACTCTATGCTATACCCCTACAGGGTGTTCCCCTTGGGACAGCTACTGTTGTTGTTGTTGTTGCAGAGGTTGGGGGGAAGGGGAGGGGGGAGGGACAATGGGTGGGGTTCTATGGCTACTGGCATGATTGGGATGCTGGGGTGGGAGGGGGGCTGGGTTGGTTCATAAAGAGGCACTTATCGCTTTGAAAGTATATGCGATCTATACACTGGTATGAGTACCTATGTTGGCGGGGCGGAGTGAGCCTGCCTACGTCGCATGGGCAGCCACTGCTGCATATGTTGTTAATCTGTCTATGGCTGCTTTGCATGCTAACGCACAATTGACCTGCATGTCGTGGAATGTTAGGGGACTCAATGATGCTAAGAAATGTCGAAATGTCATTGCCTATCTTGATAGACACCACGCTCAGGTGGCCATGTTGCAGGAAACGCATTTATCACCGCAGGGTAGGACCATTTTCGCGAGCAGATGGGCTGGAGTCCGCACCTTCTCCTCATATTCCACCTATGCGAGGGGAGTTGCCATCCTTATTGCTCGCAATGTGCCGTTCCATAAATACGGGGAACTGGTGGATAGTGAGGGGCGTTATGCATTATTGTGGGGCAGACTGGGTCGAGACACATACACCTTTGTTGTCAGCTATGCACCAAACGTGGACACACCGGCCTTCTTCACCACACTGTGGGGCAAGATCATGACCGCTGGCTCACGCCACGTTATCTGGGGCGGCGATTTTAATCTGGCGCTGATACCTCAGCTGGATAGGGCAGACGGGGTGTGCTCCTATAAGCCTGGGGCACGCGAGGCGCTGGAGGGGGTGAGCTCATAGATGCCTGGAGACATTTACACCCACATGGAAGGGAAGGCACGCACTTTACCTCACACACGGGGACATGGGCACGCCAAGATTACTTTCTACTTACCAGAGGGATCACCACGGAGGTATTAAGGGTAGCGCACCTGCCGAGAACATACTCCGATCACAGTCCCGTCCTGATCCACCTTCGCATACCTGGGTGGGATGGCCCCAGACCACATTGGAGACTCCGCCCTGAGATCCTATTGGATAATTTATTTCGTACTGAGTTGGGGGAAGAAATAGCTGCCTTTTTCCCAAGAAATAAGGGGTCAGTGGACTCGATCGAACACATCTGGGAGGCTTTCAAGGTGACCATTGGAGGCTATTGCATTTCCAAGAGTTATGGCGTTCTGCGGGATATTCAAAACACTATTAACACCCTAGAAAAGGAGCTGCGAGCAATGGAACTCCGTATGGTGGCGGAGGGTGGCCCTGAACCGCATGCTGCTTTTAGAGACACACTGTCGAAGTATGAGGAGGAGGCTGCTAGGGAGACTAAGTTCCGTGGGAAACACTGGCAGGCCAGGAAATACTGCGAGGGGGATCGGCCAGGAAAGGTACTTGCGACGCTCACACAAACATCACGAGAACGCAATATTATACTTGAACTTACTGACACACACGGAGCCACGATCAGGGACTCGGACGAGTTGCTTACTGCATTTACATCCCACTACCACACACTCTACACTTCCGATACAGGGTCTGCTACATCCTATACTGCTTACCTAAGAGATGTGGCGCTATGCTGGCTCAGCGATGGGGACAGAGCGTTTCTAGCAGCACCTTTCGAGCTGGATGAGATTCGTGAGGCCATTATGTCCCTCAAGAACGGCAAGGCCCCCGGCATACCTGCTGAGTTTTACAAAGCATACATAGATATTATGGCTCCTGTCCTCCGTGAGGTTTACACGGAATCGCTCGATGACGGCGTTCTTCCCTGCTCTATGCGAGAGGTGGTAATTACCTCCCTCCTGAAGCCTGATAAGGATCCCAGCTCTTGCAACTCTTACCGCCCGCTCTCCCTCCTCAATTGCGATGTTAAGATACTCGCTAAGGTCCTGGCCACTCGCCTGTCACTACTTATGTCCAGAATTGTGTTGCCCGATCAATCAGGATTTGTGGCTGGCCGATCTACTTCACACAACCTCCGCACCTTGTTCTCTTTGCTCCGTACAGTACACCCCGACATGCCCGTTGCAGCCATCTTCCTTGATGCCTCCAAGGCATTCGACTCGGTCGAGTGGCCTTACTTGTTCTCTGTATTGGCTAGTATGGGGTTCCCGAAACTATTCATATCCTGGGTCCGCCTGCTCTATACTTGTCCCACAGCGAGAGTACTAATAAATGGTCATCTCTCACACCCTATCGACATTACTAGAGGCACGCGCCAGGGATGCCCACTTTCTCCCCTATTGTTCGCTATAGCTGTTGAACCTCTTGCTTGTCGCTTGCGTCAACTGCACCGAGAAGGGGCGATACAATGCTTGCAGCGGCAGATCGATGTGTCCCTCTACGCAGATGACATCACGCTCTATGTCAAGCACCCTGAGACACACCTTAATCCCTTACTCAGAGAATTCGTTGTGTTCGGCGGGATGTCGGGTGTGCACATCAGTTGGTCCAAGTTGCAATTTTTCCCTTTAACGGACGCGGTTTCCGACTTTCCCCTTGACTATCCACTGGAGTGGTGCAGGACCGATCTTCGCTATCTGGGGATACGAATTTCCCGTGATAGGGGTGAGACACTGCGATCCAATTACGGTGTAGCAATCACTAAGCTGACTGCTTCCATAGATCGCTGGATCGCCCTGCCGCTTTCCATGGCCGGAAGGGCATCCCTCGTGAAAATGGTAACCCTCCCCCGCTTCCTATATCTGTTCCTCAACATTCCCTACTTCCCTGGCGATTTCTTCTTCAAAAGCCTGAAGTCGGAGCTGCGCCGGCTGTTCTGGGGGGTAAGAACCCACGGCTAAAGTGGTCCACGCTCACCCTCCCTTATGACAAGGGAGGCTTCGATGTCCCTGAATTTGAAGCATAATATTTATGTGCACAAGCACAATTCGCCTACCACTGGCTGGCCCCTACACCCTTCATGCCTCATATTGCGGTGGAAGACTGGATAGTACATCCTCTCCCGCTCAATGGGTTGCTCCACTGCCCGGAATCATCCATCACCACACCGAACACTACAGTTTCATGCACACTAGACGCATGGCGTCGCATAGCCAAGAACCTGTCTTGCCATCTGCCATATTCGCCCAAATTACCACTAACATATCATCCGGATCTTGCCCTGCTACGGGAACAGGGATTTCGCAACCTTTGTGCAAGGATTCATGTTACTTGCTGGGGTGACTTGTTCTCGAACAGTCAGTTCAAGTCTGCGGAGCTGTTCTTTGCGTCACACAGCCACACCCCCCTCGAGCTTTTCTATTATTTACGCCTGCGCGCAGGGATGAGGGACTTCTACCCGACTTCCCTGATGAACCTGCAATCCTACTTCCACTCCATTTCCTGTTATGCTCACAGGATGGGACATATCTGGTCTCTGGCCTTTATCGTCAGCTCAGGGATGCGGCTCCGATGCCTGAAACCAATGCCCGGGCACACTGGGCTACCGAACTGGCTACTGACCTCACTGACGAGCAATGGCAATACTGCTGCACTCTCACATCTCGCATCTCTGCAAGCAGTAGACTGAAAATCATACATTATAAATTCCTACACAGGGTGTATTATACGCCAGTGAGGAAACATAGATTGGGCTTAGCGGACGATGATCGCTGCGGGCGCTGCCAGGCCGAACATGCAGACTTCTTGCACCTGGCGTGGGGATGCCCTCAGGTATTGTGCTACTGGCAACAGGTGGCAGACGCCCTCACAGCGATGACGAAGGGAGCCGTGCCCATGGACCCCTTGGTGGCAATCCTCGGACACACTCTGCACATCCCTAAATCTTTCTGGAAATTGGTTGATACTGCACTCCTCTTGGCTAAGAGGCGTGTGGCGTGCCGATGGGGTCGAGGCAGAGCGCCCAAATTTAAGGAATGGCTGGCAGACTTGACCTACTGTCAGGAGCAGCATACCACATTCGCTGAATTGTTACCGATTTCAAGTCAGCCTAAAGACATTTGGGGTCCTCTAGTGTGCTATCTGCTCGCGCAGTCAGACGGCGACGATACACCTGAGGGTAATCATACTGATGCTTAATGATACTGCCGGAACTTAGAATTGGGCCATCATCCCTGCTACTACTTACATATCTCCTCTAGGTGTTAATGTAGGGGGTCCTTTTTTCCTCAGGCGATGAGGCGTGATCCCGCCCAACCCGCCCCACACGGTGTCTACCACTGCGGACCTCCCTCCTGGGATCGTCTACCCCCTTTGTCCTATCTGGGGATTCCCTGAGCCACTCACGACATTTACTCACACCTCTTATATTCAATGATTTTCAATGACACCATGCACGTTGCTCACTCTAATATTGATAATAAGCCATCAGGACTTCTAGGCTACGGCAACTGTGACGTACATGACTTTGTCTATCTATGCTACCTTACCGGTTTGATCAATCATCTCCGAGCAAGAATGTAGTGCCTCTTAGTTTCTTAACTGTTGGGAAGTTCTTTTAACCTATACGTAAATTGAACAATAACTAAAAACACTGTTCTGCTGCAGTTCATCCTCTAACGCCTCACAACTCCGGATGGGCCGCTGCCATTGCCTGCACTCATGATATGCCGCCGGGCCTCCGGGATGCCGGCCACAAGGCTGTGTTCTATCTCCTTGCTACGCTGCTGGCCTCCGGGTTGTAGGCGCAAAAAGCTGTGTACTGTTGTTACTCCTATGCAATAAAGCAGTTTTGAACTAAAAAAAAAAGTTAAGATTTCCCATCTAGTCGATGACTCTCTAAGACCAACAATAACGTGGCAGAGACAACCACACAATATTTGAGCAAGGTACTTGAATGACTCTTCTTCAAGGTTATAAGCCTGTCTGGGTCACTCCCAATTTCCACACAGGCCAATCATGAGTAGGAAGCAGTAAGCAGGGATTCAAATTAAGCATGTCCTGGGATTTAGGGTGGTCAGGGGTAGCCAGTGGTACCCCGGCCTGCCCTCTAATGCCCATGGTATTACCTTTAAATCCTTTGGTCTCAGATATTATAAATGTAATAGCATGAGTAGAAATTAAACAGGGCTCAAAATTCCTTCCCCAGTGCCTGAGCAGCAAATAAAATGCTAATGAAGGGCTGAGAGGGTATCAAAGTTCAACCTGTGATGTTCAATACCCCTATCATTTTATGTGACTCACTGTCCATGGGGGTAAGACATTGAAAAAGAAGAAGCGAGACCAGACAGACAGATGTAACAAGAAAGTAAAAGACAAAGAAAAGGAAGACAGAATAGCACAGGTTAGAAACAAATGCATGACAAAATAGAGGAAATCGATGGTGAAGTGGTTCTAAAAATCATTAAATGTCCATTAACAATGAATTTATTCTTTTCTTAAAAGAACACAGAAAGTATCTTCAATGATTTTCTTGTTAGCTAAAGGATGTAAAATTGTTTTGCAAGATTAGGAGGCTGATTCGACTGTCTAGACCTCTGCCCTGTCACATAGTGGGCTCCATACTTTTCTTAGCCTAGAGGAGCAGGTGGACTTGGCAATCTGCCGGTATGCAAATTGGGATTTAGCAATTGTTTTACCATTTTTACCACTAAAGTTTTGTTAAGCTTCCTTTTGAGAAGGTTGCCAATTTGAACTGCATTTACCAAAATACTAAGGGGTGAATTGGCCTGAGAGGTGAAGCAGTGTGCTCCCATCCCCCTTCTGTTTGAAAATGCACCCTTGAGTCATTGAACTGACAAGCTTTTGGAGATGCACCTGTGCGCCAGGGAGAAGTATTGAGACCTGAGAGGATTGTGGCAGCTTTCTCAGCAACCCCAGATGAATTTTGTTTTTTTTATCTCTACTGATGAAGGATAATATCCAGAAACTCATGTGTCTAGAGATTTACAGCACTAACCTGCGCCAACTTTGATGAAAAACTTCAGGAAAAACTCAAGTAAGCATTTAAAGTGAACTGCATATACCATAATGCTAAGGGTAAACTGGGAGGTGAAGCAGTGTGCTCCCATCCCCCTTCTGTTTGAAAAGCCTCCCTTGAGCCTTTTTGCTGGCAAGCTTTTGGAGATGCACCTGTGCGCCAGAGAGAGGCATGGAGACCTGAGAGGATTGTGGCAGCTTTCTCAGCAACCCCAGGTGAATTTTCTTTTTTATCTCCATTGATGAATGATAATATCCAGAAATATGTGTCTAGAGATGCACAGCACTAACCTGTACCAACTTTGGTGAAACACTTCAGCAAAAACTCAAGTATATGTTTAAAGTGAACAGCATTTACCATAATGCTAAGGGGTGAGATGTGCTGGGAGGTGAAGCAGTGTGCTTCCATCCCCCTTCTGTTTGAACATTTGTAAGGATTGTCTTTGCCTGAGCAAATAGTATTTTCTGCTTTCCGAAATGATTTTCACTTAGTAAAATAATTTTTCACAGTGCCTGAAACCCAGCCATGCTGGGAATTATTGAGAGACTTTTTTTCTACAAGTTCTCCTTTCACTGAGGTTTTCTAAGAACAAGCAGTAAATTGAAAACGGAACAACCTTTTCCTAAATAAGTTTGCAAAGGTTGCAAAACTACAAAACTCAGTGGGTTAATACATCTATTGCTGAGATCCGTATGTAACCTGAGGATCCCAGTTTTAATCCTGGCAGGCAGTTTTTAGGTGGTCACTAATTACTGTATTTGTGTTGCTTTTGCATAACAAACTTTGTAGTGTGTACACCGGACCGCCCGAGACCTTGGAGCAGGACGGCGCGCTTCTATGCTGCCACTTTATTGAACAAGTGACCAAATCCTGGCCTTACTGTTATCCATATTTTGGGCTGCCCAGAAAAAAGGAAGAAATCAAGCTAAGCATGTGTCTTGCCGAAGACCATAGGACCTAACCACGAGTGCGACGAACCTAGGTCATCTGTTTGTACCACTCCGTCAAACCGAATTGCCTACATTAAGATGTCACCACATCCGCATTCCTTTGGAAATCATCTACCATCTATCATTTAGCCCCTGTGATCACCTGTACACCATCCCACAGGACAAAAAAGGGACTCTGAAAAAAGTTATCTAGCATCCACACTACTGTCTAGTCAGGCATATGTCTACCATCTTGAGCTTCATTTCGGTCTCCTTATATATTATCTACCATGCCACTCATTTACCATCATTTTTGATTTTGGTCCACATTATCTATCCATTTTATCTTTCATCATTTGTGCCCTGAAGAAGGTGATACCCAGTAAATGGGTGTCTCACCGAAACGTGCGTCGGCGCTTAGATAAAAGTTCCTGATAAAAATTGTTTTATTCTATTCAATCTCCATAAATGGGAACCCAAATGCTTTTAGCACATTCCGAATATCTCTATTATGTTTCTCGTTTTATGTATGAGTGTGTTTGTTTGAGTATGATAAAGGATGTATGTTGCGACTGATGAATGAATAAATGGGACCTGCTTTTCTTTCTTTCTTTCTTTCTTTGTGATTGTCAACATATGAAATCTTAGCATGATATATCGTTTTTTCAATTAATATATATATAAAAAAAGCTGCATACAGAAAATCAAAAATAAAGTAATTTTTATATCAATCTTCTGATTCGAAGAGCATGATCTTTCTAGCACGTTTAGAGTGGATTTAAATAGCAATTGATGCACAGCATAGCCCAGTCACATAGGTAGAGGTCTCATGTTCTTTATTTTACATTACAAAAACACCAAAGTTGGAGATTCGTGTGCTAAAAACGTATACCTTCAGTGAAGGTACTAATATGCTGCAAGTCTAAAAGCGCTTTAGTGCCTTTTTAGGTGTAGCAAGCGCTATGTAAACACCCATACCATCAGGGTTTTAAATTGGATGAAAAAGGCAGTGGTCTCTAAAATGCATGTGGTTGTCGAAGCAAAACTATAAATTCTTTTGTGGAGGCGTGACCTACATAATTAAGGTTATGACTTTAAACATGTAAACTAAAAACATGTGCTTCACACAGCTGAGATTTCTGCTATTGTATTCCGACATATCACACAATAATGGACATGCGCCCAAAGCAAACCTAACCTACTGGCTTAACCAACGATATATCAGATAAATCAGTACTATTGTGTCAGAACCCCTTTCAGGTGGCCACGCTGCAAGCAGGGGTTACTGGGCCCAACCTTGTGGGCTTTTATTACTGCTGTCCCAGGTCTGACCTAATATGGGTCCTGAGTAACTGCCAAGTACTAACCCTTTCAGCTCTTGACTCTCAATGGTAGTGTGGGTCGAGCAGTGATAGGTTCTTCGAGGGGAGGTAGGTGTAAGACAGTCACATGCACAAGAGTCAAAGTACAAACAGCTACGGCAATAAGCTGATTGTCCAGTCAAATACTTGCTTTTAGTATTTTAATGTGAACACATAAAGCATAGAAACAACACACTAAATTATTACCATAGTCTCTTAAGTTTGGCGCCTTAGTACTGTCCTGGGAGAAATCCATATATCCTTCTTTCCCTTTTAGTGGGGATGGTTATTCCTTATTTGATAAAGGAGGCAACATTCAGATGTGTCCCATGCTAGTCTTCACGCATTAAGGTCTATGTTTGGACAAAAGAGCCATTTTAGCAGCACAAGGTTCCATGCTTTGGTATGTCCCCAGCAGGCCCAATGTCCTATAACAGTTTTACCCGACCTGATAGCAGCTGGTCAGGATAAGAGGACAGCCTGTGTCTGTGCCAGACATCCTCTATCGGCTTCTGAGTCAATTGATAAGTGTTCTTCACAGTAATAATGGTGTACCAATCCAGGGTGTCAGGCCTAGCATCACGGTTGCACCCTCCTGGCCCAAACGATCATCGATCTCAACTCACACAAGGGTGAGCACCATAGCTTCATAATGGCCCCTTTTGGCACGTGAAGATTGCTGGTCTAAGGCCTCACACCGGAGACTGCCCTAGCTTCCACTAGAGCAGGCAGATAGCCCTCACACTTGCAATGGTACCAACTGGACCAGATGTCTCACACTTCGCTCACCAAGACCCACTCAGAAGGATCTCCCCTGGGCCTCACTCCCTCCTGCAGTTGTGAGTAGGTACAATGGAAAATAATGAGGAATCAATGCCATTGTCACATATAAGCCAAAAACCTAGCACTAATGTGCTAGAATTTTGGTTTAATGTGACAATGGCATTGATTCCTAATGATGAAGAGGAGGGTTTATTAAAAAAGCCCATTGGCGAAACCTTAACTGAATCATTAAAAGTGTCCCGAAAGCTAAATATTTAGGGGGAATATCTCTTATATCAGCAGAAATTATAAAGGTAACAACCAAACAATCTCTTGGACAGATTTTGGGTGATAAGCAGACCCAGGGAATGTGCCTCACAAGCAAAAACCCTTTCATAGACCGCAAAGTTGAAATTGATTTTAGTGGACAACCAGTGTATCACTTTATTTTCTGAGTTTAGAGATGGTTTTGGTAGTATTTGGGGGGCAAAACAGAGGCATTGGTCAGAATTGTGACATACGGATAAACTTCAGGATGAAGATGCAGAGTTGAAGGTGGAGAAATAAATACATTGGACAAACCTGTGACATGACTAGTAGAAGTAATAAACTTTGAGGCAGTCTGTTGGCTGCCATGCCTAGAAGATTCAATGGCATGGATATTGTCAGAGGAATAGTGTTACAAAGAAGAAAGCTAGGCAGACCAGGTGACTAGGTAAGTTCTCAGCTTTATTCACAGGATCACTTCTTAGTTACAGGTATAAGATATTACAAGTAGGATCCTTTAAAGTGCCCCACCAGGAGCAGGCTCTTCACTGCTCAGCCCATCCATACCAACTGATTCACTCTTCTAATCCAAACACAATCAACATTCTATCTGACCTCATCATAGGCTGAGCAGCAAGGAGAGAACTTCTGTAGGGAGAGTGCATTGAGTAAAAGGTACATTACAACACATCTCCCCCTTTATAGTGATGGAAAACAATCAACATTTGTTAAGTTGATAAACCACACGTAGTTGATAAAACACACGTTCCAGCAAAAGAGGATGTAATAATAACAAAATTATACATCACCCCCTTGCTATAATGATCATAACAACAAATGAATGAAAGTTGCCAAACATACAAATGAGGGCAAAGGAGGATGCATGAGATAACTAAGATACTACACCCATCTCCCCTTCATAATGATCACAAACAACAAGAATACAAGTTAAATAAAAACATCCTTCAAAACCAGTGGAAACTATCCACATAACTCACGCCCCAAACTGCGGGTACAATAATGAGTAGCCAATGCACCACAAACTAAGGCACAAACTGTGGCAGCACAGGGATCTACAACCCTCAACTGCACAAACTAATGACAGAACAGGTCAACCCCAAAGAAATGGAATAAGACACCGCCCAAACCAAGACAGGATAATAAAAACCCCAAAACACTCTATGGGTATCCCTTAACCCAAAGCAAACATATTATGGGTCTGCTTAACCTAAAGCAAATGCATTATGGGAATCTCCCAAACCCAACGTACACAACCAAAATGCACAATCTAAACACCTACTTGAGGCATTAACCACATACAGGGTAACAACAAAACCAATAGGAAAAGCAACACAAGAGGTAAACTTCCCTCGTGCGTACCCGTAACGCACAGTCCATATAATGAGTTTACATAACCCACGACAATTCCAGGTATCCTTGAATCCTAGACAAAACAGGCCAAAACTTGAAATTCAGAAAAAAACAGCACAAACGCGCAGACAAAACACTCTTACAACATACAATGGGTGTCCGATATACTTAAACCCAAGACATAATGGCCTAAACCTTGAATAAAAAAAATCTAGAGTAAATTAGCACAGTCCAGAACACAGTGAAGCGCAAAAGGAAACACACCATTAGCCCTTAACACAATAATAGGGGACCAAAAGAACTCCAGATGAAATTGTGGACAGTGTACACAAACACTGCTAACTAAAACACTCCTAAAACAACAACAAAAAAACGATGTGACTGCCCACACAACCTACAGCTAATAGTAGGTAAACTTTCCGTATACACAAAACACACACCAGCCCCCAAAACCCTTCCAGATGAGGATAAAACAAAAGCACTGCAGACTCGCCAAATCACACCTCCCCACCATAAAATAAACTGGCTATCTGTCTGTCCACAAAACTTCTCCCAGAACAAATGATAGAACGCTAACCAGGATAAAAGCTAGGAGTGATACTAGCTGCAAATTACCCTGGAAACACATTAAACACAAGGTAGCATGCACACACTAACCACAGCATGACTTAAGCTTCAAACAAATACATTACTAAGTTGTGATGTCCTTTCGGAATAAATACATTGAAGTTGTGATGTTGTTTCGAAATGGATAACATCCAAATCCATTGTGGCTTGAGACACGACGTTTGAAAAAGTCTTGCGAGATCACTTCTTCCCTTGATTATTTCATCACGGGGAGTAACTTTATTAAACCTATGACGCTGCACTATTCCGTTTCCAGTCGTGGTTGGCAATGTTAAAAGAATAAAGGCTGGAAGTGAAGACCCGCCAATCGTACAATGGCGGCATGCTGCGTGAAGAAACCTGGAAGGCTCCACGTACGTCCTCACTGCAAAGCGTAGCTCTGGACAGATACATCATTGACGTCACAGTCACGCACACGATGGTGGACGCTCCAAGGACAGAATGGTGGCCTGCACGCGCGCCCAAGCTCGCTCCACAGGTAACTGCGCAGGCAATTCAAATAATGCGGAGGGAGCGAAGTTACAGTTGGGACCGAAATGCTATTCCAGACCGATTTATTGGCACTTAATTGCGAAAAAGTAACACAATACTCCGGGGCTCGAGCCCTGCCCCCGATCACTGAATCTGACGGTCTGGTCACCAAACACTGGGAAAGTTTAACTAAAGAAAACTCGTTAACACTTGGGGCTTGACATATGCCTCCGAATACCAAATGTTCCTGAGATAAGCCCGGACGCTGTTAAACAACACTGCAGTCAAGATTCCCAATCTTCATGCATGGGTGGATGCACAACACACGCTGTTGATTATAATTATATTTCAAGCTTTAGAGTTAGTCACAGTTCCAGGCAGACCAAAACATCCAGAATTATCCACCATGCAGTACAATGAAGGCCAATGCAGGGACAACGTGACAGAAGCTGGAAGACACATTCCAAAGGCAGCAGGCAGGCGAACAGAAACTGGCACAATTTAGTTAAGGGCGACCGTTGACAGGGTCACTGGTGGGGCATTTAGGGTGCCTAGTTTCTTCAAATCCACGAGTTGCAATTCACTTACTTGAAATTCCTTTAGTTCCTATAGTCTTCTAATTCCAAAAGTCCATTTCAGTAGCACATAGGTTCTTTAAATCGTCGCCAGTGTTACAAAGAAGAAAGCTGGGTAGACCAGGTAAGTTCTCAGCTTTATTCACAGGATCACTTCTTAGTTACAGGTATAAGATATTACAAGTAAGATCCTTTAAAGTGCCCCACCAGGAGCAGGCTCTTCACTGCTCAGCCCATCCACACCAACTAATTCACTCTTCCAATCCAAACACAATCAACATTCTATCTGACCTCATCATAGGCTGAGCAGCAAGGAGAGAACTTCTGTAGGGAGAGTGCATTGAGTAAAAGGTACATTACAACAAATAGCAAGTAACAGGGGAAGAAGGCACAGGTCAAAGAAGTACCGGTATTAGGCGCATGAGAGCACTACCGGGCATGAGAAAAATTAGGTGCAACATCATTAATAGGACGTGGTTTAGAAACTAAAGTAGTGGTAGGACGGCTAACCAGTTTGCCTTAGGCGTGTTTAATACAAGACAGCCTGCCTTCAACTATCTTAGACTGTGAATCAATCACAAAATAAGTATTCCAAAATGCTCTCTAAAAAGTCTTTCATTACAGGGCTGGCAGTGACTCTTCTTACATATTTTAATGTCAAACAGGCGATTTTGAAGAACGAGTAAGACTATTTTTTCTTGAGTTTGACAGAAGGGCTAGCAAGTTGGGAAGCATTAACCTCATTGCATTGAGGATGTGGTTTTGAGGCATGGGCCATGCCAGTTGTAAGTATTGCAACTGAGAATGTAGAGAGAGAGAGGTAAACATGTGGGAGCCCCTCCACCACTAGAAGCTTCTCCATCGGTTCAATTTCTTTCTAGATTACACCAATTGCATGCTCAATAAAAAGTCAATCATGGAGTGAGAGAGACCATTATTAACCAGTCTAGAGTTACCGGGAGTCTTACGCTTCTCCCTTGAAAAGGAGAAAGCTGAGTGAGAAAGAGAAGGGAACAGCGGGGTGGCCCGGGCCAGCCTCTACTCCTTCGCACTTTCAGGGTCCCCAGCAGCTCAATGGCCTGGAGGTGTAGTTCTTGGCTCCCTCTCAGGCAAAATCCCAGAAAACACTAAGAGCATCTCAATCTTTATGGCTTCTATTGGGCGGCCTTAGTAAGGGTGGTGCCCAGTGTGAAAATCTTTTTGGCACCCCTACAATGACCTCCTTCTCCATGGATTCCCTTACTACCACACTCCAACAGTGCCCCTCACCTCTCCATGGCCTCTCTCTCACATGCATTTAATTCATTTTATAGCTGTACTCTTACCACTGTAGGGTGTCAAAACACTTTGCATCACACACACATTATACAGAGACAATGAATCATATGTGTGTATTCAGTCTAGAGGAAATATTACAAAAGACAGTGAGGATTACAAGGTTTAGGAAGCACGAGACAGCCACACTACTAGATGATATATTTTAAGAGTGCTTGGTCTCTTACCAGTGTAGGGTGTCTAAACACTTTGCATCACACACACATTATACAGACAATGAATCATATGTGTGTATTCAGTCTAGAGGAAATATTACAAAAGACAGTGAGGATTACAAGGTTTAGGAAGCACGAGCCAGCCACACTACTAGATGATATATTTTAAGAGTGCTTGGTCTCTTACCAGTGTAGGGTGTCTAAACACTTTGCATCACACACACATTATACAGACAATGAATCATATGTGTGTATTCAGTCTATAGGAAATATTACAAAAGACAGTGAGGATTACAAGGTTTAGGAAGCACGAGCCAGCCACACTACTAGATGATATATTTTAAGAGTGCTTGGTCTCAAGAAGGACCCACTCAGATTGAAAACGTACCAGAGTTGTTGGAGTTGGCTTTACTAATAAGAATGTGTTTCTACCCAAATGAACCTGTTTAAACAATAGTAGGATAATGAACTAACCTATACAATGCAGTTTGTATGGAGCTCTATGATGGGAGTTTATAGCTTACTGTGCTATTTTAGGATTGTACATTTTGTACTGCATGTAATGAAAAGATCTCCACGAGAAAAGCACTAACCCATTGTGTTTTCCACAGAAAGTACAGTTCTGTGGTCTGCATGGTACATGTTCGTTGCAGCAGGCATATTAATCCTCTGTGCTACTTTATCATGAGTCAAAACTGCCACCAGACAAAACTCAAATCTCTGCCCATTAGGAACATTAATCACCAGAGTTATCTTGACATTTTTATTGATGCCTGAAAACGGTTGGACACACAAGCAACTCTGCAGCAGGTGCTTTTAAACTCATAGTTTATTTCCAAACATAGTGCCATAAAGCTGACCCTGGGCTTCTGTTCAGTTAAAATGTTTTATATAGTTTTCTTTTGCCAAACCACATAGGGAAAAGCAGTCCAAGTATTATATGGCTGTAAGGTTCATTGTCGACATTGCTAAGTTAGCATTAGCTCTGCTGCCATGATGCTGCTTTTGGGCACATTGCTACATGACTTTATTTTGCAAGACTCTGTTTGTGCCTTTCATATGAGAACTGTCTCCTTTCTATGTTCTCTGCTGTTCCTGGAGTTTAGTCTGAACACGATGTGCAAGGTTGATAAACATGCCCCTTGTTATTCTGTTCTGGTCAGTCACTAGCACCTACACAAAACATGCTAAACACAGCTGCACTGCTGGAATCTCGTACTTTGATATTGCGGGGATGCATGTTGTTCATACACACTTAGAGAGAGACCTTTCCTTTGAGAAGAGCTATGCTTTTCCTATGATGTAAACCTCCATCTAGGCTCTAAGGTATGGGGCCTGCTAACAAAGCCCAGAGATCTTCCTTTATATAATAAACTTCAACTTACCAAGGAGAGGGTGGTTAGGCCTTATAATCCTTTTTCCACTGTCTGTATATGATGACATCCCCTTTTTATATTGTATGGTATTGTAACAAGGCTAACTGTTCTAGGTTTATGCATGTTGCTGCTGGTAGTGGCTCGTATGCTGCATTATAGAGCACAATAGTTAAAATAAACATTTTGAAATGTACAATGACTCTGACAATCCTTATTGTGGACAAGTACGAGTGAGTGAGCGAAAGCGTATGTCTTGCTACTGCGATTCCTGAGAGAGTCAGGAGTGTTGTGTTCTGGGTTGTCTAATCAGTTGTAGCTTTGTGATTATGTAGGAGAACGAATGAGGCACTATAGCTAGTCGGTTTTGGTTTTTTGGGTACTAAGGTGGTAGGAAGGTACAGCTCCTATCACCGAGATCCTTTTTTCTTGCGCATAGTTCTGTGTATGTGCAGAATCCCCGCAACACAAGCTTCCCTAACATCTAATTGGTTTCCTGACTGCTCTATTAACATTTTTGTAACCCTACAAATACAGTATCCCAGAAATCACTGTGCTTCTGATTATCTCTGATACTGTTCAATAATACTTTGGTCTCAACAAAAATGATGCTGTTGTTTTTTTTTGCTGTTTTATAGACCAACTTCTCATAAATTGTGGCTAACTGGCAATATCTAACAACAACTTGTAAAGGACAGGGGACTGATGCATTATCAGGAACGCTTGTTTTTCCAAAAGTGCTCTGGACTGTGATGATTTTCATTGCTAATCAGAGTTCAGTGGACCTCTAAAGTAACTTTAAAGAGAAAAATTCTGCACACATTTCTAGCTCCACTGGATTTTGGGGCATATGTGCAACAGAATGATGGAGCACAGTGTTGCACCACAATTGGTAATGCCGCGCTCGACATTCTGGAAACACAGTGATGCGCCTTACTTACAATAACACGTATCATAGTGCAAGGGTGCCTGCTTCGGAGGGAATGATTGTTCATGTGCAGGGAGGTGTTTTTTCCTGCACATGAACTATTAATAATGGCGATTTTTAACGTCTATGTGTTCTGCAGAAGTTGCAACTCATCATTTTCTAATAACCGTTTATGTGCAGGCACCATCACTAATGGCGAGTTGCTCATAGAAACAGCAAAAACGAGGAGAAATTAATAATTTGTTACATTTTTTTTGTTATTTTTGGTGCTTTCCCATATTTAAGTCACCCTTGTAGCGTCAAAAAGCAATGGGTGTTGCGGCGGACACCCACTGCAACAACCACTTCCTGCCCCTTTCTCGCTAAGTGCTGCGTGAAAGGAGCATTATTTACATGGTGGCGTTAAGCCACATCTAGTGGCTTAACGTCGCCCTGTAAATAAGGCAAAGTGGTTATCGCCATCGGAACGTCAAAAAAGTGACGTTCTGGCGGCGATAAGTCTGTGTGATGAGGTAAATTGTGAACTTTAGAAACTTCAAGAAGACTGAACATAGTTAACTTTGGAAAATGTTGCAGATGAAAGAAATATACATGCATAGAGCTTGGCTTCGACACATATTTCTAGGTACTAACAGTTTTTTGCTAAAGCAAGCTGGTGATGATTTATTGGCACTAAGCCTGGCATATGGTGGAACTGAGAGTTTGCTTTGTGCAAGCACATGGGGTCAGGAACAAGTCTGTCACTGCCAGCCGCGGCTGGTCTGGTGGCAGAGGGGTGGGGGAGGGGGATTGGATGGCGGGGTGGTGGGGATGGACAGGTGACAAAATAAACAAAAAAAGAAAAGAACGTACCTGCTCCTCGCCGATCGCTGCTCTTCTCCTTCCTGCTGTGTACGTGCTGAAGCTGCCAGACTACCCACTGCCAATCCCCGTGCTTCTCTCTCTCATGCTGGTAACAGCATGAGAAAAGCACTGGGATTGGATTGAGAGGGCTTGTTTTCTGGTCCAAAGGGGACTGGGTGCCTACTATGCCTGCTGTTCTCTCCACTCGGCAATGCAGCTTGGGTTGGAGAGATATCAATGTGCATGACGGTTTGGCCATCCTAACACGCTGCCAAACCGTCATGAGCATGGACATCAATGCTGCCCACCACTCCCCTTCTGTGACTGTCATGGCAAGGCCCCGCCCCCAAAGGCTGAGCTCCGTCCAGAGGAAAAATAAAATGATAAAAATGTTGTTTTATTATTAATTTATTTTTATTTTCCGTCAGATGGCCAGCGGGGGTGGGGGGCGCAACACTCCTTGGCCATAGCGGAGGAGCTGCCGCTGGTCACTGCTCTGATTCTTACTTTCCACAGGGAAGAGGGACAAGGATGGAAGACTTTCGCAGGGCTATTGCAGGTAGCTGATTGTGAAATGGGCCCATCTCACCTCTCTGTTGGTTCCATATACTGTCCTGTTTTGCAGTCTCCAAACCTTGTTTTCCTGCTGCTGCTTGTTCTGCTCAGCTGCTCATTGAACAAGAATGTGTTACTCACAGACTTAAGAGCACTGGTGTCCAACATAGGTCCATGAGAGCTGGAGCCATGCAAGATTTTTAGGATAACTGTTAACTATGTAAATAAGTTTCATTTAATGCAAATTTACATTATGAAAATATGTGAATATCTCGCAAAGAACCAGCCCTTGTTCACCAAATTTGGACACCATTGCTCTAAGGGAAGAGGAATCCAGAAAAGCTACCTCAACCTCGAGTCAGACTCCACAGGAAAGGCCTCAGGTTAGCGCCAGGGACTAGCTAGAAGATTGTAAAATCTGAATGCTCTCACAGAGACATTCATTTGAATACTATTTTTTATTGGGTGCTGATAGCTGTGTTTGCTAAGAATGTATTCCCACCTGTTCACTCCAATAATGGGCTAATTTAGAAAATGTTACCTCCCAAGTATTTTTTCCAATTGGAAGATGACAGACATTTTATTTCTAAATGCTTTTGCACACATATTCACCTTAATCTGCAGCACGCCTGCCTATAAACTGTGTAATATTCACATTAAATTGACCGTGGTTAGTATAGGCCTAAATTTAAAATGTCTCATGTTAAATTGTTGTTGCCTCTGCCTTTACTGTATTTTTATCTCGTTCTTGTTGCAGGATCCAAGCTGTACCAGACATTAATTAAATATATTGTTTGTTTTCATTTTTGTGTGACTGTTTATCTTTATATATTCCTGGGAGAGTGAATTAATGAGCCTCACAACTGCAAGTGGGAAGGACCAGACCGAACTGTATCATCCTGCTACAGATATCAAGCTCAAGGTCATGCAGCAGGGCCTCCATGATGTGGTAGCTGTGAAGAAGATTGAAAACTTTATTATAGCAACATATTCGATCTCGTTTGGTTCGCTTCATGGGAATTACAGGGAGTTGAAACTCTCAAAGAAATTAGGATTAATCTAAGCTTTGCTTAGTTAGTTAGTTCAGATGCCCTTTACATTCTCCTCAGAGGAGATGGTTTCTTTGCCCTTGCCCATTGGATTTAAACTCCTGGGTAGATTTCCTTCTCACTCACTAGCCTGCATTGTATTGCCTGCCTTTAGAGGTTTTACTTGATGACACCTTCTCCCTTACTTTTTCCAACTTACCTGACTTCTCTAGGTTAGCATATTAGAGTACTTCCTTTCCTGGGAAATGTGCCTGCTCTGATATACTTTAAGACAACTTTAAACTGTTTGTCTTTGCATTTGTGATTTTATTGCTTTGAATTATACTGACTAATTGACTCATGTATTGATTACTGATTTATGACTAATGCGAATGATTTGAATTTGTAACTTTGCTAATCTGTTAATAAACCTTCATGGTCTGCAAATCTACCACATTCCGTCATTTGTGTAGGGCCAATTGTGCTTCACATTGTTCAACTGTGTTTGGTCTCTTGGTTTGCGCCACAGTCTGAAACTAAAGGTCTATCTGCTTGAATGCAGCTTTTAGTTGAGCTTGCACCCGAAATCTGCATGGTACAAATCTGCTGCAAAAAGATCTTGTAGGAGAGGATGGTTCCAATTGGGAGCTAGAATTGGCCCCAGAGACAGTTACAATCAGCCCCAGCCCAGTCTGCGTTCCTGAGGTTCCATGGTCCTGACTAACATTTTTGAGGTGTTCTGGTGTTCCTGAAGTGATTACATTGTCCTAGGAGAGTGAGTATAAGTACGGTTATGCATCTTTCATTACTTGTTGTCGAGAGTTGTGGTGTTTGTGGTGTTAATGAGTTAGTGTGTTTCGCAGGGTGGTGTCAAATTTGGTCCAGAAGGGCTGCGTGTTGTAGTTGAGAATCTAAGTACTTTTTCATGTATATTGCTTGTGCTTATGAAGATAAACGCTAAATCTTCCAGTAAAGATTTGAAGTTTGTTCATCAGAATCATATTACCCATTTCCCCTAAGAGTGAATTTCACCTTTGCATTTTATTTTGCAAAACAGAGAAGAGTTTTGGTTTGGGATTTTTGAAAATTTGCTTAACGAAGCTGATGGCTGCAGAATGAGAGCTACGCTGAGGTGCTGAGAATGGTGTCATCTGGTGCCAAGCTGGTATTGGTCGGTTGGTGTGTTTCGCACTGGGATTGGTTATTAACTCGTTGGGTGTCGTGCTGTGAGTGGTCCGTTCAGTGGTGTCATGTTGAGATTGGATGCCAGTGTTACTGTGTTTTGCATTTGCTGAGAAACTGCTGGTTGTTTCAGTTGAAATGTACAGATGTTTGTGTTGTGCCACATACAGATTAAAGATAAACATTTTAAAGACATTGAGAGCTTTATTTAGTAATGATGTAAGAATACCAGTCCCTGAGGAAGAGGAGGTCTATCCAAAGGGCATCGCCGTGCATTACATGATAACCAAGGTTAGGCTACAAACGTGTATCTGGGTCAAACAATGGAATAAGGTCACAGCGAATGAATGATCCTTGCAGTTTCCCCTGGATGGTACTTTTAATATGAGAATAATTGAAAACTTGAAACAAGTGTTGTACAAGATGAAACTCCCACCCAGACCTGCTCAGTATGAGACGTTGAATGCATTGGAGCAAGCCACACATGCAAAGTAGGAGAATTATCACACCGAGCAAAGTATATGGTCCGTGGTTGATGGAAGCAAGGTTAGATGTGGAACAACAATAATGGAGAGAGAATGTAATTCAAGTTGAGGCTACTCTGCTAAGGTGGAGGAGCTTCACACAACTGCTTTTAAGCAGTGTAAATAAAGGAAAAATAAAATGATAATAACTCAATGCTATAATCATTTTTTTTTTCATACTGCTGCAGTGCGGCATCTTGGTGGGGCGCCAAATGTACCGTCTTCTCTCTTGCCGTAAAATAAACATCCTCACCCCAGAGAAGAGTCAACACGTGTACTGCCACCTTTGAAGGAAAACTTTTGTTAGTTTGATATGGACTATTGAAAAAATAAATGCCCTGATGAGTTCTCCCATGCCCTATACTCTTGCTAGAATATCTGGAGCTCGTGCAATCTCATTCACGGACGCCATAATGGCTTTGTCTGTTCACCAGTGGTGCAGTTACTGTTCCTACTTCCTGGGCAGCCGCTTTAGATGGCTATTTGTGGGGAGTGCCAACATTTCACTTGCCTGGATTGGCTCTCTCAGAGAGCTAGCTCCTCCTCCACCCTTATCCCTCACAGAGGACTAACATGCCCAGCCTCTCTTGGCGTGGTCTAAATCATGAGAACTTGTGTGCCACTTCAATATAATGGTGCAGTTGTTGACGCACAGTTTGGCTAGCCCTAGAGAGTGCAGGTTCCCTTCCTCAAGACTGTATTGTTTACAGCATGATAGCATAAGGAGTTTTTTTTATCCCTGCATTGATTACAGCCAACTAAAATTTCAACAAATCAAATAGGCTAAAATATGTCACTGCCATTAATAAACAATGCACACAGTAGGGATATGGGGCCAGATGTATGACCCTTTTTTTGCAGCCGCAAACGGGAGATCCTCCCGTTCGCGACCGCAAAAAAGGGGAATTGCATGTACAAAGGTTATTTTGCGAGTCAATGACTCGCAAAATAGAATTTACAACTCTCGCTTTTAGTAAGGGGCGTCCCTTCCTAACAGCCAGTCTGAATGCCATGTACAATTATTTGCGGCCGCAAAACACTCGCAGTGTAACACTAACTTCAAGTAGGTGGCACTGGTAAACCACTCACAAGCGGGAAGGGGTCCCCAGGGGACCCCTTCCTCTTTGTGAGTATGTGAGAAAATATTTTTTAAGAGCTGGCAGTGGTCCCAGGGACCACTGCCTGCTGTTAAAAAAAATTAACTGAAAAGTGTATTTTTTCTTTTTTAAATGCATCCAGTTTTCCTTTAAGGAAAATGGGCTGCATTAGAAAAAATTGACTGCTTTATTTAAAAGCAATCCCAGACATGGTGGTCTGCTGACCCCAGCAGGCCACGATCCCTGGGAGTGCTAGCCATTCCAAATGGGGTCGCAAATTGCGACAGCCTCATTAATATTCATGAGGCATGCAATTTGCAACCCATTAGGAATTGCTGACAGTGTCCGAGACACTGTTATACATCCTAATTTGCAAGTCGCAAATGCAACGCAAATTGCGAGTCGCATATTGGTGGGTCGTTCATCTGCCCCATGGAGTTTAACAGTATTTCAACATGTCACTTTTCCCTGCTGTGCAACTCGTATTCAGTTTTTTGATTTTCTGGCAAGACCTCTGAAATTGTACGTTTCTGCTGCGCTTTCCGCATAATTATGGTTTTGCCACAGTTGCTACTTAGTCTTCTGCTGCATAATCTGTGGATTTTATCAAAAAAATTGTTTCTAGTTCAAAAGGATTTAAAAGGTATTAAATATGCAGTGGACAGCTTTCGCTAAAGGTGACTAGTCACCTTTCAATTCCTTGTTGGTGTATTTCATGGTAAACTGGATGAAGTGAAATGTTTGCTCAGGCAGTAATCACATGTGTAAAAATGGAAACATAATTAAATACAGTCACAGAATGTGCCAAATTAAGCTGTATTATCTGCCTATTCTTGCAACAGAATTTATTCAACCCTGCCGCACAACTTTAGTCCTTTCCTGCTGCATAATTATAGTGGTCCTGCTTTGCGATTTCACACAGTTATCTGCCTTGCTCGCAATAGGTAACTGAGGTTTCATAGTAAAATTGTTTAGTTCAACTTACATTTATTTTCCATCAAACATGTGCAAATTTTGTACGCAATTACCTAAAGGTTAAAAAAAAACCTGTTACAGAATATAGTTTTCTTTTTAGCCACATCCTGGACCCTGACATCCCCCACTCACTAACCTCCAGCCCAGGGCATACAGGGTCACAGTTAATACTCGGTTTTGAAGCCCTTCAGCTGCTGTATGCAAATCAAGATTGCGTGGAAATGCACCAAATGCACAAATTCGTGCTTCCAGGCCTTCGTCATTTACAAATACTTCAAAAGCAATTTGCACCCCACTAGGAATGCAGCCACGGACCCCCAGGGGGGTGCGCCCCACAGTTTAAGACCAGTAAAGCACAGAGGGGGTATGAGGACCTCTCGCTGCGCCCCCACCTCAGTGGCTGACACCACAAGGATGTTGCTGCTCTTGCATTGCAAAAAGAGAAAGGAACTCCAGTGAGGAAATGACTCTCTTTAAAGGATTTCCCTTCCCCTACAACGTTCACCTGGCATGACGTCATGCCGTAACTTCTCCACTAGTGCAAAGTGAGCAAAATGAGCACGCGCACATCATAAAATAAATAAATAAATAAATACATTGATACTTGTATAGCGCACTACTCACCCGCAAGGGTCTTGTACGAATACCGCTGTGGAACCCATCCTGGCTTTCCCTGTGAGGTGTCCACTCCTGGGCACCCCCAAGATGGAGGCCAGGCATCCTTAGCATTGTGGGGGCCGTTGGGGAGATTAAGCAAGCTATTGCCCAGAGTTGCACTCCATGATTGGAATAGGCACCGAGGTGAGAATTATTGGGTCCGTGGAATTTTGAGCCCGAGACCCGCCGAGGCGGGGAATTGAACCCTGGTCCCAGGCTAGACCTCTGCATCAGGGTCTGCCGCTCTAACCATTGAGCCACACTTCTCATGTGCCTGCTGTCACTGCAGTCCAGACAAAACATGATCTGCCTGTGCCAGGGCACAAAACAGAGCCCAACAGAGATCAGTTTTCGAGGCCCCCTTTTAAAAACTGCTGGTGCTCAGCTCAGCACCAGTGAGACCCAGCCCACTTAAATCCCTGCTGTCAGGTTGCACCTGAATACCTTGTGGGTACAGTCACTGCACGTCTCAGAATCCTAATTTGAGACGAACTGACTTGCTAAGCACCTCCGCAAAGTACCCAGGGTTGTAGCTGCCATTGCAACAGCTGTAGTGGTATCGGGGCCCAGAGCCTAGGAGGTGGGGGGGCCTTGGACCCTGATAATTTGTGCATTTTGCTACCTAAATGGGGTAATTTTCCTTGTTTGGACTAGACCCCATTGCATCCTAGCTCTGCTGTTGGAAGTACCACCTCTGATGGATAGTCACAGAAGATGCAGCAAACACCACAAACTATTCCTGGCTGTAAACTTAATAATTTCTCCCTCGATGATCCACGGAATAGTAAATACGCATTGCAAACTCTCTCTCAAACAGGGGGCAACCTCTACAGGCATACAGCGGTACTGCAGGGCCAGGGCTCGTTAGAAAAAACTTCGACCTAGAAAGCCACCAACGCGGCCTTTAAAAACATAACCAGCTGAAACCTTCACTCTGTGAGGGTGTTTGTTCCTTTGAACGTAGCAACAATTCAAACAATTTCCATAACGAGTATATACATGTATTGCTGGTGCTAGAGTGTGAATGAGGAAAGGGAGTTTATGGTGCCAAGTAGAAGTTTTAGTTTTCAGCTTTCCTACAGTTCTAGAAGACTAGCGTGCAGAGCATTGCAAAATGTTTCACTTTGCATCGTACTCTTAAAATTGTAACTGTTGCACAAATCTACGTCGCACGTATCCAAAATGATCCAGCATAAGACATGCTTCACAGAAAGTTATGTTCCTGTGTACATTCACTGTGTATAGAAAACACACTTAGGCCTTCTTATAAATTGTGCGGAGTGGAATTACTTTGAGAGAGTCTGCAATGTTAGTAGCCCTTGCAAACATTTACCACCTGCAGACAGCAGGTGATAAATGTCTTCGCCAAACCCCTAGATTCAGGAATTATGGGGCATATTACCAACAACTAGCGATAATTATCGCTGTGTTGGCTTAGCGGCAATATTTCTATCGCCGCCCTTCACCCTTTTTTATCGCTGAGATACCTTGCAATTAGCAAGGTTTATCTCAGGAGCAATAAAAAACAGGCGAAATGCGTGAATATTGCTGTCAATACAGCGATATTCAGGCATTACCGTGACAATGCTCTTAGCCATGTTATCCACCTCTCATTGGATAACATGGCTAAGAACTGGTCAGGGCAGGCGTTAGCTTTTGGAGATATTCGCGCTTAGCGCGAATATTTCCAAAACAACGCCTGTGTTGATCATAGGAGATAGCGATGTTAGCAACTGTTTTCAGTAGCTAACATCTTGGCACGCCCACTTTGCATGTCATTAGCGATAATTATCGGTGACATGCAAAGTGGGCCCCTAAATGCCCGCTATAGCCTGCAAGCTGTCGCTAACTGGTGTTAGCGACAGCTTGGTAATAGGGCGATAAAATTATCGCCGCATTAGCAGGAAAAAGTCCCGCTAATGCGGCGATAATGGCCCTTGGTAATATGCCCCTATGTGCGGAATTCCACCTCATAATTCTGGGGTCCACAGATATTCCCCATTCGGAGAGTGACTAACTCATAATTACAGTGATTCTGGTACCAGAAAATCTGGGAGTCCAGAATGTCTGCACAGAATTGCTCATTACACTTACTTAATTAGATCCAAAACCGTAAGCATGACGAGAAAAATTCTGCAAATATTTTCTCTGTTCCAGACATTTAGAAGCTAAGGGACACATCCTGCCCAAAATTCAGGCCTGTATGTCAACCACCTACCTGAAGGTTATTCCCATCAAAACCTAATTCCTGCTGTTCGGCAAGAACAATCAGCTAGTGAAAACTTGGATCGCTGACATGAACCTGGATTCATGGTCTAAGTCTTGCTCAATGTCAAGTCACTTGGATTCACTCTAGTCATCAATCTAACCACAAGGAAGACATTGGCATTAAAAACGAAACATCTTTGTACCATCTTTCCTTATTCCTTCCACAAAGTGACTTCATAACTGCAGTTTAAGCCCTGATGCTCTCATGTCTGGATAGTAGCATTACCCCAGCCGCGGCCCATGCAGGTAAGAGCAGTAGGGTGGTGGGGCCGGATTGGGGGGGGGATGTCGACAGACGACGAGGGAAAATTAACAATTCATAAAATGTTCCCTCGTGGTCGTCTGCCGAATCCCCCCAACCCAGCCCCAACGACCCACCGCTCTTATCTGCATGGTCCGTGGCTGCATTACCCTGTTCCACAGCCATCCAGAGGCCACATTGGCCTCTTTTTAGACCATCCAATACTCTTCAGCCCCTCTCTTTAAGGGCCTTTAGAAACATATGAAAAATCATGAGGTGGAGGCAGTAGCTATTGAAGCTCACTCCGCTTCCGAGTGTAATACCAAGTAAATCAAAGGAGAGTGAAACCTCACAATTGTACCTCCAGAGTCTCACCAGGAAGTTTTAGGAGACCCTCACACTTTAGCTCTAGCCAGAGGTGTATACCATCTCCACTCGTGTGTCCTAGCGGTTAGATTCATCATCCAGTCCACTACCTGGACATGAGGATGGCCCAGGTAGGGGACTGGGCCATCATATACTCTTCCTCCATCAGGAGGGAGAGTATCTGGATGTAGAATTAAGTGGGATCTGTAAAATAGTGAAACTGTGCTTATCTACACTATTGAAACTCTGTGTCTTTCTATAATGTGGCACTGGATTTGTTAGATGTGGCAAGTATGTGAGATCAATCTAAGTGGTGTATGATAAGGCACATTAAATATATGTATGTGGCAATAGTGACATCCCAGGGGAAGATTGATGTCTGCAGTTGATAACAGTGCTCTGTCTCCTTGGCATATGAAGCCCTATCTCTTTTGGTGAACCAGTAGTCAGGACAGCATCAGACTGGAGATGAAGTGCAAAAATTGAATAACAATGCAACTGGCCATCTCCGTCTAAGCACTTAGGGGCATATTTATGAGCCCTTTTGAATCGCTCCTGCACCAAACATTGTGGTCCAGAAACAACACAACTTAAAAAGGTCACTTTGCTTGACTCTGAGTGGCTTCATAAATCTTGAGGAATGCAAAACTGTGCAAATCACTGTTTTGCACTACTTTGCATCAGGGAGGCGTTTCCATGCGTGCTCTGTGGGTGTTCCCACAGACCACCCATTGATTTTGACACATTCACAGATTTAACAGAAGTAGTAGAGATGGAAATGTGCCAAACACCTACACCTCCCCAGCTGAGGTGTAGCAAGGAGAAATATGTTGATTTCTCCCCTTTTCACTTTCTATGTGTGCTGTCTTCTGCAGCATACATAGAAAGAGGTAAAAACCTCTATGGATTGCTTTTGTGCAGGAAAGTACCCCTTCCTGCACAAAAACAATCCTCCTTACAAGGCAAGCCTCCTTGCACCATGGTGCAAGGGTGCCTGTGTTAGTGCTAGGCAGCGCACTGAGGAAAAATCAGAAATGTGCTATATTGCCTTAAACACAGTGCCTTCCTGCCCTTTTCCTGTCACACAATGCAGGACATTGACAAAGCCACAGTGACTGGCTGTGTGAGAGGCTGTATGGGTGCACAAGTGGGAGTGGGAGTGGGTATACACCCGTTACGACGCAACTTTTACTCCGCACTACCATTACAACGCGGGCATTACAACGCATGGCATTACAACGCATTGCGCTGGGGGGCGCTCTAGGATAAGAGGTAAGTTTAATTTACTATCCAACACCTTCCCTAGGGTCCACGGGGACTGGAGTTAGAATAGTAAATTATACTTACCACTATCCAGCACCCCAAAGCGCTATGCGTTGTAACGGTATTCGTTGTAAATACCGCGTTGTAATGGTACGCGGAGTAAAAGTATGCGTTGTAACGTCATACATCCGTGGGAGTGGTTTGGTGACTGAGTGGCTGTATGGGTGAGGGAGACACTCTTTGCTTAACTGAGTGTTTGTGTGAAGATTGTATGGGTGAGTGAGTAGACGTGTGAGTGATTGTATCGATTTGTGAATGGGTATGTATATATATATTACCTACTGGTAGTTGCCAGTAGATAGTTATAGTTAGGACCCAATTGCCATAGGAGAAGCATTTTTTGGCTTGCTTATAACTTCGGGCAGTTTGATGAATCTTCATGAGATTTTGCCCTGGGCAGTTTGATGAATCTTCATGAGATTTTTCTAAAAAAGTGGCATGGTATGTTTAGTTCTGCATGGACCTTTTAATGGTGATCCGTAAAGCGGGGGCCAAGAAAAAGGGGGGTTACAAAATTTGCATTTTCCATGCAATTTCCCATAGGGAATATGAACGCAACTACATCCCAAACTACTGGACAGAATTACACCAAATCTGGCAAAAACAAGGTCCTAACTATAACTACCTACTGGTGACTGCCAGGGTAAGATATATATATATATATATATATATATATATATATATATATATATATATATATATATATATATATATATATATATATATATATATATATATATATATATATATATATATATATATACATACAGTCCAAACCTGAGGTTTTGCTGGTACAAAAGCAGGATCTTACTTCAGGAAAAAGTTTTTATATATATATATTCACTGAAAAAGCATAGGTTTCAGGGACGTTATAGTTAGAAATTAGCATTTAAAAAATGTTATAAATTCACTGAAAAAACCATAGGTTTCAGGGGTGTTATAGTTAGCTGGACGTTTCACTCGTACAAAACCATAGAAATGTCTCCGTTATCATTAGTTCTTCTAACTATAACTCGTGCGCCTGCAATGCACTGATGATGATGTCACATATTATATCATCCATGACATGGTCAGTGACATCACTGATGACATCTCAAATGACATCACTGATGACATCACTGATAACATCATCAAGTGAATGTGGTTCTGTTTGAAATGTAAATATGTATTATATATATACCAATCTGTATTGAAGAATGAGTGGATATATAAGTGTCTGGATTGAGGATTTAGTAGCTGTCTGACTGTCTGTTTAAGTGAGTAATTAAAAATGTCTCACTAAATACATGGGTTAGTAACTAAACTATGTGAATGTGTGCATCACTGTCTCTGTTGTTGTGTAACCTGCTGCATCAGTTGGCCACTAACTACATGAGTGTCTATATTGGTTATTGATTAGTTGGCTGAGTATTTGTATGGGAGACTGAGTGTGTGTGTGGTTGGGTGGGGATGTGTAACTCTGTGCATAGTTGTGTGAGTGGTGTATTGACTAGGTATATGAGTTTAAGAGTGCATGTGGAAACTGTTTTTGGGTTAGTGAGTGTGTTTATGGGTGTGTTGGTGAGTGAATATATGTCTCAGTGGTACATCTCCAACTAATAACAAAAATAAAAGGCAGTGTATGTGAGAGTCGGTGTATATAAATAAATATACGTAAGAGTCGGTGATTGTGAGATTTGACTGTATGGATGAGTGTATACTTGTAATAGGGATTTTATAACAGTTAGTATGAGTTACTATGTGTATGAATAAATGAGGTGTTGTGTGTATAACTGTGTAGGTGAGTAAATGCATAACCGACTAGGATGAGTTCTGGTGTGTCAATGTCAATATAGGTGTACGACTGCATTTGATATTTGTTCTATTGATCAGTGACTGCATGTATGAGTGATTCTGTGGGTGAATGGGTAGTTGTGTGTGTAGATCTAGGAATCAGTGAGTGGGTATGTAGTAACTGGCATTGGTGTGTCAATGGTTTAAAAAATGGTACTCTATTTTACAGTGAGTGATCAAAGGTTACACTAGTGTGTGATGAGGTGTATCAGATTGTCACGTGAATGATGTAATCAGTGATGTCATTTAAGATGTCATCAGTGATGTCATCAGTGATGTCACTGACCATGTCATGAATGAAGTAATATGTGACATCATCAGCAGTGAATTGCGGGCGCGTGAGTTATCGTTAGCAGAACTAACTATAATGGAGGAATTTCTATGGTTTTGTACGAGTGAAATGTCCAGCTAACTATAACACCCTGACACCTATGGTTTTTTCAGTGAATTTCTATGGTTTTTTAAATGCTAGTTTCTAACTATAACGTCCCTGAAACCAATATTTTTTCAGTGAATTTCTAAGGTTTTTTAAATGCTAATTTCTAACTATAATGGGCCTGAAACCTATGGTTTTTTTCAGTGAATTTCAAAAGTTTTTTAAATGCTAGTTTCTAACTATGCCTACAGAGGTAGGACATGTGAAGAAAGAAGAAAAATACGCACAGAAAGAAGCAAAAGAAATACAGAAAGAAGCAACAGAAGTCCACAAAGACGAAGAAAAGTGCTGGGTGAAGCAAGACATGTGCAGAAAGAACCAACAGAGGAGCTGAAAGTGACCTTGTTGCAAAATCATACTGTGCCCACAACCTTTTCAGACGGGTACTGGTGGTAACTGACTCTGACTAACCAGATCTGGAGCCAGTGCTATGCTAAAAGACACTTAGAATACAGTGAAAACACCTACATACACTAGGGAACACAATGTGTTGGGGTACCCCTCTGATTAGCATGACTTCCTCTGTAAGGCCCTAGTGCATATTAGGGCAGGGGGATCAAAACTACTTCTTAAAACGCGCTATGGGGTGCATTTACATAGTGGTGAAGGGAGGGGGGGGCTGAGGTGACATGTGTGCAAACATGCCCTGTTCCCGTTTTAGGTTGAGTGATTAAGTCCCCTTGAATCCTGACAGTCCCTGGGGTTCAACTAGCCAACCAGATACCTCCAGTAAGTGCCACAGAGCTGCATTGCAGAGAGATGTAAAAGGGGCGTGGCCTGGACCTCCTCTCTTCAAGCAGTCCTGTGGCGCTTACTGTAGGTACCTGGTGGGCTAGTTGGCCCCCCAGGGGCCCCACAGATTCAAGGGGAATTTATTATTTATTATAGCCCCCCTTCTTTTCCCATTTTGTGGGCCCTGGGGACCCCATCCCCCATCCCTTAGGGCCTGACCCCTTTTTTATAAAAAAAAAGAAAATGAAATGGAAGGGGGCCGTGTGGGCCCCCCTCCCGTGGCCAATTTTGGCCCAGGGACCCCATCCCCTGGGGCATGGCCACATTTTGTTTTTTTTATGTGGAGGCCTAGGGGTGTTTCTACCCTGCCCCCTTTTCTTGTTTAGGTCTCGCCTACGCAGCGCGCATGTGCTGCATAGGAGAGACCTAATGCCATCGGCACAGCTTTTTCAGCAAAGAAGTGCACGCATTGCATTGCTTGCAATGCCAACGCGTCCACGTCTGGAGATTTCCTTGCGGGAGCGCGCGGCGCCATCTGGTGGCACCATATGGTCGCACGCTTCCGCAAGGACATTGCGCATGTCCCCTCCCCTGCTGCCGAGGCGCACGCTTGTTCTTTCTTGGAAATGCTCCTTTTAGTGATTACATTTTATGATAGAAACAACCACTGCGGTCGGGCTGGCGCTTGAACATGCATTATTTTTATTGTTGTTAATTTGAACGTGATTAAATGCTTGTCACTCTCTCCCTCTGTATATTATTAAAATGTTTACACTGCGGTCGGGCTGGCGCTTGAAAATGCATCGTTCTGTTCAATAGCTGCAGCTTCTTTCACCCGGATCTCTCTTCATATAAAACCACTTAGGGCCACTGCGGTCGGGCTGGCGCTTGTTCTAGTTGGCATGTTCACACCAGTGTAACGAACCGACGAAATGTCCAGACAGTTCAATAGCTGCAGCTTCTTTCATCCGGAGCTCTCTGCATATAAAACCACGTCGGGCCATTGCGGTCGGGCTGGTGCTTGAAAACGCATTGTTTTTATTGTTATTAATTTGAACGTGATTAAATGCTTGTCACTCTCTCCCTCTGTATACTATTAACATTTTTAAAGAGTTATTGACTGTTAGCCAGTTTTTAATCGTATGTTTTTATTGGCGTCTGTCCTCCATGTTTGTTTATGTTTTGACAATTAATGGATCAAAGGAAAAGCTGTAAACCCAGACTGATGTTTGTTTCTATATACAATATTGTAGCAAGGGTGCCCGTGAGTCCTAGTGCAGACACGGGTGCTTGTTCTTTCTTGGAAATGCTACTTTTAGTGATTACATTTTATGGTAGAAACAACCACTTCAGAATAGAAATTGAAGGCCGTCCAAGGTGAAAGAAAACGCAGACCCTCCTGGCCTCACTTGTGGCCCCAAAGCACATAACCCTCAAGTAACACTTAGCCAGGCACTGCCAACTGGGCACTTACTTACTCCACCTACAGGAAAGCGCTGTGGGTCATGCTTAGTACGCCGGAAGGCGCTACATACATGTTACAATATGAACCAGTACAAGGGCTGCAGATTTATAGACTCTGGGGCAGCAGCTTGCGAACCGTCACCCCATAACCAAAGATGCTGCGAGGGTTGAAAGCCGAGTGAGAAGCTGGACTTCTGGCTCACTTCATTATTCATTCACTCACTCATCCATAGTTCCGCCGAAGGAGTTCTCCACTGTGCGCCTCCCATGCCGGGCAGACACAGAAGTTTTCTATGTCCTAGCCCCCCTGTCCCCCTCACATGGGAACCTCTCTCATGTCTTTGGACACACAGATAAGGTCTGGGAGAACGTCAGACGTGGGGGGGCTCTGATGGCAATGTGCCCCCAGGGCACAGTGCGGGCCTTCCTCTGTCCGGCAAACACTTCCATGCCTCGGGCCCACGGGATGCCTGTGCCTGCACCCCTGCAGCCAACGAGACCCCCACCAGGGCCTCTCACGACAGGCATCTCAGATGTCCGGGTTATGGCACTGTCAGGCCATCCGAGGCCACATCAGTCCTCAAACACCAGGACCCATCTTAAAATACCCAGGGGGCGCAGACTCCTTTCACCCAATGGCCTGTTAGCAACCCTGCTGTGCACTCACGGCGGCCACCTTTACGGCACTCAGCTTGGTCTCAGGACAGGCTTCGGACCCAAGAAATACACACTTATTCATTCATTACATAATGAAGTGCGCCATCCACAGGGCGGCCGACACCTCTAGGGGTGCGCAAACTTGGAAAGTTGGACAACTCCGAACGCCACCTGGCTTTTTTTAAAGATGAGCAGTAAACAGCTACCCTATAAAACTCCATACCCCGCCTGTCACCCCCAGTGAAAGGCCCCCTGCCCCGCTCCCCTCACACACAGCGCCCCCTGGTGGCGTTTCCGGTCCCCTGGGACTGCACGAGACCGTCCATGTAGACTGGTCCCCTTCCACCTGTGGCTCGAGCACAGCGTGCATTGTCGGCGTTTAGTCGCCCCTTCACGGCTCTGGGCCCTTGGTGCTACTGCATCTGCTGCACTAATAGTCTCTAGAAGAGGTGTATAGGGCGTTAAGTCAATTTTCCTGGTGCAGGCAGGCAATGAGCCCGTCCACTGGTCGAGCTGCAGAGTACATTATTGGACCGTTAACTCTGTTGGGAACCTTGGTGCCACTGTGCCTGCTGCACAATTGTCCCCCCACCCCACTCACAAGACGCTATGCGTGGCAGACGTTCCTTACCTTATGTAAGGGCAAGAACAGGATATATTTAGCAAATTTTTTGGGGTGGCGTAAGCCATTCTTAGATTGCAGTTAGTCCCTTGACATTAGTACATTTAATGGTGTCATGTGTACGAAACACCGCCTGACCCCTATGTGCCTGACCTTCTCTGCTACCTCTCACCAGGTGCTCCCCCACCCCCATTGTCTTACACAACCTTCAAAGCATTTTTTAATGTTGGAAAGCAGAAATAACTGACATTGCCAACGCACCTCCGTGTTTTGTTTTGGGGGACTTCATATGCAATATAAAACCACCATTTAAAATGCAATAGGTCTTAAAGTTACGCATGTTTAAGCTACTGCCATTGTAAATAACAATGCATTTTATTTAAGTCTTTAGAAAGAAAACAAAAAATAAAAGGCATTGTTATTTGCAATTTAATAGCTTAAAGTCACATAACTGCGAGACCTATCGCGCATGGCGACCTCCCCCTGCTGCCGCGTGGTCGAGGTGGAAATATCTAAAATAACGCATACAAAAATAAATAAAAGAAAGGATTCATCTTCATTGTTTTCCGATGCATTAAATTGAAATGCTTCCGGTTCACTCTACAAGTTCTTCAAAGAGAGAATTGTACACCAAAAAAACACTCTGAGTATGTCAATATTATCACTGTGTGGGGGTAAAGCATAAGGTCAAAAAGTTGGACCATCATTGGGAAACTAAGCATCCAGCCAATGCGGTAATACATCATCTGTAATGTCTACAACACTTGCTGTCAACAGAGATGGATTATAAAAAGCATTTGGAAAGCCAATAGGCCTTGCTTTCATTTTCTACCCAGAGTTACAATTTGTAAAATTAATCAACGATGAACAGTGTCGACAGTGTTTGCTTTATCTCAACACCCTGATGTTTATTTGCATTTGTAATGCTGCCGCTGCACGTTTTCTTTACCATTAACAGCAAAGAAAAAAACAGCATTGGCATAGTCAATAGGTCTCGCCTTTGGGACTTTATAAGTGTTTAGCCATGCAACGGTTGATGTTGTTGTACCAAGGATATTGTACTGCATAACTAAATACTTATAAGGTTCCAAAGGCGAGACATATTGGCTATGCCAATGCTTATTCTGTTTTCCTGTGACTCCGTACTACCGAGTCACAAGATGGCTGCCAACACTTCCTGGTTTGGAGGATTAACAGACAATTAGCATGGAGCTCATGATCGGGAGGGTGCACGGATCCCCTGCGCCTCCATATATCGAAACGTTTATTTTTTGATGTCCGCAGCAACTACTGAATGGATTTACACCAGTTAAGAAAAATTGTTATTTCTGAAAGTCCAGAGGCCTCGCCCCTTTTTACACTTCTCTGTAATACAGCTCTGTGGCACTTACTGGAGGTACCTGGTGGGCTAGTTGGACCACGAGGACCCTCGGGATTCAAGGGGACTTAATCCCCCAACTTATGATGCGCCAGGGTGCGTGTTGGCAGAGTGGTGGAGAAAGGGTGCATGGTCTTTGTCTACCTCTCACCAATCCCACTGCGTTTGGCTTGCTGGAGGTAAAACGTAGGCTAGTTGGCCCCTAAATGACCCCCAGCAGTGAAGGGGACTTCAATCCCCATCCAAGAGCATGCCAGGGAGTGCATTTGTAGAGTGGTGGGCAAAGTGGGCATGGCCTGGTACGAGTACTTACCAATGCTGCTGTGTGGGACTGACTGGAAGTAATAGTTTGGGAAGTTGGCCCCCAAGGATGTCCTCGGGGGCCAACTACCCCACTTGTTACCTCTAATAAGTTCCACACAGTGGGATTGCTAAGACGTCTTCGGAGGCCATGGCCCCCTTTCTCTACCACTCTGCAAACGTGCCTTGTGCCAGACTACGGGATGGGAGATGAAGTCCAATTTAGTCCTGAGGGAGTTTGGGGGCCAAGAATCCCTCCTGATACCTCCTGTAAGTCCTACGCATAGGGTTCCCTAGTGTATGTAGGTGTTTTCACTGTATTCTAAGTGTCTTTTAGCATAGCACTGGCTCTAGGCCTGGTTAGTCAGAGTCAGTTACCACCAGTACCCGTCTGAAAAAGTTGTGGGCACAGGATGATTTTACAACAAGACCTCTTTCTGCTCCTCTGTTGGTTCTTTCTGCACATGTCTTGCTTCTTCCTGCACTTTTCTTCGTCTCTGTGGACTTCTGTGGCTTCTTTCTGAATTTCTTTTCCTTCTCTCTGTGCGTTTTTTCTTCTTTCTTCACATGTCCTACCTCTGTAGTCATAGTTAGAAACTAGCATTTAATAAACCTTAGAAATTCACTTAAAAACCATAGGTTTCAGGCACGTTATAGTTAGAAACTAGCATTTTAAAAACCTTTGTAATTCACTGAAAAAACCATAGGTTTCAGGCAAGTTATAGGTAGAAATTAGCATTTAAAAAACCTTAGAAATTCACTGAAAAAAATCATAGGTTTCAGGAACGTTATAGTTAGTTGGACATTTCACGCGTACAAAACCAGTAAAATTCCCCCGTTATAGTTAGTTCAGCTAACTATAGCTCGCACCCCCGCAATGCACTGCTGAGTACGTCACATATTACATCACTCATGACATGGTCAGTGGCATCACTAATGCCGTCACTCATGACATCTCAAATGACATCACTATATATATATATTGTTGGATTAAATTCAGCGCGTTATCCAGTGTCGCGCTGCAAAGGCCCACGCTTCATCAAGTGGCACTGTGTTCGCTGAATTCCGCTTTTGCGGTTTTTCTTTTCTCCGGGGTACCGGAATCTACAGGGCCCACCACTCAGCAGAAGAAGAAGTACGACGGTGCAGTTGTCTGTGTACACCACGGGGCAGGTAGGATTTCCAAGCCTGTCCACGTCAGAAAGGATTCCTATGCTGAGGAGGTTGAAGCGGATGGGGACCAGAGGAAGCGCTGCTGCGCTAAAGTGCTCCAGGGTTTCGGGACAGTTTACAGACTTTGGAGCAACATTGTCTTTCCCCACCTCATTCCCGGAAATACCTACCAGACTTTGCCAATGCATGCTGGGACTTGTAGGCGTTGTCTACCAGGCAAGCTACAGGAGGCATACACGCTGGGACAGCATAGGCGTGGGAGGAGCTGCGGTCTGTGAACGAGGAGAGGGCAGGACATTTAAACCTCGACTCACGCCCCCACACATGAGCACTTGCACCTGGCGCTGAAGAGGCAGACCACGCCGAAATGCATCCACCATAGAAGGTCCGCCATAGATGGTGACAGATATTCTGGCTTGTGCATCACATTAAAGCGCTTTTGAAGTTTTCCCCAGTTGTGGCCTTTCTCTTTCTTCGAAGGAGGTTTGTTGGATTAAATTAAGCGCGTTATCCAGTGTCGCGCTGCAAAGGCCCACGCTTCATCAAGTGGCCCTGAGTTCGCTGGATTCTGCTTTTGCGGTTTTTCATTTCTCCGGGGTACCGGAATCTACAGGGCCCACCACCCAGCAGAAGAAGAAGTACAACGGTGCGGATGTCTGTGTACACCACGGGGCAGGAAGGATTTCCAAGCCTGCCCACGTCAGAAAGGATTCCTACGCTGAGGAGGTTGAAGCGGATGGGGACCAGAGGAAGCGCCGCTGCGCTAAAGTGCTCCAGGGTTTCGGGACAGTTTACAGACTTTCGAGCAACATTGTCTTTCCCCACCTCATTCCCGCAAATACCTATCAGACTTTGCCACTGCATGCTGGGACTTGTAGGCGTTGTCTACCAGGCAAGCTACAGGAGGCATGCAAGCTGGGACAGCATGGGCGTGGGAGGAGCTGCGGTCTGTGAACGAGGAGTGGGCAGGACATTTAAACCTCGACTCACCCCCCCACACATAAGCACTTGCACCTGGCGCTGAAGAGGCAGACCACGCCGAAATACATCCGCCATAGAAGGTGCGCCATAGATGGTGACAGATATTCTGGCTTGTGCAGCACATTAAAGCGCTTTTGAAGTTTTCCCCAGTTGTGGCCTTTCTCTTTCTTCGAAGGAGGTTTGTTGGATTAAATTCAGAGCGTTATCCAGTGTCTCGCTGCAAAGGCCCACGCTTCATCAAGTGGCCCTGTGTTCGCTTGATTCCGCTTTTGCGGTTTTTCGTTTCTCCGGGGTACGGGAATCTACAGGGCCCATCACCCAGCAGAAGAAGAAGTACGACGGTGCGGATGTCTGTGTACACCACGGGGCAGGTAGGATTTCCAAGCCTGCCCACGTCAGAAAGAATTCCTATGCTGAGGAGGTTGAAGCGGATGGGGACCAGAGGAAGCGCCGCTGCGCTAAAGTGCTCCAGGGTTTCGGGACAGTTTACAGACGTTGGAGCAACATTGTCTTTCCCCACCTCATTCCCGCAAATACCTACCAGACTTTGCCACTGCATGCTGGGACTTGTAGGCGTTGTCTACCAGGCAAGCTACAGGAGGCATGCACGCTGGGACAGCATAGGCGTGGAAGGAGCTGCGGTCTGTGAACGAGGAGAGGGCAGGACATTTAAACCTCGACTCAACCCCCCACACATGAGCACTTGCACCTAGCGCTGAAGAGGCAGACCACGCCAAAATACATCCGCCATAGATGGTGCGCCATAGATGGTGACAGATATTCTGGCTTGTGCAGCACATTAAAGCGCTTTTGAAGTTTTCCCCAGTTGTGGCCTTTCTCTTTCTTCGAAGGAGGTTTGTCGGATTAAATTCAGAGCGTTATCCAGTGTCTCGCTGCAAAGGCCCACGCTTCATCAAGTGGCCCTGTGTTCGCTTGATTCCGCTTTTGCGGTTTTTCGTTTCTCCGGGGTACAGGAATCTACAGGGCCCACCACCCAGCAGAAGAAGAAGTACGACGGTGCGGATGTCTGTGTACACCACGGGGCATGTAGGATTTCCAAGCCTGCCCACGTCAGAAAGAATTCCTATGCTGAGGAGGTTGAAGCGGATGGGGACCAGAGGAAGCGCCGCTGCGCTAAAGTGCTCCAGGGTTTCGGGACAGTTTACAGACTTTGGAGCAACATTGTCTTTCCCCACCTCATTCCCGCAAATACCTACCAGACTTTGCCACTGCATGCTGGGACTTGTAGGCGTTGTCTACCAGGCAAGCTACAGGAGGCATACACGCTGGGACAGCATAGGCGTGGGAGGAGATGCAGTCTGTGAACGAGGAGAGGGCAGGACATTTAAACCTCGACTCACGCCCCCACACACGAGCACTTGCACCTGGCGCTGAAGAGGCAGACCACGCCGAAATGCATCCGCCATAGAAGGTGCGCCATAGATGGTGACAGATATTCTGGCTTGTGCAGCACATTAAAGCGCTTTTGAAGTGTTCCCCAGTTGTGGCCTTTCTCTTTCTTCGAAGGAGGTTTGTTGGATTAAATTCAGCGCGTTATCCAGTGTCTCGCTGCAAAGGCCCACGCTTCATCAAGTGGCCCTGTGTTCGCTTGATTCCGCTTTTGCGGTTTTTCGTTTCTCCGGGGTACGGGAATCTACAGGGCCCATCACCCAGCAGAAGAAGAAGTACGACGGTGCGGATGTCTGTGTACACCACGGGGCAGGTAGGATTTCCAAGCCTGCCCACGTCAGAAAGAATTCCTATGCTGAGGAGGTTGAAGCGGATGGGGACCAGAGGAAGCGCCGCTGCGCTAAAGTGCTCCAGGGTTTCGGGACAGTTTACAGACGTTGGAGCAACATTGTCTTTCCCCACCTCATTCCCGCAAATACCTACCAGACTTTGCCACTGCATGCTGGGACTTGTAGGCGTTGTCTACCAGGCAAGCTACAGGAGGCATGCACGCTGGGACAGCATAGGCGTGGGAGGAGCTGCGGTCTGTGAACGAGGAGAGGGCAGGACATTTAAACCTCGACTCAACCCCCCACACATGAGCACTTGCACCTGGCGCTGAAGAGGCAGACCACGCCAAAATACATCCGCCATAGAAGGTGCGCCATAGATGGTGACAGATATTCTGGCTTGTGCAGCACATTAAAGCGCTTTTGAAGTTTTCCCCAGTTGTGGCCTTTCTCTTTCTTCGAAGGAGGTTTGTCGGATTAAATTCAGAGCGTTATCCAGTGTCTCGCTGCAAAGGCCCACGCTTCATCAAGTGGCCCTGTGTTCGCTTGATTCCGCTTTTGCGGTTTTTCGTTTCTCCGGGGTACAGGAATCTACAGGGCCCACCACCCAGCAGAAGAAGAAGTACGACGGTGCGGATGTCTGTGTACACCACGGGGCATGTAGGATTTCCAAGCCTGCCCACGTCAGAAAGAATTCCTATGCTGAGGAGGTTGAAGCGGATGGGGACCAGAGGAAGCGCCGCTGCGCTAAAGTGCTCCAGGGTTTCGGGACAGTTTACAGACTTTGGAGCAACATTGTCTTTCCCCACCTCATTCCCGCAAATACCTACCAGACTTTGCCACTGCATGCTGGGACTTGTAGGCGTTATCTACCAGGCAAGCTACAGGAGGCATACACGCTGGGACAGCATAGGCGTGGGAGGAGATGCAGTCTGTGAACGAGGAGAGGGCAGGACATTTAAACCTCGACTCACGCCCCCACACACGAGCACTTGCACCTGGCGCTGAAGAGGCAGACCACGCCGAAATGCATCCGCCATAGAAGGTGCGCCATAGATGGTGACAGATATTCTGGCTTGTGCAGCACATTAAAGCGCTTTTGAAGTGTTCCCCAGTTGTGGCCTTTCTCTTTCTTCGAAGGAGGTTTGTTGGATTAAATTCAGCGCGTTATCCAGTGTCGCGCTGCGAAGGCCGACGCTTCATCAAGTGGCCCTGTGTTCGCTGGATTCCGCTTTTGCGGTTTTTCGTTTCTCCGGGGTACCGGAATCTACAGGGCCCACCACCCAGCAGAAGAAGAAGTACGACGGTGCAGATGTCTGTGTACACCACGGGGCAGGTAGGATTTCCAAGCCTACCAACGTCAGAAAGGATTCCTATGCTGAGGAGGTTGAAGCGGATGGAGACCAGAGGAAGCGCAGCTGCGCTAAAGTGCTCCAGGGTTTTGGGACAGTTTACAGACTTTGGAGGAACATTGTCTTTCCCCACCTCATTCCCGCAAATACCTACCAGACTTTGCCACTGCATGCTGGGACTTGTAGGCGTTGTCTACCAGGCAAGCTACAGGAGGCATACACGCTGGAACAGCATAGGCGTGGGATGAGCTGCGGTCTGTGAACGAGGAGAGGGCAGGACATTTAAACCTCGACTCACGCCCCCACACATGAGCACTTGCACCTGGCGCTGAAGAGGCAGACCACGCCGAAATGCATCTGCCATAGAAGGTGCGCCATAGATGGTGACAGATATTCTGGCTTGTGCAGCACATTAAAGCGCTTTTGAAGTTTTCCCCAGTTGTGGCCTTTCTCTTTCTTCGAAGGAGGTTTGTTGGATATATATATATATATAGTAAAATTATACTCTGTATTTAACACTGGGTGTAACAGAGGTTATATTAGAGTGTGAGGAGATGCATTGTATTATCACATGAATGATATCATCAGTGATGTGATCATTGATGTCAAATGAGATGTCATCAGTGATGTCATCAGTGATGTCATTTGAGATGTCATCAGTGATGTCATCAGTGATGTCACTGACCATGTCATGAATGATGTAATATGTGACATCATCAGAAGTGGATTGCGGGTGCGCGATATATAGTTAGTGCAACTAACTATATATGCAAATTTCAATGGTTTTGTGTGAGTAAAATAAGGTTTTGATAATGCTAATTCCTAACTATATATGGTCTATAACCTATGGTTTTTTCAGTGAATTTTCTAGGTTTTGTAAATGCTAATTCCTAACTATATATAGTCTATAACCTATGGTTTTTTCAGTGAATATATATATATATATATATCCATACTATTATTATAAAGAGAGAGCCCAAACTTTTGAGGCGGGTAATCTCAGTAACCACAGCACCAATCACAACACACAACACCCAATACAGCGTTGGAACGGGCAGTTGCAACAGAAGGACATAGGCTATGCAGACGGCCCAGCATACAATAATAATAACCGTGGGTTTCAGAAAACTCAGAGCAGACGGCCACCATATTATTATTTTTAATTTTTTTGCAGAGATTTATATAGCGCGAACTTGACCAGAACTGAATCAGGTATCAGAGCGCTTTACATAGCACCAGTTACGTTACATGAGGACACACATTCATTTTTGTTAGGCATGGGGAGATTAAGTGATTTTCCCAGAATCAAAGGATGTTTGGCGTCGTTACCAAGACTCAAACCCAGATCCCCAGGTCTGAGGTCGAGCGCCTTAGCCGTTAAGCCAACTCCTCTATACATTTAAAAGGTAAAAGAACCATGGCAGCAAAGTAGTCCCTTGTGGGCGTGTCTGCGTTGTGCTGTGGGCGTGGGCTGGGGGCGTAACTAACGCTGGGGGCATGTGGTACCGCCATCACATCGTGGGCTGTGGGCGTGTGCTGGGGCGTGACAAACGCTGAGGGCGTGTGTCCGCCCTTCATGCCATGTGAGTCGTACATACAAGCGCCAATTACGTTGCTGCGGAGCATCAAGGGGCACGATGGGGGCGTGACACGCTGGGGGCGTGTGTCCGGCCTTCATGCCATGTGAACGCAATTGCGCCGCATCAAGGAGCATGCTGGGGGCGTGAGAAACGCTGGGGACGTGTGCTACATTCCGCCCTTCATGCCATGTGGGTCGTACATTAATCGAAGATCGTCTGCTGTGGCCGTGTGCTGTGGGCGTGACAAACGCGTTCACCTGGAGGCCTGGTAAGTAACGTTACTGCAGCCTCTCCTGCACGCTGTTACTGAACTCTCTCATTCAACGAAATTACACGCGCCTGCTACCATCAACCAGGGCTCTAGCCGGGCTCAGGCGGCGGATCAGTACACTAATTACACGCACCTGCTAACATCAACCAGGGCTGCAGCTGGGCCTCAAGCAGGGGAACACGCGCCTGCTAATATCAAACAGGCCTGCATCTGGGCCTCAAGCGGGGGAACAAGCAAATGAGCGTGTCTGAGGGGACAATTACTGCAGCCTCTCCTACTCGCTGTCACTCAACTCTCTCATTTAACGGATTTACCTGCGGCTGATAACTCTCTCATTCAACGACACTACACGCGCCTGCTAACATCAACAAGGGCTGTAGCTGGGCTCAGGCGGCGGATCACTACACCAATTACATGCGCCTGCTAACATCAACCAGGGCTGCAGCTGGGCCTTCTCCGTCCCTATTCTAATGAAACAAAAAATGTTGTCTACCGCGAGATTTTAAAATAAATTGCCCTTGCCAAATACACACATTACACACATTCTATTTCATACCCGGACAACGTCAGGACGGGCTGCTGGTAT
Organism: Lissotriton helveticus; assembly: GCF_964261635.1. NCBI lineage: Eukaryota > Metazoa > Chordata > Amphibia > Caudata > Salamandridae > Lissotriton > Lissotriton helveticus. Next base: position 858,003,064 of record NC_136065.1, read on the forward strand.
ATATATGTCTGAAACTTGGCATATGGATATATGTATATATATATATATATTCACGCTCCAAGGTTGTCCACCATGTGAGTAGCACGCGAGCAGCAGCTTTATTTATGTGTAGGTGAGGACGGGGATCCGCTTGTAGACGCCGCTCCGTAATGGATCTGCCCGACGCGTTTCGAAGCTCCATCTGCTTCTCTTCAGGGGCTTTAACGGAAGCGGTGTGCGCACCCGCTACACTTCTCCAATTATATAACTCGCCCGTCGATGGGAGGCTCCAGTGAGACTTCTGGGAAGTGTAGTACGGAAAGCACACAATCAAGTCCTGTATGGACTCCACAAGTGGGCCCGTCCTCGATTCCATGTACGGCTGCTACTTCACTGACGTGACCCCCACGTTAACGGGGTGGTGCATACTCTGCGGCTGGACTGCCGCATATAGATTCACGCTCCAAGGTTGTCCACCATGTGAGTAGCACGCGAGCAGCAGCTTTATTTATGTGTAGGTGAGGATGGGGATCCGCTTGTAGACGCCGCTCCGTAATGGATCTGCCCGACGCGTTTCGAAGCTCCATCTGCTTCTCTTCAGGGGCTTTAACGGAAGCGGTGTGCGCACCCGCTACACTTCTCCAATTATATAACTCGCCCGTCGATGGGAGGCTCCAGTGAGACTTCTGGGAAGTGTAGTACGGAAAGCACACAATCAAGTCCTGTATGGACTCCACAAGTGGGCCCGTCCTCGATTCCATGTACGGCTGCTACTTCACTGACGTGACCCCCACGTTAACGGGGTGGTGCATACTCTGCGGCTGGACTGCCGCATATAGATTCACGCTCCAAGGTTGTCCACCATGTGAGTAGCACGCGAGCAGCAGCTTTATTTATGTGTAGGTGAGGACGGGGATCCGCTTGTAGACGCCGCTCCGTAATGGATCTGCCCGACGCGTTTCGAAGCTCCATCTGCTTCTCTTCAGGGGCTTTAACGGAAGCGGTGTGCGCACCCGCTACACTTCTCCAATTATATAACTCGCCTGTCGATAGGAGGCTCCAGTGAGACTTCTGGGAAGTGTAGTACGGAAAGCACACAATCAAGTCCTGTATGGACTCCACAAGTGGGCCCGTCCTCGATTCCATGTACGGCTGCTACTTCACTGACGTGACCCCCACGTTAACGGGGTGGTGCATACTCTGCGGCTGGACTGCCGCATACAGATTCACGCTCCAAGGTTGTCCACCATGTGAGTAGCACGCGAGCAGCAGCTTTATTTATGTGTAGGTGAGGACGGGGATCCGCTTGTAGACGCCGCTCCGTAATGGATCTGCCCGACGCGTTTCGAAGCTCCATCTGCTTCTCTTCAGGGGCTTTAACGGAAGCGGTGTGCGCACCCGCTACACTTCTCCAATTATATAACTCGCCCGTCGATGGGAGGCTCCAGTGAGACTTCTGGGAAGTGTAGTACGGAAAGCACACAATCAAGTCCTGTATGGACTCCACAAGTGGGCCCGTCCTCGATTCCATGTACGGCTGCTACTTCACTGACGTGACCCCCACGTTAACGGGGTGGTGCATACTCTGCGGCTGGACTGCCGCATATAGATTCACGCTCCAAGGTTGTCCACCATGTGAGTAGCACGCGAGCAGCAGCTTTATTTATGTGTAGGTGAGGACGGGGATCCGCTTGTAGACGCCGCTCCGTAATGGATCTGCCCGACGGGTTTCGAAGCTCCATCTGCTTCTCTTCAGGGGCTTTAACGGAAGCGGTGTGCGCACCCGCTACACTTCTCCAATTATATAACTCGCCCGTCGATGGGAGGCTCCAGTGAGACTTCTGGGAAGTGTAGTACGGAAAGCACACAATCAAGTCCTGTATGGACTCCACAAGTGGGCCCGTCCTCGATTCCATGTCATTCCATGATGGAGCGGCGTCTACAAGCGGATCCCCGTCCTCACCTACACATAAATAAAGCTGCTGCTCGCGTGCTACTCACATGGTGGACAACCTTGGAGCGTGAATCTATATGCGGCAGTCCAGCTGCAGAGTATGCACCACCCCGTTAACGTGGGGGTCACGTCAGTGAAGTAGCAGCCGTACATGGAATCGAGGACGGGCCCACTTGTGGAGTCCATACAGGACTTGATTGTGTGCTTTCCGTACTACACTTCCCAGAAGTCTCACTGGAGCCTCCCATCGACGGGCGAGTTATATAATTGGAGAAGTGTAGCGGGTGCGCACACCGCTTCCGTTAAAGCCCCTGAAGAGAAGCAGATGGAGCTTCGAAACGCGTCGGGCAGATCCATTACGGAGCAGCGTCTACAAGCGGATCCCCGTCCTCACCTACACATAAATAAAGCTGCTGCTCGCGTGCTACTCACATGGTGGACAACCTTGGAGCGTGAATCTATATGCGGCAGTCCAGCCGCAGAGTATGCACCACCCCGTTAACGTGGGGGTCACGTCAGTGAAGTAGCAGCCGTACATGGAATCGAGGACGGGCCCACTTGTGGAGTCCATACAGGACTTGATTGTGTGCTTTCCGTACTACACTTCCCAGAAGTCTCACTGGAGCCTCCCATCGACGGGCGAGTTATATAATTGGAGAAGTGTAGCGGGTGCGCACACCGCTTCCGTTAAAGCCCCTGAAGAGAAGCAGATGGAGCTTCGAAACGCGTCGGGCAGATCCATTACGGAGCGGCGTCTACAAGCGGATCCCCGTCCTCACCTACACATAAATAAAGCTGCTGCTCGCGTGCTACTCACATGGTGGACAACCTTGGAGCGTGAATCTATATGCGGCAGTCCAGCCGCAGAGTATGCACCACCCCGTTAACGTGGGGGTCACGTCAGTGAAGTAGCAGCCGTACATGGAATCGAGGACGGGCCCACTTGTGGAGTCCATACAGGACTTGATTGTGTGCTTTCCGTACTACACTTCCCAGAAGTCTCACTGGAGCCTCCCATCGACGGGCGAGTTATATAATTGGAGAAGTGTAGCGGGTGCGCACACCGCTTCCGTTAAAGCCCCTGAAGAGAAGCAGATGGAGCTTCGAAACGCGTCGGGCAGATCCATTACGGAGCGGCGTCTACAAGCGGATCCCCGTCCTCACCTACACATAAATAAAGCTGCTGCTCGCGTGCTACTCACATGGTGGACAACCTTGGAGCGTGAATCGATATGCGGCAGTCCAGCCGCAGAGTATGCACCACCCCGTTAACGTGGGGGTCACGTCAGTGAAGTAGCAGCCGTACATGGAATCGAGGACGGGCCCACTTGTGGAGTCCATACAGGACTTGATTGTGTGCTTTCCGTACTACACTTCCCAGAAGTCTCACTGGAGCCTCCCATCGACGGGCGAGTTATATAATTGGAGAAGTGTAGCGGGTGCGCACACCGCTTCCGTTAAAGCCCCTGAAGAGAAGCAGATGGAGCTTCGAAACGCGTCGGGCAGATCCATTACGGAGCGGCGTCTACAAGCGGATCCCCGTCCTCACCTACACATAAATAAAGCTGCTGCTCGCGTGCTACTCACATGGTGGACAACCTTGGAGCGTGAATCTATATGCGGCAGTCCAGCCGCAGAGTATGCACCACCCCGTTAACGTGGGGGTCACGTCAGTGAAGTAGCAGCCGTACATGGAATCGAGGACGGGCCCACTTGTGGAGTCCATACAGGACTTGATTGTGTGCTTTCCGTACTACACTTCCCAGAAGTCTCACTGGAGCCTCCCATCGACGGGCGAGTTATATAATTGGAGAAGTGTAGCGGGTGCGCACACCGCTTCCGTTAAAGCCCCTGAAGAGAAGCAGATGGAGCTTCGAAACGCGTCGGGCAGATCCATTACGGAGCGGCGTCTACAAGCGGATCCCCGTCCTCACCTACACATAAATAAAGCTGCTGCTCGCGTGCTACTCACATGGTGGACAACCTTGGAGCGTGAATCTATATGCGGCAGTCCAGCCGCAGAGTATGCACCACCCCGTTAACGTGGGGGTCACGTCAGTGAAGTAGCAGCCGTACATGGAATCGAGGACGGGCCCACTTGTGGAGTCCATACAGGACTTGATTGTGTGCTTTCCGTACTACACTTCCCAGAAGTCTCACTGGAGCCTCCCATCGACGGGCGAGTTATATAATTGGAGAAGTGTAGCGGGTGCGCACACCGCTTCCGTTAAAGCCCCTGAAGAGAAGCAGATGGAGCTTCGAAACGCGTCGGGCAGATCCATTACGGAGCGGCGTCTACAAGCGGATCCCCGTCCTCACCTACACATAAATAAAGCTGCTGCTCGCGTGCTACTCACATGGTGGACAACCTTGGAGCGTGAATCTATATGCGGCAGTCCAGCCGCAGAGTATGCACCACCCCGTTAACGTGGGGGTCACGTCAGTGAAGTAGCAGCCGTACATGGAATCGAGGACGGGCCCACTTGTGGAGTCCATACAGGACTTGATTGTGTGCTTTCCGTACTACACTTCCCAGAAGTCTCACTGGAGCCTCCCATCGACGGGCGAGTTATATAATTGGAGAAGTGTAGCGGGTGCGCACACCGCTTCCGTTAAAGCCCCTGAAGAGAAGCAGATGGAGCTTCGAAACGCGTCGGGCAGATCCATTACGGAGCGGCGTCTACAAGCGGATCCCCGTCCTCACCTACACATAAATAAAGCTGCTGCTCGCGTGCTACTCACATGGTGGACAACCTTGGAGCGTGAATCTATATGCCGCAGTCCAGCCGCAGAGTATGCACCACCCCGTTAACGTGGGGGTCACGTCAGTGAAGTAGCAGCCGTACATGGAATCGAGGACGGGCCCACTTGTGGAGTCCATACAGGACTTGATTGTGTGCTTTCCGTACTACACTTCCCAGAAGTCTCACTGGAGCCTCCCATCGACGGGCGAGTTATATAATTGGAGAAGTGTAGCGGGTGCGCACACCGCTTCCGTTAAAGCCCCTGAAGAGAAGCAGATGGAGCTTCGAAACGCGTCGGGCAGATCCATTACGGAGCGGCGTCTACAAGCGGATCCCCGTCCTCACCTACACATAAATAAAGCTGCTGCTCGCGTGCTACTCACATGGTGGACAACCTTGGAGCGTGAATCTATATGCGGCAGTCCAGCCGCAGAGTATGCACCACCCCGTTAACGTGGGGGTCACGTCAGTGAAGTAGCAGCCGTACATGGAATCGAGGACGGGCCCACTTGTGGAGTCCATACAGGACTTGATTGTGTGCTTTCCGTACTACACTTCCCAGAAGTCTCACTGGAGCCTCCCATCGACGTGCGAGTTATATAATTGGAGAAGTGTAGCGGGTGCGCACACCGCTTCCGTTAAAGCCCCTGAAGAGAAGCAGATGGAGCTTCGAAACGCGTCGGGCAGATCCATTACGGAGCGGCGTCTACAAGCGGATCCCCGTCCTCACCTACACATAATTAAAGCTGCTGCTCGCGTGCTACTCACATGGTGGACAACCTTGGAGCGTGAATCTATATGCGGCAGTCCAGCCGCAGAGTATGCACCACCCCGTTAACGTGGGGGTCACGTCAGTGAAGTAGCAGCCGTACATGGAATCGAGGACGGGCCCACTTGTGGAGTCCATACAGGACTTGATTGTGTGCTTTCCGTACTACACTTCCCAGAAGTCTCACTGGAGCCTCCCATCGACGGGCGAGTTATATAATTGGAGAAGTGTAGCGGGTGCGCACACCGCTTCCGTTAAAGCCCCTGAAGAGAAGCAGATGGAGCTTCGAAACGCGTCGGGCAGATCCATTACGGAGCGGCGTCTACAAGCGGATCCCCGTCCTCACCTACACATAAATAAAGCTGCTGCTCGCGTGCTACTCACATGGTGGACAACCTTGGAGCGTGAATCTATATGCGGCAGTCCAGCCGCAGAGTATGCACCACCCCGTTAACGTGGGGGTCACGTCAGTGAAGTAGCAGCCGTACATGGAATCGAGGACGGGCCCACTTGTGGAGTCCATACAGGACTTGATTGTGTGCTTTCCGTTCTACACTTCCCAGAAGTCTCACTGGAGCCTCCCATCGACGGGCGAGTTATATAATTGGAGAAGTGTAGCGGGTGCGCACAACGCTTCCGTTAAAGCCCCTGAAGAGAAGCAGATGGAGCTTCGAAACGCGTCGGGCAGATCCATTACGGAGCGGCGTCTACAAGCGGATCCCCGTCCTCACCTACACATAAATAAAGCTGCTGCTCGCGTGCTACTCACATGGTGGACAACCTTGGAGCGTGAATCTATATGCGGCAGTCCAGCCGCAGAGTATGCACCACCCCGTTAACGTGGGGGTCACGTCAGTGAAGTAGCAGCCGTACATGGAATCGAGGACGGGCCCACTTGTGGAGTCCATACAGGACTTGATTGTGTGCTTTCCGTACTACACTTCCCAGAAGTCTCACTGGAGCCTCCCATCGACGGGCGAGTTATATAATTGGAGAAGTGTAGCGGGTGCGCACACTGCTTCCGTTAAAGCCCCTGAAGAGAAGCAGATGGAGCTTCGAAACGCGTCGGGCAGATCCATTACGGAGCGGCGTCTACAAGCGGATCCCCGTCCTCACCTACACATAAATAAAGCTGCTGCTCGCGTGCTACTCACATGGTGGACAACCTTGGAGCGTGAATCTATATGCGGCAGTCCAGCCGCAGAGTATGCACCACCCCGTTAACGTGGGGGTCACGTCAGTGAAGTAGCAGCCGTACATGGAATCGAGGACGGGCCCACTTGTGGAGTCCATACAGGACTTGATTGTGTGCTTTCCGTACTACACTTCCCAGAAGTCTCACTGGAGCCTACCATCGACGGGCGAGTTATATAATTGGAGAAGTGTAGCGGGTGCGCACACCGCTTCCGTTAAAGCCCCTGAAGAGAAGCAGATGGAGCTTCGAAACGCGTCGGGCAGATCCATTACGGAGCGGCGTCTACAAGCGGATCCCCGTCCTCACCTACACATAAATAAAGCTGCTGCTCGCGTGCTACTCACATGGTGGACAACCTTGGAGCGTGAATCTATATGCGGCAGTCCAGCCGCAGAGTATGCACCACCCCGTTAACGTGGGGGTCACGTCAGTGAAGTAGCAGCCGTACATGGAATCGAGGACGGGCCCACTTGTGGAGTCCATACAGGACTTGATTGTGTGCTTTCCGTACTACACTTCCCAGAAGTCTCACTGGAGCCTCCCATCGACGGGCGAGTTATATAATTGGAGAAGTGTAGCGGGTGCGCACACCGCTTCCGTTAAAGCCCCTGAAGAGAAGCAGATGGAGCTTCGAAACGCGTCGGGCAGATCCATTACGGAGCGGCGTCTACAAGCGGATCCCCGTCCTCACCTACACATAAATAAAGCTGCTGCTCGCGTGCTACTCACATGGTGGACAACCTTGGAGCGTGAATCTATATGCGGCAGTCCAGCCGCAGAGTATGCACCACCCCGTTAACGTGGGGGTCACGTCAGTGAAGTAGCAGCCGTACATGGAATCGAGGACGGGCCCACTTGTGGAGTCCATACAGGACTTGATTGTGTGCTTTCCGTACTACACTTCCCAGAAGTCTCACTGGAGCCTCCCATCGACGGGCGAGTTATATAATTGGAGAAGTGTAGCGGGTGCGCACACCGCTTCCGTTAAAGCCCCTGAAGAGAAGCAGATGGAGCTTCGAAACGCGTTGGGCAGATCCATTACGGAGCGGCGTCTACAAGCGGATCCCCGTCCTCACCTACACATAAATAAAGCTGCTGCTCGCGTGCTACTCACATGGTGGACAACCTTGGAGCGTGAATCTATATGCGGCAGTCCAGCCGCAGAGTATGCACCACCCCGTTAACGTGGGGGTCACGTCAGTGAAGTAGCAGCCGTACATGGAATCGAGGACGGGCCCACTTGTGGAGTCCATACAGGACTTGATTGTGTGCTTTCCGTACTACACTTCCCAGAAGTCTCACTGGAGCCTCCCATCGACGGGCGAGTTATATAATTGGAGAAGTGTAGCGGGTGCGCACACCGCTTCCGTTAAAGCCCCTGAAGAGAAGCAGATGGAGCTTCGAAACGCGTCGGGCAGATCCATTACGGAGCGGCGTCTACAAGCGGATCCCCGTCCTCACCTACACATAAATAAAGCTGCTGCTCGCGTGCTACTCACATGGTGGACAACCTTGGAGCGTGAATCTATATGCGGCAGTCCAGCCGCAGAGTATGCACCACCCCATTAACGTGGGGGTCACGTCAGTGAAGTAGCAGCCGTACATGGAATCGAGGACGGGCCCACTTGTGGAGTCCATACAGGACTTGATTGTGTGCTTTCCGTACTACACTTCCCAGAAGTCTCACTGGAGCCTCCCATCGACGGGCGAGTTATATAATTGGAGAAGTGTAGCGGGTGCGCACACCGCTTCCGTTAAAGCCCCTGAAGAGAAGCAGATGGAGCTTCGAAACGCGTCGGGCAGATCCATTACGGAGCGGCGTCTACAAGCGGATCCCCGTCCTCACCTACACATAAATAAAGCTGCTGCTCGCGTGCTACTCACATGGTGGACAACCTTGGAGCGTGAATATATATATATATATATATATTTTCAATGAAAAAACCATAGGTTTGAGACCATATATAGTTAGGTGAATATTTTAATCATACAAAACCAATGAAATTCCCATATGTAGTTAGTTGCACTAACTATATATTTTGCGCACCCGCAATCCACTGCTGATGATGTCACATATTACATCATTCATGACAAGGTCAGTGACATCACTGATGACATCACTGATGACATCTCAAATGACATCACTGATGACATCACTGATGACATCTCAAATGACATCACTGATGACATCACTGATGACATCGATGACATCTCAAATGACATCACTGATGACATCACTGATCACATCTCATTTGACATCATTGATCACATCACTGATGACATCATTCATGTGCTAATACGATGAACCTCTTCAGACTCTAATATAACCTTAGATACACTCAGTGTATACAGACACTCACACACTGTCACTCATCCATGGAGTTACTCACACACCTAGTTAGTCATGCAAAGAATTAATCTCACCTCCATTTCCTCAACTATACAGTTATACACACCTTACTTATTCAAACATATACTAACACATACGTACTCTCTTATACAATCCCTGATAAAAGTTCACAATGATCCATACAGCCACTCACACATTCACTGGCTCTCATGCACAGTTATTTATATATGCCAACTCTCACATGTACTGTGTTTTACATATGTACTTACTATGACATGTAGCATTGAGATATCCATTCACTCATCAATACACTCATGCACACAGTCAACCGCCCATGTAGCTGTTTCCACATGCACTCTTGAACTCATACACCTAGTGAATCAACTGCTCACACATCTATGCACAGAGTCACACACCTCTCAGCCACCCCCACACACACTCAATCTCCCATACAAATACTTGGGCAACCAATCAATAACACATATAGCCTCTCGTATAGCTAATGATCAACACATGCAGCAGTTTACACCACAACATACATACAGACATACTGATGCACACATTCAGACAGTTTAGTCACTAACCCATGCATTTAGTACGACACATTTATTCACTCACTCATACAGTCAGTCACGCACCTACTAAATCCTTCATCCAGACACTTATACATCCACTCATTCTTCAATATGTAAAACATATTTAAACTTTACAGAAACACACAGTCACTGGATGATGTCATCAGTGATGTCATCAGTGATGTCATTTGAGATGTCATCAGTGATGTCATTTGAGATGTCATCAGTGATGTCATCAGTGATGTCACTGACCATGTCATGAATGATGTAATATGTGACATCATCAGCAGTGGATTGCGGGTGCGTGAAATATATAGTTAGTGCAACTAACTATATATGGGAATTTCATTGGTTTTGTATGATTCAAATATTCACCTAACTATATATGGTCTCAAACCTATGGTTTTTTCTTTGAATTTTCAAGGTTTTGTAAATGCAAATACCTAACTATATATGGTGTCAAACCTATGGTTTTTTCTGTGAATATATATATATATATATATATATATATATATATATATATATATATATATATATATATATATATATATATATATATATATATATATATATATATATATATATATAAAATTTCTATGGCAAAATGAAACCCCTCATTTTGTTCCTTTTCAAAATAAATGTATTAAGTGTTAACACTTTATTCCAATCAAGATGACTTCAGGTGTGCCATACTTTTGTCATAAGTAAGACTGTTAGCGCTCTAGTTGTTCTTTAGAACACTCTGGGACATTCTGTCATTGGGCTATAGTTGGGCTACATCTGGCTGATATTTGGGCTACATTTGTTTTTTTTTGTCTCTGGTGGCCATCTTTGGGCTAAATTGGGCTACATTGAGCTACATTGGGCTACATTTGGGCTACATTTGGGCTCTTTTTTCTCTGGTGGCCATCTTGGGAGACTGCATATCAGAATTTTTTTAATGAAATATAAGAGGATTTGAGAAGTCACTCAAAATGTGCCCTAATTTTTCTTTCTTCAGCACTAATCATAATTTCTATGGCAAAATGAACCCCCTCCTTTTGTTCCTTTGCAAATTAAATGTTTTAAGTGTTAACACTTTATTCCAATCAAGATGACTTCAGGTGTGCCATACTTTTGTCATAAGTAAGACTGTTAGCGCTCTAGTTGTTCTTTAGAACACTCTGGGACATTCTGTCATTGGGCTATAGTTGGGCTACATCTGGCTGATATTTGGGCTACATTTGTTTTTTTTGTCTCTGGTGGCCATCTTTGGGCTACATTGGGCTACATTGGGCTACATTGGGCTACATTTGGGCTCTAACATATATATAGCCCAATGTAGCCCAATATATATTTTTTCAAAGTTAATTTTCGTAAAAAACACTGTAGCACATATCTTGAGACATAGCAAAGGCACATAGGGCTACCAGTCCCTACAATTTTGCCAAGTTTGGTGAAAATCCATTAAGCTGTTCGGGCTAAAAGTGAGGCCAACCGCCCTATGGAAATTAACATGGGGAAAACACGTTTTGGGACCCCCCTTTTTTCTCGGCCCCCGCTTGACGATTCCCCCCCAAACTTTCAGGGAAGGACCGGAGAGTAAATGTGCCATTTTCAGGCAAATTTCAGCCAATTCCGTCCATCAACGCCAAAGTTATTCAACATAGAATTTTGAAAAATCCCATAGGAAAAAATCCTAACTATATATACCTACTGGCGACCGCCAGTAGGTAATATATATATATATATATATATATATATATATATATATATATATATATATTAGATTGGTACACATTTTTATCACATATACATATTTGTACAAATATATATACATATATAAATATAAATATATATATATATATATATATATATATATATATATATATACATATATCCATATGCCAAGTTTCACACAAAGACTCTAGCCACTTGTTACTTCTTACTGTGACCCATAGTTTGGGGTGTGAGTCTGTATCAAATTCATCCTGTAAGTGCCGCTTCACACACAATCAACAAGTCTCCAATGTTTGAACAATGATTACTCAAGGTTGCAACATGCCAAACTCCGTACACATTTTGGAGACAGCCATCTCGTTGCTCACTAGTCTCCACAACACATAGGCAGTTTGGCGTGTTGCAACCTTGAATAAATCATAGTACAAACATTGGAGACTAGTTGATTGCTTGTGCGTGAAGCAGCACTTACTGCTGGATGAATATATATAAATATTTTTTATATATATATATATATATTCACACAAAAAAACAAAAGTTACATAAGCGTTATGGCTAGGGATTACTGTGTTTCTACAACAACACCAATACTGGAAATATCATAGTTATAGTTTCTAATTGAAGTCACTGCTGTAATACTTTATTACACAACATATTGTGATCTTCACAGTAGCATATTACTTATTAACATCATGCAAACATCCAAATAACTATAACTCTCCATGTCCGTATGTAATAAGTTTCAAAATGTTTTCATGTCAACATACATTTTTATATTGTTACAGGTTTTTTTATGCTGCCAAAATTCCTTTTCTTATGTTGAAATTAATACATCTACTTATGGCGAGTTATAGGTATTTAAATGTTTGCATGATGTTAATGTTAAGCATACAATACATTATTAAATAAAGAATTAGAGCACTGGCTTCTATCAAAAACTATAACCATAGCATTCTAACGTGTGTGTAGTCTAAAAGCGTTGTGGTAGAAATGTAGTAATCCCTAACTATAACTTTTGGTTTTTGGTGAATTTGTTCGTTTTTTTTAGAATTCTTAATTAAAATGTGTCTTCTTAATAAATTTGTGAATATTGCTTTTCTACATTTTTGGTACTTTTAGATTTGGGTTTGTTTTGGGCTACATGGATGTAGCCCAATTGTGAAATACATGTGTGTAATGTAAAATCGTTTTAAATATTATAAGGTAAGTTGCAAACCTTTAAAAATTAGTATGAGTAGTACCAGCCAGTCTTTATGGTATAAAGGTTCAGTTGGCATGTTTTTTTTTATTTAGAAACATTTGCCAATACTGCGGTACTCACTTGGGAGTTCTGCGATGCTCCATGAGGGTAACATTGAATCTAATAGGCTGAAAGAAGATCTTGCCACCCAATAAGAAGCTTGGTTTGCTTTCTTCTTGGTGCACAGTTGTTGAGATATCTCCCAGTGCTGCTGTATCCCATGGTGTTTTTCAGGAGTTCATGCAGAGATGGCTGGAAGGCTTCAACCTGGTGCATCTGCTCCAGATCCTTTCATCCTAAGTGCTCCTTGTGGCACCTTTTGTCATGTCGTTCTGTGAAGCTTGTTCTTTCTGAGACTAGCGCTGGGATGCCCTGTTGCTGGGGCAGCCATGTGCTCTTCAAATTTTACAACATAACAAGAGGAGGAGATCACTCGGGAGGAGGAGGAGTTAGAGTGATGCCGCAAGTTGAAAGAGTCTGTTATGTGGCAGTTCTTCTTGCTTCCACCTGAGGAGAAGAAATTGAACGCCCGCCATTTAACTTGTTGCCTGTGATATAAAGTGATTTCTCAGGGCACTGGGCAGCAGTATTCCCATGGCACCACAAAAAATACACAAGCACCCAAGCCACCCACGCCACCCGTTTGGCGTGTTCTGAGAGAAGGCGTGACCAGGAATCACGGGAACTGAGCTAAGATTCATCTGGTGCTTTTGGCTAAACAACACCTGCTGCTGTTGCATCGACTTCGGGCATTCAAAGGAAACCAACATCCCAGCCTACTTCCTGTGCTCCACCAACTATTCCAGCAGCTGTCTCCCAGGTTCCTGTGATCCATCTTTGTCAGGAACTGAATATCGTTGAGCCATATGCAGGGACAGCAACTTACTTTCTCTCCTGCCACACAGTCATCAGTGCAGGGGAGAATAATCTTAATTTTCACCATGGGCCAATTCTTGCAAAATTGCTTGCCCAGAAAAGAAAAGAAAGAAAAAAACACTAAAAAGATGAGAGCAAATGTGTTATTTGAACTATTTTCAATGTCATTTAAATAAAGAGCTGTGTGGTATTGCTAACTTTTCACTTACAGGTATTGGCAGTAAGTGAATTTGGTTAAAGAGTAAACAAGGAGGTAAGTGATTGGCAAGTGTCTATAAAGACTGGAGTGGTGTACAAAGGAGTAGCGTACAGTGGAGTGGCGTACAGTGGAATAGCATACAGTGTAGTGGAGCATAGTGGAGTGGCATAGAGTGAAGTGGCATAGAGTTGTATAGCATACAGTAGAGTGGGGTAACGTACAGTGGAAAAGCATAGAATGTCGTACAGTGAAGTACCGTACCAGAGGGTGGTGTTGAGTGGAGTGGCATACAGTGGAATATTGTACAGTGGAATGCTACAGAGTGGAGTCGCTTAGAGTGGAGCGAAGTACAAGGGAGGGAGGTACAATGTACTAGCATATGGTAGAGTGGTGTAGAGTGGAATGGCGTAGAGTGGATTAGCATGCAATCGAGTGTCGTACAGTGGACTGGCATGCAGCAGAAAAGTATACGGTAGAGTTGCAAAAAGGCGAGAGGTGTATAGAGAAGTTCCATACAGTGGAATAGCGTACAGTAGAGTAGCATACACTGAAATAGCGTACAGTGGAGTAGCTGACAGTGGAGTGGCGTACACATCAGTGACGTACATTTGAATAGTATATGGTGGAGTGGGGTAAAGTGCAGTAGTGTGGAGAGGCGTAGCGTGAAAGAGGGTAGTGTGGAGGAATAGCTTACAATATGTTAGCATAAAGTAAAGTAAAGTCCACATTTGTAAAGCGCACAATCACCCGTAAGGGTCTCTAGGCGCTGGGGGGCCGTCGGGAAGATTAAGCGAGCTATTGCCCAGAGTCACATGGTGCTGGGCTGACCTGCCGCCGGAGCCGGGGATCGAACCGTGGTCCCCAGATTCCAGCGTCAGTCGCCCTGGCCGCGGCGCCACACCTCTTCCTCAGCATACAGTGGAGTAGTGTAAAGTGGAGTGGGGTAGAGTGGAGTAGTACAGAGTCGAATTACTTTGAGTTGAGTGGCATGGCGTGTAGCTGTGTACAGTGAAATACTGTATAATGTAGTGTATTGATGTAGAGTGGAATAGTGTACAGCAAAGTTCTCCAAACTGGTCCTGGAGGGCCTGATCCATGCCAGATTTTTAAAATAACTACATTTATCTAAATGGGGATATGCACAAAATCTGGCATGGATCCGGCCCTCCAGGACCGGTTTGGAGACCCCTGGTGTACAGTGTAGTATTGTACAGTGTAGTGATGTAATGTGGATTGGCGTACAGTAGACAAGAGTACAATGGAGTGCTGTGGAGTGGTGTAGAGTGAAGCAGCATAGTCGAGTGAGGTACAGTGGAATGACATAGAGTGGATTAGCATGCAGTAGAGTGTCATACAGTGGAGAAAAAGCATACAGTTGAGTAGAGTAGTGTGGAATGGGGTGTTGTACAGTAACAGTGTGTTGTTTTTGGGGATTTTTGAATTAATGGACTTGAGTTCTACTCTTTGGTCTATGTTACCGAGCCAATATTATTTTAAACCAATCAGCATTGTTTTTTTAGAAGTAAAATATTTTATAAAGAAGATAAGTTTACAGTGATTTTAATGCCATACTGTATTGGTTAATATGGTTCTGTAACCTTGAATTCTTCTGAAATAGCTGTATGCAGTGAGTGGTATGTTAAAAGTTAACAGTCTACAGTTTTTAGGAATGAATGTGCTTGAGTTTTACTGTTTAAGCTATGTTACCCGCTCAATCCATACTAATATTATAAAGAGCGAGCTCAAACTTTTGAGGCGGGTAATCTCAGTAACCACAGCACCAATCACAACACCCAAAACAGCGTTGGAAAGAGCAGTTGCAGCAGAAGGATATAGGCTATGCATACGGCCACCATATTATTATTTTTTTTTGCAGAGTTTTATATAGCGCGAAATTGACTTCGCAGGTATCAGAGCGCTTTACATAGCACCAGTTACGTTACATGAGGACACACATTCATTTTTGTTAGGCACAGGGAGATTAAGTGATTTTCCCAGAATCACAGGATGTTTGGCGTCGTTACCAAGACTCAAACCCAGATCCCCAGGTCTGAGGTTGACTGCCTTAGCCGTTAGGCCAACTCCTCTATACATTTAAAAGGTAAAAGAACCGTGCCAGCAAAGTAGTCCCTTGTGGGCGCGTCTGCGTTGTGCTGTGGGTGTGGGCGTAACTAATGCTGGGGGGGTGTGGTACGGCCATCACATCGTGGGTTGTGGGCATGTGCTGGGGGCGTGACAAACGCTGGGGGTGTGTGTCCGCCCTTCATGCCATGTGAGTCGTACATACAAGCGCCAATTACGTTGCTGCGCAGCATCAAGGGGCACGCTGGGGGCGTGACACGCTAGGGCCCTGCGAAACGCTGGGGGCGTGTGTCCGGCCTTCATGCCAGGTGAACGCAATTGCACCGCATCAAGGAGCACGCTGGGGGCGTGAGAAACGCTGGGGGCGTGTGCTACGTTCCGCCCTTCATGCCATGTGGGTCGTACATTAATCGAAGATCGTCTGCTGTGGCCGTGTGCTGGGGGCGTGACAAACACGTTCACCTGGAGGCCTGGTAAGTAACGTTACTCCAGCCTCTCCTGCGCGCTGTTACTGAACTCTCTCATTCAACGAAATTACACGCGCCTGCTACCATCAACCAGGGCTCTAGCCGGGCTCAGGCGGCGGATAAGTACACTAATTACACGCACCTGCTAACATCAACCAGGGCTGCAGCTGGGCCTCAAGCAGGGGAACACGCGCTTGCTAACATCAAACAGGCCTGCATCCGGGCCTCAAGCGGAGGAACACGCAAATGAGCGTGTCTGAGGGGACAATTACTGCAGCCTCTCCTACTCGCTGTCACTCAACTCTCTCATTTAACGGATTTACCTGCGGCTGATAACTCTCTCATTCAACGACATTACATGTGCCTGCTAACATCAACCAGGGCTGTAGCTGGGCTCAGGCGGCGGATCACTAAACCAATTACACGCGCCTGCTAACATCAACCAGGGCTGCAGCTGGGCCTTCTCCGTCCCTATTCTAATGAAATAAAAAATGTTGTCTACCGCGAGATAAATAAATTGCCCTTGCCAAATACACACATTACACACATTCTATTTCATACCCGGACAACGTCGGGACGGGCTTCTAGTGTCATATAAAACCAATCAGCATGCTTCATTTAGAAGTATAATATGTTACAAACAAGATCACTAAGTGGTACATTTCCGATACTATACTTTATTAGTTAACATGTTGAGGACCTGCTTCTTGGAGATATTGGGTTGTTGTAAAGGAAAATGCTTTGTGTGTGAATAATTGGACACAGTTAGATTTTTTGGGCAAGAGAGTACGGCAAAAGAAGAGGAATACAGCATAATTTAGTTATACTGAATGTTAAAATCACATCAGTGGAGAAAAGAGGTTTAAGGTGGACTAACATCCTACCTCTATTTTCATCACTTTATAATTGTCAGCATTCCCACGTCATGAGTATTCATTGTGGAGGTAATGATGTATATCATCTCACAGATGTAAAAATTAAAATTGACATGAAAGCAACTTTTGAATCTTTGCTGAGTTTATTTCCTGACACCCATTTTGTATATTCGAATATTTGCCAATGGAAATACTCTGTAGAAATTGCTGTGAACTATGAAAAAAGCCTCAGAAATATCAACAAAACAGTTTCTGTATACCTAAAAGATCACAACATTTCCTCCGTGCATCACTTCAACATTCGGTTTTCAGATACTTAGAACAAGAGGCTCTATTAAGAACCAACCTAAAAGGGGCAATACGATATGTCAATAAGTATGGGTTCTTTTAAAAAAATAATACTTTTTGAGTAACATGGTACTCTCTAGAGTCTCATGTGCCCATACCACAGTACTCCATAAATTAAAAAAAACATCAGTACATCTCCAAATTGTTAATTGCACATAAGGCAACTATTAGGCTGCCAGCGATGACAATGACTATCTTGTGTGTGATGCAATATGTGAGGTCATAAGCATTGTATTATAGGGCTGTGAGTTATAGTTAGCTCAGCTAACTATAACTGCTGAATTTCACTGGTTTTGTATGAGTGAAACCTGAGCCATACTATAACATCCCTGTAACCTTTGTTTTTTTCTGTGAATTTCTAACGTTTTTTATATTCAATTTCCTAACTATAACGTCCCCAACCACCTCTCAGCAATTCCGCTGTGTGGGATTAACTGTAGGTAACAGGAGGTCTTGTTGACCCCTAAGGACCCTCAGTAGTCAAGAGGACCTCATCCCCCAACCAGCAGTGTACCAGGAGGTGCGTTTACAGAGTGGTGTAGAAAGGAGGCGGGCCTCCTCTGGCGTTCTGCTAGTAGTTTGAATTAAAAAGGAAGGGGGGCCTGTGTGTCCACCCTTCCCAGGACCGATTACAGCTTCGGGGACCCTATCCCCAGGGCCTGGAGTTTTTTTTTTTGTAATTCATTTTTTTGTTAAAGGAAGGGGGTTGGGTCGGTTTTGGCCCTGGGTACCCCATCCCCCGGGGTCTTCCCTTTATTATTTTTTTATATTTTTTTATAAAACAAGGGAGAGGGGCCTCACGCCCCCTGGCTGATTTCGGCCTCAGGGACCCCATCCCCTGCAGCCCGACATGTAGTGTGGGTACCCTGGTTCCACCCAGGGCACCCAATTTTTAAAGGTGGGGAAATGCGGAGGGAGCCTCAAGGCCCCCAGGGTCCCTGCTGGCTCCCTGCCTCCAACGAGAGCAGGCATTGCCTTTACTCAAAGGGAGCTGCTAACATTCCCCCTCTGTGTAAAAGCAATTCTGCTCCGCTTCTAGTAAACAAGACCATTTTCCGCTCTCAATTGCTAGAAGTGGTGCAGCATTTGCTATGGCTTGGTGGGAGAAGCTATAGCAAACATCAACCCGGGAGATTGCAGGAGCCGGCCCTGGGGGTGGAGGTCCCAAGGGTATTATTGGCTCCAGGAGGGGACCGTGTGGCCCCCTCCATTGTGTGATTTATCCCCGGGGAGATGGTGGGCCCAGGGGCTGCGGGGGCTGCCTGGCCCCGGCATTCTTTGTGGTTAAAGCCCAGGGAAGTGGGGGTCCCTAGCACTGTGGGGGCCACACGTCTCACCACATTATAAAGCCCCACCACATGTGAAGGTTGCGGGTGGTCCGCGTGTCGCTGTATATTTCAAATGGAAGGCCTGGTGAGGTGTTGGCACCCGGGGCTGCAAGGGTGGGTCCATGAGGCCCCCTCAGATTCTTTTAGCATAAAGTCCTGGGAGGGTGGTGGTCCCCCCGGGGCTGGCGGCATCCAAGAGGCCCAACAATTATAATAAAAAAAGCATTGTGGAGGTGGTGGTCCCCCGGGCAATATTCAGTCCCAGAAGGGTTGGTCCATGTGCCTGTGAGGACTTGATAATCTCAAGCAACAACAGAGAAAAGCCCTACGAGACCTAAAGAATGACCCTCATAGGCATAAATCCTTCTGATAAGGGCGCAAGGTAGTCGTGATGTTACATCTGACTACAGAGCGGAGGCCCTGAGACACCTAGGGGATACAAGTTGCTATGAGATAAGTGATGGGGCAGCGCACAAATGTTCTATATCCCACATACCATAACATGTTAGGGAAATTGCATTCAATGGGCTCATAGACACTGATGAATACAAATCTTTTGGGGAAGATAATCCTACTACACCATGTCTAAACTGAATCCTCAAGGTACCTAAGAATGCTACTAGACCACCAGGGAGACTCATAGTATCATCCAATCGAGGTCTCTTAGAGAACACAGCCATTTATCTTGATCACTTCCTATCTCCCTATATTCTTTGGTCTCCTCTCATTTTGTAAGGATAGCACTGACTTCTTATGTAGAATTCACAACATTAAGTGGGAAGATTCTTATTCCATGAACAATCTAGACATACTTATATTTATATATGTGCATGAAAAGAAGATGGAAGTGGATCATGCATGTATTTCTTTCTGCACAGACCAATTGCACTGTTTGAATATGCCATGATGTTAAGGCAAATGATGTTTTGCTCAGAGCAAAATATTTTTTTGTTCGAATACACTTTATTGTCAATGTCAGGGACAGATATGGGCATCTACTTCACCGCCTGCTTCGTAAACTTGACCCTTGGCTGGTGGAAAGAGAGTGTGGTCTGGACAGAAACTAATGAACAATATACCAACCATATCCCCAGGTGGACGAAATACATTGATGACCTTTTCTCATCTGGGAGGATGATTTCAAATTTGCTAAAGAATGCATCAATGTGATACAAACCAATGATTTGAATTTGAAATTCACCTACAATGTAAGCAAGGATCAGAGTGAATTTCTAACTATGTCTGTCCACATTTAGGGGGATACGATTAAAATATTGCTACAAGGAAAAGGTACTGCTGAGAACAGCATATTAAATGTCGCAAGTTACCACCTGAACTCACTAATGTGGAGTACCTCTATGGGGAGCTCCTATGAGCATACTGTAATTAAAGCACTGAGCAAGCATACGAGAAAGAAAACCAGGATATGATCAATCAATTTAAGGAAAGGGGCTATCGCACCAAAATTCTTAATCAGACTAAATATAAAGTTTAAAGTCTGACACTTAATGAGGTTCTATTAAGGAAAAATCCAAGAACATCAGAGACCAGCAATTCAACCCCCAGATTTATAACCACCTACAACAGAAGTGCATATAGGATCAGAAATTGCCTAAAAAGCACCGAGACCCTATAAAAACGGACCCTTTTATAGGAAACGCATTGAAGCACGGCCTTACATTACCTATAGGAAACCCAAATCAATCAGGGACATGCTTGTGCACGGTTATTCCAACCCAAGATTCAGAGGAAGGACCACCCCAACCGCCCAGGAGGAGGACTCGCTATCATACACAAGAGCTCCCTCTGACTCTCCACCACCACCATGAGCAACCCCTCCTCCACCACAGAACACCTCCACTTCCAGATCCATCCCAGCCCTAGAATCATGCATACAGACCCCTATGACCTCGTGTTTCATTCAACACGACCATTGCTGACCTCATCTAACCCCACACCATCACCTCCATGGACTACATGCTCATCAGAGGCCTGAACTTCCACCTCGACAACCCCAGCAACTCCAACTCCACCACCCTCCTGGACAACCTCACCAATATTGGACTGGCAGGACACACCCTTGACCTCATCTTTGCAGGTGGTAACAACACACGCTTCAGCCACACCACGCAACTACCATGGACAGACCACCACTGTGTGCACTTCCTTGTCGATAATACCCACGCCACCCAAATGGCACCTCACCCTCCATGAAGAAACTGGAGCAAAGCCACCGAAGAGCAACTCAACTCCAACCTCAACCGTGATGCCCCCAGCACCTCAACCGACACCAAACGTGCAGCCAAAGTACTCCACAGATGGATAACCAACTGCACAGACAAGCTAGCACCCCTACGCAACCCCAACAAACAGAGCCCCAGGAAGGCTGCCTGGTTCACAGTTGACCTCCAAGTATCCAGGTGCACATGCAGACGCCGTGAGAAGAACTGTAGAAACAGCAAAACCTTAGACGATCACACTGCCTACCAGAACGCCATGATACCACCAGCGCATCAGATCCACAAAAAGGACCTTCATCCAGAACAAGATCCTCACAAACTCCAGCAACACCAAGGAACTCTTCAGCGTCATCCAGGAGTTCACCAAACCCCCCAGTGAATCCTCAGACATCACCCCCTCCCAGGACCTTTGCAACAAGCTTGGCTCATACTTCCATCTGAAAATCAAGGGTCTCTATGACAACTTCAACGACCAGACACCCGACTCTGAAACTACCCACTCCTCCAGCAATGCCGGCCAGCCCACCATCTCCTACTGGACCCCAGTCACCACCCAAGACACTGCATCGACCATGAATGGCATCCACTCAGGATCCCCCACAGATCCCTGCCTCCGCACATCTTCCACAGAGCCACAGCCACCATCTCTCTGGAACTGTGACGCACCATCAACACCATCTTCGAAACCAACATCTTACTGGAAACACGCAGAAGTCAGACCCCTACTGAAGAAGCCTGCAGCAGATCACATGGACCTCAAGAACTACCGGCACATCTCCCTCCTCCCCTTCTCAGCCTAAGTCACAGAAAAAAACTTCAACGCACATCTAACAAAATCCATAGAGGAAAACTCCATTCTCAACCCCTCCCAATCTGGATTCTGCAGCAACCACAGCACCGAAACCGCCCTACTCACCGCCACAGATGACATCCGCTCCATCCTCATCTAAGGAGACACCACAGCCCTGATCCTACTCGACCTCTCTGCAGTGTTCAACACCCTCTCGCACTGCAAACTCACCCCCAGACGCCAGGACGCTGGCATACAGGGAACCGCCCTCAACAGGCTCCACACCTTCCTCACCGGCAGAACCCAAAGAATTAGACTACCGCCCTTCCTCTCCGAACACATGGAAATCAACTGCGGTGTACTACAAGGATCATCACTCAGGTCCACGCTCTTCATCATTTACATGCCCCCCCTTGCCGCCATCGTCAGGCAGCACTGATTCAGCATAGTATCCTACGCTGATGACACCCGCTGATCCTCTCCCTCTCAAGGACCCCCATCACCACCTGAATTAACTCCCAGGAAACAATGAAAGACGTTGCATCCTGGATGCGCAGCAGTTGCCTGAAGCTCAGCTCGAAAAAGACAGAGGTCCTCGTCCTCGGAACCTCCCCCTCTGCATGAGACAACACCTGGTTGCCCACCACCCTTGGCAACCCCCGCCCCCACGGACCATGCCCGAAACCTTGGCATCATACTTGACTCCTCCCTCTCCATGACCCACCAGGTCAACGCTGTCACCTCCACCTGATACAACAACGTCTGCATCCTCCGCAAGACCTTCAAATGGATCCATGAATCAAGAAAGACCGTCACCCATGCACTCATTACCAGCAGACTGGACTACGGAAATACCCTCTATGCCGGGATCAACAAGTCTCTGCTCCGCAAACTCCAGACCATACAGAACACTGCAGCCAGACTCGTCCTCGGCATCCCTTGACACAAACACATCGCCCAACACCTGTGCAACCTCCACTGACTCCCTTTTGAGAAGGGAGTAACCTTCAAGATACTCACCCACGCCTTCAAATGCCTCCACAATACTGGACCTCAATATCTCAATGACAGAATCCCCTTCCACGTACCCAAGAGGAACCTCCGATCCGCCGACCTCGCCCTTGCCGAACCCCCGCAAATTCACAGACCAAGAACAGGTGGAAGAACCTTCTCCTATCTTGGCCAAGGCCTGGAACGAGCTGGTGGTCGACATTGTGAGGCTCACCTGGATTCACTTCAGGGACAAAAAGCATGGAAGCGATGCTAGGTCCCAACTTCCCTCACCTACCTCCTTCACCCAACTAGGTCAAAGCAAAAGAGGGAAGGTGGGGAAGGAGGAAAACAAAACAAGGGAAGGAAGAAGTTGTAGACGTCCACGGAATCTTCTATGGGGTGGTCTCCAAGAATCCTGTGAATGAATGTGCCAAGTATGTGTGGGGGGACAACTGTGGAACATTCCTCGTATCTATATTAGAAGTACCATAGGAGTATCTAGGGCCCTTTAAAAATAAAGTATCCATTACTCCTGAATTAGGGAAAAACGAAAAAACTCATTTCCCAGCACAGGAGAAAGCACTGGAAAAATTAGGGCAAAAAGTTCAGGGTCAATTTAAACAACAAAAACAAGTGGGTTATCTTAATCGATTTATATAGTTTCTCTTTTCCCTTTGCAGCAAGAAGATTTTTACCAGAAACAAAGAGAATTTTTAGAATCACTCGTCTAGTCATAGAGCCATCAGATAAGTGTGCTATTTCTAAAATTCAAATTAAGCTCTAAATACCCCAGACAAGAAGACACTGTGATTCTTTACAACCTTTGCTATTTCTTGTCTTTCAGAGACAAGTTGCCAGAACGCCAAGGGTGAAAAGGCCGAGGTTCCCTGGATACAATGTTGCCGGCTAGAAAAGGAGCTGCATAACCAAGTGCTTCAGAAGAGCACCAGAAAACCCTGGAAGGGGAAAGAACACTGAAGATGCCCAGCAAGCGACTACCAACAGAAAACAGCGGTCAAGGATTGCAGGTAAGTGATGGGGAGGGAAACGGTGGGAGGCCTGGCGAGATCCGTGATGGAACGCGAAGCGATTGCCAACGTGGACCCCTTCTTTAAATACATCGCAGGCGCTGCCCTTGCCCGCTGACAGAAAACAGCAGGCGAGGCTCGCGTCTTCGCAATCAAGGACAGGAAACAGCGCCGCTGCAGGCAGCGCGCCCTGGGGAGCCCGACAGACATCAGATGCGCCCCCACCCTGCACATCTTCAGGAATACCCTCAAGACCTGGCTCTTCAACTGACCGGAGCTGCTCCCCCCTCCCCCATTACCTTGAGACCCACACAGGTGAGTAGCGTGCTTATAATTCCCTGATTGATTGATTGATTGACAGTGAACACGCACTTGGTTAAGAGAACAAAAGGGCTTCTACAAGTTTAGTACCTGTAAGGTATGCAAACACAGCACAAACTTTAAGCAGTTCCTACCAAAACGCGTTAGAACAAGAGCATCCACATGGAATAAAGTGTGACTTTTGACAAGCCTGCTGTGTCAGTGTTCGGGAAAACGTTTGACTTACATCGCAGCAGGATATTGGTTTTAACAGCACCTTTGATTGTCCAGCATGCAGCAAGGTCACTTTGGCGTTGCAACAGCCCCCTGCATCACTCAACTGAAAGCCTACAGCATTCTGGGACCAGTAGTTCACTTCAAATCCGTGAACTTGGAGCAGTGAGCAGACACACCTGTGTTGGGGGCGGGGCAGCCATTGTCCAATTACAACGTAGTAGGACTTTCAAATAACTGGGACTGTGAAACCTCCTGAACACTGCTTGGCACTGAGGAAGGCCGTCAGGCCAAAATGCACTTGCCACTATTAAAGTGTTTCCCTGTCATTCCCCTGTGTGGCCTCTGCTCTGTCCGTGAGGAAGGAGTTTGGTGCAATATATATATATATATATATATATATATATATATATATATATATATATATATATATATGTGTATATATATATATACTAGCGGCGCAGCCCGACGTTGTCCGGGGATGAAATAGAATGTGTGCAATGTTTGTAATAGGCAATGCTATTTTATTATAAAACCTCACGGTATACAACATTTCTTGTTTCATGAGAGTGAGGATTGAGAATGAATTGGTTTTCCACATTTCCGGACCTAGAGAGTGCGACATATAACGTCGTTCTTTACCTGTCCAGTTGAGGTGTGCATACACGGTAACGCTAGGTCTCCATTGGAGTGGAACATGTGCCTCCGCTGTTGCAGCCAGTGGCAGGAAGCGGCAGAGTGTAGCGCGTGAAGTCGTTTGGGCTGACAGTGTCCGACAGCGGCCCAGCGATGATGTGCGTGGGTTACACACCAGTCCGTGGAAAGTGTATCCATGCCTCTGCGACACTGGCTCGGCTCTGCACCCGCCTCTGCACTCGCAGATGAATGCGTGCACTCCGAGGCAGTGTGTTTGATGCAATATTGGAAGGTCTGTGCTCCAGCCGCGAAGGATGTTTGTTTGCTCCAAGTGACGCCACTTAGAGGCCCTACATGGCGCCTAAATCAGCAGTCCGTGTAATGTGTGTTGTCGCCGCACTCCGAGGCTGTGTCTTTCATGCAATTTGTGAAGGTGTCTGCTCCATTCACAAACGTGATTGTTCGCTCCACCTGAAGCCACTTAGAGGCACCACATCGCACCAACGGCCAACGCCCCCAAAAATAGTAAATGCAACGCCCACTGGTATTGTAAACTGGTATTGTAACGCTAGTATGCCTCTTGCAAGGGTTATAGTCTATTACCGAATGCCCCGCCCACACGCCAGCGCATAACCCGCCCACTGATATCCTAACGCAGCGCACATCGCTGTATGCAGATGGCAATCACGCTGAACGCCGCGCCCATATTGCTGTAGGCAGATGCCCATCACGACGCCGCGCCCATATCGCTATATGCAGACGCCCATCACGGCCCCAACTTGCAAGTGTTATAGTCTTTTACCGAAAGCCCCGCCCAGACGCCAGAGCATAACCCATCCACTGGTATCCTAACGCCGCGCTCATCGCTGTATGCAGACGGCCATCACGCCAAACGCCGCGCCCATATCGCTGTATGCAGACGCCCATCACGCCCCCCACGGACTAATGTTCTTTCCCCCCCTAATGTATATGGTGGGCTGCTGTATAGCCTATGTCCATCTGCTGATACTGTGGTTTGCAATGGTGTATTGGGTTTTCCGATTGGCGCTGTGGTTCTGGAGCTTACCCGCCTCAAAGGTTTGGGCTCTCTCTTTATAATATTAGTATATATATATATATATATTACCTACTGGCGATAGCCAGTAGGTATATATAGTTAGGATTGTTTTCCATAGGGAAATCGCAACATTCTATTAGGAATAACTTTGGCGCCGGTTGAGGAATCTTCCTGAAATTTTCCTTAACTTTGCCTCGCGGCGCTCCAGTCCTTCCCTGAAAGTTTGGGGGGGATTCGTCAAGCGGGGGCCGAGATAAAAGGGGGGTCCCAAAACGTGTTTTCCCCATGTTAATTTCCATAGGGCGGTTGGACTCACTTTTAGCCCGAACGGCTGAATGGTTTTCCACCAAACTTGGCAAAATTGTAGGGACTGGTAGCCCGATGTGCCTTTGCTATGTCTCAAGATATGTGCTCCAGTGGTTTTTACGAAAATTTACTTTGAAAAAATATATATTGGGCTACATTGGGCTATATATATGTTAGAGCCCAAATGTAGCCCAATGTAGCCCAATGTAGCCCAATGTAGCCCAATGTAGCCCAAAGATGGCCACCAGAGACAAAAAAAAACAAATGTAGCCAAAATATCAGCCAGATGTAGCCCAACTATAGCCAATGACAGAATGTCCCAGAGTGTTCTAAAGAACAACTAGAGCGCTAACAGTCTTACTTATGACAAAAGTATGGCACACCTGAAGTCATCTTGATTGGAATAAAGTGTTAACACTTAAAACATTTAATTTGCAAAGGAACAAAATGAGGGGGTTCATTTTGCCATAGAAATTATGATTAGTGCTGAAGAAAGAAAAATTAGGGCACATTTTGAGTGACTTCTCAAATCCTCTTATATTTCATTAAACAAATTCTGATATGCAGTCTCCCAAGATGGCCACCAGAGACAAAAGAGCCTGTGCTTAAAAACTCTGTTAGCAAAGCAGGCATTTGAGATTTAAAAAACGTTTTAATATATAAAAACGTTATCCGCTAATAGAATTAGCATTTAAAAAACCTTGCGAATTCAATGAAAAAACCATAGGTTTCAGGCCTTATATAGTTAGGAATTAGCATTTAAAAAACCTTGCGAATTCACTGAAAAAACCATAGGTTTCAGGCCTTATATAGTTAGGAATTAGCATTTAAAAAATCTTTGAAATTCACTGAAAAAACCATAGGTTTCAGGCCTTATATAGTTAGGAATTAGCATTTAAAAAAACCTTGCAAATTCACTGAAAAAACCATAGGTTTCAGGCCTTATATAGTTAGGAATTAGCATTTAAAAAACCTTTGAAATTCACTGAAAAAAACATAGGTTTCAGGCCTTATTTAGTTAGGAATTAGCATTTAAAAAACCTTGCAAATGTACCGATTGGAGGCAAGATGGCGGTGCGGACTGACCAGTGCTAATTGCTGAAGTAAAGCGGAATCAAAGATTACCTGTTCGGAATGAACTAAAGGAGATCCGCTAGAAAAATACGGACTAAAACATGGTTTAAATAAATGGAGAACAGAACCTCTGTGAGCCTGAGAGTGGCTGCGAAAGACAAAGTGCTTACTATTGGTTCTCTAATCGGCCTCTCCATTATCCGATATTTGTGCACTATCACGAACCACAGGAGCTCCTCCCTGACTTACCTTGCTGCCGCAGGAGAGTGGAGTGGTTCCCTGATCTGCGGTGAAGGCAGCAACGAGGAGAGCATGGCTCCGAAGAACGCTGCAGTGGCAGCCGCGGCGGCAGCTGCTAAGGCAAAGGTGAGAGCAGCAAGAATGGCCGCGCGGGACGCCACGGATGCGGCTGGACGGACGGGCACTGACCCTCCTATGGTGCCCGAGAGGACGCCGGCCAAGGTCCTCGGAAAAGCAGGGGCAGTGCAAAAGGGGAACCAGACGACTCCCTCCGTCGCTGACTTCCTTCGACAGACACCGGTGAGACTCCTTCCGGGGCAGAGCGGGAGGAGTCAGTCGCCAGTTCCCCATACAGCTCTGCATACACCGGTGCCGGCTCTCGCGGATGGGAACAAGGCAGCGGGTGAAGAGGCAAGCAGAGAGATGAACGGTGGTGGTGCGAGCATTGAAACTGACGCCATCATGATAAATGACAACAGGATGACACAGGAGGGGACAGTAAGCAGTCTTCAAGCTACAAAGACTGGTGGGGCTGATGCTAACAAAAATGATGTAGGGGAGGAGGAAGTACAAAAACAATCAGAATCAGAATGTAATTTAGCTCAAGGAGATGATACTTCCAATACCTCTTTAACTCTTGATGCTACCACCCATAAGGGCAATCAGCCTCTAACTGATACTTGTGTCCCTGGCAATCCCCCTGTTAAGATAATACAGATGATCCCCCCTGCATCAGAGTTAGCGGAGGTAGCAGAGCTAACAGGGTCTATGACTGTTCAACCTGATAAGGATCTTAGTGATTTTTACTCATTTTCGGATGAGCAAGGTTGGTCTGAGGACACAGGTTCCCCCCTAAGTGACTCCAGTGGCGATGAAACAAGCGCTAAGGAGAACAAAAAAACACAAAAAACAGTGCTTAAACATAGAAAGAGTCATCGGGATTCTGCGGAGCTGGCTTGGGATTACACACCCTCAAGTAACCTCTTAATATCAGCTCCCTCAGCTCTGCAACTAAATTCCACTGCACCTCAGAACTCGGAGGCACCTACAATTGAGACTGTACTCTCTGCCATAGCGACACACAGAGAAGAGACTTCTCATGATGGGCGTAAGGCCCAAGCAGAGCTCCGTAAGGTTCAGGGTGTGGTCCGCAAATTGTCAAGAAAGATGGGGTCTTTCAATGATCGAATGACTGAGGTTGAGACCAGAGTGGTTACAAATGAATCAGAGATAGCCACGAATCAAGAACAGATTAATCTCCACGAGTCTGAACTATCAGACGTCAGGTGGAAGCTCGAGGACATGGAAAATCGGCTACGCCGAAATAATCTTCGTGTTTTAGGGGTTCCTGAAGGAGTTGAGGGGGGATGCCCGATCCTTTCTGATCCAACTATTTCCAGACACTCTCCCCGAGTTGACCAATTGGAACTGGGAGCTGGAGGTGCATCGGGTACACCGAGTCCCCCTCACGATCAGACATACACCGAAACCTGGAGCGTACCCGAGGGCTCTCTTAGTGTACTTTGGCATCTTTCTTTGTAGACGGGCAATCTTTGATAAAGCTAGGTCAGAGGCTAAGAGAACCAGAGGGGCGATATCATATTTTGTAAGACCTGACTTTTGCCACACGACGGTGGAGAGGAGGTGGCGTTTACGCCAACTTATAAAACCCTTCCAGGATAAAAAACTTCAGGCGTACCTGAATAACCCTGCTCAGCTGAAAGTTTTAATGGAGATCAAATTAAGTTCTTTACCTCTGAAATTAAGGCAAAAGAATATTTGGACAGCTTAAAATGATGCTAGGTCTTGCTTTTCTAAATGTAACAGGTCATTAAATGCAAGGAAAGTCCCTGTGGTACTGCATAACTTGTTTCTCAGTTGGGGGGGGGGGTTGAACTAGGATTAGACACAGATATTAGATATAGATACAGATAGAGACACAGCTACAGATTGGTTTGTGGTGATGTTACACGGGTTATAAGGTCTCCGAGGTTACATGTTCTGCTGGGTGTTGTGTCAAGTTTAGTCATTTAATAGCACTGGTCAGGAGCTGCATCTCCGTCACAACAGACTCTTATGGAGTCTGCATGCCTCATTTTTGGGAGGGTGGGGGGAGGTGATGAGGGAGGGGATGGGGAGGAGTGTTTAGGGGGGGGGATATTTAAAAAAAGGCAACCATATCGATACGTATAGAGACATTAGGCTTAAGATGAAAGTTTCACAGGTAGTAGAGATAACACTTAAAGTAGCTAAAGCAAATCAAAAAAATACAAAGCAATATGGATAGACTGAAGTTATGTTCGTGGAATGTGGCGGGGTTAAATGATAGGGAAAAAAGGGAGCGGATGTGTGCTGCATTTAGACAGACCGCGTTTGATATAATTTGTCTTCAAGAGATTCATATCCCTTGGGCAGAAAGAGATGCTCTGAGGGTCCCTGGCTTAGATCTGATAGCCAATACAACTCAAACTACGAGAACCAGAGGCGTTGCTATATTTGTAAAACCGTTTTTGGGGCCTGCTGTACGTAAGGCAGCCGATCCTCTGGGAAGGTGGGTTATTGTGGAGCTCAAGATGGGTATCACAATCTGCTCAATCTATGCTTCTAACCAGGATGACCCCTCTGTCCTTACGGAACTTGAGTTGGAGCTAGCTTCCTGGCCTCAGACACTGATATTTTGTGGGGATTTTAACCTTTCCTTGATGCAAAGGGGGGGGGGGACATAATCAGGGTCAATATATATATTCTGGTCATAAACCTAAGGTATACAGAGCCATTTCACATTTAAAAGAGAGCTTAGGCTTAATTGATCTATGGGAAATGAAAAAGCACCCAGACCCAGGATATACGTATTTCTCGCATCCACATAGTAAATATGTTCGTATTGACTATATTTGGATAACAAGAAACTGTTCCGACAAGGCATTAATTAACAAGCTACCAAAGACTATTTCTGATCATAATCCCTTAGTACTTACATTGGAAATTACTAACTTATGAAGACCACGATCAGTGTGGACATTCGATAGGAAACTACTTGTTAACAATGAATATATTGTCTATATTAAATCATGGACCGAGAGGTTTTTTGAATGTAATCGATATAGTGCATCCAGGGGTATGGTGTGGGACTGTTTTAAGGCCGCAATCCGTGGAGAGACAATAAGCTATGTAGCCAAGCAGAGGAAGGAAGTGGATAAGATTAATAGATCACAGCTCCTAGAGTTGGCTAAAATAGAAGAGAAACATACGGCTTTAATAATGCAGGGACAAGATGGAAGCTCTACCTTAAGAGAACTGCTGATCCTTAAAACCAAAATAAATAGTGGGCTTTCAAAGAGGGCGGCGGAGATCTACCAATCTAACCGCAATTAAACAAACTACAAGTAGTCCAAAACACGGCGGCGAGGCTAGTTCTCAATGTACCATCTAGAACACCCTCCCGGCCCCTACTAGCCAAACTTCACTGGTTGCCAGTGCGAGAACGCACAAAGTTTAAAATTCTGTGTACCATCCATAGGTGTTTGATAGGAAAAGGCCCTAAATACCTGACTAAAGCCTTTCTACCCTATGTACCAGGCCGATCACTTCGATCGAGCAATCTTCACCTATTACAGGTCCCAAAAATAAAAAAATCTCGTCAGGGAGGTTGTGCGTTGGCACATACAGGACCTGTTCTTTGGAATTCCCTCCCCATTCATCTGAAACTTACTATCAACCACTTATCCTTTCGTAAAAATCTAAAGACTTACCTTTTTCCCTCTAACTAATCTGCATATGGTTCATTATTTCTGTTGATGATCAGGCATGGGTCAAATGTACTTGTTTTTTCACCATAAGCGCAGAGATATCCTTTCGGGGATTTAGTCAGGCGCTATATAAGCACATAAATAAATAAATAAATAAATAAGATCTATGAAGATGGAGAGAAGGTCGGGAGACAATTAGCCCTTCGCACCCGCCAGAAACAATCTCTTAATCTAATCTCTAGTATAGAACTGGATGGTCAGGAGTTTACATCACCTGAGGACATACTAGATACCTTCAGAAAATATTATCAAAAACTATACCAAAATGAGGACATCTTAGATTCCGAAGTTATTAAAGAAACCCTCACTGATTGGTTAACGGAACTTGAAGGAAGCCTAGATATAGACGAGGATACTAGGAGAGATCTGGAAAGTGACATAAGGCACACTGAAGTGCAATTGGCTCTAGCTGAATTAGCTTCAGGTAAGGCTGCAGGCCCCGACAAATTGCCATTGGAGTTATATAAAATTCTGGGCGATATTATAACACCTCTTCTCCTTGATTTATTTATAGGAATCCAAGGGGACGGTAATCCACCGAACTCTTGGAGGGAAACTAATATAGTTTTATTCCCGAAGAAAGACAAGCCTTCTAATCTACCCTCACCATATCGGCCAATATCACTGATAAACTCGGACTCAAAACTCTACTCTAAGATATTGGCTAATAGGCTCAGGGGGGTCATCGAGAGTTTGGTCTCCCCATGGCAACATGGCTTCATCCCGGGTAAGGGCACGACAGATCACACGTGTCGGGTTATAGCACTATTTGATGCCATGAGTGCGGTGGGGGGCCGGATGTCGATGGTCCTCCTTGTTGCCGAAAAGGCCTTTGACCGAGTTTCTTGGGAATATTTATGGGTAGTTTTAGAACAGAATAATCTGGGACCCTGCCTTATAAAATCCATCAGGGCAATGTACTACTCTCCTAAGGCTAGGGTTTTTGTGATGGGCCAGGAGTCGGAGCTATTTGACATACTTAGAGGTACTAGACAGGGGTGCCCCTGCTCCCCGATTCTTTTTGCCCTTTATATAAATCCCCTGATTCTGAAACTACTCGCAAGTGAAGCAATTAAACCGGTCACTTTTGGCTCATTCGATACTAAGATATTAGCATACGCCGATGACGTGGCGGTCGTAACACCTGAACCCACAGAGGCAATCCTAGAAATTGAACAGATCACCCAAGCATTTGGGGAATTCTCTGGGTACTCCCTTAATAGGGATAAAACGATGGTTATATGTACCGCGAATACTCCCTTTGAAGATCATAAAAAGGTAGAAAGCGCTGTTTACTTAGGAGTACGTATAACTCCCAAAATTGATAAGATTATTGAGATTAATTATGAGCCCCTTCTCCGAAATATAAAGAAAGATTTGAAAAGGATTGATAGTCTACATCTGTCAATTATTGGGAGAGGCAACTTCCTGAAAATGAATATACTCCCCAGAATACTATATTTATTCCGCGCTATTCCCCTAATTGTCGAAGACAAGAATCCCAAATGAGCCAATTTATATGGAGCTATGGTAAAGTAAGGAGATCTATGCGATACCTCTCTCTCCCATATTCAAGAGGTGGTATAGCAATCCCTAATATAGCACTATATCTTTGGGCCTCGCTACTACAGCAAATGACACCATTATGCCTCATAAAAACACCAGACCCAATTATAGATAATTATATACCATCTATCTATGAGCTGGCAATTGGAAATAAGGCTAATTGCTTATTACTGAAGCAAGTGGAACCATCTTACTTTAAAAAAGTTAAATTTAAGATAATAGCTAGCGCTTGGAGAATCTGGAGGAAAACTAGGAAGTACCTTAATGTTCCTAAATTTAACAAGTATACCTCATTATGGCACTCCTCTGTATTACCCAAGCAAGCTAACGATGACATCTCGAGGAGATGGGAACGTCTGGGGGTGCTTATTGTAGGGGATTTTTTACAGCCAAGTTTCACTAACCGGTTCCAATATTTGCAAGAGAATTTTTTGGTTCCAAATACCGATACATTCAAGTTTATTCAGATTAATACGATTCTGAATTTGAAATTTTCTGACATTTCTTTAGGAAGTATCCCCTTATTGGATTGTCTGGGTAAGGCTACAACCAGGATCGGTACTATCTATGACATTCTAATTGAAAATGAGGGGGTTGATATGAATACTACGGAAGTGGGTTGGGCAAGGAAATTAAACAACCCCAATGTGGATATTGATATGTCCCTACACCTTTTAACTAAGCTTTTCGTTTCCTCCAATCTGAAAGCCCAGTTGTATAAAACAATATATAATCTCTATTATACCCCTGCCAAATTACATTAATGGGGGAGGAGATAAAACTCAGACTGTCCAAGATGTGGAACAAGCTCTGCAGATCTGATTCACATGCTGTATGAATGCGATAAACTAATACCTCTTAGACGAATGTTAGCAGGTTTTTGGCAAGAAGTGTTTGGGCATACTGTAGCCGAATCCCCCACTCTTTATACCCTGGGATATGATAATACGCTTATCCATACGAATGAAGAGAAAACATGTCTTTTTCTAGGAACCGCTGTATATAGAATCATACTTACTGCCCGCTGGAAGGACGTGGATCCCCCTAACTTCCAAATCTGGTTGGCCCGGTTCTTATGTATCTTTAATCAAGAGAAAGCTATTTTTGCATGTACAGGAAGGAAAGGCAGAGCTCAGGGAACTAAAATCTGGAAGCCTATTGAAACTTGGAACAATATTAACAGATCTTTATAATTAATGGATATCTCTAGGAATGTTTTTTTTTATACAACTGTTATTATAAACTGTTTTTTTTCTTTTTTCTTTTTTTATTTTTTTATTTTATGGCTTTAAAATCTATGTTTTCTTTTTTTATGTACTTGATTGTTTTAATGGAACTTGATTTATACTGAATTATGTGACAAATTTTCCTTTTTTTCTTTACTATATGTCGGTCTCGTATGTATAATCTTTATGTGTTGCCAAATAAAGATATTTAAAAAAAAAAAAAGAAAAACCTTGCAAATTCACTGAAAAAACCATAGGTTTCAGGCCTTATATAGTTAGGAATTAGCATTTAAAAAAACCTTTGAAATTCACTGAAAAAAACCATAGGTTTCAGGAGTTATATAGTTAGGAATTAGCTTTTAAAAAACCTTTGAAATTCACTCAAAAAACTATAAGTTTTAGTGGTGTTAAAGTTAGCTGGACATTTTACTCATACAAAACCATTGAAATTGCTCCTATATAGTTAGTTGTACTAACTATATTTCGCGCACCCGCAATCCACTGCTGATGATGTCACATATTAGATCATTCATGACATGGTCAGTGACATCACTGATGACATCTCAAATGACATCACTGATGGACAGGAGGACGTACGGGGAGTTTCAAGCAACTGCCTGGAGGTTAACGAACATTGCCTGCAAACCCACTGGGGGTTTTATTTGTGTTAATAACAACAGCGCACAGCATCCCACTGAGGAAATACTTATTGACACTACAGGTACCATGAGGCTTTGCCCGTAGCCACTGGGCGGGTACTCTGTTGAAAACGATAAAGAAGGCTGTGCATCTGTTTTAAATCACTATGCCTGTGAAGAAGTGATGAAGTTCACGAAACGCGTCGGCAATTGAACATTGTGCAAGATGCTCGTAACTCCTGGCAGCAGCTTCCTGAAATAAATACGAAGAATTTTACCTACCTGGTTGTGGCTCATCTACAGGGGTAACTCTTGATGTGTAAATAAAGTTCCGGCTGACCCAGTCGGGGATGAGCCCCGCCGCAGAGCAGCGGTCCGCAAATGGTGCTAATTAGCATACATCAGGACAGGAGGACGTACGGGGAGTTTCAAGCAACTGCCTGGAGGTTAACGAACATTGCCTGCAAACCCACTGGGGGTTTTATTTGTGTTAATAACAACAGCGCACAGCATCCCACTGAGGAAATACTTATTGACACTACAGGTACCATGAGGCTTTGCCTGTAGCCACTGGGCGGGTACTCTGTTGAAAACGATAAAGAAGGCTGTGCATCTGTTTTAAATCACTATGCCTGTGAAGAAGTGATGAAGTTCACGAAACGCGTCGGCAATTGAACATTGTGCAAGATGCTCGTAACTCCTGGCAGCAGCTTCCTGAAATAAATACGAAGAATTTTACCTACCTGGTTGTGGCTCATCTACAGGGGTAACTCTTGATGTGTAAATAAAGTTCCGGCTGACCCAGTCGGGGATGAGCCCCGCCGCAGAGCAGCGGTCCGCAAATGGTGCTAATTAGCATACATCAGGACAGGAGGACGTACGGGGAGTTTCAAGCAACTGCCTGGAGGTTAACGAACATTGCCTGCAAACCCACTGGGGGTTTTATTTGTGTTAATAACAACAGCGCACAGCATCCCACTGAGGAAATACTTATTGACACTACAGGTACCATGAGGCTTTGCCCGTAGCCACTGGGCGGGTACTCTGTTGAAAACGATAAAGAAGGCTGTGCATCTGTTTTAAATCACTATGCCTGTGAAGAAGTGATGAAGTTCACGAAACGCGTCGGCAATTGAACATTGTGCAAGATGCTCGTAACTCCTGGCAGCAGCTTCCTGAAATAAATACGAAGAATTTTACCTACCTGGTTGTGGCTCATCTACAGGGGTAACTCTTGATGTGTAAATAAAGTTCCGGCTTACCCAGTCGGGGATGAGCCCCGCCGCAGAGCAGCGGTCCACAAATGGTGCTAATTAGCATACATCAGGACAGGAGGACGTACGGGGAGTTTCAAGCAACTGCCTGGAGGTTAACGAACATTGCCTGCAAACCCACTGGGGGTTTTATTTGTGTTAATAACAACAGCGCACAGCATCCCACTGAGGAAATACTTATTGACACTACAGGTACCATGAGGCTTTGCCCGTAGCCACTGGGCGGGTACTCTGTTGAAAACGATAAAGAAGGCTGTGCATCTGTTTTAAATCACTATGCCTGTGAAGAAGTGATGAAGTTCACGAAACGCGTCGGCAATTGAACATTGTGCAAGATGCTCGTAACTCCTGGCAGCAGCTTCCTGAAATAAATACGAAGAATTTTACCTACCTGGTTGTGGCTCATCTACAGGGGTAACTCTTGATGTGTAAATAAAGTTCCGGCTGACCCAGTCGGGGATGAGCCCCGCCGCAGAGCAGCGGTCCGCAAATGGTGCTAATTAGCATACATCAGGACAGGAGGACGTACGGGGAGTTTCAAGCAACTGCCTGGAGGTTAACGAACATTGCCTGCAAACCCACTGGGGGTTTTATTTGTGTTAATAACAACAGCGCACAGCATCCCACTGAGGAAATACTTATTGACACTACAGGTACCATGAGGCTTTGCCCGTAGCCACTGGGCGGGTACTCTGTTGAAAACGATAAAGAAGGCTGTGCATCTGTTTTAAATCACCATGCCTGTGAAGAAGTGATGAAGTTCACGAAACGCGTCGGCAATTGAACATTGTGCAAGATGCTCGTAACTCCTGGCAGCAGCTTCCTGAAATAAATACGAAGAATTTTACCTACCTGGTTGTGGCTCATCTACAGGGGTAACTCTTGATGTGTAAATATATATATATATATTTTTTTTTTTTATTATTTGCTGACTGAAAAAATCAAAGGTTACAGGGATGTTATAGTTATGCTCAGACTTCACTCATACAAATCCAGTGAAATTTAGCAGTTATAATTACCTGAGCTTACTATAACTTATGCCCCCGCAATACACTGCTTATGACTTCACATATTGCATCACTCATCACATGGTCAGTGACATCACTGATGACATCTCATATAACGTCACTGATGACATGATCCAAAGGACCACTCACACCCCATACAACCTCTCGTAAACACACTCACACACCCACACAACTGCTTACAAACCCATTCACTTACTCATAGCAGTACTCACACATCCACTCACTCCTCCAAGTAAGATAAATGCAGCTGACGTATTTCAGCTACACGCCTTTAATTAGGCCTCTTTAACTCTTTACCCCTCGTGGTTGCGACCCACTGTGCTTTCTTTGTCACAGTCGGCACACGCACATTCTTCCAGCACATCCAGTCACTGAGTTGGTCATAGGACTACACCCTGCGAGTTTCTATGGTCCAGCCACCCTGACTCACTCAGCAGGTCGATAGTGACAACCCCTCGCACCCTCCATACATTAGTCAGTTACCCACTTACCTCGATACAGCCCTCTTACTAATGGTGGCTGTCTATCCTCATTTCCAATTCAGGTGGAGAGAAGCAGCATTTCTTAAAACTTCTCCAAACAGCGTCCTCGTATTGCCACATACCGCTCGTCCCAGTGCTTTGCCGTTTCACACTTGAGTGATCAGCGCAAAGCATATATCTCCACACAGGGTCCACCACACAGACCACTGACACGGCGGCACAGCACAGAATCATCTGCAGCCAATTAGGTGGTGCAAAATGTTTTAATTTATTTTCTGAATGCCAAATTTCCATAGAAAGTACATAACAAGCAAGATCAATGTGGCCAATGTCACTTATTAGTCACTAAATATACAAGAAACACTTAATTATTTCACACTTGCCATCATCATCCACATTATAAACATTCATTTTAAAAGATATCAATTGCAGTTCAACAATCACATTTTCTACCAATTTCAAGGCAGGTCTCCCGCCTCCCTATTCCTGCATGCAAAAACCGGATTACTCTGCGGGCTTCAGACAAGGACTAGTCTTGTGTGACACAGATCATGCACTGCCAGTATCCTGCTCCTGCAGGCCAGTTAACCACATTTTTGTCACGCTCTGCCTGCCAGGCCATAGCGCTTTCTCCTTCTCTTGACAGGCAATGAAAACATATATATTTGTATTTCTGATACGCGATCCTGCAGCAGCAGCACACTTACACAAGCCACATGCATGCCAATAGACCCGATGCATGCCGCAATACAAGTCAATGGGAGAAATGCAATCTCCCGATTATTTTTGTAATATTTCCGACTTTCCCCTTCTAAAATGTTGACATGCATGTTATAGGAATGTTTATAATGTGGATGAGCAAGTGTGAAACAATGAAGTGTTTCTTCTATATTTCGTGACTAATTAAGTATTTAAAGAGCAATCAGAATGATGACCTGCTTGGAACCTGATTGAGAAAGGCTGTGTGTCAGCCGATACACGTGTCGCACAAACTCGCTCACCTGCGGTGTTGCTGATTGTATTAATGGATGTTTTCTCAGTGCTACTGTTGTTAATATGAGAGGCTGCTTTGTTCTGTTGAATATGCTCTAGCGATAGCGCCTTTCTCTGCACCACCAACGGGTTGGTGCAAGCCAGAAAACTGCAACACTTGTTTTATTTGGATGTCTTAAATTCTCAGGTAGGGCCGGACCGATACTGGCCCCGGCAAACTGCTCGGCCGGGCCCCCTGAGGGGGCCGGCCTAGCAGTTTGCTAGGGCGGGTTTCGGCCGATTTTGTTACAGGGGGCCATATTGCCGACCCTGATAACAAAAATGCCCCCGGGGGCTCAAAACCGGTCCCCACACTAGAGGCCCATTGGGAAACTCCCGGTGCCTGCTACGGCCAGTCCGGCCCTGTCCACAGGCATGGAGGAATTATTGGAGAAGGAGAGAGGGCTGGGGCAGAAGGAGAGGTTTGGCACTGAAAGTCATGGGACTCTCTTGGCGGGGACTTTTCCTCTCTGCCAGAAGCCCATCCCTGACCCTTTCAATGGAGGTGGATGCAAGGAGCAGGGCACCGCCGAGGTATTAACCATGAGGTTAGGATTGGAAATTAACAATATCTTAGGGATTGAGTGGTGCTGTGATAGGGTGACCAGACATCCCGGATTTCCCCACACAGTCCCGGTTTTCGAAGGACTGTCCTGATTTCCCAATGCTTTCCTTAATTTTAAACAAATGGCCCGGTTTTTGGAACAATGGTCAATTCATTCTGAAGGGAGAAGGGTAACTTGTTTCTTTCTTCTGGGCAGCGCAGGAGGAGGTCACCTGTGTGCATGGTGCAGCTGATGGGGATATAGAGTGGGGAGGGAGGGCAGGGGTGCTCAGGGTAGATGCCATAGCTAATATTATTCATGAGTAGCTTGCACATGTGTGCCAGACATTTACTATTTATCTGTCTGTGTGTGTGTGTGCACGCGTATTTTTATTTTTTTACAAGGCTATACAACATTGGGATAGTCCCGACATAAACGTAAGGTTAAAGGATTTAGTCCTGCTTTTATGTCTGGGTTGTCACGGGTTTTTCTTCTCAAAATCGGGTCACCCTATACTGTGACTTAAATATAAGCGTGAATTGTGACAACACCTGGAAAAGCCGTCTTGAATGCTCGCAAAATGACATGAAGAGAGGTGAGCACTTATTTTGCTTCAGGCATGTTTATTAAAATATGGCAATTCCGCATACGAAGCAGTTTGAAAGTAAAATATACTCACCTATTTGATGCATGTGAATATGATTGATGAACTGCAATTGATATCGTTCAAAAGGAATACGTATAATGTGGATGTTGACAGCAAGTCTGCAAACCTTTGGTCAGATTTTGATGGCCAAGTTAGAGTGCTATCTGATTGGGAGAGACTTCCCTTTGGAAATCATGTTAAGCATCCTCGGCGGAGCAGACAGTGATCCAGGGAATTTTGTAATGCAACAATTTAGTACAAAAGTAACATCATAAAATGTTCTCAAAGAGCCAGAGACCAGTTGAGGTGAACAGTTCACATCTACTATTTCCAACCTGCTTGTATGAACAACAGGCCCCTAAAGAGCATGTCCCTTCCCACCAATTGTTGCTTTCCACAAAATGAAAAAGAACATCTTGGTGCTGATGGGCTAGATGACAACAAAACTCATGGTGTAGCAAGGAGGGGGGCAGGGGGTGTTGCTGCAGTCCACCCTCACTCTTTTCCCTGCTGCCGCGCAGGGAGGTAAGCGCATGATTCGTTTACCAGCACCCCCCTGTAACCCCCGCCCC
The DNA here is from genome assembly GCF_964261635.1 of Lissotriton helveticus. Lineage (NCBI taxonomy): Eukaryota > Metazoa > Chordata > Amphibia > Caudata > Salamandridae > Lissotriton > Lissotriton helveticus. Next base: position 858,043,480 of record NC_136065.1, read on the forward strand.
TTGCCTAAAGTTTTTTTGACCGCCGCAGGGGCAAGGGCTGGGACTGCCACAGGCGGCTAAAGTCCTAGCTGACTAATTATTGATTGAAAAAATGTAATTCTTTATATTTATGTGTCAACATAGCTTAATTGCATTATGTTCCCTTAAAAGTAAAGAGTGATCTATTTCATTATTAAAGTTTTATTGCACGATTAATAAAAACTTTTGCTATGAGACAAACATGGAATAAGCGACAGGCAAGTGCTTAGTATGAGCAAACATATCTGGAGTAAGATCAGCACAGATTCACAAAACAGAAACTAATAGGAGATTTCATCTAGAACTCAAACTTTCGCAAGCGGTTTACTCTAGTAAAGTGCCAATGACCTGTACAAAGAATTGAAAGAGCAAATATGATGAGGAGGCAGTAATATATGGGCTCACCGAATCTCAGGATATAGGCATTACCAATATAAAAAGCTGTCATTGATTGTCTCAAAAGCGCTATCAAACACAATTTTGTCTATAAAGTGCCAATTTACCTTTGCAAAAGAACAGTGGTGCCAATATGGCGAACTGCTGTAAATTATAAAACTAGGTGTAGAATCAAATTCAGAAGGAGAATTGATCTGTGTATGAGCAAATAAAATTATAAAATATAGGCATTGACATTAAAAAGTCCTTTTTAGGACAACATTACTCTACCTCATTCTCAAGTTGCCTCAGCATATATAAAAATATAGACATGAATTTAACTAACCCTGGGCATAGTTCGCATAGTAGCACTACATGTAGCTACGCGAAGTGCACTTTGCACTACGCGAGCTACGCGAACTGCGTAGTGCACTGAGCAAAATGCTGTTCGCACTGATTGCACAGTGCCGGATGCTTGTCCACACTGTGCAATCAGTGCAAACCGCATCTTGCACAGTGCAAGCGGTCGTTTTCTGCTGCTCGAGTAGATTTCTACTCGAGCGGCAGCATACGCGGCCTCTCGCAATGAGAAACCTGACCTCCCCGCGTTGAGAATCTCACAGGGAGGTTTATTTTCCACGCTCGCGATCGGCAACTTGATGTTGCTGTTTGTGAACGAGAAAAAAGTATCGCCGGGATGTCATTTTGCTCGCTCGTGGTTGCCAACTTGCCGTTGAGGACCTTGAGCAAGCAAAAAATGACCGCTGCACTACGCTACATGTGTTTGCACTGTGATACGTGCAATTCCTGTAGTGCAAAATAGCGTAAACTTTGCAAACTACGCAAGCGTAGCATAGTGCTTTGCCCAGGGTTAAATTTAACCAGTCTAACATTCAGAAGTATGTTTTGTGAGTTCAGGGCTGCTATAATGGCTTGTCTACATCCACACATTCAAGAAGTTAAACTGCTGATGAAGCAGTCATCTACAGGGTTCAAGTAATACAGGATACAGGCCTTTTACTTGTAAGATGGATTTCTGCTCCTCATTACTAAGTCTACATTTCACCTAAAACGGCTGGGCTTGCCACTTTGGTAGTTGATCCAATGTTGACAGGGACCCAAATCGGAAAACAGCAATCTGCTTTTTACATATCTTGAGTAATTCGTTCCCAGGTTGCATTGGTTACTTGAGATATTATACAATGATAAAACCATCCAAGCATGGGACAACTGGTGGAACAGTACCTCTTAGTCAGAGAGTATACCCAGAGCCCAGTCATTGACGTTCACCACTTTTTAAGATTATTGTGACTGACTCCAGATTCCATACCTCCCGGACATGATGATAATTCAGGCATGCATCCAGGTATACAAATGAGCAACTTTGCCACCCAGCAGTCTTTATCTCATCTCATATAGGCCTGGTCAGTGAACTCCGCTCCATTCGCGGAGGAGTTTGCAGAGTTTTCCAAACTATGCACTCCGCGAAGCACACAGAGTTTTTTGCTTGCTTGCGCTCACCAACACCAAGTTGGCGTGCATGAGCAAGGAAAATCCAAAGCTAGACCACCTCCTAGCGAGATTTCTCAGAGCAGGTGGTCACGTATGGTCACGACCGCTAGAGTTGAGAAATTATCTGTTCGCGTTGAGGAAGCTGCCGCTTGAGCAGAAAATCTCTTCGAGCAACAGACAGAAGCAGCGCCCTCTTGTGCTGCACATGGTGCCATTCACGCTGATTTCCCAGTGCGAAACAAACACCTGGCACAAAAAATCAGCACAAACGGCGCGATCTAACTCATTCTGCCACTTGCAAAACATCACATAGCCTGGTGGAGTTTTCCAGTCACTTCGCCACCCAGACCTAATCTCATATCATGCTATTAAGCATTTTAGGCAGTCCCACAAATTAATAAATGCGCTTTTCCAGGCCATAGGTTGCTGAGGGAGACAAGGCCAAATTCCAGACAAATGTGGGCCAGTAAGGCTGATTTTGGTAGTCAGATGACTCCGTTGTAGAATGTTATCATCAGTGCATCTATCAATTTAGCATAATTTCCCAGCATAATTTCACTTCCATATGAGAGGACTGGTAGTACCTTCGCCTGGGTGGCCTGAAGAATTGGATCCATGCTGAGGCCCCACAGCTTTTTTCCTAAGGTTAAGAGGGCAGCTACTGAAAACACCTGCTTGCATCTAGCCAGACCCCAAGGTATTTATATTTTGAAACTTTTTCTACGTTCATACCCCCAGCCCCCCATCTGCCACAAGCCTAGTTTATGAAAGTAACGCCCAAGGATGACATTTTTGGTCTTTTCTAAGTTCACCTCCAGTTAAGTTAACTTTGTGTATTCAAAAACGGCACTCATCAGTCTCTGCAAGCTCACTCTAGTGCGACTCAGCAGCACCATCTCATCCACGTAGAGTAGATTAGACAGAGGTTTGCTCCCAGGTATCAGTGGAAGCAAGTTGACCTTATCTAGCATTCTAGTAAGATTAAATTTTTTTTTTTAAAAGCAGAGAGGCAAAATGCATCCTTTTTTAAGCCTTCGGTAGTAGCAATTTAATTTTCCTTGAAAGAGAGCTACCATCTTCCACTTTTGTCCGTAGTCAGGTTCCTTCCTGAGTGTAGAATCTCTACCACTCTCAGAAACTTCGTTAGGAAGCCCTAAGATTTTCACTTTCCCTTGAGGTACTTTGTTGAGATCCAGTCAAATGCTGATTTAAAGTCTACGAAACATGCAGACAGAAGTGAGTGGTGCTGTACAGGGTGACCCATTAGCATTGACATGGCCATCAGGTTAGATAGAGAGCCTGGTTTTGGCAGAATTCCGTTTGATTTCATTGGCCCAAAGCACAAGGCTGTTTAACAGTAGGCTTTCAAAATACTTGGCTTCAACTTCAATTGGTGCAATCAACCGATAATTATTGGGTTTTGTTGGTTCCTCACCATTGTGAACTGGATGAATTATCGGGCTCCTTCAAGACTCAGGGAGGTCTTCTGTCTGGAGAATATGTCTATAAGTACTGAGAGTCTATCGGCCCACAACTGATGATCCTATCCTTTTTGAATAGGACCTGAAGTAGCCAATCGGGCCTGGTGCACAATCTGTAGGTGATAATTTTGGTGCACAATTGGTACGTGATTTAGTGATCAATTCCGGAATATCTTCGCTAGTTAAATCGATTAAGTGTTTAACTGATTAGCTGGTATTCTGTTGAATGATTCATGACACCATTGTGCATAGTCGAATTTTGAGCACTAGAGCATTTCCTGGTTGTTACGGCAGCTACAGTTTTGCTTTGGGTGACTTTACATAGAGTATTGGTCCCAACTGCCCAAAAAGGTTTTTGTGTAGTTTGGGCTGTTTAGACTGCAAAAGTGATCTCCAAATATCGAGAGATGTTATGTTGGTTAGGTTTTCCCTAATTGGTTGGGGCATTTTATTGGTGGAGGAGTTTGGGCCGGTATTGACCTATCAATACCTATCTTTGTTGATCTGCCTCCTCTTCTTGGTTGTGAACCTGGATGAAATTAAAGCCCATGCTTATAATCATATCTGCATCAGTGTAGGCTGCCTTCATATCCATTATGACTTGAAGTAGCTTTTAAGCTTTTAAACTTTTAAACCTCAGTCTTTTTTGCTTTTGGGCAGGGTTTAGGTAACAGGTATAATAATTAGCAAGTGTTCCTGTTTGCCTTCCATCCTTCCAAAAAGTCTGTGAGAACGGCTTCTGCTAGCGGAAGGAGGGAAATGTGTACCTTCAAGTCCAAGCCAATCTATATAGAGAGGATTCCTTTGGGGCGAGCTGTATTACTTTAACTATTGGGCTAGTATACTCAAAAAATCATATTAGCGGAACCAGGGTTTTAGACCGGGCATCCTGGAGAGCTATAGCCTATAACATGAAATTAGTGCCAGTATGCTATGAGGTAATTATCATCAATTGTATTGCCTAAATCCCGAAGGTTCCATCAGCATTTGGTTTCTGTGGCTGGGTGCTGTCAATCTAATTCAAATACAGCTAGATTTGGTGAATAATACAACTGCAAGCCAAGTCGGTCCTGACACTTGGCTACTTGATTATCTGGTTTTATGTCCAGTTGCTTCATTACAAGATCTCACCAAACCAGTAGTACTATCAATTGGTGATGCAAGAAGTGTTACTGAGGATGTCCCCACAGCTCCTCTCAAAACAGGGAATGATTATGTCTACCCCATCAGCGTGGATCCTCAGTTGCTAACGGGGGGGGATATGCATTCATTGGGAGCCAGCTGATCTTGATGCCCGGTTCCCTAATCAGTCTTACACACACCTGCGCAGCATGTTGGGGTGTAAATAAAGTGACACAGTGGGCTCAGTTTATTCAGCCTCAAAATTATTGGTACAATTTATTACATCATGGTTGCCACCTGTTTTGTATTCTGGGTGCCATAATATTTTGTTTTGCTGAAATGTCATGGCCGAGTCACTGCCGGGCATATGGGTACCATTTGAATTCTGTCCTCGCTGTGGGCTCTCGGTGACTTCTGTTGTAGATTTGGGATTTGCCTTGTCATCTTTACCTGGCACCATGTATCAACATTATTAATTTCTTGGGTAAGGTCTCCCTATTTGGCTCCTAGATGATTTTAGATTACTAGCTAATTCTCCTTTGTAGCTATGCCAACAAGAGTTATAGGCTCCTTGTGGTTAACCCATTCAGTTTGTAATACACTGGTTGCTTATAAATTTGTTACCTCTGATGGAAGCTCACTCCGTCCTCCTAACTTGTTTAGTTGGGTTCTCCCCTTGGTGAGCATGTGGCCGCCATTTATGATCATTATATTCTGCCTTTGAGGTAATTTTAGGGGTTTGACTCCACTCGACCTTGAGAATCTTGTCCTTATGGCTTTCCTTATTGAAGATTGGAAATACCTTTCCCATGTTTTTACTAATTGGTACAGACCGCCTTTCTAAGTGGAGCTCAACTGACGTTTGCGCCTGCTTTACGTACCCCGGGGCACTTTGGTATTACAGAAGGGGAAGCCCCCCTCGATTGCGCTGGTGCACATAAAGCCCAAGCGCTATCTTCAAGGGGGTGTCCCCTCATTGTCATGGGGGCATAACTCATGCAAATGAGGGAATCCCTTTGCATCTGCACTGTATTACTGACGCGGCGCAGAGGCAAAGAAGTCCACAGAAGGCGCACTGACAGTGCACAATTTAAAAGGTGGCACACTGTCATTGCACCCCCTGAGAGCAGTCCTCTGCAGGGGGTAAAGCGGGTCCTATGAACCCCCAGATATCACTTTGAAAGTGCAGACGGGTTGCCGCCTGCACTGTAAAACACGGAGCGGCTTTAAACAGCTGCTCCGTATTTCACATGAATGCGCTGCCCCCAGGGCACCATGTGTTCGCGGCTGCCGTGGGGGAAGCCAAATCATGGTAATAGGGCACACTTTCATTGTTTGCATCGGGTGCACAATTTTAAAGGTGCGCACGCCACAAACAATTAAAATGCGTCTACACCATAATATGGTCCCAGGTTAGCTCATCGGCCCTCGCTGCTTTATCAGTTTTATCGCCCTGCTACATAGCAAGGGACCCCTCCGCCTCCTCCTTTGGTGGAGCTTGGTCCAGCGAGTATTACACTGGGCTTGTAGCTATAGTCCCACTCTCAGAAAACAATTCTTCACATTTATTGAGTATTGGCTAGGGGCTTCAATGATGGCTTGAATTTCTTCCAGGCTATCCGCGCCATGAATTTCCGCCGTAACTTTTATTGTATTGTGGCTGCTTCTTCCCATAATTGCTTAGTTCTTGCTTGCAATTGAATCATGTGTTAAATCCTTATCTTTATGGGGCTCAGTCTTGTCTTATGTGGATTTGGTCCTGCTCGATTTTACTTCCTCAGGGAGGCCATTTATAATAGTCGGAAGGGTGGCTAACTTTTCTAATATGGACAAACATGTACAGGGAGTTTCTTATGCTATACTGTTCACAGTCTGGTCTATGACAATGAGTAAGTCAAGTTAATTTAATTAATCTATGTAAATGCTCCGCTGTTTTTGATTGTATATGATTTTATTGGTTTTGTAAGCCAAAGAAAATTGTATTTATAAACCAATAAAAAAAATTTTTTTTAAATTATGCAAAAAATATTAATAAGAACTGGCACGCGCCTCATGAAGTCTATCGCACTCGCATTCTGGAATTAGCAGTAAAAGGTTTTTTTAATTTAGTTTCACTTCACTGTGTTACCCAAAGAAGATCTAACGATCATTCTCCCAAAGAAAGTTAAAAATGGAGGTCTTCCTTAGTCAAACAAAGCCATTTATTTGCAAACTTCCCTGAAAAAGTCGCTTCTTTGGCAATTTTCAATTGAGTGGTTGAAAGAAGATTGTGCTTCTTTTTGTTGAACAAATCTAATGTATCTGCGCGTCCCCCCGATTACGTTAAGGATTGCACATTTTTCTTTTACTGTGAAGACCACAAAGATTGGCAGATGGCGTAATCACTCCCTGTCCTGTTTGAAGTGGAACAGGGGCATTCACAGAGTACCAGTGAGCTTTAGGAGTGCAAGACCTCTGAAGGTGGTATGTGGTAAAATCCTGCAACCCCTGTGCTCACCGAGGCCTTTTTAGGTTTGAGTTTACTATATAACATCTGTCTGGCTATGAAACATGTATTGGGGCAGATTTACTAAGATTTGACGCGATTGTTTGCGTCACAAAAAGCTAATAGGCGTTTCTCTCTGCCTTAATCTCAAAGGGCCATAGTTTACCCATTTTAGGATTGTGTTCCAGGTCAAGGTAAAATTCACTTTTTGACCTGATGAATGGCAGATTACTGTAGCACAACACATATATTATTGAATCTAATCATTAGGAAGAGCAGTACTGCTAGTTTCTGAAGAATCGCCACTTGATCTGATTGGACAAACACGGGCGAGAATTTTTTTTTTTTTGTCCTCATTATCCTCAGATTTCCTTCCACAGCAACACCATCCGAGACCGCCCTTTTTCCGTGCCGGGACAGAAAGGTTCTGATGCTGCCTTACTTATCAGAGACCAATTGCACTTCAATAGCCACTTTCCCTAACCTTCGACTCTCCCATCCGTAAGCCATCCCACGAAAAGATCCAACAGGACAGATTACGAAAGATTCTGGGAATGGCCTATGCATTATACTGAGGTCTAATTTTAGGCATAATCATTGGACAGTCCATTCCTACCTCCCCAACCATTCTGCTAACGGACGCCAAAAGGCATACCTTCTTCTTTCCAGGGAGATTGCATCCAAACTATAAATATATTTCAATGATAATTTCCACTCTATATATGTAGGAGGATTTGGGCTAGTCCATTTTTACACAATTCTCTTCATGCCAGCAACATAGCATAGAAAATTAGTTTTTGCTTATCTCTATCAATCTCGCTCTCCACCCCAAAGAACACCAGGAGAGGCCTTACCTGAATCTGTATTTTCAAGATATCAGTCAAAGCGCTGCATACATCTCCCCAAAATACCTGACTCTTTGGACACCTCAAGAACATATGCAGGTCACCCGCCAGCTTCAAGCTGCATTTTGGTACACACCACCTCTCCTCTGTTCCCAACTTTCAACCGCTTATATGGAGTCCAGTATACTCTATAGACAGAAAACAAGGTGGTTTCTCTTTAAATAGGTGGGTTTAATCACTTTATGAAGTATAGAAAAGGAAACTTGCCATACTTTTTCCAGTGTTGCACCTGGCAAGTCCGTCCCCCATAACTCTTGTGGCTGTATAAACCCCCCCTTCCGCTTCTTCCATCATCCACCAATACCAATATGATGTTTCCTTCTTCTTAGGGCCATCTAAGATCAACATTTCTTCAAGTTCGTTGACACCACCTATTGTGTTTTCTAATGATTGAAACCAACTTTGAATTTGGAGATATTTAAACCTTGAAACTTGATTATTTGTTTTAATTAGTGCCCCTGCCAATTTGCCCTTGGTCCATTCCGGTGATCCAGGTGGGTCCCAAGTAGGAGCTATATTACTATAGTAAAGCCATTTCAGTCTCCTTCTTATCCTGTACCAAGTTTCTGCAGCACCACTGAGAATCTTCAATCTAATTTTTTTGTTTAATTTAGGGTCTGCATACTTCATCATAAAGCCCGAAGCCCCTCCTCCTACTCCTTTTAGCAATCCAGTAAACAGTTTCTCAATTTCAAAATCTAAGAGTCTATATATATATATATATATATATATATATATATATATATATATATATATATATATATATATATATATATATATAGCATCCTGCTATTCTTAAACTGAAATTCCCATGCATATAATTGCAAGTCCGGAAGAGTCAGGCCCCCTTTTTCTCTCCTCCCCCGCAATTTTTTCCATGAGATACGGGGTCCTTTTGCTGCCCAGATGAAAGAGCCAATTTTGCCCTGTAACTTCATAAACACTGCTTCCTTAAATGGCAGAGGTATGGCGTTAAAGAGAAAGGTCAACTTCGGTAGTACAATCATTTTTACTAGATTTACTCTACCAAAAATAGTCAGAGGTAGATGCATCCAACTGACCATTAAATCACAGACTTCTTTTTTCACCCTGTTAAAGTTGGTTTCCACAAGCTTATTAATGTCATGAGTCACTCTAACTCCCAGATATCTCCTTTCAGTAGTAGTTTTTTCTGCCCCTTCATCTAAATTCCACACCATAATCTCAGTTTTCCCCCTGTTTATCTTGTACCCTGATACTCTTACAAAGTCTTCCGCTATTTTTACTACATGAGTCATTGTATTTCCAAGGTCCGCCGTATATATCAGAAGGTCATCAGCATATTATTCCGGTTTCTTAACCCAATCTTTACACTGAAAGGGTATTATCCCATGAACTGCCCTCAATTTTTTTGCCAGTGGCTCCATGTACAAATTAAATAGAAGTGGGGATAACGGGCACCCTTGTCTTGTCCCTCTCCTAATAGTGAATGCTGGTGTTAATGCTCCATTTACTACGACTCTTGCCCTTGGTGACTTATAAAACCCCACAATTATTCTACAAAATCTGTCTCCCAACTTAGCCGCTTGCATAACCGATGACAGAAAAGCCCAGTTCACACGATCAAACGCCTTGGTAGCAAGGCTATAACCTCCAAAGGTGCCTTATTCGCTACCTCCAAATCAATTGCCCCGATCACGGAGTAAGTTAGCTTGTGTAATGCCCTTCCCTGCATAAAACCTTTCTGTTTCTCATGCAGCAAGTCCCCCATAAGGCCCTTGAGTCTGTCTGCCAGAATTTCAGAAAAGATCTTGTAATTTCAATTTAGGAGCGACACTGGCCTATAGGAATCACATCTGTTTTTGCTCTTTCCTGGTTTTAGGATTAGGGAAATTGTAGCCTCTGACCAGCACTCTGGTTGGGATATCCCTTGCATAAACAACTCATTGAATAATCTAGTCAGGATTGGAGTCAATACCTCCTTTAGTACACTATACACTTCTAAAGGTAGACTGCCCAGACTGGGTGCTTTCCCCCGCTTACCCTTCTTTAATACCTACTCCACTTTCCCCTCTTGGATTTGAGCATTTAAAAAAGCTTTTTTTTCTTCTCCAAAGCCACTGTTGCGCCCCAACTCAACCACCTATTTCTCTCTTCCTCGGATGACATTAAATCCTCTTCATACAAAGTTCCGAAATAGTTATAGAAAGCCTCTTCAACCTCTTATCTGTTAGTTAAAACCTTACCAGTATTCTGACACTTAATTTCTTGTATTAGGTTTTTCACCCGATCTTTCCTTGTCTGCCAAGTTAAAAAATGTCCGAAATTCACCCCATACTCCAATTACGCTAACTTGCTTGTCTCCTACATTTCCCTTACCCTCTTGTCCAGAATAGCGGCAAGTTTAATTTTCATATCTGATAATTCAATCTGTCTAGACTCTCTCTGAATATTGTTGGCCAGATCGCCTTCTAGTACTCTTATCCTCTCCTCTCCTCCACTTCTCTAATCTCTTCCCGGAAGACTCTCTGCTTCCCGCCAGCATAACTTATTAGCTTCCCCCTCAAGTACGCTTTGTAGGAATCCACACCACCCCTGCTGGTGCCGAGCCCTAATTAAAGTCGACAAATTCAACTGTATGCTCTTTTACTCCTCACAATTTCCTTATCCAACATCCAACATCAGGGTACTGTCTAACCTCCATCTGGGGGGTGAGCTATCTTCCCTAAAACCAATCTCCAATAAAATTGCAGAATGATCTGACAGGTGAATCCCAATATGTGTAATGTTCTTGACTTGCTTCCGTAGACCTAAGTCCAATAAGATAAAATCTATCCTCGACTGGTGATGAAAACACGGGCGAGAAACATGTTGACCTCACTTTTTTTTTAACACTTCCTCCGCCCATTAGAACCATTGTACCCTGAATGAGCATCACATCTTTCAATTAGGTTAGTGAGCTCAATCAATAACGTTATCTAATAGTGAACATCAATAGACCTATTTTAACTCATTTCTATTGGAGCTCTCTCCCTGAACTGAAACACTGAGATACCTCCTTTATCTGGATTCTGAGGAACTGCACACACTCCCTGTTTCCTGTTCCTTACATGGAGTGTAGTCTCTTTATCAGCTCCTTTGAGTTGCTGGCTTCTATACTTCCACTGCTTGCTTTTCATGCACTACACTTTTTACGAGGATTTGAGCACTCCATAATAGTGCATGTGTCTTCCAGTTGTCTTCCTCGTATACTTCTCTCCACCTGATCTCTGTGTTGCTCACTTTCACCCATGTGCTTCTCCCCAACCTGCAATGTTGTGCTCACCCTCGTCTCCTTTGCTTACTCGCCGGTGTGCTTCTCCCCCACCCCTTCACATTGCTCTGTCGCTTATTTTTTCTTCTCCCCACCCCCTCCTTCGATGTTCTCTTTCCTTCACCCGCATCTTCTTTCTCTCTGGCCCAACGCTTCTCCTCTCTAGCTCAGCTCTCCGTGTTGCTTTGTCTCCCCTGCTTTGCTCCACACCCATGCCTTACATGCTGCCCCTCCTGTGCAGTGTTTGTCCCTATGTCTGACCTTCAAAAAACACTGATGTGTTATTATTTTATTTAATTACATCATTTTATAGTAGGTGCATGTATGCCTGGTGTGCCCACCTACAAAAGACATGGCTGGATGCATCATGGGCTCTTTTCTTATTTAGACATGATGCACGCATCAGGGATGCTGTACAGCATGGCTAATAACCATTAGCAAAGTCAACAGGCTCAAAGGTAAAAATTGTTAGCGTTGCCAATGATTGGTTCAGTCTACTGCTCTTCTGCAGAAAGAGCACCAACAGGGGGGTGGGCAGCCTGTTCTGCCAAGCAGCACTCCATGGAATGGATTTGTTTGTCTTATGTATGCACATGGCCTGCACCGCAGGAGATGAGATATTTACACTTTGAGAAGGGAGAAGAATGTGGAGATGTAGGAAGCGTCACTGAGGGCAGGCAAGGCACAGGGCTAATGGAGGGAGAAGACAGAAGTCGTCAGCGGGAAGAGAAATCAGATGGTTGTGGATGGGGAGGCAGATGATACAGCTTGGGAGGAATAAAAGGGCTCTGGAAGAAGACATAGGGAGTCAGTTTGGAGGATAGTAGGTGTCAGCGGACGACTGTGGGGAGCAGAAATGGTGTCTGTGAAGAGGTAAAATGTCCCCATAGGGAGCGACAGAGGGTGTAAGTGAGGTAACAGAGTGGGAGATAATGGATCAATCAATCAATCAATCATAACATTTGTATAGCGCGCTACTCACCCGGAAGGGTCTCAAGGCACTTTGGGGAGGGGTCCGCTACTGCTCGAACAGCCAGGTCTTGAGTTGTTTCCTGAAGGCGAGATGGTCCTGTGTCCGCCGGAGGTGGATGGGGAGGGAGTTCCATGTCTTGGCTGCCAGGTAGGAGAAGGATCTTCCTCCGGCGGTGGCCCTTCGGATGCGTGGTACGGCGGCGAGGGCGAGGCTTGTAGAACGTAGCTGATGGGTGGGCGTGTAGAAGGTCAGGCGGTCGTTGAGGTACTTGGGGCCCAGGTCGTGGAGAGACTTGTGTGCGTGACTGGATCAGAATGGTGCAGTGCCACAATGTTGTCTCACAAAAATGCCATCTTCAATAATGTTTTCAAAAATGTCCTTCCATTGGAATTAATGAAGTAAAATCTGTATTTTTGTAAATATTTAGGACACTATATTTATGCATGACAATATTTCAGTATACAGTATTCTGACATGACTGGGCAGAAGCGAAACCCTTGTATATAAACACTGCTGGTTCAAGCTGATGTATTTGACTTTTTCTTTCCCTAAACACCCATGCTCTCTACTATATTTGTTCAAATTAGTAGCGATAGTGAAGTACAATTATTTTAAGGCTTTGTGTGTATTAACCCTTTATCCGTGAACCCGCATTTGTACTGCTCTTAAATCCCAATGTACCTTCTATGTATCTGGTCCTCTCCGTTCCCTATCAGATTTTTTTACTTGTGACTGCCTCTTTCTTTTGTGTCTCTTCCCCTCCTCTCTTGTCAATTCATCTGTTGGTATGTCTGTCCAAGCCTCTCGTTTTTTTTTCCATTCTCTTTCTCTCCTTCTACATCAATCTACCCTATACCCTCTGCAATGTATATCTCTCTTCATACAGCTTCCTTGACCTCGCCTTCTCCTTTTCCTCCTATGATATCTGTGTCTCTCGACTCTACCACTGAGTCGTCATTCCCTCCCCCCTGTACTTCGGTCCTCTTTATCTCTCTCCCTTTTCCTCCTACTAACTTGTTTTCCCCCCTTTCTCTGCTCTCCGTCTTCCCTTTCCCCTTCCCACCTCTGACCTTTTCACCTCTCTCCTTCTCTCGCTCTTTCTCTTCACACTCTACCTCTCTGTCTCTGCGATGCCCTCCCTTCACAGATCTCGCGCCACCGTCCCCTCGGCCCCCTCCTCCCGGACCCATCGGATGCAGGCCCGCCATATCCAGAATCCTCAGCCGTCAGATGAATAGAGAGCCGCCGCGGAGCCTGGAGTGGGCCCGGCTGCGGATAGAGCGGAATGTAGGTCAATGAGATGAAGTGTTTCCATTCAAGGTGAGAGGGGAGATGCATCCTGATCAGGGCGGCCCGCTCTCGAGAGCGGCCTGCGCGGCTCATCAAAGGCGCGGGAAAGGACGTCTCGGAGAACAGACCACGCACCCGGCGAGGCCCTGAGCACAGCCTGTGCTCGGGCGTGAATCTGACCGGGCCCGCAGCCAGGAGTACGTGCTTTGGGGCGTCTGGAGCCAAACTGTAACTATACCATGAAAGGAATTACCGGATGGACAAGGATGTGTCCGACCCCCACACACAGACAATATCATTTAAAATATCACATTATATTACAAAGTTATTAAATAGCATGAATTACATGGCGTGCATCCGACCGGGCCCGCAGCCAGGAGTACGTGCTTTGGGGCGTCTGGAACCAAACTGTAACTATAGCTTGAAAGGAATTACCGGGTGGACAAGGATGTGTCCGACCCCACATACAGACAATATATTTTAAAATATCACATTATATTACAAAGTTATTAAATAACATGAATTACATGGCGCATTTGCTTGTAATGTTTCTACCTTGGCAGCAATCTGTGATAAGTAGAAGGAAATGGTACCATTAAAAGCACCGTGAGAAAGGAACATAAGGAATTTACAAGACTTGCGTGTCAAAATGTGATTTGAAAGCACTTCTGGAAATTAAAATTGATGAAACCTGTATAGCAACAAAAATTAAATATACATGGGGTTGTGTATTCTCAAGGTAAGGTACCTTTGCTAATTTTGCCTTGTTTCTAGGCACATTTCACTAATAACCATTGATAATAACTGAATGGGTTTTAAGGGCGTTCTTAACGGCTGGGAACTGATCTGAGTATACAGACATGTTGCATACAGACAGGGCTTTAGCCCCTTCCATGCTGGTGACGGAACCGCTCCGTCACCAGCCTCGGTCGCGCTGTACTGGTGACGGAGCGGTTCCGTCACGGCCCGCTCGGCGCGCCTGCGCGGCGCTAATTTCGCGCCAGCGCAGCGCGTTCTATTGAGCGGGCGGGGGCGTGACGGAACCGCTCCGTCACAAGCACAACGCGCCCGAGGCTCGTGACGGAGCGGTCCTGTCACGAGCATGGGAGCGCCGTGCGGGCCCCCTCCCCCCTAGCGCTGCGGCGGCAATTAAGGTGTAAAGTGGGCTGGGTCTCACCGGTGCTGAGCACAGGTAGTTTGTTTAAAAGGGGGCCTCGAAACGGGTCTCTATTGGGCTCTGTTTTGTGCCCTGGCACAGACGGTCCATTTTTTTTCCGGACTGCAGTGACAGAGGCACATCGTGCGCTGCTCACACTGCTCACTTCTCCCTAGTGGGGAAGTTATGGCATGATGTCATGCCAGGTGAGCGTTGTAGGGGAAGGGAAATCCTTTAAAGAGAGCCATTTTCTCCCTGGATTTCCCTTATCTTTTTGAAACTCAGGAGCAGAATTATTGTTGTGGTGTCATCAGGTTTTAAGTAAAAGCTTTTTCAATATTATATACAAACCATAGTTGCTGCTTTTATTATTTGATCCAACTAACAACCACTGACAAAGCCAATAGTCCTGACTTGTTGTATCATAGATCTGGATGCGATGACAGAAAAAGCTAAATATAAGTCCGGCGGCACACTATACTAAGCACAGATTTTTAGTTTACGTGTTTTAAGCCACGCCCTTATTTACTTTGGCCACGACCCTTGGAGAGGCCCCCTAGTTTTTTCATCCCACTTAAAGCCCTGCATACTGAGATATGATACTGCTAGTCATCACTGCACTGAGTGTACATGGCTCCTACAGGAGTGATCTCAATGAACAGTCAGCAGGACAGAAAGACAAGGGAGGCAGAGGTTGTGGGGGAGCTTGAGCACAGCTCAAGGAGTGAATATGGAAGCGTACTCACTCACACTAGTTGAAAGGAGCTAGAACTAGCCTGATAGCTGTCCATCCTTCATTCACGAGGCATGGAAACGGTGCTTAATTTGCTTAATTTCCACAGCTGGTTGGGGGGTGAGGAGGGGTGCACAGCACTCATTTTTGGGGAACCATATTTTTCATCAGCAGAATTTGTCCCCGACCAAAAGAGAGGAAGGGATAACAATGAAGGAAGACAAAGACAGGGAAGCGTGACAAAGCACAGATAGCAGGGATAAAAACAACCTGCACCAGTAATAAGTAAATACAGGAAGTCTATGATGGTGGAGGAAGGAGGCACGACATGGAGTCAAAACTAGGCGCCGTTGGTATTCATCAGGCCGAGGATTCAGTAATGCCGTGTAAAAGTCACAAGAAACACCTAAAACACATAAGCACTGCTTGGAACTCAAACCACAGACAGGGAATGGTAGGGATACATTTTGAGTCCAGATATTCACTCTGTATTGGTCTTCTTTCAGAGTGCTTCCAATTTGACTGGGCCTGGGCCAGGCAGTGTCCTTTAAGTGATGAAGAAAGCTAGAACAAGGTAAAAGAAAATCTCCTCTTTTCCTACAATGTGGTTTGCCTAGACTGACTGAAACCCCACCTTCTTTACTGTGACAGCAGGAAACACATGGCCTTCTTCCAGTGCTGGAATCAGAATAACTGCATTCTGTGAATTTACATTTATAGGGCTCTGGTTATTTTGGGCAGGACTGAGTGGTCATTGTGTCTGGAAGCTGATAGACTGCCTTATTGTTTAGGAATACAAATGAAGAAGTATTACTGATGAACAGAGTTTGTCAATGTGCCCCCCCGCCCGTTGCTGAGGTTTGTTAAAGAACACCATTTAGTTAGGGCCACAGACTTGTTTTTAGGTCTCGCGCCTAGTGTTGCAGTGCTCAACACTGCTCACACAGCGCAAGACTTTATGTAGGGGCTTCGGAAAGCTGACCACACGCTTGTGCGTGTGGTTTTGTTTTTGTTGCAGTCTATTGGGCATTGCGTGCGTCTTTCTAACAAAGACAGCACTCAATGGGCAAATGCGGGCGCATGTCCTGCATTTGCCCCGCCCATGGCCTATTGGTGTCTGTTACCCACACGGCCGACATCTGTTTTGCATTCTCGTGCCCGAAAATCCAAAACAGATGTCTCGCTGTAGCGCGCGCATGCCCACTTGCGTGCTTGTTAATGATAGCATGGAATCAGTAAGCTACTTTCATTCTCTTCACTTTGAGTGAAGAGCTTTACCCGGATGCCAGGCGCTCCTTCACTGAGTTTGCAATATGCATGTACCCTTCAGCGGTATGACCTGTGCGTGTTCTTTTAGCAACCACGTGCCTTTTTTTTACTTTTTGCACAATAATCGGAGTACAATCGTAACACGCGAAGGCCTGGCCCGCCTCCTCAGTGCTGCAGCCAGCAGCTCCGGCTGAGAGGCGAAACATACTCCCCAAGACAATGCGGCACGGCTGGGCACCAAAATACATGACAGTCTACCGGCTAACCTCTGCCCAAAGCTCCTACAGGTCTTGGTAGCACCCGTAAGTGCACAACATGGGCCTCAGTATGCAGGCGCAGCCTCTGTGCCCCTTGCCCACCTCACCAGCGATGGCTCAGGGCAGGGCCACCGGCAGCTTTAGCCAGGGACCGCTTGAGAAAACAGAGCAGGGAGGCACCCCGTGTGAAGCAGCGCCGGACTCTCACGCAGGCAGCAGGCTGGCCAAACAGCTGCACTGGTCAGCGCCATCTCGGGCCGAGAACTGATGGGTCTGGCTGCATTTGCTTAACCTGTGAGCCCGGGCTGTAGTGGCAATAGCCAGCTCCGATGCGCTGCTAGCCGCCCCTTGCTGCTGGGCCACTAGGACCTCCAGGGCCCTGATCCCGTAAAGAGGCGGGATGTGGAGCTGGTTGCTCCCATTAATGGGGCTGCTTGGTTTCGAGAGGTTGCCTATGTAACGTGAGGCACTAACTCCTGTACACATTATGGTATTTCATGGCCGACCGCCTAGGTCTGTACTTTTACATTTCTTGCTTTATGCCACTGCATTTTTTTTGGTGCTTACACATTCCTAATGTCCCCTCTGGGTGCCTCTCCTCGCTTCAGCCCCCACTCCAGCCTCGGAGCGCGAGTGTACAGCGGACATGACCAGACCATTTGCATTTCCAATGCTTAGGTAACATGTAAGCGTTCTGACCAGAATGTCGGTGTTGACGTGTTACTACACAGAGCTGCAGGCTGCGATGCATTATATTTTTATGACGAGGAGTAAAATGCTTCTTCTGTAGGGAGTAACTCCACTGCTGCCATAGTTTCATTTTCATTTTAAAAGGAAGCAGACTCTGCTATTGCCACCCACTCTTCGCACACACATTCTCGGGCAGCTGCTGCTTGTTTTTTTTGTTGCTTGTACTCCTAATGGCCGCTTGGGGTGCCACCCCTCACTTCAGCAACGCCCTCCTTCACCCCCCTCCACTGGCGTAACGAAAAGTGAGGGGGCCTCCCTGCACGGTACTTAGGGGGGCCCCCTCCGGGCTCAATCAGGAGCTCTCCCAGCCAGAGTTCAGTGCCGGGGGGGCCCCTTGGAGCTAAGGCCCCCCCGCACCGCGTGGGCTGCGGGGGCCTGTGTTACGCCCCTTCCCCCTCCCCCTCCCCATCTCCACTCATAGGTTATTCCAAAAGTGCAGTTCATATTCTGTATTTGACGGTGCTTTGTCACACGTTTGGCGCTTTGACGTTTAACACTTTCCACGTGTACTGTAACACTTGCATCTGATTCAGAGTGCTATGGGTATTGTGTTCTGTTTATATTTTATGTTCTAATCCTAATTTCACTTCCTAAATACTGTTTGCAGTGCTGAAATTTACTTCGGGTTTGAGAAGATTTTGCACACATTTACCACCTTATTAGCCCTCATGTAATTTGTGAGCTGCACTAGAGAATTCCAAGAAGCCATTTGCACTTTCATCGGTAACCTGTGCCTTGACTCTTGGCACTGACTGCTGACACGTCACCGTAACTGGAATTTTATAATAAGATGAACAGTTTGTTTAATGTTTGGACTGCTGGAGTGCATTTATTGGTATCACTCACACCATAAAACATGTATCTATGGTGTATTGCAGCACCCTTTTCAGTTCTCAGATGACTTTCGCATAACATATAAGTTAGGATTAAATCTCTACAGCAGGCCTATTTTTGCATTTAATGACACTACTAAATCAAATGTTAATTGATGTTCGGCCAAATAGAACACCGGCTTGTTAAAGTAAGGGATACACATTTCACCCTTCATGATGATTTATGTGCTTTCAGGTGATTTCTTAGTTGCTGGAGTCCTCAAACACGTTTTATTGTTTACAAATTTATATAGCGGATGTCAACCATTTGCATAGTCTGTGTTACTTTTGCGATGTTAACACAGAGGTTTAGAAGCATTGGTGATGACATAAATAACGATATGTAAATGTATTTGAGCTTGTAAAGCCGCACTGCTACCCGTCCGTAGGTTTCCTGGCGCTGTATAACTCTGGGGAACCCGTCCTGGCTTTCCCTGTGGGATGGTCCCTGCTGGGAGTCCCCAAGGTAGAGCCAGGCATCCCCGGAATTGATGGGGCCGTTGTGGAGATTAGACAAGCTAATGCCCAGAGTTGCCGAGTGGAACCTCTGATTAGAGTAAGCACCGAAGCGAGAATTATGGAGTCCGCTGACCCAAGTCCACGACCCTGCCGCGTCGGGAATTGAACCCTTGTCCCGTGCTGACTTCTGCTCCCGGGTCTGCCGCCTCTAACCAGTGAGCCACACTACTCCACTCTACTCTCAATATGTGGGGAGGGACCCCTGTGATTCTTTCGACCTTCTGTCTAAGTACCTTGACAGGCTTGAACCAAACACCTTTTACAGATACTCATTTTGACAGTCTTGTACCAAAAACCTTTTACTAATATTCAATTTCTTCATTTTCAACCTTTTGGGTCTTCTCAGTGACTGACACTTGCCTATTTTAATTTAAGAAGGAGCCATTAAAGGTGGTGGGATCTCATTAAGTATGTTGTTCCTGCTTACATTTCGCATGCTTTACCTAATCTTACATTCCCTATGAGTGTTTGCTATTTCAGGGATGTTGTTACTTTTTTTTTCATACAAAAAAACAAAAGGTATAAAACATTGTAATCTTCAATGCTAAGAGCTCTAACTCTTGCAAATGCGAGACCTATTGCATTGCAAATGCTTGTGTCTTATTTCCATGGTCCTAATGTCCATTGTACCCAGTCTATCTCACAGGCTTAGTCTTTGTGTCCGTACATTAGTGTCCTTACGTCCTCCTGCCCCAGGGACCTTCTGTAACTTTCAGTCCAGTGACTCTTTGTGCCTGCAACCCCATGACTCAGTGTCAGTGCTGCTCTGAGTTTCCCAATATCAGTGTCAGTTACAGTCTCCATGTGTCAGTGTCCCCACATGATTGTCCAAAAGCCAATGTTTTAGTAATAGAGCCAGTGTCTCCATCTCCATGTGTACCTTTGCCAGTATGTGCCCCTTGTCAGTGTCAAAATGATAATCTCAACGTCTCTGTCATCGCCCCAATGTCACCATTCCGATGTCATTATTCATGTAACTTTAAGTGTCCCAGTGACCAATGTGTCTGAGGCTGTGTGCCAGGAGCAGCAATGGACTTCTCAATGGATATTCTGCTGTTTCAAAGTCAATATTACACTTTGTTTCCGTATCCATGTCAGTGCTCTAGTTTTACCACTTGTGTCAGTATCCCTCAGTCATAGCCCCTCCTTCAGTATTCATGTTCAAATGTTGATGCCCCAATGTGTGTCTCCCTTAGTAGTTTCCTCGGGTCAGTTTTGGCACTCCAGTGCCAGTGACCCAGTATTAGTTCCTTCATGCCCATGTGCTGGTGGCATGATTCTTCTGGGTGTTGGTATCCATGTTCTGTAGCATCCTGCATCAATCTCCCATTGCTGCAGCCCTGGTATCAATATCTCAGCATTAATGTTTGTGGACTTGTCAGGGTTCCTGGGTCAGTGTCCCGTGTCACTATTAGTCAAAATGTGTCAGTGTTCCTCTGTTTCTTTTTTTTTTTGTTGCAGATTTATATAGCACGAATTCGACCCGAAGGTATTAGAGCGCTTTACATGAGCACCGGTTATGTCACACAAGCACACATTCATTTTTGGTAGGCACGGGGAGATTAAGTGATTTGCCCAGAATCACAGGATGTGGACGCGACCCAGATGCTCGAACCTTGGTTTCCCATCTCCAAATTCGGCAGCCTAGCTATCAGACCACATCCTCTCTCCATCCATTCTTTCCATCTAAGTCTTCAACTATCAAGGTCAATGCCCGTATTTCTCCATCAACCCAGTGTTCATGCCTCAATATCAGTAACCCAGCGCCAATGTCAGTTCTTCTGTGTCACTGTCCATGTGCCAATGGCAGTATCTCAGTTCTAGTCTTTGTCTCAGTGTCCACTTGTTCCAGTGTGTGTTCCCAGATGGAGTCACTCTGGCAGTAACCCTTAGCATTGTTGAAGGTCCCAGTGTCAATAGCAGTGTCCCGTTATCAGTATCAATGACTGTATCCCCATGTCACTGTCTCCATGTCAGTGTCCTTGTGTAGCACAGTATCATTGATGACCTATGTCAACAACCAAACATGTGCTCAATAGTATTGTATCCCTCTAGAGAGTTTCCTTGTGTTAGTGTTCCTGTGAAGTGTCCTTGCCATGGTTAGTGATTGACTGCTGCTACCAGACTCAACTCACGGCCAGTACTGGAGACGATTCATTCCTCCTTCATGTGACTCGTGAGACAGCTTGAAGAAAATTCACTTATATACTGCCGAAGTGGATGCTCTGACGCCACCTGACGGCACCTGCCTTTCCTGGACAACTCATTACTCCAGGTTCACATTGTCCTCCACGTGCCACCAGGATTGGGACCAACTCGAACTTGACTGCAATTGAAATTCTTCCACATTAGTCCGATAACTCTTGATCTACGCACTGTACCCAGCCCACCATGTCCTGATGATGATCCCCATTTATACGGATCGAAACGCCGTCGACCCAACAGCCAGACTCCAGGCGCCCCTCCACATTGGTTTTCCCTTAAAAAACACTGAACTGTGAAGCCAGAATTGATTTGGAAACCTTTGTGTTCGTTCACTGTATATATCTGCACCTTGCACCTTGCGCCGTTCACGCTGTATTCTTTGTCACTTGCGCTGCCGTAGTATCACAATTCACTGCACTCGTGCACCTTGTACTACCCTATGGGCTGATAATTGTCAATTGTTTAATTGTTTACACAGTGCTGTAACGAATTGTGTTTATTTGCCATTATCCTTTTACTTTTTC
Organism: Lissotriton helveticus; assembly: GCF_964261635.1. Classification (NCBI taxonomy): domain Eukaryota; kingdom Metazoa; phylum Chordata; class Amphibia; order Caudata; family Salamandridae; genus Lissotriton; species Lissotriton helveticus. The sequence goes on from NC_136065.1 coordinate 858,065,218, forward strand.
TTTGAATATAAAATATTGCTGTTTAGCATTGTCATGAATATCATAACTGACTCCTTGATTTTTGTAGGATAATACTGTATAGATATCCTTCTAAAGTATTGGTCAAGTAACTAGCTCAATAATACCAGTTGGGATATTGTTTTGTATATAACTTGCCATGGTGGCATCAGTATTTTATTGTGAGTATTTTAGTTATTCCTTTTCAATCTCTTAGTGTCACTCCCCCTGCTGTTTTCCCAGCACCGATGTTTGTACCACTGTCAGTGTTCCAGTATCACTGTTTTCATGTCAATATGCCCATGTCAATGTTGGTGCTCCTGTGTCTGAGTCCCACAGCCAGAGTCCTTGTGTCAGTACTGTCATGTGACTGCTGATGCCCTCATGTCAAGGTTCCAGTGTTGCTTAAGGTATCCAGAAATGCCAGCTTTATGTTATTGTAATAGTGTATTCATCGAAACTAAATTATGCCTAGTGAGCTGCCTAAGCTATGTGGGCTTGTAAATATGGAGTGTCCAAGATGAGCTAGTCAATTAAGTCCCAATCCACCAGAGGAGTACTATACTAAAGACCCACATGACCTCTGGGGAGGCACTTAGAGACTCACATAGTGTCGGGCGGAGGTCAAAAGCAGGGTCCAGTCTAGGTCCACTTTCCACTGGTCAGCTGGGCACTTCCAGGAAAATGCTTCTTGTAGCTAGTTGTATCCCTGCAGTTTGAACAAGGGGTCAGCCCTATGACACTTGGAGTCCATTCCTTTGCCCTGGGTACAAGAAGGAGCAGGTGCAGTCTTTCAGGGCACCTCTTAGGTCATAAACAGCAGGACTTGTCCTCTTCTGATCTTCTGCAGGTCTAGACATTGTTTTGAAGTGGGTTCCTGGAGGTGCCATATTTATGCGTAGCACTAGCTAGTGGGTGGTAATCAGTTCCTAGGGCCAATCTTACCCACTTTAGGCATTTTCATGATGGGGAAAGTCTTCAATCACGCTAAACTTGGACTTTGAGGTCTGGGGTGTGTGTGTGAGAAGTGTACTGTGATAATCGTAGTGCCCTCCCGCATCCAGGCCCGGACTGGCCGTTGTGGGGACCGGGCAATTCCCCGGTCGGCTGCAAGGGTGGGGGCCGGTTTTGGGGCTTGGGGGCCGTTTTTGTTGCAGAGCCGTTTTTGCAGCATAGCTGCAAAATCGGCCCTGTAACAAAATCGGCTGAAAAGTGGCCCTGGCAAAGCGCTCGCCCCCCTCCCGCCCATGGGGCGGGGGGGCCGGCCGAGCACTTTGCCAGGGCCGGTTTTGGTTCCCAGTCCGGCCCTGCCCGCATCTAACACTAAGACAGCAACTGTACCCACAATAAACCCACAGACAGAAGTCTGGTAGAACAAAAGCAGGGTAATTCAGCAACTAGACAGTGAATACATTATTATCGTCTTGCCTTCTAGTTCTCTGCCTTTCAAGTGTGCTCCAAGGGTTATATGCAAAAACAGAGACAGACGTCTAGTAAGACCAAAGAGGAGTTCTTCATCAAGCAAACAGTGGATCCATAATAGTTGTCTTGGTATACTTTTCGCTTCCCTTTCTAGTGTGCCCCAGGTGTCAAATGTAAACCCAAGTGACCTGCACTGCCACCACAGTGAATAACGCAATAGGTGCTGCACTCTATTAGTGACATTGAACTTCCAGGCCTTAGGCCTACCTTGTAACCCATACTAGGAAATTATATGAAAGTTAACTATGACAATTCAAAGTAAACCAATTCCGCAATGTTAAAAGGGGGAGCACAGGCACTTACTACAGGGTAAAGTGCACAGAGTTCTAAAGGAAGCAAAAATAAAGGGTCCAGCAAAAGAGGGGGGACATCCAGGGTGACCATGCAGAAAAGACAGATTTCTTACTATAAGATTGGTAAACTAGAAACAGAAACCCATCATATAGACAGAGCGGTACAGTTCACTATGAAAGAGCTCAGGCAAGAGATGGCTTGCTTTTTGAATTACCACAGTATGGGGTTGACGAATAACATAACAATGTGTAATAGATAGGAGATTGGACAACTATACTGCTTAACCTCTTCGATGCCCACTTCTCTGGGGGCGTGTGGGGAGGAGGGCCAGAGCCAGCCGAACTGCCCACGCTTAATTTTTTTCAACACCGCAGCGGAATGTCCTCTGCGGTGAGGAGGTGAAGTAGAGAAATATGTTCGAATAACATGTCTATATCTTTGTACCCTAGCATTCATGTGTCATAATGCCAGCATTAGTGATTGAGCTTTATAACAGCGTTCCATTGTCACTGCACAGGGAGAGGTGTGGCGCCGCGGCCAGGGCGACTGACCCTGGAATCTGGGGACCACGGTTCGATCCCCGGCTCCGGCGGCAGGTTAGCCCAGCACCATGTGACTCTGGGCAATAGCTCGCTTAATCTTCCCGACGGCCCCCAGCGCCTAGAGACCCTTACGGGTGATTGTGCGCTTTACAAATGTGGACTTTACTTTACTTTACTGCCATTGTCACTGGTCACGTGTATTCATGCTGCAGTTTATTGCCCCTAGCCCTAGTGACCAAGTGTCCATCTTAATTTGCCTGTGTCATTTTACGAGCGACATTGCTTACTTGCGATTGTCCTCGGGTCAGTGTCCCATTATTAGTGACTTACAGTGAGTCTACTTTGGCACTATACCCACATCCATTTCTCCAAGTCGCTTTTGGTGGTCCTCTGACGGTGAGCCAGAGTGTGTTGATGCCAATGTCAGAAGCCCTGTGCCATTTTTAGTTCTTCTTTATCAGTTTTTTTTAATGTCAATGTGAGCTCCCTCACTCAGTATCAATGTGAATACCCTAGAGTACCACATAATGTCATTGTTTGCTTATAACCTACCCATTCCATCCTAATTCCACTTCAAAAGAGCTAAGTGGATGGATGAATGATGTGGGGTGACGGTAAAGATGTAGAGTTCTGCTGATCTGAAAAATATACCAGGAGATGAAATATTTCAGGAAGTCTAAGTTAAAAAAAGTCGTAACCAATGGGGTAAATATACTAAATATTAGCGCAACGCGATGCAGCGACCAAAGTTGCTGTATTTCATTACACAAGGGTAAAAAACCAGTGCTGAGCCATGTTTACTAAAAATAATTGCTGCAGCTGACTTCCCCTACACTGTAACACAAATAAGGTGCCTAGTACCACACATATCTTTGCAATGTGGTTCAAAGGAGTGTGTGATGTCGAGTGTAGGTTTTGTACAGGAAGTATACTCTTCCCTACATTGAATATGTGCTGTACAGTGCATCTCGGACACAAATGTGTGAAATGGTTTGAGAAAAAAAAATGTGTTCAATATTGTGCTTGCTTCAAGAAAAACTTGGTCTGGCTATTTTAGTTTATAGAGATTTTTAGACCTGGCATCATTGGTGTGGGTTTCCTCTCTATTTTTGCCTTTGCCTCCCATTATTTTGCTGTGTGTTGGACTTTGTTTTGACTGGTCTAGATGCTTTGTGTACTTTGCCACTCTTGTTCAGTGCCAAATTGTAAGTGCTCCCTCTGTAAATTGTTGTTATGGATTGGTGATTCCATGATTGGGATATTTGGTTTACTAGTCAGTCCCTAGTACAGTGCACTATGTGTGCCCAGGGCCTGTGAATCAAATGCTGCTAGTGGGCTTGCAGCACTGATTGTGCCACCCACACAAGCAGCCTTTCAACGGTAACTCAGACCTGTTACTGCAGTGTCTGTGTGCAGTCTAGTACTGCCATGTCAACTTGGCAAGTGTACTTACTTGCCTTGCCCTAACCTCCCCCTTTCTTACATGTGGAGTCACCCCTAAGGTAAGCCCAAGGTACCCCTGTGGGCAGTGTGTGTGCAGTGTAGGTGAAAGGTAGGACATGTACTGATGTGTGTAACTTGTCCTGATAGTGAAATTCTGCCAATTTTGTTTTTCACTACTGAAAGGCTATCTGTCCCATAGGAAAGAATGGGAGTTTATTTACATCTTATAAATATAACTTCCCACTGGGACCAGATAAGAAGATGAAGTTTAGTATGCCTGAACTCAAGATGTAAAGATGCACCTTTTTTTAGTAAAGGTGGTTTTTACATTCTATGTTTGAAAATACCACTTTTAGAAGTAGGTATATTCTTGCTTAGCCATCCTGTGTGCCATGGCTGGTTTGTGGATCGATCTTCTGGTTTTGGAGCAGTAGAGGCTGGGGATGTGCATTCTGTTCAGACAACCACCTGGGGGGGGTCCTGCCTTTCCAGGGTGAGTCAGGGCTGGGCTTAATAGTTTCCTGGGCTGCATTTAGAATAGGGAAGGAGATTTCTTTCTCACCTGAATGGGCCTGGTCTGCATTGCCCAACGCTGTCTCCACCTCCTGCCAGGCAGCTACACCAGTGAGGACAGAACTCGTTTTGGCTGGGCAAAGAGCTTCTGTGCCACCAGAGAACAAAGGATTTTGTGCTGTAAAAAGTGGGGCCAAAAGCCCAGACATTTAGATTACTTCTGGGAATTCAAGAGGAACCTTTGCCAAGTAGAAGAGTTGGAGAAACTGAGGAGAATTACTGCCCCTTTTCTGTGTGCTGTCTGGGGTTGGCCTGCAGTGGCTGTTTCTGCCAAGGAAAGGACAAGGACTTTGCTGTGTTCTGTGTCCCCTGCTTGAGGAAGATCTCCAAGGGCTTGAAGTAGAGCTTGCCTCCTGTTCTGAAGTCTCAGGGACACAAAGACTGCCCCCAGCTCCCCTGTACTTCCTTTCTGGGAGTTCTGACCTACCAAGAAGTGCCTGCTGCTGTTCTGCGCCTCTCGAGGTTGTTCCTGCTGTTGGGAGCTGGAAATGCAACGCAACTAAGAGAAGCACGATGCATCTGCACCTGTTTTTTGACGCATTGCCAAAGAAATCGACGCAGCGCCTGCCCACGGCTCGAGAGATTGCCACACACCACATCAAGTGCACCGAACAACGAAGTCCGAGATCACCGCACCGATTCCGATGCATAAAAAAAAGAAAAGGTTTGAAGTTTGCTTCAAAATGCAGTGCAGGTATTTAATTTTATCGTGCATTCTGAATATGGTCTAAGGTGAAGTAAAAGCTAATAACATCTCTTGACCTGTGAGCCCTGGCTGCTGCCTGTTGCATTTGAGAGCCGCGATGTTATCATGGGAATACCACATAATTTTAAAAAGCGATCCTAGGATTTTTAGATTTGGAACCTAGATACAATGGCTAAAAAGAGTACTGTAGGGCATTATTAATCTCTTATTACCCAATTTAAAACCTTAAATGACACTCGCTGTTACCAAAAAGTTTTGGGGATTTTGATGCAAAGCATTGTAGATAAAAATATGATTCAGAATTATTATGAGAGTGCCCATTAGCACCCCTAACCCTGCCGCCAAAGCCTTGGATCTAAATATCAGGCAGTCCTGAGACGAGTTTCGGGAGACCTTGAGCAACAATCGACTTTAGATATGACTCTGAGTAACTACTATGGTCAGGCCAGACCTTTGGTACCAACCTTTGGTACCAACCGTGCCCATGCTAGTTTCCTACTACCAACCTGGTCAGATAAGACCTTGAATATCAGTTGTACGCAGATACTATGAGTGTATCACCAAACCATTCACTTGTTCATTTGTCATGAGCTCCCTAGATGTGTCCTATAATGTTATTATAGAAGGAGCAACATATAGCAAATATGCGTTCTGACATGAATTGCTGGATAGAACTCCTATATGTGATTATCAGGGACTATGGTCCAGATGTATGACCGCTTTTAGGTGTCGCAAACGGGAAATTGGCCCGTTTGTGACCACTAAATAGGTCTGTGCAATGTACAAACCCTATTTTGCGAGTCAGTGACCTATTTCCGACACGCAAAATAGGGGTTGTGACTCGCTATTAGGAAGGGGGTGCCAAGAGCGTCCCTTCATAATCCTCCACCTCCTTTCAGTTGCGAGTGTAGGGTTGAAACCACATCAAGACTTGGCTCGTTTTCAGCTCATGTGCACAAAAGCCCTTCGAGCCGAGCCGGAGTCATGCATGTGTCTCGATCCTGAGTCCACCCTTCAGTGGCTCGCCACCACTACTGTAACGCCAATTACATTTTATACTACGAAAAGTGAAGGAACAAAACACATGAGCAAATCACCAATCGAGAATAAGTATTTCACCATTTCATATGCATAAATCTACCTAGGTAGCATGAACATCATTAAACACAGGCACATTTTATCAGGGAAAAGAACATGGAGTCTTAGAGGACAGACAAAAGGTGAGCGAGTGCACTACTGAAGGTTGTGGAGGAAACTGAAGATATCAGTTTGATAGTCAGCAGGAAATATAGGGGCATATTATCAAGGGGGTTTATCTCCGCTTTTTTGGCTTTAAAAGCCAAGAAAGCGGAGATAAAATTATCTCCCTATTACCTAGCTGTCGCTAACACCAGTTAGCGACAGCTAGTAGGAGATAGCGACCATCTTGGGCCCCACTTTGCATGTCAGAGAAATTTATCACTAATGACATGCAAAGTGGGCGTGCCAAGATGTTAGCGACTGGAAACAGTCGCTAACATCGCTATCTCCTATTACCAACTTTTGGAGATATTCGCGCTAAGCGCGAATATCTCCAAAAGCTAACACCTGCCCTGAGCAGTTCTTAGCCATGTTATCCAATGGGAGGTGGATAACATGGCTAAGAGCATTAGCTCGGTAATGCCTAATGCCTGAATATCGCTGACTTTTCATACATTTTTGTCTCTAACCAAGCAATAGCGATAATTATCGCTATTGCTTGGTAATATGCCCCCTAGACCTTTGAGCAGAAATAAAGGAAAGTCTGCCAGGATCAGCACGAGACAGAACGCAATCAAGACCCTACAAGAAGAAAACTATTGCAAAAAATGTACTAGTAGCATAGATCTTTCAGATGTTCATGATTGCATCTTCAAGGAATTTCAATTAGCTAAGAATTATTTTGCAAACTCATTGCTAGATTAAGGATGGAAGTTCAGTGCACACTGCTGTACCACTTTACACTCTGCTCTTAAAGGTCCCTGTATTTGTAAAATGTTCTTCCTGGTGGTAGGTGACCCAGAGACAATCTAGGTTCTAGTTCTTGGGCGCTGGTAAGGTGAGCAAGATTTCTACGCTCCAGGAAAATCCAATGTGCGCCCCACTTCTCATCCCAGGGAATATCCCCTGGCAGATAACGACCTCTAGTTGGTGGCAGCATTGACTGGAAGTAGTTGGGTACATAATTTTTTCTGTACCCCTATGTGAGATGTATAACTCCTTCCCACCTCCTTTGTGCATATCTATTGTGATCGCCCATGTTTTTGCCTTTAATGGGGTGGGTGTGTGTGTTTGTGAGTGTGTGTGTGTGTGTGTTTGTGTCTGTACACAAAATTGAATCTATGAATGCTGTGGAAGCCCGCACTTCAGAAATATATGCATGAGAGTGCCTGTTGTGACCCTCTACATGATCACTAATGTACACTTTGTCCTTGGGGAGTAACTGGTAGCCATGACTCTGCCCAGGTACCGCAAGAGCTCCTTTGTGGGCTATGCTGTGTTCTGCTCCACGTCTTGTGCAACTGGTTTGTGGAGCTGAACTTAAATCATACGTGAATCCAGCCATTTTGACCACAAATTAGGTTGCCCATGTGTCACATGAGGTATACAGGCATATCCAGGCCTTGTGACATTCTTCCTGGATTTTTCTTATATTAAATATTACTTTTATAAGCCAATTCTACCTCATTGATGTATAGAATAGATATCGTGCTGAAGACTTGAACATATGATAATCATACATCAAGAGAAAGTTTTATAAAAATGTAGACATCAACTAAGAATGGTGTGGGAGATTTAGTAGACTTTCTCATAATTCCAGGCTTTTATTGAACATTTTACCAAATATCTAAAGATTATGCAATTATGTCAAATTGCCAAAGCAACATAGCAAGTATGTGCATGGCTTTATGTGAAACAGAATCTGTCATAGCAAGTTCCCTTTTAGAAACAAGCATTTGCTAAAGCCAGTAGGTCTTGACAATGTAAGAGCTATTGGCTTTGACGAAATTGTTTTAGCCATGTTGCCCACCAGCGTGGCTGCTGTTCAGCATGACTAAAAGTTAGTTGGGTAAAGAAGAGTAGCCTGGAGTGGCAGAGAGAGTTGCGGCATAAAGTGGTGTAGAGTGGAGAGAAGTGGTGTGTCATGGAGTGGCATAGATTGGAGGGGTGTGGAGTGAGTAGAGTGCCATAGTGTGGAAGGAAGGCTGTAGAGTGGAGTACAGTGCCGTAGAGTGTCAGTGTGGAGTACAGTACCCTAGAGTGGAGTGGCATAGAGCTTCATGGAGCGGCGATAAGCAGAGTGCAGTGGCATAGAGGGTATTGCATAGAGTGTTGTAAAGTGGCACAGAGTTGAGTAGATTCCAAATAGCATAGAGTGGACTAGAGTGTTGTAGAGTGGAAGGCATAGATTGGAGTAGAGTATCAGAGTGGAGTGGCATAGTGTGGCATGGAGTGGAGTGGCATAGAGTGGAGAAGTGGAGTGGAGTAGAGTGGAGTAGTGTGTTGTAGAATAGAGTGGAGGAAAGTGGCATGGAGTGGCATAGAGGGACTTGCATAAAGCGTCGTAGAGGGGAGTAGCGTCATATAGTGTCATAGAGTGAAGTAGAATCTTGTGGAGTGATAGAGTGGAGTCGAGTTTAATGGAGTATAGAGTGGGATTGCTAGTGCGAGTGTGAGTATGCTGACGTCCTGAGGCGGAAAGCCGGGACAGTACTTTTTAAACTTTTAAAACTTTGCGATTGCTGCTTTGTTTTTAACTGGAATAATTTTATCATTGATTGTATAACTTGCCGGTTCTTACCCTGTGTCACCTTAAAATCTGGGGTGCTGGTCTGTGCACTCAGGGGCTAAACCGAGCACTGGATACAGCTCTCCTCCGGAGGTAGCGCCATCTTGGGTCGGGAGACGGACGAGCAGTCTAGTGCTCCGCCCCTCCCGCCCTTTCCTCCTTAAAAACTCGAGCTTGCCACACTTGTGCCGATTGCTAGTGCGAGTGTGAGTAGGCTGACGTCCTGAGGCGGAAAGCCGGGACAGTACTTTTTAAACTTTTAAAACTTTGCGATTGCTGCTTTGTTTTTAACTGGAATAATTTTATCATTGATTGTATAACTTGCCGGTTCTTACCCTGTGTCACCTTAAAATCTGGGGTGCTGGTCTGTGCACTCAGGGGCTAAACCGAGCACTGGAGACAGCTCTCCTCCGGAGGTAGCCCCATCTTGGGTCGGGAGACGGACGAGCAGTCTAGTGCTCCGCCCCTCCCGCCCTTTCCTCCTTAAAAACTCGAGCTTGCCACACTTGTGCCGATTGCTAGTGCGAGTGTGAGTATGCTGACGTCCTGAGGCGGAAAGCCGGGACAGTACTTTTTAAACTTTTAAAACTTTGCGATTGCTGCTTTGTTTTTAACTGGAATAATTTTATCATTGATTGTATAACTTGCCGGTTCTTACCCTGTGTCACCTTAAAATCTGGGGTGCTGGTCTGTGCACTCAGGGGCTAAACCGAGCACTGGAGACAGCTCTCCTCCGGAGGTAGCGCCATCTTGGGTCGGGAGACGGACGAGCAGTCTAGTGCTCCGCCCCTCCCGCCCTTTCCTCCTTAAAAACTCGAGCTTGCCACACTTGTGCCGATTGCTAGTGCGAGTGTGAGTATGCTGACGTCCTGAGGCGGAAAGCTGGGACAGTACTTTTTAAACTTTTAAAACTTTGCGATTGCTGCTTTGTTTTTAACTGGAATAATTTTATCATTGATTGTATAACTTGCCGGTTCTTACCCTGTGTCACCTTAAAATCTGGGGTGCTGGTCTGTGCACTCAGGGGCTAAACCGAGCACTGGAGACAGCTCTCCTCCGGAGGTAGCGCCATCTTGGGTCGGGAGACGGACGAGCAGTCTAGTGCTCCGCCCCTCCCGCCCTTTCCTCCTTAAAAACTCGAGCTTGCCACACTTGTGCCGATTGCTAGTGCGAGTGTGAGTATGCTGACGTCCTGAGGCGGAAAGCCGGGACAGTACTTTTTAAACTTTTTAAACTTTGCGATTGCTGCTTTGTTTTTAACTGGAATAATTTTATCATTGATTGTATAACTTGCCGGTTCTTACCCCGTGTCACCTTAAAATCTGGGGTGCTGGTCTGTGCACTCAGGGGCTAAACCGAGCACTGGAGACAGCTCTCCTCCGGAGGTAGCGCCATCTTGGGTCGGGAGACGGACGAGCAGTCTAGTGCTCCGCCCCTCCCGCCCTTTCCTCCTTAAAAACTCGAGCTTGCCACACTTGTGCCGATTGCTAGTGCGAGTGTGAGTATGCTGACGTCCTGAGGCGGAAAGCCGGGACAGTACTTTTTAAACTTTTTAAACTTTGCGATTGCTGCTTTGTTTTTAACTGGAATAATTTTATCATTGACTGTATAACTTGCCGGTTCTTACCCTGTGTCACCTTAAAATCTGGGGTGCTGGTCTGTGCACTCAGGGGCTAAACCGAGCACTGGAGACAGCTCTCCTCCGGAGGTAGCGCCATCTTGGGTCGGGAGACGGACGAGCAGTCTAGTGCTCCGCCCCTCCCGCCCTTTCCTCCTTATATGGCCCCCCTCACTAGGAAGCGCAGCGGACGAGCACAGCGGGCGCGTCGGCGGCGCGCCGAAGGCTCGCCAAAGGCAAGCCCGTCTGCGCCCGTCCGCGCCGGACCCGCGCCCAGGGCCAGTCCCCCTGCTTCGCATACCTTCCATCCTACCTTCAAACATCGATCGACAGAGAGGCGCTGTGGGCGTTAAACATAAAGCCCGCCGCAGAGGGCTGCGAAGTTAGGAAACCAGGACATAAAGACCACTCTCATCCCTCGTATTGCGCCAACTGTCGACAAACCCTGCCCACATCCCTCTGGCAACCAATTGCATCCCAAAAGGACCATAACTCCTTCCCGCTCAAGGGAAAAAAAACCTCGGTCAAATGCCTGCTGCTCAACACTAGATCACTAGTCAAACATAGTTTGGAGATAGCAGAAGCCATCCAGGAGGAGGGCATTAAAATCGCATTTATCACGGAGTCATGGACTGATGCAGCATCAGGGCCTGACATAGTCAAAGCTACCCCCCAGGACTATGTGTGTTACACTCAAAAAAGGGAAAAAAGAAGAGGGGGTGGCTTAGCGATCATCTATCATAACAGCATCAGAGGCTCCTTTCAACCCGGTCCCGCTGGCCTTAATGAATCGCTGCTGTTCAACCTCACGCTCTCAGATCATCAATCCTTTAGTGGCGGTCCGATTTACAGACCCCCAGGTGGGAAAGCCCAATTTTTCACAGGATTAAATAGGGTACTTGAAGCCGCTGCATCTGCACAAATGTTCACCCTTTTGGGCGATTTTAACTTTCACTTAGAATGTGACACTGACGTAAACTCCCGGGAGTTAATCGACCTACTGGGGGGGATTGATATGACGCAACAGGTTTTTGACCCTACACACAAAGCAGGACATACCCTAGATGGGATTTTTACAAATCATCCCAACCTAAAAATCATATCGGTTCTTCCAGTATCATGGTCGGATCACTATGCAATTTTATTCACCATATCTCTCATCACCCCTATGAAACCTCGTAACACAAAAAATGCCCGAGACAGGTCAGAAAGTGGAAGAACATTAAAGGGGAGAAGCTGGAAAATACGCTAGCAAACTCCCGGACCCCGCCCCCCGCCCCCTGACGATGTAGAGGAAGCGGCCAGAGGCTATACAGCCTGGCTGGATCATGCCTGCTCGCTCTTGGCACCCCCTAAAACTACCTATTCCACCCGGGCCTCTCCAGCAGCTCCCTGGTTTACTGAACAAATCAGGGAACACAAAATACGGTGTAAAAAATTGGAGAGAATCTGGCGAACAAACTACAGCGAGGCAGACAAACAAACTCTTAACTTGAAACAAAGATGCTACAGAGAAAGTATTCTGCAAGCAAAAAAGGCTTTCCTAACGAAACAGATAAAGGAAGCCAGCAACACCCCCAAAAAATTATTTCAAACGGTTTCACTTCTAGCCAATCCTAAAGCCACAGAAATCCCCCCCAGTCTCCCGCTCTGTGAAAACCTACCTAGCTTCTTTCGAGAAAAGGTAGAAAACATCTTCTTCTCACTAGACAGTCGAGTCATGACATCCCCCTCGAGGGAGGGTCGGAAGACCTTAGGCCCTTCAGCTAAAGTCCAACAATTCCAGCCCATCACAGATAAGGAAGTGGCCACGCGCCTTTTAAAAATAAAATCAGGTTCGCCGCATGACCCTTGTCCCGCTGGCATAGCCAAACTAGCCCCAGATGCCATTGCAAGAGGACTTACCCCACTTTTTAATCAGATGCTGGAGAAAGGAGAATATCCCTCCATATGGAAGCGAGCATCCATCCTGCCATTACTAAAAAAACCCAACCAAGACATCACTAACTTGAACAATTATCGGCCGATAGCACGACTTCCTCTCCCCGCAAAAATCATCGAAGGCAGCCTTAAACTCACAACTTAGCGCCTTTTTAAACACAGGGGACCACCTTGACCCTTCACAACACGGTTTTCGGGCTGAGCACAGCACGGAATCTGCCCTGATTAAATCAGTGGAGGATATCAGGCAGGTGATGGACGCAGGAGGCAGAGCGGCCCTGATCCTGCTGGATCTTTCCGCGGCCTTCGATACGGTCCACCACAAAAGGTTGGTGGACCGGTTGAGGGCCTGTGGAATCCAGGGAAAGGCACTCAACATCCTACAGGCCTTTCTAGAAGGCAGAACCCAGGTGGTGGCCCTAGGAGATTACGAATCCCACCCGTTTGTGCTGCCTTGTGGAGTCCCTCAGGGGTCTTCGCTTAGCCCTACCCTTTTTAATGTCTATGTTGCATCCCTGGCCCCGGTGATACGTTCATTTGGCTTTCACCTCACAGCATATGCGGACGACACTCAGATTGTGGTGTCTCTCTTACCAGGAAATGTTGAAGATACAGCAGACAGATTTAAAAGCTGCATGCGAGAGGTGGAATGCTGGATGGCACAAAACTGCCTTAAACTTAATTCCTCGAAAACAGAAGTACTGCTCTTCGGAGCCACGGATAACTTCTGGTCCCCGAGCTGGTGGCCAGATGAAATGGGCCCTCTCCCCACCCCGGTGGACAAAGTAAAAAACCTGGGCATTTTGGTGGACAATTCCTTGTCCTTTAAACCCCAGGTTAACGCACTTTCCTCCTCTTTGCATTATGTGCTTAAAACTATCAGAAAAATTCTTCCTTATGTGGAGAGGGACCATAGGAAAACCATTGTTACAGGTCTAGCTCTCTCCCGCTTAGACTACTGTAACAGCCTGATGCTAAATGCCCAGCAGAGCGTCCTTAATAAATTACAACTACTACAGAACGCAGCTGCCCGCCTGATCACTGACACCCCCAAATTCGCATCTATCAGTCAAGACTTGGTGACTCTACACTGGCTACCCATCCGCAAGCGAATTGTTTTTAAGGCACTATGCATAGTTTTTAAAGCCCTACATGAAAGGGGCCCCAGATATATGAAACTGCTCTTTCGATGGCATATACCGGCAAGAACACTGAGATCAGGGGAACAGGCCCTGGTCACGGTCCCCAGAATTAAAAGAGCCCGCTGGGGAGGCAGAAGCTTCTCCCTTGGGGCTGCCGAGGCCTGGAATAAACTTCCGCTTAGGCTTAGACAATGCCAGGACCTGATGCTATTCAGGAGAGAGCTGAAAACCTGGCTTTTCACCCACTAAGCGCACCCACTCATCTTAGCACCAGCAGCCAGCGCCAGGACACCTCCGGGTAACAGAGCGCTCTACAAATGCGAAAATAAATAAATAAATAAATAAATAAATGGAGTATCGTGGAGTCTAGTGCCAAAAAGTTGAGTGTCATAGAGAGGCGTAGAGTGCCCTAGAGTGAAGTAGCATAAAGTACAGTGGTGCACAGTAGATTGGCATTGAGTGCAGTGGCATAGAGTACATTGGTTTTAAGCAAAGTGGCCTAGAGTGCAGTGGTGTGGAGTGGAGTGGCTCAGAGTAAAGTAGACTGCAGTGGCGCAACATAAACTGCAGTCGCGGGGTGGAGTGGTGCAGAGTGGAGTAGAGCGCAGAGGTTTAGAGTAGATTGTTTCAGAGTAGAGTGAAGTGGCATAGAGTGGAGTGGTGCAGGGTACTTTAGAGTGTTGCAGGGTAGAGTGCAGAGGTTTGGAGTAGAGTGGTGTTGAGGTCGAATATATGACGTTATCCCGCGGGATAAAATCCCCATACCATTAGTCCGCATTTTTGATAACGCAAAACCAATACACCGAAATACCATTATCCCGCAAACATTTACTCCCCATATGCCTTTACCACGCATGCCATCACAACGCAAAGGCATGCGTGGTGAAGGCATATACTTTGTAAAAGTACACTATATATATATATATATATATATATATATATATATATATATATATATATATATACATACATACAAATATATTTTACTACATTTAAAAATAAACTTTCTTTACATTTTAATTGAATTATTTATAATTATATTTGTTCATAAATATATATTTAATATATATATATATATATATATATATATATATATATATATATATATATATTATTTTAAGAAATTACCCTATAGACCCTAAAAAAAAAAGAAACCAACCTGGTCCCTTAAAATACCCCTGCACCCCAAAATCATAACCCACCCGTACTCCTTATAATACCCCAGCACCCTTAAACAATAACCCATCCTGACCCTAAAAATACCCCTGTACACCAAAACCTAAAACCTACCCCTGAACCCTAAAATTACCCCTGTACCCCAAAACCCAAACCTACCCCTGAACCCTAAAATACCCCTGTACCCCAAAACCCAAAACTAGTCCTGAACCCTAAAAATACCCCTGTACCCCAAAACCCAAACCTATCCCTGAACCCTAAAAATACCCCTGTACCCCAAAACCCAAAACTTTCCCAGAACCCTAAAAATACCCCTGTACCCCAAAACCCAAACCTATCTCTGAACCCTAAAAATACCCCTGTACCCCAAACCCCAAACCTAGCCCTGAACCCTAAAAATACCCCTGTACCCCAAAACCCAAACCTATCCCTGAACCTTAAAAATACCCCAGTACCCCAAAACCCAAACCTATCCCTGAACCCTAAAAATACCCCTGTACCCCAAAACCCAAACCTAGCCCTAAACCCTAAAAATATCCCTGTACCCCAAAACCCAAACCTAGCCCAGAACCCTTAAAATACCCCTATACACAATAACCCAAACACACCCTTAAAACATATACCCCAACACCCCCAAACTCACCCTTAAAATACTCTTGAACCCCTAAAACATATACCCCAACACCCCCAAACTAAAATCATATACTTATCTTACACTTAAAAATTTAAAACATATGCTTTTACCATTCATGCTTTTACAACGAATTTCGTTGTAAAAGCATGCGTGGTAAAACCATAGAAGATATAATGGCATGCGTTTTAAAATTTTGCGGACTGATGGTACTTTCGTACTAATGGTATGCGGACTAAAGGTATGCGGAATGAAAAATGCGGGATAATGGCTGCAAACCGTTGAGGACAGGGGTGTAGGATAGAGTGTCATGGAGTGCAGTGGTGCAGATTGGAATAGAGTGGCAAAGAGTGCAGTGGCATAAAGTGGAGTGATGCAGAATAGAGTGGCGTAGAATGTAGTGGCGTAGAGTTGTGGAGTAGAGTGAAGTAGCATAGAGTGCAGAGGCATTGAGTGAAGTGGCACAGAGTAGAGTGCCATAGAGTTCAGTTTTAGAGAGTGTAGTCTTGCAGAGTAGAGTGTCGTAGAGTGCAGTAGCATAGAGTGCAGATTAAATTGGCATAGAGTGCAGTGTCGTAGAGTAAAGTAGAGTAGTATAGAGAGCAGTGGCATAGAGTACGGTGGTTCAGAATAGAATAGAGTGGCGTAGAGTGCAGTGACGCAGCGCACAATGGTGTAGAGTGACATAGTGTGCAGTGGCTTAAAGTGCAGTGGCATAGACAAGAGTGTTGCAGAGTAGAGTATCGTGGCATACAGTGCAGTGGTGCAAAGAAGATTGGCTAGGGTGCAGTGGCAAAGAATGTATTGGTTTTGAGTAAAATGGTGTAGAGTGTATTGGCATAGAGTGCAGTGTCGTAGAGTGCAACAGCATAGAATGCAGTGGTGTAGAGTAGAGTGGCGTGGAGAAGAGTGGAGTTGTAAAGCGTATATTGCAGTGGCATAGGGTAAAGTGGCATAGAGTGGAATGGTACAGAGTGGAATAGAGTGTTGTAGAGCAGATTGTTTCAGAATAGAGTGAAGTGGCTCAGAGTGCAGTGGCTTACAGTGGATTGTCGTTGAGTGCAGTGACGTAGAGTGAAGCAATCCAGAGTAGAGCGGCTTACAGTGTAGAGGCATATAGTGCAGTAGATTGGAGTAGAGTAGAGTGACGCAGAGTACAGTGCAGTGGTATAGAGTGCAGTGGTGCAGAGTAGAGTGGCGAAGAGTTCAGTGGCAGAGAGTGCAGTGTTGCAGAGTAGGATGTTGTAGAGTGGAGTGATGCAGAATGGAATGGCATAGCATTGTGGTATAGAGTAGAGTGGTGCATAGTAGAGTGGAGTGTTATAGAGCCTAGTGGCAGACAGTAGATTGGCATAAAGTTCAGTGGCAGAGAGTGCAGAGTATCAGAGTAGATTGTCGTAGAGTGCAGTGGTGTGTAGTAGAGTGGAGTAGAGTGCATTGGCAAAGAGTGGAGTGGCATAGAGCAGAATGGTACTGAGTAGAGTGGCACAGAGATCAGTGGCATAGAGTACAGTGGTGCAGAGTAGAATAGAGTGGCATAGAATTAATTGACATAGAGTATAGTGATGTTGAGTGCAGTGATGTAGAGTGCAGTGGTGCAGAGCTGAATGACATAGAGTGCAGTGGTTAGAGTAGAGTGCAGTGGCATAGTAGAGCAGAGTGGTACAGAGTACAGTAGAGTGACAGAGTGGAATGGTGATGAGAAGAGTGGATTGGTGCAGAGTTGAGCTGCACAGATTGCAATGAATCAGAATAAAGTGAAGTGGCATAGAGTAGAATGGTGCACAGTTGAGTGGAGGTGTGCAGGGTATAGTACAGTGGCATGCAGTGCAGTGGCATAGAGTGCAATGGCATAGAGTGCAGTGGTGCAAATTACATTAGAGTGGCATAGGGTAGATTGGAATAGAGAGCATTGCCATAGAGTGCAGTGTTGCAGGGTAGAGTGACATAGAATGTAGTGGCACAGAGTGGAGTGGTGCAGAGCAGAGGGCTGTGACGTAGTATGGAGTGGCGTAGAGTGGAGTGTTGTAGTGTACAGTGGTGTAGAGTAGAGTGCAGTGGCATGGCGTGTTGCAGATTACAATGGAGTAGGTTAAAGTGGAGTATGCCTAGTGTGATATTGCACTGTCATTACTGACAACACATCTTCAATTGAAATGACCAGTACATATGGCCAGACATACAGTTTTACTGATAAAAGTATAGAACACACAAATGATAATGTGTGAAAATGCTATCACCTAGGGCAGTGTTTCCCAATCTGTGGTCCGCGGACCCCCAGGGGTCCGTGACACATTCCCAGGGGGTCCCTTGGCAGCAGTTTTAAAAGCACAGAAACGTTTCTTGTGTAATTAGCAGCTTTCCAGCAACAATAAAAGTGTCAAGATAATGCCAGTGATTAATGTATCTGCTGGAGAGCGAGGCGAGTTTTGTTCAGTGGCAGCTTTGACTTAACTAATGTAGCACAGAGGGTTAATATGCCTACTGCAAAGAACGTGTAACATGCATTTTAGAAAAGCAGTATTTTATGTGCATAGGTTCGTGGTTACTGCTTTTGTCACAGAGATTATTTTGTTACTGTGCAATTCATAAGTGGCAATTGTAATCTAGCAGAGGGACCTATAAACTGTCATCAAAGAGCTGCTTGCAAACTGCATGGTACTAGTTAGTAACTTATGTTTTTTCCCAGTTATTCATTATCCTGATGCTGCTAAAAAGATTTATTTGGGCCGAAACACATTTTTACTGTTACTAGCCACTGTGTTATGTTCTGAATCCTGAGTTTGTACTTTTCCAGACCAAGCACTCTTTAAAAATGCCTACCAGTATGAATGACATGTGAACCTTGTAGTCCCCTTTACCTTATGTAACATTTTATAAACACACTGATTTACATGTATGATTCAATGTCTCTATATGTGTGTGATGCAAAGTGCTCTGACATCCTACAATGGTATGAGAGATGCTATAAAACAAATGAAATACATGTGACAGAGGGGCTGTTCCTTCAATATAAAATACTAAGGGCCAGATGTACGATCCGTTTTTATATGCGCGAATGGGTTTGTGAACCCATTTGCGCATGTAAAAACCTATTGGGCCATGTACATAGCCTATTTCGCGAGTCGCAATTTGTTTGCGACTCGCTAAACTGGTTTTGCAACTTGCTATTTGGAACCGGCATTCCCTTCCAAATAGCGAGTCTCAAAACCATGTACAAATGTTTTTCGGTCGCAAAACACTTGCAATTACCACCTACTTCAAGTAGATGGTAATGCATTCGCAAATGGGAAGTGGTCACCAGGGGACCCCTTCCCCTTTGCAAATGCATGCAAAATTATTTTTTAAGGGCAGGCAGAGGTCCCAGGGACCTCTGCCTGCTCTTAAAAAATGAAACTAAAACGTTTCATTTTCTTTTTTTTTTTAAATGCATGGTAAACGGGCTGCATTTTTAAAAAAAACTGCTTTATTTAAAAGCAGTCCCTGACATGGTGGCCTGCTGAGCCCAGCAGGCCACCATCCCTGGGAGGGCGGGCATTTCCAATGGGCTCGCAAATTGCGAGAGGCTCATTAATATGAATAAGCCCCGCAATTTGCGACCCCATTGGAAATCCCAAACAGTATTAAACACACTGTTGTACATTTCATTTAGCGACTCGCAATTTGCCACTTGCATTGTGTCGCCAATTGCAAGGCGCTAAATAAAATGGTCGTACATCTGGCCCCAAAATCCTTAGTACTTTGAGTATTTGTTTTGTGTGAACATGTGTGTGTGTGTTTTTTTTAATTACTGTTTCAATATTTGAAATTTAACTCATACAAATTGCTTGGGGGTCCTCGGCTTCCAGTGGTGACCCAATGGGGGTCCTCATGAGTCAAAAGTTTGGGAACCACTGACCTAGGGTATTGTTTTTGTTTGATCATATAAAAAAATTCACCATACTTCACAATTAACAAACAAAAAATGTGCTTCATTTGTGCTTTCCTATTTCGGATATATTCTGAAATATCTGCACAGTTCATTTCCAGACATTTACATTTTTCTCTGTGCTAGCAAAAAAATACATTGTACAGCCTTTCACTGGCACACCCCCAGTAGCCAGCATGGCTGTCGCATAAATACTCTAACTTTAAAGTCAGAGAAAGAAAAGTAAACACAAAGAACCGGTGGAAGACAGAGCGAGCTGAACAGCCAAAAACAAATAAAGACAGCAAAGAGAGAGTAGGAAAATGCGAGTTACAAACCACAAAGCCCATCCCAAGGGAGCTTTCTGAATGTCCCCAAGATGCTGTTAGCAAACCAGACAGCTACCTAAAAAGAGGCTGTGAAGAGAAGTGTTGCTGACTCTATCTATTAATGTGAAGAGAAAGACGTCATTATTGTAAGATGATAAAAATAATAAGATATTTTCCAACACTGACACTTGGGCAGCCCCCTTTGAGAGTTCAAATCCAATGTTGATGGATATTGCTAAATTGTTAGGTCCGCCTCGTTTATTCTGTGAAATTTTAACTTCAAAGAATCAAGGTGGCATAGTCAAAGGTTATCTTGAAAATGTAGCAAATGTAGCACAACACTTGGGGATCCTGGACCTAAGTTGGTCACCCTGCTTTATTTGGTGCATTCCAGGATCACTACACCCATTGGACTGGAAGAGCTATAGAAATTGGAACAAACATGTTAATGGGAGTTTATTTATTTTTTCACAGTGCTTAGAGGTCCTGCATAGTGTGCAGCAGTATTTAAAAATATACTGAAATAAATAAATGTTGTGCTTTGACAGCTTGCAAAAATATTCTATCAATTCTGTTTTATGCACATGATGCATAACTGTGTACAGGTGCTAATTTTGTGCCAGCTGCAGACATCTATGCGTAACCTGCAGCAGTCCTGAATTGTATCAAGGGTATCTCATCTAATGCCTCATTCTCAGAGGGATGAGACTATATAGTTGTTAAATTAAAAAAACGAAAAGGTTCTCTCCATGAAAATAAATGGAAAAATATGGTCACAGATTTCTGACCCCACCTGAACCTAGCGATACAAAAGGGGATGATGGACGGAGCGCTTGAGCAAATCAAACACTCACCCCCAGTCAACTGATCTGGGTTTAATCCATCACCATTCTTTAGCCCACTCAGCCACCCCATTTCAGACATGGCTATATGCAAATCAGTCTGACCCAGTGCCTCGTGGGAACAGTCCAGCCTGAACTGCCAAGCCATGTCTTCCATGGACCGGAAACAAGCATCCTGGGACCGGTTTCGGATTCATAATCCTCATCAGCCAGGCTATCTTGAAACCAGTGGTCAAGTGAGCAAGGGACTCACGTCTGAGCATACCCTGTCACACTTAGGGCGAACAAAGCGATACAAAAGGGGACGATGGACGGAGCGCTTGAGCAAATCAAACACTCACCCCAGTCAACTGATCTGGGTTTAATCCATCACCATTCTTTAGCCCACTCAGCCACCCCATTTCAGACATGGCTATATGCAAATCAGTCTGACCCTGTGCCTCGTGGGAACAGTCCAGCCCGAACTGCCAAGCCATGTCTTCCATGGACCGGAAACAAGCATCCTGGGACCGGTTTCGGATTCATAATCCTCATCAGCCAGGCTATCTTGAATCCAGTGGCCAAGTGAGCAAGGGACTCACGTCTGAGCATACCCTGCCACACTTAGGGCGAACAAAGCTTTGCCCACCTGAACCTATTTTTATGTTTAGCCACTATTCACCAACATTTCCAATAATAAGACTGGAAAGCTGCATCACGTGTAGATTTACAGGCAGGAAAATCCGGTTTCTGCAGCTCCTATTCCTGCTGTGCAGAGTTGTCCATGGCAGAGAAGGCCTCACAGCTGGAATACAACCCATGCGCAAATATAGATTTTTTTGTTTTTTTTCCATGGGGAAATTCTTTTATCTACAACCCACCAATCTGTTGATGTTCTATACCTTCTTGCCAAACTAGAAGAGGAGCTACTCAGCTGGATAGGAGTTTGGGAATGCCCACAATTTAACATGTTTATGGGTGTCCCCAAATTTCCATGCCTTTGAGCACCCTTCCAACCCCTTGAGTGGGATTTACGAGTGGAGACATCCCCATACTTGTGATGGTGGTGATCTCCACCTTAGCAAAAATTTGCCTGTCAGGAATCCCTTTGTGAATTCCAGCCAATCTGTTTTGATCATGCCCTTGACATGTCTTGAAAACCTTGTATTACCGCTTCAATACACCTCCTGGTCTTGGTCGCACTATATAAAACAATAAATAAATACAAAAGTGGAATTATGTAGCATATGATACATTGTTCCACTGTCAGAATATGTATTTCATCCATGTTTGTCTGTTAAGGCGCATGTGCATGCAATAATATGTTATTGCTAAATTTGGCTTCTTTCATGTGCAGTATCACGCAAAGTGCCAAGGGGTGCAACAGGCATGTTGCCACCACTTTGTGTGCTGCCGTGGCACTTTGATACTGCAGAAGGGCACAGCAAGTGCTTGTTCTGCTCCTGTAATACTGATCACTTTCTCACATGTAGCATCAGGGTTATCATGGGAGGATGTTCCCACATTTTCCTGGGGCGTGACCCATGCACGTGTGAATCATTTTGCCTCTGTAGCCATGCTGTATTATGGACGTGGGTGTAGAGGCAAGCATGCCTTTAAGGAGGAACACTATCAGTGCACCACAAAAGGTGTCACACTGTCTGTGCGCACAGTGAGAGAAGCCCTCTGGAAAGGGGCAAAGGCTTTCCCATGGACACCGCAGACAGACCCAGCCACTCACTGCATCTGCCTGCATAAAATAAACAAATAAAATAAATAAAATAAATAAATAAAATAAATAAGTAAAATAAATAAATAAAATAAATAAATAAAATAAATAAAATAAATGTCTGTGCCCTCATAAAAGTGCAGGCGGGTGCCTCCTACTGAGAAGCACTAAGCAGCTTAGAAGAAGCCACTCAGTATTTCACTAAGTGTGCTGCCCCATTACAGTGTGAGCTTATGGCTGCCCCAGTGCAGCGAATTCATCATAAAAGGACGCACTTTTCCAGTCTGTGTCAGCCACACCTTTTGAATGATGCGTCAAGGTGAATACAGGGACAGTGCGCCCTGTATGTAATTGGGGCCGTGGTCAAAATCACTTTGTACAGGTTAAGCTGCCTTCTTAAAATGTGCTGTTGTTACATGTCTAAATGAGACTTCTTTAGTGCAAGTCTCACGGCTAGATTAAAAACCAAAATAACCCCCGGAAAAATTGTTCTAACCAATCCCACCCTGCAGGAGGCCTTAACTACAATTAGGCCATAAGGGCATGGTTGATTCATAGCAGACCACTCTACTCTGAAAGCATCCGCTTATCCTGCAGCCTACTGGGAAAATTCCACAGCTGCAGGCAGGCCAGTATATCTCTGGCAAATGTACATTGTTAGATTCAATATACATCCATTATACGTTAACCTACATTGGTTGGAATAAATCCACAATAGTTTTTCAGAATGTACTTTAATTAAAGCAAATGTCCATATACTACAGATAGGGCCCACAACACCTATTGGGCATAAAGAGTCTCAGAACAGAATGCAGAGTTAAGGATACAGAGTTATGGATACAGGCCTACTGTTACAGAGTGCAGAATGCATGGTTATAGCTAGAGGTGCACATGTAAGGGTATGTGGCTAGGGCTAAGTCTGCAGAGTTGTGGAAACAAGGCTAAGGGTTATAGATAAGGCTATGGCCACAGGGCGCAAGATTGTGTTACAGGTCTAAGAGAGCACATCTAAGGCTACACAGTTATGAACAACGGGTTCAGGGTACTGAGCTAAGAATACAGGATTAGGGACACAGGGGCATATTATCAAGGGGGTTTACCTCCGCTTTTTTGGCTTTAAAAGCCAAGAAAGTGGAGATAAAATTATCTCCCTATTACCTAGCTGTCGCTAACACCAGTTAGCGACAGCTAGTAGGAGATAGCGACCATCTTGGGCCCCACTTTGCATGTCAGAGAAATTTATCACTAATGACATGCAAAGTGGGCGTGCCAAGATGTTAGCGACTGGAAACAGTCGCTAACATCGCTATCTTCTATTACAAACTTTTGGAGATATTCGCGCTAAGCGCGATTATCTCCAAAAGCTAACACCTGCCCTGAGCAGTTCTTAGCCATGTTATCCAATGGGGGTGGATAACATGGCTAAGAGCATTAGCTCGGTAATGCCTGAATATCGCTGACTTTTCAGCGATATTCATGCATTGCGGACGATTTTTATCGCATTTGCGATAAACCTTGGTAATACCAAGGTTTATCTGCGATAAAAATCGCCGCAGGTCAGCGATAAATTTTTGTCTCTAACCAAGCAATAGCGATAATTATCGCTATTGCTTGGTAATATGCCCCACAGTTTTATGAGTACAGGGCTAATAGTTGAAATGTACTGTAATCATTACATAGCGCTTCACACCCGTGTGTTGTGCCAGTGGGTAGCAGCTACATAATGGGGCAGTATGCCGTTGTCATATTGTTGCATTTGTTATAATCCTATATGAGAAGCGTTTCAGTGTTGTGCATGAGGGAACTGAGAGGAGCTCTCATCTTTCGGAGCACCACTTAGTGTGATGATGGAGAAGGATAGATGTGCAAATCAGGATTATAGTAAGGAGTAGAACATATAGGCAGTTATCCACCACCTCTGTAAAGAAAAAGGTGTAGTCGGGTATTGTGTGTATTTATACCAAACAAGGAGTAATCAGAGATGGCTCAGTAACCCAGTTGGCAGGGAAGGGGAGAGAAGGGGGCAGGGGTGGGATGAAGTGGTGAGGATAAAAGAGGTTTGCAAAAAGGATTTGGTGGCAGGGGAAAGTGGGGGTGAGGAGAGAAGTTATAGGGAAGAAAAGAATGGAGAGAAAGAGAAGGGACAGGAGACAACAGAAGGGAAGTCGGAGAAGGGACAAAGGGAAGCGGGAGTAAGGAAGGGAGAGGAGGGAAGGGGCAAACAGAAGAAAAGGGACAAAGGAAGGGAAGGAATGGAAGAGAAGGAACAAAGGGAAGGGAAAGGGGAAGGGAAGGGAAGGGAAGGGAGGGAAAGGGAAAAGGAAAAGGAAAGAAAAGGAAGGGAAAGGAAAGGGAAGGGAAGGGAAGGGAAGGGAAGGAAAGGAAATGAAATGTAGAGAAGAGGGCAGGATAAATAGTGAAGCAAGTGGAGGAGAGCGACAAGGATATATAATTGGACTGAAGGGAAGGGGAAAGAGAAATAATTAAGAGGAGTGAAAGGAACTGGAGGAGAAATAAGTAAGGAGAGTGATGGGCATGGAAGAAAGGGAAGGGAAGTGAGAGAAGTGAGGAGAAATAAGGAGGGGACAGAAATAAGGGAGGGGAGGAAAATAAGGAAGGGAGGGGAGACAATAACGAATACGAAATAAGGAAGGACAGAATGAGACGTAAAGGAGGAGAAATAGGGAAGGAGATAAGATATAAGGGAGGAATTGGAAGGGTGGAGATGGTAAAGGCGAGATGGGAAAGGGAAGTGGAGTGGGTATATAGGGAAGGGGAGGGGGGAAGAGAAAGAGAATGGAGAGGGGAAAGACAGGGAAGTGAAGGGAGAGAGGAGAGATAGGGAAGTGAAAAGAAAGAAAAGTTGGATGGGATGGAAGGAAAAGGAAAGAGAAGGTGAGGGGAGGGATAAGAAAGGAAAGGAAAATGGAGGGGATGCAATGGGTAAACAGAGAAGATAAAGTATAAGAAGAGAGGGGAGCCGAGGGGAGAGAAGAGATATAGAAAAGGGAAAGGAAGGGGAGAGAAAGGGAAGGAAGGGCAGCAGAGAAGAGAGGGCATGGAATGAAGAGGGGAGGAGATGGGAGTCTAAAGAAAGAGGGCTGCAGGAAGGGAAAGCAAAGGGAAAGGAAAGCATAGGAAAAGATATAGAAAAAAAAAGAAAAAAGGGAAAAAGAAAAAGAAAACACAAACAAAAAAGAAAAGGAAACGAAAAGAAAAGAAAAAGGAAAACTGAAAAGGAAAGGGAAAGAAATTGGAAAAGAGAGCGGAAGGGAAGGGAGAGTGGAACTAAGGGTGGAAGAGAAGGGAGAGGGAAGAGGAGGCAAGGGGAATGAGTTGGAAGGCAGATGAGAGGGGAGGGACCGGGGAGGGGAAGGGAGAGGAGGGAAAGGGAAGGGAGAGCTGAAGGGAAGGGGATAGGAGATGGGTACGGAGGGAGGAAGAGAAGGAAAACGGGAAGGGAGAGGAAAAGGGGAAGGAGAGAGAAGGAAAAGGAGGTGGTAAGGGGAAAGAAGGGAGATGTGTAGAAGGGGAAAGAAAGATCATGAGGGGAAGGGGAGAGAAGGGAGTGAGGAAGGGAGGAAAGAGAGGAGGGGAATGGAGAGAAGGGAAAAGAAGAGGGAAAGGAAAGGAAGAAAAAGGGGGAGGGAGAGATGAGGGGAAGGGAAGACAGAGAGAGAGAAGGGTAGGGAGGCAGGGAGGCAGGGGAAGAGGAATGGTGACATGGGAAGGGGAGGGGAAGGGAAGGGAATGAAGGGAAATGAGGGGAAGGGAAATAAGGGAAATGAGGGAAGGGAGAGGGAAGGCCGAAAGTGCAGGGAGGGAGAAGGGTAAAGTGATAGAAGAGAGCGGAGGGGAAATGAAAGCGTGGGAAGGAGGGGAAAGGGAGGGAAGGTAGAGGTGAAGGGGATGGAAGAGAGATGAAGGGGAGGTGAGAGTAGTAAGGGAGAGGGGAAGGGGAAAGAAGGGAGATGAGGGAAAGGGGAGCGGGGTGAGAAGGGGAGGGAAGGGTTAGGGGAAAGGGGTGGAAGTGGGGAAGGTAGAGACATTGGGAAGGTGTGGGAAGGGTGAAAAACGAGAAACCGAAGGTAGAGGGAAAGAAAGGGGGCTTGGAAGGGAAAGGAGAGAACAGAGAAAGGGAAGGGAGATAAGAGGGTATAGGAAAGATAAGGAGAAGGGGAGTGAAGGCAGAGGGAGAGGGGGAGGGAAAGGAAGAAAGAGGGGAAGGAAGATTTGAAGAGGAGGTAAGGTGGGGAGGAGAAAGAGGGCGGAAGGGAAAGGGAAGGGAGTGGGAAATGGAGGCAAGGGTGAGCAGAAGACAAAGGGAGAGGGGAAGGAAAAGGGAGAGCCAAAGTGGAAAGGAGTGGGCAATGGAACGGGAGAGTAGAAGAGGGAAGGGAAAGGGAGAGCGGAAGGCAAGGGAGATGAGAGGGAGGAAGAAAAAGTGAAGGGAAGTAAGAAGGGAAAGAGAGGGGAAGGGGTGGAAGAGAGATGAGAGGAAGAGAAGGGGAGGGAAGGGAAGGAGAAGGGAAATGTAAATGTGTTTGTATTTATATAGCGCCTTCTACCCTGAAGTCTCGTAGCGCTGTATTCATACCGCTGTGGAAGCCTTCCTGGCTTTCCTGTGAAATGTCCACTCCTGGGCACCCCTAAGGTGAAGCCAGGCATCCAAGCGCTGCTGGGGCCGTTGTGGAGATTAAGCAAGCTATTGCCCAGAGTCACAGAGTGGGACCCATGATTGGACTAGGCACTGAGGCGAGAATAATCAGGTTCGGGGAAATTGTGTCCGAGAGCCGCCGAGGCGGGAATTGAACCCTGGTCCCAGGCCAGACCTCTGCACCAGGGTCTGCCGCTCTAACCATTGAGCCACGCTTTTCCAGGGGGAGGGAATGAAGATAGAAGAGGAAGTGGAAGTGGAAGTGGAAGGAAAATAGGAAGGGGAGAGAAAGGAAATTAGGGGAAGGGGAGGGAAGGGAGAGGTGGAAGGGAGAGAAGAGGGGAAGGGGAGGAAGATGGGGAGGCAATGAAAGAAGAGGGGAGTGGGGGGAAGAGGATGGGGAGGGAAGGGAAGGGGAGGGAAAGGAGAGGGGAGGGGAGGGGAGGGAAGGATCATTAGGGGAATGGGATGGGAGAGTAGGGAGGGCATGAATAGAATGGGAGAAGGGAAGGGAGATGAGGGGAAGGTAGAGAAGGGAGATTACAGGAAATAGAGGGAAGAATGATGAGAGGAAGCAGACAAGGGGGAGATGAAGGGAAGGGGAGAGAAAAATGACGAGGAAGAAGATGAGAGAAGGGAAGGATGATGGGGAAGGGAAGAAGGGGAGGGTGAGAGAAGGGAGAGAAGAAAGGAAGGAAGAGGAGAAAGTAAGGGAGAGGTGAGGGGAAGGGAAGGGAGAGGGGAGTAAGAGAGAGGGGAAGGAGATGAAAGAAGAGGAGTGAGGGGAGACAAGGTGAAGGAAGATGGGAAGAGAGAAGAGTGGGATGGAAAGAAAAGGAAAGGAAGAGAAGAGAAGAGGGGAAGGGTAAGAAGAGGGGGGAAGGGAGATGAGAAGGGGAGGGAAAGAAGGTCAAAGGAAGTGGAGGGACGTTTGATGAGAGGAAATGAAGGGAAGGGGACAGAAGGATGATGAGGAGGAAGGGAAGAGGGAGAGGAAGGGGAGAGAAGGGAAAGGTGTATGGAAGAGAGAGAAGAGGGGAAGGGAGGGAAGAGAAGACAAGCAGGGTAGGCGAGGGTAACGTAGGGGAGGGTAGGGTAAGGTTTGGAAGAGAGAGGAATGGGAAAGTAGGGAGTAAGGAAGGGGAAGAAAGGGAGAGGGTAAGAGGAGGGGGAGGAGATGGAGATCAGAGGAGGAAGGGATGCAGAAAAGATGGGATCGGAAGTGAGGAGACAGACGAGAAGAGGGGAAGGGAAGGGAGTGGAGAAAATAGTGAAAGGAAAGAGAACATAGAGAATAAGGGAAGGGAATGGAGAGGGGAAGGAGAAGGGAGAGGGTAAAGGGAAGGGAGGGAAGGGAAGGGAGGGAAGGGAAATGGATAGAGCAAGAGGCGGGAAATGAAAGGGAGACAAGAAGGGGTAAAAGGAGGGAAGATAGGACGGGAAGGTAGAGCGGAAGGGGAGGATAGAAAGGGAGAGGGGAAGGGAAAGGAGATGAGTGGGGAAGGGGAAAATAGGAGAAGGGAAGGGAGAAGGGAAATGACAGGAAGTGGAGGGAAGGATGATGAGAAGAAGGGGAGGAAAGGGAGATAAAGGGAAGGGGAGAGAAAAATGGAGAGGATGAAGATGGGAAGGGAGAGAGGAAGGGAATAGAGGGGAAAGGGGAATGGACGGGATAGAATAAGGGAAAGGGAGAGGAAGGAGTGAGGAAGGGGAAGAAAGGGAGTGGGGAGGAGGGAGAGGAAGGAAAGGGAGAAAAGAGGGGAATGGAAGGGAAGGGAATGGAATGGAATGGAGAAAACAGGGGAAGGGAAGAGAGTTAAGAGGATAAGGTAAGGGAGAGGGTTAAGGAGATTGTAAAGGAGAGAGGAAAGGGAGGGCAGTGGAGAGGGGAAGGGACAGAGCAAGGTGAGGGGGTAAATGGAAGGGAATAGAGGAAGGGAAGGTAAAGGGGAAGGTGACAAACGATGACAGGAGAGGGGAAGGGAAGGGGTGTGAAAGGAGTGGGGAAGGAGAGAAGAGAAGGGAAGAAAATGGATGGAGATGATGGGAAGAAGGAAGGGAGGGCAAAAAGGAAGCAGAAGGAAGGGAGTTGGGAAGGGAAGAGAGGAAAGAAGGCAAATGAGGGAGCAAGGCTAGAGAAGGGAGAAAAGAGAGGAAGGTAATGGAGAGAGGAAGGAGAGGTTAAGGACTAGAGGGGAGGAGGAGGGAAGTGGCGGGAGGGAAGAAGGGAAGAGAGACTAAGCAAAGGTGAGGGAAGGAAAGGGAGAGGAGAAACAGAAGGGAAGGGCAAAGAATGGAAGAGGGGAAAGGGAGGGATGGGGAGAGAAGAGAGGAAAGGAAAGGAGGGAAGAGTGGAAGGGAAGTGAAGGGAGGGGAAGAAAGGGAGGGGGAGGGAGGGATATGGGAGGTGAAGGGGGAAAGGAGATAAAAGAGGGAGAGGGGATGTAGAGGGGAAGGGGAGAAAAGGGGAAGGTGAGGAGGATGAGAAAAATGGGAGGGAGATAAAAGGGAAGGGAGATGAGGGGAAGTGGAAGGAAGGGAGACAAGGGGAAGGGAAGGGAGATGAAGGGAAGGGAGATGAAGGGAAGGGACATTTGGGAGAGGGAAGATGAGGGAAGGGGCGGAAGGGAGAGAAGAGGGAGGACAGAAGGTAGAGTGGAGGGAAAAAGGAGGGGAAGGAGGGAAGAGAGGAAGGAGATGGAAGGGTGATGAGAAATAAAAGAAGAGGGAAGGGAATCAAAAGGAAGGGTAAGGTAGAGAGTGGGTAAGGGGATGGAAGGGAGAGAGAAAGGGGAGGGAAGGGAGAGGTGGATGGAAAGGAAGAGAAAAGGAGGGTAGGGAGAGGGGAGGAAAGGAAGAAAGAAGGGGAGGGAGTGACGTGGTAGTGGGTCAGGGAAAGGAGAGAAGAAGGGGAGGAAAGGGAGAGAAGAGGGGAAGGAGCGGGGAAGGAAAGAAAGAGGGGAAGGGGAGGGGAGAGAGGAAGGGATCTAAGGAAGAAGGAAAGTGGAGGGAAGTGAACAGAATGGAAGGGGAAAGGAGAAGGAATAGAGGGAGGAAAGGAAGAGAGGAAGCAGGAGGGGAAGGAGAAAAGAGGGGAAGGGAGAGATGAGGGGAAGGTGAAAGAAGGGAGTAGAGAGAAAGAGAAGGCAGAGGGTAAGTAGGGGGAAGGGAATTTGGGAGGGGGAAGTAGAGGGAAGGGAGAGTGGATAGGGGAGAGTAGAGGGGAAGGGGGAACAAGGAAGGGAAAAGGGGAGAGAATAGGAGGGAAAGGGAAGAGAGTCACGGGGAAAGGGATGGAAAGTAGAAGAAGGGTAGAGGGGTAGAGGGCAAGGTGAAGGGAGAAGAGAGCAGGGGAAGAGAGATGATGGAAAGGGGAGGGTTGGGAGATCAGAGGAATGTGGAGGAAAGGACATGGGGAGGGGAGGGGAGGTGCGAGAAGGGAGAGGGGAATTGGCAAGAAGGAAAAGGAGAAGGGGAGGGCTGGGAGATACCGGGAAGGGGTGGAAAGGGAGAAGGGAAGTGGTGGGAACAGAGACAGAGAAAGGGGCCGAAAGACAGAAAGGAAGGGAGGGATGGACATAAAGTGGAGGTAAGAAAGGGGAAGGGAGAGAAGGGAAAGGAAGGAAGGGGAAATGAAGGGAAGGGGTTTTAAGAGAGGAAGTGGATGGAAAGGGCAAGGGGGAGGAGTGGAAGGGGAGGGAATGGAAGGGGAAAAGAGAGAGGAGGAGAAGTGTTGTGATGAGGGCAATAGTGGGGATGGGAGGGAAGAGGGGGAATTTGAGAATAGGGAAAGGGAAGTTAATGGAGAGAAGAGGGAAAGCGAGACAAGAGAAGGGGGAGACAGAGGGGGAGAGATGTGAAGGAGGGAGAGATGAGGTGAAAGAAGAAGGGGAAGGGACAGAATAGAGGGAAAGCGGGGAAGGGAGAAAAGAGAGGGAGGGATGAGGAAGGGGAAGACAGGAAGACAGGAAGAGAGTGAGGAAAGGAGAGCATAGGTGAACTGAGTTGAAGGGAGAGAAGAGATTAAGGGAAGGGAGGCGGGAAGGTGAGGAGGGAATGGATAGAATGGGAGAGGAATGGAAGGGAGAAAAAGTAGGGGGGAAAAAGAAGGGAAAGTGGGTGATAGCAGAAGGGGATGGGGAAGGAAGGGGGAGAGAGAGATGGAAGGGGAAGAGGGAATGGGAGGGAAAGTGAAGGAAGAGGGGAGGGAAGGGAAGAGAGATGAAAGGCGAGGAAAAGAAGGGAAGGGAGAGAAAGAAGAGGGGAGGGAGGGAAGGATGAAGAAAGAAAAAAGTGAGGAAAGGAAAATTAAGGTAGCTCTCAACTGATTGGAAGGGAGAGGAGACAAAAAAGTTAAAGGGCACCTAAGTTGATGGGAAAGGATGTGATGAGGGAAGAGTAGAAACTGGAAGAAGATGGAATGGAGTGGAAATGAAGGGAAGGGAGTTGGGATTTCAAATCAGTTGCTAGTCAGTTTCAAGTTTGTTTTCAGTTTGGTTTCAAGTTCAGTTAATTTTTCGTTTTGTTTGTTTACTCACCCTGTCCCCTTAGACCCACCCCTGCCCCCTTCCTGTGTTGAGAATGCTCAACCCCTGCTGCTTCGGCCTCTCACTGTCCCCAGCTCCAACTGCTAGAGGTGGTCCGTCCTGCTCGGTGTCCTTGAGTGCAATGCTGCAGCTGCCTGGTTACCAGCCTTTTATAGCAAGGGCGTGTCACATTGAGAGTTTTCAATGTGTCATCATACATCATCACCTCTTTATGAGTGATGCCATCTGTTTCGGTTTAATGGGGGGAGGGCACACACGGTTTTAATTTAATTTCTTGAGCAAATCCAACTATTAAGTCCCAAAAATGATCCTGAAATGAAGCCATCATTCTCGTCGTTCTTCTCCAACAGTGGTCACTCTGCTGTGGTAGGAGGCCTCCCCACTGTATGTACCATGAACCTTGTGACATCACATTGGCGGGCGGTGTTATCACAAGAGTTTTATTCACAGGATTCTGCTTATGGTGCTGCTGGGAAGGCATGGACTTTTCACAGCAGTGCGGGCTGCGATTTACCATGGTTTAAAAAGCACTTAGACGTGGTCAAAGTAGACGGCATCATAGCGTTGTTTTTTCTTTAAGCCATGTTGCACAGCAGACCCTGTTGCTGTGCAATATGCATGAAATCAGAAGTGGGCAAGCAAAACAATGGAGGAAAGAGAGCACAGACAGTCATAGGAGGGAGGGGTGGGATTTAACCCCTTCGCTGCTAGGCCTTTTCCTCCCATGTGTGAAGCCTTTTTTGGCTATTTGGGGTAGTTCGCGCTTAGGCCCCTGTAACTTTTTGACCACATAAGGTATCCACGCCAAATTTGCGTCCTTTTTTCCAACATCATGGGGATTCTAGAGGTATCCAGGGATTTAAGATTCGCCTGGAGGGGACGCAGAAATTAGCCAAAATACAGCTGAATTTAGTTTTTGGGGAAAAATGCGAAAAAAGGGCTACAGATCAAAGCGTCTGGTTTTTCCCTGCAAATGGTATCAAAAAAGGGGTTGTGGTGCGAAATCAACATCTTCCCAGCTTTCAGGGACAAGCAGACTTTTGTCATAAAACCACAATTTTGTACACAGTTTTGGCATTTTTCTGAGACATAGCCTATTTTTGCTATTTTTGGTGCTTTCAACCTCGTTCCAGTTAATTGGTAGAAATGTGTATGAAAGCAATAATGGATCCTGGAAAGTGAGAGAGCGCAAATTAAGAAAAACTGTAGAAGTACACCATATTTACAAGCACGTTGTATTAGTCTAGTAAACATGTTATAAGAGTGTCGATTTAAGAGAGAGAAAATACATAAGAGTGTTTAATTAAATATAGAATGCATATATCTGTGTGAGAACTAATGTAGAATTGTGTAGAAATACTAAGATGATGTTGGAATCCTACGTTATGTGGCTGTGGAAGGGGAAAATGTAATTCTGCTAAACGTAGAAATGTGTAGGCCACATGGCAGTTCACATAAAGTACAGGATGCTGTTACACTTTCTTTTGAGGTAGTGGATTTCAATGTTATTGTAATTCAAAGTAGTATTGATCATGGAACTGAAATATATTTTATGGAAGTGTTTTTCATATAATCATTGTGTGTAATAAGTTAGAATATTGTTTAAACTAAAGAAATTAAATGTTTTACAGAGTGCATAGGCCCGTCTCATGGAGTCCTGTCAGGCCTGAATAGATAAAGTCATTTCTTTTGATCTATATGTGCTCGTTAGAGAAAAGTCGTGCTAGACACTAACTGTGAATTCTGTTACATGGTTTACGACTTAAAGATATGGTGGAGGCCGGAATTTGGGGCCCACAGAGAGAGTGTCTAGTTTGCAGGTGCGAGGGGGTTTAATCAGGAAAGTGATGAATAGACTTTTGTTCAAGAGAGCCTGGCACAGGCCTGAAGGACTCTTCAGGAATTTCCTGGGGGTACCGTCTTGCCGGAGAGGAGCCTGGGAAGCAAGGTCAACGCTAACGATGGGCCTAGAAGGAGTACCAGCATGGAAGTTGCCGCCAGAACCAACACCACGTGAGGGGCGTCTCTCGGGGCGTTTCTAATGTAAATGTGATTTTGTATTAGGGACAGCACCCCTGGGTGGAGGCAAGGCAGATGATCTGAGGAACCTAAGAGAGCGGATGGGTAGGCAGATAGGGAACTGCGAGACATCGACTTTGAAACAAAGACTAAGGGAAGTGTGTGATCTTCTTTGGAAGTCACCACTGCTGACACCTTTTTAGGTTAAGATCTTGCTAAGTAGGGATGTCACTTAGTCTAGAGTAGGGACAGTTTAATTTGATTTCTTCCTTTCTGTAAATGACTCATAAGCTACAGCTTGTGTTCATCCTCGTAACTTTGCTAATTCTAGAATTGGTTTTGGTGATATTCTTTTGCCGACTGAGAGCATTCAGAAAATTCATGTTTGTATTGATACCCGTATATCTTTTGAATCTTATTTTGAGATGTTTGTATCTCCAGTTAAGTTTGGCTTTGTAATAAACTTTTAAAACTTTTAAGCTTCAGTGGTTCTTTAGAGTGGAGTAAGTCATTAACTGATTAACCTAGTAGTGGATTGCCTTTTACTCAATGACAGGTACCAACGGTTCAGTCGACCTGAGTTGGCATCTAGATCTATAACTATAGGTTAGAAATCCCGCGTTAACAAAAGTTATACTGTTTTGAAAAGTAGACACAATTCTAAATTCAGCAAGGGGTTATTTGTGTAGATCCTTCAAGGTTTCTTTATAGAAACTAACAGTTAAATATAGGAAAAATTGAAAATTAATGGAAAAAACAGCCATTTGTGTCATCGTTTTCACCTGTAACTTCTTTTAATTATGACAGCTGTTTGAAAGCCATATACCATTACATTAACTGGACCTTTCTGGTTCAGGGGATATATAGGACTTGTAGGTTCACCAAGAACCAGACGAACTCAGAGCCAATAACTGAGCAGCGTCTTGCAATGTTCTTTTATTATGTACCGGGTATACAGCAATTATTCTGGGAAAATGTATACATGGAAAAATCAGTATGAAAGACACCTATGTATTTCTGCAATGTGAACAAATTATAGAGTTTAGAAACAGTAGATATTTGCACATTTCCGAAATTGGGTGTACCCATACTAGCATGAGAATTATAGGTCATTTTTCAAAATGACTTCTTTTTTACACAGTCTTTCATTTGGAAGGCAGAAATGCATCAAAAGTCAATAGGTAATAACAGTTGCTCTACAATTCTGTGTTACTCTAAGTCTCCCAAAAAACATGGTCCCTCACTTGGGTGGGTAGGCTGGTGCCTACGGCAGGAAACGGCTCAAAACACAACCTGGACACACCATATTTTCACAATGAAAAATTACCCTTTTTTTGCAAAGTGCCTAGCTATAGTTTTTTAACCCTAGCTCTGCCGGCCCCTAGGGAAACCTAGCAAACCTATCATTTTTTTTAAACTAGACATGCAGGGGAATCCAGGATGGGGTGACTTGACTGGCTCTCACCAGTTTCTGTTACCCAGAATCCCTTGCAAACCTAAAAAATTGACCAAAACACACATTTTCCTCACATTTCTATGGTGGAAAGTTCTGGAATCTGCGTGGATCCACAAAATTCCACCCACCCCGAATTTCCCAGAGTCTTCCAAGAAAAAAGGTACCTCACTTGTGTGGGTAGGTCAAGTACCCGCGTCAGGCAAGTGCCCAAAACCTATTTAGGCAACATCAAAATTACCTATCATAAACCAACCTGGTTTTGCATGGGGAGTCACCTGGGGTTTTGGCCCCAGGCTCAGCGGCCATCTTGGGAAACCTACCAAACCAACACATTTCTGAAAACTAGACACCCGGGGGAGTCCAGCGAGGTATGGCTTGCATGGGTCCCCCAATGTTTTCCTAACCAGAATTCCCTGCAAACCTCAAATTTAGCTAACAAAAATCACTTTTTTCTAAAATTTCTGTGTGGGAAAGTTCTGGATTCTGCCTGGATCCACAAGTTTCCTACCACCCAGTGTTCCACCAGGTCTCCAGATAAAAATGATACCTCACTCACGTAGGTGGGTCAAGTAACCGCGACAGGCAAGGGCCCAAAACCTATTGAGGCAACATCAAAATGACCTATCACAAAACAGCCTGGTTTTGCAAGGGGAGGCACCTGGGGTTTTGGCCCCGGGCTCAGCGGCCATCTTGGGAAACCTACCAAAACCACACATTTCTTAAAACTAGACACGAGGGGAAGTCCAGCGAGGTATGGCTTGCATGGGTCCCCCAACATTTTCCTACCCAGAATCCCCTGCATACCCCAAATATAGCTGAAATCACTTTTTTCTCGAATTTCTGTGTGGGAAAGTACTGGAATCCATGTAGATCCATAAATTTCCTACCACCCAGCATTCCCCCCGGTCTCCCGATAAAAATGATACCTCACTTGTGTGGATAGACATAGTGTCTGCAACAGGAAATGGCCCAAATTGTACTGAGGAGACTTCAAAATTACCTATAACAAAACTACCTGGTTTTTGGGGGGGCACCTGGTTTTTTGGCCCCGGGCTCGGCAGCCATCTAGGGAAACCTACCAAACCCACACATTTCTAGTGGGACAGAAAGGCTTTAATTGTGGCAGGGTGGGGCATATGCATGCCCATGTTGGGGAGCTCCCACCCTAATTAAATTGCGCCAAAGAAATCTCTGGCGTCTTGTGGGCTTTCTGCCCCCTGGGGGGCAGATTGGGGGCTAGTGCCACCATCTTCTCCCCCGGGGGGGTGGGGCAGAAAGGCTGTAATTGTAGTGGAGGCATTGGCATGCCCATTTTGGGCAGCCCCCACCCTACAAAAACATGGCAACAAATCAAATCCCTGGCGTCAAGTGGGCTTTCTGTCCCCCTGGGGGGCATATTGTGGGCTACTGCTGGCAGAAAGGCTGTAATTTTGGCAATCTGGTGGGGGCATTGGCGTGCCCATTTTTGGCAGCCCCCACCCTAAATAAATATGGTGGCAAAAAGAATCCCTGGAGTCAAGAAGGCTTTCTGACCCCCCGGTGCGGAAGACTTTATATGGCCAATTTTATTGGGTGGGAGCAAACGCCCTTGCCCAAGGGGTCGCTCCCCTCTCCCTGGTGCCTTAGTGGGTGGATCCCTATTTGGGGATCGGGCTCCTGGGGCGATCCCCAAACAGGGATCCACTGCTCCTTTCCAATGATACTTCTCCCTTCATTCTACGTGCTCAGGGCGCTGAGATAGTGAAACTAAGATAGTGAAACTGAGATAGTGAAACTGAAATGAGCCTAAAGGCTCATTTCAGTTTTGGTTTCTGTGAAATGACGTCAGCGCGATGTGCGCGCTCATCGTCATTTCACAGAAGCAGGGTGGGGGGCCTCTGGAGCTGGGGATACTCTTCTCCAGCTCCCAAGGCTTTGGCAAAGAAAAAGAAATCCCTCTGGTAGCTGCACCAGAGGGATTTTGTGCCCCAGGGGTCCTCATGATGGAATGGTGCCGTCATGAGGACGAGCGCAGCGGGCGCGCCGATTGCGCGCCTAAGGAAAGCCCGTCTGCGCCCATCCGCGACCGACCGGGACTAGGGGCACCTCATAATACCCAACCTATCCATTACTCTAGGGCCGATCTTATGGAGTGTAACACAAACAATGACCTCCTACTTCTACCAAAGGATACACTCCATCAGCTTTGTAAGCATGGTATCCTGAGCCAAGGCTGTCACCTTTCCACCCGTGCAGCATGTCTGGCCTCGCCCATTCTACCCTCCGATGAGCTCGCTATCTTGTATCTTAACACTCGCTCCCTTGTCAAGCACCAGATGGACATCTTCCTTTTACTAGACACGGAGAAGCCAGACATCCTCCTTCTGGCAGAAACTTGGCTAACCACTACTTCAGCACCCGATATTATAGCAGCACTGCCATCTGACTACTACATTATTCAGGCAGACCGCGATACCGGGAAAGGAGGAGGTGGAGTTGCGGCGATTATCCACTCTAGTTTGAATGTTACCGCTCTTACCTGTATGACCCTAGTCAACACAGATAACCTGGTATTAAAAATCGCTGCTCCCCACATGACTATAGCATGTGTTCTCTTGTACAAACCACTCACTTCAATGCCACTGTTTCCTATGGTTTTTAGTGAACAAGTTGCTAACCTGGCTTTGGATCACACCAGGGTCCTGTTAGTAGGTGATTTTAATTACTGGTATAAAGACCCAGCAGAGGGCTCTCAATCGGCGGAATTGACTGACCTTCTGTCTAACCTCAACTTCAAGCAATTGGTGCTTTCCCCTACCCACGACAAAGGACACATATTAGACCAAGTGTGGTCTAACACCAACTGTGTGTCCTCCCCGCTAACCTTGCCTTGCCTATGGTCAGATCATCTCATCCTTAGATTTAAGATCTGTGTTAAGCATATCAGAACCACTGTGCCAATCGCTGGCAAATTAGCCAGAAACTGGAACGCAATGGATAAGGCCGCTTTCTTACAGTCACTAGCCAATGATGCCCCTTCCTTGGATAATGACATAAACCTGTCTGTTTCCACTATAACCGACTGGCTACAAGCGGCAAGCAATCTTCATGCCCCTTACAAAAGAATTAGACTAGCACGGTGCACAGACACCAACAGATGGTTCTCAGCCGACTTGAAAAGCAGGAAACTGGCCCTCCGGCATCTTGAACGTCTGTGGCGCCGCGATTATGATACTGAGGGAAAAATCAAATATACCAGGGCGAGGAAGGAATACATGAATGCCATCTCTGCAGCGAAGACTGAGTATTTTGCTTCTCGTATCCTAGATTCAACAAACAAATCTAAGGATATTTTTTCTGTCTTTAACGAATTGACCAACTTGGAGAATGTCCGTCCTAAAGTAATCCCTACTCAGTACATGTGTGACTCACTTAACACTTACTTTAGTGACAAAATCACAGATATAAAGTCCAGCATTGCCCAATCAAAGACCCCAATCACGACTGGCATGGCAATCAAGTCCGGTTCTGCCACTCTTACCAACTTTCAACCTATAACTCAGGGCCAGCTGTCGGAACTATTGATGAGAGTTAAATCCGGATCCCCACTGGATGTTTGCCCCCCCTGCATCCTGAAAGAATGCTTCTCCACCTACCCTACCCCTGTACCCGCCCTCCTTAATGACTCCTTCTCGTCGGGCATAGTCCCGTCTGCTTTCAAAGAAGCCACGGTCATACCTCTACTAAAAAAAACCGGGGCTGACCCTGCATGTAAGGCAAATTACAGGCCCATTTCCTTGTTGCCTTATCTGGCAAAAATTCTAGAGGCATACGTGGCGAAAATCCTTTCTAACTTTTTGGAGGAGTCTTCCTGCTTTGACCCCCATCAGGCTGGATTTCGGCCTGCACACTCAACGGAGGCAGTGGTCACCGCGGTGTCGGACACACTCCGAGACTGTGCAGACAGGCGCTCTCCCCAGGCCCTGGTGCTCCTGGATCTGTCGGCCGCGTTCGACACGGTCGACCACAACATCTTGGTCGACCGTGTCGAGCAGGTCAGCGTTCAGGGCATGGCGGCCTGTTGGTTGAGGTCCTTCTTGGAGGACCGCTCCCAGGCAGTGCGCCTGGGGGACCTAACCGGTGTTAAACAGCCTGTCCCATGCGGAGTGCCACAGGGTTCTTCCTTGTCACCTCATCTTTTTAATATATACATACTCCCCCTGATACAAACCTTGAGGGACAAACAGGTGAGAGTATTTAATTATGCAGATGACCTGCAGCTACTCTTCACCATTGACAACTCTGAAAAATCCGTCAGTCACTTCCAGTCAACCATGAGGTTCATTAAATCCTGGATGGATCAAAATCAACTGAATTTAAATCCGGGTAAAACCGAACTGGTACTGACTGGGGATAGTGCTAAGTACTGGGGTCCTCACTATTGGCCCTCTGATCTGGGTCAAGCTCCGCAACCATCACCATCAGCTAAAGCGCTTGGAGTCATTGTGGACAGTGACCTCTCACTAAAGGCACAAGTGGGCCAGGTGGTCTCCAAATGTTTTTACCAGCTGAAAAAAATCAGGAAGGTTCGGCGACTACTAACGCTTGAAGCTATTACCCAGGTTGTGATCGCCACTGTTCTGTCCCATCTGGGCTATGCGAATGCCATCTACTTGGGTCTCCCAAGCTATCTACTCAAGCGTCTCCAGATGGTACAGAACTATGCTGCTAGGATAATCTTGAAGCAACCAAGGTGGCAGGCAGCGACCCCCCCTTCTCAATAAATTGCACTGGCTCCCGATCATACAACGCTGTACCTTCAAAGCAGGCTGTATGATTTTTAAATCACTGCATGGCAGAAGCCCTAAATTCATCAATCAATTGATCACCAGATATGTTCCCTCCCGCAACCTTCGTTCACTCCACCTAGGCCTTCTCCAGACCCCCCCTTTCAAACTTAAACGCTCTGGCGGACGTAGGTTTGCAACACTTGCCCCCTGCTTATGGAACACCTTTCCACTGGAAATCCGGTTCTGCCAAGATTTTCTACCTTTTTCGGAAAGCACTGAAGACCTGGCTTTTCAGACAGGCGTTTTAATCTTCTTCTCTCACCTTCGTTGTGTTACTGTCAAACTTAGCGCCAAGAAACTAATCAGTGTTAGTGCGCTCAATAAATGACTTAATAACATAACATAACATAACATAACATAACATAACATGAGCAAAGGAGCACAGATGCTCATGATGGAACCATTCCATCATGAGCATCGAAGGGGTTAAAGCATGGACAGCTGTAGGTGGCCAGAATGGTAGAAGAGCAAGCACGAACAGAGGGAGGGGTTGAAGGGGTGTGAAAGGAACTACTTCATACTAAATAGGCAGGAAGTTATCAAATGTCTTAATGGCTCCTATTGATGACACATGTAAGTCCGAATGAATGCACTTTACAATTCACTATCGTGCGATAGTGACATATATTACCTACAGCGCTTGGAAACCACAGAAATGCGGCGATAGCAGTATATGACACCTTTTATTATTCATATAGTAATCAAATGAGGCCTTTATGCTGCAACTTAAAAATAAACGATTTAATGATTTGCTCAGAATTCTTTTTGCATAATATGTCTCTGGTAGTCATCCCCGTCTGTAATTCTAGCATTTTATAGGGAAACTCGGAAATAAATGCCAAAAATTAAAGGGCTTATTTACAAGCCCCTTGTGCCGCCAGTGCTCACTTTCTCACATAAAAAAGTGATGCATTGGCAGTGCAAGGGGCTTGTAAATAAGCCTCTAAGGGTCTCATTTACAATTTTTTGGCATAGGGCAGCGAAGCAAGCGCTCCTTCAGTGCTGCCCTGCCTCAAA
This sequence comes from Lissotriton helveticus, assembly GCF_964261635.1. Taxonomy (NCBI): domain Eukaryota; kingdom Metazoa; phylum Chordata; class Amphibia; order Caudata; family Salamandridae; genus Lissotriton; species Lissotriton helveticus. The sequence goes on from NC_136065.1 coordinate 858,105,882, forward strand.
AGAAAAGGGCAGGAATGCGCTGTATCTGTAAGATGCAACACATTCCTATCCTTTCTCCCTGCTCTGGCACTGAAAGGGCTGCCTTGAGTCAATGCAGGCAAGAGCCAACGCAGGCACCCTTGCACCATGGTGTACGGGTGTCTGCGTTGTAGGGATAATTGTTTTTGTGCAGTAAGGGACACCTTCCTTCACAAAAACATTCATACGATACAGCGTATTCCTGTCCTTTCTCTCTCCGCTGACGCTCAAAGGGCTGCCTTGAGCCAACATAGGCACCCTTGCCCCATGGTGCAAAGGTGTCTGGTTGTAGGGAGGATTGTGTCCCTTCCTGCGCAAAAACAATCAACAGAGGTGATTTTCTCTTTCTATGTGTGCTGCATTCAGCAGCACACATAGAAAGAGGAGAAAACAAGGAGAAGCAATATTATTTCTCCTCATTATGTCTCCTGTATGCCTCCCATTGGGAGGCGTAGACTTTTGATGTATTCCCAAGTTCACAGCTTATTATAAATCTGGGAATGTGTTTAATGCCATGGGTGGTACATGGGAAGCACTACCGTAATGCCCATGGCATGCCGCTGTATCGTAATTTGAGGCAAAGCAGCGACTTGCCTTGCAGTGTCTCACTCTATATCTACAAGGCCATGAAAATCCACACAGGGCTTCCATGGCCTTGTAAAAAAAGGCTAAGCCTTGTGCACCACCGGAACATCACAAAAAGTGATGTTCCAGCAGCACACAGGGCTTGTAAATGAGCCTCTAAAAGTTGTAAGTTTCAGGCAACTAGTCATTTCCATAGACTACAATAAAGAAAAGCCACCTGTTATAAGCATGAAAGAGCAGAATCCACTCAGACTAGGACAGGCTTGATAAACACAGATGCACATTAAATTATGAAATACAGGGCATCTAACAGCCTATTTTCTTTCAATGGCACACAAACTGCTAGATCAGCTCATCTTGGTAATGACATAATGTTAGAAATTAGATTTCTGGTGGCTAGGGCATGTGCCTAAGTCAGGCAGAAACCACCACTCTAGTCAGGGCAAGGGAGTTACATGCAAGGGTGGACGTAGTGCCTCTATGCGTAGCTCCACGGAGTTTGAAAACAAACTCAGTGGAGCTATGCTTAGCTCCACTCCGTTCCCTCCCCGCTTTCCCCCTCTCAAATGCTTTAAAATAATAAAAAGAAGGCACTTACCTGTGTTTCTGCTGCCTCAACCTGCCTGGCCGCTGTCCTTCCTGCTTTTCACCGCCTCGCGCCCTCGCATGTGCACTCGCAAGACTTACAACGTAGTGTTTGTTTATGAAAAAGGATGCGAGAGGAGCAGGAAGGAGTGCGGCCAGGCAGGAGAGGCAACAGAAACACAGGTAAGAGCCTTTTTACAATTATTTTTAAAGTATTTGGAAGAGGGGAGGGAGTGGCTAACTCCGCTCCGCCATGGAGGTGGAGTTTTGCCTACCTCAGCATTCACCACGGAGTGCGGAGTAGGCAAATCTCCACAAACTCCGCTGGCAGAGCAGAGTTACCCACCCAGGGTTAGATACATGCTGAAGATAACACCTGCTCACCCCCTTGGCAGCTGGCAGAGCAGTCAGGCTTATCCCGGAGACAATTTGTAAAGCATTTGCGCAACACACTCACACAGCAGCGACACACTAGGCACACCATAAAAGAAACTCCACACAAGGTTATGTAAAAATAGCCTTAGTATTATCCATAAAATACATTAGAACATAATCACGTATATGCACTGTGCCACCTGGCACTTTGGCATTACTTTACATGGATTACATGCACCACAGGGCAAATCAGGCCACTGTCATAACATCACAACTCACAGTTAGTGAAGACAACCAGTAACTACTGGTAAGGGTATACTTAGCATGAACACATTAGGCATAAATCATCAGTAGCAGTACACAGCATACAATCACAGGTGCACCTTAGTATACACTTGCAGCAGCCCCAGGTATCATAGACCCATCATGCCCCCATTAGACATAGACAAATCGTCATAGTAAACACTCATGGTGTGCGCAGGTCGTGGAAAGAATCTCCCAGAACATAATCACATCAGGGCTCCCCCACCTCGTCCTGTGAGGCAATACATCTCCACTTCCAGGAGTCTCAGCTCCCTCCCTTCAGGAAGTGTAGAAATGTTGTGGTGCTTCCAAATCCGAGAGGGGGGCCCTACTGGGCTTGCCCTGTGATGGCACTAAACAGAATCACTCCCGGCAACAATCAAATGTGTAGCTGCCCGCGGCCCTGCGGCGCAGCTGTGCAATGACGGAAATGCAGGGATAATGTCAGTGCTACTTTACACCCAAGCAAGACTTGCCAATGGCCCCCCGGGCCGAAAAACCACAGCGCGGCCATGGACAATAGGCACTCCGGTCCCAAGGAACTCACCCGGTCTCCTCGGGGACGGTTTCACTGGCCCTGTGAAGTTCGCTGCACACCCCAGGCCTCTGGCAGCTCACTCTGGGTGGCTGAACCTCCCCCGCTGGGAAAACGGGGCTGGCCCTTCTCTACGGAGCGAAGTCTCAGGCGGCCTGACTCCTCTCGTGGCAGTGGGCCCACCCACAACCAGGCGTAGACCTCATCTGACTTCTGGCATCCTTTCTTTTTCTTGCTGGCCTTGCCCACGGTCAGGCTCCTTCCGCCTGACGTAGAAGGAATTCCCGGGCCGGGATTCCTAGTTACTTGGACACAGCTTCACCCCGCACTGCCCCTCAGAGTCAGGTGCACTACAGTGCTCACTGGAGAACACTTGGGGCACGACTATGGAGTAGGGTGCAGGCAGGCAGGCCAGTACATCAGGATCTCCTAGGAAGGTTGCAGTCCTTCCAGTAGTCCGGTAGGCCCAAGATCAGCACACCAAGTAAGTCCAAGTGGCAGTTTCTTCTGCCCAACAACTCCTTGTCACCAGTCCCATACAAGCCCCAATAGCTTCAGTTCCCCAGACATGGGGTCACAGCTCCAATATTTATAGTACCAAGTGCCTTTGTTCTTCCCACTGGCACAGGGCTCTGTGCCCAGCCCAAACTAGTTCTGGGGGGCACTTACACATATCTTTTCAAGTACACAACCACCTCTATTGTCAGAGTAGACCCTGGCCCCAGACACACGACAGGGGTGCAAAGCCATCATTGTTGAAAGCAGGCACATTCCTATTCATGTTCAGGTGCTACTCCTCCCACTACTCCACATGCAGATCAGGACTATTGAGCGTAGCGTTGACTCACCCAGACTCTATGAAGCCACTGCACCTCCCCATCCCTTGTCACTCCAAGGCCAGACAGTCAATACACAACAAGCAGGCACAAAGACACATAGCACACAAAAAAATGCCCACTTCTAAAAGTGGCATTTCTAAAATAGTGGCATTTCTAAAATAGTGATAATAAATCAGTGAATACCAGTACGCAACATTTATCACCACTATTCCAAACATACCAAACTAGATCACGCTACTCCTCTCATGTCAGGAATTACAACTGAAGCACATATCAGGGAATCCCTAATACATTCCTTTTAGAAGGCTGCCTCACAACAGTGAGAAACCAAATAGGCTGTTTGTCACTACCAGCACGTGCCACACAGTTAAGGCACATGTCCTACCTTTTACCTACACCGCACTCTGCCCATAGGGCCAGCTAGGGCCTACCCTAGGGGTGACTGATATGTACTAAAAGGGGAGTCACAGACGTGGCAACCACTTTATGTGCCATGTCACATCGGCAGTAAACTGCGCATGCAGGCCCTGCAATGGCAAAGGCCTGAAACAGGTTTGAAAGGCTACTTTGGTGGGTGGCAAAAGCATTGCTTCAAGCCTACCAATAGCATTTAATTTACTGGCCCTGGGTATATGAGATACCACTTTTCAAGGGACTGATAGGTAAATTAAATATGCCAAACAGGTGTAGACCAATCTTACCAAGTTTACTATGGAGAGAGCATGCACTTTAGCACTGAACAGCAGTGATAAAGTGCCCAGAGTCCTAAAACCACCAACAACAGGTCAGACAAAATACCGGAGGAAGGCAAAAAGTTCTGGATGAGCCTGCAAAAAGGCCAAGTCCAACACATCATAGTAGTGAATTAGTAGCATAATGAATTCTGGTGCAATGTCACCTAGACCAGAGGAGCATGGTAGCGCTTTTAAATAATCAAAACATAAGGTGCAGTTTGACCAAGACCCAAGTGCCTCCGACCAGTGAGATTCTACCTAAAAGGCTAAACAAAACCTAAACATTACATAAAATCAGTCTGCTTTTAGCTGAACATCAGAAAGATTGGCTATGAAGCCCTATTTCTATGGAGACAGATTGCTTAAAAACACACCACTTGCAAAAACTACACCTACTGGTTCTCATAACTGAATAATTTGTTCAGTTCATTTTATAAACATAATAGAAGTTTGCACAATATTGAAATGTATGTTTTCAGAACGCCTTTATCGTTTAAGCAACAATGCACATTGTTCACACACTCTGTTAGCTTTATTTGCTGTTGTTGCTCCACCTACCACAATGCAGATCAATGAAAGTGGCAGTCTGCTGGTTGCCATGTAAATGGATATTCCTTACACGCGAACAGCTGGGATTCAGTGAGAGGTGCTAGATGAGAGTGCAACGCAGAGCTTAGAAATTGAATCAGTGCTGCAAAGCGCTATATAAAGTAATATAGTTAGAGACATATCTACTAGCCCAGTTGTATCGCTCATCAACCATGCAACATGGTGCAAGACTGTCGCAACTCATAAATGTGATTTATAACACCACACAAGGCCACCTTGCATGGCCATGAGTGTCTTCATAAATCTTGAGTACCTCAATGCATCTCAATTCGCTGAATTGCCTTACTCTGCACCAGGAAGGCGTTTCATGGGTGTTGCATGGATGTTCCCATGCAACATCCATGGATGTTGATGTATTCACAGATTTATCCAGAATGGGCAGACCTGGGAATGCACCATAAACCTACACCCTGCAAGTGAGGCATAACAAGGAGAAATACCTTTATTCCACCTCTTTGTTTCCTCTTTCTATTTGTGCTGCATTTTGCAAAACACAGAGAAAGAGGAAAAAGCCCCAGGGGATTGTTTTTGTGCAGGAAGGTGCTCCTCCCTGCACAAAACCAATCCATTTTACAATGTAGGCAACCTTCTACCATGGTGCAAGGGTGCCTGCGTTGGCACTAGGGAGCCAAAACGGCACCTGCACAGGGTAAAAGGCAGGAATGCACCGTATTCTTTTAAATACAGCACATTGCTGCCCTTTCTCTGTCACTCAGTGCACCGCATGACAATCCCATAAATCTGGCCCTAAGTCCCTTTCCCTCGCTTCTTGTAACGGAGCCTCGTCGCACCATTTTCTGGTCTTGTACGATTACTTCATACAGCACTTGTGTAAAATAGATGGCGGGAGCTGACTAATAGACTGTGCACAGAAACGGAGCGGCTGTAGATCTCATGCCACAGAGATTCAGATCAGCCACAAACATGATGAATGGCTTTCCAAGGCTAACTGAAGATTAATATTATTGAGTGCAGGCCTCTTTAATCGGATTTCTGTAGGTGTAAACTGTTTTGTTGAAAGTCCTTACACAAAGTGGGAAAAAGGAACAAAAATCCTTATTTTAGTGGCATATGTGCCGTTTATGAATCGCAGACAAGCCTCCTAACTTTTGAAGGAGATGTTAGAGCAACGATCTCTACAGCATCAACATCTGTTTACGGTGCAAGGTTGGTGTATGGGAGTGCCAGAGAGGGAATGGGGGGGTGGTGCACAGAGGAGAGGGGAGTCGGGGAGGACAGGAAAGCAATATGAGGAAGGGTGGGGAGGGCGGTTTGGGCAAAACCAGGGGTGGTAGGAGGGAGTTGGGAAAAACACATTCTGTGGGCTTGGGTGGACCGACTGCACTTAAGGAGTTCCTTTGTAAAAGTAAATAAAAAGTATATTGGGAAGCATGTGGCCAGTGGAAGGACTCTGGCCACAAGAATCAGTACTTGGTCCAAGCTCCAGGACGTGGACAAGGGCTCCGAGCCCAAGAGGATGGAGCCAGGAGTAGGGCTGGCCAATAGGAAGCGAGGAAATTAGAGTTACATGGGAGCCAACCAATGGAAAATAAAGGTAAGTAATGGGTGCACTCTGAGCTCCCTTTAAGATTTTTTTTTAATTATTCACAAGAGATTTATTTCGCAAGCACTGTGCAGACAAAACCTATAAAGGAATAAAAGTCTTCATAAGAAAAATACATTTCTCAAGGGCTTACAGAGGCCACAGATAATTACATTATATGTATGCAACTTTAAATACTCTACATCACCTTATCACTGACCTTGGTTGGAAGAAAGGATGTGCATGATGAGTAGCTCAAGCTTAAGAAATTCAATTAATTGCCCCCTGTGAATTTATGGTAAGTGAGACTCCTCTAAGTGAATATTCGCCTCATCCTGTTCAGACATTCTGGGGCAGATTTTCAAGCCCCTTGCGCGGCCAGTACGTCACTTTTTGTGATGCACTGGCAGCGCATTTCTTTGCCCCATATTTACAAGGACAGGAAAAGCCACTCTGCGTGGCTTTTCCTGTCCTTGTAAATATTGCCCCTTTACACACAGCACTTTGCATGAACGGGCGTTCCATGGGTGTTGCTGTGGATGTTACCTAGCAACACCCATGGAACAAGACACATTTCCAGATTTACGAGAAATCATAAACCTGGAAATGCGTCAGTTTGCTACGATGGCGTAGCCAGGTGCAACAAGGAGAAATGTTTTCATTTCTCCTCGTTGTTTCCTCTTTCAATGCATGCTGCATTCTACAGCACACATTTAATGAGGAAAATGCCTATAGTGATTGTTTTGTGTAAGAAGGTGCTCCTTCCTGCACAAAAACAATGTCCCCATGGCGCAGGCAGCTGTTTATGCGCCAGCGCAGGGCAGAGCATAGGAATGCAACATATCATTGTAAATATGTCGCATTCCTGTGCTCTGAAGGTGCCGTGCTGCGACACTTTCCTGTAGGTCCGCCACCCTGTTCTTCAAGGTATTCTTCTTTTTAGAGGATAGTCTATTTACAGGAGCTAGATAACCATCGAGGAACTGGTTTAATAATCTGCCCAAAAGGCTAAGGGACTCCCAACAGGAGAACAAGAACACCATTGAACAGCAGACAGGTGGCAACAATGCAGATTTCTAAGGCTTTCTTTGATATGTGCACTGCAACAGACAAGTGGGCAACTCTGCGTGAGACCATGTTACAATAGCCTTCAGATTTTCCAGGATTCACGCCCACTGTGGCTTAATCCTATTGGCTTTGGACAACCTGAAGATCAAACCTCAGCCTCTTTATGCCCCATTTCCCTTGAAAAAAAATGTCTCCAAATAAAAGCCATTTCAGAATTTACTAATCTCATGCCATTTAGGATCACCAAATTATCCTTCAACTATAAGTATGGGAAAATAAAAAAGAGATGGAGGGAATATATCAAATCCAGGATTTAAAGTCCATTACATAGGCATATTTACAAAATTGCAAAACATTCCTGAAGCACAATTATTTCCATTTTGTGAATCTTTCACGGGTTTGTCAAAAAAGGTACCAGGAGGTAGCCATAAAAATTAAAACTAAGAGGGACAAAGAAGAAGGACAAAAGGCCAAATCCCTTAAACTTTCTTTCATGAATGATAAGAATCAGGGAAGCTAAGAAGAAACGTGACTACATTTGCTTAAGTTGGTAGTTATGCCTGCATACTGTGAAAAGAGATACCACATCATTTTTAAAAGAGATCCAACCATTTTTTGATTTGGCACCTACATCCAAAGAATGGTCAGGAGAAGGAAATTGAGGATATTTTAGTTATACAAATCTCATGTGATATATAACGCCCCTGTCCATCCACGTACAGGGAGAGAAAGACACTTCTTCAATTTTCGTCTTTGTATTTGGCTAATGCCAAAATATTGACCTATTTATGTTGACCTTAAAAGCCCCTTAATTTCCAATGGCTTCAATTTCCTGTCTCACTACATGAAGAGATATGCGGTACATGTATATATATTGTCTGTAAACAATTGTCCTTGATGGAGGTATCAGTTTCGTTCTTAAGCAAAGGAGTGGCATGACTGTAACAAAGAAGAGAGGAGCGAGAAGGTAAAACCAGTGGCGGCTGGCATGGCTGGCAGGTGGCGAGGCGGGCACGGGGGTCGCAAAGGGGCAGTCGCAGGAGTGGGTGCCACAGGGGGGTCACGCGGGTGGGAATAATAAAAGCATATTTTGAGGCCGGGTCCCGCGTCTCTGCTCCCGCTCTCCTGCCTCCGACTCCAGGAACCGGAAGCAGGCAGCCAGGCTCCCTCCCCTAAGCCAATCATAACGCTGCAATCTAGCATTGTGATTTGTCTGAGCACCGTGACACAGCGCTCAGCCAGAGGCTGGAGGGGTGGGCATGTTCTCCATGCAGGCTGTATTGCAGCCCACATGGAGAACGGGGAAAGTATGCATTGCATGACTGGTTTAGACGGCCCGAGAGGGCCGACCAAACGGTCACTGCGCACTTAGGATTGGGAAAACCACTCCTCTCCTGTTCCGAGAGTAGAGCTACCCCACCCGCCCACAAAGCAGCAGGACACAAAGCATAAAATAATAATAACTCTAAGTTGTTATAATGTTATGTTTCTTCTTGGAACTGCTTAAAAGCCGTGCAGCGATGCTCTTCCACCATATCGGAGGAGCCGCCACTTTGTACAACATTGCCCTTTCGCTCTATTGAGGGGAAGATGAAGAGGAGAAAACTCCTTTTTGCATAATTGTACTTCTGAATACTGACCCTGACAATATTGTAGTAGAAGAATATCGAGAGAAAAAATAAGGCTAACAGTGTGTGTCATGATGAGCTACCCACATTCCTGGTGGTCTTGTGTCACCCTCATCACAATAAATACTTCTCTTAGAGTCCAATAATCCTGGGGGAATTAAGATTCTACGCACAGGCAGGGGCATGCAGGTCCTCGTGCATCTATGAGTGCTCAATGGCTTGTGTGTGTGCTGCAGAGATCTCTGGGTAATGCTCAAATGGCAATTTTAGATCTTTAAAGTCTATTGTTTCATCCATCTGAGGCTGATGCAATGATATTGAGATCTGTCCAATTAAGATGCCCTTAACTTCCTTCCTCGGCTTAGAGGAAAATGTGATAAGGTGGAAAAACCTTACCAATTCATATTTTGAAGAAATGGCTTCATTATAGTCGCTGTCTCAATCCCGTTAGCAGCTAACAGCAGTGGCTCTCCAATTCGGCACTGATTTCGAAGCAATTATTTCAATGTATTCTGAGGATGTAGTTCTTGTTTTCCAAGTGGTCAAACAGTGCTAAAATTCGTAAAGAGAACAAGACACTCTTCAGTGATAGCTTGTGGTCTCTTTCAAATTATAGCAGGGAAGGCTCTGAGCACAAAATGCTGTGAGAAAGTTAGGATTTGTATACATCACCAATCTGCATTATTACCTTTATAGAATGGGCTCTACTCGTCCAAACGATGCAATGGTTGTCATACATGAGATGTCTACACTTCAGCGCCTATGAATAGCATCATTTGTTGCTACTATTATGGTGTACTTTTGGTGGGAATGAAGTTGTGAAGTTGGACAACTTCACGTTATATTTTTTAAACTACGCAAAGCTTGCGAATTGCGTTGCTGTTTTGAGAGGACATCTTTAGCTCCCCCTTCTAACTAGAAGAAAACTTTTCCCACTGGGGCATTATATTGAATTTTCAAGACTGCCCCAATAGGCCATGGCTCCTCGTACTCTGATTTAACCGAGTTTGTGAGGGTTGCCATCATGGGTTTCCGTTTGTAATGGGATTTGGTGTTTCAGGGAAGAGTCATTACCGACAGCAAGGGTACAGTTAAAATGAGTGTATCAGATGCAGTGGCTGCCCAACCCAGCTAATAGTTGTGTCCTGGCAGGTCTTGAGGCATTTCAGACCACTTTCCAGGTGTTACATGCATTCTATGTGACTGATTTCCTTTCAATCAGTTCCGGCTTTTTGTCCAACAGTTCTGGCAAGGAGCAGTACTACAAGTCCCAGAAAGCAATGCGATTAAGGCTAAAAGAAGACATTACTGGCTATTCACGAAGGTAGGGGGAAGAGGCAACTCTGATATTTTTAGCCAACCCTCCCTCTGGGGTTTCACCTTTCTAAGAGAAAAATACCGGTTATTTGTTCTTGTTTTAAAAGTCTGTTTTAAAATTCTGAATAGGCCTGGAAGGAACACTTAAACAGGACTTTAGAAACCTATCTGTATTCATTGGTAACATGCCTTTTCTGTCTTTGTTTATTTAATATTTAGCACGATCTTTAGCACTGCTCTAGAACACATTTTTAAGGGCTTTCTTCATATATTTGCTGTTTGAAGTATGTACCAGCTTTTGGTGATTTTCCTAATTCTTGTAGTGCCAGGACATTAAAATACTGGTCATGCCGGTAGAAAACCACCACTTGGGAACGCTATCTCACTCTGAAATACAACCACGTCTCAACTAGCTATACCGGACACTGGGCATTTTCCCAGTGGGCTAGCAGGATGGGGGATAGTTTTACTGCTAGTGGGGGCTGAATTTGTTTTGTGAGGGCTGGGCCAGCTGCATTTCTTGCCTGCAGTGCTTCAGCATTTACCAAACAATAAACAACTCATGGTTTTAAAGGGAGGCGGTCAGACAGCGCTTCCTTCAGAACCATTGGCTGGTTCTTGTCTCATGCAGGGTTGCCAGAATCAGCACTGCCCTTACGGGGATAGGGGTGGGCGGGGCTGCTGTTGCTTGGTTCACGGAGTGCAGTACATATATGATAAAGACTCTTCAATATTCAGATCAGTGTATTTCTGTATTATGTGACTGTTGCAACCCATTTCAGTTTGTTATTAAATTATACCATTTCATTGAGTGACAATTGTTTGAAGTGATTCCAATCATGAACATGACATTCATGACCCCCTTGCCCCCCACCAGCACTCACCTGACGCCGATACTATTAGTGAACCAAGTGAAAGGTCAGATGCCTTTTGCCCTCTAAAAGTTCCGTAGGTTATAACTCTAGATAGAGTAAAATTTGAATCTTTTGGTTTTGTGCAGTGGACACCATGCACTAATATATTACTAGGTTTTCCCCTATGATGATGGAAGAAAAAGAGCCTCAGTGGAAAAAGTCATTGTCGGGAATGTAATATGTGTTGAAATGGAAGCCAGAATAGATGCAAGGTTTCTCAGTTTCATGTTGTGCAATTTAGCCACTATATGATTATCTCTTTCTCCCATTTCAGACAAAGGCTTAATGTTTATGGAGCCTGATTTACAAAGGTAAAGTGAGACGAAAGTCTAACTTTATGACTTTCAGTATTCCCAAAGGGCATTTTCTACTCGTTAATGCCCTTTGTGAATGCTGAATGTCGTACGTTCTACATTCGGTATTCACAAAGGGCATTTACAAGTAGTAAATGCCCTTTGTGACTACCGAAAGTTGCTAAGTTAGACTTTCGTCTAACTTTACCTTTGTGAATTGGACCCACTGTGTTTATTTCTTCAAAGTACTAAATCAGTGCTCTGTGTTAAATACATCCAGCCTATGAATGTTTCACAAAGATTGGTGGGGACAGTGTTTTGGGAGAGTGATAGTTCAATGCATAAGCTAAAATGAAAATCATAGATCGCACACTTGGTCAGTACATTGAAATAATTTGCTCCAAGTAGCTAAAAGTCTTTATTCGTTGTCCTCCATTCTTGAATTAATGAATCCATCCACTCCTAACCCATTCAAATATTCATTCATTCATTATGTGAGCCATGTTTCCATTCTCCAACCATCCATTCATTCAACGATTGGGCAGGATTCTATAATGAAAAACGTGTTGTAAAACGAATTAAAAATTTTCAAATATATCTTGGGGGAAGAGCCCATTCCTAAAGTCCCCTTGCGGTGGCCATACTTGTGCACCAAACTTGCTTGCTGTGTGCAGTATTAGGGCTGGTTTACCAACATTTGCAAGGCCTGCTTTTGGTTACCAGTCCAGTCTAGATAGATGCAACTAAGGGGTTGATTATGATGTCGTTCGGAAAGGCTCCAAACTGCATACGGGTCCTCCGAATTCGATTCAGAAACTTTGTTTTCAACCGACTCGGAAACACTTCTGAACAACCAAGTATGATGTTTGGAATCTGTTTGGACTGTCCGACTCGTTTCCGAATGGCATTCGGAGTAACCGAGTCATTCGGAGGCGACTCGTACAGGTCTACAGACCGCATTTCCAAACAAGCGATTAGGATGTCGGATTCGGACAGCCTTTCCGAATCGGTTGTTCCGACAGGGAACGGTTGTCAGAAGCTGACTTTGGGGGCCCAATCAGGCCCGTGAGGGTACCCATGGGTCCCACTTTTCCAACCATGCACAATGTGGCAGGCACCTTGGAGTGCCAGCCACGGGATGCATGATTTTCCCCAACCACCACTTACTTCAGTGGGAGCCTGTGTATCCGGTCAGAACACGTGCTCCTATTGAAGTCAATGGGAGTCGTATGAACGGTGTTGGGAACCATTGTAAATGGTCGGACGGACTCCCAGAATTTGATTAGGTCGGAAACCATTCTGAAACCGATCCAGTCGGAATGCTTTCTGAACGACATTGTAATCGACCCCTAAGTGTTTGATAATTGCTTCGTTTTGTAGAGAGGGCTGGGAAAGGTCAAGATTTTATTTGTAAATGCTTGTAACTTGTAATCCTTTCATGATTCACTTTGGGGAGCTATCGAGTGTCACAGACATGATGAATGCATCAATTGAACTCTGATGACACTCTCGTTTTATGAAAGTCAAGCATTAGAGTGCTCTACAACCTTAAAAAGATTTGTTTTTTAAAGAAAACTCCCAGTTAGGAGAATAAAGTTTGAGTAGCAGTTTGTCCACAAATCATTAGGGCAATTGATTGATTATCGAATGGAAGTTCCCTACATTAAACAATACATATAAGACTCAGTGCACCAAACAGGTGATGTTTGTACGACAAACCTTTGCTCAATTCAGATGATAATCAGAAAAACAAAGCTTACTTATAAGAGACTCAGAAGCTGGTCTGGATTTGGTTGGTTCATAGATTACAGCATTTTCTGCCATATTTTGTTTTTGCATGATAATTAGTGTCACTATTCTGTTATGCTATCATTTCATTATTCACTGAGATTTCTTTGTTGTGTATGTATTTTATGCACTAACAACTGCAAACCAGCTGTACTTTCGAAAATCTGCCTCTTCTGCATTTTCATCCTGGAGTTTTTGCTTTTATCTGTATCCTATTTTAACAGGTATTAGGACTCTCAGCACTGGGGCACTGATTTTCAGCACCACGGCGTGTGTGCTGTAGCTCCACTATGGCACTGGTAAAATTGGTTGCACCAAATTAGCTTATTTAACTTTTCTGTAAAGCGATGGTAAATGCTACAGAAAATGCACAAATGCATTGGAAGTTAAATATCATATGTGCGGTGCCATGTATATTTACACCACCCACATATCTGCAAAGTAAATGACTACCAGGAGCACCCCTGTTTCCTGGCTGTGCTGCAGTTAGTTAGTATTACAGTGACACGGGAAAGGGAAAAGTGCATTTGCCATGTACCAATATCTTTTGTTATATACTACATAAGTCACTTCTAAAGTGTGCCTTGTAAGCTCACAGGGCTGTGCGCTTAATATATGAACATGTAAGATACTCCATATTGAAACTAAGAGCGCCCTCATAGTGAAATTACACAAAAAGATGTTTTCACTTTGTAATTAAGGGTAGACTTTCCAGTCCTAGATGTAAACAAAATGCTTATTTTGTGTCTGTGCTTGGGAAACACTAGCAAAAGGATTCAAAGTCATTGTCGACTTAGTTTTAAAAATATAATGCAATGCCAAAAGTAGATGCTTGACAACTGTAGTGGAAAATGTTACTTTTCATAAGTGTACATTTTGCTGCCGAAGAGAAAACTGGTTAAGAACCATTTTGCCTTGCAGCTCCACTCAAGAGCCTCAAGAAACATTTTGGGCTGGGGGTTAATGATCATACTCCTGCAGGACAATGGCTTCACATTTTAACCCTAAAGTCAGGGTGTGTTGTCAACATCTTGCCACCGCACAGGTATTATCCATCCTGGAAAGGGGACATAAATAGTGGAAATATTATGAACAAAAATATTAGGTTGAGTTGGTGGAAATTCTCCAACCGCTGGCTAGAGCAAAGGAAGGCTGGCATTGTACCACCACCCCCTTACTATACTCCCAAAACTGGAAAGATAACATCTGAAGAATAAAGACTCTGCTAGAAAAACAGAACACAAGGACCCCAGGCTCCTGCCAGCACCCATGAGCAAGAACTGCTCACCAAGGGTCAAGTGGGTGGCCTCCTGTTTGCCTTCTTTAAGAACATAAAAAGCAGAAAGACTCCTCATTGCATCAAGGTTCATCTAGCCACTAAGGACTGGACCTTGAAAAAACCATGGCTGGAGGGAAGTCTGGAGTCTGGAAGCCTACCCTTAGTGAGTACAGGAAAACAGCAGGAGTGAGCAGGTGTAACTTTGGAGAAAAGCAGTCTTAGTACATTTTTCCACCTCGGGAGGACAGAGACAAAGTGCTGTAGTTTGCCCAAGCGGCCAAGAAAACCAGGTTCATTCCACTCAGAGACTTTTGATGTGCCAAAAACTGGTTCAGTTGGCCCACCTCGTAAAGGTATCTGGTCTCATCAAGCCATGCTCTGTTTCAGTTTCCAGCCTTGCCTCAGTGATGGAATTTGAGAACCCAAAAATCTTTATCTGCAGTGAGGCATCAAATGTTTCCCAGATGCTAAGAGATCTTGCAGCCAGAAAAAACAGCATTGTCTTACTACTTTTGACGCCAAAACTAATGGCTTCAGCGGAAGCCCAACAAAGACATATCTGAATTCAAGGGACCCACTCTGGCTTCAGCCTTGGAGCTTGCCCTGCTGTAAGACTGCTTTGACCTCCAAAGGGTAGACTAGCTACCATGGTAAAAACTTTGACCAGGATGACCCACATTGTGTATCTGACCTTACTTCCACCCAGTCTGCCTGAAATAACACCTAGGACCAGTCAACCATGAATTCATATTTTGCATTGGCCCTTTACCTTTTTTGGGCGTTTTTTGCCTTCAATTTATTTAAATCTTTTCTCCGATTGCCTTCATTCGATTTTGATGTGTGTTTGATGTTCATGCTGTAGGTCTGTGGTTTGTGTCGTCAGATGGACGTAGTGTGTACTTGTATATTAGTGGTATGCTTGCTGTGACTGTTACACTTTTTCTTGTGGTCTGGTTTGCATAGAGAAATATGATGTGTAGCATGGTGATTTTAATTGTATTTTGTGTTGTATGTGTTGAAGTTGAGGCTTGGTATGCATAAACTAACTTACCTCTGTTCAGAGCTTATTCAGCATATTAGCATTTTCTTCCTGTTATTCATCTTTGCCATGGTGGTTGGGCTTTCATGGTAAACCAGTTGCTTACTTCATGTTCATTGTTTTTTTTTTAAATGGCGCCCATATCATATGCTCTGAAACTGATGAGATGTGATTTGGCTATGTAGGACAGAATGACCCAGGGGGCAGGCATACATATAACACAAGGACACAGAAATCTTTTACAGAGGAGGTGAAAGAGTAAGGACCCCATGGACCTACTGACCACGTGAGTCTGAATAAGTGTATTATATAATCACATCAACCCTTGCCGATCATACTAGATATCCAAGCACGCATCTACAGTAACAGCATGAAAAAACCAGCCCTTCCTCATGTGATACATCTCTTAGCGTTATGTTTTCTACAAGTGGGTCTTTCCAAAGCATCGGAAGGCTATAGCATCTTACCTATCTTAGTTAACATTTTCAAGGATACTGACACATTTTAGAAACAATGCTTTTTCCTATTCATAAAGTTCTCTTTAAATCTTCCTGATTGTAATGCTGCAAAATGAAGGATTTTTTAAAGCAGTGGTTCTTAACCTTTTGACTTCTGTGAACCCCCATTTATTCATTACTGGAATCCGGGACCCCCACTGAATCATTATTGGAATTTGAGGGCTCCCAACTGGCTCGTTATTGGAATCCGTGGCCCCCGGCCTAAGCAATTTTTGATAAATTGAACTGCAAAACAACAGATACAATTACAAAACAAGCATTTATCAAACAAATGCACATTTAATGAATTCATTCATTTAATTCATGAACAAATATAAACAAATTAAGCGTTTTAATTGTAACGGGAAGATTGGAGCTTTTCTAAATTCAATTGAGGACACCCATATTCCATACTATATATTCTCTTTGATTCCAGGAATCAATCTGAAGATACCAATTTATTTTAGCATCCAATTTAAAATTCCTTCACATTTTCAGAACGTTTTGAAAATGCTCAGTTAAAATTGTTGCAACTGTATTTATATACACTTCGTAATTCTGTTAATATTATTTAATTTTCTAAGCAGTGGCAGAACCCCTGAGCAGGTGTCGTAGACCCGCACCGGTCCCCTGACCACAGGTTACGAACCCCTGTTTTAATGTATTTTCCACATTTGATAGCACCTACTGAATGCACACAAGTATGAATCGTCATACCAAAAAGCCAGAATCATGTGTTCCACAGCAGAAAAGATATCCAGCTGCTGTCTAATGCAGGCTTGATGGTGACTAATTGTTATGAAAGATTCCCTGACACATGACGTGATTTACATATTTTATGAAGTAGCAGCATTCTATAAATCGCGTGAAGCCTGCAGCTTCAGGAGGACCAGTTATTTGGGAAGTACTGCTACTGCACAAGAATTGAATGAGGTTATATCAGTGGTAAAGAACGCACAACATTACCTTGTGGTCAATGGCGTAACAAAACCTAAGGGAGGCCCTTGCAAGGTAAGGTGAGAGGGGCCTGATTTCCTGATTTTCATTGCTTTTGCCCACTACCCAGCAACATACCACAATTTTTGGAAAAAAATGCTGTTAAAAACCATTAAATATTGTAACGAAAAACAGGGGCCTCGTTTACTAACACCTTGTGGCACTTTTGCGCTGCTGGAGTATCACTTTTTTGACGCTCCGGTGGCTTTTTATGGCCTTGTAAATATGTGCCCTTTTCACGCAGAACACTGTGTGAAATGGGGCGTTCCATGGGTGTTGCTGTGGGTGCTCCCACGCAACTCCTATGGAATCTGATGCATTCCCAGATTTACAAGGAATTGTAAATCTGGGAATGCGCCAGATTCTAACGCTACCCCAGGGGTGGCATTAAGGAGGCGCAACGAGGAGAAATATCCTTACTTCGCCTCATTTCTTTTTTCTCTTTCAATATGTGCTGCATTCTGCAGCACACATAAAAAGAGGAAAACACCTCATGTGATTGTTTTTTTTCAGGAAGGTATTCCCTCCTGCACAAAAACAATCACCCCTACAAGGCATACACCTTTGCACTGTGGCGTAAGGGTGCCTGGGTTGGCGCATGGCAACCAATTGTGCGCCAGCACAGGGGAAAAGGGCCGGAATGCGCCGTACCTCAAAGATGTAGCGTATTCCAGCCCTTTTCTTTTGATACAGCACAACAAGATTCCTTGCGACACTGCCCTGCGCCAAATCCTCTTAAATAAGGCCCTTAGTATTCTAAATCAACTTCTCACTACCAACCTGTACTTGTTCTCTATAATCAGACTTCAGGGTGATCCACTACTGCTTCAGAGACTGGCAGTCCATAGAGCAGGACTACCTACGCATTACCACCCTGGGATTTCGCCCTCTATCATCTTAGGGTGGGCTAGATGTGAAAATAAAGAAAGCATCCACCATCCCATGCAGTGCACATGTAGATTCTTATAATGCCTTATATAAGGATAGGTACGTAGTAAACACATATTCAACAACCCTAAGGAGTGTCTAATATGTGGCCAGAATGGTTAGATCCATGCCATGTTATAAGGAAAATAACAAAAGATAAATGTGCATACAGTGGATCCAAATGGAACTAGTTTATATAAGCATTTGGTATGCTGAAACTATGACAGTGATGCAGCCCTCCTTGCACTAGGACAGACACCCCTGTGACACATGGTTACTATTAGTTACTTTGCGTCTAGTTTGAGAATATTCTTTGTTGGACTTTGACACAGAAAGGGTATCCTAATTCTAGCCAAATTGGCGTCTGGGTGAGAGCAAAAGGTGATTTCCATGGAAACTATTACACCCTGAGAAGGTTCTTAAACATAACTACATTTCTCTGGAAGCATGAAGAAATACATTTATATGTATCCATAGTATTACCACACTGCAGTGTAACTGACATTAGAAAAGAGACCTGGTCAGGCAATTTTTGTTAGGACAAGAAAATGCAAACTTTCTAAAAGTGCCATTTTCAGAAATGTGACTTAAAATCCGACTTTCTCATTAAAGAGAGATTAAAATTAAAATTCCTTTGAGTGCTAACCTTATATGTCCACCTGTTCCTAGTTATCACTTATTAAAAGTAATAAGGTAACACAATGTTATCCTATGTAAGAGGGAGGCCTTGCACTTATGAAGAGCAAATTTAAGAGTTTTTCACGGTGAACAACCTTTACAACACAACTTTTACCACGCAGTGCCTTTACAACGCGGTATTTACAACGCAAACCATTACAACGCATTGCGCTGGGGGGCGCTCTAGGATAGGGAATGCATTTAATTTACTATCCAACACCTTCCCTAGTGTCCACGGGGACTGGAGCTGGAATAGTAAATGAAAATTTTCACTATCCAGCGCCCCAAAGCGCTATGCGCTGTAAAGGTTTGCGATGTAAAAACCGTGTTGTAAAGGCATGCGTGGTAAAAGCATGCGTTGTAATGTCATACATCCGTTTTTCACTATTAGGACATGTAAAACGTAAACAGACATGCCCAACCTTTTAAATACACTGCACCCTGTCCATGAACTGTAGGGTTGATTATATATGTATTAAAAAAAGGTTTAGGCGTGGCAATAGGTTTATTTTGCAGGTACATTACTGGCCTGGCCCATCATGTTTTTTTGTCCAGGCCATTAAAAAAGTTAGGAAAAGCACTGAAATTCAGCATTGCTCCAGGTTGAAATGCAACCCAAAATAGCAATAACATGCTTTTATTAAAGCAAACAGAGTGATAATGGGCATGTTTCAAAGAATACTGAGGATTTTTCAAAAATAATTTTTCACCTACCAGCCGTTACGCTTCCAGAATGGCAAAATATGGGCAAATGTCCGTTTGATTTTTCTGAACAAGGTAGCAACCCTACTCAGAACTACCACAGCTTGAACAGATCATATGCGGACAGAGGTGAATTGTGAGAGCATAGCCCATCGCAGTGTTTAGGTACGTTTGCATGGGGAATGTTAGGAGCACTGAGAACATTTCAATGATATGTTCAGAGTGGTACAGCCTCCTGAAGCCTCACATGCAGGTTTACACATGCTGTCGCATTAAACACTTTTCTATTTTTTTAATGTATTGTTTTTATTTTAAAGTTTTATTGCGACAAAAGAAATCAACATATATTGCACAATAATAAAGTAAACAATAAGCATACAAAGACTCTATTCAATAGAAATATCGAACAAACAATAAGGCAATACATGAGGGAAGTACTGGGAGGGGAATTCCATCTTCACGCTACCTAAAATGGGTGGTACTGGCAGTCTTGGCGGCGAATCTTTACCATGTGTCCTCTAGGGTATGGGCCATAGTAGTGGGCGTAGAGAATTTGACGACATTCGTATTCGGGAGTCAAGTCAAGTGGTAGTGGGGGTGAGTCTGTTCTGATCGTTCTCAGGGGGTTCACGGGGTTCTGTAGTTGATGCTTGGGCAGTGTCAGGAACTTGTAAATACTTGCGGTAGACGCACCATATGTCTTTGGGTCACGAGGGTGGAGGTTGGAGCGTGGCATAAATATCAGTCTGTAAGCTGCAATAGGACGTAATAAGGATCCATGCTACCTTTGCAGGTCTGTGTTTAGCCTCCCAATGTACCGCTACTTCTCTTTTTGCAAGCATCAAGGCAATGTCCATAAATCGACGGTAACAAGGTTTAACATGGTTGACCAACCCCAACAGGCCAAGTCGTGGAGAGGGAATGAGGGGTGCCATGATTATTTTAGCTATTGTTTGAAATACCTCTGCACAATATGGCATGATTTGGGGACATGCCCACGTCATATGTGCAAATTCATCGTCTAATGTTCTACATTTAGGGCAATTGGATGATCTGGTAGGGTCAAATCTGGCTAGTTGTTGCGGGGTGATGTACACCCTATGTATGAATTGAAATGGAAAAGTTTGTGCCTATGATTGGGAGAGACCTTCTGTGTTTGATCGAGGCAGAACGCCCATTCTTGATCTGCCCCAAATCCTCTTCCCTGCGCTGTTGGACCCCTCTGACCCAAACCTGTTGAAGCGCCAGGCAATCCTTGTACAGTTTTGTAACCAGATGTGTACCTTCCTTGTTGGATATAAGCAGAGTGTGTGGGGTGAATCTTTCCAGTGGGGACGGGAAGGAAGCAATAGTGGAGCAAAATGTACCCAGGAGTCTGGCAACTATGAAATCGTCCATATATGTTACTCCAGGATGTGTAGACAGTTCTTTTAGGGTGTGTGCTCGGTCCTCGGAGAATAACGAGCCAAGGGTATCCAAGCCTAGTTTGGTGAGGGTGTGCTGAACTATCATTTCAGAGGTAAGTGGGAGGAATGGGTTACTGGATAGGGGAATGGCTGGGGAATAGAAAGGGACGTCACTCAGCATAATGTTAAGTTTGCGCCACGCCCAGCAGGTAGTAGGAAGGGGTTGAATGTCATGTGGATCTAGTGGCACACCCTTTGGGAGCAAGGCTTCTAATGGCTTGGGGGATGCTAGCCCATGTTCAGGTTTCGTATAGGGAATCCGGGCATCCAGATGGAACCAATGATGGGCAAATTGTGCCTGCGCTACTAAAAAATATAACTGGGGTCAGAGACCGCAAACCGGCCTCTGCTATATGGGAGTGTCAGAGTGTCCCAGGAAACTCTCGGCATACATACCTTCCAAATCAGTCTGATAAGCAGACCCCAGAGTTGACTAAAGAAGGCGTTGGTGAGTGGTATAGGTATAGTGTTGAAGAGATATAAGAAGCGGGGCAAAACCTTGATTTTGATAAGGGAGATGCGACCGGCCATAGATAGGGGTAATTTAATCCACCTCTCAATCTGTGTGGTTAATTGTTCAATTGCTGGACCATAGTTTAAGTGTATGACCTGCTCTTTGTCTCTGTGGAGGTGGACTCCAAGGTATTTAATGGTGTCACCTGTCCTCCGCAGGGGTTGCTCAGTTTCATCCACCTCGGCCTAATCTGTGATAGGGAAAAGGACTGATCTGTCCCAGTTTATTTTTAGACCAGAAATGTCCCCATATCGGCCAATCTCTTCTATGAGGGGTTGTAGGTTATCGCTAGGGTGTCGCACAAAAAGCAGAATATCGTCCGCATACATGGACATTAACAAGGGGCCCGTGGGGAAGTGTAGACCACGAAACATGTGTCTTTCCTGCAAGTGGCGGACCAGTGGGTACAAAGCTATGATGAATTATAACGGACATCCCTTCACGTTCCATGTTTATTCGGAATGGGGGACAGAGAGCCATTCACCCGAAGCCAAGTAGTAGGGGACGAATAAAGCAGTGCAATTAGTGCAATGAAATTGTCTGGAATGCCTAGTTTACGCAACGTGGAAGTGAAAAAAGGCCATTTGAGAGAATCAAAAGCCTTTTCTGCATCTAATAGGGCCACTGCTAATGGTGTAGTTGGTTCAATACGGTTTATGAATGAAAAAACAGTTCTTAGGTTTAGGGCCGTGGAACGAATCAGGATAAAACCAGATTGCACAGGGGAAATGATTTGCTTTAACAATAACGACAATCTAGAGGATAACATTTTGGCAAGGATTTTATTGTCAAAATGTATTAAGGAGACGGGGTGGTAGGACAAACAAGTTGTGGAATCTTTAGCCGGTTTGAGCAGTAAAGAGATAGCTGCCTCTTGCATGGATGGGGGGAGGTTACCCGTCTCCAGGGCCTCAACATAGACCTCTAGGAGCTGAGGTACTAGACTGTCTTTAAAAGTTTTATAGAAGACACCAGAGAGACCGTCTAATCCCGGTGCTTTAGAGCCGGTGAGGGCATCTATAGCAAGCATAATTTCCTCCACTGTGAAAGGGTCCACCAGAAAATCTACTTGCCCTTTAGTAAGCCACACCATTGCAACCTATTGCAGGTATGCTTAGTGTTGAGAAAGAGTGGTGGAATAGAGAGAGCGATAATATGCAACTAGTTCCGCTAGTATGTCAGTCTCTTCTGTTGCTAACGTATCGTCTGAGCGTGTTATCGCCGCTATGTGGTCAGCCCCCTGGGGTAATGCACCAGACGTGCCAGTGTTTTTCCAGGGCGGACCCCCATACCTCCGAGCTGTATGACACTTGCCAAGCAGTGACGCTTGCCTGTCAGAGTGTTCATTAAATTCCAAAAGGAGGGCACTATGTTGATTCTGGGCTTATGGGTCCGGTGTAGCTGCATCTAATAATGCCAATCCAGCTTCGACTTTAGCAAGGCTCCCTCGAATCACCCACCTGCTTAGATATTACAACACCCCGAATATAGGAATTAAAGGCATCCCATAACATAGAGTAGTGCTCCACTGTGCCCATGTTCAGATTAAAATATTCAGTAATAGCCTACTGTATTTCTGATCGGAAGACCTCATCAAGGAATGCAGAACTTGGAAACTACCATCTACGTTCCCACCCAGCCGAATGTTGGACTTGTAAGTGTAGCAACACCGGTGCATGATCCGACAGAGTGCATGGGAGTGAATCTATACCCTTGGTCCAGTGACATCCCAGTGTGTTTGTCAATATATAGTCTATGTGAGTGTAAGTGGAATGTGGTGCTGAATGAAAGGTGTATCCAGGGGACAGGGGATGGTGTATGCGCCAAAGATCATGCAAGTTAAAGGAATTGATGAGGTCCGTCATCACACTAAGGAAGCGTGTTTTGGTAACAGCTGTTGGGTTAGAGGAGTGCTCAGTCTGTTTGAGCCAGAGATTTAAGTCCCCCCATAGGAATAATGTATCATAATCATGCCGATGAAGCAGGAAATGAAGTTCCTCGAAGAAATTGGGATTGTCTATATTAGGCGCATATACATTAACGAGCAGGGTGCCCAGCACCAACAGATACCTCCCATGTGGGTCTGTAATGGTTGCCTTATGAGTAAGGAGTGAAAGATGGATAAGAAGATAGACCCCTCTAGAATAAGTGCTAAAACTTGCGAAGAATCTATGAGGTTCCCACGAGGATGCAAAATGAGGGTCCCCTGCATGGTGAGGTGAGTCTCTTTGTAAAATGGCTATTTTTACTTCGTGTCGTCGGAGGTACGCTAACACCAATTTGCACTCCCTCGGATTATTGATTCCCCGTACATTCCAGGTGATAGGATTAATATCTGCCATAGGGGCTACAGCCATACCGAGAAATAAAGTGGTTCGTAACTGCCTAACCAGGATGAGTAATACCATAGGGAAGCAATAGAGAGACGGAAATCTACATAGGGTCATACATGAAGGGAAATACACAAAATACCAACGCAATAAATCAAAATACGATCTATTGAAAAAACATCTCAAAACCCACCCACCACCCACATCTGGGCTCAAAGGCCCAGTGAACCTCGTCCCTCCCCAAAGAACCCGAAAAAAAGAGGGAAAGAAAAACCCCAATAGGACTGAAATAAGAGTCATCGTAGGGAGACTGGCAACGCCTCGGACGTCCGATGCCCATACCAGAAATTACATAACATTAGCAAAGAATACGAATTGAAACAGCAGAACAGTGTTCTAGGCATGTATAAATCTGCCAACAATAGAAAAATAACATTGCAGTGTTGCTTATAAACAATGTAACCAACACCCAGGTATTAGAAACAGGATTCTAAGTCTGCAGTGAAGAGATCAGCACTAGCCGCCAAATGTCTATCCAGGGAGGAATGCCCAGAGGACTGCATCGGGCTCCTGTGTATTGCACCTTGACGCTGCTTACAGAATGCCAGAGTGTCAGTAGCATTTTCAAAAAAGCGTGACTTATCGTCCACTATCACTCTCAATTTTGCAGGATAGAGCATGGCGTATTTGAGACCCAAGGTGCGAAGTTGTCATTTAGCTGCCATGAATTTCCGCCGAGATTCCTGCACAGTGACAGTGTGATCGGGATAAAAAGACAGTAAAGTCCCATGGAATTGTACAGGTGAGTTCTCCCGGGCCAGGCGGAGAACGGTGTCACGGTCTCTGTAATTGAGAAGTCATGCTATAATGGAACGTGGTTGGCCTCAGGGGGGAGGTCGCAGGCCAAGGGATCGATGAGAACTCTCCACAACAAAGTTCCTGCAGAGGTTCTCTGGGCAGAATAATTCTGTTAGCATGTTTTCAATGAAGGGTTCCGGAAGGCCCATGTTCGTGGATTCCGCAAGGCCCGTTATTGGGATATTAATCCTGAGTGATCTAGCCTCTAAGTCCTCATTCTTGAACACAACTGTTTTCAACAGTCTCTCCACCCGCTCAATCCTGCGTGTAGTGTCAGTAGCCCAGTCTTCCTGGGCTGATATTCTTTGTTCTGCCTCGTCCAGCCTGGTGGTGTGTCTGTACAGACGTTCTCCCATTTTGTCGAGCCTGGAGGACAGGGTGTCTAACCGCGTGTCTATGCCACAGAATCCCACCGAGCCCCGACAATATAGCAGGAGCCCCATCCATGGGTTGTGGGTGGGTCTGTGCGATCTACGCTGTCTCCTCCTTCAGGATCGCGGTTGGGTCGTTCAGTGGCATCTACCTTATCAAAGGTAAGTTTGCGCTGGTTGGGGTCTCCTTGCCCCATCGCAGCGGTTTGTAGCAGCAGAAGTGGTAGCCAGAGAGAAACCTGCACCAGTGGCAGCAGTAGGCGCAGGGATAGAACAAGCTATCCCCCCCAATGGATTTCTTCTCCCTCAGGCCCAGTTATCTGGGGGCACAAACTGTATATGCGGCAGAGCCGGTCAATATAGCAGTCCTCTCAGCGACGGGTGTCCCCGCAGGCTTCAGGTGCGTCACAGATGGTACTGTATGGGGTTCTCCCCGGCCAGCGACGATAATATCAAGCCCCTCTACGGGGGTGAGGGGGTCACTGAGATGATCCCCATAGCTTCCAGCCCTCAAGGGGGGAGGCAGCAGTCAGGCCCAACAGCTCCATGGGCTCAACCACAATCCCCAAGCTGAGGTGGTCATGGCACAATGAGAGGGGGGGTGCCCTGTTTTCCCCTCGCAGCGCGTGGTGCGTAGTGCCGAGGCAGCTGTAGTGGAAGCACCCGGCACGATTATTGAGCCCAGCAGACATCCAAGCTCAACATACGGCACGCTACTACGCAAGGCTCACTATTGCCTGGCAGATCTCCACTGTGTCACCCAGGGTGTGCAGTAGTGTTGGAGGACAGGGAGGAAGGGGGGCATGATAGATAGAGTGGGGGGGTCCCTAGAAGCTGGCAGTGGCCCACCGCAGCAGGAGGCAATATCCCAGACTGAAAAACCTATCTCCAGGGGGCCTCCGAGGCGGGCCAGGCCTCACAACGCACCTCCCAATGTTGTCTGCTGGATCTCAACCCTGGGGGAGCCTTTTCGCAACCCGTCTTCGGGTTAGATGGTGTCCCGGCACATTCCGAAGGGCTCCGTCATTGGTCTCTTTACGTGGCGTGAAGAAATGCTGCTGTGCCAGAAACCGGTCCTCGGAAGCTTGTTTCCGGTCCAGGGAAGGCATGGCTTGGCAGTTCGGGCTGGACTGTTCCCATGAGGCACAGGGTCAGACTGATTTGCATATAGCCATGTCTGAACTGGGGTGGCAGAGTGGGCTAAAGAACGGTGATGGATTAAACCCAGATCTTTTGACTGGGTGTGAGTGTTTGATTGGTTCAGATGCTCTGTCCATTACCACCCCCTTTTGTACCGCTTTTCGCCACCATAAGTGTGGCAGGGTATGCTCAGACGTGAGTCCCTTGCTCACTTTGCCACTGGATTCAAGCAAGCCGGGCTGAAGACGGCTGTCTTGCCAGAAACCGGTCCTCGGAAGCTTGTTTCCGGTCCAGGGAAGGTATGGCTTGGCAGTTCGGGCTGGACTGTTCCCATGAGGCACAGGGTCAGACTGATTTGCATATAGCCATGTCTGAACTGGGGTGGCAGAGTGGGCTAAAGAACGGTGATGGATTAAACCCAGATCTTTTGACTGGGTGTGAGTGTTTGATTGGTTCAGATGCTCCGTCCATTACCACCCCCTTTTGTACCGCTGTTTCAGGGCAGGCACGGGCATCGGGCACCCGAGCTTCAACTCCGTGAGGTCATTGCGGTCGACGGCTTGACCACGCCCCAGCATTCAGCACTTTTTAACATTATTCCTGAAGCCCTTGTCGCAACCTCCCACCGTCTGTCTCTCACGTCACCTTTAATCCCATACACCTCCTTTGGGAGCCAATCCTTTCTCCTATTCAAGGAATGAGCAAGATTCTAACTTATGTTCAATGAGACAGAAAGCATCGGTGCTTTAAATCAATCAATTAGGGTTTTATAAAGCGTGCTACTCACCCGTGAGGGTCTCAAGGCACGGGGGGGGAGGATACAGCTCTGGTTCAGTCGAAGAGCCAGGTCTTGAGGCTCTTCCTGAATGAATTGTAATTGCATTTATATAGCACATATTACTTCTGACAAGGCATTGAAGCGCTTTACGCCGGGCAGAACATTGCTCCAGATCCCAATTTGTTTGTTAGTCCAGTGTTAATAATTATTGTTAGTTATTATTAGTTATTTATAGGGTCCTGTGCAAACAAGCAAACCATTCTATTCATTCATTTCAGTTTTTTGTGGTAGATTAAAATAATTCAGGTCAGGTGTGATCATTAGTGGAGAGTGTGAGAGATCATACAGATGGTTGATAGAGATGGTAGATGAACTTGAGGAGAATAGGTATTGTTAGTATGCAGGTATATGACTTTCAAAGAAAGAGAGGTTGTGATGTTTCATATGAGTTGAGGGTAATTTTCAGAACTACAACCACATAGATTAAGACAAACATGCAGATGACTTTGAGAAGTTTGTGCTCAGAGATATGGGGGACACAAATAATTGAATGCAAGGACTGGGCCATTGGAAAGAAAAAAAGGAGAGGAGACAGAAGTTTTTAGTTTAAGATCAGTTTTTCATGCTAGATTTCGAAATATAGAGGAAGCTTTTTGAGATAGCATGCAATTTGAGGATGTAAGCCATAGAACGAACAGCATAATTTGCACTCGAAGATAGTGATATATAGGGTACTTTTGATAGGCAATAAAATCCGCCACTGCTAGGCTATCACTAGATCACCGCTTCATCAAGGTTAGCTGATCAGCTCAGGTAATGGAAGTGTTAAGTAATGGCTGACTGTATATTCAAGGACATATCATGCATTTTAGGTGGCAGTATTAGGAAGTAGAGACCTCCTGATCATTGTAATGTGAGATAAATATATGGGCAAATATTGCAAACATTGAGACATAGAGTCTACAAATGCTGGAGGGGATGTCTTATGATGTTCATCCTCAAGCTTGACTCAGTACTAATTATCAAAGCAAAGTGGCATCCCTCTCGCTGCCTCAGGTTGTAGATTGGTACAAGATTAAGGGGAGCACAGCTTCACAGACAGAGGAGGTGTATTGCCTGCACGGATCTGGCTGGAAGGTGGAGATACAGACATTGAGGTGAGGAGGATGGAGACTGTGATCCTGAAAAACTAACGTTTTGTAGATGGTATGGGTAAGGCGTGGGTCTGCAGAGTCTGTATGTGAAAGCAAAGGGGACCCTTTTAGGTGAGGAACAGTCCTTGCTCTTCCTTGATCACAGACAAATACAGAGAACTCACGTGTCTTTGAGTCTGCTCTAGGCTGGAGACTACCTTACTGTGAGGGGCATTGCTACACAAAGACTGTGTCTGGAGAGCAGCCTGGAAAGGACATTTGGTACAGGAAGGTCACTTTGCCGGTAATAAATTAGGGCTTCAAGTTGCAGTACAAAGAGGAAAAAAACATTACATAGTACTGTACAGAGTTAACCAATAGCTGATACAGCCAATTTTCTATACCGACGGCTTCTGCTGTTGTCGTCAAATAGATTGGGCCACTAGTCATGTGGACCTTTAGATATCAGCTAAATGCGTATTCTGGGAGTTAACATCAATACAGCAATTTCAAATTACAGTGAAAACGATGTAGTTCCGCAAGACTGACAGAGAGGATGGTTTCCAAACCATGCAGGTTTATTAGCAAATAAGTCAAAGTAACAGGCTTTTATTCATTCAGTTAATCAGTTGCCAGTTTAAGCATATAATTTAGTAGAGTTAATCAATCCAACTGCATATCATCAGGTAATAGTGGCATAAATCGTTTAGATAGTACAAGATGAAAAACAGAGAAAGTATCAGTTCTTCAAAGGAACATCCATAAGCTAAATAAAGGTGTCTAAGGGTAGCATGACGAAATCCTAAGCAGATACTGCCAGTCTAAAGTGACGCAAATAAAGGTTAGGGCAAAGGAAAGCATACGCTTTTGAGAGTCTAACTCAAAAATCAGAGAAATGTAATCTCAGCAGAGCTAGGAAAAGGACTTACCTCTGTGAACTCACGACAGGGTCTCCTTACACCTATTCTAAAACACACAATTAAATGCATTCTATTTCTCCCCAGGTAAGTCATCCTATTAGCAGGCGTTAGATTCTAGCGATATTCGCGCTTAGCGCAACTTTTTTATCGCTAAGCCTGCGTTGCTAATAGGCGATAGCTGTGTTAGCGACTGCTTTCAGTTGCTAACAGTTTGGGTACGCCCACTTTGCATGTCATTAGCTATAAATATCGCTGACATGCAAAGCGGGCCCCAAACCGCTGTTAGCAACAGCTTGCTGATAGGGCGATAAAAATATTGCTGCTTTAGCGGAAAAAAGTCCAGCTAAAGCGGCGATATTCCCCTTGCTAATATGCACCCACAATCTTCTAAATGTAACGCCTATCATTTTACGACACATCTTAAGTGGTAAGAACTTGAATATGAAAAAAGAGGACTTTTATTAATTTTTGTAGTCAATAACAAACCACACCACTTTAATTATAGAGAAGTATATGACATTGCTGTTTTTATGTTTTTTTAGTTACACTATGATCAAAACTTATTTTATTTTGAAATTAAATTAGCTAGTAATAGGTTGCTAATTTATAGAAAGGGAGGCTGGGGGGACTGTCTAACTTTCAGTTTCGCTCTTTTCATGTCCAGCTTACAGTTATCACTTTGATGATAGATCAGGGCCTCTCATTCTCAATGTCATTACCCTGACTGCATCAGAAAAACTACTAGCTCTGCTGCAAGTGGAACTTATCGTAAAGAAAATTCTTGCAAGCAGTGTTCTCTAAAGTATACCTTGTCCTTAGGAATTTCAGGGGCATATTATCAAGGGCCATATCGCCACTTTTGCAGCACTTTTTGCAGAAAAAGCAGCAATATTTTTATCCCCCTATTATCAAGCCTGCGCAAACATGCGTTAGCGCAAGCTTTCATGCCTTAGCTGTTGCTTTTTCTATAGCCTTGCATGTCAGCCATATTTATCGCTAATGACATGCAAGGCAGGCATTCCTAATCTAATTTACACAGTAAAAGTAGCGGACATCACTTCGCTGTATTGCCAAAATTGTCCGGCGATAAAAGAATTTGTGCTAAGCCCCGATGTACGCAGGATTTTAACACCTAATACAATTCTGACTAAACATGGTGATATATGGAGGTATGAGCCCAGCTTCTATTCCAGTACGCTTTCAGGGGCATATTATCAAGGACCGTTGTTAAAATTATCGCCGTTTTATCGTCAGGAAACTGCAGATAAAACGGTGATAATGGGCTTGATAATACACCCTTGTTAATTTCCATAGAAGCCCATGTTAACACAAGAACATGGGCTTCTATGGGAATTAACAACGGCGTATTATCAAGCCCAATATCACCGTTTTATCTGCAGTTTCCTGCTGATAAAACGGCGACAATTTTAACACCGGTCCTTGATAATATGCCCCTCAGTGTACTGTGGCCTTGCACAAAAAGTGCCTCTAATGCTTTTTCAGGGTAGAGCACAATAGTACCTATATCTGGTTCTTTCAGAAGTACACGCCAACCCTTTTTTCAGGTACCCTTTCACCAGAGCAGCAGGCCTTAGCAGTATGTAATGATTTGGCAAGCGGCCGCCCGAGTTTGCAGGCAATCCATGGGCGTATTCACACGTTACCTGAATTATTATCGCCCCTGATGCACCGCTGACACGCCGATGCCAAGGTATCGTATAATTTACTACCGCATGTTTGCGGGAGTCATCGCATACTTTCTCATATAGCAGCACATGTTCCCAAAGGCTTGATAATACGACGGTAAGAATGCGAAATTGCTCAGTGAAAGTGTGTGATACAAAAAAGCACGATATGTGGCGCAGGCGATAATTATCGCCCTTAATTGATAATATGCCCCTTAGTTTTACAGGTGGTGAGGTCTCATCCTGCCCTCAAAATGACCCTCCACGGAAGACTATATTACTTATGTTGCAATGAGGCTCTCCCAGACATGACTACACACAAGAGAGGTCATATACATTCAACAGAATATGCATCATCTACCTGCCGAATATGTCAAGAATATTGCAGATAGACGTGGGTGAGCCAATGAAAGCTCGAGCCAGACTTGAGCCTTAAGACTGGTTCTGGCTCAGCTTAATGTCCTGTTGAATCCGTGTGTCCATAAGGGCTAAGATTTCATATGGCTTCTGCTTGCCACTCTCAATTTCCCCAGGATGTGACGTTATGGCCAGAGCTGCTGACTTTGGAACTGAAGAAACAGATTTGAGTCTCGGTGTCAGCTCAGCATCCAGTGATTCTGGGCAAATCACCTAGGGCCAGATGTAGGTAAATCATATTTACCGACTCTTCAATACCGAATTTTACCGATTCGGTATTTAAGAGTCGGTAAATATGAAGTACCGAGATGTAGGTAAATCCAGATGTGGATTTACCGATTCTTTAAAAATCGGTATTTACCGATTCGGTAAATACCGACCGGTAATGCTCCATTCATTCCTATGGGCTTTGAAGCCCATAGGAATGAATGGGGCATTACCGGTCGGTATTTACCGATCGGTAAATACCGATTTTTGGCAAGGGTGCAGGGGGTGTCACTTTGACACCCTCTAGCACCCCCAAAAAAGGTTCGGGGGCCATATGGCAGGCATACCTGCCCTAAGGGCAGGTCTGCCTGTCATATGGCACAGGTGTGCATGCACACATGTGCATGCACACCTGAATCGGTATTTCACCATCAAATTGAATTTGATGGTAAAATACCGATTTCTTAGGCCTTGTGGGACTCATAAGAGTCCCACCTACATATCGATTTTACAGATTCTGTAAATATACCGGTCGGTAAATTTACCGACCGGTATATTTAGAGATTCGGTAAAATTACCGATCGGTAAATTTACCGAACGGTAAATTTACCGATTCTGCCCCCTACATCTCAAATTCCTTTTACCGGTCGGTAACGGCCGAATTCGGCCGTTACCGACCGGTAAAACCCTACCTACATCTGGCCCTTAATCTGCTCGTGCAACTGGAGTTCTTGTGAAGCGTTCCAGTACTTTCAGGTCGAGTTTGGCCTAAAACGGCAGAGACCACCCCAAAGAAGTAAAAACAAAGCATTAACATAAAAATGAAAGATACATAGATACCCATTTAGAGGCTGATTTGTACAAAGTGAAACCAGAAAACCTCAGTAAATTGTGGTTTCCCCCTTTAAATTGTGTGATCTCAGGCACATGTTTTATTTAACCAAAACTCCTTTTTCTTTATGATGGTATATGAAACACTGTCAAATTCGAGAGCTCAGACTACCAATTTTGCAAAAACCTACTGTGTCATATAATAGTCGATAATGTTGCTCTATAATAATTTGGGCTATAATAATTTACAGGCTTCTCATTACAAGTGTCATGCCGCTTTGTTTGACTAATGGCACTGTCACTGGTGTGTGGAAGGGGGATGAATGGTTGATGTTTAAAAACGATCATTTTTAATATGCACTTCTTAGTGTAGCGCTATAATGTGGCATATTAATGTCAAATCTTCCCCATGTTAAAGAAATACACTTTTTTTTGTTAGGGTGCATCCACTTACTCTACTGTGAAGCAGTGCTTCCCACGATAGTCTATTGCAACTTCAAATAGTTTTTACATAGCTTTCTACAAACCTATGCTGACACCCCAAGTAAGAGGGTGTTGTTTTTTGAAAATCATAAGCACACAACATACACTATGCTAGGTCACATTTCCAATTGCATAACCACTGTCTTATTTTTTTTGCTTGTCACATTTTGCAGCACCTTTGGGCGCTTGATTGGGATTGGGGCTGTCAGCGTGACTTTAGTTTCATTCCATGTACCTGTTTAAGACAAGAATGTCCATTGGGCATTCGATTCTGACCACAAATGAGTTTTCCTCAATAAAGTAGCGCTGTGTAAACTCCCCGATGTCAGGGGGTTCCCAAGCAGGTGAAGAGTTATATAATGACAGGATTTCCAAGTGGAACCAATGCAGATGCTTTTCCCCTGGACCTGTTGTCAAAACACAATCTTTCACTATGTGGATGCTTAATTGTCAACCCAAGAACAACAAATATAACCTAAACGCCAAAAAACAACAACTATGCTCCAGCCACAATATTTAGAATCTCATAGATATTTATTAAAATCCACATAAAAACCTATTACCATTTATTGATATATTGTCCGTTGAACCAGATACATCATCAAAAACATTTGGCCCAACAATAACATAAAAAAACAACTGTATACATACAATCAAAGCACTGAAATAGATTATTGTGTGTGAAACACCTTTAAAAGTGCATGAGGTCTGTCGGGTTCCAAAATTGAAGTTCTTGTAGAAACAACAATTTTTGAGGGATCTTCTTAAGCATATGAGACAGGTAAGAGCAAAATGTGGGAGTTATACCTCAGCAGAGCTCATATAGGGGCTTGCTATGGATTGAGTTATCGGATGGCACGATAGCCGTTTTTCACAGAGCTTAAAGATGAAGTGAACGCAGTGAGACTCCAATGACCCCAGTCCTTCGGCACCAACGACCAGAAGACTATCCTTTCCTTCTGGGTCTCCTCTTCTTTCTCTGCTAAAGGAAGCACTTGTCACTGGGCCCCACTCACTGCCTCTTATGGGGAAACCGAACAACGAGGGCAGAGCCATGCGTGTTCCAACAACGCATGTGATATCACGCTTGCCTTAACTACACATATGGCATACCACAATTATGGGTGGTTAAGGCAGCGCGCGGTCTAGTTGCTGCGCGGCAGATGCAGGAAGGATTGGGAGAGGACGCGGTGAGGTGAGTGGGACTGGGGATGGGTTTTGGAGGGTAGTTTTTAAGGGTTGGGTGTAGCTTTCAGGGCTGGGGGTCGATGTTGTTTTCAGGGCTGGGGGTCAGGGGAGTTTTTAGGGCTCAGGGTGGGGATTAGGGGTAGTTTTTAGTGTGGGGGGCAGGGAAGTTTTTTGTGTTTGGTGGGGGGTGGATTTGGCTTTCAGGCTGGAGAGGGTAGTTATAGGTCTCCTTGTCCAGGTGCTTGGGGTGCGTTTTATGCCTCGGGTGGAGGGGGGGGGGTTGCAGGGATCTGGATATTTTTTAGGGCTGGGGGCAGGATCGTTTTTAGGGCTCGGGGAATTGAGGGAGATTTGAGGGTTATGCGGAGGGAGGGAAAGGTTTTAGGGCTTGGGAGGCAGGGAAGTTTTCAGGGGGAGGGGGAGGGGTTTGGAATTCAGGAGGGAGTGGTAGTTTTGGGTCTCAGGGTAAGACTTACCTGATAAGTTTTAACCACGCATTTGTCTTTGCCACACATGTCTTAACAACGCTTTTTCGTTGAAAAGGCATGCATGGTAAAGGCATATATGTGGTTAAGACTTGTGTGATTAAGACCACGTGGAACCGGCATGGATGGTAAACGCATGCGGGGTTTTGTCACACAACCCTCTGATGTGAATCAAGAAAGAGGCCACAGTCACCCACGGGCTGTCTGTGTTTAAGCCCTCCCCTGACTTGCAAGCTGAGGGTGCTGTAGGAGCTTCTGTTACTCCCCCGCTTCTA
The DNA here is from genome assembly GCF_964261635.1 of Lissotriton helveticus. NCBI lineage: Eukaryota > Metazoa > Chordata > Amphibia > Caudata > Salamandridae > Lissotriton > Lissotriton helveticus. The sequence continues at coordinate 858,140,215 of NC_136065.1, forward strand.
TTTTGAGTTTTGACGGAGCACTTCAGCAGTTTTTAAGAATATTACTGATTTAATTAACAGATAACATTAAGCACATTTGAAGGCTTGTCGCCAATGTATGCAAAAAATGCAATGTAAAAGTAATTGTAAATAATAGAGAAAAACACGCCAGTGTTAGAAATATGTCTGACCTTTTCAGGAGCTAAGAGTAATTTTTTAATAGATATCAGCCAGTTACTCATAAATAAGTTGAGGTGCATATTAGCGCACCGCTAAAGGTCGTCTTCAATTACATTTTATTTGTATTATCAGCTGCTCTGCAGGTCCCAGATTTGACCCTTTTAAGCCCCTGGCTTCTAACTCCCACACTACATACTGTGACTGCTAGAGGACAGAATAATAATACTATGTTGCATGTTACACAATGAACGGACTAAAAGTAAACTTCCCTTTTCAGAAGCTACCACTGCAAGGCCCTAGCAGTTGGACGATGTTTGTCAGATTCTGTTCAGGAGGCCTTGTGGTAAGCAGGGGCTACTGGGCCACAGCGGGGTGGCTGGATTATTGGCCTCTGATGTCCCGGGCTCGTCCTACCATAGCTCTTCAAATTGGGCCAATAACCCCTTCAGCCCTTGATTGTCCGTGGTACTGATAGCGAACAGTAAAGGCTTCTCAGGGAGGTTGGTGTGGGGTTACATCCAACAGTGTAATAACGTGATTGGCTAGCCCAGTGCTTACCTTTGTAAAAAGAGAAGTACTTTAATACACAGTAAAACCCAATACTACACAAATGAATTGGGTAATCAGGCACTCTCGTGCAGGTCTATTGACTCCCAGTGAGGATGCCCCTGCTACATGCCTTAGAGTAAGGTACCTAGTTGTAGGTTTCATCACAAGTGGGGAGCTTCCCCTTTGGTCTAATAGGCACTAACAATAACTTAGTCTCTTAATATTTGTCTCACTTGCAACCTTGTGTGGGGTACTTCTCAATTTGGCCTCCTATCCCCTGTCCTATTCCTCCTGCAGAAGGGAAAGATGTGCCAGCCGCAGGTGCCTGGTGTGTACCATTCCTTTTGAGCAGATGTAACAGTCTCTGGTGACAGCAGCAGTTGTGCAGCTGTCTTTAGTCAGCATTCCTCTTCTGGCCGCTCAATATCAAAGGGAGGTAGCTACCTCCTGAACTGGGTGAGCCATCGATTCAGCGGCTTGGTCCTCCAGGGTCAAGGTGATGATGTGGTCCTCTTCTGGTCAGACATCTGGGGACAGCAGCAGAGTCACTTCAAGGCTCCTTAGTGCACTACTGGAAGTTGGGTCCAAAAAGACCCACACCTGTTCGGAGCCTTGGGAGCCGCACAGTCACTCAGGCACACAGTTGCAAGTGCCTTATAGCAGCAGCTCACTTCCAGTTATGTAATCCGCATAGGCACATGTTTGGTCAAGTGCCACATTGCTAGCCATGATACAAATCTGTTCAGACACACTTGGCCAAGTGCCATTGCTTGCACAGGTTTAATCTTCAATGCCGCAGTCCACTCGAGCATACTTGGGGCTAGTGCCACAGCTGTGACAGCAAGTCAGTTCAGTCAGTCACATTTGACAAGTGCCACAATTTAGCAACACTGTCTTGTACTGCTGTGGAGATGCCTTGGGCACACTTTGGCAAGTGCTACAGCTGCAACAAGTTTGGTGGGCAGATCCACTCAGGCAACTGTCATAGGTAAATGAAGTCCAGATGTAGCCAAGTATTAAATTCCAGGAAGGTAGTTTATTAATCCAGTTACAGGTAAAGTAGAAGGTAGAAGAGATGGTAAGTATGATGGTAAATAACCCCACCAGGAGCAGCCTCTCTGTTGCTCAGCCTGCATCCACCAACTGGCACTCCGCACATTACTGAGCAAACAAGCATTCCATGACCTCATCACACATTCCATAACTCATCCTGGCTGACTAGTAGGGAAGAAGAGAATAAGGACAAGAAGAGGGTATAATCAAGTCAGAACATATCCCTTTTTCTTAACGAAACACATGACAGAAATAAAGAAAATAAAGAAAGTAAAGCTTCCAACCAAGAAGTAAAGAACACAAAAGCAAGGAGCGAAGACATATCATAAGAATTCTATAAACCGGCAAGGCACACAGTACACCGTAGATACTAAAGCAAACAACCCTATAGCACAACAAAACAATGCTGTACACCTCATAAGACAGATGTGTCTCAGGCAAACCACAATACAATTCTAGGGAAGGCAACCCTATAGCGCGTAAAATGCGCTGTACACCTGATAAGACGAAAAGTCTCAGGTAAAAATTCAGAACGCATACAATTCAAAGTAAACTCAATAACATATACACTAAACAGTGCACCTGACAGAACACAGTGTCTCAGGCAAATATTCAAAATGCATAGATTTTGCTGTAAACTCAATAACGTATAAACTACACAGGACACCTGATAGGACCAAAGGTCTCAGGCAACATACTTGAGAGTACACAACCCTTTATGCCTCACAGGGATATAAGCAGTCAAACATAGTATCAAGCACACATAACTATGTAGTAACAGGGAGTAAAACCCTACAAACAATGAAATTCAGCAACCAAACGCAGCAAAATACAGATAAGCAAAAATAACAAGAAGAGCATCATTAACCGCTTAACCGCGGCGGCAATTTCGGCGTGTGCAGCAGTTTTATTGAGTGGGCTGGGCCGCGTCGGGCAATGAAGAACGCAGCACTACGAAGGTTGTGCTCACGGCGTCCATTGGCTGACGGGCCCATCGAAAGGGTTATATTCACGACACTGTGCATAGGTGCTCCTAATGCAGAAACATATGAACTATGACATCTTTAAACTGTGTTATCTTGGTGAAGACATTAGATAATACCCAGCAAGAGCTAGGCTTGAAACATGTGATAACTCCAATAGGATGGCAGAAGAAGACTTAAAGATACATTTGGTGTGACCAGAGAGAATTCCAAATCGCAGCATCAGCAGGATTTAGTTTCAACACCGAGGACAGTATACTGTATGAAATAAAACTGAAGCGTAAAGTCTCACGCGAACTCATATGGTAGAGCAAATGGAAGGATTTCACAACCAAATTCCTCACGGAGTATCTAGAAGAAAAGAAAAGTTCTCCATCGTCTCGATGACATGCGCTGCATATAATAAACCTCTGTAAACGCCGATATCAAAACAAAAAAAAAAAGGAAAAGTTGCAGCAGATAAAGTTGGTATAGATGTCTTTTGGCAGAAAAACAAAATGGAGGCACGTAGGAGTGAGAGTGCTGGGTGGTTCACGGCGGTTGCATGCTCCCTAAAAGTTGCGAAACAACACTACATCACAAGAAAGCATGGCCACGTCAGAAGGAGGCAGAATTGCAGAGGAGCTTCAAGCGACACAACACAAAGACAAGGTGAGAGCACTATGGCTGTGGTCTCACCAAGTGGGCCAATTCAAATGCCGCTTAGAGTAACGGAAAACGGTCCATACTTCCCCGAAAATTCCTAAAGTGGCACTCAACACTGTAAACGGTGGATACCCTGCTAGTCACTTTGTTGGTATCCCAAACGGTGTGCCGCAAAAGGCTGCCACAGGCTCCTCCAAAGCCCCTCCCAAACATCGATTTTCAAAGAGTTTGAAGCAAGACACATAACATTCGTAATGCTTGTTAACACTGCAGCCAGTCTTTGTGCTGTGTGGAGAGTTTCTACGTATTTTGGCTTAGCCTGAGACATTTTGTCATTTCAGGCATACAGCACATTTTGTGCATTATATTGTTACTGCCCTAGAGTTGTTTTAACATACTATAGTTTGCCTGAGACATTTTGTCCTGCCAGGTGCACTGTTTAGTGTGTATGCTGTTGAGTTTGATGCGAAGTTTATGCATTCTGAATGTTTGCCTGAGACTGTCCTTGTCCTGTCAGGTATACTGCGTTGTTTTGCGATTTACTGTTGAATGCTTTACGTACTGTTGGTTTGCCTGAGACTTTCCTCGTCCTATCAGGTGTACAGCGCACTTTATGAGCTATAGGGTTGCTTTCCCTAGAATTGTCTTGTGGTTTGCCCGAGACTCTTTCATCCTATCAGGTGTACAGGTTGTTTGTTGGGTTGTGTGCTTTAGTATTTACGGTGTACTGTGTGCATTGCCGGTGACGTGAAGTCATGACTGTTGCATAGTTTGCTTGAGTGCCTGAGATGTCAGGTGTACACAAATATTACGTATGTTGTCTTTACGGTAGTTCATGTCACACATACAATATGTGTGTGATGTACTTTCTTCCTTTCTGTTTGAGGAAAGGGGATGGATGAGTGTGGTTTCCATGTCATAAGTTTGATGATTTATTGATGTTTCACAATTTATTTCTCTTACGATTTAGCAATGTGTTTGATGAGCTATTGCTGTTTCACAATTTAATTTTCTTATGATTTTAGCAATATTCTGCAATTTCTTCTCTTGTTTTATTGCATTTCTCCTTCTATGATTCCACGTTTCTTCATCAATTATTGTCATTATCTCTTCAGCAATGTTTATTATTTGATGTGGTTAATGCATTTAATGATTTTTGCATCATGATAGATTTACTGCAAGTGCTGTTTATAGAACTTTCATTTAATGTACTGTGTTTTTATGGTTTATCTTGGATAAATGCACGAGTGGGTTCGTATCCCACCCTTGTCGCCAAAATGTTGTAGGTAAATGAAGTCCAGATGTAGCCAAGTATTAAGTTCCAAGAAGGTAGTTTATTAATCCAGTTACAGGAAAGGTAGAAGGTAGAAGAGATGGTAAGTAGGATGGTAAATAACCCCATCAGGATCAGCCTCCCTGCTGCTCAGCCTGCATCCACCAACTGGCACTCCACATATCATCAAGCAACCAAGCATTCCGTGACCTCATCACACATTCCATAACTCATCCTGGCTGAGCAGTAGGGAAGAAGAGAATAAGTACAAGGAGAGGTGACAATCAAGTCACAACAACAACCTTCAGCTGTGCTATGAATCCACTGCTATGGCAACGGTGACTAGCTCAGAGCTTGACGCACGCCAATCATGCTTCCACGAGTCTCCATCAGGCAGACTCTTAGCATGAGGATCAGTGGCTCTTGTCCATGCCATTAATTCCCTCTCCCTGCAGGGTTAGCTAGCTCCTTTCCTTATTTCCAAACAGATTCCTTCAGTTGTTCCAGGGCACTAAGGTATCAGGGTCACGCTTGTGTGCCGTGTTGGGGACATTCCCATGCCAACAAAGCTAAAATGTATGCAGCAATAGAGTAAAAACAAATTTGAAAGAATTGAGGTAAGATGCTAAATCACTGAAAGCATGTTCACATCACGTTATTATCCTTTTCTGAACAGTGTTTTAAGACATAGTAGGAAGTTTAATTTCTTGCTAAAACAAGTGTTGCTTCTTCAATGTAAATAAAGCATCATGTGTTAGAAGTTTGGAACTTCCCAATTGCTTCACAAACCAAATGTAATAACAATTAAAAACCATAGACATGACGTTTAAAAAGTGCAGTTATGCGTACTAATACATAACAATGAATATAATTTTGTATTAAGAACTGTTTGCTGTTACTGCACAGCTATTTAGAGCTACTACATTAATATACAGCTATTTACAAAAAAACAATATCACCACTCCGAACAGCTTTTGACCCACCTCAATGTTTCTTTTCCGAGCAAAGATAACTGAAGCAAAGATAACACCAACCCCAGATCCACTTAGACTACAATAATCTGCTTGTTGACCCAAAATATGGATTCCACCTGATAAGAGACGATGAAACCACAGTGACGGACATCAGCGAAAAATCGCTAATCTTAAGAGACCAAAACCACCCCATGGCTTTCATCCTACTGGACCTCTCAGCTGCATTCGGCACTGTAGATCAAGAAACACTCTCCTACAAGAAGAGGGGCACTACAGAGGCCGAGAGCAACATGGCCACCGAATAGCAAGGTTCTGCAGGCAGTGGATTTAACCCGTCGTTTGTCTTCCCTGTGGAAACCCCTATGCGGATCATTAACTGGTGTTGCCCACGGAGAGACATTCGAAAGACCTGAGTCAATCCTTTTTGGAAGGTGAAATCAGGTTGACCCTGCGGTCAGACCGAGGTCCTGGAACTGAAGCCTATTGGACCCAGGAAACTGTGCTGTCAAGATGCCTCGCTTCCGCAGCAGACCTGGCCCCGGGTGGCGGCAGAGTCCTCTGTGATGACATGCCTGGTCTAGGATATGCGGTACAAAAGGGGGTGGTGATGGACGGAGCATCTGAACCAATCAAACACTCACACCCAGTCAACAGATCTGGGTTTAATCTATCACCGTTCTTTAGCCCACTCTGCCAGCCCAGTTCAGACATGGCCATATGCAAATCAGTCTGACCCGGGCCTCATGGGAACAGTCCAGCCCGAACTGCCAAGCCATGCCTTCCCTGGACCGGATTCAAGCTTCCTAGGACCGGTTTCTGGCATTACAGCCGTCTTCAGCCAGGCTTGCTTGAATCCAGTGGCAAAGTGAGCAAAGGACTCCCGTCTGAGCATACCCTGCCAACTTATGGCGAACAAAGCGGTACAAAACCGGGTGGTGATGGACGGAGCATCTGAACCAATCAAACACTCACACCCAGTCAACAGATCTGGGTTTAATCCATCACCGTTCTTTAGCCCACTCTGCCACCCCAGTTCAGACATGGCCATATGCAAATCAGTCTGACCCTGTGCCTCATGGGAACAGTCCAGCCCGAACTGCCAAGCCATGCCTTCCCTGGACCGGAAACAAGCTTCCTAGGACCGGTTTCTGGCATTCCAGCCGTCTTCAGCCAGGCTTGCTTGAATCCAGTGGCAAAGTGAGCAAGGGACTCACGTCTGAGCATTCCCTGCCAACTTATGGCGAACAAAGTGGTACAAAAGGGGGTGGTGATGGATGGAGCATCTGAACCAATCAAACACTCACACCCAGTCAAAAGATCTGGGTTTAATACATCACCGTTCTTTAGCCCACTCTGCTACCCCAGTTCAGACATGGCCATATGCAATTAAGTCTGACCCTGTGCCTCATGGGAACAGTCCAGCCCGAACTGCCAAGCCATGCCTTCCCCGGACCGGAATCATGCTTCCTAAAACCGGTTTCTGGCATTACAGCCGTCTTCAGCCAGGCTTGCTTGAATCCAGTGGCAAAGTGAGCATCAGTGAGCTGTGCCCAAAGATCCCTTCGATTTGCGCCAGGCCCGATGAGTGTTGCACCGCTCCCATGCAGGACTGTTGCGAGGTGCATCGCCCCTGCAGACTGCGTTGCCTTAAGCAGCCCTTGCTTCCCAACCAAGCTGGTGCTGACGCCTGGCCTTGGAGAAGGTGCATCATCTACTGGGCCTCGGCTGCTGCCTTGATCCTTCTCGGCAGCATCTGCCTTCCACTGCTAGTGGGAACTGTGGGGATTATGGAGTCCCCGGTGAGTTGCAGCTCAGCTTGTGACAAGTCTGCTTGTGTCCCACAAGGCTAGGAGTGTGGCGGGACACTACTTCAGTGATGGGACCCCAGGCGATGTAAGCTGGTCATAGACTCCCATTAAGCCTATTCCCTGTGCAGCCCCCAAGCCAAATACTCCTGAGGACACTTTTCTGCAAGTGGGAACTGCTGATCTCCCTCTGCTGTTCATCGCAGCGGCCCAGAACAACCATCGGCCAAATAAAAATATGACAAAATTGTGGAATGGGGCTGCGGTTGCCTGCTGCACCCGGGGCCTAGATTTCACGTGGCCTGCATCAGTCATTGCGCCGGGCCTGGGCTACAGGTCTGCTCCTGCCTCCCCCAGCACCTCTGTGGAGCACTTGGGTGTGAAAGGACCAAGGGCCAGATGTAGGTAATTCTATTTTACCGACTCATAAATACCGAATTTTACCGATTCGGTATTTATGAATCGGTAAAATAGAAGTACCGAGATGTAGGTAAATCCAGATGTGGATTTACCGAATCTTTAAAAGTCGGTATTTACCGATTCGGTAAATACCGACCGGTAATGCTCCATTCATTCCTATGGGCTTTGAAGCCCATAGGAATGAATGGGGCATTACCGGTCGGTATTTACCGAATCGGTAAATACCGATATTGACAAGGGTGCAGGGGGTGTCACTTTGACACCCTCTAGCACCCCCAAAAAAGGTACGGGGGCCATGTGGCAGGCATACCTGCCCTAAGGGCAGGTCTGCCTGTCATATGGCACAGGTGTGCATGCACACATGTGCATGCACACCTCAATCGGTATTTCACCATCACATTGAATTTGATGGTAAAATACCGATTTCTTAGGCCTTGTGGGACTCATAAGAGTCCCACCTACATATCAATTTTACTGATTCTGTAAAAATACCGGTCGGTAAATTTACCGACCAGTATATTTACAGAATCGGTAAAATTACCGATTTGCCCCGTTTCTGTCCTCCTACATCTCGGTAGCCAAATACCGGTCGGTAACGGCCGAATTCGGCCGTTACCGACCGGTATTTGGCTACCTACATCTGGCCCCAAGTCATCCTCACCTGCAGGTCCCGAGGCCTGCTGGACCTCCTTTAACTGTGCAGTGATAGGAGGTTAGCATATCGTGCACCATGGGCAAAAGCAGTCCAAATTGACTTTAGACAATAAACCCCTTATGCTAATTTATCCTTGCAATAAGCGTTCACATGGAACTCATTCTGAGAAAAATGTCTTCGTTGCACAGATCTTCTTGTGTGGAATACATCTCACTCTTCCCTTTCTCCTTTGAGAAACACCTAGAAATTGCTTCTTTAAATCATTTTCGTTTAATAAACTCAGTTTGGCTGAACCTCAGTTGTTCACAAAGACTCACTGCGCTGGAATCTTTCTCACAATTCTATATTCAAGATTACTGTTGACCTAATCGAATATGCTGTTATAAAGATTTATTCTACACAGAAAGATCTGTGCAACTTAGAAACGTTTCTAAGAATGAGTTCCGTGTGAACGCTTGTTCAAAGAATAACTCGCTACCCATGTTCACATTGACATAAGGGTTGCTCTTGTTTTTGTTTAGATATATACGTTGCTAAAGTGACACAGACCTGCGGGACCCCGGGTGTCACTGAGGTAGGGGTCCTGTTCTAGATCAGGATCTCAAAAATATGCTCATTGGTGTGAAAAACAGCCTGTACACTATTGACGCTAAAATTGATTTCCTCACCAATAGAATTGACTGCATCAAGGAGAGAGTGGACAAACATGAAGATCATATGGATCAACTGAGTCATTGTATCTCAAATGTCAAGGACGACTACAACTCCATGGATGAAAAGCTTGTGCACATTGAGAACATTCTTAAAGCAATTAAGAACAAAAAGAAAGATCCTGAAGCAAGATCTCGGTGGAACAAAATGTGAAACCTGGGGATCTGCCAGTCCACCTCCATGGACAAAATATAAACCTATGTGGAAATCATGCTTCGCTCCCTGTTAAGTGAGAAGCTGCCTCCCCTCTTTGTGGTAGTGTGGGCGCACTGCACGCTTGCGCCATGCCCCCAACCTGGGGACCCGCGAGGCAATTAATCACAAAACTGAGCATTAACTTCAACGATAGACAGCACTACTTCCCGGATCCTAAGTCGGCGAAGAAATTCTCTTGTGGGCTGCCAGTTAACAGGAGGATTGACTCTGCCTCCACTGAGATGGATTTGAGAGGGCCACCTCAGTGAAAATGACTAATTCACCTCAAGCACATCTCTTATTGCCCGCCTGCACCTAATATCATAGCAGTTACGTAGCAGTCCACCGAGCAGCCACTGAAACCTTCAGAAGATGGTCTTGTCTGACCTTGTGGCGCCACCTAAAACACTCTGGATGAGAAATCATTTTGTCCAAGGTGTTCACTTCCCACTTTTGATCTCAGTTTTGGCCACCCAGCATGAACTGCACTGGGTGATTCGCTTGGCCTCCCAGCAACACCCCCTCACCCCCCAGCATGTTTACCATTGATCATACATGTTTTTGGCAATTGGGAAGGGTGGGTGGGTAAATTAGGCAATTTAAATTGTTTGGAGTGTTGAAGTGGGTGGAATGTTGTTTTTTTCCCATTTAGCTTACTTCGCAGCGCACTTCTCTGAAATATGCACTTGCAAGCAATTTAAGTAGTATGTCCTATGCGACCTCTCCAAACTGACTCACAAACACTTATACTATTTCAGGCTCAACTGCCACCATTAGATGTTTAGACTGGAATGTCAGGGGGCTTAACGACCGGTGCAAAATGCGGTTAGTGCTTGCATACCTCTACAGATACTGTGTTGACGTTTGCTTCCTGCAGGAACTACACCTAAATGATGCTAAGCACCCCTTCTTTGAGCATGATGGATAGCGTCGGTATATGTACCTGCTTATTCTTCTTATGTGCGTTGTGTCACTATCCTTATCCGGAAGCCCCTGTCATGGTGCACAGATTGGGTGATTTGTGGCAAAGAGGGTAGATTTATTCGCCTGCACAACCTCCCCATTACATTAGCCTCTGTATACGTATAATGTATAATGTGGACAGTCTTGATTCCTTCTCGAAGAACTGGCGAATGAGCACCAATTTGGGACAGTGCGCTGGTGTGGCAATTTCAGCGTGGTCTTGGATGCGTTCACTGACACAGTGACGGTAGACTGCCGCACCCAAACACAGCTGTCCAGTTACATACACTGGCAGACGATAATGATTTCATTGACATATGGTGCTCATGCAACAGAACCAGTACCGTAGGCACATGTATTGCCTCCATACATAATACTTGATTCAGAATCGATTACTGGCTGATCACTCATGATCGAGCTGCATGGACAACCAGTTTGAGCATCTCTCCATAACTCTATCGGACCATTTCCATATATTACTAGGTATTGCGCCCAAGGGAGTGTCTCAGGACCTTCTCTAGGAGACTCGCTCCCAATGGACTCCGAGAATCCGTATTTCGGGATAATATCAGAACAGAGATTCTAGACTACTTCACACACAACAGCCAGTCAGTGAAATCCCCTTCAAGGTTATGAGAAGCCTTCAAGGTGGTCATCTGTGGGGGGTATGTTGCTAAACAGTCGAGAGTGTTAGGGGCGTTACAGGGGCAGCTGACTGTATTAGAGTCAGACATCCACACACTAGAGCAACATTCTGCAAGATGCAATGACCAGATGCTAGGAAAAGGGTGACAGGTCTGATAAAGCCCTAGTGAGCTTCCTACGGAACCCTTAGGCCAGTTATTACATCATGGCACTCACGGATGAGCTACAGACTGTCCACACAAAACCAACAGACATTCTGCAATCAATGACCAATTTTTAGGTCTCGCCTGCTAATGCGCTTGCGCATTGCTGGCAAGAGATATTGGGGCTTAACCAGAGCTTAACCATCGGGCGATTCCATGCAGTGCCCGCGAAAAGCGCGTGCACATCAAAGCCATCTGCCTCCCTCCTACAGGCATCCCCCAGCGTGCGCTGTGCCTCAGGCATTTCTCCTCCCCTAATTATTCACTGCCCATGGCCAGCCGGCTGTACTTTCACTTTCACGGCCGCCAGGCCGTGCGACAGAGACGCTCTTATCAAAATGTAACTTAAGTTCGGCATCCTGCTGCTACTGCGCTCCTTCATTCCCGCAGCACTCCAGGCTTGTTTAATAGGAGTCCTTTTGTTTCTAACCATCCCCATTTTCTCACCGGAGTTTAATTAGACATTATTCGGCTTTTTATAGTACGTTGTTCCTGGTTTCCGTGGAGCCATGAGGCATCTCAGCCCCTCCCACTCCCCCTTGTGCCCGGTGCTCCTGCCCTGTTCCTCACCCCTCCCGCCACATTACTTGCTTGGTAGGAGCCCCCCGAGCTGGATTCAGGAGTGTGCAGCCACTCACATGCGTACAATAAACATAAAACAAACATATTTGCTCATTTTTACAGCGTGCAGCATAGTATTACTTCTGCTAGTGAACAGACACACAAAGCAAACTCTTTCACTTTCACGGCCGCCAGGCCGTGCGACAGAGACGCTCTTATCAAAATGTAACTTAAGTTCGGCATCCTGTTGCTACTGCGCTCCTTCATTCCCACAGCACTCCAGGCTTGTTTAATAGGAGTCCTTTTGTTTCTAACCATCCCCATTTTTTCACCCGAGTTTAATTAGACATTGTTCAGCTTTTTATAGTACGTTGTTCCTGGTTTCCGTGGAGCCATGAGGCATCTCAGCCCCTCCCACTCCCCCTTGTGCCCGGTGCTCCTGCCCTGTTCCTCACCCCTCCCGCCACATTACTTGCTTGGTGGGAGCCCCCCGAGCTGGATTCAGGAGTGTGCAGCCACTCACATGCGTACAATAAACATAAAGCAAACATGTTTGCTCATTTTTACAGCGTGCAGCACAGTAGTACTTCTGCTAGTGAACAGACACACAAAGCAAACTCGTGCTGTCTTGGTGCCTTACACAATTCCCCATGGCAGCGCTTGCAGCCATGTCTGCTTCATGGGTTACAACCAGCGGCCGGCGGGTTTACTACAGATCTCTGCAGTAATGCCCGCTTCCTGTGACCGCTGTAACAGAGCGTCCCATACAGCTTCAGTGCAGCCAAGTAGTTTATTCCTGTGTGCCTTTGTGCCTCTGTGTTTTGCTTGTGTCGAGACTGTGAGCCTGCCGCTTTTGTCCCCAAGTACTTGGAGAAGGTCTTCAGAAATGCACTCTCCTTCACCTGGTATTTGCCCTATGCTTACGTGACTATCTGTGAAAACTCACAAGAACTTTTCGCTATACAAACGTCAGGCTTGTACATCTTCCTCCCAGGTGATGATCTGACACGTCAGCAGCATAGATGTCTAATCCTTAATGGAGTTTCCTAACGGAAGAGGTGAGTGTTCCTGCGGCCAGTTCTTGTGGTGAAGCCAGCGCAAGAGCCTGCTACAACAGCAGTGATGGGTTTTCTGGGCTTCGGTTTAAGCTATCTTGGTGACGTCTTAGGAATTGATGACGCTGAAGCTACACTGATTATAGGTCACTTAGATATTTCAGGATAGAGGTCAATCGAGACTACATCTGCCATGTTAGTCGAAGGCACATTTTGAGGTGCGGTCTGATGGCTGAGTTTTTTTTAAATCAAAGACTCGTTTTTTGTGCCTTTGTGCCCTCTGTTAGACTCGTTTTTTGTGCCTTTCTGCCCTCTGTTAGACTCGTTTTTTTGTGCCTTTCTGCCCTCTGTTAGACTCGTTTTTTGTGCCTTTCTGCCCCCTATTAGACTCGTTTTTTATGCCCTTCTGCCCTCTGTTACACTCGTTTTTCCCTTGTTTTTCTGCCCTTCTGTCCTCTGTTAGACTAGTTTTTTGTGCCTTTCTGCCCTCTGCATCACCACATCATCACTCAGCGCTACCCCAGCATCACTCAGCACCACCACTTTATCACTCAGCACCACCACATTATCACTCAGCACCACCACATTATCACTCAGCACCACCACAGCACCACCCAGCACCACCACAGCACCACCCAGCGCCACCCCATCACCCCATCATCACCCAGCGCCACCCCAGCATCACTCAGCGCCACCCCAGCATCACTCAGCGCCACCCCAGCATCACTCAGCGCCACCACAGCATCACTCAGCACCACCACAGCATCACTCAGCATCACTCAGCTCCACCACACCATCACTCAGCACCACCACATTATCACTCAGCACCACCACAGCACCACTCAGCACCACCACAGCACCACTCAGCACCCCCACAGCACCACTCAGCACCACCACATCACCACTCGGCACCACCTCAGCATCACTCGGCACAACCACAGCACCACTCAGCGCTACCCCAGCATCACTCAGCACCACCACATTATCACTCAGCACCACCACATTATCACTCAGCACCACCACATTATCACTCAGCACCACTACAGCACCACTCAGCACCACTCAGCACCAACACAGCACCACTCAGCACCACCACAGCACCACTCAGCACCACCACAGCATCACTCGGCGCAACCCCAGGTTATAGGTGTCACATTTGCGAAAGTTATAACTATCGGTATTGTAAATGACAGAGCTATTAATTTAGCTATTTTCAAAACCAACACATAAATAAAAAAATTGTCATTTACAAGAACAATAGCACAAACTTTCCTAATGCGAGACCTATTGCATTGCAAATGCTTGTTACACTGACCTTTATAAAACAACAACACAAGACTCTGCAGTTTTGCACACCTTCCTCAAATTAATACAACTCCTCTGGTAGGAGGACTCATACAGTGCATATTCGTAGTGCCCTTCACAGTCAACAACATAATACAGGTGATCCAGAGTATGCCTGGAGATAAGGCCCCGGGACACATATGATGTATGCCCCAATACTGGCTCCCCATCTGCTTGCATTGTACAATGCATCTATGCAGTGGGGCGAACTGCCACTGCACAAACCTGTGATGGTTACTATACTGAAACAGGGCATACCAGCCTTGTTACAGACCTGTATCAATGATTAATGTCAATAACAAAATCTTGGCAAAATTACTCACGGACATCCTTTTGCCCCTGCAGCCAATCACAGTCTGGCACGATCAAACAGGTCAGTCCACTGCGCACATCCTGGGCACCATGTTTGTTATCATGGAAACAATTAAACCCTCAGCTTTGAGCAGCTGCTGTGCTTATAGATAGATGCCACCAAAGAGTTTGACTCCTTGGAGTGGCCCTAGCTCTTCTAACTCCTGACTCAGATTGGTCTCCGCCCATAATTCTTGTGATTGATTAAACAACTCTACACACTTCCTACCACACTTTTACAGGTTAATGGCACAGTGACCCCCCTTCCTGACCTCCAGCGGGACCAGCAAGAGCTGCCCATTGTCAGCCATATTGTTTGCGAGCGCAATGGAGCCTCTCGTTGACTGTGACAACACCACTCACATAGATGGCTGGCTTTCACTGCCCAGGGGGTCCTGGTTTCCATGTATACAGGCGACATTACTTTATACATCCAGGATCCTCGGGTCAATGCCTCTCCCATAATCCACAAGATCATACAGTTTGGAGCATTTGCAAGAATTTCTATTATATGTCCATGTCCATGATGTTACCCCTCATTCTACCCATGACTCCATTTGAGCCAGACTTTCTGCTCCAGTGGGAGACAGAGCCGGTCCGATATCTAGGAATATGGCTCAGCAGAGACATCACAGAAATCTGGAGAGCAAATAATGGCAAAGCAATAAACAGACTTGAAGAGCACTTGCTCGTCTGGTCCAGCCTCCCACTGTCCGTGGTGGGGCAAATTGAAATAGTCAAAATGATTGTCCTCCCCAAATTTCTCAATTCATTCATCAACATCACCATCTCTCAAACAGAGCTTTTCCTTAAAGGGCTCAGATCCAGTTTGGTAACCCGTGCATGGGCTGGTAAACTACCGCTATAACATGGGAAACCGTGGCCCTCTACTTTGGCACAGGGAGGCCTTTCTGCCCTGGATGTGGATCTATACTGACTCTGTGCTCAGGCACAGTTCACTCACTTTAGGTATACTTGACACTGTACCAACCACATATCACTTTTGAGGTGTACAGCAGAGCTCCTGTCCACTCAGAACTGGTCTATACTTGCCAGCTCGACAACTTCGACCAGAGACTGATATTGTGGCATACACTGTATGGGCATGGGATGGAATGCACCAACGCGCCAACCAGGATTGTCTATACAGACCGAGCATACTGTTGGCCCAAAACCCTTTAATCCCCATTGTGCATGATGATGGTGAATGTTGACATGCATCTCAACTGCAACTCCGCACCTTTGGCAATCTCTACCCGGAGAATCGTTTCTTACCGGTGTGAAATATTAGAAACGACCCATCTCACACTTTTCTCAATATTCTCCCTCATCACTAACTTAGTGCAGCTCTTCACACTCTACACAAACCCTTGCAAGCTCATTACATGTCTGTGCTCAACAATGCAGGAAAAGGTACCAGAGTGATTCCAGAGGGTCCACATTATTTGGGATGCAGATATAACATTCTGCCTGACCTAGTCACAATTGTGCTGTGCTGCTCACAATCCAGTGCTCTCATGCCAAACTACAGGCTCAAGCTGATACACTTTAATTTCCTACACAGGACCTATCACACACCTATCCAATTATTTCAAATGGGTCTTGCTTGAGGTTCATTGCCCACACAGCTACCTTTGTTCACCTTGTCTGGGAGTGCCCCACACTTACCTCCTTTTGATCAGACATTTACAACTCCATTGAGTTGATTACTGGACATCTCTCCCAGCGGTCCCCACTAGTGGTGCTTCTTGGATATGCTAAAGACATTCCGCCAATGACTCCATTCTTTACATATCCTCCTAGCCAAGCATAGAGTGCCCATACATTGGTTAGATGCCCAGCACCACAGCTAAAAGGATGGCTGTGGATTGCAGCACATTTTAGGAAAAACTTGAGCATTACTGGGAGTTTCTGCCTGAGCGACTATGACCTAAGGACATTGGGGCCCCATTGACAACATACCTGGTAATGCAGAAACAGAATGGGCCCCGGGGAGGGGGGCTGGGGCAGACCAATGGCACAGGCTGGTCCTGTCTGTTAGACCTGGCATCCTTGGCTTGGTTTTCCCCTGTCTTTTTGCCTGCCTCCTGTATTTTCTGCTGTGTGTTGGAGTTCATTTGTGCTGTTCTAATTGCTTTGGGTACTTTGCCACTGCTGATCAGTGCGAAAGTGCAAGTGGTTCCTATGTAAATTATGCATATGGATCAGTGTTTCCAAGAGTGGGTTGTTTGACTTACTACTAAGTCCCTAGTACAGTGAACTGTGTGTGCTCAGGGCATGTAAGTCAAATGCTGCTAGTGGGTGTGCAGCACTGATTGTGCCACCCACAGAAGCAGTCTTTCAAAGGGGGTTCAGACCTGCCACTGCAGTGTCTGCGCACAGTCTCTACTAGCACGTCGACCTGGCAAGTACCAAGTACACCCACTTGCCAGGCCCTAACCTTCCCTTTTATTACATGCAAGTTGGAGTTTAGTATACCTGAACTCAGAATATAAAAATGCATTTTTTAGGACAGATGATTTTATATTTTGTAATTGAAAATACCACATTTAGAAAGTGGGTCTTAGCCATTCTGTGTGCCGCTCCTGGTTTGTGGATTGACTGCCTGGCTTTGGAGTTACTGGGCTGGTGAAGTGCATTCTCTTCAGACAGCCACTGGTAGGGGGGGGGTTTGAGGTGTGCCCTGCCTTTCCTGGGTGAGTCAGGGCTGGGTTGAATAGACCTGGGCTTCATTTAGAGTAGTGGGAGGGGGTTTCCTTGCAGCTGAATAGGCTCTGTCTGCCTTTCACAATGCTGTCTCCACCTCCGGCCAGGAAGCTGGACCAGAGACGACAGAACTGGCTTAGACTAAGCACAGAGACTCTGCCACAAGAGAACAAAGGAAAATGCTGTATAAATATTGGGGCCCAGACCCCACACCTATAGATTACTTCTTGACTTAAGAGGAACCTCTGCCAAGGAGAAGAGCAGGGAAAACTGAAGGAGAAGTTCTGCCCCTTTACTTTGTGCTATGTGGGGTTGGCCTGCAATGTCTGTTTCTGCCAAGGAGAGGACCAAGACTTTGCTGTGTGATGGGTATCCTGCTGAATATCTCCAAAGGCTTGGTGTAGAGTTTGCCTCCTGTTATGAAATCTCAGGGACACAAAAACTTCATTTCCTCTGTCCTCCTGCTCCTGGAACTACTGTTTCAGCTGCCACAGAGGGAAATAGCAAGAATGACGCCGGTGAGCAACGCAGCAACCTGCTATTAAGCCGTAAACACAGCTCATGAAGTGCACGACGCACCACACCCACTTGCACCGCGCCCCAAAGCTTGCCCATGCTGCACCATATCGACTCTGACACCGTCTACGAGCCTGCTGCTTCCCCGTGCAGAGGGCACTGCTCATGATGCTCACGATGCACCACCTGACTCGCACCGCAGCCCCAACCTCACCGACACCAGTGCTTCATTATCGCAGTGCCAATACTCGACATGGGTGACCTCCTGAATTCATCAACCCCGCTTCGTCATAAGGTAGCGATGCTTCTATGCCACCGCGATGTCACCTCCCTGGCAACAGTAATCAACCAACCCCTCACCTCCCCTGCATCGCAGTAAGGAACTTATGTCTCACTTCCCCTGGGGTCGTAAAGAACCGACACCAATGAAGCATCATCACCCCAACACCATGCACAATCTTTATTTTCATCACTTACCAAGGTACTGTTCTTTGGGGTCCGTGTGACTCAGGGCCCTATGTTACGAACCTCGTGGTCAGCGTTGTACTTTGGGATTTCCAGCTGTCACGACGTCGTAATAGCCTCAGGTGGAGCTATTTGTTGCTAGAAGCTTTATTTTTGTGAATAACCTATTTTTGTGGATGTTTTGACATAGGTATGATTGATTTGTGTCTGTTTTTTTGTTTATATAAAGATATCCTATGTTTTTTAAACTGGTGTGGTGTCCATTTGTAGTGTTTTCACTGTATTACAGTATGTATGCACAAGTGCTTTACACACTGCCTCTGAGATAAGCCTTTCTGCTCGTGCCAAGCTACCAAGGGGGTGAGCATGGGTTGTAAAAGGGCATAACTCCCTTACCCTAACTAGAATCAAGGGTCCCTACTTGGACAAAGGTGCAAAGCATTGCCAACTAGAGCAGTGGTAGCTCCTCCACTAAGGCGGAGTGTCAACCCACTGCTCCGCAGCAGGAAACATAAAAATTATAATAACTAGCATTATCATTTTATGTTTCCTTCTGCTGCTGCAGCTTTCTGGGTGGGGTGGGCTGCTCAGATTACAGAGGAGCAGGGGAGAAGTGATTTGACCACTCCTAAGTGCACATGACAGTTTGTGTCGCCGAGTTGGCGATGCAGCGAGTGCAAGGTAAATAGTTTAATTTATTTATTTACTTATTTACTGAGAGACTCTGCATTTCGGCAGACCTGACTACAATTGCTTTTATTAATTTTAACCTGCATTATTATTTTGCCATTTTGTGTTTTAACAGTTACTGTGTGCATAGCGGTGATTGCAACTGCTATCTGCACGCGGAATAGCTGGCGAGTGTTTTTGTAATTGTATGCATGCAGGGCGGCTGATTAATAGCGCCACTCGCACTCTTACCTTAACAGCGGCCCCTCTGCCTTGTTCCATCGCGGCTTCTGCCGATTGTGTGGAGGGCGGCTCACCTACCGCGGCTCCTAGTGCCGGTCTGGTGGTGGGAACGGGCGCCATATTGGGAGGAGTCAGAGAGCGCAGGGACCTGTGGCAGCGGTCCAGTCGCTCGAGGCTCCCTCCCATAAAACGATAGGGAGTCCTCTCTCACTCGTGGATTCCGGGTTGGTGGTAGCAGCCCGGCGCCATTTACTGAGAGACTCTGCATTTCGGCAGACCTGACTACAATTGCTTTTATTAATTTTAACCTGCATTATTATTTTGCCATTTTGTGTTTTAACAGTTACTGTGTGCATAGCGGTGATTGCAACTGCTATCTGCACGCGGAATAGCTGGCGAGTGTTTTTGTAATTGTATGCGTGCAGGGCGGCTGATTAATAGCGCCACTCGCACTCTTACCTTAACAGCGGCCCCTCTGCCTTGTTCCATCGCGGCTTCTGCCGATTGTGTGAAGGGCGGCTCACCTACCGCGGCTCCTAGTGCCGGTCTGGTGGTGGGAATGGGCGCCATATTGGGAGGAGTCAGAGAGCGCAGGGACCTGTGGCAGCGGTCCAGTCGCTCGAGGCTCCCTCCCATAAAACGATAGGGAGTCCTCTCTCACTCGTGGATTCCGGGTTGGTGGTAGCAGCCCGGCGCCATTTACTGAGAGACTCTGCATTTCGGCAGACCTGACTACAATTGCTTTTATTAATTTTAACCTGCATTATTATTTTGCCATTTTGTGTTTTAACAGTTACTGTGTGCATAGCGGTGATTGCAACTGCTATCTGCACGCGGAATAGCTGGCGAGTGTTTTTGTAATTGTATGCGTGCAGGGCGGCTGATTAATAGCGCCACTCGCACTCTTACCTTAACAGCGGCCCCTCTGCCTTGTTCCATCGCGGCTTCTGCCGATTGTGTGGAGGGCGGCTCACCTACCGCGGCTCCTAGTGCCGGTCTGGTGGTGGGAACGGGCACCATATTGGGAGGAGTCAGAGAGCGCAGGGACCTGTGGCAGCGGTCCAGTCGCTCGAGGCTCCCTCCCATAAAACGATAGGGAGTCCTCTCTCACTCGTGGATTCCGGGTTGGTGGTAGCAGCCCGGCGCCATTTACTGAGAGACTCTGCATTTCGGCAGACCTGACTACAATTGCTTTTATTAATTTTAACCTGCATTATTATTTTGCCACTTTGTGTTTTAACAGTTACTGTGTGCATAGCGGTGATTGCAACTGCTATCTGCACGCGGAATAGCTGGCGAGTGTTTTTGTAATTGTATGCGTGCAGGGCGGCTGATTAATAGCGCCACTCGCACTCTTACCTTAACAGCGGCCCCTCTGCCTTGTTCCATCGCGGCTTCTGCCGATTGTGTGGAGGGCGGCTCACCTACCGCGGCTCCTAGTGCCGGTCTGGTGGTGGGAACGGGCGCCATATTGGGAGGAGTCAGAGAGCGCAGGGACCTGTGGCAGCGGTCCAGTCGCTCGAGGCTCCCTCACATAAAACGTAATGTGTTGGAGGGAGCGCAGCGGGCGCGACGGAGGCGCGCCGGAGTCGCGCTAGAGTCAAGCTCGTCTGCGCTCGTCCGCGAGCGTCCGGGGCTAGGGGCGAAGGACTATGTTCGTCCTTTAGTGTACACATCCGCTGACTTACTAGCGCTGCGACCTTCCATCATGATGTGTCCCCCCGTACCCCTCAACACGGTGAAACGGATATTTCGCCTAGGCATCACTAACTCTATCAATCTGGCTACGGACCCTGCCTCTAATTATGCGGTTTCGGAAAGCACGCCAGGTACCACGTGTAATTTTAAATGTATCTATTTAAACACCCGTTCTATGACCAAGCATCAGACAGACATCTTTTTGTTATTATCTGATACTAAACCAGATTTACTGCTGCTAACCGAGACATGGCTTACACCGGATTCATTACCGGACATCTTAGCTGCCTTGCCTGCTGATTATTACATCATTTCTGTGTTACGACCAGCAGGTAAAATCGGGGGCGGGGTGGCCATCATCTCCAATAAGAAACATCAACTCAGACAACTCCCCTCCTTAGATATATCTAATGTGGAGAATATTGTTGCTAAATTGGATACTGTTAAAGGGACACTTGTGGTGGTTTTACTATACCGCCCGCCCCAAACTATGGCCATGTTTCCTGCTATTTTTGCGGAACAACTAGCCATGCTAGCCACCAATAATTCTAAACTACTCCTGATTGGGGATTTAAACCTCTGGTTTGATAACATACTATTAGACCCCCAAGCAGCCGAGATGAGGAACCTTTTGAGTGACCTGAACCTAATACAATATATAGATACTCAAACCCATCAAAAGGGCCACAGTCTCGATCAACTTTGGTCATTGAATTTACCTATTGATTTTATCGATATTAAACCTTGTAGCTGGTCTGATCATTTTACTATTAGTTTCTCATTTTGTGTTGTGAAAGCTCTTCAATTTAAGCTGAAGACTACCAGTTTGACTCGGAAATGGTCTTCGCTGGATATGTCAGCTTTTTTAAATTTGTTAAAGTCTACTCTGCCAGAGCAGAGCTCAGATGTGGAGACAGCCGATTATAGGCTTCAAGAATGGCTAAACTCGGCCATTAACGTCTGTGTCCCCCTCACTCGTTTTGAGAACTCACGCGGCGTGGACTCACATAAGTGGTTCACGCCGGAGTTGAGGAAATTAAAACTTGAAGTGAGGCAGCAAGAGAGAACATGGCGTATCAACTACTGTCTTCAAGCAAGGATTGCATACTGTTTAATTCGCAAAGCCTACCAAAAGACGTTGCACATTCACAAAACTGCTTATTTCTCTTCTAAGATACTTAATGCAACCAATAAGTCGAAGGAAATTTTCAGGATTGTGACTGAGTTGTGCAATGATGAGAGAACTTCTCCCCCTGTCGTCCCCTCACAATTGCTCTGCAACTCGCTGAATGACTATTTTAAAGATAAAATAGTGTTGATTAAGGATACCCTATCTAAGCTTCCAGTTTGTGTCCCGATAGATGATACCTTTTTAAATCCCCTTACCTTGCACTCCTTCCCTTTGATCACTGACCAAATCCTTCAAGATTTGCTTACTAGAGTTAAATCAGGATCTCCTCAGGATGTCTGCCCTCCCCAAGTAATGAGAGAAATTGGCCGGGCATTCCCAAATAGCCTGATCCCTCTGCTTAATAACTCCCTCATTTCAGGGAATGTTCCGAATAGTTTTAAACAGGCCTTATTGATCCCTTTAAAAAAGAAACCTGGCATCGATTCTTCAGACCTCTCAAATTATAGACCAATATCGCTACTGCCTTATTTATCCAAAATATTGGAGGCTCATGTAACCAATTGCCTATCTAGCTTTGTGGAAACCTCAGGCTATTTACAACCTAACCAGGCAGGTTTCCGGCCTGGTCATTCTACTGAGGCCGTGATAATGGCCGTCCAGAATACTTTAAGGTCTAACGCTGACAGGGACTTGCACCAGGCCTTGGTACTATTGGACCTGTCTGCCGCGTTCGACACGGTTGACTATACCATCTTGGTCAACCGTGTCGAACAGGCTGGTCTTCGAGATTCGGCCTTGGCCTGGCTCAAGTCCTTTATTTCAGAACGTACCCAGTCGGTCCGACTGGGTTCTTTCACAGCCCCTAAAAATATTTCTTTTTGCGGGGTTCCTCAAGGATCTTCCCTGTCCCCTTTACTATTTAATTTGTATATGCGGCCTCTTTTGTTTTCCCTACGAGAGTTTAAGGTTGATGTATATAATTATGCAGATGACCTGCAGTTGGTTTTTGTGCTGAATTCACACGATGCGGCCGAGGACTTTCGAGCAACTATGTCTTTTATCCAGAGGTGGATGTCTCTAAACCACCTTAAGTTAAATCCGGGAAAAACGGAGCTCAATCTACCTGGGAAGAGTGAGATTAGCTGGAGCCCTTGTTTCTGGCCGTCGGACATGGGCTCGCCCCCAAAAAAATCCCGTACAGTAAAAAGCTTGGGAGTGACTCCTAGTGAGGATCTTACCTTGGAAAGTCAAGTCGGAACAGTGGTCTCCTCGGGGTTTTTTCAACTGAGGAAGATTAAGAAAATAGCACATCTCCTTACAGGTTTGGCCTTAATTCAGACAGTCAGTGCTCTGGTCCTGTCTCACATCGATTTCTCAAATGGCCTCTATTTGGGGGCGCCTATTGGCCAACTTAAAAGACTGCAATACTTGCAAAATCAAGCTGCGAGACTTATTTGTAAAGTCCCGAAGTGGGAATCGATCAGACATGGACTAGAGACTTTGCACTGGCTGCCTGTGGAACAGAGAGCTACATTTAAGGTGGGCTGTATTGTGTTCAAGGCTCTGGAGGGTAAGGGCCCCATGTTCCTTAGACAACTGCTGCGCAAATATAAACCCTCACGCAGCTTGAGATCAACCCACAAAGACCTACTTGAGGTCCCTCGTTTCAAAAAGAAACGACAGGGAGGTAGCAGTTTTCAATTTTTAGCTGCTTCATTGTGGAATTCCCTCCCTCTGACTCTGCGTCACAGTAGGGACCTCCTTGCCTTTAGGAAGGCATTTAAAACTTTTCTTTTTTCTCAGGCTTATTGTAAATAGTGATCATATGTCTTTTATGTACTGTTATGTTTGATTCTCTCACCAGCGCCAAGAAGCCCTTGGGCGTATGCGCGCTTAACAAATAATAAATAACATAACATAACATAACATAACTTACTTTACTCCTTGCCGTCGTATGTCCTACTCCAATACCCCTCCACCCTGCACACCCCTGCCCTACTACCCCGCAACACTCCTCCTGCGAGCTGGCACTGTTTTTATTGCTCTATTCTCTCATAAGACATTTTCTTTTGCTTTTCCTTTAACATACATCATTAAAAGTGTTAAAAGTAAAGCGTTTTTCACTCTTTTTTACCAGAAAGCTCCCATCTGATAAGTAATTCAAAAGGCCTGTAACGACTGCTTACATTCACACTTGCATGCTTACATTGCACTCTGACACCAAATATTTAAAGACACATTCACTTGACACATTTAACACCCAGACTACTTAACTTTCACGATTTGAAGGTAGGTATTTGTTGATCACAGTTTATGGCTCATGGTTACCCAGAGCAGCTTCCAATTGTGGGCCTAGCGCTGGCCAATGGGCCACACAGCACTTGGCCTCCCCTAGCGGTGCAAATGAGAACGGCTGTGAAGGGGAGTGGGGAGGGGAGTTGTGAAATCAGAGCAGGTAAGGGTCCTTAAGGGAGATGTTGGGGGCCGGAGGGGGAATAAGAAGGGATGCCAAACCCTGAAAGCAGATGACACTGGACAGAGATTCAGGCTTCTAAGGTAGCTTGGCAGAAGAGGCAAAGGATACAAGTACTCATGATTTCGGCTCACAGCTCTACAGTGGCGTAGTGAGCCCTTGTGCCGCCCGCAGTGATCAGGGCCGGACTGGGAACCACTGCCGGTCCTGGCAAAGTGCTCGGCCGGCCCTCCCCTCCCCGCTCGGCGGGGGGTTGGAGTTGCCGCCGAGCTCTTTGGCGGGGCCGGTTTTCGGCCAATTTTGGCACAGGGCCGATTTTGCAGCTATGCTGCAAAAACGGCCCTGTAACAAAAACGGCCCCCAGGGGCCCAAAACCGGCCCCCACCCGTGCGGCGCACCGGGGGATTGCCCGGTGCACACTATGGCCAGTCCGGGCCTGGCAGTGATCCCTGCAGCAGCATGAAAGAGCGGGGGTGCTGGCGGTCTCTGCGTTTGTCGTCCCCCCCCTTGCTACCCCACTGCAGCTCTAATGACAGTCCTCCGAGAGTGGTCTCTCAGCTGAAGGAAGGAAGGAAATACGGGCCCAGCACAGGCATACATCACCAAATGCTCCCAGCTCTGATGCAGGTGAATCAGAAGCCAATGGGCTGGCCTGAGTGAGGAGGCAGAGGGCAGCAGAGGCCAGAGTACTGAAGGATGACCAGGAAGCAAAAGGCTTCGGCAATGGGTAAGAAGGGACATGTGAAATACTTTGCCCCACCAAAATTCCGCCTCCTATTCTCATAGGCTGACAGTATCAAGGGTCAGCCAGTCAGAGGAGGTGGAGGGATCCTGGAAAGACATACTCAACCTACGTAGCAGATCCAGAGGAGCTGTTTACTTGACTAAAGCCCTGGCACAAATGTTGCTTTAGGCAGCGCCTGACTGCCCTCACGTCTGCCACAAAGACGCATATTGCACATGTGAGATTTGGGCATATTGAAGTCGGCCATCTCACAAGCGCAGTGTGTATTTACATACTGCTCTGGTGCACTGCTACTTGCAGACTGGGCAGTCTGAGTACCTCAGGCCAGTCTGTCAATCTCCTCCTTCCTCCAAAACAGGAGGTGCTCTGCCCCCTTCACTCATATGGGAACTGCCCCTGCAAATTTATTGTCAGGGCCACTGAAATTATGCAGCAGGAGAGCACTAAATTATGTGGCAGGATTGACTAAATTATGCATCAAGAAAAGACAAATTATGCAGCACAATGCTGCACATTTGTTCTAGTATTAATTCATTATTTTGACATTTTCACACACGCATGCTAATACTGTCTGGGCAAAGATTTCACCTCATTAGTGCCAGTTTAACAACTAAATATAGAAATAAGCAAATGAAAGATGACCAGTTGAGCGTTGTGAGGGCCTTCCACTGCATGCGCAAAGACAGGTTGCCATGTTTTTAGTAACTTTTGATCCTTTTCAGTTTTGAAAAAAATGTTAAAATCTGCAGACTATGCAGCAGATGATGAATTAAGTGGCAAATGTGGCAAATCCATAATTATGTGAAAATATCAGCAGCTGCAGAATCGCATAATTCTAGTGGTCCTCTTTATAGTAGACCTAAGCAACAACTTCAACATTAAAGCACTTACTTCTCTTGGTCAAACACTGGATAAACCTCAATGACCTTTACCTAAACAGTGATAAAGCAGATATCTATCATAATAATAAAAAAATTACCATCTAGCTCTTCCAAATATCTTTAGGCCTCCTTCACTTGACCAACTCTCTCCCCAGTAGACGTGGTGCAGTCCTATTCGATGAACAACTATCTTTCAATGCTTAAATTCAAGTGATCATCAAATCAACCAACTACCACTTGTATGCCATATCTAAATTCAGCCTCTCCTAACCATCCAAAACAGAAAATTACTAGTCCAAGCAGTTGTCCTATCAAGACCATACTATTACATTGCAATGTACCTAAATTTCCTCAAGGCAGACATGGTAAACCACCATCTTGTTCAAAATCGAGCCATTAGGGTCATTTTCAGACTGAAGAAAAATTATGTTGCCTCCTTCAGGGCACAGCTAACCAATGAACACCAAATACCACAAATGGTTCTCTATTCTGTTAAGAAAGCCATCCACAAAGAAACTCCTAAATACCTATGCGACAGCTTCAATTTCCATCTTCCATCAACGATGTTATGCTCCACCTCTAAACACAAACTGATCATCCTAAAATTACGTCTAAAAAGATAATGAGGCATACCCTAAAAGTGGATGGAGGAAAACTCTGGAACAACATTCCCATATAAATCAGGTAATTGAATGACTGCACATCCTATAAAGCTCCTCAAAACAGCTCCCACTTTGAAAAAAATATATTTATTCACCAATACTGCTCCATGAAAACACTTTTCAACAAGTAGGATAAAATCTACGGAGCCATGATATTTTGCAACGCCCACCCCACTGTCAGTATGTCCCAACACCTCTCTTTCTCTCTGTATGCCCCCAATGTACCTTTTCTCTGTCTTTGTATTCCCCTTCCTTTAAACATATCACCATAGTGATAATGTATGGTTTACTAATGTTTAACTTGCAATATTTGCCTCCTGTCTATTCATGATCTTCCCTCCTTTACATAGATTGATACATGGATATTTGCATTCGTGATTTTGTCAAATATATGAACTGCACCTAGAAACCGGTCGCTGGCATTTGTTGTGCTTTAAAAATATTAATTAATAAATAAAGAATATTTTAAGAATGAATTTAACAAGAAAGTTAACTTCTCCTAAAATCCCATTCAGAAAGGCATTTCTCAAGTAACACCTTTAAACTTCGCTCCCTCTTTTGTCTGGTTCCTAGGTGTCATGGCTGCTGTACTACATGAAAAGGAGTTCATTGCCAAAAGAGTAGTACCTGCTGTGGTCCAAGTGTTGCCAGTGGGCAAGGACTTAGCGGGTGAGAAATCACTATCCCGTCCCATATTTGCTATTGAACAATGCCTCGCCTGTTTATTAGGGAGACAGCACTCTATTAACCACTTGGCTGCTAAGGGGTATGCATGTAGGGCCATTGACTTTCCATTGAAATCAATGGGCCCTACATGACGAGCTGGGCTCGTCATGAGCGTCGAAGGGGTTAAAACTTTCAGAGCGATTTTTATGGTACTCGGTTTAGTGCCTGTTCTCAACATACTTTGAAGTGCCAATTGAATTAAGGGTATCAGTGATGAGGTATCAAGGGTTTCAAGGACCCCAAGCAAGGAAAATTGGCCCCTGCCCCCAGTTTGGGTAGAAAGGATATCAGTAATTGGATGCATGAACCACTCAAAATCTTGGGCTGGTGTGCCACTACCCCTGCTCCTCTGATTGCTACACCCCTGACGTGGACTTGAATGTCACCTCAAAGCAAACCAAGAGGTTGACACAGTCTTATAGTTTGTATTTTATACTCTACAACAAAGACATAGATTCATGGGTGTATTTAACAAATTTATTTTGTATTGTTTAGCACTAATATCAAATGGTGTCCATAGTACCAATGAGTAGCCAGAGTACTATAAACGATGGAAGCCATTTAGGGGGCGCTGCTACGACCCTTGGCATTCCCCTTGTGACCTCTGGTACAGCCTTTGTGACCCCTAGCGTCAGCAGTGGCAAAATCAGTGGCAGGAACAGAAGCTCGTCCTTATGGACGTCGGGGGGGTTTCACTCACCTCGTTTTGTGTCAATTTCTTATTATGCTAATAGTAAATAATGTTACATTATTCGCTATTAGTTTAATTGAAAAAAAGAGTGCAAATAGCTGGAATATGACTTTCCCTGGCGGCTGAGGTAAGTAAAAAATGCTTTTAAATGTATGTTTTGTTTGTGCTTGAAGGTTTGAGTGTGTTTATGTAAGAGAGAGTGTGAGTGTGTGGGTATGTGTGGTGCATGTGTAGGCAGAGGATATGTTTATGTGTGAGAATGTATACATATGTGTGAATGCGTGGATATGTATAAGCATATGTATGTGTGAGTGAAAGTAAAAGTGAAGGTCAAGGTGAATGTGAAGTCACTTCAACTACCCTTGGCATTCTGGTGAATTGACGTCCATGCTATAAACTAGCCATAATATAACTCAATATTCACGGTAGTCTTTATTTGCAGAGGAAATGCTCATAGTACTGTCAAGATGCACTGTAGACGTGTGGTCAAATGAGTCCATTCATGTTGAGCTTATGCTCTCTAATGTACCACACCAAGGTCATGCTCAGAGAGCATGGCAGAAAGTAGGGCCGGTGGAACCAGAGTTGACAATACTTATGGGTGAGTCCGACTTAAGAATCTGAAGCCTACTGATAACGTACAGTACAAATAAAACTTATAAAAGAGACACCTAGTGAACAATAATGCTTAAATCTGGCAGTTAAGCACAGTTAGAGGGCGAATGCAGCCCTGAAAAGAGCTAGGATGATGGTTCTGTAACTATAGCCTAATATGGAAGAAAATAACTTACATCCTACCTAAGTGGCTCGAGGCACGTGTGTGATGACCCTTCCCCCCAACTTCAACATTTTGGTGCCGTTGGAAATGGCCCTTTTGTAGGGTTATCCCAAAACTTTTTGCTTCTTCCTCCTATTTTTCCTGACCTGTTTTTGTTGGCTTTAGGACCTTGGGCACTTAACCACTGCTAAACAGTGCTAAAGTGCATGTGCTCTCTGTGTAAATTGTGAACCTAATTGATTATCCATGAATGGCATATTTGATTTACTGGTAAGCCCCTAGTAAAGTGTACTGAGTGTGCCGGGGCCTGTCAATCAAACACTACAATCACTCATTGTGCCACCCACATGAGAAGCGCTACAAACGTATCTCAGACCTGCCCCTGCAGTGTCTGCGCGCAGTTTTAAACTGCCATGTCGACCTGGCAAGTGCACCCACTTGCCAGGCCCTAACCTTCCGTTTTCTTACATGTAAGGTACCCCCATGCAAGGGTCCCTATTTGGACAAAGGTACCTACCTCTGCCAATTAGAGACCCCCAGTTCCAACAAGTGATATGCTTTTAACAACCCTATGTGGAAATGCAGAAAGTGACAAGAGGCCTGGAGGAGCTGTTCCTGCGTGTGGGGAGGTCGGTTTTGACACAGAGGAAGTTCCCAAGGTCAGGGGGAAAACAGGGGTCACACACCGTTAAATTCTCAGGCAACTGTAGCCAACAATCGCTGCTGAACAAGAAGAGTCAGAGACAGCAGTGCACAAAGGACATATGACTGTTGGATCTGAGTAGTTTATCTCTGTTTTTGACTTTGATCGGAGGCAGCAGGCAGTAGCTGCTATGCACTGAGAGGATTCGTGGGCAGTGGAGTTAGAGTTACCATGACTCATTGGGCCTTGCAAGTAAATAGGATACAGGTTTACAAATCAGATAGGAGGGAATCAAAGAAGGTAAAAGCTGTGACTCAGGTGAGTTTGTTCTGCAGGCTTTTATAAATGTTTGTTTCGTGTGTGTGCAGTGGTTTACTCCGCGTGCAGTCTTTGCTATCATCATCATTCTATTGTGCGACCTCTCGGCAACACAATAGCATCTGACATTTTAAAGATGACAGGTAGACATGGTTCACTATGAAGTGGAGTACAGGGTCGTGCGCTGGGTTCATTGTTCGTCGGTGCTATGAGTCAGTCTATGTTTCACATTGTCAAAGATGGAGCACCAGGCAAAGGCACACAGTGGTGGTGGCTACAATAACATATTATCAACAACAAAAGAGTGACATAAAGTGCAAAAATATAAAGAAACCAATTCTACGTGGAGAGCATTTTTCGAGGTTTCAGAGGACAGTGAGAACCTACCCGCTGACGTGAGGGGAACGGCTCAACAGGCTACTTTGGGGCTGCTACCACTCGCGCTGCACCAGTGACATCGACGCCGCCGGGACTCCATTTCCCAGGTGCCCCGGCGGTTGTGGCGCGTGTGACGCGAGCAGAGCGCCCGGAGGCGCATAAAAGAGAGGAGCGCCGAGCACTCTTTGGGAGCATTTTTCGAGGTTTCAGAGGACAGTGAGAACCTACCCGCTGCCGTGAGGGGAACGGCTCAACAGGCTACTTTGGGGCTGCTACCACTCGCGCTGCACCAGTGACATCGACGCCGCCGGGACTCCATTTCCCAGGTACCCCGGCGGTTGAGGCGCATGTGTCGCCAGCAGAGCGCCCGGAGGCGCGTTAAAAGAGAGGAGCGCCGAGCACTCTTTGGGAGCATTTGTCGAGGTTTCAGAGGACAGTGAGAACCTACCCTCTGCCGTGAGGGGAACGGCTCA
Source organism: Lissotriton helveticus (assembly GCF_964261635.1). Lineage (NCBI taxonomy): Eukaryota > Metazoa > Chordata > Amphibia > Caudata > Salamandridae > Lissotriton > Lissotriton helveticus. Next base: position 858,170,956 of record NC_136065.1, read on the forward strand.
ACAGGCTACTTTGGGGCTGCTACCACTCACGCTGCACCAGTGACAACAATGCCGCCGGGACTCCATTTCCCAGGTGCCCCGGCGGTTGTGGCGCGTGTGACGCCAGCAGAGCGCCCAGAGGCGTGTTAAAAGAGAGGAACGCCTCTCCGCGCACGGGAGCGCCCGGGCGGAGGCCGGCTCGGGCCATCCCCCTTCCATCTACTGCTCAACATAGCCCTGTGAGTACTTTGCCTATGTACATTGTTGCATTTAACTGGGAAGTTTGTTATGCCGCCTAAGGAGGCCAAGGGGAGAACGGATGCTGCTAATTTCACGGGAGCTATGGACCAGTTCATAACAAGGATGAACAGTGTAGTCGATGAGGGGATCACTATAATGGAGCGACGTGTCTCACATGAGTTGGCTGTCGCAAGAAGGTCTTCTATGGGACAAATTACGAATGCACGGACTCCTGATAACTTGAATGCCAATAGTGGCTTAAGTGCCTCCCCCATTTTAGAACTTCCTATCCCACAGCTTCCCGTTTGTAATTTGTCACAGACTTCCCTTAGTAGTCAGTCCACAGCCTCAGAATCACTGTTGTTATCCCCCCAAAGGTTTCCTATTGTGCCCAGCATAGCGAGGGTATATAATACTAGGCAACAGTGTGGGAAAGACCCAGGGGCAATCTCAGAAAATACGCAACAACTAGTAAACAACACTGGTGGGTGAAAAAGAAATGGTCGAAAAGTCATGAAAGTAAATCCACCTATTGTGGAGCAACCTGTTGTAAACTCTGCCCATGGCTTGACTGAGTCTTCCTTGCCGTGCAGGGTGACCCAGGTTTCAGGTGGTTTGCCTAGCCAAGAAGAACGGGAGGGGGTGCCGGAGGTTGAAGCAAATGCCATCTATGGGACTCTCAGGCTCCTTTTAGCCCCATTAGAGGAAAGGCTGAGCAAGATTGAGGTCCACTTAAAAAGGATTGAGCGAGACGTCAAGGGCCTCGTAGAATCTACTCTAAAGGTTATCCCCCCTACAGTTACTAAATCATTAGCTAAAAACCGCAAGGAAAAGGTTGTTGTTCCAGCCACCCATAAAGAATTAGCAGTTTCAAATACAGTCCACTCGGTTTTACCTGCTTCTGTAGCTATCCCCCTTGGTAAAGAAATAGTACCTGCCAATACAAATAGCTCATGTCAGCAAAAGCAGATTCCACCACTAGACATGTCAGGTGGGGAGGCCCCTACTACTCAATTTAATATGGGGAAAAAAATCTTAAATTTACCCCCGGAGGTCTGTCCATTTGTGGTGGTTCTGGCAGGGGTTCCAAAACTGGGCAAAAATGAGGTGGAAAGCCCCACAAAACTGTGGAACAGGGTCATACACTGGCTAAATACGAACAGACCCCTGCCCCCGCATCTTGTTGGCAAAATACCTATGATCCGAAGGACACCATGGGTTGGTCATTTGGCTAAAAATATAAGGGGTGATTGTATCCTGATCAATTTTAACAACCCTAGAATTGTTGATTACATCTGCAATTGGAGATACCCTAGTACAGGTACGACGGTTCACTCCCTTCCACTGACCTATTTCTATCCCCCTGGTCACTTTGCTGCACAGCTTGACGGATGGACAATGGTTCAGCGGGGTGGGAGGGGACCAGCTCAGGGGGAATGACTTATGCCCCCTTTTAACATGGATAGTTTTTTTAATCATAACCGTTATGACTGTCTGGAGGCAGTCGACTGACCCGATGCTGGAGCAAGAGAATCAAATATCTCCCCTTCTCCCCGGGTGGTTGCACTCTAGACCCACCTGTATTACGGCAGTCTGTGGGATACAAGCCCTCTGATATAGCCCTGGATACCCCGAGTATTATTAACACTGACGCCAGCCACGTCTTAGGTGAAACCCAGTAAGGTTTATATTAACAATCTCAAAATTGTTTCGTGGAATGTGGCAGGTCTGCGAAACAAGCTTTCGTTACCAGATTGGAATAGTTTTATTGATGGGTATGACATATGTATGTTTCAGGAGACATGGAGTTATGAATCATTGTATAAGCAGGGATTTTCTTGTTTTCATGTACCTGCTACCTCGGTTGGACGTGGCCGTCCCTCTGGAGGGCTTATGGTACGGGTAAGGATCGACCTTAATCTTAAAATTACTCACCACACTTCCTCTTGTTTGGATGTTATGAGACTCTCTATTGAGGGTATGAATGGTGTCCCTGCTTGGGAATTCTTTAATGTATACGCAAGAGGCACCCAAGGGGGGGGGCCAAGTCCTCTACTATTGACATTTTAAATGACTTGCTGAAACTGTGTCCTCCTGACTCTTTAGTCCTGGTCGCAGGGGACCTTAACTGCTCGTTTGAACCTTTGGCAGTAGATGATATTCTTGGAGTGCACGAGGATGATGCACAATGGGGCGTCCCGCCTCTCACCCTCACGCCCGTGAGGAGATGGTCTCCTGTAGTCATTCAACTGAATGCTTTAATGTTTGAAACAGGTCTAAGAGCTGTGAACGGTCGAACTATCTCCGATGCTCAGGGGGCAAATACATACAACAGAGTATCATGTGAGAGTAGGATCGATAACATAATGGTAGACAGGAGGGCTTGGAAGTTAGTGGTGGATATGGTCATTATACCATCGGTGGAGAGTGACCATAACCCTCTGTCCCTTACATTGGTAGACTCGTGGCAGAGAAGGGAACACACATCATTAAATAGTGGGGGGTTAATAACCAAGCAAATTATACCTTCCAATTGTAATAGATTTCTTAAGTGGCCTAAGTTTTGCCTGGATAAACCTAGACTGAGTGCGCTGGATGGAATCCTGGGCGAGCAGTCATTAAGGCTATCTGCAGTATGCACTGAAGCGGCTGGGCCCGCAGAGGTATAAGCCATTTATACTGCTACTATGGATCAGATTGTCAAACTGTTCATGGTTCCAGTTAAGAAGAACTCGACAACTATCAAACCAGTCCAGAAATGGTTTGATAGCAACTGCAGAAGGACGAAAAATAATCTAATTATTGCCATTAAATCTCGCAATTCAGTATCTGTCCGGCTGGCCAGACTGCATTATAGACAGGCTATAATAGCCGCCAAAAGGGATTGGGAAGAATCCCATTGGGAAAGCCTCAGAGATGCAAGCAAAACTAAGAATGGTAATTTATTCTGGGCATTAGTCAGAAGATCGACTGGCTGTGACTCGAATCAAATTCCCAATCATATTACAGACAGTGAATGGTTTGAACACTTTAGTAAACTCTATGGTGGTAATGAACCGCCCGGAGCCCCAGGGCATTTGAGCGGTGCTCTGGATGTTGGTTCTCGGCTGGCTCTTCCCATTAGAGTTGATAAAAAAGAGGTCCTGACGGCAATAGCTAAAATTGTATCTGCTAAAGCCCCAGGACAGGACGGTGTGCCGGGTGACCATTTTAAAGCTAATTCTGATGGCTGGGCCATTTATTTTACTAATTTGACAAACGCACTGTTAGCGGGTTCACCTGTTCCTAATTTATGGAAGGCGGCTGAGGTGATCCCTATCTACAAGAAGGGTCCCAGGGAGGACCCTGCCAACTACCCCCCAATTAGTCTTATAGACGCAGGGCAGAAATTGGTTGGCAGGGTTCTCCTGGAGAGGATTCTCTCATGGGCAGAGGAGAATAACATCATCTCACCCTTTCAGGCAGGTTTTAGGGTGTGTACAGGTACGGTTGACCAAGCATTTAGGTTGCTACTCCTTCACTGGAAGGTGGTTACCATTGGCAAAGGCGGTCTTTATTTGGCATTTATTGACCTAAAGACCGCCTTTGACCTGGTCCCTCGAGATCGCCTTTGGCTAGTCTTGGAGGAGATGGGGATTCCCCTACCAATCCTGAATCTTTTGGCACGCATGCATGATGGTACCTACGCACGTATTAGATGGGGATCTCAAGAGCAAAACACTGACAGAATTCCTGTGAATCGAGGGGTACGCCAGGGCTGCGTGTTAGCCCCAACACTCTTTTCGTTATTTGTCAATGGCGTAGTCTCTTTTTTGCTTGAAATAAACACCGATGCTCCGGTCCTGGCGGGTGACAAAGTGCCCACCCTCCTTTTTGCAGACGATACGCTACTGGTTTCAAAAACCCCCGTAGGTCTGCAAAAGTTGTTGAACCGTTTTTGTTTGTTTTGCAAGCTCAGGGGCCTTGTCATAAATACCTCGAAAAACTAAACTCCTTTATTTTAATCCAAGTAAGTCTTCCAGATCCACCCTCTCCGTTGACGGGGTGTCACTGGAACGCGTAAAAGAATTTGACTACTTGGGAATTAGAATTTCGCATAATTTAAAGTGGCAGCCTCACATTGATAAAATGGTATTAAATCATAAAAGGGTAGTCGGCGCATTAGGGCGAGAACATCGAACATCCATCTCTAAGCCCATTGCTCCTGCCTTGGACATCTATGCTGCAAAAGCTGTGGGCTGCGCCCTTTATGGCGCAGAGCTGTGGGGTTTCGAATGTGTTGACGCCCTGATCACCTCTGAGAATAAGTTCCTTAGGGAGTTGGTATCGCTTCCGAGGGGTACTCCCATTAAACCATTATTGAGTGATCTGGGTCGCCGCTCTATTCAGGATCTAGCTAGGTTACGCCCTCTTTTATACTGGGCTAGGTTATGGCGGACCCCAGAGCTCTCAAAGTATTTAGATGGCTTGAAAGAGGTCATGAATCTTTATGGTGCTCACAAAATCAGCTGGATTCGCAATATAAAGAAGCTTTTGCACGAATCCGGCTTGCCAATTGATTGGGAGCCTGGGGTCTCTTTACCCAAGGCTGAAATTAAGTGTGGGTTGATGATCAAGAACTAAGGGACCCAAACCAAGGCAGGCTGACTGAAGCGTTTAAACAGCATAAACCAAATCCTCGCTTGGAGCCTTACTTGGATCTCATTAAAAAACCAAGAGATAGATCCCTTTCCATTTAGTATAGGCTGGGAAATCTCCCCCTCCGTGATTATACCTGTAGGTGGAAGCCCCCGTACCAAACCTCACTTGACTGCCCAATCTGTGAAGGTGTCACTGAAAATATCGCCCATGTCTTCTTTATATGCCCAGCCTATGTAAAACCCAGACAGAAATGGCTTAAACCTGTGTGTTTACTGCTTGGAACCAGGGATCATTCCTCTGCACTCAGAATACTCAAGGCTGACACTATTACAACCTTAGTGTGTGGGGTTGCCAAATTTCTGAGCTGGGCCTGGCTGATTAGATCGAAGGCTACTAGATGACCTTAGTTTTAGCTGAATCTTTTTAATACTTACAAAGCTGCTAATGTTTAATATGCTCTTAAAATTATTTATTGTAATACGAATGGTTTTATTGTAACCTACTTTTTTAAAAATGTAATTTTTATGAACTATGGTTCTATATTTTTAAGTGCTTTTATGATATTCTGTATATCGAAATAAAGCTTTGATGATGACTAACATGTCAGAAGAGTTCTAGTAGAGTCATTAATATACAGTGCATAACTGGTGCAGGTTTAAGTCCATTATTCCACCTGCCACTTGGTCATGTGGTATGGTCAGCTGGTGTGACTGGGTGCTGGACTGCACTTATTTGTGTCTGGTTGTCTGAGTGTGGTGAGCTGCCTTAAAGTGCTTGATGTGAGCGAGTGTTTTCCAGTGCTCAGCACTGGGACTTGCGACAGCTCACCAAATGTTGGTGCTGTTTGTCTTATTTAGAGATGAGCACACCAACAGTTGTTTATTGATTCTATATTTATTAAAATGGCTAATACCTGCCACCCAAGCCACTCTATTAGCTTTGGGAGCCTGGAATAGCCTGAATTGTCACACTCGATGGGTGTTTATACTGAATGTTGGCAGGGGCAATGGGTGGTGCAAGCTGCAGCTGCCTCCTGACAAGGGCCCTAGTACTTTTTTTTTCTTTTTACAAATTAAGCACTGCTGCCTTCTTGAGAAGAGTGATTAGGTGAGAGTTTGACTTGTTAGTTCCTGGTTATGTTTACATCTATAACCTGTGGGCTGGCAAAGGGTGTCGTCTAGTGACATGATGTGACTATTGTCTTTTTTGTAAGGTCAGGGGATACACTGACTTGGTTTGACCGTTTTATCCTGTGTGTAAGGAAATGGGATGATGAACTCGCTGATACATTGGCCTTATGGACATGTTTTTAATCTTTAGTGTGGGTGTTGAGTGAATGTGATGATCCATAGAATGCTGGATTTACGTTGTGGGAAGCTTGGCTGATAATTAGACCTGAAGTTACGACGGGGTGCTAACAGCAGGTGGAATGATGATGCTGTAAGTAAGGGGCCTGACATTCTGGAAATAATTTTCATCCTTCCTAGGTGGGTCAAGACTTATCCTTGTGAAGACCCTGCCTTCCAACTACACTATTTTCTCTTATTCAGTCAATAGATTTTTCTTATGTCTATATACATGAGCCACACCTCACCCATCATAGAGTTACTTGTCCTAGACCTGGGAAATGCTCGTTTCTGCTGTTCATTCAATGAAATACCAGTTCAGTGTGGTTAGAAAATTGAAAACCTAATACACTTGGTCATGAGCTTTTGAAAATTAAAGTTGTGCTTTTGTCATTGGAGCTGTGACCCACTTCCTAGCTTTAATACTGAAATAGTGAACCCCTGAGCAGTATCTTCTTTTAACATATAATACCACTCTGCACCAGCAGGACACTTCTAGTGTGATGTATTCCTATAGGTTCTGAATCGATCCCCCTATTCCTGACCCTATTCTGGTTAAACAAACCAACAAGTTAACTAACAGTCAGCCCATGAGGCAGAAAACCCCCATGATGCAGATACCGTTATCTGACGCAGTCACACTACGGCACAGGAACGTGTTATCTGATTAGGTCATAACGCTTGCGATCTAATTAGACAAGCGATATTCCTCCAGCCCCTGATAAGGCATACGGAGTTCTCATAACAAATCAAACCTATGACAACCTGGGCAAAACCCTGCGGCCATTGTTTTGATTTCACCGAGAACTTCAGCAAAAGAATGTGCTAACGAGCAAGTCGTATGACATCCTTATTGACGTATCTATGTCCATCCTTACGTCAATCTCGGCACCTTAAAGGTATAAATATTACCGATATTGCCCTATGCAAACGCACGCGGTGGTGACGAGACGGAGCAGCCATACTTGCCGAAGCCCAGAGCAGAGCAGACCCCGCTGGCGCAGCCCCGCCTTCCTGACGCGCTGAGAGAAGCTGCTTTCTCCTGACGAGAAATCCAGCACCGGCGTTTCTGGGTAGCCCTCGCAGGCAGCCTGGAATATCGAGACCAGAGACGAGAGATACCATCCCTCATTCAACCTAGATTCCAGGTACAGAACTGAATACCCCCTCACAGAGAATTCTTTAGTTATTCACTTGGCAAAAACAAACTTAACTTAAACTGTAACTTTCTATTCCCGCCCACGTATTAGGCTTAGGTCAGGTACACGGGGTAGGCGTATTTAGAAACACCAGTTGAGTATGTTTAGTCAAATGTATATGTGTATGTAATATATTTTATTCATTTTAAAACATCTTATGGCTTAGAAACCATATCAATGTTTTTACAGTATTATTTTATACTATTGCTTTTAATGTATGCACTTTACTTAGCTATAAGTATTGCAATAATATCGATCCATTTCTCTTGTATGAGAAAAGAGACTGATCAATAAATAACACCTTTTTATTGAACACGCCCGTCTCTTCCTTTTTTCTACAATCTGATGAGACTAAGAATGCACGTACTGACTGAGTAAAATAAATTGCCTTTTGTTCACACGACTCTCGAGATATACTCTTGATTAGGGGAGAGCAAAGTTGTCATGTTCTATGGTTGTCAGAAACTAAATCCCTTCTTGTCTAATCAGGGAAGTTAAGTCCTTCCTGAACATTCGAGAAAGTTTCTAGTGAACTCTGAGCTAGCTGGCAAACCCAAAACTTTAAGTCTAGTATCGACAGTAGTAGACCTAGTTAACGTCTGGTCTAGGCCTTTACTGCTGTAGGTATTATTCCAATGCGCAGAGCCTATTGGGATGATAGGAACTACACTACATGGCGCCCAACGCGTTTGGAAAGGGCGATAAAACTAACGTAAGACATTTAGAGTAACTCAGTCGTGCTTTCTCACTCAGACCCCTTTTCCCATAATACTCCAAAGACGTCTGGAGTGGGTGAAAGGTTATATCCGCCAGACCTCGCAGGAGGGAACTCCTATGTATGGTTCTTGGTATAAGTCAACGTTGAAGGATACACTGTTCTAAAATATTGTGCATCTAATCTTTGTTTCCATAAGAAACCTGATCTGCAAACAAACAAAATAACCATCCTGTCGGTAAAATGGTAGACAGTGATGAAGAAAGAGAGGCAGTTAGATTAGCAACTGAACTCGCAGCAGCTGATGCTACCATACAGGAAGCAGACCCGGATATAATACTCATCCCGGTCATTAAAAGGAAATCTATAACCATAAAACTTATAGAAAATGGACTGACACCTAGAGGTGGTACAGTCATATTCGTAATTGAGGCACACGAATATCGGCAGACAGAGGTATACTATTCATGGATAAATTTTCCAGCAGCAAATCCTGTAACAAAGTACTTCCACTATTACAAAATAGAGGAACCTCCTGAAACGTACACTCCTTTCGAGGAGGTGGAAGTACCACTCAAATTTCAAGAGCATTTGCTCTTATTTGATGGCGCCCTAAAACATAATAATCACATCACCAGGCTCGGTCCTTTAGGTAGACCAGGAGCAACGTGGCCGGTCCTAGCCGGATACACACCACATCCAGACATCGACGGGATGTCTGCAGCTAACCTGTTAACACAGCTAAAACAATTAATAAAAATACATAGACAATTAGTCCAGTATGTGATGCGGACTTCAACAATTCAGCCAGCGATTAAACTCCCACAGCTGACCCCTCACCAGGGGAACACAAATAAAATTACACCACAGAACATCCAGTCCTGCCTAGGTAAAGTACCGGCTAAACGGGAACAAATACCATTCTGGCTAGCGCAGAAAATCACCCAAATAGAGGCGGTGTTTCCAGACACTACCCCGCTAGAAAAGCACAGGATTCTGACTATCTGTCTTCCAATGGGAATCGCACCACACATTGAGGACTGTGACACTTGGGGTACAGTCTTTGCGTCCATCTACACAAAAACGCACGGTGTTCCATCCATTTCGGTAATACCAGATGTGCTAAAACAAATTCAAGATGAATATGGTCCAGAACCCGCTTTAACTCTTGGTATGAAATTACTGAAAGACTTCAAGCAGGTCTCGGCTATATTATTAGCCAACATAAAAGGTGAAGCAGCAAACGTGGCGATCCGCCAGAGGTTAAAAGAGACAGATATAGCAGACCAACCAGCTGAAATTGCCAGAATCATAGAAAAATCCTATGAGGAACTAGGTAGAGATAGTTTAGGTGGAATACCAGTAAAACCGCAACTAATTGAAAGTCCTGAAAAAATATTTTTTAACAATAATTCTACATCACCAAAAAGAACTGGGATGGAAACAAACAATCCAATCCTAAAGAAAAGAAATTCCAGTCCCGAGGAAGGTCTCCTAGGCGAAGAGAAAAATCTCCGAACCAAAGACACAGGTCACCTCAGAGTGACCCCTCTGGGAAAAGATATAACCTTAGAAATAGGGATAATATTAAAAAACCTGATAGATATCAAGACATTGATACACGTCCCTCTCAATCTTTTCAGACTTCCTCGCAGAAATCGGAAAGAAGAGGACGATCAGAACAAAGAGAAGAGCACGCCAAGTCCAAAGACAAGGAACCTGCTCAGCTAAAAAAGAAATTACAATTTCCAAAAAAGAAGGTAGCCAGTATCAAGGTAGTTAACAATGCCGAGAATACTGAGGACACAACTGAAAAACGGAGAATGGGCTCAGACAATGCTAGACAGCGCAGCAGAAGTGAGCATAGCTCGCAAAGTCCTTATGAATCATCTGGAGACAGTGGACACGAATGAATATCTTCAAGTGGAAACTGCGGACACCAGAGTTAGCAAACCTCACAAAATATACGAAATAACATTGCGTATAGAGGGGGATAAGACTAGAAAAATAAGGGGACTATTTTGGGATAATCTCTCCAAGGGCTATGATATCCTTCTAGCTGAAAAAGACTGGCCACCAGAGTTTGTCAGGGAGTGCCCTCATGGCGAAGAAGTAATTATGCCTGCCTTCTCAAATCAAATTCCTATTCATAAAAAATACACACTTGCTAGAAAGTGGGCAGTGGCTCTAGCTCCTGCTTTATATAAAAATCACGTGGGATGGGATGAGGACTCTCCTCACAAAATCCAGTTAAAATCACAACCAACTGCACAAAGGCAGTACCCAATTAAGCAAGAAGCTAAAAAACAGGTAAATAAAATACTAGATCAGCTAGAATACCAGGGGGTGATTGAAACTTGCACCTCACAAATGAACAACCCTTTGTTTCCGGTCTCCAAACCAGACAATTCATACCGTATAGTTTTGGATTACCGACACCTTAACACATGTTGCAAAACTTTTGCAGTGCAAAACTCACATAGTGCTGCACTAATGAATAACATAGTGCGCAAAAAATACAAAACAACATTAGACATCTCTAATGGATTCTTTTGTCAAAACATAGCACCAGAGAGCAGATATTTAACTGCATTCTCAATAAATGGCACTCAAAAACAATTCTGTCGGTTAGCGCAGGGGTACAAGAACAGCCCGGGGGTATTCTCAGCGAGAGTAACAGAATTACTACAACTATATGATGATGAAGCATTATCTTATGTCGATGACATATACTTAACAGATGATGACTTGGAAACTCACTTGAAAAGAGTGAACACCATAATACTTGGGTTCGCAGCAGAGGGTTACAAATTCAACTTTAAAAAATCCAGAATTGCCCATCTGACAGTCCTGTTCTTAGGATATGAATTATCAAGCAAAGGCAAAAGCCTGGCTGACAATTTCCTAGAGAAATGTGCCGTACTCCAAGCACCTAGAACACTAAAAAACTTACAGTCAATTCTAGGCTTCCTAAATTTCGGAAGAACATACATTGCAAATTACGCAGACAGGGTCAAACCCCTTTATGATCTGATAAAACCCGATTTTAAAAGATCCAATTGGACTCAAATACACACAGAAATTTTGAGATCCCTACAAACAGACATGCTAATTAAAACAAAATTAGAAACACGTGATAACACACGCAATCTTGTGATTCGAGTCATCCCAGGGAGATGCGGATTCACATACCTGACCTCTAATGAGGGAGAAAAGGTACCAATTGCATTCAAATCACACTTGTACACAGAAGCTGAACAGAATTTCAGCAACAAAGAAAAAATTGTTCATGCAGTTCAAACCGCAATAGCTAGAGAAAAAGATCAAGCTGATGGTAGACATATCACAGTCAGAACAGCTGAATCAGCCTTCGGGGCACTAACAACACCGTGTAATTTACCAACAACAACATTAAATCCAGAATGGATACAATGGGTGAATTCAATCACAACGGACAAAGTATACTATTACTTTGATCCAGAACTAGAAGAATTAAAAAATCTAGAATATGAAAGAACATTCCCTCTGCCAGCCGACATTCTGCCTTTACGACATTACGCCTGTGTAATTTATACAGACGGACATGCTCAACCCCCCGTTTCGGGAGAACAGGCATACAACCCCACATGTGGGATTACAAAAGAAGTGTGGCGCGGAGGTAAACTAAAACCTCTATTAACAAAAACACACTCAGTAGAAACTAATTCAGAACAACAGACTGAAATAATGGCATTGAAAATGGCGCTAGATAATGCGGATCGCGAATTCCCGACACTTATAGTGTCAGATTCCTATTACTGCGTCAAATCATATAACAAGGATTTGCAGACATGGATTCAAAACGGTTACAAAGATGACACAGATGCAACAATAAAGCAGAAAATGCTTTGGGAACAAATAGCTCTTTTACAAAAAGAGCTACCAAAGACTCACGTGACACACTCGCTGAGTCATCAGCGTGATGGCGTTCACGTTGCAGGGAATTCATTGGCTGAGACAGCCACAGCGGCAGCCACTAAATCGGCTCCCGTAGTTCGAAAAAAGCGTACATTAAAATACATTGACGGTGAAACAGTACTGGCGGTGAAAACGTCATCAAAAGGCGACTGCTCAGCGTTACCGATCAACTATCCACTCAATTATACATACATAATCGATGCAAACTCCGTCCCTTTTGCTCGAATCCCTGGAGTGGGGGATAGAGTGATTCCAAACATGGACAGGAGAAACTTGTTAATCGCAGACGCACATATGGGCGAGGGTCTCAGACACCTAAAACTAAAAGATTCTCTGGAAGAATTACAATCACGGTACTGGTGGCCAGGCATGAGCCTGCGTCACACCATGTTTGTAAAAAACTGCCCAAACTGCAACAGAGATCGCAGTGGGGAGAGAAACAGTTTAATACCTCGTCGTTTTACTCAAGAAAAAATCAAGAGTATAAAGGAAGGCTTGCGATTAACATATACAGGCTAGTTTACACTTATAATGTAGATCACCAGCACTCGGCTGACGTCTGGACTGTTATACAAAGATTTGCGAGTCTAAATGGCATATACGCTAAGAGCATGCTACGTTTGACCATTGTTTTCACTCTAGCCCTCCAGCCTGAGGGGAAACATGACCAAATGAGCATAGCCCAGCGGGAATCTTCTCACTTCCTTCCTGAGGGTACGGGATGGTGTAAAGAAAAAACCAAGGCATAAAGCAATCTATAACGGAAAAGATATTAGGTTCGGGAACTGGGTGGGTCAAACATCTAATAAGTGTCCAACGTAGTCTAAATAACTTGCCAAGAAATTCTCTGAAGGGATTCAGTGCGTACGAATTATTATTTGGAACTAGGATGTTGATCTCTGACATTGATAGTCAGACTTCAGTGGTGAAAGAAAAAAGCTTTGATATCAAAGACCGTTTGGCTATTTTGCAGGACTTAAACAAAACAAGAAAAGACCTGAGCAACATAAAATTGAAACAACAGCCAACAACCACTGAAGAACCACCACCTGTCCCAGCAAGACCTGTCTGGATTCCAAAAGTCGGGGATCTAGTCAGGGAAAAGATCGCGGTAAAGAAGGAATTTGGGCCTTCTTACAGAAAAGCAGTTCCTGTCTTGTCTGTCAACGGGACAAGATCAGTTGTACTACCGCCACTTGCTGGAAAAAAGGAGAACCGAGTTGTATCCATCGACCTGGTAAAACCACAACATGTGGCCGATAACAAACAGTAGGCCAAGGGGACTCCCAATAAGTAGCAGAACACCAAGGTTTGCTACCAGTACAGAGGTCCTAACGAAGAGGCTCATCACATTCGAAACGCCTACAGAAGAACAACAAGGACTATGCAACAATGCAATAGAACTCAGACCTCTGAAAACCCAAATAAAAACATTTAGCAGAGACACACCAATCTATAATGAAGTACCAAGTGAAAATGCAAGAAACAGAAATCCTGAACCAATTGGAACAATTGACAGAACTGCATCCGGCTACTTCATAAACTTCGATGATTCCTCTGAAGGCTTCAGTGAATCAAAGACACAGCCATCATCAAAAACCTTTAAAGATAAAGCTAAAGAACTTTTGAAACAACTGAAAGAAACATATCTGATTTCTCCATGGATTGAATTTTGGGTGGGTTTTGGTGCATTTATCCTCATACTTTGGCTCATCATGATACTAACTTTGGGACGCTTCATTGAGGGAAAATATGCAAAAATGGACACAGCAAGTCAGAAAATCAACTTGATCCTCAAACCACACACATCTTCACACATCGAGAAAAGAGAACTTTCTTCAGTCAACTTCACAGCCAATCCGATACCTGGTGGGGTAGCCTGGGACAACACTGACTATGAAATTTATGGTCCGGTCGAAATCCTGAAATATCCACACCAAATTAAGATCTCATTGAGTGACTTTGCAAAACCAAGCTCATTTGCTGATGATTGGGACTTCGAAAGCATTAATAATATGATGTCTGACTTAGTAATGTCTGCTAAATTTACCAAACATGATTATTTGCAGGGTTCTACAAATTATGATAGTATGTACTGTTATAACCACTATGGTAACCATTTTTTACATAGATCTGCACAACCTAGAAATGTTTTAAATTATAATCAATGGGAACATTGTGCAACCCCTCCAAAAGGAAGCTCAAGGACCTTCTATGACAAATATTCATACTTTTCAGGTTTTAACACAAGTAATGCTGAAGCATTCTATTTTAAATTGTCAAACAAGACAGGGACAAAGACCATGATAACCAACACAAAATTGATATATTCAGACTCATTCTTTGAAAAAATGAATACTTTTGGTTTTGATTATTGGGACAAGAATGTTGAATTGAAAAGTGTTTGGGGTACAAAAGAATGGCAAGTGCAGGGCATAGAATCTATGTTTAGAGCCTGCATGATCCCAGAACAAATGATATTTTTAAATGACACTGTTCAACAAACCACCTGTCTTGGCCTAGCCAAAATCAAAGACTTAAATAAACCGTCTATTCCAAAGCCAACAATGTTCAGCAATAGCTCTACAGATGAAGAGATAGACGTAAATTATGTATTAAACCAAAACAGAACACATCCTGATTGGAAACAGTGGTTGATCTGGCCCACAGATACAAATAACTGTCAAGATAGATTCCTGAACAAAACACAGGGGTTCAAAATGACCAGGCCAGACCCTAGATATCCCCAAAGACATCACCCAGGAATAATAACCACCTACAGTGTGGGCAAATTATGCCTTCAGTGGCTACAAACTTCCACACTGACAGAAATTAAACACCACCTAACTTTACTTACTGATGGTGCTGACTTGCGTGATTTCATTATGGGACCGCGCAAACAGCGTCAGAAACGTTTCATAGCAGCCTCTGTATATGCAGCATACAATGAGGCCTGGAAGGTTACTCAAATTGAAACAGCAGAGAGAATACGGGAAATTGACCGTATTAATTTGGAAAAATCACTTTCTGTAGTGGACAATGGGTTAATGACTCTGTCCTCCAGAATTTTTTCTTTGGACAGCATTGTGTCTTCAGCAATCGACATATTGACGCAAGACTTACTGTTATTACAACACGGTCAGTCCCAATTGCGCTCTATTGTACAGCTTGGCTGGACGTTACAAAATCTGCGTTCAGGCTATGTGCCTTGGCGTTTAATCAACACAACGTCACTATTCCAAATCTTTAACCTTACTGATAGACAAATCAGTATGGCACAAAAGGGTGCTGATTATACAATCTTGAGCATTGAAAAACTCGAAAGATTACCAGTGACAATGTCAGAACGACCTGTCAGTGAATGGATAATACATGGGATAATAAATATTCCAATCTCAACCTTCAGGTTTCAATACTGCCAAAAATATATACAGGCTGGCATGTACGAGAAATTGGGAAAGGGGTACATTAAAACATCATGGAACCTAATTAGACAAGCGATATTCCTCCAGCCCCTGATAAGGCATACGGAGTTCTCATAACAAATCAAACCTATGACAACCTGGGCAAAACCCTGCGGCCATTGTTTTGATTTCACCGAGAACTTCAGCAAAAGAATGTGCTAACGAGCAAGTCGTATGACATCCTTATTGACGTATCTATGTCCATCCTTACGTCAATCTCGGCACCTTAAAGGTATAAATACTACCGATATTGCCCTATGCAAAAGCACGCGGTGGTGACGAGACGGAGCAGCCATACTTGCCGAAGCCCAGAGCAGAGCAGACCCCGCTGGCGCAGCCCCGCCTTCCTGACGCGCTGAGAGAAGCTGCTTTCTCCTGCCGAGAAATCCAGCACCGGCGTTTCTGGGTAGCCCTCGCAGGCAGCCTGGAATATCGAGACCAGAGACGAGAGATACCATCCCTCATTCAACCTAGATTCCAGGTACAGAACTGAATACCCCCTCACAGAGAATTCTTTAGTTATTCACTTGGCAAAAACAAACTTAACTTAAACTGTAACTTTCTATTCCCGCCCACGTATTAGGCTTAGGTCAGGTACACGGGGTAGGCGTATTTAGAAACACCAGTTGAGTACGTTTAGTCAAATGTATATGTGTATGTAATATATTTTATTCATTTTAAAACATCTTATGGCTTAGAAACCATATCAATGTTTTTACAGTATTATTTTATACTATTGCTTTTAATGTATGCACTTTACTTAGCTATAAGTATTGCAATAATATCGATCCATTTCTCTTGTATGAGAAAAGAGACTGATCAATAAATAACACCTTTTTATTGAACACGCCCGTCTCCTCCTTTTCTCTACAATCTGATGAGACTAAGAATGCACGTACTGACTGAGTAAAATAAATTGCCTTTTGTTCACACGACTCTCGAGATATACTCTTGATTAGGGGAGAGCAAAGTTGTCATGTTCTATGGTTGTCAGAAACTAAATCCCTTCTTGTCTAATCAGGGAAGTTAAGTCCTTCCTGAACATTCGAGAAAGTTTCTAGTGAACTCTGAGCTAGCTGGCAAACCCAAAACTTTAAGTCTAGTATCGACAGTAGTAGACCTAGTTAACGTCTGGTCTAGGCCTTTACTGCTGTAGGTATTATTCCAATGCGCAGAGCCTATTGGGATGATAGGAACTACACTACACTAGAGTCAGATGCAATGTGGTTAAGGCTTCCTTCCCAGATGGGACAACTATGGCCAGTGATCGCCTTTTTGTGCCTATCTTATTTGGTCAAAGAACAAAGGGGCATATTATCTAGAACGGTGTTCAAATTATTGCCGCTTTAGCGGCATGAATCTGCCGCTAAAGCGGCGATAATGGGCTTGATAATATGCCCTTGAGAATTTGAATAGAAGCCCATGTTCTGGTGTGAACCTGGGCTTCTATTGGAATTCTCAAGGGCATATTATCAAGCTCATTATCGCCGCTTTAGCGTCAGTTTCATGCCGCTAAAGCGGCGATAATTTTAACGCCGTTCTTGATAATATGCCCCAAAGTAGTCTAGTGAGAGGAGAATCCACTACTCAGAACTTAGAATCATTACCGAGTGCCTTTCTAGCTTCTGCAAGGCCATTAACATGGACTTCCAGAACAGAGAGAAATATGAGTTGTGTTGGGGATTGCACGTAAGTACAACAATGTTTAGGATTATTTACTTGTATAGCATGCACTAAATTGGTTCTAGGCGCTGAAGCAGACTTTGAGAATAGTGTTAGAGGACAGTTGTAATAAAAGAGACCAACTCCTGCCCTCATTACTTGGATGTAGAACTGAGAGTAGAAAAAGCAATTTCTATAGGTGTGCACCCCTAGCCTGGGATCATGAAAAGTGCAGGTATATGTATTACCTTTTAGAACATGAGGAGGTTCTAAATTCACTCATTTCAATATGGGTCTTCTATAGTTAGAGAGATCACCACTTCTTTAGTAGACTCAACCCTGCCATCAAAGTTTGGTGACTCGGATTGTTAAACAGACCACTGGCTGTATAATAACCCTACTTGGAGCCCCACCAACATAAATCATGTCCATTGCTCCTGCTTGTATGCTACGGTTGTTCCCTGGATCTAGCACATTGCTAAGCATATGCTCCTTGAGATTTGGGTGCTAGGTGTGTCTGAATATGGAATAATAGTTTTAGGAAAGAAGAGACGGAGTGGTTCACTTAAATCTTGGCAGGTGGGCCACCATTCCATCAGACCAGAAGAGAAAATGACATTTGCTATTGTGGCTGAGTGCCATGTGTCATATTATGAGATCCCTGTCTGCCTGGTGGTTGTTTCACGGTCTTCTGTGCCTCTCCTGGTGAAGCAGTTGCATAGAGTGCAGAGGAGTTTGCTGTGTAAATATCATGATATCTGGCCCCACTTGGCAAACTTTTAGATTTTCAGCAACAAATGCCTGTAATGGGGGTTTATTTCTGAACACAAAAAAATAAATGATGCTGATGTGCTGTGAGTTGTATTCCAGTGCATGGGGATCACCGGTAGTTTCCTGCTTGAGACTGCTAGGCTTTGTGTATAAACTTCACACGTGGCCACTACCACTCATAATTCAAACGCTGGACGCTTGTTTTGGAAGTTATTGGCTGATGTTTTATTTCGCATTGCACATAACCACCACACTTCGCTTTAATTGAGGAGGGGGGTCATAAAGCAACCTGCACGTCTCTAACGTGCCATCATAAACAATGATTACCGTAAAGCAAGCTATAAATCACACAGCCTGGTTGACACCAGGGGGTCGATTCCGATCCGGTAAAAAAATCCGGCGTACGACTCGCATCCGGAGCTGTTTCCGTACGACTCGTACAGATGCCGTACGACCCGACGAGTACGATCCCGACCGGTGTACCAGGACGCGAGTCGTACGGTCCACGTCAGGTAAGGGCGATCCGTACGGAAAAGCGCACATTCACATACACACCGTACGGCGCGTACACCCCATGATCGCAGGGGTACGCCCCGTACCCCTGCGATCATGGGGGGTACGTGCCGTATACCCAGCATACATGGGGTACGCACCGTACACCCAGCGTACATGGGGTACGGTGCATACCCCATGTACGCTGGGTGTACGGCGCATACACCCCATGATCGCAGGGGTACGCGCCGTACCCCTGGGATCATGGGGTGTACGCGCCGTACCCGGGGGGCGGCGTTCCGTACCTGTTTCGGGGCGAACTCCGCTTTTACGGCTGTTTTCAGCTCCCGTAGGAAAAGGGTCGTACGGTGCGTACCCAACACGAATCGTACTTGCCGGGTCGGAAAAATCGGCCGCGAACCGTACAGATGTCGCGTACAGCTGGTTCCGAGGGAGAGTCGTACGGGGATTTCATTCGTACGGTCCCTGTATGATTCGTACGGAGTGCGGCTCCTGGTACGGATCGTACTTCGTCGTTCGTACGGTGGACGTTGCAGGGTACGAATCGTACGGGAAAAACGCTCCGAATGGCAATTCGGAGCGCTTTTTACCGGATCGAAATCGACCCCCAAGTCATAAATCAAATCGTAAATCAAACATTATGTAATTATTCAAGATCATAAATCAAGTTATAAATCAAACTGAGGCCATTAATCAAGTCATAAATTAAATGTACAAACTCCTTTAAGGCATCTCATTAAAAGTGCTTTTTGCCATGCACAGTTCGGAGTTCATTGCTGGCATCTTGAGCGCCAGGAGCAGGATCTTCACCGACTATGTGGGTGAAGGGTATTCCACCATCTCTTTTTAGGCCCAACTCACTCCTATACTTATTTTGTATGGTCCGCCGACTGGCGAGCTTGGGCTGTGAGTGCCATGTTCTGGGACCACACCCCTCTCTGATCGCCTTACCCTGCCATGAGGCATCCCAAGGTAAGTACGGAGGTACTGGGTTTTTAAGACCAAACCGGTAACCCAGCGGTGCCAGGGTACACCCAGAGACCTCGGGTTCTTTCCTGATTCAGACCACAGAAACTCAGAGTCTTCTAGGTGAAGTCAAGGATCGATTTTATTGGCTGCAACCAAGGTAACAAGCTTCCTAGAAGTACAACACACGGGAAGTATATTCTCAGGAGACTGCTCGAATTCACAAAACCAGGCTTCTCTTTTTATACAAAATATTCAGCTTCAGGCAAACATTCTTAAATTTACAGTATACTATTAACATTTTTCGTTACAATGGGAAAAGCAGAGTCATGGTGACATGTCCATATTTCACTTCGTCCAGCCCAAAATAAATTACCCGGCAAGGTCCGGTATTTCCATCAGATATCAGTGGACCCCTAATAGAAACGGGCAGCTCCCCATCATAAAGCAAGAGGGAGAAATGAGCAGGGAAAGATGTGAGCAAGATTCGGCAGGGTGTGTGTGCGATAAGAAGGTTTTATGGCTTGTTGAGCCTTGATGTTTTCTTGTTCGGCCACTGGAGAGGAACTGACCTAACAGGTTCGGACTGGGGCAATGGTTCCAACTTGCACAGGTCACAGGAAAGTCGATTAAGGTGTGCGTGTCCTTTGGGATCGAATTTAGCTGGATTAAAGCCTATGTAAAGGGCAACTCACAAAATGGCTGCCATACATAAAATGGAAATCGAGGGTTCAGAACGATAATGACGATTTCGAGGTGAAATCGTCACTCGAATATGCTGAAAATGCTTGTACATGGTGTACTCGTCATTCTCGGTCTTTTGATACTAAATTCGTCATGTTACGATGAAGTTTTATTCTCGAGTCCAGAATTATTACACGAGTTCAGAATTTTCAGAACCACAAACCCTCCTTTTGCCCTTACATAGGCAATTAATCTATCCTCATGCTAATCTGAGTCTAAATCTATATTCCTAAAGTCATTGAGATGTTGCTGTAACATCATTCTAGTACTTAGTTCGTCTCTTGATACAGACTTCCTTACACATGATGTGACACAGAGGCCACATATTGCAGGAGCACACTGCACGCACAGACAGAACAGGAAAAGAATGGCTAAGACCATCCCAATGACCATCAGAATTTTCCATCCCCAGGCGGATACCAGTTCCCAGAACCATCCCATCAACGACCAATCTCCTTTATCTACATGAATAGATTCGGAAATCTTATGCAGTTTAGAGATGGCCTGGTACACTGTTGGAGCGTTATCTGGGATGAAAACACAGCAACTCGATTGGATCAATCTACATACCCCACCTCGGTCTGCAAGTATGACATCTAATGCGACCCTGTTCTGAAGGGTCATAATTCGATCCGACTGGAGCTCAGCAGTCAAGTTGCTAAGGGCACCAGCAGTTTCAATCACGGTGGATTCAACCACCCTTGTCAATTGCCTTATGTTCCTGCTGTTTGCCATGGATCCCCAGAACGGCAGAAAACCCTTTGCAAAGTCCCCAAATTCTTGACCTGCAGTGTCTTCTTCGCTCAAGACACCTCTAACTACCCTTGTCTTGTGGTAATCTGCCGCTGCTGTGTAGGTGGGAGGCAACAGGAATGAAACAAAACATGAGCACGAAAAGTCAGGGGGCAACCATGTATAGGCTCTATCATGGCAGATGAAATAGGTACCCTTAGCTGCTAAAAACGAAGGGGAAGTCTGGGCTGCAAAAACATACGTTTTAGTGCAGATACTCTTCCCTAACTTAGCTCTGGGATTCGTGCCATTACCTTGCAGACATAGATGACCCTTATGGGGTACAATCCAAATCGGGGAAGATCTCTTAGCTTGCTGTTTCTCACTCAGAGTAGCTCCATATCCGGTTAAGTTCCATCCTATGTATACTAGTGTCTCATCTCTCGGGATAGTCTCATAAGAAATACCTTCCTTAATCATGTCTACTATACCCTTAACTAGAGCACTATTTCTAGGATTGTCTGTTACAGAACGTAGGGGGTAGATTTCGTGTGCATATATGAACATTGTTCTGTATGCCCACACAGAACCATTGTGACTGAATGGCGGGACCAGATAAGGGATACCTTTATCCGTTGTGTGAGGCATAAGACCACACACCCAACAGTTAGTTGTGTTCATTACTTGTTGGTGTTGGTGCAAGAGCTGAACAAAGGAGTTATTAATAAACTCTAATCTCCTAGCTGATTCGTGTTCAGGAAGGGGTTGAAAAGAATGTGGGGAAACAGTTGGAGGGGGAGGTATAGGCGATGAAGTGGGTGCAAATGTTACTCTAAAAGAGAATAACACATAACTTATTAAAAATATCATCACACTGAATAACATACAAATGCACAATATCAAGAAGCTTTTCCTTGTGATAATTTTACATAATCTGTGTTTAAAGTTCATGTGTTTGGCAGGTCTCTCCATCTCGGAAAACTCCATCCTCTCTAAAGTGCTGCCCGCGACGGGAGGTTGATTCTGCTAAGAAATGCTTCTGTCAGTCCAGGGCAACTCCCTTAGACCAACCAGAACTGCCGACCTAACGTCGTCAGCTGCACCCCAAAGACTTTAAGCAATTGCGGCCCTAGCAGCGGAACCCGGATGGCGGTTCGAAAAACAAAAATAAGCAAGTTTTCTCAGATGGGAGAGCTGCACCTAAAAATAGTACTTGGAGGAAAAAAAATATTTATTTGTCCATAGGTCGCGGTCTCAAATGGTAACGTGTTCTTCCAGGTACTGTTTGATCCTTGAACAGGAGCTCAGGCTCCAAAGTGTTCAATCGCTTGGGTGGTGGCACCGCCTCTTGCAAAATGTTCTCACTTTCACGTTCAGAGTTAGTTCCTTTTACACGTGCATCACTGAAAGGTAGGAAACGTGGCACGGTGTTTGTTTCGGAGTCAGCGACACCCTTCTGGACCCACTGGTCATACGGCAGAGGTAAAGGGATTCTTTTACAGTGGACCCCGTGGATCCAGTTGGCCTTCCCCTCCACTCGAACGGCTGATCTTGTGGAAAGGATGAGGTGCGGTCCGGTCCACCTGGGTTGGTCGTTTTTAGTTCTTCGGAAGTTCTTGACCAAGACCCAGGATCCAGGGTCGATCTGATGTCCTGGAGTCTCAGACACCGGAGGCAGGGTGTCGTGAACCTGTTGATGCAAAACACGCAATTAAGCCGTCAATTCGTACAGGTAATCAAGCAAAACAGGGTGTTCAATCTCACTGAACTTAGTGGGTCTAGGCACTCCCCATATGTTGGCCGGGCGGCCAAAGACTATCTCGTAGGGACTAAGTTTCACTCGTGAATGCACAGTCATTCTGGTGGATAGGAGTGCTAAGGGTAGAGCGTCAGGCCATTTAAGACCTGTGCTCGCTTGAATTTTGGCTAATTTTAACTTAAGCGTGCCATTGTAACATTCTACTAATCCAGCTGATTGGGGGTGATTTGCAGCGTGGAACTTCTGCTGGATACCTAGCCCTTCACACACTCTCTTCATCACACGACCCACAAATTCACTTCCGTTATCAGTCCAGACCATTCTAGGCATTCCAAATCTGGGGAAGTACTCTTTCACAAGGGCTTTTGCTGTGGATAAGGCAGTATTGTCTTTTATGGGGTATGCTTCTATCCATCTTGAGAAGGCACAAACAACAACGAGTACGTATTTTAAATTGTTGTACCTCTCCATGTGAATGAAATCTAGTTGCAAAACCTCGAACGGATACGTAGGAGGTGCAAAATGACCAGCTGGAGTTGGGGTTCCCCTACCAGGATTGTGTTTCAGACACACCATGCAATTCTTCACGACATTCTCTGCACACTTGGGAATTCCTGCATTTTGCCATACTGGAGCCAACAACTTACAAATCCCTTTCACACTGATGTGAGCCATTCCATGAGCCATTGTAACCACTGCAAGTACATATGCATCGGGTACCAACCATCTCTGATGCTCTGACAATTCAACCCAACAACCATTTGCATCCATTCTACCCGTACTTTCTCTCCACGTGCTCAACTCTTTCTCTGTGGCCTCCGCTTGAATGGACTTCACACTCTCTATCGTGTCTTCACACATTCCAACATCACCAACCCATCTTGCAGGGCCTGCAACATACATTCGGCTCATCACATTCCTTGCAGTTTCTTTCGCCATTTCATCAGCAAATGCATTTCCACGACCAACATCATCAGTCACCTTCTTGTGAGCACTACATTTCACAATCGCCACTTGCAGAGGCATGGTCAGTGATTCAAGAAGCTCATTCACCAACTGACCATGCTGAATCTTAGCTCCATGTGAAGTCAGGAACCCACGTTCTCTCCACAATCGCCCAAAACTGTGAGCCACACCAAATGCATACTGGCTATCAGTATAGACATTCACTTTCATACCTTTAGACAACACACATGCTCTGGTAAGTGCAATCAATTCTGCTGCTTGAGCTGAATTATGTGGAATACGTGCAGCTTCAACAATTGTATGCAAAGTTGTGACAGCATATGCTGCAGTCGTGTCACCATTCGGGAGCTTGAAGCATGAACCATCCACCCACAATGTACCATCACATTCAGCGAGAGGAGTGTCCCTAAGATCTATTCTCCCTTTCGTTTCTTCTTCTGTTCTAAGAAAACAATCATGCTGTTCTGAAGCATGTAATTCCTCTACAATTGGTAACAACGTAGCTGGGTTTAATGTGCTGCATCTTTTTATGTGCACATGACTCGCTAACAATGTTAATTTGTAACCTGACAATCGAGCACTAGTTAAGTGCTGTGTCTTGGTTCTATTTAACAACGTTTCTACTGCATGTGGGACCATCACGACCAGTGTATTGTTCATTACCAGACCAGCAGACTGTCGAATAGAAACATCTGCTGCCGCTGTGGCTCTTAAACAACTTGGCAACGCTCTAGCTACTGGAGCCAAAGTCAACAAAAAATATGCACATGGACGCTGCTTGTCCCCAAACAACTGAGTCAAAACTGACAATGCACAACCTTCCTTCTCATGGACATATAATGTAAAGGGCTTACTGTAGTTGGGGGTACCTAACACAGGAGCCGAACATAATGCTGTGCGCAATTCAAAAAAACTTTTCAGACACTCTTCAGACCAAGGAATGGGATTGGGTGTATCTTTACACGTTAAAGCCACCAAAGGTTTGGCTAATAATGAAAAATTCGGTATCCATTGTCTACAGTATGATGTAATGCCCAAGAAAGCACACACTTCTCTCTGTGTTCTTGGCACACTCAATTTCGCTATTGCCTGAATTCTTTCTGGGGTCAGTTTCCTTCCCTCCTTCGATAAGAGGTGACCTAAGTAGGTCACTTCTTGTCGGCAATATTGCAGTTTTGAGAGAGACACTTTGTGGTGCAACTCACACAAATGACGCAACAATGACAATGTGGCTTCTTTGCAGATTTCCTCAGTATCTCCAACAATAAGCAAATCATCCACATACTGAATAAGGGTAGCACCTTCAGGTAAAACAATCGTGTCAAGCTGTGTTTTTAGAGCTTGACTATATATTGATGGACTTTCACAGTGGCCCTGAGGAGCGCTTTTAAAGCGGAAACTGCGTCCTCCTAAACTGAAGGAAAAAATATCCCTGCTCTCCTCAGCAATCGGGATGCTGAAGAAAGCATTCTTCAGGTCAATCACCGAAAACCAGGTGGCAGAAGCTGGAATCATGGTCAATAGGGCAGTAATGTCGGGGACAACTGGAAATTGTGGCACAACTATTTTAATCACCTCTCTAAGATCAATCACAAATCTGTACACAGGTGGCTGAGAGGGATCAGTTCGTTTTAAAACAGGCAGAACAGGGCTATTGCAAACATTGCCTCTTGTCTCTTCAATCACATCTTTTTTAATCAGTTCGTAAACGATCGCTAGCAAAGCTTTTTCACCTTCACTAGAAATTCTATATTGGGGAATTCGTGGCATTCTAACATTGGCTTTCAATGTTACAACATATGGCGGTATTTCCAAAAGACCTACATCATTAGGACCAGTAGCCCGAAGAATATTAGGGAGAGATGACAATTCTGTTGGAAGTTCGTCTCTCGACAAATACATTGGAGAAACCACTTTCTTACCCAGTGTAAGTTGTACTCCAGAAGGAGAACAGTACAAAGTCGCATACAATCTTTTTAGCAAATCTAATCCTAGCAAGTTTTCACCACAACCTGTTGTTAGAATAAGGGGTGCTTCGAATTCACAAGGTCCAACAGACAGGGACAAAGGGTCAGAAATCGGATTTCTAACTGGGGTGCCAGAAAAACCTACAGATACATTCATTTCGCCAGACAAAGGTGCGCCAGGGAGTTTGGAGTGCATAATAGAACTCTTTGTAGCACCAGTATCCAACAGAAAAGGCTCTGACACACCTGATGTAATCACCTCAACATAAGGTCCACTCTGATCTACTGGAACTGAAACAACTCCCTCTCTTTGTCTATGGCTGTCCTAGCAATCATTACCTTCCCAATGCTCATCTTCTGCATAGTAATCATCCGCATAATACTGCGCTGTCCTACCAGATGCGTTATTCTGCTGATCAAACCTATTCATCGAATTTTGTGGTGGAAGAGACTGTGTGTTCTGGGGGAAATTTCCATGTCCTCTACCTCTAGACGCTTGCTGAACACCTCGACCTCTAACACCAGAAGCACCATTTGCACGCTGTAATAAAATAGGACAACTATACTTGAAATGACCCTCTTCCTTGCAATATGAACACTGATTGGGGCCTACAGGGACACGTGGTTGAGTATACTGGACTCTTTGCGAGTTCCTCTGATACTGTTGGGGCTGCTGATAATTATTCTGATAGTTACTCTGACCACTATTATTTTGACCACCACTATTCTGGCCACCACCACCACGTGGCGGATATGCTTGCTGTAACAAAACCTTCATTTTCAATTCTTTAGTTATCTTTTCTGCTCTGTCTTTCTCGTCTTTGTCTCAATTTTCGTAATACTGTGCAGTAGCCAATATCTGTGCTGAGGAGGAAACTGCCCATGAACTCTCTGAATCTTTTAACTTTTTACACAACTCGGGAAGCAGATTGTGCACAAATTTATCGACGAACAAACGCTGACCACCTTCTGTGCTCATATCTTGACCACTGTGGTCGACAAAAGTCTCTTCAAACCTGGTGAAGAAATCTGACACTGTTTCATCTTTCTTCTGCTTACATGCAGACAACTTATCCCAATTTACACGTATTGCAGGCATTATCGTTTTCATGTAATCAATTATTTTACCAGGAAGTTCAGCTACTAAAGGCTCAGGCTTAGCACCACCATTTTGTCGGGCATCTGCAGCAGCAATATTAGCCCATGAGTCACCTAACTCCTGATCATGATCTGTATGACGAATCTTACCCCATAAAGGCTGTGGAACAACGTTCCCAAATAACATATCGATATCGGCTAAATTCATTATACATGACCCAGCAGTTTGTGACAACTCTTTGTAATACCCTGCAGGATTTTTACGGGGATCAGGTAATGTCTGTTTAAGGGCTAAAACTTCAGCTCGCCTCCATGGGACATGAACCCACACACGCTGAAAATGAGGCTGAATAGGTGGGTTGGCATTTGCATCACCCTCTCTCCATTGTGGGGGAACTTCTCTCATGGGGTACTGTTGCGCCTTTTTCCTACCATGCTCAAATAGCGACTGAGAAGGGCCCCCCTTACTCCGATATGACAACAATATCTCAACCGCTCTCTTGACATCGCAACCTACAATCATGCCTTCTGCGAAATTGAACCGCACACGACACAACTCTTGTGGGTTGTATTCCAGATCATTGTCTTCCAAATCCTCACAGAGAAAAACACACATTTGTTCAAAAACATATCTCTGCGTCGGTGCTTCCCATTGACGGAAGACTTCCATGACTGACTCTACATCATACTTTACAGTGTCCATAACCCATTTATGTGCTAAACGATTCAGTGAATCTCTCTCTTGATAGTCAGGCAGTTGACTTCGCAACTGTCTTCGTCCCATGTTAGGGGTCGTAGTAGGCGACCCGAAAAGAGGTGAGAGAAGATTAGTAACAGTGTTGGCCATTCTCTGCCGAACGGAAGGAGGGACTGAAGGAAGAACGGGTGGGAAAACAGGGTGAGGTAAGGCAGGGGCAGAAGCCATAGCAGAGGGATCATTAGGAGAAGTAGAAGGTGCACTAGGCAAGTGGTAGAAAGCACAGGTGAAGCAGGTGTGATCGGTGGGCCTTGAGGAGGCTGCACCAAAGGAGCAGGAGCCAGCTGAAGAACAGCTGGTGGGTGCTGTGGAGGAACAGGAGGCACAGGTTGCACAACTAAAGGTTGCGGAGGTGCCGTGGCATTTTGCGCATAGGGGGGTGGCGAACTTAATAAATGCGACATTAACGGATCTTTTTCACGCTCTTTTGCTGCCTCTTGCTGAAGAGACGGCAAAACTGGATAGCATTTATCTATTACCATTTTACGTTGCCTGTGCAACTGCTCACTCATCTGTTCTTCTTCATTGTCTTTAAACTGCATAGCAGCTTTCATTATCAAAATTTCCCCTTCTCTCTTATTTTTCTTTGCTAATTTAATTTCCTTTTGTTTGGCCTCCTTACGCCATAGGCGGAAAGAGTCAAACATCGCCGGCCGGGCTTTCTTCTTAAAAAGTTTAATTTCAAGGTTATCTAAGATTTCTGTATCAAAGCTACCATATTGGGGCCATTTTAAAACACCATCTTTTCTGGTGTATTTGATCCACACTTCGTTATATGTGATGGGACCTATGCCATGTTTTACGTATAACTCATAAGTTGGAGTTCCAACCGGAGGAACCGGACACGAGTCCTCCAATCGGGAGTCCCTATTATTACAACCAAGACAAAACAAATTTCCAAGTCTAAGACCAGGCATCTTCGCGCTCTAGTCTAGCTCCAAACTTCAAAGGATTATCGATTACGATATTTCTCGTGAATACACGAGTCCTTCGGCTTTGGCACTTGCAAGTTCCAAATTAAAACCAAGTAAGGACTGGGAGACGCTCCACTTATACTTAACTGAAATATCGATGACGTCACCAGAAGACTCGTCTTAGTGTTTCGCTCTACCAAACTTCAAGGGTCCAAATCAGGGCGATAGCCAGGGCAGCAGTCCTTTGTAGCCGTCGGGAAGCGGGGAACCTCGCAGCAAAGACCTTCGGACCACGTCGACATGCAGGGGTCGATGAAGTGGTTGGCCGTCCTCCAGAATTTTCACACGAAGCTCCTCACGAACCTCTGGCTGGACTGGTATCGCTGGTATCGCCCCAAACGTTGGGCGCCAGCTGAGGTACTGGGTTTTTAAGAACCGGTACCAAACCGGTAACCCAGCGGTGCCAGGGTACACCCAGAGACCTCGGGTTCTTTCCTGATTCAGACCACAGAAACTCAGAGTCTTCTAGGTGAAGTCAAGGATCGATTTTATTGGCTGCAACCAAGGTAACAAGCGTCCTAGAAGTACAACACACGGGAAGTATATTCTCAGGAGACTGCTCGAATTCACAAAACCAGGCTTTTCTTTTTATACAAAATATTCAGCTTCAGGCAAACATTCTTAAATTTACAGTATACTATTAACATTTTTCGTTACAATGGGAAAAGCAGAGTCATGGTGACATGTCCATATTTCACTTCGTCCAGCCCAAAATAAATTACCCGGCAAGCTCCGGTATTTCCATCAGATATCAGTGGACCCCTAATAGAAACGGGCACCTCCCCATCATAAAGCAAGAGAGAGAAATGAGCAGGGAAAGATGTGAGCAAGATTCGGCAGGGTGTGTGTGCGATAAGAAGGTTTTATGGCTTGTTGAACCTTGATGTTATCTTGTTCGGCCACAGGAGAGGAACTGACCTAACAGGTTCGGCCTGGGGCAATGGTTCCAACTTGCACAGGTCACAGGAAAGTCGATTAAGGTGTGCGTGTCCTTTGGGATCGAATTTAGCTGGATTAAAGCCTATGTAAAGGGCAACTCACAAAATGGCTGCCATACATAAAATGGAAGCCGAGGGTTCAGAACGATAATGACGATTTCGAGGTGAAATCGTCACTCGAATATGCTGAAAATGCTTGTACATGGTGTACTTGTCATTCTCGGTCTTTTGATACTAAATTCGTCATGTTACGATGAAGTTTTATTCTCGAGTCCAGAATTATTACACGTGTTCAGAATTTTCAGAACCACAGTACAAGGTCTACCATTCTGTTGGTGGCCTTTGAGACTCTAAAATTTGATGGAACTTAGGTGTGCAACCCACCCCCAGTACATGATCTTTGAGACTCTTAAGCACCGTTAGAAGGACTCTTTTAAAGCCACACTGACCACCAGCTTACGTCCTCAGGCAGCTCTCCTCGCTCTCGTGTTCGATCTACTGACAGCCTGCTAGCACCCTGGATCCCTAAAAGTGGATTACAAAACCTCGAGGACTGAAAATTATTCTGGGCATCTCAGATTGATTACACCGTGACAAATAGCTTCCCAACCATTGGCCCTGCAATATTTAGCCACCTCCACATTAAGCTACTTCCTGGGCGTTTCTAGGGCGCTGGTGGACCAAGCACCTTTCCACTTTTGCCTGGGCACTATTTCAGACCACTACAAGCTAGCGTTGCTGAGATGATTGAAGGCTCTAATCAGCGCCTAGTAGCACTTTTCTACCTAGACACACCTGGTTGTTCCCACTTAGACGCTCAACAAGAACATCTGGTTTGTTTGGGTACTTCTTGTGTAATCTCATCAGCATCACCTCCAGTTACTCCCAGTGCATACCAGGTGCTCCCACTCACCTTATTCTTGTGTTGTTTGGCTTGGGGAGCCTTCAGTCTTTACTTTGGGATCACCACTGGTGTGTTCTCTGGATTAAAGAGTTTCGTACCGCCTAAACCTTCTTCCTCTTTACAGACAAATGGTGGGAGCTTGGCGCGAGTTCGATTGTGATCGTTCTTGGGTGAGAGGGAGGGGTGCTTGTGTGCTATTTGCTTCCCTCTTGAGGGAGCCTCACATAACGCCTACAGGAGGCCGAACACCATCTTCTCACATTCTTGATCGTATCTGCTGCCAGCACCCACCCGGCTGCTGTTGTAGCAGCACTGATGCAGAAGGCATGAGTGCCAAACTCTGCGGAAGGTAGGCCTGCCCTTGTGCCATTTTGTACACTGCCCTAAAGTGGAACCTGCTCAGGCACTCCCCATTTTTGTGTTTATACAGCAGACCTCCTCCTGCTGGGCAGGTTGCCCAGTAGTCCTGCATCCAGTGTGCATGGGCACAGCTCAGTGCTTGACAAAGCCTGCACATTTACCAGTGTGCCCTTTGCCTCTTGATCCACCTTGGACCTTTTCAGGATCACTTCTAGCTGCCTTGGACCCAGCCGCACCTGCGCTTGGAAACAATCCCCTGCTGTCTCATTCTTAGCTGGAGCCACCAGCTGGCTTAACCTAAACGTGCCGAAGGTTGCTAGCATGAAGCAGCTCCCCATATTTCATGCAATATCGCTGGCAGGCGCGCCAGCGTGCTGAACTCTGTGGGTTTCCTCTTGTCCTTCTTTACCCCTTCAAGGCACCGCCAACCTTTCATTGCCTCTGTGAGGTAAGGATTAGTCCCCAGTGGCGAGCCTGGAAAAGTGAGATATCACTGACAAATGTACCTCTGTCCAAGATCTGGTTTTGCGGTGATCAAAAGCCCACTTCACAAACTGCTGCGTATCTCGGGCTGTGCTAGGTGTGTCTTCAAAAGATTGCAGCCCTGTCACCCTTGAAACTGTTTTCTTATCTGTGTCATACCTCTGCATTTTTTTGGGTGCCTAAGCATGCTTCACCAGCTGAAACAGGTCACATCTGCCAGGACTGCTGCTCTTCCCGTAAGGGAGTCATGATACTCTCTACTGTGGACATTAGCTCCCTGAATTTCCCCATCTGGGCACAAGAGAGTGTATCCGCTTAAGAATTTCTTATCGCCTGAATGTACCTTGCCCTCACTTCCAGGGTGCCTGTCAGCTGTAGCCTGATCAGTCGTCTGAGCAGCCTGAGCACTAATGGGCATTTTGCCGCCCTTGTATTGATGGCGTGAACTACAGTTAAGTAATCTGACCATAGCATCAGCTTCATGTTGGTTAGCATTGCTCTCCATATTGTCAGAGCGACAATGATTGGGAACAGTTCTAGAAATTAAATGTTCTTGGTTATCCCTGTGCCATCCAACTCTGGATCCACCTCTGTGTGCACCACTTGTCCCTTAGTACTGCTCCAAAGTCTAAGCTGCCTGCTGCATCCGCATACAGGGCTAACTTCCTGTCTGAACCAATTCTTCCCTCCATATGAGTACCCCATTGAAGTCCTGTAGGAAGAATAGCCAGGTTTTGAAAACCTGCTTTGCCCCTGGGCTCAATATAACAGGAGGTGTTTCTTCCTCAATCCCTTTGTCAATTGGCTCAGTCTTCTTGCGAATACCCTCCCAACTGGGATAATCCTTGCTGCAAAGTTCAGTTTACCTTTCAGCTCTTGTAGCTCACCCCGTGTAGCTTTCTCCTTTCCTGTAATCGTCATGATCTTGTCTTTGATATCTTGGACTTTGTCTAAATAAATTCACAAAGTGGCCACCTCCAAGTCCAGCTCAATTCTCAGAAAAAAAGATTTTGGTGTTTGGCCCCATCATTTTGTCCACTGCCAATAGCACTCCTAACTCTGCCAATAGCTGCTGGAATGCGTCAAGAAGGTTCCTGCACTCTCCACCCCCACCGCTTTCACCACAAACAGGAAGTCATCCAGTTAGTGAAGCTTGCTTCCCTCTGGGTGCCCTTTATGCAGTGTCCATTCTAGGAAGGTACTAAATTTCTCAATATATGCACAAGATATAGAGCATCCCATGAGAAGCACTTTGTCAAAGTACAGCTCCCCATCGAATACAAAACTCAGGCGGTGGTAGCTTTCAGGGTGGACTGGCAGGACCCTAAAGGTGAATTCTACATCTGCCATCGCCATCAAGGCCCCTCGTCTGGCTGAGCGTACCAGGTAACTGCGTCATCTACTGATGCATCCATACCACACCATGCCAGTCCTCAGGGATGACCTTATCATTAAATGATTCTCCCTAAGGAAATGAAAAGTGGTGAATGAGCCTGTATTGTCCCTGATCCTTATTGGGAACCACTCCCAGTGGTGAGACCAACAAACCAGCCAGCCTCCCCACGCCTAGGGGACCTTCTATACTGCCCAATTATTTTTCTTCCAGTATTTTCTCATGCACTTTTTCAGGGTGGAGAAGCGCTGAGCACAGGTTCTTGGACTTGCCTATCTTGACTCGCCCCATTACCAGAATTCTGAAACCTCTTTCAAAACCTTCATATAATAATTGTGCATCTGCCTTATTGTCATAATGGTTAGCTAGCAGTCTTAATCTGTGTGTAATGATGGGGGAGCAGGTTAGTTGAAAGCCCCCCATCCAATTCCAGCCTTTGCATCCCCTGCACTTTTTTCTAGTCTTCACTCATTTCTCTTTCACTTCTCCCCTTTCTGCAGTTAACTGCTGGGTGCTCCCCCCCGCATGTTGAGAGCACATGCCTGGACGGGCCGCAGGTGCATTCGTTACTGTCATATTTGTAGCGTACTGCTGTGGAGCTCTTCCCTGATGTCCCTCCTTTCCATCCTGAAAAGTGTGTCTACTTAAAGAAGGACTTTTGTCTCTTTCCTGGTGACCCTTAAAATGGCTCTTCCCAAAAAGGCTGGTCTTCTCTCCCAGGCCCTGACCTGACCTCCCTGGCTACCATCATTTTGTGCATGTAGCTAGAAACATCTTCTTCATCCCACTCCATGTCTGGGTGAGCTTCTATTTTTATACAAACGCTCTTATCGTAACCTAGCCATGGCTCTCCTATGAACTTTGAGAAAGTTTGATTCATACAACCACAAATATTTGGCACGATGGGGGAACTTTTCCACTATCACACATGCCATTATCCTGAAAGAGTCCAACCAATTATCAAAGATGCTCTCTTTCCTTACCTGTGCTCTATCCTTCAGGTCCCCATCCTTTTTGTCACGTCATGAGGTCTAATCCTTCTAATTGTATCTTTAACAACAAGAAGGTGTCTATAAATTCTTTGTGCCATATACGTTCTTTTATTGCAAAAGGTACCAGGCCTGCACACCCAATAGCCATTGTTGCCATTGCTGGGATGACCCTGTGTGCCCCTACTATATGCTTGTATTGCTACGCCAGTCTGCTCTTGACCTATGACTTTACCCTCTGGAGTGGTGACCCATGCCTCAGTGGGGACTGAGAGGGCTGTGATTGTTGTGGGGCCTGATGCTGCAATTTGCCTTGTGCTGGGTATGCTTTGCTGCACCCCAATACCGCAGTCCCCTGTTTGTTTGCGAACAGCAGTGATGCAAATGATCTTAAGCAACCCTGCATGATCGTGCTAATCTGCTCACCCTCTGTAGACTTTGCCCTCTTGCCAGCGCTTTGTGCTGTGTTGGGGAGGGCTGAGACATCTGCCCGTCTTCGTCCCATCCTGCTGCCCTTTTCCCTTTTCTGACGTAGGTGAGATGGTGCTTCTTCGGCTCGTCTGCCCCTGGCACACTTCGCTCTGCTCCTCACTTGTGCCCTGATTGCTTGGTTCCTGCAGGTCACTTTGACCGCCTTCACCCTCTCTCAGCTGGGCCAACAGACAATCTTGGCAATGTGTGGTAGCTGCCTCTCTTGTTGCCCTTATTATCCCCTCAATGTATTTTGACTGCAACTGTTGACTGTCCTTTACTTCTTAACTTTGTCCCCCACTTTGGGCTTTTGCACCTGTCTGGGTCATGTCACCATTCTTAAGGGTTCACTGACAGAATATCGATGTAAAAAATTTAGATGTAAAATTATTGATGAAAAAACATAGCGGGACTTAAACAGATAAGTACTAAAAAATTGGAAAAATAATATCTATGTTAAAATTATAGTTGTACAAAATACCGATTTGTATATATAAATAAACTCAAATTAATATTTATTAATTGGTAATTAATATGTATTAATTATTATTAATTGGTATTTATTATTAATTTATTGTTATTTAATTATTCATTGGTAAATATATTTTTAATAATTATTTATTGGTATTTGTAAATAGTTTAGATTTACTTAATAATTAATGTATTAAATATTTTAAAATGTTAATTTATTTATAAGTATGTTATTTTTAACTTCTACGCTGTCCAACATTTTCTCTACTGTTGCACTCTCTGCAGTAGGAATGGTACTTTTTACCCCTACGCTATCCAACACTTTCCCTACTGTTGCACTCTCTGGAGATGGAATTCTAATTTTTACCCCTACGTTATCCAACACTTTCCCTACTGTTGCACTCTCTGGAGTTGGAATAGTAATTTTTACCCATACGCTATCCAACACTTTCCCTACTGTTGCACTCTCTGGAGTTGGAACAGTAATTTTCACCCCTACGCTATCCAACACTTTCCCTACTGTTGCACTCTCTGGAGTGGGAAAAGTTACTTTTACCCCTACGCTATCCAACACTTTCCCTACTGTTGCACTTTCTGGAGTGGGAATAGTAATTTTTACCCCTATGCTATCCAACATATTCTTTGCTGTTGTTTTTTTTGGAATTGGAATAGTAGTTTTATTCCCTCTGTTATTTAATATATTTTTTGTATTATTTTAGCTAATGTAGAATATAATTAATTTTAAAAATATTAAAAGTCTTTTTTTTTAAATTTGTTTTACATATTTATCTAATTTTTATATATGTTATTATTTTATGTGTATAGATGTATTTGTAATTTATAATATTTTTTATTGTTTATAAGTTAATAAAATAATTATTAAAAGTTATTATTAAGTAAGTATATATATTATATATTATATGTATAGGTCTAATTAATTTTTTACTAAATTATGTGTATAAATTATTAATTGTTATTATTATACCAAATTTTAAACTATGTTTAATATATTTATAAGTGTCATTTAATTTATTTTACATATTTTTTAATTAAAAAAATATTTTTTATAACAATATTTTTGACATCAATATTTTATTTCCGATATTTTTGTATTTATCATGTTGGAGATAGGATGTCGATATTGTTGACATTGATATTTTTGTTCCATTATTTTTGTATGTTGATATTCTGTCTTTCGATATTTTGTCAGACATTCCCTCAAGCACCGGGCACATGGCAGCTGCGTGCCATTAGCCGCGAGGAGCCACATAGCGCACTAAGCAGTGGTCCTCTGCCGTCAACAAGCTCGGGGTAAGCAGTAGTCCTCTGCTGGCAACGTGCCAGAGGCCAGCAGGATGAGGGACTCTCTCCCAATAAGATCCCGGTGGTGAAGGAAAGAGGGCATGCAAAGAGCCAGGAATCGGATCAGGAAATGCTGCGATGCTTGCACACCAGTTCCCAGTGTTACCTCAGGTGAGCTGGACTGTTGATACCGCATTGCCATTCCAGCAGCAAGAACAGTGACTGGGTACAGGAGCCTCACCTTTTTAATACGGCCTTGTTCCCTGTGAGCACATTTCAAACTCCGCAAGACCCCCCATTGGCTGGCAGGTTTCCCTTTTGGCTCTCGTTTTCTCCCACACCGCTCACCATTTGGTCTTAGGGGGCGGGAGTGGGCTTTCTTTCCCTTTGTTGTGTCCCCTCCCGGGGTCCACAGTTCCCAGGCCTTCGGCGCCATTTAGCACGCCGGACCCTCTATCCCCTATGGGCATGGGCCGCTTCTGAATTGCATGGGGCTTCTGGCAAACATTGAATGATGGCCCTCTGGTGGATGGGCCGAAAGTCGAAGGTTGTCAACAGAAGAGCCAACTGAAGGTCTTGAATCGTTCCAAAGAACAAAACAGCTAAGAAAACTAAAGAACTTAAAAAGTCCAATTTACAATTGTTTGAAGGACAAAATCCTGAGAAAAATTATGAGAAAATCATGAGAAAAATGTCACTAAATCAAAGAACATTGAATAATGGGATGAGAAGTTACAAAGAAAACAAAAACACTCTATTAAAATCACTGGAAATGGCATTCAATAATAAGCCCTGGGAAATGCATACATTTCAAAGGGTCTTCCAGGCAGTGCACTGGGATCTTGGCACTCTCAGTGGCCAGCATATGAGTGACAGCTGCCGGACAAGCGGTGGTTGGTGTCTCTGAAAGCTTTTACCTTTGGACCGTTCTGCAGACAAAATATCTTCATTGGAGCAACCGTTGAAGCTGTAGCTGGTTCTATGAGGTTGAATGCGTCGTGTAAATGTACAATAAATGCCTTCAAAGGCATTTTAAAGCTCTCTAGTCTTAACAATTCCTAACTGATTATTAAAGCAGGGGCAGAATCGACATTCTACAAAAACAAAACAGAGGAATCCACCCAAAATGGTATTCAAGGACCTGCTCCAGGCACTCTTAGAATCAGAATACTTGAACAAATGGGCTGGATTTTTATCTGAAAAATGTGACAGCCCTGCTCTCAGTCCCTGTTTCAAATTTTTCCTAAATGTGCTTCATACTCTGATCAAACATTCTTTCCTCTCCTCTTCATGTCCAAGCCTGGCGTCACAGGTTAGCCCCATTGTTACACATGATGAATCTGGTTTAGCAGGAAGGACTAGCCACCAGATCAAAAAGGCTGTCTTTGGATCTTAGATCCAGTAACAGAAATTGTGATCCTGGACACATCCATGCATCTTCCTCTACCTCACTAAATACCACTGATAACATTGTCCATGAAATTTGAAATAGCCTCTATTGTCCAAATACCAGCCTGACTCCCATTTGTCCCTCATCCCTTGCACTCTAACATTAAGAGGATAGTAATATTTAAATAACTTCTTTTCACAGGTAATGCAGTTCATGAAGTAGGTTTATTCACCACAAAGGATCCCATCCATCCGGGCCAACATCAACTGATATCGGGCCCTAAACAAAGGATTACATCACTAAAGGATTACATCACTAAGCTCTAGAATTAAATGACATGCTACCATAGAGGTTACCTACATAATCTATTACCATAGAGTTAGGTAGGATATCACACATCTCCCTTCCTTAAATTGAGAAGAAAAAACAAATCACAACAAAAACAAGTTACAACACCAAAATAATATAACTACATACAATGGAACATTATGACAATTATTCAATCATAATCATTTACCACTTTTTAAACATAGTCCTTTAATGACATGGACGTCTTGTGGATCTAGATGATCTTCTTAGTTCTCATGAAGATAAATCTAAGTTGGATGTTTTCCTATCTTCCTCAACAAAATCGTCCTGATCCTGACCTTCTTCCACTTTTTCTTTCCATTTGACCAACACCACTCTAGTAAGGTTCCAAACATAATGGTCCTGAGTTTTAACTGCATTTGCGAAAACCTTGATGACAACCGTAGGATTCATATATTTGGAATTCCCACTAGTGAAAATGCCAGGACGTCTGATGGCAACTAAATCACCAACTTTAATAGACTTAACAGCATTCCTTTTATCAAAGTACTTTTTCCTTTGCTCAGCTTT
This sequence comes from Lissotriton helveticus, assembly GCF_964261635.1. NCBI lineage: Eukaryota > Metazoa > Chordata > Amphibia > Caudata > Salamandridae > Lissotriton > Lissotriton helveticus. The sequence continues at coordinate 858,208,986 of NC_136065.1, forward strand.
TTGTATTACCTTATCTAAAACCTCTTTATGATCATATTTTTCTTCTTTACATTTAGCATGTGCATATTCGTGAACCCAAAATGGTTCAAGTAAAGTGTTTGGTTCTCTGCCTCTAAACAAACAAAATGGAGTTTTACCAGTTGTAGAGTGTGGAGTAATCCTATACTCCTCAACTTTTTTGGTCACCTCACTTCTCCAATCTAAGAAATGAGATTTAGCCAAACGTATGCACTCCTTAATCACTCTGTTAAATCTCTCCACCATTCCATTCCCTTCAGGATGTTAAAGAGAGCTTTTCTTATGTACAAATCCACATGCATCCAAGAATGCTTCCATCTCATGCGAAACTAATTGTACCCCGTTATCAGACAATACAGTTTTTGGCATGCCTTCTCTTGCAAATAATACCCTAAGACATTTAATGATACTCTTCGAATCGATGCTAGTCAACCTCAGGCCACCAAGAAAAACATATCAATGACAACTAGGATGAACATTTGAGATTCTTTAAAATGTAAAGGACCTACTAAATCCAATGCTACATCGACCCATGGACCTTTTGGATAGTTTCTTATTATCCTAGCTTGTACTCTAGTCATTCTTGACTTATCACTCATGTTACAAGCATCACAATCACGTATGATTCTTTCAACCATTTTATCCATTCCTGGCCACCAATAAGAAGAATGTATTCTCTCTTTAGTTTTCCAGGGTGACTTTGATGAGCCAAATGAATGATATATTTCCTTATATTACAAGGAGGAACAAGTGTGGTACCTCTAAATAGAATGTTCTCGTCAACGCTCAATTCATCTCTCACACACCAGAAAGGTTTAGAATACTCAGAATTTTTCTTCACATCATCCCATTTCACCCTAATTAAATCCATGACGTCTTTCATCGTGTTGTCAGATTGAACTTCCTCTATCCACTTTCCTTTTGATATATATTCAAAATCAAGAGCACACACCTTATCATATTCATCTTCAACATCATCCTCAATTTTATACTCAGAAGATATCAGGCGACTGCATCCAATTTCACTTGGAGTCCGGTTCATATCAAATATCTCGGTTTATACATTACTCCTTCCGTTTCAGATACTGTCTCGTTATGCCTTACTAAATGCTCTCAAAAACTGTCTGACCTTACTCCTAGATGGCACCCCCTATACCTTTCTTGGTGGGGCCGTCTCGACACCATTAAGATGATGCTCTCCCCAATCGTCCTATACACAATTTCTAATTTACCGATTTCCATCCCTACCAAATTTTTCACTAAAATTAACTCCATACTCTCCGTATTTTTATGGTCTGGAAAGAAACCGCGTATGTCCTTATCACGCCTTCGCTTCCCCAAATCGGAGGGCGCGGTTAACTTCCCAAATTTTCCTGCCTACCATAAAGCCTTCCTCCTGAAGCAAGCAGCCGTTTGGCTTACAGATCCTGCTGATCCTCTTCCTCTATGGGCTGAACTCGAGCGTCTTTCTCTTTCTCCTTTTACCTTTGCTGAGTACTTATCTTTCTCTCGCAAGCCCCAATTCCTGTCCAGTCCACTTCACAAATATACTGCGAAATTACTTTTAGCCATTACTCCGGCTCCTCCCTCTTCTATTCCAGAGCTTCTTGCTACCACGATTTGGTATAATAACAGCATTCTTATTAAATTGAAACCCTTTTATTGGAAAACTTGGCGACAGCGTGGCTTAATCTGGGTCTCCCAACTTTTCACTGGATCTGCCTTCATACCTTTTCCAATTCTTAGTCGCCTCTTCTCTCTTCCTGCCTCCTTTGCTCACAAGTACACCCTACTCAAAAATGCAGTTATGTCTGCCTATGATTCTCTCTCTACCTCTAATTCGATTGTAACCACTAATACTCCCGTCTCTTCTCTGCACACCCGTCTACGCTCCAATCCATCAGCGTCTTCCATATACCATTCCTTTTACAATCCTCCATCACCTAGGCCTAAATCCAAAGTTGAGGAGCAATGGGAATCTGATCTAAATGTCTCCTGGTCCACGTCTCTTTGGGACAAGATATGGACTAAAATTCGCAAATCTTCCAGAGCAGCCTCTCTCACGCAAACACTTTTTTTCCTTTACAATCGACTTCTTTACACACCATCTCTCCTCCACCAACGTTTTCCCCTGACTCCGGACCTCTGCTGGTCTTGCTCCAACCCTAATGCTACACTTTTTCATATGATTTTCACATGTCCTCTCATGCATGCTTTCTGGACTAAAGTCTGGACTCAAATCAATTCTATTTTCCAAACCTCCATCCCCTTTTCTATCACTGACATTTTCCTTGGTTCACTTTCCTCTTCTTGGATTGATGTTGAAGCAAATGTTCATATCGTTGATTTGTTATTGGCTGTTGCGTTTCAGCAGATTACTGTTAACTGGAAAGACTCCAAGGGCATTACTTTTAAAGCTTGGTGGTTCAATGTATGTTACAATCATAGATTAGATACTGCATTTGTTTATCCCACTTCCCTAGCACCGAAAAGACTTGCGTTATGGCTTCCCATCACCCTTTACCTAGATGCTTGTGCCAAGCGCTCCTTTCCTCTATCCCCAATTCAACAAGAAGTTTCGAAACCCCCTTGAATAACCTTTTGTTCCTTCTTATTAACTAATGTTTATTTATCTGCATATTTGCGCATTGCTTCTACTGTTGTATAGCCTCAATGATTGTAATTTTTAGAGTTTTAGCCTCATAGCTCTCTCCCTTCCCTTTTTCTTTTCCCTATCCTTCCTTTCTTTCTTGGCCCTTTCCCCCATTTTACCTTATCACGATTTTTAATGATGTGCTCAGTTCTTATTCATACATTACCTGCTGTATTCTCTTTATTTATTGTACTGCCACTACTTGTTTCTCTTAATAAACTTTTCTTTGAACTAAAAAAAAAATAAAAATAAAAAAGAAGATATCAGGCGAGACAGTGTACCAGCAATCCTATTATTCACCCCAGGAATATACTTGACTTTGAATGAATACTCTTGGAGACTGATAATCCATTTGGTAATCCTACTTGAAATAAGATCCAGACCCTTCTTCTCAAAGATCTCTACCAATGGTTTGTCATCTGATCTAACTTCAAATTCAGAGCCCCATAAAAACTTTTTTCGTTTTTTGATAGCCCAATAAATGGCTACGGATTCACGCTCCACTACAGAATTTCGGCCTTCCGTATCCTTCAAACCTCTTGCAAGGAACATCACAGTGCTTTCCCCATCAGAATTAATCTATTGTATTACCGCACCTAATCCTTTCTCACTAGCATCGGTTGTTAATGACGACTTACACCTAGGATCAAAGCTTTTGAGAAAAGGCGCAAAACAAAGTTTATTTTTAACTTTCAAAAATTCATCTTGACACTCCTTTGACCACACAAAACACTTTCCTTTCCTTAATAACAATCTCAAATTAGTGGTCATATCAGCAAATCCCTTTACAAACTTTGCATAATATTCAATCATGCCAAGAAAACTCATAAGCTCTTCCTTACATGTAGGAGCGAACATTTTTTTAATGACATCAACCAAATCTTCTTTTGGTCAGATACCCTTAGCAGAGATGTTGTGTCCTAAATAGTTGAGAGACTCAGAGCCAAATTTACATTTTTCTAATTTTACAGTCAAATTACTATCACTCAATCTACTTAACACAGATCTGAGGCGCTCATTGTGTTGATCCTCATCATCACAATATATGAGGACCTCATCTTGATAGATGCACACACCCTTCAGGCCTTTCAAAACTACTTCCATTACACGTTGGAAAACTGAAGAGGCAGAAATTAGCCCAAAAGGCATTCTTTTGAACCTATACGTACCAAACGGCATTATAAACGCCGTGAAATCCCTACATGTCTCACCTGGTGATAGGCTGAGGTCAAGTCTATAGTGCTAAATATTTTTGCCACCCCCAATACTGTTAACAGCTCACTAATGTTAGGCAATGGATACCTGTCCACAATTACACATTCGTTCAATTGGCGCAAATCAATACATAAACGAAGGTCACTATTTGGTTTGCGTGCAGCGACCACTGGAGCAAGCCATTCTGTTCCTTCCACCTCCTCAATGATTCCACTGTCTTTTAATTTAATGATCTCTTTTTTCATCTCCTCTTTTACTGCAATAGGTACATTCCTCAGCTTGCAAGAAACCGTTGTAGAATCCTTCTTAAGCTTAATTCTATGTTTATATCCTTTGAGGCACCCTAAATCATTTCTAAAAACCTTAGGAAATTCCTTTTTTAGAGACTTGGCTAACACACTCATCACCTTTTCCACCCCTTGACTCATATCTCTCAACAAAATATGTGGATTTGAGTTTGGGTCTAAATATATTCCCATCTCTCCTTGATGAATCCAGCTTATGATGCTGTCACCCTTCTTTGAAATGTAAATTTTACCAGAAATCATTCTGTCTTTATATTCTATTAAACTGTAATAATAACCATGCAGTTTGATCGGCTCACCACTGTACGCTAACGGAATTATATCAGGTTTTAAAATTTTGATCTTGTCTTTCAATTTATTAGCATAGAAATCATTAGAGATGATAGTTATTTTCGCACCTGAATCAAATAACACCCGGGTATCACAACCATCCACTTTGATCACATCTACAGGACATGACATAGATCTTGTAGATGTCTCATTGCTTACAACAGATACAATTTGCCCACATTCATACTCTTCTGGGCTGGAGGCACTCTCTTCATCATTGAATACTGCAATTTTTTTTACCTTAGGATACAATTTACTTTTACAAGCAGAAGAGAAATGACCCTTCTTTTTGCATTTCTTGCAGGTATTTCCCAGAGCAGGACACATCTTATAGTTGGCTAGGTGCCCAATCTTATCACATGTGAAACATTCTAAAGCTACATAGCTACCATTATGCTTATCCTTTTTTGCATCCTTTTTTGTGTGAACATCACTTTTACTAGCTTTTCCCTTTGTCACCTTGTTGCTTTGCCCTTTTACCTGTACTACTTGAACGTTATTCTCATTTCCATTATTCTTTTTGATAATGGCTACGCATTTTAAAGAATGTTCAATCCGTTTCGCTGCCACAATAACCTCATCTAAAGTTGGCTCATCGCGTAACCATAACTCTTCTCTAATTTTATCCATAGAGCACCCTAACATAAATTGATCACAGATATGCTCATCCGTTACACCTTCAAATTTGCATGACAATGCTAATCTCCTCAAATCAGTTAAATATGTTTCAATACTTTCATCCTCCTTCTGTACTCTTTTCCCAAAATGGTACCGCTCTAAAATAGTACTAACCTTGGGAAGATAATGTAGGTCCAGTTTACGAATGCAAATTTCATATTCATTGAGACCATTAGACTCTGAAGGTAGCAATTCATGGAGATGATCAAATACATCCTGCCCTTCAGAGCCAAGACAATGCAGCAAAAGAGCAGTCTTCCTTTCGGCACTCAATGAAGGGTCACAAACCTTGGCATAACGTTCAAATGCACCCTTCCATTTTTTCCACCTGATGGGACTCTCTAAAAAGAAAGGCGCTGCAGTAACGTTCTACATGTCTAACCGAGATGAAGGAATATTTTCAAGGTATAATAAATATGCACCTTATTTAAATTCTCCCAAAAATATTAGGATAAATATGCGCCTTCGATAAGACTCTAATATCAAAGACAAAATTAAAAGATCATGGCATTTTAGGATCATTATAAATACATGTAAAATGTAAACCCTTGAACCATGGAAGCGTGCGAATCGCTGTAGTCATATACAATTTATAAAGCAGCTCGCATGAGACCTTTTTTTGAATACTGCAAATCAACTATATCACAAATTCCACAGAAAGCAAAATTATAAGATCATGGATTTTTTGAATCAATATAAATACATGTAAAATGTAGACCCTTGAACCATGGAAGCGTGCGAATCGCTGTAGTAGAATACAATTTATAAAGCAGCTCGCATGAGATCTTTTCTCTTCCTCCCCTCTTCGTTTTTATAGGAAAGCGTGCGAATCGCTGTTAATTAAAATATTGGAAGTCGCTTCACCTTAGATAACTCTCTGTCACTGTCGTTATTTAAACGTAGAACATTAAAGGTTCCCTCCCAAATGTTAAGCGTGCGAGTCGCTGTTGATGTAGAGTACCCGCAAAAGCATGTTATACGTGCGAGTCGCTGTTGACCGTAAGTGCTCGCAATTCCCTTTGTTCCGCCAAGATTACTCGAACAGGAAATGCCAAATTACCGTTGCTCTTGGAAACGCACCAATGCCCGGTAACCCACTAATGACGGGTTACAATACGTCTGAGCGCGATGATGATGCTGAACGTTGAACACTTGTTAGCCTCACACAAAACGACGTAAACGCCAATGACGTAAGCGCCACGTCATGACATGCACATTCCTCAACAGTAAGTAAGAACACAGAGGCGTCAGAAGGAACGTGCGCAGCGTTCACTCGCTGAGAGGATGACCCACACAATGCGGTAAATTTGAATGTTATTCTTGTATCTTTTATGGCAAAATTGCCGAAATAAAGACTAACGAACGAACTAATGTTATTATATGAATCTTTAAAGTCCGCGCTTAAACTGTATTTTTAAAATGACGCTTCTTAGATTCTCCGCTCTTCCACTTAATTCAACTTCCAATGAATACTCCGATTATCCACAGAATAAGAACACTGTCCACAATTACACACTATGATGTTTCTCTGTTTTTTTCATATGCGAAAAGCAATGGGGCAAAGCACATCGAAACGCTCCAAATCTAGTATGTTAATCCATGAAATACACAGTTCCACGCATACATACAGATGAGTATGTGCCGAAATTTGCTCCAAACAAGCATGAAACAAAATGTGCCAGAGTTGAAACGATGATCCTTTCCTTTTCAGAATCAAAAGAGAAAATCTCTCACCGCATGAATATTCAGAGTATCTCACGTCTTGAGATTCTTTGCAGAGCTGCCGACTACGCCAGTCTAATATGTAAATAACTTCTCTTCCCAGGTAATGTGTTGTATTCTCATTTACTTATGTTGTGCTTTCCCTTTAAAGCCTGTGTTCTTTTTAGATCTTCAATTGTAGGGGTGTTCTATGTCTTGGCTTGACTGGGCAGTTGCCTGCTAGCCTGGAGAGGGACACCAACTTATCTCTGTTGTGCTTAATAAATACTATACAATTTATAATAACTCTTTGAGGATATCGTATCTTCCCCTACAACATAATGCAGTTCATTAAGTAGGTTTATTCACCACAAAGGATCCCATCCATCCAGGCCAACATCAACTGACATCTGGCCCTAACACAGGATTACATCACTAAAGGATTACATCAATAAACTCTAGAATTACATGACATGCTACCATAGAGGTTACCTACATAATCTTTTACCATAGAGAGTTATGTAGGATATCACGATGATGTGGCATAACGGCTAGAGCAGTTGACCTTGAAGTTGGGGATCTGGGTTCGCGTCTCGTCAGGGACACTCAACATCCTGTGATTCCGCGCAATTATTTAATGTCCCTATGCCTACCAAAAATAAAAATGCATGTGTCAGTCTGCTATTTAACTGGTGCCCATGTAAAGCGCTCTGATACCTTTGGGTCGAGTTAGCGCTATATAACGCTCTTTAAAAAAAACAATCGCTTGTACCATCCCTCCATCATCTTCATTTCACCCCCATTTCTCAGTGTTTAGTTAGTGAAAAAGGAGTGCAGGTGTCCAACGTGTTTCTTAAGACCCCACAGATTTTGCCGGTGAATGCAGGGGTTGCTCCTATTTCTGATTCCACCATTATACTTCCTGTGTCAGTCTCCCTCCAGCTGGTTCTTTTTCATTCCTGCTTTCTCCCTTCCTCACTGTAAACCGATATTTCTTTTCCGCTTTCCTTCTTTCCTCTTTCGACTTGTTCTGGGTCACAGAATGATGATGATGAAAATAAGTCACTCTCCCGGAAAAGGACTTACACAGTGTCGACTGTTGATAGCGTGTTCCACTCACCCTCCATCCTGTCACTCGCCCCTCCACTTCACCCAGCCTGCTCTCTGCTACTATTTCAGGCCTGTGGTTACCAACCACACCTGGCTCGTTCTTCCCGCTCTTTTCAAGCCTCTTTACCTCCCCAAGCACATGCGTGTATTCTTCCTCTCCCCTCTGTCCCGCCCCTGTCCCTGGTGGCCCCCGTTCTTGAAATTGCTGCGTCTTAATTCATGCCGCTCTCGCTAACACGACGTGTAACCTGCTAACTGCATTTACGACGCCATTAAATCACCGTCTCCACTGGCAGAGCCGAAGGAGCCGCCGCAGTGTCACAGATGGTGAAATTTGTCCTTTTTGTCAGCACTTGCCGAGACGTGACGGCATAAATATCAGGCACATTAGTCTCCGAGAAACGAAGACTGATAGCGTGCGGGGGAATGTAAGAGGCGCGCGGAGGAGGGGGTGACACCCTCTCTCTAGGGACGGAGTGACACCCCAATTCTTCCAGCGATGGAAAGCCTCCTGGAAAGGAAGACCGGATCGCGCACCAAAAAAAAAGTAGTCCCTATTAGCGAATGAGACACCCAAAAAGTGGCTTTCTTTTGAGAACAGGTGCATTTTTGGGCCTGTACATTTAAAGACAGGCTTTATAGATGTTTTGCAAGGTAAGGAGAGTACACTCACTTGTGCTTGCGCAGTTCTTTTTTGGTAATATTAGATAAAACAGCAGTAACCCCTTCCCACCAGAAAGACGCAAACAAGCATTGGTAATGCCAATTGGTCTGGCTTTAAAAGAATACTGTATGGTAATGTGAAGCATTGCAAGTAAATTGCATGAGAATGGATATGTATTTGCTTGGAAGCAAAGAACTGTAGAATAACATTGGTGTAGGTAAAAACATTCAGGAGACATTTGCACTGTGTAGCCAGACCTAAACACACTTGTTGGTTAATGACTGCCCTCCTCTCTTCTGTGTTTCAGCCAGAGAAAAACACCATAGGTTATCTGGTTATCCAAGGCACGTTATTAGCATTACAATATCATATGTGTTCCCCTGAAAGTTAAAGCTCAGGCAGCTGGATAAATAAACAAAATGATCCCAGTGGCGTGGATGGCAAGCATTTTTTTGGGGAAGTGCACAACCTCTTATCCAATCAAAACATGTACTCTTGGCTCCAAACGTGAGGGCAGAGCTAAAGCCCTTCTCTAGTCATATTCACATAATTGTCTGGTGACAGCTGTGCTGTCAAGTCAGACCATAAAAATGGGCCACACACTTATCTGTCAGACCTGTTCTTCTGGCACTGCCAACTACCAGACAGGCCTATAAGCAGTCCAAAACCAGCCTCTCTGGAAGAAAAGCGGCCTTTAAAAGACACAAGGGGGACCGCCATAGAGTGAGGGCTCTTCACTGTCGAATGGAGGATAATATATATGTGTCCAGAGACAAGGGAAATAGCCTTATCCCTAGGCATGGAAGTACACATCATTTCAGTATTATAAAAAGGAATGGTGCACCAGGTATCTCAGGCAGAGAATCAACCCACCATAATTTGGCGAGTGTCCTCCATTTTCCACTGGTTTTCACTCTCTTTACAAATATTAACTTCTGTGTGATCAACTCCCTTTCAAGCCTATCTCATCCTCCAAAAACTTATTTTTACATTCATTTTAATGGGATCATCCTCTTAAATATAAAACTTCACCTTCATTAGCATGTCAGCAGGGTGACAAGAATGAGAGAGCTGTGCATAAGGTATGAAGGAAATAGGTCACTCAAGAAAGAAGAAAAGGGCTCCCTAGGTAAATTGAAGTGTGGCCACCCTCTCTCTCCTCAGAGAGAGGAGTGAGCCGTCCTCATAGGGATGGAGAAGAGTGATGCTCTAGATTCAAATGTGAAAAATGAATAGGAACAGAGGTGAGCACTCCCACTGTGACAGTAAAGATTAGACCATACAAGAGAGTAGACCCATCTCCAGGAGTAATCTGAACTTTTCTCAGAATATCATCTATGGGAATATTGTTTGACTTTAATATTGTGTTCTAAATGTTTTTTTTAAAAACATCATCCTACTGGAAATAGATGTTCTATTTTTATCTCAAATGTATCAATGTTATTGGAAATGATATTTAGGACACAGTTTTAAGATCAGCAGATATTCTGACAATCATGTTCTGGTACCAAACCCAGGCCTCTCATGCTGCAATAAGTGAACATGGAAACATACCTTCCTGAAGTGTTATAATCTGTGATTTAAAGACTCATAACCTCTAATGCCGCTTGATATGTAGACATGTGAGATAGAGAACATACCTTGCATTAGTTGTCTTGAATAGAGTTTTCGAACCTCCACTACTCCTTTGCTTTGCGATGGGTAAACCTAACAGGATTCCCACTTATACTGGTGTTTGATTTGAGAACACAGTGGTGATAGAGACCAAAGTGCGGACTCACTCCCATTGATAAACTAAAGCAAAATGGATCCACACTCTGCCCTACAAAATGGGTTTGTAGATTGAGAAGTGAGGGCAATCAGGTAGGTCAAGAATTGAATTGTCCACAAGCTCCTCGAACATCCAATGTGTCATAAGTGGAAACTAAAGGAATCTGCACCCTACCATGACATCTCATTTTGTGACAGACAAAAAAAATCGAACTGCTTTTGAACTACCTCAAGTCCTAATGGTACCAAGAAAACTCACATGAATTATGGCAAAGTACTTTCCTTCTAGGTTTTAAGAGAAGAACCAACTAGCGATTGAGACTCTTTCTGTGATTTTCAGTCTGTGACCGGCGAGCCAATGAGGGAACCTGACCTTCACAAGGCTACCTAGATGTGGCATAATCACCCTGGGAACTTCATTCTGGCAGGTAAAAGGACCAAACAGATGTCTGGTTTTCTCAGGGCTCTCAATCATTTGCAGGAGGGGGCTCAAGATCCTCTTAGCCAAAGGGAATGTCTAAAAAGTAAAGAGGGAAAGATGAGAGGGAATGGAGCCAACTGAGCGGTAGAGGGGCTTGGAAGGATAGGATTACTCTAAATGGGGGGATCTCAAAACCTGCTCCCCATTCTTAATTTACTTTATTTGTCCTTTCTTATTTTATTTAATCTTTGTACATTTTTCCATCTTCCATTCGTTTTTCTGTTGCAGTTTTTCTCTCTTTATTTGTGTGTTGTCTTCTTCTTTCCTTCCTATTTGCTCCCTTGTCTTTATTATTTGTTCTTTTGTACCTTTCATTTCCTTCAGTTGTGTCGACTTTTTGCTTTTTTGCAGTTATGCTTGTGTGTTCAACTCCTTGTATTCTTCCATTGGTCCCTCTGTTTATACCTGTTTTCAAATGTTCTTTATACTTTCCTTGAGTTCAGTGTGTCTTTCTTTTATTTTTATCCACAACTCTATTCCTTTCTTTTGTTTGTCATTCTTCCTTTTGTTTTTAATGATTATGTTAGGCAATATTTTACAACGTTGCATTTTAATTCTCTGCCTTTGTTAATCCTTCTCTCTTTCCTGTCTTTATTCCTGAGCTATAGTCTTTGTTCCCTCCTTGCTAGCAGGGTCATTCTGTTTGTAGTGTCAATAGAGCTGGAGGTCATTCTGGGGAGGCTACACTTTTGTAAATAAAAGTCCATTCCACATACCTTTATCAGGAGAGTTAAGTTTTTTCCTCATATTTTTCAAGTTGTAGGAACACATCTAGCAGCACCAAGGTTAGGTTGTGCATGTTCCGCCTTGAAAGCCTCCTTCACTATCTTTTGTGACTCAGTCGCGCATTCCTAAAGATATAGCTTATGAGGGATGGTGTGAAGGTTGAGCCGACAACAGTACTACAAATTGAATATGCACACATTTAAAATGTGACTATTACCCAAGGTTATTGCTTGAAAAGTAATAACACTTTAAATTAAAAGTACAATAAGAACAGAGAAGAATGGCTAGCAGTGCTAATTCTCCAGAACGAGTCGGTCTAAAGATATGGCAAAATATGAACATTTTTAGACAGGTTCCGGATTCTTTGGACAGTAGTCTGTTTCAGATGCTGAACTCAAGTTTGGTGGAATATCTAATAAAAAATAGACAATTACATTAGAGAAGTGGACAGACGAAGGGCTATCTAGTGTGCCAAAAGGCCGTAGCACTTAAGTACATGGAGGTACTGTAGAATTGTACATATGTTGATATGCAGTGAGGGAAGTGCATCTTTTGTTTTTACTGTTATTTCTGTTTTGCAATAAAATGATGTGAAAATGGTGGGCAGCGTTGTGGACAAGGCTGCAAAGCCGCAACGCATTGATGCTACTTTATTCCTCAGCAGCATTGCTTAAAAAACCGCTGGGATTCTGGGGCATATTAGCATCCACTGCACATTGGAATATATATATTCACCAGTGCAATGGCAGTCCAACTTGTAATGGGGCAGTCGGACCACTGGTGCAGAGGTGGCTGGACCGCCACTGCGGAACCCCTGCGAGAAAAAGAAAATTATTGCTGGTTAATGATAATTGCTGATGTGGCTATCAACTTAGCTATAAAGTCACTCACAAGAAAAAGGAAATCTGTTGGAAAGCACTACACCGTGGATTTATGACTAGTTCAATAAAAGTCGTATAAGACCATAGGTGAGGTTCCCTCAGTGCTCAATGCAGATGTTGGGGATGTAGCTACAATAAACCCATTGACATTCCTGGACATAACGGGGAATAAGTTCCCAGTTAGAAATATGTTACTGTACCTCCGGCCAAAAAAGCACGGGGGGCTGGCCCAGCCCAGCTTCATCCGGTCTCCGACGGGCTTGGATGGGCCTGCCCTTGGCCCGGGTTACGCCAAGGCGCCTCTCATGCTACTGGATGAGAGACACTCTTTTAAGTTCTCCTGTTGTGCTGGTCTCTGGGCTCTTCTCCTTCAAGGCCCACTGCAGTGTGGAACAGGTAGTCCCAGGCCAGGAAAACAAAGCAGTGAGTCCAAGAGAATCCGGAGCTGTGGGATGAGAGAGGCACTTCTAAGCCCTCCCGGCATTGCTGGTCCCTCTTCCTCCAAGACTGTTGCAGTGTGGGACAGTTAGTTCGAGGTCAGTAAAACAAAGCAGTGAGTCACCGTGAGTCCCACGCTGCGGGATGAGAGAGGTGCTTTTAAGCGCTCCTGGCATTGTTGGTCCCTGGGCCCTCCTCCTCCAAGGTCCATTACAGTGTGGGACAGGTAGTCGCATGCCAGAAAACACAACGATGAGTCTCGATGAGTCCTGCTTTTCCATAGAGGAACTGTATTTTGGTTTGCTAATAACTTTGGCGCTGTTTGAAAAATCATCAAAAAAATTATCAAAACAAAAGTTCATCTTTCTCACCCCCTTCAAGGAAGGTTTCGGGGTGATCCATCAAGCAGGGACAAGGAAGAAAGGGGGATCCCAAAACACAAAATCCCAAAGCATTTTACAAAGACTTCTTGAGGCAAGGCTACAGCAAAAACTGCTGAAGAGAATTACGCCAAATTTGGCAGAAAGGTAGATCATGGTCCGCAGATTGTGCATTTTATGATTTGGTGTAAATTCATTCAGGAGCTTTTGAGAAATTAAGGTTGAATTTTTTTATTTTTATATTTGGGCGGTTGGGTTTGCAAGACTCGCATGGGAGAGGCAGTTTTAAATATAGAGCGGTCTAATTGGCACAGGGTTTTTTTGTCCCTTGTGCTATCTCGCTCCCATGGGAGTTAGACTCCTGTGGGAATGAGCGCTCTGGTTGGCTGCTAGCTACATGAGAAACATGTTGCTGGCAGCAATTAGAGGACTCTGGAACGTTGTCCCCTATCCTGAAATAAAATTAAAAAAAATTCTTTAAGGATCAGGGTAGAGACATCCTGACCCCCTAGGCCCAAAATAAAATAAACAGAAAAAATGCTATGATCTAGCAAGACTTTCAAGGGATCTCAGAAAAGTGCTGACGGGCCATATTTATTAAGTATAAGCCCCAGGGAGCCCATCCCAGGGGTTGTATTCATAAAGTGGGGGGTGCGTGGCCCCCTTCCCTGAGCCTTCAGAGGCCCTGGGGAGCCCACTTCAGGGGGCAAAAACATTATTTATGGGGAGGGGTGCCCTTTACCCTTCCCCAAGCCATCAGAGGTCCATGGAGCCCAATCTTAAGGTACTTTATATGGGAAGGGGACTGCAGAACCCCTGTTCCCAAGTCATTACAGACCCCTGAGAGCCCACACCTGGGGCCGCAATTATGTAAAATGGGAAGAGGCTTCTGAAGGTCCTGGGAGCCACCTCTGGGGTTGATTACTTTAAGGGAGGGGGACCATGTGTCCTCCTCCCTGAGCCATTAATGGCCCCGGGGACCCCATCCCATGGGGCTGGCATATGTACTATGTCCTGGGGAGCCCATCCCTGTGCCTTAGCGGTTTCTCTGCCTGCAGCTGCGCAGGCAGGGAAATCTTTGTTTGCTGTTGCTTGGTGGGAGGATTTTCAAACCTTCTGCCAAGCAGGAGCAAACACCAAGTCCGCTCCCAGTGAGCGGGAGCTTAAAAAAAAGCCACACAAATGTATAGTTAGCAGCGCTAACTAGAACATGCGCCTCGGCCATGCACTGCTTATGACCTCATATATAACATTACTCATGACGTGTTCTATGATATCATTTGTGAATTCACTGATGACATCTCAAATTACATCATTCATGACATTACTGATGCCATCACTGATGACATCATCCAATGAATGTTTGAATTTGTTTCATAGTTTATATAGTGGCGGGTAACTACGTACAACTTTTCTACCTAATTTTGTACAACCTATGTCCAGCTAATCGGTGTAAGCATTTTCAAAACGGATGTGCTCCTAATGCGCTATAAGGAACACATTATAAATCTTTGTTTTGAGGAATAACTCTGTGTGCATGTGACAGTTGACTCATGTTGATTGTGGTCTACACACGTTTTGGAACTGCAGAAAAAGTTTCCAGCAGGGCAAAGGTTCTATGTACTATATGCTAAGTATTGGAAGCAGCCCTGAGGTATTAGACAGAATCATCTCAGCATGACAGTTTCTACTTAAGATAGAAGACTGTGTGCAGCAGGTACAAACCTATGTACATGTGCTTGTTTTGATTCAAAAGATGGTCTATCTGTAACATTTTCAACAGAGTATAAAGGCTCCTGGTATTTTGATCTTTAGCACCTTCAGACTTTGGTTATTATACTGAAATGGTCGCTCTTTAGACAATTTTGCATTGAGTGCACATTGTGTTTAGTAGATACGCTTTATTAGTCTGTGGTGTACTTCTGATGAGAGCTTCACTGCCTGCAAACAGTATAGTACAGAGTAAACTCACTCAATAGAGTAAACACTGTTAACCATACCCATTTCCACTTATACCCACATAATTTCTCAAAGTAGGGTCAGTGATTGTCAGGGCTTTGATACAGGTAGAGAGTCACTAGTAGGGAATTAGTTATGTAACAGAGCTTAAGTATCTGGAGGAACTTGGTTTTTCTTGATCATTTGTATACAGATTGAACACCGTGTGCAGGATAGGTTACATTTTCATATGTGGCTCATAGTCAACATGAACTCGTCTACCCATGAAGTGTATGTTATAGGGTCAATGTTGGAAATAACACATGCTTGCGTTACCTATGGGAGTTGTATGTATGATAGCTGTAAAAAACGCTTCATATTATTCTAAGCTATTTTGCACTTCCTTTTTTTTAGCTCTAATGGTATACCAATTTGCAGAGCAATGTGTGCAAATTAAGTTTGGATGATGTCATCAGTGATGTTATAAATTATGTCGTAGAATATGTCAGGAGTCATGTCCTAGGTGAGGTCATAAGTAGTGCATGGAGGGGTGCAAGATATAGTTAGCTCTGCTAACTATAACTGGTGAATTTCAGTGTTTTTGTTGTCAAAACGTAAAGGTTGTCACTGGCAAATTCACCTAACTTTAACGTTACTTTAACCTTTTTTTTCCACTGAATATATACAAACACATATAGTCACGATAAGAAAAGAAAAAAAATGAAAGTTAAAGGGATGTTATAGTTAGGTGACAATGTCAGTCATAATGTTACATTTTAAACCTGAAAAACCACTGAAATTGGCCAGTTATAGTTCAGTGAGCTAAGTAAAACTAGCGCTCCCGCCATGCACTGCTTATGACCATGCATATATCGTGGCATGTTCAATGGCATTATTGATGACATCACTGATGACATCTCAAATTATATCATTCATGACATCGCTAACTATTGTGAAGGCTGTGTGTAGTAGGGGAATAGCCATCTAATCAGGCTTAAGTGTCTGAAGGGAGAGAGTGTCCATTAAGAGTTGTGCACACGATAAAGGCTGTGTGTCATAAGGGGCTGGCCGCCAAGTAGAGCATGGATGTCTGCAGAGAGTGGTCCCACAGTGAAGATCCTTTCACAGGGTGAAGGCTGTATGTAGAAGGGGCCTCCACACCCAGGGACTTGGGTGTCAAGAGGAAGTGGCCTCTATGTGAAAAACTGCACACAGCCAGAAGGCTGTGCTTAGTAGGGAATAGGCCACCTAATTGGGCTTGGGTGTCCAGAGGGAGCGGGCTCTCTATGAATATGTCTGTTGAGGCAAAGGATGTGCATAGTAGAGGCTTCACACTACTATTAAATAGCGTATTCACAATAGTAGGGTGATGTCATCAGTGATGCTATCAGTGATGTCATTTGAAATGTCATCAGTGATATCATCACTGATGTCATTGAACTTGTCATGAGTGATCTAATATGTGAGGTCATAAGCAGTGCATGGCACTGGATGCAAGTTATAGTTAGCTCCCGGCACTAGAAGTGGAGAATTTCAGTGGTTTTGTTCGAGTTTAAAATGCAACATTTTGGCTGACATTGTCAACTAACTATAATGTCACTTTAACCTTTGCTTTTTGCAGTGAATTTCTAAGGTTTATTTTGATGCAATGTAACTTCTTTTTTATATATTTAAATATGTCAATTTAACCTTTGGTTTTGTGAGTGGAATTTTAGTTTGTTTTAATATAGAAAAGTAATAAGTCCAGAGTTCACCCTGCTGAGAACCAAATAACCCATTGTTGCACTTAACATTTTCAGAGTAGCAAAGCAGGGCAGTCTAAGGCCTTCTCAGGGTAGGTGGTGTCAATTAACAACACTCATTTACTGACAAGCAACAATAACACTCAATAAGTTATTGTGCACTCAGTGCTCTTTCTTGAAAAAGTGGAAAAGTACATTTATTACACACACTACTAAATTCTACGTATTAAATAAATGGAAATACGTTTGTGATACTCTCAAACTACATTTGATCCATAGTGGATAATGACCACCATATAAACAATACTTACCACCTAGACGAGATGCAACCGAACATTATAAAGGGAGTGTAATTCTATATAAGACGGGCCTACTGGCTTTGTTAACCCCTTCGATGCTAATGACAAAGCCAGCTCGTCATGGGCGTTACCTGCGCTACGCGGACGACGAGCTGGCTTTGTCATAAACAGCGCGATTTTTAAAAATCAGCGCACAGTGGGAAAACGCGGTAGCGCGGTAGCGGTTAAGGGGTAAAGATACCAATATATGAAAAGCAGCCCTAGTGGCATTGTCAGGGGTACCATATCAACATATATGGAGCTGGCCTATTGGCTTTCACAAATGGTCACCACATTCATAAATCAGTCACATGTCAAAATTTTCCATTTATACCACTAGAATTATTTTATTTACTTATTGAGTTTTATATAGCGCTGGCTAGACCCGGAGGTATCAGAGCAGTTTAAATGAGGAAGAAACATAGTTTCAGAACATGGTTGCAAAGTTACATCAGTTACTGGAGCGTAGTTACAGATATTACAAGAGCACAACAGCATAGCATAAACATGAGGAAAAAAATAGGCAAGGGGAAAGAAGATTAGGGGAGAGAGGGAAGGAATAGGGGAGGTAAACAGAGAATAATGGAGGGAAGAAGTGGGGGAAGGTGTAGAAGGCACAACGGGGAGACGAGGAAAAACAGTGTCCGATGTCCGGCTGGGTAGGTGATGGCAGAGGGGTGAGCCTGAGCCAAACTCCTCTATAGCTGCTTGGGACAGCTCCACCTGTCATCGGGCAAAGGTTGCTTGTATGTAGAGAAAGGTTATAGTTTCCGTTATCCACTGAATTAATTATTAATACATATATTGTAATGTTCAATAATAGTAATTGTCTCTAAAATATTTTAAAGAAAGCACTCAATCAAAACAACCACAAACATGTGTCTGAGTCTTTCTTTGATGCTCTTCAGACCACACAATGTAGCCACATGGCCAACCACATTGAAGAGCACGCAGCTTCAGCACAGAGAGCTTTTAAAATGCTATGTATTCAATGATGCAGGAGTCTTACTGCTTGCTTTCTTAAACAATTCCTGGGAAGGTTGCTGCAATCCCTTCAACCACCACAACATTTAAATAAATAGAAAGTGGTTCCCCTGCCCCTCCTTGGGCCAGTAGAGAATGAAAAAGAGCATAAACAAAACCCAGACAGGGCATAATAGCGTCCTCCTCTCTGAAGCAGTGAGTATTTAATGAACAACTTCTCTCTCTTTCTCTGCAGCCTCGTGCCAATGTCTTTCTTTATTTTACTATTTTTAAAAATATACTTTTCTGCGTACCATGTTCCGATCAATGGCACCACAACTCATACTCCTGACAGGAGGGGCGGAAGCCCCTCCCCCCCCACGCCAGCCCAGGAAGCATCTATCTTGGGTGCGGTCACCGGAGCTAGCAGCAGATTTGTAAAAGGCTTTGTAGGTGCCCTGGTCCCTTTGTCTTTTTTCATTGAAAATATGTATATATTACCCAGTGGTGGTCACCACAGGGCAGTTATAGTTAGTATGGTGCATCCACAGGAAATGCTTTTTTTGTGTTGGGCATAACTTTGGCGATGTTTGATGAACCTTCACAAACATTTCTCTTTTTGCCTAGTTTGTGCACATCAAGTTTCAGGGTGATCCATCAAGCAGAATAACTTGTGCCCTAAGGTAACTATAAATTATGCCCCGCCATGCACTGCTTACTACCCCACAGACATATTACATCACTCATGACATATTCTATGACATCATTGATAATATTACTGAAACATTTACCATGAAATTATTGAGAAGAAAACTCTGCACAGAGGGACGTGAGTGATAATTACATAGGGTATGAATTATAATTTCTTGAGATAATTATAAATGGTGAATTTCAGTGTTTGTTTTAGTTTAAAATGTTACGTTGTCACTGAAACTTTCACCTACCTATAACATAAATTTGTTTTTTCAGTAAAAAAAGAAAGTCTATCTATCTATCTATCTATCTATCTACACACATATATATATGCATTCAGTACATGAATAAATTTTATAAAACACCATTTTCATGTTTCATATTATCATTCATTTCAAAGTTAGAAAGTAGATTGGTAGACTGGTACTCTTTTTCTTCATTTAGTGCAGTGTGAGAGGGATGGGCAAAAGAAAAAGATGGGGGAGGCCAAATTCGTGGATCGAGTTGATAGGATTTATTCATGAACAACACAACTAAAAGTAGTTAGTTCACTGGATGACACTGAAGACTCTTTCCTTGCAGGGTTTTCATAGGGCTATTCCTCACTGGCTGGTATTCTTGATGTGAAAAAGCACCCCGGCAGCCTCAGAAAAGACAAAGACAGAAATGGCGGTAAATTATCTGGCCTCGCCTCGGTACACCCTTCGTGTTTTTCAGAGGTCTGGCTGGTAACAGCCTGACTGTGTCAAGAAATTATGGGGAGACAGATAAGATTTCGAAACGGTTGAGAAAATTAAAGGAATTTAATAAACGTAAGGAAGATCCAGGACGCACAAGCAGATTATTTTGCGAAGAATGCCAGGGACTGGCGAGGGATCACTAAGAGGGTCGACACAAGTGTTCAGAGGTAAACGCGAACTAGTGCTTGGTGTTCATAGATACAAGTGATATGGCAGTGGAGTGTCATAGGGGTATACGTGCAAATGGTATTTACAGTGCCCCGTTAACCTGTTACCCTGCAACTCCCCTTACTACCTCCCCCCTCCCGAGTCACGTACCACGACAGCCGCAACCCTCCTGAGTTGCGGCGGCTCGTCAGCGTCTACCGGGGGCGTCCACCACTCTTCAGTCCAGGACTCCGCTTCTTCCTCAGGCTTGTGGAAAGTGTCGGGGCTAGTTTCCTCGCTCGTCTTTCCAAGTTGTCCGCTGTTCTCCTTGTTACTCTCGTCCTCTGTCTGGCTCCTCTCCTCGCTGCTCCGCACTCCTCCTCCTTCCGGTTCAAGAACCTAGAGCTGTTCTACCGGGATCCTTTCGTACTCCACTAGCCCCGCCTTCCTTTATTCCCTCTGGTTCCTGCATTCCTCAGACGGGACCCCACCCTGTGTGCAAGAGGAAGTGGAAGAGATTAACTCTTTCTCTCCCTGCCTTCGAGGAACGGGACTGTTCGGTTTCAGATACGACGGTAGGAGGGCCATGGTGTCTACGGAGGCCAGTTCCTCACATACAGATAATGGGACTTTCTATGAGAGGTGTAGTGACTATTTATTCTTTTTGTACAGCACAACCACCAACATGTGTTTTGTATTTTGCATATGACTTTTCAAGGAATATAGGTTAAGAGAACATCACTATTAAATCTATCTCAGATTGAGAAGGTGTAAATAAGTAGATCTGAAAGAGACACGTTAGTGATACATTCCTTACCTTAGAATATCCCCAGGCGTCAGACTGGATCTGGAAAGTTTTGCTTAGCAGTACCCCTGTGTGTCAGTAGGTGGCGTCCTGCGGCTCTGCGTCCGTCGCTGGCATTGTATGCGCTGAGCTGACGTCACAGAGACTACTTAGGTGCCACCCAAGCGCGCTGATGTCAGTTCTTTTTTTGAGACATTTTGTCTCTTGTTGGTTTTCTCTTGTGCTGGTAGGGATGCCTGGTTTTAAGTCTTGCGGGACCTGCCGTCGCAACATGTCGGTGGTGGACCCTCATGATGTCTGTCTCTACGGCCTACAGTGCGAAAATAACTCCCGGTCATGTCTGGACTGTAGGGCTATGGCCCAGAAGGCCTTGAGAGAGCGGTGCCAGAAGTTGCTGGAAGTTTGGCACGCGTCATTTAATCCTCTACGTCTCAGAGTACCCTTCCCATGGCTCCGCCGGATAAAGTCTCTAAAGAATTGGAGCAGTTTGGCAAGCTGTTATTCTCTTGGCCAGCTTAGGACTGTGGTCAGTGAACACCGCATGCCTCCTGGGTCGCTATTCCCATGCAGTGTGGTATTCCATGGCTGAGGTGTTGCCTCAGTGCTGGAGGAGGTCCAGACTGCTGTCTCAGGTTGTGGCTGAGGGCAAGGACGCAGCTAGATTCATTAAATTTGCCATTCGTTGTGGCTTGGACACCGCGGACTCCCTCTGTAGGGCTATTCCCATGACCGTGGCGCTTCGGCGCCATGCCTAGTTGAGGTCCACTGGGTTTTCCCTGGATGTCCAGAGCTCGCTCATGGACATGCATTTTGACGGCACTCGCCTGTTTGGTGATAAGGCTGACACGGCACTGGAGCGTTTTAAGGACTCTCGAGCTACGGCCAAGTCCTTGGACCTTTCCGCCACTCGCCCGTCCACGTCCACGTCCACGTTTCGTTCCTTTCATGGCCATGGCAGAGGCGGCCCTGCCCATTCGTTCAGTGAAAAGCCTGTGCAGAACCAGACTCAGCGTGCCCATGGGCGTGGCGGCCGCTGAGGTGGCTCCGGGGGCCGGCGTGAGGTTTAGTCCACCTCCGCCCCTGCGACGTCTAACTCGAAGCCTTCCTAGTCTGAGCTTCGGGTCGCACCCCACACCAGTGGGTGTTACAGCTCGTCCGAAGGAGCTACTCCCTTCCCTTCATGTCTACCCCCCGCCATGCCACCTCAGTTCCACCGCATGTCAGGGGATCATAATGCGCTTCTCCAACAGGAAGTCATGGCCCTCTTGGCCAAGGGGGCCATCAAGTGCATTCCTGGGCCAGAAGTAGGACGTGGTTGGTATTCCAACTACTTTCTGGTCCCCAAGAAGGACAAAAGGGGCTTGCGCCCCATCCTGGACCTCAGGGACGTCAATCGCTTCCTCTGGAAGGAGAAGTTCAAGATGTTGACTCTGGCTCAGGTCTTGGCTGCCCTCGGCCCTGGAGACTGGATGGTAGCATTGGATTTGCAGAACGCATATTTTCACATCCCGGACCTGCCGGTCCACCCGCATTACTTGCGGTTCACGGTAGGCCAGGAGCATTTTCAGTTTGCCGTGCTCCCCTTCGGCCTTACCAGTGCCCCTCCGGTGCTCACGAAAGTGATGAGGGTGGTCGCAGCTCATCTGTGCAGGGCAGTGGTGTCAGTCTTCCCCTACCTCGATGACTGGTTGTTGAAGGCGGGCTCGCCCCAGGCAGCCGTCACCCACCTTCAGACTACGGTCGACCTCCTGCATTTGCTAGGGTTCCTCATCAACGTACCGAAGTCACACCTGAGTGCCTCTCAGAAGCTCCCTTTCATCGGAGCGGTTCTGGATTCGAGGCAGTTTCGGGTTTATCCTCCCTAGCAACGTGTCCGGGATATTCAGGCTATGATTCCGATCTTTCAGCCTCTATCCTGGGTTTCAGTCAGGATGACCCTCCGGCTCCTGGGCCTGATGGCCTCCTGCATCCTGCTAGTGCAACATGCCAGGTGGCATATGCGGGCTCTGCAGTGGGACCTGAAGTTCCAATGGGCACAGCATCAGGGCAACCTGTCCAATCACGTTCAGATCTCAGAGAGCACTGCACAGCACTTGCGGTGGTGGCTCACAAATCGCGATTGGGTTAATGGCAGATCCCTCTCCCTTCCCCAACCAGAGCACACAGTGGTGACGGATGCGTCCCTCCTGGGATGGGGAGGCCACTTGGGTGATCCGGAGATCAGAGGCCTCTGGTCTCTAGCGGATTCCCGGCTCCACATCAATCTTTTGGAGCTTCGGGCGATCCGACTGGAACTGAAGGCATTCCTTCCCTCTGTCCGGAGAAGTGTAGGGCAGGTGTTCACAGACAACACCACCGCCATGTGGTATTGCAACAAGCAGGGCAGGGTTGGATCCTGGACCCTCTGTCAGGAGGCTCTGTATCTCTGGACATCACTGGATCATCGGGGCATTACCTTGGTGGTTCAACACCTGGCAGGTTCTTTGAACTCCAGGGCAGACAAACTCAGCAGCCGGTGCTTGATGGATCATGAGTGGAGTCTGAACTCAGACATGGTGCAAGGTCTCTTTCCACAGTGGGGAGAGCCTTGGTTAGATCTATTCGCCACCGAAGAGAACGTGCAATGTCATCAATTCTGCGTGTTGGAATTTCCAAGACCACACTCGCTCAGCTACGCTTTTCGTCGCGAGTGGAGCTGCTGTCTGTTGTACGCCTTTCCACCTATACCACTTCTGCCCAGAGTGCTGAAGAAGATCAGGCGCGACTGTGCCCAAGTCATTCTTGTGGCTCCAGATTGGGCACGAAGATACTTATATCTCGAGCTACTCAGCATTGTATTGTATTGTATATGGTATTTATAGAGCGCAACAAACACCCTACGGGTACCCTGGCGCTAGAAGAAACGTGGGATGCAGACCAGCAGGAACAAGAGAAATGGCTAAAGAGGAAATACAGCCAATGAGAGCAATGTTACGGCCCAACGGAATTAATTTCTCTGGAACCGCCTGGTGATCAATACCCTGATCCGACTGCCTCTTCGGGAGGATCTTCTATCCCAGCAGCAGGGGACGGTCCTCCACCCAAACCCACCCAGCCTCCACCTCCATGCGTGGAGATTGAGCAGAAACAGTTGACAGCTTTCGATCTTACTCCTGAAGTCTGTGATGTCATTCTGGCAGCCAGGCGTCCCTCCACTAAGATGGTATACGCCTGCAGGTGGAACAAGTTTGTGGTATGGTGCACAGATAAGTCTCTGGATCCTCTTTCTGCCCCTCTTTCCGAAGTTCTTCTGTTCCTTCTTTCCTTGGCCCAGCAGGGCTCTGCTCTGGGCACTATCAAGGGTAATCTTTCTGCCATCTCCGCCTTTCTATGGCTTCTTGATCAGCCTTCTCTTTTTAAGTCCCCAGTTGTTAGCCGTTTCCTGAAAGGCACACGTTTCCTCCTGTGCCGTTCATAATACATCAATGGGACATAAACCTTGTCTTGACATATCTGATGTGCGCTCCTTTTGAGCCTCTTCATAACTGTCCTTTGCGTCTTCTGGCTCTGAAGACGGCTTTCCTGGTAGCTATCACCTCTGCCAGAAGAGTGAGTGAGCTCCAGGCCCTTTCTTCTAAACCTCCTTTCCTTTCTGTTCATCCGGACAAGGTGGTTCTGAGGACTTGTCCTTCCTTCTTGCCAAAGGTTGTTACGCCCTTCCACATCGGGCAGACCATCACTTTGCCCACCTTCTTTCCGCCTCCGCATCCTTCGAAAGAGGAGGCGAGGCTCCACCGTCTCGACCCAAAACGTGCGCTCTCATTTTATCTGAAATGAACACAGCAGTTCTGGGTGGATGACCAGCTTTTTGTTGGCTACGTGGGTGCCAAAAAAGGCCGGGCCGTGCACAAATGGACCATCTCTTGGTGGGTCGTTCTCTGCATAAAAGCCTTTTACTCGTTGGCTAAGAGGGAGCCTCCTGTGGGACTGCATACCCATTCCACCAGGGCAACGGCAGCCACTACTGCCATGGGACGCGGCGTTCCCTTGCAGGACATTTGTCAGGCAGCTACGTAGGCCTCGCTGCACACGTTTACCAAGCATTACTGCCTTGACAGTCACGTCCGGAGAGCTGGCTTCTTTGGCGTTCTGTTCTCCGTGACTTTCTGGTGTAATCCTGTTCGCAGACCCTCCACCGGGGTTGGTATTGCTGGGGTATCTATTCTAAGGTAAGGAATCTATCACTAACGTGTCTCTTTCAGATGCACAAGTTACTACTTGTGAACGATATATCTGTAAGAGACGATAGTTAGTGATAGATTCCTTACCGCCCCTCCCATCCTCCCCGTTCTGTGAACCGATTACCAGGGTTAAGGTCATCCCTTTTAGGGCCCTAGTTTTAATGCACCAGTGGTCAGTTTCTTGCATGGCTCTGCGTTCCTTGTGGGTAAAGTCGTGTACAGAACTGACGTCAGAGCGCATGAGTGGCGCCTAAGTAGTCTCCGTGATGTCATCTTGGTGCATACGATGCTAGCGACGGAGGCGGAGCCTCAGGACGCCACCTACAGATGCGCAGACGTACTGCTAAGCAAAACTTTTCTGATCCTGTCTGACACCTGGGGATATTCTAAGGTAAGGAATCAATCACTAACTAATGTCTCTTTTAGATATATCGTTACACAAGTAGTAACTTGCTCTTTAACATATTTTCCATGCCTTTTACTATCAAATTCCACAATTTTTGCTACATTTTTGGCAAAAAAAATTATTTTGGTTCTAGAGGAAAAATGGTGCTAAAGCAGAGGCAAAATTGTGCTCCAATAATGGCAAATGGTACTAAAGTGGAGGAAGCTATTGCCAAATTGGTGCTAAAATGAGGCTAAAATGCAGGGAATATAGAACAAAACTGAAGGGAAAATGGAAGAATATTGTGCTAAAATTGAGGGAAAACAGTGCTAAAATGGTGCTGGAAAAACAAAATATTGAACGAGGGAAAATGGAGGACAAATGGTGCCAAGCTGGAGGAAAATTGTTCTAAGTGGGGATATATAGAGTCAAAATTAAGGAAAAATTGAGTCAAAATGGTGTTCAATGGTTGTAAGGTTGTGCTAAATTGGTGCAGAAATGGAGGAAATTGTATTAAATGGAGGTAGAATTAAACTAAAAGGGGGATATTCACAAGGACTCAACTCCGATGTATCCCCACCTTAACGCATCAGAAGTGGAGATAGATCTAACACCCGATTCACAAGCTGGTGCAAACTGCAGACCGCCTGTATTCCTGTGATAAATGGCCCAAATTGTATCTCCACGGTGGACGCCACGAACTAACCCTAATGAGAAGTAAAGTAGACGTTCCTGTGCAAAAACACACGAAAAAACCACAACACCACTTTCACAACGAACTGCCAGATCTGTGATCCGAACCAAAAACAGGCGATAAGCCGCAGTAACATCGGGGAATTATTATCTGCCTATTGCTGGTGTTAAACAGGATGACTACCTGCAGCATAAAAGGGAGCCCAGCCAAGAGCCACACCTGAAGACCCACAGATGCCATGGAGACAATGACCATGCACCACGGATACCCATGAGGGCCACAACACCCACCGCAACCACCCCAGGCCCGCCACCACCCCAGGACCTGTCCCGCCCCCTCGGAACACCACAGAGGCAGCGTACACAAAGACAGCGGACCCACCTGAAATGCACCTGCCACCCACAGTCATGCAACTCACGACACTGCCAATGGGCACGCAGCACAACTACATCCTACATGACACACAACATGCCATGCCAACCAACCAGACACGACAACACAACTCCATTGGGAATCCGGCCTCGCAATGCCCAAAACCCAGCCACGGCATGGCACCACAGACACACAATAGCAGGATGTGAGGAGAGGCATGAGCAGGCATGTGCGAGAGCAGCAAGTGACTAAGGAACATGAACCTACCCAATGCCAGGTGTGGCGTCGAGGTGCTGGACAGACCACAGAGTACAAACCATGGAAATGGCCATGTGTAGATCAACTGCTGGTGCATGGAGTGTAGAGGCCAGGGGACGCTACCATGTCCCCACAGGCTGTGGGGCAGAATGCGGAAATGTCACTCGTTACGTCCGCCCCTGCATGCGTGTGCATAGTGGCGTTGGACCTGCGTATGCCAGGCTTGCATATGGGTGCGAACAAAAAAGCCCGTCACGCTGGGCATGATTCTCATTTGGAATGGACCACGCATCAGCCAGGGAGGCGCCTCTCAGCCCGCCATGAGTCCTGCACTTAGCTCAGCTGGACCTGCGTCCCTGAGCACGGACTGCACCCCGGGTCTCTGCTCCCCAGACCTGTCATGCCTGCCCCAGCACACCAACGAGGATCCGCTCACCTGCCTACACCGGCTTGTGTCAAAGCTCCAAGCACCAGTCCCGCGACCTCTGCTTCAGCTTAGTAGGTCCCACATGTGGAACTGTGTCCTGATTCCTGAATGGCAGTGACCCCAAGTCCGTGGCAGTGGCCACAGCACCAGACTCCCTTTGATCAGTGAGGCATAATACCATATGGCACGCCTGAAACACGTGGTGCCACTAACCCTGTTCAACGCCAGCCGACCACATGAGGTGCCACTAACCCTGCTGAACACCAGCCGGCCACACGTGGTGCCACTAACCCTGTTCAATGCCAGCCGGCCACACGTGGATGAGGGCTCAGGCCTACCCTGCGGACCAGTAAGTCCCACATCCAGCACTTAGTTGCGAATCATGAATGGCAGTGCCCCACCAGTGAACGCACGTAGAGGATTAAGAGGCAAGGTGGGAGAATGATCTGCTGCCGGCGGTCACTCTTCGGATGCAGGGGATGGTGGCAAGGGCACGGTCTTCGGAGCGGAGCTGGTGGGTAGGGGTGTAGAGGCTGAGGCGGCTGTTGAGGTACGCTGGAATGCCGTATGTGCGTGGGTGAGGAGTTTGAAGGTTATCCTCTCGTTGACAGGGAGCCAGTACAGGTCTCTTAGGTGGGGTGTGATGTGGCTGCGGCACAGGATGTTGAGGATCAGGCATGCGGAGGAGTTCTGGATGCATTGGAGTCATTTCAGGAGTTGGGCCTTGGATCCTGTGTAGAGTGTGTTTCAGTAGTCCAGTCTGCTGCTGACGAGGGCCTGGGTGACCGTCCTTCTTGTTTCAGTGGAGATCCACTTGAAGATCCTGTGAAGCATGCAGAGGGTGTTGAAGCAGGAGGAGGAGACAGCGTTGACCTGCTTCGTCATGGAGAGGGTAGAGTCGAGGATGACCCCTAGGTTGCGTGCGTGGTCGATGGGTGTTGGGGGTGTTCCTAGTGCAGCCGGCCACCAGGAGTCATCCCAGGCCGAAGGGGTGAATCCGAGGATGAGGATCGCTGTCTTGTCTGAGTTCAGCTTCAGTCGGCTGTTCCTCATCCAGTCGGCGACTGCCTTCATTCCTTTGTGGAGGTTGGTTTTGGTGGTGTGGGGGTCTTTGGTAAGGGAGAGGATCAGCTGGGTGTCGTCGACGTAGGAGATGATGTTGAGGTCGTGCCGTCGTGCGACGTGGGCGAGCGGTGCCATGTAGACGCTGAACAGCGTTGGGCTGAAGGATGAGTCTTGGGGTACACCGCAGATGATCCCGGTGGCTTTGGAGCGGAAGGGGGGGAGGCGGAGTCATGGGGTCTTTATGGTTGAATGGTTGTGTCCTTAACGATGCACACTGTTGTCAATTTCTGACTGCACCAGGCAGCCGTTGCTAGCTGGTGTGCATACACCCCACACACATCCAACACAGGTGTCACTCAGTATGTGTGCCTGCTAATAAATGTGGCAGTGCGCACTTGCCCGTAGCCATTCACACCATCTGAGCAAGTGTGTCCGTGTGGTCATTGTGTCAGATCGATGGGCACTGGCCCTGCAACATCACAGTGTGCTGTCTTCAGTAGAAGCTACCATGTTACCTCAGCATTGGCAGTGACCCTGGACATGTAGCTGCGCATGCACCCCCCTGCATGCACAAGCGTACGCCAGGTCAGCGCAGGGGTGTGCTGATTTGGAAGTGGGAGCAGGGCGTGGCTCGGACCTGGCCTTGGGCAGGAAGTGCCGTATATGTGTCTCTATGTTGGGGTGTAGTCGCCACCAGGGCCACAGTGGTCGATGTTGCAATGTAGCATGCACCAGGAGGGCAGGCCCACATGTATGGGGACATGTAGGAGCACAAGACCACTCGGGGTCTTGGCACATGCATGCCAAGTGTTCTGTGTATAAGTCCTGCGGATGCATGAGTCAGTCGCCTGGCCTCATTTGCTGAGCGATCACAGCCAGTCATGGTTTGTACACCTGTGTACGCCCTGTCCGGTCCATTGACCTACAGTGACATGGCCGCACACCTTCAAAGGCCAGCGTCACGGTGTTCCCAGGGTTGCAGACATCCCACCACACCCACGACCGGTCTCTGTACATCTCCTGTATGCATGCAGATGGTGAAGTTACTGTAGGGTTGAAAGCTCCTTTGTCCTATCAGGCGGTAGCACATCTGCAGCGCCAAGCAGGAAATTGCATGTGGCTGGCACCCCCTGACAGATACAATAGCATTTGCTTGTGACTCCGACACTATGCACTGCCTGAATTGAGACCAACATGTACACATCCCACACGCATAAGTCCTTGGTCATAGTTGGCATGCGTGAAATGGGCTTCACACGTACTCCCACCCCACCCCAGGCCTGCACCCGTTGCACACAGACACTGCTCATTGCACACAGCTGTGCCATAACATCCACCGGACTGATGCAAGGCAAGCCGGTGCCACTTCAAGCAGAACCACTGATGTAATGGTAGACCATCTCGGACACATGCTCGACTCCAGTCACGTGGAGCTGTACCGTGCACGTCTGCTGCATGTACTGGGGACACTGCTGTTTACCGTCTTGAGGATCAGTTACCGGCTGAGCTTTCGCCTTGCGGACATCACCTGCGTTCAGCCTGTGTTGCACTGTCACTAGTGCGTTCTCGAGTGGTCCATGGATGTCTTTCTCTCCAACGTAACGGTAGCTGTCCTGGATTACAACGTGTGTGTACGCCTCCTGTTGGCTCATGACCTGGAGTGTCACCATGTTGCCCGTTTATGGCATGCATGGATGTTTGGCATGCGGCTGGAAACTGGACAGGGGAGATTGCACAAGTCGTTGTGTGCAGTGAGCACATTGGGCCACTACCCGATGGGCTTTGGTGCACATTGGGTCCAGTGGTTGGAGTCAGCACATCTGTCTGGGTCAGCTGATGGATTACGTTGACGACATGTCAGATGTGGTGGACAACGATTGCTCGTTGGAGATGTTGGCCTACGCTGCTGAACTGGATGTGACCCATTGCACGTGTCCCGACGCCTGGTTGCATGTTGTGAATCTGGTCACATCTCCCAAGATTACAGTGGCCATGGCTGCATTGGCCTGGACTCATGATCCATGCGCAGACAACCAATGCGCGTTGGCACTGAATTGTGTTGGTGATGGACTCCCCCGAGGTGGACATGGGCGCTTTCCTATGTTCCTCATTCGGATATGCTGCTGTATTGGTCTGCATATCATGGCACTTCTCTTGGCCGTACTGACACGCACTTGTTGCTAAATTTTCCACACTTTCACTTGTCTCCAACTGTGTTTTGTCTTGGTTTGTATGCCAATGTGTGTGTCACAGACTTTCTGGCTCCCTGCCACACGTGCATTGCTACTCCATCAGGACTGTGTGTTTGTACTTGTGCATTATCATGTCCCTGTTTTGTGCTTTGCCAGATGCATATGGGCGTTTACCAGGCATTTATGTGCTCATATTTGTGCACAAAGTTATAATGTTGTAGCTCTGGTGACCAATCCATATTGCTATTTATAGTTAAAAAAACATGATAATAAATCATAACGTTGGCATTGTTCAACCTGCAAATACCAAATAATACAAAGCATATGAATGCATGTGTTGTCTGTGATCAATATTCATTACATGATAGTTATTTGATTGTGGTCAGTTGCAATAGATTCCACATTAATTTCACATGCTCGTTTCAAGTTACAGTTAGTGCATGTTGTTCATGTCACATGATATTAGCCTACAGGTAGCATGCTAAATCATATTTATCATTCAGACCCACTGGGACCAAGGTCCCTAAAAACTTAATCCAAAACAGTTCTCTTTGCAATAACCTCTGGTGGTTATCCATGCCTTGTTTGACTTGTACTTGTTCTAGAATAAGGAACCTTAGTTGTGAGATGGTATGTCGTTGTTCCTTCCAGTGTAGTACCAATGGTGAGGTTAGATTCTCGTTGCGAATTCGACTCTTATGTTCCGTTATGCGTACTTTTGCTTTGCGCTCCGTTTTGCCTATGTACATCTTGCCACATGGACATTTTATAGCATACACGACATTGTTTGTGTTGCAGTCGCTTGAATGTTTCAGGTGTATAAGTTTGCCAGTGGTGGGGTGTGTACACGTATTCCCTGTAATCACGTTATTGCAATTTGTACAGTTGAGGCATCTGGTGGTGCCCTTGTAAACAGTTGTTACAGTAAGTTGTTGTTTCCTTTTGAGTCTCTCTCTTAGGTTTGGTCCTCGTGTGTATGCATGTAAAGGAGGCTCCTTGAAGATGCCATGAAAATCTGGTTCTAGAGCTAAGAGTTCCCATCTCTTATTGATAATCTTTTTAATCTTTGTGGAGAGAGTTGTGTATTTTGTCACAAATACCATCCGGTTCTGTGTAGATTTCTTCTTTTGTGTCAATAAGTCCAGTCTTTTCATTTGTTGGACCCTGTTTAGTTGTGCTGTTAATACATCAGGTGGATATCCTCTGGCTTTGTACTTCTGGACTTGATTGTCAAGTGTGGTCTGACATATTTCTTGATTGGAACATATGCGTTTAATCCGAATAAACTGGGATACTGGTAGATTCCTAATCAAATTTTTGGGGTGGAAACTGGTGTATTCAAGTGCACTATTCCGGTCTGTCGGTTTAGTATATAATGCTGTCTCGAATCCATTAGCTGTTTTGGTGATTCTAACATCTAGGTAATCAATGGTGTTTTTACTGATTTTATGTGTAAATTGAATTCTGGCGTCGATGTGATTCAATCCATTGATCAGTTCTTCCAGAGTTTCCTGAGTGTCATTCCAAATTAAAAAGATGTCGTCGATGTATCGACTATACATCTTCACATGTGTCCATTCTCTCTGTGACATCAGGTTATCTGCTTCATACTGAGCCATGAAGGTATTCGCGTACGCAGGAGCCCCTGCAAATCCCATAGCTGTTCCGCTTAGTTGTGCATAAAACTCTTCTTGCCATATAAAATGGCTATTGTGTAAACAAAATTTCAATAACTGTAGTAAGAAAATCTTTTTGGTGGTAGGTAACTCCTCCATTTTTAGTAGTGCCCATTCGGTAGCTTCCAATCCTGCTTGGTGAGGTATGGAGGTATAAAGTGCCACCACGTCTATGGTGCACATGATCCAATGTTCTTGGTACCCTTCTTCAATCCACTTCAATTTATTGAGGAAATCTGTTGTGTCACGTATATATGATCCCCACTGTTGAACAAATTGCTGCAAGTAATGGTCAATGTATTTGCCGAGGGGGTCAAAGATTGACCCACATCCCGATACAATAGGTCTGAACGGTGGGTTAATGGGGTGTTTGTGGATCTTTGGGATCATATATAATGTTGGTCGTCTGGGATTCTTTTGGGTTAGATATGCTGATGTTTGTTCATCTATCCATTCATTCTCTATAGCCGTTCTCAAGATTGTGTTAAGCATTTGTTGTAATTTTTTTGTGGGATCCGCTGATAGTTTAAAGTAAATGTTCACATCATTTACATGCTCGTTGATTTTGTATTCGTAAAAAGCTTTGTCCATTAGAACCAGGGCGCCGCCCTTATCTGCCGGTTGGATTGTAATGTTCGCATTGTTTGCCAAATTGTTAATGGTATTCAATTCAGATTTAGTCAAGTTGTTGCGATGAGTGCTTTTATAATTTAATGCTTGCAAGTCCCTTTTAACCATCACCTCAAAAGTATCCAACATCTTGTGTGATACAGGCGCTTGGAACACACTTTTTGGTTTGAATTTCCTTTCAGTTATATTCTCGCTCTGGTCTGAGGGTTCTGCTACATTTTCAAAATAATGTCTAAGTTTCAGTGTTCTCATGAATCTGAAAAATGCTCCTTCCGTTTCCATTTCATTGGTTGCCATTGTCGGTACGAATGTAAGACCTTTGTTTAGTGTTCTCGTTTGCTGTTTAGTAAGAGTCATTGATGAGATATTAATAATTAGGTCAGTGTTCGACCGCTCCTCAGTTCCTTTCCGACCATTTCCTCGCCTTGTTTTCCTCTTGGTGCTGGAGTTTCTGCCTGAGATGTGGGTGGTTGGGCTGGGGTTTGTGCCTGTGACAAAAAATCCACCTCTCTGCTGGTAGTTGCTTGGTTAGCAGTCTCTGAAGATAACATGGTACCATCTTGTGTTATTTTCACTGGTCCTCTACGTATAGATGTTTCCTTGTCCGTTACTAGACTTTCCTCTGAGGAACGGGCGGATGGTGGTGTTTTTTTAGGGATAACTTGTCGTCGGGCATAGATGTCTGCCCACGTGTACACTTCATTTAATTTATAGTCTATAGTGTCACGTTTGTATTTACGCAATTTGCCCTCCTGTAACTCTTTTTCATATTTATCTAGTTTGATATTGATGTTATCCAAACTGATTTTCCAGGTGTCCTCTTCCATCCTAGTTTCCAATTCTGATTTAAGTGTGTAGATTTCTTCTTCCAATTCACGGATTGTTTTAGCGAGTTCCTCTATTATCAGTAAAATAAGGTCTAGAGAACATTTGTTGAGTATACTAAACCATTTGTCCATGAACTTCGAATTCAAATTAAATCGAAAGAGCATAGGTTTGATGGATAAACGTAATCCTCTGGGTATCCGTTTGGCTCGATGGTATTGGATGAGCGTAGAGGCATGCATCCTTTGGTTGAGTTGGCGTCGTGTGAGGTTCTCCAATTGTTTCAATTGCTGACTGATTGAACCCCCATGAGCATCCATGTTTTTCATTTCTTTGATTAAAGAATACATTTGATCCGCCTGATCATTTGTATAGGCCAACGTGTTGGCCCTGTTGTCCGTCATACCACTTATTGTTTCAAATTGCATCTTTATTTAGTTGTGGGTGCCTCCTCACTGAATGACTGTTGAGAAACTAATGGTAATCTGGGTTGTGGGGAGCACTCCGGTATTATCAATTTTCTGTGTTTTTCAAATGGTGCTATGATTAATCAGGGAAGTCACTCCTGGGTGCTGTGATCAATGGTTATGGTGAGTTGTGACTCGCCTAATCATGCACTGTTCACTTAGTGCTCCGGACTTTAAATAATTTCAAATGTTTCACCACTTTACACTTTGTTTACTCATATGTTTTCGCATTTATTACACATTTTTCAATATTGTTTTTCAACCTTTTTGGTATTTGTTATTAACATTCTTCATAACAATTTCCATATATATACAAATAAATCAATGATACATTGAGATTATACATGTAATATGCTTCTTAACATTTTTCCAGCGTTTGACGATTGGCCCAATGCATTTCGGCATGCAAGCGGTGCCTTCATCAGGGGAAATTCTAAAAGAAATGAAAAGAGTACTGTGTATGAGTATCTGATGTTTAGTTGGTCATGGGGGTATTTATATGTAAAATCAATAGCATACCTGAAGTTTACTGTAGTTGTTCTGATGTGAACGATTGGTCAATTCTATAAACAGAGAAATACTTAATTGGTGTCTGTTTGGTTATACACGAATTGTAAATCAAAAACCTAAATTAATTGGGGTACATACCTGCTTGTCGTATTCATAATAGCTGTAATGACAAGCATATCTCAAGGTCAGATTGCCGGTGTAATACAAAGATTCAAGGTAGCAGTGTACTAAAAATAGACACCCTACCTTATCTTCGTGGTGTTACTTCATCTAAGGGTTTAAAAAACGGAAGCGCTATGTTATTGAACGCATATAAGAATAGTCTTCCCCAGTGTGAGAGAAACCGTCAAGAATGAACTCTACCTCTTATTTTGGAAATTTCAGCCGTCACGAAAAATCACCGCTGCCCTGTCGGAACTCGTTCGAGTGAGCTGCATCGGTAAACTCCATAATATGGTGGCGTTTCCCACGCTGTTGTTTAACGATCGACAGTAAGAACGGACTTCCTGAGTAGAGCGCTCAGGAGGATAGTCACTATAGGCGCCATATTGAAATGAGGGTATTTTCAATGATATTACTCGTGTTAGAACCGTATAGGTGTAACACTTGAAAATAAAATGTGATCATGTGAGAATAGTTAGTAACCTAAGCAAGAGGCGCATAGTCAATGCGGGTAATCATCTATACAGGTTTGTGAATGCCATATATATAAGGTGTTGTGTCAAAAATGGGACAGTAGCATCTATGTGTTATATATTCACGACTGTGCTATGTTTTTGGGGTATATATAACGTGTTCCTAGTTGACATAAAAATAAATATGCAAGTGATTCACTAGACAACAATCTAAAGGTACCACAGAATATCATACTCTATGTACAATAGTAAGCAGGCATTTATGTGCTCATATTTGTGCACAAAGTTATAATGTTGTAACTCTGGTGACCAATCCATATCGCTATTTATAGTTCAAAAAACATGATAGTAAATCATAACGTTGGCATTGTTCAACCTGCAAATACCAAATAATACAAAGCATATGAATGCATGTGTTGTCTGTGATCAATATTCATTACATGATAGTTATTTGATTGTGGTCAGTTGCAATAGATTCCACATTAATTTCACATGCTCGTTTCAAGTTACAGTTAGTGCATGTTGTTCATGTCACATGATATTAGCCTACAGGTAGCATGCTAAATCATATTTATCATTCAGACCCACTGGGACCAAGGTCCCTAAAAACTTAATCCAAAACAGTTCTCTTTGCAATAACCTCTGGTGGTTATCCATGCCTTGTTTGACTTGTACTTGTTCTAGAATAAGGAACCTTAGTTGTGAGATGGTATGTCGTTGTTCCTTCCAGTGTAGTACCAATGGTGAGGTTAGATTCTCGTTGCGAATTCGACTCTTATGTTCCGTTATGCGTACTTTTGCTTTGCGCTCCGTTTTGCCTATGTACATCTTGCCACATGGACATTTTATAGCATACACGACATTGTTTGTGTTGCAGTCGCTTGAATGTTTCAGGTGTATACGTTTGCCAGTGGTGGGGTGTGTACACGTATTGCCTGTAATCACGTTATTGCAATTTGTACAGTTGAGGCATCTGGTGGTGCCCTTGTAAACAGTTGTTACAGTAAGTTGTTGTTTCCTTTTGAGTCTCTCTCTTAGGTTTGGTCCTCGTGTGTATGCATGTAAAGGAGGCTCCTTGAAGATGCCATGAAAATCTGGTTCTAGAGCTAAGAGTTCCCATCTCTTATTGATAATCTTTTTAATCTTTGTGGAGAGAGTTGTGTATTTTGTCACAAATACCATCCGGTTCTGTGTAGATTTCTTCTTTTGTGTCAATAAGTCCAGTCTTTTCATTTGTTGGACCCTGTTTAGTTGTGCTGTTAATACATCAGGTGGATATCCTCTGGCTTTGTACTTCTGGACTTGATTGTCAAGTGTGGTCTGACATATTTCTTGATTGGAACATATGCGTTTAATCCGAATAAACTGGGATACTGGTAGATTCCTAATCAATTTTTTGGGGTGGAAACTGGTGTATTCAAGTGCACTATTCCGGTCTGTCGGTTTAGTATATAATGCTGTCTCGAATCCATTAGCTGTTTTGGTGATTCTAACATCTAGGTAATCAATGGTGTTTTTACTGATTTTATGTGTAAATTAAATTCTGGCGTCGATGTGATTCAATCCATTGATCAGTTCTTCCAGAGTTTCCTGAGTGTCATTCCAAATTAAAAAGATGTCGTCGATGTATCGACTATACATCTTCACATGTGTCCATTCTCTCTGTGACATCAGGTTATCTGCTTCATACTGAGCCATGAAGGTATTCGCGTACGCAGGAGCCCCTGCAAATCCCATAGCTGTTCCGCTTAGTTGTGCATAAAACTCTTCTTGCCATATAAAATGGCTATTGTGTAAACAAAATTTCAATAACTGTAGTAAGAAAATCTTTTTGGTGGTAGGTAACTCCTCCATTTTTAGTAGTGCCCATTCGGTAGCTTCCAATCCTGCTTGGTGAGGTATGGAGGTATAAAGTGCCACCACGTCTATGGTGCACATGATCCAATGTTCTTGGTACCCTTCTTCAATCCACTTCAATTTATTGAGGAAATCTGTTGTGTCACGTATATATGATCCCCACTGTTGAACAAATTGCTGCAAGTAATGGTCAATGTATTTGCCGAGGGGGTCAAAGATTGACCCACATCCCGATACAATAGGTCTGAACGGTGGGTTAATGGGGTGTTTGTGGATCTTTGAGATCATATATAATGTTGGTCGTCTGGGATTCTTTTGGGTTAGATATGCTGATGTTTGTTCATCTATCCATTCATTCTCTATAGCCGTTCTCAAGATTGTGTTAAGCATTTGTTGTAATTTTGTTGTGGGATCCGCTGATAGTTTACACCACGAAGATAAGGTAGGGTGTCTATTTTTAGTACACTGCTACCTTGAATCTTTGTATTACACCGGCAATCTGACCGGCAATCTGACCTTGAGATATGCTTGTCATTACAGCTATTATGAATACGACAAGCAGGTATGTACCCCAATTAATTTAGGTTTTTGATTTACAATTCGTGTATAACCAAACAGACACCAATTAAGTATTTCTCTGTTTATAGAATTGACCAATCGTTCACATCAGAACAACTACAGTAAACTTCAGGTATGCTATTGATTTTACATATAAATACCCCCATGACCAACTAAACATCAGATACTCATACACAGTACTCTTTTCATTTCTTTTAGAATTGCCCCTGATGAAGGCACCGCTTGCGTGCCGAAATGCATTGGGCCAATCGTCAAACGCTTGAAAAATGTTAAGGAGCATATTACATGTATAATCTCAATGTATCATTGATTTATTTGTATATATATGGAAATTGTTATGAAGAATGTTAATAACAAATACCAAAAAGGTTGAAAAACAATATTGAAAAATGTGTAATAAATGCGAAAACATATGAGTAAACAAAGTGTAAAGTGGTGAAACATTTGAAATTATTTAAAGTGCGGAGCACTAAGTGAACAGTGCATGATTAGGCGAGTCACAACTCACCATAACCATTGATTAGGATGCGCCCGGCACAGTGGCGGGCGCATCCCGTATTTTTACCAGTGCGGCAAGCGGTGCTGAAAGCGCCGACCGCCGCAATGGTAAAAATGCACGTCATGCATTTCAAAGCACAACATGACAGGCACCGCGCGGTGCCTGCCATGTTGCACTTTGAAATGCAGGGGGGTACCATAGGTACCCCCCATGTGCACCCCTACCCCCCGGAGTCCCTGGGGGCCCACAATGGGCCCCCGCAGGGATTCTCCGCATGCCTTTCCGTGGCGGAAAGGCATTCACATTGGCCCATCATAATATGGCTTGCGGTGTCTCATAGACACCGCCACCATATTATACCTTTTCCGCCCGGTCGCCTTGCGACTGGGGCGGGAAAGCGGCAGACGATCTTACCGTCCGCCGAGGTCCTCCCCGCCATCCTAATGTGGCGGGGGGTTTTCAGAGCAAGGATGGCGGGCGTATCGCCCCCGCCAGGCCGGCGGTGGCTACCGCGAGCCTGGCGGGTGCGATCCGCCCGCCATCCTAATGGGCCCCTTAATGTTAATTGGCTATAAACCACTGAAAGTAGAAGTGTTGCCAGAAATTCCCTTCCCCTCTGCGGAGTATCAGGGACAACTCCTTGGGTAACATGTTCCAAGAAGGACCTTCCCAAGCTTAATGTTCATTGGTTGTGGAGCATTAAAAGTAGAAGTGATGGCAGCCATTCCCTCCCCTTTGGCGGAACACAATGGACATTTTATTGACTAAAGTGTTCCGAGTACAAGTTTGCTCCTTATTGGGTGGGAACGGTTCACTGTTGTCAGCCATTTTGTGACGCACTTCAAAGGAGTACGGGAAAACAAAGTGTAGAGAAGAGGGTAGGAACACTATTAACTCTGTACAGTGGTCACAATGAGGTGGACAGGGACTGTGAAGGTAAAAATTGTTTTTTATATATTTTAAGGGTCATTTATATAATTTGTGGTTGGCCAGCAAATCACGTCGGGTAAATAACAGTGTGTTGCGGTCTTCTTTTTATTAAGTCAGGGGGTGGGATACATCACAGGAGCAGTATTTACGCTGTCGTGGTCTTCATTCAAATAAGGTTCTGAGTCAGCTAGTTCTCTGGAGCAATGTTTACTTATAATGTATAGTTATAGTGCAGTGCTTACTTCTGTCGCGGGAAGTGCTATTTCCTTGCAGTAAAATAGTAGTTGTGGTTGCGCTGCAAAAAATTAAGTCTATGTTTGAAACAGTTTTTATCAAGCAATCACAAATATACATTCTTAGGAAAGTGTAGCTGTATATATCAGAGGGGTGACAAATAAAAACGCAATTCAAAAAATATCCCTGAAGCATGGCCACACCCTCCTTTTTTTGTCACCTATAGTTTGTAAAAGTGTTGCCACATATTCTTGTTAATATAAGAGGGCATCAGTTACTTTTCGATAAAGTAAAAAAGAAGCGCTACAAGAAACACTCCCGCACTACATCATCTCAGGTCACAACAACAATATCAAGTAAAAAACTGTTAAACACAAATGACGTCATATTACCTAGAAATGTATGCTTCATCAAAACATTAAATAAAGCACTATATATATACAAACATTTTTTTAGGGACTACTATTTTATTAAATATTATCAGCATTACAAACTATGAGGTAGTAAGTTATCACTGGAAAAAACTGTAGTAAATGTTGTTAATATGTCGCAGAGATAGATCTCCAACCCCCCTGAAGTACTATAAGTTCATAGTATTAAAATGTACAGGATGAGTTTACAGTATTCCACAGGAGAAGAATAATAAAGAGCACAACAGAAAAATCTACATTTTTACAATCTCTATTCTGTAGAAGTCGGGAAAGTTTTGTCGTAGTGCTTAGAGGTCGCTCACTGCTCTGCTATCAAATCACATACTCCTTTAAGAATATATAGGAAAATAGCAATATATACAATACTGTATTTCAGATGGTTTACTCCTGGTGGCGACAAAGCTCCAATTCCTCTTGTGTGAAAATATGACACTCTACTACAATGTAGAGAGTATCACTGATGCCACACAAAAAAAAAGAAAACGAAAATAAAGTGATAAACACAAAACAAGATCAATAACAAAATATTTTCCAGCGGTGAATATGTTCAATGCTTTTTTTCTCCGGAACTTCGAAATCTTTCGTCTTCGCGCCGACGGCTCATAAACTCCTCAGAGATCATAATGACTGTGAATATTAGAATATATAGCTATTCACACTATATATCCCAAGGGGGAAACAGAGTTAGATACCAGAAGGTGCTGACGTTACATATAAATCTTTAGTCTTCGCGCCAACGGGTCATGAACTCCTCTGAGATCACCATCACTGTTAATATTATATTATACATATTGACAGTATATGATCTCAAGGGGAAAACACAGTAGCAACCAGAAGCTGGCGACGTTACATATAAATCTTTTGTCTTCGCGCCAACGGGTTACCAATACCTCTGAAGTCAAGTACAGTGTCAATATTATAGTATACAAAGTCACAGTACATGAGCTCAAAGGAGCCAGAAAAGGAGCAATGTTTGCTGTATTCTGTCTGTTTCAGAAAACAAGCAGCTGACGTTACAGAAAAAGGCAAAAACAACCATAACACTTTTTTCTAATTACAAATGTTTAAATATTCACAAATAGCTATGTATTATAAATATCTACTATGCCATAATCAAACAACTTACAACTCTGGAATATGTTTTGTTTCTGCAAAACAAAAATCCAACGCTACAAAAAGGAACCTGCATCACAGAATGGATACGGGTAAATAACTCGCAAAAACGAAACTAACCGAACAACGGGTGTGGTTTACATACTTTTTGGTTATTAAGTAGTCTATGGAAGGAAGATGCGGCTCCACCCATTTAGATGTCACATTTTACAGTATACACGTGCTCACGTTTTAAGTATTTAACTTGTGCATGTGTTGGGAAAAGTTACAAAATGTGAAGAGGTAAAGGTTTCGATTTCGATCCTAACACGTATAAGGTCCTTAATATGTACATACGTTGAAGAGCTTAAAAACTGTTACCCGGCAAACCGTGTCATTTCCATTCTCATGACTAAAAACATCTATTAATTGCCATAATTCTAAATAGAAGACATAAAAAAATATCGTTCAGACTAGAAGAAAAAAAAATACATGCTAATATTTCTCATCACTATGGTTTTAAATTAAAAAAATACCAGCATTTGTAAAGCATACAGGTACCCCCGGAAAGGTGTGCCGGCGCTCAGGGGCGCTGGGAAGATTAAGCAAGGTGTTGCCCACAGTGACATAGTGGTGGGCTAACGTACCGCTGGAGCCGGGAATTGAACTGTGAACACTGTTGTTCGAAGTAAGGTATCATAGCTGCTGCAACACACTTTTTGCCACACTTATATGCTAATTACTGCTAATTAAGTTTTAAACATTGTTAAATTATAACTTATAACAGACTACTGTTACAGTTAGTTTTTCACAAAAAAAGTATGCACTTCTCTTTAAAATGTACTTAAAAACAATATAAGTTTCAGGGACATTGTAGTTAGAAATTAGCATTTATAAAACCATTGAAATTCACTAAAAGAAACATGGGTTTTACAGATGTTATAGTTAGAAATTAGCATTTACAAAACCTTAGCAATTTACTGAAAAATCCATAGGTTTCAGGGACGTTATAGTTAGCAGGACATTTCACTCGTACAAAACCATAGAAATTCCACTGTTATAGTTAGTTCAGCTG
The DNA here is from genome assembly GCF_964261635.1 of Lissotriton helveticus. NCBI lineage: Eukaryota > Metazoa > Chordata > Amphibia > Caudata > Salamandridae > Lissotriton > Lissotriton helveticus. The sequence goes on from NC_136065.1 coordinate 858,250,755, forward strand.
ATTATAACTCGCGCCCCTGCAATGCACTGCTCAAGACGTCATATATTACATCATTCATGGCATGGTCAGTGACATCACTGATGACATCATGCAGTGACTGTATTTCTGTAAAGTTTAAGTATGTTTTATATATATGCCAAGATGTATTGAAGAATGAGTGGGTGTATAAGTGTCTGGGTAGTTATAGTTAGGATCATGTTTAAATAGGAAATAGCATTTTTTGCTTTCCTTACAAGTTTGGTGCTGTTTGAAATCTGAAACTTTCCCCAAAAATTGTTCTTCATCCCCAACTCCTTCTTGGAAATTTTCAGAATCATCCTTCAAGGGGGCTGCAAGAAAAATAGGGGAGTGGGCCTAAATGCATTTTCCCTGATCAATTTTCCATAGAAAATTTAGACAAATCTACAGCCCAAATGGCAGAACGTATTTACACCAAACTTGGTCTGGAAAGTATGCTATTTGTGATTTGGAGTAAATCCATTCAGTAGTTTGTGGGCAATCAAGACTAAAATATTGTATTTATTATGCCATTGAGAGTCCACGGACGCGACAGATTAGCTGCCACCACATCAGCAACAATGTGGCAGCAGCCATCTCATAACTCAGGACTTCATCCAAAGTCCATCTAAAAAAAGCACAAAAAAGTATGAGGGGGCAGGGTAGGGATACCCTTCCTCTCTAGGCCTGGTGAGGCCCCTCCCCCCCCATGGGTCCAAAACATTTTTTGTTTGTTTTGCTGCAAATTTGTAGGGGATCCATGGCAAAATGTATAAAAAGGTGGGCTCATGCGCTGCTAACATAAATGCCGCCCAGGGTGGGTCACAGCCCTGGGGTGGTGGTGAAATAACATAATTAGAGCGGGGGCATGTGGCCCCCTTCCTGAGCCTCTGAGAATCTCCAGGCACCCTATTCCCCAGGGCTGACATAGTTAAAAAGGGGCGGGGATGCAGGGCCCCCTCCCCGAACCTGAAACCCCCCGAGCCCCATCCCCAGGGGCCCAATAGAAAAAAAGGGGAGTGAATGCCACCCAATCCTCAAGCTGACAAGGGCCCGGGGAACTCATCCCCCAGGTTCAATATTAAAAGAAAGGGGAGGGAAATGCAGCGCCCCTCTCAAGTCTGAAATGACCCCCAGGACTTCATCTCTCACTAACTGTGTCCCGGGGAGTCCACTCCGGGAACACAGTAATGTCCCTGCCTGCAGGATCGCAAGCAGGGAGGGTATGTCTGCTGCACCTGGGGGAGCTTTAAAAATGCTACTGCCAGGTTTGAACATACATGTGTTTTCCAGCCCACATTCTTTGGGCAGGGAAACTCAGATGGCTCTGCCCTTAGGAAGCAAGCAAAAACTGCTGCTCCTGCTTAGTGGGAGCATTGCCAGAACTCTATGCACCCAGAATAGGTGCATACAGGGAACCAGAGGGGCCATGGGGGCCTGGGGATCCCATTGTATCCCCATCACAGTGTTTTGTGGGTGCCCTGGGTGGACACAGGACACCCACGTACGACTCCGGGGGAGATGGGGTCCCCAGGGCCACTATTGGCTTGGGGTGGGTGAGCCACACGCTCCCTTCTCTTAAAAATGCAAAGGCCCCATGGACAGTCCAAGCAACACCTGAAATTACTAACCCTGGGCGTAGTGTGCGTAGTGGGGCTACGCGAAGCTACGCAAAGTGGGCGAGAAACTACGCCCACCCGGGCACTTCGCGTAGCCCCACTACGCGCCGCATGCCCCCCTCCCCTACACACCTAAATTTAGTAAATGGACAATTAAAAAGAAATAAAAGGCACTTACCTTGTCCGCAGCGTCCCGGGGCTCCCTCTGCACGTTCACGCCACAGTTTTGATAACCAATGCGCATGCGCCACCGCCCGCGCATGCACATTGGTTATCAAAACTGCGGCGTGAACGAGCAGAGGGAGCCCTGGGACGCCGCGGACAAGGTAAGTGCCTTTTATTTCTGTTTAATTGTCCATTTACTAAATTTAGGTATGTTCGAGAGGGCGGGAGGGAGGCGGGTGGCGGGCAACTTCGCTACACCCAAGTTGTGGGCGTAGTGTTACCTGCTTCGCCTACTTTGCAAAGGGCAAAGTAGGCAACACTACGCCCACTTCGTGGGCGTAGCGAAGTTGCCCGCCCAGGGTTAGAAATTACATAATTAATGGCAAAACTCTGCATGGTGAGGACATGAGTCATTGTTACTTGAGATAACTATAATTGGACAATTTCAGTGGTTTTGTACATGTAAAATGGTCTATTTTAAATGACATTTTCACCTAACTGTAACGCCCCTTTAACCTAAGTTTTTTTTAATGCTTAGTAAAATATAATTACAATTTCTAACTATAATGTCACTCTGGCCTTTTGTTTTTCTGTGAAAACAAAAATACACATATCAGACACATTTAAATTGCAGAAACATTAGCTATCCTAAAGTTATACTCATACCTTTAAATTTAAAATCTATGCAATGACTTCGAATTATTATAACTTGCACACTTTAATACACACATTATTAAACTTGGTAGCCACATGTCATTAACTATAAATGACGCCTTCTATATGCACTGTTTATACCTATTCATATTACATCGCTTATACAACACTTCTAAAATTGGAAATCACATCATTTGTGAGAACACAGTGCATTGCGAAGTTACGAGTTATAGTTGATGTACTGAGTGAAATAGCATACAGTGGAATGGTGTACAGTGAAGTAGCTTAGAGTGGATTGGTGTCCAGTGGAAAGACATAGACTGCAGTGGTGTGAAGTGGAGTGGGGTAGACTGGAATAGCATATAGTGGAGTGGCATTTACTGGAGTAGCATACAGTGGAGTTGGATAGATTGAAATGGCGTACACTTGAGCAGCGTTCAGTTCAATAGTGTACAGTTGAGTGCCATATAGTGGAGTGGGGTAGAGTGGAGTGACATAGAGTCAAATAGCATAGAGTTGAGTGGCGTGGAGTGTAGCTGCGTACAGTGGAATAGCTTATAGTGAAGTTGCGTAGAGTGGAGTGGGGTAGAATGGAGTGCCGTAAAGTGGAATGGTGTACAGTGGAGTGGTGTAGAGTGCAAAAGCATACAGTGGAGTGTTGTAGAGTAGAGTGGTGTACAGTGAAATGGCGTACATTGGAACACCATAGAGTCAAGTGACGAAGTGTGAAGACCATAGAGTGGAGTGGTGCAAAGTGTAATAGCATACAGTGGAGTAATGGAGAGTGGACTGATGTAGAGATGAGAGGCATTTAGTGGAGTGAGGGAGAGGTTAGTGGCATACATTGGAACTTTGTCAAGTGAAGTGGCATAGGGTGCAATACTGTGGAATGGCATAGAATGGCGTAGAATAAAATAGCATAGACTGGAGTGGCATAGAGTGGAGTTATATATAGTGGATTAGCATATAGTGGAGTAGAGTAGAGTACCGTATAGTGGAGTTGCATAGACTGGAGTGGTGCAGAGTGGAGTGGAGTAGAGGAAATAGCTTAGAATGGAGAGGCATAGTTTGGAGTGGGGTAGAGTAGAATGATGTAGAGCAGGGTAGCATACAGTGGAGTGCCATTCAGTAGCGTTTCGAGGTGTGGCATACATTGGAGGGGCATACCGTGGAGTGTACAGTGGAGTGGCGTAGATTGGAGTGACAGAGTGGAGTGCACAGATTGGAGTGACATAGAGTGGATTGATGTAGAGTGTAGTGGTGTAGAATGAAGCATGGTAGAGTGGAGTGTTTTACAGTGGAATAGCATAAAGTGGAGTGGTGTACAGTTAAGAGGCGTTCAATGGAATGGCATGGTGTGGAATAGCACGAAGTAGGGTGGCGTATAGTGAAGTGGTGCAGAGTGGAGTGTATTATAAAAAACAGCAGAGGGACCCTGATAAACAATTCTCAGGGTGCACAATCAGGGAAACAGCAACGCAATAAACATTAGAAGAAGCCCCCCCAGTACTAATAACAACGAGCTAGTCCCACACAGACAGTATCACAAATAAATCAAATTTTTCTGGGGTATTTTATCAGAAGAAAATATATATATATCCTTATTTCATATACTAAATAGTCAATATTTTTGTTCTCTTTCAATAAATATTATATACATAAAATTCATACAATTACAAATGACTCACATCCAGATCTGATTTGTGAGAGTCCAAACATAGACGAAGCAATGAAAAATTGAGGTAAATGTCTCAACAAATACAAAAAAATACAAAAAATTACTATATACATACAATAATCAGAAACAATCAGAGAAAATACAATTCACAAGAACATAACAAACACCATAAACATACAAAACCACAACACATTGCACCGACGCGCGTTTCGGAATTTTCATGTACCATCCTTCCTCAGGGCGCTGATGGTGTATAGATAGGTATAGTTAGGCCTTATGCATTTATTTTATTTTACAAGGCAATGGGTATTTGAAATACTGGCTTCGTCTGTGGGAACAACATAACATCACGAAATTGATTTAAGTAAGTATATTTTGGTGTGTTCTTAGGGGCTCTATTCTACTTGTATCTTCAGCTCATACAGGGATTTTTATTCTACGCTCTGTTTTGGCTTTAGCTGGTAGTCCTATTTAGCTTTCGGAAAATCTCTAAAGAGGCGATCTCTGCAGAGATTATTTGGCCCTACACCAGTAGAGACTGTCTGGCTCGTATATTAGGTACTTAGCAGACTTGGCCACACTTATCGTTCAGATGTGTTGAGATCCTGCTTATGTCGCTTATGCTTACACTTGTTCTTAATTTATGACTCGGCATCCCGCATGAGGGTAGCATCATTTTTATGCTCCTAGTTAACAGAAGGTCGTGCGAGCTGGATCCCTACTATTGGAGTGCTACTCATATCCAGCCAGTATGTATATTACACACGTATGATAACAAGCTGGGGTATAAGGTTTCTCACATTCTAACAATTTCTGTGCACACTAGGTGATTTTTTCTACTACCTATCTATTTTTCATTTTTCTCTTGGTTTATTCTCTATTTTTGTATGGTATACACTTTTTGATTCTATTCGATGTCTTTCATGCGCTCAGTTATAATTTTGCTCTTATGGTATTTTTTTAATACATTTTCGATTAGGTTCTCTAATTATTTTGTGATGTTATGTTGTTCCCACAGACTGGATTGACGAAGCTAGTATTTCAAATACACATTGCCTTGTAAATGTATCCGGCCTAACTATACTTGTCTATACACCATCAGCGCCCTGAGCACGGGTGGTACATGAAAATTCCGAAACACACGTCGGCGCAATGTGTTGTGGTTTTGTATGTTTATGATGTTTGTTATGTTCTTGTGAATTGTATTTTCTCCGATTGTGATTTTTGTATGTATATAGTAATTGTTTGTATTTTTTTGTATTTGTTGAGACATGTACCTCAATTTTTCATTGCTTCGTCTATGTTTAGACTCTCACAAATCAGATCTGGATGTGAGCCATTTGTAATTGTATGAATTTTATGTATATAATATTTATTGAAAGAGAACAAAAATATTGACTATTTAGTATATGAAATAAGGATATATATATTTTCTGCTAATAAAATACTAAAAAAAATTGATTTATTTGTGATACTGTCTGTGTGAGACTAGCTCGTTGTTATTAGTACTGGGGGGGCTTCTTCTAATGTTTATTGTGGTGCAGAGTGGAGTGGCCTAAGTGGAGTGTTGGAGAATGAAGTGGCATAAAGTGGAGTGGCATAATTGAGTGGCGTGGTGTGGAATAGCGTACAGTAGAGTGGAATGTAGTGAAGTGGTGTACAGTGGAGTGGCGTTGAGTGGAGTGAAGTCCACTTTGGTGGTGCATAGTGGAATAGCACGGAGTGGGGTGACATAGAATGGAATGGCACACAGTGGAGTGGCACAGAGTGGAATAGCATACACAGGAGTGAGGTAGAATTGAGTCGTTTAGAGTGGAGTGCTGTAGAGTGGAGTGCCATACAGTGGTGTGGCATAGACTGGAGTGAGGTACAGTGTAGTGCAGTACAGTGGAATAGCATAGATTGTTGTGGTGTAGAGTCGAGTGGCGTATAGTGGAGTGGCAAGGAGTGCAATAGCATACAGTTGAGTCTCGTACATTGGAGTGATGTACAGAGTTAGGGTGCAAAGTGGAATACGGTAGAGTAAAGTGTTGTAGAGTGGAGGGGGTAGAATGAAGTGGGGTAGCACAGAGTGTTGTAGCCTAAAGTGGAATAGCGTAGAGTGTAGTGGAGTAGAATGGAGTGCTGTAGATCAGAGTGGCATACAGTGGAGTAGCGTACAGTGGAGTTGAGTACAGTGGAATAGCGTTGAGTGCAGTGGCGTGCAGTGGAGTAATGTAGAGTGTAGTTCCATATAGTGAAATAGAGTAGAGTAGAGTGACACAGAGTGGAGCATTGTAGTGTAATAGTGTACCGTGGAGTGACTATAGTGGAGTGGCATATAGAGGAGTTTCGGGCCTTGGAATAGCCTAGAGTGGAGTGGTGTACAGTGGAGTGGCATAGACTAAAGTGTAACCCGCCACTTGTGAGAATGTTCATTTGTGGCCTTTGGCAAAGCGCAGCTGTAGAGCATGGAATACTTTTTTCCACCACTTACTTTTACTGGATTTGAGGATCTAATGTTTGATTTGCAAATAAATCCTGGACTCTCCCTGGGTTTTAAGACCCTGTGAAACCTGTGATAAATATTTTTTTTTCTAATACATATTTATTGACAAGGAGGTAACAAAGGGGCCTGTGGGTCATGATAAACTCATCCTGCCCTTTTATTCTCTCCCCCCCCCCCCCCATCATGGTGCTCTGTGCGTCATGTGTGGGAGTTGGGAATGGTAGCCGCAACAGAAACATTTCTGCAAGGGCCAGCCAATCAAAATGCAGAGGATTCACAAATCACAAGCAAGATTCATGAATCTGCAATGCATAATGGTATGAAAAGCTCCGTAGACCAACAGTGTGCCTTTTTGTTTTTTAAATGACTTTGGGAGCCATCAGTGGACCTGCAAATCTGCAGAGGATCTGCAAATTAACAATTCCGAGATCTTTAAAATGTAACCTCTTCATGCCTCACCTGAGCCCCTTTAAAACACTAATCTCCCCTCGAACACTACTGAATGGATTACTCCAAACCAACCAACCTTGATTAAAGTTCTACCTTCGGGCCAATTTCTTTTAAATCAGTTCAGCTGTTTTGAAGAGCGCAGCTTTCTATGGAATTAAAATAGTCAATTTCATTGTTTTGCCCCCACCCTTTTTCTTGATCTCCGCTTTTTGGATCTGTTTCACACCGCTTTTTGGACCTGCATGAAACTTGTCACATTGGGGCACATGCATCATTGATAGCTTTTGCGATTCTTAACCGCTTCAGCGCGGCGCGAATTTCTGCGCTGTGCTGAACGTTCCATTGGGCTTATGGAACCATGACGGAACGGTTCCGTCATGAGCACAGCTCAACCGACGCTCATGACGGAACCGTTCCGTCATGAGCATGGAAGGGGTTAATTTGCGAAAATTACCGAATCGCAAATTAAGAATTGCAAAATGCTATGCATCATTTTTTTCACTATTAATTTGCGAATCGGTAAAAATCGCAATTTTTACCGATTCTCAAATAAATAGCGAATTCCAAAGTGCATTTTCGCAATTCCCATTGATTCCTATGGGCCAAAAGGCCCATAGGAGTCAATGGGAAGGCAGTTAAGAATTCGCAATTTGTTGATGCATTCCACAGGTGCAGGGGGGGGTCCAAAGGACCCCCCCCTGCACCCCTGAAATGTATTTGAAAGTGCATGTTTCACACACACATGTCCTAAGGACATGTGTGTCTGTAACATGACACTTTAAAAAATGCATTTTTTAGTTTTTGTAAACATTTTCGCAAATTAACACGAGGTTCAACCTCGTGTTAATTTGCACTTCCAAATTCCAAATTCGCAATTTTAGAAAAAATGATGCATTGCATTTAAGGAATCGCACAAATGCGATTCCTTAAATGCATTCGCTTTTTTTGGAAGTGCAAAAAAAAGCGAATTGTGCAACAAAGTTTGTTGCATCCCAAAAATGGTTTTTGCATTCGCAAACGGCCGATTTTACCGATTCGCACCGTTTGCGAATGCAAAAACCAATGATGCATGTGCCCCATTGAACCAAAATGTGGGTGCACTTCTTTTCCGAATATTTCGTACATATTTCACAAATGGCGTTAAAGAGATCAAGAAAACAAAACTTACTTTTCAGGTCGAGTAAAGAACTTACCAATAGGGTTCCACTCCAAGTATAAAATAAAAATGTTCTTCAAAGGAGAGCCCCTAGTGGCGCGCCCACTATTATCTGATTCACTAGAAAGTAACCGGCCAGGTTTGCGCTTTAATTCTATACAAATATTTTGTGGCAGGACCACGGGCACTGCAAAGCACTAGGCCCACGGTAAAGAGACCCCTCTCCCCCTCCCTTGTTGCGGTCCTTATCCCTTGTAATGAACTTTTGATTTAATGGTTTTTGCAGACTGCTCTTCCTGAATTAAAACGCCAAGAATCACCAAGGTCGCTGATAATAGCGTAAATAAAATGAATGTTCTGAATGCATTGATTCTTAAGAACATGGAATAATTATGAGTAATATGAAGTGGATTAAATGTCAAGGATGCATCTTCAGCATTAGTGTTGGGTTTCATACGTTTCTATATTTAGTGAGGTGTTTGAAAAAGTGAACATGTGTTTGGGAATCAGTGTTGCAGCATTGTAACTTCAGTGTGTATTATATGTATTGTGAGTCTACTTGTGTTCAGGCCATGCATTGTTAAGAGGCTGAAAACAGCTGCTCTCATAAGGTTGGGGCAAAATGTTGTTGCACGTTGTATGGTTGGGATATTTTTTGTGACATTTTATTACATTTTCAGAATAACAACACAGAATGTGCTGAGGAATTTAAAAATAAGTACAAGATACAAAGGATAGTGTATTAAATAGTTTTGCACACTCAAGGAGATGATGAACGAGCACTGAAACTTTTCAGACACTCACCCCCATTGACAGATCTGGGTTATATCCATCATCGTTCCTTATCTCACTTCGCCACCCCAGTTCAGACCTAACTATATGCAAATGAATCTTGACCCTGTGCCTCATGGGTATAGTCAAGTCCTAATGGCCAAGCTAGGTCTTCCTTGGACTGGAAACAAGCATATTGGGATCAGTTTCGGGGTAACACCCCAGGATAGCTTAAATCCAGTAGCAAAGTGAGCAAGTGGACACGTCTTGGCAACCCCAGCGGTGGATTTAGTCCCAGATCTCTATACCGGGGTGAATGTATGCATTCTGTCCATCAATTGTTCTTTGTGCATTTGTCACTCCGAGTGGGACGCTCATGACCAGAAGTGGGCCCCCGTGCTCTCCATGCCACTGGAGTCAAGCTAGCCTGGCTGATGAAGGGTGAAACACAGAAACCAGTCTAAGGATGCTTGTTTCCAGTCCAGGGAGGACCTGGCCTGGCAGTTCGGGCTGGACTGTTCCCATATGGAGCAGGGTCAAGACTGATTTGCATTTGGCTGGTTTCAAACTCGAAGGGCATGGGGAGTAAAAACTAGCGGATTTAGGCCCAGATCTCTGTACTGGGGTGAATGTATGACATTGTTATGTGTTCTGTCCATCAATTGCTCTTTGTGCATTTTTCACCCCGAGTAGGATGGGCATGGCCAGACGTGGGTCCAGTATTCTCCATGCTCTTGATTGATTTGATTTGATTTGATTTGATTTGATTTTAAGTTTTCTTAAGCGCGCAGCTACCCTGGGGCATCCCGGCGCTGAAAAAGACTACGGAACTGAGGGAAGGAAGGGTCAGGAAGTGAACTCAGGGGAACAGTAGAGTTTTTAGGCGTTTCCTAAACCTGAGGTAGTTGTGTTCTTGCCTCAGGGAGAGGGGGAGGGCGTTCCACAATCTAGGAGCATTATAGGAGAACAGGCGACCGCCTGATCTGGCCTTCCTGATTCTGGGGACATTGGCGAGGGAAAGAGAGTTGGACCTCAGATGGCGACTCGACTGTTGTAGAGTCACCAGTGTCCTGAGTATGGGAGGGCCCTCATTGTGCAGAATTCTGTAGGTGATGCACAGGGTCTTAAAGTTGACCCTCTCCTTCACTGGCAGCCAGTGCAGACTTCTGAGAGCTGGTTTAGCTGAGTTCCTCATTGAAGTTCCTGTGAGGATTCTCGCCGCTGCATTCTGAGCGCATTGAAGTCTATGGGTCACCGATGCTGGGGCTCCCAGATACAGGACGTTTCCGTAGTCCAGTCTGGAGTTCACGAGCCCTTGCAGCAAGAGTTTCCTGGACTGGAATGGCAGTAAATGTAAGATCTTCCGAGCCATCTTTATCAGGCCGAAGCAGGTTCCCGCCGTTTTTCTCGCCTGAGTTTTGAAGCTTAGATCCTGATCAAGCCAAATCCCTAAACTCTTGACTTCGGACTTGGGGATGGGTGGTGTTCCCATGCACGGAGGCCAGGGAAGGGAAGTGGGAATTTTGTTGGAGGTCCCTAAAAGGAGAATTTCCGATTTTTCCCCGTTTAATTTTAGCCTTGATTCGCACATCCATTGATGCACCCCCTCTAGACAGCTGCTCAGGTTGGGCAGGGCATTGTCCGCTTGGTTAAGAGAGACGATCAGCTGGGTGTCATCAGCATACATTATTGATTTAATGCCATACGGCTTTACAACATCCTCAAGGGGAGCCATGTAAGCGTTAAAGAGTGTGGGACTCAGGGAAGATCCCTGAGGCACACCACACCCGAGAGGCTGAACAGAGGAGACAGAGTACCCGTCCGCTACTTGGAAGGACCTGTTTTTGAGAAAGGATGATATCCAGGCCAGGGCGGAGTCGGCCACTCCCATTAGGCCAAGGCGCTGGACAAGGGTTGCATGGTCCACCGTGTCGAAGGCGGCACTCAGGTCGAGGAGGATCACTGCCACTGTTCCTCCTGCGTCCAGTATGCCCCTGGCTTCCTCGACAACGGCTAACAAAGCGGTGTCAGTCCCCTGTCCTGGTCTAAAGCCTGTCTGGGACATGCGAAGAAGATGGTTGGACTCTAAAAAATCCGAAAGTTGCCGATTTGCTACTCGTTCGGCTATTTTACTCATAGCTGGAAGCAACGAGATTGGTCTGAAATTGGAGGGGTCTGAGGGATCCAGGTGTGGCTTCTTTATGAGGGCCTTGACCGTGGCTTTTTTCCAGTTCTCCGGGACTATACCATTTTCAAAGGAAGCATTGATCAGTTTAGTAAATAGGGGAGCAATAGTGGAAGCAACTAGTTTCAATTTACTAATTGGGGCTGGGTCTGATGGGGAGCCACTTTTGACTTTCTGTAAAACGTTGAGGAACGTTTCGACGGAGATTTGGGAGAAAGAGGTTAGTCTCGGGGTGTCTTGGAGAGGGGAGGGGCCTGGTAGTGCTTGGATTGTCAAAGGGGTTGGAAGGGAGGTCAGGATTTTGGTAATTTTTGCCGAGAAGAACTCTGCCATTTTATTGCAATTTGCACCGTCCACGTCAGGGGGGGATGGAGGGTCTTGTATTTTGGTGAGGAGTTTCACAATTCTATAGGTCTCTCTCGCGGAGTTAGCGGCTGAAGCTATTTTCTCCTCAAAGAAGTTGGCCTGTGCAGTTTTTAATGCATTTTTGTACAGTCTAATATGGGTTCTATAGTCGCTTTTATCGTTTGTATTCCAGTTTTTTCTCCAACGGCGTTCAAGCTTTTTTCCCTTTCTTCTTAATTCGCGAAGTTCCTCTGTGAACCAGGGCAGTTTGGCCGATTTCCTACTGGATGGGAGAGTTTTAAGAGGTAGGACTGAGTCGAGGGAGTCTTTTATCCAGTTATGAAGTTGGATTTCAGCTGACGAGGGGTTAGGGTCTACTAAGGGGGTCGTAGCCGTCAGTGCTTGATCCCACAAGGTTATGTCCAGTTTTTTCCAGGGCCGAGAAGGGGCTCGGGGAAGGGGAATATCAGGCAATTTGCCTGGAAGTTGCAGTTTAAAAGGAACCAAGAAGTGGTCTGACCAGGGGAGGGGACGAGGAGTTTGTACAGTAAGGGAGGAGAGGTTGGAAAAGATTGGGTCAAGTAGTCGACCTTTCGTATGGGTGGGTTCTTTGTTAAGGAGGTGAAGATTGAGGGAAGCCAGATCGGCTTTTAGGTCAGTTGCAAGTTTGTTGCTTTGATCGTTGAAGTGGAGATTTAAGTCTCCAAGAATTGTAAAATTAGGGGTAACACAAGCCCGAGAGGAGATGGTCTCTGTGAGTGAGTCTATGAAACCCCCTACCTGTCCCGGAGGGCGGTAGATTAGGGCACCAGAGAGTGTCGTAGATGGTGGCAGGTGAAGGGAGAACAGAATGTTTTCACTATCCAGAATGGGGCTATCTTTAAGTTGGCATGAAAGATTATCCCGGTAGATGATCGCAATCCCTCCACCAATACCCTTCGGTCTATTCAGAGATTTGATAAGGTATCCGGGGGGGAGTGCCTGAATGATGTCTGGATCTATGCGAGGGGAAAGCCACGTTTCTGTTAAAAACAGAGCGTCTAAGCCAAGCTCTGCTAGTAGTAAGTGGATTTCTGTCTGGTGCTTTGGGAGTGACCTACAATTCAACAGGGCCATTACGAGATGTGCCGGTTCGGGTTGGGGGGATGGGGATAACCTGTATTCGCAGTTTGGGCAGCCCAAAGGGTCGGTTTCTGGCATGATAGTTTCCTTACATCCAGTGGTCACTGAATCCCTGAGCTGGTACAGGGTGTCGAGTGAATATATTAACCTAGGGCCATTGTAACTAGCCTGGGGTCTAGGCTCTGGGCTCGGTCTTGCGCGGACGGGCGCAGACGGGCTTACCTTAGGCGCGCCTTCGGCGCGCAATCGTCGCGCCCGCTGCGCTCGTCCGCTGCGCTTCCTGGCGAGGCACATGGTTTATAGTCAGGGGAGGAGTGGTCAAGGGGGCGTGGCCGCCTGAGGTGGGCGTGTCTCTAGTCGCGCCTCGCCCTCGAGAATGGCGGTGGGAGTGACAAGCGTTGCAGCGAGGAGCTCGCTGTTCGTGAAATTGCTAAGTGCAAATGAAGGTGATCGTTTTAAAAATACAGAGTATCACACACAATCGTTTTTAAAAAAATAAGATTTTTGTCTCAATCTCTCCCGGCTTCCGCCTCAGGAGTCTCGTAGGTCTTTGTGTCGCGCTTTCCAGCTGCGCGCACTATTTATAGTGTGGTCAAGGGGGCGTGGCCGCCTGAGGTGGGCGTGTCTCTAGTCGCGCCTCGCCCTCGAGAATGGCGGTGGGAGTGACAAGCGTTGCAGCGAGGAGCTCGCTGTTCGTGAAATTGCTAAGTGCAAATGAAGGTGATCGTTTTAAAAATACAGAGTATCACACACAATCGTTTTTAAAAAAATAAGATTTTTGTCTCAATCTCTCCCGGCTTCCGCCTCAGGAGTCTCGTAGGTCTTTGTGTCGCGCTTTCCAGCTGCGCGCACTATTTATAGTGTGGTCAAGGGGGCGTGGCCGCCTGAGGTGGGCGTGTCTCTAGTCGCGCCTCGCCCTCGAGAATGGCGGTGGGAGTGACAAGCGTTGCAGCGAGGAGCTCGCTGTTCGTGAAATTGCTAAGTGCAAATAAAGGTGATCGTTTTAAAAATACAGAGTATCACACACAATCGTTTTTAAAAAAATAAGATTTTTGTCTCAATCTCTCCCGGCTTCCGCCTCAGGAGTCTCGTAGGTCTTTTGCCACTGGCGATAAGCTAGCCTGGCTGATGAGGGGTGAAACCCGGAAACCAGCCTAGGATGTTTGTTTCCAGTCCCTGGGATGACCTGGCCTTTCAGTTAAGGCTGGACTGTTCCCACAGAGAGCTAGGTTAAGACTGATTTGCATAGGGCTGGAATCAAACTGGAATGGCATGGGGGGTGAAAAAAACTGTGGATTTAGGCCCAGATCTCTGTACTGGGGTGAATATATGACATTGTTCTTCATTCTGTCCATCAATTGTTCTTTTTGAATATTTTTGCACCATCCAATCGATTCCTTACCATCCTATTGCAAACTCCAAAATTAACTAACAAGGAAAACCATTTGCTATGACCGACAATACCACAATATACATTCCAGCTGAGAATCCTGAATGTTTAGCTAAGTGTACAACATATCTAGAGGGTGTGTTCTAGCCGTGCTGTGGGATGGCCGTTCTCAGAAAGGGCTCCGCCGGTTGAGTAAACATTCGCTCAAAATCCTTGTACTTCGGGGAGAATTAACGCATTGAACTGTGCATATTTGATTGCCCAAAACATCAGGCGCTGTATGAGCCCACTTTACCGGCTTCAGGGTCCGATAACCCGCCAGCTACGGGCCGGGCCTTGTGGGTCCAGAGATGTGAAACGAAGGCCGCCTGTGCGGGAAAATCGGCGTGTGGATCGACACGCAGAACCTGCATCTGTCGGAAAACAATCCCCATCTGCTCATCTGCTACCCGTCTGGTGAGGTGGAGAGCGAGTGCAGCCAGGATCCCAATCCTGAGATCGAGCGCGCGCCTGGGCCTTGGAGGTGTACGGCGGACGGATGCCAGGCGGCCCCGGTGGTTGTAGCTGGGCTACTGGTTCGCCGTCCCTCGCCCTGCTCTGGGGCCTGCGGTCGTGGCCTATCCTTGCCTAGGGGCTCTCCCTTACCTGTTCTGTGGCCGGTTTGGATTAATGTATTGAGGCGTACTGGCTGGAGTGTGGTGGCAGACGACAACGTTTCGGCATTCAGACTCTGCTTGAGTCGAGAAGGTGCTCCCTGGCCTCGCCGAAAGCCACCATTCAACAATCTGTCCTGTAGGCAATCACCCTGAGTCATGGGCACCACTGAATCACCTGGGGGGGGGGGGCTCCATTAAGATTCCTGTCTGCCCCAGATGCAGGGGGGCAACCCTTTGCCCACTGCCACGTAAACGTGGGAGGACTATCTGGATCTGGCCTTGCCCCTGAGCCCCAACCTGAAGTTCCACTACAATTTGGTCTGCATGCGATCACCCTGAGAAACGGGAGCCACTGCAACACTTGTGGGGCCCCCATTGGACACCGGCCTGTCTTCGGCGTGGAGACATGCCCTATTCCGGCTGTTGCGCTGAAGTGGGGAACCGCTTGGTTTTGGCCTTGCCACTGGGCCCTAACTTGAAGCCCTACTACAACTTGACAAGCTTGCAATCACCCTGAGATGTGGGCGCCACAGAGGCACCCGGGAGGCCCCCTTGGGAATCCTATCCTGCCCTCTGCATGCCACTATGCTAAAGTGGGGGGATCATTTGGACCAGGCCTTCCTCCTGGGCCTGGCTTGACACCCTACACCAAAATCGCATTGCTTGCGGGCCCAGAGGGCTCTATGCTGGCATCTGAAGCATTAACAGCTGAGCAAGGATTTTCAGGCGAGCCCCTCCTGGCGCCTACTTGATATCCCAGTGACGACAGTGAGCCAGGGCACAGCAGTTGGGTTGGGCACTCTCCCTGTGCCAGGCCCAGGAAAGTACAACGGAATGAGACAATATCCCCAAATTGAATACCTCACTGTCTGGAGTAGCAAGATGGTGAATAACATCAGAAACAAGGGGAAAACGAACACTAAAAAGACCAAACTGTTGTTTGAAAATAAAAGGTTAACTAGACACACAGATTCTGAGCCAGGTCCTGAAGCTGAGCAGAGATGGGGCCACTGAGGGAGGCGATGATCTGCACTCCATTCTTCTGGACGTTAAGTCTAGCCTTAAAACAATTGACAATAAGATCGATTCGACAAGCTCACAGACAGGCTAGACCAGGTCAAAAAACAAGTGGACACTCCTGAACTGCGCATTGATAAATTAGAAAACTGAGTCACAGATGCCCACAAGTTTCAAGCTGAATCCAGAGAACAACTGTTAAATATGGAAAGGGTCCTGGAGGTCATTAAGGCTACAAATGAGGACTTGGAAGCTAGGTCCTGCCGAAAAAACATTTGCATCACAGGCATACCAGAGACCACAGCCATAGGCAAAGTAGAGAACTTTGTTGAAACCCTATTGCAGGACATGTTTGGGTCTTCTCTTTCCACTATGTTCATCGTTGAGAGCTCTCAGATCTCTGGCCCGAGACCTCCAGTGGGCGGCACCCCGCGACCTATCCTGGCTCGCTTACTCAACTATTGGGATAGAGATGGAATCCTCCGTGCAGTAAGAGAGATGGGTCAGATAACACACCAGGGTAACCAGATCTCCTTTCCCCCTGATTTTACCCCAGCAGTCCAGTCTGCGAGAAGAGAATTTGTCCCAGCCAAATGTAGCCTTTGTCAAGAGGGAATCACCTACGCCCTCCTATACCCAGCCAAGCTCAAAGTCACACACAAGGGCAGTCACCACCTGTTCTCAGATGCAAAATCAGCTCTGCAGTTTGCCAAACATGCTGCAGGTAACAAATGCCCGCCTAAAACCTCAGGAAGATCAGAAGCGACCCTCTGTGACAATGATTGTCATGTCTGAGCATTTCTAATGATCAGACTCCTGGGAATGGTAGTAAGGAGTGAGATGGGGTGCTTGGACATGCAGTGCTAAAGAATCAGTTACTGACTGCACCTTCCACTGCTCAAATCACATTGTCAAAAAAAGGAAAAGGATAATCTCAGTTGATCTCTCATTAAAACTCTCAGCCACCTGGTCCTAGGCCAGGTTGTACGCTAGAGACACTTCTCCTCTGGGGAGATCTCCCGTAACTGTTTTCTTTAGTTTATGTTGAGGGGCTGTTTGAAGTTCGGGGAGGAGAGGGATGCTAATGCTCACCTATTTGGGGGGGTTGGTGTGGGTGGGGGCCTGGTGTTCGGGGTTGCAGTGCAGCAGAATACTGTTAAATGTTCTAGTGATATGTGTAAACTACTATACATGTTTTATCAGTTTATCCAAGATGACAGGGGAAGGCACACTCAGATTTGCTCCCAGAATGGGCTGGCTTCAGATCCTAATTTGAAGATAGCGTTCTGGGGCTCGGTCATGGGGGTACACAAGGACAACTGGACACATTGCATTAAAGTAACATGTCAGCCCTGAGGTTCCTAACATGGAATAGTAGAGGTTTGAATGACCATAGAAAGGCCCGGCTTTTTCAAACATACCTGATGCGGCACAAGATTGATTGCTATTTTCTGCAGGAGACTCATCTATCTGACCCATCCAACACTAAGCTACACCATAGATATTGGGGGGAGGTATACGCCACCGGTTACTCTAATTATGCAAGAGGGGTGGCTCTACTCACACGCAGGGGTCTGGAATTGAAAACCACGCATACAAACTTCGATACTGAAGGGAGATTTGTCATTCTTAAAGGCTCCTTGTGTGGGACAGAAATGGTTTTTGCTGCTATCTATGTTCCCAACACGGACAAGCCAGAGTTCTTCCATAATGTATGAGTTCATATTGTGGGTCCGGGCTGTGAAACTATCATCTGGGGAGGGGACTTCAATGCCATTTTAAATGATTCCCCAGATAGAAGAGGGGCGTCACGGAGACTTCACCCCCACGCTAGTGAAACTCTTAACTCTCTTATTCAAGCTAATGACCTGGTTGACATATGGAGGCATCGGAACCCAGATAGTGCAGTAGGAACCTGCATCACCTAACATCATAATTCCTGGTCTAGGCTGCACTACTGGGTGTTTTCCCGGGATATCGCTACATTGCCCTTCAGATGTGTGTCTTCGGCCAAGAACCCTCTCTGACCATGCCCCTTGTCTGTTGCAGCTAGAAAGCCCGTCGGCAAGTAGACGCTCCTTCACATGGAGGCTCCATCCCTTGGCCCTACTATACTCAGCCTTTTGTGAGGAAATTAGAAAGGATATAAGTGACTACTTTGCAGAAAACAAAGGCTTGGTCGCATCGGGAGGAACACTTTCGGTGCATGGACGGCCCCCGGCCATCCAACATCACGGTGGGTGTGGGCGTGTGCGTGTGCGGAGGATGGCCGGGGGGTCGTCCGAACCATGCCCGAACCACATCCACCCTTTATTTCACCTGCACCGCTGCGAAATTTACGCCGCGGTCAACGGGTTAAGGTGGTCATCAGGGGATGCTTAATTGCCAAACAAGCGGGCACATTAAAATCTATCAGACAGAGGCGCCACACTCTCAAGTCATAAATCAAAGATATGGAGACCATTTTTTTTAATACGGGCAAAGGGGATCACTTAGAATCACTTGGAGAACTTCTCTTGGAATATACAGAGGAAGCAAATCGGAAAATGAAGTTCATGGGGAAGTATAGCACTGCTAGATGATATGGGGAGGGGGATCACCCTGGTAAAACTCTGGTGGCCATGATAAGACCACAGAGAAATTCTGAGATCATTACAGAGCTGAGGCATGAGCATGGTGTCCCAATTAGAGGATCACAACAGATACTCAACCACCTCTCTGAGTTTTATGCTAACTTATCCTCCTTTACTATTCCTGATATAAAGGATGAGCTGTACACATATTTAGAATCATTAGAGCTGCTCTGGTTAAGTAGCGCACATAGAGAATATCTAGATGAACACTATATAGAATATATAATACAGGTCATTAATAGTCTTCCGAATGACAAGGCTCCAGGCCTGGATGACCTGAATGGTCTGCATGGTATCACAGGTATCACCCTGTAAATGATCGTTTAAAGTCCTTGTTGATTTACACCATTTTGATTGGTTGTGTTTTTATACGGTATCGCTGTAAGTGGGTCTCTTGTTTAAACTGTTCCACACAATGTTATCATTTAGCCCATGTAGATGGGTGGATAATCGATATATCCATCGTTATTCTTTCTCCAGCAGTTGTTGTAGGGCATTGTTAGTGGTGATTTCCATTTATTTATTTATTTGGACATTTCTAAAGCGCACTGATACCCGGAGGTGTCCTGGCGCTGAATGATCACTAGCGGGCGTGGGAATGAGAGTTAGTGTGAAAAAAGCCAGGTTTTAAGGGCCCTTCTGAATGTGAGCAAGTCAGGGATCTGTCTGAGGTTGGAAGGCAGCGAGTTACATGCCTTGGTGGCACCCAGGGAAAAACTTCTGCCTCCCCAACGAGCTTTGCTTACTCTGGGGACTACTGCCAGGCCCTGTTCGGCAGATCTTAAGGCTCGGACTGTTTTGTACCATTGGAACAGAGGGGTTATACATTGGGGGCCCAGGCCGTGCAGAGCCTTAAAAATCCAGATGTTCAATGATAGACCATTCCACGTCATTTGTGGTGTGGCCCCTTTCTAGGAAATGGTTTGTCATCCGTGTTGTGTTTCATTTACACCGAATATTACTTCTGTGTTTGCATATTTGTGTCTTAACTTTCCGACTGGTTTTGCCAACGTACCTTAGATTGCATGGGCACGTGATTAGGTATATTGCATTGGCAGTATTGCAATTTGTGTGTTTGCGTATTTCCCACACTTTGCCGGGTCTCAGATTCAGAGATTTTCTGGGTTTCTTTAGGTGGCACACACTGCAGTCACCGCAGGGGAAGTGGCCTGTAATCCTTGGACGACCCCATGCATTTTGTATGGTGTTTGTTTGTTTCATCAATTGTGGTGATCGAGTTGAGACTAGGCTGTCTTTGAGGCTCCCTCCCTTTCGGTAAGAAAATACGGGTTTCTCCCATTGTTGTTTGCCTGAATTGAGTATTTTCCAATGTTTTTGGATGATGTTGGATACTTTGTTTGATACGGCATTGAAAGTGGTTACGCAGGTCAGAGGAATGAACTGCTCGGTTGGTGGTTATGGTTCAAGGAGTGCATCGCCGTTTTTTCTCCTCTTTCAGTGATCCTTTTTGGATACCTTCTTTCTTTCAACTTGTGTGAGAGTGTTTCTGCTTGGTCTTTGCAATCATGGAGGTTGCAACAATTTCTCCGTAGACTCAAGTACTGTCCATATGGCAGATTTTCTCTGAGAGGCCGAGGAGGGAAGCTCGTATAATGAAGCAGAGAATTCTTTGCAGTCATCTTGAAGTATGTTTTTGTGTCCAGTTTTCCATTAGCAAGGGAGATTTCCAAGTCTAGAAATGTGATTGTTCTACGGCTCTTGGTGTGGGTAAATTTTAGGTAGGGGTCTCGACCATTTTTCTACAAGAAAAAGGACTCCAAGGATTCCTCGGTGCCTTCCCAAATGAGGAGGACATCGTCGCTCTATCTTTTGTAGAATAGTATATTGGTCTATTGTTGGGATAAAATAGGTGTGTGGTTTCAAAGTTATAGACATACAACCCTGCCACACTAGGGGAAAAAGTGCTGTCCATTCATGTACCGTATGTTTGGAGGTACAATTGCCCCTCAAATTCAAAATAGTTTTCTTTCAGTACCAGATTTGCACATGCTAGGATAAATGACTTTGGGGTTTTGTGTTCCCAGCTGATGGTGTCTAGTGAAACTTTCAGTACCCTGAGCGTGTTGTCTTGCTGTAGGTTCGTGTATAGACTTTCTATGTCCAGGCTTACCAAGAAAGATGTATTTGGATCAAAGGTGAGGTTTTTGATTTGTCCTAGAAGGTCTTTAGTGTCCTTCAGATAGGTAGTGGTAGCCTGTACAATGGGTTGTAGGTAGAAGTCGCAAAATTTTAACATCAATATTTTTTTCTCAATTTTTGTACTTACATGTTTAAGTATAGGGGATCGATATTGTAGAATTCTATATTTTTCATCAATATTTTTTACTTCTACATTTTTTACATTGATATTTTGTCAGGGACTGCGAGAGTGGACCCTTGGGCAAGGATTGTTTTCCATTATTTGCCACATATTTTAACCGTTTCCTGCCCCTCCTGGGGGCAGATGAGCCATTTTGTAGGCCCATCTGCCGCAAGGGGGTGCAGAAAACCACTAGACACCTGGGGTTTTATTGTAACCCCACTGGGGGCAGATGAGCCATTTTGTAGGCCGATCTGCCCTAAGAGGGTGCAGAAAACCACTAGACACCTAGGATTTTATTGTAAATGTATGCTGGTTAGCAGGCCCTTAGGCAATGGCCACTTCCCATTTTTAGGGACATGTTTGATTATCATTTGTATTTGTTATCTTAATGTTTTATTTCTCCTTTTTATTGTAATGAAAAGCTTTTGATTTCCTTAGTGGTGACTAGTGATTTTGGTTTAGGGCACCAATAGATCTGCAGTTTGTGTAGTTTAATGTGTTTGGAAAGGACATTTTTTTTGTAATGTTTATTTAAAATGAGTATCATTGCCCTGCTTTAATATTCTTTTAATGGTTCTAATTGTTATAGCTTATTTAGTTTATGATTTTCATTTTTCGCATTCACATTTGGACTTTGGCAAGATCTATGTTATTTTATGTGTTATCTTGTGTGTAGTGTGTGTCTTGTGTGTATTTTCTATTTGTTTTTTCTTTCTAGTGGGATATGTCTGCCCACAAGCGGACCACCCAGCCGGTTGTGGGTTTGCATTCTGAATCTGCCTCTAAACATGGCTCTGGGACTGACTCTCTATCCAAGACACAGGACCAAGTTGAAGATTCTGGTAGTAAAGTTTCATTTCAAAGGGAATTATCTGATGATGAATCCACTATTAGTTCTGATGAAGTGCCTCTTTTAGAGGAGGGCGGTGATATGCCAGTTGTGCAAGAAGAGCAAGCTGGACTGCAGCCAAGTGCTGGAAGGCTTGCCATTGGATGTGCTGTGTCCTGGATTCCCCCTAACATGGTGCAGACTGTTTTTCCTGCCTAGTGGTGCTTCAGGGTGTAGAGTCAATACATAGAAAATGTTGCCTATCAATTTCTTCCAACTGTTTATTGATTATGTGTTTTGTTTTTTACTTTTGAACAGACTAATTTGTATGCAGAACTGGTTTTGAGGGACAACAGTACCACATCTAGGGCCCCATTACGATGTCACCGTAATGGAAAATGGGACCGACAGCCACAGGTGCGGCGGTCCCACGAGGCCAATTAAGATGCGCCCGCCACACTGGCAGGCGCATTCTGGCCTTTAACATTGCAGACAGTGCTGCTGGGTGCAGCTCCGTCCACAATGGTAAAAGTGCATGGTTTGCATTTCCACACACAAAGTGACAGACACCGTGCGATGCTTGTTGCCTTGCGTATGGCAATGTAGAGGTTACCATAGGTACACCCCAAGTACAGCCCCCCACCCCCTCGGGCCCCCAAAGCAATTTCCGCCGGCCTTTCCATGGCGGCATTGCCGCCATGGAAAGGCCTTTAAAATTGCACATCATAATATGGATGCCTACTTGGCACCGCCACCATATTATCCCCCAGATCCACACCGCAGGCAATCGTAACAATTGCCTGCCGGCGGAAAAGCAGCGGACGGTCTTTCTGTCTGCCACGGTACCCCCGCCATACTAATATGGCTGGGGGCAAAAAAACAGGTACAGATGGTGGGTGGATCGCCACCGCCGCCCCGGTGGTGGCGATCCACCTGCCATCATAATAGGCCCCTTAAAACCCACTCTAGAGCTACCCGAGTTCTGGGGTTTAACTTTTCAAATGGGATTGATAGGGAAGTCATAACTGTCTTTATACTGATCCACTAGCCCCTTGATGGTAACTGCTATATTTCCAGCAACTATGATTCGAGATTTGTATTTGCTTCTGCAGCAGATGCTGCATTTTGATGATAATGCTACAGCATTGCCATGAGATCATGCTGATTGTGACTGTCACTTCAAGATTCGGCCTGTCATTGAGTGTTTAGTTGATTGGTTCTCAGAGATCTATTCCAAAGAAAGATATATCTCTGAATGAGTGCCTGGTCTTGTTCAAGGGCTGTTTGATTTTCAAACAATACATTTCAAGCAAGAGAGCACGTTATGGTATTAAGCTGTATACGCTTTGTGAAAATACCACTGGATATTTAATTTCAGGGTGTACACTGGTAGTAATTTTTCAATTGATCCTCCTGTTTGTCCTTCCACATTTGAAGTCAGTGAGAATATTATGTGGGAACTTGCCGAGGCACTTTTTCTCAAAGGTATTTATTTTCTGTTTAGATAATAGGGGGATAATAGGGGGAGAGGATGTAGCCTTACCGCTAGAGTGGTCGAGGAACCGGGTTTGAGTCTCGCCTAGGAAGCTTAACATCTTGTGATTCTGGGCAAATCACTTAATCTCCCCGTGCCTAAGAAAATGAATGTGTCCTTGTGTAACGAAACTGGTGCTATGTAAGGTGCTCTGATACTCGATTTCTCAGGTCTATTTCGCGCTATATAACCCCCCTCCCAAAAAAAGGAAATTGGTTGGCAGTAGTTTGATCTGCTTAGTTACATCTGTTGTGTATGCATCCATAGCTGGTATTTCATACTCTGACAGTAGATTTACAATTTCTATTTGAAACAATGTACTGTATTGTTTTATTTTTTCCTGTCTGTGCTTTGTGTGTGTAATCTGTCCATTGTGGAAGAGTTTTCGAAATGTAAGTGGTGTGGAGCTTGCATGTTGATAGCTGAGCAGTGTTTGGCTGGTGGTGTGGGTGCCTAGCATCAGGTTACGGTGTGTGTGGACTGGTGTTTGGCTGCCAGTGTGTATACTGACTAGCAACAAGTCACTATACACACACCATCATCAAAACTCCAGTCCACACATTACTTCAGCTGCCAGGCACTACGATTGCTATGTCTGAACTGGTGTTTGGCTGATGGTATGTCTGGCTGGACATAGCAAACACAAGGAGATGATGGACAGAGCGCTGAAACTCTTCAGACACTCACCCACAGTCACAAATCTGGGTTGAATCCATCACCGTTCTTAAGCTCTCTTTGCCACCCCAGTTCAGACCCAGCTGTATGCAAATCAGTTTTGACCCTGTGCCTCATGGGAACAGTCCAGCCCAAACTGCCAAGCCAGGTCTTCCCTGGAACAGAAACAAGCCGGGATCGATTTCGGGATAACACCCCTCATCAGGCAGGCTAGCTTGAATCCAGTGGCAAAGTGAGCAAGGGACCCACGTCTGGGCATACCCTTCCGACATAGGGCGAACAAAAGCAAACACAAGGAGATGATGGACGGAGTGCTGAATCTTTTCAGACACTCACCCCCAGTCACAGATCTGGGTTGAATCCATCATCGTTCTTTAGCTCACTTTGCCACCCCAGTTCGGTCCCAGGATGCTTGTTTC
The DNA here is from genome assembly GCF_964261635.1 of Lissotriton helveticus. NCBI lineage: Eukaryota > Metazoa > Chordata > Amphibia > Caudata > Salamandridae > Lissotriton > Lissotriton helveticus. The sequence goes on from NC_136065.1 coordinate 858,274,861, forward strand.
AGGCTTGGCTGTTCAGGCTGGACTGTTCCCATGCGGCACAGGGTCAAGACTGTATTGCATAAAGCTGGGTCTATATTGGGGTGGGGAAGTGAACTAAAGAACGATTATGGAGTTCACCTAGATCTGTGACTAGGGATGAGTATCTGACAAGTTTCAGCACTCTGTCCATCATCTCCTTGTGTTTGGTATGTGTGGCTCATGTTTGGGTGGTGGTGTGTGTGAACTGTGTGTGTGTGTGTGTAGTGACTTTCTGCTGTTCACAAAACACACACACTGTCAGCCAAATGCCAGTCCACACACTCTGCCAGCTGCCAGGTGGTGTGATTGCTGTGTCATTCCTGTGGCATATGAAAGTTTTGGGCCCTTGAATGGTGCCCTTAGTTGATGTGAGTGTTGTAATGTGATGGGGCTGCGGCTGGCGGTATGAAGGGTTTTGAGTGTGTGACTCATGAAAGGTGTGTGAATGGCCTTTAAAGCACTTAGTGCCTTGTTGTGGCTTTACAGATGGCTTGAGTCACTAGTTAAGACTTACTAACTTATCAACACTGATTTCTACATTTTAATTTTTGTGAAATCTTTTGTCAATAAAGTGCACATTTTTAACTTTCCACTCATCCTTGTGCCAAATCCAACCAGTATCTGTGTGTACTTGAGTAGTAGATGTTGGTGCAATAATATTTTCTTTTTTTTTTCTGTGCCAGGGTGCACATTATCTCCAGGGAAAATCTACCAACCCCAGATATTTTCATGAACTGGATATCGGGGGACTCTAGAGTGGTATGCATTGGGTGGATCCCACAAGGTTTTCTTACCCAGAATCTCTTGCAGTCCTCATACAAAGGCAAAAAGCACACCTTTTCTTGCTTATTTCTGGGGTACTGGAGTCTGTGGGGAGCTTAATGCCCTGCCTCCTGATCCCCAAAAAATGGTCCTTCACCTGTTTGGGTGGACCTGGTGCCTGCAGGAGGGCAAGGTCCAAGACTCAATATGGCAACATCAACCTAGAGTGTAGCTGCAATTTTTGGGCAGGGGCTCGTCCGCCACACAAGGTAACCAAACCCATCCATTTCTTAAAACTAGACACCAGAGGAGTACACGGTGGTGTGCCTCTCGTGGATACCACGATGTTTTTTTTTTTACCCACAATGCCCTGCAGACCCCAAAATTTGCCTAAAATCACACATTTTCCTTGCATTTCTGTGACTATTTTTCCAGAATCAGAAGGAATCCACAAAATTCCTTTCACTCGGCACTCCCACACTTGTCCCAATAAAAATGCTGCCTCACTTGTTTGGCTGGCTGTAGTGCCTGTGACAGGAACAGATCAATCTTACATCAATGGAAATCCTTGCAAAGAGACACTCATTGACGTTGGTTTGATTTGTTCCTGCGGTGGACACTAGGCCTAGCCACACAAGTCAGTGTTCAGTGGAAAAATGTGATGTGTCCATGCTGTGTTTTTGCACCTTTCCTGTTGTGGCCACTAGCCCTACTCTTTTCAAATGATGTACCATTTTTAATGGGAGACTTGGAGGAATGGTAGTTTGTACGACATTTGTTGCTACCTGAAGATTCCAGAACTTTCCATCACAGAAATGGGAGGAAAAGTTGTTTTTTTAGTCAAAGTTTGAGGTTTGCAGGGGCTTCTGGGTACGAAAACAAGGTGAGCATCCCATCTAATCCTGGATTCACCATTGTGTAAAGTTTTTTTAAATGTGCACGTTTGCTAGGTTTCCATAGATACTAGCTGTGCTAGGGTCGAAAATCCATGGCTAGCCATATTTTTTTTCAAATGGGTCAGAGTTCAGTGAAAAAATGTGATGTATCCATTATGCGTTTTTGGGCCTTTCCTCTTACAAGCACCTGCCATACCCACTCAACTGAGGTGCCATTTTTGTAGGGAGACTTGCTGGAAAGGTAGATGGTAGAAAATGTGTTGTTCCCTGCAGATTTCAGAATTTTCCATCACAGAAATGTGAGGAATGTGTGTTTTTTTTTTCAAAGGTAATGCTTGCTAGGGCTTCTGGGTAAGAAAACCATAGCGAGAGTCATGCAAGTCACCCCACGCTGGATTTCCATAGGTGTCTAGTTTTGAAAAATATAAAGGTTTGCTAGGTTTTCTTAGATGTAGGCTGAGCTAGGGCTCAGAATCCAAAGCTAGCCACAAAGCATAAAAAGTGACAGTTGTCTGTGGAAAATGTGATGTGCCCATGGTGAACTTTGAGGCTTTTCCTGCAGCTGGCACTAGCCCTACCCATTCAATTGAGGTACCATTTTCATCAGAAGACTTGGGTAAATGGTTGGTTGTAGGAAATGTGTTGCTTCCTGCAGATTCTAGAACTTTCCATCACAGAAATGTCAGGAAAACGTGTTTTTTTTGTCAAAGGTTGATGCTTGACTTCTGGTGAGGAAACCTGGTGAGAAGCATGAACGTTACCCCACCCTAGTTTTAAAAAATGTGCAGGTTTGCTAGGTTTCCCTAGGTGCTGGCTGAATACAAAATCCAGAGCTAGCCATATTGCAAAAAAAGGGTCATTTTTCAGTGAAAAAAAGGTGAGGTCTATGTTGCGTTTTGGCTCCTTTCCTAGGAAATTTGCATCTCCCTGCACATATCACAACTTTCTATCATAGAAATGGGAGGAAAATGTGTTTTTTGGTCAAAGGTTGATGTTTGCAAAGGTTTCTAGATAAGTAAACATAGTGAGAGCCACACAGGTCACAACACCCGGGATTACCACAGGTGTCTAGTTATAATAAATGTAAAGGCTCTCTAGGTTTCCTTAGATGCTGGTTGAGTTAGGGCCCAAATGCTAGTCACATTGCAAGAAAAGGGTCAGTTTTCAGTGTATAAAGGTGATGTGTGCATGTTGCATCTTGGGGTCTTTCCTGTTGCGTGCACTAGTCCTACCCACTCAAATGAGGTACAATTTTTGTTGGGATACTTGTGGTAGTGGGATGTCATTAAGACTTTTGTTGCTTAATGCAGATTTCAGAACATTCCATTACACAAATGTGAGAAGATGTGTCTTTTTGTCAAACTTTGAGGTTTGCAAGGACTTCTGGGTAAGGTAACCTGGTGAAAGCTGCGCAAGTCACCCCTCCCTGGATTCCCTTTGGGTGTCTAGTTTTTAAAAATATGCAGGTTTACTCGGTTTCCCTAAGTGATGGCTGAGCCCAAAATCCACAGCTAGTCACAATGCAAGAAATGGGTCGGCTTTCAGTGGAAAAATGTGATGTATCCATATTGCATTTTTGCGCCTTTCCTGTTGCGGCTAATAGTGCTACCCACACTTGTGTGGTATCATTTTTATCGAGAGACTTAGGTGAATGCTAGCTGGTAGGCATTGTGTTGCTCCTGGCGGATTCAAGAACTTTCCATCACTGAAATGTGAATAAGATGTGTGTAGTAATGAATCACTGCACATAAAGGGTTCCAGGAACAATTTTATTAAGTCCTTAAGTAAACAGGTGCTCCCAGCTTGGCGGCTTAATCTCACCACCAACATTCTAACGCTGACTCCAGGAGGCAGCACGGACCGTACCAAGAAGGGAGAGGGGAGAGGGGTGAATAGAGGGAAGGTCCACCACATGTAAAGTTACAACACACCTTTCCCCCTAGGGAGAACAGAGAGGAGGGAAAAGCAGGGCCCAAAACAGGGGAGAAAGAAAGATGACAAGAGGAGAACCGAAGAGGAAGAGGGGTAAAGAAGGCGGGAGAGTGATAGCGGGAATGTGAGTGGGAGAGCGAGAGAGAGAGAAAGAGAGAGAGAGAGAGAAAAAGAAAAGGGAGCTGGGGAGGGGAGACTATCACAAAGGGAAAAATACCGCAACAAGGTTAAACTGAGTCTTGTGAAGAAGACCCCATTAAAGTTTCAAAAATAGAACAACCTGAAAGAGAATGAAAAATCCCCCTACCAAGTGACTGCTGTGACTGACCAAGGAGGTCATATAGGGGCGGTTGAATGGAGCTTTCTGATAGACAACTTTAGAGGTTAACTTATAAAGCCTTCTAGTTATCTTCAGTATCGAACTCACTGGTGGTGTTCTAGAATAAGAGGTTCATTTGTTCCGCAAGGTCCAACGCAATGTCCTGACCTTCCTCCCACTTGGATGAACGACTTTTGCAAATGGGTGTAGCAGATTCTTCTGATCCCTTGAACAACTCTTCTCCCGCAACACCCTTACGCTTCCTATAAGCTCTTAGATTTGCATCATGACATAGGTTTTGAACTGGTTTGTGTGCCACTTCACTTTCCACCACTGGCTCCTCATAGTCTGAACATACCCAGCAGTCTATTTCACAATCGTGTTCCACGCTCCTCTTTCTAGTATTTTCATCTCCCTCCGAGAGAGTGATCATAGCATTAAGGTTCTTTTTCTTGGGCAGTTTCCTGGGCCAGGCCACACTGCGACTATTCCCTCTGATACAACAAGTCTCCCTTTCAATGTCATCCTCGGTGACAGGTCTTGGCCATCTTCTACCTTCATTTCCTTGGCCGTGAACAGTATCAAAGCCACTATTGAATTCCATTTCAAACAGTTCCAGAACATTAGCACGAGCCTCATCTGAAATAAGTCTGTCCTCCCGTTCCATCAAGTGACTACCATAGGAGGACTCCGTAGGGTTTTCTAAGCCGCAACACTCATGCTTTCTCCTATAATCACAGAGCAGACCCTTCTTCCCTGACAGAACTTTAAATGGGGGACAGTTTAGGATTTCCTGCGCTTCCTTACTCTCACTCTCCAACTTATCACTATAAAACATTTGAAAATATTTTCCTTTATTTTCACCCTTCGACTCAAAAAGGCTTAGACCCTCTTCTCTTTCCTGTTCATAATTATCCATACTCCTCCCTTGTTTTGGTCCTGAGCTCGGCCAATGCATTTCTTTGCCGCACCACCTTGCAATTTAAATGGTTACTCTTACATTTTTTTATTTCTCGATCTTTAGGTTTTGTAACTATACGCTCTCCCATTCTCTCAAATTCTCCACTTTTTACAACTTTTCCTTCACTGCCTTTTCTCTCGTATTCCTTGCTTATTTTCATTTCGTCCACCAAACCTTGGTAAGTTTCTTGTTTTTCATTGAATTTGTCCTTAGCTGCTTCTTTTTCCCATTTCTTTTTCCTTGCTGCTCCTTCCTTGACTACCACACCTTTTGATGGTGGCGTTCTAGCATTTAACGGTTCACACTTTGTTATATGCACACTTTTATTCTGTGCCAGCTCACTCATATGTTCTTTTCTTTTTCCATTTAGTGATATTCTCAATTTCTTTTGATCCTTCCACCCTAGCATGGAAATATTTCGGAAAAGTAGGGATTAAGACTGTAACAAGTTAAAGGCAAGCGGTAGTACAAAACGTGACAGTGATCACAAATAAGCATATTTAATTCATGTGTTGAGAGATTTAGCCGCATAGGATAATTGGCGTGACTGTATGTGGCAATATCGTCGGTAATTGAAGACAACGTTCACTTATCTGGTTTATTTGGAACATTTGCAAGTAGGCTGAATTCTCCACAGCGTCAAGCTTGAATGTGAATATCTCCTAAGTATAAAGCAGCGCATTACAAATTTTATGCATTAAAGTGGAAGTGTGACGCATGTTAGCGGCGGCATTCATCGGATGTGTAGGCTGTTTGTATAATTGAATCTCTACTTCCCTCGTTGTTAGCGAAGAAACTGGACTCCTCCTTACCAGTAAACCAGCACCTGCCAGTTTCTAATGTCCGTGTAACATTTCTTATTAACATTTCTAAAGGAAGATTCCTACCTTAGATTAAATTAGTTTTATTTCAGTAACGTGAAGTAGGCATTCTGTCTACTCCTGAGGCGCATAGCTTGCGCATTACTTTTCTCAGTTTTGGCGCGCAAGAGCGTTCTACGTCCTTCACTTGTGGCGCCATCTTTCTGTTGGATGTGGAAATTACATCTTCACGAGAATTCCTGGCTACAATTAAAACGTGCATCCAAGGAGCAAGCTTCAGCACGAAAGAAGCTGGATTAACCCAAAGTCTGTATCCTTATAATTTGAAAACAAGTGAAGAACACTTTTAAATAAAAAAAATAAAAAAATATATATACAGTGGAATTTAGGGTAAAAATTGATAGCGTACGTAACATGGAGTTGGGCCGAATGTATAATTTTCCGCCACCTGTGCCGTTTATGGAAGAGGATGGAAAAAATATTGCAGAATGGAGAGAGTGGAAAGAATATTTTGAGAATTATATATCAGTTTTTGAGGAAGAGGAAGAACCTTTAATACCTGAGGAAAAGGCTGAAATATTATTTCACAGTTTAGGAACTGGTGGACGGATGGTGGCGTTCTAGCATTTAACGGTTCACACTTTGTTATATGCACACTTTTATTCTGTGCCAGCTCACTCATGTGTTCTTTTCTTTTTCCATTTAGTGATATTCTCAATTTCTTTTGATCCTTCCACCCTAGCATGGAGGGTCCACTTTCTGTTATATATATGGTACTCCTAGTACTTTTTTTTTTGTAACTTAAATCCAGTACTTTGTATCCTATTAAGTTGATGTCCTCCCCTGTGTACGTTTTTAGGGATATGTTGGCCTCTCTTAATTCATTTCCATGTTTTTTAGCTAATTTTCTATTCCATACACTCTTGCTTACAACACTATTTTTTAGTCAGATTTTAATGTGTGCAAGGGGATTTGTGTAAAAAAACACCTGGAGAGAGTCAATCAAGCACACCAACCTGGATTTCCCCAGGCGTAGAATGTTAAAAAGTGGCCAGGTTTGCTAGTTTTCCCTAGGTGCCGGGCACACTAGGGCCCAAAATCCACAGATTGCCGTGTTGCAAAAAAAGGGGCCGTTTTCTGTGTAAAAATGGGATGTGTCCATGTTACATTTTGGGGCCTTTCCTGTATAAGGCACTAGCCCCACTCACACAAGTGAGGAACAATTTCTATTGGGAAATCTGTGGGAATGCTGAGTTGTAGGAAAGTTGTTGCTTCCTGCAGATTCAATTACTTTCCGACACAGAAATGTGAGGAAAATGTGTGTTTTTAGTCAATCTTTGGAGTTAGCAAGGGCTTCAGGGTAGAAAATCTGGCGAGAGCCACACAAGTCAGTCCTCCCTGGATTTCCCTAGATCTCTAGTTTTTAAAAACGTACAGGTTTGCTAGGTTTCCCAAGGCGGCGACTGAACTAGGGCCCAAGTTCCACATCTAGGCATATTGCAAAAAAAGGGCCAGTTTTCAGTGGACAAAATGTGATGTGCCCATTTGGCATTTTGGCTTATCCTGTTGTGGGCACTAGCCCTACCCACATAATTGGGGCACCACTTTTATTGGGAGACTTGGGGGAATGGTACATTGGAGGAAATCCATTGCTCCCTACAGAGTCCAAAACTTTTCATCACAGTAATGTTTGGAAAGTGTGTTTTTAGTCAAGGTTTGATGTTTGCAAGGGCTTCAGGATAAGAAAACTGAATGAGAGTCATACAAGTCACCTCACCATGGATTCCCTAGGTGTCTAGTTTTAAACAATTAAAGGCATGCTAGGTACCTTAGATGGAAGTTGAGCTAGATAGCAAAATCCACAGCTAGCCACATTGCAAAAAACAGTGTCAGTTTTCAGGGAAAATTGTGATGAGTCCATGTTGGGTTTGGCGCCTTCCCTGTCACTGGCACTTGTCCTCCCAACAAAAGTCAGGTACTGTTTTCATCGGGAGACATGGAGAAATGTTGGATGGTAGAAATACTGTGGTTCCCTACAGATTCCAAATGTTTTCCTTGTAGAAATGAGCAGACAATGTGTGTTTTTTTTCAATCTTTGAGATTAGCAAGGGTTTCCTGGTAAGAAACCGTGGTTGGAGTCACACAAGTTATGCCACCCTGAACTCCCCAAGGTGTCTAGTTTTACAAAATATACAGATTTGCTAGGTTTCCCTAGGTGCTGGCTGAGCTAGGGCCTAAAATCTATAGCTAGCTACATCACAAAAAAGGGTTCGTTTTCAGTTGAAAAATTTGATGTGTCCATGTTGTGTTTTGGGCCCTTTTCTGATGCAGGCACTAGGCCTACCTAAACAGGCAAGGAACCATTAGTATCGGCTGAACTGTGGAACTACAAAAAAGTAGAAAATTTTATATTAACAATTGTATTCATGCCTGCCAAATGTAAGCCAATGTGGAAGAAAGAGGACGTTGTGAAAAATGTCCTCTGAATCACATACTAGTATGGGTACCAACAAATATATATCCACTGTTCCTAAACTCCATATCTGGTTTTTACTTCAGAAATACATAGGTTTCCTTGATATCGATTTTCAGTCTTTATATGTTGTCATAAGAATTGCTCTATACCTTGTACAAAATGAAAAAAGATTGTACAGTGCAGTTCATTTGTCGGCTCTAGTTACCTCAGATTCTTGGAAAATCTACAATTCCTATATATCCCCGTAACTAGAAGGGGCTAGTAGACATAATTGTGTGGTGCTCTTGTAAATTAGCCATTGTGAATTTTTTTTGTGGAGTAGCATAATTTGCCTCAATCCTTTGACATTTGGCTAGGCTGAATATATATTGTCATTTGCCTTATGTACTCATGTGACACAATAATACTAATGAGTCATAGTGCACTGAGGGTATAGAAGTGCATCTAATGCATGGTTTTAATATATCTGCGTGCCCATATTAACATTTTGTCATTTTTAGAGACATCTGGATTACTGATATTAAATCTTCTATAGGTTTAGATTGTAAGGTGGGACGCTAAAATGTATTTAATGTTGTGCATGCACCAGGGATTAGTGAGAATGAATCAAATGTGTGTTTAACGCTTTCTTTACAGATTGTGACTAGTTGTCATTTTTCCTTACATTTATACCTGTTAGTTATTGTGCCACATATAAGAGTACAACGCAAATAAATAATGGACGGAATGCTGAATAAATCATACATTCACCACAGTCAAGAGATCGGGGTTAAATATATTCTTATTTTGCTCACTATGTCCTCCCTGGACCAGAAACAAGCTTTCTGGGACCAGTTTTGGGGTATTACCCCTCATCAGCCAGGCTAGCTTGAATCCAGTGGCATAGTGAGCAAGGGACGCACTTCTGGGTACACCCATCCCACTTGGGGCAAAAAGTGCTACGCAAATAAATGATGGATGGAATGCTGAATAAATCATACATTCAACCCCAATCAAGAGATCTGGGTGAAATCCATCGTTCTTTTGCTCACTATGCCACCCCATTTTAGAGCCAGCCATATGAAAATCAGTCTTGACCCTGTTCCTCATGGGAACAGTCCAGCCCAAACTGCTGAGCCAGGTCCTTCCGGGACCGGCAACAAGCTTCCTGGGAACGGTTTCGAGATTTTACTCCTCATTGGCCAGGCTAGCTTGGATCCAGTGGCACAGTGAGCAAGGGACCCACGTCTGAGCATACCATGCCAATTTAAGTGAACAAAGAAAACACAAGGAGATGATGGACGGAGCGCTGAAACATTTCAGACACTCACCCCTAGTCACAGATCTGGGTTAAATCCGTCATCATTCTTTAGCTCACTTGCAAAGGACGTTTTCACTTTAGCTCTAGCTAGCGCCTACCAACAGGTTGTTTCAACAGATGAACCCGAACACTTTTCAGCTTTTGAAACTCCGGAGGGGAGTCATAAATAACACATAGTGTCATTTACATTGGCTAGTGCTGTTTCTGTGTTAAATATTTTATGAAGGAGAGTCTGAACGCTGGAGGGAATACCTGGTGCAGTAGCATTTCAGGAAGACATACTGCTTTTAAGTCAGGACCTAAAAATATATGCTGCTAATCTCAGAAAAATATTTATGGCGCTGGGGAAGATGGGCTTGACACTCAAAGAGCTGATTCACAAATGTATATTTAGGTTTAAATCTTTTTATTTGAAATCTGCTATTTAAACTTGTATCTCTACTAACACATAGATTTACTCCTACAACTAGATGTAATTCTCCACATTTGTGATGGTCACTGTTTCCTACTGGAGGGTTACACTTATTTACACACTTACATATCTCCACCCCTCTAATGAGGGGGTGAAGCTTCCTATGAATTCATTTATAAAGGTAAAGTTACAAGTAACTTTCACCTGTTGGTGGAGATCTCTGCCACTGGGGTGGACATCTCCCTATGAGAAATTATAGGGAAATTTAGTAAAGTTTATCAACTCAAAAAAAGAAAATACATTTTAATGAAAAACATACGTTTTAAAATAATACATATTCATCTGGAATATATCCAATAAAAAGTTGCAGCACATTAACTCTTCAATCTAAATATGTATAAATAATACAATAATCTAAAAATATGAATGTAATTTTAAAATATTATTTTATACAACAATGTAAAAAATAGTCACGTCTTGGCTCATCTCAGTGGAGTATTTATCTTCCAAGTAGTGCCATTGGCTGTAAACGTCCACCTCCACATAAGTGGTTGCCTTAAATCACAAGAGGCATGACTAAATAATGATAGCCCTTTCTGTGTGCTTCTGTTGTCTAACTCTATTGCGCTAACACTAAAAGTTAGTATTTTATACAGGACCTATTGGCTTTGACAATGTTTGTTTTATTTCTGTGCACACTTTAAAGCACTGCTTAAAACGTGGTTTAACTCCATTTTGCATAATACCAACATGAGAACACTAGCACAATGGTCAACTTCTGTTGGTGTGTAGTGCATACACTTTGAGTATGTGGTGGCAACCTCTACCTGGATTGCTTTACAGCAAAATATGATATTGCATAAAAGAAGGCAGACAGTAAAAGGTGCCGAAGCACCAATGATTAACCTAATAAGTGCTCTGGTAGACCCGTTGATGTCCGATGCATTACTTCTGTAGAGCATAAGACATGTATGTGTCATCCAAGGCATTGAGAAAGAAGATGCTTCTGATGAGTCATGTGAGAGAATAGTTTCCCTTGTATCTTGATTTTAAATGTTGTTGTTTGCTTTGTACACAAAATGCACAGTGCATTGATATCACAACAAACAAAGTGAAGAGCAGACCTCACCATGAGCTTGGTCTGCTTTCACTTTGATTTCTGTTCGGGGCACATAACTCTGACCCACGTGCACATATTAAGATGAGCAATTCAGTGCTGAAAAGTTGGCAAAATCTTGCTTTTTAGAAGTGACTCTCTCTAGTGGTCCCAAACTGGAGATCACAGCAGGACTGCGATCCCTAAGAAGGGAACCAGCCAATAGACACCAGGGAAAATGTTGTTTGGGGTGGAGTCTGTGCTCCTCACACCAGACATAACAGTCTTATTGCACCCCTTTGGGGAGATATGTTTTACTTACCCCCAATCCTCTTCCCTCTGGGTGAGGGCAGAAAGTTCATTAAACACCTGGAAAAATAATCAAAAACAAAAAAGGTTTGGGACAGACCCCATTGATTGCAGTATTTACAACCAAGCAGCCCCAACATGGCCAAAATAAAAAAGAAATTGTGGGGACAGCCAATTCAGGCATTTGTCTATGCTCTTAGTCCAGATCAGGCCAACAGTCTCTCTGCCTGCCCCTTGGGGGCATACTTGGAGATTTTCCCCCTATTTCCCTCTGGAGTGGGGCATAAAGCTCACTGGAACCCAAGGAGAGACAGTCTAAAAGAAGAAAAGCACAGTGGCGGCACCCCGCATCGGCATTGGGCCTAGCCACAGTGTTTCCTCACTTCTCCTAGTAAAAACAGGATTCTGCTTGTGTGGGTGGGCCAACTCCAGCAACAGGAATTGACCAACCCAGCCACACAATTGGACTGCTGCTTTTACCTGGAGATGTGTGGGAACACTGGGTGGTAGGAATTTTTGTAACTCTCCACAGATTCTGGAATTTTTCCTCAAAGAAATGAAAAAAACTTCATCATTTTAGCCAAGGTTTGAGGTTTGCAGAGAATTGTGGGTAAGAAAAAATACTGGGATTTACACACATTACATCATTTTTAGAAGTGGCTGGGGTTGGGAGGTTTTCTAGGGTGCCGGCCGAGATTGAGCCCGAATTCGGCAGCTACCCTCAACACCATAACACTCATTTTTCATGATAAAAAATTAATGTCTCCCTGTTGCATTTTTTTTGCTGTGGCCAGTAGGCCAAGGCACAAAAGTGAGTAACCATTTTTATCAGGAGTTGTGATAAAATGCTAGGTGATAGAAAATTTGTAGACCCTCCCACACATTTCAGAACTTTCTTTCACATAAATAGGTGAAAAAGTTGCAAATGTAGCTACATTTTTAGGTTTGCAGGGCATTGTGGGTAGGAACATGTAGTGGAATCCATGCAAGTCACAGCACTCTTGCTTCCCCTGGGTGTTTAGTTTTCATAAACATCTGGATTTGATAGATTTCCATGGATGGCAGCCAAGCCAGGGCTCAAATTCCACAGCTATCCAAAATGACAAAAAGGTTAATTTGTAATGACAAAAAGTTTGAGGGCATATTTATCATGGTTGTGCATTGCCCTTGTGCCATGCAAGGGGGTGAGATTTACCGAGCCACGCAATTCCACCTTACGTGTCCATGCGTAGCTTGATAAATCTAGAGTAACACAAGGCAGTGCAAATCGCTGCCTTGTGATACTCTGCAGCAGGGACTTGTGCTATGGGTGGATCGTGGGTGCTCCAGCACATCCACCAATGGATTCTGACACATGCCTAGATTTACCAACACGAGTAGACTTGGGAATGAATTGTACACCTCCTCACCAGAGACGCAACAAGGAGAAATTATTTCTCCTCATTGTTTTCTCTTTCTAAGTGCGCTGCATTGTGCAGCTCACTTACAAAGAGAAAAATGCCTCTGAAGTTTGTTTTTGTGCAGGAAGGTGCCCCTTCCTACACAAAAAGAAACCTAACTACATGGCACAAGGGTAGCAGCGCTGATGATAGCCAGCAGTTTGAGCAACAGTGCAGGCAGAGAGCTGGAATGCAACCTATAAGGTTAAATAAGGCGCATTCCTGGCCTCCCTCTTTCACGCAGCTCAGCAAGGTGACTAGCTGCATTGTGTTGATTGATTTTTTTCTAAATATGGTCCTATATGTCTCCACATCTCATTTTGGGACCTTTTGTGTCAAGGGCACTAGGCACTGCCACACAAGTAACGGACTGTTTATATGTGGAGAAGTGTGGAAACTGTATTAGGTAGGAATTTTGTGCACCCTTGCAGAATCTGGAATCTTCTCTCACACAAATATGAGGAAGGGAATGATTTTAGTACATATACAAAGAGGAAAAAGCCTCCTAGGATAGTTGTTATAATTGTCTTTGTAATTGCGTTTATGTATCACTTACTACCCCTGACGAGGCCTCAAAGCACTTTTTGGGCTAGTAGCATGCTACACCGGAACCCAACGAGCATTAGTGGTGAATTTGCTTAGGCAGATATGGAATTTATTTGAGCGGTGGACATGTGAGTATGTTATTTGGATTGAAAAAATATAGTGGATGGATAGAAGAGGGAAGGGCTTGTATTTATATAACGCTTGCTACTCCTGATGAGGTGTCAAAGCACTTTTCGGCGGGTAGCATGCTACTTTGGAGCCCAAACAGGATTAGTGGGGAATTACTATAGGGAAATATGAAATGAATTTGAGCGGTGGACATGTTAGTCTGCTAATTGGATTGTAAAGGATAGTAGAGGGATAGACGAAGGAAGGGTCTAGAAACAGTTTTTAGTAGGAAGAGGTTTGGGATGAGTAAAGGGGAGGTAGAGGGGAGTCAAAGGGAAGGGTTTAGAAAGGCTGGTTCGGGAGACCTGAATAGTAAAAGAGGTATGAAATGATGCAAGGAGGGGCAGAGGAGGGAAGAGTCTAGAAAGGGTTATTTGGGGGATAATACTAGCAGAAAGGGGTTTGGGGTGACTCAGATTGGATGTAGACGATATAATAAGAGAGAGGTATAGGGTGATAAATAGGGTAGAGCATTGGAGAGAGTAGTAGAATGAGGTTTTGGATGAGTCAGGGAGTGGAGTATGAGGTTTGGGATGAGTCAGAGAGTGGAGGTAGCGGTTATATTGAGAGAGGTATAGGGTGAGAAATAGGGTAGTGCATTGGAGATTAGAAGTAAAGTAATAAATATAAAGATACATAAGTTACTCGGTCGGCCACGCCCCCCACAGGTACTAATAGGACGCGCTGACCACTAGCGCGCACTATTGCAAAACGGAGCCCACTCCTGAGGCGGAAAGCCGGGAGCTCAGCCTCGTGATTTTACTTGTTTTTAATATTGAAATACTGTGTTTGTAATTTGCACTAACCTCCTGGCACTCTTTAAAAAAACCAACAAGCAGCTGTGTGAGCGCTGCTACAGCCAAAAAACGCTCGTTTTCTTGGCGCCATCACCCTGCTGAGGGAAGCCACGAGACACGCCCCCCCTCGGTCGGCCACGCCCCCACAGGTACTAATAGGACGCGCTGACCACTAGCGCGCACTATTGCAAAACGGAGCCCACTCCTGAGGCGGAAAGCCGGGAGCTCAGCCTCGTGATTTTACTTGTTTTTAATATTGAAATACTGTGTTTGTAATTTGCACTAACCTCCTGGCACTCTTTAAAAAAACCAACAAGCAGCTGTGTGAGCGCTGCTACAGCCCAAAAAACGCTCGTTTTCTTGGCGCCATCACCCTGCTGAGGGAAGCCACGAGACACGCCCCCCCTCGGTCGGCCACGCCCCCCACAGGTACTAATAGGACGCGCTGACCACTAGCGCGCACTATTGCAAAACGGAGCCCACTCCTGAGGCGGAAAGCCGGGAGCTCAGCCTCGTGATTTTACTTGTTTTTAATATTGAAATACTGTGTTTGTAATTTGCACTAACCTCCTGGCACTCTTTAAAAAACCAACAAGCAGCTGTGTGAGCGCTGCTACAGCCAAAAAACGCTCGTTTTCTTGGCGCCATCACCCTGCTGAGGGAAGCCACGAGACACGCCCCCCCTCGGTCGGCCACGCCCCCCACAGGTACTAATAGGACGCGCTGACCACTAGCGCGCACTATTGCAAAACGGAGCCCACTCCTGAGGCGGAAAGCCGGGAGCTCAGCCTCGTGATTTTACTTGTTTTTAATATTGAAATACTGTGTTTGTAATTTGCACTAACCTCCTGGCACTCTTTAAAAAAACCAACAAGCAGCTGTGTGAGCGCTGCTACAGCCAAAAAACGCTCGTTTTCTTGGCGCCATCACCCTGCTGAGGGAAGCCACGAGACACGCCCCCCCTCGGTCGGCCACACCCCCCCAACGCCGTCGTCACCCTCTATAAAATATGTGTCCTTCCCGGAAGCGCAGCGGACGAGCGCAGCGGGCGCGACGAATGCGCGCCGAAGGCGCGCATAAGGCAAGCTCGTCTGCGCTCGTCCGCGCCGAGGACGGCCCAACGGCCAACCCCCATGCAGGCTCAATACCATGGCCACCCTCTGATACGATGAGATTGACCTACTCTGCTGTCAACCTACTACAATTGAGGTACACAGCCAACCAACCCCACGAACCACCGATCTTAGCCTATTCCAACCATAGCTTCGGCCCAATTCGCTGTCCCACTTGCAATAAACCTAGGGCAAATTCATCCACTAACTGCCCTTTATCGATCCAAGCAGCGCTTATAAACGCTAGATCTCTCCCCAAACATAAATTAGAAATAGCTGACTTTATTGACGCACACAAACTGGACCTCCTGTTCATTACCGAGACTTGGGGAGATGATGCCTCGGGACCCGACTTTACAGAAGCCACCCCCACCAACTACAATGTATGCAGACTAGACAGGCCAAAAAAAAGAGGCGGTGGCATTGCCATAATTTATAAAGACCTCTTTAAACTCACTACGAAAACATTTACCTGCCCAGAATACGAGTCTATGATTTTTACACTTGGCCTCTCGGCTAAATTTTCTTTGAAGGGCTTGCTGATTTACCGCCCTCCGGGGTCAAGAGCCAAGTTCTTAGCAAATATAGGCAGCCTAATTGAAGCGGCTGCAGACACCCCGCATTTTACCCTATTAGGTGACTTCAATTTTTATCTAGAGACTTTGAACAACAAGGACACTACACAACTTCTCACAGATCTTTCAGCCGCAGGCCTAAAACAACTAATAACCTCCCCCACGCATCAGGCAGGTCATACATTAGATGGCATTTTCACCAGCAGTTCCCTTGTAAAGGTTACTCAAATAATCCCACTCATCTGGACTGACCATTCAGCCATCTGCTTCACAGTTCAAACAGACCTTGTTAAACTAAACTCCACCTCATCACCTCCTTCATCCTACAGAGATTGGAAAAATATTAATCTAACCTCACTAGCCGAGATAATGCAGGATAACCATATTCCCAACGAACAAGATCCTATCAAAGCATCCTCCAACTACCTGAAAAACTTAGACATAGCATGCAATAAGCTGGCTCCGACAAAAAGTTCACACCGGAACAGGAAAACACCATCAGCCCCATGGTTTACGGAAGCCTTACGCTTGCAAAAACAACACTGTAGGAACCTTGAAAGGCACTGGCGCCGCAATTATAGTATGGTAGACAAACTTAATTACAAAAATGCCCTTTCTACCTATAAAAGACTGTTAACCACCGAGAAAAGTAACCATTTCACTACTCAAATCGATCAGGCAAAAAATTCAATAGGACAATTATTTCGGGTAGTTAATACCCTAGCCAATCCCCCTACGCCCCGCATAGAAGGCACTCAGTTACTGGCAGATGCCTTGGCCAGTTTCTTCAAGGAAAAAGTCAGCTCCATTTTTGATACTTTTTCCCATTCCGCCCCCCCTGCCACTCCACTGGTATCTCACATGGATACTCGGCCTACCTTTTCATCTTTCACTCCTGTAGATCAAAATCTCATCCAACGCCTGGCAGCCAGTACCAAATCAGGATCCCCTCTGGATCCCTGCCCACCCTCCGTTCTGAATCTCATCCCTGAAGCAATCTCCCCCGCACTAACTACCATTTGCAATGCCATGTTCTCAACAGGCATATACCCTGCAGTTTGGAAAGAAGCCATAATTAAGCCACTACTGAAAAAACCTACTCTGGACCCTCTCCTCCCTGCAAGCTACAGACCCATCGCCTGCCTTCCATTCCCAGCTAAGATTTTCGAGAAGTCCATGAATATCCAACTCTCGAAATTCATTAACGACAACAACTTGCTGGATGACACCCAGTTTGGGTTTAGACAAGGACACGGGACGGAAACAGCTCTTCTGAAAGCTGCGGACGAAATCAGAACAACCATGGATACAGGAGGGGCAGCTGTTCTGATACTCCTAGATCTCTCTGCAGCATTTGACACGGTCGACCATGTCACACTGATCGACCGTGTCTCGGCGCTGGGCATAGGAGGCACAGCTAAAGATCTAATTGCCTCTTTCCTTGCCAATCGTCCGCAGACTGTCAGGGTAGGGAATTTCACTTCTCAGACCTTCTCTCTCCCCTGTGGTGTTCCTCAAGGCTCCTCGCTAAGTCCGACGCTCTTTAATATCTACGTATCGGACTTAGCGAGAGTAATAAAAACTTACGGAATAGCCCTTACCACGTACGCCGATGACACGCAACTAGTGCTATCGGTGCACAACAATGGAGCCAGTGTCGCATCCAACTTTCAGGAAGGTATGAAGGCAATAAGCTCCTGGATGTCATCAAACTGCCTCAAACTTAACTCCGATAAAACGGAGGTGATGACATTCGGGAGCTTGCAGCCAGCATGGTCCCCACAGTGGTGGCCACCTGAGTTGGGCTTCCCCCCCCAACCAGTGGTAAAAGTCCGGAACCTAGGAGTCATCTTCGACAATAAGCTGACTTTTCACCATCATGCTAACGCTGTCGTATCTTCCGCCTTTTTTACCCTCAAAAAAATCAAAAAGCTTCTGCCATACCTACCTCAATCAGCCGGCAAAACCCTCATCAGCTCTCTAGTCTTTTCAAGAACAGACTACTGCAACTCACTCCTTCTGAATGCGCAGGAAGGGGTTCTCAACAAGTTGCAGACCGTGCAAAACGCGGCGGCTAGAACCTTACTTTCCATTCCTAAATTCACTCCCACTTCCCACCATATCAAAAGGCTCCACTGGCTTCCAATCAGGAGCAGAATCAAATTTAAGGCCCTATGTATAGCCTATAAAACCCTAAACCATCCAGGGCCCCAGTATCTAAAAGAAGCTCTTCATCCAGTGGAACAACGCAGGACGTTACGATCTTCCACAGCCCTCTTGCTGAATGTACCTCGTACAAGAAAGGCCACCTGGGGAGATAGATGTTTCACCACTGCTACAGCTAAGCTATGGAACACTCTCCCACTCCATATCAAATCTGCACCTACGCTTCTTAAATTTCGAAAAAGCCTTAAAACATGGCTTTTCTCTACCTCCTAACCCTTCGTCTTCAGTAGTGAGCTCAGAGTTCTGTAGCGCCGAGACACCCGTATGGGTAATTGTTTGCGCTTTAAAAATCGCAAAATAAATAAATAAATAAATAAATAAATAAAGTTTATGGAAGGTATATACGTATAAGGAAGGTAATATATGTAGTTTAAAGTTCTATTTAATAAACTATTACTTTCAAGTGTTGCTGTACATTAAGGGCCATATGTATCAAGCACTAATGCGTTTGCAAACGCTGAAATTCACAGAATTTCAGCGTTTGCGAACGCATTAGTGCAAAATGGTATGTATCAAAGAAATCTGCGTGCAAAATAAGGAATCGCAAAATTTGCGATTTGCTTATTTTGCGATTGCATTTAAGGAATCGCAAATTTTGCGATTCCTTAAATGCAATGTATGAAGCATACAGAAAACGCTAATTGGCCTTAAGGAATCGCAAATTACCACCAACTTCAAGTTGGTAGTAATTTGCAAATTCCTTGAAAAATTCACTTTTTTGCATTTTTCAAAGTGCAATGTGAGGCACATACATGCCCTTAGGGCATGTATGTGCACCACATGTGCACCCATGCATATTTCAGGGGTGCAACAGGGTGTCCTTAGGACACCCCTGCACCGTTGAAATTATTCTAGAGCATTGGAGAGAGTAGTAGAATGAGGTTTGGGATGAGTCAGGGAGTGGAGAATGAGGTTTGGGATGAGTCAGAGAGTGGAGGTAGCGGTTATATTGAGAGAGGTATAGGGTGAGAAATAGGGTAGTGCATTGGAGATTAGAAGTAAAGTAATAAATATAAAGATACATGAGTATATGGAAGGTATATACGTATAAGGAAGGTAATATATGTAGTTTAAAGTTCTATTTAATAAACTATTACTTTCAAGTGTTGCTGTACATTAAGGGCCATATGTATCAAGCACTAATGCGTTTGCAAACGCTGAAATTCACAGAATTTCAGCGTTTGCGAATGCATTAGTGCAAAATGGTATGTATCAAAGAAATCTGCGTGCAAAATAAGGAATCGCAAAATTTGCGATTTGCTTATTTTGCGATTGCATTTAAGGAATCGCAAATTTTGCGATTCCTTAAATGCAATGTATGAAGCATACAGAAAATGCTAATTGGCCTTAAGGAATCGCAAATTACCACCAACTTCAAGTTGGTAGTAATTTGCAAATTCCTTGAAAAATTCACTTTTTTGCATTTTTCAAAGTGCAATGTGCGGCACATACATGCCCTTAGGGCATGTATGTGCACCACATGTGCACCCATGCATATTTCAGGGGTGCAACAGGGTGTCCTTAGGACACCCCTGCACCCTTGAAATTATTCTCAATTTGCGATTAGCAAATTGTGAATCGCAAATTGAGAATAACTTCCCATTCATTCCGATATGGCCCTAAGTTCATGTATTTTTATGTTTTTTTGTAAATCAATAGTAAAGCAATTGTAGATAAATAGTTATGCTAAAGATTTACTTATCCATGCAGTGAACTATATATATGTTAAAAATAGAATAATATATACTCATAAGTAATATGTGAAGAGCTAACAAATGTCTATATATTTCTAAACACAATTATTTAGACAAAGCAATACACATATGTAGGTACACATATATAGTCCAAATAAATGCTTATATACACAGGGATGTGCTGGATATTTTGTGTGGTGGTTCTGTGGGGAAGAGCCAACTCTTGAGTAGTCTTCTGAAGATAAGGTAGTTATCTGTGGATCTTATGTTTGGGGGTAAAGAGTTCCATAGTTTGGCTGCTCGAACGGAGAAGGATGTGCCCCATGTTTTTTTTCTACTATGATGGAATTTTGAGGCAAGGTGCCAGTTGAGAGTGGAGGTTTCTTTGTTAAATGTATTTGATGATTTTATTTCTGATAAAGAGTGGTTATGTTGCATTTATCACTTTGTGGATGATACAAAACAGCTTCATTGTGAATCTTCTGGCAACTGTCAACCAATGTAGGGCCTCAAGGCAGGGGAGATGTGGGCTTGTGACTTTATATTTAGGAGTAGTCTGAAAGCAGAGTTCTGCACCCGTTGTTGTCTTTTCATAGTTGTTAAAGATGATCCATGGTAGAGGCTATTGGTCTAATCGAGTTCTTTAGACAGAACAAGAGAGATAGCAGTGTGGATATTGTGTAGATATCCCTGGTGAGGGAAGATGCGTTGCAGAGTTTTTATAGTAAAGAAGCTTGTTCTTGCTAGTTTGTCCACTAGGACAATCATTGATAACTCATGGTAATTCCGTGGTTTCTTACCTTGTTCGATATTTTTGGTGGTGTTCCTAGATCATCAGGCCAGGTGGTCAGTGGGTCATAATTTTTCCAATCACCACATGTGAGTGTTTTAATTTTGGAAGCACTCAGTTTGAGATGGCTCCATGTCATCCACTGATCAACAGCTCTGAGGCAAATGAAAATGTGTGAGTTTCCACTGTCTTTGGGGCTTTCCAGTTTAAGGAGTATCTGTGTGTCATCCTCATAGTTATAGCATGTGAGGTGAAGCTGATTGATCAGTGCGGGTAATGACTTCATGTAGATGTTGAAAAGCATGAGTGAGATGCTACAGCCTTGAGGGACCCCTGCTTTTGAGAAGTACCGTTTGTACACTAAAGGGGGGTATGGCTGACATTTCTTAAGTTTTAAATGTAGGATGTGATCAAGTCAAACCACCTCCATGGGCTTATATGAGTCACCACCACCTCCCCAGGGCTTTAATTTTTATAAATAGAGGGGGCCACACAGCCCCCCCCCTCCTGAAGCTACTAATGGCCCTGGGGACTCTTACTGCACAAAAACCATCCAGGCCATAACGCAGGCCCCATTGCACTATGATGATAGAGTTCATGCTTTGCCTCTAACAAGCCCAAAGTCCGCCAGCGCAAGGTGGAGCATTTATTTGAAGATATGGTGCAGTTCTGCTCTCTCCCCTCAAGCAACGCAGCGTTGTAACTTCACTTGCTGCCCTGTGTTACCTGAAGTCTTTGTAAATCTGCCCCTAAATTGCTGTATTTTGGCTATTTTCTCAGTTTGCTACTAAGGAATCCACAAACCTGGGTACCTTTAGAATTCTAAAGGTGAAGTGGAAAAAAGGATGCAAAATTTGGCCAAGGTCCCTTTTGTCGAAAAAAGTTATAAATGCCTAATCGGGAAGTGACCCAAACATCAATAAAGGGCTCAGCTCTGAGGGTGGTACAGCCTCAACAGCTAAGAAGGTAATGAGGATGTTTTTCTTAATAAATTAAAATGGAAAATACACTTCACCCTTCTGTATCGGGCTGCACTATGATTAGCATTGTATTTTGTAGGCAATCCTATATGGCTCTAAAGTTATACTGCTAACAACGTAAACATTTTAGCCTGAATAGAGAAAGTCGATGGATTATTTTGTCTGCGAAATGTTACATTTGTTAGATCAATTAGATGCATTCAGACTTTGAAGTCATTGTTTTGATGTTTTTTTTATTATGGGTTGCCATATGATATGCGTATTACGTACTATCTGTCATATTGTCGGAACAGCTAACATGTATGAATTGGGTTTTAGGGACTTTTTGCATGAAACGAACCATGATGATGATGATAATGTTGGCGGAAAACTTAATGATAAATTGGACTCTCCATCTTCCTATGCAGAAAATTATCCTACCATGCACTGAGTCAGTGATTATGTTCACAGCCTTCACCACCTGCAGGCAAAACTGTGTCCTCATAGCGACACTAACCTTAATGGAGATGTTTACCTGCATGTTTTAAACTAAGGCCCAAATAAAATGCTCAATTCGTCCTGTCAGCAAATAGGCAAACACTTGCTTTTATAGTGCCTTAATGAGATATAGGACTTCCGGGACTGTGAAAAAAAGTTGAGGGAGTAATAATGGGACACTCAAATCAAAGTTCACCCATTAATGTTTCCGAACTAAAAATATGCATGTTGAACTTTTCAATCAAAAATATTCGTTTTTCCTTCTTTGTTATTTTTATTAGCATTTTTCTTGAATTCATTGTCCTCCCTCCCTAAAGTATCTTTAACCTCTGAAACAGGAAATTATATATGTAAATGACAGAACCAGTCAGAAGTGAAAGCGCAATAAAAAGCTCTATTTTCTTGTGTGTGGGAAATGAATGAAATTGCAATCCATTAATTTGTATGTGTGCTACTCAAATAGGTGCAGACAATTGTTCTTGACATGCCTTCTTCAACCTATGCTTTACAAGTTAACAGGAGTTCACAAAATTACATGCAGATCTGGGATCTTATCTCAGAGGCAAAACCTGACCTATGTTTCTTCACCGAAACTTGGCTAAAGCCCCACACTGCACCTACTATTACCTTGGGAATACCGGAGGGATATAAAATTATCTGTCAGGATAGACCCATAAAAAAGGGAGGTGGCCTAGCCATCGTGCATAAAGATAGTATTATGGTCTCCATTCTTGAGCAATATTGCTCTGCAAAGCTTGAGATGCTGGTTTTTAATATCAGTACCTCACCGAAATGTTTTGTGAATGGTGCGCTGATCTATCGGCCTCCTGGACCTATGAACAATTTTTCCAATATGTTACTGGAATTACTGGCCCCCCATGTTAATGGCGATAAAGATTTCCTGCTATTCGGTGATTTTAATATACACGCAGAGTTAAAGGAGGAAAAAGAAACCCAGGATTTTTTAAGTGATCTTCTTTCATTGGGATTCTTGCTCCGCAATAAAGGACCCACCCATAGGGCCGGACATACTTTGGACCTCATTATGTCCAGGTTTCCTGGAATTGAGTGTTCTGCCCCTATTGTAAATGTATGGACTGACCATTTTACGATAGAATTCTTCATCCCTGAGATAGGACCTACTCCTAAAAAATCTACTCAGATTCCTATAAAACGGAGACAATGGCACAAGATAACTAGCGAATCTTTGAGAGAGGCCTTCTCTATTCAAGAGCATGGTACAACTAGCAATATTGATGTAGCGCTAGGAAAATATGAAAAGGCTGTAACCATTGCCATTGAGCATATAGCTCCAATGAAGATCTTTAAGACACGCCCAACTAAAAATCAGGAGGTGTGGTTCTCAGAGGACTTGAGGTCTATGAAACGGAGAACTAGAAAGTTAGAGAAAACCTGGCGTACATCCCATGCGGAGTCAGATAAAGTGGAGTATCAGAGGGCGCTAAAATTATATCATAAAGCTATTCGAACAGCCCGCAAACAACATATCACCTCACAACTAGAGGCAGTAGGAAATGCGCCGAGGATGCTGTACCAGATACTGAACTCCTTTCTGAAGCCGGCAGCATGTGAGAGTGTTGACTCTTCATCTCAACAACTTTGTAATGATATTTCTTACTTCTTCACGAATAAGATCGAAATCATCTATGAAAAGATTCATGCCTCCATAGCTTCCATTGGACATGTTATCTTTCCCACTGTGGCCCCAGCGAGTAAAAAGGCCCCCGCCTCCACTTTAACAAATTTTCCGAACATCACTTTGGTTGAAGTGGAGGGACTCATTACAACTATAAAAAGTGGGAGTCCCATGGATCAGCTTCCACCGAGAGTGATGATTTCAGTGAGGAGCATATTAGCACCAGAAATCCAAAGTTTGATCAACCTCTCTTTGGACACAGGCTGTGTCCCTTTAGAATGGAAGAGAGCCCAAGTGCGACCCATCCGCAAGAACACCGCCACTGCGTGGGCGGATATGTCCAATTTGAGACCCATTTCCCTTTTACCATTCTTGGGAAAGCTCATAGAAAAGCACGTCAACAAGCACTTGTCTAATCACCTGGAACACACTGGTGCACTAGATCCATCTCAGTCGGGCTTTAGACCAAAATACAGTACTGAAACAGCATTGCTGTCGATTACCGATGATCTACGCATGCTCCAGGACAAGGGAACATCAGCTGTCCTGGTGCTGCTAGATTTATCGGCAGCTTTTGATACCATCTCACATGAAATTTTGGTCGAGCGTCTGACTGAGAGTGGACTAGGGGGCATGGCACTGGCTTGGCTAAAGAGCTTTCTTTTCGATCGAACCCAATGTGTCACCATGGGAGATTTTCGATCCAAGGAGACCAGGATTACTAAGGGGGTGCCACAGGGCTCTTGTTTGAGCCCTACATTATTTAACATCTATGTGGCCCCCCTGGCAAATATCCTGAGAGCCTTTGGTTTCCGTCCAGTGTCATATGCTGACGATGCCCAGCTGCTCTTTCCCTTTGACCATCTAACTCCAGAGGTATTACATTCTTTCTCTGAGGGGATGAGAGCAGTTTCCCAATGGATATCTTTGAACATGCTGCAGTGCAATGTTTCAAAGACAGAGGTTATGCTCTTCGGTGAGGCTAAGATCTGCTGGGCTCCTGACTGGTGGCCTTTAGATCTAGGCCCAGTTCCTGAGCCTAAGCAGATAGTCAAGAATCTAGGGGTCCGCCTGGAACAAGAACTCAGCCTGAAGCAGCATGTTACCAACCGTGTTGGGTCTTGTTTTCGGACCATAGGATTGCTGCGTAGAGTTTTTCCACTGCTTCCAGACACCATTAGAAAGACCCTGGTCCAGGCGCTGGTTATTAGTCGTCTCGACTATTGTAATGGCCTCTTGTTGTCAGCTAATGAGGAGGATCTGGACAGGTTACAGGTCGTGCAGAACACTGCAGCTAGGCTGGTTGTAAATGCCCCTCCCAGAACACCATCAAAACCACTTCTTGCCAGGCTTCATTGGCTTTCCATTCGTCAGAGAGTCATCTTTAAAATCTGTTGTACGGTACACAAAGGACTCCATGGTTTGGGTCCCTCTTATCTGGCAGACAAGTTTGTGCCGTATGTCCCTTCCCGTGCTCTACGGTCCAGTGATCAATTGCTTCTTACGATTCCTAGGATCAAGCGGGCAAGGCAAGGGGGTAAGGCTCTGTCGGTAAGGGGACCGAAGATATGGAATGGCCTTCCTCTCCAGCTTAGGCAGCTTGAAAACCATCTGGCCTTCAGGAAAAAGTTGAAGACATTCTTGTTCCAGGTCTAACCGTATAGTTTAGAATTAGATTGCAGTCATGTAATTCGATCTCCTGCAGGTCTCGGCAGTCATACAGCGCGGAGATACTCCCCAGGGAGTTTATTCTAGCGCTTTACAAACACGCTAAATAAATAAATAAATAAATAAAATGGAAGAAGCACATTGAATGAAAATGCTTTCAAAATTATAGAACTAAGATAGGTAGAACGTGCTTTTGATTGACAAATGTGGTAGACGTTTAAACTTTAGTAGTACTGACCTGATTGGTTTATTTTTGGCAGTTTTATATAGCGCAACCTCGACCAGAAGGCACTGTGGCGACTTACACGAGCACCAGTAACATTACTCAAGGACATGCTGTTTCAGACACATTGGGGCTTATTTGCAAGCTCCTTGGTCCGCCGGTGTGTCACTTTTAAAATGGGAAAAAGTGAGGCACTGGCAGTGCAAGGGTAAATAAGCCAAGCCACATTAGATTTAGTGATTTGCCCGGAATCACAGGATGGTGAGCCAACACAGAGACTCAAACTTAGGGGCCCATTACGATGGTGGAAGGACCGCCACCGTCGGGCCGGCGGTGAAGTCCGCCGTCCCAGCCAACTGCAATTCTCCCACCACCAGTTTACGATGACGGTGGGATCCAGACCGTGACCGCTGCGGGGGCAAAGCCCGTCTGCCACAGAACTGCCACAGGAAATCGTCACGATTGCCCTGCGGAGCGGTCGGCATCCATGGAATGGTGGCGGTGCCTAGCAAGCACCGTCTGCCAAATTATGATGAGGTCTCCAGCCAGCCTTTCCGCAGCCGTGCAACCGCCGTTAAAGGGCATGCGGAGTTTGGTTTTGGGGTTCAGTTGCGGGTCCCGTTTGTGTTGGGGGGAGGTGAGGGTGCCCCCCAACATTTCACTGCACCAAGTGGCAGGCACATTGTAGTGCCTGCCATGTAATGCAGTTAAATGCACAACATGCTCTTTTTGGCATCGCAGCAGTGCTGCTGTCAGCAGCCACCGCCACGATGTTAACAGTGCGGAACAAGACCACCGCGGTGGCTGTCCCATCATAAATAGGGTATGCGGGACCGCCGCATGCATGGTTGACGGTCCCGGTTTACACCACCATGGCGCATGGATCCAGTCCGTCCACTATCGTAATAAGCCCCTTAGTTCCCCAGTCCTGTAGTGGGCAGCACTGGCCGTTATGTCACATCCTTTGAAAGTGTTTTTGAAGTGCCTCTTACATAAAGCTACATATCATAGACATTGTTTTTCTGAGCCAGAATCTTGCACCAAAGAATGCCCATTCAGATTTGTAAAGGTTAATTCCTTTCTTACAACCGATAAGCATGTTATTGCTAAAGGCACCTTTTGAAGAAAACATTGGTTTTGAAAAAAATGTGATATGTTAAAGCCAGTGAAGAGACATTTCTTGTTTTTAGCTGCAGTAGAGGGCTCCCCACGCCCTTAAAAAAATACCTCATGGGCTAAACATGGCTGCAGCTGCATTTATTATGTGCTAGGCCATTTATCATTTTACAGGAAGGGATCCAGGGGACTCTCACAAATGTTTAGTTATGCACAGAGGACAGTGCAGAACATTATATTTTGGGAAGGGGCACACGTGACCGCACCTATAACCACAGCCATCTCCATAATTAATGCGAGTGGGAAACCCAGTGGAAGGGCTAGGAGGGCAAGGCCAATCGTGTCTGCAGAACAGTACCAGGCCAGAACCCTGGGTAACCAAAATTAAGACAGTTAAGACCCAGATGCCACTGGTGGGATACATGAGCTCTCCAGTCTATTATAATCAGCAGCTTACCTACTAGAAACATGATTGCATTATACAGGGGTCACTTTGACATAAATGACACCAAATTTCAATAGATAAAAAAACATAAAAGAAAGCTTGAAGGATATTTCTTATGGAAGAGGAAATCAGAAAAGAGACCGAAAGAACACCGAAAATGGCCCTGCCCTTATGCAACACTCTGACTTAAGTGGTACGCAAACAAATGATGGATGGAATACTGAATAAATCATACATTCACCCCCAGTCAATAGATCTGGGTTAAATCTATTGTTATTTTGCTCACCATGCCACCCCAGTTTAGACCCAGCCATATGCAAATCAGTCTTGACCCTGTGCCTCATGGGAACAGTCCAGACAGAACTGCCAAGCCAGGTCCTCACTGGACCGGAAACAAGCATCCTGGGTCCGGTCACTGGGTATTTTCCTTCATCAGCCAGGCTAGCTTGAATCCAGTGGCACAGTGAGCAAGGGACCCACGTCTGGGCATGCCCATCCCACTTAGGGTGAAAAGTGCTACGCAAACAAATGATGGACGGAATGCTGAACAAATCATGCATTCACCCCCAGTCAAGAGATCTGGGTTAAATCCATAGTTCTTTTGCTCACCCTGCCACCCCAGTTTAGACCCAGCCATATGCAAATCAGTCTTGACCCTGTGCCTCATGGGAACAGTCCAGACTGAACTGCCAAGCCAGGTCCTCACTGGACCGGAAACTAGCATCTTGGGACCAGTTTCTGGGTATGACTTAAGTCAGATAAGCTGTTCCCTCTTTTCTAGGCTTGTAAACAGAGAGTTGTTTGCAAGAAGGGATGGACTTACAACCCCCCAGTGTCGGTGGTCCTCAGCCCATGCTCTATTAACGACTGCTGTGTTGAATACATGGCACACCTGCCTCGTTCTATCTATCCTTGTTTCTCTTTCATAATGGGAATTGGCGTGGCGGCGGTGGCAGCTGCTGCATATGGCCAAGGGAGCCACCATGTTTCAGTAATGGCATTCTTCTACATGCTAGACGCAAATGTGTTGACATCATCCAATGGTGGATTCAGTCCTGCATTTGTGAGGGAAGAAGTATATCCAGGCTGGGTCCCTAAGTAATCGACTTAGGATATGTTATCTTTAAATACAGAGTGTATTGTCTAAAGCTTTTTCTCTCTTTTTTATGCCAGTTCGTATTGTGATTTGTGTCCAGTATATTATTGGGAATTCTGCATCAATTGTGTTGATGATATGTACGAAATATAGGTATAGGAAATATTTATTTTAATTATTGAATGATTTTTGATGATAATATTTTAATAAAACGTGTTTTGCAAAAAAGATATTTTTAATTGATGTTTTAGTAAGTGATTTTATATTTGTACTGTGCATTGTTAGCAACAATAGTGTGGGTGCTGGTAGGAAATAGATACATTCTAACCTATTATTTGTTGAGGTGGTATTGTAAATTCTTTTCCTGAGGGATATTTTGCTTCACTTGCGAAGAGTACCCTATTGCCTTGGTCAGAACAAGGGGTCTTTCTCTGCATGCTTTACATTCTTCCACATGCACCAGGAGTTCTCATGCTGGGATATGGAGCTTGGGCGGGGTATATCTTTACACAAATGTCTGATGCAAAGTAGAGCGTAAGGACATAGGCTCATTTGCAAGAGTTATACATGGGAGCGCAAGCTTTAGGTGTACCCATAGAAAAGAAGTACACAGCAGGGCCAAGATTTACAAAGGTAGCTAACACTTTTTAGTAGGCTTACTACTTTTGGGTATTCACAAACTGCACTTTTGTAGTAATTTACACTTTTGTAGTAATGAACACTTTTGTGATAAGTCCAGCACTACACGTGGCCAATCTTTTTTACTGCAACACCCTCCCAGAGAAAATAACTGAGGTAGGAACTTAATTAAAATCCAATAGAAAACGATGTTGAATTGAATTAAATTATTTAAAATAGTAAAAAATATAAATAAATAGAAATGAATGTTAAAAATGTATATTATGTTATGTTGATTTGTATAGTGCACAAATCACCCTGAGGGTATCCCAGTCCTTGAGCAGGTGTGTCGGCTAGTGGTCCCCAGGGTGTGTTTCGTTGAGCCAAGTCTTCCACTCTTGTGGAACTCATGAAGTGAGGAGGAGGCCAGCCACGGCCGGTGTAGGGCGTGCCACCGGGCAGTGACGTGGGGCAGGGGAGGGGCAGTGTGGGGGGGGGTGTAAAATGCGGTAAACAGACGATTTTAGATAAGACCTGAAAGAAATGTATAAAACAAATTTTGTTGCACGCGCTGCATTGCATTTGGCGATGCAGCGCGTGCAATGAAATTCATTTTTTTTTCTTTACTTACATGAAATCGCCAGTTTCCCGCATATTAGAACCCCCCACCCTGCCCCACGTCACCGCCCGGGGGCACGCCCTACACTGGCCGTGACTGGAGGAGGCTCTGATGTGTTGTGGGAGATTGTTCCAGGTCTTGGGTGCAACATAGATGAATGAGCAACCTCCTGCTCTGGTTTCAAGTATGTGAGCAATGTGTGTGAGTGAGTGAGGCAGAGCGTCGATATATGGCAGGCTAATGAAGTTATATTTGGCCATTGAGGTATGCTTGTCCAGTGTTTTGTGAGGCTTTGAATGCATGTGTGAGGAGTTTGAATCAGCTGCGCTTGTGAATAGGGCACCAGTATTGCTCCTGAAGGTGCACTGTGATGTGGATGCGGCATGGGCAGCCGAGTATTAATCTTGCAGTGGTGTTTTGAATGGTCTGGAATCTATGTAGGAGTTGCTTGGAGATTTCTGCATAGACAGCTTTGCCGTAGTCCAGCCTGCTCGTGATGAGTGTCTGTGTGGTGGTCCTTCTGGTGTTCTGTGGGAGCCACTTGAAGAGCTTTCAAAGCATGCAAAGGATGTGGAAGCAGGAGGAGCTCACTCCGTTGACTTGATCTGTCTTGTTGAGCTTGTCATCTAGGATGATCCTCAGGTTTCCTGAGTGGTCAGTTGGTGTTGGTCATAGCTCTGACTGCAACTAGGCAGAGTCCCATGGGGATATCTTGTTTCCGAAAACCAGAATTTCTGTGTTGTCTGAGTTGAACTTCAGGCAGTTGGTTCGCATCCAGTCAGCTACCATCACTCAGTTGATGAAGTTGGTTTTCGTGGTGGCTGGCATGTTCATCAGGGAGAGGATGAATTGGGTGTTGTCTGCATAGGAGATGATGGTGATGCCTTGAGATCAGGTGATTTTAAACGTGGCGTCATGTAGACATTGAACAGGGTGGGGCGGAGGTATGATCCTTGGGGGAGGCTCTGCAGATCAGGCTCTTGGTCTCTGATGTGAAGGGTGACAGTCTGACCCCTTGAGTTCTTCCAGTAAATACGGAGCAAGTCGATTTGAGAGCAGCTCCTTAGATGCCAATCTCATGGAGTCTCCTGATGAGAGTGTTATGGGAGACAGCTTGAAGGCTGCGGAAAGCTCGAGCAGAATGAGGACAGCTGTTTCTTCTCAGTCTACGATGGTATGGATTTAGTAAATCCCCACAATGAGTGCTGGAACAGTGCCATGGCTCTTTCTGAATCCATATTGGGTGATGTCTAGCAGGTGGTGAAGTTCGAGGGGGTTTGAGAGTAGGGGTAGGTGGAACTCCCAGTGATTCACTACGTGGAATTCTGCAGAGTTACACAAAATCTCTGCGAGATTCCCTGTAGTTCCAGGGGCAAGTTGGCAGAAAATATCAGTTCATGCTGAAAAAGATCAGTGCGAATGGCACCATGCATTGCGCAAGAGAACACAGCCATTCAAGTTTATTTTGCAGCTGCCTGAATAGCAAATCTACTCGAGTGGCAGCAAATCTACTCGGATGGCAACTCTCTGACCATGACCACTCATTACCGCCCTCTTTAGAAACTCATGCTAGGGGATGCCAAACCTCACTCACACTCACCAGCTCAAATGTTCTGGAGCCTCGTGGGAGAAAAATGTATCCATGTGGCAATTGGCAGATTTTGGTCAGAACTCTGTGCTAAACAGTCATGCTTAGTGACCGCAATTCTGCGTAATACGAGGGTGTAATGAAAAATTCCGACCAACCCTAGTTGAGAGTTGTTTGTTGATGGCCTTCTCAATCACTTTGGGTAGGGAAGCAGGCATATGAGTCAGAAGTTGCTTTCTTGGTTCAGGTTGACTGTTGGTTTCTTGAGGAAGCCATTGACTTCTGCATGTTTCCAGCCATCTGAAAACGTGGCAGAGGTAATGAAGGTGTTGATGATGTGGATGAGGAAGGCACTAGTGATCCCGAGCTGTAGATGTGGTGTGGGCATGGATCTTTTGAGGCCCTTGAGTGGATGGTCTGCATACCTATCAATGTGTCGTATCTGGTAAAGGTTTGTCCATTTGGTCAGTTGGCCAACTTCATTAGCTATGGCTAGATTGCCGATGAAGTTGTTAGGGTCAGGTTGGTATTCAAAGTTGCTGTAAATATTTCTTAATTTGTTCTGGAAGAAGTTTAAAGGTCATAGCACAGTTCTTGTGAGCGGGTGATGTTGAAGGCAGCTGCTGATGAGGTGAACGCTTTGATGATTAAAAAGATCTCCTTGCAGCTGTTGGAGCTTCCCTTAATGCTTACAGCTAATGCTCTCATCTTGGTGTCTCTTAGTTGCTGGTGGTAGTATCTATTTGCAACCTTGTAGGTGGTTCTGTCATGATTTTGTGCCTGGTTCCCCATTTCCTTTCTAATTGTTTGCAGTATTATTTGGTGTTTCAGAGGTTCTCTGTATACAAGCTGACCTGTTTGTGGGATCTTCTTTGCATCTTGCATTTGATGGGTGTGGAGAAGTTCTTAATCCAGTTGTTGAACTTGGTGATGTCCTTGTCGAGTTTGTTTGTGGGGCTAGGTTTCTCCATGCTAAGGCCACTTAGCCAGTCTGCTTCTTAGATTCCACCCCCCCCCCCAAATGTGGCTTGTAGGCTGATACTGTTGGAAGTGTTGGCTTGAGGTGTGTTGATTTGGAAGTGGATGATGAAGTGGTCATTCCATGTGAGTGGCAAGGTGAAGTTGCATTTGATGCTATTGCTACTGTTAAAATTGAAGTCTAGAGTGTGTCCTGCGATGTGTGTTGGTCCTGAGACACTCTGGGTCAGTTCAACATGCCCAGATTTTTTAGGAGTGCTACGGAGCAAGGGTCAGTCCTGTCATCCAAGTGGAAGTTCAGGTTGTCAGGGAATATAAAGGTTCTGGAGTCAATGGTGAGCAAGGTGACAAAGTTGGTGATGAGGTTGGTGAAGGAGGTTGGTGGTGGTAAGCATGGGTTCCATTCAGGGTGAAGTTTGTTGAGATTTGAAACTTGAAGTGCAAATGTTCCAAGAATGTGGTGGTGTTTTCTGTGGATGTTGAGAATTTGTTGGATTCCTTGTAGATGTTTGCGAGTCTTCCTCCTGTCGTGTCGAGCAATCTGGTAATCCACTGGGATTGTTGCAGCCATGTCTGGAGCCAATACAGGGTTGAGCCAGGGTTCAGTGATGAAGTGGAGGTCTGGTGCATCGCTGTTTGGCAGGTCGAATATTTCAGAAGCATGTTTTCTGAGTGATCGTATATTGAGAAGCATGCAATTTAGAGGATATTGTTCAAGTTTGCTGTGGCGTGTGGTCTCTAGTGGGTGTGTTGTTGGCATTGCTGGTGCTTGAGTGGAGTGAGTGTGTGGATGGCTGCAGGAGAACTACGGTGGGTCTAGGTGAAGCTTCCTACCCAAGTGTGCGGCGTGGCATAGCAGCAGTGGTGGGATCAGTGTTCGGGCTAAGGCACCTAAGGAGCGCTGTAGAGTATCAGTAGAGGGTGATAAGGCCAGGGTTTCTGGCACGAGGCATGGTCCAGGTGCAAACAGACGCAAACGGGTTTGGATTTGGTGTGCACAGCAGCTACCATTAGGTAGGGGGGAGATGCGCGGGGCGGGGCTGCTAATCATGGTAAATAAGAGATGGGAAGGTTATGAGGAGGAGGGACACTGCATTTGAGTAGGGGGGCTACAGGGAGCACAACAATAAGGCATGAATGGGGGAGAGAGACCCAAGAAAAAAGAAACCAAAAAGCTAAGAAATTGACAGAACAATGGAAGAGCAGAGGCTCAGAATGGTGAAAAAGCAGATGAAGATAAGAGTGAAAGAGTGAAAGGAGGCTCTGTGTGGGCAGGGAAAATCAGGAGCAAAGTACAGATGAAAGCAAGAGTGAAAGAATGTAGAGAGGCTCAGAGGGGGCATAGAAAAATAGAAGAAAAGAGTGGATTAAGGCAAGTGTGATAGAATGAAAAGAGACTTGGAAAAAGGCAAAAGGATGAGTGGAAGAGTGAAAAGAGTTGAGAGATAATAAGCAGTCTCACGAGGACACGCAGGAGAGATGGAGCAGAAATGAAGAAAAAAATATATTGGCAGAGTCTAAGAGCAGGTGAAAGTGATGAGGAAAAGGAGCTAAGGAGAAGGGAGAGGCAGGAGCTTCAGGCAAAAGGAGCCAGGTCCTACAGGGCCATGACTGGTTAGAGGACTAGTCACAGGTAATTGGGTCTGTGGCTAGGCCTAGGCACCTTCTCAATATAGTTGTGCAGCGGCCTCCATTAAGTAGGTCCTAGGAGGGAGGAGGAGCTTAGGAGTGGTGTGCGGGGCTTCTACAGACTTGAAAGAAGAGGTGGAAAGGCAAGGTAAGGAAGGAAGAAGTGGGGTCAGGCGGGAGACTGAAGGCTTAAAACTGTGCTGGGGGGTGCCTACAGGTAGCACAGGAAGAAGTCCTGATTGGGGAAGAGAGGCCCAAGCAAAAAGAAACAAAAAGCTAAGAAATGCACATAACAAGCTCAAAAATTGGCGAGAGAACAGAGGCTTGGAGGGATGAAAAATCTGACAAACGCAAGTGAGAAAGACGGAAAAGACCCTCAGTTGGGACAAAGCAAAACAGGAGCAAAGAATGGATGAAGGGAAAAGTGAAAGAATGCAGAGAAGCTCAGAGGGTGCAGAGAAAAACAATAGCAAAGAGCGGAGGAAGGCAAGAGTGAAAGAATTAAAAGAATCTCAGTAGGACAAATGCAAAAGTGGAAGAGTGAAAAGAGGAGAGAAATAAGAAGCAGTCACAGAAAGGCATGAGGGAGAGAAGAGCAGAAGGCGGGAAAAAGAGCTTGGCTGAGGCTAAGAGCAGGCGAGAGAGGAGAAATAGTTGCTGAGAAGAAGGGCGAGGCAGGAACCTCAGGCAAAAGGAGCGGATCTGAAAGGGCCTTGACTGGTCAGAAGACCGGTCACA
This sequence comes from Lissotriton helveticus, assembly GCF_964261635.1. Taxonomy (NCBI): domain Eukaryota; kingdom Metazoa; phylum Chordata; class Amphibia; order Caudata; family Salamandridae; genus Lissotriton; species Lissotriton helveticus. Next base: position 858,309,342 of record NC_136065.1, read on the forward strand.
GGTAAGTGGGTGGGGTGCTGGGCTTAGGCATATAAAAATAGTATATATGTATTATTTAATGATAGAATATACATTTAAAAAGTTCATATTTATTATTTAATTTAAAATATAAATGTTATAATGAAATAATTAATACGTGTACTAATTTTTATATTTTTATAACATTAAAATAATATTTATTTATATTTTCAACTATTTCAAATACATAAATTCAATTTAACATTATTTCAGATGAGATTTTATTTTAAGTCCCTACCGTCGTTATTTTCTATGGGATGGTGTTGCAGTACCAGTGGTTGGCCATCTTAAGTGATGAACTTACTACAAAAGTGTAAATCACTACAGAAGTGTTACTACAAACGTACAGTTTGAGAATACTGGAAAGAAGTAAACTTACTTAAAAGTGTAAATTTACTTGAAAGTGCAGTTTGGTAATAAGAACCCTCGTCTCTTTTTGAATTGACTTAAGGCTAGTCCTTTATAAAGTGAGCGCTTTGAACCACGCTTTGAACCACTCTAGTATGCAAAGTGTAACTTCCCCCAGTTCCTCCCCACTTCTGGAATGGAATCATTGGATAGAATATTTCAATAATAATATATGAGCTATTGAGGATAAAATGTATTTCCGTTAAAAGAAAAAAAGGACTACTTTGGCATGCCTTCCCTCTTAAAGGACAGAAAATATATAGTCAATTACAGAAAGTGAAAGGGTCCAGTGGTGATACAATTGCATATGTAGAAGCTTTGGCTATAGTAGATCTATTTAAAAAACACTAAAATATGAGAATCTGTCCACAGGCATAAGTATTTCAGGTGTAGGGTACTGATAAATATGTGACTGATGCCTATGACATTTGGCGATTTGCAGGAGGAATTCAAATGAGATCAGATTTGATGCAATCGAATGACAAACGATTTCAAGAAAAAATATGGGTGTTAGGGAACGTTCAGTACAAGACGTCATTGCTATGGCTCACAGAGTGAATTGTTAGTAAGCTATGTTAAAGAGGCGAGTGGAGGAAAGTAATAGTCTCATGGCCAAGAGAATAGAACAAACTAGTAAGAAGAATATAGAAGGAACAACAAGAAGGCAGGAGAAGATTGAGGACAAGTTAATCAGTTATTGGTGTGCAAGCATCAGTCACATGGCGAATGGCAAAAGACATTCTGCGGGCAAAATGCAATGTCATCTGTGTAAAAATGCAGGACATATTGCGAATGGAATAAGAGGATGAAAAGTGTAGCATGGAAACATGGACAGCTGAATATTCACCGGAGAGCAGTGATGATGGAACATTGGCATTAAATGCAAGGGTGGTGAAAAGAGGAAAAAGCATGCCAGGTTCTGATGTGAATTTCAGTGGGGTGAAGATTGGGATTGTTGCAGAATAAGAATCCTCATTCACAGTAGATAAAAGAGGTTAAAGGAAGGCATGTGTAAAGGAAAGGAAAGGAGGAAGCTTGGCTCCCCCCAAAAAATTGCTTTGAGATTTGGGAGCCTCAGTAGTCCTTCATCACATTTTGCAGGGAGGTGGGCATAATTTTACATTGTGCCACCGGTCAGGAGCTGTGGACAGAGGTGCCGAGATACAATGCCCACTCCCTACTGAACCCCTGGAAGAGCAGTTAATGCTCTGCTCAGAGAGACTAGTGTTTGCTCCCCACCCACCCAACAAACCACAACCCACTCCAGCCACCTCGCTGACATTTATCTCCAGCTCACAACACACATTAAATACCAGTGAATTTGTTTCTGGAATTGGGGAAGCATGCAGAAAAGGCCAAGTAAGGCAAATCTAAATGGTTCTTCCCTGCTCCAGGAACAAACTCTTTCAATGGCCGGATTTGTGTTCGGTGATACTGGCCAGAATCAGAGACTGCAGGCCCCTGGTATCCCTGCACCTATTTGCAAGCAACTCATAATGAGGGGCCAAGTTACGAATACTTCTCCGGTGATGACATAAAATGTTATGTAGAACTTAAATGATTAGAGGCTACATGCAGGACAGATTGCATACAGTCTGCATTACGAATTGGCCACCTAGTTGTTACTTGACAGGTGAAAATGAAAACCCATCTGTGTGTCAAGGTAAGGACTTAATGAGCAACATATTGATTGGCAGGATGCCTTACCCCTTTCAGGGGAAATACTTGGCCAGTTCTGGGGTCTAGTGTCTTCAGTATTACATGTTTAAGTTCTCCATGCCATCAAATATTGGTGCACCAAGAGTTTAGGCCCTTAACGGTATTTATTTATTTCTTTTCTGCTTCCATCTTAACTGATGCCCTTGGTACATCGTCAGGTGCAACAGTATTCTAAAGTTAATTTAGAGGGGAATCATAAAGTAGTTCTACAATGACATCCAGCCAACTGGGGCGAACCAGAAAGAACACAACAGACAATTAAGAACCATTTTATGTCTACTGATTGAAAAGAGGATATCGCTGGCATATACAAAATTGGAACTTGTGATGGATTCACTGAAAAACTTTCAGCTGGAGAAATGAGTATTTAGGACATGGATCCAAAAAGACGTTTAGAGCATGAATTACTAAAGGCACCATTACCGACTAACAAATTTGAGCGGAGTGCTTCCCATTATCTTGCACAACTTTAAGCAAGATATATTAAACGTTTTGGAAGACTAAAGTGTCCACTGAGCCATTTCATACAATTTGAAGCACCTTTCAAGTGGGGTGAGAAATGTAACAAATACCCTCAAGTTACTTATGCTTAGTTTGTAGTGGGGCAAAACACACAAGATGTTGGACGGAATGTTGCACAATGGCAAAACATTCACCCCCAGTCACAGATCTGGGTTTAATCCATCGTTATTTTGCTCACCAAGCCGCCCCAGTTCAGACATGGCCATATGCAAATCAGTCTTGACCCTGTGCCTCATGGGAACAGTCCAGCCCCAACTGCCAAGCCATGTCTGCCCTGGACCGGAATCAAGCATCCTAGGACCTAGTTTCTGGCTATCAGCCGTCATCAGCCAGGATAGCTTGACTCCAGTGGCCTAGTGAGCACGGGACCCACGTCTGGGCATACCTTTCCCACATAGGGTGAACAGCAAAACACACAAGATAGTTTGTAGTGAGGGGCATTTTATTTGGTACCATTGGAAAGTAACATTTTGGATGACTACTGACGCAAGTAATATGGGATGAGGTTCAGGATTTTCTCAAAAGGATAGTCAGCAGGACAACATGATAGCTTTTGAATGAAGTTCCTTCAAAGAAGAAGAAAATAATTATTATGGTGTAGAAACATATTCTGGGATGGTGTATGGTGGGCAAGGCCCAACTATTTTAAACCATTTCTATCGGGAACTGAGTTTGTTTTAAGCAGTAACCATAAACCTGTTGTGAAAGTGTTAACCACAGAAGAAGTATTGCAAGCATTTGGGTACATTGGCCAACGATAGCTACCAAACTACTGGAATTTTGATAGACAATGAAATACATGTGAAGAGCAATGTATATAACAACAAATATTTTGTGATGCATGTCACAGAAGAAGTGTAAGATCAAGGATGGCTTAGAACCACCATAGTGATTATTAAGAAGGGTGTCGAAGTGTCATAGAAAGAAAGAACGACTCAGTGGGTATGAAGAAGATGATACACTAAAATGAGAGTTAAAATAAATTGTGAAATGTAGTAATGAACACTTTTGTGATAAGTCCAGCACTACACGTGGCCAATCTTTTTTACTGCAACACCCTCCCAGAGAAAATAACTGAGGTAGGAACTTAATTAAAATCCAATAGAAAACGATGTTGAATTGAATTAAATTATTTAAAATAGTAAAAAATATAAATAAATAGAAATGAATGTTAAAAATGTATATTATGTTATGTTGATTTGTATAGTGCACAAATCACCCTGAGGGTATCCCAGTCCTTGAGCAGGTGTGTCGGCTAGTGGTCCCCAGGGTGTGTTTCGTTGAGCCAAGTCTTCCACTCTTGTGGAACTCATGAAGTGAGGAGGAGGCCAGCCACGGCCGGTGTAGGGCGTGCCACCGGGCAGTGACGTGGGGCAGGGGAGGGGCAGGGTGGGGGGGGGTGTAAAATGCGGTAAACAGACGATTTTAGATAAGACCTGAAAGAAATGTATAAAACAAATTTTGTTGCACGCGCTGCATTGCATTTGGCGATGCAGCGCGTGCAATGAAATTCATTTTTTTTTCTTTACTTACATGAAATCGCCAGTTTCCCGCATATTAGAACCCCCCACCCTGCCCCACGTCACCGCCCGGGGGCACGCCCTACACTGGCCGTGACTGGAGGAGGCTCTGATGTGTTGTGGGAGATTGTTCCAGGTCTTGGGTGCAACATAGATGAATGAGCAACCTCCTGCTCTGGTTTCAAGTATGTGAGCAATGTGTGTGAGTGAGTGAGGCAGAGCGTCGATATATGGCAGGCTAATGAAGTTATATTTGGCCATTGAGGTATGCTTGTCCAGTGTTTTGTGAGGCTTTGAATGCATGTGTGAGGAGTTTGAATCAGCTGCGCTTGTGAATAGGGCACCAGTATTGCTCCTGAAGGTGCACTGTGATGTGGATGCGGCATGGGCAGCCGAGTATTAGTCTTGCAGTGGTGTTTTGAATGGTCTGGAATCTATGTAGGAGTTGCTTGGAGATTTCTGCATAGACAGCTTTGCCGTAGTCCAGCCTGCTCGTGATGAGTGTCTGTGTGGTGGTCCTTCTGGTGTTCTGTGGGAGCCACTTGAAGAGCTTTCAAAGCATGCAAAGGATGTGGAAGCAGGAGGAGCTCACTCCGTTGACTTGATCTGTCTTGTTGAGCTTGTCATCTAGGATGATCCTCAGGTTTCCTGAGTGGTCAGTTGGTGTTGGTCATAGCTCTGACTGCAACTAGGCAGAGTCCCATGGGGATATCTTGTTTCCGAAAACCAGAATTTCTGTGTTGTCTGAGTTGAACTTCAGGCAGTTGGTTCGCATCCAGTCAGCTACCATCACTCAGTTGATGAAGTTGGTTTTCGTGGTGGCTGGCATGTTCATCAGGGAGAGGATGAATTGGGTGTTGTCTGCATAGGAGATGATGGTGATGCCTTGAGATCAGGTGATTTTAAACGTGGCGTCATGTAGACATTGAACAGGGTGGGGCGGAGGTATGATCCTTGGGGGAGGCTCTGCAGATCAGGCTCTTGGTCTCTGATGTGAAGGGTGACAGTCTGACCCCTTGAGTTCTTCCAGTAAATACGGAGCAAGTCGATTTGAGAGCAGCTCCTTAGATGCCAATCTCATGGAGTCTCCTGATGAGAGTGTTATGGGAGACAGCTTGAAGGCTGCGGAAAGCTCGAGCAGAATGAGGACAGCTGTTTCTTCTCAGTCTACGATGGTATGGATTTAGTAAATCCCCACAATGAGTGCTGGAACAGTGCCATGGCTCTTTCTGAATCCATATTGGGTGATGTCTAGCAGGTGGTGAAGTTCGAGGGGGTTTGAGAGTAGGGGTAGGTGGAACTCCCAGTGATTCACTACGTGGAATTCTGCAGAGTTACACAAAATCTCTGCGAGATTCCCTGTAGTTCCAGGGGCAAGTTGGCAGAAAATATCAGTTCATGCTGAAAAAGATCAGTGCGAATGGCACCATGCATTGCGCAAGAGAACACAGCCATTCAAGTTTATTTTGCAGCTGCCTGAATAGCAAATCTACTCGAGTGGCAGCAAATCTACTCGGATGGCAACTCTCTGACCATGACCACTCATTACCGCCCTCTTTAGAAACTCATGCTAGGGGATGCCAAACCTCACTCACACTCACCAGCTCAAATGTTCTGGAGCCTCGTGGGAGAAAAATGTATCCATGTGGCAATTGGCAGATTTTGGTCAGAACTCTGTGCTAAACAGTCATGCTTAGTGACCGCAATTCTGCGTAATACGAGGGTGTAATGAAAAATTCCGACCAACCCTAGTTGAGAGTTGTTTGTTGATGGCCTTCTCAATCACTTTGGGTAGGGAAGCAGGCATATGAGTCAGAAGTTGCTTTCTTGGTTCAGGTTGACTGTTGGTTTCTTGAGGAAGCCATTGACTTCTGCATGTTTCCAGCCATCTGAAAACGTGGCAGAGGTAATGAAGGTGTTGATGATGTGGATGAGGAAGGCACTAGTGATCCCGAGCTGTAGATGTGGTGTGGGCATGGATCTTTTGAGGCCCTTGAGTGGATGGTCTGCATACCTATCAATGTGTCGTATCTGGTAAAGGTTTGTCCATTTGGTCAGTTGGCCAACTTCATTAGCTATGGCTAGATTGCCGATGAAGTTGTTAGGGTCAGGTTGGTATTCAAAGTTGCTGTAAATATTTCTTAATTTGTTCTGGAAGAAGTTTAAAGGTCATAGCACAGTTCTTGTGAGCGGGTGATGTTGAAGGCAGCTGCTGATGAGGTGAACGCTTTGATGATTAAAAAGATCTCCTTGCAGCTGTTGGAGCTTCCCTTAATGCTTACAGCTAATGCTCTCATCTTGGTGTCTCTTAGTTGCTGGTGGTAGTATCTATTTGCAACCTTGTAGGTGGTTCTGTCATGATTTTGTGCCTGGTTCCCCATTTCCTTTCTAATTGTTTGCAGTATTATTTGGTGTTTCAGAGGTTCTCTGTATACAAGCTGACCTGTTTGTGGGATCTTCTTTGCATCTTGCATTTGATGGGTGTGGAGAAGTTCTTAATCCAGTTGTTGAACTTGGTGATGTCCTTGTCGAGTTTGTTTGTGGGGCTAGGTTTCTCCATGCTAAGGCCACTTAGCCAGTCTGCTTCTTAGATTCCACCCCCCCCCCCAAATGTGGCTTGTAGGCTGATACTGTTGGAAGTGTTGGCTTGAGGTGTGTTGATTTGGAAGTGGATGATGAAGTGGTCATTCCATGTGAGTGGCAAGGTGAAGTTGCATTTGATGCTATTGCTACTGTTAAAATTGAAGTCTAGAGTGTGTCCTGCGATGTGTGTTGGTCCTGAGACACTCTGGGTCAGTTCAACATGCCCAGATTTTTTAGGAGTGCTACGGAGCAAGGGTCAGTCCTGTCATCCAAGTGGAAGTTCAGGTTGTCAGGGAATATAAAGGTTCTGGAGTCAATGGTGAGCAAGGTGACAAAGTTGGTGATGAGGTTGGTGAAGGAGGTTGGTGGTGGTAAGCATGGGTTCCATTCAGGGTGAAGTTTGTTGAGATTTGAAACTTGAAGTGCAAATGTTCCAAGAATGTGGTGGTGTTTTCTGTGGATGTTGAGAATTTGTTGGATTCCTTGTAGATGTTTGCGAGTCTTCCTCCTGTCGTGTCGAGCAATCTGGTAATCCACTGGGATTGTTGCAGCCATGTCTGGAGCCAATACAGGGTTGAGCCAGGGTTCAGTGATGAAGTGGAGGTCTGGTGCATCGCTGTTTGGCAGGTCGAATATTTCAGAAGCATGTTTTCTGAGTGATCGTATATTGAGAAGCATGCAATTTAGAGGATCAATCAATCAATCAGGTCATTTGTAAAGCGCACTACTCACCCGTAGGGTCTCAAGGCGCTGGGAGGGGGGGGTGCCGCTACTGCTCGAACAGCCAAGTCTTGAGCTTCTTCCTGAAGGAGAGGTGGTCTTGGGTCAGGCGCAGATTGATGGGAAGTGAGTTCCAGGTCTTGGCGGCCAGGTAGGAGAAGGACCTTCCTCCTGTTGTCTCTCTTCGGATGCGGGGGACGGCGGCGAGGGCGTGGTTGGTTGATCTGAGGAGGCGCTTGGGAGTGTAGAAGTTGATCCGGTTGTTGAGGTAGCTCGGGCCTTGGTCGTGTAGGGCTTTGTGCGCGTGGGTGAGGAGACGGAAGGTGATTCTCTTGTTGATCGGGAGCCAGTGCAGGTCTCTCAGGTGTCCGGAGATGTGGCTGCGTCGGGGGATGTCGAGGATGAGTCTCGCCGAGGCGTTCTGGATCCGCTGGAGTCTCTTCTGGAGTTTGGCCGTGGTTCCGGCGTAGAGGGCGTTCCCGTAGTCCAGTCGGCTGGTGACGAGGGCTTGGGTGACCGTCTTCCTCGTCTCGGTGGGGATCCACCGGAAGATCTTACGTAGCATGCGCAGGATGTTGAAGCATGACGAGGAGACGGCGTTGACTTGTCTGGTCATGGAGAGGGAGGAGTCCAGGATGAAGCCCAGGTTGCGTGCGTGGTCCGTCGGTTTGGGTGCGGCGCCCAGGGCGGGGGGCCACCAGGAGTCGTCCCAGGCGGAGGGCGTGGAGCCCAGGATGAGGACCTCCGTCTTGTCTGAGTTCAGTTTCAGGCGGCTGGTCGTCATCCATTCGGCTACGTCTCTCATCCCTTCGTGCAGGTTGGCTCTGGCGGTGGCGGGGTCGTTGGTCAGGGAGAGGATCAGCTGGGTGTCGTCGGCGTAGGAGATTATGTTGAGGTTGTGTTGGCGTGCGATGGCCGCGAGGGGGCTCATGTAGATGTTGAAGAGGGTGGGGCTCAGTGAGGATCCTTGTGGGACGCCGCAGATGACTTTGGAGGCCTCTGACTTGTACGGTGGTAGGCGGACTCTTTGTGTTCTTCCGTCGAGGAAGGAGGTGATCCATTCCAGTGCCTTCTCCTGGATTCCGATGTTGCTGAGGCGCTGTACTAGGGTGCGGTGGCAGACAGTGTCGAAAGCCGCGGAGAGGTCCAGGAGGATGAGGGCCGCTGTTTCTCCGTTGTCCATCAGAGTTCGAAGGTCGTCGGTGGCGGCGATGAGGGCGGTCTCGGTGCTGTGGTTCGCTCGGAAGCCGGACTGCGAGGGGTCGAGGGATCCATTCGTCTCGAGGAAGGCGGCCAGCTGTTTGTTGACGGTCTTCTCGATGACTTTGGCCGGGAACGGGAGGAGCGAGATGGGACGGTAGTTCTTGAGGTCGGTGGGGTCTGCTGTGGGTTTCTTGAGGAGAGCGCTGAGTTCGGCGTGCTTCCAACTCTCAGGGAAGGTGGCGGAGTCGAAGGAGGTGTTGATGATGTCCCGTAGGTGGGGTGCGATGGCAGCGTCGGCCTTGTTGAAGACGTGGTGAGGACAGGGGTCAGTCGGAGATCCGGAATGGATGGAGTTCATCGTGCGGATGGTGTCTTCGGTGCTGATCGGGGACCAGGTGCGGAGGGTGGTGGTGGGTGGCGTCGTTGCGGTTGTGGCTTGCGTTGGTTGGTTGTTGAAGCTGTTGTGTATGTCCGTGATCTTGTTGTGGAAGAAGGACGCGAGGGAGTTGCAGAGTTCTTGCGACGGGGTGATGTCATTGTTTCCGGCGTTGGGGTTGGATAGCTCTTTCACGATGTTGAAGAGTTCCTTGCAGTTGTGTGCGTTGTTGTCCAGCCGGTCCTTGTATGCATTTTTCTTGGTGGCGCGGATCAGTTGGTGGTGCTTCCGGGTGGCGAGCTTGAGGGTGGTCATGTTGTCAGTCGTTGGTTCCCTTCTCCAGGCTTTCTCGAGGGCTCGGCAGTTCTTCTTGGAGCTCTTGAGTTCGTCGGTGAACCATGGTGTTTTCCTGCTGCAGGATCTGCTGGGTGGGGTTCTCAGAGGGGCGAGTTCGTCCGCGCAGTCGTTGATCCATTTCGTGAGGTTGTCGGCGGCCTGTTCAAGTTTGCTGTGGCGTGTGGTCTCTAGTGGGTGTGTTGTTGGCATTGCTGGTGCTTGAGTGGAGTGAGTGTGTGGATGGCTGCAGGAGAACTACGGTGGGTCTAGGTGAAGCTTCCTACCCAAGTGTGCGGCGTGGCATAGCAGCAGTGGTGGGATCAGTGTTCGGGCTAAGGCACCTAAGGAGCGCTGTAGAGTATCAGTAGAGGGTGATAAGGCCAGGGTTTCTGGCACGAGGCATGGTCCAGGTGCAAACAGACGCAAACGGGTTTGGATTTGGTGTGCACAGCAGCTACCATTAGGTAGGGGGGAGATGCGCGGGGCGGGGCTGCTAATCATGGTAAATAAGAGATGGGAAGGTTATGAGGAGGAGGGACACTGCATTTGAGTAGGGGGGCTACAGGGAGCACAACAATAAGGCATGAATGGGGGAGAGAGACCCAAGAAAAAAGAAACCAAAAAGCTAAGAAATTGACAGAACAATGGAAGAGCAGAGGCTCAGAATGGTGAAAAAGCAGATGAAGATAAGAGTGAAAGAGTGAAAGGAGGCTCTGTGTGGGCAGGGAAAATCAGGAGCAAAGTACAGATGAAAGCAAGAGTGAAAGAATGTAGAGAGGCTCAGAGGGGGCATAGAAAAATAGAAGAAAAGAGTGGATTAAGGCAAGTGTGATAGAATGAAAAGAGACTTGGAAAAAGGCAAAAGGATGAGTGGAAGAGTGAAAAGAGTTGAGAGATAATAAGCAGTCTCACGAGGACACGCAGGAGAGATGGAGCAGAAATGAAGAAAAAAATATATTGGCAGAGTCTAAGAGCAGGTGAAAGTGATGAGGAAAAGGAGCTAAGGAGAAGGGAGAGGCAGGAGCTTCAGGCAAAAGGAGCCAGGTCCTACAGGGCCATGACTGGTTAGAGGACTAGTCACAGGTAATTGGGTCTGTGGCTAGGCCTAGGCACCTTCTCAATATAGTTGTGCAGCGGCCTCCATTAAGTAGGTCCTAGGAGGGAGGAGGAGCTTAGGAGTGGTGTGCGGGGCTTCTACAGACTTGAAAGAAGAGGTGGAAAGGCAAGGTAAGGAAGGAAGAAGTGGGGTCAGGCGGGAGACTGAAGGCTTAAAACTGTGCTGGGGGGTGCCTACAGGTAGCACAGGAAGAAGTCCTGATTGGGGAAGAGAGGCCCAAGCAAAAAGAAACAAAAAGCTAAGAAATGCACATAACAAGCTCAAAAATTGGCGAGAGAACAGAGGCTTGGAGGGATGAAAAATCTGACAAACGCAAGTGAGAAAGACGGAAAAGACCCTCAGTTGGGACAAAGCAAAACAGGAGCAAAGAATGGATGAAGGGAAAAGTGAAAGAATGCAGAGAAGCTCAGAGGGTGCAGAGAAAAACAATAGCAAAGAGCGGAGGAAGGCAAGAGTGAAAGAATTAAAAGAATCTCAGTAGGACAAATGCAAAAGTGGAAGAGTGAAAAGAGGAGAGAAATAAGAAGCAGTCACAGAAAGGCATGAGGGAGAGAAGAGCAGAAGGCGGGAAAAAGAGCTTGGCTGAGGCTAAGAGCAGGCGAGAGAGGAGAAATAGTTGCTGAGAAGAAGGGCGAGGCAGGAACCTCAGGCAAAAGGAGCGGATCTGAAAGGGCCTTGACTGGTCAGAAGACCGGTCACAGGTAAGTGGGTGGGGTGCTGGGCTTAGGCATATAAAAATAGTATATATGTATTATTTAATGATAGAATATACATTTAAAAAGTTCATATTTATTATTTAATTTAAAATATAAATGTTATAATGAAATAATTAATACGTGTACTAATTTTTATATTTTTATAACATTAAAATAATATTTATTTATATTTTCAACTATTTCAAATACATAAATTCAATTTAACATTATTTCAGATGAGATTTTATTTTAAGTCCCTACCGTCGTTATTTTCTATTGGATGGTGTTGCAGTACCAGTGGTTGGCCATCTTAAGTGATGAACTTACTACAAAAGTGTAAATCACTACAGAAGTGTTACTACAAACGTACAGTTTGAGAATACTGGAAAGAAGTAAACTTACTTAAAAGTGTAAATTTACTTGAAAGTGCAGTTTGGTAATAAGAACCCTCGTCTCTTTTTGAATTGACTTAAGGCTAGTCCTTTATAAAGTGAGCGCTTTGAACCACGCTTTGAACCACTCTAGTATGCAAAGTGTAACTTCCCCCAGTTCCTCCCCACTTCTGGAATGGAATCATTGGATAGAATATTTCAATAATAATATATGAGCTATTGAGGATAAAATGTATTTCCGTTAAAAGAAAAAAAGGACTACTTTGGCATGCCTTCCCTCTTAAAGGACAGAAAATATATAGTCAATTACAGAAAGTGAAAGGGTCCAGTGGTGATACAATTGCATATGTAGAAGCTTTGGCTATAGTAGATCTATTTAAAAAACACTAAAATATGAGAATCTGTCCACAGGCATAAGTATTTCAGGTGTAGGGTACTGATAAATATGTGACTGATGCCTATGACATTTGGCGATTTGCAGGAGGAATTCAAATGAGATCAGATTTGATGCAATCGAATGACAAACGATTTCAAGAAAAAATATGGGTGTTAGGGAACGTTCAGTACAAGACGTCATTGCTATGGCTCACAGAGTGAATTGTTAGTAAGCTATGTTAAAGAGGCGAGTGGAGGAAAGTAATAGTCTCATGGCCAAGAGAATAGAACAAACTAGTAAGAAGAATATAGAAGGAACAACAAGAAGGCAGGAGAAGATTGAGGACAAGTTAATCAGTTATTGGTGTGCAAGCATCAGTCACATGGCGAATGGCAAAAGACATTCTGCGGGCAAAATGCAATGTCATCTGTGTAAAAATGCAGGACATATTGCGAATGGAATAAGAGGATGAAAAGTGTAGCATGGAAACATGGACAGCTGAATATTCACCGGAGAGCAGTGATGATGGAACATTGGCATTAAATGCAAGGGTGGTGAAAAGAGGAAAAAGCATGCCAGGTTCTGATGTGAATTTCAGTGGGGTGAAGATTGGGATTGTTGCAGAATAAGAATCCTCATTCACAGTAGATAAAAGAGGTTAAAGGAAGGTATGTGTAAGGAAAGGAAAGGAGGAAGCTTGGTTCCCAAAATAATTTGCTTTGAGATTAGGGAGCCTCAGTAGTCCTTCATCACATTTTGCAGGGAGGTGGGCATAATTTTACATTGTGCCACCGGTCAGGAGCTGTGGACAGAGGTGCCGAGATACAATGCCCACTCCCTACTGAACCACTGGAAGAGCAGTTAATGCTCTGCTCAGAGAGACTAGTGTTTGCTCCCCACCCACCCAACAAACCACAACCCACTCCAGCCACCTCGCTGACATTTATCTCCAGCTCACAACACACATTAAATACCAGTGAATTTGTTTCTGGAATTGGGGAAGCATGCAGAAAAGGCCAAGTAATGCCAGTCTAAATGGTTCTTCCCTGTTCCAGGAACAAACTCTTTCAATGGCTGGATTCGTGTTTGGTGATCCTGGCCAGAATCAGAGACTGCAGGGCCCTGGTATTCCTGCACCTATTTGCAAGCAACTCATAATGAGGGGCCAAGTCACGAATACTTCTCCAGTAATGACATAAAATGTTATGTAGAACTTAAATGATTAGAGGCTACATGCACACCAGATTGCATACAGTCTGCATTATGAATTGGCCACCTAGTTGTTACTTGACAGGTGAAAAGGAAAATCCATCTGTGTGTCAAGGTAAGGACTTAAGAGGAACATATTGATTGACAGGATGCCTTACCCAGATCAGGGGAAATACTTGGCCAGTTCTGGGGTCTAGTGTCTTCAGTATTACATGCTTAAGTTATCCATTCCATCAAATATTGGTGCACCAAGAGTTTAGGCCCTTAACGGTATTTATTTCTTTTTTTTCTGCTTCCATCTTAACTGATGCCCTTGGTACATCGTCAGGTGCAACAGTATTCTAAAGTTAATTCAGAGGGGAATCATAAAGTAGTTCTACAATGACATCCAGCCAACTGGGGCGAACCAGAAAGAACACAACAGACAATTAAGAACCATTTTATGTCTACTGATTGAAAAGAGGATATCGCTGGCATATACAAAATTGGAACTTGTGATGAATTCACTGAAAAACTTGCAGCTCAAGAGATGAGTATTTAGGACTTGGATCCAAAAAGACGTTTGGAGCATGAATTACTAAAGGCACCATTACGGCTAACAAAGATGAGCGGAGTTCTTTCCATTATCTTTCACAACTTTAAGTAACATATATAAAACGTTTTGGAAGACTAAAGTGTCCACTGAGCCATTTCATACAATTTGAAGCACCTTTCAAGTGGGGTGAGAAATGTAACAAATACCCTCAAGTTACTTATGCTTAGTTTGTAGTGAGGAGCATTTTATTTGGTGCCATTGGAAAGTAACATTTTGGATGACTACTGAAGCAAGTAATATGGGAAGAGGTTCAGGATTTTCTCAAAAGGATAGTCAGCAGCAAAATATGATAGTTTTGAATGAAGTTCCTTCAAAGAAGAAGAAACTAATTATTATGATGTAGAAACATACTCTGGGATGGTGTAAGGTGGGCAAGGCCCAACTATTTTAAACCATTTCTATCGGGAACTGAGTTTGTTGTAAGTAGTAACCATGAACCTGTAGGGAAAGTGTTAATCACAGAAGAAGCATTGCAAGCATTTGGGTACATTGGCCAACGATAGCTACCAAAATACTGGAATCCTGATAGACAGTGAAATACGTGTTAAGAGCAATGTATATAACAACAAATATTTTGTGATGCATGTCACAGAAGAAGGGTAAGATAAAGAATGGCTTAGAACCACCATAGTGATTATTAAGAAGGGTGTTGAAGTGTCATAGGAAGAAAGAATGACTCAGTGGGTAAGAAGAGGATGATACACTAAAATGAGAGTTAAAATAAATTGTGAAAGGCTGATCAAATAAGAAATCACTGGATGAGATTTTAAGGTTTGCTTTGGAAGATATGAAACCAATTGCAATGGGAGTAAATGTGTGTAGAAAGGATCAAAAGTGGCTCCTTTATCAGCTTTGAGAAACATGGTTAGTTTGTGAGGGATAATTAGGAAATGTAAGACCTTAGAGAAGCACAAACCATGGTTTTTGGTTGCCTGATGTAGACAAGTGTTTTGAAAGGGACGGTATAGCATGTCTGGAGTTGGATATCTTTTATTGAATCCATTGTTGAATCCTATAGGATATCAAGACATGCCACAGGAAAGGTATCCTTTTATCAATTGTCTCCTATATAGCTTGGTATAATCGTCGATAAGTATTTGTTAGTGTTCATTAGCTCCTTTAGTAAATGTTCAGAAGTAGACCAGTTGAATAGAATTAACACTGAATGGATTACGGATGTCGTGAGGAGAATTTGTATAAAGTGAGTGTAGGATCTCTGCCTTTTCTGCATGGTAACCACAGATTTCTCATATTTTTCTGGAGACTATTTTTGCTACTTTTGGACCTCTGTGCACTTTGCCCCTACTAACCAACTACCAATGCTCCCTCTTTAAACATGGTTTAACTGTCTTAGTCCTGATTGCACACCTTTTGCTTGCTCGTAAGTCCCTAGTATATGGTACACAAATTACGCCCAGAACCTGGAAGTTAATGCCACTTGTGGACTGTAGCACCTATTGTGCCATCTACTACAGTGGCAGTGCAAACAAGGATACATGCTTCCCTGTGTAGTATGACTTCTGCAGTGCAAAACTTGCAATGCCACCTATTAATGTAAACCTTTATGCCAGGCCTAGCTGTTAGAATATATAGGAAACTAAGGGGCAGATTAAAATATTAATGCTGCTAACTCAGGAGAAGGATACTCTAGAAAAATTATTAAAACACTACTTTTTATTAGTTATTAAAACTCCATTCAACAGTGAAGTTAAATTTATAATAAATATAAAGGAAAAATAGCTTTTAAAAAGGCACTGAACTTTCAGAAGTCTAAGTGGGGTTATCCTCCAGCAACTGCTATACTGTGCTCATCCCTGAATAAGGTGTGAACGAGGTGTGAAATTCTTCCCAGGAGCTACTTGATGGGATGACCTGAATGGGCAGGGATGACTTTTCAATCTCTGCAGATTCTCCAGGGTGGGAGCTATGGAACCCTACTTTTGACCTACGAGACTTCTGTCTTAAATTTGTTGTGGGTACTGAGACCACTTCAAACTTGATTTTAGTGTTAGATGTGGGAAGAAAGTGGTGATTACTATAGGGCACTTCCCTATGCACAAAAAACACTAAGAGCCCAAGTTTAAGTGTGGCCGAAGACTTTTGTCATCTTGAAAATGGAGTAATGCATTGCATTTTGGACCTGTTTGCTTTAAGGCACACAAGAACTACTGAAGAAGTGGGTAAAGTTGCCCCCAGGAACTTTTGCCTCATTGTGAGGTAGTGCCAAAGGGTCACCCCCACACACTAGCTAGTGCCTGACATAAATGTGACACCCCAAGGCACCCCACCGGAACACTTTCTGGACCTGTAGCAGACCAGATGAGGACTGGATTTTCTTTCTGTGACCTGAAGGACACTTGTGCACAGGACAAAGAAGCAGACTACAAGGGTCAGTTGGCAGACCTCATAGGTGGTTCCAGGGACACAAGCCTCAATCAATCAATCAATCAGCACTTGTAAAGCTTGGCACTGTCACATCTGGAGGTATCTGGGTGCTGGGGTGCAAGGTCTCAGTCGAAAAGCCAGGTCTTGAGGAAACAGCAGTAAGAGGGAAGAAATGAGCACAAAACAACAAAATAGAGGGCAGAAAAGTAGGTGAGCAGAAAAGGCAAAACAGAGGGCAGAAAAACAAGCAGAAAAGGAAAAACAGCAGTCAGAAAATTAGCAGAAAGGCAAAACAGAGCAGAAGAGGGCAATACAGAAGGCAGAAAAATTAGCAGAAAAGACAAAACTGCAGGCAGAAAAACAAGCAGAAAAGGCAAAACAGAGCAGGAAACGAGCAGTATAGGCTCAAACAGAGGGCAGCAGGTAAACAGGCAGCATAGGTCAGCGAACTGTAGGCAAGCTGGGGAGGAGAACTGTCTCAGGGGGAGTTGGCACGAGGACCTGCTCAATGGGGTTGTGCTGTGGCCTCCATTAAGTAGGTCGTGGGGAGATGGTGGGGCACTGAGTACCAGGAAAGAAAGAAACAGCTGGAGGAGGGAAAAGGCCGTGAGAAGGAAGAAACAAGAATAGAAACACAAAACAGAGAGCGAAAAATGGGCAGAAAATGTAAAACAGAGGGCAGAAAAATTTGCAAAAAAGGCAAAAGAGAGCAGAAGTCGGCAAAACAGAGGGCATAAAAACAAGCAGAAAATGGCAAAACAGAGAGCAGAAAAAGAGCAGAAATGGCAAAGCAGAAGGCAGAAAAATGAGTAAAAAAGGCAAAGAAAAAATTTGCAGAGATGGCAAAACAGAGCAGGAGAGGGCAAAACAGAGGACAGAAAAACTAACAGAAAATGCAAATGGGAGGGCAGAAACATGATCAAGAACGGCAAACCATAGGTTGGAAAACGTACAGGAAGGTCTTCAATTCCAGAGTGGCAACTCCAATTTCAGCCTTGTACCACTTAGAAAAGATTTTCTCTTCAAAAAAAATTATAACATCTCTTTTTGTAGTGTGACATTGAAAGTTTTTCACAGCTATTGACTTCCAGCTACTGGGACCAGTCTACTTGGTGTATCCGGGTAGAGCTCCATCACTGTCACCCTCAAATCTCAAATAGGTCTGGTCTACAGCAACTATTGACTTTTTTTTCTTTGTGCTTTTTGGTGCTAAATTCAATTAAATCTTTTTAAATGTTGCCATTTTGTTCAGTCTGCCTATAATTCAGTTTGGGATTTTTATTGATTGGTGTTTTGGCTTTCTTCCATTTTTTGGCAATGCATAAATACTTTACAGATTGCCCTGAGATAAGCCTGTCTGTTCAGTGCCACAGCTACTGGGGGTTAAGCTCAAGTTAATTTAGTGACTTTATGGGTTCACTCTGACAAGAGTTATGATTATTCCTAAAGGTGGAAAGTCACCTACCCCAAATAAAAATTCAATTTCTTACAATGAAGTATCCCCAAAATGTCTGGTGGGTAACAATGGTGTTCAACTCACAGCACAGACAAAATCAAAGCAATTCTGAGTAATGGAGGGGGGGAAGTAAAATCATGATACCATGCATGGTCTTGTAGATAGATTTGACCGATTTATGAAGTGAAAGATTCATTGGCTTATAGAGGGAGGAAATTATGGAAGGGTGGAGTCGAAGAGACTGTGGGAACGTATTGCACAAAAAGAATAACTGGGTTTTCACTATCTGATTTCATAAAACCAAAAGTAGGTTATAACATTTAAATTCCAATGCTCCCTGGCTTGGTAAAGGCTTCTGAAAAGGTGTATACAAGAGAGCAGCTTAAAGAAGAGCAGTGGTTAGAAAGAGCAATAGTAGTAAGTGCATTATGATCAAGAAAAAAATATGTTGTAACAAGTTGAGCATTTGTGATTGTTTTCTTACTTCCGGGTTCTCAGGCATTCATGAAGAGGGAAACCCGAGCTCGCAGAATTGTGAATAACTGCGCTGGCTTAACCTGCACTTTGTACTTCCATTCTGTATTTTGTATTTTTCTTCGATCTCGGCTCAACACTTTGTCAGTTGATGACCGAGACCATTGTTTTTTAAGTACCAACTGCATGTTTTCTGGTTTTACCAGCTTTCATTTTTCAGGGGATAACTTACTTTTCTGTGTGTCTACACTCTCTACTCTGCCGCAGGTGTGTTCCCGTTTGAGGGGAGAGAGTGTCCTTTGGGCTTCTCAGTTGCTCCTTTGCTGGATGCCATTTTGGAGGTTGACAGTCCATTTTTTCTTACTTTCGGGTTCTCAGGCATTTATGGAGAGGGAAACTCGAGCGTGCAAGACCAGCAGGTGCGCCGCTGGCAACCCAAAGGCAAGACCGTCTGTGCCAGTCCGCGCCTGGACAGCGCAAGGGGCCAGGAATCCTTCCCATTATAACTTGGCTGTTAGAACCTACTCAAATGCTCAGCTCTTACAGCGGCACCCCGAGATACCGTAGGAGGCATGTGTAGATAAGCCTAATCTTGCAACAGGGGAGGCGGAGTATTGCCAACAATGTCAACTTAGTTTTATCAACGGTGAGGCTACTATCCCGAGCACTTGTAGATGGGCCAGTGGGTTAGGCAAGGAGAGTTTGACTGTGGCAGTGATGAAGGAAGGGCTAAGGATAGCTATATTCGTGGGCATTAATTAATGCATGTTCCATGCTTAAGCACAAATTTTGATATTGCTGTGACCATCCAAACATCTAATCTTGATTGCCTTTTTATCGCTGAGACGTGGGCCAGGGACGACTCCGGCCTGACCTGGTAGACACCCTCCCTCCTAGTTACGCTATTCTTAGATGTGACTGTTTAGGTTGTAGTAGTGTTAGCTTGTATCTAGTGGTACATGAAAGCTTGAACTGTACCCTTAGTCCTGTGGAGAAAGGCCCAGGTATCTCATTAGAGGCAGCCTCTTTTGGGATCTGAATATCTGAGAACTACACTTTTTCGGGCCTCTTGATATATGGCCCGCCCGGTCCGCAATCTAATTTCGTAGAGATTTGGTGTAATACCTTCAAAATACCTTTTTAATGACGTATTTGCTCCCATTATGTCAGACCTTTGCACAAGATATAAGAACATTTTGATAATGGGAGATTTTAACTTGCATTGGGATAGCCCCCACAGGGACCTGCCCACACACCAATTGGACACTACCATGTCCGCCTTGAGTTTTAGTCAACTCGTGGAAGTACCCACACATATCAAGGGTCATACTCTTGATTTAGTATGGACCACAGACCCAAATGTCATCCTTATGAGGTTCCGTGACAATTTTTAGGTGGTGTTTTCGACTCGCACGAATATGGTCGAGTCTGGTATCTAAGAACCGTAAATGACGAGTCTAGTAGTTGTGCGCAGTTTCGCTGTGCTAACTTGTACCGTTCATTTGATATGTGAGTTTTCCATTTGTACCCACGGGTTCCATCTTAGATACGGCATCCATTTTTGTCTCTTGCCCTCAAGTAGGCAGCGAACGGACACTGTCCGCTTCGTGACCCTGGGACTCCCACGATATTTGCGGAAGACGCATGTTCTTTGTAAGTTTCTTTATGATGAGGGGGATGATACTGTAAGGCAGATGGCCCCGCTCGAGGCTCATCTTGCCATGCCAGTTTATTGTCTCAGCCGTGCATCTCATTAGGCACGTCCCTTTGATGCCTGTATCTCGTGTTTCCCGATACCTCCCCTTTTACACCCTTTTCGACTCGCCCACTGTTTCCATCTTCCTCTCCACCTGTTTTAGTTCCTATTTCGATCTGTTTTACTGCCGGTTGGAATTTGCTAATGTTGGGAAGATGGGTTTTTACAGTTGGGAACCACCAAATGTTTCCGCACTCATGTTCCGGACCTTATGTGCTTCAAAGTGACCAAAGCGACCCCTCTGAGGAATAATTATGGGAACCGGTTGTAAACTTTGTGTATCATGATGTCCTATGAGGAAAATCTGTATAAAAGGAGCGATCCACAGAACCAATTTGAAGCAGTCTCCCCAAGTTGCACGTGTTGTACTTGTCGTGACTTCTGTTTCCCTGCAGTAATAAACCTTGAATCTTTGACGTCGAAGGAAGTGTCCCGTGTCTCTGTAGTTTGTGCGCCGAAACAGGTATCCCATGAAGGTTATAGGTGTTGTTCCCTGGCACCGCTGGTACTGATAAAAGTCCAGTCCTTCAGTTGGCGCCCAACGTGGGGCGACTTCAGCGGTACCGGTCCGGTCCAAAGCCTGATGTTCGTGAGGAACTTCGTGTGAAATCTCCGAGGGAAGGTGCACCCCGCTTCATCGATCCTGTTGTCGAAATAAGTGGCCCGAAGTTTTTCCCTGCGAAGATTCCCGCCTCCTGACGGCTGCAATGGACCGATGCCCTGACTGTCGACCTGTCTTCGACGCCCGGCGTAGACCTTTGTACAAAGCGAGACGATAGACGGGCCTTCCTGGTGACGCCATTGAAGTTCTGAGTTAAGTATTTGTGGGTCGCTCCCAGTCCTTAGTGATTGTTTTTAGCTTTTTGAAAGCTTTGGTGTTAACCTTTAAGGTTTTTGTTGTAATAGCTCATTGAGCTTTGTAATAGCCTCCTCAGGCTTTGTGGTAATAGCTCTCCGAGCTTTGTAATAGCCTTACGGCTTTGTTGTATTGCATGGTTCCATTGCATTTGTGGTTCTTAGTATTGGTTCTTAGTATTATTTGACAGTTGCAATTGCCAAAAACCGAGGGTTTTGACTTACACGAGGTTTTATTGCTTCGGTAATCCTTGAAGTTTGATACTAGGTTAGTGTGCACGATGCCTAGCCATAGTGGTTTGTTTCGTATTTTCAAATGTTGCGCAATGGACTCCCGGTTGGAGGACTCATGTCCGATACCTCCAGTTGGAACTCCGATACATGATCTATATAGTCGACACGGTGTGGGTCCCATAATCTATAATGATTACTGGATCCGCTACACGAAGAAGGACGGTGACCTTAGATGGCCACCACACGGAACTTTTGAACTTTTGATTTTAGATAATCTTGAGGCTAAATTATTTTTAAAGAAAGCTAGGCCAGCTATGTTTGATTCCTTTCGAATATGGCGTAAAGAGGCCAAACAGAAAGAAATCAAACAACTTAAAAAGGATAAAAAGCAGGAATTTGTTCCGATAATGCAAGCTATAAAAGAATGTAGACAAGACAAAGAAGAAAAAGACCTGGAAATAGCTACTAGATTGCATCATATGAAAATAGATAAATGTTACCCAGCTTTACCGAATAAATTAGAAAAGAAAGAAGAAGATTTGAAGGAGGATCCCTTGCTATCATACTTGATGAAATCACCACCTCCTTATGTACAGGGTGCTACTGCTCCTGTAGTTCCTCCTGTAGTACCCCCTGTTGTTCCCCTTGTTGCTCCAGCGGCTGCGGGTCAGCCCGCTGTTAACCCTACGTTTGTACCTCCATCTATTATCGTTCCTACTGCTCCTGTACCTGTACCTTCTCAGACTGTTGTTTCTGCTTCTCCGACTACCTTGTCCGTTCCTACTATGTCTTCTTTTACCTCTAATGTTGTTGCTCCTGTTTTTCTTTCTCCTTCTGTTCGTAAGCGTGTTCCTAATTCTGTTGCTACCCTTTATTCACCTCTTTCTGGTCCGTTATTTTTGTCTGATACATCTGAAACTCCTCAGAGACGGAGTCAGATCCCTAGTGGTAGGGAGAAAGAAACGTTAGTAACCATGGCACGTAAATGGATAAGACATCCTGCTAATTACACTCCACGTATAGTCTTTGAGACATTTTCTCAGTTTAATGAGCCTACGCAGAGATTCGTATTTGAGGAAATGTGTAACTTTTTGAGGGAGGAATGGTACGATGATGAAGTAGAGAATGTACCGTCCGACATAATTGAACTCCAGAGTAACTTTTCGAATGGTATGATTGTAGGTGACGATGTACGACGTGCCGTGGAACGTTTATTAGCATTTAGACCCGCAGCACGTTCTCGAGTGTCATTAGATGATACCACTGAGAATTGGAAAGCGGTTCCTGGTCAGTATCCCATGAGAGAAGTCCCGCCACTGTGGGTGCCTGGAGATCCGCAAGCTAACCCTCCGGTTCTGCCGCATTTTCAAAGGGTATGGATACATCTTCCATGGAAACGATCGGAAGTTTTGCAGGTGAAGCAATCCTTACCCGATCCGCGTAAAAATCCGGCTGGTTATTATAAGGAGTTATCACAACTGGTGGAAGCTTCTATTATGAATATTGCCGACATCGACATGTTGTTTGGCAATGTTGTACCGCAACCAGTTTGGGCTAAAATTCGTCAAGCCAATCACGCTGTTGAATTAGGGGGTGATTGGGCTGCACTGTTAGCAGCTGATGCATTACAAGTTGGTGGAGCTAAACCTGAACAAATGATCTTGGATTTGCCTCAGAGAATCATTACGCTCATGAAAACTCTCATGCCAGCGATGAAGGTGAACTGGGATAAGTTGTCAGCTTGTAAGCAAAAGAAAGACGAAAGCGTCTCGGATTTCTTTACGAGGTTTGAGGAAGCGTTTATCGACCACAGCGGCCAGGACATGGGCGCTGAGGGAGGTCAGCGGTTATTCGTTGACAAATTTGTGTCAAATTTGCTGCCTGAGCTATGCAACAAATTAAAGAATTCAGAAAGTGCGTGGGCAGTCTCAACCCCTGCGCAAATATTGGCAACGGCTCAGTATTATGAGAATAGGGAAAAGGAAGAAAGTGATCGTGTAGAAAAGAAAACGAAAGAACTCAAAACGAAGGTTTTGTTGCAGCAAGCATACCCTCCGCGATCGAACCAAAATAATGCGCAACAGCAGTATCGACCCCGTGCACAGCCTGATAGGATGCAGCAGCGTCCTGACGACTTTGATCCCAGATCTACACTAGGATATAATCAATGCGCATATTGTAGGAAAGAGGGACATCTGAAATATGAGTGTCTTGCTTTAAAAGACCGTTTAAATGGTGTGTCAGCTCGAGGAAATCGTGGCAGTGGTCCTCAGCAGGCACCACGTGGTAGAGGTCGTGGTTCATCCCACAATCAGATTGATCGTCATCAGAATCAATCGAATGCAAATAATTATTTTGACCAGCGAAATGCGGGATCAGTTCGGTCTGCACAATATAATGTTGATGATTATTATATAGACCACGAGACTGTTGTAAATGACCACTACTAGGACAGCCTAAGACAAAGAGAGGGAGTAGTGTCAGTTCCGGTCGATCAGAGTGGGCCTTACGTTGCAGTGACTACATCGGGTGTAGTTGAGCCTTTTCTGTTAGACACTGGTGCGACGAAAAGTTCCATCATGCATTCAAAACTCCCTGGCGCACCTTTGTCTGGCTTAACGAATGTTTCCGTTGGATTCTCTGGCGCCCCTGTTAGTAACCCAGTCTCTAACCCTTTGCCTCTTATGATTGGACCACGTGAGCTAACGGCTCCACTGATTCTATCTACAGGCTGTGGTGAAAATCTTTTGGGCTTGGATTTGTTGAAACGATTATATGCAACATTGTATTGTTCCCCTGAAGGAGTGGAACTTACATTGGGGAGGAGAGTGATCTCTCCCATGTATTTATCGGTTGATAAATTCCCACCGGAATTGAATTCCCTCCCAGCGTCCTTATGGGCCACAGGTCCCAATGATGTGGGTCTGTTAGACATTCCACCCTATGTGATCCAATTAAAACCAAATGCGCGATTACCGCGGTTACCTCAATATCGTATTTCTCTTGAAGGCGAACGAGCACTGTTAGGAATCATTCATGATCTCATTGGAAAGGGTGTTGTTGAAGAAACTCGTGGAAACGTGTGCAATAGCCCTGTATTGCCAATTTTGAAACGAACTGACCCAACTAAACCTCCTGTGTATCGTTTTGTTATAGATTTGAGAGAGGTAAACAAAATAGTGGTTCCGCAATTTCCTGTGGTTCCCGACATTACGGCTTTACTAACAATGATTCCGGCATCTGCCTCCTGGTTCACAGTGATCGATTTAAAGAATGCTTTCTTTAGTATTCCAATCGCAGAAGAAAGCAGAGACCTGTTCGGATTCTCATTAGGAGGTCGCAGTTTTAGGCTAAAACGCGCTCCACAGGGTTACTGTGAGAGCCCATCAATCTACAGCCAAGCGCTTAAAGGTCAGCTTGATGCCTTTGCATTGCCTAAAGGTGCAGCTTTGATTCAATACGTAGACGATCTTTTAGTGGCAGCTGATACAGAAGCTATTTGCAAAACGGCTACAGTATCATTATTGCACTATTTACATGACTTGCACCACAAGGTATCACCTTCGAAGCTACAGTATTGTTGCCAAGAAGTTACCTATTTAGGTCACTTATTGTCAAAAGAAGGGAGAAGGTTGACCCCAGAGAGAATTGCAGTGATTTCCCGAATGACTGTGCCGAAAACCCAGAGAGATGTTCGTGCCTTTTTAGGTATTACGTCTTACTGCAGACAATGGATTCCAAATTTTTCATTGTTGGCAAAACCATTGATAGCCCTTACGTGCAAGGATGTTTCATCTCCAGTACCTTGGTCTGAAGAATGTCAGAAAAGTTTTTCTGAATTGCGTGATGCGTTGTGTTCGGCTCCTGTGTTGGGTACTCCTGATTACAGTAAGCCGTTTACACTATACGTTCACGAGAGGGATGGTTGCGCGTTGAGTGTTTTGACACAATCTTTTGGTGGTAAGCAACGCCCATGTGCATACTTTTCTTCGACTTTAGACCCAGTAGCAAGAGCCTTGCCAAGTTGCTTAAGGGCAACAGCGGCAGCTGCGGCGTCCATTCGACAGTCTGCAGGTCTAGTCATGGGTAATATGCTCACGGTAATGGTTCCGCATGCAGTCGACACTCTATTAAACCGAACAAAAACTCAACATCTGACGAGCGCAAGATTGTCTGGGTATGAGTTGACGTTGTTGGCCAGTCATATACGGATAAAACGATGTAATGTGTTGAGTCCAGCAACATTGCTGCCGATCGACACAGAATCAAGCAGTGAAGCAGTACATGACTGCTACCTCAGAACTGAGGAAGAAACCAAGGGTCGCATTGACCTAAAAGATACTCCATTGATAGATCCTGATGGTACTCTGTATGTGGATGGTTCTTGTTTCAAATTACCGAATGGTGATGTGACAACTGCGTATGCTATAGTTACATTGAAAACGATTGTGGAGAGCGCAAGGTTGAGTCAAAATTCAGCTCAGGCTGCTGAGCTCATTGCCTTGACGAGAGCATGTGTATTGTCTAAAGATAAGCGAGTGAATGTGTTTACAGATAGCCAGTATGCATTTGGTGTGGCACATAGTTTTGGACGACTGTGGAGAGAGAGAGGATTCCTTACGTCACATGGTAAGAAGATTCAGCATGGCCAGCTTGTGAATGATCTTCTGGATGCACTTACGTTGCCTAAGCAAGTGGCGATTGTTAAGTGTAGTGCGCATTGTAAAGTGACGGATGATGTTGGTCGTGGTAACGCGTTTGCGGATGAGACTGCTAAAGAAACTGCCCGGAACCTTAGCACTCGAATGTATGTGACGAGTTCGGTAAGGTGGCCTACAGAATCAAGTATGTGTGAAAACACTGTTGAGAGTGTGAAATCCATTCAGAATGAGGCTACCGAGACTGAAAAGACGAAGTGGAAAGAAAGTACGGGAAAGTTGGATACGAATGGTTGTTGGATTGACTTGTCGGAACAGAAAAGATGGATGTTGCCTGATGCGTATGTGCTGGCTGTTGTGACTATGGCACACGGGTTAGCACATATTAGCGCGAAAGGTATCTGTAAATTGCTGTTTCCTGTGTGGAAGAATGATGGTATTACGAAATGTGCTGAACGTTTGGTTAAGAATTGCATGGTATGTTTGATGCATAATCCTGGTAAGGGCACTCCCACTCCACCTGGCCATTTTGCTCCTCCTGCATACCCTTTCGAAGTTATCCAGTTGGACTTTATTCACATGGAAAGATGTAATAACTTGAAGTATGTATTGGTTGTGGTGTGCGCATTCTCCCGATGGATTGAGGCCTACCCCCTTAAGGATAATACGGCTTTGTCCACGGCAAAAATTTTACTCAAAGAATATTTTTCCCGTTACGGAATGCCTCGGGTTGTGTGGTCAGACAACGGAAGTGAGTTTGTTGGGAGTGTGATGAAGAGTGTGTGTCGCGGATTGGGGATTGTCCAAAAATTTCATAGTGCAAACCATCCACAATCAGCAGGATTGGTGGAAGGGTACAATGGCACCCTTAAACTAAAATTAGCAAAGATTCAGGCTACGACAGGTCTTTCGTGGCCTGACGCTTTACCCTTAGCATTACTGTCAACAAGGGCAACTGTACACTCCCGAGTAGGGCTCAGTCCCTATGAAATAGTGTTCGGTCGTCCTGCCAATGTTTGGGGGGTCCCTAGACCAGGTGTCTTTTGTGAACTTGAGTATCCAATGTTAATCGATTATC
The DNA here is from genome assembly GCF_964261635.1 of Lissotriton helveticus. Classification (NCBI taxonomy): domain Eukaryota; kingdom Metazoa; phylum Chordata; class Amphibia; order Caudata; family Salamandridae; genus Lissotriton; species Lissotriton helveticus. Next base: position 858,336,027 of record NC_136065.1, read on the forward strand.
TTCATGACTTGACTGCTAAACTGAGGTTAATTCACCAACAGGTTCACGAAGCATTGCCAACACAGACGGAGGGTCCAGGCCACCAACTCCAACCCGGAGATTGGGTGGTGACGCGCAACTTTTCACGCAAGAACAATTTGGACCCTAGATTCACTGGACCCTACCAAGTCCTCCTTGCCACGAGAACTGCAGTTCGTCTTGAGGGGCGCAGAAATTGGGTGCATGCCACCCACACCAAGAAAGTCCCCATTCCGTTGCCAGCAGACTCGTGGGTGAGGAAAGGCATTGCATCAACTGAAACCGAAGGATTGCCAGCGTTTGTACCTTTCAGCGACGCACAACCTGTCGGAGAATCCCCAGTGCAGCAAAAAGGCAATACTGAACATTTGTCAATAGAAAACTCAAGACCAGAGCATTCAGCTGATCAACAGGGCGTTGTCCCTTCTACAGATCTTTTGTTTAATGAACAGACACGTTCTGGGAAAACTCGTTATTTTCTGCGATCAAGCACCAGAGACTAATAAAAAATCCGTTCTGTCCCTTGATAAGTGCATTATCCCGTTTTCCCTGAACACTGTAAAAACACTCACGTTATTACAATTATTTTGTATATTTATTGAGCTCCGTTCTTTACACCTTTTTGTTTCCACAGCTGAGAGACATTGTTTTTGCGTATATATATATATATATATTGAAATAAAGACCGTAGGGCCGCGCGTGTACTTCCTCCTGGTTAGTAGGTCTTGACGCTAGGTTAAAGACCGTCGATTCCTGGGAACTCCTAGGAATTGACTATTGCTACACAGAACGAAGTACGTCAAGAAACGTTGCGGACGGTCATAGGGAATGGCATTTTCGAAGCTGATGGACTTGGAAAGAGCTCAAGCAAGAAGATTCAAGCTGCAGCAACTCAGTCGTACCAAATGTTTCATATTTCAAATATTCGTATTGTTTATGACTATTTCTGCATTTTTGATAGGTGCAGTGTATTACACAATGTTTCACTTCTTGTCTTCTATCACACCTACTCCTACCCCTGATTTTAACTTCATCTCCACTGTTTCTCCTCATTCTTTTCACATCCTACCTGAACACGAGCAGGCTAGACGTGCAGAATTCCGCAATAATTCCTTTATTCAACTCCTTCATCAGCATCAGTTAGTGGTTAACACTACTAATTGTTGGGTATGTGGGTTGATGCCCCATACTACGGATAAGGGAATTCCATATCTGGTGTTACCGTATAGCTCCCAAGGGTCTGCTCGAGCATTTCAAACAATGTTCCGAAGCGCACTGGGTTTCCACCCCATTCGAGAACCACGTTCCCCTTACTCTGGTCCTACTTCGTACCAAAAAACTTTATCGATAGCAATAGAGGATTTAGATAGCGATATCTATGATCTTTCACTTATCCCTGAAGAAGAGGTACAAGCCTATAGGGTCCTAAGTAGAGGCGAATATAGTGTGTTCACTAATGAAAAACAGCTTAAAAGCTCGCCTCCGATATGGGTCGTACCCCACATTGGTAATTTTTGCCTAATAGGTCGCGGCCGTAGATCGAAAGCCCGACTTGGAGAGAGTGCTTGCACTGAAAATTACATTCTGCCAATGGTCTCCTCCCCTGTGTTCCTGGCTGCCAAGGGTACCTACTTTATTTGTCATGATCGTGCATATGCATGGTTACCCTCTGACTTTATAGGTGCATGCTTTATTGCCAACTTGTTGCCTCCTACGTTCACTGTAGATGCAGATTATCACAAGACTAGAGTTGTGAGAGGCGTAATTAGCGAAGAGGATACTGCCGGTCAAGAGGCAGGAGACTTTTTCAAGGGTTTCCTCCCGTTTTGGGGACCTATGGTTAATAGTAGGAATCTGAGACAGTTGACTCGAGTGGTAGAATCGACAGCTAATATTACTGCCAGTGCCCTTGGTAATATCACCACAGAACTTCAGGCGGACAGACTTATGACGTTACAAAACCGTATGGTTTTAGATGTAATCTTGGCAGACCGAGGTGGAGTTTGTAAGGTGATCCATTCATCTTGCTGTATTTTTATTCCTGATAACGCTCCGACTGTCTATCAAGCCATCTCGAGGTTGCATAAGATCTCCGAATCCATACACGTGGATGTAGGGGATTGGACGCTACTTGGTTGGTTTTGGGGCCTGATGTCGACTTGGGGTTGGAAAATTCTGACGATCATTGGAGTCGTTGTAGTGTTCCTGTTCACGTGTTGCCTTTGTGTACAGTGCGGTCCTGCCTTATGTGGCCTCTGTGCTACAACGTGTATGAGACAGCCACCTGTTACCAAAGGGTCTCGATTGGACAGAGCTATGCTGCAACAACATCTCGAGGGTCTGATGAATATCGAATATGATTCCGACTAGTGCTTGCCTACATGAGGGCAAAAGGAGCGTCTGAGGTTCCGTGACAATTTTTAGGTGGTGTTTTCGACTCGCACGAATATGGTCGAGTCTGGTATCTAAGAACCGTAAATGACGAGTCTAGTAGTTGTGCGCAGTTTCGCTGTGCTAACTTGTACCGTTCATTTGATATGTGAGTTTTCCATTTGTACCCACGGGTTCCATCTTAGATACGGCATCCATTTTTGTCTCTTGCCCTCAAGTAGGCAGCGAACGGACACTGTCCGCTTCGTGACCCTGGGACTCCCACGATATTTGCGGAAGACGCATGTTCTTTGTAAGTTTCTTTATGATGAGGGGGATGATACTGTAAGGCAGATGGCCCCGCTCGAGGCTCATCTTGCCATGCCAGTTTATTGTCTCAGCCGTGCATCTCATTAGGCACGTCCCTTTGATGCCTGTATCTCGTGTTTCCCGATACCTCCCCTTTTACACCCTTTTCGACTCGCCCACTGTTTCCATCTTCCTCTCCACCTGTTTTAGTTCCTATTTCGATCTGTTTTACTGCCGGTTGGAATTTGCTAATGTTGGGAAGATGGGTTTTTACAGTTGGGAACCACCAAATGTTTCCGCACTCATGTTCCGGACCTTATGTGCTTCAAAGTGACCAAAGCGACCCCTCTGAGGAATAATTATGGGAACCGGTTGTAAACTTTGTGTATCATGATGTCCTATGAGGAAAATCTGTATAAAAGGAGCGATCCACAGAACCAATTTGAAGCAGTCTCCCCAAGTTGCACGTGTTGTACTTGTCGTGACTTCTGTTTCCCTGCAGTAATAAACCTTGAATCTTTGACGTCGAAGGAAGTGTCCCGTGTCTCTGTAGTTTGTGCGCCGAAACAGGTATCCCATGAAGGTTATAGGTGTTGTTCCCTGGCACCGCTGGTACTGATAAAAGTCCAGTCCTTCACTTAGGGATGTGGTCCCCTGTGTTTGGACTGACCACTATTTGGTGACCTGTGAGGTAAATATTAATGACCACTTAAAGCACCTACCCCGGGGTACCAGAACAACCCGTAAATGGACCGAGGTTAACTTAACAACCCTGACCTTGGTGTTCCCGAAAGTGGCTTGTCTGCCGAATACAGATAAAAGCCTGGATCTAGAATATGCGGACCTAACCCGGAGCCTGGGGGAAGCTATCGATCAGATAGCGCCGAAAAGAACTCAGCCAATAAAAGGACCTGGTAAAGAGGCTCCTTGGTTTACCCCACTGTTAAGGGAACATAAAAGAAAACTCCGAGCTCGGGAGAGAACTTGTAGGAAAACTAAGCAGGACACAGCGAGGAACCACTATAAAGGCTCTCTCCATCTGTATAAAAAACTTATTACACAAGCTAAGGTGGAGTACTATGAGTCTCGCCTAAAGAAGGCGGGGAATACCCAGAAGGAGACTTTCAAAATCCTGTCGGAGCTGAGTAAAAAATAGGAGAATGCTGAGTCTCCCATAAATTGTAACACCTTCCAGGGGTATTTCTTAGAAAAAGTAAAGACCATCATCCTGGAAATAAAGAGTAGTATGGTGAATAGTGCTACCGTACACTCTGATGCCCATAATCCTGTTCACTGCTCTATAGTACAGTTCCCTGAGCTGGATGAGTTGAGCCTAGAGCAGTTGATGGGTAAAACCAAATCTGGTTCCCCAGCGGACCCGTGTCCTCCGAGTGTCTTCCGTGTGGCACGTCCTCTATTGGAAGATCGGATCATCTCTCTCCTCAATAGGTCCCTAGAAATAGGGTATCTACCGGATGATTTCAAGGAGGCTCGAGTTAGGCCCTTGTTAAAGAAACCGGGCGCAGACCCGGCCGTTCTGAAGAACTACAGGCCGATCTCTCAGTTACCTTTCCTCGCAAAGATCTTAGAAAAACACGTGCTGAAGTCCCTGTCCCTGTACCTGGAATCCCATGGCTTACTACATGAGCGACAGGCGGGGTTTCGAGCGCACCATAGCACCGAGTTAGTGATGCTCTCGGTGCTAGATGAATTAAGAGGCATGGCTGACAGCAAGAAACCGAGCGCCCTGATTTTATTAGATCTGTCAGCGGCGTTCGATACTGTCAGCCATGACCTGCTCCTGGGAAGGCTGGAAGCCTTTGGGATCAGAGGCCAGGCCTTTAAATGGCTGCAATCCTTCTTTTTGGGAAGGACACAGAGGGTACAACTGGGGGATTCGATTTCAGAGGTGGGGCCCTTAGAGTGCGGGGTACCACAGGGCTCCGCACTGTCCCCACTTCTGTTCAATCTCTACCTATAACCTCTGATTGCATCCGATATGGGCTGCAGAGTCTTTAATTATGCTGACGACACTCAGCTTGTGCTGAGTGTCGATAACACAGGGGCAGCACAAATCGAAGCCCAAAACATCTTGAGGTATACCGTAAGATGGATGACGGAAAACCTGTTAAAGATCAACCCGGATAAGACCGAGGTATTGGTAATTCCATCTACCACCTCACCGTGGAGTGATCTCTACTGGCCTGCTGAGCTTGGACTAGCCCCAAAGCCAAGTGTGAACGTAAAGAGCTTGGGGATTAAACTAGACTGTGATTTGTCAATGTGCAGCCTAATATCTTCCATTGTTGGTAGCTGCACGAATATCATCAGACAATTGAGAAAGTTAGCCCCCTTTCTCTCTCAATCTATGATGCGCTCAATTGTAGCAGCAACCGTCATCTCACGGATTGACTACGGGAATGCCCTTTATCTTGGCCTCCCAAAAATGCTGACTAACAGAGTCCAGGTCGTGATGAACGACGACGCACGATTGATCTTTGGCTTACCCAGAAGAACGAAGGCTTCCCCTCTACTAAAAAATCTTCATTGGCTCCCGGTTAAAGAGAGGGTTGAATTTAAGAGTCTATGTATAGCTCATAAAGCGATTTATGGCCATGCTCCTGCCTACATTAAAGACCGCCTGGAAGTATACAACCCAACGAGAACACTTAGATCATCGGATTCCCAGTTACTGGTTTGCCCCCGTTACAAATTAGTAACCAAGGGAGGGAGAGCCTTCTCCGTTTTGGCCCCACAGCTATGGAATAAGCTGCCTGAGGGGTTACGCAGGGAGGTGAATCTTTTGCGATTCAGGAAATCATTGAAAACACTGCTGTTTGGTAAAGTCCTGAGCGCAATGTAAACTGGTAGCTGTGTCTCTCTGAGGTGTTGAGCCAAGTTATTGTAATAACATCGATTTTCAAGCGCTTAGAGACCTGCAGGTGATTGGGCGCGTTACAAATCCAAATTAACAATAACAATAACAAAATCTTTATTACCATTGATCAATAGATCATCCTAGGGTACTTTAACTTTCACTTTGATAACCAACAGGACAGTGACTCAGTTAATTTTTTGGATCTTAGGTCAAACCTGGGTTAGGAGCAACTGGTTCAATCTCAGACCTATATAGAAGGTCGTACCCTGGACGGCATTTTCACTAATCATAAGAACCTGGTTATTGAGGCAGTCCAGCCCCTTAGCTGGGTTGACCATTGGCTGATTCAAAGTACTTCTGCTGCATCCTAGAATGGGTGAAAAGGGCCCTCCTCCCAGGCATATACGCTGTAGGCACATGAAGAAAATTACTGAGGGATCCTGGGAAACAGCTCTAGCAATGGTATTGAATGCTAGAAATAGCCCTTACCCTTAGACGGCAGAAGGTTTCCGTGAGTGGATTAATGCGGCCTTAGATATGGTTGCTCCATATAAAAACTGTGTCATCAAAAGAGTGAAACCCTTGGTCCCTTGGTTTGCAGCAGAGCCTGTGTCCCTTAGGCAGGAATGCCTTAGACAAGATCAAAAATATTGGTCCAACCCTTTCCCCAGGGAAAAAGAAATGCAGAAGGCTCTTCTTCAAAAATATAAACAAGCTATCTTCCAGGCCAAATCATGTTTTTTACAGAAAAGTTCAAGTCAGCGGACAATTCCTCCAGTATTCTGTTTAACATCATAAAGGTGATATCTGACCCACCAAGCCTACAGTTGGTAAGCTTCTCTCATGAATTATGTGACAAGGTTGCAGTCTTTTTCCAAGATAAAGTCCTTAAGATTGGCCAATATCTTGTCACCTGTTGAGGGGAGGCACTGGTCTCTGCTGACTCCACTCAGGATTTTTGGAGGAACTTTTCTCTTCCTTTCCTCAGATTACGTATCAACAAATGATGGAACTTTGTTGGGTCTAAAATCTGGTGCTCCATCGGACCCTTTCACACCTGCCACACACTTAAATTGGCACCTAGGCCAGTTGTTGAATTCGTGTGTGAGTTGTTTAATGACGTACTTCAATCCGGTAGCTATCCGGCCCTCTATAAAGAAGCCATTGTTTTACCACTTCTAAAACAAAACTAATGCTGACCCTCTGGACCTGAAGACATTTTTCACAATCTCTCTGTTCCCTGCCCCGGCCAAGATCTTGGAGAAATTTCTTAATAAAGAAATTATGAAATATGTTGAATCCCATGAGATCCTGGATCCCTCTCAGAATGGGTTTCATACAGGTCACAGCACTGAGTCGCCCCTTGTTGCGGTGAACAACTGTATTCGTGCACAGGTAGATCAGGGCGGGGCAGCAGTTCTGATCATGCTCGATCTGTCGCCGGCATTTGATACAGTGTCCCCAGTGCATAAGGTTCAGTGCCTGCGGCAAGTAGGTATGTCCGGGAAAGGCTTACAGATCTTACAGTCTTTTATGTCAAGTAGGGCCCATATTGTCAGCTGTGGGGGCTTTAGATTTAAGGCCTTTAGTCTTCCATGTGGGGTGCCACAGGGCTCATCTCTGAGCCCTACCCTTTTCAATCTTTGTGTGACTCCTTTGGCCAAGATGGTGCGGTCCTTTGGCTTTCACGTACGGTACTATCCTATGTGGACGATACGCAAATCATTGTCTCCCTCTCGAATGACCTGCAAAGGGTGGCGGAGAAGTTCAATCAGTGTATGTCCAGCATCATTTACTTAATGAAAGATAACTCACTAAAAATCAACGCAGTCAAGATGCAGGTGCTGGTGTTTGGCTCGCAGAATTCCATTTGGTCTATCTCCTGGTGCCCAGAGGTCTGTTGCCCCCTTATGGTCCCGGTTAGGACAACATAAAATCTGGGGATCATCTTTGATGATGGTCTGAGCTATGACACAGTACATGTGTTTATATTCTAAGGATCCTGAGAAAGGCTCTGACATTTATTCCATCTGATTTGCACCAGTTGATTGTTATCGCTTTGGTTACCGCTCGGCTGGATTATTGCAATGCTCTGTACCTGAACATCAACGGGGTCTCACTCAATAAGCTCCATGTGGTACAGAATGCTGCGGCTCGACCCATTTTGAAGATCCCCAAATGTCTGTCAGCCAGGAAGAGGATTTGTTCCCTCCATTGGCTTACCATCAGGAAGCATATCAGCGTTAAGGCACTGAGCATGGTCTATAAAGCCGTGCATAGCAAGGGTGCGCCACATCTGAATTCTCTTTTTCAATGGTACACCCCAGGGAGGCTCCTGAGATCCGCATCATGGAAAAAACTGGTGATCTCTCGATTTCAGAAGACAAGATGGGTTGGCCGCTCCTTTGCGGCAGCCAAGTTATGGGATTCCTTACCCACTTTTATTTCCAACGCGGATTCTTACCTGGCTTTTAAAAAACATCTCAAAACTTGGCTTTTTTCATCTTAGGCTGCAGCCTTGAGCCTCCTCTATATCTACCTTAGCGCCTTGACACCTACGGGTATTAGCACCCTATACAAGTCGTATAGTATCCTATTCTATGTTAGAATTAAGAAAATGGGCAGCAAAATCACCAAACCCCAAAATGGAGAAAGGCCTTTGAGGTGATTTTTATGAGGATGCAGGGGTTATGGAAACAGATTTCTAAGTACTGTTGATAGAAAAATAAGTTGTAATGTAGTGAACCACAGCTGAAAACCTTTCTCTTCATCTAATGATCTGCCGATCTCTACCCCAGGTTGGTTTGCACCGAGACACTCTCTGACTAGCTGCGCGCTGTATAAATGTAAATAACATAACATAACATGGCTAATGAAGCAGAACATATGACACAAGATGATAAAATTGAGATGATGGCTCAAACGCCTTAGAGATAGTTGATGGATGAGCGGAGTAATACAAGGAGAGTACATGAATTTGATGTAGAAAATGTAAGGCAGAACTGAGAGTGAAGCAAGCAAGGGTTGTGTTGAGTGAACTCTGATAGAGCATGTGGCCATGCAAGACCTGGCACCAGTGAGAAGAAGCAATAGGTATCTGAGTACGCCTTATACATTTAGAGATTGTATTCTTTAAGTCATTCATCTCATTTGGAGAGGGTGTTGTATAGACATTGTGAATGTTGTAGGATAGAGCTAGAACTCAGCAGAATGTACTTACCAAAGGTTGTATAGTATCATCCTTAGGAAGTTTGGTTATGCAGAGGCTCCTGCACTGTGTCCGGCTTCCTATAAGAACAGATTGTTTATTATACCCTGCTTAGAGTCTATATTTCATAGAAAGGCGGTTAAAGCGTGGTGGGGGAAGAGAAGGTGCAAGTAGTATTATGACTGGTAAAAATGTGTATGGAGTAAGGAGTTGGGTGTTAGTGATAATGCTAAAATTAAAGTAAATGGCATAGTGAAATAGATGAGAAGCAAAACTTAAATATACCAAAAAGAGACTTATGAAGAGTGCAACTCAGTGAAGATGGAGGGTGGCAGAGTTTATCATCTTCATAGGCCTCCCTGGGCGATACAATGGGCTATTTCTTCTCATTATCTACATCTCTCTCTTTCCTGATCTATTTAAGTGCTTTGCATAACACGGCGCATTGCGGCAACCAATGTTCTTTCACAAACCTGGCCTTCAGGAAACAATTTGAGAGGAAAACGTGGATCCATCAGCAATTAACATTGCAATAATGCCAACGTGAGCTGAAGAAAGACATTTTCTATATTTTTTATATTATTGATTGACACCTTTAGTGTGTATATTCTACAAACTAGTGTACTACATAGTATACTGTGGTACATCCCATTATGTAGTGCTGAGGCCAAACCGCTTCAGGTCTTTGCTATTGACCCAATTCAATTCAATGAAGCTTTACTCGGTGTGTACAAACAACCATTAAAGCAATTACAATAATAAAAATACATTACAATAAAAGAAAGAATCATATTAAAAAGAATTTGCTGCCTGATTACATAAAAACAAATTCGTATCAGTTGTGGCATGTTATCTTTTAAAAATTAATGCTTTTCCGTATAGTTATTGCTTTTAAAATGAACAAAGCGACATTAAAACAGACCCCAATATCATTAAAATCAGCCAAAGGTTTCATAACAGCTTCATATCTTTTCACGTTCTGTTTTAAATAATGACGCCTAAAATTAGAATAAAAATCACAAAAGAGCATGATGTGAATTGTGCTTTGCTTGGACTGCCCATCACAGGGGCAGGGCGTCAGATCTAGGGGACATGATTTAATTGTAGGAAAAGCAACTAAGGGCCAGATGTAGGTAGCTAAATACCGGTCTATAACGGCCGAAAATCTGTGATTTTCGACATTACCGACCGGTATTTAGCCCTTTCTAATGTTGGAGGCTGGAAATAGGGATTCTATAATTTACCGATTCCTTATTTTAAGTATTCGGTAAAATACTGATTCCTTATTTTAAAGAATCAGTAAATTACTGAATCCTTATTACCTATGTAGGTAGCCCTCAAGTGAGTGCATCTTTGCTTTAAGGATTCGTTATTTACCGCCAACTACAAGTTGGTGGTAAATACTGAATACCTTTAAAATAGCAATATTTTGCTTTTTTCAAGGTGCCATGTGGCAGACATACATTCCCTTAGGGCATGTATGTGCGCCACATGTGCACACATGCACGATTCAGGGGTGCAACAGGGGATCAATGTGACACCCTGCCACCCTTGAATATATTCCCCCTATTACCGATTCGGTAAATAGAGAATCGGTAATAGTGAATGGCTTCCCATTCATTCTTATGGGCCTCCAGACCAATAGGAATGAATGGGATGGTATTTCTTATTACCGAATAGGTATTACCGAATCGATAATAAGAAATATTACCGAATCTGTAAGTTTTACCGATTTATTACCTACATCATATTCACCGATTCCTAAATACCGAATCGGTAAAATTCGGTATTTAGGAATCGGTAAAATGAGATTACCTACATCTAGCCCTAAATGATGAACAATTCCAAGTCTAAGTCTGGTTAATACAAAATGACGTGATGGGTTTGAAAACACTTCTCAGCCTGGATTGTTTGATAAAATATAAAAGTTGATTTTCCCCCTGCCAATCTCATATGAGATTCCATTTTGTGATTCATAAAATTATCCTCAATTGACAATTTGGTTAGAACAGTCACCTGTGCGGGATTAGACTGAATTGACAGATTGAACAACTTGCTAATGTGTTACTTATATATCTAAGCCAGGGGATACACATTGCCTTGTCCAAGGACAGACAATCCATAATAATTGACTTTGTGAAGTTGGTCTTTTCTTTGGCCTAGATAGACCTGAGAACAGCAGAGGACGCAGTGAAATCAAATCTGCTAGACACTGTAACCCTAACTCCTGGTGTATTATCTTGGTGGAAGCTGAGGTGGGTAGACTTAAAAGACCCTTTAAAAAGTAATTTTCTTTGATCTGCAATACTTGCTGCAAAAATAGCCTCACACAGTTCTGCAATATAAAGAGCTAACATATCTCTGATTGGTCGATTGCCCAATTTTGCCGGAAACCTAAAGATCCCATGTGTGCTTCTGCTCATCTTGGATTGGGCATTAGCAATTTCGTGTGACCATGTCCCACTTCCTAAAAGGGTTACTCCCTGGTAGCAAAACGTGTCAACAGTAACCACTGGAATATTATCAATATAAAAAGCTTTGCATTTCTTTGATTTAGGCCCGCATATCATGGCATATGTCTTGGATTTATTGACTACCAATTTCCTTGTGGAGATGAAATCCCCAAAGCTGTTAATTCATCACTGTAGGCCCACTGGGGTCCTGGATAATAATACAGCATCATCTACCTAAAGTAGCACCGGGGTGGGGCTCCCAGAGATTTGTGGGGCATCTCCTCGGGCTACTTGTAGAACCTTCTCCACCTCATTGATAAACAATGAGAAGAGTAACGGGGTAAGGACGCAACCCTGATGTATACCTCATTTCACATCAAAATTCAGTGTGCATTCGCCCCCAGGTCCAAATTGCAATTTACTTGACAGGATCTCATAGAGCCTTGCAAGAAGGCATATAATTGGTTTTGGTGCACCAAGGGTGAGTAGGTTCAGCCAGGGAATAGAGTGGTCTACAAGATCGAAAGTGCTACTAATATCATAGGTACAGTCTCCTCCTTTGGCACAAGTGTATTTACCTATTAACAGATCCAGGTTTCTACATTGTTCTATTGTCCCCACCCCTTTTCTGAAATTAAACTGCACCGGGTAAAGTATCGCATTTTCATTTGCCCATTCTTCTAATCTCATTAGTAGGACTTTACTCATCACTTTTGCAGAAGAGACTAGGAGTGATATTGGATGGTCATTTTTTGGTTCTGATTTTTACCTTTTTTATAAATAGGCATAATAACTGACTTCCCATACGAAGGAGGGATCCGCTTTATCACTGCTGTGTTAAATACCCTGGTTAAAATTGGTCCCCACAAATCAACAACAGCTTTAAAAATGTCTACCGGGACCCCGTCTGGACCAGGAGCTTTCCCCCCCTCTGCTTCCCTTCAGACCCAGCTGTACCTCTTCAGTCGAGATGTTTAACATTAAGGGGGGCCAGTCACTTTGTGTCTTCCTCTGTGTACTCCCCTCTTCCTCATCAAATGGATTTAAAATGTTTGTAAAATGGGCTACCCAAGCTTCACAGGTAACATGAGATAACAACTCAGGGAAAGAGTCACTCTTTAAAAAGAATGAGTTAACACTTTTCCTGAACAGTTTATTGTCAGTTGTGCCTGCAGCCACAGACTGCCCATGCTGCCTCTTGTGGCTGCTTTTTCCTGGCACAAAGGGCTTTTTTATAATTCAACCGGAGGGTCTTAATCAAAACATTACCTCTAGGTTGGCAGTGCAGGGCCTGTTTCAATTGGTTGGAAGCTGAGGTACATGTATAATCAAACCAACCTCTGCATTGCCCGTGTCTTGGCTGATAAGGGTGGGTCATTACTCCATAGATTACATCGTTTATCTTGGTAAAACTAGTTAACAATTGAGTAGCGCTAACATCATCATTTAGAAAAAAATATCTTAACTACACTTTAAAACAACTTTTAGTAAACATTTAAGGAGATCAACTCCCTCCCATTTGATAGATACCCCATTAGGTCTTATAGGGGTGATGTTAGTAGTGGTACTCGGAGTAGCTACAACCTTCCTGCCCCAAAAGAGGACTTTCAATATAATACAATTATGGTCACTCAACGCTGGCTGAGATGCCCTCGGTGTTAAACACTGATTGCTAACATTGGTTGATATCAGCACATGGTCAATAATAGATGAAGCATTCCTGCCTATGAAGGTCGGTATCTGGTCTTCATTATTATTACGGCACACTGTAACAACTATAGTCATACTTAGTAATCATTAGGTTTAGGGCTCCACCATAATCATTATGTGGAAAATGTGTGTAGCCCTTCCCATCATGGTTGGTTATCCCACATGCCCGAGTAGCAGACAAGCGGCAGGTGTGAATATTAAAATCCTCAGTCCAAAGAAGCGCAATGCTGTTGTTAATTGCACTTAATAGAGTGTCTAACCCACTATCCAGATCCAAAACTACTTTGCTATGGGTTGAGTCAAACACTTTATTACAAAAATTGACCAAAACCAGATCCCTTACTCCTTCGAAGGTTAACCACATTATTTGTGAGTGCGACCCGGTTGTGACAACTCTCTTGACATTTACCGGAATCTTGTTTGATATAAGAATCATAAGTCCCCCTTTGGCCCTACAAGCAGGGCATGGTACCACCTGGAGCCAATAGGAAGAGAAACCCTCAAAATAAATAGGGGCTATACACCATGTTTACTGTAAACAAATTACATCAAGTACATTAATAAAATCAGACCATCCTAGGGAACCCAGTTTACTTGCTAGGCCACCAATATTCCATGTTGCAATTTTATAACCATTTTCCATTACATAGCCAGAATTACTAGTAGAAGACATGTTGTGTTGATCCTCACATTGGCGAATATTAGCCACAATGGTATTCTCCTCATACGACTGAACAGTACTTTGGTAGTTAAGGCGATAACATCTATATTGGTCCCATCAGGGTCACCTTTCCTATCCCTTGGTGTTATAGCCTTAATCATTGGAATGTGACCTGATTCTTGTCAATCATTTTCCCGCAAGGAGCTCAAAGCTTAAAACCTGTTAGATACGGACAAAGGTAAACAGAGTTGATTTTCTGTGTTTGGGGCCATAGATGTACTACAAATCCCACCCTCTAGATGCTGTATAGACCTTAAGTGCCTATAGAGGAAACCAAGGGGCTGAAGTGACACATGCTAATCCAGCTGAAAAGGGGAGGTTGCCCTCACTAGAGTGTCTCTCGCCCAGTTCGGATCGCTGAAGTTAATAAAAATCCAATCCGCCTTAAAGTTCTTCCACAAGGGGCCAACCCAGCTTACTCTCCATGTGAATGGAATTTGATCAGCTCCTTTCCCTGGGTATTGGCAGTTCATGTGAAGCCAGTGTACTACGCTATTCTTCAGAGAATCTTGTATTTCTACTTGATCAGGTTAAGGGGGGGGGGGTGCATTGACTAAAACTGTCACATATTGGCAGCATTCCGGAGGCTGATAAATCAAAACAGGGGCTCTTCCGCTTTGAACACCATTATTCCCCGATAAATTATGCGTTGAGGGGTGTAACTCGGAACCTGACATATGCCTTTGTTTTAGGTGGCCTTTATTCCCTGGGATCTGCTGTGTGGTGGACCTCATTGCGCCCAAGGAATCAGGTACAATCTCGTAACCCTGTGATTGGACCCTGCAGCAGTGGAACCCCTGTAACTCCTCTCTATTTGGCATTTGCTTGCCTCAGTCTTGGATACCACATCGGGGGTGCTATAACAGATGGCAATAACATGGCCATTTCATCCCTCTTCATAGTGTCACTAGTGGAGTTTCGGCAGGTAGAACAAGTTTTTCTCAAATTGGAGTTAGCAGATCTTCCATTTTAGTTACTATTGTGGCTGCTTTTAGGCCCAGTTGTGTCTTCACTGGCTTATTTTGATCATCAGAAACCTCATTAGCAGCCTCAGGGGGCCTCGAGTTAGACATTTTCTGGCCTTTCCAGCCACCACCTGTTGTTTGAGCTTTCTTACACCTTTATTTCCTCTTTGGTGTAAGGGGGCCAGCAAATATAATGGAAAATCCTCTAGTGTGTCAGGCCCTGGGTTTGAGATAGTTTGAAAAAACAGACCTTCGAAAACCCTAGAACTAGGAACCCACTCTAATTGCACTATTCCTGTCAGGGGTAGGCCATAATCGACACTAGGTGTCCCTCCCAACTCCACTCCTAGCCCTAATGAGAGGCGACCTTCCGTCCTATCAATTTCTTCAGAAATAGCACTCACCGCTTGCACTTAAAACGAGTCAATTGTTGTGCGTGAAGTAGCTGCTACAGGGGGCAACATCCTTACGCTTGCCCACATTGAACTGACAGGCATACTAAACTCGTGAACGTAATATAAAATGTTCTACTGCAAAATCATGTAATCAATTATTCGAACGATCCTCTAAAGGTCAATCAGGAGGTACATAATTCAGGCGAGTACAGTCATATCAGCCAAACATACGTAGTTCTTAAGAACAGTCAACGTGAAGTTCGCCTCCATTTTCGGAATATAAAACAATGTTCAACCATTATTCTAAAGCGAAATAGAACAAAACACAGGTGTTTTTCCCGTGGTCAGTTGTTCAGGGGGTGGCCCAGCCCAGCCTCTTCCGGACGATGACAGGCGCAGGGCGGGTCCAGCCTTGGTCTAGGCTTTACCCGGCCTGGCCTGGGCGCGGCCCGCACCACGGGAAAAGCAGTGCGCTTAAATGCGCAAGAAGGCAGATGGTCGCTCCTCCTTGTGGGACGAGTCCCCTCAGCACCAGGCAAGCATCACCAGGCAAGCAAGCTATTGACCTAGAAATGTGGCGGCACGAAACTGAGGAATTAGGATTTTTTTCATGAGAAGTTTATGCTCTTTTCAGTTGGACACCATAAAATTAGCAAGGATTTGCATTAGAATATTTTGTTTTATCACGTAAGAGGTTTTGAAGATTCCCCATTACATTGGATACTAGAATTATTGAGACATTATTTTATTGCACCAAGTTCCACATCCAAGGAGTGTGTCTGCTTTTTCCTGCTTTCTTACATCAGCTTTTAGTGGAGCAACCACTAAGGGTTGTTTATTTATTTATTTATTTTTGTGTTTTATAGACCGCGAACTTGACCCGTTAGGGTATCAGAGCGCTTTACATATTCAAGGAGTTGTACAAAAGGCATGGAATCACGGGAGTACAAGGGGGATGCAAGGCACACAAGGTACAGTTAGCATTACAGTAGTAGAGGACAACGGGAGGGAAGGAAGGATACAAAGTATAGTTAACATTATAGTTGCTAAAGATAGACCCCGGGTTTCTTGGTGGGGTGAAAGGTCGATGGATGGAGGCAATAGTTTCTGTTGGGGTTATGGGACAGGGTTTAGATGAGGAATTTACTCATGAGGAAGGATTTGGCCTCCTTTTTGAAGCGTGCAACAGAGGGGATTCTTCTGATGGCGGGTGGGAGGGAGTTCTATATTCTTGGCGCAGCCCCAGCAAACGCCCGATTATAAGTTGTTTTTTTCTGAAAACGTGCGGGCTGGAGTAGGAGGTCTCTAGAGGACCGTGAGTTTCTGATTCCTCCAGATAACACAAGTTTCTGTGCCAGATGTGCAGGGGAGTTTGAGTATAAGGCCTTTTGCGTGATGCATGCCAGCTTAAGTTGTATTCTGAGAGGAAGCCAGTTCAGCATTTTCAGGTGTGGAGAAATGTGACCAAATTTCCTTGTGCCAGTGAGTAGTCTGGCAGCCGCATTGAGGCAGGCTTTTAAGGGTGCTAGAGAGATCTTGGGTAAGCCAGGGAGGGTGGAGCAGCCATATTCCAGTCTAGAAATGACTAGTGCTTGGACTGCCATTTTTAGGTCGGGAGCGTCCAGGAAGGGTTTCAGTTTCCATAGGTAGCTCAGGTGGAATCTGGCAGATTTGGCCATGGAGCTGATGTGGTCTTGCATGTTCAAGTTGCAGTCCAAGGTTATTCCCAGCGATTTGGCCGAGTTCACAATGGTCGGTGGACAGTTTAAGGCTGTGATGGCCTTAATCCAAGTCTGGGTTTCGGAGTTAGTATTAGGAGGGGAAATTAGAAGAAATTCCATTTTCTTTGCGTTGAGTTTGAGTTGATTGGAGGCGAGCCATTGGACGGCCTGCTTCAGGGCCTCATTCAGGTAGAGAACCTCCTTGAGAGATGAGATTTTGATGTCTATCTGAGTGTCATCAGCGTACATATGGTAGGAGATATTTGCGGTGTGGAGGACTTCGGCAAGTGGTTCTAGATAAAGGTTGAAGAGGGTGGGGGGCAGCGTTGAGCTTTGAGGGACTCCAACCGTGACCAAAGAGGAAGCGGAAAGGATGCCGTTGATTAGGAATCTCTGAGATCGGTTTTGGAGGAAGGATCTAAACCATTCGAGGGCGGTGTCATCAAGTCCCATCTTGAGTTTTAGACCTTCGAGAATTTTCCCATTGTTGACCGTGTCGAAGGCCGAGGATACATCTAGGAGGATTAGGAGACAGGTTTTGCCTTGGTCAAGGGCTTGGAGGGCATCATCGACGATGTGGAGCATGGTGGTTTCAGTGCTGTGTCCCGGTCTGAATCCAGATTGGAAGTCATCGAGTAGGCTGAAGTTGTTGATGTGACGACTAAGCTGCAGTTGCACACATTTCTCCAGCACTTTAGCTATAAAGAGGGATGTTGGAAATAGGTCTGAAATTGTCAGGTGATGCTAGATCCAGAGACAGCTTTTTCAGAATGGGGAGGACTTGGCCCCCTTTCAGGGAGTCAGGAATCAATTCCTGCTAGAGGGAGGCATTAATTATCGTAGTCCAACTAGGAATAATGGATTGGGCGATGGTAGCTAGGCAATTAGAGGGGAGCGGGTCGTTGAAGTGGTTGTTCGGCTTTAAGGTAGATAGGATTTTAGAGTCAGAGTCTTCATCGTAGAGTGTGAAGTTGGTCAGTGTGCTTGGTTCTTGGGTGAAGCCTGATGGGGCGGCGTGGGTGGAGGAGGCAGGTCGGGGGGGGGTAGAGAGAGTGGGGCAGAACTAAGTTCTTTACCAAAGGTTTTAATTTTGTCCGCAAAAAACGAGGAGAATTCCTCGGATGAAATTAGAGGCTTGGGGTTTTCTTTTGATGTTTTGGCCAATTTGTTGCATTGTGTTTGACCAGTTCAAAGAGTTTGCTGGGCCTGTTCTGAGCGTTCTCCAGTTCCGATCTGAAGAATTATTTTTTTGACACAAACCTGATAGTGGCTGGGTAAACCTTGCGCAACAACAACTGCTGTAATATTCTCCTAATAAAGCGGCTCAAGGGAACAGGGGGAAACGGCCACCAGCGCCCCCAAAAAAGAGAACTCCTCTGGGACCAGGGAGTTCAATAGCAAAGATAAATTGTCCCCGAGCACATAGTTACAAATTCTTAAATTGTCCCAAGAGAAAAGATAACCACAATCAAAAATTGTTCTTTCAAAGTTCATCAAATCAAATTCCTTTAATTTTCATTTCTTTTCTCTTCATATATCAACAAAATTCTTCATAATCTCCTTCAAATTGATATAGGAATGTAGCCAATACATCAAAGGACCAATGCCAACACGTGTTTCGTCAGAGGGTACAATTACCCAAATGACTTCTTCAGGGCTACAACAAAATAAGAAATACATAATATATACAATTCTCATTATATGTAAAACCAAACCATCACCAGTGAATATACACTCCACCCGAAACAAAAAGGTGAAGTGTGACAGGATATACTGTATGCAGAATTTGAGAATGTCACAAGAGGATTAACAAAAAAACGAATTAAATTCATCACTAAATGGAGAACAAACCTACGCAGTTTATAAGTATCCAGAGAAAAAACACAATCCAAATAATAGAAAAAAGAGAAGAAAAACCTAAGTGTAGTAGATCACCCAAACACAAAATTATATATAGAACCTTATTACCCAAAGTGCAGACAGAATTCCAGAAAAGCTGTAGAGGGCTGTGAAAGCGAGTGGTCAAGCTACTAGTGATTTTATGTAAAGGGCAATTCTTTTTTTGAGTTGAGGATGTTCTTGTTGTATGTATTTCTGGCCTGGCGGAGAAGTTTTAAGTGAGTGGCAGAGGGGTGCTGCCTCCAGCTTCTTTTGTCTTGTCAGAGGGATCTCCTCTCAATGTTTAGGGTTCCAGTGAACCAGGGGTTTCTATCTTTGATTTGAATTCTTTTTAGTTTCGGTGGGGCCAGGTCATCCTGAATGTTGGATATAGTAGCAGAATAGTGACCGTTGAGGTCACTGACCGTTGTGATATGCGGGGGAGGGTGGAGGTCAGATTTGCACCGAGCCTCGAGTTCCTTGTGGTCTAGGTTCTTAGTGTCTCTGACTCATTGTTTAGGAAACACCGGCTGTGGGGCCCTTGTCTTGAGGGAGCCAGGTAGTAGGAAGGCAATGGCGTGGTGGTCGGACCAGTCACAGGGGTCTATTGAGACAAGCTTGACAGTTGTTTCCTTAGCGATGATCCAGTCAAGAGTGGCTCCTTTCAAGTGGGTTGGGAGCAAACAAGATTGTGTCAGGGCTTGATCGGTCAGGAGGTCTTTAATGGCGTAGACATGAGGATCCTTGAGGTCGTTCCAGTGTAAGTTGAAGTCGCCGAGGAAGATGTCTTTAGCGCTGGAGGAACTCTTTGCTGTGAGGATTTCCATGAGAACGTCAGTGAAGGAGTCGTTCATGCCTGGGGGGGTGGTAAAAGATGTGGAGGTTGCATAGTTGGGTAGAGTTATTGCAAATTGAGAGGGCGAGGTATTCGCAGGAGTCGGTGGTATCCGCCAGAATTTCCGTGACATGAAGGTTAGAGCGATAGATGCAGGCGATGCCCCCTCCTTTCTTCTATGTTGTCTGCCCAGCCTCGCAATGTTATAGTTGGGAGGGACTAAGAGATCCAGGCATGGGGATGAGGAATCGTTTAGCCATGCTTCATTTAGGATTGCTAAGTCAAACTTACTGTTCATAATGAGAGCAGCAACATCAGCGGTGTGCTTTACTGCCGAACGGCAGTTGATTAAGAGACCAGTCAGGGAGCCGTCGGGGGGGGGGTCGGGTGTCAGGGCAGACAGGAGTACAGGCGTTAGATTGATTCTAGTCACACTTCTGTTGCAGAGGGTAGCAGATCTGCAGGGGTTGATAGCGACCATGCAGATGGGATGTTCTTAATTCACATCTGAGGGACAAGGGGTGACTGGGGCTGCATTGTGGTCCTGTAGAATGGCGAGGATTTCTTTTTCAGTGAGGTGGATTTGGTGAGGTGAGGGGAGGGGAGGGTTATAGGAGAGGGCGAGAGCTAGGGTTTCTTCTTCCGATAGGTGGCAAGGGTGCTTGCGAGGGCGAAGGTGCCTCAGGGATGGAGGTAGAGGGCGTTTGGGGAGCTTTGTAATAGGTAGGGAAGTGGAGTTCAACAGGGAGTTGAGGCTGGCGAAGGAGAGTTCAGCGAGGTGGAGGAGGTTTGTTAGATCTAGGATGGAGAAATGGATGCTCTGGATTATTTTGGTGGCTCTGGAGTGCAGAGTATCGATATCCATATACGGGGGGGGGCGGTAGGGGTGCTATGAGGGTTAGGATGGGCTGTGTTGGGAGCAGGCGTGATAGGGGTGCCAAGATGGGTTAGGATGGGCTGTGAGGGAAGCAGGCATGATAGGGGTGCTAGGAGGGTTAGGATGGGCTGTATAGGGAGCAGTATGTAACATTTGTTACAACCTGTCTTTCTGCACGAGAGTACTTCTACTGCTGGTTCCCAAGCACACATCCCAGGAGCTAATTACCTCCAATATCTTCAGCCTTGGTGCTGCCCTTTGGCTGGAGATATCTCCACCTCCCTGTAAGGTGACCACCTACCTACAAGTCATTGCAGGCACTGTTTCCAGTCTTGTATAACAGTGTGATAGCCTAATGTAGTCTAGGTGTTGAGGTCTTTTTTTATCTACAGTTAAACTAATTATACTAACACGCCTGAAAGCAATGATTCGTAGATGAAAAGTTCAGGTCTGGAGATATTGTCCATGATTACCTAGGTTTAGGAAGTCAGCCTGTCTTGTTGTACTCCACTGCCTGTAAGCCCCCCTTCCAGGTCTGCATATGCGGCACAGTCTTTCTGCTGTCCACCAGCTTTGCCGGTATTCTCTTAGGATATATCAGCAAGAATGGTGTATTGGCTGGGTTGTCGATTAGTTACTTCACTTAACTGAAGGGTGTGCTGAAATTGGAGCCAAGCAAAAAGAGAGAGAGTTGTAGTACCGCTTTGTGCTTGAGGACCAGATGGGGGCATGAAAAAGTAAGTTTAGGGAAGTGAGATCTTGCAAGCATTTAAAAATTGTAAGGGTCAAGCAGAAAAGGAGATATTAGTGAATTGGAAGGTGGTGAGAAATTAAGGGGTGATAGGCGCAATTATGGAGGCGCAATTATGATCCCCTACAAAAAATTGTCTTTACTGACCTTTTAAAACTGTACAAAAAATCCATTCTATCGGCCAAATCCCTCTATTTCTCCCAGAAAATCCTCAGCTCAGCATCTAAAACTAAGGACATCTTTTCAATCGTCAAAGAACTCTCCCTGCCTGATCGTGTTACTGCACAACCTCAACCCTCACAGGCTCTTTGTGATTCCCTCAATTTGTTTTTTATTGATAAGATTACCACCATCAAAAATAACATCCCTTCCCCTCCCTCATCCATGGCTTGTTCCTTACCTCCCATGAACCCATGTTGTCTGCACGAATTCCCTCCCATATCCCAGTCCGAATTCACTTCCCTATTACAAGCGGTCAGCTCAGGCTCCCCCAATGACTGTTGTCCCCCTCAAATTTTGAAAGCAGCTTTCTTGGCCTGTCCGGGTCCCCCGCTAGCTCTCCTAAATAATTCACTTGCTACAGGCTCTGTCCCCGATGCTTTCAAACAAGCAGTTGTTGTACCTATACTAAAAAAGCCTGGTGCTGGTCCATCTGTTCTGAGCAACTATCGGCCGATCTCCCTCCTCCCCTATTTGGGGAAAGTTTTGGAGACCTATGTCACCCGATGCCTCAGTGCTTTCATTGAAAAATCCTCCTTTCTTGACGACCAGCAGGCCGGGTTTAGACCGGCCCATTCTACGGAAGCTGTCATCGTGGCCGTAATGGATGCTCTGAGACTAGGCGCCGATAAGAACCTGGCCCAAGCCCTTGTTCTATTAGATCTGTCGGCTGCTTTCGACGCGGTCGATCACGTCATCTTGATCGACCGTGTCAGAAACGCGGGCATCCAGGGCATGGCCCTAACATGGATCAGTTCCTTTTTGCATCAACGCTCCCAATCGGTTCATCTATCCACCTACTCTGCCCCCTACTCTTCACTTTCCTGTGGTGTCCCCCAGGGCTCTGCTCTTTCGCCCCTCTTATTTAATCTTTATATGCAACCCCTCTTAGCCTCCCTCCGTCACACCTCTGTTACCATTTTCAACTATGCGGATGAGTTACAGTTAATCTTCCCCATCGACTCCTCTCCTTCTTCTTGTACCAACTTCCAATCCACCATGCTTGCCATCTCTGAGTGGATGCATTTTAGCCAGCTGAAGCTCAATCCCATTAAGACGGAGCTGGTTTTGACAGGTGGGTCCTCCAAACCTTGGTGTTCCAGATTTTGGCCCCAGTCTCTTGGCCCCCCGCCCTGTCTCGTCAATACTGTGAGGAGCCTTGGCGTTATTATCTCTAGTGACTTATCCATGAGACCTCAAATCAACGCCGTTACTTCTGCTTGCTTTTACCATCTGCGCAGAATCTGTAAAATCCGAAGGTTCCTCACCATAGAGGCTCTTACACTTGTCATCATGGCCCTTGTCATCTCCCGTATTGACTATGCCAATTTCCTGTATGTAGGGATCCCTGCCTACCATCTTCATCGGCTTCAGCTGGTGCAAAATCAGGCGGCCAGACTTGTCTTTCAACAGCCTAAGCACCAACATGTCTCGCCCCTGCTGAGGAGACTGCATTGGCTCCCGGTAGCTTCTCGATGCATCTTCAAACTGGGCTGTACTGTTTTTAAGTCACTCCTTGCCCTTGCCCCAGCCTTCACTTCCCTCGGCCTCAAACGTCACATCCCCCTAAGGAATCTCCGGTCTTCGGCTCACAATCTTTTAATTGTCCCCAAATTCAAACGGAAAAAACATGGTGGCTCCTGCTTTTCCTTTCTTGCCCCCTCAACCTGGAACTCCCTTCCCTCTACTATACGACTCTGCCCCGATTACACCCGCTTTCGCAAACTTCTCAAAACCCATCTCTTCCAGCTAGCCTACGATTAAACCTTACTGCCTAACCTCCCTGCTTTGTCTATGAGCGCCATGAAACCGATTGGTGACCGTGCGCGGTAAAAATTCTTTTAACGTAACATAACATAACATATATCATTGCCCATATTGCGATCAGATATGTACAATGGAAAGAAGAGGAATCCCAACCGGAAAGGTGATAGGGTTGGGGCTTTGGCCCACCCTGAAGTATGAATGACAAGAAATAAACAATGTCTCAAAATGTACCTCATTAGGCTCTTCTCTGTATGTTTTGCTGCAATAGCAAACAGAACCAGAATAATTGGCATCTGAACAACTAGACAGTCAGGGGCGGATTGGCCTATACAGGAAGCAGAAATGGCCCATATGGTTGGTCCGAAACACCAGTGTGTGGGCTGGCTTTTTGTCGGTTTGTGGGCTTCCTTTAAGATCTCATGTGCCGGTGTTTGCTGTTGATTTTCCTGATATTACTATAAATATTGCCTGCAGCAAACTCAAATGCATGTAGTCACCCATATCTTTGCAAAACACCTACACAGTTTGCCTTTACAAGTTTAAAACTGCCCTGATTTTCAAATGTGAGCCACTTTTTTTGCTGTCTGATTCATCCTTGTAGACAGCACATACAAGAATGAGCTTTTGTGATTTCTGTCTACGTTTTTTATCACTGCTGCTTAAACTGCAGTTGCTGATCCCTCAAGTGTTCTGATTCCTTGCATGTAGTACTTCGCTCAGTTCTGAGTCTTTCTACATGTTCTAATACCTATAGTTCTGAATATTCAATGGGAGAAACGGGACTATAAATACCATAACACAAATGAAAATCTGAATGCACTAGCTATTTCTTTAGAAAATGAGTGTTAGGGTCCCTGGCACATCAAGGTTTGTGTGTTTGTGTATATTTGTGTATGTGCGTGCATGTTGTTTTGTTTGTTGCTTTTCATGCTGTGCCTGTTCTGAATGTGCATTGGTGTACATCGCTGATACCTATGTTGTAACTGTTATCTGTGTGTGTGAGAGAACGTTGCAGTGCTGCTCATCTAACCTGTTGTGCAGCGATAGTCAAGCTTGGTAACAACATTTTCTCTAGTCAAAAACAAAAAGTAATTAGTAAACTGTCGGTTTTGTCAATGCTTGCTTTGTAGGTTTCGCTGTGCTTGTGAAATCTCTTGTATTAATACAAAATCTTAAAAGGAGCTCAGAGTCTAACCCATTACGTACCTTTACTTTCTATTGGCAGGCTCCCACTGGGCTACCATGTCACTTTACTTACCATTGGCTGGTTCCCACGTGGCTCTCACGTCATCCTTGTTACCTTGCTGCCTATAGGTCAGCACCTCCTCCTCCTCGCCTCTGTCTTCCTCCGGGCTTCAAGTCTTCATTCTGCAGTGGAACGTGGACCAAGTACTGCTTCTGGTGGCCAGCGTACTTCCACTGGCCACAGGCTCATTTTATTTTTGCACATGCGCTCTTGGAGAATGCATGTGTTTGCAATACCTCTCCTTCACCCTGCCCTCTTCCCACTGTTATTGCTCCATTGTGTTGATTTATCCAGCTGTCCTCTATGCTGGCCTTGTAATGTGATGTTTCAATATCCCTCCCCTGCCCTCCTTCCTGCTGTCATCATTGACAAGTTGCTTCAATACCCTTTCCTCATATCTGCTGTCCATTGCTTTGATATCCCTTCTCCACCCTCCTCTCTGCTATCCATTATTTAATTCTCCCGTCTGTTGCACGTTGTCTTAACCCCACCCACCCATTCCTCCTGCTGTTCATCCTTTGTTTCCAATCGTTCTCCCTTTTCCACTTGACAAATGCAATAGAGTGATGTTTTATGAAAACTAAAACCACAAAAGATACAATTAGAGCTCTCAAGTCAGCCCTGAGATAACAATCTCTTAGCTCGTTTTAAACAAGCATTGACTAAGCCAATCGTTTTCGCCCATGTAAAATCTATTGGTTTTGTTAACATTTTTTTACATGTTGCATAGCAGTTGGGTTGCTGTTCAACATGACTTAGAGAAAAAATAAAGCTATGGCACAACAAACACTGTCTGTGTCATAGCTTTTTTTTTTTTTAACTTTAAATCATGTTGCACAGCTCAACAGCTGTGCAAAATATAAAATAAACTTTTCCAAAGTCAATAGATTTTGCGTAGGCGAAATCTATTGGCTTGGCTAATGCTTGTTTTCTGGCAACAAACAGGTTTAGATGCCTATGGGCATGCCTGGCTGCACCACGAACAACAATAGAACATCAGTACACAAGAAGGGGCATTGTGTCAGCCACGTGACCTTTTTGGGTGAGTTTCCTTCAGCCTTTGCATGGATGATGTGCACAGCACCCTCATGTTATTTTGTCGATGTTTAGCCTGTGTCAATTTTGCATTGTATAAGATGTTCTTTGGATGCCAACATTCCCTCTATGCTTGTGCTCTTAGATCTGTCTGCAGCCTTCAAAATTGTATCGCATGATAAGCTATTGCTTAGACTAAATGAAAGAGGGATCTACGGGACTGCTCTGAAATGGTTCGAGGACTTCTAGATGAATAGATCTCAAGTCATCTCATTGGGTGACTTTAAGTCATGCACAATTATGATTGATAAAGGCGTACCCCATGGATCTTGCTTGAGCCCCACCTTGTTCAATACATACAAGGCCCCATTGGCCAAAAGCATCAAATCTTTTGGCTTTGAAATCCTGTCTTATACTGATGATACTCAGCTGGTTATTTCCTTTGATAAAAACATGGACAAAGTTATGGAACGCTTCACCAAACGGATGAAAGCAGTGGCAGAGTGGATGTCTATGAAAAACCTTCAGCTTAATGCTGAAAAGACGGAGATTATGCTCTTCAAGACAGCCCAACAAATATGGACTTCGGACTAGTGGCCACCAGAATTAGGAAGTCCTGCTATATGTTTCGGGAGGCATGGGGCATTGTCTAACCGGCCTTCCATCTGGAACTGTGTGCACCCTCTGATAAGCGCTTAGAGACCCCGGGGTGATAAGGGGCTCTACAAATCCAAACACAAATACAAATACAAAATCCTCAGTCAGGGCATAAAAAACCTTGCTGTTAAATTGGATCAAGCTCTAACAATGATAGATCAGGTCCTATCAATAACAGGCACCTGTTTTCACATGTTGCGCCTTCGGAGTGAAGCATTGCCTTGTCTTCCACTTGTGGGTAGGAAAACCTTGGTACAGGCTCTTTCTGTCAGCAGGCTTGATTATGGTAATTTTCTTTTGGGTTCTGCCAATGTGACATTACTCTCTAAGCTACAGGTTGAGCAGAGCACCTCTATAAAGCATATTTGTAATCTTCCTTCTAGAGCTGCTTCACATCCACTACTAAGAGCCTTACACTGGCTACCAGTCAGCAAGAGAATTGTATTTAACCTCTACTGCCTCACCCCCATTGAGCTTTAGTTGGGAAAAGGACCAAGATGCCTACATTAGAAGCTTAAATGCTACCTCCCTGTGAGGAATCTGCAATCGAGGGATAAAGAGCAATATACTATTCCCTCATTTAATGTTTAAGGTGTGGCGTCAGTCCTTTTTCTTATTTGGCCACTACCTACCAGAATCGTCTACCTTTTCATATTCACACATGCTTTAATTATACCAAATTTAAGAAATTATTAGAAACGTTCTTATTTTAACTTCTGCCCTTTGGTTCTGCTGTTGTGTCTCTCCTTTGCGCCAAGATACCCCGCTGGGTGATTCGTGCGTGATACCAAATTAAAATAACATATTTTTTTAATGTGTAAATAAGATTGGTATTTGCCAAAAGAAAGAGGGCCATATGTATCAAGCCAAAATGAGTTCGCAATCGCCGAAATTCTGCGAATTTCGGCGTTTGCGAATGCAATTTGGACAAATGGTATGCATCAAGGAAATCTGCTTTAAAAATAAGGAATCGCAAAATATGCGATTCCTTATCTTGCGATTGCATTTAAGGAATCGCAAATTTTGCGATTCCTTAAATGCAATGTAAGAAGCAAAAAAAAATAGCAAATTGGCCTTAAGGAATCGCAAATTACCACCAACTTCTAGTTGGTGGTAAGTTGCGAATTCCTTTCAAAATGCATATTTTTACATTTTTCAAAGTGCCATGTGACGCACATACATGCCCTTAGGACATGTATGTGCGCCACATGTGCACCCATGCAGATTTCAGGGGTGCAACAGGGTGTCCTTTGGACGCCCCTGCACCCTTGAAAATATTCACTATTTGCGATTAGCAAAATGCGAATCGCACATTTCCCCTTCATTCCTCTGGGCCTCCTGGCCCATGGAAATGAATGGGAAATGAATCCTTAATTGGAATTTTAAGAAATCGCTAAAAAGAAGCGATTTTCTACATACATACCATTTTGCGATTTCTGAATAGCGATTCCTTAAAAATCGCTATTTAGGAATCGCAAAAACGTAATGTTGATACACATGGCGCATAGTTCCTGTAAGCATTTGCATTTGGTTTTACAGAGGTCGGGTTTCTTCATTTTCTTACACCCCTCACTAGTTTCTTACTTTCACATGCATCATTTGAAAATGCATTCGCAAACGGAGCGAATCGCAATTTTAGCCCGTTTGCGAATGCATTTTCAGTGTTTGGGATGCACTATCCTTAAAGGTAATTTTCGCATTTTTAAGAATAGCTATAACTATTGCGATTTCTTAAATTTTTCCGCTAAAGTTAAGAAATCGCATTTCATGAGTGAAAATGTGTATGCATGAAAATTCGCAAATTGCGATTACTGAAGAAATCGCAATTAGGAATTCTTATTTTTAGAATGACTCTGACCTGATGGTAAAAACATTTTTTGGCAGAAACAGGTGTAAATGATTAAACTGCTATATAAGGGTTCCCAAAATGCTTTTCACAATTTCACACAATGGCAGCAGTGATTGCAGTAGCGCATAGGAGGAGGATAAGGGCAGCAGCTTTTAGGAGAAGGATGATCAATGAAAGAATTTTTAGAGTGCGCATTACTTTGTTAGGACAGACAGAGGCTGAAATTTATGATAAATATAGGCTCAATGGTGATTCTATTTTGGAGTTAATAGTAGATTTGGACCCTATTTTACAGAGACCAACACGTAGGACCCAAGCCATTCCTACCCATGTCCAGGTATTGTGTTCCCTCCATCTCCTTGCTTCTGAATCTTTTCAGGGTGTCATAGCCATAGCTGGTGGTGTTTCCCAGAGTTCCCTTTCCAGATTTTTCAATAATTTCTTAAATGCAATGTTACAAAGGATTAGGCATTACATTACCTTTCCAAGTTCCCAGCAGGAATTGCTGCAAACTAAATTGGACTTTTACAACATGGCACATTTTCCTCATGTCATAGGT
Organism: Lissotriton helveticus; assembly: GCF_964261635.1. Taxonomy (NCBI): domain Eukaryota; kingdom Metazoa; phylum Chordata; class Amphibia; order Caudata; family Salamandridae; genus Lissotriton; species Lissotriton helveticus. The sequence goes on from NC_136065.1 coordinate 858,364,448, forward strand.
TGCATAGATGGGACGCATGTTCCAATTTGTCCACCTTCAGAGAATGAGTACATTTTTCGCAATAGGAAATGTTACCATTCTCTCAATATTCAAGCAATTTGCAATTCAAAAACAATTATCACAGATTTGGTTGCTAGCTATCCAGGAAGTGCCCATGATTCCTATATTTTTAGGCATAGTGCTATCTATACACAACTGCTGGCTGGTGTATTTGGAGATTAATATTTGCTTGGTATGTATTTTAAATGTTCATTATAATTAGCAATTGGCATGTAATACTTTACATTTCACTGAAAGTTTGTTTATTTCTTTTGAAAATGCCATAGGTGACAGTGCATATAGTGTGAGAACATTCATACTGACACCCTATCTCAATGCAAGTACCCGCAAAGAGCAGCAGTACAACCATGCCCATATTGCAACCCGCAATGTCATAGAGAGGACTTTTGGTGTAATGAAGTCAAGATTTCGCATATTATACAAAACAGGAGGAGCTTTACAATACCGTCCAGATGTCTGTTGCAAAATTGTAGCAACTTGTGCCATGCTGCACAATGTAGCCATTAAGAGAGGCCTTGAACTAAATGTAGAGGATGTGCTCCCTAACATTGATAACCAACCTCACCAACCTCAAGCAAGACTACATGGTCCAGATGCAGCAGAGGGGAGGAGAAGGAGGGCAGAAGTTACTGAACATTTTTTTTTAAAAAAGGTATGACACTTACTATTTAATACTGATGCCATAAAGTACTTTTTTTTAATTTCAAATGTAAAGTAAATAGTTGAATTTATTAACATCATATTGCAAGTTTTCATAAATTATAATTTTGTCTTCTGTCTTTGGTTACAAAAACATATTCACTTCAAGTCTTATGATGTCAATCTTTATGGTAGCATAATCAAAAATGTCAAATATTTCTACCACGCACACCTAAAGCCTTACTGCCAACAATTACTTTTGCAATGTCTTTAGTGCTAGCTTTCCCCTTTTGTCTGTTGCTACGGCGTTCAAACACTTCAGAAACATTTCCTTCAGTATTCATTGTTGAACAAACTTCTGTGACTCCTGGTTCAGATGACTTTCCTGCTGTTGGCATTCCTTGTATGTTTTTGGCAAGAATTTGGAGTGCCTTCATTCCTGAGGTAATCTCCTCACAGCATTTACTCATGTCCCTCTGCATGCCAACTGCATGCTTATTATGTTGAATGGTGCTGTTACACATCCTACTCATTGATCTACAGCATGACTGCAAATTTACAAATGATCTGCTAGAGTTAGATGAATGTTTATCATGATGTGCCTGCATTACTGTACTTATGTTTTCTAAGGCTGCAGTCATGCGGTCTAGTTTGTCTCCTGTCACCATTTGTGATTTTTCCAGGACGTTAGTCATTTGACTGAGACACTTACTGATGGCACTGATGTCTACACCAATGTGACTAATTTTTCCCTTCAACACCCTTATGTCTTTCCCCTGCAGACGTTGTACTTTCAAAAGCTTCCACTCAAGAACAGTTGCACTGGTGTCTTCATCAAAGTTGGTTCTGTGCTGTGCTGGACGTGGCCTCCGCCTTAAGAAATGCTGCAATCTGTGTCGCCTTCTAACTTGTCTGGGTTGTGATGCAGGGGTTGCACCTGAACTTTCACCAGCAACAGGGACATTTGATGGCTCACTACTGTCAGAGTCTGCAATTTGATGCACTCTTTGCCTATTATTTCTACCTTGTATTGTTGGAGATGATGGTGGATCATTATTATTTGTTGCTGTGCTAAGCATTTCTTCAGTGAATGATGCTGCAAATTCAATGAAGTCTGTTTCCAGGTCTGCATCTAGTTTTAAGAGAGTGCAAAGAGTATATTACTATAAGTGTAATTGCTGTGAAGTTACAGTTAATAAATTGCTTCTGATAACTAACAAATTTGCATCAAGCCTGATTGCTTACTTAGCCTACTTTGAAGTTTCAAATTTTTTAAACCTGTAATTGTGTTTCAAATAATCTTGCCATGAAAGCTTAGACTACAAGTCCCATGATGCACTGCAATTATCAATCAAAATCACTTTTTCAGACCTCCTTCCCAGTAATCTGTACAACACCCTCATGGATTTACAAGGAAGCATCTCTAACATCCTCTCTACATTTAAAAGAAAAACACACAACAATTTCAAATGAACTAAAATTCACTTTACCTTGAGAAGTGCCAGCTTGCGCAGATGTATCTATGTCAATGACTCCAATCACCACCTCAGAGACAAGGGTCCCTTCCACAAGGTCCTCCAGGGGGGTATTTGGCCTGTCCCTTGGTGTTCCACCTCCAGTTTTATTGGCACTCTTGATGCGGGTGGCTAACCTTTCTTTAGCACGACTACGCAGGTCATACCATCTTTTTTGCAGGTTATTAATATCTCTATGTGCCACGCCCACAGAATTCACTTTAGCTTGAATGGCAAGCCAAAGTTTTCTTTTAATCCCTTCAGGAACCTTGAGGGACTGCTTCCCAAACAGCTGTTCCTGCCTTGCAGTCACTTCTTCTATTAAGATTTCAAGTTCCTTTTCGCTAAATTTAACTTTCCTCTTTCTGGCTTGTTGGACTTCCAAAACATTTTCTGAAGCCATTTCCAAAGCAGCAGTTCACAAACAGCATCCACAAGGGTCAGAAACCAATCTCCAACTGACAAAAGACACTCCTGCATTTGAAAAAGTGCACCAGGTGGCTGTAATTACTCTCCAGGCTCCCTGGCTGCAATTACAATGAGATGCATCATGTGTGTATTTTTGTTAATTGCGAATTCGCAAAATGCGAATTCGCAATTAAGAAAACGCAATTTTAATGCGATTCGGTAAAAATTGCGATTTTTACCGATTCGCAAAAAAATTGCGAAAAAAATGATACATTGCTTTTTGCGATTCCTTAATTTTCGCAAATAAGGAATCACAAAAATATACAATGATGCATGTGCCCACTAGATCCATGCGTGATGTGCTGTTCCCATCCAGGTTTTTTGCTTTAATTCCTGGACTTGTAGTATTGTTTATTCCTATTTAAAACAGGACTACAAATTCTGGAATTTTAAAGAGCAAACCTAGACTCAAACACTATATCATTCAAGGACCTGTAATCTTTGGCACCTATGTAAATTACAGGAGCAAGTACAGTGACGGAGGAGAGAAAGTGCCCATCACATGTAGTGTCCTTGTTTATTTTAACATTCAATCACTGGTGAGTGGGACACCAGCAACAGCGGCAGCAGCAGAATGCAGTTGCTGTGAAAATGTGCATTAACTTTGAAAACAGGCTGACTGGGTGTGAATATGTGGTTGGCACACATCATCCTGTGTAAGGCGTTTGGTCAGTTACAATGAGGTATCTTGACAAGTAGGGATGTCCGTCTTGAAATCTGCACTGTCCCACTGCTCTGGGCATCATTGTGCCATGCTATGTGGTCTAAAAAGAGGTGTACAACACCAGTACCGTGGTGCTCAGTGAGCCTGGCAGCAGCTGTTTTTCAAAATACTTTAAAGTAAAACAATATTGTGCTACCAACATATCCTGTAGCAAACAACAAGGGGTTGGCTCTATTCAGTAAGGCTGAGCCTTCAATATAATAAACACAACAGAGATGCCAATACTGAAGCAAAAAATTATTCACTATCTTTCAGTGTGCTTCCTTAACCTGAAACCAGATTCAAGCAAGGGAAATTTACTCTTCAATAGCTTTTTATTTTAAAGTTACTTTTGTGCATTTAGCAAAATCAATACATAGTACAATAGCACTCATTTTTAAATACAAATAAATAATAGAATTACTACACATACATTCAAACGATCATTCAAGAAACCACACATATCACAGACGACCAAAAACGATTCATACATTTAAACCACAGAAAAAGAAAATTAATAAATAGTAACAAAAGAAAGAAGGAAAAAACAATACTTAAGGGGCAGAAAAGCCGAAGCCTACAAAAGATTTCAAAAAAGGTAAGAAATCAATAAAAAACTGTACATTCCTATGTGTCAAAGTATTTGCTTTATCATTCATTAACACTTGTATTGTCCGGTAATGTACATGAGACTGGATCCCAGGTTGGATTATTTGAAACACCTGGATATCCAAGTAGACTAAGGTGGCTGGGCCTACGCGTTTCGAATCCCTTCTGAAGTCGCAAGAGGGATTCTCATCAGGGCCAGTGAAAAGAATCTGAAAAAATTAGAAGAAAACGGGAGGAAATCAGTAAGTGAACTAGTAGTAGTTAGTTGAGCAATACACATGAACACACCAGGGCACACTACTAAGCAATGCAACACCGGTCATCAACCCAGCTTACCGGGTTCAAGGTGGGAGCGGTCGCTTTACAATGAAAGAGGGAGTGGACCTTTGGGTGTCCTGACCTGATAGGTACAAGAACGATAACTGAGTTAAAAATGAGCCTCTGATTCTCAAATTCTAATGGTGGAAGGATTAGGAGTTCACTAAGGTTCTTACCGACCTTAAAGAGTTCTGTTGACGTGCCTCTTGGCTGTCGGGTAGATGGGGCTGTGTTTCTTGGGTGTTAACTTGCCGCTATACGTGGTGCCTTGGGAAACAGGAATGCACATATATTAAATTCATTCTGCTGAAGGAGTCTTAGCTACCATATCCTGGACAATAAGATATTGAAGACAAAAATATCTTGAAGGTGAGTGCATTTAAGGAAGTATAGACATACTGTTCTTAGCTACCCGTCTACACACTCTGAAGGCCCTGGTGGCCCTTGCAGGGCAGCACCTGCGGCATGTGCTGTACTTGTTCAAGCAAAACAGGAAATTATTTTTTCTTTCTGTGTGTTTCGACGCAGGTCTAACTTTTGCTGCTCGCATTGTTCTGGTAAACGAGGCCGTTTGCTGTTTTCCTCAGAACTGTTAACGTTAGCCCTTTAGCAGAAGATGATCCCTGGCTGCTCACCCACTGAGCGGTTTAACAGGTGATTGCTTTCAACGAGAAAAAGAAGAAAGTAACTACATTTTAGTCTGTATTTCACAACTGGGCAGCCTTGACACTGACAAGTGTTATGAACATCTATTTTTATTCCTTTAAATCAACAGCATGTTGTATTATGGGCCTTGTAGTTTGGATTTTAACAGTTTTAGATGGGCTAAAAACCCAACATACAAAGTTTTGTGAGCTAAAATGCCACAATTGGCTACTGGTAAGCTGTTTTAAGCTTTTACTATGTAATCTTGTCAGCTGTTTTAATATTTTACACAGGGACTACTCCATTTGAAAAATGTTTGTTTCATGTATATACCCAAAATTAAACACTGCTCGTATATTTTATGGGGGTTCACTTTTTCACTCGCATTAAAACAAGCACTGGCAATGTGAATAGTTTCTTTGTAGATGTAGTGGAAAGTTTTATACCAAGCTTTCCAACTAAGGAACCACATGGATAGCAGCAGCACAACCTTCCTTAACCCAAATTAGTTAAGGATCGTTCAAAAAGAATATAAGACAATTCTCTAATACATAGAGTACAGGTGCAACACCAGTAACTAACACACTAAAGAGTGAGTGAGAGGACTTAAATTGACTGTTGATCAATTTCCATAAATATACAAAAAGTACAAAACTACTGAAAGAAACCGCCAAACTTCTTATGAAATTAAGATGTATTCTTATACCCACTGATGAAGTATATCAATGGGTTCCTTATCTTGCACTGGGAAGCATTCTAGAGTACTACTGTTCACCGGTCGTGCAGTCTCTTAGTTATGGGCTCCCTAGTTTTCTTACAGCTATGTTAACTGTGTCAACTTTTATGTTCTCTCTTTGTTTAACTGTCAGATCTAGATTCAAATTGTATATGGGTGATCTAAAAATGTTGTTTACTGGTGTCTCCTTACTACAAGATTTTTAACCGGAGGGGTGAGCAACAGGCCCTATCTTTTCCACTGTCATGTTTTGGTGCTCGAATATTGCCCCTAGGGGTCAGGTGTTTCCCCTGAAATATAGGTATTGCACATCAAATATTGTGAAACAGTCCCTGCTTCCTAGTGCATGCTCAGCAGTCTTAGAATGGAGGTGTGGAGGGAAATGGGTCAAATTTCCTCAGGACCCACTCGTTGAAGAAACCTCACAATGTGCTATTGGCGAGGCTGTACACACGTGCAGCAGGTTTCACAGAGCAAGTCACTGTGTTCGTAGCTTGCACTGTGAAACAAGCCATGCCCCTCACTGGCAAGCCAAACTTGCAGCTGACTGGGTGTGGGAAGTAGGAGTGCAGAATGAGGTTGTGAACCACGAGCCGAACACTAAAGCTTCTCTTGCTTCGCTTCCAGCACCAATAGGGCAGTGGTAGTAAGGCAGTGATGGACGTGTCCCTTAATTGTCCACAGCCTCATCTGTGTTGCACCCTGTCTTGAAAAGCAGCACTGTGGAGGCTAAGGTGAACACCTTTTACCTCAGCCTGGACCTTATGTCCTGCTGGAAATGTCACTGACAGCCACTTTATTTATAGGTGAGGGTCAAACTTTTACTTGAAAAAAGTATATTTGCATTCTTTCAAAGTAACACCTTGTAGGAAGCTGGCTCTGTATATACTGTACCAAAGTAAGGTATAGTGTGCACAGAGTCTAGTGGATCCCCAAAGGGAGGCAGAGGTAAAAGTAGTTACACCTTACTCTCTATTTGGGGTTGTGTGGGCAAGCAGTAAGGCTTTATCAGAGGGTAGAGCTAAGCATTTATTATACACACTCAGGCAAGAAATGATGTCACACATTCAAAAACTTAACCGAGACCAATTAGTTTGTATAAAAAATATTATTTGGTGTTATTTTATACCTAGAACCAAATCTTAGGCAGAATCGTACTCTCAAAGGCAAGGTATCATGAATATGCATTTGACATTAACTTGGTTTTGTTACAAGAATGTAAACTTTAGCAATAGACATTCAAAATTACTTTATGGTTACTCTTCTTACTCAGCGAGGTATCCCTAGATACCACGCTGGTACATTTCCTAAGAGAAGGGGAAGAAGTTAATGTGTTTGGTAATACAATTACAGTTTTGCAGGGTTACTCACGAGACACTCTTATTCCTGAAAGAACAAAAATGCAGTTATGGTCCACGAGTAAGACTTGGTCAGAGAGACACTCGGTTCGCACCACCAGCGGAACAGAGACGGCCAGGTTCAGAGTGCAGGTTCCCCATAACCCTGGGCGTAGTACTTCGCTACACCCACGGAGTGGGCGTAGTGTTGCCTACTTCGCCATTTGCGAAGTAGGTGTAGCAGGCAACACTACACCCACTCCGTGGGCGTAGCGAAGTTGCCTGTCACCCGCCTCCCTCCCGCCCTCCTTAAATACTTAAATAATGTTTTTAAAAAGAATAAACACCACTTACCTTGTCGGCTGCGTCTCCGGGGCTCCCTCTGGTAACCGCGCCGCCATCTCAGACACTAATGCGCATGCGCGGCCGCCCGCGTATGCGCATTTCTCGTGAGAAATGCGCATGCACGGGCGGCCGCACATGCGCATTAGTATCCAAGATGGCGGCGCGGTTACCAGAGGGAGCCCCGGAGACACAGCCGACAAGGTAAGTGGTGTTTATTCTTTTTAAAAACATTATTTAAGTATTTAGGGAGGGCGGAAGGGAGGCGGGTAGTATTTAGCGAGGGCGGGAGGGAGGCGGGTGGCGCATAGTGGGGCTATGCGAAGTGCCTAGTTGGACGTAGTTTCTGGTCCACTTCGCGTAGCTTCGCGTAGTTTGGCGTAGCCCCACTACGCCTACTACGCCCAGGGTTAGTTCCACACATTAGCCAATGTGCTAAGCAAAGTCGTTGGTTTGGGGTCTGCAGATGAGCAGGCCACCTGGTTAGTCGAACAAAAATCTCCGGGTGTTGAGGTTAGGACTGAAGGGCCCAGTGGCCATCACAAGAACTACACCACCAGTGGTACAGAGGCGGCTGGGTGTAGGGTGCGGTTGTCGAGATCCCTGGGTTTCTCATTGGAGAACTTCAGTCACGGTCAAAGCAGCAGATTTGGTTGGGGATTCCTGGAAGGCGTCCAGTGACCGGTTTGGGGAATGGGAGCTATGGGAGTTTGAAGCATTGTTACCTCAAGTACTCACAGAAAGAGTCCGTCAGGCAGTTGCCGTTGGGCCACTTGGACTGCTTTGATCAGAGAGACGGTCAGGGTGTCGCCTTCAGACACGGTTGGAGGGGACCTCCCAGATAATGGCTGCAGTCTCGGATTAGAAGCTTGTTGGGGTTCAGGTGTCATGGTAACCTCCTTATTGTGTTGGACCACTCGGGTTCGGGCTCGTGCTGAGTGGTTGGGGACCCACGGAGTCAGCCAGAGTCAGAGTCGGTTGGTTTTCAGTAAGTCTGGTGCTCACAGGAGACAAAGTTTTTGGATTGCGAAGGCAGGGCAGGTCCTCCAGGTTCTTGAGGGCTGCTGGCTGCAGGACACACCGAAGTTCTGCTGGGGGAGTCTGAGGTCAGACAGGCTGGCAGGGCTGGGGCCAAGTCAGTTGATGTCCTCCTCTTCCTCTCTCAGCACAATTGTTCAGTCCTTTTTTTTCTTGATTCTTCTTGTCAGCTCTGATCTGAGGAGGGAGGGTTTGGGGTGCCCCTAAATACTAAATTTGGGTCGTTTCAGGTAGGTACAGGTCGCGACCATTGGGTCCTTTCCTGGGAGTGGATACACCCTCTATTATGCCACCCTGAGGTGGGATAGGGGCATAAGCCTCACTCTGGTTGGCTAGGTCCCACATCTTCAAGATGGCGGGGACTGAGAGTTGTGCTTCACATCGCCTCCCTCACCTGAGGGGTTGGGTTAGGCAAAGCTGGGCACACCTGTCTTCCAAACTTGGTCTTCCCACTAATTCTCTCGCCCAAAGGTGGAGTCAGAACCGGTGGAGGCCAGTTGCTGGGAGCTGCAAATTGCTGGGATAGCTTACAAAGGGGGAAAGCCGTTAAAGCTTCTTCCTTGTGGACCCAGTCCATCCTGGGGGGTGGGGGCTTTTCTTTGTTTCAGGACCCCAGGAGTGGCAGGCTCTCGACCCAGGGGTCCAGAAACATGTCTGGTGGTGGCAGCTGGCTAGCAACCACTCAGCCAGGACACTAGAGTTAGGTCGTTTTTCAGGGGCATCTCTAAGATGCCCTCTGAGTGCATTTTTCATTAAACCCCATACTGCCATCAGTGTGGTTTTAAATGTACTGAGACGTTTAAGAGCAAACTTCTCAGTTTTCAGCAAAGTTATTGTGGTGCTGCGTAGTTAGACCCCTTGCCGCCAGTGGCAGCCATGTCATTTGCTACACCGGGATGGCCACATCTAAGAGCAGGTGGAGGTGTTGCTGATTCCTGCGTTTGCTGTGGCGGCTGCAGGTAAGAGCGGTGGGAAGGCCACGGACCCCAAAACTTGTGCTATCTTGTTCAGGGTGCTCCCTATGATCAGTGGCGTAGGTAGATCTTCTGCTGCCCATGGCGGTACCTGCATTTGCTGCCTCGCGGCAGCCACATTTAGGTGTGGGAGGGGATTCCTGCATTCACAGTGGCCGCCGCCCCAAAAACTCATGCCGCCCCGGGTAGACCGCCCTCCAACACTCTCCCTTGCTACACCACTGCCTGTGATATTCGTGCACATCCATTCCATGCACAACAGCACCAACCACTGCAGCCTGCCACCATGAGATTAACAAGAGCAATGAACGCAGATGTACCCACAGTAAATATAAAAGCGTTAACAAGAGCAGGCATCAAAGCAGTAAGAATAGCTGCACTAATGGATTATATGTCAGCAGGGACACCAGCAGCCACAACATCCTGGACTAGAGCTACCACAGCAGTAGTAATAACAGCTGCCACAATAATTGCAAGCAGAGTAGACTTCATGTATTACTGAAGCAAGGATAACCACAGCTACCACAGATGTAACCACAGTAAAGTCAATAGCAGATAACATAGCAGGGACAACGGCACTGAAAGAAAACTGTCACAACAGCAAGCACAAAAGCAGCAATTATAGCTGTAACCACAACAGAGACACCAGCAACAACAAGAGCAGGGACAACAGTTGCATCAGTAGCAACCAAAATGACACAAATATACGGAGCAATGCATGTACTGACAGTAAACACATCTGCGACCATAACAAGGACAACAACATTACCAACAGTAGCCAGCAAAGAAGAGTCAACAGCATTGACCATAACTGTAACTCCAGTACAGACAACAAGAACAATGATTTCAACAGTAGAAGCCACATCACCAGCAACTTCTACCAAAGGAGGGACAACACTGGCATACCAGCAAGGTAGGCCAACAGTAAGGAGCATTGTTGTAACCATTGGCAAAAGCAAAAACAAAAAAGTGATTGAGTAAAATGCAAATATTATTCTCAGCTATCACCAATTTCTGTGGGATGCATTCCAGTTCATTGTGTTTTTGCTCACTTTGCCTCTATAGACAGAAAACAGGCACATGCATATTAGCCTTATTCTTGCTCCGTTAGGAGCATTCCAGCCTAATTTAAATGCTGTATCACCTCTCAACAGAAATACAAGGAACCCCATGCCAGTTTTGGCCCATTGAGCCTCAACACGGACGAGTCCTATGACATACTGAGTACAGAACCCATATGTTTATATTTTTTGCAATTAGGGTATCTGATTAAAAAAATGCTTTGGAAAAGCCAAAAGATCTGACTTTAATTAGCTAAGCTTTCTGAAAATAAACATGCTCAAATGCACACAGATTGTTGTGCAACCAGCTTTTTTCTCTTTCTATGTCTGTGCCTTTTTTTTGTTCATCAAGCTTGCAGTTCAAAGCAGCAACTTACATGGTGTCACAACACACATATCAAACACAAAAAGTGAATAGAGGAATGCTTGGAAATAGTCCAATCACTGGCAATCACATGGGGTAGCATTCCAACCCATAGATTTTTTGCCCACAATGCTGCCCCAGATTAGACCCAGCCAAATGCAAATCAGCATTGGTCCAGCTCCAATCGTAACAGTACAGTCCAAACTGCCAAGCTGGGTCTTCTCTGAACCAGAACACAAGCAACTCAAGAGTGGTTTTGAGATAATTGGGCATCTTGAGCAGGGTACATCTTGGTAGTAGTGGCAAAGTAAACATGAGAGTCGTGTCTGGGCATATCCTGGACACTTACACACCGTGAATAATTTAAACCTGGACTCAACCCCATTTAGATATGGCACAGAGAGGACAGGTTTAACTTAGGAAAATGTGTCATATCTATATAGCAACACTAAAACAGTCAATAATTTAAAACACAGCTCAATAAAAATGCCAAAACCAATTTAAAAAAAGTCCAATATTGTAGTAAATCCTAACTTAACAGATTTTCAGGGCTAATTCCCTTTAGCTGCTGTTAAGACTCCTGGACCTCCTGTACATCACTTGACGGCCAGGAGACCCTCCAGCAGAGGCCACCAGCAAGGTCAGTCAAGTTCCAGTTACACCTGGTCCACTTGTCACTCCAGAAAAAGGTATGTTCCTGCCTTTTATGCCACTGTAGCCACACAAGAGTTCAGCCAACTGACTCATGGAGTCCAATTCTTAGTCCTGTGTGCAAATAGGAGTAGGTCCAGACCTTCCGGTCTCCTCTCCAGTTACAGACAGCAGGCTCAGTTCTCTACTGTGCTGCCACAAGTCCAGAAAGCTGGGGTGGGGTAAGGAGGGTGAGGTGCTCCTTTTGTTTAATAACTAAGCAGTGCGAGGGGTGACTTCTGGACACTCCCTGACCAATGAGCAAAATTTTCCCAGGGAAAACCTTCCAACTTTTGCGCATTCTGTTTGCCTCACATCGAACTACCAGTAAACTCCAACATGCCTAAAACTGCCCATGAGGGAGATTGTGGAATACATATGAATGTGTTTAGGCTAATGAGCTGTCCCCTCCCACTCAACCACTCTTAATTGGTTCTGGGTACAGCTGCCTCTTCAACTGAAACTTAAGATTTGGAGGCTAAATTCTTTCATGGTATCAAAAGACCCCTCTCTTCCAGGTTTCCATTTTCACTATGCTAGAAAAATACAGACTGTCCCAAGGTCCCTTTTGGGTTATTGGGGTTCCTAATCAGGAACCCCAATAACATAAGCTGCCCTGCTTTGTCTTAAGCTGCCCTGTTTGCTTACGTTGTGTCACATTCCTCCTGGAAACAAACAGCCATGCCTAAGATATTGTGTTTGCTCTGACAGTAGTATTTCATACATCGTCAAAGCAGCCCTGCAGGGGCTTCAGGCAGGAAAAGTATACCTTTTTAATGTTACTTTTCCTGCATATTTATCAAAAATCCAAATTCACTGTTGAAAATGGGTTTTAATAAATATTTTAAAACGTGGTTGGACTGTCTCTGTAGATTATTCCAGCCCAAAATACAAATATGCACATTAAAATATTAGCTGTACTTTATCTTTTTCTTTGAAGAACAAGCATCAGTCCTAACAGTGAAAATATCTTTTGACGGCTGGTCACTGTAGAATCATGGAAATATTAAATTATTATATATTACACCTTTAGCTACCAGGCGCAATGCTTTGTGGGCTATAAGGCCAACTTAGGAGTGAGTTACTTCATATTTTATAGTAGGTTTTCCATTCTGTTAAAAGGTCTGCCCACAGGTTGTAAAAGCTGCATGAGATAGGCTACACATGGGGGAAGGTGGAGCGTCTGTAGAGGCAAGATGGCGGACACGACCGTGTTCGAGTGAGGCAGGCGAACAGTGCTCTTCACCACTCCAACCCCTCTACACCCCTGTCCTGAGGGAAAGCTGTGTGCTGGAACTGAAGTGAAGCTTAGTTCCCTGCGAGGTCTCTGGCTAGGTTTCTGGGAATGTTTCTTCTTCAGCTGATACATTTGTATCAACTACGTTATCGGCGGGCAGTTAATACCGCCGCTTACCAGAGCTTGGTGTCAAGCGGCACAGCGGGGGATTCCTGGCATCTGCGGGAGAGAAACGCAGCCTCAGCTGCACGAACACCAGAGTCAGCGGAAAACCAGGGCCGGAGTCGGAGCCCCGTGAAATCTATGGGTCCGAAGAACGCCGGTGCCATTTCAAAGGGGACAAAGACTCGGGCCAAGGCAGCCATCGCAGTTTTCTCTCCTGCTCATGCTGTGGCTCCGTTATGTGTCCCGGATAGACCCAATATGGAACCGGGATCAATCAGTTGTTCCCTGGCTGCAACATCCGAAAATATGCACTCCCCCCCGGGGCTGGATTAGGCAAAGAGAATGCTGGGCAAAGAAGAAGATCCCGGGTATGTTCACAAAGAACCACCAGTCAATCAAAGGTAAGACCCCTCCTGTTGAGACAGTGATAAATACACTGACCTCTCAGACAACAGTAATGGCCGACGGTCGAGGCGTAGGCAACTCGGGAATACCTGCCAATATCCTAGCATCTGTGACAAACATGGGTATTTCTTCAGCAGTAAAAGAGCCAACTGATTTGCGAGAACAGGAGGGGCACGAGATCGAAAGGGAGTGTGTTGAAACTGTGAGTACAGTGGATGTGCACTCTGCATTTCTCCAGTCTCCAACTATAACTCTGGACACAGTCGGCTCCAGAAGGGCGCTACGGGGGCGGTTATTGCCTGTGAGAGTGACAGCAGAGTAGCGTTAACAGAACCTGATTCTGGGGACTCCGGTGTGAATTTTTTTTCCATGTCAGACTTTTCTAATAATTCTGAGACGGGGAGCATTGAAGGTGACTGGGGCGAGGAAAGAAGCTTAACTAGTTCCGCTCCTCTTGACGAGGACCAAAATAGTCTCTTGGTACTTGAAGACATTAATACAGTACATAAACTAAAGGATGTCCCCCAGCTAATCTCGAACAATTGCCCTCTAGATGCTAATGATGGCTCTCCTGTGCTGTGTCATACTTACGGTGCAGATCCTAATGATAGACGGGCTGCTACTGTAGGAGTACAGGGAGATGGTGTGCGCTCCACAGAGTTATTAGAGAACGACGTTACCCTGGCCACTATATACCAGGCAATAATGTCGCATCGGGAGGAGACTAAGGCAGAAAGACTTTGAATGCAGGGCGCGGTGTGCAAACTCCAGAATACGGTGCGCCGCATGAGCAAGAACTGTACGGAAATCTCAGCTAGGATCGGCGAAGCCGAGGGCAGAATTTCTACAATTGAGGACGATGTGTTGGGGCAAGACTGGAGTAGAGGGCAAGCCCATAGCTATTTTGATTTGTCTGAACAATTTTTTACTTCGTGAGTTCCCATATGACCTAGCTAGACTAGACTGTAAGAGGCGTGGGCTGGGCTGCGAATTTTTTGAACGCCCAGACTACTGTCAAGCCACAGTCCAGCTGAGATGGCATCTCCGCCAGCTGATCCCGCAATTTCAAGCTAAGGGGGCGCAAACTTACCTTCTAAACCCTGCAAAACTTAAAATTATATTTAAGGATAAAACACTATTTTTCACTTCTGAAATTACTGCAAAGGAATTCTTGGGATCAATCTAGCGGGATGGCGGGAAGGCTATGTCAAGGGTAGATCGATTGATAGCTCTCTCTCATCTAGTGTTTCTTTTTAGCTGATTGCTGCTTGAGGGTGGGGGGTTTGGTGTAGGGCACTTCATCCTTTCTCTCCATCACCAATAGGGACTAGTCAGTCCCTTTGCCTCATTTGGGTGGTTGCATGGGTGGGTTGGGAGGGGTTTCAGGATGGGATAGGTGGGGGGGTTTGGGTGTACGGGTGAGAGGCAAGGAATAATACACTTTTGTGTTTATATAGGAGCAGCATCCTAAGTGTGATTAAAGGTTTATTTAGCAAATGTGTTGACTCGTATGGAACAGTCTGTCTAATGCTGAGAATAGAGCAAGGGAATTTAGACGTGGCAATTCAACTTCATTCTGACAATGGGTAGATATGTAGTTTGTTCATGGAATATCTGTGGCCTGAACGACAAGAAGAAAAGGGGGATTATGGCTCAGATGCTTAAATCAATGAAGGTAGATTTATTATGTGTACAGGAAACCCACATCGCATGCAACAATAGGGGTTGGCTGAAAGACCTGGGGCTAGAGCTTGTTGGTTTACACGACAAGGAGCTAACACGAGGGGGGTGGCAGTTCAGAAAAGATTTGGTTGGGGGAAGTGTAAACGGATGAAAGAGGATGTTTGTGGTCGCTCGGTGATTGTTGAACTATGGTTAGAAGGTCGGGTCTCAAAAATTTGCTCTATTTATGGCCCCAATCTCAACGATCCTGGTATGTTGAACGGCCTTAGTATTGAACTTGCCCAATGGCCTTCACCCCTGATTCTGTGTGGGGACTTGAATCTTCACTTACCTGGGAGTGTGGATATAACTAGCAATTATTGCTACACAGGGAAAAAAAACAAATCTTTAAAGCAACCAGGGGGTTGGTCAAGGATTTTGGGCTTTTAGATGTGTGGTGTATGAAAGGGAAGGGAGCCCCAGGGAACACCTACTATTCCGCACCACATTGTAAACATGTGCGCTTAGATTATTTCTTTGTGACGGCTGAGCTTGTAAACTCTGCCAGGATAGACATCCAGCCCAAAATAATTTCGGATCCCAACCCGATTGTATTAGACTTAGAAAAGGGCTTTAGACCCCCCTTCAGACCCTGGTGGTTCTAACGAAAATTGCTGGTGGACTCTGCTTATAGTGAACAGATGTCTAAGTGGCTAACAGACTTCTTTAAGATCAATAGTGGGTCTGCGTCTGTTCACATGGTATGGGACGCTTTTAAAGCTGGAGTCCGTGGAGAAACCTTAAGTTACTCTGTTAACAAACAATCTAAATGACGGTCTGCATTGTCGGAGGAGATGAACAAACTTTGATTTACATTCATGGTTGCACTTAGTAATGGTCAGGATACTGAACACATTTCTAACGAACTTGCAATTTCCAAAATGAGAATATATCAGAATTTTGCCTCAAAATTAGCTGCTCAAATCTCAGTATATAGATCTGAGATCTATGAAGCAGGCGAAAACTCTGGTTGAATATTAGCCAAAAAACTTTACCTAAAAGAGATGGCCAGAAGAATTAACAATATCCAGGATGAGCAGGGCCGACTTTGCTGTGATCCAGCAGAAGTACTGGACGTTTTTTGCAACTTTTACAGTAAACTCTATACTGACAAGGCTATTCTGGGGTGTGAAGAAAAAGTTACAGATTTTTGCAGCGGGTTTGAAATCTCTAGACTTACACCCAATGATATGTTAGAACAAGAGGCAGATATTACCTGGGATGAAGTAGAAGCCGCTTTAGCTTCACTGTTGGCAGGAAATGCGGTGGGACCTGATGGGATCCTGCTAGAATTTTATCAAACTTTTTGTTCTGTGCTTAGAGAGGACCTCATGACAACTCTTTTGGCTGCACAAAAGGGGAACACACCTCTAGCCTGGCAGAAATCACTCATTACTGTGTTTCTAAAAAAAGATAAACCGGCTTCACTTCCATCCTCCTACAGACCTATTTCCCTAATTAACTCAGACAGCAAACTCTATTTGAAAATTCTGGCCGCACGACTATCTAGGATCATAGACACCCTTGTCTCACAATATCAACACGGGTTTATCCCGGGTTGAGACACAGCGGATCACGTGTGACGCTTAATAGCACTTCTAGACTGGGCACAAGCTACTAACTCTATAATGGGGATAACCCTGTTGGATGCCGAAAAGCATTCAACAGGGTTTCCTGGCCTTTTATGTGGGAGGTCCTAAGATTGAAGAGCTTCGGCCCTGCAATGCTCCAGGCATTAAAGTCATTGTATCTGTCACCAGTTGCTTGTGTTCGGATAGCGGGTCGAGAGTCGGACTTGTGCACAATCATTTGCGGTACACGGCAAGGGTGCCCGTGCTCACCTCTGCTATTTGCTTTATATATTGATTTGTTTTTGGAAAAATTAAATCGGACCATCGATATCAAACCCATTCACATACAGCATACGGATTATAGAGCTCTAGCGTATGCGGATGACATTGTCATTGTTACCAGTGACATTGCCACCGCATTACCAGCAATCGAGTCCCTGGCCACCAATTTTGGCTACAAGCTTAATATCTCCAAAACTCAGATCGCATTAATAGGGGAAGAAGCTCCGCTAAATATTGCAACTGTCTCTGAATTCACTTACTGAGGAATTAAAATCTCCTTGCCAATTAGCAAGATACCAGAGCGAAATATGGAATCAGTCCTTACTGAACTGAGTACTACTTTGGAGAGACTTGACCACCTGTATTTATCCTTGTTTGGAAGAGCAAACATTCTTAAAATGCTGGTCCTTCCTAAACTGCTGTACATGTTTAGAACAATCCCCCTCGAATTTCCGAGCTCTTCCTTTAAAAAACTAGAGCAGGTCAGTTCCAGAAATTTATGGGGTTATAGAATCCAGAGAAGGGCCTATAGAAAGATGGTTCTGCCAAAAAATCGAGGAGGCTGGGGTATCCCATATTTCCTGCCATATTATTGGACAGCTGCTTTGCAATTTATAAGTCCATTGATAGTTGGGGAGCGTGTCAATATTTTGCCTTGCCATAGTCCAGTAATATACGCGGTGGGTCTTGGGGAGGAGGCCAACGGTTGCCTTGTTAAAAATCCTAGAGCCTAGCTATTTAAAAAAAACTAAGTTCATGATTCTTAATTCTGCTTATCTTATCTGGAGACAAGTTAAGCGACATCTGGGGGTTGCAAACCTTAACGCATACACTCCCTTCTCCGCCGCTGGGCTACTGCCTCTGATTTTCCGTGACCAAATCTCTTATAGATGGTGCTCAAAAGGAATTGTAACATTAGGGGATCTATGTGAGGCAGGCCAGCTTCGATTAGTCGCTGAGCTCCAAACAAAATATGGCTTTCCTAAGCATTATTTATAAGTTCCTTCAAATTCGTAGCTATCTAAATTCATTAGGTCCAGGGTTGGAACACCAAATGAGAACAATTCCGCTTATTGAGAAGCTGGGGAAAGCACCTATCGGTCAACTTTATACTCAGTTGATTGGGGTACTTCCTGATGATATACAGGCTTGTCAAGATAAGTGGGTTGTGAAGTTAGGGCAAGAAGGGATTAATGTTGCAGACTCACTAAGTCTTGCAAACAAGGTTCTGTTGACAGGGAGGATGCATACTCAGCACTATATGGTTATTTACGATCTTTATTACACTCCAAAAAAGATCTCTAAATGGGCCACATCTGCGGGGACTAAATGTAACAGATGCGAGCTGTTTGCTGCAGATGCAGTCCATATGTTTTTTCTTGCCCAAAATTAGCTGAATTTTTCATATCCATAGAACGCTTTTTGGGATTACTAATGGGAGTAACAGTAGATATTACAGCAGAATTGGTGTTGATTGGGCTGAGCTCTGACACTATCGCCAACACAAGCTCTAATGCTGCGACGTTTTTTTTGTTTATTTGTATGGCTAATGTGCGAGCGTGTATTACAAAGGAGTGGATCAGCCCTGAAGCTCCGTCTTTTTTGATTTGGCGGGCAAGATTATTATCAATGTATAACCTGGAAATGGCTATCTACAAGATTAAGGGAAGGAGAAAAAGGGCAATGGGAGTCAAAATTTGCGGACCCATTACGGACTGGATTTAAAATGCAATTGAGCATAATTATATTTGTCTCTACCCCTGCTTTATTATTTATTGCATTTGCATTTTCTCGGATCTTTGTTTTTTGCGTATATAATTGCTGCTCTTCAGATTTTCTGTTTAGTCTTCTTGTAAAAGTATTCTTTCATTTGTATTTTGTAGAATGATGTATTTATTCCCTGCACAGAAACGGGAAATAATCAATAAAAAATAAAAAAAGAGATAGGCTACACTTGAAGGCCTGAAACCATGCTTTCTTTGTCAGCCTACTGAATAGAACAATAGGTGCTGCAGCCACAAATGACATTTATCTTTCAATGCCATTTGTGTATTTTCTTTCACTGTATACTGTGGCCTTACTGGTAAGTTAAATATGCCAATTGGGAATTAGCTAATTTTACCATGTTTTAGTGGCCAGAACACATGCACTGGGGGGGACTGGATAGCAAAAACTAGCAGCATCAGTCCACAAAATATGGGGGTGACCACCCAATAATTGGCCTTCTCACAGAGGTCCACACAAGATCAAGGATCTGGGAAACGTCCTACAGTATTATTTCTAAATCCCTTTTCTGTACTTGTCCCTGCTCTAAAGGTCCCCTAATGGGAGCTAGGCTTGAAACACTTCAGTTTTTAGGAAGGCATATATAATCATACGGTTCTTTCTATATCTTATTCCTTAATATCTCTCTCCTATTCCCACTATATTCTGTCTATCCTCTGATCTCTACCTTTTTGACTCTCCACAGTTTTGCCTTCTCTCTCTTCTTTCCATCCCTCTCTCCCTCAGGTTCTCAAAGCAAACTTATGGCACTAATATGCTTTACAACAACCGCATGACACAAATATACAAACAATAAACCATCTAGTGTTCCCCTTTCCAGTCAAAGGGGCAGATTTATGAGGCCCTTGCGCCTCCTTGCACCGCAATTGCGTCACTTAATGTGACGCAACGGCGGCACAAACAATGTGCCCTATTTACAACGTGACGCATCTAGGAGATGCGTCACGTTGGAAAGCCCTGCGCCATAAGGAGGCGTTCCTGCGCAGGGGGGGCGTTCCTGCGCAGGAACGCCTCCTAAAAGTGGCTGAGTGAAATCTATGAGATTTCACTCAGTCACTTTCTACGTCAATTCCTTACGCCTGCTTGAAGCAGGCGTAAGGGTGACGCACCATGCATTAAAGAGGTGGCCCCTGTGCATTGCAGGAGTCATGTCGCACTTGTGACATGACTCCTGCAATGCGCCGCCCGTACGCCGAGAGATGCGTCACGCATCTTCAATGCCTTGCACCATGGTGCGCCGCATTGTAAATGCGGCGCACCATGGGTGGCGGAGCAGTGGCGCACTGTGGCGCACATTAACTGACGCATCCCTGGGGATGCGCCAGTTAACATAAATCTGCCCCAAAGGGTATTTGAAGAAATATCAACAGAACTTAAACCGATTTAGTTGTCCCACAGTGGTCATCTGTGAAATAAAAAATATATGAATCCCATTCGAATAAACTACAAACCACACATGATGAAAGGTAAAACGTTACTCCTGCTCGGCGCTGTCAATAAGATTATAAAAGATGCTCGGCATGCAATTGTCAGCTCAGTATTTACCCGTTTCTACAGCATGAATAACACTAAACCCAGTGATTTTTCGTGCAGTGTGAACGTTTCACAAAGCAGCAGATCTCAAAGGGTCCATAAAGCAATATGCCGCTCTTTGTGCCTGAATGCCATTATTATGAAGTTCAAATGCAGTCATTTTCTGCAAAGGCTAAAGATAAGCACCACAGAAACAATTTCTTTGTACTTTGCCAGAATCCCCTTTCAAGCAGGGCCATTAACGTCACCAAACAAGATACCTTGAATGTGTACAGAAATGCACCTTTTTTTCTCTCTATTTAGTTCATTGAGTAGAGTCGTACATCAGTCTTTTACTCACATATTCACAAAAACCATAGAAGTTGCCCACCTTTACGTAGCAAAAGCCATCAGTGCTGTTTACAGTGAGGATAAGTTTTATGTAATCTGTACAATCGCTATGTACCTTGTTGGTTGCCAGGCTTGAGTTATATAGCTCAGGGTTTTTCTGTGTGTCTTTTTTATGTTTGTCTCTATGAGAGAGATCTGTTTAATTGAAATATGTTTTGCAGAAAATTCTGGAGTCAGCTAGGGTTGAGATCAGGTGATGTCAAGCTAGTACTAAGGTGAAGACATTGGGGGCAGTGTTCTAAGCAAGATAGGGCCTTCTAGGGCTGAGCTCTGGTGGAGAAAATAAATGGGCAGAGAAAGAAAGAGGGAACTAGAGGGCCTCTAATTTTGTCCTTCACCTCCTGAGGAAATCAAAAACTGCAGGGTCCTAGAAGAAAGCCAAAATTCCATGTGGCCCAGGATATCCATGCTATCTGTCATGTTAAAGACTTATCTTGTTATCTCGGTTATTCAATGCACAGGAAGACTCCATCTACTGATTTCAAACACGGGATCCTATCTTAAATGTGCCAGTTCATGCCCTTACTTACATAGGCCTGTCTCCCGTAAAAGTTTACATTTACATCTTTAGGCAACACCCTTCCAAGAGCCTCGCCCCCAAGCGTGGTGTTAGTGCTGGGTGAGAAACTAGCTCAGGTGTAGAGCAGAAGGGGTAGGGGCCTGACGCTACATTATGTCTAAGGTAACCTGGTTGGAAACTTTAATTCAGACGACACTTGCGATATACCATAGTTTCTAAAAAGTGAGATTACAGTTCCTGAAACCCCAGTCGTGTTTCAACGAAGCAGCCTACCTTCTTCATTCATAAGAGCTGTGGATGAGGGGAAGATGAGACAACCACAAGGACAGTATGCACGGATGAGGCTATGGAGTTCTCCCTGTGATTGTCAGAGCAAAAGATTGACAATGGGATAATTGTGTGGATGATTGTTGTGAGCAGGAAGAATAGGCCAATCAATCAACACAGATTCATAAAGCTCATTTTATCACCAGTGAGGGTCTCCAGGCGCTGGGAGGGATGTGTGGCTGCTACGGCTGTTTGAACAACCATGTTTTCAGATTATTTCTAAACTCCTGAAGGGTTGGGGCTGTTCATGATTGAAGGGGGAGGACGTTCCAGTGTTTTATGGCCATGTGGGAGATGGCGCCGCCGCCGCTCTTGCTTCTGTGGATGCGAGGAGTTGGGTCAGGTAGAGGGATGATAAGCAAAGTTGTCTGAGGAGTTGGTGGATATTTACTCTGTGGTTGAGGTATGCTGGGCCAGTGTTGTGGAGGGCTTTGTAGGTGTGGGTAAAGAGGTTTGAACTGGCATTGTTTGTTTACGGAGAGCCAGTGAACAGCTTTGAGGTAGAGGTTATGTGGATTTGCCTCAGGAGGTCGATGATGAGCCTTGCTGCTGCTGCATTCTGTATGGTCTGGAGCATTTTTAAAAGTTATATGGTAATCCCTACATAGATCAAGTCAGATAGTAAAACCCTGTAGTAGTGAACTTATTAATGAGGAAACCAAGGTTGAAAACTGAAAAGAAAGTGTGGAACATTTTTAATCACTAAGACATTGATGACAGAATATGAAATATTGTGAAAAATAGTTATGATAGCTCTGTCTCAAAGCGAGAACACCGAATAGTCGAGTACAAGAACATTTTGGTGCCCCTGAGTAGGGCATATTTATTATGTAAATACAGGTGGAACCCAACAGAGTTTTGGGGCCTATATGGTTTAAGTCACCTCTTTAATGTTAAATAAACACCTGAATCCTTGTAAGGAGTATGCACGGTACACAACCAATTGTTTCATAAGCTAAGGAATCTCTTTTACACGGAGATCAAGCGGGTAGTTCAAAGGATGAACCATCCCACATGGTTCATCAAATGAGGCAGAGGTGCTAGGAAAGCCCGGGTTAATGCAATAAAGAAGCTTGACAGATTGCAGATCCAAAGTACCAGGAGGGACTATAGAAAAAACACCACAGAGGCAAAAAGAATTTGGGAGCAAGAGAAATGGGAGGGTCTGGTAGTCGCTGCTAGGAAGAAGGACTGCTGATCCTTCTGGAACATAGGGGCCTATTATCATGGCGATCCGCCCGCCAAAACACCCTGCCGGACAGCCATTTACCCCCAGCCACATTAGCATGACGGGGGTACAGCGGCAGACGGAAGGACCGTCCACCCCTTTTCTGCCAGTAGGCAATCGTCACGATTGCCTGCCGGACGGAAATGACCCATAATATGGTGGCTGTGCCTTGTAGGCACCGCTATCCATATTATGATGTGTGCGGTGGAATGCCTTTCCATGGCGGAGACGCCGCCATAGAAAGGCATTCGGAGTTTACTTTCGGGGCTTGTTGCGGGCCCCTGGGGCGGTGGGGGACTGCACTTGGGGGGTACCCATGGTACCCCCCTGCATTGGCCTTCACAAGGCGGAAAGCACCGCGCGGTGCCTGTCACGTTGTGCATGCCAATGCACAATATGCATTTTCAACATTGTGGCGGGTGCTGCTTACAGCATTGCCCGTCACAATGTTGGATATGCGGGATGTGCCCGCCGGGGTGCTGGTCGCATTCTAATGGGCACAGCGGAACCGCCGCACCTCTGGCGGTCGGTCCTGTTCACCGTTACAGTGGCAGGCAAACTTTGTCCGCACGCCATCGTAATGGACCCTAAAATGTGTACCGGAAGTGAAGATGGCCTTTGCCCTATTGAGAATAACATTCAAGCAGGTGATTGGGTTGCTTACTTTTCAAGTCTAAGGGCCTCAATACGATGGCAGAGGAACCACCACTGCCAGCCATGCGGTGGGTGGGCCATCTGGCAGCAATTTTCCCCCCACCAGATTATGATGGCCGGGGGAATCGACAAGCAAGCGTAGTGGACGCAAAGACTGTCCTCTACGGTTCTGCAAGGCGATCCTTTTCCACCCACCTTGCAGGACTAAACAATGGCCCAACATTATTACAATATCCCCTTCCGCCTGTCTTTTCGCGGCGGTCATCCCACTGTGAAAAGACAGGCAGAAACAGATTTGTGGCCGTAGCGGGTCCCCCTTGTGTTTGGGGGAGGGAGCTGTCCACCGGGGAGGTACCCATGGTACCCCCTGGATTTCCCTGCACTGCGTGGCAGGCACCACGTGGTGCCTGCCACGTAGTGCAGGGAAATGCACAGCATGGCATTTTGGCATTGCGTACGGTGCTGCAGCCAACAGCACCATCCGCAGTGTTTTAAATGCCCTGGATGCACCCGTCAGTATGGCAGGTGCATCTTAATTGCAGTGGTGGGCCCACCGCAAACACCGCAATGATGGCAGGTGGACTCAGGTCCGCCAGTCATCATAATGAGCCCCTAAATTCCCTGCCCGGAGATCCCAAGGTTCTTTGCCAGAGGTGCAGCAGTCCCGCTGTGCCCATTAGGATGCAACCGTCACTGGCGGTCACATCCCGCATATTCAACATTGTGGCAGGCGGTGCTGTATGCAGCACCCACCATAATGTTGAATATGCATGTTGTGCATTGGCATGCACAAGGTGACAGGCACCGCGCAGTGCCTGCCATATTGTGTATGCCAATGCTGGAGGGTACCATAGGTACCCCACCCAAGTGCAGCCCCCACCGACCCCACCCCCCGGGGGCCCGCAACCATCCCCCAAAGTGAACTCCGCATGCCTTTCCACGGCGGAGTCACCGCCATGGAAAGGCATTCTACTGCACACATCATAATACAGGCACCGCCAGGCAGGCAATCGTGACAATTGCCTGCGGGCGGAAAAGCGGTGGACGGTCTTTCCGTCCGCTGCAACCCCCCACCATGCTAATGTGGCGTGGGGTAAATGGCCGTCCAGCAAAAAGTTACCGTGGGCGGATCGCTACCGCCGGTCGGACGGTGGCGATCCCCCCGTGAACATAATGACCCCCTTGATGTCAATTTTGAGACTTAGATAAAAATAGTGTATATAGATCTAAGGTAGTACTGTTGTACGTACTGAACATATTTTGTTTATTGATTTTACCCCACATACCGGCTTCAGGAATAATCATCTTATATGACTGTTATGAATTATGCATGATTTTAGGTAGGTTTACAGATATGGCTATCTTATCCTTTTAGATTGCCTATTTTAATCTGATACGTTTTCTATTGACAAATATGATTCCTTTAGATACTGTGATTTCTTTTCGTTCGAGCTTTTATGGCAGTTTTGCCGAAATAAAGCTTGATTTGAATTAAACTGAATAAACAAAAGAATATTGAACCGCAGCAGCGGTGCGACCATTGGGGCGTAGGGGCATAGCCCCACTAAGCCTGGTGGACGCACCTGCTGCGAGCGGCACGACGAGCTCCATTTATTTGACTCCGTCCTAAATATCAAGAATATAAAAGCTTTCAGCGGGGGTTCCGGCCGGGACACACCCGCTGAAATAGGGAGTGCTCAGGGGGTGGGGCCGGGTTGGCTGGCTGGCTAGCTGGCATTTAAACTCAGGGCTGTAGTGTTTAAAGAAACGGGAGTTGCGCATTATGGGCAGAAACTTACCCGAGCATGCGCATCAGCGTCATGTAGACGCTGAGACAGACGGAAAGGGCCAGGGGGGGGGCGCGTTTAGCCAGCCCCGTCGTTTGGAAGGCGAGAGGGCGAGTGCTGTGTGTGCCCCCCTAGCCAATCCTGGCGCTGCATAAGCGCCAGGATTGGCTGGAGAATAGCGCCAAGGACAGGCAATCCATCATTGGATGCCGCGTGGGTGGCTCAGGCAGGCCGCTCAGCATTGACTGTATGCTGGCCAATCACTGTGACTTCGCATATGAAGCCATTCAGTGATTGGCCATGCGCGCCGTTAGAAGTGAGTTGTTCTGGAATCATCCCTCTCTCTGCTCTGTGACTGTCTGTGAGACTGTGACACGAGACGAGTCGCACTCGCCGTCTGAAGAAGAAGGAAGAGATCGTCGATTCCCTCTGTTCGTGTCGGTGTTCGACGATTAATATTAGTAGGTACTGCCAGGCAGCAACGCCGGTGATTTTGTGCATTTAAGACGCTACAGTCTGTTCAAGTCATTTACTGTAAATGTCAGACTTCATCCTTAAACTCTTCATCCTCAAACCATTCATTTCTGCACTTGACCCATCCCGTTAACCCATCCCGTTAACCCTGCACTTGACCCATCCCGTTAACCCTTGAATTGTCACCCCTTGTTCCCTTATAATCACTTACGTTGGATTGAGCACGTTAAAGAAGGCTTCGCTGCCCAGCGCATCTTATTTGGCCCCACCAGGTTTTTACACATTGCATTTTGGGACTTTTAATTTTACTTTTTCAATTCGTTTTTTTGCTGTTGTTGAAATGTTCCAAAATGCAAAATAAGGTTGTCAAATAATCTATAATTCTGTACCCAGGAATAGACGAAGGTGTCAAAAATGGCATATGAATGTTGAAGCTAGGCTATCATTCTGCATTTTTAAAGAGGTGACCTGAACACTATAGATTGAGACTTTAGTCTCGAATGTTGAATGAGTGGCAGCTCAGCTCTGATGTGCTGACCACTTGGAGATTATAATGAGACTGCTAGCTGTCCGGTCCGCTGGTATACTGGTGCATAGGCTTGGGCGCTTGGAGAGCTTCAAGGCACGTGGAAGAGAGACAACATTTCTGTTCCCCCAGCGTCTCCGCAGAGGAGCCTGTGAGCAGTTTCAGAGCACCTACGTGCAGAGTAATAAAAGAACCAAAGACTTTTATAAATATATATTTTTTAATGAACAGTTAATTACAAAGAGATGATACTGTTCCCCTGCACGTTTTCTCTCTGTGCTGGCTCTACAGAGCTGAGCTGCCTGTCCTGACAACCACAACACTCTCACTTCTTTTACCAGAGATAGGATAGAAAATCGCCTTGACCGTGAAACTAGCGGCTAAAGACCAACAGAGATAGAGGAGGAAAGTTATATAGACCTCAAACATAGCTGGCAAGTTTTCATTTTGCTTATGCGTGACTTTTCGATGTTTTCAAAGAACGTGGGTGTGACGTTTCAATGCGCCGGTTATGTAGGACACTTTGAGTGGCACTTTATATTGAGGAGAATAGCGTGGTTAAGTTTATATGTAATGATATAAATATCAGAAATTAAATTTTCTACCAGTTATTCTAAGGCAGTTTCTAGGCCACTATAATGGTCTAGATCTAGGAACTCCCTCAGAAAATCTGCTACTCTCCTGATGCGCCTACCTCAGGTAACTAACTATTATGCACCTTTAGTGGCTCGCTGTCTCTGTGTCATGAGTGTCTTGAGCTCCACAGACTTTCAAAGGTGATCCGTGGAAATCAATGGCATTTTGCTTTACCCCTAATATGCGCTGGCCATAGGTCGGATTTAGAGCTGGACCTCAATAGAAATAAAACTCCCACTCCTGGATGAAGTACAGTCTTCTCTTAGCTTCCTTGCCTTCCATACTATGAAGGTGAAAGAAATTAACCACCTACCCCTCCATTCTCCCAGACTGAGCACCTTTCATAGAAACTCGAGGATTCCCCAACACAGCTGAGCTTCAAACCAGGCCCCAGATGTCTTGGCTGAAACCTAGGCAGCGTTCTGCAGGGACCAGAGTGGTGCTCATGGCTAGATAAAGCTCTGTAAAAATATATTGACAACATTGTTTGTGTGAGGACCTATCCACCCCTCTCTTGTTGTTACAGACTATGAAACGTCTGTCTGAAATCTTTGCATCCTTCCTGATCTCCTTCTTTTAAGCCCTCCTTCCAACTGTTGTTTCCCACCTCCCTGTACTCTAGTTCTCCCTTTCTCTCACCCCCTTCTCCTCACTCAATCCATGTTTCCAGTCACAAGCCTTTCCACTGTTGTTTTTTTCCTCATTTTCTCACTTTTCCTTCCTTCCTTCCTTTCTACATCTCTCAACTTCTTATGATCTCTTCTCTCTCCTCTGTTTCTCATCTCTTCCCTCTCCTCCCTCTATTCCTCTCTTAGATTATCTTTTTGCCTCTCTCCATCTTTTGTCTTTCACTTATCACATTATACTAATCTCGGCCTTCATTAATAAACCCTTCACCCTTAAAACAGCCGACGCCACTTCACCCCCGTCTTCCCTGTGTAGCCACAACCTCCCAACACTGCTTGAAAATACTCACTCTTTTAGTCGTGTTGCAGCGCAAAGAGTCAAAGAAACCGTCACTCCCTCACAGTGGGTTCAGTTACAAGACAATCGCTGCATATTCATCAGAGGCTCACTCTCAAGCCCTGTGCACTCGGCACTCCTCCCATGTTGGCTCTTCCTTCGTGTGTTGCTCACCTCCATAACGCTCATCATCCTCGCCCTGGATGATGCTCGCCCCCTCCGCTACCTTTATAGTTCTCCCTTAGGTCTGACCTTCGCCACCCATCCCCCCCCCCTTTCCTCTCTCTGTGTGAGACTGACCCTTATGGATCTCTGTTCACTTTCCAGCCTGTGGAGCTCACCCTAGCCTCTGGTCTCCTTCCATGTGGAGCTCACTCCTACACTCGTGTCCTCCCCCGGCTGTAAGTCTCACACTAACCCCTGCCCGAAAAACCCCCGCCTCCACCTTGCTGCGCGAGTAGCTTATACCTTAACCCCTGGACTGTTCACTCAATGGGGAGCTCATCCCTAACCTTTTGTGCCTTCCGTTGCTTTGGGACTCCCCCCTCAAACTTTGTCTCCAGTGCTGCGAAGGCCAATCCCCACTCTGTCTCACAGTGAGGGTCACACTTTCCGTGCCTCTGTACTACATGGCTTGCCCCTTCTACTCTCAATATTGAAGGACTCACCCCGTAGAAGTCCCTCTGCTCTGGAACACCTGTAGTCCACTCCTCTGAAATGCAATTACATGCCCCAGCCCCCTCCCTCCTACTGGTTTTGGCCCCATGCCAAGTCCTTGAGCATCACCAGCCTCCATCTCGCACTGTAGACAGGTGTCTTCTTCTGTCGTGGGCGCGCCTCGCCTTTGGCAATCGCCACTTAGTTGAGCTGCACTCTTTATGGTAGTGTGTGCACTTAAATAAGGCTACGTTTATGGCTATAGAAGCCCCCCCCGCCCCCACACTCACCAAAAATCAATTTTCTCTCAACGAGTTATTGTCCACCGTTTGTCAACACTGCACCACTTTAGATGCCCAACCACTGTGTTCAATAACATTCCATGGTTCACAGCAATGTTAATCTTTTAACACTTTTCGGTGAATGTGAGCTGCAAATGTTTATTTTCTGCATATTGTGCATTAGAGGATGAATTAAGTGGCGCATGTGACAATCCTATTCACATGGGAAACTTGGTAGAATCAGGTCCCCCCCCTGTGGTCCTAATTGTAGCTCTCCGAAGAAGCAATGTTGGCCTTTCCATAGAGGTGTAAGGTTTGTATAGTAGTTGAAGGCTTTTAGCTAGTTTTAAATGTAAAGCGTGGTGCTTCTCCTTGAGGTTAGTCGAGGTCTGTGCGCTGCTGCATGCATTTCCTGGCGTTTGGGAGTTGCGCGCCTCTAGGCGCCTTGGGAAGTTTGTGCCCATGCTTTTTTTCTTTTTTTTTTTCTCATTTGGGCCCTTTTATAACATAGCTCATAAAAACCAAATATAATAAGTCTTCATATTGCTAATTCTGAATCAGTGAATACCTCACACATAGAACAATGGCGTGTGGGTTTTATGAAAATAATGTTATGCAGTGGCTACATTCTGGTTTTGGTCCCCTTAAAACATACAGATCATGATGTATGGTGCAAAAATGAAAGATATAAGAAAGAGCATCAAATCATCTGTTACTCGCTCAAATGATGTCCACCGTGTGCTTAAGCCTTAAATGTAAAATATTTTGAGAGAAAACCGATTGTAATTATCTTTCAAGTTCCTGGAGAAAAGTGCCAAAATGGCCGTAGGTGAAAGAAATGCAAAATGCACTTTTCATATTCGATATCTCTACTTGCTTTCTGGGAATGCATTATAGTTTAATTGTGACTGGTTGGTTTTAATGGTGAGACTAACACTTTAGATAATATGAACAGCAAAATGCATTTCGATCTCTTTGTTAAGGAATGTTAGATGTTCGTTCCCTATTCTGATACAACCCATGCTAATGCTTTGTCATCTAAATCCAGGATTAGAAAAAAAAACGTAGGGAACTTTCATCTATTGTGTTAGGATGGCATTAACTGAATTTCAGGTGCAATCATATGTGAAATGATTTTGCGAAGAGTGCATAAGTGATGTAGAAGAGAGCTGCATCTTCAGTTTTTTTAAACTGCGCTCTCTCTGGTCCACATGTAATTTATGGCACAAATTTAATAAGACTTTGTGTCAGCACAAAGTGTTGAAATTCAGAGCATGGTATTTACTATCCAGGGCGGAAGGTGTTTTGTGTTGGTAAGGTGCCCTTTCTTCAGTGTGAAAACCGATGTGCTGTGCCTTGTGCTGCTTTGCACTAAGTGAGATATAATCTATCTTGCAACCCTAAAGTGGCATTAATGGGTAAGAAAGAAATATCAGAAATAAAGTCAATGTTTGACACTTCAAAATGTATGTTTCTTCAAGTAACCAGCTGCTGTCCACTCAACAGGGACGCATGACCTGATCTTTGTGGTGAGGTATTTCGTCCTAATGGTTCTTCCGTGCTCCAAGAGAGGAAGACCAAAGGGGTGAAAGAACGCGAGAAAGGGAGAGAGTAGGAGGAAATATGACAGATTCTGTGTGGTAATTTTCCAGACAAAAAAAATATAAGGAGCGAGCTGTGTTTGAAATGTGCATGATGTTATATTAATATGGTGTTTTTATGAGGCACACGAACCCCAGTTTCTAGCGCGTTATTGTTGCTTCCATGGCTTTAAGTGGAATGAAAAAACAGGGGGTCTTTCAAAGGGGCGTGGTCTGTGTAATTAATGGTGGACTTATAGACACCTAAGCTAAAAACCTGTGCTTAGAATAGTGTAATAGACTGGTATTTTGCTGATTCTGTCATTGCATCCAGATATATAATTCAGCATGTAACACTATACCTACAACAAGCCAGGACCATTGGCTTTGTCAATAATTGTTAGTTGCATGAGCTAAATAAGCAACAACTATGGTTTTGTTGTATATAATATTGAAAATACTTCACTTCTGAAATGATGAGACTATGAAAGGCGAGGTGCTTCGAAGTTACATCAAAGGCAGGAAAGGGTGGTGCTGCAGAGTTTTTTCTTTTCACCTGGAGGGTGAGAGCAAAAATGGAGAGCCGTATAGTGGCCCGACTCAGCATCTACTATTTTAGAACTGTCAGTGTGAGAACCGGCAGGACCCTGCCCACTAAAGGCCTGGTTGCTTTGCTGTTTGCAGGCCCAATGATGAAACCTTGGCAGTGGCACACTTGGAAGTCGCCTCTAAGTGTCGGAGAAATTGTATGTGCGTGTGTGTGCCTGAGAACTAGATGGTTACACGACCTAGTGTGTAAGATACCAAGCACATTACAGTTACACAACAACATTACATAAGGTGTAGACGATGCATAGCACTATGGGGCGCGAGGTGCTATGTGGAAGGTATATTGGCGGTTGTGCACAAATGGCAGGGATGCAGGTGTTTCTGTCCACACCATGACTGGTGTGGGGCGTCATTTTACTCTTAGCCACTAAAATATAGCAGGGAGGTGCAGTATAATGTGTGACTAATGACTAATACACAGCCGAGCTTGTGAGAAACAGGGTGCCCACGATATTAAAGATTGTATACATTGTGTACTGTGAGAGCTAAGCCGCCCGTTGTGTGACAGGTACACACCGCAGTTTTGTGATGAATTAACAAGTGTGTCAGTGGGTTACACGGTCTCCATGTGACAAATGTTCCGCTCGCCGAAAAGCAGCCCATAGTGTCGGTGCGTTTGACACTTCACTCCCTGTGCGATTGATATATCCATTCGTAAGTTTGTGACATGCACGGTCTAGGGTAACAGATATTTAGCCCACTGTTTACTGGAGATCAGTGCTTAATGTGAGCCGGTGCTTGCAGGTGAGGGCCCACCAGCACTCATTTTTAGACTCCATGGACTTATTTTTTTATCATCAATCATTGACCCACGTCAAGAGAAAGAAAGGTAGGAAAGGAGGAGGGAGCGTGACAGAAGAGGGAGAAAGGAGGGGTGAAAAAGAACCTGCAGGGGTGAGATAAAGGGGCAAGTGTGTATGGCGGGGGATGAACTCAGCAAAAGATTGAATTAAGTTTAGCCGTCCTTATACGTTGTAGTTTGATTATTGACAGGTTTATCAGCAAACAAGAAGAGGACCCCAACCTCCTCCTTTGCTGCTCTCTCACCCGACCCCGGCTACAACCCAGCAAACACCAGTGACCAGTCTTGAAGGTAAGCAAACTGATGCTATATATTTTTTTACATGGGAGTTAGGGCTATGTAGTATGTGGTCACTCTCCAGGCCCTCAAGCAGTGTCTCTTTCAGTGCCTCCAGAAACCGCTATGGCACAGAGAGGCAGGAGGCAGTACGGCTGTATTTTAGCAGTCATTTAGTGGGAAGGGGAGCTGTTGGAGATGTATTTGTACTGAAATTTCATATTATTGCACTGCACCTTATACGTTGTACTTTGATTATTGACAGGTTTATCAGCAAACAAGAAGAGGACCCCAACCTCCTCCTTTGCTGCTCTCTCACCCGACCCCGGCTACAACCCAGCAAACACCAGTGACCAGTCTTGAAGGTAAGCAAACTGATGCTATATATTTTTTTACATGGGAGTTAGGGCTATGTAGTATGTGGTCACTCTCCAGGCCCTCAAGCAGTGTCTCTTTCAGTGCCTCCAGCAACCACTAAGGCACAGAGAGGCAGGAGGCAGTACGGCTGTATTTTAGCAGTCATTTTGTGGGAAGGGGAGCTGTTGGAGATGTATTTGTACTGAAATTTCATATTATTGCACTGCACCTTATACGTTGTACTTTGATTATTGACAGGTTTATCAGCAGACAAGAAGAGGACCCCAACCTCCTCCTTTGCTGCTCTCTCACCCGACCCCGGCTACAACCCAGCAAACACCAGTGACCAGTCTTGAAGGTAAGCAAACTGATGCTATATATTTTTTTACATGGGAGTTAGGGCTATGTAGTATGTGGTCACTCTCCAGGCCCTCAAGCAGTGTCTCTTTCAGTGCCTCCAGCAACCGCTATGGCACAGAGAGGCAGGAGGCAGTACGGCTGTATTTTAGCAGTCATTTTGTGGGAAGGGGAGCTGTTGGAGATGTATTTGTATTTGTACTGAAGTTTAATATTATTGCACTGCACCTTATACGTTGTATTTTGATTATTGACAAGTTTCTTTAATATATATATTGGTAAGGCCAGCAACACACCATCATGAATACAGTACAAGAGCTGATTGCAAGGTCATTCCAGTCACGGCCACTTGAACAAAAACTACAGATAAAGCAATTAGGACCTCATCAGCCTGAAATAAACCTACAGCAAACTACCCAGGACAGAGGAAAAATGTCAAAACGAACATTCTCAAATGCCGGGTACAAAAAAGCTGATTGGCTTACAGGGTGCCCTATAAAAAATTCTCTGTTCTGCTTCCCCTGCTTGCTTTTTGGTGGTGACTTTTCTTGGACACGGCAAGGAATGGTAGACCTGAAGCACATCGCTGAAAAAATAAAGAAGCATGCGCTCACAAGAAATCATCTGGAAAACCTGACAAGACTGGGAATGTTGGGGGAAGACGCACCAATTGAGCAGCAGATAAATGATGATTATCGCAAATCCATTCAAAAACACAATGAAGCTGTTGATAGGAACAGACAAAATCTATCCAGGATCATTGATTGCATTAGTTTCTGTGGTGCTTTCGAACTGGCATTGCGAGGCCATGACAAATCAGAAACTTCCTCAAAACCTGGGATCTTCCGAGGCCTAGTGGATTTAATGTCAACCATAGACAAGGATTTGGAAACACATTTAGCACGTGCTACAGTCTTTAAGGGCACCTCTAATACAATACAAAATGAACTCCTTGACTGTATGCTCGAAATTATAAAAAGCCATATTGTGCAAGAGTTGCGAAACACAGACTTTGTGGCTATTCAGGCTGATCACACCACTGATGTGGCCACTAAAACACAGTCCATGTTAGTGTTTCGGTACCTTGACAGTGACAGAAACATTGTGGAAAGGTTTTTTGGTTTCACACATTTAAAAGACTCTAGTGCAGCAACCATCACTGAAGCTATACTGTGTCAACTGGACTTAATTTTCCCGGACCTGCCTCAAAAACAAAAACTTATCGCACAAAGCTATGATGGTGCGTCCGTAATGAGTGGAAACCTTGGTGGAGTACAGAAACGAATTCGAGATGTGTACCCTAAAGCTCATTTTGTGCACTGTTACGCCCACCAACTCAATCTTATTATGCAACAGGCGGTATCAAAGATCAGAGAGACACGAGTTTTCTTTCAGGATATCGGAGGCATAGCAGCATTCTTCACACGTTCCCCCAAAAGAACAGAAGCCCTTCATGAGATTGTGGACAAAAGCGTACCAAGGGGATCCTCAACTCGTTGGAACTTTCACATTCGTACAGTCAACTTAATCTTTGAAGAGAGGGAGGGCCTTGAGAAATGTTTTGTCGCCATGTCATCCAGAGAAGACTTTGATCGCACAAGTCAGAATGAAGCCCATGGCTTTCTTAGAACACTACAAGACAAAGAGTTTCAGTTCTTACTGTTTTTATTCCATGACATAATGACTCATGTTGATGGATTATACGATCAGTTACAACGAAAAGACATAGATACTGTCTCTGTGAAAGCCGTTACATCTGCATTTGTACAAAAGATAATGGAAGTGAGAGATGGGGTTGACGATTTGGAGAGCAAACTGCCAGAGCATTCTATTTTTGCAAACCGCAGACAAAACATCACCTCTCTGGTACGAATTGGAAAGGAGATATGTGACATTGTAATTGTGCAGGCAAAAGAACGTTTTTCATTCACAAAACATTTGGTGACTGCCACTTTATTGCAAAGTAAAGAGTTTGCACGATATGATGAATCCTTCCCTGAGCGTGCTCTGAATCAGGCTGCGGAAGCATATCCTATGCTCAAAAAAGAGCAGTTGAGAACTGAGTTAACTGTACTCTACGGAATGCCTGTGTACCGGAAGGCCACAAGCGCCTTGAGTTTGCTGAGGTTAATTCATAAACTGCATATGGAAAACTCACTTACAGAGACAGTGACTTTACTCAAAATTGTGATTACGACTCCAATGACAACAGTAGAAGCTGAACGATGTTTTTCAGCCTTAAAGCGTATAAAGACATTCCTCAGAAACACCATGGTAGAGGAAAGACTAAATGCTTTGGCGATGCTGTCTGTAGAGAGCAAGCTAGTCCAAAAGATACCGGACTTCAATATGCAAGTAATTGACAAGTTTGCTACACTGAAAGACAGACGTGCGGATTTCCTTTACAAAAAGTGAATGCTGCTACTTGTTGGTTGAATACAAAAAGTTCTGATTGAGGTAAGAAATGCATTGTTATCTCTGTTTTTAAAAGTTTTGTAGTGTTTGTTCTATTTGGAGACTACACAGATCTGCTCACCTTTGTTCACTGGCCGGACCTGTCTCCCGCAGGGTGAACGATTCGTTGCTTGTGTTGCCTATCAAACCTTTCCCCTTGGCAAATTGCGAAAACCTTTATACCATTTATGTTTGGGGTACTTGCGTGGACCTATGTGAAGTGTGTAAAAAGCTCAGCTCAACCAGAATCACGGTAACAGCGCATTGCGCTGCCTCTTTTATATTCAGTATATTGTAAGACTGTTTTTCTTCCCCCGCCTTTCCTTGTTTTGTTTCCCTGTTTTCCCCTTGCTTGCCATTCGTTACTCTAGAGTCTAATATTCAGTATATAGTAAGACTGTTTTTCTTCCCCCGCCTTTCCTTGTTTTGTTTCCCTGTTTTCCCCTTGCGTGCCATTCGTTACTCTAGAGTCTAATAGAGTCGGAAGGCCGTAGGGGAAGACTGTGGACTTTTCTTCAAGTTCCTGACGCTCCTGCGGAACAAACCTGGCAACCATTACACTGCTGTGTAACTTCTTCTACTCTTAGAGCTGAGATTTCCATGAAAGTCTTATAGTCTGAATTCAGCACCTGAGCATAATAGGACAGAATGTATGAAGCTCTGTGGTAATACTAATAAGCAGCTACCTATGTTATGCCATCTATTAATGTAATAACTGCACTTTCACAATTGCTTTATTAACCTTCCTGCTTTCTCAAATTTGCTTGAAAATGTGCTGTATGCTAATTAGTTTGCGCCCCACCACTTTAACATCTCACCCACCGCCCCTGTTGAACCGTCACATTTCAAAGATTGACAAAGATGTGATCCTGCCTCACCAAACCCTTGGTTAGCCCACCTCATCTAGAGGTGGGGGAACCATTGACTTTCTGCCATCAGGGCATCAGCTGGCTCTGTCATTAAAAACCCTTGACCTAATGACACGTCTGCCACTAGACCACCAGGTCACAGTGATAATCTCCCTCCTCTAAATAAATAGGAGAAACCGAGCCCGGGACCGCTATGCAAGGAATGGAAGTCCTGGGCAGGAAAATCGTTCCATGATCCCCATGCACAGGAAGAAAAACTCCCTGTGCATGTCAG
This sequence comes from Lissotriton helveticus, assembly GCF_964261635.1. Classification (NCBI taxonomy): domain Eukaryota; kingdom Metazoa; phylum Chordata; class Amphibia; order Caudata; family Salamandridae; genus Lissotriton; species Lissotriton helveticus. The sequence continues at coordinate 858,400,667 of NC_136065.1, forward strand.
GACCATGAGCATTTTATTTTTCAGCAAAAAAAAACCTGCATTTGATGGTTTGTTTAACGAAAAAAGCTAAAACGTTGTCTAGCTGTGACAACCAACATCGTGTCTGCTCAGCAAAGTTCACATCGTGTACTGCAACCACTGCAATGGTGTTTGTGTCAGTAGAGAAGGTGCAGTTTACATTTAGTTTCTCTGGGGCACAACCTTAGGTCAAAGTCATGGCCATGAACCCTTATCATCTTGGCTCTGAAGTAGTACTGAAACAACGGCTCTATACAGCGTTTGTAAGTGAATCTGCCAACGTACTGTCATTCTCCTTTTGTGTTATCTTTACCTTTTGATCTTCTTTCTCTATTTTTTTTTCATTATACCGTCATGTTCTACATTTTTTTTCTTGTGTTTTTCATTCTTGCCTTTTATTCTTCATACTGTTATTGAATTCTTCATTCCCCTCTCTTAAACCCTTCATTCCATGATGTTGTGCTATTCACACTCTGGGGCTTAATTTACAAGCCTCTTTGCGTCCTGTACGTCACTTTTTCCCATGTTAAACGCAGAGACGTTTTAAGGCATGGGCAAAGTGGGCTCTGGCCCAGGGCACCAGCCTTTTGGGGGGGGGGGCCTTGACAGATCCAGCTCTGTTCTCCACACAGTCTTGCCCTGATGACATTGAATGATTATTAAAGATACATTTTTTAAACACCACTGTCGTTTACTTTATTTTTAATACCGGTGAAGTGTGGGAGTCTTCTACAGACATTATGCAAAGAATGGTTGTTTTATGTTTTTTAACACCATGCAACATCCACAAAAAGTTCCTTTTAGATCGAAACAGCAACTCACATTTGAGAAATGGCAGTGGCTGACAGAGATTATTTACAGTAATATTAGGGAGCTACTCCTAAATTTCATTATTGAAAACACACATCACTATTAATGAACATTAGATGGAAACACACTTGGAATTTAGACGAATGTGCCTGGACAGTGTCAGTGACCTAGCCAAAGACAAGAAAAAACTGAAATTGGATCATAAATCAAAGCTGTTCCAAACAGGGTCCTCCAAAATATGTTGGGCCCAGGGCTCCCCAAATCTTTAAGATGTCCCTGATTAAAGTGATGCACTGGCAGCGCAAGGGGCTTGTAAATAAGCCTCCTGTGTGCATGCTTTAATTTAAAGCTTGATTTGTCAAGGAATAAGTGCCCGGCCCACAGTTTTGTTCAGAAGCCCAGGCGGGCAGCATTGAATCCTGGCGTGCTGAATACAAAGGCTGCGAGCACTTGATTCTAACTCAAATCTCCTCAATCCACCATCAGGCACTCTTTGCCCCTTTAATTCACTCTTTCAGGATTCTGTGTCTCCCTTTGCCACATTTTTGATGTCTTTCTTTTCCTCCTTCTCTCCTCCTTGTGTTTATTTACCTCTATTGCAGTTGGTCAATGTCAAGTAAGTACTGGTCCCTAAAAATGAGTGCTGATGGGCTCAAACTAAGCATTGCTTCAATTCATCCATGTGTTCCTTAATTTGTTCTTATGTTCTTCATTGTCTATTTGTGTTCTTCAATTTCTCTTTATACTCTCCTATCTCTGCCCTCTGTTTCACTCCATATTCTTCATTATTTTCTAGTGATTTTCAGTCCTTATATCTTTTATCGATTCTTCCCCATGTTATGTATTCCTTCTCTGTACTTACCTTAACTGTATCTGTTCTTTTTTTTTTTTTTAGTTGTTCAGACATTGTTCTTGCGGTCTCTCCATTGGCTTCCGATTCATGAAAGGATCTTGTTCAAAACCATGTGTATGGCCCATAAAACTTTTGCAAATAATGGCCCGGCCATTCTTCGCCCACTGTTCCGCCGCCATCAATGTTACAGAACTCTGAGATCTAACCATCTTAATCTACTGGTAGTGCCAAGGGTAAAGCGGTCACGCATGGGCGGCCGCCAGCTCTCCCTCCATGCAGCTAAATTCTGGAACCAACTCCCAGAGAACATCAGGCTCGAAGCCAATCATCTTGCCTTCAGGAAACGGCTTAAGACCTTCCTGTTTCACTGACTGGTAATGTCTCAGATGCCAGGTCTTAAAGCGCTGGGATGCCTCAGGGTAGCCATGTGCTATATAAGAATGTATTCATTCATTCATTCATTCTTTTCTCCTATTGGGTCTTTCTCCCTCGGGTTCTCCCTTCAGTTTTTTACAAGGAGAGTGCGTGATTCGCTAATTCTCTTTTTTTTTTGTCCTCATTTGCCTTGCCCTCTTTTCAAGAAACGCCAACCACCTTGCATGTCCATCACGAGAGACTTAAGTTGTTAATTATCTCCCTCACCGAGACACGATTTAGCAACATTGGTGGAAGAAGAGTCTTGAGGGAAACAAGAGGGTGGGGTGGGAGTGGGCTTGCAATTACTCCATCAAGGTATTTTTCAACCTGTAGGACCGACAATGAACCGGGGAAACCAGGTCCATGGAGTGTTGTAGGCGTAATTATAGGACCCGGGAAAAAAACAAAACCCCGGAGCACTTTCTCACTGGACCAACAAATCCCAAAAAGCCAAGTTACGTTTACTGCAAGATCTGGCCAAGTCCACCGTAGATGTTTCATATAGGGACATCAGCCAACCTGGATGTGATGGGGCCGTTTTTTCTACCCAAACTTTACAAATTTGCCTCCTGGCCAGGAGAATTGCATAGAACTAAAAGGACCTTGCCTGGCCGGTGATGCCAGCATCCAAGCCAAAGATTATTAGTGGGAGAGTGATGGACTGTGATGTATTTAAGATAGAGTCCAGAGTTGACTTCACTTCTTCCCAGAACCGTCCGATGTAAGGGCAGTCCTTAAACATATGTACATCTGATGCTTCGATGAGATTGCATTTATTGCATTTCTTTCCTGGGAGGAATTTGGAAAGTCTCAGGGGCGAGAGGTAAGCCCGATGTGCCGTGAACAAATGATTACGTCTCAACCATGCCGGTTTAACGGTTTTATAAAGGAGAGTAAAAGATTTTACCCATGTCTCCACGCACTGAAAGCCTAGCTCTTCTCCCCACAGCTCGTCAGGTAGAGCAAACTCCCCATCAACCTCATCCAACAAACTCCAATACCACAAAGCTATCTCTTTGCCTTTCACTAGTCGCTCTACTAGCTGCTGTTCCAGGTTGCTGACTTTCCACAATGATACCCCTTTCTGACACAGGGCTCTGGCCCAACTATCCAGCTGCATAAACTTAAATCTAGAAAGACCGGGGCCAACCTGCCCCCGTAGCTCTTCCCATGCCCTCACTGACCCTTCTACCAGCAGCTCTCCCCATCTTGTGATCCCAGCATCCTTCACTGGAATCGACAAGCTATCCTTTAAACATAATGGTAAGTCTGGGGAATTCCACACTGGAGCAAAGTTTGAATAGTAAGGCAGCCCTAGTCTCTTTCTGATCTGTACCCAGGCTTTCGCTAAGGACTGAAGGATTTTTAACTTGACTTTAAAAAAAAATTCTTTTCCCCGAATTTGAACAGGAAGCCGTCAATTGTCAGGTTCACTCCAACTAGCATGGCTTTGAACATTGTCCCTATCGATAAACTAGATGGTGTTTTTAAAAGCATTCTAGAGTGGGACAACTGAAAAGCCCATGAGTAGTACTGTAAATCAGGTAGGCTAATTCTCTTTTATTATATTTTCTACGCCTGGGATGATCTCATTTTATGGTGTCAATATGGAGAGATGACTTCAGAGGATTTTGTATCAGAATATCATATAAGGAAATATCATCTGACATAAATAGTGTGTCTTACATACCATTTACAGAGAAAGTGTCACATTTGGTGAAGTTATGTCATTATTAACCCCAATGGGGCAATATCTTTGTAATCATTACTTAGAACACAATATTTATGTCAGACAGTATTCTGATGACGGTACCACATCTGGGTGAGATATTAAGTGCCTCATCTAGAGACAGTCATACGACATCAACTTGCTTCTTGACACTTTTTATCTCCTTACCTGGCTCATCACAAATGTAAAAAGGACAAATGATAGACAGAATGCATAACAATGTCATACATTCACTCCAGTACAGAGATCTGGGCTAAACCCATCATTTTGTTGCTCACTATGCCATTCCAGTTTGGACCCAGCCATATGCAAATCAGTCTTGACCCTGCGCCCAATGGGAACAGACCAGCCCGAACTGCCAGGCCAGGTCCTCCCTGGACTGGAAACAAGCATTCTAGGACCGGTTTCGGGCTTTCAGCCATCACCAGTCTGGATAGCTTGACTCCAGTGGCATGGAGAGCACGGGACCCACGTCTGGGCATACCCGTCCCACTCGGGTGACAAAAGCAAAAAGAACAATTGATGGACAGAATGCAGAACAAAGTCATACATTCACCCCAGTACAGAGATCTGGGCCTAAATCTATAGTTTTTTTGCTTATCATGCCATTCCAGTTTGGACCCAGCCATATGCAAATCAGTCTTGACCCAGTGCCCAATGGGAACAGTCCAGCCCGAACTGCCAGGAAAAGTCCTCCCTGGACTGGAAACAAGCATCCTAGGACTGGTTTTGGGGCTTTCAGCCCTCATCAGCCAGGATAGCTTGACTCCAGTAGCATGGAAAGCACAGGACCTACGTCTGGGCATACCAATCCCACTCGGGGTGACAAATGCAAAAAGAACAATTGATGGACAGAATGCAGAACAATGTCATAATATCACCCCAGTACAGAGCTCTGGGCCTAAATCCATCGTTTGTTTGCTCACCATGCCATTCCAGTTTAGACCCTGCCATATGCAAATCAGTCTTGACCCTGCACCCAATGGGAACAGTCCAGCCTGAACTGCCAGGCCAGGTCCTCCTTGGACTGGAAACAAGCATCCTAGGACCGGTTTCGGGCTTTCAGCCCTCATCAGCCAGGATAGCTTGACCCCCATTGGCATGGAGAGCACGGGACCCACGTCTGGGCATACCCGTCCCACTCGGGGTGACAAATGTAAAAAGAACAATTGATGGACAGAATGCAGAACAATGTCATACATTCGCCCCAGTACAGAGATCTGGTCCTAAATCCATCACAAATGTATGCACGGTTTTGACAATATGATCAATCCGGTCATGATGTCCTTCTAGCCTTTGAGTGTCTACGTAGCCAGATCTAGTATATTTCCAGCAGCTGGCTTCCAGATGATATTTATGAGGCATGTTTTTAGTTCCTCTTGGATGATTCTGTGGGATTTCTTGAAGTGTACCCCACCATGCGGTCTTGTCTCATGGTTCTGCCTTGAGGAGCTCCCTTTCAATAGGTCTTTATTTGTGAAAACTGCTCTCTATTTATTGCGCCCTTTCATGGAATTGCCTGGCAATTCCTACCAGTAATGTTCTTGTCAAGTTGTGTCCAATGCCAATATCCACTCGATTACCATGCCTTAGCTGCTGGCGTTGGATGTGCTATTCCTGATTTTGAACTGTGAATTTCATTTGGCTAGATTATTGCTGTTGCTTTTTTTACCCACTGTTGCTGTTTTAGATTCATCAGCTAGCAGTAGTCATTGAAACCTACATTGTCATGCTTCAGTTTGGTGTTACATAATTTTGGCCTGTTTTTATTCTTTGCTTCTTGTTTAATATGGGTTTAGTTCCAATCGTCCACTTTGTGTCTGTAAATCACAATTAGCTTCACAAACCGAGTTATCCATGGATTTTGTTAAGATTCCCCCTTCCATACTCACTTCACACATTTTTCTGCAATTGAGGTACACTCTTGTTTGTCGTTCACACACATTATGGTGCCGAGCACAGGAAGAGGAAGTTGCCTTCCTCCCCTGCGCTCTTATACCAACCCCCTAACTCCACCCCTTCCCCCTGCCTAGTCCTACCCTCGCGCGAATGACCCCGGGGGAAGACTAGTCTGCGACTCTGCTTCTCCGGGGCCCGGCATTTTTAGCTCACAATATTTTAAGGGGTTTGGTATTCCGGGTTGTCTTCAGTGACTCTTTCCTATGCTTGGTACTAGCTGCGACTTTTCCCGTATTTAGCTTACTGTAAGAACGTTGTTCCTGTTTAGAGTTTGCCGAAGGGTTACCCCTTCACAAATCCTGTTCATCGTATTACAGGTCCCATAGGTTACAATGAAATGGTAATAAGACTGTAGGGATATCTTTCACATTTGTGACTGAGTAAACAGTCTGTCAAACCCTAAACCAGGCCCGTTGTTTTTGTTCATTTTTTGTTGTCTTTAATAGCAGCATTCTACTGAAACTGACTTCGGGCACAAATTACCTTTAGTGACTTTTGGTTGACTATGTGCAACAAAGGTTTTCCTAGATGGACGTATTTTTCCCCTACAGTTCAGGTTTGATTGGTTGTGTCCTGTAATGAATATTTTGTCCTCCTGTGGGTCAAGGTTGGGTGTCTGTCTCCTGTAACAGATATGAGGTTTTCTTATAGATCAGATCCTGGGTCGATGTCTTCTGTATATTGTCATGCACGCACCTGTTGTCTCGGGAGTGTCCTGGAGCTTCGATGCCAAGCTCCCTGCCTCACCCCTATCACCCACGGGAGTTAGGAAAGAACACTAACCCCCAGGTAGTGAACAGGGGGAAACAGGGAAACAGGGGAACAAAACAAGGATAGAGGGGGATAAACACAGCTCTCCACAGTCTTCAGAAAGGATAGAATCACTTCTCTGTTTTCTCTAGTCTGGGGCTGCAGCAAAAGAAACAAAGAGTTATAAACAACACACCTCCCGACACTACTCTCAATATGTGGATATGTAGGGGATTTAGATACCTGTAGAACAATGAGGAGCTGCAGGAATGCCAGGAAGGAATAATGCAAAAAAGAACGGAGTATCACACCAGGTTGCCTAATACTGTAGAAAAAGACACCCGTTAACTATGAGAACTACATCTGGGGATATTCATTTCTAAGTTGTATAGCACTCACCCAAATCAACCCAAAAACCGGCTGAAAAGGAATCGGGAACAATACTAATGAGCAACTGAAGGGAACCTTGTTAACCGCACAAGGCACCTCACAATGTAAACACGAGTGGACATCAACAATTCAATAAGCCTACCAAGAAGGTGCAGGGAGGCATTAAGAGTCGATAATAACTAAACGAAAAAGACTCAAGGAAGGAACAAAAAAGCGAAATCAAAATAGAAGCCAAGACGCTATCAAACTCACACGACACTTCGGATATACTGGAAAACACTGACTCCTCGGACGCCCGTCACCGTGACCCGGAACGAGAACCACAACAAGCTGGTTAAACGCGAAGCGTTTCCTATGCGTCTTGGGCGGGGTTAAATAATACCATCAGGCCAATGTGCATGCGCTAACCTTGCACATGCATATATCGTCTCTCAGTTTGCTTTTGCCAACCATTGCCAACCCCGAGTAGATGAGCAATGGCCGACATCGTAAACAACATTCGGCGCTAGTTCCTTGGGTTATGTACTAACGGAGGCACAAGCATGACATATATTCCGTTCTTTTTTAGGTTAGTGATGCAGGTGGGGTGTACTGGGAAGACAAGTTGACTTGTTGAGGAGAAGAATCCTATCCATCATACTATTCAAAATGTGGAACTGTCCATCAGGCAGAGACCCTTAGTGCTGCAACTGCCCCAGGAAAGGCCCATGAAAAAAGTAAGGGGCCTCGCCTTGTACATCTATCTACTCATCCATCAATCTCGCCATAGTATTACTGCTAACACTGCCCTAGGTTTATATGCATGCCTTCATTGCACATCATATCTTCTCAGACCTTTGGAAGCCCATCCTTAAAAAAACCTTATGCCTGTCTTGTCATCTATTTACCATGACAATAAAACATCTCCATTCAACTGCATCAGATCTCCCAATTTTATTTGCTTTCTCCCTTCCATGCCCCACTTTAAAAACATTTACACCCTTACCAGACTATGACAACCTCACCAACTACTGCCCTATAATTCACTTTTGCTTCGTCTACAAGATCAACAAAAGAAGCAGTTAGACTTGGCATACTTGGCTTGGTTTCCCCTGACTTGTTGCCTCTACCCCATGTATTTTTGATGCTATACTGGATTTCAGTTTTGCTGGCTTAGATGCTGTGGGCACTTTGCCACTGCTGAAGGGCAAGTGCCCCCTGTATGAATTGTAGTTGCAATTGCTTATCCATTATTTGCATATTTGATTTACTGATAAGTCCCTAATAAAGTGCACTGAGTGTGGTATGGCCTGTAAATCAAATGCTACTAGTGGGCTTGCAATACTGGGTATGCCACACACATGAGTAGCCCTGTAAATGAGTCTCAGACCTACCACTGTAGTGACTGAGTGTGCAGTTGTAAACTGCCATGTTGCTCTGGCAAGTACTTGTCAGGCTCTAACTTTCTGTTTTCTTACATACAAGGCACCCCTCAGGTAGTCCCAAGGTACTCCCGTGGGCATGGTGCAGTGTATGTAAAACATAGGACGTGCTCTGGTGTGTTTTACATGTCCTGATAGTGAAATACTGCCAATTTCATTTTTCACTATTGAAAGGCTATCTGTCCCATAGGCTAACTTGGGAGTTGTTTTGTAACATGTAACAAGTATAACTTTCCACTTGGACAAGATAGTGAAGATAGAGAAGTAGAGTTGATGCTCTCCGAACTTAGAATTTAATAACACAGCTTTTTAAGGAGATTTTTTTTAAAATGTGTGTTTCAAAATTCCACTTTAGGAAAATAGGCATTTTCTTATCTAACCATTTTGTGTGCCTCTGCTGTTTTGTGTGTTGTCTATCTGGTCCTAGAGTGATAAGGGCTGGGGATGTGCATGCACAGTAAACAGCCACAAGGGGGATGATTTGTGTCCTGCCTTTCCTGGGTGAATCATAGTTGGGCTGAATAGCCTGGTCTGCATTTAGAGTGGTGGGAGGAGTTCACACTAGCGCCTGAAGAAGAGGTGTTTCCTCTGCACAATGCTGTCTCCACCTCCTGAAGTGAAGCTGGGCCAGAAAGGGCAGAACTGGACTGGGCTCAGAGACCCTTGCCACAAAGAGAACTAAAAGAGAAACTTGGGTGTAAATATTGGACCTTAAACCCAGATAACTAGATCACTTCTGGATTTAAGAGGAACCTCTGCCAAGGAGAAGAGCCGGAGAACTGTATGGAGGAGTACTTCCCCTTAGCTATATAGCTTTCGTTGGGTTGGCCTGCAGTTGCTGCTTCTGCCAAGGGGAGGAAACAGACTGTAACTTTGCTGTGAACCTGCTTGCAGAAGAATCTCCAAGGGCCTGTGTGTACTGGCCTCCTGTTCTGAAGTTTCAAAGACACAAAGACTTCACCAGCAACTCACTGACCAGCACCTAGACTCCTCTATGGACTCTTTCATTCAAAAGGGCAACAGTTCCTGGGCCCTGAAAATTGTGTGGTTGGTGCTGCAAAGCAAGAAAAACAACTCCGACGCCGTCAGCGTAGCCGCCAGTGATGCCACAACCTGCACCGAGGCCGGGGACACACCTCGTGAGTGCATGGCGCACCGCCCCACTTGCACCGCTGCACTGATGCCCTTCAGTGCCTGCTAACACCTGCAGTTATCAGCCTACCTGATGCCAGCTCTCGCATCGATGCTGTCATCGCTAGTGCCTGCATCCCTTTACTGAGTAGCAGATAACCTACAAGGATGACTTCACAAACTATTCAACTTGGCAGCGCCTCCCCGGAACCGACACCTCACCACCTAACTTTCTCTTTCCAGGCCTCGACTCATCGCCTCCTCACAGACATGATGCCTCGTCTCCCCGTGGCAACCAGTGAAATAGCCTCGACCTCGGCACCGACACCTGACCTCCACAACGCGGAGCCTTATCCATAGACTTTGTTTCCAAGATTCTGTTGTTTGGGGGGCCATGTGACTCCACGCCCGATTCCCTGCACCTAACGGTCGGCACCGTACTTTGGATTTATGCCTGTCACAATGTCGTACTGTGGAAAATTACTAAAATCGGTATACATAAGCGGCGTTCATTTATGTTCACCATAGCCACTGTTGAGCGTAAAGTGAAAATCATGAAACATTGGCCATACCATCTTGTCCCTTTTTAGGCCCCTTCGTGCGCGTAAATGGCAGCCATTTTGCAAACCATGGTCTCCCTGCCCAGCGCCGCTAGCTAGCGGCGCGTCTCTCCCTCTGACCTCGCAAGCATCCCCCGCGCGCTGATAGCCCCCGCTCTCTCATACCTGAACCATAAAACTCCCCTCCAGCGCTACTCTGCCTCGGAAATACATTCCGTTCCCGACCAACACCTGCCCATCCTTTTTGATGAACCCCCTTTCCTCTGTGTCCAATCTTCCTGCCCGTTCCCAGGATGCCACCTGGCCCTGCGGATACCATTTATTGGCCCCCTTGCAGTAAGCAGCTGCCCCGATTCAAAGGATCTCTGACTGATCAAAGCCCCCTCACCCCATAAGATCCGATCATACACACATTCCGAGAATCGACGGAATGTCCTGGTGTGCGATAGTCATCACCTACTGTGACCGGGGTGGGGACTTCTACTGTAAATGTGTGTGGGAACAGGCCCAAAGTGAGGATTCCGAGGATGTCTTTTCCGTACATCAAAGTATTGACAAGAATGTGTTTCATGTAATGAAGCAATAAACCTGTGTATAAGAGGCCAGGCCTCAAGGATGCGTTTAGAGCACCTCGAGAAGATACCCTGTTGTCTGATTTGACGTGTTCTGCTCCGTCGGAATAAACTCCTGTTTCCTGCCTTCTGTCTCCAGCGCCTGCCTCTTTGTTTGGTAATCTCGAATGGTATGAGAGGCGGCTAACGCCGGGCAAATACTGAAGGGTTCTTGATCGAATTTGGCCCTACCTTTCTACAATTGGCGTCCCAAACGTGGGGCCCATCAGTGACACGTGGATCCAGTGGGAGAGGTCCCAACGACAGAGTGAACGACTGCAACGATCGGGAAGTGCACCTGCCCGATAGACCCTCGTCTGGCAGCCGATCATCCGAACTTCACTGGTTCCGAGCAGACCTCTCTCGAGTGATCTACGGTCCTGACTGGGAACCATCAGGAGTGCCACAGCAATTACGGAGAATAGAGGACGATCAGGTGCTGGAAGCGGAAGGCGAGAAACTGTCCATGCGGGCCGGGTAAGGTCGTGTAACACGACGAATTGCGAATTGATTGTTTGACTGTTTAAAAATACTAGTATTACTCATTTGATTGTTTCTGAGAGATTCTCTATTCGCAAACAAGCACAGAGTCGCCATACTCTGTTTAGTCTTTGCAGATAGTGAAGGGTAGGTAACGCAGGCCTTTGCCCCTTTCTAATCCGTCATGCCTACTTCCCTCTCCATTTGATTGATTGTTATCCAAGCATTTACTGCTTTGGAATTGGTTCTCTTTGGATCATTCTCTATTTACGAAAAAGCACAGAGTCGCAATACTCTGTTTAGTCCTTGTGAATAGTGAAGGATAGGTAACTCAGGCTTTTGCCCCCGTTGTAATCCGTCGTGCCTATTTTTATCCCTCATTTGATTGATTGTTTGACCGAACATTGATCGTTCGGAATTGGTTCTCTTTGGGTTATTCTCTATTCCCAAATAAGCACAGAGTCGCAGTACCCTGTTTAGTCTTTGCGGATAGTGAAGGATAGGTAGTGCAGACTTTTGTCCCCTTTGTAACCCGCCATGCCTATCTTTGCCCCGTTTGTTGGTAGTTGGTTCAGCCCGGACCGTTTATTAGAGGTAGATCATCCGGCTCCACAGGAGGACGCCCCTAATAAAAAGGACATAAATATAAAAAACGCGGATTAGCCGCTGTATCGTGCTAGCAAACAATAACATAAAAATCGTTAGGAAAAACAAAAGGAATCGAGCAAAATCAGTAGGCCACTGATGGGATCTCTTTTTGACCTCGCTAAAATAGAAACATTAGGAACAACCCCTCATGAGAAATATGAAACTAGTGAGAAGAATCGAGCTCGACGCCATGATGGCTGCAAGACAGCTCGGCTCCACCGCCCACCCCGCCCAAATAACGACAAACAATATGCAAATATTATAAATATACACAACACTCCAGCAAAGTAACATGTTAAAACTTTTTATTAAACAACTATTTAAAACTTTTTTAAACAACTATTTACATGGCAGCCGGCTGCAACAACAAACCCAAATGCATTCGCCGTCTGCTTAACGCTGTTCCTGTCCCGCCTTCAATGTTGGGCTACTTTGAGCTACTTTTTAGTAGGCTTTGGGCTATAAAAAAGTCTACAAAAGCCATCAGCCGGCGAGGTAGCGTCGGTGGCGGCCCGTTGAGCGAATAGGCCGGAGGCTACCCAACGCGCCAAGGCCTGGTCCAGCCATCCTATAATGCTGCGCCAAGAGATGGCGTGGGGTGCCCTGGGGGGGAGGCGACGCGAACGGGCCTCCCCCACCTCCCCAGGGGGGAGGTTCCTCAGCTGCAGTGGGGCGACCCTTAGCGTTTCACTCGCCGGCCAGCTGCAGTGGGGCGACCCTTAGCGTTTCACTCGCCGGCCAGCTGCAGTGGGGCGACCTTTAGCGTTTCACTCGCCGGCCAGCTGCAGTGGGGCGACCCTTAACGTTTCACCTGCCGGACGGCTGCGCCAGGACTGCCATTGGCGTTCCACTCGGTTGGATGACCGGGGGACCTGCTCCGGTGGACGGGGTGAAGAGCGGCTGCTGCTGCGGAACGCTCAAAATGGCGGCCGGCACCCCGGATTTGGGCCTGGTCCATTAGAATGGCTCTGGGCTACCTTGGAACTCGGATGCTTGCCTGCTCGGGCATGAGCCCCACTCTTGAAGACGCCCTCTCAGTTTTAAAAATTCTACGAAAGTCACTGGCCCTCGACTCCCGCAGGCTTCCGTTGGGGGCCACCGCCACTGTTGCTTGACTATCCCCCATGGATATGCCACTGCCCCGGGCGACCGCCACCTTATCCACATCTGGTGTCGAAGGAAAGACTGATTCAACGTATCTGTGGAAGGATACACCTGCTGTCCCGCTCTCCGGAGTGGCCACAACGTTGTCACAAGATGGTGGTGCTCTCATGCTGACACCGGTCTTTGTCCGAATTACTAAGAGACACTGTAGACTGCCAACTCGATCAGCTCCGGTGGGACCTCAGCGTGACCCGGTAGGGAAGATTTTGCCTTCCTCGCCTTTAAGCCGCAGTCCACGCCGCCTGCCCTCTCTGCTGGCACTAACGGAATCTTTTGAACTACCGAAAGGGATTCTGGTCCGACCACTTGTTATTGGAGGCATTTGGACTATGCTCTGGGCCCGCCCGGCTTCGACCAAAATGGCGCCGGTATGGGCGGGACTCGCAATTCCTTATGACGTTCTAGTTTCCTAAACCTTGATGTTATGGGATATGTATGCGGTCTTTGTACACGTGGCGGGCGGGAAAGGGTGCGGACTGAACATACGAACAACCCTATCGATGTGTTTTCTTTGTCATTTATGTATTATTAAAGCTCCGAAATGATGTTACTGATGATACATGCCCTTGGTGTACGTATGGACGATTTTATTGTAACTGATCCTGTTATATTTCCAACTATAAAATAAACCTTCACCGGTTCTGCAACCGTTAGTCGCGTTTAGTTTTTCAATTAAATGTCTCGTCCCTTTGCTTACTTCTATACTACAGTGTAATGTCTCCTTACCTCATGCGTTTCCCGTCTGCCCCGTGGCCGGCCTACATGGTTGGAGGCCCGTATTTGAATGCTGACATCCTCACAAATAAATATATGGAACTAGCCTCATAACAGTCACTTAGATTGGTAGGTTCTCGAATAAAGAAAGGGACAAGATAAATGAAGCAATTTTGGTCATGAAAAATTAGAAAGACATGGTACATAGAAATAATGCGAAAGGAATAGTCAGGATCTGTCGCGTTTTACATTTCTGCAGCATAAACAATAGGTAAAAGATCCTGATATTTAGATGTATCTATGAATAGGACAATAGACAAGTTCCTCTGGGCTTCAAGGCCGAGAGGCAAGGTACTGCATCCCAAAGAAGATAAGTTAGGTACGTGGTAGGTAAAAACATTTTCGTGTTTTTTGCGCGCTGATGTGCTTTGAACGCTGTCGCTCCCCTCCCCCCCCTTTTTTCTTTCTCTGCAGGTTAATATCGGAATTTCAGCTGAAGTATAGAGAAGACCCAGAATGCACCGTGTTCCACGCAGAAAGAAGAAGAATTGTATGGTGTGAATGTGCGCGTGGGCCCCGATTTGTGTCGTATGAATGCTTATGTGTGGCGCACATCTGGGTTGACGAACGAATGCTTTTTGTATGACTAAGGTGTTGATCGAACGGTCAATGGGATAGGAAAATTAAGCCCGAACATGGTACCTGCATGTGAAAAACGAATAAAGATATAGCACTTTCCTTACTTAGGAATGACTCTCTCTGGAGCTAACGACTGGGGGAGTGGCCTATGCTAGAAACTTGAAGGCCTATATCAGTACGACGAACCCAACCCCAACCGATATCCCAAATGAACGCCCTAAATGACGCGCACCAGTGAGTCAACTTAATGTGCGGACTAGATGAGAAAAGTTAAGGATACCCCGGGTTGGGGTTCATCCAAAATCCCCCCCCCTCAGCCCAGAAATTAGGGATATTGTCATGTTTTTAGATTTACCCCCTCTTCTTCCACCCTCATAGAAAAGTCAGAATTGCACCATCGCACGTCCGACAGACACCCCTCCTTTACCTCAACTTGGATCGTCATTTGTTAGATGTTGGAAGACCCCACCGTGAGTATAAGCACGACTGGACCAGTGTCCGACCAATTAAAAGGAGTAAGTATTTATTGAAGCGAGGTTACCAACAGAAATTGTCTGCTATTAGGAAGGAAGGAGAACGAAGAGCTCGACCCCCAAATGAATTAAATGGAGTACTGAAAATATGCAACACGCATGAAAAGGCTCTTTCGCCAAAAATAGCCCTCTGTTTTATCTTAAGTTTTCGTACTTGATGTATGTACTGTTGCACCCTATCTGGTATTTGTGTATACGTAAACTATGAATTTATGTTTTCCCTCAGCTTGTGTTTTATACGTGAGACTGACCCGTACTGATCTATATGTGTGTGCACTGAATAGCCTATTATTATACACGTCTCTCTCTCTCTCTCTTTTTATGTTGTACGTGTACTAATAGCCTATTTGGTACGCACAACGCTCTCTCCCTCTGAGTGCTCCCTTGCTCCCTTGTGAAAAAAAAAATAACGACACTGTACCTCGCCGGTACAGGTATAATTGGCTTTAGACACGACAGTGTTTGAACAAATTGACAGAAACAAAACGATCATATTTAGCCATATTACTACCTCTCCTTTCTGTAAAATGATGGAACTTAATTGGCTGAGAAAGAAAGGACAGGTAAGACGACTGATGTCCCCTAATCTGACCCTTAAAAGGGAACTATATGTCAGTGGCTTTTGTTTTAAGTACTTTGGTAAACCTCACCCTCATCGTTCGGATTACCACCGCCCATTGCACAAAAATAGAATGTCCGACACGTCCCTGTTTCTCCAGAATGGTCCCAGTTCTGTACCAGCCGTCCCAGAAAATCTTAAAGACTGTAGCTATAAGCCCAAGATACTAGCATTTCACACCTTTTATAAATTAACAGACCTTGAAGAAACATATAGCTCAACAGGATTTGCTTTAGACAAACGCGAGTCTCTACTGAAGGAGCCGGTTCGAATTCGATAAACTATGTAATTTTTAGATATCAGACTTCTTGCCATGTTCGCAAATATAACAAGAGTAAAACGCCAGACAAACATGTTGTTTGAAAATAAAAAAAAATGCTTGCCGACCTGCACTACAGCAATGATGCATGAGTTAACAACATACACCGATGTAAGGATTACTAAGCATCCACCCTATCGTGACCAATGAACGATGCCCCAACTACTTGGGGTTGGGAGAGAAATTAAAGTGTGTAAACGTCTTCCCCTGCCAATTCTCTAAAAATTGTTTTTTATACTCATTCAAGGATAACGTGCAGTCGTCAGGAGGAGAAAGGCCGGATGTAACGCACAGCCTGGCTGCAGATCGGGGAATATCTATGACCTCGACCAAGGTGGAGCCGCAGAGCAAAGAGTTGCGGGACAAGGCGCCGTTCTCAGCGTGGAAAGTGAAGGAAAGAAGGGCCGCCCAGAAGCCCCTGCACGTTGATGAGCTCGTGCCGAAAGTCCCAGCCCATTGTGCCCGATTGGTGGGCCCACTTGCTTGAAATTTCTGCCCTCCTTGGTCCGCCTCAGATCTGATCCCACACCACCCTCTCTTCCCTCGGCCTCCCAAAGCACGCCCCCATCACCCCCCCTTTTTTTCATATGGAATTTTTGAACTTGACTCTGAGAAGGACAGCACAAAAGATAGAAGAGGGTTTGTCACGAAGGAAGAACGGAATGCGGGTACCCCGCCTAAGGTACCTATGATAGATTAGTTAGGGAACAGGACAAACACAGGACTGTGGTCCAAGAGCAAAGAATGGCCACACCCTGCAACGCGAGATCTGAAGTAGAGCTGGACGCATAGCTCCACCGCCGGTGCTCAACAGTGCCAACGAAAGAAGAAAAACAATGAGAGCCTACCAGTGATGGCTCGCTGTAAGAAGACACTGGAAAGACGAACCCTTTTTGAACATTGCCACCCCTTGACTGTCCCTTGTATCAAGTTGAATTTCTCTCCCAACCGCTTTGTATTGATTACCACCCAATTGAGTTCTCGAAACCTTACATCGGTCATTTCCAACTGTACATGAATAACCAAGAAGGCGTTAACTCTGTACCTTGATGATTGTAGAACAGCAGTTATGCACATGAACATGCTGTCTAGTTTTGACCCCCATGGAGTCCAGACCTCAAGAAATGTACTTAATAGCCCTTATTTGGCCAAAATATTTTTGTATGACATCATGTTTGTATTCGAACGAATTTCCTACATCGCCTAAATAATGTCCCCGTCTCCAAGGTCTAACGTATGACGCAGCTAATGTAATTTTGTATGCACTACCTCCTCGCCTATCGCATTGACTACATGTGGTTGTGTACGATTCTGTCAGCATTGATAGCAGGACTATTTCCATCTGCCCGTAATGCATATGGGCTACCAAAGACCTCAATAAGACAGCCCAGCCACATACTTCCCTTATTAGTATAACTAAATGTCAGCTTGTACGTCCTTACCTCAGACATGAACAGAAATGACCTAACTTATGATAAAAACTGGGGACTGTGGAAAATGACTAAAATCGGTATACATAAGCGGCGTTCATTTAGGTTCACCATAGCCACTGTTGAGCGTAAAGTGAAAATCATGAAACATTGGCCACACCATCTTGTCCCTTTTTAGGCCCCTTCGTGCGCGTAAATGGCAGCCATTTTGAAAACCATGGTCTCCCTGCCCAGCGCCGCTAGCTAGCGGCGCGTCTCTCCCTCTGACCTCAAGCATCCCCCGCGCGCTGATAGCCCCCGCTCTCTCATACCTGAACCATAAAACTCCCCTCCAGCGCTACTCTGCCTCGGAAATACATTCCGTTCCCGACCAACACCTCCCCATCCTTTTTGATGAACCCCCTTTCCTCTGTGCCCAATCTTCCTGCCCGTTCCCAGGACGCCACCTGGCCCTGCGGATACCATTTATTGGCCCCCTTACAGTAAGCAGCTGCCCCGATTCAAAGGATCTCTGACTGATCAAAGCCCCCTCACCCCATGAGATCCGATCAGACACACATTCCGAGAATCGACGGAATGTCCTGGTGTGCGATAGTCATCACCTACTGTGACCGGGGTGGGGACTTCTACTGTAAATGTGTGTTGGAACAGGCCCAAAGTGAGGATTCCGAGGATGTCTTTTCCGTACATCAAAGTATTGACAAGAATGAGTTTCATGTAATAAAGCAATAAACCTGTGTATAAGAGGCCAGGCCTCAAGGATGCGTTTAGAGCACCTCGAGAAGATACCCTGTTGTCTGATTTGACGTGTTCTGCTCCGTCGGAATAAACTCCTGTTTCCTGCCTTCTGTCTCCAGCGCCTGCCTCTTTGTTTGGTAATCTCGAATGGTATGAGAGGCGGCTAACGCCGGGCAAATACTGAAGGGTTCTTGGTCGAATTCGGCCCTACCTTTCTACCGTAATAGCCCCAGGTAGACTAATTCATTTCTACAAGTGTTATTTTTGAAGTCTGCCAAGGAATCAATCCTCCTCCGCGCCAATACCGGATTGATTCCTTGGCAGACCGGACTCCTCAAGGCTGCCAGCACCTACCCCTTGGACGCCACATCTCGCTACATAACGGACGCCATTATCCGGGGGTTCCTTCCCCTCGGACGTTCCAGATTATTCTTCAGCACCCTCCAAACGACACAACCCCGTCCTGAAGACGATCCCAACTGACGAGGATCGAAACGTCGTCGACAACACAACGCAATACATGGCGCAATCTCTACAATGGCTCTTTAAAATCACCAACTATCTGAATCAGTCACTAATTTAACTGAAATTACCCTCGAGCCTCTTGTTCCTATTTCACTGTAAATATCTTACAACACTACTCACCTTGCGCCGTCCACGCTGTTCTTTATTGTCACTTGCGTCACCACATACATGAGCACCAAGTACAATCGGGTTGTTATTGATTTTTTCTTACAGTGCTGCCATAACTGTACTTATTTTTCCCCCTTTTCCTTTCTGTAAAAAGTATATGATGAATAACAACCGCAAACCTAATTTGATTCAAGTCTCCTTATTTCTGTATTAGTAATGCTTCCCGCACACCTGCTTAATTGCCTCCAAAATATTACCTGTTGGGGTATTGTTTGTTTTCTCTAACGGAGTTCAATCATTAGCATGTTCTGTAGTAGTGTCAGGAGAATATAACTTTGAACGAAGATGGATGCACACAGTCTGTATTGCAATCATGAGGACATCCTACAGTATAATGATGGGCATATTCTGCAGTACAATGTTGCACATGTTCTGCATATTCTATGGTATATAATGACAATCTCATCCTGCAGTGCAATTATGACATAGTCAATATTACCACATAATTTATGACATAGTCAATATTACCACATAATGTAGAAAGTTTATGTTGTGCCGCCCAAAAAAGTGCAGTTTATTAACTGACAGTAAATGTCTGCTTTTCACAGCTCCTACTTATATCTTGTTATATTGCATTAATGTGTTGTTATGTTATCAGGAAACAGGAATGTGGCTTAAACAGAATTTGCTTCTGCTGCAGAGCTCATCTCAATTTAAACACCCCACAGCCTGCCAAACTATAGTGCTAAATCAGTTCCTAAGGCAAAAGCCCAGAGATTGTTAGTCCTTTTCATACTAACACATCAGAAGCAGTCAGACCACCCGGAGCTCACAACTAGCATGATTTAATAATATGAATACATCTTCCATTGTATTGAAATAATTGCCCTTAAGCCTTGTTCTGCTGCCTAGCCTTTGTCTCAGAATGCACAGTTTGGGTGACAGGCAATAAACTCATGATAATACCCATAGAACTATTAATGAAGGTAATATTCCACAGTACAAGGACATTTATATTTTGTTGAATTGATGGTTATAGTCTGGAGTCAGTGGTAGATGGTTTAGAAGATTGATGACCATAAATAGAATACAAAAAGAGTTTGCCTTAAACAGTGTACCAGGAACATGAGCAGTAAACAATAAACAATGTACTAGTGAGCTGATGAGTGTTAAATAGTACATCATTAACCAGTGTAAGTATTACCAATGTTCTTACCACGTAACTGATCTGTGAACACAACATTGCATAACAATAATTATAAAAAATAGTTGTATTCACATTCATAAAAGTTAAAACCTTTCACAAGGCAATGTCTTAGCACAATCACAAAAAGCAAAATAGCTATCGCCCAGAATTCTCACACAAAACACAAGTACTAGTGAAAAGTACCACTTTGGCTATAAATACCAAACATCATAATCCACATAGCATTGGCAATCTAGTGTCTGTGATTAATTCTTACACTGTTAAAACATGCATATTATATGTATCATTCTACATAAACGTGGTGACATCATAAAACATCAACATGTTTCAACTCTATGTTACAATTGCAATGGCCCTTTATCAGGGCAGAAATTGTTGGTATTATTCATGTGTGGCAAGAGAATGCTACAGCAAATTCTCTGGGATACAATGTGCAGTGAAAAAGAAAGGCACACATTCACTCACCTTACCAAAAGTATGGGAGACAACACCAGAAAGTATCAGCCAACTTGGAGTTTCAGTGGTACTATAATATATTCAGAACGTACTGTGACTCAACAGTAGAGTCTAAACTCAAAACCTCTACCTGGCATTACACTTCATATTTCTGGTAGTAAGAGATATGCCAATGATACTTTGAAATAATAAAGAAACAAACCTAAGTAATGCTGCAACCACCTGGCTCTTAGCTGTGTAGGAATACAATTAAACAATGAATTACCTAAGTCTCTCATGCAAAACCATCTGTGAATTGCATGAAATCGGACAAGATTGACTGCAGTCTGATATTGTAAATTTATGTTTGGTGAGGTGAATTATTGACATATAAGTGAGAATGTTGGGTTATATGTTTTTATGTTTCTGTGATTGTGCTGAGATATTGCAGTCTGGTACATTTTAATACAAATATTTGATTTAATTCTTTCAATGGTATGCTATGTACACGGATTAATAGTTTTACGTAAATATTAGCAGTATGTATTTTGTTTAATTGTTATGATACGACAATATCAATTTTTAAATATTCTGCGCAATATATCCTACCAAAATCTTGATGCCCATATTCAGATGGCAAATATATACAGGTAAGTAATGTTTATTACATTTAACAACACCTATATGTAGCTTTACGACAGCTGGATTCTTCTTAAAGGGGCTTGTGTGGGTAAGCTTCAACCTGAGAATATTTTTAGAAAGTGGGGCCCATGTGTGCATTTGACAGCAAAACCTTCAAAAGAATTGGAACAAAAAACGACATGTTTTCAGGCCGTTCTTGAGGGGCACTCAAGAAATACTGCAAAAAGGAAGAGTCAACTTACTGAGTTTGACCTTCCACAGATGTTTTGGATGTTTCCACTGAAGACAAAAAATGGTGCCGAACAAAGTTTCTGCAGCATACTTTCCCTAAACAATTTGCTGAAGTTACACATTGGTCTGCAATTTGGTTTCGATATTTTTCCTCAGCTTTTAAATTATGTCCCCTCGCTTCTACCTTGCACTTCCTCTTACAATTCACACATGGGCCCACTGGTATGTAGTGAAGTTCCATAGTCACTCCCATCAGAGGCCAATATTAACGTCCCCTGTTTTCTCTATATTTTCTATTTTAAAGGGTTAAACAGTGTAGAGTAGAACAATAGTTCCCCTTTAATTCAAACTGAGTAGCTCGCTCCTGTAGTAACTTGAGTAACTTGCAGCCAAGGCAAATGCGTTCATTGGAATTGTATGTGAAGGGACTAAGTTATAAGTTAAATTTAATATATATTGACATCACTGTCTCCCTTCCATTCCCCCTATGATAGAGCAAATGATATGATTCTTTAGTGCTGGAGTCTAACAGCGAAGTCATATGACTAAAGTGCTTCGGAGCATTTACCCGCAGAAGTGCTAGGTATGGACAGCATGGGTATACTGGTCTGGTCTTCCTCCCTCACAGACTGAAGAAAACAAATTCATTTATACAGATGGACAGATGGTCATGTCCGGCTGGGCCTGGGCTTACGCCACTGACTGGGGTTGCAGTGGATAGTAAACAGAGATGAAGAGAGTGAATTACAAAAGAGAAAGATGAAGAAAGAGAGCGGAACAGAAAGATAAAGACAAAGAAAAAGAATAGGATAGAGGGAGAGAGAAAGAGAGAAAGGGAGAGGATAACAGATGGAGGGCCAGATGTACGACACACCAATTTGTAACTCGCAAATTGTGTCGCATTTGTGACTCCAAGTTGCGACTCGCAAATTGGGCTGTACAACAGTGTCTCAGATACTGTTTGCGATTCCTAATGGGGTCGCAAATTGCATGCCTCATTAATATTAATGAGGCAGGCAGAATTTGCGACCCCATTAGGAATGGCTAGCACTCACCGGGATGGTGGCCTGCTGCGGTCAGCAGACCACCATGTCAGTGACTGCTTTTAAAGCAGGTTTTAGGTCTCGCCTACGCAGCCCACATGCGCTACTTACGCAAAAAGACCTTTTCCGATCGCTTTGGCTTTTTAGCCAAAAACGTGCACACGTTGCATTGCCATCAATGGCAACGCGTGCATGTGAGGCGACCTACTTGAGGGAGCGCGCGCCACCAAATGGCAGCAATTATCGCTCTGCAAGTGCAGACCCCCCTCCTCCCCCCTGCTGCCGCTCCTCCTCCTGCTGCCGCGCGTCCTCTTGTCCTCGGAACTCCCATTGACTATTGATCAGCCACAATCATCATCCTTCGATTGATTGCAACTGTCATTTATGAAGTATAGTTTTGTCATTGTACCTGCTGACAGCCATTGATTTGTGTAGCATTCACATAAGCCAAAAAAGTAGCAATGCACAGATGCGGAAGTGCTCGTTCAATGCACCGGAGGGCCATTAAACCTTTTGTGCAAATCGATTTAGCAGTTGTGCAATGTTAGCTGCGGTATTGTAGGACACATACAATGATGAGGTTTTTGTGACCCAAAGGGAAGCTGTGAGCGGTTTTGCCATTGCCGGTGTGTGCTGCTGGCGCTCCATCCCTACTCACTCCATGTGCTGTGTTGCGTTCTGCCGGAGTCTCTCCCCTTGTTACTGTCTCCACTCCCTTGTCTTGAACTTGGGTCGCTGAACACTGCCGCCTCCTCACATACCTCGCAGACACTGCTCTCCCATGGGCTGTGCCGGCCGAGTCTGTTCTACCCTGCAGCGATACCAATCCAAAGACACGTGAATCAGTCCCAGGCATTACCGCTGCTGCTTGTCTGTAGTCATCATGGTTTGATAGTGCCGTGTGATCGGCTCTATGCCGCCCTTTTCATTATTCAGGAATAGCCGGCGTTTTCCACTGCTATTTCCACAATTGTTGTTTCCTGGAAAGGTACTTACATTTGCACTGCACAGCACTCATGGACGTGATCCTAACTGTAGTGCTAAATGGTGAATCAGCAACAGGTTGGCAAAGATAAGAGAACTAGATATCATTTTTGTGTGTGAGGGAAACGAGCACTGCTGACTTCCATGGCGTGCGGTGCGTGTGTGTGCGAGCGATGCTTGCTCTGCGGATCGCCCTTTAGTACCTACTCTGCATGTGGGAGAAGGATCTTGCCTGCTCCATCCATGTTTCTTGGGCTCGAGGGGAGCGCCCACTCCTGATACCCCTGAAGGAGGTTATAGTTTTCACTTTTTTACACAGAAGAGGTGTCTACCAATAATTTATTTTTCAGTCTTTTTTTTATTTCAAAGTGTGTTATAAAATTTTGTATACAAGAACACTTTATTTAACTTGCAACACACGTCATCATCGGCACCCATACCTTAGCAAGTCACGGAGACCACTTACAGGACTGGAGACAGGTGTGCAGGTTTTCTCTCACACACCACACTAGAGGTACAACATATGCAACGTGTGGGAAATTAAACATTTGTTACTTCTAACCACCTACATGTGTGGCGGCTATGTACATATATATTATACTTTCCACAACACCAACGCTTATGTGCTCGTTTAGGTTCTATGCTCAAGCCTACTCTGCTTCAAACCTCACACAAGTCACCCGAATTTTCTACCTCTTGTTTTAAATGCAGCCCGTTTTCCTTAAAGAAAAACGAAAAATTAAACTTTTTAAAGTGGGACTACTGCCTGCCCTTAAAAAATATTTTTTGACCCATTCACAAAAGGGAAGGGGTCCCCTGTAGACCCCTTCCCATTTGCGAATGGTTTACCACCTACTTGAAGCAGGTGGTAAATTGCGAGTGTTCTGCACCCGCAATTGCGGTTGCAAAACATTCATACGTACAAATGAGAATTGCTATTTGTAAGGGACACCCTTTGCCTGCCCCTACCTGATATCGAGTCGCAAACCTCATTTTGTGAATGAGGTTCGTACATGGACATGCCATAAAATGCAGTCGCAAATGGGCCGATTGCCTGTTTGTGCCCGCAATTTAGGGTCGTACATCTGGCCCAGAGACAGCTTAGGTTTTCTAATCCCATATGTACGCATCACTTTACTTTTCTTTGCATTCTGGGATTGTAGTGCTAATCATCCCATCATAAATTAAGAATGTTTAGGCCCAAAATGCAAAGAAAAACTAGTTACTGGATAAGCAACTTACACATGGACCCCTGAAACATGAGACCTCTGGAGATGGTCACAGAGAATATATGATACAGAGAAGGTTAGAGCAAGAGAGATAATGAGAAAGGGTAAGCATTGGCTAACAACTTCAAATGCCTTTATAATAGGTGTGCACTAAAATGAATTGCACAGGTAGCGGGCTCCTCTGGGAAGCTGTTTATCTTTAGGCACATGGAGTTGTTTACTCAAAACCCAAAACTTAATTGCAAACTTTGCAGGACCCTTTGTATATAGTTGCCTCAAACAGATTCACCATCTTGGAAAAAGCCACAGAGCAAGTTTCTGAAGGATTTACACTGGAACAAGAGGATTCCACTGGGATCATCTTTGTTAATGTTAGTAGTCCTTATAAAGCGCACA
The DNA here is from genome assembly GCF_964261635.1 of Lissotriton helveticus. Classification (NCBI taxonomy): domain Eukaryota; kingdom Metazoa; phylum Chordata; class Amphibia; order Caudata; family Salamandridae; genus Lissotriton; species Lissotriton helveticus. Next base: position 858,425,400 of record NC_136065.1, read on the forward strand.
TACACCCAAACGTTTCATGGTGCTGGAATCTCATGTGAGTTGACAAGGTGGGAGGAGCCTCTTGGTTCAGACTGTCGAAATCAAAATCAATCTGGTCAGCAAAGGGCAAGTTTACCCAGCTGGAATTTAACGAAGGTTGAGAAATGTTTTGCGTCTGATTATTATCGGATGCAATAAATATCTCCCAATTCATAATTCTGACTCATGTGCTAACAGGAGTTTATAGGGGGTTGGGATACACCAACCCATTCGTAATCAGGCCTGTGTCTTTTATGAATGAGGCCAAATCAGTTAATTGATGAAGAGAGTGTGAGAGAGTTCCATTCTGACAGAGTCAGACTAAGGGGCTTATTTACAAGCCCCTTGTGCCACCGCTGCGTCACTTTTTATGTGACACAGCAGTGGCTCATTCAGTACACCACACTGGTCCATATCTACAAACTGACGCATTGGGTCCCATGTGTCAGTTTGTAGAGCCTAGCATCACATTATACCTGCGCCAGGTATAATATATGCAGTTTAGGCATCCCCATGCCAAAAAACCACTTAGAAGTGGTGAAGTGAAATTTGCATTTCACTGAGACCCTCTATGAGGTGACTATGTCAAAATCCTAGTGCCTGCTCAGACCAGGCAGATGGATTAATGCAGGGCTTTTCACATGGGACTCGCCTATGTGTTCTGATGCTTTGCTGGAGTTGCAGCCGTTTTACGTCCAACTCCATCAATGCGTCACTTTTGCGCAATCAGATGAGTCAGAATTCCTGACGCATCTGTTAATTCCTTGCGCCATGGAGGCCTGTAGTGTAAATACTGCGCGTCCATGGTATCGCAAGGACATTTGGCACAGGCGCAAGGAAACTGATGCATCAATGCTAATGTGTCACGTTCTTATAAATGAGGCCCAAAAAATCTAAAACCACTGCACCTGGCAGTGACGTAGCACGGTGAGGGGAGGCAGTCCGCACCGGGCGGCATGTGTTTTGGGTGCAGAGGCCCCAACCCCCACCTTACCTGTGGCCATAGTGGGGTAGCAAACACAGGGACCACTGCCACTACCCCCAGCTCTTACCTGCGGCCATTGCGGGGCGGCAAACGCAGGGACCTCCACGGGAGGCAAAAGATCTAGCTATCCCACTGGCATCAGGTATTTAAAATCTCGGTGTCTTTAACAGGTTTGTAGACGAGGATCGATTAGTCTGTGAAGATATATACGTAGAGATTCTTTTAGAGATGATCTTTAGTGATCTAAACTCAAAGGGATAGTTAAGAACTGCTGCTGTAGAGGCCATATTAAATGTTGTTTGACTTTTCACCCGGTGCTAAATGCATGCCATTCTGGTGTCACTCAGTCAGAGAAACACAAGTAGAAAGTCACCTTAGCAAATGATCTGACAAATATTTGAGCGGCTGCTCCTCAGCTTATACCACTGACTGAGTTTGCAACAGATAGACATGTGCTACGTCACTGCGCCCTGCAGCATATGCTCTTCAAACCAGCTCTTTGAAATGCCCTCTGGGCAGTGCTTTAAATAGGCCGGTACTCACCGCCACTTTTCAGTCAGGGAGAGTACCGGTACCCTGATTGATGGCATGGTAGGCTAAGGTTTGGTATGCCTCCAATGAGGGACAAATGCCACTCTGCGTTTGGATCTCGCAGTCGCACAGTGCCCCTGAAGGAGCCTTTTGCAGAGATGCTGCTAACGTTCAGTAGTGCCCATTAGAATTTCCCCACACTTCAGGGGTTGGGGAGGGCTTGCTTAACGCTGTGATTAACAGGACAGAGTCTAGGCAGACCCTGCACTGTTGATTAGGCGTTCAACAACCATTATACTGAAAGTGCTTTAGCCCCTCCCCCCTTATCCCCCCCTGTTAGGTGTGTGAAATAGCCTGGCCTTGGGCTGCTGGTCAGTAATCCAGTCCATCTTTCCCAAAGCTGGTTTTCTTATGTTTGTTTTTTTCAGCACAGGAGCTGCTTTCCTTTGTGTGGCTGCATTTACATGATGACAGCGAGGGATCCCTAGGTGTGAAGGCAGCCTGCCCGAAGAGCAATGAATAGCAGGGAACGAACGCTTTAGCACTCGAGAAATGAGCTCCCGTGACAACCTGAGATGACCATAGAAGGGGGGGGGGGGGATTGTAAAAAAGTGAGGTGACAGCTTAAGTTAGAATTGCCACTTTTTTCAGATAAAAATACCAGAATACCAGATAATTGCGAAAGGAGAGTAGATGTGGATGCAAAGACACTGAACCAGAAGGAGACAGGAACAGCCTGGCCTTAGTGCAAAGTGCTGAATCAGTGCTTTAAATGGGCCGGTACTCACAGATACTGAGTACTGGCACTTCTTATTGTTATCACTGCTATTACCGGCCCTTCGCCACTACCTAGGAGAGTACCAGTACTCATGAAAGGTAAGCTCATTGGCTGTTAGTGCTGGTGAGCACTAGGCTGTCCGAGAAAAGGCTGTCTCTGACAGCCAAGGCTCTTCTGTGGTCCTTAGCTCAGCCGCTTTTGTGTATGTTAGCTTATTTCTTTGTGTGTTTGCACGCTTGAGGATATATAGCATTGTCCCAAACAACAACAAAAAATTATATGGCATTAAGAAGTTGCAAATATTACAAAACAAGGACATTTCATATTATCCTGTTTGCCTTTCACTTTGTGTAATGATTTAACCTGTTTTGTTAACATAAATGCATTTCTGTTGTGTTTTGATATGTGCTGCAACTGGTATAGAAGTCAATATGTATCATCATATCTTGGCCTTAGCCCCGCCCATTTGCCACACCTCTTGCTCATTTTAATGAGTACCTGCACTTATTTTTTCCCATTTAAAGCATTGCCTCTGGGAGTAGTAGTTCGAAAAAGAATGATCAGCAGCAAGAGGCATAGACATCCGGACTTCAATCCCCAGAATACATTTGTGAGCAAATTGAGCCAGTGGTGTCTGTCACTGTCACCTCTGACAAGACAAGTACCTGTGGCTTTGCCGCCTCCTGTTCTCAATCCAATGGGACTCAGTAACACCACCTCCAGGCCAGCTGATGGACAGGGGGTGGGCGAGGTGGGGTCACAATACCACTGCTTTACAATATGTATATCTCCAAAGTCCGTAGACGTGGCATTAAGTGCAGCAAATGTATACTTATCTTTATATAATTACACCCACGATATTTTGGTTGTCGTTATTCTGGGTAAGATATTTTTGCAGCACATTTGGTAGGCAGAGAGGAGGAAGAATCGGTAGAGGGGGACAGTGAGAGAGGTAAAAAAAAGACAGAGGGAGAGAGATAGACAGAGAATTTGGAAGACAGAGAGTGCAGGGAGAGGCTGTGAGAGAAAGGCATGAAGAGGAAGGGAAGAGGTGGAAAAGCAGGTGGAGATAAAAATGAGAAAGACAATACAAGAGAAAAGCATGGAGAGAGAGCACTAAGATGAGAGCGAGCATTGGAGTCAGCAGATGCGCAAAGAACTAATCGATGGCAAAAGAAAGGGAGAAGGGGTAACTGTGAAAGAGAATAATATAGGGTAAAGGAAATGCATGTCGCAGAATGAAGGCAAACTTTGGAGAGGCTGAGTACAAAACTAAAACAGACGAGGAGTCGGGGTGAAAAAGCAAACAAAATGGAATCTATAATGAAATCTTTTGGGGCGAGAAATAAAAGAATGAATAAAGGACACAGGCAGAACAAGAGAACAGAAAGTCTTTGCTAATGTGAGATTTAGAATGAAAGCATGACTACAAAAAGAAGCAAAGTCTATTAAAGCCGGGCGCGGCCACTTAGCTTTGAAGATGCAGGGAAATTGCATCAAAGGACAGAATAATTTCATTAAAGGGACTCCTGGGGGGGAAAACAAGGTCAAAATTGAAAACGAGCAAAGAGGGCAGTGAGGGAAGGACGCTCTGCCGGAAACTTTCAGTCTGGTCATAGAAAGCTTAGCAGAATTAATGGTCTGTGCCACCATGCACACAACACGAGGCTATCTTTGTATGGCACAACAACTTGCAAACCTAATCTGTCTACTACACGTCATACATACTGGGTCAACAAAGAACGACTACACATGTTAAACATACATGTGCACATGTTAAACATGTCTGTGCATGTTAAAGGCAGCGTTGTCACACAGAACCATGCACAACACAAACTTGCTTTTTTGTGCAAGGCAGAAAAGAGTGTATGGCTCTATATGCTAATGATGCAGCTGATAAACAGCTAGATCCTTTGGTACATATCTAAAACGATAACGAGGCATCTTGGGTAACACAAGAATAACCGTGCACTAATCACACAGTAAAGAGGCATGAAAATTAATAGGTGAGAAAACTTAACTACTGCATTGTCAAAGCATGCAGATAAATTGTAGGATAGATGAAATGATATACATTAAATAATATAGGTTCATACTTTTAAACAGCATTAGTTGTTATTTCAACTTGTATAAAAAAGTTAAGGTAATATATATCACATGTTATGAGATTCCTCACCATCCTTATTGAAATAATGATGCCGCTGAAGAATGAACTAAATCTAACATCATTTAGGGCTAGATGTATCATAAAAGCGTTTTGCGATTCCTAAATAGCGATTTTTCCTGAATCACTATTTGGGAACTGCAAAATGCTATGTATGCAGGAATCGTTCAAATGTTTGTGATCTCTTAATATTACCTAATAAAGATTCGCTAAATTGCCTATTTCTATTAGGTAATATGACTATTCATTCCTATGAGTCTACAGACCCATAGGCACAAATGGTTTTGCATTAGCTAACTTGCGATTAACTAATCGGTAATCGTAAATTAGCGAATGCAAAGCCAAGGGTACCCGGGGGCCTAAGGCCCCCCTGAAGCACCCCAAAAAAAGAAAGTGTGCACATGAGAAGCACAATCATGCCCATGGGCCATGTGCACGCTACCTGGCACTTTGAAAAATGCATTTTTGTGCATTTTTCAAAGTTTGCACATGGTTGCTATCAACTTGAAGTTGATGGTAATTAGGGTTTCCTGAATGCACAGTTCACATTTAGGAAAGGCTTCTTACATGTGCATTAGGGATTCACAAATTACGATTTCCTATTTGCATTTGCAATTTACGTAATCACAAAATATTGCGATGACCTAAATTGCTAACCCAAAAGCCTTACCGTACACGAGGAAAAGACATTTTGCATTCGCAAATGAGCGCATTTTGCGATGTGCACCATTTGTGATTGCAAAATACTTTCCTACATCTGGTCCTTAGACAATTGCACATGTGATATCGAAGGCTTTCATTCTGAATTTCATCATTGCATATGGGGTAATGTGCATCAAAAGTGACAAGAAAAAAAGTGGTGCTGCATAGTCCTATTTAGTGTAATTGTCCTGAAACCTTATGGTTATGATCTTTATATATGTACTAATGTAAATCATTTGAAACAATACCAATATTTTAGGATTTGACATTATTTTACACGTTAGTACTTTGAAAATGTAGTAATGTAGTAACTTATATGTGATCCTTGCAATCCAACAAATAACAATAATCTGAGTGTTTATCAGCTGAAAGAATTTTAGAATATTGATTTTCTTTTCTTTTATGAAATGTATAACCCTATTACTTTATTTTCTCAACATTTTTAATTTACTTTATTGTACGCCTGCTGTATTTCCTATTCTGTGCTGCCTTACACTCTTGAGAAAGTTTCATAAGCTTACAATGTGAAGTGAAGTGAAATTGTGTCTTACTAGAAGCGTTCTCACTTGCTTACAAGGACTATTGGCAACAAAGTCGATACTTTGGGAACATTTGCTATGGTAAATTGTCCTCTTGAAATCGTTGATGTGCCTACTGCTAAAGGATCATTGTTAGGAAGTTTATTTATGGAGGATGATCTGAAAAAGTATATTCCTTGCACCACCTCTTTCTATAATATGTGTCTTCTTTATGACTCATGACAATCATCCTAAATGAACTGACCAATGACTGAGTGGCTTGACATGATGCGGTGACCAAGGAGGTGTTACCACTGGAACTAGAGGATTACAATATACATTGATCTGAAGGAGACAAGGGGCAGATGAATGTGTGGATTTGGTAGAACCTACTTACTTTCCTCACCTGACACTGCCTTTGGGAACTTTTGCAGACTCTATATCCTTTCCTTTTTGACTGACCATAATCTGTGTGCGTAATTTTGAGGACTGTATCCCAATGGGACACTGCCCATGAGCTGTTATGGCTCATGCCCTTGCTGAATTTTCCAGAGCTTGTGTCACCTTATGGCAACCCTAAACTAATTTACTTGACTAGCACTCCTTTGATCCTAAATGTTCATTAATAATGTACTAATCTTCAAGTATCTTTGATACATTGTTTCTTTAAATAAATCATAGACTCTAAGTGTTGTCGTGACTTGTCTCCTAAAAGTTGATTTGTGCATTCCAATGTATTGATTAGTGATAGGGAAAGATCAATTTAGGGCGAACTGACATTGTGAAAAATACTGTGTATGCAAACAGCACACCATCTACTGTCCTACACGACCACTCAGTTACCACAGTGTTTTCATACAACGTTTAGCCAAATCATGTACCTCCAGACAACAAGTACAAGTCCAGCTTGGACAAGAAACGTTGGCCTGCGTAGGTGTTACTTCAGGTACGGCAAGAGAAGTAATATCTTAGGGTTTTTTGTTAGTATTTGTTATCTCGCTGCTACTATCACCCATTTACCTAGTCATTCTGGAGTTAAATGTGTCATGTTTTGTACCCTTCATCATAAGACATGGTTCAAGGAGAATAAGGCTATTTTAGGGATATGACCAATAAGGTCTCACTAAAGGGGACTATGCTAAAAGGGTCTTCACAGAAAAGGCCATCAAAGCAACTTAGAGTAAGTCTTGAGCTTTAGAGAACCCGTGTAGATCGTCTACAGCCTGACCCTCTGCAACATGTGGAGGGCTATTGCCTGTGCCTTCGTTATAAAAGAAAACATAGGTGAAGAGGCCAAAAAAATGTTAAGAGCCCCATTGTCGGTGCTGCCCTATGCCGTCATTGCGGAATACCAAGGCTGCCTACGACTTCATACCACCTCAAGTCACTTTCTTCCACACCCCTGCACATCTTGTCTTTTTATTTCACTCCAGCAGGTCCTTCATCGTTCCTGGTTTCTCCCTTTGTCACTTTTTTCCTATCTGTCCCTTCATCATCCTGTCTCTGTTTTCCGCCTTTGTGTCTGCCTTGCTCATAGTCAATTTCAGAAGACAACAAATGAGGCCTATTACCCAAAATTAAGTGTTGGTGCAAACCACCGGTAACAACGGTCATACAACAAGCATTGCTTCCACCTCAAACCCATATCTCTATGCTACTAGAGGTGTCAAACCTGAAATTACTCAATGCCCTATAACAGAAATCTTCATCAGGGAAGATTTAAATAAATTGCACCAGGTAGGTGGAGACATGAAGCCCTCGAAAGGTTATCATGAAAATCATATGAAGTTCATCATAAATCCCTACCATCATGGGTTTCTGATAAAGTTCTTGTTATGAAATGCTGTAACGTGACACAGGACAGCCAATTATTGTGCTGTGCAAAGTAAGTTATTCAGTAAATACAAATTGCTGTATTTTAATTGTGTTATAGGCAGGTAGAGAGACTGAGGAGTGAATCTAAAAAATCTAGAGCCACAGCCTACCTGAGTAGAAATCAGGAATGGAATGTTTTACTCCAAAGATATCCGACCAGCCCCATGAATTAATGGGAACACAGTATGCTGGGAAGGTTCAATAAAATATTTGTTAGATTTCCCACTAGGCTTCCAAGCTAATCTAGATTCCTGCCCTTGTCCATGTAATGGGAAGTCTGGTCAATCCATGCTACACTTTTTATTCTTTTGTGATTTTTACATAATGTACACCAAAAGTATCCTGCGATCATTAATTAAGAAGCTACACATTAGCGACTTTAGAGAAGCAAATAATGCACTATTTCAACTGAATAATGAGGATATATTTCACTTTGTCTGATTCTGAAAGTCGCAGTGCAAGCACAGAAGTTTATGTCTATTTTAGAATTTTAGTGTACTTTTAGAGATTCTTTTATAGTTGCATTTTTAGTTGTCGATACATATTAATGATGAACTATCCATTGTTATTCATCGCATTGTACACTGCGTTGTTTTTTAATCATTTACTTTTATGGTTTAAATGTACAAACCGAATAAAGAAATAAACTGCCGCTAAAACGGCGATAATGGGCTTGATAATATGCCCTGGAGAATTCCAATAGAAACCCATGTTCACACCAGAACATGGACCTCCATTGGAATTCTCAAGGGCAAATTAACAAGCCCATTATCGCAGCTTTAGCTGCAGTTTTCTGCCGCTAAACCGGCGATAATTTTTAACGCCATTCTTGATAATATGCGCCTAAGTAAGTAAGAGTGCGTTATATGGCACATATGCACTTTACATGATTATTTACATGTATCCGAATTTTCTGCAGGCCAAATTGACCTTTACTCTTCAAAGCGTCATTATACATGAAAAGTATGCACAGACAGAAGCCCACACACATAAGGAAGACGCTCATAACGTTCTGATCAATAAGGCATGGTACAGCCAGCGCCATCAAGCTGCTGTTCTGCATGCAAGATGGATGCCAGAGCCACCTGGATGCTGCTCAGTATGCCATGTTCTGTCAGCAGGAAGGTTTTCTAGATGTAGCAAGAGAGTTCCTCTAAGCATTAAGATGCTGCAGTGAGCAATGTATGCTTCTCAGTACGGGAGGGTGAATATTCAAGTGTAGCATTGACCATTCCTGCTCGAATTCGCCAGGATAATGCCAGTGTGCCAAGGTCATGTTTATTAGGATCAGGCAGGCTGCTACCCGTCAAGCCAGGATGCTTCTAAAATGCCTATGCTCAGAGGACTTGAGCTGTTCAGTTATGCGACTGGTACCCTCAGCATAATCAGATGTTGTTTAGCATCAGAGAGGCTTGAATTAGAAGAAATTAAGTAATAACATTCAAAGTTGTTTCAGAAAAGGGGATCCCAAATCTATCTTGCCCAAAGCCCCAAAATCACAAAAAAATGACACTGTCAACGTTCCAGGATTGCACCTCCACAGGCAAGAATACTTCTAAATATGGCACAATTTTGCTGAATACGAATGGTTCCTTATCGTTGTCCCATAGCTGCTGTTTAATATGCCTGTGGGCATCCCACTGTGTTTCAGTTCGTTTTTAAACATACCAGAGGTGTGAATCAAAGTCTCATTTTTACTCCTATGCCAGATGTATTTCTTCTATATGCCTGGGTGCAGGCTCAAATATGGCAGGAATGCTAATTGAAATTACCCTGGCTGTGCTCAAATCAGTGACATTTCTTAAAATAAAAGAGAGAGTGTGCAATTGTGACGTAGGCGCTGCTCAACATGGAGGGGTGGTGCTAAATACTCATGGGTGCTGCTCAGCATGCTGTGGCAGATAGAGTCAGAGCAGTGCTGAACAATGTCAGTGAAGCTTCTGAATGTGTCACGTATACAGGGAAGAAAAGAGAGAACGAAAGAGAGAGAGAGAGAAAGAGAGAGAGAGATATGCAGTTGCCAATCACCTCTCAGCCTTTACTTTACTTAATTTCCAGGAGCTGTCCAGGGGTGAACCCTGGCAGTCCTTCACAATCGTGCAACCAGAGGATTAAATCAGACAGAAAAGCTTCTTCCTGGTCTTCGAGCAGGTTAATTTAAGAAAGTATTAGTACAGTCAGTGAACGAAAAAATATTTGCATGGGCCTTAAGAATTTTGCCCAAAGCATAAATTGCTACACCCTTACAATTACCAATAGTTCCTGTATTTGATAATTTCTTCTATTACAATGCTGTCATTGCAGCATTTATAATGCATTTTTAGTCACCACTAATAACTTAATTTTGGGCAAAACTTGGAAGATGCAAATTTGATCTTCCCCGACTTTAAGATGAGCAAAGAAGTTGAGGCACTACTGGAAATTCAGGACCTGATTTTGATTTCGGTGGATGGATTACTCTGTCATAATGTATGTATGTATGTATGTATGTATGTATAAACCATTTTATAGCGCGCTCCGTTACTGGAGAGTATCCTGGCGCGGGAAGAAGAAAAGCAGACAGCAGAACATGGGAAAGAATCTTAGATTGCACTATTAAACAGATATGTTTTCAAATGTTTTTTGAAGGCAGCTACTGTAGGTGTGGAGCGCAGATGAAAAGGAAGAGTGTTCCAGGCGCGAGCCACAACCACCGAGATCGACTGGCCGCCAAGTCTGCCAATGGTGACTGATATCCCGTACACTGAAATATAAATCCTATAGGATATTATGAGATTTATATTTTCAGGTGATGGGATATCTGTCACCGTTGGGTCGGAGTAATCTATCCGCCAAAATTAAAATCAGGCCCTCAGTGTTAGCACACGCATTTTGCATACAGTCGTCAGGCAATGTGAGGCCAGTCCAGTTCTTGCACCCACTCTTAGCACTTGAGGAAGTAGGACCAAGTGAAATAAAGTAGGCAGATGTGCCGATTATGCCTTTGTTTGAGACAAACCAAACAGTTTGTCACACCAGGTGCCCCCTAATTGCATCGAACATGTCTGATAATTACCTCTGAATGTCTTTACCTTCTTCTCCCCTCAGTATGCCTTGAAAACTGATGTTGTTTGGCCTCAGGAGGTTTTCTAATTCATCCTGCTTCGGTTGCAGCTTCTCTTTCTGTTTCTTAAGGGAGAGGATGAGTCCCCATAATCTATGATGTTCATCTAGTCTGTCATCCACCTCCTTTCCGACGTCATCACCTCATGCTCCCAAAGATAAGACAACACTCTTTATCTCTTCAAAGTAGGCCCTAAAATCAGACTTCATGGTGCATTTCCGTTTTTTTACAAGCTCTTTTCCTGCAACACTGAGAAACATCAAACCTTGGTTGAATTAAAGGCCTTCAAGAATATTGCTTCTTTTCAGAATATCTTCCTTCTGTCTACTGATACATCTAACTCAATCACTCTTCCTATACACTGCCACACCTATCGTGGTGTCTTTCTTAGGTCTGGCATTAGCCAAGACCTTTAGATTTCACTAAAATTATATACAGAGTATATTTATCTTTGAGACTTTCTGTCAGCCCTCTTTATCCAATGATCTGTAGTGTCATTCACAATGTGCCAAGTAGCATCAGGCAGGGGGTCAGCTAACTACAGCCATTGGCTAACTTCAACGTTAGTTACAGCAACCTACCCTTTCACAAGGACCACATCTGCAGACTGAGGAGTTCCTTTCAGTACCAGGAACTACTACGGCAATGTATGCTTTTTAAGATCAAAACATATTTTTGCTTTTGTCCAATTTTTCTTTTATTATTGGTGATGGCCCATCAGCCCAGTAACAGTGTTTAAAAAAAAATCCATGGCAAAACAAACCAAACATTGACACAACCAAAAGGCCAACTCAGACCAATTTTCTTCACCAAAGCTCATTGTTTTTGCATATTGGAGTTGTAGTGAAACCCCAGACTCACTCCCTCCTAATCTCATACCTCCGCTGCTTCTGATCCAGAGTATGGCAGCTTTTGTCTTTGCCATCCCTTTTCCAAGATTGTAATGGAGAATCTTGTGACATGACATGTTGAACTGCACAAAATAATGCATTTAATTTCCGCACCAAATACAGTTTTTAAAATACACCGAACGCACTTTCAGTATTACTTAATTCATCTTAACTTGCCACCCTTGGGGATCCGGGAATGAACTGTTTATTCCACTTGGACTGTAGGTAGCGAAATACTGGTCGGTAACGGCCTAAAATTGGTAATTTTCCCGTTACCGACCGGTATTTAGCCCTTACTAATGTAGGAGGCAGGTTTTAAGGATTCGGTAATTTACCGATTCCTTATTTTATGAAATTGGTAAATTACCGAATCCTTAAAAGCTATGTAGGAGGCACTCAAGTGAGTGCATTTTGGCTTTCAGGATTTGTTATGTACCACCAACTACAAGCTGGTGGTAAATAACGAATACCTTTAAAAAAGCAATCATTTGCTTTTTTCAAGGTGCCATGTGGCAGACATACATGCCCTTAGGGCATGTATGTGCACCACATGTGAACACATGCACGATTCAGGGGTGCAACAGGGTGTCAATGTGACACCCTGCCACCCTTGAATATGCTCTCCCTATTACCGATTCGGTAAATACCGAATCGGTAATAGTGAATGGGAAGGTATTTCTTATGACCAAATCAGTATTTACCGAATCGGTAATAAGAAATATTACCGAATCTGTACATTTTACCGATTCATTACCTACATCATATTTACCAATTCCTAAATAACGAATCGGTAAAATTCGGTATTTCGGAATCGGTAAAATTAGATTACATACATCTAGCCCTTAATGTTCATATCTGGCCCCGGCTCTTCAGAATTCACACAATGAATGATAGCTATGACAATAACCAAGCTGGTACACGCCTGGCAATATAAGGCCCCAGCGCATTTGCAAGAGTTTTCGAAAAATCTGACCTATCTTTGAAAACACTACTTGTCCTTCCAGAAATAGCAAGCAATATATTGGCTATAATGAGATGATTGCCTTTTTTTTGGTATCGGGCCACAGCAGTTTTCCACATAAAGATGTCACGTAATTTCTGTTTTTGTTTAACCGAAAGCAAATATATTCAGGTAGAATACAACATTGTTTTACCCAAATCACATACAAGTACAACTCAAGCTTGTTTACTCTTATTTGTGGACATCATAAATAAATAACCAATGCACATGTTTTTCTCTAAATGCATTTCAAATGTTCCCAAGTAATCATTGAAAAGACATTGACCCTTTTCCAATTTTAATATGGGCCACATTTATTGGTAAGCATTCAGGATCCATCTGAATAAATAGGGTGAGATTAAAACTAAATTAGAGTTAATTAGGCCATTCCTGATCTTCTCCACTATCGCCAGGGGTTAGAAGAGATACTGGGCCTACCTGGTTCTAGCCAAAATACCGTGGATCAAGGATGACAGAGTAACCCTCAAAAAGTCAGGTGATGGGATATTGTGGGATGACCAGCCATCAGCCCTGTCCATTAACAAGCTAACAATCCAGGGAAACTACAGACAAAGCCTATTGCAGGCACAATCCTCCTTTGGGGGCTTGACAGATTCCTTCCTTTTGGTGAAATGAAATGAAAATGGAACTTATAAAGCGTGAAAACTACCCAAGTGTGTCTAGGCGTTAGTCTCAGAGAGATAGACTGCATAAAGAAGAGGACATGAGATTATTTGTTAAACAACCAAGTTTTGAGTCCGTTCCTAAAGGCTAATAGATCTGTTTTCTCTTTCAGTATCGAGGGAAGAGAGTTCCATAGTCTGATTGTGCCTACAACAAAACATTTACTGCATCAGCTGGCTTTCTTGTATTTCGGCACAATAAGATGGTATTCTGAGACAGACCTAAAAGATCTGGAAGGGATATATGTTGTAAGGTGATTAGTATAGATGACCAGAGGTAGCCAGGAGGTATAATTCAAGTAAAGGGTTTATTGACAAGTTGTTACAAGCTTCAAAGAAGTCTTAAGGAGGTCCCACCAGGAGCAGATGGTTGTTGCTCAGCCTGCACTCTTCAACTGTCATTCCTCACATCCCAACAAGCACACTCACATTCTAACCACACTGTCACCAGGCATTCTAACATTCCACGCACACACCACATTCATTCTGGCTGAGCAACTAAGAAGAGGATGCAGTATGGAGAACTAAGTCACTACATATCCTCTTCCCTTGGGAACAACAAACAATAGCATTTCTTTCAGACAGAGAAGAAAGAGATTAAAAAGAAGGAAGGGTGAAAAACAGAGCTAAAGCTTCAAGATAGCACATCCCCTTTCCTTGGAAAAAAACAATTAATGGAAATGATACAACATCGCAAGTAAAACGTTGCATGTATAACATTGCGAGTAAAACATTTGAATAAATTATCATAAAAAGAAATACAGAGAAAAGAGAACATAGAATAAAAAGGAGAAAAGAAAGAAGCAAGACAGTAGTGTAAACACTACAAATTCTAAAATGTATGAGGTTAATAGCTCAAACAAGTATAGGGTACAGAGCACATTGTGCATGTACATTTAACCTCTTGGATGCTATGGGAATTCCCCTGCTGTGCTGGGATTTCGTGATCCTCATACATTCATGACGAGCTGGGCTCGTCATGAGCGTGCGAGGAGGCTACTGCATGACGAGCCCAGCTCGTCATGAGCGTGGAAGGGGTTAAAGTTGCGAATTGTACATTACATTCCAATATGAGTTATGAAAGTTGCGAAGTGTACATTACATTTCCAATATGAGTTATGGATTTGAAACCACTTCGCATAATACTTGAAGATGGGTACACAACCTATTACGCATCATAGGTTCACGCAACAAAACAAAGATGGGTACATAGCCCATAGCGCAACAAAACCAAAGATGGGTACACTGCCCATAACGCAACAAAACCAAATAACACTGCCCATAGCGCTTAAAAACTAAAGATGGGTACACTGCCCATAGCGCAACAAAACTAAATATGGGTACACTGCCCATAGCGCTTAAAAACCAAAGATGGGTACACTGCCCGTAGCGCAACAAAACAAAGATGGGTACATTGCCCATAGCGCTTAAAAACCAAAGATGGGTACACTGCCCATAGCGCAACAAAACCAAAGATGGGTACAAAGTGCAAATTACTAGGTACACCGCCCATAGGACACAACAAACTAATGGCAAAACAAGACGTACTGATACATCAGCACATGCAAAAGGTGATGTGAGAGTGAGTGGTAAGTAAGGCTTAAGCTGCTAGACACACAAAACTAAGGGGAATGAAATCAGTGAAAAGGGTGTGCACTACCCCCACTGAAAGAATATAATAATTATAAGAAGACCAGCTCCTATACAATAAATCCCTTAAGTAGAAGTCCTAGCGCCAAGAAAATACTTGCCATAAAGATAAACTAATCATGACTTGAACCCTCACTAAGGCACCACAGCCTGGTAAAAGCATAACACACATAAAAACTGACCCAGTACGCTTGCTGTAACACACAATGTACTTATAGAACTATGCATGATACCCATAACTGCAAGGTAACATGAGAAGTAACTCAGGTGCCAAATAATAAAACAGTGAGCAAGCTGTCAACAACCTATTAAACATTGTTTAGGAAGGAAACAATATTATTCAATAAGTAAAGACATATGTGCATTATACATGGTACTGTAAATGAGAAATAGGTACATATAGTACTCCAACAGCAAATTAAATAATGTCGAAATCATCTAAAGTAACTGTTCCATATGTTGCAATCATTTGAAGTAAGTGTTCCACATGAAAGCAAGGAGGTGCTGGTGATGCAGTAACAGTTCCACACAAAAGCAAGGAGGTGCTGGTGATGCAGTAACAGTTCCACACAAAAGCAAGGAGGTGCTGGTGAGCGGTGTCACACCCGATGCGAAACGGAGGCAGAGGATCTTCGAAGAAAACATGTGAAGACCTTTCCCCGCGAGAACATTTGAAGAGACACGACAACAACAAACAGGGTTTTAGTTGTAAGGGAAATGCTGGGCGCACTGCTCAGGTTGACGCGCAGGAGAACGCAGTGAAGCAAAAGGTGCATGCAGGTGAGGGGTGATTCCCTGAAACCCCTCAAAGTGTGCTTGGTAAACACACTGTATACAGAAAAAGCAAAACCTGCTGCACACTTATATAAAGTTCAAGCACAAAAAATGTCTCAATGGACATAAAGTTCAATGAACACAGACGGAGGATTGGAGCATCAGTGCTTTGGTTCTTCTTTTTTATTTACTGTTCATAGAAAAGCCAGCCGACACGTGTTTCGTCGCCAGAAAACACAGTTTCCGCGACTCCTCAGGGCTGTAGGAAATAGATATATAACCACAGGTCGCGGTGCCGGTGATAATTCCGACCCGGCTCCGCTCGAGACCGGGTTCTTAAATGCTTTGTAATTTCAAAGTGCTCTTCTCCAACAAGTTATGTTATGTTATGTTAAACTTATATATTAGGCGCACAGATGCTCCAGCAAAGAAGCGTCCTGGCGCCCTCCAGGTAGCAACACAACACAACAGGGCAGAGGAGAAGGAACAAGGGAACTAAGGAAACAAAAAGGTTTTTACAGCCCGCCGGAAGGAGAGCAAATCCCCAAGTGCACGAATCTCAAAGGGAAGGGAATTCCATAACGCGGCGGCACGCACTTGGAAGGAGCGGCCGCCGGCCCGGCAGCGCTTAAACCGGGGAACAACAGCAAGTTCCAGGTCGGAGGATCTTAAGGCACGGCCTGGAATATAACGGGACAGAAGGTTGTAGAGAATCAAAGCAGGGGATCCCTTAATGATCTTGTAAGCCACACAAAGGACCTTAAACTGGATCCTACGAGTGATCGGAAGCCAGTGCAACGTGCGCAAGGTATTGGATGTAGAGTAGAATCTAGGCAAGCCCACGATCGCTCTTGCCGCTGCGTTCTGTACACGCTGCAGGCGGGTGAGTTCCGCCTGATTTAAGCCCAATAGTAGGGCGTTGGCATAATCAAGGCGTGACATCACGGTTGCCTGGATAACGAGTTGCCTGGTGTTCGCATCAAAAAAATTTAGTACAGGTCGTAGTCCCCTCAAGATGCCAAAACAACAGGCCGCCGTGCGCTTAGTATGGCATTCAAAAGAAAGAGATGGATCGAGCCATACCCCAAGATTTTTTAGCTGAGCGACCGGGATGGGTGTGGGGCCCAGGTCCGATGGCCACCACCTGTCGCCCCAGAGTTCCGTCTGCTTGCCAAAGATCATAACCTCCGTCTTACTTGCGTTCAGCTGGAGACAGTTGGAAGTCATCCAGCTGGCGACCGCCCGGAGTCCATTCTGGAATCTGGGGGCATCCACATCCGCATCCCCGCTGATTGTAACCGCTAGCTGGGTGTCATCGGCATAGGACACCATGGTCATGCCCCAATGCCTGACAACCTCAGCCAGCGGTCTCACATATAGGTTGAATAATGTGGGGCTCAGCGAGGAGCCCTGGGGGACCCCCAGTTCCAGAGGATGGAATTTGGACTGATAGGGCGGAACGGCCACGCAGAAGGAACGGTTGGCAAGAAAAGATCGGAACCACTGGACCGCAAGACCGGTGACACCCGCTTCCTCCAAGCGCCGCAGAAGGATCGGGTGGGCCACGGTGTCAAAGGCGGCGCTTAGATCTAATAGCACCAGCGCCGCCATTTGACCCGCGTCAAGCACGGAGCGCAAATGCTCCACCATATAAAGTAGAGCCGTCTCCGTGCTATGCCCTGCCCGAAAACCATTCTGCGTCCTGTCCAAGATGTTAGCTTGTAGAAGGTGATCAGAGAGGACAGAGTTGACATGCGCCTCCGCAACTTTGGCAGGCCACGGGAGAAGGGAAATTGGGCGGTAATTCTCAGGTTTATCGGCATCCAAAGTTGGTTTCTTAAGGATGGGCACAACAACCGCCTGTTTCCACTTCGCTGGGACCCCGCCGGAAGCTAAAGAGATGTTAATTAAGGAGCAAACCGGTGAAAGGCCATTGGATGGTAGGTCTCTAAACAAAGCCGGGCGAAGAGGATCAGCCGGGGATCCTGACTTGACCTGTTGGGCCAACTTACCAAAACTCACCGATGTTAATCTCGGGAAGGAATGTAACACATCCAAGGTAAGGGGCTTGGGGGGACTGCCAGCAGAGGGTGCAGCCGTAGGAAAAGCTCTGTAGATGGCATGGACCTTTTCCAAAAAGAACGCCGCCAGAGCGTCACAGTGAGCAATGGAACCCTGGTGAGTCGCGATCACTTTTTTGGTAATAAGATCTTTCAGGGCTTTAAAAACAGTTTTGGAGGGGTTGGTACTGGTACGAAATTGTAGGGCATAATATGTGCGTGGCGAAGATTCTATGTTGAGTGATATTTCTCAGTGTAGCGTTCTTCAGGTAATGAAGCTTTGGAATATATCCTAGCAGCGTGTTTCAAACGCGAGAAGTGTAGAAAATTCTACAGCAAAACGTCCCCGTAGTGAGGGGAGTCAGTACGCGACGGGATCCCTCTCGATCGCGTTGCGGTTCCGGGTGCGGTCAAAAAACATTCTACGCACACACCACATTCATTCTGGCTGAGCAACTAAGAAGAGGATGCAGTATGGAGAACTAAGTCACTACAATATACCATTGAAAGCTATTCTTAAGATGGTTGGGACAGATGCTGTGGAGTGATTACAAAGCTTATACGGGGCTTTAAAATGAACACGCTTCCTTACTGGAATTCAATGTAAATGGCTGAGTGCAGAAAAGGCAGTTTTGCAATTTGGAATGCATAGTAGCAAGGGTGCAGCTCCATTTTAAACGATCTGGATATTGGTGAAACAGTTCTTCCTAGTGTTGACAAATAAGGCATTGCAGTAGTTTATCTTAGAAAGTACCAGGGCTGAGGTTACCAATTTTTTAAGATCCGGAATGATAAAAGGAAAGATTTTCCTAAAGAGTTTTAGGGTGAAAAGGGATGTAGAGGTGACAGAATTAACATGGCCCTCTAAGGATAGCTTACTATCTAAGACCACACAAAGATTCTTTACTTTGTCCACAGGGGTGGGAAGAGAGTCCAGTTTCTGCGACCATCAGGTTGAGGACCTGAAGGTGGCATTTCTCTGAAAAAGTAAGACCTCTGTCCTTCTGGAATTGAGTTTTAGGCAGTTTAGACCATCCACCTTCCAACCTCAAGCAGGCAGTCATGGAAACATGTGGCGGTTTCATTAGGGTTGCTGGTCACTGAGATAACAATTTGGGTGTCATCGACGTAGGACACCACTGAGAATCCAAAGGATTTAATCACTTTGGCCAGCGGTGTAACATACATATTAAAAAGAGTGGGGCTCAATGACAAGCTCTTTGGAACGCCACAGGGAGATGAGAAGAATGGAATGCAGAAATTATCCAAGGCCACAAACTGTTCTCGATCAGTGAGGAAAGAACTGAGTAGGGATAGTGCAAGTCCCTTTATCCCTATAGATGAGAGACGGTCCAAGAGCATGGAGTGGTTGACCGTATCAACACTGCGGGAAGGTCCAACAAGACTAATGCAGCACTGTCTCCTGCGTCAACAGTTTGTCTTGCTTGTACTGAGACTGGCATCACTGCAAGTTCGGTACTGTGGTGACTTCTGAAGCCAAATTGCATAGAGTCAAGGTGTTCTTAGGTTTCCAAGAAAGCTGAGATCTCAACATTTATGGCTCTCTCAACAATTTTGACTGAGAAGGGGAGACTAGAAATTGGTCGGTAATTGTTTGAATCGGTTTAGTCCAGACTGGGTTTTTTCAGAAGCCGGAGAACAGAGGCCAATTTGCATTTGGTGGGAAAGATGCCTAAATGAACATTTGGTTAAAAATAACTGAGAGATATGTTGCAATGAGATCTGGAACTAAATTTGTCACCTTTGAAGGGCAAGGCTTGAGTGGCCAGCCTGACTTGGTTTGAGAGATTAGATTCAAGACTTCTGCAGCTGTGAGAGGCGAAAAGGATGAAAATGAAAAAGGGGCAGAGGATGTATTACTGTCACTATTGAAAGAATAGCTCAAGGAAGACATGATGGGGCTTGAGTTAGTACTGTTGGAATGGATGACTATGGGCATTAATTATTCAGCAGATAAATTCAGTGATAAATTGCTATAGACTCTCTTTATTTTATCCCGGACAGAGGTTGCTATGGAGTCACAGAAAGCTTGACTCGCATTTGTGTTGTTTCCGGGTGGCTTCACAAGATTCTTTATTGTGGCGAATAGTTCTTTTGTTGAGTTTTTTGAAGCTTCAATTCTGTTGATATAAAAGTGATTTTTTAGGTCTCGTCCTCGAGACCTAATGCTGCCGAGATGCCTCTCAAGGGAGACAGCCCGGTGCACGAGCCGCATAGGGTGTGTGGACGCGCTTCACGCGCGCGCACACACACAGCGCTAATGAGGCCGGCCGAAGGCACGCACACACCCGCATACACAGACAGGCGCACACACACATGCGCGCACAGACACACATACACACACACCGCCGCTGCCCCCCCACGCCCCCCCACTCACACACCGCCGCCCCCCCTACGCGCGCACACACACACACGCCGCCCCCCACCCCCAAATTAAGCCCCACTTACCGTATCAGCGGCCTCAGCCGCCACTCCTGACGTCTGCTGCCACCGCGGGGCTCTCCCTCAGGCATGGGAGCCCCGCGTCACCACTGCTCCTGGGCCATCCACTCCATGGGCACGGGCTTCTGGGCTTCTCGCAGAAGACGGAAGTCCCGCCCCACGACAGGCGTGACGCTCCCGAACTTCCGGTTTCGGGATTTGCATGTGCACGCTCACGGCTTGTTCTTGTTTTTATCTCCTACCCACTCCCCACTCCCCTCTCAACCGTTGATTCTTCTTCCCCTTCGTTTTCTCTGTCCATGCTTTGCCCCCTTCTTTGTTATTCTCCCTTTCCGCCCTACTAACTGTTCTTTCTGCGGTTATGTCTCTCTCGTCCTTCCCTTCTCTCCCTTTTCCTCCTTTCTACTCTCTGTTCTCTCTGCCCCTTTGTTTCTGCTTCCATCTGTCTTCGACAACTCTGTCTCTCCCTTACTCTCCTTTCGTTCCTTTCTCATCTATGCCTTCCCTTTTCCTCTCTCTCGCTCACCTCTTTTCTCCGTCTTTACCTCTCTCTTTTTTCTGCTCCTTTACCATCCTCCCTCCCCTCTGTCTCCTTCTCCACTTTGCTGCTGCCCTCCCTCTGGTACACCGTCCCCTCGGCTCCCCACCGCTCCCGTGCGCACAGTTTGCCTGATTCCTGCTGGCCATTCGCAGAACAGGTTTTTTCATTTGCGAACGGGGAGAGATTCATATCTGCTTCTGTCACGCCCTCCTGGTTGGGTTTGTCATGCAAAATGAACCCAGCCAAAAACACTGCTCATTCCCAATGAAAACTAATTGGGATGCGAGGCCTTTGTAGTGCAATTATAGATGGAGACCAGGCTGCCGGAAGTGACTGCGGGCTGAACAAAGTATCATTTTAAGAGCCGGGAAAAGGGTCCCCTTCGAGCTGGCGACCCCCTGGGAGGGGTGTAGGATGGAGGGGGGAGGTGGCATGAGGAATCGGGTGCCCTGACGCCAGACACAAAGTGTATTTATGTAATGCCAACCAGATGAGAGTGTTGTTAGCATAGCAAACAAGATCTTGTTTAGACCTGGGAATCTTGAGAGTTTGTCTGGGACCGGATGTGTGTGGCTTGCAACATGCACACAGTTCTCTGCAGCCAGGGCATTGACCCACAAAACTATCTTGTGTGTGGTGGAACTATTTTGTCGGTGCGCATACATTATTTGCAGGCCGGACAAAAGGGCGACTGGTGTATTCGCCCACCGTTCCTCCTTGAGGGCGACACACGCTGCAGGCGGTGGGTGAGCCCGCATCTTGAGTCAGGGAGTTGCGCGCTTCTCCGTTTCGGTAAAAGGCAGATCAGGAGAAAGCGGGAGGGAAACCAGGCAGGTTTGGCCTGCCTCCGGGAGTTTAGATGGCAGGCTGGAACACAACCCCCACCCCGTACACACCCACAGCCCGTGGAGGCATCGCTGCCGGCTACTGCACCCCGAAGAGCGCGCAGGAGATCCAATTGTTACAGCATCTCACTTTCAGATAAGTGAATCCAGGCCAATGCTTCCTTGCATTATAACAAAGCCTGGCATTCGGGAACACCCGGGAGGGTGATTTCGGAATTCGAAGGAGATTAACTCTCTTTGTCAATTTACCGTTTATGATGACTAATAAAGGGGAAAGAGATTAGGAAAGCTGATATATAGCACCGCATTTTGCTAAAATCAGAAGGACTCTCCTTTCTAAATAGCGTTGGTGTGCATACATGTTTAGCCCTACTGCTCTCATAGCCAGCTCTGTGTCTGCTTGTGCCGTATGGTGGCTCTCTAAGAATGAAGGGCCTTATTCGGGTTTTCTGATCCCTCTCCGTAATTTATCTCAAAGGTACAGAGGTTTGCAGTTTGGTTCGACCTGCGATAAAAACTGCTCGCAAATTGGGTACTTCCTGCCCGGGTTAAACGAGAGGTACATTTGTGATGCGTCATGCACATGCACGGATGACATGAGACCTGAAGAAAACTGGATATTCGCATCTGGCAATTTTTTGTCCCGTAGGGGTCGCTATTCCAATACACAAAGACATCTTCAACCTCTTTCATCAACTGAAAGCTTCCCCATTCCCAGCTAAAGTGGACACCCCCAGTAAACAGTACGTCCATTTATATCGACATCACAGGCCAATACTACCCAAGTCGCTCTTTGGACTTTAATGTACGTCTCAGTCATTGGTTGAAGTGCTACCACAAGTTACAAAGGCGTTTTGATCTAATGTCTTTTTTTTCCAAATTCAGTATTGGGATTTAGCAAGTCAGGGATGTGGTTTTTCTCTGATTAATTGTAACGTAGTCTGTGCTGTAGACAGCACACCCTTAAAGTAAATCAATGTTGCTAGTTCCGGTGATGAATGAGTTTCTATGCGGTGGGGCTGGCGATTCATCATCATTGGTTGGGTTTGGTTGGAGGGACACTCTCTACTCTGCAAGGACTGGATGACCCTTGACTCTCCATCTCACAGTGGTTTGAGCTTTGAGCTCTCCCTTCCGGGTTTCCACATCCACCACCACCACATCCTCCATCACCACATCTTCCACCACCACATCCACCACCACCACATCCTCCACCACCACATCCACCACCACCACATCCACCACCATCACATCCACCACCACATCCACCACCACATCCACCACCACATCCACCACCACCACCACATCCACATCCACCACCACCACATCCACCTCAACAACCACATCCACCTCCACAACCACATCCACCTCCACCACCACATCCACCACCACCACATCCACCACCACCACAACCACCACCACCATCACATCCACCACACCCACCACCACCACATACACCCACCACCGCCACATCCACCACCGCCACATCCACATCCACATCCACCACATCCTCCACCACCACATCCTCCACCACCACATCCACCACCATCACATCCACCATCACATCCACCACCACCACATCCACCACCACATTCACCACCACCACCACATTCACCACCACCACCACATTCACCACCACCACATTCACCACCACCACATTCACCACCACCACCACATTCATCACCACCACACTCACCACCACATTCACCACCACCACCACATTCACCACCACCACCGCATTCACCACCCCCACATCTATGTGTGTGTGTGTGGGGGGGGGTGCAAATGCAATAGGCCTCGCATTTGCGAGAGATTAAGCTATTGCCATTGTAAATGACAATGCCATTTATTTATCTGTTTTCAAAACCAACACATAAATAAAACATTTGTCATTTACAATGCCAATAGCTCTAACTTTTGAAAAGGCCAGACCGTTGCATTGTAAATGCTTGTCTCAGTTTGAATTAGCATCTTGTAGGTGCCTAAGGATTGTTTGTACAGTTCCTTGTCAGTGAAGTTATAATTAAGCCTCCACTTTCTTTCCAAGCCTGCGACAGGATTGTTTCTTAAGTATAAGACACTTTGTGAACCAGGGTTCTGAGGGCATGGTCCTCAATTTTGTTTATACTATTTTTAGCTGGTGCTATGAGGTGCAAAGAGGAAGTAATCCATTGATCGAAAGATAATGCTGCCTCATTAAGATCCATGAAAGGCATAGAGTAGTTTTGAGCTAATGATGATTTCAGAGCTTTGGGTGTAATCGTGTGCCAAGAGCGAATATGATTGGCTGCCTTCCGCAACGTAGAGATTGATTTTGCCTTGCAGGAGATGTAGATTTCAAGAGTGAATAAGACAGCATAGTGATCTGACCAGACCAAACGAAGGGGAAGTGACGTGAGAAGAAATATTTTCTCAGAGTAAATGCCATCCAGCAGATGACCTGCTGAATGAATGAGTGGTACCTGATACCGGTTGGGAGAGAGCCACGCTCTCTAAAATGGCTGGCATCCTTGTCATTAATGTCTTCCAAGTGAAGATTAAACTTAAGATGATAAAATTACACAACTGAACCATGGTGTCTAGGAGCGGACTCATAGCTAGGGGTGTAAGGAGTTTGTAGAATTGCACTACGTGAAATTCCACGGAGTTGCACTAAAACTCAGTAGAATTCCGCAAAGTTCTGCTTCGCCCTATTCTCCAGTTCCCGTAACTGTTCCACAGTGTCCTGTATGTGGCCCAAGGCTACGGCTGCAAGCGGTTACCTAACCTTGCCTAAGCCCTCGTCTCATGACTTCCTATAATAGCAGCGCCGCTCCTGAAGCCCTTGTGAGCTTCCTGCTCTGCGAGCACCTCGGTCATCCCCGCCATCTCTTCCATCATGGCTAGCATAGCCTGCTGACCTGAGCACCCAGATCAAAGGGTACGCTGAAAGTGAAACCCCACCCAACCACCCGCACATCAGTTCCTTTTCAACCCCCTGGCAGGTGGTGTCTTGCGGTAGCTCAAAGGCTGCAGTGCAAACACTCTACTTTTGAGTGTGGACAGCGGCTGCACAATGGGCAGTGTGGCTTTATGCGTGCTCCATAGGAGCCTTCTGTTATAACCGGGTGTATGAGATGGTGACTGTCCCTGAGGCATCTTGACTTCCCTGTCAGTGGACTGTCAGGAGACCACCTCCACATTAGCCCATGTTCCATGCCAGGGACAAATAAATAAAGGAATTACAATAACAAAGCGTTGTGTTAAACTTGTACATGAGAAGGTTGAGCACAAAAGCAAAAGTTGCACTTATCTGTATCATGGCTGGAAGCGCTGTAACATGAAAGTGGAGAGGTTTACAGTTGGCAACGGAAGAGGTTAGAGATGGCAGGACTTGGGAGGAGTTTACCTTTGAGAACTCAGCCTTTTTAGCTCATCAGACCTGATAACCTGCATTTCAATACCGTCTAGCTGCCTGCCGGAGGGTAGTCAAGACATGTAGCAGTGCTATGAAGAGAGGTGAGGGAGTTTCAGGCAAAGGTGAGCAGTGGGAAGGAACTCTGTCACACAGCAGAATAGGAGTTTTTTTGCCTAACTCCGCTCTCCCAGCGGAGCGCGGAGGTGGCAAAACCCTGGCAGAGCGGAGTTCACCGCCCACCCTTACACAGAGCATGTACGGAAGCTGTCTAAGTGGCCTAGGGATCAATAAATAAGCAGGCGATCAAATGAGTGATAATTTGTGAGCTGTATTTTAAATGATAGCACCTCTAGAGCTTTTAGGCAGCTATTTTTAGTGAATGTGATTTTCATTTTGGGCCGAAAAGAAATGGCTAAGTCTCCCCCTCTTTTGTTTACACAGTCGTCTCTATGTATAGAAAATCCAGTGGGAACTGCGGTTGCCATTTCTGGGTCAGAGGCTGTGTCGACCCGGGACTCCATTATGAAGGCAATGTTGATATCTTGTGTTTGCAGAAAATCTGTAAATTCAAGTGCATGTTTAACAAGTGAGCGTGTGTTGATTAAAGTGCAACAAAATGTAGAGGAGAGTTGCTGGGAAGAGCTCCCTGCGGTGTGAGCATTCTAATTTTTAGCTTCAGCAAGGAGAGACTACAGTTGGGGCAGAAGAGCGATTCTCTGCTACTGACAGGGCAGAGGATAGGACCAGTGCACTACTTACCCAAGGAATACAAGCTGAGTAGTGACTCTTTAGAGTACTGCAGAGGAGGACTGATTCCTGAGGGGAAACTGGCATGGGGTCTGGCACTGAGCGTGGTCCAAGCACGGACGGGCGCACACAGACTTGCCTTAGGCATGCCTTCAGAGCGCCAGAGGCGGGATGTGCTGGCATGTCATTTAAATAGGCCTCCATACAATCGGGCATGGCTAGAAAGGCTAGCACTGGAGCTCGGTGCAAATTACCTTAAAAACTGCTGGAAATGGGCTCAAACCTAGGGTCCAGCCACCCCGCAGACCTTCACACACTCCCCTGTGAAGGGAAGTTACTGGAAATAAAAGAAAAAACAAAGTGAAGCAACAATTTTAAATAAACAAATCAATAAAACAATTGGAGCATGAGAATGGGCCCTTCCCAGGATAGTGTCTGAAATACTGGGAGCAGGCAACTCTGAACCATTATCGAGTGCCTAACGCAGCGGATACTTACAAGGAAAGTAACAGTGAAAGGATTTCTTCCGGGTGGAGTGATATCTAGATGAGATCGAGCCTGCAGCAACCCGGAAGCTTTACCTCCAATTCCAATAAGGCACATTACCCCTCTCTTCTTTTACCCATAGGTGGTCTTGGACAGGTGGGGGGGAACAGCGTTTACAACGCAACTTTTACAACGAAGTACCTTTACGACGCAACCATTACAACGCAACTTTTACAATGACTTGCGCTGGGGGGCGCTCTAGGATAGGGAATAGTTTTGATTTACTATCCAACACCTTCTCTACTATCCACGGGGACTGGAGTTGGAATAGTAAATTAAACTATTCACTATCCAGCGCCCCCCAACGCAAGTCGTTGTAACGACTTGCGCTGTAAAACTTGCTTCGTAAAGGCATGGGTTGTAAAAGCATGGGTTGTAACGATGTACATCCCTCTTGTGGTGATATCAAGGAAACAGAGGAGCACGCCCTGTTCTTCTGCCCAGCCTACTCGAAATGAAGAAGAAAGTGGTTGGTTCTGCTGTGCCGGAATTTGGGAATCAGGCAATATATTGAAGCACTCCGACTACTGAAAAATATTGCATTTGCCATTTCACAATATTTGCAATCAATGATGGGTATCAGGCAAAAGATGTGCCAGTTAAACACTGACTCTGTTTGTCAAGATGCTGGGTCCTGCAATTGATTCTGCCTTCCCGTAGCACCTGCTCTTTACTTCCGTTGGCTATATAGCTAATATATGAATATTCTCTGAAGCTTAATGTGCTCCCTGAAAGTTTTGGTTGTACTGATTTTTATCTAAACTTTTATTGATGGTAACTAATTGTTTTATGTTTGTATTGCTTGCTTGAATTTCATAGTAGCACCTGCACTTTACTGCCCTAGGCAAGAAAGTCAATACATGTATAGCCTTTGTTGCTTTGAAGGGCCTAGGGGCATTATTATGAGTTTGTCGGCAGGGTAGAGGTACCACCCACTCCTGCACCACCAAACCCATGTTTGAACGGCCCGCCAGATTAGACGTTTTCTCCTGTCAGGCGTGCTGATCTTTGGTGCTCCCAAGGCAGTGCCTATGAAATAGGTACTGCAATGGGAACATCAAAATCAGTACCTGCATGCCATGCAGGTACTGGGGTGCATGCACACAGGGGGACACATCATGTGCCCCCTAGTATGCGTCACATGGCGTAGGGGCACATGGGGGCCTTGTAGGGCTCCCTTTATGTTCTCACTGCCATACTTTTCATGACGGTCGCACTGTCCTGCAAAGTGTGGCGGTGAGGAAACTCTTAAAATGCATATTGTGGCCTCAAGACTGTGGGCCACTGCCAAGGATCTCTCTCTGATCCCTTGCGGTTGCGGTGGTCCCGGGGCAGCCTGATCCCCCTTGTCAGAAGACCGCCACGCCTG
Source organism: Lissotriton helveticus (assembly GCF_964261635.1). Lineage (NCBI taxonomy): Eukaryota > Metazoa > Chordata > Amphibia > Caudata > Salamandridae > Lissotriton > Lissotriton helveticus. Next base: position 858,453,039 of record NC_136065.1, read on the forward strand.
CGCCCACATGAGTCTTACAGTCCATGGACTGCCAAACTCATAGTAAGGCCCTAAGACAGCACTAGCTGCACTGATTTTTATCAAAACTTTTATTGGTGGTAATTAATTGTTTTATGATAGTATTGTTTGTGTTGCACTATATCTCAACTTGCACTGTTCGAAACTGACCCCTTCGATGCCAATTGCCCGATTTAAATGTATGTGTTTTTATTCTGTATTTATGTTTAATTGTTCCTTTATGGCATTTAGCTGAAATAAAGATTATGATGATAGTAGAAATTAGAATTAACTTCCATTTCTGACAACAAGTGCACCAAGCCCACTGTATATTTCTAATGCATCATATGGCATGGCCCTGCTATAAATGTGTACTGTGCATGTTAAAAATACATGCTTTAGAGACATAGCCTCTGGGTAACCTTGCAAAAGCACTGGGCCAGTGTGTCCTTTTCTATATTGATAATGTCACTCCTGTACCTCACCCCAAACCGTTCTAAAACACAAAAACCGTTATATCCCAATATACCTATGCAAAAAAGAAATGTATTTAAAAAGAAATTGAAAACACAGTATACAATATTGCAAGAGTGATTATCTTATAAAAAGGAATGCATTTCTGTTGATGTTACCTATAAAAAACACATTCTTCCATTCCTAAGATATTTATGTTCTAAATGGACCTCTACAAAGGTTTTATAAGTCCGAGCCCTTTCACAATGTCTACTATTCTACTGTACTATGTTAGAACACTCAAGCACTTGCCTACTTGGGCAGCATGCTATGTCGTGGAGGGTGTCTGGTTGGTATTGTCTTTGTGTTTGATCTTATATGGGAAGTGTTGCATGGTGACCACTGAGATGTGGTTATCGTGTTATGAGATGCTGGTTTCTGCACTGGGTTGTCTATTCTGTAGTTTTTAGTTTAAAGTTTATGGTAGAGAGCGGACATGGTTGGAGAGAAAAATGGCAGAAAGATCTGCTGGAATGGACTTTACTACTATCATCTTGTATCCAATTGTCATAGTAAGATGTAAAGAAGCGGTCATAGTATGTCACTAGGTGGGTCTTCAGTAGCAGTCTAGATCAAAGTCTTCTGATTGGCCAGCAGTATCGTGCAGAACTGTTCAGTTAATCGATGCCTTTGCATCTGGGGATTGCTGACCTATGTGCTGGTACAGTAGTGGGTGAAGGAAAAGCCTTGTAGCAGATATGTCTTATGGGAGTGTAAGAGGATTTCATGGTATAAAGGAGTTATCGTGCAGTCTGTATGATCTACAATTGACTACCAACCTTAGAGTGTTGCTATGCTAGTATTAGTGAAAGCAAAAACTGGGTTATTTAAATTGACATTACTGTATAGTACTCAAGCTACCGATACTTTTGTCCTTCGTACCTTACCTGGATACAGAAAGTAGTGTGCTGGTTGGAAGGTTCCATTTTTGTGGGCTGTAAACTGTAGATCGTTTTTGAAAGTTCAATTTAAATTCCAGGTTCTATCCTAGGGTTGTACGATGATGGAGGTATCTTGGAAATAGCCATTTCTCGACTCTCTTGTGATGTGTATATGCTATTCATTGCTTTAAATTCTGTCTGGCAGTGAGAATTACAGAGCTTGTGAGCATATACCGAGAAAGCAGTGCCTCCAATGTATCTCTCATAGTAATATGGAGATGATTCATGGTACGAGCCCGGGGATTAGTGGCATAACATTGATGCATACACTAAGGCCAAAAATATCATAAAATAAATATTGTTCACAAAATATTGCCTTCCGATACTTAACTAATAAAACCACAAATATCGAGTACACAAATATTGTTGTTACAAATATCTATTTTTAACAATATTGAAATCACACATATTGGAACCAAAAATATTATCCCTTTTAAATAAACATATAATATGTCAAAAATTTAGATTCACAAAGTATCGACTACAATAATATTGCCAAAATAATTACAATAGCACTAATAAATGCTTAAATAAACCCTTTTTACTAAAATCGTTTTTTTAAATAAACATAAAGCATTTTATACATGTGTTAAAATTAAACATATTACACCACCAATATATTTGCAACTCCCCCCAAAAATATATACCAAATTCACAACAATATAATCAAAGTAAATATTGCCATTAACTGCAAACATTTATACATCAACTTAAATATTAATAAATGAAAGTATATTTAAAACTATCACACTATATAGCAATATATAAATAAAACCTAAGTTAGTGTTTACCATAGAAGTACATAACTGATATCAAAAATCAAACTAAAACTAAACTACCCAATACCATCAAATGATAAACAACCATTACCAATAAAATCAGACAAAAAATTAAATTGCCAATAGAAAAGCCACACTCATTTTACCAAATAAATATTTCTAAAATGACAAACACTGCAAGACATGAAAACTCTGCCGGATTCTCTAGCCAGACCATTAAAGAAAAAAGATTCACATCTCAACAACTATCTAACCAAGTAAGTAAAACTTATATTTAATTGAAAACTGACTCATAAATAAACGTAAAAATGTAAAATAGCAAATAATTAACAGAACACTCTAACTTCTATCCCTTTACAAAGAAATCAGTCAACTTCAAAAACTGATAACCTGCCAGAAAAAAACATCTATCACAAACCAGCAAAAAAATATAACATAGTAAGTACACAAAATGTATTAAACATTTTGAAATTCACCTCAATAGTAAGTAAAAATAAGCCTAACGACCTCAACTTCTACAAACTACCAACAAATAAACATTTCAGATGAAACTTTAAAAAAAAATCCTAACAAGAGAAAAGAAAGCACCTGCCCCACAACAACGTCTCCAAAGAAAAAGCTGCAAAAGAGTGTGAAACATCCAAACAGAACATGCATGTAAGTATACAAAATAGAAGTAGTTACATATTTTTACAAGTAAATAACAAACGTAAAAACGTTGAATGTTTTTATATATTTCTACTATTCCACTACTTTCAAATACAATGACACGGCAAGCCAAATATATTACCTCCCAGAAAGGAAAGCAATTACTAAGTTACATGGGTTATACCTACAACCAAGAAAGTGTATCAACCAAAAATGTTAATTTGAAATGTGCCAAATATTATTCTAATGCATGCTATGAGAGGGCCACTACAAACGATGAATTTGTAATTCATGTAAGTGAACACCAGCACCCTCCAAATGTGACAGAAATAGAAGTAAGGGATGTATTACAGTCCCCAAGCACATCAGAGGGCACCTTCTAGTTATACCTACTTTAAAACACTTAATAGCAAGAACTAAAAAAAGTTCCAGAGGCACCCCTCCTGTCCCTAGAAAATACCACGAAATAGAAATACCTGAACATTTAACAATAACACATAATGAGGAGCCTTTCCTTTTATATGACAATCTAAACAATGAGACACGAGTTCCAAACTTCTTTAGAGCAAATAACTTGCTAAAACTAAGCCACTGTCAAACATAGATAATGGAAAGGACCTTCAAAATGTATCCCAAACCATTCACTTAGATATATACCCTGCAGAGAGAATATCAAAAACAAATATACATTTTATATATGTGTTACTACAAAACAGCAAAGCAGCCCTTACTACGAACTCTTAAACCACAGTAAACATAAGACAAATAACTAATACCCACAATAAATAATCATACACTTTGAACAAACCATGATTCAGAAAATGTTAAAAATTTAACCTCACACAGCCATTCAAGGCTTTTACTATAATTTCAATCAAGCATATAGAGACGCCACCAACAATCTGCACCAAGTATAGAATATGCTGCAGTCAATTCGCATTTAAAATATAAAATAAATGACAGCAATAACCTATGTCACTGTCACAGAAGTAGCTGACCACTACAATTCACTAATAGAAAGCCCTTTCTACCAGCAAAATACAAACTAAGTCCCCCCCAATAGATTATGTTGAAGACACTTGGGTTGGCAGACTGCATTGCTGAGGACACAGACGCCAACCGAAATTCCAATTACGATGCTGGAATGTCTATGACAGCACCTTGGCATAGGAAACCAAAACAAACAACGTAGTGGAAGGAATATGTCTTTCAATCCACACTAGGCAGAGCCCAAACTACACTCTATAAAAGTATAGAGGCATTACAAAAACAGCAAAGCTACCAATAACTACGAATGGAACAATCTGTTAGCCAAATTGCACCGAAACTTAGCAAAGAAACCCAAAGAATATACGACATGCTACAATTTAAAGTCAAACTCTTCATAAATAAAAAAGGAGTAGATGCCTTAGAAATAATAGCCAAAAGCTTATTATAAAATGAATAGTAACCTACAAAAGCCCTGAAAACCTGTCACAAAATCTAAACCAAGATAACAAATGATTTTTGATATAAATAATAATCACAATATTTTATTACATCAGTTTACATTTTAAATAAAAGTCCCGTAGTAAAAAAGTCTGAGATAATAAAATAATATAAATTATTTACATTAAAAATATAAACCTGACCAACCAAGATCAAAGAACAACCTAAATTTATGACATAAAATAAATACAAAAGCAACAATTGATGGACAGAATGCTTAACAGAGCAAACTTTCACCCCCAGTCACAAGGATCTGGGTTTAATCCATCATTCTTTTGCTCACGACGCCACTCCAGTTTGGACCCAGCCATATGCAAATCAGTCTTGACCCTGTTCCTTATGGGAAGAGTCCAGCCCGAACTAGCAAGCCAGGTCCTCCCTGGACCAGAAACAAGCATCCTGGGACCGGTTTTGGGGCATCACCTCCCATCAGCCAGGTTATCTTGAATCCAATGGCTCAGTGAGCACAGGACCCACGTCTGAGCATACCCTTTCCACTTAGGGTGACAAATACAAAAGAAACAATTGATGGACCGAAGGCTTAACAGTGCAAACATTAACCCCCTTCAGAAGGATCTGGGTTTAATCCATCATTCGTTTGCTCACCAAGCCACCCCAGTTTGGACCCAGTCATATGCAAAGCAGTCTTGATTCTGCCCTTATGGGAACAGTCCAGCCCGAACTGCCAAGTCAGGTCCTCCCTGGACCCGAAACAAGTATCCTGGGACCAGTTTCAACTGTTCTTTTTGCATTTGTCACCCGAAGTGGGACGGGTATGCCCAGACGTGGGTCCCGTGCTCTCCATGCCACTGGAGTCAAGCTATACTGGCTGAAACCAGTCCTAGGATGCTTTTTTCCTATCCAGGGAGGACCTGGTCAGGCAGTTTGGGCTGGACTGTTCGCATTAGGCGCAAGATTAAGACTGATTTGCATGTGGCTGGGTTCAAACTGGAATGGCATGGGGAGCAAAAAAACTATGGATTTAGGCCCAGATCTCTGTACTGGGGTGAATGTATGACATTGTTCTGCATTCTGTCCATCAATTGTTCTTTTTGCAATTGTCATCCCGAGTGAGATGGGTATGCCCAGATGTGGGTCCCATGCTCTCCATGTCATAGAAGTCAGGCTATCCTGGCTATCCTGGCTGATGAGGGGCGAAACCCCGAAACCCCGAAACTGGTCCTAGGATGCTTGTTTCCAGTCCAGAGAGGACCTGGCCTTTCAGTTCGGACTGGACTGTTCCCATTGGGCACAGGATCAAGACTGATTTGCATATGGCTGGGTAAAAACTGGAATGGCATGGGGAGCAAAAAACGGATGGATTTAGGGCCAGATCTCTGTACTGGGCTGAATGTATGACATTGATGTGCATTCTGTCAATCAACTGTTCTTTTTGCATTTGTCACCCCGAGTGGGACGGGTATGTGAGAACATGGGTCCCGTGCTCTCCATGCTACTGGAGTCAAGCTATCCTGGCTGAAAAGGGGTGAATCCCTGAAACCAGTCCTAGGATGCTTGTTTCCAGTACAGGGAGGACCTGGCCTGGCCGTTCAGGCTGGACTGTTCCCATTGGGCGCAGGATCAAGACTGATTTGCAAATTGCTGGGTTCAAACCGGAATGGCATGGGGAGCAAAAAAACGATGTATTTAAGCACAGATCTCTGTACTGGGTGAATGTATGACATTGTTCTGTATTCTGTCAATCAACTGTTCTTTTTGCATTTGTCACCTGAGTGGGACGGGTATGCCCAAACGTGGGTCCTGTGCTCTCCATGCCACTGGAGTCAAGCTATTCTGGCTGATGAGGGGTGAAACCCTGACACCAGTCCTAGGATGCTTGTTTTCAGTCCAGGGAGGACCTGGCCTGGCAGTTACAGCTGAACTGTTCCCATTGGAGAGCTTATCGCTCAGCTGTGGAGTGGCCCAGGGCTCATCTCTGAGCCCCACACTATTTAATGTGTACATGAGACCGCTCTCAGATATTATTTTACTATACAGGATCAAAATTGTCACATTTGCTGATGATACACAGTTGGTGGTCGCTCTTAACCACCAGCAAAACACTCCACCCAACCTAGAAGCCTGCGTAAAGAAAGTGGCATCATGGATGGACCATTCCTGTCTTTGACTTAATGGAGGAAAAACAGGGTTAATGCTCATGGCAACTCACTGAATATGGACCTTAATCATGCTTGTCCAACTTGTCTTGGCCCTGCCCCAACTCCTAATACTAAAATCAAAAGCCTAAGTGTTTGGTTGGACAAGTCCTTTACATTTGACCACAAAGCAGTGACGCTGGCAGGAGCCTCCTATGGCATTCTCGGACTGCTGCGGAAAGTCTTACCCCTTCTTCCCATGAGGGCAAGAAGAATCATGGTCCATTCCTTGGTCCTCTCTCATCTGGACTACAGGAACTCCCTTTAATTGGCAGCTCCTTATTCAACGAAAAGGAAACCCCAAGTTGTTCAGAATTGTGCTGTCTGTTGGCACACCTAATACTCAGTCGGCTAAACCATCTTTGAAGATTTTACATTGGCTTCCAATCTCAGAAAGAATAAAGTTCAAATCTCTGTGTATAGCTCACAAGACCTCATGAGTGAATCAATGATTCTCCCGTTAATCAATGATTCTCTTGTCACTTTCCATCAGCCTACAAAATGCCGTTGCTCGGCTAATCTAAATTTAGCCGTAATCCCCAAAATTAAAAGGGCAAGATGTGGAGGCAAGTCCTTCACGTACAATGTAGCTAGGCTCTGGAACAATCTACCTTTACATCTTCGTTCATAGTCTGGGCAGCTCCTTTTTGGAAAGCTCCTCAAAACATGGTTGTTCCAAAATGCCTCTCTATAAACCATCTAGTTCTTCCCTGTCTTGCTGCTAGCGCTAGAATAGCTCAGGGTAGCTGGGCGCAGGATCAAGACTGATTTGCATATGGTTGGGTTCAAACTAGAATGGCATGGGGAGCAAAAAAACTATGGGTTTAGGCCCAGATCTCTGTACTGGGGTGAATGTATGGCATTGTTCTGCATTCTGAACATCAACTGTTCTTTTTGCATAAAATAAATATAACACATAAATGATACATTCCAAATAATAATTACATTATATTTACCCGAACAATAATTCTTTTTTTATTTGATTTTCATGCAATTATTTCAAGGACAAACTCACAACACAATACATCAATATAACAATCAATACCCAAAGGACTATAAATACAACATTGGTAATAAGTTACCACAATCATTGTCCCACCTTGGCCATTCCCTTAGAGCAAACACGCAAAGTCCCAATTCTATACTCTTCATTGTTCTCCCCACCTCTCTGAGGGTGATACATCAGTTCCATACCCATAATCCATTTAAAGTGCACTCAGTCAGAAAAAAGAGTACCTCAGCTCAGCACCAAATGACTAAGGTGCCCAGGCTCTATTTAAAGTGCAATTATTCTGAAAAAAATCACAACCTCTGGACCCCAATACGCTATATTTCCTATAGTACCATAGTGTCCTTCAATGTGCAATTGTTCTAAAATAAAGCACTGCATCTAACAATGCATTCCATTCCATGAGGTGGAACAAATGCAATTTAACCTAAATGTGGCAGTGCATGTTTGCATCAAACATACTGGGGCCTCAATTAGTACCCCTTCAAACTAGTCTAGGGGGCAATGTCTTCCCCCTTCCTAGCCCATTCCCTCCATTTAGTATAATACTGTGAGGAGAGGTTAACTCTTGAGGGGTACCAGGCTTCTCGCTTACTAACCTTTCTCATTTTTGCCTCCCAATCTATCAGCCTGGGAGAAGAAAGAGGTTTCTAAAAAGTGGCAACCAAGGAGTGCGTTGTAAGCATTGCAATACATATAAAGTGCTCTGTATGCATTTGCCCTTGACTCTCCCCATTCTACCTAAAAGTGCTATTATTCGCAGGGTAAAGTGCTTATCCCTTACAATTGTTTTTTCTACTGCCCAAAACAAACCCCTGCAGAACTTCTCCAATTGGCCACGCGCCCAGAACATATGCAGCCAATCTCATGGATGACCGCATTTCGTGCAGTTACCAGAGGTCCAGGGAAATAGCGTGTTTACGAATTGTGGGGTTAGGTACAGCATCCAACCATTGAAAAAGGCAATTCAATGGAAATTGACTTCCCAGTGTCTCTCTTTTAAGTATTATCCCCGAAGATTATCCCATTAAATTCTAGTTTTCAAACCCACATAACTTGGCCCATGATGCATCTCCTTATACCATTGACTTAGGGAGACATTGATGTTATCCTCCTGAAACAGATGTTTAACCATATTTCTTATTTGGGTATTCATAAAAGGGTGGAAATACATTTGAGAAGTCTTTCCCTAAAAATAGAGCCTGAGCGGATTTCAGTCTAGCCCCTTCGAACAAATTCCCAACTTTTGTAATTGATAAAACCTCCCATTTTTAGGTCTCGGTGAAGCGAGCGAAGCTCGCTCTCGCCAAAGACCTATAGTCAGCGTGTCAGCTTTCCAGGAGGAGGACAGTCCTGGCCGCGCGCAAGGCGATTTGCGCCGGCCACGCGCGCGTGAACGCGCTGTCCTCCTCGGAAGCTGAGACGCTAGCAATACCTCCCGCTGCTTGCGCATGCGCCGTGCCCCAAGGAAGGTTTCGGCTTTACGCATGCGCCGTGCCCCAAGGAAGGTTTCGGCTTTACGCATGCGCCGGGCCCCTTACTGCAGCACCGTCAGTGTCCTGTTCCTTGTACTCAGACTGGTGTTACCGCTGCCAGGACAGACCGTTCTCTTCATGCTCTTGGGCACAGGACACACTCCTTGCATTTAGGACACAACCCCTGCCCCTGCTGCTGGGCCATAGGACAGGCTCCTTATTCTTGTCTGTGACTCACCTGTCTGAGCCTCGGTTCCTGCTCCTGTTTCTGGCCGGTGACTTTAGAATATGCCTAGAGGAGCTCTGCACCGAGTCACCCGGGTGTGCACAGGCCAGAGACGCCCACGCTCTCCACAGGCCAGTGGCACAGCTCGTGTGCATACATCCAGGTACTGTCGGGGAGTACAGGTCGAGGCACCCCCCATAGTGTACACTGTTCCAGTAATCAGCAAAGTGCACAAGTCCGGTGAAGCACTAGGACTGTGCGTTGGGTGTAAGCAGGTCTGCCTCTTACTGGCCAAACTTGGGGTCGATGTGGCGAGCGGCGCGGCCCACACAGTGTCCACAGTGGATGGAGAGTGGGCGGACTGGTGGCTCGCCTCCCGGTTAGTGATGGCGAGAAGCAGGAGAACCCCCATGTGCTGGTGCTGCATGGAGGTGCAGAGGTGAGTGCAGTTTTATCAATTTATGTCGCCATTTTATTTTGAATAGCGCTTTCCATGACGAGCAAGGCTTCAGAGCGCTTTTTAGGCAATTGGGTAACAGTTACTCTTTTTTTGTGCTTAGTTGGTAGAATCAGTGTTTTCTTGGGTGTCTGTGGAGCTTATTAGGATGTGCGTGAAATGCGTCGAGCATGGCATGAAGCAGAGCTATGTGAGAGGGGCAGAAACACGTTTCCACAACGCTTTAAATACAACAGTGCACGTAGTGGGGCAATCTAGAAAAATCATTTGCACACACTCTAGTCCCTGGCCCAACCCCGCTCATAGTCTGGCCTCGTATACAGAGAAACATTTTAGTATCTTTAAACATATTTGAATGGAGTTTCTACAGTATACAACCTGAAGAGAATCACTTCTGGTTGTTCCTAAATTTGGCAGTGTAGAAACATGAGGCACTACACTGTAGCGTGGCTTTCCCAGGATCACACAATTTGGCTAAGCGGGGACGCTGGGATTTGAGCCTAGGTTTTCACTTGGCATTATTCAGCCACACGAGGTATCTGCACCGTCTCTACTTTTGCAGAAAAAAAACATTGTTTAGTGTATTAATAAAGAGTGGTCATTAAAACTTGCATGTCGAATTTGGAACCACATGCTAACCAACCTGATACTACATAAGACATGGCTGTCCAAATAGTTAGATAACCCCTATGTTATTCAATCGCAAAAGAGCAAGAAAACTAATTTTTATGTTGGTGTAACTGGCATTCAGTGACTTATTAAACAACACTTGTGTATGCCGCCATGCACAGTAAAAATAAATCTACAGATAAGCTTCCAATAGGACTCCGTGTTACCAAGGACGGAATGCTTTACTATTAATCATTGTTGTTTTCAAATAGGAGTTCAATTGCAGCAACTGAGGAGAACAAAAAGCATTTTCAATGCATAGGTCCCGCTTTTACCACAGTTTGAGCTATTGGCATTATAAATGACAATGCATTTTATTTGTGTTCAGAAAACCTACATAGTGTGCGTTTATGCACAGCTTGCAATTTTCAAAACATATAAATAAAATGTATTGCTATTTATGACGCCAATAGCTCAAACTCACGCAAATGTGAGACCTATTGCATTGCAAATGCTTGTACTATTAGCTCTGGTGCAGGTAAAATAACTGCACGGACATCGGGACATCACCTGTGTACTTTTCCTTGGACAAAGCTTGCAAATGCTTGTATTTAAAAGCATTCCCAGCTCGAGGCGCACATGCACGCCTGTGTTGTGTGTGCCTCCTGGGGGACATGCGCTCTAACTCTATGGTGTCTCAAGGCAAGAACGGCAGGTCCTGTGCCCTGCCCCAGCACAGTCTGTGTGTGTGTGTGTGTGTTTGTGTGTATGTGATGTGAGAGTGTGTGAGAGTGAGAGACAGTATGTGTCTATGTTCATACCCAGAAGCGCACACTGCACCAGTGCAGGCGCCTCTTTTTTTATTTAAAAGGATTCACAGCTCGAGACGCACAACCACACACACAGCCACACACACACAGCCACACACACACAGCCACACACACACAGCCACACACACACAACCGCCACACACACACACACAGCCACACACACACACACACAGCCAACCACACACACACAGCCAACCACACACACATACACACAGCCACACACAGCCACAGCCACACACAGCCACACACACACAGCCACACACACACAACCACACACACACACAGCCACACACACACACAGCCACACACACACACAGCCACACACACACACAGCCACACACACACACAGCCACAGCCACACACACACAGCCACACACACACAGACAACCACACACACAGACAACCACACACACACACCACCACACACACCACCACACACACCACCACACACACAGACAACCACACACACACCACCACACACACAGCACCACACACACACACACACAACCACACTGTCAGTGCACACTTTCACCAGGCACAGGCACCATCAGTCATCAGTGCACGCTTTCACTGGGCACAAACACCACCAGCCGTCTGTGCACGCTTTTACCGGGCCCAAACACCACCAGCTGTCAGTGCACGCTTTCATCAGACACACACCACCAGCCGTCAGTGCACACTTTAACCAGGTACACACACCACCAACCGTCAGTACACGCTTCTACCAGGCACACACACCACCAGCCGGTAGTGCACACTTCCACCAGGCACACACACCACCAGCCATCAGTGCACAATTTCTACAGGCACACACACCACCAGCCATCAGTGCACACATCAATTGTTAACGCATCCACAAATAACTATTGTAACAATCGCAGTATGGCGCACTTTACTTTGAAACATATTCATCTAAAGCGCAGCATGCCACCACTGCTACAAAAATAAATACACATTTTTTTGGCCTACAATTTATAGACTTTTGGTGCAATTGGTGTTGCAATATTAGGCAATGCCAATAGCTCAAACTTAATTAACCCGAGACCTATTGCATTGTAAATGCTTGTTCAATTGTGTTCTCTTTCAAGGAGGGGAAAGAGACTGACAATAGCACAAGGGAGTTTCTCCATTAGTCTTGGGGATTCTATATTTCATACAGCCTTTGTTTTTCTGCAGCCAAATATGATTTAATAATTTGTACCTAACTTTTTTTGGACACTTAGGGATTAGCACACTCCCCCGAAGATCAGGAGCCCCCAACTTCTTCAGCATGAGTAAGAAAGTTGATTCATCAAAATTAAAGGAAGATATCAAGAAGAGCTGCAATAGTAAAATAAAAATGCAGTATAATATTTCTGGAAATCCCAAGCCTTCCTCCTGCTACGGCAACTGTAAGTCTTTCATCTTCATCAGTGGTCATATCTGGGACCAAATGAAGGATGTAATGGTTTGTTCCAGTTTTTAGAAAAGAGGAGCTTCTACCTTGCAGAATGTCAGTAAGAGCGGAAAGAGGAACAGCTGTAGGACTGACATCTTAAACAAGGTGGTATGGGCAATAATATTATGAAGGCATTCTCCTCCAAATTTCTAAAAGGATATTCATAGGGGTGGGAGGAACTCATGGAGTTTCACGCAGTGCTTAATTTGTGAAAAAATAAGTGCTAGGGCCCACATCAGGAGGCCACCATAGCTCGCACCACTCATGCTCCCTGCCAGGAATGCCAATGACAGTATCTACACAGCTACTAACCATCACACTGCTACAAGTGTGACAAATTAGAATGTTTAAGATGCCTAAAGCTATAAGAATAACGGGTGGCAGGTATTCATTGTTTTAATGCATATTGAATAATAAACAATTGATGTTCTGCTCATCTCTAAATAACACAAACAGCACCATCATGTGGCAGCTGTCACACATGCCGGTGTAGAAAATTAAGTGGTGGTGCCAAGTACCGAAGACCACGGGCTCAAATTAAGCACTGGTTTCACTCCACAGAGTTACATTGAAACTCAGCGACATTACCCAAAGTTCTGCAAAAGGTGAATTAGACACTCAGAGACTCATGCACCTACCCACAGATTCAGTCAGACACTCACTTACCCACTCACAAATCCGCTCAAAGACTTGTGCCTACTCACATACCCACTCAAACACTCATGCACCTACTCACAGCCCTACTCAAAGACTTATGCTTGTACTCATATACCTACTCAGACACTCATGCACTAACTCATAAACCTACACAGAGACTCACGAACTTACTCACAGATTCAGTAAAACACTCAAGCACCCCCACACAGATTCAGTCAGACACTCAAGCACCCACACACAGATTCAGTCAGACACTCGAGCACCCACACACAGACCTAATCAGAGACACAAGCATCCTTTCACATACCTTCTGAGACACTCACATACCCACTCACAGACCTACTCAGAGACTTATATGCCCATTAACAGACCCACTGAGAGACCCACTCAGATACTGACACATCCACTCACAGACCCAATCAGATATTCATGCACCCACCCACAGACGCCCTCATATTCTCAAGCAGTCACAGACCCACACGGACACTCATGCACCCACTCACAGACCTTTTTAGACACTCATGTATCCAGTCACAGACCCTCTGACACTCATGCACTCACTCACAGACCCACTCAGAATCTCATGTACCCATTCACAGACCTACGGAGAGACATGAATACCTATTGAAATACCCACTCAGATACTCATATACCCTTTTACAGACTCACCCAGAGACTCGTACACCCACTGAGAGACCCACACAGACATTCCTGCACTCACTCACAGACCTACCCAGAGACTCACACACCCACTCACAGATTCAGTTACTCACGTACCCACTCACAGGCCCACTCAGAGACTTATGTGCCCACTCACAGACCCACTCAGACACACACACCCACTCACAGACATGCTCAGACATTCACATACCCTCTCACAAATTCAGTCAGATACTCATCCACTTATACACTCATTCACACACCCACTCAAAGACGCATACACCCAGTCACAGTTCCACGCAGAGACTCATGGACTGACTCACACATCCATTAAACACTGATGCACCCACTCTCAGGCCTACTGAGACATTCATGCACCCACTCACACACACACAGAAAGTAGCGGATGTACTCATGGACCCAGTGAGAGATTTATGCACCCAATTACACACACAGGCACTCAAAAACAACTCACAGAGCCATTGCCACCCACATAGACTCAAACTGTGAGTTATACATCCTAAATGTGCTATTATGCATTTAATTCATGCTTTTAGTTTGCATATCCATTATCGCAACTCCGAAAAATATTTTTGAAAAAGGATTTAAAATGAAAATAATTTAGTGTTTGATAATAGAGTGGCCCTTACAAGCCTTTGGGTTTATTCTGTGTAGATGATAACTACACATAAAACAGGATGCAGTCAAGTTGTTAAGCAATATCCTGTTGCCTTTGTCAGAGAAATGTACGCCATCACTCCTACATATATTCTCCATGGCAAACGCAAGTTGTAATTGTAAATGGAGTCCAGGTTATGGTCTCTAAGGAACGAAGAAACAGTTTTATTAACATGTTTCCTGACTTTGTCTATTTGTGAACCTAATTTGTTTGACCATTTCCATTTCTGCTGATGGCTAATCTTAGAGGCACTAAGACAGTGTGAGGGAAAAGTGGCATAAATAGGCCAAATGTATTCTTCATTGAGATTTCCAATCCTACCCCAGTTAGGGTGACTAGGTCATTGCCACCACAGTGCACAATTAAGAGGTCTGGATGTTGGCATTCTGCAATGCTCTCAACCAAAGACAGCAATTGCTGCCACTTTAACCCTCTCTGGTCAATCCAAGCAATGTCCACATCAGGCAAAACCAAGCCCCTGCCAATGCCACTCTTTGTAGCACACTCTCTTGACCAAAAAACATAGCTGTGACCCACAATCTCTAAATACACTGTAGTTTGAAACCACAAAGCAGAGTAATTTAGAGATAGTGTATTTTGTGAAATACAAATTCCCTAGTTCAGTTTTATCATAGGATTTGAAATGTAGTTGAAAAATGCTGGTACTATTATCGTAAGTGCTTTTACGGGATACCATATTGATTCGCAACTCCATTACAAAGTTACACGGGGGCCACGCAGGGTGTCGCAACGGAGTCACAATTTTTTTTTTTCAGTTTAAGAAATTTGTATTACATTTTTAAAGATAATAACGGTACATATGTTATGAATATATAGAAAGCAGGTAAATAATATGAGTAAATAAGAAATACATAACATATGCAAGAAAAACTAAATAGATTGATAAGAGGGGTATAGAGGAGAGAGAAAGGAAGAAATAGGTAAAGAAGCAGAAAAAGAACAAGAAAGAGAGAAGAAAGAGAAGAAAAAGAAAAGGAAAAAGAAAAGGGGAAAAGAATGTGGGAGTAAATAGAAAGCATTCAAGAAGGAGAATTAGAGGAAAGATATGATGTGAAAGGAAGCCAGAAAAGATCAGATTTAATTTTTAGGGGAATAGAAGAAGAGGCAGCAATAGAGATCCTATGTTCATCGCATACAAAATTCCACCAAGTATGAACAGAAATCTTAGAATTATCTTTCCAACACGATAGAATGACTTTGAATGCAATAGAGATCAACAGGTCTAACAATTTGACAGAAGAAGATATAATATCAATATCATCGGATAAAGAGCCTAGAAAGACGTTCAGTAAAGATAACGGAGCGGAACAAGAAAATATGCGCATACAAGTTTTCCAAACTTCCTTCCAAAATGAAAGGACAAGGGGACATACATATAATAAGTGTGTAAGTGTTCCAGTCTCTTTAGAACATGACCAACACAGTGTAGATGAAGTCTGGGAAAACTTATGAACTGTGACAGGTGTAATAACGACTCTGTGATAAATAAAAAACAAATATTGAGTAATTCGAGCAGCAATAGATGTTTTAAACAGTTTGGACCAGATATGATCCCACAACAAATCAGGGAATTCAGTCTCTAGGTCACATTCCCATGCAATCTCAACAGAGGATTTGGGACGATCACCAACAATCGAAGTCAAAATTGTATAAACATGAGCAGCCTTAGGTTGATGGCAGGAGAATAAAGGATATAAAGGGGAGACAGGGACAAAAGAAGTAAAAATAGCAGGAGGTGAGAAAGAGGCTAAGTGAGATAAAATGGCAGACGTAATAATGTTGTATTCATTGATAGAAGAAGAGGGCAAGTCAAATAAGGTTTGCAATTCGAAATAGGGAAGGAGAGAGCCATCAACAAAAAACTGATGAACAAATACAATATTCTTTTCTTTCCAGTGTTTGAAATAAAATGTTTTACCTTTGTAACGAAGGAATTTGTTATACCACACAACTGAGGCTAAAAAACATTGCAATGGGGATAGGTGAGAAAAAAATACATTGGATAGCACATTTTGAGAGTATTTTAAAATAGGGAATTTAGTAAAAAAAGAACAATTTGACATAAAAACAGTATGCTGAAAAGAAAAATCATTCAATAGAGAGCGCTCAAGGAGAACCCAGGCAGGTATGGGGGTATCAATAAAGTCATAGGCCAAAGAAAAAGCTTGTCTACTCAGGAAGGCTAAATGGTATGTTTTAAAGTTGGGGAAACGAATGCCACCTTCAGATTTGGGGCGCATCAGCTTATGCATGGCTATACGAGGGTGTTTATTATTCCATAGGAATTTGGAGCAAATAGAAGTTATACGGGAGAAATAGGAAAGGGGGATTTTAAAGGGGAGCATAGAGACAGTATATAAAACATGTGGAGTAATCATCATTTTAATTGAATCCAAACGACCCCACCATGAGAGGAATAAAGGAGACCAAGTTTGAAGAAGGGATTGGAGTTTCAGTATGAGAGAAGCAAAGGTAAGCTTGAGGGTTTCTTTCAGGGAAGGTGCAAACCAAATACCAAGATATTTAATTTTGGTGGGACACCATGCGAAGTCAGTATTACTAAACATGTATTGATAACATAGCGCGTTGAGTGGTAGAACTTCAGTCTTGGAGAGGTTCAGCTTATATCCCGATATAGAGGAATACAAACGGACCTCCTCCAAAAAAGGAGGAAGAGAGGATTCAGGGTTGGACATATAAACCAGCACATCATCTGCATAAGCTGACAATTATAGTTTCAGTAGTGGATAGTTTAAATCCAGAAATCTTGGGATTAGATCGAATTCTTTCTAGGAAAGGTTCAAGACACAAAATAAATAATAGGGGGGATAAGGGGCATCCTTGTCTAGTACCTCTAGAGAGGGAAAAACATTTTGAAAATTGATTGTTAACAAAAATACTAGCACGTGGTGAGGAATAAAGGAGTTTGACCATCGATATGAAAGAGGGACCAAAGCCAAACCATTGTAAGGTATGGAACAAGAATTGCCAGTTGATGCGGTCAAATGCCTTTTCTGCGTCTAAGGAAAGAGCCGCCAGAGGGATTTGAAGTTTTTTACTGTGAGAAATGACATTGGAGAACATACGGGCATTATCAGCGGCAAGTCTACCTTTTACAAAACCTACCTGATCGGTTTTAATTAAACAAGGGATAAGGGAATCAAGACGTGAAGCCAAAATTTTTGCAAAAATTTTGCAATCATAATTAATTAGAGATATAGGGCAATAATTTTTACATTGGGAGTGATCCGTGTCAGGTTTGGGAATGATAATAATTAGCGCATCCAAAAAGGATCCAGAAGCCTTCGCATCCAAAATAAACGTGTTAAAGAGTTGTAAAAGTTTTGGAGCAAAAATGGCATGGAAAGAGGAATAACATTTCACGGGAAGGCCATCTGGACCTGGTGCCTTGGATTTTTTAAGCGAATTAATGGCCCGAGTTACTTCTTGGATAGTAATCTCTTTTTCCAAGAGAGTAAACTCATCTGGAATGGATGGGGAGGAGGAAGGCCAGCAAAAAAGGACGTTAAATTAACATTAGAGGGATGCGTATCATCAGTATATAAGGCTTGGTAATAACTATGAAAAACGTCAGCGATATCTTCATCCGTTGAAACTAGTTTGTTTAGAGAATCATTAAAAATTGGACCTACATTTTTACGTTCTGACTTTACTTTCAAATAGTTTGCTAGCATTTTCCCCGCCTTATTTTGGCCACCGTGAAATTTGGACTTGATTTTGAGAAGAGTGTTACAAGCTTCATTCGTAATAATCTTATTCAAGTCCGTTTTGGCTGAAATTAAATCTTGAAGGGAGGAGGGGGATTTAGAAGAAAAATATATATGTTCCAGTGATTTGATTTTCTGAAGTTGCTCCTCATATTTTTTCCTATTGAGTTTCTTTTTGTTAGCAACATAGGAGATAGTAAACGCCCTAAAAGCAGCTTTAAAGGCATCCCAGTTGTTAGGAATGGAGGTGTCAGAGGGAATATTAAAGGAGAAAAATTCTTCAAAAAACTCCACACTTTTCTTCATAAAAACCGGGTCAGATAACAGAAAGGAGTTAAATTTCCAACGACTAAATTTGGAAGAAATAAGGGAGAGGTCAAGTGAGGTAAAAACAGGGGCATGGTCAGAAATAAATATGGAACCAATTACAGAATTTTGGATGGAGGGGATTAACGATTTACTAACCATAATATAGTCAATCCTAGATCGGGTGTGATGAACATTAGAAAAAAAGGTATATTTTCCATGAATCAAATAAAGGACGCGAGGCAATGGCAGATTGAAAACTCTTATGGGACTTATCGGGTTGCAATTTACTAGAAGAAAGTCTGTCTGAGAAAGGGTCTAACCATTGGTCAATAATAAAGTCAGGGGAATCAATGGATGAAATCAGAGTTTTAATATCGTTCCAAAACTTAGGGTCAGGACGTGCCGGACCATAAATATTGAGCAACACCAGTGTCTTATTATGGATAGTCACCTTAGCCATTGCCCAACGTCCTTCATCATCATTTTGAGTAGAGATAATCTGTACATTTAAAGCTTCATGAAATAGAATAGCGACCCCCCCTTTCTTATGAACAGCAGGAGAAAATACAACTTGGCCCACCAACTGCCTTTTCAACTTTAAAGATTCTACATCAGAACAATGCGTTTCTTGAAGGAAAACAACCGGCGAATTGAGTTTAGATAAATGAGACAATACCTTTGGACGCTTGACAGGATGACCAAGACCACGCACGTTCCATGAGACAAATTTACACACCATGGAGGGAGGAGGAGATGGGCGACACGTGAATGGAACATATGGTAAGGGAGCAACTACGGAGATGAGAATAACACAGACAAAAAAAGCATGAGATGGAAATTCCCAGAATACTCTCTGCATAAAAACACAACTGACTATGTTTCAAAAAGGACAACATGAAAGAAAACATTTGAAGAAAAGATCGCACAGGAACAGAGAAACGTAGAACAAAGAAGAAGAAGAAAAAGCAATCTAGAAAAGAGGAAAAAGGGGAAGAAAGAGAAAAAAATGGATAGTAAAGAAGTAGAGAAAATAAAAGTGAAAGAAGAATAAACAGATCAAGGCACAGAAGCCTGATCGGAGAAAGATAGGACAACCTAAACGAATGAGGCATGGATACACCAGACAGGGGACATGTCCCCACGAGCAACCAATAAGGGACACGAATAGAAAAAGATATCAGAATGTAAGAGCTAAACCTCAAGAATGAGAATAAAGATCATAAGAAAGAAACAAAAGAGGATAAGAAGAAGAAGAGAATAGCTGCAGTATGGAGGAAAAGAGCATCAAAAGAGAAATTCAGCATGCAGAACATTAGATGGCACTGTCCATATTCGAAGGCGTGATACTCTGAAGGTATGCATGGAGCTTTTGAGGATCATCATATGAAGAGGTGCGGCCATTATGCGTGATCTTGCAAAAGCATGGATGTAGGATGCCATATTGAATGTTGAGGTGTCTCATGAGAGGACGAATATTCTGAAATTCCTTGCGTCTGGCATTCGTCGCTGATGAAAGATCTTGTGAGATGAAAATGTTATGGCCGGACCATTGGAGGTGTCTCTTGAGTCTAGCGGCTTTTAAGACAGACATCAACTCCGTGAATTCTAGGAAAAGCATAATAATGCCTCGAGGTTTATTAGAGTTCGAGTTAATGCGGCCCAGACGATGAGCCCTCTGGATGTTAAGAGGGTGTGACGCAGGTTGGAGGTTCAAAAGTTCCTGTAAAAATTTACGTATAAAAGCCACCATGTCAGGCCCTTCCAAATTTTCCGGAACACCATAAACACGTAGGTTATTTCTACGATTGCGATTTTCCAAATCCTCCGTGTGTAGCTTAAGTTTATGGATCTCCTGCTCTAATAGTGGAATTTTGACTGAAGCATCTTGGATATCGCTCACTCTCTGCTCCAAGTTTAAGACCTTGCCCTCCATAAGCACCCAACGATCCTCAATTTGCTTAAGGCGATCATTAGTAGCAGACATAAATGGTTGGAGACCTCGCACCTTCTTAAGGATAGAGTCTAACACCGGGTTTGGTGAAGATTTTATGGGAGAAGGCGGGTCATTTTTAAGTCTCTTAGGCTTGGTACCTGTTTGAGATAATTTCGAGGTATGAGAGTCAGCAGCCATGTCTGCAACGATAAATAAAGCAAGGAGAACCGGACAGGCTGGAGAAGCAAGGTAGACACAGCGCAGGTTAGCACGTAGTATGACTAAGAGCAAAGGACCACCAATACTGGCACCCAAGTCAAGCAACTAAAACCACGGAGTGTAGAGCATGAAGTGTAGAGCAAGAAGTCTCAAAGCACTGGCTCAGAAGAAATAGAATTTTGAGGAAATATCGCATTAAATGTTCATAAAAGGGTATTAAAATATTGTGACCGCCACCATAGGGTTTATCATAGGCGAAAATTCATTGAAGTAACGGCTCATGAGGTACAACAACTTTAGGAAAGATACTGTTGAGAATAGGAGCATTCATGAGGAAACTTCAAAAGCAGTAGAGGAAGCGTTCCCAAAATGGCGGCAAGCATTCCAGTGAGGCACACACCAAAGGTGAGAAAAAACGGCAAAAAACATGCAGCGCCGGTTAGATAAGGAAATATATCCAAGAAGCATTGCAGGACAGCTCAGTGGAGTAGTGTCATATTCAGGAATCTCTCATATCAGCAGTATAGTTGGAAGCTGAGGAAAAGTCATGCGCGAGCTCAGCGGCCAAAATGGCGGCCACTCGCGTTACAGAAAAGAGAGAAATTACCGTTGATAATTAGACACATCACCGCTGCATGAAAACGGCCGGAAACAGCATCCACATATTCTCGGTGTGTTCCGCCGTAATTGCAGCCGCCTCAGGTCGAAGAAGAACGGGGAAAATAGCTCTCACGACATCCGCAGAGTAGGTCCATAGCGGAGCTCACGGAGAAACCGTCCTCACCAGCCGGCGCGCAAGCCACTCCCCCCCACGGAGTCACAAATCTAACCACAGATACTACCGGCTTGGGCTTCCTATTGGGAGACAAATAAAGGATTACAGGGAAACATTGCCATTACTTATCATGAAACATATCTTAAAAGGGACTGAAATAACCAATTATGTATGAAGTAAAGTGTTTATGGAGGTAGTCACCTATTTGAACAGTCATTGATATATGCATTTAAGCAGTCTGACATATAGGCGTTTGGACAATGAAACAGCCACTAACAAATATAGTTATGTACTTAATCGTGTAGTTGGAATTAGATAACTGAAAAATGCATTAGTGGTAAAGTGAATATGTTTCTGTCCTAGATATAGCTTGATTACCTTATTCACAATTGGTTTATTTAATTTATTAGTAAGGTTCAAAAGTACACCAAAGCACAAAATGGTTGTGTCCATCTAGGGTTTATGGACCTCACCTGTGCCTTTGACACAATTAATCGCAGCCAACTATGGTCCATTATGTTAAAAGTGGGGATCAATGGAGCAATTATCACCTTGCTTAGTAGGCTTCACGAATACACCCCAGCCTCAGTACGCAATAACAATCAGGGAGACTGGACTGAAGAATTCCCCTCAGATATAGGGGTAAGACAGGGCTGTGTCCTTGCCCCATTCCTCTTTTTATTATACATTACCAGGCTGGGAGACCAACTATGTCAGGTGGGAAAAGACATTCAAAAATGTAATATGTGCCAAATCCCCGTTCTTCTATAGGCTGATGATGCTGTGCTGATAGTCCCAACAGCAAATGGCTTACAAGTGTTGTTAGATCAATGTATTGATTTTATGAACGATTTAGGGCTACAAGTAAACTATACAAAATATTTCATAATGAATGTGGCCCAAAAAATGTTTACTGGGGGGCGAAGAAATTGAGAAAGTTCCACCTTTTATGTATATGGGGGTACCGTTTGTTGCTAATTGTAATTGGAAACTTGTTTTAAATATTAGAATTATGTAATTTCAGAAATCAATCGATGCTATTTTTAGATTTGCTAAAAGACTGGGACATAAATCAACTAAGGAGATCTGATGTATCAACAAGAGTAACAGTCTTTCTGTAGTAACCTTTGGGGCTGGGGTATGGGGATACGTAAATTGCAAATCGATCCAAGTAGCAGGGAATAAGTTTATAAGAAGACCTCTCTCAGTGCCTCAGAGCTCTGCTGTTTCTTTCTGTCATGAGGAAGATGGAATGAGTTATTTGAAAGACTACATAGCGATCCAACCGCTGTTGCTCTGGTTAAAAACCTGGAAGATCCCAGAGGCTGCCTCTGCAGAACAATACTGACAGACTGCATGAAGCTGGATAATAGCTTAGAGATATCTTGGCATTGGTATGTTAAAACGAGTTTTGCTAAAATGGGTGCACCAGAATATTATTCAAACCCCAATATGTTAAAAAATGTTTCACCTGTCACTTTTTATCAAAATTATGTCCGGGCTGGCCCTATGTGTAGTGTGACTGGTCAGCCAGAGCGCATCTCACAACTACAAAGAGAGTTTGCCCTGTATCTGCAAATTGACTTAAAAGAAAGAAGGAAGTTTTTGTTGACGAGGTTGCGTTTAAAAACTGTTTAGCTGCTTTCCAGATCCAAGGCACGTGGTTTGCATCACTCCCTGTCTGCCCGTGTGACAATTACTCACCTCAAAGCACTATGCAGTTTATTCTCTTTTGTAGAATTTACACCCTGAGAGGAAACAGATTATTTGCCCTTTATTACTTTCTGAAGGGATTATGAATTACAAATTGGCAATGGAGTTTTTACTCTCCCTAGGAGCAGCTGAGATCATATATTGTATTTTAAACTATCTTTTTACTGCTTTTAAGATTCGTAGTAGACATTGATCATTTTAAAATCTGTAAATGTTTTGTGTGTGGACGTACTGTTTTCAAATGAAATTATGTGTGTACAACCTTTTATGGCTCTTTAGAGTCGAATAAAGTATCATTGACCTTGACCTAGTAAGGCTGTAGTTCAGTACTGTAGGTGTCATAGGATTTGTAAATTATATACTAGTAGACATATTATATGCGTGATTGTGGAGCAGTGAGAAGAAGGAATTCAAATATGTGTAAGGCGTGCTACTCCACAACCTGTGTCTACAGTTTACACTACTATGTTGAATTGGCATTTACAATGCCTTGCAAAGTCTTAAACTTTGATTTTATTATTACCTATAAATCACCCCTAATGTAGGCTGTAGGTAGCTAATAGGGCAGGAAGACGTGTTTAAAAGGGAAAACATGTGGTTGAATTGTTAGGCTGTTAGAAACATACTTGCAGACAAATTTGACCAGTTATACATCCACTCATCTATGTATGCACTCACTGAGAAACCTATTAAGAAAACCACATTCATTCATACACCCAGGCAGACAGTGACAGAGGCACTTGTACATTCACTTACAGACTGTTACAGTACCTATGTATTCAGCAGTAACAGAGCCAGTATCACACACAGTAATACATCCCAATAGTCAATAACAGAGCTAGTAAGTAATTCCTACAACTACATACATAACATTTATAGATCCAAATACTTTGTAAGCCAGGAGGTCATATAGTGACAGAGTTACTTACATAATACATATCCAAAGACACATGTACACATGAATTGGTATACTGACTTACATATAGTCACATACTGACGCAGGCAAGCAACCAATCTAGTAGAATCCACTCAGAGTGGTGGTGATCCCTAACAAGATGGGGAACACACAGTGTTGTTTAAATGCCCCTCACACACCAACAGGCCCCTTGGTGTCATGCTTCATCATTGGGGCCTTCGCACCCCTCTACGGGATGCGGCGTGCTACGACTCGCGGATACGCAGGAGCACTTGAAAGTGAACTATGTGAGGGGGTGTGTTGCTAAAGTGTGAGTGAGGTGAGGTGAAACAATGGTTTAAAAGATACCTGGCGCGTGGGTGAAACAAATTTATTAAATCCCCGGCTGGTATTGTTAAAAAAGTGCAAGGCGTGGTTATAAAAATACAGATTAGGGTATAACAACCACTGTGAAAAGTGTCAACATGTTTCGGAGCTCAGAGGCTCCTTCTTCAGGACAAGGATAGCACTTACCCTCCCCTTACTCACATGTAAATGTAAAAGTGTAAAAAATAATTACAACAATGTGTAATGTACCTAACAATGTTATATATGTAGGTGGATGTCGTTGCGCCCAATTGGCGATGAAAACTCAAAGTTCTCAAACATAAGACCTCATGAGCCTGTGCGTATTATTGGGGGGTCCTTCCTTTCTGTTCAGAAAATGACGGTTACTGCAATGGCTAGTCGCCTGCCTTCCCTCAACGCGACATCCACCTACATATATAACATTGTTATACCCTAATCTGTATTTTTATAACCACGCCTTGCACTTTTTTAACAATACCAGCCGGGGATTTAATAAATTTGTTTCACCCACGCGCCAGGTATCTTTTAAACCATTGTTTCACCTCACCTCACTCACACTTTAGCAACACACCCCCTCACATAGTTCACTTTCAAGTGCTCCTGCGTATCCGCGAGTCGTAGCACGCCGCATCCCGTAGAGGGGTGCGAAGGCCCCAATGATGAAGCATGACACCAAGGGGCCTGTTGGTGTGTGAGGGGCATTTAAACAACACTGTGTGTTCCCCATCTTGTTAGGGATCACCACCACTCTGAGTGGATTCTACTTTGTTTATTCATATAACTAGGGAGGCCGAATCCACTGACTCTCTCTCTCCCTCCTCTTGTTAAATTCTTAAGCAACCAATCTAGACAAGTTCCTCTTTAAACATGTTTCAAGCCTGCTACTTCACAGCCTGTGTGGACAGTGTTCCTACTAGGTTAAGTAGATAGTTAAAAGTCATTGCCAAGGTTTTAAATTAAATTTCTAGTGAACATAGGTCACCCCTATTTTAGGCTGTAAATAGCCAATAGGACAGAATGCTGGGTGCTTAGAACATAAGACGTGCACTTTGAAGTTTCAGTGAGTCAAATTTTCACTTCCAGACTTATATTTCCAATTAATTATTTAGTGCAGTTCATCATTTCATACTGAAAGTTAGATACTTATTGAGAAAAGGATTGAGATACTTATACACCCAGTCTCACAATGACAGAATCATTTACACATCCAGTACTTGTGTATCCAGTGATAACAGAGCGGTTTAAACATTTCTTGGGCCGGCTACCATAGAGCATGTGTATCCAGTTTTCCTGCTAGGCTGAGTTGACATTCAAAACATGTTGCTAAGCTTTAAACTCTCTTCTAATACATATAAGCCACTCCTAAGGTAGGCTGTAGGTAGGCCATAGGGCAGGAAGTTATGAGCTAAAAAGATAAATTATGTTCTATGAAGTTGCATCAAGTTACATGTGCATTTACAGACCCATATGTCCAATTATACATCAAATTTCCCACCCATGCTGGAACTCACATACCGATGTACAAAAGGCTTGAGCCACTAATACACCCAGTCAAACAGTGACAGAGGCACTTAAATATTCACTCACCACATGCAGCTCTTATGTTTCCAGTAGCAATGGAGGGAGTTGGTCCCACAGTTAAAAATCCCAAAATGCACTTAGACAGCCAGTAAGCAATCCATGCAGCCCCTTACATACGCATTTAGAGACTCATAGCTTAAGTAAGCGAGACAGACATATACAAATAAACTTACTTACACATCCAATGACACCTACATAGGGACTGAGAAAATCGTTTAGATATGTACTGAAGAAGTGACACTAACAGATCACCCATCCAGAAAAGTAGGGCTTTAAACATGTTTCGGCCCTGATACTGTAGAGCTTCTGTATATGCCGTTTTCCTGGTAGATCAAGTTGAAATTGAAAACATGCTGCTAAGCAGTAAACTCCTCTTCTACTATATAAGTCACCATTCAGACAAACTGTAGGTAGACCACAGGGCAGAAAGCTATCAGCTTAAAAGATAACACATGTTTCAAGTTTGATTAATTTACATGTGCAATTACAGACCCATATGCCCAGTTATAGATCCAATCTCCTACCCATACTGGAACTCACAGACCTAAGTAGAAAAAAATAGAGCCACTAATATACCTAGTTACACAGTGTCAGAGGCACTTTAACATACACTCACACACACAAAGAATTGTTGTGTATCTAGAAGTGACAGATTGGGTCACACACATAGTTACATACCCCACATAGTCAGTTACAGAGTCAGCGATCAATGCATGCAGCTCCTTAAATACACATTGAGAGACCCATAGATTATCTAAGAGACCCAGACATATATCAATATATTCACTTGCATATCTCATGACACACCCACGTAGGAACTGAGGCACTCATTTGGGTATGTTCTGAAGAACTGACACTCATCCAGACAAGTAGGTCTTTAAACATGTCTGGGGCCTGCTACTATAGAGCGTCTATATACAGTTTTCCTGTTAGGCCGAGTTGACATTCAAAACCCGTTGGTAAGCCTTAAATTCTACTTATACTATAGCTAAGTCACCCTTATGGTAGGCTGTGGGTAGGCGATAGGGCAGGGAGTTATGTGGTTAAAAAATAAGACATATTCTTTGAAGTTTCATTAAGGGACGTGCACTTTAAAAGTTCTGGAAAAACATGTTAATAAAATGATTTCTAATCATGTAGAGACACAATTTGTTGCACCCTTCTCAATCTGGCTTTAGGGCCACTTTTAGCACTGAGACTGCCCTATTGGAAGTATCTGAGTATATTAGTGGAACACTGGATCAGGGTGTAAGGGCTGTCCTGATATTGCTCGATCTGTCAACAGCATTTGATACTGTCCCTCACGAGAGACTCATTGACAGATTGAGGAATCTGGGAATTGGCGGGACAGTATTGACCTAGCTGGACTCTTTCCTGCAGGACAGAGCCCAGGAGATTTGGCTTCCCCCTTTTCAGCCCCCATGCCAGGCATAAGGGTTGGAGTTCCTAAGGGATCCATTCTTAGCGCTACTCTTTTTAATCTGTACCTGTCTCCCCTGGCACACATAGCAGAGGCAAATGGTGCAAAGATCATATCCTATGTGGATGACAGGCAACTGATTTTCCCCTGTAAAATGCAGCAGATTTCAACCGTGTTAATATCAGGATCTGTCTCTCTAAGGTTTTCCTGTTGCTTAAGGTGAACCAGCTCAAATACAACTCTGGAAAGCATGGTGGACAGAAGAGCGCAGGGTGGCCAGAAGAATATTCACCACCGCATACCGAGCAGTAGGCTGTAAGAAACCTCGGAGGTTTGATGGATATCACCTTGTCCATGAAGGGTCAGGTCCAAGCTGGCACCTGCTACGGCATCTTGCCTTTGTTGAAAAAATATCTTCCTCTCTTGACAATTGAGTCTAGGAAAATAGTGATCTAGGCCTTGGTGACATCAAGACTGGACTACGCAAATGTCTTGTATTTGGGTCTTGCCTCTTACATGGTACAGAGCCTACAAGTGGTACAAAATGCCCCAGCTAGGATGATTCTCCAACCTAAACCAGGGTCTCCGATGTACCCCCTCCTTAAATCACTTCATTGGCTGAGACTGAACGAGAGGATCAAATTCAAAGCTCTTATTGTATTTTTTAAGGTCCTCCATGGGAAAGGAGCTGGCTATCTTACAAACGAGTCAATCGTTACATCCCGGCTCAATCTCTAACATCAATCAATCAATCAATCATGCCATTTGTATAGCGCACTACTCACCCGGGAGGGTCTCAAGGCGCTTGGGGGATGGGGTATGCTACTGCTCGAGCTGCCAGGTCTTGAGTTGTTTTCTGAAGGCGAGATGGTCCTGGGTCAGCCGAAGGTGGATGGGGAGGGAGTTCCAAGTCTTGGCAGCCAGGTAAGAGAAGGATCTTCCTCCGGCGGTGGCTCTTCGGATGCGTGGTACTGCTGCGAGGGCGAGGCTGGTGGACCGTAGCTGGCGGGTGGGCGTGTAGAAGGTCAGGCGGTCGTTGAGGTACTTGGGGCCCAGGTCGTGGAGAGACTTGTGTGCGTGGGTGAGGAGCCGGAACGGGATCCTCTTGTCGACGGGGAGCCAGTGCATGTTCCTCAGGTGGCTGGAGATGTGGCTGCGTCGGGGCACATCCAGGATGAGTCGGGCGGAGGCGTTCTGGATGTGCTGGAGTCTTTTCTGTAGCTTGGCTGTGGTTCCGGCGTAGAGGGCGTTTCCGTAGTCCAGTCGGCTGGTGACGAGTGCCTGGGTGACAGTCTTCCTGGTCTCGGTCGGGATCCAGCGGAAGATCTTGCGAAGCATACGCAGGGTGTTGAAGCACGATGAGGAGACGGCGTTGACTTGTCTGGTCATCGAGAGGGAGGGGTCCAGGATGAAGCCCAGGTTGCGTGCGTGGTCGGTTGGCTTGGGTGCGGTGCCCAGGGCTGGGGGCCACCAGGAGTCGTCCCAGGCAGAGGGCGAAGATCCCAGGATGAGGACTTCCGTCTTGTCCGAGTTCAGTTTCAGGCGGCTGTCCTTCATCCACTCGGCGACGTCTTTCATCCCTTCATGTAGGCAGGTTCTGGCGGTGTCGGGGTTTCTGGTGAGGGAGAGGATCAGCTGGGTGTCGTCGGCGTAAGAGATGATGTTGAGGTTGTGCTGGCGTGCGATGGCTGCGAGAGGTTTCATGTAGATGTTGAAGAGGGTGGGGCTGAGTGAAGATCCTTGCGGGACGCCGCAGATGACTTCGGTGGCCTCGGAGCGAAACGGGGGGAGGCGGACTCTTTGTGTTCTTCCGGCGAGGAACGAGATGATCCACTCCAGTGCCTTTTCTTGGATACCGATGTTGCTGCTCCTCCTACTCCAACCATGCTTGTACTCGTAAAGTATGACTGGCCCGGATCGGGGGCAGATCTTTTGGATTTTTGGGGGCCCAGGCTTAGAACAGGCTCCCAGTCGCCCTACGTTCCATTTCAGATATTTCAGTCTTTAGGAAACATCTGAAAATGTGACATTTTAAAACTTAGCAGCATACCATTGCTCCCCTAACCGCTTTCTGTCAGTGCCAGGACACTCTTTAGAGTAGCCGTTTTGCGCATTAACAAATGCGTTCTATTCACTCATTCACTTACAGATCCATATGTCTCATTATACATCCAGTTTCCCACCCATATTGCAACTCACATTGGTATGTACAAAAAGATGGAGACACTAATACGCCCAGTCAGACAGACAGCAGCACTTAAACATTCACTCACATACACATACAGCTCTTATGTATCCAGTACAAATGGAGGCAGTTGCACACACAGTTAAATACTCCAATATTTACTAACACAGCCAGTAAGTAATCCATGCAGCCTTTTACACACATATTTAAAGACCCTTAGAGTCACTACGAGAGCCAGTCATATATCAAATACTTCACTACATATCCAATGACACACTGACATAGGAATTGAGATACTCATTCAGATATATACTGTAGAGCTGACACTAACAAGTCGCCCATCCAGACAAGTAGCTCTTTAGAATTAAATCGTTTTTTATTAGCAGAGCATATGTTAAAACATTACACTGCGTATTTGCCTACAACCCAATGGGCCAGCAGCATTAAGGGTCATCAAAGAAATAGAACAAATAAATATGTCATTTTCCTATGCAAATTAAATACACAGCATGCTTCCACCAACCCAACCTGGGCTGGCCACGTCAACAAAAATCTGATTGAGGCCAGCTGCATACTAACTTCAGTTCTTGAGATAAACAACAGCCAACTGTGCGGGGTACCCTCATAGTGTAAACCTTAGGCGGAAGCGGCTATTACTAAACCGAAAAGTCTGCCTTTTTTTAAACAAATAAACATCAACACAACACAAAGAAAATAACTTCTAGATCCACTCGAACGGGATAGAACCCCCCTCCCACCCCTCCCTATCCCTCTACGAATGACCCAAGATTCAGTAATAGGAGCAAGGGCAGAGCCACTCACGGAAACATCCAGGCCTCCCCCCGGAGATCCTTGCCCAGAAGCAATGGTCTCAGTCTCCCCCTTCGGGTCCGGTATCAATTTTAAAATGCACAAATAGGTGGGACAGGTCACCTCTCGAAACTCACAGGAGAGTTTTGATATAAATGGAGCCCAGATCTTCATATAGACAGATTTATCCCCCAGGTTGGCCATTGACAATCTTTCCAATCCCAAAAGGGACCACAATTGGTGGAGCCTTTGTATGTACTCCTGGATTCTATCAGTCTTTCAATAAGATAAGAGCACCCGATGGGCAGCATTAAGTGCCAGGGCCATCTGTGTACCTTTAATGGAGCGGAGAGGAAAGGTCAGTGTGTTAGACAAACCCAGTATTGCATACGCGGGGAACCTAGGGATAACTGTGTCAAAGGCCCTATCTAGTTCATCCAGAATTTTATCCATAGCAGATGAAGTAGAGTGCCAGAGCTACCACATCCTCACCAACATAACCCGTCACATTGAGAGTTCAACTTTATTAATCGAGAGGGGGTGTAATATTAGTATGAAATGATTTTGTACGATGTTTCAGTATGATCCATGGTATGTGCAGCATGGTGAGTCCTATAAAAAATGTCCTGCCACTCTTTGTCTGAGAGTGTCCGGCCAATTTCCGCCTCCCACCGCTTTTGACCCGCAGATCTGACCTTACGAATGCCCCGGGAAAAAAACAAGTATATTTCAGAAATTCGTTTTTGGTCGTCCTTCCTAAGAAATAACCACTTTTCCAACGGTAACATTGCCTGCCATCTAGGGGACGAGTGGATACACCCAATACCCAATGTAGCATTTGTGTGTGGAGAAAGTGATCTGAGTTAGATAGGTCGTAGTCAACCGCAAGTTGTGTCAAAGGGATGTAGCCATTATGATGAAAAAGTCAGACCAATCAGTTGCATACTCCCCTCACCCAGCGTGTATCTACCCCTTAGCCATAACTGGAGGGAATTCAGGATTTGAGAATATGGGGCACAAAGGAAACAGGAACGTTGTGAGGTTAGCTGACAAGTCCACCTTGTCCCAGACTTTCAGGGTTAGCCGCGTTAATGGGGAAAGATAGAGCACCCAAGCTTGAGAAGACCTAGGCAACCACACATCCCTCTATGCATGGCGCCCCCCAACCATCTGGTCCATAAATACCCAGTGTTTCTCTTTACTCGGACGGTTCCATTCCACCAAGTATCGTAGTAACGACGCCTGAAAATAGCAGTTCACGTTTGGCAACGCAAGGCCAACTTCCCTCGTTGGGTGCTGCAACAGATTGTTTTGCAACCTAGGGGAACCGATCCCCAGATAAAACGCTCAATCTGTTTTTGGATGTTAGGGAGCATGCCCGTGGGCGGCAGAAGGGGAAGAGTCTGAAAAATATAAAGTGCCCCTGGTAAGATGTCCATATTTATGTCAGCAAGCCTGCCTAACCATGGCAGTCGCTGCCATTGTGTCAAATCCTTGAGTATGCATGCAAGAAATTTTCAATAGTTTGCTTCAGAGGTTTTTGTTAGGCTTTTATTGAGGACTAGCCCCAAATATGTTATTTCCTCTGTAACCCAATCAAAATCAAACTGAGCACATAGGCTTTCCACTGTGCTCAGCTTGGAAGTCAAAATCGATATTTAAGACTTTTGCAAATTGATTTTAAAACCAGATGCCTGGCCGAAGGCATGCGAGTGTGCCACAATAGCTGGAAGAGCGGTCAAGGGGTGAGCAATGGAAAAAATAACGTCATCCGCATATAGACTGATCAAATGTTGGTCGGCGCCAAATGGAATGCCCCTTGCATTAGGGTTGTCCCAAAGTCTTTGTGCGAAGGGCTCCATGTAGAGAGTAAAGAGCAGCGTTGCTATGGGGAAACCCTGTCTTGTACTGCTACCAATTGCAAAACCCCGAGATTGTACCCCGTTCACCTTGACGAGGCGCCTGGGAAGCTATATATACTCGCAATCCAGTTACGGAAACATATGCCCATACCAAAGCATTCTAAAGTAGTGACCAAGTGAGGCCGGTGCACCCGGTCAAAAGCCTTTTAGGCATTGACTGCTAATAGCAAGGCCTCCTCGCGGGACCGCTGTACCTTATCGATTAGATAACAGATCCGCTTAGTGTTCCCACCGCATTGTTGACCGGGGATAAATCTAGCCTGATCTGGATCCACTAGGCATCAAAGGGTTCAAAAGCTGGGCAAGGATACTAGTGAATAACTTCGCATAAACATTTAGCAGAGATCAGTCGATACGAGCTGCAAAACAAGGGGTCCTTACCGGGCTTGGGTATCACAGTAATCGAGGCTTGGAGCATTGATTCAGTGAGCGTACCAGTATCCGCAAATTAATTAAACAAACAAGTGAGCAAGGGAGCTAATTCAGTGCAGAAAGTCTTATTAAAGACTGCTCTGAACCCATCAGGTCCCGGCGCCTTCAAAGGCTTCAATCGGGCAATCGCAGCTATCACCTCCTCTATCCGTATAGTACCATCGAGATTTTCATCATCGTTAGATGGGAGGGAAGAGACTGCCGTCCCATTTACATAAGCATGTGGATCTAAGGGTGCAGAGGCTTAGCAAACTATAATTCTGAGTAATAGGCCTGAAAGGCATCAGAAATTCCAAGGTCCTCTGTTACCTCCGCCCCTGGGCTCCCAGCACCATTTTTACTGCTTGTGCATGTTGCTTGCTGCGCAGGCAATGTGTTAGCATGCAACCCCCTTTGTTTGTTCTCACAAAGTGTTTATCGCTCAGACGCATTACTGAGTGTTCAGCTCTATCCAAATTTAGGCACCGAAGGTGGAGCAGTTTCTTCTCGAGTTGCCTACAGTTCCAAGGGGCTCCGGAGTGTTTGTGAATTACCTCTAGTTCTTTTACTTTTGATTCAAGCTCCTCACCAGCTTAGCCCTTCTTATCTTATTCTCATGTGCAGCTTTAGCGATTAATGCCCCCCCGGCGACCAGTTTAAGTGTCACCCACACCGAGGACAGAGCAGTGGAACCGTCATCATTAAGTGATATTTAATCGGTCAATGTGGTCAATAGCTCATTTACAATTGTCGGGGATGACAGCATCGAATCTCTTAGGCGCCACTTTGATGTTGAGGATGCGAGGAAGAAGTGCGCATAGTCAGAGCGATGTGTGTGTGATCAGAGAGAGTACAGGCTTCAATAGAGGAGGCCTGGGTGCGTTCCCAGGCAGCAGAAGTGGCAATAAAGTCGTCCAAGTGAGCGTAGGATTTATGTGCCGCAGAGTAATATGTGTAATCACAGTCGTTGGGGTGCAAGCCGCGCCAAGCATCTCTCAATCCACATTCCTCAAGCCATTCCAGACCAGGCAATGAGAGGGCTCCCGCTCCCCCTGTCCGCAGACCGGAGCAAGCGGTCCATCTACCAATCCATCACCAAGTTCAAGTCTCCGCCCACCAATACTGCAGGGTCAGGTGTGTGAAGCACCTTGGCAATTGCTTCCATCAAGAAATCTTCTTGATATTCATTAGGGAAGTAGATTAAAGCCACTGTATAGTGAAATGTACCCATCCGTGCCCTCAGAGCTAACGAAAGCCCCTTAACCTCAGCCACAGAACCTACCACCGTGCCCCTAAAGCGTTTGGAAAATAAGATAGCTATACCACCCCTCTTGCCCTTCCCCGAGGACCAGTACAGACAATGAAACCCTCTAGCTTGCATCCTATGTGTGTCTTTTGAGAGTAGGTGAGTCTCCTGAAGCAGACAAAGAGTGCTCAAGTAGGGAGAGTATCGCCTTTCTGCTTATCAGTGTTATTAAGACCACGAATATTGAGGCTAACTATTTTAATCTCCATACACCTTATGGGGATAGCAACTCTATTGTACCACTGAGTTTTAACAAGCAAAGGAAAGTGCTGTCTAGCTGTAAATACTATGAGACTCAATGCCTGCGAGGGGTATTCTAAAAGGCTCATTGGAGAGGGATCCCTACCCACCCAAAAACAGTTCAAACAAGTCAATAACTCAAATACCAATGGAAGGGGAAAATACAAAGTGTCCATCCCAAAGGGGATCACCCATCCATCAGTACCTCAGCCATTGGCGTCCAGGGAGAGCACCTACACGCCGGAGAGAGTTTGAAGCACCGCAGATTGCTCTTTGACCATTGTTGCAGGGTCAGGACGTAAGCGGTCGAGTCTCGACCCAGACTGTGGGCCCCCTGGGCGAGTGGCCAGGTCCCCATTCCCTGTGGCCGAGGGCTGGGAGGCCAGGCTGTCCATGTCTAGGTTTAACAGCTTGCAAGTCTCTGATAGAGATCGGAGCTTTTGGAGTTTGCCTTCATATCGAAAAATGATGCAGAACAGATGGCCCAAGGAATAAGCAATTCCAGCTGATCGCAAATGATTGGTCGCAGGTCGGAAGTCTCTCCGCTTTTGAAGAATACTGGGCGCCAGATCTTGGAAGAGTTGTGGAGAGTGGTCTCTGAATTGTAGTGCCTGGTTAGAGCGAGCCGCCTAAAGAATTGCCTCCTTCACTCTGAAGTCATTTACGCAGACCAGGATGTCCGCCGGGGGGGGGGGGCGGTCTGATTGTCAAGGCAGTGATCTATTTTTTAACAGTGTTCTCTGCTGGGGTATTTAGAACTGCCAAGAACAAATCGTGGAAATATCCCTCTAGATCTTCATCTTCTGTGCCAGTGGGAACTGAGTGAATTCTGACATTGTTCGGTCTCGACCTACTCTCCACGTCTTCTGAGTGTGTCTGAAGATCAAGCTGATGATCTTGCAACCGGATGACCTATTGCTGGAAATCGGCAATTTCTTCATCTCTAGCTGTCATGGAATACTCAAGTGCTGCCACTTTCTCGCCTACCGCATCAATATCCCTCCGCACCTCTCTCCGGTTGGCTTGTAGGTCGGTTGTTAGGGCCAGAATATCTTCCTGTTGCGAGGCGACTAGGGACTACAAGAATTCGTGGGTCACTGCCCCTTCAGCGCCCTCACCGGTGACAACCTGCCCAGCGCCTTGAGGTCCACGGTGGGCTTCACAAGGATGTCACGCACCGAGCACTCTTTTTTTCTTTTTGGCAGTCGTCATGGTTTGAGCCTGGTGATTGCCCCGCACGTGTGTGGGAGCCGTTGTAACAGGTGTGGGTCAGCGGGGCATCCAGTGCTCACCACGCAGCTCGGAGGGTATAGGGGCAATGCGAACCAGTCCCTCACGGGCAGGGAAGCATGACGTACCTCTTCTCGGCTTCTCACCTGCAAGTGATGAAATCAGCAGAACAGACTCACACGGCAGGCCAGGGCTGGGCCAATCCAGGTGGGTTACCATCAGCAGTCACCGGGCCATTGCCACCAGAGCAGTAGTGGGCCATGCTCTACCCAAAGGCACGGGCTGCGACCATCGTCCTAGGTCTCTTCTCCAACTTCAACAAAGAGCACTCTTCAGACTCCCCCAAGCCTCATCAATCGCTGGGACCACTGGGGTAGGCCCTCCTTCAGGACTAGTCAGCTGGCCTCAACCGTGCTGCTCCAGCAGTGCTACTCTTCTGCGACTGCTCACCCTCAGTCGGCACTGGCAGAGTCAAGGCCGTCAGGGGGAGTAGTTAGGCGCAGGGCCACTCAGTCAAAGGGGCATGGTGTCGCTCTCTCCAGGTGCCTGGGGCGTCAATCCCAGAGCACGCAAGCCGCCCCCAGCAGACCGCCACAGCCCCCTCGCTGTCCGGGCTCCACAAAGAGTCAGTCCCTTCTTGTTCACCGCGAGGCCCCCTCAGAGTCCCCGACGGGGCCTCACATCAATTCGGCTGAGGGCAGTAGAGTATTAAGGGGCCTCGTTCGTTAACAGGCCGCAGGGACGTCAGAGGGTCTTACGTAGGCCTGCCTCTACCTAGACTCACGGCCCCTCCTATCCGGCTCCCGCTGCTTACGTGGTGCTCATGGGCAGTATCGTCCAAAGGCCGCACACAGTCTTTGATCTGCCTTGATAATTGGCACGATCGCATCTCAGACCTCCAGTGGGCTCTGCCTCCCTCCACAACGCCAGCACCTGGCCCACTAGGCCACAAGTCTGTGCGGGTCTCGGGGCTCCCTCTCTCCTCACTCGGGAGGGGGGGGGGTAGAGCCACCCCCAGGCATCAATCTGCAATCCTCAGGAAGGAGGGGAGCCCCCGGGCACAAATAATGCAGGACAAGGGTGCTATATCAATGCTAAAGCCTGGAGAGGATGGAGCTCGAGCGAGACACATCCGCTCACTCTGCCATCTTAGACACGCCCCCTGACAATTAGCTCTTTAACCCCGTCGATGCTCGTAACGGAACCATGCCGTCATGAGTCATGGTTGGGCTGTGCCCATGACGGCATGGTTCCATCATGACCACGCCCGCGAGTGGATGTCCAGCACTTGGCTGGATTTGGTGCTGCAGGCAAGGTGTTAAATATGTCTCGGGCCTGCTACTTTAGTGCCTGTGTGTATGCACTAGTGCTATGCCAAGTTGGCACTTAAAACCCTTTTGCAAGCATTAAACTCCCCTTCTACTACATATAAGTAACTCTTAAGATAGGCCGTAGGTAGACATGGGAGAAGGTGCTATATGCTTAAAAGGTAATCCATATAGTTTCAAGTTTCAGTGAGTAACATTCACACACAGTCACATACACTCAGTTATACATCCAATTCCTTACTCATACCGCAACTCACATATATAGTTACAAAAGCCTAGAGAGATTCACACATTCAGTCAGACAGTGACAGAGGCACTTCAACATTCACTCACAGAGTACTTGTGTATGCAATAGTAGCAGAGCTAGTTGCACACACAGTTACATGCCCCAACATTCACTATCACACTCAGTAAGCTACCCATACAGTCACTTGCATAACGATTTACATACACATATAGTTACTAAAAGAGCCACTCTTTGCAGCACAGCTGAGACTGGGCCAGGGGACAGACTCAATGTCCTAGACTCCCCGGTCTCCCATTAGGTGTCCTGCCTGCCAAGAGTCACTTTACAACAATGCCACGCTCCCGCGGCTGAGGGGACAGACGCTGACTTAGCTTGCAGCACAGCAGAGACTGGGCCAGGGGACAGACTCAGTGTCCCATACTCCCCGGTCTCCCATCAGGCTACCTGCACGCGCTGAGGAGCTTTAAGACAACGCAGCAGTACTGCGGCAGAGGGGAGAGACGCCGACTTGGTTTGCAACGCAGTGGATATAGAGCCACTGGATGGACTCAGTGTCCCAGACTCCCCCGTCTCCCATCAGGCTACCTGGGTGCCTGGAGGCACTTTAAAACAACGCCGCAGTCCCGCAGCGTGGGCCGCTCCCGGGGCTAATCCCGTGCCAAGGGCGCGCCCGTCCGCCCCCGCCGGAGCCCAGAAGAAGCTGGGCCCCCTAGCAACTGGGATTTGCATTTGTGCTTCAATCTTTGTCTGGAGAGGTAAAGATGGGGAAGAAGAAGACAAACCCCCAACCATCAGAGGGGTAACTATAACTGCTCTATACATTTGTTTGGTAAAAGCTACATTAGCCATTGCAAAGGAAACCACCTTGACCGAAAAGAGACTTTCCCTTGGAGATGGGATTGGCAGAAATGAGACCCTGAAGAACTCTGATACTGAGCCTCCTGTATTGTCTCTACTAGAAGAGCCCCTTAAAACTGACCCTCCTTTGTGTTCCACATCCACACAGCCTCCGCTGGCCCCATAATCTCTGATCCCACTGACCTTACTGTGAAGCGGAAAATAGGTGCCACCAAAGACTCTCCACACACCACCTCAAAAAGGGAGCGTAAGACTCAAGTGACACCATCTATCTCTAACTCTCAAAATCACTCTAAAGGTCACACAAATGGACCTTCAGCCCCGTGCTTGAATTGGACTGAAATGTGTGACAACTTATGTGATAACCTTAAACCCCTATTACAACCCATTACCCAGCGCCTGGCTAGTATAGAGTGGACATAGCAGGAAATCTTGTCTGTTAAGCAATTGGATGGGATTGCGGAGGTGCCCAAACACTCAAACCTCACAGCAACATCTAATGTCGAATATAAACTCACAAACTAATGTAGGTGCACAAGCTGTCTCCTCGAGAGACCAAGGAAGTTCTGATTTAACCTACCCACCTAACGTAAATCAAAGAGTGACACCAACTCAGAGTGTAAACACAAAAGAGGCACTACCAAATAAAGCTACATCATCTGTAGGGCGGTATGGCACTGAGGGCAGGTCAGGGGGTAGAAGCGGAGCGTCTGGTAGTGAGACCCAAATAACCTTGAGGAAAATCCCAAAGCTGTGTAGGATGGTGAAAGTAAACAGTTTTTATCGCCTAAATTTACCTCCAGCTGCATTCCCATGTGTAGTATTAATGGTAAATGTCCAGTTATTAGGAGATAACCAACAAGAATCCGCAGGCCAACTCATGGATAAAGCCCGGCACTGGCGAACAAGATTTGCCAAAGCTGGTCGCTTCATCCAGGATCAACTGATCATAGCTAGAAGAATGCCATGGGTTGGCTCTGCTCCAAAAACAATAAAGTGTGAATATATAGTCCTCAATTTTGACAACCGCGATTGGTAAGTGACCTGTTAAGACAACTCCCTGTAGCTCCCACAGTGTCTACTCAGATGTACACTGTCCCACTTGGCTTCTTCTATAAATCCCCCTCTCTAGACTTACATTTCACTGATAAAAACTCTATTAAGGAAATGGCCAATCTATCTAGCCCACCACGGATGGTCACGTTAAATATACCTACTAGAAATAGATATGCTGCATTGGAGAACTTAGATTGCCGCGATTGACTCATACCTCCTCGCAAAGAGACATACTCAATAAATGAGGAATTTGTTAGAGGGGTCCATACAGCAAAATACCCACTAAAGCCAATTGTCGTATAACCCGCTGCGCAGATTGCTGAAGCAGTAACAAGCAAGATAGGATATTGAGGAAGGACTCTATTACCCAAAGGAAATAATGGCCAAATCAGAACGTAATAACCCCACTTTCCTTCTATAGAATATTGCAGGGTATAACAGCATAAGGGACAATACCGAGTGGCATACAGAATTGGCGAATTCACACATTGTAGTGTAGTTCCTATATTCCCAATAGGCTCTGCGCATTGGAATAATATATCCTATAAATTTGACATGGGACTGAGGTCTACTAGGTCTCTATCGAATATACTAGACTTAATTGTGGGTGCCAGCTAGCTCAGAGGTCACTAGAAATGTTCTCGAATAAACAAGAAGGGATTAGTCTCTGACAACCGGATAAACATGACAACTTTGTTTCCGAAGAATAAGAAATGTAACTCTAGAGTCGCGGAAACAATAGATAGTTATTTCACTCAGTCAATTGTGCATGCTTAGAGTCACCAGAGGTGCAGAGAAATAGAGAGACGGGCGTTTTCAATAAAAAGTATTTATTTAACAGTCTTCTTTCTCATGCAGAGGAAATGAACTGCTTCAATCGTAATACTGGTTGCAAAGTACAATGCGTACAGTACGAAGAGTATTATAAAATAATACTGTAAAAGCATGATATGGTTTCTACGCCATAAAATACATAGAATACATACATTAATAAATAAAGACTCAGGGGCAGATTTATGATAACTGGCGCATCCCCAGGGATGCGCCAGTTATTTTGCGCCGCTGCTCCGCCACCCATGGTGCGCCGCATTTACAATGCGGCGCACCATGGGGCAAAAACGGCACAGATGCGTGACGCATCTGTGCCGTAAAGGTGGTGCATTGCTGGAGTTGCGTCGCGAGCGCGACGCAGCTCCAGCAAGGCTCGGGGGTGCCCCATCTTTACAATGCTGCGTCAAGACCTACGCCTGCTTCAAGCAGGCGCAGGGTTTTGACGCAGCATTGGCCTGAAAGTGACTGAGTGAAATCTTATAGATTTCACTCAGCCACTTTTGCGAGGCGCACCTGCCCCGGAACGCCCACCCTGCGCCGGAACGCCCACAAGTGGCGCAGGGCTTTACAACGTGACGCATCTGCCTAGATGCGTCACGTTGTAAATGGGTCGTAGGGATGCGCCACGTTTACGCCGCAGT
This sequence comes from Lissotriton helveticus, assembly GCF_964261635.1. Taxonomy (NCBI): domain Eukaryota; kingdom Metazoa; phylum Chordata; class Amphibia; order Caudata; family Salamandridae; genus Lissotriton; species Lissotriton helveticus. Next base: position 858,493,629 of record NC_136065.1, read on the forward strand.
TGCGTGACGCAAACGTTACGCATTCCCAACATAAATCTGCCCCTAAATGTACTCAACTGGTGCTTCTAAAATATGCCTACCCCGGTGTACCTAACCTAGGTCTAGTACAAGGGAAGAAGTAAGTGAGGTGTTGCTTAGTTTCAGTATTCTTTGCCAAGAATCTAATCCAAGAATTATCTAAGGGTCTAATCAGCTCCGTACCTTGGTTTTAGAATGAAAGAGGTCTGGTATCTCTCTCTCAGGACTCGATTTTGCAACAACCCGCAAGGGTAGGTTGGAAACACTGGAGCTGGATTTCTCGGCAAGAGAAAAGACAGCGTCTCTCTCAGTGCGTCTGCTGGAAGGTCGGCTTCCTTCGGCACTTGCTGTAGCAGGGCGTCGGGGAAGTAGATAGTCGAACTGCTCCAAACCACCGTGTGTTTGCCTGGGCAAGTGTGGGTATATTTATATTTACCTTGAAGGTGCCTTTTTTAACGTAAGGTTGGACATAAAAACGTCATCAAAGAATCAGTTAATTGAAAACTCCATGAGTTCTTGGATAAATCAATATTCAAGCAAGGGGAAGTTCCTGACTGCTGAAGGCGGGTTTTACCAAGAAATCGTTGTGGATTTTCAGAACTAGTGGAAGTAGCCATGCCGTATTTGGACTGCGTAGGCTAAGTCTAAATATGGTTATGATTTCTATGCCTATATAAGGATAGGGTGATTTATACCTACATATGGGCATGAATCTGGAAAATTACACTAGGATCCTAAATTCATATACAACAACATTATCTGCTTCCAAGAGACATGGGAGATAGCCCCTATCAATCTAAATAGCTACTGCTCATTCCAAACCCCAGCCCTCTCTACCACAAGAGGCAGAGCAAAGGGTGGTATTTTAACACTAGTTGAGAATATGACCTCACTCAAAATAGTCAAATTCTGGAATAACACCATATTTTCACATATAAATTATAAGAGGACACACAAATAGTGACCTGCTACTAATAAACCATTACAATAATAATTGTACAAACCTGATCTTTGTAGTAGATGCCCTAGGCACAAATATGGGTAGGTAATTTTAATGTAAATAGATGCCACAGACAGGAGCCACGCTTATGCGGAGTTATGGATAAAAATTGGGAGGCAATCAGTCATTTTTACCATGCAAGTCATGGCAGTGCCCTAAATAACTTATTAGTCTCTTTCCAATTGGAAATCAGAAATTATTAAAATTCAAGTACAGGTGACCCGGACCCCACCTTTTATAGAGCATGGTCCTGTTCAACTATTGATTATGTAATTTCTTCGGAGAGCCTTGGTGAGAATGTACCCAACCTAGAGGTTAAGTTGACGGGTTTCAGTGACCATGCACTAATCAAATTTAGCCATCCAAGTGGGCAGGACAAGGAAAAGAGTGGAGTACTCATCCTTAATCCAATCCTTCAAAGAAAGAATGGTTTCACTTTAAGATGGGGCAAAGTAGATGTAAACTTCCTAATTGTTGAGATCATTACTAATAATGGAAAGGAGAGAAGGTCTCCCTGTGCCTAGAGCCTCAGGCAAACGAAAAACAAATACTTACTGCATTTGAAATATGCGAGAACCCAATTATCCTGGTCAAACCTAAAAACAAAGTCCAACCCTATAATTCGCTGGTTTGACAAAGATTGTTCTCAAGCCGCAGCTAGGCTAAAAGATGCTCTTAAGCTTAAACCACAAAATAGAGACTTAATTAGTAATTGCAGGATGGCATATAAACTAGCAAGGGAAAAAAGAAGAAACAGCTGAAAGAAGAAGCTTGGGAGAAATTACGGCAAGCTTCATCCTCGAGGGACACTAAGCTATTCTGGGAAGTCCTTAATTCCCCTTTCCTGCAAGAGATAGGAGGTCCATCACTGGACTCACATATTGACGAGGATACATGGGTATCTCACTTTCAGGCCATTTTCCATAAAAGGGATGAAAATATTGGAGAGAGCCATGACATAAGCCAAAATGAATATCCTTCACTGAAGTTTGAACTCAAGGAAATCGAGCTTGAGCTGTCCCAATCCTCTGCATTGAAGGCGACTGGTCCGTATGGTGTCCCAGTGGATCTATTTCTTGCTATAAAACTCCTATGGGTACCCTTGCTAACCATTGTTTTCAATGCATTGGTTAAAACAGGTCCCCTGAGTTCCTGGAAGTGATCTGTGATCATCCCGGTGTACAAAAAGGGGGACAGATCAAACCCTGCAAATTACCGTCCCATCTCATTAATTGACAGCTCAGCTAAACTAATGTGGAGACTTCTGATCAACAGGCTAGAAGACTGGGCGGAGGAAAATAATATACTATCAGCAATACAATACGGTTTCAGCAAGGGCAGGGGGACTCTTGATCAAATTGTCACTAGTAGCTTCTAAATATGCTATAGCAAAAAAGGCCCATTTGTACATGGCCTTCATAGATTTATCTGCTGCATTTGACTGCGTGGACCACAGTATGTTGTGGTACTCCATGGAGGCCATGGGAGTTGAAGTAGGGATAATCATATTTATAAGGGAAATGTATGTAGAGGCAGAGATGGTAGTGCACTACGGTAGGCAAGGGGAGTGTACTAAACCTTTTCAAATTGAGAAGGGCGTGAGGCAAGGTTGTGTCCTTGTCCCGTTCCTATTCTCACTATAAACTAACAATTTTATAAAGGCATTGATCGATAACTGTAAGGTTGTCCCCTATGTTGCATCTATTTCTCTCCTGATTCTGCTATACGCAGATAATGCGATTTGTATGGCCAGAACCCCGATAGCCCTGAAAAACTCGATAGCGACCTACTCAGCATATATGCAAGATTTGGATCTGCATGTAAAAAAAATCTTTCATCCTGAGAATGGGTGGTGGCGTGACAAAAGCGGGGAGGTTTCACATTGAGGGCAATAGTATAGAATGTGTTGACAAATTTGCCTCCGTAGGCATCTTGTTTGATAATAATCTCATATGGAAAGAGATGGTAACAAGCTGAGCAAATAACATGGCAAAAAGCATAGCTGCTCTTTTTAAATTTGCGAAAAACCTTGGTAACAGGCCTATAAAGGAAATTATTAAAATCTATTTAGCGAAAACCATATCTATTGCGACCTATTGGGCAGCAATATGGGGCACTGCACATGTTGAACCCCTACAAATCATAAAACCCAAGTCCGCCAAAAGGTTACTATCTGTCCCGGGTTCTTGCTCAAATTGTATTGCACATGAAGAACTAGGGGCTAGATGTAGGTAATTGAAATTTACCAACTCTTAAATACCGAATTTTACCGATTCGGTATTTATGAGTCTGTAATTGCAATGTAGGTAAAAAATCGGTATTTTTTACCGAATCGGTAAAATTCCGAATCGGCCATTCGTTATTTACCGATTCGGTATTTACCGAATCGGTATTCCAATGCATTCCTATGGGCCTTTTGGCCCATAGGAATGCATTGGAAAACAAATAAAAGTGAAACTGAAGCAGGCACCCAATCAGGTACTACCACCCTCCCCCTCCCTACCAGGAAGTGGCTACACAGGCAGCTGCAACTAATTAGAAGCTTCTGAAAAGGCAGTTGGAGCTGAGCTGAGTCCCTGAGCAACAGAAAAAGTTTTGTGCACTTTTAAATTGGAAAAATGGAAAGCAGCACAGACAAAGATCATCCAGAGAGGAAGAGGAAACTAAAATTCAGCAGCATGGAGCTGCAGGTCCTTGCGGAGGAGGTGGTGAAGGTGCACCAAAAATTGTTTGGCAGGTAGTCCCTCACTGTGGCTGAATCTGCCAAAAGAAAAATGTGGCTGGACATTCAAGAAAAAGTGAATGCAGTTGGAGTGACTCCTAGAGACATAGAGGACCTTAAAAAGAGGTGGTACGACCTCAGGAACCTGACAAAAAAAATTGCTGAACACCACAAGCATGCAAGCAAAACTGGCGGAGGGAAGAACCTAGCACCCCCCTTACTGACCTGGAGGAGCTGGTGGTGTCCACCATCGAAACTGAAAGCGTCTGCGGACTGGGAGATGTAGACAGCTCAGCCAGAGCTGCCAGCAGAAAAGGTAAGACACATGCACAGCAATCCCCCCCACCCCATCATCCTTCCCTTTACCCTATGTGGCTAAGTGAACCCCAGTCCAGTACAGCTAGCACTATACAGGAGCAATGCATTATGGGACATGTAGTCAGTGAATGAAAGACCATGTCATACAGCAGAGCAACCACCAAGTCAGGGAGATAATTTCAGACATAATGAAGCACAGGCAAATTGTACATTGTTCAAGTGAAAAGCATTTAATTGTAGTGGCTGTGAGGCAGTAGCGCTTAGCTAATGTACGCTCATATGTCCACAGGTGAGACATCTCGCAGGCGTTCCCGGGAGACGGAAGGCACAGCACCAGAGAGGGATGACAGCCAGGAGCCAGGTCCAAGTGCACAGAATGTATCAGAGGACACAGGTGCGCCAAGTACACAGCCACCATCCTAAAACTCAGAAATGGCTTCAGAGCTGCAGGCGTCCCCAGAACGTACACAATCTCCTCTGTTACTGTCATCACCAGAAATGCCTGCATCACTGCCTGTAACAACACCTGCATCACAACAGAGCAGGAGGCATGTAGTTGCCCCACTAGTGGAAATGGAGTCATCCGCAGGTGGCATAGAGGGGGAAGACACACACACCTTGCCTGGGGAAGGTAGCTCTGCCACACTGCAGTGCAGTGCAGACGTGGGCCTTACCGGTACCAGACGTCGCAGGCTCCAAGAAAGCAGTGTAGCAGCACGTGTGGAGGGTCCAAGTGTGTTCCGTGGCCTTGAGGGGAGCATGGTAAAAATCCAGAGGATGGAGGGGAAGCCATCATGTCTGTCCAATGCCAAATGAGGAACATAAACAACAATATGGAAGACATAGGGAAGGGCATCAGGGAACTAGTTGATGTCAACAAGGAAATGGCTGCAGGGATGCGTGATATGACTCAATCGGTGCAGCTACTGTGCACCAAACTAGATCAGGAAATGTCATCAAGGCACAAGGAGAGGCAGCGTGCGCAGCAACAAAATAAAGCCATCAACCGACTGGCCACAGCCACTTCCCTGCTATGCAGGAGATGCATAAACATGCAAGAGGGACTCACGCAAAATAGTAATGAGGTGTCCAGGGGCATTGCTAGGATGACCAGTGCTGTTGATGTGCTGATAAATGCACAAACAGCACAAACTGCTGCTCCGGATGTGCCAGAGAGTGAAGGAAGCACAAGTAGGAGCAGCATGGCAAGCCCCCTTGTTGTTTAAACACGGAGGAGCAGCAGGCGCCATGGTGAGGCAACAGCCCAAACGCCAAGTGAAGACAGCCAGCCACCAACATCTGGCACTGGTAGGCGTGGACGCAAATGAGTGGTTCAGTTAATGGGGAAGTTACCCAAGACTTCCATCATTGAATGGATACAATTTGTGTTGCACAATTGTGCTTTAGAAACCTGCGTAGTGACACAATTAAACTACGTTGGGTGCATACTACACCTGTCTGTGTCTCGTTACTTACTTAAAAGTAGTTGCGTGTGATCTCTGCCCGTCTGTGTCTGCCATCTGTTGGTGTCGCAACTCCGGCTGTGTTGGGTTCAGGCAGTGCATGTTGGTCATCATGGTCCTCATAGTCGCTCAATTCCACCTCCGTGCCATCCTTAGTAGCAAGGTTGTGCAACATTGCACAAGTTACAATAATCTTACAGCAGGTTATTGGTGTATACTGCCGTGCCCCTCCACTTTTGTGGAGGCAGCGGAATCTGCTTTTCATCAGCCTAAAGGGGCGCTCCACAATGTCCCGAGTAGATTTGTGTGCCTTGTTGTATCGCCTCTGGCTGGGGGTGGAAGGGTTGAGGTAGGGTGTGAGGATGAAAGAGCGGACGGCATATGCACTATCCCCTATTTGAAAATGAGAAAGACATTACTCACATGCACACATGCACATACATCTGCAATATCTATCAGGAATTGTCACAAGTTTTTTACCTAGCAGGTATCCTTCGCCAAATTCCCCCGCTGTCAGGCGTGTGTAGATCCCACTGTTTTGGAAGATGTAGGAGTCGTGGGTACTTCCTGGGAACTTGGCCACGATGTCCGTGATGATGTACTTTGCATCACAGATTACCTGTACATTTATGGTGTGGGTTGACTTTCTGTTTCGGCAAATGTACGCTGTGGCAGCTGGTGGGCATATTGGGATGTGGGTGCCATCAATACAGCCGATGACATGTGGGAAATGTCCAATCTGATAAAAGTCAGTTTTGGTCTTCAGCAGTTCTGCGTGAGTTTCTGGGAAGCTGATGTAATACTCCATTCTCTGCATCATTGCCTCTAGGAACTTCCTGAAAAAACGCGACAGGCAGCTCTGAGACACCCCAACTGCCACAGCGATCACACTCTTGTAACTCCCAGAGGCAAGCAGGTGTAGGCTACACAGCACCTGCACATGGGGTTGGATGGCGTGCGCCCTTGGTGTTGGGTGGTCTAAAAATGGGTGCAGGTCCCTGATCAACTCCAGGATGGTTGGGGGTGTAGCCTGTACCTTTGTAGGATCTCTGGCTCAGTCAGTTGGAATAGGGTGATCCTCTGCCTGTAGACATGCTCCTCCCTTCTCCAGACCCTCTCTCCTTCTGCCTGTAGCCGTAGCCGCCTCGCAATCACGTAGAATGCCACCATTCTGGTCACACTGCTGCATTTTGGGCCTTTTTTTAAAGTCTGCACCTGGTTACCACCTGCTTTCAATCCATGGTAAATACAGACTCTTAAATACCGAATTTCATGCAAATTCGGTATTTTAGAGGTCACCTACATCTCAAAAAACCAATTTTACCAATTCTTTTTTTCCGATTCGTTAAATTTACCGATTCGGTAAATATACTGATTCGGGAAATTTACCGATTCTGTAACTTTACCGAATCGGTAAATTTACAGAATCTGTAAATTTACCGAATCGGACGATTTTTTGACCCCTACATCTCAATATCCAAATACCGGTCGGAAACGGCCGAAATTCGGGATTTTCGGCCGTTACTGACCGGTATTTCGATACCTACATCTGGCCCTGTATCTGCCATATATTAGTGCTAGTATTAAAATAACCCTGCTATTGTTGTGGCTTTCAATATGGAAAGGAGGAGAGGTGCCTCTCTACATTTTAATGCTATGAATCTAGATCACTCAGAATCCATTCACTTGCTTTCATATGTGAGACAGACTTTTACCTCCTTGGGTTTGGCACAACTTTACAAAAACCCTACTTGTTGTGTAACCTTTCCGAAGTCAAGACTGAAAATATCTTTCTAGCTAATTGTTCTTATGCTAGACGGGAAAGGAATATGGCAAAGCATACAGTACATTTATATCAAGCTGTCCCGCCCGTCCTGCCAGGGGCCTCTTTCTACGTTTCCTTCATTGTGAACCAACATCATTGCCACCTGCTGACTAGATGACGCCTAAATTACATCCCTCTTATGCGGGTTCATCCAGTTATTACATACTCCTTAGCTCATCTTCCAGCTTGCCCATGCAGCGCATTATCTAAACAAACTATCTCACATATTCTGTTTTTTTTGTGTTTTTTATGGGAAAGAGTGGAAAAAGTATATAGTCCCTTTACTGCAAAAGTTTAGTTTAACCAACCACACTTCGGCATGTTTAGTCCTTCAACAATTGGAAACGCCATATTTGTGTCTTGTGATGACAAGCGGCCATAAAAACTAGAAGGACATCCACCCTATAGCTATCTGACCTAGAGATCCCAGAGTCTGGATAGATGACCACCAGATGGTGCAAAAGAGGGAAATGGCTACCCACGTTCTGCACTTTTTGAGATATATATTTTTTTACTTTTTATTGCTGTATTAATGATATTTATCTCTAGGAGCAACCGACATTAGCTTGATGGGTTCAGGCTTCTTTATCTATATTTTAATCTTTTATTTTATTAAGTCATAAATTGTATGCTTTTCAAGGTGGATTTAATGTACAATCAACTCCTTGTATGATATTTTATGCACTTATATGCATTTTTAATGATTCATCTTTCTGTTCACCCAGATGGTGGCCTGCCAATCTGGGCGACTGTCCAGTTCCAGTGCCCAAGGACAAAAACCTAAGATTCTTCTTTAATGATAAACTGACATTCAATAGTCAGATCAACATGCTCTCCTTTACCATTTGATTCATTTTAAAAATTATCCGGAAAATTCGTCCATTCATCCCCCCGACGCACTAAAAACACTGGTTACAGCATTGGCCCTCTCCAGATTGAATTATGGTAATGCCCTATACGTGGGGATCCAATCTCAATATCTATTAAGACTGCAGCATCTGCAGAATGCGGCTGTTAGATTAGTATTAGATATCCCAAGGTTTGAACCAGCCTCCCACGGTTTAAGAGCCCTCCAATGGCTTCTGGTGTACAAAAGGATTAAGTTTAGGTCCCAATGCCTGGCCTTTAAAACACTACATGGCACTGGGCCTCAATTTTTGAGAACTCACCTGAAATGGTATGTGCTGGCCAGAAGTCAAAGATCCGCTCACACTAAACTTCTGCAAACACCTAAGTTTAAGAAGGCTCGCTTTAGCCGAAGAAGCTTCCTACTAGGGACAGGAGAGACGTGGATCCGAATGTATGACGTTACAACGCATACATTCACAAAGCATGCCATCACAACGCAACTTTTACAACGCAAAATACATTACAACGCATGCTATTACAACACATGCCATTACAACGCAGATGCTATTACAACGCATGCCATTACAACGTAAGGATAGGTAAGTATTTAGTTTTAATAATATTAATTTAAATTAAATTACTAAAATTGTTTAATAATTTATTTAAATTAATTTTTAATTTTTTTAAATATATTTAAATTTACAATTCTAACTCCTTGGGGGTGTAATAGTAGGGTAAATGTTGGATAGTGTAGGGGTTGAAATTACTATTCTAACTCCAGGGGGTTATAATAGTAAGGTGTGTTGGATAGTGTAGGGGTTAAAATTACTATTCTAACTCCAGGGGGGTGTAATAATAGGGTAAGTGTTGGATAGTGTAGGGGTTAAAATTACTATTCTAACTCCAGGGGGATGTAATAGTAGGGTAAGTGTTGAATAGTGTAGGGGTTAAAATTACTATTCTAACTCCAGGGGGGTGTAATAGTAGGGTAAGTGTTGGATAGTGTAGGAGTTAGAATTACTATTCTAACTCCAGGGGCTTTAATTTAAATACATTAAATTAAAATTAAATTTAATTAAAATATTAAAAATTATTTAAGTTAATTAAATTATAATTAAAAAAATATTAAATATAATTAAAATATTATAATTATGTTAAATAAATTAATAAATATTTAAAAAATAAATAAAAACATTTTAAATAATATTAAATTAATTTTATTAAATTAAATGAAATTAAAATTAAATTAATATTATTTAAATTAAATACTTATCCATACTTACGTTGTAATGGCAAGCGTTGTAATAGCATCTGTGTTGTAATGGCATGCCTTGTAATAGCATGCGTTGTCATGGATCTTGCGTTGTAAAAGTTTCGTTGTAATGGTAGTGCATTGTAAAAGTTGCTTTGTGATGGTTGCTTCCCCATGGATCCTACTCCCAATCACTATAAAGAGAAGCACGTTGCTACTTTCCTTTAGAAAGGCGCTAAAAACCTGGTTCTTTTCAAACTGACCCTTCGTGTATACCACGGCAGCACCGCTCTGACTTACTGACTTTAGCACCAAGACGCCCTCGGGCTTTTGTGCGCTTTACAAATGCACTAATCAAATCAAATCATATCACCTTAAAATACAAAAAGAAAATGGACAGAATGTGGATAAACTGGTTAAAGACAAAAGAACAGCTGGTAAGAAAACTAAGAAGTTTCTTAAAATAGTATATGAAAAACTAGACAGTTAGCAAAACCAAGTAAATAAAATGGGAAGTCCCAAATCAGTGAAGAAAGAAAAAACATTAAGTGACAGCAAGGCTATTAAATTGTGTAGAGAAGGAGATTCTTTAACAAAGAGACAGGCACGGTTTAAAGAAATTAGAGTCAGAATGTTTCATAGAAGTGTAACTCAGTCTGATACTAACTATGAAACAGTATAAAAGGAGAAGTGAGGCAGTGAAACAAAAGGAACGTGTTGAAGCTGTAGTTGATAGGGTGTTTACCCAGAAGAGGAGGCCATTTATTTTGATTCTGAGCAGAATGAGAACATTGGATAAAACTGTTGTAGCCAACGAGGAGAAGAAGCCAAAAGAGAAGACTAGTGAACAGAAGTAATTTCTATAAAATGTTCTATGCCGAATGGAACATACTTCCAGTACTGAGCCTTTCTTTATTGAAGAAAGCTACTTGCAAGAGAACCCATAAGTGCATGTAGTTGAAACACATGGTTAGCGTTATGAGGTGAATGATGGAACTCCCATTCCAAAAGAGGAGATGGTTCCTAGGAATGTTGAGGAAGTGATAGCTGAAGAGGTACAGGGAAGACTTAGACAGGCTCCTGTTTAAATATGGAACTGTATCATTCTACTTACAGGGACACCTTGCTGCTGCCCTTACGTGTCCGCTGGCCAGGATGCTTGTTCTTTGTTGCCTGCCCGGGGGAAGCTGCTGTTGAGCGCGCCAGCTCCGCTCGCCACGCCAGGACCATAGTCGGGGACTACAGCCCCCGGAATCCCTCAGTGTTGCAGATTACCGCGTCGGTCTTCAGCGCCGGGAGGCGCTCAAATACAGCTGAGCGCTCCCGCAGCGCTCGCATCCGCGCCCGTCATAGCCCGGAGGAGACTGGACTGGGCCACCCCCCTTTCTTCTGGCCACTGCTGTTTTCTTCTTCTTATGTGAGCAAAGGTTATTTTCCCTTTCATCATACCGTCCTGTGTTTCTAAGTGTTTCTTAAACTCATCATGGGGAAGCACACGGGACAACCTGCATTTAGACCTGCTGCGACTAGTATCGACAGCATGCTGGAAAGAGCTGTCAGCATTGTCAGTAATGAAATTGAGCTTACTGAGAGGCGTCTTTCCCTCGGCTTAGGTTTACCCGCTCAATCCCTGGGCCCGATTGCTGAAACCAGGGACCTAATTGTGTGTGACCCTGATGTTTCTATTGCAGTTTGTGAAGAGTCTCTTGGTGCTATTACACCTAATTTATCTGAACCAGATATCATCACAACTAATGTTCCATCTATTGGGGCAAAACGTAAGAGGAAACCAGCAAAGACAGTGAGTGTAAAGAGGAAACAACCAATTCGCCCTTGCTCCACTCGCACAACATTAAATTCTTGGATCCGCTCATCCTCTAATTCGACAACTGTCGAGGCCCACATGCATGCTCCTATGACTGAATCTCTCCATCATTCCATTGGAACTCAGACTGAGACTGATCACCAGTTTTCTATCATTCGTAATGGCAGCTGTAGTAGTGAAATGGGCATGAATCATTTTTTGGACACCATTACTGATTGTGTCAAGCTTGTCCTTGATAGTTTCCTCTCCTCTCTGAAAGAATGTATGTCTGCCGCTTCTTTTGCCCAGCCCACGCCCCAAATTATTAATACTACTCCCCGAATTGATGCTAAAGTGTCTGATTCCAATAGTGTAAGTAAGCAATCACAAAATGTATCCACTAACAACAATTGCCGACAAATCACAAATGCTTTACCTAACTTACATCCAGGAGTCAATGACTGTGCTACATGTAATAAAATCCGCACGTGTTTTGAAACCAGCGGTACTATGTTGGGCAAAAAGGCTCATGGAGCAGGTTGATAGAAGTAGGACCATTGACAGGACCATTGATGGTAACTTGACAAATAATATGACATCCGCTAGCAATCTTCCTACTTCTTCACATAACAGCAATGGTATGGATACATCATAAGAGGGTGTCAACGACCCAATCCCTCTGTCTCATCCCGAGGGTAATAGGGTGGTGTTAAATTTACCTCCGGAGGCTTGCCCATACGTTGTAGTTTTAGCAGGTGTTCCCCCCTTAAGAACAGACCAGACAGAATCTTGGGAGCAACTATGTTGCAAGTGTGTTGACTGGCTCTCCAAACATAAGAGATTCAGGCCATCCTTAATCGAGAATATCATTATGGCACGGCGAGTGGGTCGGTTGGGTACATCCCCCAAATCCATCAAGGGGGACTACATAGTTATAAAATTTCGCAGGCAATCAGTGGCGAAAACAATACTATCACCACAGATGGAGCAGGCAGATCTTAGCACCAGTAAATGGGCGTTACCTTTAGGCTACTTTTATAAACCCACATTTGAGGCATCTCGCTTTATTTTGCGCAATTCCATTCCAACACTCAACAGATTCACACCCTTATCAGGTCTGGACTGTCAAGATTGACTGTCTATTCCATCAACGAGTCAAGTATTAACTGAGGTATCAGAATTAGCATTGATTCAAACATGCCCCCAGTCCAGTAAATCTGACACAATGACCACAAGGAATGTTGATCTGACTCTTAAAATATTGAGCTGGAACGTTGCCGGTCTGGCATTTAAATTAAACTTACCAGACTGGAAGGAGTTAATAAGTAGCCAAGACATCGTAATGTTCCAAGAAACTTGGGCAACCCAGGAGTTGTTTATGGAGGGGATTGAATGTTTTAACACCTTATCCTCCATTCCTAAATTAGGCAGGCCTGCTGGCGGCCTCTCTACCTGGATAACTATTAAGGCAGGCGGACGCGCCAGAACCCTGGAAACCAACAGTGATAAATTCCAAGTCACCCTCTATACTCGGGGGGTCTCACTTTATTTGATTAATTTTTATATTAATGATTTTAAAACTGTTCCCAATATGAACTTTTCCGAGTTGTTTAATTTTATTTTAAAATTACAAACTGATAATCGTGATGCCTTAATTAAGGGTATATGTCTGTGTGGTGATTTTAATGTTAAAATCCCAAGGGATATCTATACAACCAATCAACCTCTTCGAATAACCTTCTTAATGTTATGGATATCGCAGCCCCGCCTTCTAGCGACGGTTGTATAGTACCCACTTACAGAAGTCGAGGTTCAGCTTCTATTATTTATTATATTTTTATAACTGCCTCCTTAGAAAATCACGTGTTAAAGGTTGAAGTGATCCCAACAAACCAGGGGGATCATAACCCTATTAACATGATCCTAAGTTTTACACATCGCCCAATATATGGCCATGCGCACGGCGCGAGTGATCTAACGCCTACAAACTGATAATCTTAGATTGCTGTGGCGTGGCATTGACAATAAGGCAGTATTTGAAATGATGATAAAATCTTACCCTGATTTGATCAACACCTGTCTGACATTCAGAGAATGCAATTCAGAGGTAGTTGGTGCATTCTAAGAGCTTTGTACTGGCATCAAAAATCTACTGTCTAAGCCAAACAAGAGTACCAATTCCGACCCAGGCTGGTTCAATGCAGATTGCTCTGCAACTAACAGAGGAAGGCGCTTGTAAGTAAACCTAGAGATAGCTCCCTTGTGTCATCACTTAGGAGGTGCTATAAAAGAGCAATCACATGTAAGAAGGAGGAGATCATTAAAGACCACTGGGATAATCTTGTCCGGGCAAATGTGTTAAAAAACTGTAAGGTTTTTTGGAAGGCTGTTAAAGGCACGAAATCTGTGGGAAACACAGTTTCACCAATTAGTTGTAATATCTCTAGTGAGTCCTGGGAGGCGCACTTTAGTAAGAATTATGCTGCCCTGGACCCTAGTGAATCCAATGAGGAGCACATCTGTACCACTGGGATCAGATTGAATTATCAGAAGTTGAGGAGGCCATCGCTCAGAGCCTGGGGTGTAAAGCTTCCGGACCAGATGGTCTTCCTATCGACCTCATTAAAAGTTACACTGACTTTTGGGCGCCACTACTTGTAAATGTTTTTAATAATCTGACTAATTCATTTATTCCCCAAACTTGGTCTTCCAGTTTCATAGTCCCAAATTTTAAGAAGGGGGATCGGTCAAACCTGAGCTGCTACAGGCCGATCTCCCTGATCGATAATACTCTGAAAATCTTGGGGAGAGTACTATTTAATAGGATCAAGTCATGGGCCGAGGACTGTCAGGTTTTACACCCATGCCAGTTGGGGTTTAGGAGCAAGATTGGCACTGTGGAGCAATGTCTCAACCTCAACTTAATTATTAGCAAATACAACATAGCTAAGAAAACACCCGTGTACCTGGCATTCATGGATCTTACGTCGGCCTTCGACTTTGTAAATAGATCTCGGCTGTGGTCAACTCTTTTAAATTATGGGCTAGATGATTCATTAGTTTCTTTTTTAGCATACCTGCATTAAGATCTACAAGCCAGTGTGCGCATTAGTAGGGACGGTGAGATCTCTAAAGCTATTGAAGTTGGTAGGGGGGTCAGGCAGGGTTGGGTCCTGGCCCCCCTCCTATTCATTTTCTATATAAATGATCTAACCAAATCCCTGATGACCCTAACTCAAGATGTTCCAATTGTCAACGGGAATAAAATCCCTGCATTGTTATATGCTGACGATGCAGTATTGATGGGGCGCACCCCTAAAGCTCTACGCGCCCTGGTTCATGGTTTTGTAGAGTTTATGGCAGCTTTAGACTTATGTACTAATTTTAAAAAATCATTCTTGATGTCATGTGGGTCTAAGAAGCATTTTAACTCCTCCATTGTTTTAAATTCAAATCAATTATTAAGCACTTGCACTTTTCCATATCTTGGTTTGGTATTTGCATCAAATGGATTGTGGAATGATCATGTGGCCCACTGTAGAAGGAAGTTTATCAACTCTATTAATACCATACTTGGGCTACCCAAGCCAAGAAACATAGAGGTGGTGCCTTCTATTGTTAAAATGTACAGATTGCCATGTATACCAGTTGCAACCTATGGTGCGGAGGTTTGGGGGCACACAACTAGCACCTCCATTCAGGGTGAAGAGAATAGATTCTGCTGTAAACGTTTGGGTGCACCAATCTCTTCCTCTACGTATGCTGGCCATAGTGAACTCAACCTACCGTACATAGAGGATTTTATAAAGGCTCGTCCGACTTTGTTTTGGCTGAGAATTTGGAAAAACCCGGCTGCACAATTGACAAGAGAGATAATTCTAGATTGTCTGAAATGTAACAAGGGAATGGATATACCATGGTTGGCAGCTGTCCATAAAAGCTTAAGCAGTGTGAATATGGAATGCCTATTTCTAAATCCCCTAGACCTTAGCTCTACTAGCACTAAATCTCTTGAAAAACCCTTTATACATCATAGAAAAAGTCAAGATTAGCAACGGTATGTAAAAGACATTTCAGTTGCTAGATATATGCAAATTGAGAATGTGATCCCAGCAATATCCAGGTATCTTTTAAAACCAATTGGCCGCTGGGAAAGGGGTTTATTCTTTCGGCTAAGGTCAGATAAAATGAAATATCTGCTGTAATTTCCTACGAGTTTTATCGCCAACCTCGACCTTTTACATTGCCCCTGTAATAACATATACAAGCAATCAATGTTACATTTCTAATTTTTCTGCTCCTATTATTCACTTTTGACCAAAAGATTCCTGATTCCATATTTTAAAGCACGACATGTAACTGATTATAAGGCAGCCTATGGGATGGTGCTAGCTCTAAGCGATGATGAATTATGTTTCTGGTTTGGATCATTTTTTAAAAGGCGGTGCGTACCCGTAATTCCATGCACCCCGGATAAATTAAATGGTTTTTGCTATATGCTCCTGACCCGAACGCTTTTATTTGATTGCATTTTTGATATATCAAATGTTTTCCATCTTACGATTTTAACCTGGATGTTTTATTGGATCGTATAATTATGACCTATTTATTGATACTGGAGACCATTTTTGATTGTATTGAATTGTGTCTTTTTAAACTAGTACTTTTATGGATATGTTGTTTTTATCCGAATAAAGTTCATATTGATTGATTGATTGATATGGAACTGTAGTATCATTTACAGTGCTCAGCAGGAATCAATTGATATATCAAGAAATGTTCTGCATGTTTTTCCATGCAAAAGTCTAAAACAGAAAGTAGGTATTTTGCAAGGATTTGATCCATGTAAAGTAAGAAAGTATACTCATTTACAGGAACATTCACTAGCATGTCTATCAAGGAAAGTGTGTCAAAGAAGCAGCTTTCATCATTTCAAAATGTTAACTGTTCACCACTCTAAAATGAGAAATTTAGTAAGGATGCTTTACTATGTCAAAACTCCTGCACTGTGTTTAGGAGAAATTAATAGAGCTCTTTTGCATGGTTCAGTAGCAGAGGTAGAAAATGTTTCTGAAGGTGTTCAGTTTCCGGTCTTTGGTCCTCAAGAGGAGAGTAGAGAAAATGAGGAGTTGGTATGTGCAGGTGTAGAGGAACAGGACACAGGTATCAGTCTTGAAAACTTTACAGAAGAGATTAGGAAAATTAACACAGTTTTTTGGGAGAAACCAAACTGTGTTTGTATGTGTTGCCAATGCACTGACTACAAAAGCCAAACTCGCAATGCGGTTGTATTTTCAAAACCTGAACAGGAGACTAGAGATAAGTGGCAAGAATTTGCTGTTTATTTATTTATAGTAGAACGGTTTGAGTTGTCCACATGGCAAGTTATATGTAAGTACTGCTATGATAAGTTATAGAATAACAAAATGCCAGCTAGAGCAGTACATAACAAGTTAGAATTAGTATCTATTCCACAAGAACTACAAGATTTAAATGTTTATGAATCCATCCTCATACAGTGTGTACACCCATTTCAGGCTATAGTTTGCATGGAGCCAAAGACAGGTGAAGCTGCCACCAACTGAACTGACCTTTCTACTTTACAAATCTTTTAATTGGCAGTTTTGTCAGTAAAAGCACATTCAAGCTACGCATCACTTTAAGCCGAGTACCTCATTCGTCACACAGGGCGTCGATGTCTCCATCACGTACCATATACCTGCATTACACTACATATCGCAGACGTTTGGTAATTAAAACAAGAACAGAATGAAACCAAAGTGTGAACCAGTTGTGGCTAGCCAGCTTTCTCCCTGTCTGGCAATCTGGAACGGTTTGCCTATGATTTGCCTTTGTTTGTTTTTCAACCCTCTCTTCCACTGTTTTCGAGATTGCATTTTTGATCTGATACGACCAAAATAAAAGTGAAATGTGTTAGTGAAATAGGTTGCTACAAAAATGCCCCATGTTTGCAAATTGGAGCAGTTTTGAAACTGTAAAGGTACACTGTGTACGATTTTTGCAAGCTTTGCAAGGTATGGAACACTGCATTGATTTGACCTTTCTGCAGTCAATGTTTGTTTTAATATAAGGGAAATCAAAAGTTAAAACTGGCCCAGCAAACCACATAATAAGGTCACAATTAGCCTAAAAAAAGCCCACAAATTGACCTGGCAGACCAGCCCTTCGGGCACTGCCTGATTACCCTACAGGCCAGTCCGACCCTGATGGTGAGTTGGTAGATTGGGGGGGGCATGGCTGATTATTCTATCTTTAGAGTGACTTCATATTAGAATATGCACAATGTTCTTTTTTAAATTATATATGTAGGGTCAGATGTACGACTCGTTTTTGCATGCGCAAACGGGTTTGCGACCTGGATGTGCATGCAAAAACCTCATTGGCCATGTACAAAGCCTATTTAGCGAGTCGCAATTTATTTGCGACTCGCTAAATAGGTTTTGCGGCTCGCTATTAGGAAGGGGATTTCCCTTCCTAATAGCAACCGCAAAGCCACGTGCCAATGGTGACCGCAATTGTGGTGCCCCTTCTTCAAGAGGGTGGAAATGGAGTCGCAAATGGGAAGGAAGGGGTCCCCAGGGGACCAGTTCCCCTTTGAGACTGACTTTGAAATTATTTTGTAAGTGCAGGCGGTGGTCCCAGGGACCCCTACCTACCTTTAAAAATGAAACGGAAACGTGTCTTTTTTTAAATTTCTAAATGCATCCCGTTTTCCTTTAAGGAAAACGGGCCGCATTAAAAAGAAACGCTTTATTTAAAAGCAGTCCCAGACATGGTGGTCTGCTGAGCCCAGCAGGCCATCATACCTGGGAGAGCCTGCCATTCCCAATGAGGTCGCAAATTGCGAGTGGCTCAATACCATTCATGAGCCTCACAATTTGTGACCCCACTGTGAATCGCAAATAGTGTCTAAGACACTGTTGTACATTGGATTTAGAGCCTCGCAATTTGTGACGCTAAATCCAATGGTCGTACATTTGGCCTGTAGCCTACATTTCGTATTGTTTTGAGAATGGCAGATAGGTTGAGATTATGGGTGTATGACAAAAGTCTTCTGCTAGCTTTGCAACTTTGTGAAGGTTGCAACGTTTTTCACTTCACCACTTTCTTTTGAAAATAGTGGCTGCTGCTACATTTTATTTCACGCATATACTTATTCAACACTGAAAACATGTTTCTGCATAACATATACTTCACAGAAAACAACATTCTTTTGTGCCCTGCCATTCTGAGGAGAAAAGATTTGCAAAAGGTTAAATTGCAATTAAAATCTGCATATACTTACCATTTAAGATTTGGTCGATCAGTCCAAAAATAATTTTGCTGGGCGATAAAAACGTGTTTTCATTTGAGGAAAAAAACTTTTCTTATACATAGGCAAAAGAAAACTGTCCCACCTTACAAAATCTGTGAAGGATGAAACATAGGAACTTTGTAAAACTTTCACACCAAAAAACATGCTCACTGCCACTTGACATGGATTCCTTTCTGTGTTTTGGGTTTCATATTGAGGGGGATATTCTCAAGAACATGTGATAATTATCGCAAAATAAGCTTAACGCAACTCTTCACAACGCAGTCTATTGCGGGAAAATAACGCAGTGTTAACCTTGTATTCTCAACACGGCGCTACCATGCGATAGTCTCACGATAATGCGTTGAACGACTGCGATAAAGTAATCGGGACTGCCATAAAAAAGTAAACCCCAATGCGCCAAAAGTTGCGATGGGCCCAACCGCAATAAATTAAATCTGCGATAATCTTCCCCAGGCCTGCAATTCACACATGTCAGGTGGGAAAAATCACTTTAAAAGTAGAAAAAAAACATACAAACAAAAGCCAAACAACAGCGAAGCACAATGGAGGTAGCCGGAGCAAGTACAGAGGACAATCAGAACCCCACAAGCCCCACAGAAGACCAGCCTGGGACCTCGGGGTCAGGGAAGGGCAAGGACAAGAAGAAGAGGAAACGCATTTCAGTCTGCAGGAAAACAGGATCCTGATAACGGAGGTGGTAGAACACCATCAACTAATGCTCATCACCTCCACTGTGTCATTGGCAACAAAAAAATTGAATATGGCAGCCCATTTTGGACAAGGTGAATGCAAATGGAGTGCTGAAGAGGACAATGGAAGAGGTCAAGAGGCGCTGGAATGATGTGAAGCGCAAAACCAAGCACAAACTGGCAAACAACCATGCAGACTGGAGGTGGGAGTCCAGCGCAACAGCAGGAGCTGGACTAGTTGTAGGAAATGGTGTCCACAGTCATCAGTGGGGAGACGCTGGCAGGAGTTGGGGGACCGGACACTGCTCAACATGACCGGACACAACAGCACCAGGGTGAGTAATGATCAGGGACTGGGGGATAAGGGGAGATGGTCACAATGGCACACATGCACAATTAAGTATAGGCATCTGTGGACAAACCATGCCCCAGACCCCCAACTCCCACCAAGAGACCAATGTACCCAAGTATGCAAAATCTCAGCACTGTAGAAGCACAGAAGTCAAAGGCACACCGCATGAAAGGGAGAAGGGGCAGCAAAACCGGAGCTGTAGGGGTGACTCACCCAAAATGTTACACACACACAACATGCAGAGCACATCAACATTGGCAACAATGTGGTACAAACCGCAACACATACACAACAGAACAGAGGACACAAATGGTGCCACGTGTGTGTAGAAACTGGCCAATCACATTTGGCATTGCAGGGAAATGTGAGATGATGATGTACAAGTAACACACATCCATGATGGTGTTGAAATGTCCACTGTCCCGCATCAAATAGGCAGCTCCTTCGAAACAGTCACAATGTACACTGTCATGCAGTCTGAATGTAAACATGTACAATGAGTCAACATACATGTGAACACAATGTTAAACTGCATCTCCCCTTCACATTGCAGAGGGAAATCCAACATCTCCTGCAGAGCAGGCTGAACCTCTCTTCTCTGATGAGGAAGAGGACCGCCACACCTTCGACCCCGACACCCTCCAACAGCTAGTGGACAGCTTCCGCACCCCATCTCCAGGAGAAGGGCAGCCCAGCTGCTATGAGGAGACCCCACCCCCTGCACAGACCACACAGCAGGCAGCACCCACCACCACACTGCCTCCCAGGACCTCCACGGAGACCACATGGCCTTCCAACACCATGTGTTGGGGTGCCAGGAGCAGCTGGCTGAACAGGTGTGGGTGGGGTTTGACTGCATGGTAGCCAAACTAGATGCCATACGTGGGTGTCTAAGTCCCATCAGGAACCACTCACAGTCCTTAACGGACACCCACAGTCCGCTCCATGCTCTCCAATGAACCATGGCTGACATTGCTGGAGTGCTGACTCAGAGACAAGAACAACTGTCTAGTCAGAGTGGCTCTAGCGATGTCACCCGGGAGTTGGGGCACATGCGGAAGATAATGTAGACAATGCAGCGGCTGCAGGTGGAAAGAGCGGCTGCCCCGGCAGCACACCAGCGAGAGGTAGCTGGGTTCTTCAATGCCCCACAGACCCTCCTCATGGCATTGCTGCCACAAGCCGTGGTGCTGATGAATGCTGCTGCTACCACTCAATCCACATCTCCGCCCCCTGAAGTGTCAGTGCCACACAGTGCAGCAGACATTCCACCTCCGGCCCCTGAGGTGTCACTGCCACACAGTGCTGGAGACAGAACACCACTGCCCACACGTGAGGCACATGAAACTGCAGAGGACGAAGATGCAGATTAATCTGCCTTACTGGTAGTAAGAAAACTGTAGCATTAGGCTCCGCCATTAGGACGGTTTGTGCATGTTTCTGCCCTCTGCATCATTACCTTCCACTGTCCCCCGATACACTATGCAACACTTACCTTGGACCTCGAGATGGACTGCCATATTCTGTTTGGTCACCAATGACACAGCATTCAGACTGCAGACTGTACTCTTCCCCTTCTGTTGAACTTGTCATTCTCTGAAGGAATCTGAAAGGCCCTCCACGGGCCAACAATGTAAAGTGGGGTTTGCATGGCCCTGTAGTGCTCCAGCTACAACACTCCACTGAATGTGCAGTAAAATTACATTTACACAAATGTGTCATGTCTATGATCTTTCAAGTGTGAAAGTATGGATGAATGTAGAGTAGTGATTCCCCCTCACGTCCATGTTGCTCATGATGTGGGACATTGCCGATTGCGGTCCGGGTGGTGCCGACACTGCAACAGGGCCACATGCATTAGTTACTGCCTTGTCCAGCCCAGGACGGAACCATGCGCAGAGCCCCGGGGTTATTGTTCACACCCTTATGCTGTACTGGCATATGCCAGGCCAGCCCACTCCACTTACGCTCACAAGGGGGGGCGACAACGCTACATGTCCCAGGTCTTCCTTACAGTGATCTGCTGATCACAGGTCTAATTGCCAGCATGCCACAGCCACTCCCTCATGGCTGGTTTACACCCACACCACACCCATCGAGCACAGGCTTCACAGGACATGTGACCCTGCCAATAAAAAGGGCTGGGTGCACATGCTGGACACCATTTCCACTCTCTATCTAGGTGTGTCTGAGTGCTTAATATTTATGCATGAGGGGCTAGTGCCCTACCACATCACATTCCCCAGTGCCAGAGGTGACATGATGGCGTCCGCACCAGGATACCCAATCGAAGAGGGTCCATAACTTGCGGGGCACAGCCTTGGTGTCACCGGATACACTGTGGCCGGCACAGGCACATTGCCACAGGACTGTGACTTTCGGTGCACTGAGGTAGGAGCACCTTAAGTGCTGAGCTGGTGTGCAGCCTGTGAGGATGCCCCGTCCTGGCGGTCCAGACTTCTAAGGATTTATGTGAGCCCTGCTGGACCGCAGTGTAGGCCTGAGCCAGCAGGAAGTGTGGGCCTACTGCCACGTGGATCACACAGTTAGTGGCACCTAAAGGGCTGAGCGGGTGTGCCGCCTGCGATGATGCCGTGTGCACTGATATGTACTCTGCCATCACAAAATCAAGACACTGAATCAAGTGTGAGACCTGGTGGCCCGTGGAGCGGGGCTGCATGATGTGGAGGGTGCCATGTTAGCGGGCCCCAGGCTTGGGGCTTGCACCGGCACATGGTGGGCCCTCTTGGGGACATGCCGGTGGCAGAAGGTGAGTAGTGAGGCCTGGGTGCGCAGGGGTGGGCAGTCACCACTGAGCGGCGGGAGGGGCTGGGGTGCAGCTGCCTTAGTGTGCAGGGGCGGGCAAGCGATCATGGTGTGTGTAATTGTATGTGCTCTGCCATTCATGAATCTGGACTCTATTTCAGATAAGGGACCTGGGGAACTGCAGTGTATACCGGCACGTGGTTGGAGACACACCGGTGGCAGCAGGTGAGCAGTGAGGCCTGGGTCTGCAGTGTTGGCACACTCTCTCCCTTGCCCTCTCTTCTTTTCACTGTCTCTATCTCTCCCTCTCTTTCTTTCTCTCTCCCTCTCTTTCTCTATCTATCTCTCTCTCTCTGCCACTCTCTCTCTCTCTGTCCTTTGATGAGCACATGACACACCTTCTTATCTAGAATTTTAGTTTGCAGGCTGTGACCTACAGATTGTCCTGAGAAGACCCGCCATGACTCTTCAGAAAAGTTGTTTTTGTTTATTTAAATAAAATGTTTTGCTTAGTGATTCAAAGATGAATGAGTCATTCTCCTTCTTCTTATCACACATGCATGTTAAGTGTTGTGATTGTGTGAAATCAGGCGAATTTATTTGTTCATGGGTTCGTGAAGTTGATATAACATATCTTTGTCCGTGGGGGGGTGCCCGCGGTAGGGCCCCTGGGGGGCCAGGGGGGGCCTTGGGATGGTGGCGGTGGGTGTTGTGGCCCTCTTGGGTGTCTGAGCTGCATGATTAGTCGCTCCATGGCATCTGTTGTTCTTCTGGTGTGGCTCTGGGTTGGGCTCCCTTTTCTAGTGCAGGTTGTCGTCCGACTTTACACCAGGTAAGAACAGGTGTTAAATTCCTGCTGCTACCATGCCTAATCGCCTGTTTTGTGATCTTATCCTCGATCTGGCTTGTCATTGAGAATGTAGCGGAGTGGTGTTGTTGTAGCTTTTTGCACAGGTACACCTACTCTGCATCTCATTAGCGATAGTTGCCTGGTTCATTGGTGGCAAAGTTTTTTGCGGCTGCTATCGCAGGTAAACTGGTGATATGGCTGTTAGCACCAGCTTGTGAATGGGGCGATAAATTTATCGCCATTTTGGCTGCGATAAAGTGCCAATAACTCGCCGATAACTCCTCGAGAATATGCCCCTAAATTTGTAAAAAACACAACTCTACAGTCGATCTATCTTATTTGTAGATCGATGTGATTGTGATATATATTGGCTGAAACTCTCTGTAGAAAGATGGAAACTGTCACATCTTGATTATGTGCCTCAGTTTTGTGCTTGTTTCATCTTTGTGTGTGCTCTCTCCACATACATGGGGGTGGTAATGACAAATATGTTCGTAATAGAAGCACTTTTTGGGGGGTGAAATGCAATATTTCTTTATTCATTGGATATTTGGACTTCACCCTGAACACTTGTATCTGACACTGAGACCACAAAGAAATACAGCCAGCCCTTACTCTGAGTTGATGTAAGCTCCCTAGAACGTTATCCACCCCTCAACATCTGACACACTACCCAAACTTTCTACCCACCTCTCTGCATACTCAGCATTTACATATCAGGGACTCCAATGTAGGAGTCCAAGTAAAATTCAGAGAGGTTAAGAATGTCTTCTTTGTGGACTGTTCCATGCTTAAACCTGTTAGGGGCCGGTAGTGCCTTGGACTAGAACCCTTAGCCTGATCACCCACACTTATAATATTCTCTTGAAATTTCTATTACTCCCTCTCACCTACTTAAATAGAACTGCATTCTTTCTCCAGGATTACTCATTCGATACCTAAACACTAGCTCTCCCTTCTGTGCCTTGTGCTGTCCCTGCCTCTGGGACGGACTCATTGATTGATATAATTTGTGTTTCTTGAATCCCTTGGGGTTCACCATCACCCCTTCTAGGCAGACCGCATTGATTCTGATAATCCGATAATCTCTTTGGGTCCCACCCTCGCCTCCTTTTGGTGGACCAATCGAGTCATGTAATGTATATGTTAATTTTCGTCAGTTACACCAGCACCACTTGTGAATGGACCGGATAGACTGAATCCCCAAGAACCAACAGCACTATATCAACTCATGTGTCCAGGAACAAGTCACAAAATATATTGTCTGCCTTTCTTTTAGTGGCCCACATCCCTGCATATTCTCCCACCCTATCAAGCCCTTCTCCACATTTATCCCCATCCATGTTCTCTCCACTTCCCCTTACAGTCCCTCATTCACTGAATTCCAGCACACCATCACAAGCTTGCCAGAAAATATTGTGTCCCAACACAAAACATCAAAATGTCTCCAGAGTACTTTTTTTAAGATAACTGACTACACCTATTGATATTGACAAATGTCAAGGCTCTTACCATGGCAAATACATTACCTTATTCATTGCTGGACGTTTGCATCTACACCAGCATCTTATACCTTTCAGACACCCTCCTCTCAGTTTGACCAGACTTCCCAGGCTTACTTACGAACAGAATTAAAGGAACAAAATATCATCCTCATCAAGGCAATGCAACTTCTTGGAAAATCATGCATTACATAAATTACTGAGTTACAGACGTTCAACTAGACTGGGTATTTATAAATGAAACCTGGCAAGCTGATGACTCAGCCCCAGTAGTATGTGAAACAATACAGCCAGGATTCAACATGATCACGAGGAATTGCCTGAACAAATGGGTTTGGGTGGAATTGCAAATGTGCTTAAAGAGTCCCTGCATATCTTGCAACTATGTAACCTTTCGACATCTGAATGCCAAAGTCCCCAAATCAAACACAGACCTTCCCCTAATATCACAAATTCCTTCTTTCATACTTACCATTCTTCCTATTAGAGAACCTCTCTTGTAACAGCCTTCTGCGCCCTAGTTTCAACTTGCATTTCTTGTCACCCTAATATCATCATTGGGTTTGAACACATGGCTCAAGTAACCAAATATATCTACAGTGACGAGGAGAATCTCAGGATTTATAACCCTACAGCTCACATAATTCAACAATCATTCAACGCACTCTACTAGACACACCCAGGATATCATATCTGACAGCCCCTGTAACTTTCAAACCTTTTCCTATAACCTAGAGTAACCATCATATCAGTCCTCTCATTGTGCTGAAACACAAGACATCTTATGCAAGATCATGTTTGGAAGGATCTTAACCCAAATCCACTAGAGGCACGCCTAAAGCGGAACCTAAGACTTTCAGATGCCTGCCACCAGCCATTCCAAAATGAAATTAAAAGCTGGCAAAATTAATTGATATTATCATCCCATTGGAATACCTGGTCACCCAAATGCTAGCTGAGTCCATCTAAGCTACTACTAGAAAGCACTTGAGAATGCATATAGAGAACAAATCTAGACCTAGTCAACAGACACTGAAACATCCACCAGTTGCACTACAGTACAACCACCGAAATGGAAAAAAGGAATATCCGTAGTTTTCATGGCGATCCCTTGAATTAAACCTATTGCAGGAACAGCAAGAATAACCATAAATGGTTCCTTCAGTACTGCTCACATGCCTAATGAATTTAAATGTGCAGTCATAAAACCACGTCTAAATAAGCCAGGTCTTGACCCAAGCAACCCGACAAATTAACCCCTTCGCTGCTAGGCCTTTTCCCCTCCTGTGCTAAGGCTTTTTTTGGCGTTTTGGAGTAGTGCGCGCTTAGGCCCTTGTAACTTTTTGACCACATAAGGTATCCGCGCCAAATTTGCGTCCTTTTCTTCCAACATCATGTGGATTCTAAAGGCACCCAGGGTTTGTAGATTCCCTTGGAGGGGTCCCAGAAATTAACCACAATATAGTGTTTTTTTTGTTTTTTTCTGAAAAATGGGAAAAACGGGCTGCAAATGAAAGTCTCTGGGTTTTCCCCTGAAAATGGTATCACAAAAGGGTTTGTGGGGCTGAAATCTCCATTTTCTCAGCTTTCAGGGAATTACAGTCTTTTGTCAGAGAACCGAAATTTTTCACTCAGTTTTGGCATTTTTCTCGGACATAGCCTATTTTTGCTATTTTTAGAGCTTTCCACCTCCTTCCAGTTAATGGTAGAAATGAGTTTGAAAGCAATAATGGATCCTGGAAAGCTTTACATTTTCGAAAAGTAGACAAAATTCTGAATTCAGAAAGGGGTCATTTGTCTAAATCCATGAAGGTTTCGTTATAGAAACTAACAGTTAGATATTGGAATATTTGAAAATTTGTTGAAAAAAACAGCCTTTTGTCTCAACGTTTTCACCTATAACTTTTTCTAATTTTGACAGCTCTTGGAAAGCAATATACCGTTACATCCGTTAGACCTTCCTGGTTGTGGGGATATATAGGACTTGTAGTTTCACCAAGAACCCGACGAACCCAGATCCAAAAACTGAGCAGCAACTTGCAATGGTATTTTTTCATTTACTGGGTATAGTGCACTTTGTCTTGGAAAATGTATACATGGAATAATCTGTATGAAAGACACCTATGTATTTCTGAATTGGGTACAAATTATAGAGTTCAGAAACAGTATATAATTGCACATTTTCAAAGTTGGGAATACTCATACTAGCATGAGAATTATTGGTCATTTTTCATAAAGATTTTTTTTTTACACAATGTCTTTCATTGAAAGGGAGAAATGCATGAAAGCTCAATTGGTAATAACAGTTGATTTACAAATCTGAATTACCCCAACTGTCCCGATAAAAACGGTACCTCACTTGTGTGGGTCGGCCTTGTGCCTGCGACAGGAAACGGCACAAAATGCAACGTGGTCACACCTAAATTTTGCAGTTACAAATTGACCCTTTTTTGGCAAAGTGCCTACCTGTAGTTTTTGCACCCTAGCTCTGCCGGCACCTAGGGAAACCTAGCAAACCTATACATTTTTGAAAAGTAGACACCCAGGGGAATTCAGGATGGGGTGACTCGACTGCCTACCACCAGGTTTTGTTACCCAGAATCCCTTGCAAAGCTAAGATTTTGACCAAAAAAACAAATTTTCCTCACATTTCTGTGGTGGAAAGTTCTGGAATATGCGTGGATCAACACATTTCTACCCACCCAGCCTTCCCCCAGGTCTCCCGATAAAAACGGTACCTCACTTGTGTGGGTCGGCCTTGTGCCTACGACAGGAAATGGCACAAAATGCAACGTGGTCGCACCTCAATTTCCCAGTGAAATCTTAAGCTCTTTGGACAAAAAGACTACCTTTTGTTTTTGTGCCGTAGCTCTGCCAGCACCTATGGAAACCTAGCAAACCTATACATTTTTGAAAACTAGACACCCAGGGGAATTTAGGATGGGGTGACTCGTCTGCCTACCCCCAGGTTTTGTTACCCAGAATCCCTTGCAAACCTAAGAATTTGACAAAAAAAACATTTTCCTCACATTTCTGTGGTGGAAAGTTCTGGAATCTGCGTGGATCAACAAATTTCCACCCACCCAGCGTGCCCCCAGGTCTCCCGAAAAAAATGGTACCTCACTTGCGTGGGTAGGCATAGTGGCTGCGACATGAAACAGCGCAAAACGCAGCATGGTCGCACCTCAATTTCCCAGTGAAATTTAGCACGTTTTGGACAAAAAGACTACCTTTTGTTTTTGTGCCGTAGCTTTGCCAGCACCTAGGGAAACCTAGCAAACCTATACTTTTATGAAAACTAGACACCCAGGGCAATTCAGGATGAGGTGACTCGTCTGCCTACCCCCAGGTTTTGTTACCCAGAATCCCTTGCAAACCTAAAGATTTGACAAAAAAAACACATTTTCCTCACATTTCTGTGGTGGAAAGTTCTGGAATCTGCGTGGATCAACAAATTTCCACGCACCCAGCGTGCCCCCAGGTCTCCCGAAAAAAATAGTACCTCACTTGCGTGGGTAGGCATAGTGGCTGCGACATGAAACAGCGCAAAACGCAGCATGGTCGCACCTCAATTTCCCAGTGAAATTTAGCACGTTTCGGACAAAAAGACTACCTTTTGTTTTTGCACCGTAGCTCTGCCAGCACCTAGGGAAACCTAGCAAACCTATACATTTTTGAAAACTAGACACCCAGGGAAATTCAGGATGGGGTGACTCGTCTGCCTACCCCCAGGTTTTGTTACCCAGAATCCCTTGCAAACCTAAAGATTTGACAAAAAAAACACATTTTCCTCACATTTCTGTGGTGGAAAGTTCTGGAATCTGCGTGGATCAACAAATTTACACCCACCCAGCGTGCCCCCGGGTCTCCCAAAAAAAATGGTACCTCACTTGCGTGGGTAGGCATAGTGGCTGCGACATGAAACAGCGCAAAACACAGCATGGTCGCACCTCAATTTCCCAGTGAAATTTAGCACGTTTCGGACAAAAAGACTACTTTTTGTTTTTGCGCCGTAGCTCTGCCAGCACCTAGGGAAACCTAGAAAACCTATACGTTTTTGAAAACTAGACACCCAGGGGAATTCAGGATGGGGTGACTTGTCTGCCTACCCCCAGGTTTTGTTACCCAGAATCCCTTGCAAACCTAAAGATTTGCCAAAAAAACACATTTTCCTCACATTTCTGTGGTTTAAATTTCTGGAATCTGTGTGGATCAACAAATTTCCACCCACCCAGCGTGCCCCCAAGTCTCCCGAAACAAATGGTACCTCACTTGCGTGGGTAGGCATAGTGGCTGCGACATGAAACAGCGCAAAACGCAGCATGGTCGCACCTCAATTTCCCAGTGAAATTTAGCACGTTTCGGACAAAAAGACTACCTTTTGTTTTTGCGCAGTAGCTCTGCCAGCACCTAGGGAAACCTAGCAAACCTATACATTTTTGAAAACTAGACACCCAGGGGAATTCGGGATGGGGTGACTAGTCTGCCTACCGCCAGGTTTTGTTACCCAGAATCCCTTGCAAACCTAAAAATTTGACCAAAAAACACATTTTCATCACATTTCTGTGGTGGAAAGTTCTAGAATCTGCGTGGATCAACAAATTTCCACCCACCCAGCGTGCCCTCAGGTCTCCCAAAAAAATGGTACCTCACTTGCGTGGGTAGGCATAGTGGCTGCGACATGAAACAGCGCAAAACGCAGCATGGTCGCACCTCAATTTCCCAGTGAAATTTAGCACGTTTCGGACAAAAAGACTACCTTTTGTTTTTGCACCATAGCTCTGCCAGCACCTAGGGAAACCTAGAAAACCTATACATTTTTGAAAACTAGACACCCAGGGAAATTCAGGATGGGGTGATCGTCTGCCTACCCCCAGGTTTTGTTACCCAGAATCCCTTGCAAACCTAAACATTTGACAAAAAAACACATTTTCCTCACATTTCTGTGGTGGAAAGTTCTGGAATCTGCGTGGATCAACAAATTTCCACCCACCCAGCGTGCCCCCAGGTCTCCCGAAAAAAATGGTACCTCACTTGCGTGGATAGGCATAGTGGCTGCGACATGAAACAGCGCAAAACGCAGCATGGTCGCACCTCAATTTCCCAGGGAAATTTAGCACGTTTCGGACAAAAAGACTACCTTTTGTTTTTGCGCCGTAGCTCTGCCAGCACCTAGGGAAACCTAGCAAACCTATACATTTTTGAAAACTAGACACGCAGGGCAATTCAGGATGGGGTGACTCGTCTGCCTACCCCCAGGTTTTGTTACCCAGAATCCCTTGCAAACCTAAACATTTGACAAAAAAACACATTTTCCTCACATTTCTGTGGTGGAAAGTTCTGGAATCTGTGTGTATCAACAAATTTCCACCCACCCAGCGTGCCCCCTCGTCTCCCGAAAAAAATGGTACCTCACTTGCGTGGGTAGGCATAGTGGCTGTGACATGAAACAGGGCAAAACGCAGCATGGTCGCACCTCAATTTCCCAGTGAAATTTAGCACGTTTCGGACAAAAAGACTACCTTTTGTTTTTGCGCCGTAGCTCTGCCAGCACCTATGGAAACCTAGCAAACCTATACATTTTTGAAAACTAGACACCCAGGGAAATTCAGGATGGGGTGACTCGTCTGCCTACCCCCAGGTTTTGTTACCCAGAATCCCTTGCAAACCTAAAAATTTGACAAAAAAAACACATTTTCCTCACATTTCTGTGGTGGAAAGTTCTGGAATCTGCATGGATCAACAAATTTCCACCCACCCAGCGTGCCCCTAGGTCTCCCGACAAAAATGGTACCTCACTTGCATGGGTAGGCATAGTGGCTGCAACATGAAACAGCGCAAAACGCAGCTGGTCGCACCTCAATTTCCCAGTGAAATTTAGCACGTTTCGGACAAAAAGACTACCTTTTGTTTTTGCGCCGTAGCTCTGCCAGCACCTAGGGAAACCTAGCAAACCTATACATTTTTGAAAACTAGACACCCAGGGCATTTCAGGATGGGGTGACTCGTCTGCCTACCCCCAGGTTTTGTTACCCAGAATCCCTTGCAAACCTAAAAATTTGACCAAAAAAACACATTTTCCTCACATTTCTGTGGTGGAAAGTTCTGGAATCTGCGTGGATCAACAAATTTCTAACCACCCAGCGTGCCGCTAGGTCTCCCGAAAAAAATGGTACCTCACTTGCATGGGTAGGCATAGTGGCTGCGACATGAAACAGCGCAAAACGCAGCATGGTCGCACCTCAATTTCCCAGTGAAATTTAGCACGTTTTGGACAAAAAGACTACCTTTTGTTTTTGCGCCGGAGCTCTGCCAGCACCTAGGGAAACCTAGCAAACCTATACATTTTTGAAAACTAGACACCCAGGGGAATTCGGGATGGGGTGACTAGTCTGCCTACTGCCAGGTTTTGTTACCCAGAATCCCTTGCAAACCTAAACATTTGACAAAAAAACACATTTTCCTCACATTTCTGTGGTGGAAAGTTCTGGAATCTGCGTGGATCAACAAATTTCCACCCACCCAGCGTGCCCCCAGGTCTCCCGAAAAAAATGGTACCTCACTTGCGTGGATAGGCATAGTGGCTGCGACATGAAACAGCGCAAAACGCAGCATGGTCGCACCTCAATTTCCCAGTGAAATTTAGCACGTTTCGGACAAAAAGACTACCTTTTGTTTTTGCGACGTAGCTCTGCCAGCACCTAGGGAAACCTAGCAAACCTATACATTTTTGAAAACTAGACACCCAGGGAAGTTCAGGATGGGGTGACTCGTCTGCCTACCCCCAGGTTTTGTTACCCAGAATCCCTTGCAAACCTAAACATTTGACAAAAAAACACATTTTCCTCACATTTCTGTGGTGGAAAGTTCTGGAATCTGCGTGTATCAACAAATTTCCACCCACCCAGCGTGCCCCCTGGTCACCCGAACAAAATGGTACCTCACTTGCGTGGGTAGGCATAGTGGCTGCGACATGAAACAGGGCAAAACGCAGCATGGTCGCACCTCAATTTCCCAGTGAAATTTAGCACTTTTCGGACAAAAAGACTACCTTTTGTTTTTGCGCCGTAGCTCTGCCAGCACCTATGGAAACATAGCAAACCTATACATTTTTGAAAACTAGACACCCAGGGAAGTTCAGGATGGGGTGACTCGTCTGCCTACCCCCAGGTTTTGTTACCCAGAATCCCTTGCAAACCTAAAAATTTGACAAAAAACCACATTTTCCTCACATTTCTGTGGTGGAAAGTTCTGGAATCTGCGTGGATCAACAAATTTCCAACCACCCAGCGTGCCCCTAGGTCTCCCGAAAAAAATGGTACCTCACTTGCGTGGGTAGGCATAGTGGCTGCGACATGAAACAGCGCAAAACGCAGCATGGTCGCACCTCAATTTCCCAGTGAAATTTAGCACGTTTCGGACAAAAAGACTACCTTTTGTTTTTGCGCCGTAGCTCTGCCAGCACCTAGGGAAACCTAGCAAACCTATACATTTTTGAAACCTAGACACCCAGGGCAATTCAGGATGGGGTGACTCCTCTGCCTACCCCCAGGTTTTGTTACCCAGAATCCCTTGCAAACCTAAACATTTGACAAAAAAACACATTTTCCTCACATTTCTGTGGTGGAAAGTTCTGGAATCTGCGTGTATCAACAAATTTCCACCCACCCAGCGTGCCCCTAGGTCTCCCGAAAAAAATGGTACCTCACTTGCATGGGTAGGCATAGTGGCTGCGACATGAAACAGCGCAAAACGCAGCATGGTCGCACCTCAATTTCAAAGTGAAATTTAGCACGTTTCGGACAAAAAGACTACCTTTTGTTTTTGCGCCGTAGCTCTGCCAGCACCTAGGGAAACCTAGCAAACCTATACATTTTTGAAAACTAGACACCCAGGGCAATTCAGGATGGGGTGACTCGTCTGCCTACCCCCAGGTTTTGTTACCCAGAATCCCTTGCAAACCTAAAAATTTGACAAAAAAAACACATTTTCCTCACATTTCTGTGGTGGAAAGTTCTGGAATCTGCGTGGATCAACAAATTTCCAACCACCCAGCGTGCCCCTAGGTCTCCCGAAAAAAATGGTACCTCACTTGCATGGGTAGGCATAGTGGCTGCGACATGAAACAGCGCAAAACGCAGCATGGTCGCACCTCAATTTCCCAGTGAAATTTAGCACTTTCGGACAAAAAGACTACCTTTTGTTTTTGCGCCGTAGCTCTGCCAGCACCTAGGGAAACCTAGAAAACCTATACATTTTTGAAAACTAGACACCCAGGGAAATTCAGGATGGGGTGACTCGTCTGCCTACCCCCAGGTTTTGTTACCCAGAATCCCTTGCAAACCTAAACATTTGACAAAAAAACACATTTTCCTCACATTTCTGTGGTGGAAAGTTCTGGAATCTGCGTGGATCAACAAATTTCCACCCACCCAGCGTGCCCCCAGGTCTCCCGAAAAAAAATTGTACCTCACTTGCGTGGATAGGCATAGTAGCTGCGACATGAAACAGCGCAAAACGCAGCATGGTCGCACCTCAATTTCCCAGTGAAATTTAGCACGTTTCGGACAAAAAGACTACCTTTTGTTTTTGCGCCGTAGCTCTGCCAGCACCTAGGGAAACCTAGCAAACCTATCCATTTTTTAAAACTAGACACGCAGTGCAATTCAGGATGGGGTGACTCGTCTGCCTACCCCCAGGTTTTGTTACCCAGAATCCCTTACAAACCTAAACATTTGACAAAAAAACACATTTTCCTCACATTTCTGTGGTGGAAAGTTCTGGAATCTGCGTGTATCAACAAATTTCCACCCACCCAGCGTGCCCCCTGGTCTCCCGAAAAAAATGGTAACTCACTTGCGTGGGTAGGCATAGTGGCTGCGACATGAAACAGGGCAAAACGCAGCATGGTCGCACCTCAATTTCCCAGTGAAATTTAGCACGTTTCGGACAAAAAGACTACCTTTTGTTTTTGCGCCGTGGCTCTGCCAGCACCTATGGAAACCTAGCAAACCTATACATTTTTGAAAACTAGACACCCAGTGAAATTCAGGATGGGGTGACTCGTCTGCCTACCCCCAGGTTTTGTTACCCAGAATCCCTTGCAAACCTAAAAATTTGACAAAAAACACATTTTCCTCACATTTCTGTGGTGGAAAGTTCTGGAATCTGCGTGGATCAACAAATTTCCAACCACCCAGCGTGCCCCTAGGTCTCCCGAAAAAAATGGTACCTCACTTGCGTGGGTAGGCATAGTGGCTGCGACATGAAACAGCGCAAAACGCAGCATGGTCGCACCTCAATTTCCCAGTGAAATTTAGCACGTTTCGGACAAAAAGACTACCTTTTGTTTTTGCGCCGTAGCTCTGCCAGCACCTAGGGAAACCTAGCAAACCTATACATTTTTGAAACCTAGACACCCAGGGCAATTCAGGATGGGGTGACTCCTCTGCCTACCCCCAGGTTTTGTTACCCAGAATCCCTTGCAAACCTAAACATTTGACAAAAAAACACATTTTCCTCACATTTCTGTGGTGGAAAGTTCTGGAATCTGCGTGTATCAACAAATTTCCACCCACCCAGCGTGCCCCTAGGTCTCCCGAAAAAAATGGTACCTCACTTGCATGGGTAGGCATAGTGGCTGCGACATGAAACAGCGCAAAACGCAGCATGGTCGCACCTCAATTTCAAAGTGAAATTTAGCACGTTTCGGACAAAAAGACTACCTTTTGTTTTTGCGCCGTAGCTCTGCCAGCACCTAGGGAAACCTAGCAAACCTATACATTTTTGAAAACTAGACACCCAGGGCAATTCAGGATGGGGTGACTCGTCTGCCTACCCCCAGGTTTTGTTACCCAGAATCCCTTGCAAACCTAAAAATTTGACAAAAAAAACACATTTTCCTCACATTTCTGTGGTGGAAAGTTCTGGAATCTGCGTGGATCAACAAATTTCCAACCACCCAGCGTGCCCCTAGGTCTCCCGAAAAAAATGGTACCTCACTTGCATGGGTAGGCATAGTGGCTGCGACATGAAACAGCGCAAAACGCAGCATGGTCGCACCTCAATTTCCCAATGAAATTTAGCACGTTTCGGACAAAAAGACTACCTTTTGTTTTTGCGCCGTAGCTCTGCCAGCACCTAGGGAAACCTAGAAAACCTATACATTTTTGAAAACTAGACACCCAGGGAAATTCAGGATGGGGTGACTCGTCTGCCTACCCCCAGGTTTTGTTACCCAGAATCCCTTGCAAACCTAAACATTTGACAAAAAAACACATTTTCCTCACATTTCTGTGGTGGAAAGTTCTGGAATCTGCGTGGATCAACAAATTTCCACCCACCCAGCGTGCCCCCAGGTCTCCCGAAAAAAAATTGTACCTCACTTGCGTGGATAGGCATAGTAGCTGCGACATGAAACAGCGCAAAACGCAGCATGGTCGCACCTCAATTTCCCAGTGAAATTTAGCACGTTTCGGACAAAAAGACTACCTTTTGTTTTTGCGCCGTAGCTCTGCCAGCACCTAGGGAAACCTAGCAAACCTATCCATTTTTTAAAACTAGACACGCAGTGCAATTCAGGATGGGGTGACTCGTCTGCCTACCCCCAGGTTTTGTTACCCAGAATCCCTTACAAACCTAAACATTTGACAAAAAAACACATTTTCCTCACATTTCTGTGGTGGAAAGTTCTGGAATCTGCGTGTATCAACAAATTTCCACCCACCCAGCGTGCCCCCTGGTCTCCCGAAAAAAATGGTAACTCACTTGCGTGGGTAGGCATAGTGGCTGCGACATGAAACAGGGCAAAACGCAGCATGGTCGCACCTCAATTTCCCAGTGAAATTTAGCACGTTTCGGACAAAAAGACTACCTTTTGTTTTTGCGCCGTGGCTCTGCCAGCACCTATGGAAACCTAGCAAACCTATACATTTTTGAAAACTAGACACCCAGTGAAATTCAGGATGGGGTGACTCGTCTGCCTACCCCCAGGTTTTGTTACCCAGAATCCCTTGCAAACCTAAAAATTTGACAAAAAACACATTTTCCTCACATTTCTGTGGTGGAAAGTTCTGGAATCTGCGTGGATCAACAAATTTCCAACCACCCAGCGTGCCCCTAGGTCTCCCGAAAAAAATGGTACCTCACTTGCGTGGGTAGGCATAGTGGCTGCGACATGAAACAGCGCAAAACGCAGCATGGTCGCACCTCAATTTCCCAGTGAAATTTAGCACGTTTCGGACAAAAAGACTACCTTTTGTTTTTGCGCCGTAGCTCTGCCAGCACCTAGGGAAACCTAGCAAACCTATACATTTTTGAAACCTAGACACCCAGGGCAATTCAGGATGGGGTGACTCCTCTGCCTACCCCCAGGTTTTGTTACCCAGAATCCCTTGCAAACCTAAACATTTGACAAAAAAACACATTTTCCTCACATTTCTGTGGTGGAAAGTTCTGGAATCTGCGTGTATCAACAAATTTCCACCCACCCAGCGTGCCCCTAGGTCTCCCGAAAAAAATGGTACCTCACTTGCATGGGTAGGCATAGTGGCTGCGACATGAAACAGCGCAAAACGCAGCATGGTCGCACCTCAATTTCAAAGTGAAATTTAGCACGTTTCGGACAAAAAGACTACCTTTTGTTTTTGCGCCGTAGCTCTGCCAGCACCTAGGGAAACCTAGCAAACCTATACATTTTTGAAAACTAGACACCCAGGGCAATTCAGGATGGGGTGACTCGTCTGCCTACCCCCAGGTTTTGTTACCCAGAATCCCTTGCAAACCTAAAAATTTGACAAAAAAAACACATTTTCCTCACATTTCTGTGGTGGAAAGTTCTGGAATCTGCGTGGATCAACAAATTTCCAACCACCCAGCGTGCCCCTAGGTCTCCCGAAAAAAATGGTACCTCACTTGCATGGGTAGGCATAGTGGCTGCGACATGAAACAGCGCAAAACGCAGCATGGTCGCACCTCAATTTCCCAATGAAATTTAGCACGTTTCGGACAAAAAGACTACCTTTTGTTTTTGCGCCGTAGCTCTGCCAGCACCTAGGGAAACCTAGAAAACCTATACATTTTTGAAAACTAGACACCCAGGGAAATTCAGGATGGGGTGACTCGTCTGCCTACCCCCAGGTTTTGTTACCCAGAATCCCTTGCAAACCTAAACATTTGACAAAAAAACACATTTTCCTCACATTTCTGTGGTGGAAAGTTCTGGAATCTGCGTGGATCAACAAATTTCCACCCACCCAGCGTGCCCCCAGGTCTCCCGAAAAAAAATTGTACCTCACTTGCGTGGATAGGCATAGTAGCTGCGACATGAAACAGCGCAAAACGCAGCATGGTCGCACCTCAATTTCCCAGTGAAATTTAGCACGTTTCGGACAAAAAGACTACCTTTTGTTTTTGCGCCGTAGCTCTGCCAGCACCTAGGGAAACCTAGCAAACCTATCCATTTTTTAAAACTAGACACGCAGTGCAATTCAGGATGGGGTGACTCGTCTGCCTACCCCCAGGTTTTGTTACCCAGAATCCCTTACAAACCTAAACATTTGACAAAAAAACACATTTTCCTCACATTTCTGTGGTGGAAAGTTCTGGAATCTGCGTGTATCAACAAATTTCCACCCACCCAGCGTGCCCCCTGGTCTCCCGAAAAAAATGGTAACTCACTTGCGTGGGTAGGCATAGTGGCTGCGACATGAAACAGGGCAAAACGCAGCATGGTCGCACCTCAATTTCCCAGTGAAATTTAGCACGTTTCGGACAAAAAGACTACCTTTTGTTTTTGCGCCGTGGCTCTGCCAGCACCTATGGAAACCTAGCAAACCTATACATTTTTGAAAACTAGACACCCAGTGAAATTCAGGATGGGGTGACTCGTCTGCCTACCCCCAGGTTTTGTTACCCAGAATCCCTTGCAAACCTAAAAATTTGACAAAAAACACATTTTCCTCACATTTCTGTGGTGGAAAGTTCTGGAATCTGCGTGGATCAACAAATTTCCAACCACCCAGCGTGCCCCTAGGTCTCCCGAAAAAAATGGTACCTCACTTGCGTGGGTAGGCATAGTGGCTGCGACATGAAACAGCGCAAAACGCAGCATGGTCGCACCTCAATTTCCCAGTGAAATTTAGCACGTTTCGGACAAAAAGACTACCTTTTGTTTTTGCGCCGTAGCTCTGCCAGCACCTAGGGAAACCTAGCAAACCTGTACATTTTTGAAAACTAGACACCCAGGGGAATTCGTGATGGGGTGACTAGTCTGCCTACCGCCAGGTTTTGTTACCCAGAGTCCCTTGCAAACCTAAACATTTGACAAAAAAACACATTTTCCTCACATTTCTGTGGTGGAAAGTTCTAGAATCTGCGTGGATCAACAAATTTCCACCCACCCAGCATGCCCTCAGGTCTCCTAAAAAATGGTACCTCACTTGCGTGGGTAGGCATAGTGGCTGCGACATGAAACAGCGCAAAACGCAGCATGGTCGCACCTCAATTTCCCAGTGAAATTTAGCACGTTTCGGACAAAAAGACTATCTTTTGTTTTTGCGCCGTAGCTCTGCCAGCACCTAGGGAAACCTAGCAAACCTATACATTTTTGAAAACTAGACACCCAGGGGAATTCGGGATGGGGTGACTAGTCTGCCTACCGCCAGGTTTTGTTACCCAGAATCCCTTGCAAACCTAAAAATTTGACCAAAAAACACATTTTCATCACATTTCTGTGGTGGAAAGTTCTAGAATCTGCGTGGATCAACAAATTTCCACCCACCCAGCGTGCCCTCAGGTCTCCCAAAAAAATGGTACCTCACTTGCGTGGGTAGGCATAGTGGCTGCGACATGAAACAGCGCAAAACGCAGCATGGTCGCACCTCAATTTCCCAGTGAAATTTAGCACGTTTCGGACAAAAAGACTACCTTTTGTTTTTGCACCATAGCTCTGCCAGCACCTAGGGAAACCTAGAAAACCTATACATTTTTGAAAACTAGACACCCAGGGAAATTCAGGATGGGGTGATCGTCTGCCTACCCCCAGGTTTTGTTACCCAGAATCCCTTGCAAACCTAAACATTTGACAAAAAAACACATTTTCCTCACATTTCTGTGGTGGAAAGTTCTGGAATCTGCGTGGATCAACAAATTTCCACCCACCCAGCGTGCCCCCAGGTCTCCCGAAAAAAATGGTACCTCACTTGCGTGGATAGGCATAGTGGCTGCGACATGAAACAGCGCAAAACGCAGCATGGTCGCACCTCAATTTCCCAGGGAAATTTAGCACGTTTCGGACAAAAAGACTACCTTTTGTTTTTGCGCCGTAGCTCTGCCAGCACCTAGGGAAACCTAGCAAACCTATACATTTTTGAAAACTAGACACGCAGGGCAATTCAGGATGGGGTGACTCGTCTGCCTACCCCCAGGTTTTGTTACCCAGAATCCCTTGCAAACCTAAACATTTGACAAAAAAACACATTTTCCTCACATTTCTGTGGTGGAAAGTTCTGGAATCTGTGTGTATCAACAAATTTCCACCCACCCAGCGTGCCCCCTCGTCTCCCGAAAAAAATGGTACCTCACTTGCGTGGGTAGGCATAGTGGCTGTGACATGAAACAGGGCAAAACGCAGCATGGTCGCACCTCAATTTCCTAGTGAAATTTAGCACGTTTCGGACAAAAAGACTACCTTTTGTTTTTGCGCCGTAGCTCTGCCAGCACCTATGGAAACCTAGCAAACCTATACATTTTTGAAAACTAGACACCCAGGGAAATTCAGGATGGGGTGACTCGTCTGCCTACCCCCAGGTTTTGTTACCCAGAATCCCTTGCAAACCTAAAAATTTGACAAAAAAAACACATTTTCCTCACATTTCTGTGGTGGAAAGTTCTGGAATCTGCATGGATCAACAAATTTCCAACCACCCAGCGTGCCCCTAGGTCTCCCGACAAAAATGGTACCTCACTTGCATGGGTAGGCATAGTGGCTGCAACATGAAACAGCGCAAAACGCAGCTGGTCGCACCTCAATTTCCCAGTGAAATTTAGCACGTTTCGGACAAAAAGACTACCTTTTGTTTTTGCGCCGTAGCTCTGCCAGCACCTAGGGAAACCTAGCAAACCTATACATTTTTGAAAACTAGACACCCAGGGCATTTCAGGATGGGGTGACTCGTCTGCCTACCCCCAGGTTTTGTTACCCAGAATCCCTTGCAAACCTAAAAATTTGACAAAAAAAACACATTTTCCTCACATTTCTGTGGTGGAAAGTTCTGGAATCTGCGTGGATCAACAAATTTCTAACCACCCAGCGTGCCGCTAGGTCTCCCGAAAAAAATGGTACCTCACTTGCATGGGTAGGCATAGTGGCTGCGACATGAAACAGCGCAAAACGCAGCATGGTCGCACCTCAATTTCCCAGTGAAATTTAGCACGTTTTGGACAAAAAGACTACCTTTTGTTTTTGCGCCGGAGCTCTGCCAGCACCTAGGGAAACCTAGCAAACCTATACATTTTTGAAAACTAGACACCCAGGGGAATTCGGGATGGGGTGACTAGTCTGCCTACCGCCAGGTTTTGTTACCCAGAATCCCTTGCAAACCTAAACATTTGACAAAAAAACACATTTTCCTCACATTTCTGTGGTGGAAAGTTCTGGAATCTGCGTGGATCAACAAATTTCCACCCACCCAGCGTGCCCCCAGGTCTCCCGAAAAAAATGGTACCTCACTTGCGTGGATAGGCATAGTGGCTGCGACATGAAACAGCGCAAAACGCAGCATGGTCGCACCTCAATTTCCCAGTGAAATTTAGCACGTTTCGGACAAAAAGACTACCTTTTGTTTTTGCGACGTAGCTCTGCCAGCACCTAGGGAAACCTAGCAAACCTATACATTTTTGAAAACTAGACACGCAGGGCAATTCAGGATGGGGTGACTCGTCTGCCTACCCCCAGGTTTTGTTACCCAGAATCCCTTGCAAACCTAAACATTTGACAAAAAAACACATTTTCCTCACATTTCTGTGGTGG
The DNA here is from genome assembly GCF_964261635.1 of Lissotriton helveticus. Taxonomy (NCBI): domain Eukaryota; kingdom Metazoa; phylum Chordata; class Amphibia; order Caudata; family Salamandridae; genus Lissotriton; species Lissotriton helveticus. The sequence goes on from NC_136065.1 coordinate 858,534,408, forward strand.
AAAGTTCTGGAATCTGCGTGTATCAACAAATTTCCACCCACCCAGCGTGCCCCCTGGTCACCCGAACAAAATGGTACCTCACTTGCGTGGGTAGGCATAGTGGCTGCGACATGAAACAGGGCAAAACGCAGCATGGTCGCACCTCAATTTCCCAGTGAAATTTAGCACTTTTCGGACAAAAAGACTACCTTTTGTTTTTGCGCCGTAGCTCTGCCAGCACCTATGGAAACATAGCAAACCTATACATTTTTGAAAACTAGACACCCAGGGAAGTTCAGGATGGGGTGACTCGTCTGCCTACCCCCAGGTTTTGTTACCCAGAATCCCTTGCAAACCTAAAAATTTGACAAAAAACCACATTTTCCTCACATTTCTGTGGTGGAAAGTTCTGGAATCTGCGTGGATCAACAAATTTCCAACCACCCAGCGTGCCCCTAGGTCTCCCGAAAAAAATGGTACCTCACTTGCGTGGGTAGGCATAGTGGCTGCGACATGAAACAGCGCAAAACGCAGCATGGTCGCACCTCAATTTCCCAGTGAAATTTAGCACGTTTCGGACAAAAAGACTACCTTTTGTTTTTGCGCCGTAGCTCTGCCAGCACCTAGGGAAACCTAGCAAACCTATACATTTTTGAAACCTAGACACCCAGGGCAATTCAGGATGGGGTGACTCCTCTGCCTACCCCCAGGTTTTGTTACCCAGAATCCCTTGCAAACCTAAACATTTGACAAAAAAACACATTTTCCTCACATTTCTGTGGTGGAAAGTTCTGGAATCTGCGTGTATCAACAAATTTCCACCCACCCAGCGTGCCCCTAGGTCTCCCGAAAAAAATGGTACCTCACTTGCATGGGTAGGCATAGTGGCTGCGACATGAAACAGCGCAAAACGCAGCATGGTCGCACCTCAATTTCAAAGTGAAATTTAGCACGTTTCGGACAAAAAGACTACCTTTTGTTTTTGCGCCGTAGCTCTGCCAGCACCTAGGGAAACCTAGCAAACCTATACATTTTTGAAAACTAGACACCCAGGGCAATTCAGGATGGGGTGACTCGTCTGCCTACCCCCAGGTTTTGTTACCCAGAATCCCTTGCAAACCTAAAAATTTGACAAAAAAAACACATTTTCCTCACATTTCTGTGGTGGAAAGTTCTGGAATCTGCGTGGATCAACAAATTTCCAACCACCCAGCGTGCCCCTAGGTCTCCCGAAAAAAATGGTACCTCACTTGCATGGGTAGGCATAGTGGCTGCGACATGAAACAGCGCAAAACGCAGCATGGTCGCACCTCAATTTCCCAGTGAAATTTAGCACGTTTCGGACAAAAAGACTACCTTTTGTTTTTGCGCCGTAGCTCTGCCAGCACCTAGGGAAACCTAGAAAACCTATACATTTTTGAAAACTAGACACCCAGGGAAATTCAGGATGGGGTGACTCGTCTGCCTACCCCCAGGTTTTGTTACCCAGAATCCCTTGCAAACCTAAACATTTGACAAAAAAACAAATTTTCCTCACATTTCTGTGGTGGAAAGTTCTGGAATCTGCGTGGATCAACAAATTTCCACCCACCCAGCGTGCCCCCAGGTCTCCCGAAAAAAAATTGTACCTCACTTGCGTGGATAGGCATAGTAGCTGCGACATGAAACAGCGCAAAACGCAGCATGGTCGCACCTCAATTTCCCAGTGAAATTTAGCACGTTTCGGACAAAAAGACTACCTTTTGTTTTTGCGCCGTAGCTCTGCCAGCACCTAGGGAAACCTAGCAAACCTATCCATTTTTTAAAACTAGACACGCAGTGCAATTCAGGATGGGGTGACTCGTCTGCCTACCCCCAGGTTTTGTTACCCAGAATCCCTTACAAACCTAAACATTTGACAAAAAAACACATTTTCCTCACATTTCTGTGGTGGAAAGTTCTGGAATCTGCGTGTATCAACAAATTTCCACCCACCCAGCGTGCCCCCTGGTCTCCCGAAAAAAATGGTAACTCACTTGCGTGGGTAGGCATAGTGGCTGCGACATGAAACAGGGCAAAACGCTGCATGGTCGCACCTCAATTTCCCAGTGAAATTTAGCACGTTTCGGACAAAAAGACTACCTTTTGTTTTTGCGCCGTGGCTCTGCCAGCACCTATGGAAACCTAGCAAACCTATACATTTTTGAAAACTAGACACCCAGTGAAATTCAGGATGGGGTGACTCGTCTGCCTACCCCCAGGTTTTGTTACCCAGAATCCCTTGCAAACCTAAAAATTTGACAAAAAACACATTTTCCTCACATTTCTGTGGTGGAAAGTTCTGGAATCTGCGTGGATCAACAAATTTCCAACCACCCAGCGTGCCCCTAGGTCTCCCGAAAAAAATGGTACCTCACTTGCGTGGGTAGGCATAGTGGCTGCGACATGAAACAGCGCAAAACGCAGCATGGTCGCACCTCAATTTCCCAGTGAAATTTAGCACGTTTCGGACAAAAAGACTACCTTTTGTTTTTGCGCCGTAGCTCTGCCAGCACCTAGGGAAACCTAGCAAACCTGTACATTTTTGAAAACTAGACACCCAGGGGAATTCGTGATGGGGTGACTAGTCTGCCTACCGCCAGGTTTTGTTACCCAGAATCCCTTGCAAACCTAAACATTTGACAAAAAAACACATTTTCCTCACATTTCTGTGGTGGAAAGTTCTAGAATCTGCGTGGATCAACAAATTTCCACCCACCCAGCATGCCCTCAGGTCTCCTAAAAAAATGGTACCTCACTTGCGTGGGTAGGCATAGTGGCTGCGACATGAAACAGCGCAAAACGCAGCATGGTCGCACCTCAATTTCCCAGTGAAATTTAGCACGTTTCGGACAAAAAGACTACCTTTTGTTTTTGCGCCGTAGCTCTGCCAGCACCTAGGGAAACCTAGAAAACCTATACATTTTTGAAAACTAGACACCCAGGGAAATTCAGGATGGGGTGACTCGTCTGCCTACCCCCAGGTTTTGTTACCCAGAATCCCTTGCAAACCTAAACATTTGACAAAAAAACACATTTTCCTCACATTTCTGTGGTGGAAAGTTCTGGAATCTGCGTGGATCAACAAATTTCCACCCACCCAGCGTGCCCCCAGGTCTCCCGAAAAAAATTGTACCTCACTTGCATGGATAGGCATAGTGGCTGCGACATGAAACAGCGCAAAACGCAGCATGGTCGCACCTCAATTTCCCAGTGAAATTTAGCACGTTTCGGACAAAAAGACTACCTTTTGTTTTTGCGCCGTAGCTCTGCCAGCACCTAGGGAAACCTAGCAAACCTATCCATTTTTGAAAACTAGACACGCAGGGCAATTCAGGATGGGGTGACTCGTCTGCCTACCCCCAGGTTTTGTTACCCAGAATCCCTTACAAACCTAAACATTTGACAAAAATACACATTTTCCTCACATTTCTGTGGTGGAAAAATCTGGAATCTGCGTGTATCAACAAATTTCCACCCACCCAGCGTGCCCCCTGGTCTCCCGAAAAAAATGGTAACTCACTTGCGTGGGTAGGCATAGTGGCTGCGACATGAAACAGGGCAAAACGCAGCATGGTCGCACCTCAATTTCCCAGTGAAATTTAGCACGTTTCGGACAAAAAGACTACCTTTTGTTTTTGCGCCGTAGCTCTGCCAGCACCTAGGGAAACCTAGAAAACCTATACATTTTTGAAAACTAGACACCCAGGGAAATTCAGGATGGGGTGACTCGTCTGCCTACCCCCAGGTTTTGTTACCCAGAATCCCTTGCAAACCTAAACATTTGACAAAAAAACACATTTTCCTCACATTTCTGTGGTGGAAAGTTCTGGAATCTGCGTGGATCAACAAATTTCCACCCACCCAGCGTGCCCCCAGGTCTCCCGAAAAAAATTGTACCTCACTTGCGTGGATAGGCATAGTAGCTGCGACATGAAACAGCGCAAAACGCAGCATGGTCGCACCTCAATTTCCCAGTGAAATTTAGCACGTTTCGGACAAAAAGACTACCTTTTGTTTTTGCGCCGTAGCTCTGCCAGCACCTAGGGAAACCTAGCAAACCTATCCATTTTTGAAAACTAGACACGCAGTGCAATTCAGGATGGGGTGACTCGTCTGCCTACCCCCAGGTTTTGTTACCCAGAATCCCTTACAAACCTAAACATTTGACAAAAAAACACATTTTCCTCACATTTCTGTGGTGGAAAGTTCTGGAATCTGCGTGTATCAACAAATTTCCACCCACCCAGCGTGCCCCCTGGTCTCCCGAAAAAAATGGTAACTCACTTGCGTGGGTAGGCATAGTGGCTGCGACATGAAACAGGGCAAAACGCAGCATGGTCGCACCTCAATTTCCCAGTGAAATTTAGCACGTTTCGGACAAAAAGACTACCTTTTGTTTTTGCGCCGTGGCTCTGCCAGCACCTATGGAAACCTAGCAAACCTATACATTTTTGAAAACTAGACACCCAGTGAAATTCAGGATGGGGTGACTCGTCTGCCTACCCCCAGGTTTTGTTACCCAGAATCCCTTGCAAACCTAAATATTTGACAAAAAACACATTTTCCTCACATTTCTGTGGTGGAAAGTTCTGGAATCTGCGTGGATCAACAAATTTCCAACCACCCAGCGTGCCCCTAGGTCTCCCGAAAAAAATGGTACCTCACTTGCGTGGGTAGGCATAGTGGCTGCGACATGAAACAGCGCAAAACGCAGCATGGTCGCACCTCAATTTCCCAGTGAAATTTAGCACGTTTCGGACAAAAAGACTACCTTTTGTTTTTGCGCCGTAGCTCTGCCAGCACCTAGGGAAACCTAGCAAACCTATACATTTTTGAAAACTAGACACCCAGGGGAATTCGTGATGGGGTGACTAGTCTGCCTACCGCCAGGTTTTGTTACCCAGAATCCCTTGCAAACCTAAACATTTGACAAAAAAACACATTTTCCTCACATTTCTGTGGTGGAAAGTTCTAGAATCTGCGTGGATCAACAAATTTCCACCCACCCAGCATGCCCTCAGGTCTCCTAAAAAAGTGGTACCTCACTTGCGTGGGTAGGCATAGTGGCTGCGACATGAAACAGCGCAAAACGCAGCATGGTCGCACCTCAATTTCCCAGTGAAATTTAGCACGTTTCGGACAAAAAGACTACCTTTTGTTTTTGCGCCGTAGCTCTGCCAGCACCTAGGGAAACCTAGAAAACCTATACATTTTTTAAAACTAGACACCCAGGGAAATTCAGGATGGGGTGACTCGTCTGCCTACCCCCAGGTTTTGTTACCCAGAATCCCTTGCAAACCTAAACATTTGACAAAAAAACACATTTTCCTCACATTTCTGTGGTGGAAAGTTCTGGAATCTGCGTGGATCAACAAATTTCCACCCACCCAGCGTGCCCCCAGGTCTCCCGAAAAAAATTGTACCTCACTTGCATGGATAGGCATAGTGGCTGCGACATGAAACAGCGCAAAACGCAGCATGGTCGCACCTCAATTTCCCAGTGAAATTTAGCACGTTTCGGACAAAAAGACTACCTTTTGTTTTTGCGCCGTAGCTCTGCCAGCACCTAGGGAAACCTAGCAAACCTATCCATTTTTGAAAACTAGACACGCAGGGCAATTCAGGATGGGGTGACTCGTCTGCCTACCCCCAGGTTTTGTTACCCAGAATCCCTTACAAACCTAAACATTTGACAAAAATACACATTTTCCTCACATTTCTGTGGTGGAAAAATCTGGAATCTGCGTGTATCAACAAATTTCCACCCACCCAGCGTGCCCCCTGGTCTCCCGAAAAAAATGGTAACTCACTTGCGTGGGTAGGCATAGTGGCTGCGACATGAAACAGGGCAAAACGCAGCATGGTCGCACCTCAATTTCCCAGTGAAATTTAGCACGTTTCGGACAAAAAGACTACCTTTTGTTTTTGCGCCGTAGGTCTGCCAGCACCTAGGGAAACCTAGAAAACCTATACATTTTTGAAAACTAGACACCCAGGGAAATTCAGGATCGGGTGACTCGTCTGCCTACCCCCAGGTTTTGTTACCCAGAATCCCTTGCAAACCTAAAAATTTGACAAAAAAACACATTTTCCTCACATTTCTGTGGTGGAAAGTTCTGGAATCTGCGTGGATCAACAAATTTCCACCCACCCAGCGTGCCCCCAGGTCTCCCGAAAAAAAATTGTACCTCACTTGCGTGGATAGGCATAGTAGCTGCGACATGAAACAGCGCAAAACGCAGCATGGTCGCACCTCAATTTCCCAGTGAAATTTAGCACGTTTCGGACAAAAAGACTACCTTTTGTTTTTGCGCCGTAGCTCTGCCAGCACCTAGGGAAACCTAGAAAACCTATACATTTTTGAAAACTAGACACCCAGGGAAATTCAGGATGGGGTGACTCGTCTGCCTACCCCCAGGTTTTGTTACCCAGAATCCCTTGCAAACCTAAACATTTGACAAAAAAACACATTTTCCTCACATTTCTGTGGTGGAAAGTTCTGGAATCTGCGTGGATCAACAAATTTCCACCCACCCAGCGTGCCCCCAGGTCTCCCGAAAAAAATTGTACCTCACTTGCATGGATAGGCATAGTGGCTGCGACATGAAACAGCGCAAAACGCAGCATGGTCGCACCTCAATTTCCCAGTGAAATTTAGCACGTTTCGGACAAAAAGACTACCTTTTGTTTTTGCGCCGTAGCTCTGCCAGCACCTAGGGAAACCTAGCAAACCTATCCATTTTTGAAAACTAGACACGCAGGGCAATTCAGGATGGGGTGACTCGTCTGCCTACCCCCAGGTTTTGTTACCCAGAATCCCTTACAAACCTAAACATTTGACAAAAATACACATTTTCCTCACATTTCTGTGGTGGAAAAATCTGGAATCTGCGTGTATCAACAAATTTCCACCCACCCAGCGTGCCCCCTGGTCTCCCGAAAAAAATGGTAACTCACTTGCGTGGGTAGGCATAGTGGCTGCGACATGAAACAGGGCAAAACGCAGCATGGTCGCACCTCAATTTCCCAGTGAAATTTAGCACGTTTCGGACAAAAAGACTACCTTTTGTTTTTGCGCCGTAGCTCTGCCAGCACCTAGGGAAACCTAGAAAACCTATACATTTTTGAAAACTAGACACCCAGGGAAATTCAGGATGGGGTGACTCGTCTGCCTACCCCCAGGTTTTGTTACCCAGAATCCCTTGCAAACCTAAACATTTGACAAAAAAACACATTTTCCTCACATTTCTGTGGTGGAAAGTTCTGGAATCTGCGTGGATCAACAAATTTCCACCCACCCAGCGTGCCCCCAGGTCTCCCGAAAAAAATTGTACCTCACTTGCGTGGATAGGCATAGTAGCTGCGACATGAAACAGCGCAAAACGCAGCATGGTCGCACCTCAATTTCCCAGTGAAATTTAGCACGTTTCGGACAAAAAGACTACCTTTTGTTTTTGCGCCGTAGCTCTGCCAGCACCTAGGGAAACCTAGCAAACCTATCCATTTTTGAAAACTAGACACGCAGTGCAATTCAGGATGGGGTGACTCGTCTGCCTACCCCCAGGTTTTGTTACCCAGAATCCCTTACAAACCTAAACATTTGACAAAAAAACACATTTTCCTCACATTTCTGTGGTGGAAAGTTCTGGAATCTGCGTGTATCAACAAATTTCCACCCACCCAGCGTGCCCCCTGGTCTCCCGAAAAAAATGGTAACTCACTTGCGTGGGTAGGCATAGTGGCTGCGACATGAAACAGGGCAAAACGCAGCATGGTCGCACCTCAATTTCCCAGTGAAATTTAGCACGTTTCGGACAAAAAGACTACCTTTTGTTTTTGCGCCGTGGCTCTGCCAGCACCTATGGAAACCTAGCAAACCTATACATTTTTGAAAACTAGACACCCAGTGAAATTCAGGATGGGGTGACTCGTCTGCCTACCCCCAGGTTTTGTTACCCAGAATCCCTTGCAAACCTAAAAATTTGACAAAAAACACATTTTCCTCACATTTCTGTGGTGGAAAGTTCTGGAATCTGCGTGGATCAACAAATTTCCAACCACCCAGCGTGCCCCTAGGTCTCCCGAAAAAAATGGTACCTCACTTGCGTGGGTAGGCATAGTGGCTGCGACATGAAACAGCGCAAAACGCAGCATGGTCGCACCTCAATTTCCCAGTGAAATTTAGCACGTTTCGGACAAAAAGACTACCTTTTGTTTTTGCGCCGTAGCTCTGCCAGCACCTAGGGAAACCTAGCAAACCTATACATTTTTGAAAACTAGACACCCAGGGGAATTCGTGATGGGGTGACTAGTCTGCCTACCGCCAGGTTTTGTTACCCAGAATCCCTTGCAAACCTAAACATTTTACAAAAAAACACATTTTCCTCACATTTCTGTGGTGGAAAGTTCTAGAATCTGCGTGGATCAACAAATTTCCACCCACCCAGCATGCCCTCAGGTCTCCTAAAAAAGTGGTACCTCACTTGCGTGGGTAGGCATAGTGGCTGCGACATGAAACAGCGCAAAACGTAGCATGGTCGCACCTCAATTTCCCAGTGAAATTTAGCACGTTTCGGACAAAAAGACTACCTTTTGTTTTTGCGCCGTAGCTCTGCCAGCACCTAGGGAAACCTAGAAAACCTATACATTTTTTAAAACTAGACACCCAGGGAAATTCAGGATGGGGTGACTCGTCTGCCTACCCCCAGGTTTTGTTACCCAGAATCCCTTGCAAACCTAAACATTTGACAAAAAAACACATTTTCCTCACATTTCTGTGGTGGAAAGTTCTGGAATCTGCGTGGATCAACAAATTTCCACCCACCCAGCGTGCCCCCAGGTCTCCCGAAAAAAATTGTACCTCACTTGCATGGATAGGCATAGTGGCTGCGACATGAAACAGCGCAAAACGCAGCATGGTCGCACCTCAATTTCCCAGTGAAATTTAGCACGTTTCGGACAAAAAGACTACCTTTTGTTTTTGCGCCGTAGCTCTGCCAGCACCTAGGGAAACCTAGCAAACCTATCCATTTTTGAAAACTAGACACGCAGGGCAATTCAGGATGGGGTGACTCGTCTGCCTACCCCCAGGTTTTGTTACCCAGAATCCCTTACAAACCTAAACATTTGACAAAAAAACACATTTTCCTCACATTTCTGTGGTGGAAAGTTCTGGAATCTGCGTGTATCAACAAATTTCCACCCACCCAGCGTGCCCCCTGGTCTCCCGAAAAAAATGGTAACTCACTTGCGTGGGTAGGCATAGTGGCTGCGACATGAAACAGGGCAAAACGCAGCATGGTCGCACCTCAATTTCCCAGTGAAATTTAGCACGTTTCGGACAAAAAGACTACCTTTTGTTTTTGCGCCGTAGCTCTGCCAGCACCTATGGAAACCTAGCAAACCTATACATTTTTGAAAACTAGACACCCAGTGAAATTCAGGATGGGGTGACTCGTCTGCCTACCCCCAGGTTTTGTTACCCAGAATCCCTTGCAAACCTAAAAATTTGACAAAAAAACACATTTTCCTCACATTTCTGTGGTGGAAAGTTCTGGAATCTGCGTGGATCAACAAATTTCCAACCACCCAGCGTGCCCCTAGGTCTCCCGAAAAAAATGGTACCTCACTTGCGTGGGTAGGCATAGTGGCTGCGACATGAAACAGCGCAAAACGCAGCATGGTCGCACCTCAATTTCGAAGTGAAATTTAGCACGTTTCGGACAAAAAGACTACCTTTTGTTTTTGCGCCGTAGCTCTGCCAGCACCTAGGGAAACCTAGCAAACCTATACATTTTTGAAAACTAGACACCCAGGGCAATTCGGGATGGGGTGACTCATCTGCCTACCCCCAGGTTTTGTTACCCAGAATCCCCTGCAAACCTAAACATTTGACAAAAAAACACATTTTCCTCACATTTCTGTGGTGGAAAGTTCTGGAATCTGCGTGTATCAACAAATTTCCACCCACCCAGCGTGCCCCCTGTTCTCCCGAAAAAAATGGTACCTCACTTGCGTGGGTATGCATAGTGGCTGCGACATGAAACAGCGCAAAACACAGCATGGTTGCACCTCAATTTCCCAGTGAAATGTAGCACGTTTCGGACAAAAAGACTACCTTTTATTTTTGCGCCGTAGCTCTGCCAGCACCTATGGAAACCTAGCAAACCTATACATTTTTGAAAACTAGACACCCAGGGAAATTCAGGATGGGGTGACTCGTCTGCCTACCCCCAGGTTTTGTTACCCAGAATCCCTTGCAAACCTAAAAATTTGACCAAAAAAAACACATTTTCCTCACATTTCTGTGGTGGAAAGTTCTGGAATCTGCGTGGATCAACAAATTTCCAACCACCCAGCGTGCCCCTAGATCTCCCGAAAAAAATGGTACCTCACTTGCATGGGTCGGCATAGTGGCTGCGACATGAAACAGCGCAAAACGCAGCATGGTCGCACCTCAATTTCCCAGTGAAATTTAGCACGTTTCGGACAAAAAGATTACCTTTTGTTTTTGCGCCGTAGCTCTGCCAGCACCTAGGAAAACCTAGCAAACCTATACATTTTTGAAAACTAGACACCCAGGGCAATTCGGGATGGGGTGACTCATCTGCCTACCCCCAGGTTTTGTTACCCAGAATCCCTTGCAAACCTAAACATTTGACAAAAAAACACATTTTCCTCACATTTCTGTGGTGGAAAGTTCTGGAATCTGCGTGTATCAACAAATTTCCACCCACCCAGCGTGCCCCCTGGTCTCCCGAAAAAAATGGTACCTCACTTGCGTGGGTAGGCATAGTGGCTGCGACATGAAACAGCGCAAAACACAGCATGGTTGCACCTCAATTTCCCAGTGAAATGTAGCACGTTTCGGACAAAAAGACTACCTTTTATTTTTGCGCCGTAGCTCTGCCAGCACCTATGGAAACCTAGCAAACCTATACATTTTTGAAAACTAGACACCCAGGGCAATTCAGGATGGGGTGACTCGTCTGCCTACCCCCAGGTTTTGTTACCCAGAATCCCTTGCAAACCTAAACATTTGACAAAAAAACACATTTTCCTCACATTTCTGTGGTGGAAAGTTCTAGAATCTGCGTGGATCAACAAATTTCCACCCACCCAGCATGCCCTCAGGTCTCCTAAAAAAGTGGTACCTCACTTGCGTGGGTAGGCATAGTGGCTGCGACATGAAACAGCGCAAAACGCAGCATGGTCGCACCTCAATTTCCCAGTGAAATTTAGCACGTTTCGGACAAAAAGACTACCTTTTGTTTTTGCGCCGTAGCTCTGCCAGCACCTAGGGAAACCTAGAAAACCTATACATTTTTTAAAACTAGACACCCAGGGAAATTCAGGATGGGGTGACTCGTCTGCCTACCCCCAGGTTTTGTTACCCAGAATCCCTTGCAAACCTAAACATTTGACAAAAAAACACATTTTCCTCACATTTCTGTGGTGGAAAGTTCTGGAATCTGCGTGGATCAACAAATTTCCACCCACCCAGCGTGCCCCCAGGTCTCCCGAAAAAAATTGTACCTCACTTGCATGGATAGGCATAGTGGCTGCGACATGAAACAGCGCAAAACGCAGCATGGTCGCACCTCAATTTCCCAGTGAAATTTAGCACGTTTCGGACAAAAAGACTACCTTTTGTTTTTGCGCCGTAGCTCTGCCAGCACCTAGGGAAACCTAGCAAACCTATCCATTTTTGAAAACTAGACACGCAGGGCAATTCAGGATGGGGTGACTCGTCTGCCTACCCCCAGGTTTTGTTACCCAGAATCCCTTACAAACCTAAACATTTGACAAAAAAACACATTTTCCTCACATTTCTGTGGTGGAAAGTTCTGGAATCTGCGTGTATCAACAAATTTCCACCCACCCAGCGTGCCCCCTGGTCTCCCGAAAAAAATGGTAACTCACTTGCGTGGGTAGGCATAGTGGCTGCGACATGAAACAGGGCAAAACGCAGCATGGTCGCACCTCAATTTCCCAGTGAAATTTAGCACGTTTCGGACAAAAAGACTACCTTTTGTTTTTGCGCCGTAGCTCTGCCAGCACCTATGGAAACCTAGCAAACCTATACATTTTTGAAAACTAGACACCCAGTGAAATTCAGGATGGGGTGACTCGTCTGCCTACCCCCAGGTTTTGTTACCCAGAATCCCTTGCAAACCTAAAAATTTGACAAAAAAACACATTTTCCTCACATTTCTGTGGTGGAAAGTTCTGGAATCTGCGTGGATCAACAAATTTCCAACCACCCAGCGTGCCCCTAGGTCTCCCGAAAAAAATGGTACCTCACTTGCGTGGGTAGGCATAGTGGCTGCGACATGAAACAGCGCAAAACGCAGCATGGTCGCACCTCAATTTCGAAGTGAAATTTAGCACGTTTCGGACAAAAAGACTACCTTTTGTTTTTGCGCCGTAGCTCTGCCAGCACCTAGGGAAACCTAGCAAACCTATACATTTTTGAAAACTAGACACCCAGGGCAATTCGGGATGGGGTGACTCATCTGCCTACCCCCAGGTTTTGTTACCCAGAATCCCCTGCAAACCTAAACATTTGACAAAAAAACACATTTTCCTCACATTTCTGTGGTGGAAAGTTCTGGAATCTGCGTGTATCAACAAATTTCCACCCACCCAGCGTGCCCCCTGTTCTCCCGAAAAAAATGGTACCTCACTTGCGTGGGTATGCATAGTGGCTGCGACATGAAACAGCGCAAAACACAGCATGGTTGCACCTCAATTTCCCAGTGAAATGTAGCACGTTTCGGACAAAAAGACTACCTTTTATTTTTGCGCCGTAGCTCTGCCAGCACCTATGGAAACCTAGCAAACCTATACATTTTTGAAAACTAGACACCCAGGGAAATTCAGGATGGGGTGACTCGTCTGCCTACCCCCAGGTTTTGTTACCCAGAATCCCTTGCAAACCTAAAAATTTGACCAAAAAAAACACATTTTCCTCACATTTCTGTGGTGGAAAGTTCTGGAATCTGCGTGGATCAACAAATTTCCAACCACCCAGCGTGCCCCTAGATCTCCCGAAAAAAATGGTACCTCACTTGCATGGGTCGGCATAGTGGCTGCGACATGAAACAGCGCAAAACGCAGCATGGTCGCACCTCAATTTCCCAGTGAAATTTAGCACGTTTCGGACAAAAAGACTACCTTTTGTTTTTGCGCCGTAGCTCTGCCAGCACCTAGGAAAACCTAGCAAACCTATACATTTTTGAAAACTAGACACCCAGGGCAATTCGGGATGGGGTGACTCATCTGCCTACCCCCAGGTTTTGTTACCCAGAATCCCTTGCAAACCTAAACATTTGACAAAAAAACACATTTTCCTCACATTTCTGTGGTGGAAAGTTCTGGAATCTGCGTGTATCAACAAATTTCCACCCACCCAGCGTGCCCCCTGGTCTCCCGAAAAAAATGGTACCTCACTTGCGTGGGTAGGCATAGTGGCTGCGACATGAAACAGCGAAAAACACAGCATGGTTGCACCTCAATTTCCCAGTGAAATGTAGCACGTTTCGGACAAAAAGACTACCTTTTATTTTTGCGCCGTAGCTCTGCCAGCACCTATGGAAACCTAGCAAACCTATACATTTTTGAAAACTAGACACCCAGGGCAATTCAGGATGGGGTGACTCGTCTGCCTACCCCCAGGTTTTGTTACCCAGAATCCCTTGCAAACCTAAAAATTTGACAAAAAAAACACATTTTCCTCACATTTCTGTGGTGGAAAGTTCTGGAATCTGTGTGGATCAACAAAATTCCACCCACCCAGCGTGCCCCTAGGTCTCCTGAAAAAAATGGTACCTCACTTGCGTGGATAGACATAGTGGCTGCAACAGGAAACAGTTCAAATCGTACGGTGGTGAATTTACATTACCTTATTGCAAAACTACCTTGAATTTGGGGGGGGGGCATCTGAGTTTGTGGCCCGGGGCTTGGTGGTATTCTTTGCAAAGTAGCAAACCCAAACAGTTCTGAAACAGTTCTGAAAACTAGACACCCGAGGTATGGCATGCGTTGGTCCCCCAATGTTTTCCTACCCAGAACTCCTTGCAAACCTTAAAAATAGGTAAAAATAGCACTTTTCCAAACTTTTTGGCGTGGGATCGCCGTGCCGGCAAAAAAGTCCTACCACCCTGCGTTCCCCTTGTTCTCACAACTAAAAGGATACCACACCTTAACAGAGTTACTCAAAAGTCAAACATTCAAGCGCACCCATCTAATCCGCAAGCACACACACATACTGGTTGGATTTGGCACGAGGGTGAGTGATGATTCAGTACATACAATTGTATACGCAAGTAATTTCACAAAAATGAAATACACTGTGTATAATTGAAAGTATGATAAACTGAACCACTGACTCACAGCTCGTGAGCTGTAAAGCCACGTCAAGGCATCAACCTCTTTACAGGCCATTCATACAACTTTCGTACGCGTGACACACACAAAACATTCACACCGCCAGCCGCGGACCCATCACATTCCAACACTCACACCAGCAAACAGCGCCATTCAAGGGCCCATCACTTTCTCACGCCCACATTTCTGATACTGCAACTACACAAAATGATGGACTGTGTGGAGTGTCACTCAACTAGCAGTGTGTGTAGTGACCAACAGAAAGTAACTACTCACACACCGCCTGCCGGGCGCCAGTCCACCCACACCACCATCCAAGCACCAGACCATGCACACCGCCAGCCAAACACCACTCAGCGCACACCGACAGCCAAGTACCACTCCACACACACCACCAGCCAAGCATCACTCCACGCACACCACCAGCCAAGCGCCACTCCACAAACACAACACCAGCCAAGCACCACTCCGTGCACAGACAGCCAAGTACCATTCCACACACACCGCCAGCCAAGCACCACTCCACACACACCGCCAGCCAAGCACCACTCCGTGCACAGACAGCCAAGTACCACTCCATGCACACCACCAGCCAAGCGCCCCTCCACACACACCACCAGCCAAGCGCCACTCCACAAACACAACACCAGCCAAGCACCACTCCATGCACAGACAGCCAAGTACCACTCCACGCACACCCTCCAGCCAAGCGCCAGTCCACACACACCGCCAGCCAAGCACCACTCCACACACACCGCCAGCCAAGCACCACTCCGTGCACAGACAGCCTAGTACCAATCCATGCACACCACCAGCCAAGCGCCCCTCCACACACACCACCAGCCAAGCGCCACTCCACAAACACAAAACCAGCCAAGCACCACTCCGTGCACAGACAGCCAAGTGCCACTCCACGCACACCACCAGCCAAGCGCCACTCCACACACACGACCAGCCAAGCGCCACTCAACACACACCACCAGCCAAGCACAACTCCACATACACTGCCAGCCAAGCACCACTCCACGAACACCACCAGCCAAAGACAAATCCAAACACAACACCAGGCAAGCGCAAGAGCACGCACACCGCCAACCAAACACCAGACCACGCACACCGCCAGTCAAGCACCAGTCCGCAGACACCGCCAGACAAGCACCAGTCCACAGACACCGGCAGCCAAGCGCCAAACCATGCACACAGTCAGACAATGGACACTACACGCAAACCAACATCATACTTTAGTTTTTTTTTTAAATAAAAGAGAAACAAAAACAAATTGCAAATTGATACAAATCCACTAACTCGACAACTAAATCTAAAAAGACTACACAAATACAAACTTTGAAACTGAACAATAACTTTTACAGAATAAAGACCAACCAGTTCACTTTACCACTCATTGATACTCCCAAAAATTCTTTTGCGTGTGGTACAATCTAAAACAAGCAGGTACACACAGCCCGGGGTTTGAAGGGCAGTCGGGGCAGTACATGCGAACCTCCTTCCGCAAACCTCTTCGCCAACAGACTCTACATCTCCGACTGGGAAAGTCTTTTGAGGTTGTAGGAGGAATTGTATCAGGAAAGTGGCGATCTTTCAATCTGGCAACATCCTCCACCACTCCAACTCTAGGAACACTTGCCTGTTCCACTAAAACAAGGCTGCCTATTACAGACTCCTGAAACTTTACAAAAGACAACTTTGACTGGGGACAAGATTTCTGGAACACAATAAAAGCATTAAAGGTTGCCAAGTGGAAAAGATGGATAGCCAACTTCTTGTACCAAATGTAAGCCTTACGAAGAGCAGCATACGGTTCCAACCTCTGATCAACTCTGTCAACACCACCCATGTACTTATTGTTGTCCAGTATGCACACAGGTTTGCGCACTTCTGCAACCTGACCCCAAACAGTCCGCGGTTCAGTGCTTTCATCATGTATTGTAGTCAACATGTAGACATCTCTCCTGTCTGTAAACTTCACAGCTAGAAGCTCCTCACAACGCAATGCACTGCACTGTCCCCGAGCAAGCTTTCGACAAACAAGTTCTTTTGGGAAACCTTTACGGTTTGAGCGGATTGTGCCACAAGCAACAGTGTCCACTTTGGCCAATTCCCTGAACAACCGCACACCAGTGTAGAAGTTATCGACATACAAATGATGGCCTTTGTTAAACAATCCACGACCAAGTTCCCACACAATTTTCTCAGTCACTCCAAAAGTCGACGGACAACCAGGGGGGTTAATCCTGGATTCCTTACCAGTGTACACCCTGAAATTAGAGACATATCCAGTCTCACTGTCACACAGCATATACAGTTTGATTCCATAGCGTGCCCTCTTACTAGGAATGTATTGCCGAAATACCAAGCGGCCCTTGAACAACAGCAAAGACTCATCCACTGCAATTTCTTTCCCAGGATAAAAGATCTCAGAAAATCGATCAACCAAATGATCAATGACAGGCCGAATCTTGAAAAGACGGTCACAATCAGGGTGATCTCGTGGCAAAGCAAGACTATTGTCAACAAAATGCATCATCCGCAGCAGAAGCAAATACCTATCACGATTCATGACTGCCGGAAATATAGCTGTTGCCATCAAGGGACTAGTAGACCAATATGAAGCCATTGATGGTTTCCTAAGCAAGCCCATCAAAAGAGTTAAACCCAAAAACTTTTTCATCTCCTCCAAATTGGTGGGAGTCCACCGGGTAGCTCTAGCGTGGGGCTTAAGGCTGGCACTGTTCACCCTCAAAAAAATTTCAGCATACAAATTAGTCTGCTCTACAATCTCTGCCAAAAACACATCATCCATAAACAACTTGAAAAAATCAATAGGCAAAAAGTTTTCAGTGTTCACCCTACACCCTGGAACACTAGTAAATTCAGGCAATGCCGGCTGCACCATGCCTGGTGCAACCCAGAGGTCAGAACTTTCATCGTCAAGTCTTGCAGCCGCAGGCCGCCGCCCAGCTGCCTCTTGTCTCACTACACCAACTGGAAGTCTAGCAGCCCCAGGCTGCAGCCCAGATGTCTCTTGCCGCACAATTGGCACATCAATGTCCTCCGCAACCAAAGGCACAACAATGTCCTCCCAAAGCTGAAACACAGCAATGTCCTCCCCAACCACAGGCACATCATCCACACCAAAAGTAGCTTCATCAGCACTCAAAGTGTCTTCATCATCAGATGAAGCCATGTGTAGAGAAAACTCACTACCTGAATCTTCACCTCCCACCTCTGGCTCAGAATCAGAGTCAGACTCTGGACCATGGTCAGAGGAAGAATCAAAAAGCATTCCAACAGCTTGCTGAGCAGTAATCCGGCGGCTAGCCATTATCCTTACAAATAAAGGAGTCTGCACAAACAACTCAACAACCCCAACACTGCGCAAAGTAAGATAAAAATGTAAGACTTTTTCACAAAAAAATATATTTAGAAAAAATATACAATTCACTTACAAGACACAACTACACTCACCAGCACCTACTCTGCAAAGACACAGCAAATAGGCAACGATATCCCACTAGAAAGAAGAAAAAAGAACTTACATCTACAGAAGGACACATCAAAAATAAATGCAAAACATGTTTTACAATCACAACAAACAGCAACAAAACATACTCGTATTACTACACACTTTGCAAAATAAACAATTACATTACAATTGAACAAAAAAAGGTCTCTTACCAAACACATGCAACTACAGAAACAGCAGAACAACAGAACCACCAGTAACAGAACCGCACACTGCAACAATCTAAAGAGAAAAAAAACCAATACACATTAGAAGAAACAAAAACAACACACATTACAACAGGCTATGTCACAGGGTATGTCACAAATGGGGTGTCTGTCCCCAAGGGGGGAAGATTATAAATCATTATAAACGTGGGCCCCCTGGAAGCAACCCTACGGAGGGCAGAGAGGCCAAATAAAGACACGGCAGAACATACTGAAAACAATTGGGCCCAAGGAAGCAACCCTTGGCCAAGGGGTCGCTCCCTATAACAAAAAATAACCCTGGAGTCTAGTGGGCTTTTCTATTCCGCCGCCTGGGGCAGAAAAGTCTAAAAAAATATTAGGGCCACTAGGAAGCGACCCTTCCCCAAGGGGTCGCTTCCTTTTCAAATAAAAAACAAATCCCTGGTGACTAGTGGGCTTTTCTGCTCCCCCTGGGTGCAGATCGGCCAAACAAAACGGCCGATCTGCCCCAGGGGGGGCAGAAAAGTCTAAAACCTTATTTGGCCCCCTAAGGAAGCGACCCTTGCCCAAGGGGTCGCTTCCTTTATAAATAAAAAACAATCCCTGGTGTCTAGTGGGCTTTTCTGCCCCCCCTGGGTGCAGATCGGCCAAACAAAACGGCCGATCTGCCCCAGGGGGGGCAGAAAAGTCTAAAACATTATTTGGCCCCCTAAGGAAGCGACCCTTGCCCAAGGGGTCGCTTCCTTTATAAATAAAAAACAATCCCTGGTGTCTATTGGGCTTTTCTGCCCCCCCTGGGTGCAGATCGGCCAAACAAAACGGCCGATCTGCCCCAGGGGGGGCAGAAAAGTCTGAAACATAATTTGGCCCCAAAAGGAAGCGACCCTTGCCCAAGGGGTCGCTTCCTCGACAAATAAATATGCCCAAAAACAATCCCTGGTGTCTAGTGGGCTTTTCTGCCCCCCCTGGGTGCAGATCGGCCAAACGAAACCGCCGATCTGCCCCAGGGGGGGCAGAAAAGTCTAAAACAATATTTGGCCCCCTAAGGAAGCCACCCTTGCCCAAGGGGTCGCTTCCTGCACACAAAAAAACAAACCCAAGCAATCCCTGGTGTCTAGTGGGGCATTCCTGGTGCACGATCGCGACGCTGTGCGCGATCGTGCACCAGGAATGCCGTGCATTGGGACATCAGGGGAGAGGAAACACAGTTTCCTCCCCCCCCGATGCCTCAAGGCACCGAAAAACGCACCCCCCCCGCCCCACCAGAGCAGCAAACACGCACCTCTTTGCTGGACGCGCTGATAACAAATGGCTTCCAGCGCGTCCAGCGCTTCCTGATGACGTCGGCGCACGCTGTGCGCGCTGACCTCACCAGGAAGCGTGGGGGGGCCAGGGGATGGCAGCGGAAAGTCTTCCGCTGCCACCCCTGCAAAAAAAAAAAAGATCGCTGCACAGGGGGGGGGGGGGGGAGCGCCAGCGCTCCCCCCCAGGGCTGTACTGATGACGGAGCGGTTCCGTCATCAGCACAGCCCAACCGATGCTGATGACGGAACCGCTCCGTCATCAGCATCGAAGGGGTTAAGGACCAGCAGCAAATAGATGCGTCCTCTGCAAATCAGTAGAAGAAGTGGCCTGCATTAATGTGCAACAATGTTTGGAAATTAATAACATCCTGTCCGATGCTGAGGCTGGCTTTTGGCCCTGCGGAGGAGTTAAATCCATTCCTATTTGTATTTATTTTTATTTTATATAGTTATAGTAGAGCGTGTAGTTACTCACTGAAGGGGTGTCCTGGTGCTTTGCCTGCAACAATAATTCTGGTAGGATCCTGACACTAGGTAGAAGGCGGGCTAATGACTAATGAGGTAAGTTTTCAAGTGTTTTCAAAAACTCTAGAGATCAGTTTTACCGAGTGGTTACTTTCTAAACAAATAAGTGCTGGGGCTGTCGTCAGGAGGCAGCTTGCACCGGCTCATTGCTTCTATTAGTGCTTCCTATAACAGAACTGACTACTAACTACAAAACTCTTCAAGTGGGAAGAAGATGTGGCATAATGACAGAGCTGCCAACTTTGGAGCTGGGCAACTAGGTTTGAGTCTTGGCGCCAGCTCAACAACCTGTGATTCTGGGCAAATCACTTACTCTCCCCGTGACTACAAACAATTAATGTGTCCTTAACTGGTGCTCAATGAAAGCCCTCTAACACCTTTGAGTCGAGTTCATGCTATAAGCGCCGTTGTTGACGATTAAGTGCCGGTGCCAAGCACCAGAAACCACAGTCTCAAATTAAGGACTGGTTTTACCATGTAAGGACATCGGAAGAGAGTTTCAGGAGTTAGCCGTGAGCACTGAGATGGAGTTAGCTCCTTCATGGGCACATTAAAGACATGGGGTGATCATGAGAACCTCTTCTGTGGATCACAAGGACCCCGAAGATGGAGACCGGGGAAAGATCTTATGTAGTGAGGTAAGTGAGGACCAATAGAGCACTTTATGGCAGATGCCCAGAGTTTTAAAGAAGCATCTTTCTCAGATAGGCAACCAGTTTAATGGAGACAAGTGACAGGAAATACCAGTTCAAGCCCAGGATTAAATGAGCCGCTGTCTGTCGACATTGTAATCTGTTCATAAGGTAAACTCGGACACTGGTATAAGTTACAGTAAATGGGAGAAGGCAAAATGAACTTCTACTTATTTGAAGCATACAGAAACAGGCAGAAGAGAGTTAATTTGAGGGTTAATTTTGAGCTTTTCCTTACAAGTAATCCCTAAATTGCAGGTTGTGGAAGATGGAGTGAGGGAAGGGAGTAGTTTAGGATGTTACCACCTCTTGACCAGATTGAGGGCCAAAGATAATAATGTCAACCCTGTCATTATTTAACTTCAGGGTGTTAGAATCCATCCACCTGGCTACCGGACACATGTAATCCTTAAAGTTAGTTTGATGGGGTATCTTTTGGCATCTAGGAGTAATATGAGTTGAGTATCATCTGTGTAGCAAGAGAAAACCATCCCAAAGGAGTGAATCAATAATATGGGCTGAGAGCAGAGTGCTGAGGCTTTCCATAGGAAGTATGTTTGAGGTCAGAACTGAAATGTGTTAAGGTCTTTTAAAAAACGAGCACAGACAACTGAGTGCTGTGTTTCCCGGGAGGTTCTTCGTAGTGTAACACTCCCCAAATAAATGCATTCTTGGCTCGGTAGTGGGTTCTGAGGGCTCTGAGACTGTCTGTTATTTCTGTGTTGGTTTTTCTCATCATGGCCCAAAAATGAAAAACAAAATAGTGACCTTTGATGTAAAAAGGAGAGAGAAAGACAGATACCTATGGGTGGAATGTCATAATGTGAAAACAGATAACCTGGAATCAATACCAAATTCGCTGCTTGTCCAAATTGTATGATCCTAGGCAAATATTTCATTTCACAGAGCCTCCGTTTTTTTTATTATAACATATGTGCACACTTTTAATGTAAGAGCGAGAAATGTAAGAGCGGCAACGCTTGCCAAGCCTTCTAATGCCAATGCTTGCAAATGCTAAAAAGTTGTAAAATTGCATCCATTCACAGATTATTTCTATGGGTGCAGATTTACTACTTTTTGGTAGACCAGATGCTGTATATATTTAAGATGCCTATCCAAAAATGAACAAGTGAAAAGCTCTTAGGGATTTCAGAATAACAAGAAAACCCAATCAAACAAAGCAGACCCAACTCATAGTTCCCAGGCCCAACTACAAACGAAGAATGTATTTGAGGGGTGTCACACCCCAAACACCTGCACTGAAGCCACAACCCTGCCCGTCCCATCTGGGTCTGGTCATTGTCCCTTGGAACTCATGACAACAGTCATGACCCACACAGCGGCCTTGAATACCTGCCCTGGGATCATTTAATTTATTGTATTTTCACTGCAGGCAATCTTCTTCCTCTCTGCTACAAGAAGCTTTTATTTCGGTCAAACGACCATAAAAAGTGCATATAATATACATTGACACAACGTTAAAATAATAAATAGTCATGAGATGATTAAAAAAAAGAATTAAACTAGAAGTTATCACAGTACAAGACTTTAAAAACAGTATGTACGACAATTAAGTTAAAAAAGTTTGTCTCCTACGCCACATGTTAAATAAAAAGCAAGAGACCGCGAACACAATAGGAGGGTGGGTATCATGAGTTAATATCCTACCAGCCTCTGTAAAGTGCAAAAATCCCAAGTTCTTACAAATAGGTTTTAACCAACATTTTCTAATAGCAGAATAGGCAGGGCAGAAAAACAATACATGGGTTACATTCTCAGTTTTATAGCTACATGCAGGGCAAACTTCATTGTTCGAGTTAGACCATTTAGATGTAAAAGACCTGATAGGAAGAGTGCCATGCCTTAACTGTAGATATAACTTTCCAGCAACTGGAGGTTCAATTAAGTCCATGAATTCCTCAACTTTAGATTCTGGTTTAAATAGGAGAAACTCAGATGTCAGCCTCCCCAGTGATGCAGAGCTCATTAATGTTTGGTAATTTACCATACGTATCCGGGAAAGAAGTTCCTTCTTAGATATCCCGAGGCAAAAGATCTCAGGGGTTTCCCACAATTCAGGAAAACCTAACCGGATAGTAACAGCACTAATGTGCTGGAGCCAAGGGATCTTTTTATTTTTAAGAAGAGACCAAATCTCAGAAAATTCCGCTCTATACGCAACCAATTCAGGGACTGACCGCAAACTCTTCCAGTACATAATTGGTCTAGCGCTTGTGATCTCCTCTATTGGCAACATGCCAAGATCAAATCTAAGGGGGATCAGAGGCGTACTGGGTGGTAACCCAACTAGGTCTCTAACAAAGGACTGCTTCACCTTTTTAAGATTCGTTATCTGCTTGTGCCCCCAAAGTTCAGCCCCATAGATTACTGCCGATCTAGCCTGGCGGCTATATATCTCTAGGGCTGGGGACACCGGCCTGAAAGTAGACTCCCTGAAAACTTTACTTATGCCCCCCGCTAGCTGGGATAATTTTAGTGATGATTTGGCGATCTGCATATTCCAATCAAAATTCTCTGTCAGAGTGACACCCAAATAAACAAATGTTTTGACCCTTTCAAGGGGAGTACCATGCAAAACAGGGTTTGGGCGTATGCGCTTGGGGGGATTAAAAATCATAAACTTTGTTTTCCCGAGATTGATTTCCAAACCCCGAAGCTCGCAAAACTCCACAAAGCCATCCAGTATTCTTTGAATGCCCGATGATGTTCTAGACAACAACAAAGTGTCACTCTACCTGTAGCCAATTTAGGGGCATTGTTACTTTCCACACCATTCAAGTGTTCTACAAGACCATTTACATAGAAGCTAAATAACATTGGTGCCAATACGCACCCTTGGCGAACTCCTCTTTGTACAGGGAATTGATCTGTAAGTTCGCCATGCCTACCATACCTGACCTGGGCAAAGTTGTTTGCATGAAGCCTGGAAAGAATGGCTAGCAGGTAGGGCGGAAGGCCCAAGTCTGCTAATACTCTCCACAGTTTTTCACGCGGTACTAGATCAAATGCCGCCCGCAGGTCCACGAACACAAGGTAGAGGCTGTTTTCCAGTACAAGACCTGCAGGCGGAATATCTGGTCTAGAGTGGAGGTGCCAGACCTGAAGCCTGCCTGAAGTATAGACAATATCCCATTATCCTCGATCCACCCAAGAATCCTATCCAGGATAACCCTCCCCATCAACTTTTGAGATGTATCGATTAGGCTGATGGGTCTATAGTTAGAGGGAGTTAATGGGCCACCCTTTTTAGGTTTTGCCTGGCGAAAAGATGCGCTCTGCGCATCTTTTTCGCGCAGGCGAAAACCTGATGAGAACTGTAGTGTGGCTTTGGGTCGGCCCTCTTCATTCATTGGCTGGCTCCATAAATGGAGCCTAGCCATTGGACGAGGGGCCTGTCCGTCAATGCCGGACCAGATTCGGGGGCGTTCCCGAGATTCTTTGGCTTTTGCCGACGTCACGCGACGTCAGCCGAAAGCCGGGAACGCCCCCGAATCTGGTCCGCTTTGGGGTGCTTTTTTGTGACGATGTTGCTGTGTAATGAGGATCTTGGTCCGAGTTCTGCTGCTCTTCTCTGTGAAGCAGTTTTTTTTAAAATGCCGCTTTGGGGTGCTGTTTTGTGACGATGCTGCTGTGTAATGAGGTTCTTGGTCCGCAGTGGTGCTGCTCTCCTCTGTGATGCTGTTTTGTAACGATGCTGCTGTGCGGCGGTGATCTTGGTCCGCGTTGCTGCTCTCTCCCCCGTGACATGCTGCTTTGTGATGCGGTTGCTGGACGACCGCTCACATCCTTCCTTATGATTCGGCGTCTCTGTGACATGCTTCTCTGTGATGCTCGTGCGTTTTAGAGCGCGCTGCTCCGAGGCCTGAGGTTGTTGAGTTCTGCTGCTGCCTCACCGGCTGTGCGAGCTAAGGTCTTTAAAGCTGTGCTCACACTGCCCCCTGCTGGAGCTAAACCAAGCCTTCCGTGTCTGTGCAAAGTGTTGTCATGGCCGTGTTAGTATAGCTATAGACAAGTAAAACGCTAGAATTACGTGTGAGCTGTAAATATATTGCTTTATGTGACAAGGAAATCTAAAATCGTAGCCGTCACCCTAAAACTGTGAAATAATCTTCACAAATATGAAACAAGGTTAAATCGGTGTCTCCACATACATGCCAGGGAAAGGGCTTTGCACTGAGGGCACATATAAGTGTTTTCAATGAAAGTAGCTACGAATTGAATAACACTGCTAGAAGGACTACGAGAGGAGTGATGTTACCGTAGCCATGGATACAACCATCCAGGAAGTGCCAACACCCATTCTACCTGCGTGGATACTCTGTGTGAACGGCCGACACTGTAAATACGCATAACATTGAATAGGCGAGTTCCTGCATGTCAGCCTGACGGTTTTCCTATGCACTTTGTATCTATACCAAAATTTACATTTTCTACCAAGGCATGTCCCGATTTCCCTCCGGGCACCATCATTAAAGATGTATCTGGATCTCCATACCCTGACACTTCCACAATCCCTTCTGCGTATCTGGGTACTCTGCGGATATGTCTCTGTAAATATGCACATGCCTGTCTATATACGTACCTTGTTTGTAGGCTCAAGTCAATCTTCAGATCATGTTATCTTAAGTGCTGACTGTTCAGTGTAATCCTAGGCAGCTCTGCATAGCAATGCATAGCCACAGTGCTGCTACCTTTCTTTCTGGGTAAATGGGGCCAGAAAGTTGCCTAAAAGTAACGCAAATCAGCCCTATGCACTACTTTGCGCAACATTGCATCAAGAGCGCGTTCCATAAGTGGTATATGGGTGTTTCCATGCAAGCACCCATGTTTTTTGATAGAAGGATCTAGGTACTAACATTTTTAGACAGGACTTTGCATAAAAAATATGCCTCCTTGAGGCAGGCGTCAAGTAGGAGAAAAGTCTTGTTGCACTCCGGCACTTAGGGGCCACAGCCGCAGGGCCATATCTAAATAGATAAGGCACTATCCTTCGCTGTGCCTGAGCCGGCAGACTTTAGGCTGCCATGCGCCAATGCACTGCAAGCGCCAACGCAGTGCATGCGTGTGTGCATTCTGTAAGGAATCATTTTGTACTGAAAGGGTAGCCTTCTAGTGCAAACATGATCCTTTAACCCTTGCCCTGCTTTGTAGGTGTGCTGTACAATACAAAGCAAAAAAAACAGGGAGACAATAAAACATTTATCCTCGTTACACCTGCCTTGAGGAGGTGTGAGATTGTGGCTCTGTGTGTGTTTGTGTGTGTCATTTGCGAGAGATAAAGCTAGTGGCATTGTAAATGACAATGCCATTTATTTATGTTAAAAAAACATAAATAAAAATAATGTCAAGAGCAATGCCAATAGCTCTAACTTTAACAAAGGCAAAACCATTGCATTGTAAATGCTTGTTTAAAATAGGCACAATTTCGGCCCCAAGCCAAGTGGGGGGCAAATCATCACCCTGTAGGATACCATTAAATAGAACAACCAGGTAGGGAGCCCAGATTTACAACCAGGTAGGGAGCCCAGATTTTCGGTTGTGTCCTAAACAAATCCCCTGGCAATTTATCCAAACCTGGAGCCATAATGGTAGACTTGTCAAATCGGTGCATTTGGACGAGGCTCAATGTTTCTACTCCTCACCTTTTACAAATCATTTTATGAAGCGACTGATATCTCCAAGTACTCAACCCAAGTCTCAACTAGAGGAGGTGGCATAGGCAATTAATTAATGGGGTGAGCAGAGTCAGAGTCAAGCCATGGATCTAGCTTTGCTCAAAGGGTCTGTGCAGCAGCTGAGCCACAAGAACTTTTGGCATGTATTGTGTGCAACAGACATAACGTAAAATATGTTACAATCTCTTCAAATAAAAAAAAGTTTCTTTCTTTTACTTGCGGAAGTGTTTCACCTTAGTACATCAGATTATATCACTGCATAGACAAACATTTAATAACATTCATGGCTCACCACCCAATGACAATGTCATTAGTATGCTAAGAGGCAAGTCATATAAACCCAAAACATTGCCTTTATTCCAATTATAGATGGGGATACATTATATATGATAATCTATTGAGCCAAACATAGGAGGTGTTTGTACAATGCATATCGTGACTTCAAGTATTTAAAAGTGTGCACATAAACTGTATGTGCAAAATGTCCTTAATAGAATCTCACACATCACCTACATTAAAAACAAATTAAAGAAAGCAGTATTTAAAACAAACTGTTTACGAATTATTCAAAACCATCAGGTCAAGACTCTCTGCAGAACAGAGCTGGCTCTATCAGAGAGCCTCAGTAAGGATAGAGCCTTGGGCTGGCAGGAGCGCAACATTGCCTGTGCCTTAACATGCCTCTGGTGCAGTCTCAATATTACTGTTGAGAATAGGAATTGTAGAATCTAAAACTTCACAGGTTATGTCCTTATTAAGCACCTGACAATATCTGCTAGGTTGAGGGGAGGGGAGTTTGGATTGGAGCTCGAGCAGGAGGAATAACTGAAAGTAATAACAAGCATTTGCAATGCAACAGGTCTCGCATTTGTTAGAGTTAGAGCTATTTGCATTGTAAATGACAATGTATTTTACCCATTTGTATTCGTTTGGAGGGAAGTGGATGCATGTAGTGTGGAGTGGAATTATGTGGGTTGTATTGGAATTGTGTGAGGTGTAATTGTGCTGCAGTGTATTTGTGTACTGGAATTATGTGGCATGGTGAAAAGAAAGGTGTGAGAACTGCACAGAATAGATAGAAAGGAAGATAGAAAGGGATATGTTGTTTGTGCAGGAAGTGGTGAATGAACTTGAGACACAGGAGCAGAAAGAGTGTGTGAGAAAGAGTGAAAGAAGGGGTGAGCAGGCGACAGACACAAAGAGTGAGGACCTATGTACGCAGAAGCCACCCAAAGAAGAGGAGGAGAGCGTGGGTTTGAGAGACAGAAACCTTGAAAAAGCACAGCAAAGAAACGGTGCTTACTTTGTGTGAGCAGGCAGTATAGAGAGGAGGCAGGGAGTGTGAGGATGGGAGGGGAGGGATAGTGGAATTGTGAGGTGAGAGGAGGTAGTGCAGTGTGAGGGAGCGATGAGCGGGACAGTGGGGGTGTGAGTGAAAGTTGACAGGATTGGCAGAAGAGCAAAGTAGAGATGTGTTGGATTGGAACGGTTTGTTGTGGAATTGTGTGGTATGGAATTGTGTTGTGTGAAGTTGTGTAGTGGAAATATGTGGTATGCAGGTGACATACCATTGCATGTTATTTCCTAGAAAGACTACTCATACATGCTCCAAATAGTGACCACGTGTTTGCTACTGTTACTTAGTGTTACACTTTCACTTATAACCATATTCCCCCATTGATCAGTGAAGGACTTTATAGGGTTAAGAGTTGCTCACTGCTTGAAAGCATTTCCACTTACTTTTTGACGGCTGGGCACAGTGCAGTGACCACACTAGTGAGCCTATTATATAAGCATGGAACTCTAACTTTGATTCTCTTTGTATGAGAATTGGTCTTTTGATCAACTTAGGCACCTCCTACTACAAACTCTTGCAGATATACTCCCCTCGTTGTCACATATTTAAAAATTGCAACTCTTTGCTGCCCTTTGGCATCTGCCTCCTCACTCATCCAGCCCCACCTAGTCTACAAGCAGAAGATGTTCACATGCAGTGGTGTATATAACGCATAATATGTTTCTAATAAAGATATTCCAACAACCACGGAAATAAGGCAAAACTTTTTTTAAATTAAAATTATATATATATATATATATATATATATATATATATATATATATATATATATATATATATATATATATATATATGTCTCTGCTCCGTTTGGAAAAAATGGACAGACCTCAAATTGCTGGTGCATATATTAATTTATTGCAGGCAGTCCGCCATAACGCGTTTCGGCCTGGATAGGCCTTTATCACATCTATATATGTATATAAACATACACACACACACAAATATATATATATTTTTTTTCCAAATCTTTCCCTTAAGAAAGAAAGCAGGTCATATTAAACTTTAAATAATTATGTGTATCCGTTTGTTGAATTAAGTAACATTAAGCTGTAACTGGTCAGTGAAATGCCAAACAAATACTAAAAATTGGGATGTTTTGCACATTCTGGCCACACCTCTAACTCTGCCCACTGATCCAATCATCCGGTTATTCCCGCCCTCTGATTCTCCACCCACAAATCCCCTACTTTTTTTCCTCCACTTCGACCACTGGGAAAAACTAACAACAAGGCTTCCATCCACTCTTGATGCAAACCTGTTCCAAATTCAAGGCCTTCTTGATCAAGCATATGTGGCTAGTTTTATGTGCTTTCCACAACCTCAGCTTCTGCCTTTCCCTTTCATTTTCCAAACATGTTAGGCCCTGCTTTTCTGTCCTCCAAGGGGTAGAGGGATGCTTAGTTTGACCGGTGAGATAGAGATGCAAGTCCTGAAGTGGATACCAGCTGTCCACAACCTCAATCTCTACTCCTTCTTATTCATAGAAAGCATTTGCTGCAGGAGCCAGGTAGCCTCGTTCGTGCCCATTGAAGTAAGGTGAGCGCCTTAGTGACAATGCATCCCATTCACAAAAGGATTTTCGGCTGTAAACCTTCACTAAGGTCTCTCACGATTTTGTAGCTTGTTGTGCAGCCATGGATTTACCTCAACTGGAAAATCACCCTACTAATAACGTGGGACACTGCTAGGTTTACTATTTTCAGACCCCAACATCACTAATTTCACTTCCATGTATGACCTTGTGTGGGTCAACCACAGAGTAGCCCATTTTAGGTCGAGCATCAGCACGCATGTGCTGTTTGCAAGACCTGCTATAATCACTCAACAGGAGTGTAATTACAGCTGTTGCTTGCTATTGGCTCACATCTCCATCGCTGCTCCTTATTGGCCAGTGCTTCCGATTTATCACTTCTGTTTTTAAGCCAGGAGCACTGGCCAAGTACAGTTGTCTTACACTATAGGTCTTTATCTATTTTTTTTTTAGTACTTTTTTTTTTAACTTACGTGCTTTTTTAAAAGTACATTTATGTGAAGACGCCTTGCTTTGCTAGAGCACGGCGCCTGCTTTCATGTTTTAAAAAATCACTTTTATGAACACGGGTGCAGCGCTTACATTAAGCATGGCGCCAGCTTTAATGAATTTTTTAAATTATTTTCATGCTGACAAGCGCCGTGCTTCAACAACATTCACAACTTGGTGAAATTAGAGCCCAGCAGCACCCTTGTTACTTCATTGCCTCCCTAGACTGGGTACGAAGATTTTCAGGGGTTAATTTTGAAATTCTAGTGATTGTTCACAAGGCCTTCTGCAGGAAAACTCCATAAGTCGACACCCCACCACCCTTCCACCAGAGACCTCTGATGTCAACTGCTCACCAGCCTAGGAGAGATTGTGCGAACAGATACATCACTGTACCACAGGCCTTCAACTCGCACCACCAGGTAAAACTAAATCACCCTTGTGTCAAGATTCTTCTCATAAAAAAAGTTTAGAGGTGCTTTCGACTGAATTCTCTCCAGGGAAGCAAGAGGAGAATAACAGCGGGCTGTCCTAGCCCTCACAAAATGAAAAGCTTTTCTTTCATTTTATATTTCCTAGTTCTGCAGGCCAATGCAGCTCACGACGCTATGCAACACCCCTAAATAAATAAGAAATAATCATACAAAGTCAAAGAATAGCAGATATATGCCATGAATCTGGTGCTGTATGGAGGGAGGTGAAGTCAAACACGTTTCCATAATGATGGACAAACAGGTTTGTGCAGGTGATGTGTTTCCAAGTTTTGTATAATGACAGCTTCATTGATTCGTCTAAGGACCTTGCATCTTGAAGATGTTCTGACTTCTTTCCTTTCACTTCATTAGCTCCCTGGTAATCAGGGCACCCGGGTGTGCAGTATTTCTCTTTCAGAAATTTTTGACTATATTTAGCCGTGTGTGGGATAACATTGAGCTGAGGTAGTATAGCTCCGCATTTAATTACCGGATAAACGTGTCCCCACATTTGGGCGCCTTGGGGCTTTGCGGGGGGCGGCCGACCGGAGGGAGGCTTGCCCCCCCTGGGGAATTTTGGGGCCCGGGAGGAAGGGGTGGGGGACGAGATAGGCAGGGGACAGGAAGCTGTCCTTGAGCTGGTTTGGGCTCCTTGGGGAGGATTTGGGCTAGTTGGGCTGGCAGTAGGTTTGGGCTCCCTTTGGGCTGGTGGGTATATGACCGGCCATGTTGGGTCACTGTCCACCATTTTAGGGACAGTGACCCAGCAGTCGAGGTGCAGGCAGGGAAGTTTTGTCCCGCCCTCCCGCCCTATGGTGGCAGGGTATGTTAGGGGTTGTGGGGGTCTGTGGCCATGGGGGGGGGTTGGTTTGAAAGGGCTTTTGTTGGGAGCAGGTGCTTTCTTTGTCAGGATTGTTAGGGTTTTCTTGATGTCGCTGGGGACAGGTGCTGGTGGGATATTGTCGGGATGGCGCTTTTTCCTAGTTTAAGGGGGGGGTAAGATAGGAGGAATGAGGTTTTCTGGACAGAGGGGAAGGGAGTGTACATATGGCAAGTGTTTAAACAGTTGAAGCAGGCGTTTGGGTAGTTGGTAATGATGTATATGCTGTTTTGTGGGGGAACATTTTAGGGGTGGGGCGGGGGTTGTGGCAGGTTGTATATATTTAGTTAGGCATAGTTTTGTATGGCAAAGGCCAAGGTTTTGGTATTTCGGTAAGATGCACCTGTTTCCCAATAAAGCGGCCTTTATCACACAACTTATATTGTCTCCGGTCAGTCTGTTCCCCCCCCCGTCTCCCGATGGGCCCCAATGAGGTCTTTAGCGCCACAATGGCCCACATATACACTGCAGCAATGCACGCACCTGAAAACATTAGCCCAGGACTGCAGGCTCGGGTCTCGGTGTGCATGGACTTCTGTTTACATTCGGTAGCACAGTGAGCACACTATTAACGCATCGTGCAGACATTCTTCACAACCAGTGACTTGGGATCTATCGGATTTCTTTAATTTTAAAATAATAAATACAGGCAGGGTAGCAGCAGATTGTTTTCTGTTTTTACATATGTCTAAAATGCAGTAAAATCAGAAAATAAAAGACCCTTACTCGTAAACACACGATCGTCATATGTGAAACATGTACTTTTCCCTTAGAGGTTAGTCTACTGCATGCGTCTGTCTTTCTCCACTTCCATTAAAGATGTAGAGATGACTGCTCCCTGCATTGGCAACGGACTGGAACTTGAATGAGCGGATGAATTACTGGGACTTGATACAAGGGCGGATGAATATCAAATACAGAACCTGTGCATCGTCAGTGTCTGTGCTCTTGCCGTGTTTTTGTCCTAACCGGTGTCTCTCATCATTTCTCAGTCTTTGCCCGTTTTGCTTAATAATATAGAAGGCAAAGAGCAAACTTTATTTCTGTACCTTACCTTGCGGTTGAGCCTAACTGCTATGTATTATCCAACACTGTCCATTAAGAAAGAAAGCAGGTCGCACTCTGCCATTTGTTTTCAGAAGCTAAGGATATTTAGTTCACATCACTCCAGAAGTGAGGAACAAACCGACGCGTTTCGATCTCCACTGAGATCTGGTTCACGGTAACGCACCTTTGTCCAGGACACATACTGTGATACCATTGTGGGGCATTATGGGATTTGTAGTGACATGTTAAAATCATAACATCAATTGCTCCATAATTTCATTTAAACTAATCCAAAACCCGTGAAAAATTCAAATTAAACTTAAACTTAAACTTGTAACAGCCTCAGATTTCAATTAATTTCAGCACTAGTTGATTTCAATTTTGAGCTTGAGTATGCTAAACATTTTAACATTTTTTAAACTTTATGTGAAACATTTCAAATTGGGTTGCCTTGAAAACAAACTTTGTACAAAACATTTTTTTACGACACAATTTTCTTGCTGTAGCCTATTAATGCCTCCGGTGGCCTTTTTCAACATATTTGTTTTCTCAATACTTAATATCCCTGTTTTCTACCACTTTTCACCTTGTACAACTCCTCTAATGGATATTGCTTACTGGTTAGGTAGACATATTCAGGCCAATTACCCATTCATTTCCACTGATTTGCCTAACACACTATAGAGCTGGACATTTACAAATGTTCATTACTCCAAAACAAAAACGTGATTATAATCCAATCTGCAAAAAACCCCAAAATTAAATATTAACCACTTCTGTGCTTAAAATGTCCCATTTTATACGAGAGGTTAAGATTATTCATTCTCTTAACTACAGTTTTCCTTCCATCACGCTATTTACAAATGTATGTATAGTTCCTCACAGTTGTCCTTGCATTACCCTATTTACAAATGTATGTATAGTTCTCTCACTCAGATTGAGTCCATGCAGTGTTAGAGAGCGTAAATTCAAAATGTATCTTGATTCTTTTTTGTCTGAGTTTTCTTTCTCTGTCACCTGATTCTTAAATGTATCAATGCCATAAAATGTTCGTTTTCCAATTGCTATTATGGTTTGTTTCCATATGTTTAGCAACTGCGTTGCTCCTGTCTTTGTGTATAGTTGCCCATACGTGTTTAAGAATACGTTTTTTCAGTTCACATATGGTGCTGCCCACATACTTGAGTTGGCATGGGCACTCTATTACATAAACAACGTACTGGCTCTTGCATGTGATCAACTCCTGTATGTTCCAGATTTTTCCATCCGCCATCATGATCTCTTGAGTATTTCTTACGATCTGGCACACTTTACAATTATAACATTTCTTGAACCCTTTACTTTGTAGAAAGATTTCTTTTTTTCTTTTTGGAAATGATTGTGTGTTATCCGGTCTTTCAAATTAGTTGCTCGTCCATATGTTATACTTGGTGCATTGCCCATGATTGTTCCAACAGTAGTGTCCAGTTGCAAGATTTTCCAATTTCTTTTTAATATTTGCCTGATCTGTGTCGATTCTTTTGAAAAAGTGGTTATGAATCTTATTGGTTCTGCTTCACCCTTTTTGGTTGCATTTCCTGGGATTATTTGTAATAAATCTGTTCTGTCTTTTCCATTAGCTCACTCCGAACCATTTTTGATTTGCGATTTTGGGTATCCATCATCATCATCATCATCAAAGGTTTATTTCGATATAGATATATCATAAAAGCATTTTCCATTTTGTTTTGTTTTAAAAAAAAGATAAAAAAAAAAAAAACAAAGTTAAAAGCATAACAAGATAAAACGTATTCCCCTCTTATACAATCAGCAAATATCAGTTCATCCAGAGAAGGGAGAATACATGATTATAAAATTAATTACCATCAGGTCATTGAAGGAAAAAATACACAGTACATATTGTTTAAGATTGAATTTAATAATCACAGTGAGGAACCAGAATCCAATCTGGTCCTATTCACACATGTAGGTTAGTACTAACAATTAGCGTGGTGTAGCTATTACGCAAAGGTAAGGTTTCGAAAACTAATATTCTGACACACAAGGCTGTTTTAGAACTCACATACACCTTCATTGCACGTTATTTTGACTTATACGCAAAGCACGGGTTGACCCGACAGGCGCCATTTTGTGGCCTAAGCTTGCCTTCAGCATTCAGCTCCAGCCAAAGCCTTCTCCGATGCACATCTTAGAGCTCCATTCCCTTGTGAAATAGTACAACTGTAGCAACCTGTTGTTTCTGCATTTTAGGCCTGTCAAGGTTATAGGTGGGGGTATCAGTATAGCTTTATTCGATTTAGTTTAAAATCATAAAAGCGTACAATTAAAATAGATAAAAAAACATACATATAATAACACATACTCTTAATTACAATGTATTTTCATAAATTGGGCTTAAATTAAACAGTAATTAATAAGGATTCCAATACTTAGGACTGTAAAGAAATGTTTCCTGTCTGGTATAACTGGGAAAGCTACGGCCGCTTGGTACAGGGAGACCTCTGCCCATTAGCATGTTGCAGCCAACCTTTAGGCTAGATGTGGGGATGCACGGGATTCTAGGGTAAAAGTCATGCAAATCCCAGACGGAGATTGGGCCGTTTCCATCTTGGGGTGGACAGGTACGCAGATATGGGACGATGTACCTCTGCCTAAATCTAACAAGTACTAGATCACCATCGATGTTTTTTTGGAGGGAACCCATCCAGCCCGCCCTTCTGACGCTCATGATTGTGCCCTCGAAGTTAGGTGGCAGGGGTCTATTTTTTGACAGCCAAAATTTAACCTTGTTCAACAGATCATGTTGTCTCTCGGTTTTCCCAGCTACAAGCGGTGGTACTCCCGCGAGGACACATACAAAAGGAGCTGCCTCTGGTGGGAGTTGGATGGAGGTAACTTTATTATACTGTGCTCTAGGAGCAGTTTGCTGTGGCAACACGACTTTAGAAGAGGTTTTGTGGGCCATTGGGGCTGGTGCATTAGCGACTATTGATTGGTTGTAGCCCTTTTGTCTTGCGTAATTGGCTTGGGGTCTTTGAGGGTAGTTGATAGGTGGGAACAATTAGATGTTATAAAGGATTTATTGTCTAGCAGGTTTGACTTGATAGTTTCCTCCAATCCAGTCAGCCTGTCCCCAAGTGTGTTTATTTTTTTAATTAGTGGTGATATAATAGAGCTGACCAGTTGATCAATAAGGGATAATAGATCCAGCTGTGTAGGAGATGCTAGGGTGACTAACTTCTCAGCAGCCTCAGGAGTCGTGGAAGAATTGCTGACTGGGACTGTGGGGCTTGAACACAAATTTTGGAATTTTGGCTGGTTTCCAGTATGATTAGCCCCAATATGTTTCCTTTTAGCAGATAAGAATTGGGGAGATACAATCCTTTGGGTGCTTTCAGAATTGACATTTATGGATATTGGGAGGGGTTTCAAGGGGCTACCAAGATCAGGTAATAGCAAGAGCTTTTGACGACAAGCGGTGATTCCACTAAAACATGTTTAGTATTACACAGGCTATTTAAATCATCTAACCATGTAAAAACGTGCTCTGTGTCTGCTGTTTGCATTGGCTGAGAGGATATGCCTTTAACAGCTTCTATAGCAATGGACGATGTTGTACTATTGGTTTTGTCCCCCTTGCGATTC
The DNA here is from genome assembly GCF_964261635.1 of Lissotriton helveticus. Classification (NCBI taxonomy): domain Eukaryota; kingdom Metazoa; phylum Chordata; class Amphibia; order Caudata; family Salamandridae; genus Lissotriton; species Lissotriton helveticus. Next base: position 858,570,146 of record NC_136065.1, read on the forward strand.
ATGGTATGAATTGTATGTCAAATCGTACGCGTTGGAAGGAAAAATGCCCTTAGAGAAGGTCAAAGTCAGTAAGCGGAAAGCCAAGGAGAAAGCAGATGTCTTTCGTTACCTTCTCTTAACGAAGAGCTAAGGGGGTAGCCCCGTCCCGTCCTCCTCAGGCCTCCTAGGGCCACAGAGGGCCCGCCCTTTGCCCGGGCTTAGCCCGCGCTGAGTCACGCGCGCGTTCCGCGTGCGCGTTGGGGTTACCCAAAGTTAAAGCAGGAGACACAGGAGGGGGCGGGAAGAGGACCAGCTGCGGCCGATCAGCGCCGCTGAGCAGGCTGGTCCTCGCAGTCCCGCCTCTGTCCTGAGTGTAGGGCGGGTGATTCCTGGCTGCTCCACAGTCCTTGGGGTCCAGGCAGAGTCCGTCAGCCACAGGAAAGTTCAATGACCCACGTCGCGGCTCCCGCGAAGCGGGGGCCGCGAGAGGTGGTGAAGTGGCCGGCAAGGCAAGAGAAACGGCGGGATCCGCCGCAGCAACAACCCTCCTACGTGTCCCGGTAAGGCTCCTCCAAGGAACACTCTCTGCAAGGTCTTTTAATGCAGGAGGGGGCGGGAAGAGGACCAGCTGCGGACGATCAGCGCCGCTGAGCAGGCTGGTCCTCGCAGTCCCGCCTCTGTCCTGAGTGTAGGGCGGGTGATTCCTGGCTGCTCCACAGTCCTTGGGGTCCAGGCAGAGTCCGTCAGCCACAGGAAAGTTCAATGACCCACGGGCGGCCCCGCGAAGCGGGGGCCGCGAGAGGTGGCGAAGTGGCCGGCAAGGCAAGAGAAACGGCTGGATCCGCCGCAGCAACAACCCTCCCACGTGTCCCGGTAAGGTAAGATTCTGGGCAAATTACTTAATCTCCACGTGCCTAAAATGAAAGTGTGTCCTCATGTAACGTAACTGGTGCTATGTAAAGCGCTCTGATAACTGATTCGGTTAGGTTCTAGTTCGCGCTATATAAAACTCTTAAAAAAATAAATAAAAAAAAGATTAGGCAAGCACATTCCCTGGGAGCGCTGTTCGGACTCTCTCGAAGTTAGCAGAAAGAGTCACCCGCCCGACCTTGCTATAATGAGCTGAGCTATATCTGAGGGGTTTTGTGTTCCATATATGGTCTTTCCTTTGCACCAACCTGTACCAGCCTGTATTTTTCCATCTTAGGTAACGACTTCGAAATGTAACAGTATATATGTGATGCGCTACCAGTGTGCCAGCAGTCTTCTTGGCGGACCTCGTGGGGTTAGGTCGCAAGGAGCTCCTTTGGCAGAGTTTGTTTGTTGTAAAACAACAACTCGTAGTGGAGGGTCCGAGGGAAATGTTTAGCGACCAAACAGGTGAATACCCCCAGTGAAACTACATAAAGAACAAAGAACCTGTAGGTCGAGTAACGCTGAGATACTTGAACTAACACTGGAAAAATTGCACATCAAAGACTATGATACATCAGTAATCACGAGTCGGACTGGCTATCAACAAATGCTGTTTAAGTCCTATCAGCCCACCCAAGTGGCGGAGCCTCATCATGTAGGACCCCCAAACCTTGGTCTGTGTGCGAAAGCCCTGGTGTATTTTGGCTTCGCATCACTCGGCCATAGTCTGGTCACCGCAGTTGTTCTTACAAATGGTGGAGCTGATGTGTGCAGTGCAAAAAATAAATCAAGTGAAGTGTATAAATGGCTGTCAAGGCAAACAAAGACCTTTATTAGTGTTTGCCTAGACGTCAGATTAAAAAATAGTGAAAGGACAGTGTGACAAAATCACTGTCTAGATTGCTTGGTGGAATTTATATAAAGGGCCAACATGTTTCTGCCGTAAGGTGAAGGTTCACCGGCATTCATCAGGGCCAAGCTCTTATGTATGCTACTGCAATAACACTATCAATCGTGCTTAATGAAACAATAAAAAAAAAAATTTGGGGAAAAACTAACAGACCATTATCAGGAAAAGATGAGTGGTCATTAGGACCATCCTACCACATCTTCTCAATTGGCTCTGCAGTTGGAGGTCTTCCCTGTGAAAAATACAAAGAGAAAGAAAAGACCATGTAAACTGTACAAACACATGCTACTCGTTTAAGAATAAACATTACAATAAGGCTTATGTACGCACTTAATGGAAAGTGCTTTCTGTGCAAAACCAGTGATAGTTCAACTTAACTCAGCCACGCCAATCACCATATAGTGATGGCAACTTGAAATGTGCGCTATATTAGGTCGCCAACAGATAATCTGTGTATTATTTCAAAAACTCAATTAGACACTTACCCAACTATGCGTGGGAAGAAAACCTCACCTCACCCGGCAACCGCTCAGAAGAAGGAGGTCCCGCTCTAAACATGTAAGTAAGGACAGTTCCTTGATTAGATACCTGTCACACAATATGACTCTGTTACAGTTTAAAAACCCAAACAGTTTTCTGAACTGCCCAACGTGGTCACCCCCACGGGGACCAAGATGGAAGCACTCAACGACTAAAATTCAAAAACCCTCCTCTAGCATGTCCTGGATTATGACTGCGTAGTGATGAATAGCGCAGATTTATCTCTCATCCACCAGCAGAGTGGCATTGCTGGTGATGAACGTGAAAATTTACCTCCAATGTACTCATACCTATAGGGGAGATGGTTCCTATAAGGGTTGTACCTCTCCTAAACCACAGTGGTTGTGCTAGAGTAATAACTCAACTCCAGGTCAAGAGGTTGATTATTCAAAACTAAGGAAAAGGGTCACCCTTATTAAGAACTTAATACCATTGTGCCAGTATTCAATCAAGTTAAATATGGCTAAATGCAGTGAAAGACTGAAGTCGGGCAATGGATGTCACTAGATCTTCGTGTAGCGCTAACTACATCAAGCTGCACTCAAGTTTGTAAAGGACATCATAACCCCCCTTGCCCCTAGATTGTGGAGTAGTTCTACATAAACCACTGCAGTTTGACCAGCAGAAGTTTAACCAGCAGATTAACCATAACTAATGTGATTACCCATTCTACCCTGTACAGGTCCTGCATTTCCCTCTTACCTGTCCGTCGGTACCTCGCGGCGTGATCTCGAGCCGAAGGGGAGGCACCGACGGTCAGGCGGGGACGCGGTTATATACTGGTGCTCAGGGCGTAATTGTGCTCAGCTGGTAGTCCCAACAGCGCGTCTCCGCATGCGTGCTAGTGTAACGCTCATTGCTGAGAACAGCGCATGCGCAGATGCCAAGCGTCATCAGTCGCGCATGCGCGTTAGTGTCACGCTCATTACCGTGAACAGCGCATGCGCAGATACCAAGCGTCGTCCGTCGCGCATGCGCAGAACATTGCTGCGCGGTGACCATAGACACTAACACATGCGTGTGGTTATCACTACCACGGAATCCTGTGTCTGATTGACTGAATCATAGCGGCGAAACGCCGATAGATATCCTTTCTAGGGAACATCGTGACACTCAGTGGCTTGAAAAAGTCCTGCCCTATGACCTGAACGGGCGAACATTGTGTCATTCAGAGAAAGGAGGATTGGCGGTCTACCCGTCCTGGATCTAAACCGGATCTCCACGGATGCCTGCATGTCTTAGCATCATGGATTTAAGGCGGTTAGGACCCACAACAGCGGCAACCCGGTGTATACAGTGGGTACCAAACCGGGCCCCAAGTATAATGAAACAGGACCTTGTGTTACTGTCTGTCATATGTCAACTACATGATTTCTCTCATTACCTAACTACACCAAATCAGAAGCAGTCTCAGGCGCTTAGGTCTGTCAAAACTTAAAATGCGTTGAAAGACTAACTGCCGTGATGGTAATAAATGAAGTGAATGTAGTTGAGAAGCTAATGAAACACGAGGGGGTTAGTATTCAAACACCTCAATGTTCAGTGATGTCTATCTGTCATTATAAAGAGCCCTATAGGTCAATTCAATGGGCGCTGATGGCAAAAAGTCAATGTTGAGACCTCAGATTGTACAGACATTGGATCAGCTAAAGTTGCCATTCCATTGAGTACCAGATGGCAAGTGTTGCACTCAGATCGAGACCCACGGAATGTTGTCATTGAGCCCGTTGATATCAGATTTCAGTTTAAAAATCCAACGTTGCTCTTTGACAAAGAGAAAATGCGAGACGTCTGCAATGTGTGGCGGGATGTATGGCTGTTCCAGTACCACCCATGTTAAATCCTCTGCTTTATGTTTTACTTCTAAGAAGTGATTTGTGAGGCATGTAGATTGTTTCTTACAACGGATCGTGCTCTTATGTTCGCTAATGCGAGACTTGATCATTCTTGTTGTGTGGCCCACGTACTGCTTCTTACAAGGACAAGTGATCAAGTAAATCAATTTCTCTGAGTTACAGTTCGTATGCCTTGTTAGCCGCCAGGGTCTATTGGTGCCGATGTCTATCGTTAGGGTCTTCCGTGTCTGTGGACAGGCCGCACAGCTACCACAGGGATAATGGCCTTGTACTGGGTTGGTGTTCCAGAGGGTATTCGTGACTCGCTTCATATCGATCCGAGGTCTGGTGTGAACCAGACTGTCCCTGATGGATGGTCCTCTCCTGAATGCAAAAAGTGGGCGAGGTATTCCTCCTGCCCCTGTATTGAGGATCTTCCAGTGTTTCAGAATGATCTTCTTTACTGCATTTGAGGATGTGGTGAAAGTTTGCACCATAGTCATCCGTTCTTTGGTGGTATCTGATCTATTATGTTGCAAGAGTGCCTCCCGGTTGTTATTGAAGGCTCTCTTGCATGCTCGGCGCACAAGGTGGTTGGGATAGTGCCGGTCTCTCAGATTAGATGACAGTTCTTTAGCATGGTGATTATATAAACTGTTGGAGGAGCAGTTCCGTCTCACCCTGAGGAATTGACCCACCGGTAGATTTTCACGCAGTGATTGAGGGTGGAAACTCTGAAACGATAGCAGCGAGTTTCGCGCCATGGGTTTCTTGAAGAGTTCACTATGTAGGCCTCCTTCTGCTGGAAAGATCTGGAGGTCAAGGTATGCAAGTTTTTCTTTGCTACTCTCCATAGTAAACTTGAGGAACTGATTTCTTGAGTTCAGCCAAGTATGAAAGGCGGACACCTCGGTGGACGAACCTCTCCAGATCACTAAGATGTCGTCAATGTATCTTTTCCACAGCACCACCTGATGAAGGAATGGGTTGCTGTGGTTCAATACATGATCTTGTTCAAATTGGTGCATGTAGAGATTGGCTAGGCTGGGTGCAAAGACAATCCCCATTGAGGTCCCTGAGACCTGGAGATAGAGGTCATTTTGATACTGGAAAAAGTTCTCCATCATGGCAAGCCTTGCGCACTCCATTATGAAGGCTACTGGTGTTATTGTGTCCATTTGTCTGGCCTCTAAGAGAATTCTGATGCAATCCAACGTTTCCTGTTGCGGGATGGAGGTGTACAGCGACTCAACGTCGAAGCTGACCAATAGGTCTGTCTCGACGTTGAACTCCGTGTCTGCTAATAATCTGAGCACATCCCCCGTGTCTTGTAAATACGTCGGTGTCTCTTTTACTATCGGTTTCAAAAAGAAATCTACGAAAGTAGACAAAGGCTCGAGTAAAGAACCTATAACCGATATGATGGGTCGTCCAGGAGGCGGTCTCTGGGCCTTGTGTATTTTGGGAAGGCAATAGAAATATGGAATCACTGGATGCGCTGTAATGAGATATCTTGCTTCCTGAGGAGTGATCCAGCCTTCCGATGATCCTTCTTCTACTAGACTCTTGATGTCATTCGAGATTCTTAAAGTGGGATCTTCATTGAGACGGCGATAGGCTCTGGTGTCATTCAGTTGTCTCTGGCATTCATCATGATAGATGCTGGTGTCTTGTAGCACTATGGCACCGCCCTTACCGGCGGGCTTGATGGTGAGGGATTTGTCATTTGAGAGAGTAGACAGTGCTAGTTTCTCCGAGGTAGTCATGTTGAAAAAGAACTTCTTTCGTTGTTGGGTGTTGTCCATGATCTCATGCGTCACTGCTTGCTCGAAGGCTAGGACACTGGCTGGCACTTGTTGGTTCAAAGGTGTGAAGGTTGATTTGGGTTTAAGGCCAGTGTTACGCTCACCCTGATCTGGCATGTCAACCTCATCCGCATTTGAATGAGCTATTTTGAAGAAGAAGTGCAGACGTATTTTCCTATAGAAGCTCTCGAGTTCGCACCTTAAGTTAAATAAATCTCCCTCATTTGTGGGGACAAAGCCCAACCCTTTGTTCAGGACAACATTTTCAGTGGGTGTAATGACCCTTGTGCTCAAGTTCACTACTAGGTCGCAGCTCCTGTTGTTGGGCCTGACCTGTTGTTGGTAGTCTCTGGGGCCCAGTTCACCGACTGTTGGCCTCTTGTTTTGCCGCGGTTCCTGCCACGTCCCTGCCATAAAAAAGACTGATTATAATAAAATGACGGGTTGGGTGGATACATAGGCATTGGGTGGCCCATTGGTGGAGGTCCCATAGGTAACTGATGGTAGTTCCAAGGTCCTGGAGGCCACCATTGACCCGGACTGGGGTACTGTTGAGCACCTCGACCTCTGTTGGGTCGCCTTTGAAAACCCCTACCACGCATTCTGATGTTGGGGCCTGCATTTGAATTCCCCTGGTCACTGGAGCCCGAGTCCGAGCCCAAGGACGAGTAATTCGACCCGTATCTTTTACCTTTGGAATTGGTGGAAGGAGCTACATAGGACTCGCTCAAATAAGGATAGGCTAGTTCCATAGAGAAGCGCGCCAGGTCTTTCTTGAACTTCTCCACTTTGTTCAGTAGGATGTTGTCACGATATTCCTTGTTGGTTTTGTTGGCATCTTCCAAATTCTTCTTATATATCACAGGGCGAATTGCTGCGTTAATTTGTCCCTCCAGAACTTGGATCTCTATTAATAGGGCATCGGCTGTTTTCTTAGCTGTTTTGATTATTAGAATCAGCCAATCGCGGGTACACCGCCATGCAATCAGTGCCCAATTTTTCAGGAACTCTTTATCCGTAAGGAAGAGTCGTGGTGCCGTGGTGACAATCAAACCCGATGGTGCACACTTGCCATGTAGGTACTCATTCATAATCACTCCGTGTAAAGAGACACGAGAGGGATTTTTCTTAAGATTCAATAATTTGACCCAATCATCCTCTGTCGTGGGATGAGAGGTCGAAGGTAGGTCATCTAATATACTAGGGTTATTACTGAGGATGGTGTTCAAATCCTCATCATCAAATGCTAAGCCACCAAAGTCCTCCATGGTCAGTGAACCGTGGTGGGCAAACAACTAAATAAACTGGGTGAGCTAAATGGCACCACAACACTTGCTGTGTGATGCTTAAATACAGAAAAGGGGGACCCGCAGCCGAAGCTGCTCAGTACAGTAAAACAACAACTCGTAGTGGAGGGTCCGAGGGAAATGTTTAGCGACCAAACAGGTGAATACCCCCAGTGAAACTACATAAAGAACAAAGAACCTGTAGGTCGAGTAACGCTGAGATACTTGAACTAACACTGGAAAAATTGCACATCAAAGACTATGATACATCAGTAATCACGAGTCGGACTGGCTATCAACAAATGCTGTTTAAGTCCTATCAGCCCACCCAAGTGGCGGAGCCTCATCATGTAGGACCCCCAAACCTTGGTCTGTGTGCGAAAGCCCTGGTGTATTTTGGCTTCGCATCACTCGGCCATAGTCTGGTCACCGCAGTTGTTCTTACAAATGGTGGAGCTGATGTGTGCAGTGCAAAAAATAAATCAAGTGAAGTGTATAAAAAGGCTGTCAAGGCAAACAAAGACCTTTATTAGTGTTTGCCTAGACGTCAGATTAAAAAATAGTGAAAGGACAGTGTGACAAAATCACTGTCTAGATTGCTTGGTGGAATTTATATAAAGGGCCAACATGTTTCTGCCGTAAGGTGAAGGTTCACCGGCATTCATCAGGGCCAAGCTCTTATGTATGCTACTGCAATAACACTATCAATCGTGCTTAATGAAACAATAAAAAAAAAAATTGGGGGGAAAAACTAACAGACCATTATCAGGAAAAGATGAGTGGTCATTAGGACCATCCTACCACATCTTCTCAATTGGCTCTGCAGTTGGAGGTCTTCCCTGTGAAAAATACAAAGAGAAAGAAAAGACCATGTAAACTGTACAAACGCATGCTACTCGTTTAAGAATAAACATTACAATAAGGCTTATGTACGCACTTAATGGAAAGTGCTTTCTGTGCAAAACCAGTGATAGTTCAACTTAACTCAGCCACGCCAATCACCATATAGTGATGGCAACTTGAAATGTGCGCTATATTAGGTCGCCAACAGATAATCTGTGTATTATTTCAAAAACTCAATTAGACACATACCCAACTATGCGTGGGAAGAAAACCTCACCTCACCCGGCAACCGCTCGGAAGAAGGAGGCCCCGCTCTAAACATGTAAGTAAGGACAGTACCTTGATTAGATACCTGTCACACAATATGACTCTGTTACAGTTTAAAAACCCAAACAGTTTTCTGAACTGCCCAACGTGGTCACCCCCACGGGGACCAAGATGGAAGCACTCAACGACTAAAATTCAAAAACCCTCCTCTAGCATGTCCTGGATTATGACTGCGTAGTGATGAATAGCGCAGATTTATCTCTCATCCACCAGCAGAGTGGCATTGCTGGTGATGAACGTGAAAATTTACCTCCAATGTACTCATACCTATAGGGGAGATGGGTCCTATAAGGGTTGTACCTCTCCTAAACCACAGTAGTTGTGCTAGAGTAATAACTCAACTCCAGGTCAAGAGGTTGATTATTCAAAGCTAAGGAAAAGGGTCACCCTTATTAAGAACTTAAAACCATTGTGCCAGTATTCAATCAAGTTAAATATGGCTAAATGCAGTGAAAGACTGAAGTCGGGCAATGGATGTCACTAGATCTTCGTGTAGCGCTAACTACATCAAGCTGCACTCAAGTTTGTAAAGGACATCATAACCCCCCTTGCCCCTAGATTGTGGAGTAGTTCTACATAAACCACTGCAGTTTGACCAGCAGAAGTTTAACCAGCAGATTAACCATAACTAATGTGATTACCCATTCTACCCTGTACAGGTCCTGCATTTCCCTCTTACCTGTCCGTCGGTACCTCGCGGCGTGATCTCGAGCCGAAGGGGAGGCACCGACGGTCAGGCGGGGACGCGGTTATATACTGGTGCTCAGGGCGTAATTGTGCTCAGCTGGTAGTCCCAACAGCGCGTCTCCGCATGCGTGCTAGTGTAACGCTCATTGCTGAGAACAGCGCATGCGCAGATGCCAAGCGTCGTCAGTCGCGCATGCGCGTTAGTGTCACGCTCATTACCGTGAACAGCGCATGCGCAGATACCAAGCGTCGTCCGTCGCGCATGCGCAGAACATTGCTGCGCGGTGACCATAGACACTAACACATGCGTGTGGTTATCACTACCACGGAATCCTGTGTCTGATTGACTGAATCATATCGGCGAAACGCCGATAGATATCCTTTCTAGGGAACATCGTGACACTCAGTGGCTTGAAAAAGTCCTGCCCTATGACCTGAACGGGCGAACATTGTGTCATTCAGAGAAAGGAGGATTGGCGGTCTACCCGTCCTGGATCTAAACCGGATCTCCACGGATGCCTGCATGTCTTAGCATCATGGATTTAAGGCGGTTAGGACCCACAACAGCGGCAACCCGGTGTATACAGTGGGTACCAAACCGGGCCCCAAGTATAATGAAACAGGACCTTGTGTTACTGCCTGTCATATGTCAACTACATGATTTCTCTCATTACCTAACTACACCAAATCAGAAGCAGTCTCAGGCGCTTAGGTCTGTCAAAACTTCAAAAATGCGTTGAAAGACTAACTGCCGTGATGGTAATAAATGAAGTGAATGTAGTTGAGAAGCTAATGAAACACGAGGGGGTTAGTATTCAAACACCTCAATTTAATTTAATTTAATTGTGGGTTTATATAGCGCTAGGAATCGACTCCCGGAGGAGTATCTCCACGCTTCGACCGCTGGGGAACCCGTCCTGGCTCACCCTGAGAGATGGTCCCAGATGGGTATCTCTAAGGTGCGACCAAGCATCCCCGGTGATCTGGGGGGGCCGTTGTGAAGATGAGGCAAGCTGATGCCCAGAGTTGCCGCGTGTGGTCTCTGACTAGAGTAGGCACCGAGGCGAGAATTATCGAGTCCGCTGACCTTGGTCCACGACCCTGCCGCGTCGGGAATCGAACCCTGGTCCCGGGCCGTTCTCTGCTCACGGGTCTGCCGCCTCTAACCAGTGAGCCACACTTCTCCAATGTTCAGTGATGTCTATCTGTCATTATAAAGAGCCCTATAGGTCAATTCAATGGGCGCTGATGGCAAAAAGTCAATGTTGAGACCTCAGATTGTACAGACATTGGATCAGCTAAAGTTGCCATTCCATTGAGTACCAGATGGCAAGTGTTGCACTCAGATCGAGACCCACGGAATGTTGTCATTGAGCCCGTTGATATCAGATTTCAGTTTAAAAATCCAACGTTGCTCTTTGACAAAGAGAAAATGCGAGACGTCCGCAATGTGTGGCGGGATGTATGGCTGTTCCAGTACCACCCATGTTAAATCCTCTGCTTTATGTTTTACTTCTAAGAAGTGATTTGTGAGGCATGTAGATTGTTTCTTACAACGGATCGTGCTCTTATGTTCGCTAATGCGAGACTTGATCATTCTTGTTGTGTGGCCCACGTACTGCTTCTTACAAGGACAAGTGATCAAGTAAATCAATTTCTCTGAGTTACAGTTCGTATGCCTTGTTAGCCGCCAGGGTCTATTGGTGCCGATGTCTATCGTTAGGGTCTTCCGTGTCTGTGGACAGGCCGCACAGCTACCACAGGGATAATGGCCTTGTACTGGGTTGGTGTTCCAGAGGGTATTCGTGACTCGCTTCATGTCGATCCGAGGTCTGGTGTGAACCAGACTGTCCCTGATGGATGGTCCTCTCCTGAATGCAAAAAGTGGGCGAGGTATTCCTCCTGCCCCTGTATTGAGGATCTTCCAGTGTTTCAGAATGATCTTCTTTACTGCATTTGAGGATGTGGTGAAAGTTTGCACCATAGTCATCCGTTCTTTGGTGGTATCTGATCTATTATGTTGCAAGAGTGCCTCCCGGTTGTTATTGAAGGCTCTCTTGCATGCTCGGCGCACAAGGTGGTTGGGATAGTGCCGGTCTCTCAGATTAGATGACAGTTCTTTAGCATGGTGATTTTATAGAGTTTGTTTGTTGTAATAAACGATTGGACCTTCTACACTGCCAACTGACTGAGTATTGGTAATTGGTACGTGGGCTATTTGTAAGTATAGCTCTATTGGGTTGTAATTATTATTTCGGTACTTCAGTTGGCGACTCCGCCGGGACACCGCGTTGGGGCCATCCCCCTGTAATCAGGAAAGACGGGACATTGGAAAGGGCGATCTTGACCGGGGGAGGAAGGATCGGCCGAAGAATTGGGGTCCGCTCCGCTGTCCCGATCAGGAGAGCTCGGCTGCTAGTGACCCCACGCCGGAGTCCTTCGGGTGTAACCCGAGAACAGACCTTGTCGGTCCACAAGAATTGGCAGTGGAGAACGCCCAATCCGACCTGAGTGCAACAGGTGAGTGATTTGTCTTGTTTAATGTTGGATATTCGGATTTGGTATTTGGGATTTGGTGACTTTTGGTCACGGAGAACTCGAAAAGGGGGTCTGACGGGGCAGTATTGAGACTGCACGGGCAGACTCTCCTGTCTTTGATTTTGGAAATAACTAGAGAATAGGACCGGACGCCTTGGTGTGACTTGAGGAAAAGTTTGCACCCGGCCGGACTGCTCTTGGAAACGCCGGCGGTTGAGATTGGGTAGCACTCGGACAGATCTGGAGCGGCGCTTAAGAAAGCGGGCTTAGCCAGAATAGTTCGGGAGGTGAACCATGAATGCCATCGGATGGTCCGTAGGTCGGTCTGTGGTTCTGAGGAACCTGTGCGGCTATCTCTAGGCAGTCTAAGGACAAGGCTGTTCGATTCCTTTGAGCCCTTTTGAAATTTGGAAAGAGTTCTCCATAGGTGGGAGTCGACGGGCTCCACCTCTTGTTTGGAAATATTGTTTGATGTATTGTTTTATGTTCCTGTAGTCGTGTTACTTGTGTAAGACCGTGAGAGTGGATTTGAGTACAGAACATGGCCATGTGTATGAGAGTGTTGTGAATAATACCTTTCCTTTTCTGCTACCGGTCTAGGAAAAGAACAATGCCGTGCTTCAGTAAGTTATGCTTTGGCTGTACTGGCCAGAGAGGTACGATGTTGGACGAAAGCCAACCCGCTCCTCCGAAGGGAACTCCTAGCCATGATATGTACTGTAAGCATGGTATCGGACCCCTCTTATTTAATACATTATGGAATAAGTATACCAAGGACAATGTAGAACTCCAGTGGCCAAAGACAGGATCCTTTGATGAGAAAAAGATCCAGTATTTACAGGAACGTCTGTTCACTAAGCGAAGCAGACAAGCCATGTTCGATACCCTTAATAAATGGCAGAAAGAGGACAAACGGAGACGCATACGGTCCGAAAAGTTAATGAAGATAGAGCAAGGGCAGACTGTAACTCAGAAAGCCATTGCGCATGACAAAAATAAGACTGAACAGAATATCGAGTGCGCAGATAGGCAGTTTAGGTTACCTGTAGATGGAAGGTATGTGACTCGAAATGAGACGGAAGATAAGATGGAGGATGTGTTGAATGCCAGACCTCCACCCCCGTGTGCACCTCAGCACGTATATCCCGCTCTGCCTCTTCAGCTTGCCACGGCTCCCCCGGCCTCCGCCCCGGAGGCAAGCGTGTCTCTCGTCTCCCTAGGTACTAATGGTACCGCTGCTACCTCATCGAGAGACATGGCTACCCTTCTCCCGGCGGATAGCCGCCCGTTGCGGCTTCCCGAGTGGTTTTAGCAGCCCCGAGCCCCATTTGGACCTCTCAATCAGCTAGCACGACGCCCACCGACAAAGGGCGCACCCCGTTAGAAGAGCATGGTGGTATGAGAGCTAGGCGATTATTTACCAGGGGATCAGTGGAGTATGGTGAGAAAGAAGCAGTGGCGGACCAGGCAGCTAAGTGGATGCGGAACAATATCTATACGGTAACGGATTTGTGGAGTACGATAAAAGATCTCGAACCAGTCATGCAGCAACATGCATTATACCAAATGTCCTGCTATCTTATCGAAGCCTGGGAGCTATGCTTCCGAGATGGGGCGGCACCCCAAATACTGTATAACATCCGAGATTGGACTCATAAATTTAATATGGACCCAGAGGAGGTGTACAAGAATGTCGACACATTAGTGAAATATCGCGGCCGGATGTTCCTAAAAAGTCCCAATTGGACTTCCCAGCATCCTATGAGAGAAGTACACCCTATTTATCATCCTGAAATACCCGAATTACGTGATAATACTGACCAGGTTGTAAGAGCTAGAGTGGACGCCCGATTTCAGGAACAATGGGTGTACACTCCGTGGAAACGGAGTGAGGTTCTTGCCCATAAATCACAATTGCCTGACCCCCGCAAGAACCCCACCGCAGCTGTAATGATTTTGGCAGATGTTGAATTATTTTTTGGATTGTTGGTACCGGTGGATATTTGGCGGCAAGTGCATGACACCGATCATGCTGCCGAGTTAGGGGGGACTTGGATTGAGTTAAAAGACTGAGACAGAGACCGTAAACCCGGTGATAAGCCTAGGAATGAAATTACCACCCTACCGGCAAAAATATTAGCCTACATGCATACTCTGATTCCCCCACGGAAGGTTTACTGGGATAAATTGACAGCCTGTAGGCAGAAGAAGGACGAAAGTGCTTCTGACTTCTTCACCCGGTTTGAAGGAGTCTTTATCGATTTTAGTGGTCAGGATCTAGCCACGGAAGGTGTGGTCCGGTTGTTTGTAAATAGGTTTGTAACAAATTTAGCATCTGAAATTTCCACGCGATTACAAGCCACTGAAAGTACCTGGACCACCTCTACCCCCTCTGTGATACTGAGCATGGCCCAATATTATGAGCATAGGGAGAATGAGAGCAAGGATAAAGTGGAGAAGAAGGCTAAGGATCAAAAAACTAGAGTATTATTACAGCAAGTCGTCCGAGGACAAGGAGGGGGGAGAGAAGTTTGAGGGCCCGTATCCAGAGGGGAGGGGACAGGCCGAGGCACAGGCAGAGGCGCAGGCGCAGGCACCGGCCAACAGTTAGGGGTAAATCAGTGTGCGTATTGCAAACAGGAAGGGCACTGGAAGGCTCAGTGTCCATTGCTGCTCGCCCAGAACGGAGCAGTTCGGGGACGTGGCCGTGGACGGAGTGGCCCGGACCGGAGTGATATGCATAGGGAAGAGGCGGCTCAAGGCAAGTCTGAACGGAACCATTTTGTCAACTCTCAGAGTAGACAATACTATAATGAAGATTACTCATTTTGCGAACAAGATAGTTATGACCACCCATAGGACAGCCAGGGACAGAGTTGGGGCCAGGTGTCGATCCCAGTCAATCAGCAAGGACCCTATGTAAAGGGGGAATTAATGGGGACTTCTGAAAATGTCTTAATTGACACAGGAGCAATGAACAGTACGGTTGCTCGATCTTTGGTTCCAGGGGCGGCTCTGTCCGGCCATAACAATGTATCTGTAGGATTTTCCGGAGTCCCAGTGGTAAGCCCCATCTCTAAAAGTCTTCCTTTCACGATTGGTCCTCCTACTATTGAATCACCGTTTTTGTTGACTTCCCATTGAGGAGAGAATTTACTGGGTTTGGATATGTTGAAAAGATTAAATGCGAACATCTATTGCTCCCCAGACGGTGTTTATTTAACCATACAACCTTACGCTGACGGTATGAAACAGTGTTTTGCTAAAAATGAGCCCCTCCCGCCTGAATTTGATACTATCCCTGCAACGTTATGGGCCACAGGGGATGCGAATGTCGGGAAATTAGACATCCTTCCCGCCCATATTACGTTGAAGAAGGGTGCCAAATTGCCACGCATACCCCAGTATAAGATTTCACCGACGGGTGAGCGAGCCTTGCTTTCGATCATTCAGGACTTAATTGATAAAGGGCTAGTTGAGGAAACGGCTGCTAATATTTGTAACAGTCCGATTCTCCCGATTTTGAAGAAATCATCCGAGTCAGGACCCCAGGGGAAGGTCGATGCCTATCGCTTTGTGATTGACCTACGGGAGGTCAACAAGGTGGTAGTACCACAGTATCCTGTGGTGACTGACATCACCACCATCCTTACTATGATCCCACCAACTGCTCGGTACTTTTCAGTCATCGACCTGAAGAACGCTTTCTTCAGTATTCCCATTCATCCTGAAAGCAGGCAGATCTTCGGATTCTAATTATCTGGCCGAAGCTTTAGATTTTGCCGCGCAACCCAAGGCTATTCTGAAAGTCCGAGCATCTATAGTCAGGCCCTTTGGACGACTTAATATTGCCTGACGGTAACGTGCTTTTACAGTACGTAGACGATTTGTTGATTGCATCTGACACTGAGGAAGGCTGAAAGGATGCCACGGTTAAATTATTACACCATTTGGCGGCAAAGGGAAATAAGGTGTCGTTGTCCAAATTTAAATATTGTCGACAGGAAGTGACCTACCTAGGTCTTCTACTGTCGAAGGAGGGTAGGCGTCTGACTCCTGAACGTATTACTACTATCTCTAACATGTCTGTCCCTTGCACCCAGCGTGAAGTTCGTGCTTTTCTTGGCATCACCTCTTACTGTCGTCAATGGATACCTAATTTTTCTCTTCTTGCTAAACCTTTGTTACAATTAACCACTAAAGATGTGCATGAACCTCTCCCTTGGACTGATGAATGTCAGCTCTCTTTTGACTCTTTGAAATCTGCTCTTTGTTCTGCACCCGTCTTGGGCACTCCTGACTACCGTAAACCTTTTGTACTCTACGTGCATGAGGTCGACGGTTGCTCGCTTTCAGTGTTGACTCAGATATTCGGAGGCAAACAGAGACCTTGTGCGTATTTGTCGGCTACCTTGGATAACGTGGCCAGAGCACTTCCTAGCTGTCTGAGGGCCACAGCAGCTGTCGCGGTGGCCATCCGACAATCAGAAGGACTCGTTCTAAACTCTAGTTTAACAGTGATGGTGCCACATGCTGTGGATGTATTGCTGAACAAAACTAAGACCCAGCATCTCACGAGTGCACGCCTCACTGGATATGAATTGACATTATTTGCCCCACATATTACGATTACGCGATGTGCCACATTAAATCCTGCCACATTGCTACCGCTCCCTTCAAATGCAAATGTAAATGATGTTCATGATTGCCTATTTCAGACCGAAGAAGAAACGAAGGGGAGGGTTGACCTCACAGACATTCCTCTATCTGACCCCCAAGGGGAATTGTATGTGGATGGGTCTTGTTTCAAGTTAACAGATGGCACAACAACAGCTGCATATGCAATTACCACATTGAAAACAGTAATTGAAACATCCCGAGTTCCCTATAGATCAGCTCAAGCTGCTGAACTAGTGGCATTATTACGAGCCTGTGAATTAAGTGAAGGACTAGAGGTCAACATCTACACAGACAGCCAATACGCCTTCGGCGTGGCCCATAGCTTTGGGCGGCTGTGGAGGGAACGTGGTTTCCTTACTTCTCACGGTCAGAAAATACAAAATGGCCCCCTGGTGTTACGATTGCTAGATGCCCTGACTTTGCCTAAAAAGCTAGACATAGTAAAATGCAGTGCCCATAAGGCAGTGGTGGATGAAGTAGGTGAAGGGAACGCTTTTGCTGACCAGACTGCTAAACAAACAGCGCAGTCCATGATGTCCAATATGTTTGTGACGTCTTCTGCTAGATGGGTGGAGGAGTCTGATCTGTTCGACAATACCATAGAAAGTGTGAAAGAATTACAGAAGGAAGCTACCCCAGCTGAATTGGAAAAATGGGAGAAGGAAGTAGGGAGACTGGACGAGAATAACTGTTGGGTTGATTTAACGGATAAGCAACGATGGCTGCTGCCTAATGCTCTGGTACAAGCCGTTGTAACGATGGCCCATGGACCAGCCCATGTTGGAGCAAAAGGGATTTGTGCCTTGTTGGAATAATCCTAACATTCAGAAGACGGCTGTCCGTCTGGTCCAATACTGTATGGTTTGTCTGCAACATAATCCCGGAAAGCAGAGAGTGTTTTGAGTGGAAGTTTTGCACCCCCAAATTTACCGCTTGAAGTACTCCAGATGGATTACATCCATATGGAGCGCGTCAACAACCTAAAATATGTTTTAGTGGTGGTGTGTGCCTTCAGTAAATGGGTTGAGGCCTACCCGACTAAAGAGAATACTGCTCTGGCCACGGCAAAAGCCCTAATCAAGGAATTTCTGCCCCGATTCGGCTTGCCCCGTTTGATCTGGTCGGACAATGGGGGGCACTTCCATGGGGCTCTAGTCAAGCATATCTGCAATGGCTTACAAATTAGACAAAAATTCCATGCAGCCCGACATCCCCAGTCAGCAGGGCTTGTGGAGAAATATAATGGGATTTTGAAGCTCAAGATGGCTAAGATACAAGAAAGTACTGGTCTTAAGTGGCACTACACCCTACCCTTGGCTCTCATGTCATTGAGAGTTACCCCTCATTCTTGTTCTGGTCTCTCCCCTTACAAGATTGTCTTCAGGCGACCAGCTAACGTATGGGGGGTGCCTAGGCCACGATCTTTTTCTGATGTTGAATATCCTATGTTGATCGATTACCTGTATACTTTGACTAAAGACCTCCGTTCTATTCATCAGCAGGTAGCATCTGTACAGCAGCCTCTGCCAGAGGGCCCCGGACATCGACTGTAACCTGGCCAGTGGGTATTGGTCAAGAAGTACAAACGAGACACCAGCTTGGCCCCAAGGTGGTCAGAGCCACACCAGATATTACTCGCAACACGAACAGCAGTGAAGGTGGATGGGAGAAAGCATTGGATTCACGTCTCCCATCTGAAGAAACTGCCGCTTCCGCTTCCCTATGATCAGCTGCAATCTGGTGAGATATTGACCCAGTAAACTGAGAGAGCCACCGCATTTGTTCCTTTTTCCGACGCCTGCGACACAGAGAAAAGGCAAGAAGAAGGAGTGACGGGATCGGGCAAACCAATCTCAGCTGAATCTGCAAGTGCCCTTAATCCAGCTGTTGATATTTCGGTGGGCAGAGGCTCCAATGAAAGTACGGTGCCCTCTCTGCTATTTTCTGATCAGGAAATTCCGGGTCATGTGCGATACAACCTACGGCCAAGAAAAGATCCCAGTGCCTCAGACAACACTGCTAGGAGTTAAGGAAAGTCTTGAGTAGAAAGGGTTTGCTAGATTCCAAGTCTGAGGTGCTGAGCGGGACACTGGACTGAACGCGTTGAGTGCTGGAACTTTGGTTATTGTGCTCTGTTCAGAAAGAAAGACTTGCACTTGAGAAACGCCAGGTTGTACATCGATTTCTTTGATTCTTTTGATGAACGATAGGAGTCTGCCTGTGAGACTCTGATGGACACAGGGAGAAGAACCCTCTGGCAGGACGGACTGCTGCGCCCGAGTTTAGTTTTGGACTTTTAGTTAGGAATGTACCCTTTTGGTCGTGTTTTGCTTGAAGAAGAACGTCCTATTGCACCGCGTTATTTGCCATTTTATGAGCCAATGTTTTCCACTTGGACCATGCGTGTAAAAATAGCATTCGTGTTAGTAATAGCCATGATATTAGCCATCTTTATGAGTGTTTTTATATATCTAGAGTATAAGTACCCCATGCAAGCTATGATACCCTCAACCACTGCCCCGCCTGAATATTTGATGTTCACTTTAGCCCCACATAAACAAAGACACCGCCAGACCTATGCCAAAAATGTATTTGTAGCAATGCTCCAACAAGCCCACAGTACCACTAATATAACTGATTGCTGGGTCTGTGGGCTCTTACCGTCAGTAATGCATAAGCACGACTTATTTCTTTCTCTGCCCTTGTCCTACTTAGGAAGCTGTGAAGCTTGGTTTCAAATGTTCTCGGCCATGTATAATCATTATGTAGAAAACCCCAAACACTACACCGAGAAGGACTACAATATGATCTTAGCGTACATTGAGACACATCAGGGATTTGACGCGGCTGGAAATAGGGGAGAGGGATCACTGGACCCTGGTGCTTGTATGAATTTGTACACTGCTAATGAGAACAGTACTTGGGTGCAGGACGAACTTTATGATTTTGCTAATTTCAACAATTCTCAGTATTTTCAGCATTTTGTTGCCAGAAACGTGACTACTGAACGTACTATGCCTGTTCCTATTTTGAATACCACCTCCGATTTCTGTGTCCAAGGTATGGGGCATGTACAGGTTGGAAACAGCATTTGCAATTACACTTACCGAATAAAGATTTTCAGTAGCACTCCATTGTTAACACCACCAAATGTGTATTTCGTTTGTGGGGAAAATGCATACACTTGGTTGCCCCGAGGTTGGGCGGGACAATGTTACTTGTCTTTCTTGTACCCCCCGGTGTATATACCCCCAGCAGATTATCACAAAACGCACCAGCTCTATCATACAAACCCAGTTTCTACTAGACAGCGAAGACAGCTTGACATGACAGAAGTTGATCAGACTGACACGTCCCTGCAGCAGTTCACTGACTTCATGAAAGGATTGGTCCCTTTCTGGGGACTGATTTTTAATAGTAGAGAGATAAGACGTTTGTCCAGGATAGTAGAGAATGTCATTAATATCACCACTGACATCATGACCAATATCACCATAGAGCTTCAGGCCACGAGACTCGTTTCGCTCCAGAACCGGACGGTTCTTGGCGTCATCTTGGCTGATAGTGGAGGAGCCTGTTGAGTGATCGCCAGCTCCTGCTGTGTTTACATCCCGGACTCCGCCCCCACGGTCTATCTGGCTATTCAGAGGCTGCATCGTATTGCAGCAGAAATGCACACCGAAAATGGGTCATCGTCCTTTTCTGGTTGGTTTTGGGGGTTATTGTCTACTTGGGGGTGGAAACTCCTGATGATAATCGCTGGAGCAGCCGGTATCATATTCACCTGCTGCCTCTGTATGCAGTGTGGGCCGGTTTGTTGTTCTTACTGTGCTACTAGATTGACCGCCATGTTCACCCCCTCTTCTGTCCCCACTAAGACTCAGATGCTCCAACAGGAGATTCGTGAGCTTATGGCTATTGACGAGGAAGTCTTCCAAGATTAGTACTTCCTGTTAATTAGCTTCATCACGCTAAAAGGAGGGTTTGAGGAACCAGAATCCAATCTGGTCCTATTCACACATGTAGGTTAGTACTAACAATTAGCGTGGTGTAGCTATTACTCAAATGTAAAATTTCGAAAACTAATATTCTGACACACAAGACTGTTTTAGAACTCACATACACCTTCATTGCACGTTATTTTGACTTATACGCAAAGCACGGGTTGACCCTACAGGCGCCATTTTGTGGCCTAAGCTTGCCTTCAGCATTCAGCTCCAGCAAAAGCCTTCTCCGATGCACATCTTAGAGATCCATTCCCTTATGAAATAGTACAACTGTAGCAACCTGCTGTTTCTGCATGTTAGGCCTGTCAAGGTTATAGGTGGGGGTAGATTAGGCAAGCACATTCCCGGGGAGCGCTGTTCGGACTCTCTCGAAGTTAGCAGAAGGGAGTCACCCGCCCGACCTTGCTATAATGAGCTGAGCTATATCTGAGGGGTTTTGTGTTCCATATATGGTCTTTCCTTTGCACCAACCTGCACCAGCCTATATTTTTCCATCTTAGGTAACGACTTCGAAATGTAACAGTATATATGTGATGCGCTACCAGTGTGCCAGCAGTCTTCTTGGCGGACCTCGTGGGGTTAGGTCGCAAGGAGCTCCTCTGGCAGAGTTTGTTTGTTGTAAAACAACAACTCGTAGTGGAGGGTCCGAGGGAAATGTTGAGCGACCAAACAGGTGAATACAGGTGAATACCCCCAGTGAAACTACATAAAGAACTGAATGATTATTGGTAATTGGTACGTGGGCTATTTGTAAGTATAGCTCTATTGGGTTGTAATTATTATTTCGGTACTTCAACAGCTTTGATACAAAATTAAAACGCAGTTTGGGAGAGGGCTTCATCCAACACATAACTTTTTCGAGCGAATCACCCATGACCACCTGAGGAATTTTGCCACCCCACAGACCAGAGTAGTGTTAGTATCTGTGCGTAATATTCTCAGGGCTTCACAATGGTTCCTGGTTCCTTATTGGCAACAAACCGGCTTCAACCATTTTTTCCTCGGTTTTACGTAGGCAGTACACGCGAACATAAGGTGCGGGACGCTTTCCACTACTTCATCACAGTGGGGACAGAATGATTTTGTCTGGTACGGGGGTTTCCAGCTGCTAGTGAATTCTCGGACAGGAAGTGTGCCTAACCTAAACTGGATATAAAGAGCCTTGTTTTTAGGTTTCTGAATGAAGTCAAGATAGGGTTCTAAGCTGTTTGTGTAGGCGAAAATCATCAGTCAGCCTACCTAGTCTACTGTTTCTGGTCTCCTGACTATCAACCCAGGCCCAGTAGGCACGCTTGATGTCTAACTTACTCAATAGGGTCTCTGAGTCCCAAGCTTCTCTAAAACCCAATTCTATAAGACATTTTTTTGTATTCGAGAGCCAACTAATTTTGTGGGATCCCTCAAGGTGTATCAATTCTCTTAGGCCGTCGGCGTATTTAGATAATTCGGGTGTACGCCACAGACGAGCCCAATAGAGAAGAGGACGTAAAGTGGCAAGGTCTTTCAATGAGCGACGCCCCATGTCGCTCAGCAAAGGCTTAATTGGGGTTCCTTGCGGCAAAGAGACCAGCTCTCTAAGAAATGTATTTTCTGCCTTTGGGTATTCTCTCTTTTCAAACCTTTTGAACGCTGATGCACTCTGTTTGAACCACTCTGTTTTCTCTGACCAAATCCTGCGGACTCTTAAAAATTCGCCATATGGAATATTTTGGAATAAACATTGTTGATGGAAACTTCTTGCGTGCAAGGTTGCATTGGTTGCTGTTATTTTTCTGTGCAACGTTGTTTGGATTTGATTAGCCGCAATGTAAATTTCCGTATCAAGAAAGGTAACTCTTGTTTCACTCAATTCATATGTGAATTTGAAGAATTAAGGTTTAATATGATGTATTGACATTTAAATGCATTCACAAAGTGGTATATGTTGTCAATCACAGAATGTCCCAAATACACTTAAAAGTGGAATCACAAGCCATTTGTCTCCGACCGATGCAGTTTCTGTCATTAGCACTTCTCCTCCTCCCTTTTTCCACAAGAGCAGTTCAATCATGAATGGCAAAATATCCTAGTTTGCAAATGTTTACTATATAATTATGGCTCTGCCATATTTGCAAACCAAAGGGGATGATGGACGGACATTGCAAGCACTCACCCCCAGGCAACTGATCTGGGTTTAATCCATCATCATTCTTTAGCTCACTCAGTCACCCCAGTTCCAACATGGCCATATGCAAATCAATCTGACCCTGTGCCTCATGGAAACATCCAGCCGAACTGCCAAGCCATGTCTTTCCTGGACCGGAAACAAGCATCCTGGGACCGGTTTCTGGCTAATCAGCCGTCATCAGCTAGGCTAGCTTGAATCCAGTGGCAAAGTGAGCAAGGGACCCACGTCTGGGCATACCCTGCCAACTTAGGGAAAACAAAGCAACACCAAAGGGGATGATGGACGGAGTGTTGAACATTGCAAGCACTCACCCCCAGTTAACTGATCTGGGTTTAAGCAACATATCCTAGTTTGCAAATGTTTACTATATAATTATGGCTCTGCCATATGTACCACATAATACATTATCTTCTGCATAATCTTACAGGTTTAATTAATAAATTGTTTGTAGCTCAAATGAATCAAAAGTCACAAAAAATAAGACTTGTGTTACTGTAAAGTGGAGGGCCCTTTGGAAAGGTTGACTGATCACCTTTCTCAGTGCTACATTTGTATGTTACGCATGTACTAATGAGGGAAAGTCTTTGCAGAGACTGTTGCATGTGTAAAAATGTCATAAAAATAAAGTATCAGAAATACATTGCATTACACTGCAGCGTTTTATTTGCTGCATACTTTTTACAACACTGCAGCATACTTGTGTCCCTGTGTGCTGCATAATCCCAGTGGCCCCACAGCAGACAGCACATGTCAAAAGTGCTTGTGCATGAAGCAGAGAGACTATGAATTTGCAAACCCAGTTTGGTGTGCGTGCAAATCCTGCATTGCCGATTCCTAATGAGTTGCAGCTACTACTGCTGAAACAAGGCCAATGTAGGTACCAATGGGTGAGGCAGACTGGCCTCAAGGGCAGGACCGGCTTTAGCACTAGTGGTGCCCTGTGTAACATTGTTTGTTGGTGGTGCCCCCCATTGACCACCTCCGTCACAAACTCCCTCACTGCCACCCTTTAACTGTGCCCTTCAGGTCTCCATAACCACACTCTATCTCAGATGCATTTAATTTTATTTACAGCACCACTCATACCAGTGGGGGGTGTCAGAGCACTTTACATCACACATATTACACTGAGACAATCAATCATACATGTGTAAATCACTGTTTGGAAATGTTACATAAGACAAAGGACTGCAAGGTGTAGGAGTCACATGACAACCATACTAGTAAGCAGTATAGTCTAATAGTGATTGGTCTAGAGAAACACAAACTCAGAATTTAAAACATAATACCATGGTTGGGGTTCTCTTTAATAATCAGAAATGATTTCTATCCAAATGAATACTTTTGCAACATAAGGATAATGCTCTAATTTATACCTTGCAGTTCCCATGCAGCTCTTTGGTGACAGTGAATAGCTCACAGTTCTATGTTAGGATTTTAACTTATAAATTGCAAGTAACAAAAGGATCTCTCTGACAAAAGCAGTAACCCACTGTCCTAGTTACATTATGTGCACTTTGTGATCTACATGGTACATGTTCTTTGCAGCAGGCACATTAATTTCCAGAAGTCAACCCTTCCAGTAGTCCAAACTCTGATCTCTCTCTAGGAAGAACTTCAATCACTGGAGTTATCATGAGATTTTTATTGTTGCTGAAAATAGCTGGGGGCCAGGAAGGAGGCAGGAAATGTTTTTAAAACCATAATATACTTGCAAACCCTATGCCACCACCCAAAATCAGTACCCGGTGCGGACACACTGTTCACACCACTGTAACCTACTCAAGGGTCCTGTGACCTCAGTGACTGAGTCACAATGACAGTCTCACTGTTGCTCTAGGATGTGCTGCTTCATAGGCTTGCCCGCAAGACTGGAGGTGAACTTCAGTATTGATTGTGGTGGACAAGCCTTCAAGGTTAACCCACACTTGCCAGGGCTAAGGTCCATCTGCTGGTCCAAAGACACAAGGGCTTTTAAGGTCTTGCAGGGCCTTCTAAGGTCCAGCATGGGAATGTGCTCCCTCAGAAGAGTGATCTGCGGGACTGGTCATGAAGGCTGAACCTGGTCCCCCAGGTCCAAATTCTGCAGCTCTGACCATAGTGCCACATCCTCTCCCCCACTGAACGCCACACTGCCTCACTTAGAGAAACTTGCGCTGCCTTCAGCTACAACCCAATTGTGCCCCTCAATAAACACGTTGATGTGACTCAATTCAAATTACGCACAAGAGTAATATGTTGCCTGAAATATAACAGCAACAACATGCTGAAAAAAGCCAACACTCATAGGGAATGCAAGATTAAGTAAAGCATGTGAAATGTAAGCAGGATCAACATGGTTACCTACCTTAACACTTTTACACTCACTATTCAGAATTCAGTGAGTGTTTTTGCCTGAAAAGTTAAGGTCATGACTACAGGGCCCAGAAAGGACCTGTTTCAATGTCCATTGCTTATATCCTTACAAAGCGGAAGCAGTATGGTTTAAAAAAACACATGCAGTCCCGGCCCGTGAAGGGAGTTTCGGTGGGGTGGAGAGGCGGGGCGGGGGTGCTAAAAACCAGAGTATGGATAATTGAAGGTAAGTAAACAATTTAATTAATAAAACGAATTTCGTAGCTCGCCCTGCATCGCAAAATCTGATGCAAGGTACGCTAGGAAATTCGTTTTATTTATTAAATAGTTTACTTACCTTCAATTATCCATACTCCGGTTTTTAGCACCCCCCACCCTGCCCCTCCCGAGCCCCACCTCTCCGCCCCACCGAAACTCCCTCCACGGGCCGGGGCGGAACACATGTCCCTGAACACAGAGCCTTTCCAATGCACCCATTAACCCGGTATGACAGTACCTCCACTTCCCCAGCCACTTAAAAACAATGCTGTTCAAAGAAAGACGAAAAAACTAAAGTTACGCTTCACTGTCAAACTCTTTAAAGTGCCGCTAATGTGTTTGGGTGTGACTAAAATCAATCTGGCTACTTTGCAACCATTCTGTCTTGCTTTATTTAGCTATGTATTTATTTAGCATATTTTGAACCTTTTATTTCTCTCCATCTCGAGGCTGCACTTTGGAATAAAAAAATGTCAGAAGACGACCTTTTCAGCAAAAGTGGGTTTTTTTTGGGATACATTTCACAGGGGAACAAATAAACGAAAGAAGGAAATAGAGGGTGAGAACTGTTTCTTCAAGTGACAGTTTTCAGTAAGTGAGGAGGAGCTAGAGAGAAAGAGAGGGAATAAGAGTGGGGCGGGTAGCTGCCAGCGGCAGAGCAGAAGTGGACACTGTCCTTGTCTTCTCTGGGCAGGAAGTGTGGTTCTGAAGATTCTGGATTCATGTGATCGTTCTGAACTCGAGAATTAAAACTTCATCGAGACATGACGAATTTGGTATCAAAAGACCGAGAATGACGAGCACACCATGTACATATATTTGCAGCATATTCGAGTAACGATTTCTCCTTTAAATCGTCACTATCGTCCAGAACCCTTGGCTTCCATTTTAAATACTGCAGCCATCTTGTGTGTTGCCCTTCACATAGGCCTTAATCCAGCCAAATTCATTACAGCAAGGACACGTACTCCTTAATCAACTTTTCTTTGACCTATGCAAGTTGGAACCATTGCCCCAGGTCAAACTCATTAGGTCAGTTCCTCTCCCAGTGGCCGAGCAAGATAGCATCAAAGCTCAACAAGCCATAAAACCATTTCAGCTCGCACACCTGCCATATCTCGCTCACATCTTTCTCCACTCCTTTTCTTCATTTTCTTTATGATGGGGAGGTGCCCGTTTTTATTGGGGATCCAGCGATATCTGATGAAATGTTGGCCCTTGCCGGGTGATTTGTTGTAGGCAGCACAAAGTGAAATATGGACATGTCATCATGACTCTGCTTCTTCTTTGTATTGGAAATATGTTAACGATTTACTTTACAACCAAGAATGTTTTGCCTGAAGCCTAAAATTGTGTATAAGAAGAGAAGCCTGATTTTGTAAAGGCGAGCAGTCTCCTGAGAATATGCTTCCCCCGTGTGTTGTACTTCTAGGACACTTGTTACCTTGGTTGCAGCCAATAAAACGATCTTTGACTTCACCTAGAAGGCTCTGAGTTTCCGTGGTCTGGATCAGGAAGAACCCGAGGTCTCTGGGTGTACCCTGACACCGCTGGGTTACCGGTGTCTGTGCCGGTTCTGAAAAACCCAGTACCTCAGCTGGCGCCCAACGTTTGGAGCGATTCCAGTGGTACCAGTCAGCCAGAGGTTCGTGAGGAGCTTCGTGTGAAAATTCCGGAGGACGGCCAACCACCTCATCGACCCCTGCATGTCGACGTGGTCCGAAGGTCTTTGCTGCGAGGTTCCCCGCTTCCCGACGGCTACAAGGACTGCTGCCCTGGCTATCGCCCTGATTTGGACCCTTGAAGTTTGGTAGAGCGAAACACTGAGACGAGTCTTCTGGTGACGTCATCGATATTTCAGTTAAGTATAAGTGGAGCGTCTCCCAGTCCTTAGTTGGTCTTAGTCTTGGGTATCCTTTGGAATAATTGTTGGTACTTGCAAGCACCAAAACCGAAGGACTCGTGTATTCAGGAGAAATATCGTAATCGATAATCCTTTGAAGTTTGGAACTAGACTAGAGAGCAGAGATGCCTAGTCTTAGACTTGGAAATTTGTTTTGTCTTGGTTGTAATAATAGGGACTCCCGATTGGAGGACTCATGTCCGGTTCCTCCGGTTGGAACTCCAACTTACGAGTTATATGTGAAACATGGGGTAGGCCCCATCACATACAACGAAGTGTGGATCAAATACACAAGAAAAGATGGTGTTTTAAAATGGCCCCAATATGGTAGCTTTGATACCGAAATCTTAGATAACCTTGAAGTTAAGCTGTTCAAAAAGAAATCCCGTCCGGCAATGTTCGAGTCTTTCCGCCTATGGCGTAAAGAGGCCAAACAGAAGGAAATCAAATTAGCTAAGAAAAATAAGAGAGAAGGAGGAATTTCAGTAATGGAAGCTGCTATGCAGTTCAAAGACAATGAAGAAGAGCAGATGAGTGAGCGGTTGCACAGGCAACGTAAAATGGTGATAGATAAGTGTTATCCAGTTTTGCCGTCTCTTCAGCAAGAGGCAGCAAAAGAGCGTGAAAAAGATCCATTAATGTCGCATTTATTAAGTTCACCACCTCCCTATGCACAAAATGCCACGGCACCTCCACAACCCACAGTTGCACAACCTGTGGTTGTTATGCCTCCTATTCCTCTGCAGCAACCACCAGCTACTCTTCAGCTGGCTCCTACTCCTTTGGTGCAGCCTCCTCAAGGCCCACCGATCACACCTGTTTCTGCGATTTTGCCCACTGTACTGTCTACTTCTCCTAATGCTCCCTCTACGATTGTGCCTAGTGCTCCCTCTATTTCTCCTGATGCCTCCTCTGCTGGTATCTCTGCCTCTGCCTTATCTCACCCCGTTCTTCCTTCAGTTTCACCTTCCCTTCGGCAGAAAATGGCCAGCATTGTCACTAACCTTCTTTCACCTCTCTTTGGGTCGCCTACTACGACCCCTAAAATGGAACGAAGACAGTTGCGAAGTCGACTACCTGACTATCAGGAGAGAGACTCATTGAATCGTTTAGCACGAAAATGGGTTATGGACACCGTAAAATATGATGTAGTCGGTCATGGAAGTCTTCTATCAATGGGAAGCACCGACACAGAGATATGTTTTCGAACAGATGTGTGTTTTCCTTTGCGAGGATTTGGAAGACAATGATCTGGAATGCATCCCGCAAGAGATGTGTCGTGTACGGTTTAAGTTTGGGGAGGGCATGATTGTAGGTCCAGATGTGGAGAAAGCAGTTGAAATGTTGTTATCATATCGAAGTAAGGGAAGCAATTCTGGGTCGCAATCTAGTGCATCTAGTAGGAAAAAGGCGCGACAATACCCTATGAGAGAAGTTCCTCCACAATGGAGAGAGGGCGACACAACTGTTAACCCACCTATCCTGCCACACTTTCAGCGTGTATGGGTACATGTCCCATGGAAGCGAGCTGAAGTTTTAGCACTCAAACAGACATTACCTGATCCACGTAAAAATCCTGCAGGGTATTATAAAGAGTTGTCACAAACCGCTGGGTCATGTATAATGAATTTAGCCGATATTGATATGCTATTTGGGAATGTTGTTCCACAGCCTTTATGGGGTAAAATTCGTCATACAGACCATGATCAAGAATTAGGTGACTCATGGGCTAATATTGCCACTGCAGACGCCCGACAAGTTGGTGGTGCTAAGCCTGAGCCTTTGATAGCAGAACTTCCTGGTAGAATAGTTGATTACATGAAAACGATAATGCCTGCGATACGTGTAAATTGGGATAAGTTATCTGCATGCGAGCAGAAGAAAGAAGAAACAGTCTCAGATTTCTTCACCAGGTTTGAAGAAACATTCGTTGACCACAGCGGTCAAGATATGACCTCAGAAGGTGGTCAGAGATTGTTCGTCGATAAATTCGTGCACAATCTGCTTCCAGAACTGTGTAAAAAGTTGAAGGATTCAGAAAGTTCTTGGGCAGTCTCCTCTTCAGCGCAGATATTAGCTACTGCTCAATATTACGAAAATAGAGACAAAGACGAGAAAGATAGAGTAGAAAAGAAAACGAAAGAATTAAAAGCGAAGGTTTTGCTACAGCAAGCATATCCGCCACGTGGTGGTGGTAATCAAAATAATAATGGTCAGAATAATTATCAGAGTAATTTTCAGCAGCCTCAACAGTATCAGAGGAACTCGCAAAGAGTCGAGTATACTCAACCCCGTGTACCTGTAGGCCCCAAACAGCGTTCATACTGCAGAGAAGAGGGTCATTTCAAGTATAATTGTCCTATTCTATTACAACGTGCAAATGGAGTTTCTGGTGGAAGAGGTCGAGGTGTTCAGCAAGCGCCTCGAGGGAGAGGGCGTGGAAATGCCCCTCAGAACGCACGTCCCCTTCCACCACAAAATTCTATGAATAGGTTTGATCAGCAGAATAACGCATCGGACAGGAAAGCTCAATACTACGTTGATGATTACTATACAGAAGATGAGTATTCGGAGAATAATGATTGCTAGGACAGCCATAGACAAAGAGAGGGAGTTGTTTCAGTTCCAGTAGATCAGAGTGGACCTTACGTTGAGGTGATTACATCAGGTGTGTCAGAGCCTTTTCTGTTGGATACTGGTGCTACAAAGAGTTCTATTATGCACTCCAAACTCCCTGGCGCACCTTTGTCTGGCGAAATGAACGTTTCTGTAGGTTTTTCTGGCGCCCCAGTTAGAAATCCAATTTCTGACCCTTTGTCTCTTTCTGTTGGTCCTTGCGAATTCGAAGCACCCCTCATTCTGACAACAGGTTGTGGTGAAAACTTGCTAGGGTTAGATTTGTTAAAAAGATTGCATGCGACTTTGTACTGTTCTCCTTCGGGTGTACACCTTACTTTAGGTAAGAAAGTAGTTTCTCCCATGTATTTGTCGAGGGACAAACTTCCAGCAGAATTGTCGTTTCTTCCAGATATTCTTTGGGCCACTGGTCCTAATGATGTGGGCCGCTTAGAAATTCCACCAAATGTTGTAACATTGAAAGCCAACGTTAAAATGCCACGAATTCCCCAATACAAAATCTCGAGTGAAGGTGAAAAAGCTTTGCTAGCGATCGTTTACGAATTGATTGAAAAGGATGTGATTGAAGAAACACGAGGCAATGTTTGCAATAGTCCTGTTCTGCCTGTCTTGAAACGAACTGACCCTTCTCAGCCACCTGTGTACAGATTCGTGATTGATCTGAGAGAGGTGAATAAAATAGTTGTGCCACAATTCCCAGTTGTCCCCGACATTACCACATTATTGACTATGATTCCAGCATCTGCCTCTTGGTTTTCGGTGATTGACCTGAAGAATGCCTTCTTCAGCATCCCGATTGCTGAAGAGAGCAGGGATATTTTCTCCTTCAGTTTAGGAGGTCGCAGCTTCCGCTTTAAATGCGCTACTCAGGGCTACTGTGAAAGTCCATCAATATACAGTCAAGCTCTAAAAACACAGCTTGATACGATTATTTTACCTGAAGGTGCTACTCTTGTACAGTAAGTGGATGATTTATTCATTGCCGCAGACACTGAGGAAATTTGTAAAAAGGCCACGCTGTCATTATTGCATCATCTGTGTAATCTTCATCACAAGGTGTCACTTTCCAAACTGCAATATTGCCAACAAGAAGTGACCTACCTAGGTCACCTCTTATCGAAGGAGGGAAGGAAACTGACCCCAGAAAGAATTCGGGCAATAGCGAAATTGAATGTGCCAAGAACACAGAGAGAAGTGCGTGCTTTCTTGGGCATCACATCGTACTGTAGACAGTGGATTCCAAATTTTTCGTTATTAGCCAAACCTTTGGTGGCATTAACGTGTAAAAATACACCCAATCCCATTCCTTGGTCTGAAGAGTGTCAGGAAAGTTTCCTCGAATTGCGCACAGCATTGTGTTCGGCCCCTGTGTTAGGTACCCCCGACTACAGTAAGCCTTTTACATTATATGTTCACGAGAAAGAGGGCTGTGCATTGTCTGGGTTGACTCAGTTGTTTGGAGGTAGGCAGCGTCCATGCGCCTATTTTTCGTCGACCTTGGATCTGGTAGCACAAGCATTAGCGAGTTGTTTAAGAGCCACAGCAGCAGCAGCTGTCTCTATTCGACAGTCTGCTGGTCTAGTAATGAATAATACACTAATCGTGATGGTCCCGCATGCAGTAGACACATTGTTAAATAGAACCAAGACACAGCACTTAACTAGTGCTCGACTGTCCAGTTACGAATTGACACTGCTAGCGAGCCATGTGCACATAAAAAGATGCAGTACCTTAAATCTAGCTATGTTGTTGCCAATTACAGAGGAAACAGATGCCTCAGAACAGCACGATTGTTTTCTCAGAACGGAGGAAGAGACGAAAGGGAGAATAGATTTATTCGACACTCCTCTTGCTGAGTGTGATGGTACATTATGGGTGGATGGTTCATGCTTTAAGCTCCCGAGTGGAGACACGACCACAGCATATGCCGTTACAACGTTGCACACAGTTGTTGAAGCTGCACGTGTCCCACATAATTCAGCTCATGCAGCAGAACTAATTGCACTGACGAGAGCATGTGTGTTGTCTAAAGGGATGAAAGTGACTATCTACACTGATAGTCAGTATGCATTTGGAGTGGCTCACAGTTTTGGGCGATTGTGGAGAGAACGTGGATTCCTGACTTCGCATGGAGCTAAGATTCAGCATGGTCAGTTGGTGAATGAGCTTCTTGAATCACTGACCTTGCCTTTGCAAATGGCGATTGTGAAATGTAGTGCTCACAAGAAGGTGACTGATGATGTTGGTCGTGGAAACGCATTTGCTGATGAAATCGCGAAAGAAACGGCAAAGAATGTAATGAGCCGAATGTACGTTGCAGGCCCTGCAAGATCGACTGGTGAGGTTGGAATGTGTGAAGACACAGTAGAGAGCGTGAAGTCCATCCAAGCTGAGGCCACAGAGAAAGAGTTGAGTACGTGGAGAGAAAGTACGGGTAGAATGGATGCAAATGGTTGTTGGATTGAATTATCAGAGCATCAGAGATGGTTGTTACCCGATGCATATGTGCTTGCAGTGGTTACAATGGCTCATGGAATGGCTCATATTAGCGTTAAAGGGATTTGCGAGTTGTTGGCCCCAGTATGGAAGAATTCAGGGATTCCCAAGTGTGCAGAGAATGTTGTCAAGAATTGCATGGTATGTTTGAAACACAATCCTGGTAGGGGAACCCCAACTCCAGCGGGTCATTTTGCACCTCCTACGTACCCGTTCGAGGTTTTACAGCTAGATTTCATTCACATGGAGAGGTGCAACAATTTAAAATACGTACTCGTTGTTGTTTGTGCCTTCTCAAGATGGGTAGAAGCCTATCCTCTAAAAGACAATACTGCCTTGTCCACAGCGAAAGCCCTTGTGAAAGAGTACTTCCCCAGGTTTGGAATGCCTAGAATGGTCTGGTCTGATAATGGGAGTGAATTTGTGGGTCGTGTGATGAAGAGAGTGTGTGAAGGGCTAGGTATCCGGCAGAAGTTCCACGCTGCAAATCACCCCCAATCAGCTGGATTAGTAGAATGTTACAACGGCACTTTAAAACTTAAACTGGCCAAAATCCAAGCGAGCACAGGTCTTAAATGGCCTGATGCTCTACCCTTAGCACTCCTGTCCACTAGGATGACTATACATTCACGAGTGAAACTTAGTCCCTATGAAATAGTTTTTGGCCGGCCAGCCAACATATGGGGAGTGCCTAGACCCACCAAGTTCAGCGAGCTTGAACACCCTATTTTGCTTAACTATCTGTATGAATTGACGGCTAAATTGCATGTTTTGCATCAACAGGTCCACAACACCCTCCCTCCGGTCTCTGAGACTCCGGGTCACGCCATTGACCCTGGTACCTGGATCCTCGTAAGGAACTTCCAAAGAACAAAGAACGACCAGCCCAGATGGACCGGGCCTCATCTCGTCCTTCTTTCTACAAGATCAGCCGTTCGGGGGGAGGGGAAGGCCAACTGGGTCCACGGGATCCATTGTAAGAAACTCCCTTCCCCTCTACCCCATGACCAGTGGGTCCAGAAGGGTGTCGCTGACCCTGAATCTGATACCGTGTCACATACCGTCCCTTTTCATGACTTGCCCGTAAAGAGAACTGACTCTGAACAAGAAAATGAGAACATTTTGCACAAGACTGTGACACCATCCGAGCGATTGAACATTACAGAGCCTGACCTTCTGTTCCAGGATCAAACAATACCTGGGAAGCAGCGATACAATTTGAGACCGAGAAAAGCGAACTAGTAAAACACTTTCTTTTTGCAATTTGAGACTAAGATCCATGGACTAATAAAAACCGACATTCTCCTTTTCCCCAAGTACTATTTTTGAAAGTGCAGCTCTCCCATCTAGGTAACTTGCTTATTTTTGTTTTTCGAACCGCCATCCGGGTTCCGCTGCTAGGGCCGCGGTTGATTAAAGTCTTTGGGGTGCAGCTGACGACGTTAGGTCGGTAGTTCTGAATGGTCCAAGGGAGTTGCCCTAGACTGACAGAAGCATCCCTTAGCAGAGGCAACCTACCACCGCGGGCAGCACTTTAGAGAGGATGGAGTTTCCCGATGTGGAGAGACCTGCCAAACAAGCGACCTTAAAGCGCCAACTGCGCAACGTGATGACAAGGAAAAACTTTATAATATTGTGTATTTCCATGCTATTCAGTGTCATGGTATTTTTAATAAGTTATGTTTTATTCTCCTTTCGTGTAACATTTGCACCCACTGCATCCCCCATACCTCCTCCCACTGTTTCTTCTCATTCTTTCCACCCTTTTCCTGACCACGAATCAAATAGGAGATTGGAGTTCATTAATAACTCCTTTGTTCAGTTGTTACACCAACACCAACTTGTAATGAACACAACTACCTGTTGGGTGTGCGGTCTTATGCCTCACACAACGGATAAAGGTATCCCTTATTTGGTCCTGCCATTTAGTCACAATGGTTCTGTATGGGCATATAGGACAATGTTCATATATGCACACGAAATCTACCCCCTACGTTCTGTAACGGACAATCCTAGAAAAAGTGCTCTAGTCAAAGGTATGGTTGACATGATTAAGGAAGGTATTTCTTATGAGACTATCCCTAGAGATGAGACACTATTATACATAGGATGGAACATGACTGGATATGGAGCTACCTTGAGTGAGAAACAGCAAGCTAAGAGGTCGTCCCCGATTTGGATTGTACCCCACCGGGGTTATCTGTGTCTGCAAGGTAATGGCACGAATCCCAGGGCTCAGTTAGGAAAGAGTGTCTATACTGAAACGTATGTTTTTGGATCTCAGACTTCCCCTGCGTTTTTAGCAGCTAAGGGTACTTATTTCATCTGCCACGATAGAGCCTATACATGATTGCCCCCTGACTTTTCGGTCTCATGTTTTGTTTACTTCCTGTTGCCTCCCACCTACACAGCAGCGGCAGACTACCATCGGACAAGGATAGTTAGAGGTGTTTTGAGTGAAGAAGACACTGCAGGTCAAGAATTTGGGGACTTTGCAAAGGGTTTCCTGCCGTTCTGGGGATCCATGGCTAACAGCAGGAACATAAGGCAATTGACAAGGGTAGTTGAGTCCACCGTGATAGAAACTACTGGTGCCCTTAGTAACCTGACTGCTGAGCTCCAGTCGGATCGACTTATGACCCTTCAGAACAGGGTCGCTCTAGATGTCATACTTGCAGACCGAGGTGGGGTATGCAGATTGATCCAATCTAGTTGCTGCATTTTCATCCCAGATAACGCTCCAACAGTGTACCAGGCCATCTCCAAACTACATAAGATTTCCGAATCTATTCATGTGGATAAAGGAGATTGGTCGTTAATGGGATGGTTCTGGGAACTGATATCTGCCTGGGGATGGAAAATTCTAATGGTCATTGGGATGGTCTTAGCCATTCTTTTCCTGTTCTGTCTGTGCATACAGTGTGCTCCTGCAATATGTGGCCTCTGTGTTACATCATGTGTAAGGAAGCCTGTATCAAGAGATGAACTGAGTACTAGAATGATGTTACAGCAACATCTCAATGACTTTAGGAATATAGATCTGGACTCAGATTAACATGAGGATAGATTAATTGCCTACGTAAGGGCAAAAGGAGGGTTTGTGGTTCTGAAGATTCTGGATTCATGTGATCGTTCTGAACTCGAGAATTAAAACTTCATCGAGACATGGCGAATTTGGTATCAAAAGACCGAGAATGACGAGCACACCATGTACATATATTTGCAGCATATTCGAGTAACGATTTCTCCTTTAAATCGTCACTATCGTCCAGAACCCTTGGCTTCCATTTTATATACTGCAGCCATCTTGTGTGTTGCCCTTTACATAGGCCTTAATCCAGCCAAATTCATTACAGCAAGGACACGTACTCCTTAATCGACTTTTCTTTGACCTATGCAAGTTGGAACCATTGCCCCAGGCCAAACTCGTTAGGTCAGTTCCCCTCCCAGTGGCCGAGCAAGATAGCATCAAAGCTCAACAAGCCATAAAACCATTTCAGCGCGCACACCTGCCATATCTCGCTCACATCTTTCTCCACTCCTTTTCTTCATTTTCTTTATGATGGGGAGGTGCCCGTTTTTATTGGGGGTCCAGCGATATCTGATGAAATGTTGGCCCTTGCCGGGTGATTTGTTGTAGGCAGCACGAAGTGAAATATGGACATGTCATCATGACTCTGCTTCTTCTTTGTATTGGAAATATGTTAACGATTTACTTTACAACCAAGAATGTTTTGCCTGAAGCCTAAAATTGTGTATAAGAAGAGAAGCCTGATTTTGTAAAGGCGAGCAGTCTCCTGAGAATATACTTCCCCCGTGTGTTGTACTTCTAGGACACTTGTTACCTTGGTTGCAGCCAATAAAACGATCTTTGACTTCACCTAGAAGACTTTGAGTTTCTGTGGTCTGGATCAGGAAGAACCCGAGGTCTCTGGGTGTACCCTGACACCGCTGGTTTACCGGTGTCTGTGCCGGTTCTGAAAAACCCAGTACCTCAGAAGGAAGAGACAGAGTCCATTTCCTTCTCTGCCAGCCCTGCAGGTCACTGAACGACCAGGAACGCCGTGCCTTCTCTGCAGGCTTGGCTATTTCTGCTGTCCTGGGACGCATGTTTAAAAATAAAAAGCAGGGTTACAGAATCTATTGAATAAAAGTAGTAGGGGCACGCTGTGCCCTGCCGATCCCACCCACTTCGACAACTGGTTTTCCCACAATTTATGAAATCATTTTACAATAGTGACTAATGGGGGTTTGTGTGGATGGAGGGGCAAATGCTGACTGACTAATATGTACAGGACTGTAATGAGCAGTGTACCTGCTGAGTGGGCATATATCTGCTCATTTTCTGCGAGAAGTTACAAAGCAGTTTCATTGGTTTGACTGTGCTTGTTTAATGACACCGTCAATGTATTTGTCCATTGAGAATTTCTAAGACACATAACACATAACACTCAAATATCTTGCCATTTTTGAAAGGGTGTTGATGTCCTCTGGAAAAGCACAGTTGAATTTAGGCCCAGTTGTTGAGCAGCATCCTTTGGCAAGAATTCCAGTGCTATGGGCTGTCAATATGCCTGTGGAGATCGGGAGACCACGGAGGAGAATATTTGGGACAAATGGTGTACATGTGTTAGAGTATTTTAAGGCCATTCTCCAGTATATTAGGGCAGTGTGCAACAATAGTGAGACTTAGTGTAATACTGTGGACTCTGGACTTAACAGTGTACGGTGCTTCCCCTGTTGAAGGTGTACAAATATAATTGGGGCATATTAGCAAGGGCGTGCAATAAATATTGCAAATCGCGCTTAGTGCATATTTTTTTATCGCCGCCTATCGCTGGATCCTATCGCAGAGATAGCGCATTATTACCAACATATATCTCCAATGCGATAAAAGATCCAGCGATTGTGACGAAATCCACTAAAAACACAAGTAAAACAGCGATAAAACTTTTATTGCTAACGTAAAGCTTGCTAATAGACAGGGGAGGATTCAGCCTTAGAATCCACCTCCCATTGAGGATAATGGCTAAGTCAAGATTTTAGCAGGTGTAAAAATTCCTCCGATAACCCCGGTTAGAGCGTTTTTTTCAACGCTGACTGGGGACGGGGCCTCATTGCTAATAGGCGTTAGGTCTGTGAGCGGCTGTTTCTGTGGTCTTTTGGTCAGGAACGCCTACTTTGCATGTCATTAGCGATAAATATCGCTGACATGCAAAGTGGTTGCTTTCGCCAGAAAGCTGTCGCTAACAGCTGTTTGCGACAGCTTGCTGATAGGGCGATAAAAATATCGCCGCTTTAGTGGCAAAAAGTGCCGCTAAAGCTGCGAAGACGCCCTTGCTAATATGCCCCATTGGTTCTTATTTTTGGGGAGTTGAATGCAATATCTGTCTCAAAATGGATCAGACAAAGCCTGGAGGAACTTCTAAGACTGCCATTGAATAGTAATTCCATACTGCAATTCTTGGTAAAGTAGGTGTTGATTGACTCCAGGTTAACAGGCGCAGAATCGCGGCCGCATGGAAGGGGTTAATATTTAAATGAAGACTTTCAAGAACATTCCGATGGCCCATAGATTTGTCTTCTAATCGCAAAATGTTGCCTAGAGGTGTCTTCTTGTCAGCAGGGCGCATGTCGTGTGTCTTCTTGTTGAAGATTCTTCAGCTGGTAGCGAGGTAGAGGAGTGACAATCTTCGGAAACCTTAAAGGTCAATACAAAGGCACTCTTTCTAGACAATGCCATGAGCTAAATTCGTGTCAGTGCACACAAAGTCAAATATGGCTTGGCCAGAAACATGATTTTTTTTAAAAGCTAAAAAACTTAGTTTGTTGTGGCCTTATTTTGGATATGAATTGACCCAGGCGAGTTGATGCACTTACTTACTATTGTTTAGGCTATTCGGCTGCCGTGACTTGTCTGTTTTTTGCCAGCAGAACATCAGCAAATGCACCTGTTAAGTTCTTCTGGAAGTCCATATCCAAATGTTTCTTTGCAGCAGTGATCCCACTTGGCTGGTATGCTGCAAAATGCAAGATGGCCTCTGCTCCCCACTTTCCGAGGAACGTGTACTAGCTTCGAGGTGATAAGTGGATTAAATCCAACTTTTTTTGTCTAACATATAATTGTCTGAAGATCAACCTCCTGCTTGGAGAACAAAATTGTTCCTTACTTATCTAGAGGTACATTATGTTCGAATGATCATTTCCTGATAAAAATGCCTTAGTCTGACTCTAGACTCAGTGCCAAGAGCTATGCTAACCTCTTTCAATAAGGAAATCCCCACCTCCTATTCAATTTGGAAAGGATATAAAAACGTTAAATTGTATCTTTTCTTTTGAGGCTACTTTGTTACGTTTTTATGTTATTAATCCTTGTTCTCTATAGACGCCTTAGACATGTAAAGAATACAAATAAAAATACATGTCTGCCAGGGTTCAGCTTTGTGTTAATTATTTTGCTCCTGTGTTCAGTCACCCTATGGTGTTAATGGTCTCCGTGGCTGTTGATAATGAGTTATGCATACAGTACAATCATATTTGCACTTAAGCGCATTCAGGAAAGTATAGACTGAGTGTCAGTGAGTGACAGAGAATCAGCGGTTTAGATATAGCTCTGCATGCATTCTCAACCATTGTAAAAAGCTGCTGCTGATTATAATAATGTGAATTCAGAAACTCGCAAGAACATTCGGATTGCATTTTTTTAATAGAGATAATGGAGGCCAGTTTGAACTGGGAGGGCAGCCCACTAGCACGTCACTTCTCCTTGGCCTCCGCTTCCCTGGTGGAAGATCGCTTTCCCCATTGTAGATTCCCACCTGTCTTCAGGGGATCTCACTGACTTCTGTGCATCTGCTAGTGCAGGAATTACTCAGAATGCCGAGTGTGCACCACGGGCGAATCGTCAGTTTGAGCAGAGGAGTGTCGCCCCACAAGCCCCAGAGCGTAATAAAGCTTATTTATTATCATTTTATTTTTCAGCAACCTATCATAAACTAAGTGTCAGGATGGGGCGGGGTCAGTGCTTCCAAGTGGCAGCGGCAGGGAGCTGTGCGCTTTAAAATGTGCATGTCTGTTTCGATGGCCGCCTTTGGACGGCCAGCCAGTGCCAATGCATTTTAAAGTTCTGTAACCTAGCTGTCTTAGACAGCTGGGTTAGACAAAGCGCAGCCCTCCAGTGCTCTTAGGAGCTCTGGGAGAGCCTGCTTTCTCCAATCCTGGTGCTGCTTTAATGCTGTGAAAGAAGCACCCGAAATTAGGTAGTGCAGTTTCTTGCATCTGGCGCTTCCTGGAAGACACCCGAGGGAGGAAGACGTCGCACTGCGGTGCAAAGGGAATTTCCTTTTTTTTTTTGTGCCACCACATCCCTGCTCACTACCCTCAGAACAAGCCAGCCGCCACTGGGATTCACCATGATGTTTGGGCTCTGGGTGGCCAACTGTTATTATTTTTCATAAGCAAACTCCCAAAGTAGGGGTATGTTTCTAAAAAACAAAAAATAAACATCTGTGCTATGGTGGCAGCTTTCTTCCAGTGTGTGGGGGTCATTTGTGCTGTTTCCTATACAAGACTGGTAAGCTTTTCCTGGCAGTCCTCAACAGGAGAAAATGTATGAGAAAGGACCACCCTGAACATATCAGACCTTTCGACATGAATTGACCCATGGGCCTGTGATGGACAGGTCATCAGTGACATTTCTGGCGGAGAAGTCTGACGAGTCTCTGCCGTAGGAGACACGGCCCTGCATCGACCATCATGAGACAAGCTAACCAAGATGTTGATGCAGCAATAGGCCTGCTCATTTAAGGCATGGATTCTACTCCACCAAACTCTCAATAAGGTCCACTGTCTTCGAAATACACAGACTCTCCTAGAAAAATGCAATTCCACATTTGCAGAATAGGCTGTGATGTTGTTAAATGTAACTGTTGTAGTATCTTTTAATGAGCAAAGTATATATGTATGTATTTCTTTACTGATTTTCTTAGAGGGTTTATTATGCTCTACACTTTGCCCATCTGTCACCTCAGACCAGGCAGATGTAAATATGGAAGTTTGTCCCGTTGCTTGATTTGCCATAATGATTATTAGTTGGCCCAAACAGCATTGCTTAATTTGTAAACACAAAAAAAAGTGCCAGGGCCCTCGTCAGGTAGTCACTGTAGCTTGGACCAATTGCCTCAGCCAGCACTGCCAATGACACTACTTACAAAGCTACTAACCATCACACGTCTACAAGTATGATGATTCAAACTATTCCAGGCCCCCTAAGATATAAGAATGGCGGGGGGGTCAAGTATTAGTAATTTTTTAATCATATTGAACTAATAAACAACTGTTGTTGTGATTATCTCTAAATTAGACAACAGTGCCACAATGTGGCACACTGTCATAAGTGCCAGTGTTGACAATTAAGTGCTGTTGCAAGCATCAGAAACCACTGGCTCAAATTAAGCGCTGCCAAGCAGGAGTGAATGACCAGTGTTCTCCAATGGTCAGTGGTGCCAAGTTCTCTGTTGGCTTGCACGCATCAAGTAGTAACTGGATGATTACCAACTTTCTTCAGTAAAACATTAAAACCGATCTAGAGATCTGCTCCATTGTTTTTCTGTAGATGTATCAAAATTCCTCATGCACCTTTCCAAACTCTTGTTAACTTTGCATGATCCAGAATGTCCTCTCAAACGGCTCTGAGACAGTGACTTTTATACACTTGTGACCTTGCTGCAATTTCAAGCACTTATCCTGAAATATTTCCAGAAACCAACAACTTTTTCTGGCAATCCATAATTTCCACTGACACAACATATCAAATACAACATTGCAAAAAAGAAGCGGGCATCTTTCAAGACAGATCTTCACAGCAGCTCTTTCCCTTTAATTTCACTTGAGGCCCCAGACTCACTGGTTGCTTTCCACTAGAAAGAATATCTGCTACACTATTTCAAAAGACAGGCACATAGAAAAGGAAAGACAAATATTTTAAAGGGCCCACCCAGTGTGGAATCAATAACAGTTCCCTTTGCCCAGTCTTTCCTCTCTAACAATCCCCAACAACAAGTATTCTAGAACGTTTGTTACTTTGATGACTTCAGCTTGGATGTTGAGATCTATTGTGGCATCATTCACCAGACGGCCCCTTTAACCAGATAGAATTTTGGCGATTTACGCAGTGGCCCATCCGCTACTGTTCATGCTCAGTATCAGCCACGGTCTATGAGCTGTACATACACTCCATACATATGTGCATGAAAGCATGACACGACCACAACCATTTTAGCATCTCATTCTCTACAATCAGGACAACTGGAATTATGCGATTGTGCGGGCCGCAGCGATTTTACCATAATTGTAGATTTGCCCCGTTTGCCACATAATTTATCATCTTCCACATAATCTGCAGATTTTTACCCCAAAAAATTGTTTCTAACTCAAACGGTTAAAAAGTTTATTGAAACGCAATGACACGTGTTGCCGTGCAGTAGCAGGGCCTTTGCAAAGGCTAACCGGTAATCTTTCTGTAGATTATTGCTATAATTGAGTGTTAAACCGGTACTAATGAGGTACAACTAATGGCCAGACATTGTTAACAAGTTTGAAAATGACCAAATAATTAAATAATACTATCACAAAATGACCTCATTATGCTGCATAATTTGCCTTTTCTTGCTGCATAATTTACTCAACCTTGCTGCATTATTTGACCCTCCCCTGCCGCATAATTGCAGCGGTTCTGTCTTTAATGGAGTGGTTGCAATCAGCTTCCAGTAGGCTATGGGAGGCCAACATGGGTACTGTTCGGTCGTTTCCTTTTTCCTGCACTCTGCATTCTTGCTTTTTAAATCTGAGAACTCACATAGGTGACACCAGTACTTTGAAAAAGAAAGATTGCTTGTTGAAGCACTGCTCAGAGGCCCACAGCTGGTGTAATTAAATGTCAGTGTGCTGAATACCAAAGCTGCCACTCTTAAATCCACTTCGTGCCTCTTTAATCCACCACCAGACACTCCCTGGACCATTATCTCACTCTTGCAGGTTCCTGCTTTTTTATTTTTTGACAGATTTGCTTCTTACTCTTCCTCCGTCTTTTGGATGTGTGTGGTTTTCCATTGCTTGATTTCTGTAAGTATCTGATGTAGACTAATAAATCAGCAACCATCGGCTCCAATTAAGCATTGGGTGTTCTTCCAAGAGCTAGTCAAACTCACCTCCAAGTTCCTTTGGAATGATAAGAGAGGAAGGATCTCATACAAACCTCTCAGGAAGCCTGCTACATTAGGGGGTGAAATCTCCCGAATTGGAACCTGTATCAAACACGCTTTCTAGCGCGTGTAAGTTGAACATGAGATTTGCTCCCCTTATGGCATATCCTCCTTTATCATGATGTCGAAATTCATGACATCATATTCTCACCATATTCTTCCCATTAAGAGCAGTGCATTCAACATTTTAGATAAACAACTTTCGGAACACATCAACAACTCCAGATGGGCATCATTATGGTTCAAACCTAAGCTCAATACTGATCTCGATCTTAGCATTTCAAGTGTGTGGGCCACCAAGGGAATCAGGCTAATTAAAGACCTCTATGACAATAATTATGACCCACTCCCCTTTTCAGTCCTTGCCAGGAAATACATTCTCAACAACTTGGACTTTTTATTTCTAAAAGCAAGGTTAAAATATCTAAACTTGTCCTTTCTAGAAAGTTGGCCCTAATGACACCTCTGGCCCCCTGGCAACGCTTGGGGCATGTTGCCTCCAAAATCTACAAATTCCTATCTTATCCTCCACCCCCCAAAATCTCAATTATTTTTACAAATGGGCCAAACATTTTGATGAGGAGGTTCATAAATATATTACACCTGACATATGGTTGGCAAACTCTCCTTGTGCAACACAATTGTCCCATCTCTTATTCAGTCAAAATTCATCATAATGGATCTCTCACATTGGATGCCAGCTCGCCAGAACAAATTATAATTAAGAGATAATGACAAATGCTGAAATTGCGACCTAGAGCCAGGCACACATAAACATGTGTTCTTTGGGTATAAGTTGTAAGACTTAAAATGGGTATCCATACAAAACATTTGTCAGCAATCTTTAATATACCCATAACCCTTTCCTTTTCTATGGTAACGTTGGGTCCCTGGGTCTCATTATCTCCTCTGCCCTTAGACACTACTGATATGGCACTGCAGGACTTAATCTTAGCCATCACATTTAAAGTCATACTTACAGAGTGGGAATCTTTCCAACATCTATCATATCACACTTGGTGGGCTTGGGTGTCATACCTCCGAAATACATTCGGAAAGGCAATCCACACCACCAATTACTAGCATTGTTTGATGGTCCTTGGACAGATGCATTAAACTAAGCTCTCAGTCTTTTTGCTCACCCCACCATTGGGCCTGTTCATTAAGGCTTAATACTATATGAAGTAGACATCTTGCCGTACTCTTCCCCCGCCACTCTTCTCCTCCCCCTCTTCTCTTGTTTGGCGACTCTTGATATAAAAGTGATACAAATGATGCCTCACTCTTTGGTACTGAGTCCACACTTGGCATTCAGCTTATAAAAGTTATGGTCCCTTTTTAGGTCTCGCCTGTCGATGCGCATGCGCATCGAGCAAGCGAGAGTATTGGGACTTATCCACTCTTTATCCACACTGCAAGGAATCGTGGCGATTCCTTGCAGTGCCCGTGACTTTTAAGCTCAATGCGCATGCGCATTGAGCTTAAAAGCGCGTGCACGTCCGTCTTTGTTTACCCGCTCCGCCCCTTCCCGCCGTCTCGCATTTCCCCTGCCGCATCAAAGGCTTTCACGGCCGGCCGGCCATGCTTTCAGTTTCACGACCGGCCGGCCGTGTCAATTACATTCCAAAGCCCGCTCTCCCTGCTCCGCCCCCTGCTCCGGCCGAGACGCATTTCTCCTCCCCCCTCCCCTC
The DNA here is from genome assembly GCF_964261635.1 of Lissotriton helveticus. Taxonomy (NCBI): domain Eukaryota; kingdom Metazoa; phylum Chordata; class Amphibia; order Caudata; family Salamandridae; genus Lissotriton; species Lissotriton helveticus. The sequence goes on from NC_136065.1 coordinate 858,614,267, forward strand.
TCTTCCCTCCGTCTTGTTTCCTTTAGCTGCCCTGGATGATCTATTCTTACTCAAACTTGCACCGCTTTTACTAAATCTTACCCTTTTAACCTTCGCGATGTTTCCCCCTTTTTACCTCCAGTGCTTGATATATCGTTCTCCCCTTTTTAACTCGGTTTTGCGAGGTCTCTGTTTATTTATCCTCTTGCTGGCTCCCCTTTTCTTTACCCCGCCCGGTCCGGAGGATCTCCTCTGCCATAGCCCGGTGCTGGATCTGTCCTCGTTAGCCCGGTGCTGTAATTGCCACGCTCCCCCTTAGCCCGGTGCTGGATCGCCCTTCTCTTATCCCACACATGAGTTGCCCGACCGTGCTAATCCTGACTGCATGAATAAAATCCAGCACAGGCAAACGCACCCGTTCTCCTACTGTAACTTCAATATACTCGCAGGCTCGCCACCTCACCCAAACGTGCTCCCCCAAACAACGCGGCCTGCCACGCAAGGACATCAAACCTGGTTGCTGGTGGTCCCTACAGCTGCTTGAACCAGGTCCCGAGCTACAAAGAAACTCCAGCATTCAGCACCTCCTCGCCTCACCGCCTCGGTCTGCCTCTCACCTTCGTCGGCATCAGGCCTCCGCCCGCATCCCATAACTGCCATCTTGGGAGCGTAGTGCACCACAGGAAGGTTAAGGCGATCTCGCCCTCCAGACTTCTCCGCCAGGACTGCCGCCTCCGCAGTTTTCCGCTGTGAGTCTGCACGCCGAATCGCCTCCCAGCCGCTCACAAACAGAGTGCACATCTCCCGTTGCCGCAGCCGGTGGAAGTCTCCCCCTCAGTGCGCTGCCGTCATTTTAGATGCGCAGCGCCCAGCGCTCAATCGGGTGATTTTGCTGCACTTACACCCTTGTAACAGCACCAATGCGCCCCAGCAGCAGTCCAGCTCATGCACCAGGATTTCCGCAACCAGTTTTGCAGTAAGGGGCCACCTTAGAATCGCCAACCCCTCACCCTCAACACCTCACCCTCACTCACTCACCCTCAACCCCTCACCCTCAAACCCTCACCCACCCTCAACCCCTCACCCTCACTCACTCACCCTCAACCCCTCACTCTCACTCACTCACCCTCACTCACCCTCAACCCCTCCCCCTCAACCCCTCACCCTCACCCTCACTCACCCTCACTCACCCTCAACCCCTCACTCACCCTCAACCCCTCACCCTCAACCCCTCACTCACCCTCACTCTCACTCATCCTCACTCACCCTCAACCCCTCACCCTCACTCACCCTCACCCTCACTCACCCTCAACCCCTCACCCTCACTCACTCACCCTCAACCCCTCACCCTCAACCCCTCACTCACCCTCACTCTCACTCAGCCTCAACTACTCCCCCTCACCCTCACTCACCCAAAACCCCTCACTCACCCTCACCCTCACTCACCCTCAACACCTCACTCACCCTCACTCACCCTCAACACCTCACCCTCAACCCCTCACCCTCACTCACCCTCACTCACCCTCACTCACCCTCACTCACCCTCACTCACCCTCACTCACCCTCACCCCCTCACCCTCACTCACCCTCACTCACACTCACCCTCACCCTCACTCACCCTCACTCACACTCACCCTCACCCTCACACAGTGCAATAGTTCTCCGACCATTTCAGTTAGAGCTTTTAGAAATGTTTATGGCTTTTTTTATTTGTAATACTTTAGCATTGGCTACAGGAAACAAAAATGCTAAACATTTACAAAAAAAACCCATAAACAATTCTAAAAGCACTAACTCTAATGGTGCGAGACCTATTGCATTTCCAATGCTTGTTGAACCTTCAGTTTGTACACTGTTGTGCCCTATGACACAAGTAGACGCTGGTAGACAAGTAGAGTTCAAAAGTACCTTTATTCTGTAGCTGGTTCAAGTACATCCAGATGGTACACAAGTACTTGAGCCAGCTAGTCCAGGTAAACAGGTGAAGTAGCAAACCCCACCAGGAGTAGCCTGCCTGCTGCTCAGCCCTCTTCTACTGTCATTTCCCACTCACGCAGGCACCCAACATTCCAAGCATCACTGTATTCTCACCATTCTACAGTATACACATACATTAGCTGAGCAGCAGGAGAATAGTAAACTACACATTGTAAGTACCTTATGCAGGGCATAACACATCCTCCTTTTTAAAATGAAAAATGGAAGTTGTAGAAGCAGAAAAAGATTAAGAGAAAAACTATACACAAGAAAAAAATTACAAATTCAATAAACAGATCAAAACCCAGGGATGTGCAACAAGCAAACACCACAAGAGGGTTAGAGTCATTTGAGTGACGAAGAATGGATAAAGAAAGAATGGACAACTTAAAACAACCAATAAATGGAGTAAAATAACCCATCCTCTCCCAATAAAATATAAATGAGATAACTAAGTTGCAACTAGCAAGGGGCAAGAACATACCCTGCTAGACAGATCCCTGCAAGGGAACAAAAGAATAGACAAAGTTCCTTTAAGGAAACCTACATATGTTGTGAAGATAATGCACAAACACATCTACTACCCTTCATATGAGGTACAAACACATGGTACAGAGACCCATTAACACGTCTAGCACCCTTCATATGAGGTACAAACACTTGGGACAGAGACCCATAAAAACATCCCTGTTGTTGGAGAGTATGACTTTAACCATGGCAATGGGATCAAAACAATGAAGACCCATGGAGAGCAACCCAGAGTTAGGGTTAAACGTTATGTTAATTGGAACGGACCCTATAAACATACCCTGTGAAAGGGTTACTATATTGAACACTATAAGTGGGAACCAAACTCACAAACCCGCCTCAATGAAGAGGCCGCATGTAACGCTTTATGAGAAATAACCACAGCCCACCCCTGTGTAGGGGTTGTGTTAATGCTTTATGGGTAGGAACTAGAACCCAAACCCATGTCCATCCCTAATATAAGGGATAACTGTGTGATGAGCAAATGCCGAAACCCATCCCTCACAAAAGGGATAAACCTGATATTACCACCCTGAAATGAGATGTCCCATCCATATGTAGGGACCCGAAGACTGTGCCATATCACTATAAGAAATAACATTCCATAAAACATGCAAGTACTCAAAAATGCAATACATCTTAAAACTGTATCTCACACCGGTGAGCGATCTCTCACCCGAGAAGGTTGAAAAATGGCATCATGTAACTGAATTACATAGCATAGACAAACAATGCTGTGGTAAATATGAAGAATTAAGACCTCCTGTGAGTGATATGTCACATGAAATAGCAACACCACTCAGCAGATTGCAGGTATCACATCACCTATGTGAAAGCAGAACTGTCACTTTGTCTTTAACAAAAACTGTGATTGCAACAATAGTTCTACCTGCTTGCTAGTACACTCTTTTGATAAATCCAGGATTGACAGTTGTTGTACAAGAAAGGCATCTTTGAGACAGTGTAGAGGTTATCGGAAGTTGCACAACAATGACAAACAGCTGTTTTCCATGAGCAACAAGAATGATAAAAGCATCTTCAACAGTACAAACATGCTTTAGGGAAGAAGATGTACGAAGTACCTTACCCTCGTTGAAAAAAAGAACTACCGGACGGTCATGAATCTTAAAAAACAACACAATGATGACCAGGATCTGTGCGAAGAAACAAACAGAAAAAAACACCTGAGAATAGCAATGAAACTCGAGCATGAAGAGCTTCGGGTAGCTCAAAATGCAGTCAAGCATAAAGGGAGCTGCTGCCAATACAAAGATGCAGCACGTTTTTGGTGTCGTACTGGGTGGCTCACCTTGAAAGTCTGCTTCTCAACATTGATAGAAGAAGGCTGTGGTACGACGCATAGAGAAATGACATCACAGACGATGAAGTAACTGATGCACGCGAGTCCAGACTTGAGGTAAATACACTCACGCTGACAAAAGCTCGTGCCATGTTATTTTTACATTTTTAAATCGTCAGTTTGGTAATGCGGAAGACACGAGTCAAACAAGCTCAACAAACAAAGACAAAATATGCCCCGCCTGTCTTTGCTCCTGAGGCTTGCAATATAACTACACAACATTGCCTTCACTCCAGGGGTCCATTTTATCATGCCGAAACATTGGCCCAATCACCTCAACATCAGGAAAGGCGATTACACTCTTGCACACGAGCACTAAGCAGCAAGTAACAGCGCTAAACGGCGCACTAACTGTGTCACTTGGCTCCGTATTGACCTGCGTTTCAAACCTGAATAGCCATTGTCACACGGTTCTTGTGTAAACACAAAATACAGCAATACAATTAGACTCATTCAGATTGCCAGTTAGTGAAGACACAATAAAAATGTGTTTGTGTGCTTTCATCAGGTCCGAGTAAAGACCAAAAGTCAAAAACAGATCATGTCTCACCTTTCTTTGTCCTCAAGAATACGAAATACATTGCTGCTGCGTGGCTCAAACACATCCTCACACTAGTTACTGTTCTGTTAGCCACTAATATTGAAATCACATCTTGCAGTTCGTAGACTGGTAGCATCCATGACTGTGGCTCATTGTACTTGAAGATTCATCTTGCGCAGTGTCCATTAAGACAAAAAAAGAGCTTCATGGTAATTGAAGTTGAAGATCTTGATGTTGAGGCCTCTTGAGATGGGGTACAGCACGCTTGTGTGGGGGCTGTCCGTTGTCTAAGACACTGGTGGGGCTGCGAATTGTGCTGTACAGTTTCTTTTGTTCCTTTTTTGACATCTTGAGTTACGATGGTTCGTCTAATATTGTTACTTGTGTTGTCCCTTATGTGCTTGATATCGCCTCGTATAGTACTTATCAGCGCTAGTAAGACAAGTGGCTCCATCTCACCCTGTGGACTGGTTGAAGATGTCATCTTCTGCTTCAATTGACCAGTTTGAAGACGCATAAGCAGATGGGTAAGTCTCCAGCCCCTCGCCAAACATACGTTGTGCCCTGTGACACAAGTAGATGCTGGTAGCCAAGTAGAGTTCATAAGTACCTTTGTTCTGTAGCTGGTTCAAGTACATTCAGATGGTACACAAGTACATGAGACAGGTAGTCCAGGTAAACAGGTGAAGTAGATGTAGGTTAGCCAGTAGTCATTCCTTTAGTTCCATGTAATAGCAAACCCCACCAGGAGTAGCCTGCCTGCTGCTCAGCCCCCTTCTAACTGTCATTCCCCACTCACGCAGGCACCCAACATTCCATGCATCACTGTATTCTCAACATTCTACAGTAAACACATACATTAGCTGAGCAGCAGGAGAATAGTAAACTTCACATTGTAAGTACCTTATGCAGGCAATAACATATACCCTGTTAGTTTTACTGCAGACACAGCCCACATTTTTGTCCTTTTATGCTGGAACTATTCTTAGATACTCAATTGTAACAACTGATATAGGTAATTCATTGAGTATCCTGGAACTCGCTACTTATGTCTGTATCGCTCTTTTGCCTGATTATAAGCGTTTTTCTCAAACTAATAAAATAATTTGAACATGAAAAATTAGGCATTGGGTGACAAGTGAAGCTTCATCGCCACCAGCACATGCATGCAGTGCAGACGAGCTTCACGTAACTCTTTTATGTCACAGGATGCACCTTCTCCCCCTTTTGAGAACAATCTCCCTCTTCTACCATTAACCATCTTTTGAGGGATTGCATAATGCATTTCAAATAATGTTCTGCCAGTTAGGGAAGAACACATTGCATTAAGCAGCATAATTCTGGGTTTTAAGGGGGAGTGGCTAGCTTGCCAAAATGGCGGACGCAAATCTTTATGTTCCGTTCATCATTCCCCCCAAAATCCGATAAATTTATCCTATACGAGCTCCATCTAAGTGAATGCTGATTGGGAACGGACACCTGAAGCTCTGCGGCACCTAACGAGCCTAATACTGGGCTATTCGGCACATTGAAACCGCGACTCCGCAAGCGACGAACGTACGGCCCTGTGTGCTATGAGGTTGCGCACGGGAACCTTGTGCCAGAAGATGGCCACCCGCACCTGAGTGCCTTCCCCTGCAGCTGTGGGGGCCTTTTCCCAGACTTGACGCCGTGTGAGGGAGACATCGCTGCAGATGGGAGACCTGTACCTCGGCCTCGCAACCCCCCCAGAGCTGTATGGCCCTATCTGCTGTGGGACCACGCGCAGGTGCCAGGTGTTGGAAAATGGCCACCTGAGTGCCTGCGCCTGGTGCTGGGAGGGGCCTCCGCCCGGACCCGACGCTGCGTGGCAGGAACTCCGCTGCAAACAGGAGCCCTGGGATTAAGCCACGCCACTCTACAGAGCTGTGTGCACCTGTCCATTGTGAGGCCGCCCGTGCCTAGGTGTCCATGCCTTGAGCTGTGGGGGCCTTCACCCAGGCCTGGCACCGCACGGCGAGACTACCACTGCCAGTAGGAGGTCTGAAACTGAGCTGCACCACCCCCTAGAGCCCCAGCTGCTGCGGCAGAGCAGGTGACGATCCACCTCTCACGAGGTATGTTTGCCCATGCAGGGTGGAGGCAATGGTAGTGGAGAAGAGGGGTGGAACACGGCACTAACACTGCATAAGGACTGTTACTGGGGACACAGTGGCACCTAATCAACTCTCCTGACTGCGGCCCCCTGTCTCCCGGTACACTGATTATGGCGGTGATGCTATCTGGGGGCCCGTAAGCTAGGGCCACACGTAGAGAACAGCAGGTAGGAGGGTGATTGCCTGTGCCAAAGGGAGTGGCAGGCACAAGACTGAAAACCTTGCAGGCCCTACAACATAACGGGCACTGTACACGCACTGGGCACCCCGCCGAACTTGGGTGACACAGGCCCGGTGAATTGTGGCTCCTGGAGCGGCCCTGCTGTGGTGAAATGTGTGTGGCTGCAGGGTGACGGAACTACGGGGCCGCTGTGAGGGGGAGCTGGACCTGGGCCACCGTGCAGGTAACAGTGATTCGAGGTAGTGGCTAGAGCAGGCCCATGTTGAAGCGACCCACCGTACATCATCAGTGCGGCCTAACAGCACTGCAGGAGACTCCATACTGTGTACCAGTGAGCAGGATGCGATCAGCACACCGGCAGCGCCTGTGGAGGGATAACTGAATAAACCTAAGAGGACAAGAGCGGATGAATGCGATAACTGCAGGGACTCTCACAACCTCCTCAGCGGGACCTTGAGAGTCGGTCCAACGCAGCACAGCCAGACAGGTACAGGGCGGAAACACCGAATGTGCGCGAGCGTTGCAGTCTCCCACTCTTGCTCACGTGGACCGCTGAAGCCTTCGGAGATGGTATTCATGTGGGCAGTCACCGCCGGAGAGCATAGCCTCATCCAAGTTGCCGTGTGGCTGTGACGATCGACAGTGTATTGATTTCCCTGGCAGCTAACCACGAATGGCCACTGTGCAGCAGCTGGTAATGAGCCAGATGAGGGCCAAACTTTAACAAGGGCCGCTGCACACGGGCTGTTTGGACCACGCCAATATGAGCGCTGGAGGGGGGATAGAGCCAACGATCACGGCCCTGGAGGCCAAAATGGACTCAGTACTCGCAGCAGTGGAAAGGATTGGGACCGCGTTGGATCACACAAGGACATCCCTAGAGACTCGGATAGATAAAGTCACCTCAGACTTCACCTTACTCCATGCAGACTACCGCAAGTTGGCTGAAAAAGTCACTACACAAGGCCAAACGCTGAAGGAACTCCAGCCTATAACGCAAAACCACACAGCTGCATTGCAAGATTTGATAGACCTCGTTCACAACCTAGAAGACATAGCAGAAGATGCAGAGGAACGCTCCCGCCGCAACAATGTCCGCGTAGTGGGCCTGCCGGAATGCGAAGAAGGGAGAAACCCGGAACAATTCACGGAGAGGTGGCTGCACGTCCTCTTACCCCAAGGAGCATTGTTAACGCAATTTGCGGTCGAGAGAGCCCACCGCATGCCGGCACAGAGACCCCAGCCAGGAGCCAGACCTCGCCCATTCATTTTCAAATTGCTAAATTACAAGGACAGATAAGCAGTACTCCGTGAAACACACAGGATGGATGGCCTCAAAGTGAGCAGCAGTCAAGTTATGCTCTTCCCAGATTACACCGCTTTAGTGCAGAGACGCAGGAGTAACTATACGGTGGTGAAACACCAACTCAGATCTCTAGAATTACCATATTCCTTGCTGTTCCCAGTCCGACTGCGAGTCATCACGAAAGAAGGGACTCGCTTCTTTGACTACACTGAAGAAGCGTGGAACTGGCTGGAGGAGTCAGAGTAGAGGACAGGCGTGAGGTCTTTGGGCTCAGAAGGAGACAACTCAGCGAGCAGACGACCCAGGAGGCGACAAAGGCGAGGACCCCTAAGGAACGCAAAGCCGATGACTGCGGCACCGAGTCCGGAGAAAATGAGGAAGGAAAGATGGGCGCCCTGACAGCGGTCACAACTCTCGGATCTACTCAGCCTACAGAAAGACCGGACTTCTACACGCAGAAAACGCTGGTAGCCAGTGGATCCTCTTCTCCGTCAACAGAGATATCCAAAGAGTTCAACTTACCAATGATTACCCCACAGACTGCTGATGGTGTCATATGAAGAGGGACTGACGTGTTAGACGCTGGCATAAGCAGCTCACACAAGAAGAACTATGTTTGTTGACATCTTTGATATTGCTAGCTGAAATGTGAGTAGTTGAGCCCACTGGGTTAAATACAGCACACACTTCACACTGAGTTGGTGTGGCAACAATATGCCCTCCGTGAGCCGTAGCACACATAATATTGGAAGGCAAGCTCACACTCGACCCAAACAACTGGGCCACCACCCTACCGGTCCTATGAGATGACTTACACAACTAGATAGATGGCGCACAGCGCATACTGAAACTAAGGGGTTGGCCATAACACAACACCACTAGTACACGCACCCCAACATGCAGCACGCTGGCATAGTTTGTACCACTCATTTGTTGCAGAGGTTTGGACAGACATTGCACAATGTCTGCCCCAGATGTTATGTCGTTTTTTAGTTCATTTATTGTTGTTGATTTTATTGCAGCATACCGACATGCTTACACATGCCCCTGTCCTCCGTACCCTGTGGTGCACCTCATCCTTGGTGTCCCTATTACTTAAACTCCACCAGAAATGACACAAGCTGACATAATCACTGTGCGTCGCTACTCCATATTTGTGTACCTTCAGAGACACTCGGCTGCAATAGCCCTACTGCAGGAAACACACATGACCCAGCCGGAACTGGACAGACGGCGCAAACGTTGAAGGGGACAAGTATATGGCACAACATAGTCGGCGCATGCGAGGGGCACATTAATTTCGGTGAGGACTGGCACCTCCTTGATTTGCACAGAGACGGTGACAGATCCCGCAGGCAGATACACCTTAGTGAAGGGGACACTCAATGGCCAACAGATACTACTAGGTTCAATATATGCCCCGAACACTGACCAACCCTTGTTTCTGGCACAACTGTCTGCAACACTGACCCCCTACATTGGAATCCCCTGGCTGTTAGGCGGGGACTTCAAATCGGTGCTTGATGTGCACACAAATAGATCCTTACATCCTCCGGAGTTCAGCAGCTGTGTCGAATGCGCAGGCGCTATTGGGCTGGCTGCCGCAATGAGCGTTACTGGACTTGTGGCGGGTCACCATCCCATTGACGTATCTACTCATATTACTCGGCAGTACATGACTTGTATGTGCGGCTGGATAGGGTGGTGGGTTCCCAGTCGCTAATTCCCCTAGTCGAGGCAGCAGAATTTCCGGGACGGACACATTTTGACCATAACCCCATGACACTCCGGTTCAAATGGGAGCCTGACCGCCCCCCCCCCATGCCCACTTGGCGTCTTCAGCCAACTACACTGGAAGACCCAGAGTTCCGTGCATCCCTGGAGATGAAGGTTCTAGAGTACTTTGAACTCTGGAATGGGATGCCCACAAAATTGCTGTCAGAGGCCACTGTCTCTGTGCCACATGGAACATACGCAAACAGCTGTCTTTGTCGCTCACTCGCCTAGAATCACAACTACTACAGTATGAACAAGAGGGGAAGGGCGGCGGTGGACAATCCAGCCTACTTGAAGGAGTTCTGACTTAGCTTTTGTATGCGGAACTCATACAAAAGCTAAGGTGCTACAACTACACTGCTAACACAGCCCGCACCGATGCCAAAGCAGATAGGGCAGGTTGCCTGCTAGCCTGGCTACTGAAGCAGGAAGGTAGACATACCCCAATCGGGGCCATACGCACACCAGAGAGGGCCCTAATGTACACACAGAGGGAGATACATAAAGTAATGGCGGATCATTACTCACTGTTGTACCAATCCAAAGGACGATGCTCCAGCCTCGACCTAGAGAGATTCTTAGAACCTGAAAACTTAGGATCATACAGACCACTGGCACTCCTAAATGTGGATTATAAAATACTTGCCAAAGTGCTGGCTGAGCGGTTGGCGCCGGTGGTCCCCGAGCTGGTCCACACTGACCAGAATGAATTTGTGCCCAAGCGTAACACATCGTTGAATTTAGGGAGGTTTTTCAGGGTGGCTGCGGACAGTATGAGGGAGTGGCCCAGGGCGGGATCCCTGGTGCTGGACCTTGAGAAGGCGTTTGACAGCTTGGAGTGGAGCTATCTAGCAACAGTGCTTTTACGGTACGACCTAGGTTTGGGTTTCCTCCAGATGGTTGACCTATTACACAAAAAACCCTCACTTAGAGTGCAGTTGGGACCATACATCTCTGACGCCGTCATACCTATACGCTGAGGTACTATGCAGGGGTGTCTGCTATCTCCTCTCCTGTTCGCACTCGCCATCGAACCCCTAGCTGCGACCATGCGTGCGACGCTAGGGGATGGCATACCTCTAGGGAATGCAATACACCAGGTGTCGCTATACGCAGACAACCTCCTAGTATTCGTGAGAGATGTGGTAAACATACCGGCCCAACTGGAGCACACGCTGCACAACTTCACCGCTCTCTTGGGCCTCTGACTGAATGCCAACAAGTCCTGCCTTTACGCATTTGGGGGAGACACACAAGATCTGGGCTATATTTTAGAGGGCACAAGGGTGTAGTGGAAAGCGGACACTTTTCGCTATCTCGTTATTCAGATATATCATCAACCGACAGACCTTTTTGATGGTAATCTGCAGTGACAGCCATCAAATCACAAGTGAACTTTTGGAGAACGCTACCTCTGACAGTCGCTGGCAGGGTGGCACTATCCAAGATGTTGATCCTTCCTCGACTCCTGTACTACTTTGCTAATCTGCCTATTTATGTCCCGGCGACCTTCTTCGCCACACTCACTAAGCTGCTCAGGGACTTCCTCTGGGGAAATGCACGTCACAGGTTAGTACTAGCAAAGTTAGACTTGCCCAACGATCAAGGGGGACTGGCTGTGCCTTGTTTTGAGCACTACTATTTGGCTGCACAATTGCAGTGGATAGCCCGCTGGCTTGCTGACAGGGGTTGTGTGAAGACACCGCGATCTCAGCCCCCACTCTCTGTGGATTATATCACCAAACTTTTCCATCCAGCCTCTAAAGCCCCAATGACTGCCCCTCTCCTCCTGGTGGTGGCGTATAAGTGCTATCGACGCTGCCTGCACCTCACCAAAGCACTGGTCCCATATGCACCGTACCACTAGAGGGCTCCCCCAGCGGGCTTGGGGTGGTTACACCTCTTGAACTCACGAACTGGCACGAAGCTGACATACAGACATTGAGAGCCTTGTACCGGGATGGCATGCTCATACCATATGAGTCCCTGTTCGAGGTAGTGGGGCTGCCGCAGGGACAATTTCTAAGACACCGCTCGCTGATCACGACACTAACCTCTAGATGGGGAGACGTGCAAGAGGAATCAAGCTAACATCTTACCATACAGTATCTCCATATTATGGTACGTGGTAGACACTTGATCCGTTGGTTTGTAGCATCCCTTCGTATACACACAGCGATAACTCTAGACCCGCTGCGCCGCAAATGGGAAGCAGACCTGAAATGGCAGTTAGAGGACAGGGAATGGGAAAAGATACTAAAGAGTCCAACACGAATTCCCAGGAACATGAGGTTCCGACAAATACAACTATTTATAGTCCACGGAGCATACCTCACACCCGAAAAGATAAACAGTTATTTTCACCGCACAGATGCGATGTGCCCTCGGTGTGCGAAGGTGAGGGTTGGAATAGTACACATGCTATGGGGCTGTCACAAGCTACACACCTATTGGCAAGATGTCAACGAAGCGCTACACACCTGTACAGGCCACAACATAGTTTTTGAATGGCCTGTTTACTTATTACACCATTTCCACAGGTCTCCGACCACGAAGGTCTCCTCTCGCTTCCTTGACCTAGGTATGTTGGTAGCTAAGCGGCTCCTAACCAAGAAAGAGAAAGCACGGGACCCACCACACATACAGGCATGGAGGTAATCGCTCTTAGCATGGGCCAAAGCAGAAGGAATCGCCATCCTGTGGGGGGAAACATTGGGGCTACGGAAGACACTTATAGCAGCGCAATGGGAGGGACTACTTCAGGCCCTGGTGCACATTAAGGGGGACGACCCTTAGGGGCGACCGGGGAAGATAGGAAGCCCGACAGCAAACATCTGCAATGACACGTAAGTGTACGCACACCAACCGACACCTAAGATGCGTTACGACATGGGCGGTGGGTGGGGAGGTTGACCGGAGGGGAAGGGAACGAGGAAGAGGCCACAAAAAAGGGGGGGAAGGAAGGGTGTAGAACACACACCTGGAAGTAGGTACATACTGCTTTGTGGGTTTTGAACTTTTGTTGTTTGGTTTTTCCTTTTGTTTATAACGTCTGTGCACTTGCCCGAACTGTATGATCCGCAAAGACTCTGCACAAACCGCAAATGGAACCACATCACAAATGTATGATGGCTGTTATTCTTGTTGAACATGCACTATCTGCCGATATTCAGCTTATAGCTGAGCCTGCAACAACATCAAAATCTGAAATAAATCGCTATTGAACCGTAATATAACCTTGACGTGGACGGATGGTTCACTGTATGGTCAACTTTATGTGATGCATGTTATCTTTCTTGATGCTGTAATCTTTAAAAATTAATAAAAACAGATTTAAACAAAAAAATAATTCTGGGTTTTAACTATTAATATCCATTTGACTTCCATCAGTTAGTCAAAGGACCAGCTGTGATTGACAAAAGGCACAAAAGGCACATAGCAGATGGCAATCTTGATGCTATCTTTAGTTTCGAAGGATTCATATTAGCCAAATGAAAAAAAGCTACCAACCTGAAGCGATCACCACTCATTCAGCTTCATCTTAACTTCATCAGAATGCCACCAACAAAATATACTACTACCTTCATGGCCACCAAAACATGTGAGAGACTTAAGCTAAGCTCATTGAATCAATCTAACTACTACCCAACCTCTTAATCCAGCAATGTTCCCCCTCTGGGTCACAAAGGGCTTCAAGGCAGTAGGTCTCACCAAAACAACAACCCAATCACTGGAAGGAGGGAGGATTCAACTGGAATCTAAAACTATATGAAAGTAAAACTTAAAGCCTTGAAAAATAATGGAAGAAAACATCTGTCAAGAAAGCCAAGGTATATACATATTCTTATCATATTTCAGGTGCCTTATGCCCTCATAAAGAACTTTTTAACATTATCTCTCAATTGTGTAACCTGCATGCATTACATATGGTACAGAACACACTCAAGAGTTCAGCAACTCCTTGTCACACCACTTCATCAGCTGAATTTTGCGAAACTGATAAGATGGTGCTTGAACTCTATCAAAAGTTTAGCATCTCATTATCAGACCACTTCATCAGCTGAAATTAGCGAAAATGATAAGATCATTTGGCTTCATAGTCATATCCTATGCAGACGATAATCAATTAATAGTATCCATCACAAAATTGAGGAGGTGGCCGGTTGATTTATTAACTGCATGAGAGCCTCTGTGAAGTGGATGAGCAGCCACTGCATTAAACTAAACTCTGAGAACACAGAGGTGCTTAATTTTTTTAAGAAATGTCTATTTTTGGGTCAATGCCTGGTGACCACAGACTTTAGGCCCTCTGCCTTCCCCTGTATTGAAGATGAGAAACTTGGAAATCATGTTTGATTCCAAACTAACCTTCATGGATCGGTTCAATCAACTTGTGGTGCCTGCTTTTTTTCTGCTCAAAATTCTGCTCTTTGTTCCTTATGATCTCATAATAACAGTTATAATTTCCTTGATTGTTTCGAGATTGGATAATTGCAATGTCCTTTATTTGCGCTTGCAGCAAGGTACATTAAAAAAGTTGCAGAGGATACAGAACGCAGCAGCTTGTCTGCTCAAAAACAAAAAAGTGTTGTCTTGAAAGCTTTGAAGGAATTACACTGGCTACGTGTAAAAAAGAGTGTTGCTTTTAAAAAGCTATGTACAGCTCACAAAGACCTAATCTGTCTGGCCCGAATCCCTCAAAAGAAGGGTTGTGTGGTGCTTACCAAAAATGGTATCTCTGATCTGCAGTCTCTAAAAAGCTGTGGTACCTAGAATCACAGAGCCTCCTGGGGGTGGTCAAGGTTCTGTTTACCACATCTCAAAGCTCTGAAATTATATTCCGGAACATTTGAGAGGCCAATCCTTCTTGCAGATTTGCAGAAAACCTGGCGTTTTGCTCTTCCACTGTAGTTTTGATCTTGGTTGGTGTAGACGGCTTGTCAGTAGACTACTAGTGCCAAGACGCCTTCGGACATATGCCACACTTTACAAAAATGAATTCAATCCAATCAAATCAAATTCTGGATGCTCATTGTCTAGAAAATGTCAAGCAATAACGGCCCAAAACCTGGCCAAATCAAGCTGCCTTCAAATACTTGTCGACACGATACTCCTTCAACCTATTAATTGAAAAAGAAAACAGTAATCAAAATCAAAACAGAAACCTATGAGGATCCTCTGTTGACCATTGATAGCCCAAAATATTGAAAACACATTGTTCAAGAAACCTTTGCTACTGAACCTGCCTGAGGTTTCATTAACATGTGCCCATCAACTGCATAATTCTAGACTAACCTGCAGATATCTTACATTAAAGTTTCTGGATGACCACAGAAGAAAATACAACCGTCTGTTCCTTCGTAATCTTATTGACATTGCAGCATTTTCCCCAGCTTCAATGAAAACAACAAGCTCCTGTTTCCTTTTACCACATGATTCAGACTAGGATGTACAGAATCATCATTACCCTTCATTTGGGATGATCTAAAAAACACCATAAGCTTGAATGGAATTAAACCTAAACTCCAAACCTATAATTAGAATTTGTCACAATGGACAACCAACAATTCTTACAAATACTAAAAGACACAGCAATTTAAGAGACATCCTCAACTAGATGCACTGCCTCATCACTGTCAGAGCCCAAATGATAACATTAACACAATTTCTATAGGTGTCATTAACCACTATGATGGGTGTCTCACAGGGCCCTACAATGCCCCCCTCCTCTTTAACCTATATTTGTCTCCACTTGCTAAACTTGTCAGCTCTAACCTCACCTGTTATAACTATGCTGAGGATACCCATATCATCTTGAAAATCAAACATCTGTCAGACCTCAAGTCTGAGCCCATGTTTAGAGTGGAAGGTGGGCCAAATAAGTACTGAAATCTGTGAAAACAGGAGGTGTTTTCCCCATCATGACTTTGAGGGCCTGATATTTCCTAATTACGGTCTTTGGCTCTGACAAATATTGGTAGCGTACCATTTCCATTTTAGAAGTGATATATATGAATGAGTACATGTTGAATTTAGATAGGGATCTGCCTTGATGAAAGCCTGTGACCCACTTGGGCAGTAATACATGGTGAAACATGTCAGCACTTTCATGGATGTTTGAGCCATAGTGATCATGATACATCCACTCTCCTTTTTTTTAATCTTACTCACGGTACCATGAATAAACATTGTTCAGTGGCGTTATCCTAAGGTAGTTTCAGAAACTTGGATCCCCTTGTCATATCCAGTATCCTCTTATAATAAAAAAAGTCCCTCAAACAGAAGTTGAGTCCATCCTGGTAGTACTACCTTACCTGAATGGGATAATGTTATGAAAATGTATTCATGCCACAAATACCTGGGTGAGATGTGCTTATCCATAAAATCTTTTTCATTGGTTAATCACCCGTATGGTTACTGCTGACAATTGTTGCATTCCTTGTACTTTACTAGACCTCAAGTCTGACCTTTATGCCTGCCTCCTGGTAATAGACAAATGGTGGCTAAAGAACTACCTTTAACTTAATTCAGCAAAAACTGAAATTCACCGGTGGAACTTGGCACTATTATGATCTCCTAAATAGCAGGACACTCTGATCAAGGGCTGTCATTGACCAAATCAATGGAGGTGAACAACTTTGGAGTTATAATTGAAAACAACCTATCACTTAAAACCGAAGTTGACAAATTGACCAGACATAATTTTTGTAAGGCAATGCCTCTTTTTGCATGTTCACCCCCACTTTTTTGTACTCATACTGCTGGTTATAGACTCTGAGAGTGCACTGAGGAATCCTAACAAGACCTCAGTGCAAACCCCTTACAAAGAGTCTGTCAAATTAGCTACCCCCCAATTGACAGAGATTGACTTTCTTATAAATCCCTAATATATGGCATCTAGAGCATGTAAGGCAGGGTGTCCACCCAGGGCTTCAGCACTGATTATGCCACCCCTTGTGTCACAAGGTACAAAATGGCTCCCAGCCTGCCACTGCAGACTGAAAGGGCAGTGGTAACATTGCTAGATCTATGTTGCCATTCAAACTAATGCCAATGCCTGGAATCCCCTTACCAATATATGTAAATCTCCCCTAAGGAAGGCCTATCGAGCCTTAAGACAGGGAGCTCTATATGATTAAGTAAGAGATGTATTATTTTATATATGTCTTAACAGCAACACTTCTAAATTGTTGTTTTGTTGTGGGAGAGTTATTAGCCCCATTGGCTAACACAGGGTTGCTGGCTGACCCATCACCTCGACTTACTTCTGAAAAGGACTCCTTAGATGGATACTGTAAGGTATCACATTCATTTTGACATTAAACCAGGCTTGATGCCCAAGTCGAATTTAATGTCACTATTAAAGAAATGCAACTTTTAGAAAGTTGCCACTCTATGACCCAGTTTGTCCAGTGACCCCACATGGTCACTGGCCATCAATCAGCTTTCTGCCCTCCTGGGAGCAGTGTGAGCAGCTCCCTAGCTTAGGAACAATAGCAGCATGCTACAGGGAGATTCTTTAGCTCCCACTTTCATGAAGCCACTCAGGGTGTTGGCCCAAAAGGTGATCTTCAAAGGCAAAGCAGCCTTTGGTATGGAAAAGGCAATTACACTGTTGAGGGGCTGCCCTTTGTTCAAGTAAACAGGCTGGCGGTGGGGACAGAGAGGGACATCCATTATCCAAACTAGTTTCCCTTGGGTGTGTAGCCCACAGGCAGTCATTCCTCTAGGGTGGGATACCAAGCTCCTAACATCCAAGGAAGGGTTCAGATATCTTAAGAGTTGGCAGAATAGAGCACTCTGGGATTGCTAGATGCCACACGTAGCTGAAAAGTCATCACAAAGAGGGAGGAGACCTGGTTGTCCTTTGGCTAACGGCCACATCATCCCCAAGGAATTTCTAGGCATAAATATGGCACCTCTGGCATCCCGTACCTCATATCACGACAGAACTGGAAAGGCGATCAATAAAGGACTGCCCTGCCCACCACTAGACTTGGCAAAGAGAGGCTGCACCATCAGCTGAACTGCATCTTTTGCACCTTGGACTAGCGAAGAGAATGAATCAGGGGTTTATATAGCGTGGCTACTCACCCGTAAGGGTCTAAAGCTGCTGAGGGGGAGCTGCTGTTCCATCTGGCTAAGGGGTTTAGTCGAAGAGCCAGGTCTTGAGATCCTTCCTGAACTGGGTCAGTGACGGGGATTGCCTGAGGTAGAGAGGTAGGGTGTTCCAGGTTTTGGCGGTGAGGTAGGTGAAGGATCTTCCTCCGCCTCTGATCTTGTGGATCTGTGCGATAGTGTCCTGGGCCAGTTCAGTAGAGCGATGTTGTCTGGCGGGCACGTGGAATGAGAGATGGTGGTACGGATATGTTGGGCCTGCATTGTGGAGTGCTTTGTAGGCATGTGTGAGGTGCTTGAAGGTAATTTTTGTTGTTGGGTGGGAGCCAATGTAGTTCCTGATGGTGTTTGGTGATGCAGCTGCAAGGGGGATGCTGAGGACCAGTCTCGCTGTGACCTTTCCAGTGGTAGTAGCTTCGGCAGGAAGCAGCCAGCGCAAACGCGGTGGAGCATGCAGACGCCAGAAGCTATTGGACCTTTAAAGGGCTGAAGGACTGAAGGATTGTATCCCAAAAGGGCAAGAACCTAATTTAGATATTGTAGAGACTGTGAAACCCTAACCCAGATAAAGCATTAGGGATGGCTCCCAAGAAATCCAAAAAGAACCTGGAGCCTAAACTCTGAGCAAGAGTGACTCTAGCTAATCCGAGCACCTCAGAAGGAAGTGAAGAGAGCCCTGAACCAAGCCCAGAGAAAGAGGCAAAGAAGAGAGCAAAGCGATGCATGGTCGTATGCAAAAAGGAGGGTGGTACCGCCTCAAAATCGCTAAAAGAATTTGTGGGGAAACATTTCAAAAAAGTACTCCCACCGGCAAAGGCCCCTGATATAGACATTGAAATAATAGAGGCTGTGCAAATGAACGATAGTGTGAGTAAAAATGAGAGTGCGAGTAAAAATGAGAGTGTGAGTAAAAGTGGTAACAGTATTGGGTACAATTCCCTACCACTTGAGGATCACACAATTGAATCATTAATCCTGGCCAATCAGTCCCTACAACTCTTGATATCGCCACCACGGTTGACCTCTTCACTGTGAGGTCTCTTCACTTATGAACCAAAGACAGGACACCGGGATAGCCAGATTTCAAAGGAGGACTCAAAGATAGAAGGAGAGGATACATCTGATAGAGAGTTAAGGCAAAGAAGAAATGAAAAGCAAAGCCCGCTTGAGAACTCGAAAAAGACAGTGATAGAACAAAACGTGGAATTGAATTGAACCTCTGAATTAAATTTGGAACTTTCTGCTACACCCGCTTCATCGATGCTGGACCTTATGTTAATACTACAGAGAACTCTAAAAGGACTTCTTGAAGTCACGCTGACAAATATTGACATATTAAAAGCACACAAAATGTACCTAGCTAAAATAGAGGGTGAGCTACAGGGGATTAGATGCCAAATGCCTTATATGGTAAGACCAGTCTCAGAGACGCATCCACAGCCTAGGGTAGAGGAACACCCTGAACTAGCCGACTTATCTAAAGAAAAACAGGAGACATATTTAAAAATGGCCAATGAGGGTAATAAAAAGAGGCGAAGTCTCCAGATTTACACCAGCAATCAGAGTTGGAAGGAAACCGCTAAAAAAGGGAGTAACAAGATAGAGAAAAGATTAAGGGAAGTTGAGAGGTGGGGGTAGGGTGCAAGATACAGACCCACTCAACTCCATCAGGAGTATAATGAAGGAGAAAACCCTAAAGAAATAAATCATAAGGGCGCAATTAGATAGTAACCCAAGTATGCAAGAGAAACAAGCTAGGAATAAAACCCCAATTCTGCCTAAAAACCCCGGTAGTTGCCTGGGTTATGGCTACGGAGAAATCTCTCAAACCGGAAATATATGGGAGGTAGGATTCAGAAGGCCAAAAAAATCAGATAAACAAGGTACAAACAATACAACAGCTAGGATTAAAGGGGGCAAGAAAGGAAGGTAAAGAGGATAAGTGGGTATACTATAAACCAATTCCAACAGGTAAAGGGGTAAGAAGTTAAGGAAGAGGTTGCCACTAAATAGGTCACATCTTTTGCAAGTGTTTGCCAAGTGCCCAGATTTGCAGGGTATAGGATCAAACGATTTAGGACAAGTGGGATTTAGACACAATATAGAAGGAAAGGATGTGACCAGAGTACTGATGTACTCGGATCTAGTAAAGAGTATGATCGAAAAAGTGGTAAGTGAGGTACAGAAAGAAGGGATACGGATACTATCTGAAGAGGAAGTACACACAGAGGTAGAAGGGAAGGAGCGGCAGGGTAAGAATTTTCTAAGGCACCATGTAGGATTAAGAAAGAAACAAGCAAGGATAATCGACACAGACGAAGATGAAGGAGTTGACTTGGGAAATCTAAAAATAGTAGTATATAATTCAGATGTTGAAAATTGTTGGGGAAACTGGAGCCAGGAATCATGCCATGAAGGTCCCTCAAATAGGTATACTGATTGGCGTAGGGGGGGAGGATCCCTAGATGACGTCG
Organism: Lissotriton helveticus; assembly: GCF_964261635.1. Classification (NCBI taxonomy): domain Eukaryota; kingdom Metazoa; phylum Chordata; class Amphibia; order Caudata; family Salamandridae; genus Lissotriton; species Lissotriton helveticus. The sequence goes on from NC_136065.1 coordinate 858,634,642, forward strand.
AATAGGAAAAGGGCACGCCGCATGGCATAAGAGTAGCTTCCTGGAACATAAATGGTCTCAGAGATCAATCTAAACAAGAAAAAGTAAGGGAAATAGGAAAAAACACAGCGATCATCTGTATACAGGAAACTTGGCTATGCAGCAAGACCCCAACATTCGCTGGCTTCTGCTAGTTTAACCGCTTAGCAAAGATTTGGGCGCCCAGCAGGGGAATAATGAAGTTGTTATCAACAAAAATAGTGAAAAAGGTGATCGAAATAACTGTAAAATGTAAATGGCTACTTGCATGTAGGGTAACTTTATCTACCTCTGACAAAAAGAATACAATGATGCTGTTAAATGTGTATATGCAATGGGGTAACAGAGAGGAATATGTTGTTGAAATGGGGTACTGTGAAAAATATGGCATGGATTTGATCATACTACTGGGCGACTTTAATCATAAACTAGACCCAAAGAAAGTAGATTATTGGTTCCAACAATTATTGGGGGCTTATGATGTAATACAAGAAACCTTCCCTGACTGTGTATCTACATCCAATGATACTCAGCTGGGAAATTATTTGGGGTCTAAAAGCCTCTTTTGTCTAAACAGAAGATCAACCTTAGACTGATGATGATGATTATAACAAAGTTTATTTAGACAATAGTCTATATGTGGAAAAGTACATTTTGCCATGTTCTCTGTCCCTACGTGTTCCCCATTTTATGTTATGTGTGCATGATTAATATGCATATGTATTCCCCGTGATCGATTAAAAGACGCAATTACAGTTGTGTCCATCTCTAGTATGCCAGTTCCCAGTTCTCGTGAAAGCTACGAGTATTGGGCCTATGTAAAGCTACGTTGCCACGTTTCTCAGTGTGCACGTTATTTCATTGTAAAATCCCCGTTTCTAGGCCTCAAAAGGGCCCGGACTCAGATTCAGCTCTTGTCTCCTGAACCCTCTCCGAGGAGCGATACAGCCCCCACCTGTATCCCTGACCCTTCACTTACTTCCTGCCTCACAGTGCCCGGCTCGTCCTGGCTCTGCCTGCCAGTCTGCCAAGAGTATGTTATGATTCAAGTTATCAGTCCAGCTCTCCTTCTCTGCATTCCTAAAGCTACTGAATCGCATCAATAGTTTCCGTCATGGTCTAGCCTTTACGTCTCCATGTAAGAGAAATACTGTCATTTAATATTCCTCAACACGCACTACATGTAGAATAATTCATGCACCAGTCTTAGAGTCTGTTAGCCTTTACCCCGATAACTTTTGGATTCTATCAACATGTTCTCCAAACATCAGATACTAGATAGTGTTTAGGTACATGTCGCTCTGACTTTCCAGACTTCAGTCTCTCCTTCTAGCGCAGAAGTCATAGCCCCCAGCTTCTCCTAGTCACACGTCATTGCCAGTTTGCGCGCACCAGTAGGTTAGAGGTCCCGGCTCCTTAGGTAGCCCCCTCCATGTTTCCGCCCCATTTATGACATATTCTGTTACGTTTACACCACATGTCTATGTTCACGCCTCCTGTTACACCTACTTTCACCCTTATCTTTCGCGACTGTTACAAGCCGCACCCACTATCACGCCTACTGCATGTACTGTAATGCAATTGTTTTAGTATATATACTTGTGTACTGTTATTAAAAGTTAGCGCGCTCATTCCAGATCCTGCCCGACAGCTGTCGGGGCCCCCTGTTGGCTTGCCATCCCAGATCTTGCCCGTGCAGGTTGTCCTGTTCCTGTCCTTATGCTGTATTAAACCTGCAAACTCCTACTACCTCGAATCTTGACTCTTATTTATTGAGCTATCTGTTATTGTTATATCCAGTCAAAAAGAGAGGTATTATTTATTTCTTTACCACATAATGGCGCCCGAACAGTGACTTGCCCTTTCCCCACGCGCCGGTGAAGCCACGCAAGCCCCCTGATCCTCTGCAGCCGTGACGGAACCATACCGTGCACGTGCAGATATTTCTGCTTCAAGTATCCCTCAGGCCCACGGAGGAGACGGAGGTTGCGGTCCAGCATCCAGACGAGGCGGTGGAGGAACGCGGCGAGTCCCGACCAGAGCCCAAGCCGAGAGTCCAAGGTCCGAGGTATCCGGAGGCCCACCCGTAACAGAAGTCCGAAGTTCGTCCGTCCGGCGTCGAAGCAGTCCAGTCCAGTCCGAGGCCTTCCGTTCTTGCTGCCCGGTGAGTACCGTTGCTGGGGTAGTATCTAGACAGGGTCGATTGCATTGTCTCTGGTCCGTGGGTTTGGGGTACACAGATCCAACACGAAGTGTCCACTTAGGTGGATGCGGGTCCTGACGTGTCTCTTTATGAGACCGGTAAGTTTCGTACTGTTTTAGCAGTACATCTAGTTTCTGTTCTAGTCCGTTCTGTTCTCGAGAAATTCTGTATTCTGTCCTCAGTATTCCAGGTAGTATTTTGTCAGAACTGTTATTCTAAATGTCATTCATGTATTTCAATGTCGTGGTATGAAAGTGGTGTAATTATCGTGTTCATTGTGTAGTGTATTGTGTCTAGACTACAGTTCAGTCATGCCTTTGTTTTCCAAACTACGTCAGTTAAAAACTAGAAAAGGTCTGTTAGAAGAAGCAGTTCCTGTCCCGCCTAGGGACAGTCCAGGTCATTTTATGTATCAAAAGCATGGCATAAGTGCCATATTATATCTAGACTTATGGGTGGAGTACACCAAACAGTTAGAAGAAAAGTATAGATGGCCCGTATCAGGTACGTGGGATGCCGAGTGCATCATGCGAGTAGAAGAAGTATTATGGAAAAAGAAAGCCAGACAGTCACAGAAAGATGCCATCGAGTTATGGCGCAAAGAATCTCATAAAAGAACAGAAAAAGAAATCAGGAAGTCAGAATTAAGTAGGGAATCCGCAGAAAGAGCCCAGGAAAGGGAACTAATCGAAATAGGTGAACGAGTTAAAACCGAACAGTCAGACAGACAGAGGAATGCCCTCATTAAGGGTATGTATCCTCTTCTTGCCGAGGGCTTGCCAAAGGCGACCCCGGAGGCATCCAGTAATTTTCCGCCACCCTTAGTTCCGACCAAGCTACGTCACAAACCGACCGCAGCTGATATTTTTATCTCGTCCTATTTGGACGACACAGTCCCAGAATATGCAAATCCTGTTCCGCCAGCTCCTGTAAATAATGTAATTCCTGCTCCTCCAGACACCGGGGCACCTTTTGCAGTACCTGCTACGGTACCCCCGGTCCAGCCCGTAGTACAAATTCCCGCCACATCAGTCACTCTGCCAGCACGAAGAGTATCAGTCGACGATTCTAGTATAGGGGCCGCAGGAGGAGGTCCTCCTGGCACCCCGCCGCCAAGTAGACGTCTAGGACCAGTCGAGTTACATGAACATGCGTTACAGCGTACGCCCAAATATAAGTCCGTTGCAGAAATCAGGCGAGCTCTTACTGAATGCGGTTATGATCCAGTCCCAGGCGAGGATAGTATGGTTCTATATTCCATACGTATAAGACAGGTGTCCGAGTATTTGGTCTCCCTACCGAATATGAAAGAAGATCTAGACAGAATGTATCGTTTCATTCGTACAGGACAAGATCCAGAAAGTATTGCTGAAGTTATGTCTCACAGGAAATCCGAGACCCAGTTTATGCTATTAAAGTTCCTGATCAATTGTTTAATACGGGAACAAGATTCCCCGGCTAAAGATCCGACCGAAATGAGAATCCTGACAAAGTGGAGTGATAATATAGCCGAGGGTAAGCACAAGACACTCAATAGTATAGAGCATATGTACAAGAAAATTCGTAAAGAAATAATAAGGTTACACGAACAACGCAATGAAGCTCTAGGGAGCGAGAAAGAAAATGACTCTCCTACTGAAGAATTAGAGGACGAGAATACCGCCAGAATAGCGTATGTAGGTAAATCTAGATTTCCAGACCGACATTTACGCCTAGAACACAAGAAAGTCTTTCATCTTCCAGCACCGGAACAAGGTTCTCTAGAACAAGTATTTCAAGCTACCGATCACATTCTGAAATCACGAATCGGTTATAGTGAGTTGAGTACTATGCATGAACAAGAACTAGCCCGATCAGCAGTCCAATGGATTACTGATTCTACCACTTTTCCAGACGAAATAGTGGCACAAATGTTTCTGAAACTGCCCCCAGCCGAGCAACGACTGGTGGGAATGTATATGATCCAGCACCTCATTACACTGTATGAGGGTCAACATTCTGATCCAGGTCCGTTACATGATGTCCTGAACGAGTGACTCCAGTATAGATGGAAAGGTTTAGGTACCGATTTAATTAGTGTTATTCTAGAACAGCGCCACAAATATAGAACGTTTTTGAACCCGCATTTTGTTCGCGTCTCACCTCCAGAAAGTAAACCGTTTTACATAGACAGACAGCACCCGCTACGAGAAGTACACCCAGTTAGGACAGCGGGTGGTGAAATGCAACGAGTATTTGTTTACACCCCAGTTACCAAGATGGAACTCTTAGAGATGAAGAAATTAATTCCCTGTCACGACAAAGATCCAGCAGGGTTCCACCGAGAATTAAAAGACATGCTCCGTATGGGAGAATACACGTATCCAGATATTATTAAAATGTTAAAGGTTCTGTTGCCTGCGGGCATATACGAAAAACTCAAGGAAAAAGATTGGGAGGTGGGAGAGAAAAAGATCGATTGGACAGCTCTAGAAGCTGAAGATAAGATACGAGTACCAGGTACCGGTCTTGGAGACAAATGTAAAGAATTACCAGAATTGTTAATACAAGTTTTACCTAGATTATTAGCCACTAAAAAGGAAGACTGGGATGCAATCTCAGCCTGTAAACAGAAACAAGACGAAGACACTAGTGATTTTTATTCTAGATTTGAGAAATGTTTCATCATAAACAGTGGTTTGAAGACGAGTAGCGAGTCATACCCTCATCTTTTTGTTACTAAACTAGTCGAGAATTCAAGTCCACAAGTTAAAAATCGAGTTTTGAAAGTCGAAAGTACATGGCAAGCTAGTACCCCGTCCCAGATGTTACAGATGCTCCAGTATCACCAGAATAGAATCAGAGAAGAGCAAGATCACGAGAGAAGACGTATGAAAGACACGAAAATGAAAGTACTAGTTGCACAATCTGTTCCTCAAGACAGTCAGAAGAGGGGTCCGAATCAAGCCAGTCATCCTGCAGCTCCCGTTAAAGGGACATGCAATTATTGTAAACAGCCAGGTCATTTTATAAACGAGTGTGCAGTTCTGAAACACAATATAGCCACTGGTAAAACTAAAGAAAGACCACGTCCGCCTAGACAAGAACAAGTTTCACAGACTTCTCAGCCACAGAATGCACAACAGACAGTTCCAGCACCGCAGCCTATTGCTGCAACTCAGCATGTTACACAGCAGATGTACCAGTATGCACAGTCCGAGTATCCAGAGTACCAGCAGTATTCATGAAACAGCCTAGAGAGGGAGGTAGGCTTGCCTCTCATCGAGATTCCTGTAGATCAAGAGGGTCCCTATGTTCATAGCCAAGTATTAGGGAAAGACAGAAAGTTTCTGATTGATACAGGGGCAAGTAGGACTACCATAAGTCACGACGAGGTTCCAGGGGCTCCGCTCTCAGGCTCTAGAAATATTTCCCTTGGATTTTCAGGAAAGCCTATTGTAAACGAGATATCAAAGCCAGTTACTCTAGAAGTAGGTCCATTGTCCCGAACTACTGATCTATTGCTCACGAAGTCATGTCCAGAAAATTTGTTAGGCATTAAGACACTGAAAGAATTAGGTGCAGTTATTTGTTGTTCCCCAGAGGGAATACGTTTGTTTTTACGTGACTTCAAGGGTCACTATGTATTACGAGATTTTGATCCAAGATTATTGAATGTCCCCCAGCATCTATGGGCGCAAGGTCCAACTGATGTTGGTTTTATGCAAATCACACCCCATCGTGTGACTCTCAAGCAAGGTGTAGTCTTGCCACGAATCAGACAGTACAGATTGCCACCTGAGGCTGTAGCAGCCTTATCCAAAATTTTTGACGAGCTTATGACTCAAGGAGTAGTTGTAGAAACTGACTCCAATGTATGTAATTCTCCTATCATTCCAGTCATGAAACGTACTGATCCAAATGCACCCCCAGTATATCGATTAGTGATTGACCTTCGAGAACTCAATAAATGTATTATTCCCCAGTACCCAGTAGTCCCGGATATTTCTTCCCTATTGACAGCCATTGATTCTGAAGCCACATTTTTCACAGTCATAGACCTCAAGAACGCATTTTTTAGTGTCCCCATTCATCCAGACAGCCAGTACCTTTTCGGTTTTAGTTTAAATGGAAGGAGCTATAAATTCACACGAGCTCCTCAAGGTTTCACAGAAAGTCCTAGTATTTACAGTCAAGCACTTAAGAGACAACTAGACAACATTCACATGCCAACTGACACTGCCCTGCTCCAGTATGTCGATGATCTACTGATCACAGCCCGTTCTGAACGTGCTTGCGAGCGAGCGTCCCTTACAGTCCTGTATTTCCTAGCCGAGATGGGGCACAAGGTGTCTCCTTCAAAGCTTCAGTTCTGTGTCCAGCAAGTGATCTACTTAGGCCACTTACTGTCCAAGTGGGGTAGGCAGTTGACACCCGACCGTATCCAGTTAATAGCGAGTCTTCCTCAGCCCAAGACCCAGAAGGAGGTACGTGCTTTTATCGGCCTTACTTCTTATTGCAGACAATGGATTCCTCAGTATGCATTTCTAGCCAAGCCACTGATACAGTTAACGACACAGGAGGCAGCCGTATCGACTGTCCTCCCTTGGACATCTGAACATACACTTAGTTTTAATGAGCTAAAGAAAGCTTTATGCCAAGCACCTGTTCTAGCTACACCGAACTACAGTAAGTCTTTTACACTTTTTGTCACAGAACGTGATGGTACAGCATTATCTGTTCTTACACAAGATCAAGCAGGACAATACAAGCCCTGTGCTTATTTTTCGAGCACACTAGATCCAGTAGCCCAGGCTCTGCCTGCGTGCCTCAAGTCAGTTGCAGCCACAGCACTAGCTATCAGACAAAGTGATTCCATAGTATTAGGTCATTCCTTGACAGTACAAGTTCCACACTCCGTGGAAGTTCTTTTAAACCGAACACAGACTCAGCACTTGACAATTGCACGTTTAACAGGTTATGAACTGACACTGTTCCAGCCACACATAGAAATCCGACGCTGCAATGTTCTGAATCCTGCTACACTGTTACCGTCAGTTACTTCAAATCCTGCCACACATGACTGTGTGGAAGTAGTTAACACTATGACAAAGCCAAGACAAGACCTGACAGATATTCCATTACCAGATCCCGACCTGACACTTTATGTGGATGGTTCATGTATGAGAACAAGTACAGGAGAACTAGTAGCCGCGTATGCAGTGACTACTGACACTGAAGTTATTGAAACACACCGTATTGACACCCTGTCTGCCCAAGCAGCAGAGCTAGTTGCTCTGACTCAAGCCTGCATACACGCCAAGAACCTGAAAGTTAATATTTACACAGATTCACGTTACGCATTTGGAGTTGTACACGACTTCGGAGTGCTCTGGCAAGAGAGAGGTTTCATGACTTCTCATGGAACCAAGATTCAGCATGGTCTCCTTATTCAAGCTCTGTTAGATGCCATACATTTACCGACATCTATTGCCATCATGAAATGCAAAGCACATACTAAAGTTACTGACATTATTTCCCAAGGTAATGATCTAGCAGATCGAACAGCCAAACTTACAGCACAGACACCAGACATACCAGTTAACAAGACACCGACATCCACTCCAGATCAGCCTACTTGTATGATAGTTAAGGACCCTACTCAAGATGTCATAGATATCCAGTCACATGCTACTCCTGAAGAAATTAAGAAATGGTCCGAACAAGGAGGGGTCCAGACAGATCAGGGATGGTTGACGAAGGGAAAAGCCACATGGTTTCTCCCCGACTCAATGGTTCAAGTCATTATCAATACCGCACATAGTCCAGCACATTTAGGGGAAAAAGCCATGTTAGACAGTACCCAGAACATTTGGTTTAACAAGCATTTACGAGCTGCAGCCAAGCAGAAAGTCCGTACCTGTATGATATGTTGCCAGTTTAATCCAGGTAAAAGTGTCCCGGTGGAACAAGGTGGATTCCAGCCCCCTGACCACCCTTTTGAAGTCCTCCAGATGGATTATATTCAGATGGAGCGATGTCGAGGTTTCAAGTATGTCCTTGTAGTTGTATGCGCTTTGTCCAGGTGGACAGAAGCATATCCAGTCCCAGATTACACAGCCGCGACCACTGCCAAGCAGTTGGTTCGTGAATTCTTCCCCCGTTATGGACTCCCTAGGGTCGTATATTCTGATAACGGCCAGCCATTCTCATCTGAATTGATGAAACACGTTTCCCTTTTGTTAGGGTACCAGTGGAAGTTCCATTGTGTACGCCATCCAGAAGCAGCCGGTCTCGTAGAGAGACATAATCAAACCTTGAAAATCCGCATTGCCAAAATCTGTCAAGAAAAAGGTGTAGACTGGTTAGTTGCCCTGCCAGTTGCCCTGTTCTATATGCGCATGGTCGCACATTCCAGATCAGGTCTGTCCCCGTATGAGGTCGTATTCGGCCGCCCCCCAAATATGTGGGGTACACCCAGACCCCGAAGTATTACAGATGTTTCCAGTAATATGCTGACAGATTACCTAGCTTCCTTGATGTCTGCCCTACACTCTTGTCGTTCACAGGTTGCCGCTGCATTTCCAGACAATACCGAGGTGAAACCGCATGAAATCGTTCCAGGAAGCTTGGTTCTCGTCCGGAATTTTGATCGTTCAAGTCCGCTGGAGCCTCGCTGGAAGGAGCCGAAGTTGGTCCTCTTAACCACCCGTACTGCCGTCAAGTTGGAAGGCAGGAAGGGGTGGGTCCATTTGTCTCATGTTAAGAAATTTCACGGACTAAAAACTGTTTCCAAGAACTTTTCCAAGGATTGTCACGATTTTAAAGACTGCCGAGATATTATTCTTAAGGACTGTCCCGCAAATGACATTGATTCAAAGCCTCCCCTGTTAGAGGAAACTCCGCAGCAGGAGTATAAAAAGAAGCTACGGTCTAGTAAAATAAGTCAGCCAGTTTAATTGTCTAAGTCCTCCCCTAGGTGAAACGGTTAGACAGGTATCTGACATGTATGAAATAGACCCCCATAGTGAGAGAGTTAGTCAAAACTCAATCCGATGTATCGTTTTTCTAAGTTTCATATTGTTTTTCAGCCTGATGATTACCTGCACGAGTTATGCATTTCATTTATGTTTTCCAATTCCTCATGTAAATAAGTCTTCTAATGCTACAGTAGAGCACACGTTTAGTGATCTGCCTCCTCGTGAACTATCTTATCGTCTTGCTATGCGAAACAATACATTTATTAGAATGTTACATTATTCACACCAGACCAGCAATGCCACTAATTGTTGGGTGTGTGGTCGACTCCCCCCTTTCCAGACACCGAAGGGAGTTCTGCCACTATTCCCTTATCCATTCTCACATAACGGTTCATGTGGAGCATGGTCCACGTTAACGTCATCCTCAACTGATATGTCCTTTCTGAACAGTACATGTTTTCCAGACAAGCAAGGTCTTCCCCACAGAACAGGGTTAGATCTAGAAAATGAAGTGTATAATTTGGGTAATTCTTCTTCGAATTTCATGGTCCTGAATGTTCAGTCTGATCCTACTCCAGACTTACCTGCTATTTCAGTACTACCAGTCAAAGGCGAATTATGTGTTAGAAATAATGGTTCCGTACCTGTAGGACATAGTGATTGTACTACTATTGTCAAGTATAGTGACAGTGGGAAATCTATTTTCAAAGCTTCACGTCATTCTTATTTTGTTTGTGGTCAGACCGCATATGTTCGTCTGCCCCTCGATTGGGAGGGAACCTGTTACATTGCCTTCCTACTGCCACCAGTTTTCCTAGCCCCGTCCGATTATCATAGAAACACACATCTAGTACACCTTAGACATAAAAGGGAGATTGAGTCCCCAATTGTCGATTATACTGAAACTGCTCTAGAACAGTATACAGATTTCAATAGAGGATTCTTTTTCTTTATAGGACCTGTCCAGAATAGTAAGTTAATCCGTAGGTTAACCAGAACCCTCGAAGCAGTAGTGAATGAGACTGCCTCTGCTCAAGGTAACTTAACCGAAGAGCAATCTGCTATGAGATTTGTCGTGCTCCAAAATCGTCTCGTTCTTGACGTCATACTGGCCGATAGAGGAGGGGCATGTAGAGTCATCGGATCTAGTTGCTGCATTTTTATTCCTAATAACGCGCCGTCTGTTTATTCAGCTATAACCAGACTTCATAAAATTGCCCATCAGTTACACCAGAATCCAGGCACCTGGACATGGTCCGGTTGGTTCTGGAGTATAATTTCTGCCTGGGGATGGAAAGTATGTCATTTCTAGGTATTGCAGTAGCGATCATATTCAGTTGCTGCCTCTGTATACAATGTGGCCCTGCGATTTGCGGCATTTGTGCTACCTCTTGTATTTCTAGTCCCAAGTCCCGTCCTAAATCCCGTTGCAAGACAATTCGAGACGAGCAAATGATACTGTATGAAATGATAGATGGTATCATGAAAATTGATGTTTCCTGATGGAAACGTAGTGACAAGGAGGGAATGTGGAAAAGTAAATTTTGCCATGTTCTGTGTCCCTACGTGTTCCCCATTTTATGTTATGTGTGCATGATTAATATGCATATGTATTCCCCGTGATCGATTAAAAGACGCAATTACAGTTGTGTCCATCTCTAGTATGCCAGTTCCCAGTTCTCGTGAAAGCTACGAGTATTGGGCCTATGTAAAGCTACGTTGCCACGTTTCTCAGTGTGCATGTTATTTCATTGTAAAATCCCCGTTTCTAGGCCTCAAAAGGGCCCGGACTCAGATTCAGCTCTTGTCTCCTGAACCCTCTCCGAGGAGCGATACAGCCCCCACCTGTATCCCTGACCCTTCACTTACTTCCTGCCTCACAGTGCCCGGCTCGTCCTGGCTCTGCCTGCCAGTCTGCCAAGAGTATGTTATGATTCAAGTTATCAGTCCAGCTCTCCTTCTCTGCATTCCTAAAGCTACTGAATCGCATCAATAGTTTCCGTCATGGTCTAGCCTTTACGTCTCCATGTAAGAGAAATACTGTCATTTAATATTCCTCAACACGCATTACATGTAGAATAATTCATGCACCAGTCTTAGAGTCTGTTAGCCTTTACCCCGATAACTTTTGGATTCTATCAACATGTTCTCCAAACATCAGATACTAGATAGTGTTTAGGTACATGTCGCTCTGACTTTCCAGACTTCAGTCTCTCCTTCTAGCGCCGAAGTCATAGCCCCCAGCTTCTCCTAGTCACACGTCATTGCCAGTTTGCGCGCACCAGTAGGTTAGAGGTCCCGGCTCCTTAGGTAGCCCCCTCCATGTTTCCGCCCCATTTATGACATATTCTGTTACGTTTACACCACATGTCTATGTTCACGCCTCCTGTTACACCTACTTTCACCCTTATCTTTCGCGACTGTTACAAGCCGCACCCACTATCACGCCTACTGCATGTACTGTAATGCAATTGTTTTAGTATATATACTTGTGTACTGTTATTAAAAGTTAGCGCGCTCATTCCAGATCCTGCCCGACAGCTGTCGGGCCCCCTGTTGGCTTGCCATCCCAGATCTTGCCCGTGCAGGTTGTCCTGTTCCTGTCCTTATGCTGTATTAAACCTGCAAACTCCTACTACCTCGAATCTTGACTCTTATTTATTGAGCTATCTGTTATTGTTATATCCAGTCAAAAAGAGAGGTATTATTTATTTATTTACCACATATAAACCATACATAATACAATGGATCCACATAGTGATAAAATCATTAAAACCACAATTCATTTTACATATCTATAAAACTTATAAAACCATAGGACATAAAATTGGGATACTCTATACATTTTGCACTCTCCCACCCTCCTTTATTATCTCCGTTACACAATCTCTTGTCGCTTTCAGAAATTTCCCCAATGCAATTGTAATATCCAAAAATTACATTTCTGTAAGGAGGTCAATGGCGTCAGCACGTGAGTTCACCTCATATTTTTAAAAAATTGGACGTAAGAATACTTTCCGAACTTCTAAAATCCATGTACAGTCAAGCAGTATGTGTAAAATATCATTTCTTACTCCTAGACCACATTTACAAGTACCATCTGGTTGGATCAGGGCCTGTCTTATTTTTCTTTCAATCTTCCATGGATATAGGCCCACCGAACATTCAAAATGTCATGTCTTAGCCATCTATTGGGCAGCAAATCCAAGTAAGGAAACCAGGCCTCCTTTACCCATTCATTCTTTACCCAGTTAACTGATTTTTTTAGCCTCAGGTAGTCCCTGTCCTGTGATCTAGAGTATTCAAGCCCTTGGTCTCTGAGGATTTTCTTAGTACAAACTATATTCAATGAAGGTGAACGGAGGCTCAGTTTCAAGTGAACAGCTACAGACTGGAGGACTTTCCTCACATCGCGCCCAGCGTAGGCTGCTCACTTGAATTTCCTCTCTACACCAAATTGAGACCTTCTGGTCACCACCAGGCTCCTGTCGGTTCCAAAATCTTATTAAGGACATTTGAGACTTTACCTCCCATGCTGTCAGTCCCACTTCCATTCTAATGGCTTGGATCATGGAGCTATTTGGTAGGGACAGCAGCATTTTCATAATCTTACCTTCTTCCCGGTCCCACCCCCTTTTCCCACTCAGGTAAAGTACTTCTGCTCCATAAAGTACTTGTGGGGGGATCATAACTTCAAAGGCCTTTAGAATCGGTCTGTGTGACATATCACCGTAATCTTTATTAAATGTTTTCAAACCACAGACCGATGAATACGCCTTTGCGGTTTGTGCCTCCAAGTGGGTATTCCACTTTAATGCGCTGTCAAACCAAAGACTTAAATATTTATATTCACCTACTACGTCCAACTTTTCCTGTCCTAAAAACCAATTAAAATTGTTTACCCTCTTTCCAAAACATAGGATCTTTGTTTTCTCCATATTCACAGTTAAAAGCTTTTTATCACAATACTTTTTGAACACATTTAACTTCCTTTGGAGCCCCATTTCCGTTTGGTCCAGGATCACTAGATCATCGGCATATAAGAGACATAACACTTTATTATTATTCATTCGCGGGCTCGCACTTTTTTCAACTTCCAGGACAGCTGAGAGGTCTGCTAGGAAAATTGAAAAAAGCAAGGGTGCCAGAGCACACCCTTGTCTCAAACCGTTTTTTACTGGAATTTTCTGGGTTAATGAGCCCTTTGTGTCTATAATGACCTGGGCCCAATTGCCACTATGTAATTCTTTTTAGATATTCAATATACCCTTTGGCATTCCATAGTTTTCTAATACTTCCCAAAGGCTATTTCGGTCCACCGTGTCGAATGCTGCCCGGAAATCGACAAAACAGCAAAATAGCTTGCCGTTTTGTTCCATCGATTTCCTGGCCATTGCCCACAGTGCAAAACAGTGGTCTATTGTGGAGTGGCCTTCTTTGAACCCACCCTGTTCAACCGGCACGATAGACCTATGTTCAACCTGAGGTACTGGGTTTTTATGAACCGGTACCGAACCGGTAACCCAGCGGTGCCAGGGGATCAACACACCAGAGACCTCGGGTTCTCCTGAGTCAGACCCACAGAAACTTCAGAGTCTTCTAGGTGAAGTCAAAGATTCGTTTATTGGCTGCAACCAAGGTGACAGGGTCCTAGAAGTACAATGCCAGTATATTCAGGAGACTGCACACTTTCACAAAGTGAGGCTTCTCTTCTTATACACAATATTTACCCTTTGGCAAAACATTCCTTGGGTGCGTGGTATTTCGTTTATGGTTACTGATTACAAAAAGAAAGCAGAGTCATGATGACATGTACATATTTCACGTCGTGCTGCCCATAACAAATCATCCGGCAAGGCCCAACATTTCATCAGATATCGCTGGACCCCTAATAAAAATGGTCACCTCCCCACCATAAAATAAGTGAGGAAAAGGAGTGGAGAAAGATGTGAGCGAGATATGGCAGGTGTGCGTGCTGAAATGGCTTTATGGCCGGTTGGGCCTAGATACTATCTTGCTCGGCCACTGGGAGGGAACTGACCTAACGAGCTCGGCCTGGGGCAATGGTTCTAACTTGTACTGGGGTCAGGAAGAAGTCGATTAAGGAGTACGTGTCCTTGTGGAATCAAATTCGACTGGATTAAGGCCTATGTAGAGGGCAACATGCAACTAAGGGTTCAGAAGGTAAATGACGATTTCGAGGTGAAATCGTCGCTCGAATATGCCGAAAATACATGTACTTGATGTACTCGTCATTTCCGGTCTTTTGATACCAAATTCGTCCTATTTCGACGAAGTTTTTATTCTCGAGTCCGGTACTATTACGGACCCATATTTTTTCAGAACCACAGACCCTCCTTTTGCCCTTACATAGGCAATTAATCTATCCTCATGTTAATCTGAGTCCAGATCTATATTCCTAAAGTCATTGAGATGTTGCTGCAACATCATTCTAGTGCTGAGTTCGTGTCTTGACACAGGCTTCCTTACACATGATGTAGCACAGAGGCCACATATTGCAGGAGCACACTGTATGCATAGACAGAACAGGAAAAGAATGGCTAAGACCATCCCAATGACCATCAGAATTTTCCATCCCCAGGCAGATATCAGTCCCCAGAACCATCCCATTAATGACCAATCTCCTTTATCCACATGAATAGATTCGGAAATCTTATGTAGTTTGGAGATGGCCCCGTACACTGTTGGAGCATTATCTGGAATAAAAATGCAACAACTGGACTGGATCAATTTGCATACTCCACCCCGGTCTGCAAGTATTACATCCAAAGCGACCCGGTTCTGAAGGGTCATCAGTCGATCCGACTGGAGCTCAGCAGTCAGGTTACTAAGGGCACCAGCAGTTTCAATCACGGTGGATTCAACTACCCTTGTCAATTGCCTTATGTTTCTGCTGTTAACCATGGCTCCCCAGAACGGCAGTATACCCATTGCAAAGTCACCAAATTCTTGACCCGCAGTGTCTTCTTTACTCAAAACACCTCTAACTACCCTTGTCCGATGGTAATCCGCCGCTGCTGTGTAGGTGGGAGGTAACAGGAATGAAACAAAACATGAGCCCGAGAAGTCAGGGGGCAACCATGTATAGGCTTTATCGTGGCAGATGAAATAAGTACCCTTTGCGGCTGAAAAGGCAGGGGAAGTCTGAGATCCAAAAACGTACGTTTCTGTGCAGACACTCTTCCCTAGCTGAGCTCTGGGATTCCTACCAATACCTTGCAGACACAGGTGACCTTGATGGGGTACGATCCAGATAGGGGACGATCCCTTGGCTTGCTGTTTCTCACTTAATGTAGTGCCATATCCGGTCACATTCCAACCTACATATGCAAGTATCTCATCATCTGGGGTATCTTCGTAAGAAGTCACTTCCTTGATCATGTCAACTATACCCTTCACTAGGGCGCTAGTCTTGAGGTTGTCTTTTACAGAACGTAGGGGTTGGATTTCTCGTGCATATATGAACATTGTCCTATATGCCCATACTGACCCATTGCGACTAAATGGCAGGACCAAATAGGGGATACCTCTATCCGTGGTGTGGGGCATGAGACCACACACCCAACAGTTGGTTGTGTTCATTACAAGTTGGTGTTGGTGTAATAGCTGAACGAAGGAGTTATTAATGAACTCTAATCTCCTATTTGATTCGTGGTCAGGCAAAGAGTGGAAAGAATGAGAGGAAACAGTAGGGGGAGGTATGGGTGATGCAGTAGGCGTGAATGTCACATGAAAAGAGAATAAAACATAGCTTATCAAAAACACCATTACGCTAAATAGCATAAAAATACACATCATTATAAAAATTTTCTTTCTCATTGTTTTCAAAAGTCTCTGCTTAAAGTTCATTTGTTTGGCAGTTCTCTCCACATCAGGAAACTCCATCCTCTCTAAGGTGCTGCCCGCGGCGGTAGGTTGTTTCTGCTAAAGGATGCTTCCGTCAGTCTAGGGTGGCTCCCTTCGACCAACTGGAACCAGCAACCTATTGTTGTCAGCTGCACCCAAAAGTCTTTTATCAACCGCGACCCTAGCAGCGGAACCCGGATGGCGGTTCGAAAAAACAAAAATAAGCAAGTTACCTAGGTGGGAGAATCTGCATTTTCAAAAATAGCATTTTGGAAGGAAAAACTTATTTTTATTAGTCCACAGGTTTTTCTCTCGGATCATAAAATAAATCACTTTTACTTTAGTCTGTTTTTCTCGGTCGCAAATTATAGCGTCTTTTCCCGGGTGCTGTCTGGTCCGGAAATAGTAGCTCAGGTTCCACAGAGTTCAATTGTTCTGATGGCGGCGTAGTTTCTTGAAAAATGTTCTTACTGTCACAATCACGTTTAGCTTCTTTTACGCGTTCATCAGTTGTGCATTTTGAGTCAGTGCCTCCTGTCCGGACCCATTGGTCATGTGGCAGAGGGAAAGGTATTTTCTTACAATGGATCCCGTGGACCCAATTGGCCTTCCCCTCCACTTTAACAGTCGACCTTGTAGACAGGAGGACGAGGTGTGGTCCGGTCCATCTGGGCTGGTCGTTCCTTGTCCTCTGGAAATTCTTGACCAGAACCCAGGAGCCAGGGTCAATGGAGTGACCCGGTGTCTCGGAAACCGGAGGCAAGGTGTTGTGGACCTGTTGATATAAAACACGCAATTTAGCCGTCAATTCATACAGATAGTCGAGCAAAATGGGGTGTTGCAGCTCGCTAAACTTCGTGGGCCTAGGCACTCCCCATATGTTGGCTGGCCGACCAAAGATTATTTCATAGGGGCTGAGTTTCATTCGCGAATGCACAGTCATTCTGGTGGATAGGAGTGCTAAGGGTAGAGCGTCGGGCCATTTAAGACCCGTGCTCGCTTGGATTTTGGCCAATTTAAGTTTAAGCGTGCCATTGTAACATTCCACTAATCCAGCTGATTGGGGGTGATTTGCAGCGTGGAACTTCTGACTAATGCCTAGCCCTTCACACACTCGTTTCATCACACAACCCACAAATTCACTTCCGTTGTCCGACCAGACCATTCTAGGCATTCCGAATCTGGGGAAGAACTCTTTCACAAGGGCTTTCGCTGTGGACAAGGCAGTATTGTCCCTTAGGGGATAGGCTTCTACCCACCTTGAGAAGGCGCAAACAACCACGAGCACATATTTTAAGTTGTTGCACCTCTCCATGTGTATGAAATCTAGCTGCAAAACCTCGAACGGATACGTAGGAGGTGCAAAATGACCAGCTGGAGTTGGGGTTCCCCTACCAGGATTGTGCTTCAGACATACCATGCAATTCTTGACAACATTCTCTGCACACTTGGGAATCCCTGAATTCTTCCACACTGAGGTCAACAACTCGCAAATCCCTTTCGCGCTGATATGGGCCATCCCATGAGCCATTGTAACCACTGCAGGCACATATGCATCGGGTAACATCCATCTTTGTTGCTCTGTCGATTCAATCCAACAACCATTTGCATCCATTCTCCCTGTACTCTCTTTCCACATGCTTAACTCTTTCTCCGTGGCCTCAGCTTGGATGGACTTCACACTTTCTATTGTGTCTTCACATATTCCAACATCACCAGTCCATCTTTCTGGGCTCGCAACATACATTCGGCTCATCACATTCTTTGCCGTTTCTTTAGCAGTTTCATCAGCAAATGCATTTCCACGACCAACATCATCGATCACTTTCTTGTGCGCACTACATTTCACGACCGCTACTTTCAGGGGCAACGTCAGTGATTCAAGAAGCTCATTCACCAACTGACCATGCTGAATTTTAGCTCCATGCGAAGTCAGGAACCCACGTTCTCTCCACAATCGACCAAAACTGTGAGCCACTCCAAAAGCATACTGACTGTCGGTATAGACAATCACTTTCATTCCTTTTGATAACACACATGCTCTCGTAAGTGCCACGAGTTCGGCGGCTTGAGCCGAACCATGTGGTATTCGCGCAGTTTCAACGATTGTGTGCAGAGTTGTGACAGCATACGCTGTAGTCACGTTACCATTTGGGAGTTTAAAGCATGAACCATCCACCCATAATGTACCATCACATTCGGCGAGAGGAGTATCAAATAGATCAACTCTCCCTTTTGTCTCCTCCTCCGTTCTGAGGAAACAATCGTGCTGTTCTGAAGCATCCGATTCCTCAGCAATTGGTAACAATGTGGCTATGTTTAGAGTACTGCACCTTTTGATGTGCACATGGCTTGCTAGTAGCGTCAATTCATAACTGGACAGTCGAGCACTAGTTAAGTGCTGTGTCTTAGTCCTATTTAACAATGTGTCTACTGCATGCGGAACCATCACGATTAGTGTATTATTCATTACTAGACCTGCAGACTGTCGAATAGAAACAGCTGCTGCTGCTGTGGCCCTTAGACAACTTGGCAATGCTCGTGCTACCGGATCCAAAGTTGACGAAAAATAGGCGCATGGCCGTTGTCTATCTCCGTATAACTGAGTCAGCACAGACAATGCACAACCCTCCTTCTCGTGGACATATAATGTGAAAGGTTTACTGTAGTTGGGGTTACCTAACACAGGGGCCGAACATAATGCTGTGCGTAATTCGAGAAAACTTTTCTGACACTCATCGGACCAAGGAATGGGATTGGGTGTATTTGTACACGTTAGTGCCAATAAGGGTTTGGCTAATAACGAAAAATTTGGAATCCACTGTCTACAGTACGATGTAATGCCCAAGAAAGCGCGTACTTCTCTCTGCGTTCTTGGCACATTTAATTTCACTATTGCCTGAATTCTTTCTGGGGTCAGTTTCCTTCCCTCCTTTGATAAGAGATGACCTAAGTAGGTCACTTCTTGTCGGCAATATTGGAGCTTGGAAAGTAACACCTTGTGATGTAGATCACATAGATGACGCAGTAGTGCCAACGTGGCCATTTTACATATTTTCTCAGTATCCGCGGCTATGAGCAAATCGTCCACGTACTGTACGAGAGTGGAACCTTTGGGCAAAACCATTGCGTCGAGCTGGCTTTTCAGAGCTTGACTGTATATTGAGGGGCTCTCACAGTAGCCTTGAGGAGCGCGTTTAAAGCGGAAACTGCGACCACCTAAACTGAAGGAAAAAATATCCCTGCTTTCCTCAGCAATCGGGATACTGAAGAAAGCATTCTTCAGGTCAATCACTGAAAACCAGGATGCGGATGCTGGAATCATAGTCAATAATGTTGTAATGTCGGGGACAACTGGGAATTGTGGCACCACTATCTTATTTACTTCCCTAAGATCAATCACGAATCTATACACAGGTGGCTGAGAAGGGTCAGTTCGTTTTAAAACAGGCAGAACAGGACTATTGCAAACATTGCCTCGTGTTTCTTCAATTACGTCTTTTTCAATCAACTCGTAAACAATCGCTAGCAAAGCTTTTTCGCCCTCATTGGATATTCTGTATTGGGGAATTCGTGGCATTTTGACATTCGACTTCAATGTTACAACATACGGTGGAATTTCTAAAAGGCCTACATCATTCGGACCAGTAGCCCAAAGAATATCCGGTAGAAGTGTCAATTCTGTTGGAAGCGTATTTCTCGACAAATATATGGGAGAAACCACTTTCTTACCTAAAGTCAGTTGTACTCCTGAGGGAGAACAGTACAAAGTCGCATACAATCTTTTTAGCAAATCTAATCCTAGCAAATTTTCACCACAACCTGTTGTCAAAATAAGGGGTGCTTCGAATTCACAAGGACCAACAGAAAGAGATAAAGGGTCAGAAATCGGATTTCTAACCGGGGCGCCAGAAAAACCTACGGAAACGTTCATTTCGCCAGACAAAGGTGCGCCAGGGAGTTTGGAGTGCATAATAGAACTCTTTGTAGCACCAGTATCCAACAGAAAAGGCTCTGACACACCCGATGTAATCACCTCAACGTAAGGTCCACTCTGATCTACTGGAACTGAAACAACTCCCTCTCCTTGTCTAAGGCTGTCCTAGCAATCGTTATTCTCCCACTGCTCATTTTCTGTGTAATACTCATCGACGTAGTATTGAGCTGTCCTGTCAGATACGTTATTTTGCTGGTCAAACCTGTTCATAGAGTTTTGTGGTGGAAGGGGACGTGCGTCCTGAGGGGTGTTTCCACGCCCTCTACCTCTAGGCGCTTGCTGACTACCACGACCTCGTACACCAGAAAATTCATTTGTACGTTGCGGCAGGGCAGGACAGTCATATTTGTAATGACCCTCTTGTTTGCAGTATAAACACTGGTTGGGACCTACGCGGTTTTGATTGTAATCGAATCTCTGCAAGTTTCTCTGCGGCTGCAAAAAAAGTGTTCCGGTAGTGATTCGGACCATTATTATTTTTATTACCACCACCACGTGGAGGATAGGCTTGCTGTAGCAAAACCTTCGTTTTGAGTTCTCTAGTTTTCTTCTCTA
Source organism: Lissotriton helveticus (assembly GCF_964261635.1). Classification (NCBI taxonomy): domain Eukaryota; kingdom Metazoa; phylum Chordata; class Amphibia; order Caudata; family Salamandridae; genus Lissotriton; species Lissotriton helveticus. The sequence goes on from NC_136065.1 coordinate 858,655,241, forward strand.
CTTTATCCTTCTCATCCTTATCTCTATTCTCGTAGTACTGTGCGGTAGCTAATATCTGGGCTGAAGATGAGACTGCCCAAGAACTTTCTGAATCCTTTAATTTCCTACATAAGTCTGGAAGCAGATTGTGCACAAATTTATCGACAAACAATCTCTGGCCACCTTCTGTGGTCATATCTTGACCGCTGTGGTCAATGAATGTTTCTTCAAATCTGGTGAAGAAATCTGAAACAGTTTCTTCTTTCTTTTGCTTGCATGCAGATAACTTATCCCAATTTACACGTATCGCAGGCATTATTGTCTTCATGTAATTTACTATCCTACCAGGTAGTTCCGCTATCAGGGGCTCAGGCTTTGCACCACCAACTTGTCGTGCATCTGCAACAGTAATATTAGCCCAAGTGTCGCCTAATTCCTGGTCATGATCTTCATGACAAATTTTTCCCTATAAAGGCTGTGGAACGACGTTCCCGAATAACATATCGATATCGGCTAAATTCATAATACATGACCCAGCAGTTTGCGACAATTCTTTATAGTAGCCTGCAGGATTTTTACGCGGATCTGGTAGTGTTTGTTTGAGTGCTAAAACTTCAGCTCGCTTCCATGGAACATGTACCCATACTCGGTGAAAGTGGGGCAGGACAGGTGGGACAGCTGTCGCGTCACCCTCTCTCCATTGTGGGGGAACTTCTCTCATAGGGTATTGTCGTGCCTTTTTCCTACTAGATGCACTAGATTCCGATGGTGACCCAGAACTACTTCCCTTACTTCGATGTGATAATAGCATTTCAACTGCTTCTTCCACATCGGGACCTACAATCATACCCAGACTAAACTTAAACCTTATACGACACATCTCTTGCGGGAGGCAATCCTGATCATTGTCTTCTAAATCTTCGCAAAGAAAAACACACATCTGTTCGAACACATATCTCTGTGTCGCTGTTTCCCATTGATGGAAAACTTCCATGACAGACTGTAAATCATATTTTGCAGTGTCCATGACCCATTTCCGAGCTAAACTATTCAGGGAATCTCTCTCTTGATAATCGGGCAGTTGACTTCGCAACTGTCTTCTTCCTATGTTAGGGGTCGTGGCAGGCGACCCGAAAAGTGGTAAAAGAAGATTAGTAACAGTACTGGCCATTTTCTGCCGAAGGGAAGGTGAAATGGAAGAACAAACAGATGAAAGAACGGGGTGAGGTAAAGCGGATGCAGAGATGGCAGAAGAGGTATGAGGAATAATAGATGTGGTACTAGGCAAAATCATAGAAGGGGCATTTGTAGAAAGTACAGTAGGCAAAATCGTAGAAAACACAGGAGCAACAGAAGTGGTCGGTGGGCCTGGAGGAGGCTGCACCGAAGAAGTAGGAGCCAGCTGAAGAACAGCTGGTGGGTGCTGTGGAAAAGCCAGAGGCGCAGCTTGTGCAACTAAGGGTTGCGGGGGTGCTGTAGCATTCTGCGCATAGGGCGGTGGCGAAGTTAACAATTGCGACATTAATTGGTCTTTTTCACGCTCTTTTGCTGTCCCTTGCTGAAGATACGGCAAAACTGGATAGCACTTATCTATTGCCATTTTACGTTGCCTGTTCATTTATCTGCTCTTCCTCATTATCTTTAAACTGCACGGCAGCTTGCATTACTGAAAGTCCCTCTTCTCTCTTATTTTTCTTAGCAAATTTAATTTCTTTTTGTTTGGCTTCTTTGCGCCATATGTGGAAAGAGTCAAACATCGCCGGCCGGGCTTTCTTTTTGAAGAGTTTAACTTCAAGGTTGTCTAAGATTTCAGAATCAAAACTACCATATTGGGGCCATTTTAAAACACCGTCTTTCCTAGTGTATTTAATCCATACCTCGTTGTAAACGATGGGGCCTACCCCATGTTTAACGTACAGCTCGTAAGTCGGAGTTCCAACTGGAGGAACCGGACATGAGTCCTCCAATCGGGAGTCCCTATTATTATTACCAAGACAAAACAAATTCCCGAGTCTAAGACTAGGCATCCTTTCTCTCTAGTCTAGTTCCAAAACTTCAAAGGAGTTATCGATTACGATATTGCTCGTGAAAACACGAGTCCTTCGGTTATGGTGCTTGCAAGAACCAATAAAAACCTTTATGTATCTCTAAGATGACACAAAGTAAGTCCAGCTAAGGACTAGGAGACGCTCCACTTATACTTAACTGAAAATATCGATGGCTTCACCAGAAGACTCGTCTCAGCGTTTCGCTCTACCGAAAATTTCAAGGGTCCAACGTCAGGGCGATAGCCAGGGCAGCAGTCCTTGTAGCCGTCGAGAAGCGGGGAACCTCGCAGTAAAGACCTTCGGACCACGTCGACATGCAGGGGTCGATGAGGTGGTGGGCTGTGGTTCTGAAAAAATATGGGTCCGTAATAGTACCGGACTCGAGAATAAAAACTTCGTCGAAATAGGACGAATTTGGTATCAAAAGACCGGAAATGACGAGTACATCAAGTACATGTATTTTCGGCATATTCGAGCGACGATTTCACCTCGAAATCGTCATTTACCTTCTGAACCCTTAGTTGCATGTTGCCCTCTACATAGGCCTTAATCCAGTCGAATTTGATTCCACAAGGACACGTACTCCTTAATCGACTTCTTCCTGACCCCAGTACAAGTTAGAACCATTGCCCCAGGCCGAGCTCGTTAGGTCAGTTCCCTCCCAGTGGCCGAGCAAGATAGTATCTAGGCCCAACCGGCCATAAAGCCATTTCAGCACGCACACCTGCCATATCTCGCTCACATCTTTCTCCACTCCTTTTCCTCACTTATTTTATGGTGGGGAGGTGACCATTTTTATTAGGGGTCCAGCGATATCTGATGAAATGTTGGGCCTTGCCGGATGATTTGTTATGGGCAGCACGACGTGAAATATGTACATGTCATCATGACTCTGCTTTCTTTTTGTAATCAGTAACCATAAACGAAATACCACGCACCCAAGGAATGTTTTGCCAAAGGGTAAATATTGTGTATAAGAAGAGAAGCCTCACTTTGTGAAAGTGTGCAGTCTCCTGAATATACTGGCATTGTACTTCTAGGACCCTGTCACCTTGGTTGCAGCCAATAAACGAATCTTTGACTTCACCTAGAAGACTCTGAAGTTTCTGTGGGTCTGACTCAGGAGAACCCGAGGTCTCTGGTGTGTTGATCCCCTGGCACCGCTGGGTTACCGGTTCGGTACCGGTTCATAAAAACCCATTATTCCTCATTTGGCGCCCAGCGTTGGAGCGATTCCAGTGGTACCAATCAGTCTGAAGATCGTGAGGAGCTTCGTGTGAAAATTCCGGAGGAGGGCCCTGTGGTCATATCTTGACCGCAAGATATGACCACAAACCCAAGCTTTTAATTTGCTAAGAATTATTTTAGAATTTTTTTTTCTCCTATGTCTAATAGGTTAACTAGCCTATAATTCTTCGGGTCACATACATCCCCTTTCTTATGTAGCGGTCTTATTATGGCACCCTTCCAGTTTGGGGGCATAATCCCCTGGTCTAAAATTAATACAAACATTTTTGAGTAGAATTCCGCCCACCAGGGCTGATTTGAATTTAATATCAGGGCTGGTAGGTTATCTGGGCATGCAGCTCTAGTTAGATTCAATGTCCTTATTATCCTAAGGACATTTGTTATTGAGCATTCTTGTTTTAAATCCTCTACTAGGCCTCTCCAGTCCCTTGATGCCTCATTACCAATCCCACTCCCAGGGGCGTATAATTGCTGTATATACTCTACCCACGCCCCCTCTTCCACAACGCAAATCATAGGAGCAACCGAAGGTACCGAAGCTGACTGAATTAGCTTCCAGAACTGACGTGTATTCTTCGATTCGATTGCATCCAATAATTTGCCCCAACACATTTCTTTATAGGTCCTTTTAGCATTGCGAATTAGAGCGATATATTCCCTCTTTATTTTTACTAGGTTGTCTGCCCTGGTTTGCACAAATTTTTTCCGTAGGCTGCGTTCTTCTCGCCTAACTTCTCTTTTCTTTAATAGGCAGACCTGGTTAAACCAAGTTCCTTGCTTTACTTGTGACCTTCCATTATTCTCATGGACTCTTACATCACCCCTTAATTCTACACTTATGCTTTCCAGTACTTGAGTTATTTTCTCAACATACCAAGGTAAGTTTTGACCGCACAAGCAGCCTAATTGCACCTTTTGTTCCAAATTAGTTAGCCTCTCGATATATTTTTCAGTTAGCCGGGTGGTTACCCGCTTTGGATAGTCCATCTCTTGGGAAATAACTCTATCACATGCTAAATGTTGGGCTATTACAAGCTCTAATTTTAATATTTTATGATCACTACATTCCGCAGGGTCAATCCTAAAATCTTTTACCAACACAAAATTCCATGCTAACATAAAAATGTAATCTATAGGGCAATTTTGAGTCCCATATTTAAAAGTTTTCTTGGCCGGACAGTCCTGAGCTACCCTTCCATTTAGACAGAACAGACTTTTTGTCGCCAAGAAATTGTCCAACTTGGCCGCATCAGTTGGTATTTTAATTTCCAAGAACTCGGCTTTTTTATTTCATAAGCCTCTAAAATTTCTGTATACCACTGATCAGACAATTTTGGGTTTAGTTTATGATTAAAATCTCCCAATAACAACATCAAATCATTCCCATATTTGTCACAAAGTGCATCCATATCGTTCATAAAACATAACAATTCTGCCCCATATTCCTTGCGTGAACTCCACTGCATATACACATTTAGGATCAGCATATTTTCATATTTTTTATCAGCGAATGATGTTTGTATTCTACAAGCCAGGAGCCACTTAGACGTCACAGGTATCTGGAAAACCTTAGTCAATAAATTTGTTGAAATCAGAGTCAACAAGCCACCTGCGGGGCGGCCAGAGGTCGATTTTACTGCTGGTTGATAAATTTGTTGAAACCCTTCCACTACCGGGGGAACACCACAGAGCCAGGTCTCTTGTATACAAATGATTCCACAATTTTTTGCAAGTTCTTTCAAGGCTTCCTGTTTTACTTGAGTGCCCAACCCATTTATATTCCAAGAGACCATACATGTGCTCCATGGCTGCCCCATTACCTATTCTACATCGCTTAGGGCATCATTGATTACCAAATCCTCCCTATAGCTTTGTGAGGGGCCTGCCGGGCTTTCAATATTACTTCAATTCTTCCAGGCCTCCACTAAGTCTGAATTATTTATCATTATATTGACGTTTTCCCGCCCTTGGTCCATTTCCCTTCTTGGTAGCTTCACTTGTCTCTTGCCTAGCCCTGCATGGTACTTTAAAAAAGATCTCTGCTGAGGCACTATAATTCCTTATACTAGCTCTTCTTTTGGCACTAGTCTAATCCCCTCTTTTCGGATCTCCTGCTCTGCATTTATTATTGCCGTCATGACAAGGGCCGAGTAGAACTGTACCTTGGTAACCTCCTTACCATCACCATTTGCCTGGAATCCCACCTGTCTCAGGTCTTCTGTGCCTATTCTTTTTAAATTTGAACAGTGCGCAAATATATTAAGAAGATGGGATCTATTTAAATAAGCGCTCTTTTTTAATTTTTTCCACCCCTTCCCAATTTCACTTGTTTAAAATAAAGCGACTTATTCTCTTTATCCATCTCTTCTCCCGACTTTATTCCCCCTTGATGTATATTGAATCTACGTCCCTCCTCCGGGCTGCTTTCCCGAAGTACCTTCTTTTTAGATTGAGCCTTACGGGAGGGTGCACTTGCTTGCTCAGAGGCCACATGTCTTAAATTTGTTATCGCCTTTTCCTGAGGGTTTTGCTTCTTACAACCACACTCCTTTTTGGCTAGCCTCCTACCCCAATTCTCTGATCTTATTCTAGTTAATATAGGTTCCCTCCCGGTATTGTGGGGCTGGATCTTAGAATCATGTACTATTGCCTCTGTTAGCTCATACCTTTCTTCACATTTTTCTGTCGCTCTTTTACTCACCTTTCTTTTCACCCCCCTTTTTGACACTCTTACTCTTTTTGAAAACCCATAGTTTCTAAGTTTGCCTCTTCTTTTTACCAGCATTGGCCATCTTGATACATAAACATCTTGATCACCCGAGAGATCTACGTCAACATGGCTTACTGATGGGGGATTAACAGTTCTACCTTCCTCCTCCCCTTCCCTTCCTAGACGCGTAACCACCGACTCTAAGACAGATCTTAACATTGAGGGCATTTGACCCCTAATAGCCTGTAATTCTCCCTCAATTTTAGACAGGTGCATTTTTTGACTTTTCAAAAGATCATGATTTAGCATTGTTACTTCTAACAACCCTTGTAACGACTTTTGCACCATTAGCATTAGTTCCAAAATGACTGGTTGTCTCCATTTTTGTCCAAACCTACAAGGTCGATGCTTCCCATTAAACCCAGCTTTTCTGTTCCAGCAAGACTCCCATCTGTGTTTAGGATTCTTTCATCAAATTGCCTCGAACCCGGGCTAACTACCTCCTCCGAAGTTTGTCGAAACAGTCGCGGAGAAGAAGAAAGTCGCGGTGACATTATTGTCCCCTTTTTTCCTATCAGAGACTGTACAGATCGATCGACCAAGTCTATGGAGTCTTCCAAACAATCATCAAAGATTAAGGACGCGCCCCCTTTCTATGAAACCTCCTCTTCTTCGGTGGCCATGGATTTAGCCGGTGAGAAAACCCTTATAAAGTGCTTTCCCACGAATTCCTTAATTGTATGGGACGCTACACTCCCCTTGCTTCCACCATGTTGCAGTTCTTTGGAAGTTTTCTCTTTATTCCTTTGAGAGCGTTTAGTTTTTTCCTTGACCCCTGGTGATGTCGTGCTCTCTTGGTCTTCTTGTCGGCTTTCGCTGTTTGACTTTGCTTTCCTAGTTGTTCCTATAATGCTTTTGTTTTTCCGTGGGGCCATTTTAGTCCTTAAGCACTCCCCTCAAGTGCTTCTAGTTAACAACAATTAATTTAAATTAAATATAAATGAAAAATTATTTCCACTTATCTCTGTTGTGCCTTATGCTGCGCTCTTGCCCCGTGCCCTTCTTCACTTCTTTTATAAATTTAATTGTCCAGATTTATTTTGCCAATTGGGCCCAATTTCCTTCCTCCGCGCCCTCTGTTTTAACTCTCATGAGGGTTAATGGAGGTAAGTAAGGGTATAATGGAGGTAGGTAAGGAAATATCCTGAGGGACTCACTCCTTTTGCTGAATGACCCGGGGTCTGCACTTTATCCTCACTTGTACCTCCACCAGCCTCCCCCTGCCTCCTTGTCCCCGCTCCACCTCCACGTCACAGGCAGATCTCAGGGGGTGGGGGGGGGGGGAATTTTGGGGCAGTGTGCACACAAATTAAATGGTCTCGCTGGTCTGGGCTCCTCTCTTCTCCCTCCTCGCGTCGCGGCTCCACTTAGCCCAACTCACGGGGCGAGGTCACCGCCTGGACTCGCGGGATCCACAGGCCCCCGGTCGCCTCGCTCCTCACTTTTTGCAGCTCTCGGGGTTGTTGAAATTGACACAGGGCTCGGCACTCGCGGCCGCTCCGCTCCGCTCTGCTCCTGCAGCCAGCTTCTCCCTCTCGCTGTGACACGCACGGCACGTCGGGGTCACGGGTCACGCAATACGGCAACAACAGACAACCTTAGACTGCCCAGCAAAGAAAACATATAAATTAGGTTTGCAAAATTGCCCAATAGATTATGTTTTTACGACACCCTGGTGTTTCCAACTAATTAAAGATTTTAGGATTACTAATAGAGAAGGGAGTGACCATAATCTCTTAGAATTAGAGATCCCAGATGTACATTTAAACCCCTGTAATAAAGTTATCGAACAACAGGTGGGATATCCTAGGCGGATCACAACAAGATTAACAGAAGAGTATGTAGCTCGGCTAGTAAAATTGCAACAAAATTTAGATCTGGACATAGTAAGAGGTCAGAGCTTGACTGGGTATGAGAGTAAAATTGAAGTAGTGGTCCAAAGTCTCAGCGATAGTCTGAGGAAAGACAAACGAAATGATAAAAGGATCCAAAGAAGGCAGGTGAGACAAAGAAGGTGGTTTACAAAGAATTGTTTGAAAAAGAAAAGAGAAATGAGGAGAACAGCACGTAGCCTAAGTATAAAGTATGATCAGGGTAAGGCCGATGCCTTCACAAAATTAAAAAGAGGATATAATATGTTAATTAGGTGGGCAAAAAGAGAGTACAAAGAAGACTGTTGGACAAAGCTGCTTAAGGCAATAGAAACAAAGAATATACGCCAGTTCTGGAAACTAATTCAATCAGCAGTGGATCGTCCTGCGGCCACAATGAACTGTGTGGTAGATGAAGCAGCTTGGGAGGAATGTTTGATGGACCTATATAGCCCAGGCAGAGAACCGGAAGAGGGTTTGCAACCGGATTTGAGCGGTCTGGTAGCAGTCTTAAAACCCGACTTTTCGGCCTCTAAAGTGAAAATTACGATAAGAGATTTGAACCTTACAAGGGCAGCAGGTCCTGACAACCTTTCTGTCCTGATAACTAAAACCCAGTTGGACCGGTGGGCAGAATTCTTTGATAAAGTGTTCCAAGTTATCTTAGAAACCGGGAAGTTCCCTAATAATTGGAAGGGTGCAATAATAAGGCCCATACACAAGAAAGACGATCATCAAGCGCCAAAAAACTATAGATTCATTATTCTAATCGATACTGGGGAAAAGATTCTTGCAAAAATAGTATTAGGTAAACTAAAAGTTTGGGGGCGGACCAGAACTCAGTGGTACCAGTTGAACAGGGGGGATTCAAAGAAGGTCATTCCACCATAGACCACTGTTTTGCCCTCTGGGCACTAGCCCGGAAGTCAATAGAACAAAAGGAGAAACTGTGTTGTTGTTTCGTTGATTTCCGAGCAGCCTTTGATCTAGTGGATCAAAAGAGCTTATGGGAGTGCCTGATAAAATATGATATACCGGAAAGCCTGTTGACCATCCTAAAGGAACTACATAGGGGGAACTGGGCCCAAGTAACAAAGGACACACAAGGGTCACTGACACAGAAAATAGTCATAGGTAATGGGCTAAGACAGGGCTGTGTCCTGGCCCCCCGGCTCTTTGCAATATTCCTAGCCAACCTTTATGCAGCGCTGGAGGTATAAAGAAGTGCAAGTCTTTTATATGCCGACGACCTTGTGATAATTGATCAAACGGAACTTGGGCTCCAAAGGAAATTAAATGCTTTTAAAGAATACTGTAACACAAAGTTTGTAGTTGTAAATATGGATAAAACAAAGATTTTATGTTTTGGTACAAGACACAACATGTTTTGCTGGTGTTTAGAACAAACAAAAATGGAAATAGTAAAAGAATATAAATAGCTGGGCCTTTGGTTCGACAGCTCCCTAAAATGTTGTCCTCACCTAGAAGATCAAAAAAGAAAAGCTTTGTCTTCCATCTGCGGGTTGAAAAACTTTAACAAAGATTATGGGGATATGCCACATAAACCTTTGTTAAAAGCTTATGAAGCTATGAGCCACCCCAAGTACTGTATGGGACAGAAGTCCTCCTTTTAAGAGGTAAAGGAGGGTGGGCTCGGTAGGAGGGTAAGGCCCTATAAATGCTATTGTCCTGACCAAGCTCTGCAACGATCCAGGCAATTAGGATGGAGTTAGGAACTATAGCACGGAACAGCCAGGTCCAAATGTCTTTTGTAAGATTCTGGAAACGCCAGAACCCAAGGGGAGTGCAGAAAGTCTCACACTGGTGTAGCAAGGAGTTCTGGCACAGTAGTTTAAAATGGGCAAAGGAAGCGAGAAGGAAAATCCAGGTAATAACAGGGAGTTTAAAGGTGAGCTCAATAGAGCACCCCTTGGATGTAGAATTTACAAATACGTCACTCAGGTACCAAGGCATGGAGCAGTCAAGGAATAATGACCTAGAATACATGAGGAAGAAAAAATCAGCCCTATGTATAATAAACTCCTGGGTAAATTATGCATGGTATCCATACCTAGAAACCTTACCAAACTATGGGCTTTGGTGCGAAATCTTAACCTTTTGAATGCTATGGGGATTTTTCCCCTGTGCTGGAAATACATGATCACCATTATTCATGACGAGCTGGGCTCGTCATGAGCGTAGCAGGAGGCTACTGCATGACGAGCCCAGCTCGTCATGAGCGTCGAAGGGGTTAAGGAAATGAATTTGCACTAACCCATGGTTAATGGATGGAAAAATAAAGGCAGAACTGTTATACCCAGATGGAACATGCAAATGTGGCCATGGGACCAAATCTGAAATCCAGCATATATTGCTAGATTGCCTTGAAGTTTTAGAATTGAGAACATTATTTTTACGCTCAGTATTTTTAAAATATGGAATAAGGTCACAAACCCAAGCCATTGTGTTACTGACAGAAATGATAAATCTTGACATTGCTATTGCACTAGGAAGCTACATGAAAGGCTTAAAGCATCTTGTATCGGACAAACTTAAGCAAGGGTAGAAATTTTATCTATTGTTAAAACCCCCTATCCTGAGTATATAAACATTGAAGCTTAAGGAACAGTTATAGATCCAATGATTTTAATTAACTGCTGCTAAAAAGGAAGGATGTGGATAATGAACTACCTTTTAATGAGAGTACCAACGATACCGCAGACTAATTCTTTTTATGCTATTTTAATTATTTAACTGTGTGTAGAATATTGAAATGTTGATGCCACCAGGGGCGAAGGTGGTTATCGGTCCCCTTTTTACAAAGTATTAAGATAAATTAATTCTGAGGAATTAGTTAGTTTTATCTGTTCATGTGATCTTTTTGTGGATGGTTTTATTGTTTATGAGATCTTCTTTGTGTTTAAAGACTATGGTATAAATAAACAGAGAGTATTGACTTGACTTGACAGTCTGGCTGCGGTGTTCTGAACATGCTGTCATTTCAGAGGAGTTTCTGGATGAAGCCGGCGTAGTTTGTGTTGTTGTAGGCGAATCTGCTGGTGATGAGTGCGTGGCTGACCATCTTTCTGCATTTGGTGAGGAGATATCTGAATGTCTTTCAAAGCAGGCGAAGCGTGTGGAAGCATGATGAGTATACGGCGTTGATCTGCCAGTTCATTATGAGCGAGGAGTCCAGTATGATGCTGAGGTTATCTGCGGGGTCAGTGTAGCTGGGGGGTTCCCAATGCGGAGAACCACCAGGAGTCATTCCAAGCTGAGGGGGTGGATCCCTATATGAGTACTTCGGTCTAGTCAGAGTTGAGCTTGAGGTAATTATCTTTCATTGAGGTGGCAACGGCCTTCATCCCACTATGGAAGTTGACCCTGTTGGCTGTGGGTTTGTTGGTGAGGGAGAGGATCAGCTGGGTGTCGTCGGCATCAGAGACGATGTTGAGGCTGTGGTTCCTGACGATGGCAGCGAGAGTGGCTATGTAGATGTTGAGGGGAGGAGCCCTGGGGCATTCCACAGCTGATCTCTGTGGGTTCTGAGAGGAACAGAGGTAGTCTGACTCGCTGTGCTCGGCCAGTGATGGATCCAGTCCAGGACCTTGTTGCAGATGCCGGTGTCGTGGAGTCTCATGAAGAGGATGCGGAGGGAGACAGTATTGAAGGAGACCGAGAGGTTCAGCAGGATGAGGGCTATGATCTTGCCCTGGTCTGGGAGGGAGCTGATGTCATCAGTGGTGGCAAAGAGTGCAGCCTCGGTACTGTGGTTGCTTTCTGAAGCCAGATTGGGAGATGTCCAGGACATGGTTCACTTTGATGAAGTAAGAAATATGGGCGTTGATGGCCTTCTCAATGAACTTGGCTGGGAAGGAGAGCAGAGACTGAGCAAGGGTCTGAAGTTCTTGAGGTCTGTTGGGTCGGCAGATGAATTCTTCAGCAGGGGGTTGATCTTGGCGTGTTTCCAGCCTTCAGGGAAGGTGGCATTCTCAATGGAACAGTTGATGGTGTGGTGAAGCTCGGGGTTATGGGGTGGCTGCTCTGTGGAAGATGTGGTACGGGCAAGAGTCCGAGGGGGCTCCGGAGATGATGCTCTTCATGGTCTTGAGTGTGTCATCTGTGGTGAGCAGAGTCCAGTTGAGGAGGATCTGTTGTGGTGTGACGTGGTTGGGTGACGTGGTGTTGTGCAAGGTGGGAGGATCTTGGGTGTCAAAACTGTTGTAGGTCTGCTTAATCTTGTGGTGGAAGATGGTGTGAGTTTGTTGCAGAGTTGTTGGATGGGTGGGGCATCTGGTATCTTGCTGTTGGGCCAGGCAAACTCCTTGACGATGGTGAGGAACTCTTTGCTGTTGTCTGCGCTGGCTTTGATTCTGTCTTGGAGGGCCATATTCTTAGTGGTTTTCAGGCGGGGGTGGTGTGCGGTAATGGCGTTTTTGATGGTTGCGTGGGTATCCAGAGTTTTGTTTTTCATCCATCTCTTCTTGAAATGTCCAGCTGGCTTTCTTTGAGCGTTGCTTGCCAGTGCCTTCTTGAGTGGTGCCAGAGTGTCTGCGCAGTTGAAGATTCGTTGGTGGAGGTTGCATGCTGAGGTGTTAGCGTCTGCTGATGTCGATGGTGTGGTAGTGCTGAGAAGGGCTGTGAGATGTTCTTCGTGACCTTGTTTCAACTATGACAGGGGGGCAGTGAGGGTGGTGGTGTACGGTGGGTGTGGTGAAGGGGAAGTGCATGCCGTGGTGGTCCATCCAGAGTTTGATGGTATGGTTATAGGTGCTGTTGAGAAGATGGAATCAGGAGTGTGTCCCGCTGCTTGGGTCGGAGCTGTGACTAGCTGCTTGAGTCTGATGTTGGTGAGGTTTTCCGGAAGGGATACAGTGCTCTGGTCACTGGGGTTGCCAGGTGAAAGTTAAGGTTGTCAATTAGGATGTAATCAGTGAATGCGAGATCCTGGGGTGCAATAAATTCGACAATGGAATCAGTGAATGGTGGGCAGGGGCCAGCAGGCCTGTAGACGAGGGTTCAGTGGAGGGAGGTGTTGCGGTTGGTCTGAATCTGGAAATGGAGGTTGCTCTTGTGGACGATGGCGATGCCTCCTCCTGGTAGGTCGATGCGGTCCTTGCGGATAATTTTGTAGCCGTCAGGAATGGCGGTGGTGATGTCTGGGCCAGAGCTGGGGTTAGTCCAGGTTTCTGTGAGGAACGCAAGGTCGGAAGGGACAGAGTTAAGGAGATTCCAGTTTTCTGTGGTATGTTTGTAATGAGAGCTCGTGTTGAGGAGGATGCAGCTGAGCAGGTCGCGTGCACTTTTGGTTGGCTGAATAGCAAAAGGGGCTGGAGTGCGGAGGTTTGCGAGGGTCTAGCTGCAGTTTCAACAGGAGAAAGGTCCTCGAGTGTCCTTTGGTGATGCAAGGTAGCAGGCGGCGTGGTGTCCTGTGTGGAGCGCAAGGAGGGTGCTGGCTTTATTTTGGTGGAAGGTCCGAGAACCAGGGGGTCTGCGGCACTGGGCGCAGTCTAGGCACTGACGGGAGCAGATAGGCTTGCCTTTTGTGCCAGCCATACCACCAGGGACTCGAACTCCTGATCAGAGGGTCAGCAGCAGCAATGGGGGCAGCAGCTAATTTTTGAAGGTGTGCAGAAAAGGAAGCAGTCCGCTAACAAGGTCAGTGGAATGCTCCCCAGCCCCAGACCAAAGAAGTGGCTCCAAGGGCCAGTCGACTGAATCCCTGGAACCAGCACCAGGGCCATCAAAGCTTCAGTAGCACACATCGCAAGTAGGCAGCCACTTTGAAAGAATCATAGCTGACTGTTGCCTGGCACCCTAAGAGACCAATGGTCGACAGCCACAAGTTGGACCTGGGAGTTCTGTCTGAATCCAGATTGGTCACCCAAAAGGGACACAACCCTCCACCAAGGGATATTGCAGGGAACGCTGAGGACGGAGATTGGTAGCACAGCCGCAGCTGGCTTTCTACGGTTTCAAAGAAGGTGTTGAGAGACCCCAATCTCTGTGGCCAAAGTCGCCCCACTTGACTTGTGGACTGAGGTATAACCGCAAAGGCACCACCATTGACACAAAGAGCATTCTTGAGCATCTTCCATCTCCTGCATCCGCAGCATCAGGACCATACCATTGAAGTCTATGGCTGTCTTACTTTAAAGTTTGGAAATGGACTGGAAAACAATTTGGTGACAGGACACTTTATAAATAATCCTTATAGACCCCCCAAATCTCCATGCTGTCGGATTTGGTCACCAAAATTGACCCGTAGTAGTCTAACACAACAACAAACGGTTTAAAAGTTTGCACATTTTGCAGTTACCAATGTTTGTTTGCTGTTATACCAAGATTTAGGGGGCATATTTACAAGGACAGCGTTAAAATTAGCGCCGCTTTAGCGGCAGGAAACTGCCGCTAAAGTGGCGATAATGGGCTTAATAATAGGCTCTTGAGAATTCCAGAGAATTCCAATAGAAGCCCATGTTCTGGTGTAAACCTGGGCTTCTATTGGAATTCTCTAGAATTCTCAAGAGCCTATTATCAAACCCTATTTTAACGCCATCCTTGTAAATATACCCCTAAGTTTTCTTTTAAGATCTGTATCTCCAGGACCCTCTAGTTGATTTTTTTTCATCTTTGTCTCTAATAATTTGTAAAAATAGAATCTATTCCTATACACTGGTGTTAAATTTCTTTCGTGTTGTGCGGCTTTCTTATTTTGTTGTTTTAGTATTGTTAAATGCTTTGCACTAGTTCCTTTGCTTAAGCTTTGCTTCTCAAAGCAATAGCTCCCCAGGGTCCAGCTTAAGGTTCTACAAATGAGCCTGACTGGCCCAAGGACAGTTTTTGCGAGTGTATTATATGTTAAGGCTGCCCAGCCACACCATATAATGTGTAATACACCCAAATCCTCATACTTTCTTTGTTATGATAACACCGCAACATATTTTCCCTTACTTAGTCCTTTCACACATGATTGAGGCATTAATAGCCCTACTGTCCTTATGCTGTGACTATGCAAATGGTCTTTAAATTGGAATAAAATAATATGCAAGCTACAACAAATCCACAGAACAACAGGTAGACGAGTCTAACATCTTGGCCACCAGGGGACCACATAACCCCTACCCTCTAAACCCTACACTGGCTACAGGTAGTAGGAAGAAACTCCTACGAAGCACCCTTTATTGGTTACCAGGTAATCCAAGGGACATGAACAACCTTCTTACAGTCGAAATTCAAACGTTGAAATCAAAGGAGAAATTTCAGACCCAATATGGTTTCACTCTTAATCATTCCACCTTTTAAAAAATGTGACATTGTTGGTTGCTCAATTGATGTACAAATGTGGGCAGTGAAACACGCTCCCATGCAAAATATGGATCATCAGCCGCCATCTAATATTTCGAAAAGCATTAAAGAACTAGTTGTTACCAAAGTCAAGACTCAATAACCATCCAGATGGCAAGATACTCTTGTTTATACGGGCAGCGTGCAAAACTATCTTTCACACTCCTTTCTCACACTGCTCATGCATAAGATTCTACTATATGCTGCTGCATTAAGTCTGAAGCATATCTAACCCATGACATCATAACTCACTTTTCATAAGGGACACCACAATGAACACATCCATTCAATCATGAACAAGAAACTGAGTAGTAATTTACTCATCCATCCATGAACAGATATGGGGCCTCAAAAAGGGTTTGAAAAGTGCTGTACAGATGCAACATTACTTTGCAATACCATTTCTGTGTCCTAAGGTCTTTGCTGTAAATTCTGCAAATAGTTTTTTCCTCCATGTCATAGTTAACCCACTCTCAATTAAAACCTCCAATACTTTTGTCATCATGTTGTGGTACCCTTCCAAACTGACCCAACACATCAAAATGTAATTGTGGAAGGACTTCACCTTGTGTACTCAATTCAATAACCTGTGTGTGGCCTCATGAAGGATGGCTAGCACAAAGGGTATTTAAGAAACATCTACTCCTCCTCTGGATTTCTATCAGAAATCAGAGTATGAAAGCACTTATGAAGTTTTCATTAATGAAATGGAATGACCAATCGGAAGTTGTGATTGCATTTGCCATTCCAGGAATAGATGTTATTTCATTAATATTTGGAATAGGGGAAGGATCAGGCACTGTCAATCAATCAGTGGATTTGTATAGCGTGGCTAATTACCCAGGAGGGTATGCAGGTGCTGATTCACGATGGAATCAATTGAACAGCCAGGTATTTTCCTTCAAGGTGCTTCTAAAGACTTCAGAGATACTACACAACAGATGCACCTTTGGTTTAAAACGGCAAAATACCAGAATATAAAAAATAAGGCAACACGGCCAAATTAATTCTTCCTTTTTTTCCAGCTAGTTCTTGGGTACCTCTTTGGTCTAATGGCTTTCTTTTCACCTTCCTTGCATTCATCCTCCCTTGAATTTAACACTTGAGCTGAATGGTTGGGGTCAAGTTAAATCTCTCCAAAGAGAACATAACATAAATCGGACAAGCAATTGCTGCTGAAAATAATTTGATACAGGACTCAGCCATCAACATACTCCGTGCTCAGTGGGAAACCGCAATCCCTGAAGAAAACTAAATTTACCTCTATCACAAGGAGACCAAAAATGAGACCTCTTGAAGCTAGTTCAAAACCCTCAATAAAGATGAGATCAGCATTATAATAGCGTCTACGAAACCTACACCTCATTCCAGTGATCCAATCACCTCAGAGTCATAAAAGTCATAATTCTACTGATCTCCCCACTCGGAACCAAAAGCATGAACTCATTATTAACCCAAAAAAACATCCCAGACCGTATGAAGATAGGACAAGAGACACCTCTCCTTATAGAAACAGGAGCTGATACTATAGATCTAAAGAAGTTCCATACCATATTAAACATCCCCTTCCTCGTGAAACATTTGGAAAAATGCGTACACAATCAATGTCAACATATTGAACAAGGCAACCTACTGGTCAAGTTCCAGTATAGTTTCAGACCAGGACACATCACTGAATCAGCCATCCTACACATCTTGGATGACACTCTTAGTATACTGGACTAGAACTACTCCTGCCATCTCATCCTACTTGACTTGTCCTCTGCCTTTGCCACAGACAATAATGGATGCCTCTAAGAGGTGGTTGAATGGAGAATGGAGCTTTCCAGAAATGTACTCAAATGTTTTACTCCTCCAAACTGTCAAAAATTAATCAAATTGAAAGGATCACTATCTAAAGCATTCCCGGTAGGTATCCGCCATCTCTCCCTCCCATTTCAACCTATGTATGGGACTGCTGACAGAGCTCCTCAAACAATCAGACCTGGCATACCACATGTCTGCAGATGCCCCTCAGCTGTTCCTAAAGAATTTCCTCCATAGACGATATCACGCTACTTATCAATATCCTAATGAAATCTAAAATCTGGCTGACACAAAACCACCTGAATTTAAAATTCACAAAAACTGACTTCCTACTGTTACAATTCTGGATTAAACAATTGGATTCGCTCAAATGCAAACCCAACATCATCAATGAAATTCCTTGGGAAAATCCTGGATAAAATCTTAACATGGACGCATCAGATCATCCACAAGTAGTGCTTTCTACAACTTAACGTCCTCAAAAAGGTGAAACCCTACTTTCTGCCAACAGACTTTGCGATTGCAGTCCAATTCCTAGTCATATCTACACTGGAATATGGTGGTGCGATGTTAACAGGTCTACTGACAACAAGCTTGGCAGCACTCAAGGTGGCCCTGGATGTTGCTGCAAGACGAATAGTAGAAACAAGACATTTCAACCACATCACACCTGGCTGCCAGTTAAAGCTAGCTGAAGATAACATGCATGTCTCAAAAAGCCCTGCACCAATTTTAAGTGGATTGCTGAATGCCAATCCCTACAACGCTCATATTTCCACTTTATGGAACTGCCTAGATTCAGAAAAAAGAGGACCTATACCCTCTGTGAGAATTTTTAACTCTCTTCCGTCAGAGTTTTGATCTAAATCCTCGAAAATCCTTTTCAATATATAGGTCACGAGAATTTTACTAAACAGACTCCTAACATACTGTTTGATCTAGCACAACTCCTAGACTTTTGTGCAACGATCATGATCTTGCCAAAAAACAGATATATTTAGACATACTGGAATGACGCCAGGAGGGTGAACTTCGGACACATACAGTTTTCTCGTATAGTTTATGGTTTATGCCTGGCGGGATACTATATGTTATGTAACAGGATTCTGGGGTTGCTTTGTACAGCGCTCTGATACCTTTGGGTCCTGTTCGCACTTTTTTTACAAATCCCAAACTCCAAAGTTTACCCCAGCTTAGAATATCTCCCCTTTTCAATGACAGAGGCCCTGCCTTTGTCAACTGGCCCCATGACGGTGAATGTGGTCGTGAAATATACCTTTGTGTGAATCTTCATCCCATATGAGCCCTTCAGAGGAAACGCTATAATATGGTGACACACTTTAAAGATAATACACACCTGATAGCAAATCCCCCTCCACTTCCCAATTTTTCCATGGCAACAAGTGAGCTCATTCAGTTTATCCTCATCTTCAGCAAGATCATTAACTAGCTGTAACACCTTGCTATCTCTGTTTCAATTTAGCAAGTAACAACAATTTTCATGTTGTGCTTTACAGTCCTGAATAAAAGGCCATTTCATCCATGACAAATAACTCCCAATGCTGTTTGGGACTTCAAAATTGCCTTGAAGTGTGCTTCAAAATTGATAACATGTCAACTCCCTTCCCACCATATTTTTTCCTTTTATATAAGTCACTCCTGTCACAGGTTTTTATGTAATATCTTCTTCATTTCTCTGGTTTCACTAACTGTTCATCATTATTGGACACAGCCACATCACTTACATTTGTGACAATCAGGTTCTTCAAGTACTTAGCTGCAGGCTCAAATGTAAACTCTACACTAATAGCTTTGTCCAGCATGAGCTCTTTTGAGGAAAGCATCTTCCCTATTTGTTGTGCTTTTTGGTACAGCTAAGCATATGGCCTCCCCATGCAAAGTGGTTGTGTTTCATAATACCATGTTCAATATCAACATGCACATGTCGAAACCGCAATATTGACTAACAACATATCTTTAAGGTAAGCACACATGTATATATATATATATATATATATATATATATATATATATATATATATATATATATTATATATATACATCCAAAAAAGCCAGCAGCAGGATAGATGGATGAAGCAAGACCCATAGATAATGCAGAATTTCTTTATTCAAAGACCCAGCACCAGTCCCGCAATGACGCGTTTCGGCTTCACCAAGCCTTGATCACATGACGAATATATATATATATATCTCGCTCCACTGCCAAGAAATTGACCAGACCAGCACACACAGTAGATTAAATCTCCTTCGATTTATTGCACAATGAACAGACCACACGGATTTGGCAAGATGTTTCACTTTATTTTCTTACTGCCATATATATATATATATATATATATATATATATATATATATATATATATATATATATATTCCGCAGCATTCTCCTTCTCTCGAAGTAGAGAGGCGGCACACGGGGAAATGAAAAACCATTTATTTCAACCTGGCATGACGCGTTTGGGATTGCTTCCTTCCTCAGATGCCCAATGCTGAAAATGTTTCCACTGGTACAACCAGTTTCTGTCTCACTCAATCACTAAAGTAGTGTTGATTGTCTGCAAAACATGGCACAGAGGCCAGAAAAGTAGTTGATTTGATTAATTTAAACACCGTTAATCTTGATTTTACGGCGAACTTCAGCTCTGAGTCTATCTGTTTCTTAGACGTTGAGGTAATTGTGGAGGGTACCAGCCTCAACACCAGATTGTACAGGAAGCCGAGTGCAGGAAATACCATCTTACATTCCAATAGCCAACATCCAGCACACCTAATTCGGAGCATTCCCTTTGGGGAAATGCTCCGAATTAGAAGAATCTGCAGTACGGATGCCGAATGCGCGGCTGCGCAGGAGGCATGCAGATTACGCTTCTTGGCCAGAGGCTATTCTACTGAAACCCTGACCAAGGCCATCACACGTTCCAACTCAGTAAGCAGGCAGGAAGCACTCATACCTAAAAGGAGAGGTGTTCAACTGAATAATGATGCAATTAAGGATGTCCAAAGTTGTTCTTCCAGAGCTATTCTAACATTCAACAGACAACATGGGGCTCTTCGAAAAATAATCACTAAGAATTGGAATCTAGTTCGCAGTGACCCTGTGATTGGTCACATGGTGGACACCAAACCGATTCTTACTTTTAGAAGATCTCCCTCAATGTCTAAGGCTTTAGTTAACAACACCTTAGAACCTAAGATCTCTACAACCTGGTCAGCATTGAGGAAGGGTTTCAAGACCTGCCCCCAATGTAAAGCCTGTCGCTTTGGCAGCAATAGGACACATTTCAAAAGTCCTTTTTGTGAGCATCCTACTGCCATTTCTAAATGGCTTACATGTAAAACAGAATATGTCGTCTATGTGTTGGAGTGCCCTTGTGGGCTTCAGTATGTGGGCAGCACTAAGCTGCCAGCCCACAAGAGGATACTCCAACACATATGGGCAATTTCTGGACATGACCAAAATTATCCGGTTGCCAGGCATTTCCAGGACAAACACCTAGGTGTCCCTGATTCACTTCTATTCTTTTTAATTGATTGTGTTGAGGCCTCGAGGAGAGGAGGTGACCGCGAGGCTAAACTCCGTCTCCTTGAGACCCGTTATATTTTGGAATTGAACACCAAAAATCCAAATGGCCTCAATGACAGGGAAGACCTCTATACTTGCCTTTAGAACCTCTCTTTATATGCTTGCTTATGCCTGTCCGGACATTTTAATGACCATTGAACTGTTCCCTGTAAAACTTATTTCCTGATGTATATATGATGAATTTTTCTCTTTTTTATCTTGAGTATACAATTGTTTCTGATTTTAATCTTGGAATCACCAAATGACAAATACTTTGCACTTTACTAAATCTTGCACTTTACATTATGCACTATATATGCCTATGACTACCAAGGTGACTTGCCCACTTGGGCTCAATTTTGAAAGCATATTTTCTTTGTGTCATCCATTTGCTGCTATTGAATTTTTCATTATTTGCACTACTTGTAAATACTATATATTTTCTTATACATATCGGAATATTTGGGTTTTCAACACTTCAGAATGTACATAGATGAATTTACTTATCATGTACATACTTACGATAGTGTTTTCTATTGATCAAGCTTTGTAATTTGTACATGTTTTTTTAGCTTGTTTTTTACCAATTCAAAAACAAACAATGGGTTGTAAATATGTACATTACTTAATCTTGAATCTTGGTAGCCCACTAGGGCTTTATCCACCTTTCCGTTGTATATGTATTCGGAGCAATTACGTTATGAAGTATTTCCTTCATTTCCATGACGCAATGTAATGCACTGTCACTTTAAAAAGTCTAGTTCGATGCTCGCTGTTTGTCATGTGATCAAGCCTCCTTGGAGGCGAAACGCGTCATGGCGGCAGCGCTGGCTCTTATGAAATAAATCACCGTTCACCAGCACCTCGTGGGTCGGCTCTTGTTACTATTATTGGACTTCCTTGGTTCGGTGTGACAAGCTTCGCCATATATATATATATATATATATATATATATATATATATATATATATATACATATATATATACATATATATATATATATATATATATATATATATATATATATATATTTTCCACAGCATTCTCCTTCTCTCGAAGTAGAGAGGCGGCACACGGGGAAATTAAAAACCATTTATTTCAACCTGGCATGACGCGTTTGGGATTGCTTCCTTCCTCAGATGCCCAATGCTGAAAATGGTTCCACTGGTACAACCAGTTTCTGTCTCACTCAATCACTAAAGTAGTGTTGATTGTCTGCAAAACATGGCACAGAGTCACCAAAGTTCCCGTTCTTCAAACTACATTATCCAGCATGCATTGTTCCAAACTTGCTGGTTTGGTGGTCCGTCTCCTCGGCTTGCGCTTTTTGTCCCATCGTGCAACCGAGTGGCTTTGTTGACAGATCAAAACTGTTGTACTTGTGCAGGGAAACGGAGTTCACTTCCCTCAATCCCAAGCCTCACAGTTCCTTCAGCACACAGAGTCGGGGACCTCGATACGGTAAGGACGTCCCTCCATAAAGTATGAATTGTCCTCGACAACGTGTCTCTGCAGCCTCCGTTGCGCGAGGCGGTCCGGGTTCCCTCCATTTTAACACCCTTCCTTCAGACGCCTGCTGGGAGTGCCATCCTCGCGTGTAATGGGGACCACGCTATAATTTCCGCAGCATTCTCCTTCTCTCGAAGTAGAGAGGCGGCACACGGGGAAATTAAAAAACATTTATTTCAACCTGGTATGACGCGTTTCGGATTGCTTCCTTCCTCAGATGCCCAATGCTGAAAATGGTTCCACTGGTACAACCAGTTTCTGTCTCACTCAATCACTAAAGTAGTGTTGATTGTCTGCAAAACATGGCACAGAGTCACCAATATATATATATGCAAGCTCAAGTCTCCGTAGGAAACATACTGCACTCACGGGGTTCCATCAAATAGCGTAAATCAACTAAGGGCTACGCTATTGGGACGTAAGCAACCAATCCCTTTCCTCCATTCAGGAACTGCTGCCAATGAGAATCCATCTTTCATTTTAAAAGACATTGTTAAAGTGCATGCTGTTTTATTTCAAGGCGAGCTGAGGAAGGCAAACGCTGAAACGCGTCCTCGCACGAATAAAGCAAATTTGATGGAACCCCGTGAGTGCAGTATGTTTCCTACGGAGACTTGAGCTTGCATTTTAAATGGATCCACCTCCATTTACCAGCACCGGTCACTAAGAGTGCAGCATGCCATTAGGTGGAAAATGGAGCGGGATATGACTACACAGCGCTGTGCACCGCCATGTAGGTAACATTTGGGACTGAAGCCGACACTGTTGTCAGTCATACAGACTGCTGGGAAACGGCGATCTACCGACCCCAGCCTCATGATCCACGAGACCTCATGGCTGACTAGGGGTTCGTCAAAGGAGCCAGCGGCATAACGTGACAAGGCTATTTGAATGAGTGGCAGCAGACTATGGAGGAATGAACGAACCTTGTGAACTGCGGGGGTGCCCATGTGGTGGCACAATCAGGAAAAATTCAAACAAACTCCCGTAGTTCAGGAAACAAAGCTCATGAAATCAACTAAGGGCTACGCTATTGGGACATAAGCAACCAATCCCTTTCCTCCATTCAGGAACTGCTGCCAATGAGAATCCATCTTTCATTTTAAAAGACATTGTTAAAGTGCATGCTGTTTTATTTCAAGGCGAGCTGAGGAAGGCAAACGCTGAAACGCGTCCTCGCACGAATAAAGCAAATTTGATGGAACCCCGTGAGTGCAGTATGTTTCCTACGGAGACTTGAAATTGCATTTTAAATGGATCCACCTCCATTTACGAGCACCGGTCACTAAGAGTGCAGCACGCCATTAGGTGGTGGAGCGGGATATATATATATATATATATATATATATATATTATATATATTTTTTTTTATAGGCTGCAATGTTCATCCAGCACTTTCAGTACAATTATGTTTTGTACCCGCTCCTTTTCTTCATCATACTCTTTAACAGGAACAAGAGTTTCAGGACTTTTTTCCCTTCAGTCCCTAACTGACATCTTAACATACATGTTTGCCTTTTAGAGTTGTAGTTTTTGTACCCTATTTCCTACACATTGTTGGTTCTCCTGCAGTCTGTAAGAAGGAAGAAGGCAAAATAGCTTTGTGTGGTCAGATGGCTAATAATATACCTAACAAATGCTACATCACTGTGTATTCACCCTTGTAGTCCAGTGTATGTTTACAGTTAAAGGGTCCATGCAATTGCATGATGCTCAGAGTGCACAACACGTCACAGTCCTCTACCTTTCTGCATGATGAAAAGAACAATGACAATAACACCAACATAAGAATTTCGAGAGGTCAGTGGCGGCTTCTCTTGGGAAGCAGTAGTGAGATGGGAAGGAGGGGAGAGGGTTAAAAAAAAAAAGATAACACCTGCTGACCAGCCAGCTGGCCGGCCACAGCTTCTCCTCCGTCCTCTTCCTGGCTTCTGTACAAACAGGACCCACCCATGCTCCCCTAAGCCAATCACAATGCTGTAATACAGCCTGGTGGAGAACATGCAAATTGCTCATGACTGTTTGGCAGGCACAAGACGGCCGGTCAAATATTCATGTTCACTTACAGAGTGCCACCACTCCTCTCCTCCGCACTGCCCAGCCAAGCCCCACAAAACTGCCTCAGCATGAAAAAATAAAATGATAATAACCTTGCCTTATTATCATTTTATTTTTCCTTTATTGCAGTGCTGAAAGGCAGTGGAGCAATGCTCCTCCGCCTTAGCAAAGGAGCCTCCCCTGCAAGAGGTATATATAGACCACAATCTCATTGCCACCATCACCATGTTCTCCCCCTGTACGTAATGGCAACTTAGCCACAACACTGCAGAAGCCTGTACAAGTGAAGTGCCAGAAACACAACGGTGCATGACGAAGAAGTAAAGCATGTCGTCACTTGCTAGCATACTTTCATACTCACTGGAAACATCCACAGATCTACAACTACAAAAACAGATAGAGTGTTATTGGACATGGCCCTTTTTATGGGATTACTCTAAAATCTTTTTGCTTTTAATCCTGGTTTTTGCTGACTCTCTTTACGTGACCCTAGGCCTCTGGGCACTTTCCCACTATATTGCAGAGGAAAAGCGTGCTCGCCCTTCCTACACATGCCTGAACGGGGTGTTACTTGATTGGTCTACGTGTTGTACCTGTGGGCACCCTGTAAAAAGGTACACCACATACTCATGGCGGGTGCTGCACTGGCTAGCAGTGGGATGCAGCACTGATTGTGCCACCCACCAGAATAGCCTACCAAACATGTATCATGCTCAGTTTGGTCTTTCTCACACATTAGCCAACACTGAGGGGGCTTTTCACTACCACCAGAGCACCCTCGGGTATGTCCTGAGTGGTGAAGCTTGTGGTAGGTGAGCGGATGGGTAGGTACACCTGAGTGTTCTCTGCCCAAGTAGTGAAGAATCTCAATTGGGGGGTTTCCCTACCTCAGGGGTTGGCTCTTCCCATGGGACACCTCCTGGGTTTTGCTGATTCGCTTATTATGGCTTTATGGCTCTGGGCACTTTCCCAATGTAAATGCAGAGTGAAGGTGTGCGCACCCATCCTACTATTGTTACGAAGTAGCGCTTACCTGATTGGCTGTTTGGGCTGGACTGTTCCCATAAGGTACAGGGTCAAGACCGATTTTCATATGGCTGTGTCTGAACTCAGGTGGCAAAGTGAGTTAAAGAAGGATGATGGATTCAACCCAGATCTGTGACTGGGGGTGAGTGCTTGCAATGTTCAGCACTCCATCCATCATCTCCTTGTGTCACGTCTGGGAATACCCTGCCCTTAGTTGGCAGGGTATTCCCAGACGTGGGTCCCTTGCTCACTTTGCCACTGGATTCAAGCTAGCCTGGCTGATGACGGCTGTTAGCCAGAAACCGGTCCCAGGATGCTTGTTTCCGGTCCAGTGAAGACGTGGCTGGGCTGTTCAGGCTGGACTGCTTTGAATATGGCTGTGTCTGAACTGGGGTGGCATAGTGAGCTAAAGAACGATGATGGATTCAACCCAGATCAGTGACTGGGGTGAGTGTTTGCAATGTTCAGCACTCCATCCATCATCTCCTTGTGTTTGCTCTGATTATAAAACATGTCAGCAGCCTGCCATTGCAGGCCTGTGGGAACGCATTTGCACCTATGGTGGTTTTAAACATGTGTCCAGTCTGCCATTGCAAGTCCGTATATGCGCCATTGCGATTAAGCTAAGGCTGGCCTTTCTAAATCACTAGATATCATGTGGTGACCATTCACTACCATTATAGCATCCTTAGGGTAAGTCTTAAGGGGTGAGGCGAGTGGTAGGAGAAAGGCCGGGCAGGTATGCATGTGTTCCCTGCACAGGTAGTGAGAAATATCCATGTGTGTTTTCACTACCTCTGAGGTTTGCTCTTCCCTTAGCCTAACCTGGGGAAAGAGATAACATTACTTCAGGCTGCAATAGTGGATTGCAGTGGAGAAGCCTCATGTTGTTTCCTATCATTGGATTCACAATGACAAACCCTTTAGAACGTGGCTATTTCTCTGCTCTAAAACTCCTTGTGTGCCTTTTTCCTTGGCTCCAGTCCACACTGGAGACTGGGGGAGCAAATCTGGGCATTCCCCAGTGATAGCTATAAAACATTGGGCATGAAACTGGAATGACAAACTGCTGCCATTCGTGGGCCTGACTGGATAGATTGGAGGAAGGAGTTTTGACACTTGGCCTCTGGAGCCTCTAGATCCAGATCATGGCCCCACTAAAGATTAAGATCTGCAATCCACAGCCTCATGGCAGACAGGATGGAAATTTAGCGGAGGCATCTGTGGTTTAAAGCGAGACCCTTTGAATTACCTCCAGCTTCAAAGGCACACTATAGTATAAATACTGGTGCCATACTTCAGCATGGTAGATACACTTGTGGGCACATAGAACCACAGAACCTGGGAATACGTGTTGCACACTGCCAGAGGAATCTGTTGTGCACAAGGAGGATTACTTCCATTGAAAGGGAACATGTGCCCTTCCTGAATAGTGGCTGGCCTGGACTGATTACCTGCTGCTGTGTGGCACCTTGAAGTGTTCACTCCAAATGCTTGTTGGCTTGCCCTCTGTTCTTTTGTAGGTCTCAGAAACATCAAAGAGATCCTACAAGGGGCCTGCACCATCTACTAGTGACACCTGGAGAGCAGTGCCCATATCATCTGCTGGTTCCCAACTGGTAATGCGGAGAGAGCGTGGAACCAAGAATTGTGCATGGAGACAGTATTCCCTTGTGTGGAGCCCCAAAAGTATTGCCCGCATCTAAGACATGTAGTCACTGCATTGTGGGGACCCCAACAAGCAAAGCATCTTGTTGGCGGTGAGCTGATTCGCTGGTTGTGGGATCCCACATGGCCCACTTAGTCAATTGTGCTGCAGCTCTCTCATGCAACATGTCGACTGCATACTCATTGTGTACGTTGTTCACATGGTTGCGACCCTCAGAGGTAGTAGTGCCTCACTATACCTCATGTGACTTTGTTCAACTTGTGTCTGTGTGTGTGACCGGAACTGTCTGGTGTGACCCGTATCAACTTGCACCAGGCATTGTGCCTCCTTTCCAGGGTGGTACTGAGAGTGCGACTCTTCATTGTGAGAAGCCAGAATTGTCTGGTGCGACTCGAATCACTGTGCACCAGCCTTTGTGCACGGATTACCTGGGTGCGCCTCAGATTGATGTGTTCCTGATGGGGTGCCTCTTTCTTCTGAGAGGTCTCCCGGCTTCATTTCCCATTCATTGATTATTTCCTTTTTGTCCCTCTGTGTGGTAGACCAACTTCCCTCTCTTCACCCGGCCCCCAACAACATCGTATTGCCAGGTAGTATTGCTCGAGCCTGGGTTGTG
Organism: Lissotriton helveticus; assembly: GCF_964261635.1. Lineage (NCBI taxonomy): Eukaryota > Metazoa > Chordata > Amphibia > Caudata > Salamandridae > Lissotriton > Lissotriton helveticus. The sequence continues at coordinate 858,682,771 of NC_136065.1, forward strand.
GGAGTGAGTTACTGAGCCAAAGGAACACTTCCATGAGCGATCGGACATGAGTCAAGAGACTTCATGACCCCGCTCCCTTGTGCTTTGAAGAACTGGGCTGGTGTCGGTAGGCCCTTGTGGAACCCTTTTGAGCGACCAAATATTGCCCTCAGCCCGCTTCTGCTCCTCATCCTGTGGGTGAACTTCATGAGAGGTGGCCAAACCCCCATTTGACCACTGCCTCCTAATTAGTCCTGCTAGTTAACCCCCCTGTTTCCTGGGGATCCTGATTAAGTGTGACTTTGGCCATGCGAGGCCTAGTATCCAGGGGGGGACTGGTTGTCTCCAGACTGTGGGCGCAGGATAGTTGTGGTGAGTTGGAGGGTGAAGGGAGGCTTGGGCCACGGGGTCTGCAGTGTGCTATCAATTGACCTGCCGGTTATCAGTTGCACCCCATTACGGTGCTGTGTGCATATGTGTACAAGCGAGTATGTGTGTGTGTGGGAGTGACAGTCTGCAGTACGCCTTTGACTAACGACACTTGCCGTTGATGTTGCCTTACACGTTGATTTCTTGCCAGAAGATAATTTTGTTTGAAACTGGTTCTACCCCGTGCGGCCTCACCCCACGGTGCTGCTAAAAAGTGTTATAATTCTTTGTATGTGCATATTTCTGATATTGTTGTGACCTGGGGTGCATCCTAGAACTGCGTGGTACTGAATTATTAGAATTTCTAGGGTGTCCTTAGGTTTGACAACGTGTTGCACCACATGGGGATGCTGGGGGGGTCTGAATAGAATCTGTCCCAAGTGTGCATATGATGATGCAACTGATGTAATTTCAACACTGTTGGGCCTAGTACTGCTAGTAATATTTCCAAGTGAGATTTATGTCCAGAAGTACATGATGTGTTCATTAATCCGTGTGTTGAATACAAACGTTATTTACATTCATCACACGTGAAGTCTCCTTTGTGATGCTCAGTTTATTTATTGTGAGTGCTACGCCAATGCTTTACACATTGCCTCTGTGAGAAGCCTGACTGCTCAGAGCCAAGCTACCAAAGCGTGCATGCAGGTTATACAGTGAGTGTAATCACCCGCCCTGATGGGAGTGGTAGGTTCTGCCTGGCCAGTGCATCGACTCAGCCAACCAGAGAGTGCCAGTTCCAACAAGTATGAAGAAGCCAGAACTTGTGACATTCTCCACCAGCATTCTAACTTAACCAGCGCATATCACTGTTGACCTCAGTTTCTAGGAATAATCAACATAAATGCAGCTGTCCATCGACTCCAAGTACTATGTGCATGTCACCCACAGCAGGACACATACATTTAATGTATATGGTTTTTAGAAGGGGCCATAGCTCGCCATATCTATGCAGCGGGTAGGCACAGGTAAACGCTGTTGGGCAGTGAGGTGGGGCGGGGAGGGAGGAGGGAGTCGAAAGACAATTGAATAGGTAAAATTAAATAAATGAATAATACCTATTCCGTCATCTGTCACTGCCCCTATGCCCAACTATGCTTTCCTGAGCCGGCCGCCGCTGTATCTACGCATCCTGATCTGATGAATGAGTTTCTGATCCTCACCATTTCAAATCACTGGTGACTCATGACCAATTATTCAGATAATCCTCTGAGTCAAATTTCCCCTCCACCAGTTCACTAGTTACCTTTCATTTCCCTTAGTGAAGATGTTGAGCATCTATAGAGGAATGTGGAGTTCAGCAGACTTGCTGCTGCTTCTAGTAAGTAACACTCCAGTCTGTGGCAGGCAGGCGTACCATGTTACATTTAACTCCCAATGTAGCAGCATGTCCGAACATGTCCAGTAAAAATATTGCTTTTCAAAGGTTAGAATGCTTCTTCACTGGCTCCCGGGAAAGGACCGCTATAGTTTTAAGTTAAGATGCTCATTGCTCAGGTGCATCAATAACCTAGCACCCACATACTCGTCTAAGTAGATTTTCCTACACCAGCCTTTAAGAGAGCATAGAAACCAAGATAAAAGTCTCCTTTGCATTTCTCAGAAATAGGTTCTGACCCTTGGGGAGCCAGTGCTCTCCTTTCATTGCACAGAACTCTGGCTTTTACCTCAGATGGGACTCCTCTCTGCCGTAACCAGTTTTAGATCAGGTTTAAAAACACATCTAATTTTAAAGATCATTAAGTTAAGGCTGGCACCAAGAGACCTTAGAATAGGGATCTTATTGCAAGCATGCCTCTTTTTGGTGTGGAGACAATGGATGATTTGAATCCCCAATTCTGTTTGCCATTTACACACCAAAACCAGCAGTTGCTAGCTTTCTCCCTGGAATTGGGAATATGAGATGCTTGAACCTTTTCTATATGGTTTTCCCTGATTCCTGAGAGAAAACTGCAGACATTTTCCTTCTGCTCGGAACGGTCAGAAAGCAACAGTAGGAACCAGGATAGACTTTAGCTTGTTTGGGGTAAGATTTGTCTGCTCCCACAAGGTCAGGCAGGGGCTGGGATGTGATCTGTCCTGCAGTCCCTGCCCCTATAGCTTCTAAAAGTGATCCAGTGTCTCTGGAATTATTGGATACAGAGGGGCTTATTTACAATCCTGTGCACTGCTGGAATGTCACTTTATGTGACCACTCGGAGGGAAGGGGAACTCCACACACGCCTACACTCCACTGTCAAAATAGGCTTGTCTTTTACTTACCTCAAACCGGAGGTACTTTCACTCAGAATAGCAGACCAAATGATTATGTACTTTTATGGTTTTTCTAACAGATGAAAGCAGAATAAAGGACTATTTGATTTGATTTGATTATAGTACACTACTTAAAATCAAGTGTGGCAGAAGAAGGACACTATACAGGTGCCACTGATGTACTATACAGTCCACCCGTTGGCTTCCAAAGACTTTCATTGACACTGTTGATCTATACTGGGACAGACGCGCATGGATTACATTTGTACCAGCATAGCGTTAAGACACGTTTTCTGTCCTCTCAAACGAGATTATTTGTGATTTGATGGATATTATCACCACGGACAATCAATTGCTTAGTTTTCAATAATATCATTCCTTTATCTAGAAGTTATACCCCAACCACTCGCCTTGATTCTGTTGTATTGGTGGTCCTGAAGAAGGTGGTCAAACAATTGTCAATTCCCACCGAAACGTGCTTTACCTGTTTGTAAAATACCTGGCCCACAATACTGTCACAAAGACAATAATACATCTGTCTTTTCGGTGGCCATATAGTGTATGCAACCTTGGGAGGGTAGAATATGATTTGTGGTATGAATGAGTATGTATGAGGATGTGAGAGACTAGTATGAAAGTGTGGTCAATTTGTATGGGTCATTTATATTCTCATGAATGACAACGCTCATGATGATTCTTTTAAAAAATGAAATTGTGGAATATTCACAGAAAAGAAATCTGGCAGAAAATTATGGATATAATGAATGTTTTTTAACCTTTTTTTTATACAAATGATGAAGTAATGATCTATGAATAAAATAATGTGATGTCAATAGAAATTGTTTGTTGTTTCCCCCTTTTCTCCAAGACCTACAAAAAAACTTAGAGGGGGTTCCCTTGATATTCTGGAATTATTGGATACAGAGAGGCTTATTTACAATCCTGCACACTGCTGGAACGTCACTTTATGTGATGTGTTGGCAGCGCACACGGCTTAGCCATATCTTCAAGGCCATGTAAGGCCACCCTGCGTGGCTTTTCATGTCCTTGTAGATATGGAGTGAGGCAATCACATCATAGGAAGTCATGCCATGGACATTACGGTTGGTGTTCTCACATAACACCCATGGCATATGACACATTCACAGATTTACAATAAGTTGTAAACCTGGTAATGCGTCAAAAGCCTGTGCCTCTATAGGGGAAACAACCATTACAACGTAACTAAAACAACGCACTACCATTACAACGAAACTTTTACAACGCAGGATCCATTACAACGCATGCCATTACAACGCATGCCATTACCACGCAGCTGCTATTACAACCCATGCCATTACAACGTAAGTATGGGTAAATATTTAATTACATTCTAACCCCTACACCATCCAACACTTACCCTACTATAACGCCCCCCTGGAGTTAGAATAGTAATTTTAACCCCTACACTATCCAACACTTACCCTACTATTACACCCTCCTGGAGTTAGAATAGTAATTTTAACCCCTACACTATCCAACACTTACACTACTATTACATTCCTATTAATTAAATAAAAAAAAATACTTACCCATACTTACGTTGTAATGGCATGCGTTGTAATAGCAGCTGCGTTGTAATGGCATGCGTTGTGATGGCATGCGTTGTAATGGATCCTGCGTTGTAAAAGTTTTGTTGTAATGGTATGCGTTGTGAATGTATGCGTTGTAACGTCATACATCCCTCTATAGGGGAGGCGTAATGGAGGTGCAACAAGGAGAAATAACATTATTTATCCTCTTTTTTCCTCTTCCGTTGTGTGCTGCACTTAGCCGCACACATAGAACGAGAAAGTCACCAGCATTGATTGTTTTTGTGCAGGAAGGTGTCCCTTCCTTCACAAAAACAATCATCCCAACAAAACAGATATCCGGGTGCATGCAGTGGCACATGGCAGCAAATAGAGCACCAGCGCAGGGAAAGAGGACAGGAATGTGCTGTTATCTCATAGATACATGCAAAAAGAACAATTGACGGACAGAATGCAGAACAATGCCATACATGCACCCCAGTACAGAGATCTGGGCATAAATCCATAGTTTTTGTCCTAATCATGCCATTCCAGTTTGAACCCAGCCATATGCAAATCATTCTTGGCCCTGTGCCCAATGGGAACAGTCCAGCCCGAATTGCCAGGCCAGGTCTAACCCTGGACGGAGTTCGAGTAGCAGCACTGCGCGAGGCTACGCTAAGCAGCAAACAACTCTTCAATGCTACAGAGTTAAGCGAGCATGCAGAGTTGCTTGTTCCGCATGCTCGCATATGCTCGCCTATGCTCGCGAGATGTTTTTGACGCTCAGCAACGCGGATTGCGTGTTTGGGGGGAAATATCATGCAAACTTCACCATGCTGTCGCCAATGGATGTGGCCAACTGTTTTCCTAGTCTTTTGCATGGTTCTGGGGCCTGTTTTTCATCCCTCTCTAATCTTTTCAATCCTATGTTTTTACACTGTTTTTCTGATCTTTTTTATTTATTCTCTATCTCTCTCTCTCCCTAGGTGTATATTTTGCGTTTTATTTCTACTTTTTCTGCATTTTTTTTACTTTTTTCTACTGTTTTATAATACTAGCTTTTTAAATTTCCTTCTTCTTCTCCTGCCTTCATTTTTTACTCCTACATTTTCTTTTCTGCCCTCTGCCCACCCAGAACCATGGCAGACGACACCTGGAAGGGGTGCAGCCCCGGGCCCTTTTCACCGAGGCGGAAGTGGACACCCTTGTTTTTTTTGTACAGCACCTCCTCCCCTTAACCTTGGCAGCAGGCCCAGCTCCGGTTACACTACCCAAGAGTGTCACCGCAGTTCGGCAAAGGGTGTTCCGAGCAGTGTTTCACTGCTCTGGGGTCCGGCGCACCTATAACCAGCTGACTCACCGTTGGTCAGACATCTTAGACTGGGAGCAGGACCTGCTGGACCTGCTAGGTGTTGAGGTTGTGGGGCTTGGTGAGTAGCTAATTTATTACCATTGTGTGTTCTGTTCTGTGTTATTTTGAATATTCTTTTTTCCCAAATAGCAAGAATGCTGCTGCTTACATGCTGGTAAATTACGTTTAAAAATCTTATGTGATTGTTATTCTTCTAGACACTGGACAGGTGCTCGGCTCTATTAATCGTACTTGTTTGCAACTTTGCACTCGCTTGGACTGATCATTATGTAAGAGAGTTTTGAGAGCTTAAGTTAAGTGATACTAGAGAAACTCCAGTCCTTTACTTTGTCCTCCTGTTACTAAGATAGTGGTTTATTGATAGTAGTTTAGTTACTTAGTATTAGTTAGTAATTGTTTTGCGATCTGCGTGACACGTCCTCCATCACGTCACTCACGTGCTGATGAGTGCTGACTCCAGTCCTTAGTAGAACCTTTTGTAGTTTGTTAGGGAGTGAATAATATAGCAACTAACTCATTAGCACATCAGCAGCAACCAACCAACAATTTGGTGAATGCAAATTTATGTATGCGTCCCTCTATGCATTTTTGAGGACTGAAATAAATGGAAATGCAGACTTAGTGAACAATTGGCCCGTCAAAGGGGTTGATTCATTGATGATTTCGAATGAGATTGAAACTTAGAAGAAGCAAATATATTATTGGCAATTCATTTCCAATGTCTTTGGAATAGGTGGGCTAGGTCAAGTGGTTTAGGATTCTGGAATCAGAATAAAACACTGGATTAATAAATAAAAACTAGACGTCGGGCTGCGAATCCCGCGATACTACTCGTCGATCAGATTAGATAGGTCAATGTTATTGCAATTGTTGTTTCTAAAAATGTTTCTAGAGCATTTTTTGTAATAGTTTATTTGTTTCACATCAATCATCAATGTTTGTCTCTTTCTTTATTATATCTTACATGATCAGCATCCAGGGGCAAGAAGACGACGAGGTCTGAAGCGGGAGCTGGAGATGCCTCCCAGGGCAAGGACCGCTCCTCTACTGAGTGCTCTGTTGCTGGCCCCAGTAAGTCCTCCTGTTGTTAATATTAATAATTATATTGCTAAAACTTTTACTGCACTTTATTTTTTCCGAACTATTACTTCCATTTCCTAATTCTATTTTTTACCAAATCTTCTTTGATCTATCTGTTTCTAAATTCTTGTAATCCCTGCCTCTAACTGCCTTTGACTCTGTACTACGACTATTAGTCTGTCTGTAGATTGCCCAGTTGGCCACTCTTTATTTTTAAAAGGTTTTAAAACTCAGATTCACCAATAGCTGTAGCCACGGAGTCCAGTCCTTTGGGTTGTCCTCTTCTTAATCTTGGGAGGCTTTTCAACAATTGCCACCAACAAAATGCCAACCAGATATTTTAATGTTTTTGATAGGATATGACATACTACTACTGTCTACTCTACTCTAGTACCCAATTTGTACTAGTGTTGTATGTATGTACTGTATTAACTATTTTCAATCTTGCTAGCGAAAAAGAATAAATAGGGGGATGCGTTTATGGCATCTAAAAAATGTGTAATGTTTTTTCTAGGTGTACCGACAACCAGTGCCGGGGCCAGCGGCGTGGCAGGCGATGCCAGCCAGGAGGAAGTAGCGGATGCGCCCGCTGCCGCAGGGGTGGGTGAGCCAGCAGCAGTGGTGGGCAGTGTTATGTTATACTTATATTCCTTACTTATTGACAATAGTTACACACTCGCTGCAAGGGTGTATATTGTATGTTGAGAAAGACTACATTGTTGTGAACAACGGTTGAAGAAGAAGACACACTTTACTTAGAATTTGCAATAGCATTAGCAGTGGAAGTTGAGTAACTAATGGCCTCTTCTATCTGACTTCAATACAGCTGGGAACATTTTATGGAGAAGACTAAGAGTTAGACAACCTTTATGGATGGGTTGAACGAAAAGGGAAAGAAGTATGGAAGGAGGAAGGACGGGTGGGATTTAATATATGACTAGCAGAGACAGATGCGTGGGATGCATAGGTGACTGATAGGAATCGGATGCATGGGTGGTTGAAGGATGGGTAGAAGGTGAAAGAAAAGATGCCTGCCTGGATGCGTGAAACTGTATGGGTGATAGGAAGAATCCTCCGGGGGTTTCATGGGTCAAACTCAAAGGCAAGCAAGGAAGGATGCATGGGTGGTGGTTTAAAAAAATAACAAATGCATGTTGTTAGTGAAACTAAGGTTTGTTAAGAGATTAAGAAGAATGATCGACTTGTTTACTTTGGATGACTGGATGGTATTCAATCATCATAGCATAGGAAGAGACTGTCACCGGATGAAGAGTCTTTAAAGAAAATGTAAAAGAAACGGGCCAGAGTAGCAAAGCCAAGGAGAATAGAAGATTAGAATTGATAAAATATAAGGCTAGAAGAGTAATGCAATGATTGATAAATGGAAAAAGTACTGGGAAGAGAAACAACAGGACTATTTTTTTGCAAGATTTTTGATTCAAGGTTGTACTTTCAGAATACTCCTTGACTCACAGTAGTTTGCAAGCACAGCATATATATTGTGTATGTATGTGCTCAAGCGCCTCCCTCCGACTCTGAGGCCCACTCCCTACCTATGTCATTTATTTTTGACTGTGTCAGCCTTCCATGGATAGCCTATCGGCTGAAGGGCACAATCAATCAAAAGTATCTCATGTTGTCCCATATATAATCAATGATCATTTGGATCAGATATTATCTGCCTTGTAGTAGTCAGTGTGAAAGTAAAATTGAGTAGTTGCCATTGATGTAACAGAGTATGGCTGCCCACAATAGAAAAATAAGATAATTGTGTAGTTGTAGACTACAGCTTCCCCACCTGCAGACAGTAGTAAATAAAAATAACGTGAGTCTGCCACACGAGTATGTTTGTCTAGGGCGCAAGCTGACTGAGCTGGCATGCCTACAACAAGGTTAATTTAGTTAAACAAGAGAGAGAAAAAGAAGACTTGTCTACTCCATAGTGCCTAGTAGTAGTGATGCCTGAAACTCCCACAAATGTTAGAGGCCGAGGAAGTGGGAGGATACCACAAATGTTATGTACTGTGCTTGCTAGTGGTACTGTGCCACTATTTGTAGAAATAATCTTGTGTTACTGTTTTGCTAAGAGTATTGGTTACAATTGCCTTTTTCTTTCTTTATATAGCTACTCCCTCCCAACCAAAATGACCACCAAAGAGGAAGGAGTTGGCAGTCATGGCCTAGCGCCGGAAGCTGGAGGCCATCTGTAAAGAATATCGGCTGCTGGTTGTTCTGGCGGAGGAGGAGGAGGAGGCGGCAGCAGCTGCAGCCTCCTCCAATGCCCCGGGCCCCAGCCAGGGCCCCCCAGTGGTATAGCCCACCGCGCTTCATTCAACCTTGCTGCTCCCCCCTGTAGATGCAATTGTATAGCATACAAGTGCTGCATGCTCCTCTGGGTGGTGCGCCTAGAGGAAGGTATAAAGGTCCTGGAGGGTAACAAGTGGACCAGCTGCTGAAACTCCCTCGAATTGCCCCTTTTTAAAATCTTGTTTTCCGTGGGTAGGAATTGGGCATTGGGGAAAATTTGGGGTTTATATTTATTATTTATTATGGTCAATGGATTCAAGCGGACATTGGTTGGACTCTTTCTTTATCTTTGGACATTGGTTGGGGTTAGGGAAAAGGGGTGGGTCAGGTGTTGTGGGATTTTTACATTAGTTTATTTTGTATGGGGAATACATTATTTATACTTAAAGTTTACATACGATGTAAATGTTTTTTGGGGGTTACTCTTTTACTTCACACGGTTTCCTTTGCTGCCGCAAATTGATTTAAATGATCTGCCGATAGTGTAACACACAAACTGATAGATGTGCTACCCTCACTTGTGAGTGATTTCTCGTACTAGTACTGTCTCTCCTCCTAGTCTATGCAGTCAGCAACTGGACTCGGAACAGAAGGGTGTGGGTGTGTGAATTAATTTCCATAGTATTAATCATCCCTCCCCCAAACTTCTTCTCTTACCTGTGATTGGTGTTTATTTAAATTTAGGCAAAGTGATGGCTGCATGGTGATGATGGTTTGATTTCCCATGATGCCATGGTGGTGGTTGTAGTAGTAGTAGACACTGGCAGTAGCATTTGCAAAAAAAAGAAAATTAGACAGTCAGTTGCAGGAGGGAGACTCGGGAAGGAGTAGTAGAACAAAGTAGAGTACACAAGAAGACTGCCAAACAAGAAACCATGATGATATAAGAAATGCTAAAGTCAAATGAAACATAATGGTGGGGGGGTAGCCCTAGTACAAGTTACAAACTGTAGTTGACTCGACCTATGAAGTGCACAACCGTAACCTTTAGTGCTGTAAGGATGATGAATCGCTGCCGGCAATTAATTATGATGGATTATGTTACTCTGGAATAAAAATTGACTTGCAAATACTGATCATGGGTGGGCAAGCAGAAGAAGATCCTCGCTCTGCCTTGAGTTAGTGTTGCTTTTACCACATCCACCCCAGCAAGTGTGTGATCAATTATTGGTGTAAATTAATTTAATTTAGTCACACCTCAATATAAATCAAACAGCCCGTGGGAAGAGGGTTAGGGTTTGCTAAATGGTTGAGAAGGGGTATTTTAAGGAAAGGTTTAACATAGACAAAAACTACACATGGACAACACACAATCTTGGCAGATGACCATCATAAATCTGCTAAGGGAGAAAAAGGAAATGCATGCATGATGATGACTTGATGGTTAATGATGAGTGGTACTAGACTAGTCGTACACGCCAGGGCAGCAGTATATTATTAATTGTTTTTATTATGCAATTGCCTTGCCTGTCTGCCCCCAGAGAGATCCAAATTACATACATTTTGTCTTCTGTTGTACCGGGCTTCTTTTTAAAGCTAGCAAAGCAAATTAAAAAATAGCTGATGGGGTCAAATATATAAGCAAACATAATAAACAACAACACACACAGTTGTAAAATGATTGAAGAGAAAAAATGAATCAAATGAAATGAAAGAAGACAATATTATATTAGTTACTATGTCATGGTCAAATTGGGAGTTGCATCTCGGCATTCCTCTTGTTCCTTCCTTCCATGGACGCTCCGTCTGTCAATCTTGGGTGCCACTGCCTGCCAGGTGGATATGGATTGAGAAGTTAAGTGCAAGTTGTTTTTCCCAGTATAGTACAGGGTAAAGGCCGGCCTGTATGTGTAGATGGAAACACAAAAGGAATATTGAAAAATCAAGGAGAAAAGTAAAGTTAAAATGCATAAATTACGGAGGAGTGCAACAAGATCCCTTTCAGATGCCGCATGGCTAAATCATGTCTACTCTGTTTCCAGCATTAATCTACAACAACAACAGGAGAGAGCAGGCCTGCGGCGCCCACCCAACCTCCACTTAGCTTAGATTTTGAGCTAGACAGAGCACACCTATACAGCAACATAGCATTTTCCAACTTAAGTAACTAAGTCAATGCACCCCTGTCAGCAATTCTTCTACTCTCGCCTCCACCACTACACAGACATGTAGGTCTGCTGTGGTTGTTGTTGACTTGTTTACCTTTTAGGCTACTTAATGAAGTGCCCCGAGTTATTCCATCAATCATCTCTGATCCTACTGACTGACTGTGACGAGTATAGTATGGTCATCATGGTGTCCAACTCAGTAGTGTACCGAATTAGTTCAGATTCCATATTCAAAAATGCAATGGATCAGCCTGCAGTAGAAGTACAATTTTGTTATTAATCAACAAGCAGGGAAACATTGAGTTGAGTCACTTTTTGTGAGTATATTAAATACTAGTATACTTCATGCACAACAACAACAACACAAACACCAATCACTCAGAGGCAGCGTCTAATGCATGCCATCATCATTGCCTGTTCTTAAGGGGCAGTCCCTCTCGGCTCAGAAAGGAGGATTGCTATAGTCATGTTCTTAGGAGGGACTCGACGAGGCAGGCAAACATTTCTTGTACTATTCTCCATCCAATGTCTGGCTTGAGGGAAATTGATTTAGGGCGAGTCAGGAGGAGTTGACTGGAGCAGGACTCAGAGGAGTGGACTTACTTCTTTAATACTGCACACAGTTGCAACTCCAGCCCGGCAATAAAAGAGTAAGATGGTGGTGATGAATTTGTTGTGATTCAAACCAGAAAGACAGAGACACACACAAATAATAAAAGTAAATAGGGAAGAAAGTAAGTAACAAGTTGAAATCCTAGTTGTCAGGGGAGTAGAGCTCATCCTCAAACTCTGGTGGTTCACCCAAAAGTAGATCATCTAACACACTACTTACATGACCTACGTTGCTGTCATCATCTTCCTGCTGTGCTACTTCAGGTATGGTATAATAAAGGGGGGATAAAGTGCTGATTCATTTTGATCATGGTTAACCTTTCCACGTTTTGGGGCAAGAGACTGGTCCTTTGTGCTGTTCCTACAGCACCTGCAGCACTGAAAACATACTCAGAAGATACACTTGCGAAAGAGCATGCAGGATAGTTTATCACCAGCCTGCTGAGAGCTGGCCATTGGCCCCTTTTCCCAAACCAATACATCAATGGGTTTTGATCAATGTAGACCTCTGTTGGGTCATCCAGATAGGCCTGGACAATCTGCTCAATGTTCAGGGGTCCTCCGCTTTGCTCTGCCTCTTTTGCCTCAGCACTGGACCTAACAAGCCCATGTCTTACATACCATTTCTGTGCCAATTTTCCTGGGGCTGATGATCCTGTTCTTGCTGCTGTTGATGTTGTTCTTGGTGTTTTTGGTGAATTTGACTGCTGTGAGCCAACTGCACTGCCCTCAGGCTCTGAAGTTGAACTTGAGCCGGCTGTCCTGCAGTAATTGTTGTGGGCTGGAGTAACTGGCCTCTAATTCCCAGCCGGTCTTTTTCTAAGGGACTGGCTTCCGCAGCTATCCAAGTTTGTACTTGGCTAAATCTTCTTATAGAAAAGGAATCAATGTGTTAGTGTTCAGTACTGCTTTGTATCGTGGATCCAGAATAGTGGCAGAAATGTAATGGTTGGAGGCCACAATGCCACTTTGTACCCTTGTATTTTCAGATAAGTGAAGGGTTAAGCTCTCCACCAACGTATATGCTTCTTTTTTTCCTCCACACCTGCGTATATTGCATATACCCTCTTCAGCTGTTCCTGTATCATGTACAACAATGGGATAATTTAGCCCACAGTACAGACCTCCTTGCTGACTTAACGTGTAAAGAGCTTGAAAGGAAGTAGCATCTCTGTCAGGCATTTAACTAGGCCCCATTGGTCCATCTCAATGGTCATGGCTTTCAAGTAGCATCCCCTCTTTGCATGACATATTCATTGATTGGCCTGCACTGCTCAAACAGTTGTTCAAGCATGCAATAAGTTGAGTTCCAACATGTTGGCACCTCCTGGATGAGTGCTTTAACTGGCACACTATGTTCACGTTGAATAATCCTCAGCTGCTTCCTGGCTTTAAAAAAATGGCTGAAATGTGTGCAGATTCTTCTGCAGGTGGTCAGTAAGTTGCTGACTCGGTCTTCTTCTGTCAGAAAGTCTTGAATAATAATGTTTATGCAGTGCGTCAAACACAGGACCCTGAAATAGCCACCATCATACCTGGCCCTAACTATATTACTGCCATTGTCTGGGGCAACAAAACTAATGTTAAGCCCTCTTGGGTGCAGCCATTCAAAGACCTTGCTGTTAAACTCTTCCAAAATGTTTGCAGGAATATGAGATTTCTCCATGGCGAACATGGCTACAGTTGCATGTTCCCGAGTGGCATTAAAAATCTCAGCAGTGTCAACACCTGCAGATATCTTTTCTCTAACCCCCACAAAAGAGATCCAGTGTGCGGTTATACATATGTAATCAGTGGCTTGGCAACTAGTCCACATGTCTGTTGTCAGGTGGATAATGTGAACAGCACTCTGCTGCAAAGCTTGTCCAAGCAATTCCAGCACATCGTGATGTAGTACTGGAACAGCAACTCTAGCAAAATAGGACTGGCTGGCAACCTTCCTTTTTGGGCAGAAGGCTGTCACAAATTCAAGAAAACCCACCCCTTTCACAAAAGAAAAAGGGAGAAGGTCCAGCACTAACAGTTTAGCCATCGTTATATTGTAGAAATGTGCCATTGGGTGGTTGTGCTCGTACTGCCCCTCCGACTTAAACATGCTGACAATGGTAGCCTGGATTTTTTTCTTTTCAGGTGACATCTTCTTGATGCCAGATGTTGTTAGGCTCAACTAGGCCTGGGCGGTAAATTCCGTTCCGCTCGTGGAATTTGGGTAATTTCATGTTCCGCGGAGAGCACGAAATTGCCCAAAATTCTGTGTTCCGCGACTTCGCGAAATTCTTTGCTTGTTTGCGTTCACAAAATGCGTGTTTGCGAGATATTTCTCCCCGAGCACGCAAACAGCAATTGCAAACAGTAAAAAAGCATCGTGAACAAGCAAGTCCGCGTGTCTGCAGAATTTCTTCGTGTTCGCGGAGATTTTTTACCATTTCATGGAGATTTGCGTAACGCGATTACGCAAAGTCCGCCCACTTCTAGGCTCAACACATGTTTCGTTGTAGTACTTCCTTGCCTGGGACCCCTTGGTGTCTTGGCCTGACTCTCACTCTTGTGCCACTGCGATGTTCCTGATGTGGATCTGGCCGGTACCACTGCACTGCTAGGGACAGCGCTACTTTGTGTACCAGAGAACATGTCTCCCTCTTGTTCACCTTCCACCGTGATCGGAGCTCCTACTCCTCCCTCCCCACCAACAACAATGGGTGCAGTTTTTGGTCCGCTAAGGTGCGCCTCCCACTGGATCAAGCAGTGCTTTTTCCAGACGGGTTGTTTGGCCTCCGGTACCATAGTTTGTACCAAGCTTACCCCGACTTACACCTTGTCCACAAATGGAGCATATCGCAATGTTCACCTCTGTCCTGCTAACCGAAAAGAAATCCCAAACTGCTGGTGCCACTTTCAATGCCGGATGAACTGGTAGGTGGGTGTGGAGTTTGAATGTGATGCTCTGCAGTACCTACTTCTACTGCAGTGGTTGTTCTGAATGTAGGTCACTGCTGGGCCTTTGCAAATGCAAACATGGAATCTGGAGGTGGTGCGATGCTATATGTGTTGGTGGTGTCTATGGCATTTCACTCACAGCAATTTGAGATGGGGTAATGTCAGTCTCCACTGGGGCAGGTCTAATGTCCATGATGACTGGCTCATCATCATCATCATCCTCCTCTTCTACATCCACCTCCATAACTCTAAGACTTTCTGGAACCTTCCTTTTCCCTAGCCTTGTCTCGTTGCATGTCTCCCTCTCAGACTGAGGTGGTGCCTTCCAAGTGCCATCTAGATCATCAGAAGGGGGACTGGCAGAGGAACTTGATAGACTAACCCTCCTTTTCCTTTCTGGGGATCTTGAAGACAATGGATCTTCTGAAAGAGTGGCTTGCTCTTCTTCTTCCTCTGCAAGTAGCACGATTTCCTGAACTGCCCCTACTTCGGGAGGAACAACTACTATTGTGGGTGGTGGTTGCGGTTGTTGTTGTTCACTTATATGAGTTTCCTGCGTTGATTGGGTACTTCTTTGCGATAACGATAAGTCAATTTCAACATCACTGCTCGTTGGCATTGATGTGATTAGACTGACTGCCTCTGCGATAGACATGGGCTTGGGCCTAGGTTGGATTGGGTGGATCCACTGATGTGGGGGTGCTGCTCCCAGCTTGCTCCTCGGACACCGGTGCTGCAGGTGTAATTTTTTGTTCCACAAAAAAGATCTTGGGCAGCACACCAGTCTTGGTAAGTGGCAGTCCCTTCTTCTCACTGGCAACTTTCTTGGTACTGGTGGACCAGGTACCTTTCTTTTGAGCCATCTTCTTCAGATGTCAGCAGCACACAGTGGCACAAGTTGCAGAGATGTTTGTGGTCACACGTCACGTGACGTCGTGCGCAGCAGGACTTCTGTCTGACAGTACAATGGGTGATGACGCCTCCTCCTCTTTTGTGCACCAAAAAGCAAAGAAGCAAGAAGAACATCAGTGAAACATGGCATTTATTGTTTTGGTTCAATTACTATTAGCACAAACAAACAAATATAATATATAACTTAGTGTGTGGTCACACTTCTTAGTGTTATTATTAATATTATTCAATTTTATTAACTCAGTTATTAAAAAACATAACAGCAGTGTAGACATTTGTGAGACTTTGACAACAAGGGCTTTCATGGTGCTCAAGAAGGATAGGAAAGAAGTACAAAAACAAAAATACAAATGTAATGGATGGAACCTGTTTGGCATTGTGCATCACGTGGGATGCAGCATTCAGGGAGCAGCAGCTGGCAATGGGGATGGAAGCAGTAAGCCGAGGGGAACAAAGGAAAGACATGCAGGCCTATGGGCTGGCAAAGCAGCACACTAACTACCACCACAAAATGGCCACCAGCCACATGGTCACTCACAACAAGCAGTAGGCCTGGAAAACAATTAACTCAAGCAGGCCATTATGGCCAGACAAAGGAGGCATGCTAAACAGCAATGCAAAAACAAAACCCCACAGGTCTAAAAAAGGATTGCAAGTTACACAACAACCAATTGAAACCATTGAGAGGATCCTACATAAAAAACGTTTATGGAACCAAATCTGACTGTAAATAAGGTTACCAACCCTCCCTTTGCCCTACCCGATGAAGATGCCATGGCAGGCACATCAAAGGCCTGATAGCCATCCATCTCTATACTTACTTTGGCCCATGTCTCCTGTAAACGGATTACATTAAAACCCCTGATGTATTCCAGCCAAACCTCATCTGTTAGTTTCAAGCAAATACCAGCTATGTTCCAGAAGATTACCTTAACTGGGGGTACAGGATGGGCCAAATCAATGTCTGGTGGTATAACTAGTGAGACCAGCAGACTGGGCACGGGTGTTTGAGGCAACCCATCCCCTAGACACCTATTTTCAAGGTTTATCTTTGCATCCACCATAAAGGATGTCGGGTTATTCGTGCTATCCTTTTCCGAGGGACCAGCAGAAGTTATAATATGGTCTTTATGTTGCCATATACCTCATTGGTCTCACCTCCCCCTTCATCCCCATGTAGGTGGCCTTTTATGTCATTACCTATATACCCACCAGATTGTATATTTAGTCAATCAATCTCGGTTAGGTGCACACTAATGCATCTGTTTCCATAAAATTTGGATCACACAGGGAAAGGACAAAGCCCATTGCCTCAACCGAAGGAGTTCGGCAGGGGTGCATTTTACCTCCTTTTCTGTTTTTAATTCACATGAATGGTCTGGAAGCATTTTTACATGGCAAGAAAATCGATTTTCCCCGCATTAATGGTCAGCCAGTTCCGCTGCTCTCATATGCAGACGATACTGTACTTATGGCCTTGATGGACAATAGCCTCCAAACCTCCCTGGGCGCCTTTACTAATTTTATGGTGGCGCTAGAGTTGAGGGTTAATTTCTCAAAGTCTTACATATTGGTATGTGGCCCAAAAAAGGTTAAAACCAGGGGGCGTATTAGCAAGGGCTGGCAATCTAATTATCGCTGCTTTAGCGTCCATTTTTGGGCGAAAAGCGGCTATAATTATATCGCAATATCATCAAGGACACGCTAGTGCCTGTTTTCTTGATGTAGAGCCCGCTTTTTCACAGCCTCGCCTCGCATCGCTAATGAGATGCAAAGAAGGCGTGGCTGTGAAAAAAACACATGTTAATATGGTGAAGGCAGCTTCGCGATATTAACAAGGAGGTGCAGTGATAAAAAAAATCGCGCTACCTCAGCCTTAACTCAGGAATTTAACGTCTGTCAAATTCCTGACTAAGGCATACTTTTAATGGGAGATGGATTATGCTGATATGACCACAGGGTCGTATCAATGTTATCTCTGTTTTCAATGGAACATCGCAGGAAAACCAGCGATGTTCCATTGAAACACCGTTATCGCTGAAATATTATCGCCATAGCGCTATGCGTTGTAAATATAGCGTTATCATGGCGATAATATTCAACGATAGCCAGCGATAATATTTCTATCGCTATGTACGTTGATAATATGCCCCCAGAAGTTTTAATGTCAGGGGTAAGTCCATTGAAAAGGTGGATCAGTTTGCATACTTGTGGAACATGTTTAGCAAGGATTTGAAATGGGATTCCCTGCTTATGCCTAGGGTACAGCACACAAATAGAGTAGTTGAGGGGCTCTTTAGGTTTGCCTGTAAGCTAGGCCACAGGCCAGTGCCCAAGCTGGTTACCCTATTCAATGCAAAATGCTCGCATCGTATGGGGCAGGCATATGGGGCTAGCAAAGAAGTCGCCCGCTACAAGTAGTGGAGAATAAGTTTATAAAGCACTTGTTAATGATTCCAAGTAGGTGTGCCACCTCATTTTCTCATCGAGAAGTTGGGATGGAATACATAGAAGATCTTATAGCTGCTGCCCCTTTGCTCTTGTGGGACAAAATCTGGGTCACAGAAGAGTTACAGTTTTCCGGGAGATCAACGAAGACTGAATTAATTTGGATAAGTCTATGAAGATCCCCTGTCTTCGGTTTGTGAGGGATAGGTTATCCGAGATTGGGTTGGGTAAGCACTTTGACACTCCGTCGAGTATCCTCTTAAACGTAAAGGGTATAATTAAAGAGGAGTATAGGGTCTGGGCAAATTTGCACCATTTACAATTGGAGGCACCCAACCCTAGTTGCCCTTTCAAGCCCAAACAGCAATATTACCTATCCTTTATAGCGAATAGCCAGATGTGTTTTCTTTTAACAAGATTTCGCCTTAGCACTCAGCACTTTTTGGTGCAATCCCCAAACAATCTGGGTCGACGGACAACCTTATTGCCTGTCCATGCAACAATTCTCAGAGCACCTTGCACTTTATGCTTTTTTTGTGCACTTTATAAAGAGCCACGGAGTAGATTTTTGTTACCCCTGCTATTGAGTGTTCGCCCATGTACATATATTTAGGGGTACAGATAACTACAATCACTTACCAATCCTGGTATTTGCACTGCTGTTTTAAATTTTATTAGAACAGCAATGTTCATTAGGAAACATTATGAAGTGCAATAAATGGGTGGGGATTTGAAATGATCTGTATTCCTTGTTTTTATCTCAAATTAGTTCAAATTTTACAGCTATTATTACATCCATGCATAAGGATGTTAGCTTATAAAGGAACGTTTATCTTATTAACATTTTTAAAGAAAAAAATGTGTATTTTACATTTGTATTGCTTAATTGTCGAAACTTTTATGGCTGTGTGCCAAATAAAGTTAATTTGACTTGACTACACAACAACCACACCATACACATCCAATAAGGGCATTTATTTAACACACGCGAAAAAAGTGAAATAACAAAAAAACACATTTTGCAATTCAATCCAATGCCATCCACGACCTAAATGATGTTTAAATTCGACAGACACAACAAAAACAGTTGCTTCATGCACCCTAATGAGTAGCTCTGAGCCTACTGGCTGAAAGGCCTATAGTATTGGCATAGGGAATCAATTCAAATCAATAATATTGCAAATGTATTAGAAAAAATTGTGCTGAATTTTGTTGCTGGGTTAAAGAAGAACAAATTGCATGCAAAACAACAAGAAGGCATGGCCACCACAAAGAAATATTGCAGACCTAATGCAGAAGCACACTGGCAGCCTTCACAAATTGGCCGCCAGCCACATGGGCTGGTCATAACAACAAGAAGAAGTAAGTCAAGAGGAACAAAAGAAAGACATGCAGGCCTATGGGAAAAGCAGCTCACTAACTATCACCACAAAATGGCCACCAGCCACATGGTCACTCACAACAAGCAGGAGGCCTGAAAAGCAATGAACTCAAGCAGGCCTATAGGGCAAGACAAAAGAGGCATGCTAAACAACACAGCTTTAATACAACAATGCAAAAACGAAAATCTACAGGGCTAAAAAAGGTTTGCAAGTTACACAACAACCCTACACACATCCAGCAAGGGCATTTATTTAACACACACAAAAATAGTGAAATACCCCAAAAAACACATTTTGCAATTCAATCCAATGCCATCCATGCCCTAAATGATGTTTACATTCAACAGACACCACAGAAACATTAGTTTCATTCACCCATGAGTAGCTCTGGGCCTATTGGTTGGAAAACTCATTAGAAGACGAGGCCACATAGCAAATCAATTTAAATCAAATAAAAATTGCAAATGTATTAGAAAATGTAGTGAACTGTGCTGTATTTTTTGCTGGGTAAAAGAAGAAAAAATTGCATGCAAATCAACAACAAGGCTTGGCACCACAAAGAAGGCTTGCTGGCCTAATGCGGAAGCACACTGGCTGCCATCACAATATGGCCATCAGCCACATGGCCAGGCCACCACAACAACAAGAAAGGGAAGACAGATAATGCAGGCCTATGGCAAAAGCACTCTGACTGCTTTCACAAAATGGCCGCCAGCCAGATGGCCAGGCCACAACAACAAGAAAGGGTAGACAGACAATGCAGGCCTATGGCTAAAGCACACTGCCTCCATTCACAAAATGGCCACCTGCCACATGGCCTAGCCACCACAACAACAAGAAAGGAAAGACAGACAATGCAGGCCTATGGCAAAAGCACACTGTCTGCCTTCACAAAATGGCTGCAGTCACATGGCCAGGCTACAACAACAACAAGAAGTAGACCAAGAGGAACAAAGGAAAGACATGCAGGCCTAGGGTAAAAGCAACACACTAACTACCACCACAAAATGGCCACCAGCCACATGGTCACTCACAACAAGCAGGAGGCCTGGAAAACAATGAACTCAAGCAGGCCTATATGGCCAGACAAAGGAGGCATGCTATACAACACAGCTTTAATGCAGCAATGCAATAAAGAAAATCGGCAAGGCTAAAAAAGGTTTGCAAGTTACACAACAACCACACCACACACATCCAACAAATGCATTTAATTAACACACACGAAAAAAGTGAGCTACCCCCCAAAAAACATTTTGCAATTCAATCCAATGCCATCCATGTCCTAAATTATGTTTATATTCAACAGACACCATAGAAACAGTTGTTTCATGCACCCATGAGCAGCTCTGGACCTTCTGGCTGAAAGGCCTATAGTATTGTCAGACGACTGGGCTAGTAAATTAAATAAATATGGCAAATCAATTAATTTCAAAAGTTGGAGAAAATACAGTGAACTGTGCAACATGTTTCCTATATAAAAGATGAAAAATTACTTACAAAGAAACAACTAGGCTCCTACTGAAGTACAGGCCACCCACCACAATACATGTAAAAAAAACGATGAAAAGTACCCAAAAAAATTTGGTGCAATGCCCCAATTAAACAAACAACACCAATTTCCCACCTTAATTTTGAAATCTCAAGTCCTCAAATCCACTGATATATGACGCAGCAGCCACAAAGAGTGATCCTCCCAGCTACCAATCCAAATGAGAAATGAACAGGAGATGGACAAAGCACTTGGAGGAGCCAGCTGGACAGGAACAGGAAGTTGGAGACTCTGGGACACTTCCTTCCTTTAAAATAAAAACAGTGATAAAAGAAAAATTACTCCTTGTACAAAAAAGTACAGCCAGATGTCAATCTGAGGAGTTTTTTTTATCCAAATCACCATTTCGAGAAGGTTTTGATGCTGCTCGAGAGAGATTGCAAATTCTGCGTGTTCTGGATCGCGATCTTTGCAAAATTTCCACTGGAAGTCCGATGGCACGCCCGAATTACGTGTTCGCGATCGCACACTCTCGCAGGAATGTGCGGCCGGTTACCAAATCTCGTGGCGCCTGGCGAACAGATGGGAAATCTCATCAGCGTCGCAGGCATCCCGGTAAGTCACTCCCGCATGTGCAAAACTGCATTTTGAGAGGGCAAACACAAAATAGAACTCCGCTCTGCTGCGGAGCACGGAGTTTTCGGTAACTCTGCATTCTACGTGGAAAGCGGGGTTGCCAAAAATTCGTAAACTCCGCAAGTGGAGCGGATTTTACGTCCAGGCTTAGCCAGGCCCTCCATGGACTGGGACCAAGCATCCTAGGACCAGTTTAGGGTTTTTCACCCCTCATCAGCCAGGATAGCTTGACTTCAGTGGCATGGTGTGCAGGGGCCCACATCCGGGCATACCCGCCCCACTCGGGGTGACAAATGCAAAAAGAAAAATTGATGGACAGAATGCAGAACAATGTCATACATGCACCCCAGTACAGCGATCTGGGCCTAAATCCATTGTTTTTGTGCTCCTCAGGCCCTTCAGGTTGAAACCCAGCCATATGCAAATCAGCCTTGACCCTGTGCCCAATGGGAACAGTCCAGCTCAAACTCTGAAGCCAGGTCCTTCATGGAGTGGAATCAAGCATTCTAGGACCGGTTTCAGGTTTTCACCCCTAATCAGCCAGGATATTTTGACTTCAGTGGCATGGAGAGCACGGGACCCATGTCTGGGCATTCCCGTCCCCCTCTGGGTGACAAATGCAAAAAGAACACTTGATGGACAGAATGCCAGTCCAGAGATCTGGGCCTAAATCCATTGTTTGCTTGCTCCCCATTCCATTCCAGTTTAAACCTAGCCATATGCGAATAAGTCTTGACCCTGTGCCAAATGGCAACAGTCCAGCCCGAACTGCCAGGCCACGTCTTCGGTGGACTGGAATCAAGCAACCTAGGAATGGTTTTGGGGCTTCACCCCTCATCAGCCAGGATAGCTTGACCCTAGTGCCCTGGAGAGAATGGGACCCATGTCTGCACATTCCCCCGTCTCACTCGGGTGGCAAATGCAAAAAGAACAATTGATGGACAGAATGCAGAACAATATCATACATTCACCCCAGAGATCTGGGCCGAAATCCATCATTTGTTTGCTCCCCATGCCATTCCAGTTTGAATCCAGCCATATGCAAATCAGTCTTGACACTGTGCCTAATGGGAACAGTCCAGCCCAAACAGCCAGTACAGGCCCTCTGTGGACTGGAACCAAGCATCCTAGGACCAGTTTTGTGGTTTCACCCCTCATCAGCCAGGATAGCTTGACTCCAGTGGCATCAAGAGCACGGCACTCATGGCAGGGCATAAACGTCCCACTCGGGGTGACAAATACAAAAAAGAACAATTAATGGACAGAATACAGAACAATGTCATACATTCACCCCAGTTCAGAGATCTGGGCCTAAATCCATCGTTTTTTTTTCTCCCCATGACATTCCCGTTTGAATCCAGCCATATGCAAATCAGTCTTGACCCAGTGCCCAATGTGAACAGTCCAGCCCAAACAGCCAGGACAAGTTCTCAGTGAACTGGAACCAGGCATCCTAGGGCCGGTTTCGTCGTTTCACACCTCATCAGCCAGGATAGCTTGACTCCAGTGGCATCGCGAGCACAGGACCCATGTCTGGTCATACCTGTCCCACTCAGGGTGACAAATGCAAAACGAACAATTGATGGACAGAATACAGAGCAATGTCATACATTCACCCCAGTACAGAGATCTGGCCCTAAATCCATTGTTTGTTTCCTCCCCATGCCATTCCAGTTTGAAATCAGCCCTATGCAAATCAGTCTTGACCCTATGCCTAATGGGAACAGTCCATCCCGAACGGCCAGGCCAGGTCCTCTGTGGCCTAGAACCAAGCTTTCTAGGACCGGTTTCGGAGTTTCACCCCTCATCAGCCAGGATAGCTTGACTCATAGGTACAGCACATTCCAGCTCAACTCTTTTGCCATAGGGCAATGCAGCAGGAAGACTTGAAGCGCTGCCCTATGATAAAATATTGTAAATGATGCACAGTGTTTGCAGACCACATAATCCTGGGCCCGGGCCACTCGGGATTGCAAGTTGCAGAAATTCACCCAGAGTTATTGCTCCAGGTAAAATCCCACTCGTGGTAATCAGGTTCAAGGTATTGTGTGCTATATAAATATTATCATTCATTCATTCTTGACATTCCATAACCTGAACAAGCTTCCAGAAAGAAAGCATTGCGCATTGAATGTACCAACCACAGCATAAGACATGGATGAGCGAGGGCTACCAGAAACTTGTATGTTTTTTTGCAGGAAATTAGTATATACAGAGGATTTATCATTGCATGTCTGGGCTGCTGCGTGCATTCCTTTTTTGAGACAAGTTGTAGAATTTTGGGATTATGACTATGAGCAGGGCCGGACTGAGAACCAAAACCGGCTCTGGCAAAGTGCTCGGCCGGCCCCCTGGGGGGGAGGTTAGGGGTGCCGCCGAGCTCTTTACCGGGGCCGGTTTTCGGCCGATTTTGTTACAGGACCGATTTTGCAGCTATGCTGCAAAAACGGCCCCAGGGCCCAAAACCGGCCCCAGGGCCCAAAACCGGCCTCCCACCCTTGCGGCGCACTGGGGGAATGCCCGGTGCCCGCAACGGCCTGTCCGGGCCTGACTATGAGGACACGTTGGTATAGTTTACAAACCCTGCTGCTGCACCTTTTGGTGCTGGGATTTATGGACTTTAATTAGTAGTGAGCTGCCCTCTGTCAAAGTGGGGTTGTGGGAAAAGATGGGCTTGGGGACAAAAAAATAAATAAAATAACATACCTGAATGCCAATGCCGCTGGCCACTGTATTGCAGTCTTTCTCTGGGCACAGGTTCCCAGACTGCACTGCAGCCCATTCTGACACCGAAAGAAAGCTGCATCAGGGTTGGTCTGAGCGGTGTCAACTAGTGCTCCCAGGCAGACTGCTCTCTCCAGCCCCAACAATGTAGCTGGGGATGGAGACCAGCTGGGACTGGAGAGAGCTTCAGTGTGCAGGACGGTTTGGCCAGTCTGAGAAGGCCTGCCAAACCGTCATGTACACTGTAACAGTGCACTACCACTCCCCCCTCAGCAGTGTCATCCCCCTGGATCCGCCCCCACGACTCGTCATCATCTTGGGGGAGGGTCCAGGGGTATTAAAATAAAACGATAATAAAACGGGTTTAAAACCCGTTTTATTATCGTTTTATTTGAAGGTGGTGGTGGGGGGCAGCCCTCCTCTGACCTAATGGAGGGGCCACTGCTGGCTTTAATGTGACAAATTATTACTAAATATAATTGCTGGCTATGTAAGAACAAAATGCAGACCGTACTCACATGTCCAGATTTTCCTTCGTTCTACAGTGGCATGGTTCTGCATTTAGCATTTAATTTCTTGATCACCAGTATTTTACAGTATTGTATGAAATATCATATAAACAGTGAGAATAGCAGATTTTCTTCAAAATATTTTAGGAGTGATTTGAAAGGCTTCAGCCACCTAGACAACTATATAACTAATTGTAAGAATAACTGTTAGCAGTAAATCAGCTTGGATGTTTGAGAAACAAATATAGTCCTGCTGAAGATTTTCTCCCAGGATTTTGAAAATTAACAGGAAAAGTTCAAACATATTGCACAACAGAGCTAATTCACTGGTCAAAATACATGGATTTTAGAGATAGCAGTGGCATCTACTGTTATGCACACACATTCATAAAAACGAAAATAGAACTTACACAGATTGGGACAGAGGGGAGGACTAGAGCGTCGTCAACTCAGACAGCTTTAACCTTTCTCAAGTACTAAAACACTAAACGGACTGGAATTATTTGTCAGTTTCAGACTATACTGACCTCCACAATTATCAAGCAGGTGTCATTGAATTACTTACTGGATGCACTTGCATGTAGAGCCCTGGGGACACGTTACAGTGCAGCCCTCTCCCAGATGGGTGCCCCTTACATCACCTCACATTAGCGTTTTAAACTGGCAGGTACGTGCACTTCTTTAATTAAAATGGGAGAGTATCAGCTCTGCTGCAATATAGTTAATAGGAGAGTACCTGCACTTCTCAGGAACATGTAGGTACTCTGAATATAGAGTACCAGCACTTCTGTATTTCCATTTAAAGCACTGCTCTGCACCCTGGTGTCTGTGGTTTCCTTACACCAGTCTCATCTAACTCCACAATTCACTCCAACAAATAAAGTAGTGTTTGTGCAGCGTTGAACTAAGAGCAACTGTGAGGATATATTCCTTTTTGAGCTGATCACCTCCATTTTTTTTAACTGATTCTGGTGGTAACTGACTGACTGATTTGCCTGACTAATTTGTTAACCAAGCCCAGTGCCAGTGTTCTAATTAAAAAAGTAATTAGGTATAACTACACTTGGCAATTACAGACCCCTGTAAGTCCCTAGTACATAATAAGGCAAGGGGGACTCAAACTAACTATAAGTCCTTAGTATATACTAGGGCAGGGAGGTTTAGAGGCCCATAGATGTCCTGCATTGGAGTGTGCACTACTGTGTTGCCTGCTGTCACTTTTAAAGGCTGCCGTGCTCTGCAGACTGTCTTTAAAAGTAAATTATATGCTAAGTCAACTTTGGAATTAGAGGTACTTTAAAAGTGGTAATCCGCCTTATTTTACATATAAGGTCTTCCCTAGGTCCTCCCGAGGTGGGGTGCCATGTAACTATAAGCCGGGACATTATAAAATATGTTTTATTTGCCCTGGTCAGGTACAACTTGCCAATTTCGTTTTCCTCATTGTAGAGAATTAGCTCCACAGGCTAACATTGGAATATTTTATAAATATTGCTAGAAGGGGCTAAAATGTGATTCAAAGACTTGACAGATTGGCAATAATAACTCCAACAACCTGCTACTGTTGAGCTTATCATAACTAGTACAGAAACGAAGTTATAGAACTTTCTTTTCTGTGAGCCAGAATCCAGCCTCCTAGCAGCCTCTCGTGATTGTTCAGTCTTAACAGGTTTAGCCAAGCTGCTTTGTTGAGGTGAGCATGGCCTGCATAGAGCAGAGGTTATCTGATTGGGGGGGACTATGCAGCTGCATAGAGCAGGCCAGGTCGGGGCTGGGTAAATCAAACTGGGCTTCAAAGAGAGCAGTACAGTAAGGAATGCCAGCCAGGCATACCTCCTCTTCCTGGAAACTCAACCAGATGGCAGAAACAGGAATTTAATTTTCAGAAGGTCTGGAGGGGGAGTGTTAATGGAAATGAGCCACGCCACTAGGTTGGTTTACCCAGGTCCTACTCTCCTGGAAAAGAACGTTCCATCTTGAATTTTAAAGTGCAGTACTTTGTGGGACACTTTGGTAGAAGCTGTCATGCTGTTGAGTGTCACCCTGCACCTCATTGGACAGCAGTGCCCCCTCCTGCGTGTCGCCCAAGATCATTGAATAAATATGTGAAATCTGGAAAGCAACACGGATGTACTGCCTAAAACTACAAAAAGAAGGACTTCCTTGCTGGAACCCTATTCTGCACAACAAAGGATTGCAATATGAAGGACTGCTCCTGTTGAAAATGTGGAACTACAACCCTGAGGCCCGGCTTTCTTCAAAAAGGATTAAAGAGTGAATTCCCTGAAAGCAACAGTTTGACAGAGCTTCCCTCCACCATCTCCATCAAGAACTCCCCATACTGGAGTGTGTCTAGTGCATTTGTAAGGATTTGGTTAGGTGCATTGAGGGAACTGTCGTCCCAAACTTCCAAGGACCATCTCAGAGCTTCTAGACCCTTGGAGTTGTGTTTTGGACACTTTGAACCCTCAAGAGGAACTTCAGGAGGAAGTTCCAGAAGTTTGGAGAAGTTTGGAACAACTTTAGGAAACAACTCCAGAAGTGGACCGACCCGACTTCGAGAGTCAAGCTGACTACCTTCAAATGCAGTCCGGCCTGGATTTCAGGTTTGTCCCACTGCTAGCTCCAGAGCTCAGGACTTCCAATAGTTGATTTGGGGCGACCGCCGACCGCTGAACCAAGCTGGCCTAACGAAGTGCGTTGCTCCCCATTGAGAGAAAATCCTCCAAAAACTTTTTCAGTGTGAAGGTAAAATTTTGACCAGGTCCTCCTGCTTAATAATCTGATGCACATGAACTCAAATCCAAAATAACGTCTCTCAATTCCGTATGTCATTCCAGCCGAGAGTGGGAGACCCTCAGGATTTCTACGGACCTTGATAACTCCTTAATAAAATTGTAACTCTCTGCTGACATGCCGTGTACTTTGACTTCAGTCCGAATTATTTGCGTGGTATGTGATTGTGGTACTAATGGTGCTTATAGAAAGAATTATGAGGCTTGGGCATGAAGGTCATCAGGGTATGAGAGAAAACAAAAGTGAGAGAACGATTCACTTATTCGTGGCCAGGCATGGATAGCCAGATTGAGAGGTTGATAAGAGAATGTCTGGATAGCGTGAGGAGTGATAAGGCATACAAGTTGAGGAGTCCCGCAATGGCATGTAGGGATGAGCCTTGTAGACTCTGGGAATTAATCTCAGCGATATTGTTGGACTGCTGCATGGTAGAGGAATGAGTAATTATCTCATGGTTCTGGGAGATCAGTTTTCTTTTTGGGCTGACATTGGAGTTGTGGATGCCATTGAGACCAAGAGAGTTACTGATTTTCTGAGTGAATTCTTTGATAGAGAAGGATTACCTGATGCCATTCGCACTGACAATGGGCCACAGTTTGTTTAGAAGGAGATGGAAGATTTTGAAGGGTAAAGGGAGTAAATCATAAGAGATGCTCATTATATCATCCTGAGGGAAACATAACTGTGCAGCTGTTCAATAGCGAAATTAAAGAGGGTGTGCATGTAGAGATGAGTGCTGGCAGGAACTGGAAGGAAGGTTCGAAGACATTTTGCATGCTTATAGATTTCCCTTACATTCTATAAATGGTAGAGTCCATTTTGAGTTATGCAGAGGTACGAGATCAAACACAGAAATGTCCCCTGGATGGTTGTGCCTGGAAAAAATATCAGTGTCCAATGGGAAATGGAGAATGGTTGGACTAGGGAATTGAGGTCCATGGTAAATCCCACGTTAAATTATAATTAAAGGAAAGCGGTCTCACATAGTAATTTCAGTATTGGTGCCATGGTATTCATAGAGAGTCCTGTAAGGGTGTGAATTGTTTTCAAATTTTCTGTTCTGCAAAAAGTTGTAAAAGTCTATCAACATGCTGTGAAAGTTTATAATGGGAGAGTGTGGAAACTCAACATGGTTGTGCTATTTAAGTGATGTATTTCATAAGTTCTTATTGTAGAGTCTTATTTTGTTGTCTTTACCTTGTATGAAAACAATGGCATCATTTTGTCCCAGTGATTTTATCTGTTCTTCTTTTATTACGTTTGCTGGCTTTTCTCGCTTTGTTGGGGGTGGTATTCCTTTTTTATTGACTTAGAATGTTAGTGGAGGAGAATTCTAACCGACATTCCAAGTTTGTGATGAAAAGTCTGATGTGTTCTATTTTAGGAAGTTGAGTCTGTACCAGGAATGTAATGTGTTGTGATAAAGGTGCTCCTAAAAAAGAACGTAACATTTCTATTACTGGATTATGGTGATCTTTACACTTTGTCCAGGACTTGAGCACCATATAGCATAACTAATGGAATCAGGTGTGGATGACATTCAGATGACATTCAAAGTAACAATAAAAGAAATTATAGCATGTCTTTGCAGCTTTTCTAAACTGTATTAGGACTTCACAAACGGCAAGGCGGGTAGGCCAATTTAGAGTCTTCTTGTGTAATGACTAAGCAAGAACCTAGGTAGAAAACTGAGAAGAGCAGATGCCATCCATAAATGCTAAAGATGCAAACGGTTTTCTTATTTTATGATTTTTTTACAGTTGTGCTCCTGGTGAACCTTTGTTTGCAGAGTTAAAAGAGAGCTGGGGATAGTCTGCTCAAGGCCAGGCCTGGCCATCCACTCTGTTTCTAGTAGCCCCCGAGTTGTTGTGCTCCCTTTCTATCGTGTATATGAAGAATCCTTTTTTTCTCTACACCTCTGCCCTTTTTAATGTTCTCTGTCTCGCCTAGGGAAATAGTTCAAGAGTTGGCAGTAGTTGGCTGGGGTATAGTTCGGCATCATTGTGATTGGAAGAGCAGCTAATCAACTGCTGAAGTTTGTGCAATGACAGACACAGAGATTAATGCTGAAACAACCATTGTTGGGACTGTGTGTCAAGCAATTGGTGATGGCAACAGCACCACGACTGAAAGAGCAGTAGCCAATTCTGGGAGAGACAGGTCAGGCCTCATTGCACTAAGCTTTGTGCTCAATATGAAAAAGAAGAAGCCCGACACCATAATAACAGACAAGGTGTTGTCAAGGATGTGTGAGTGAAAGACACATTGGCAACATTGTCACCCTTAAGCATCTACAGGGGGAGTCAGGCAGTAAGGGTTACGCACTCCTGAGTGGGAAGCAGCTGACCTGAAGCAGGAGCCACTAGACAGCATGCAAGGTCTGTAGAAATAGTTTTGTTCAGGGCCTCACAATACCTGTATTTCTTTTTCTGCTTCTTTGATTTCCCAGTGCTGTGGGCTGCTTTGGAAACCAAGCTGTAACATGTCTCAAAACCTAGTTATGAAAAGTAAAGCATTATTTTAGAGTAATCTCTCAAGAAGCCATCTATCAGGGAATATCTCCCTCGGGCAACTCCCTCAATTGATCTTTAAGCAGTAAACAGTGGTTAATCTAATTCATATCTCTGGTTCCCTATATTTTAAAGATAAAAATATTTACTATGTTTATAAATCGGTGAGGGATTTATATTGTTTGTTGTGTCTTATTTAATCTATTGGTGTTTTTAATTGTTTTACATCTCTGTCTCCTGAGTTAAGCCTGCCTGCTTGCAGCCAGCTCCAAAGGGTTGAGTCAGGGGCTAATGTATTGAGACCTTGATTGAACCTTATATTGCATGGGTGGCCTTATTACTCGTGGTAGGTACATACTTATCCCTACTAATAATCCACCTTCCAACATTTGGTGTACAGCGTTTTGAATATATACTTTTGTTTAAATTACGCCATACAGTAAAGTAAGTTAAGATCTTTAAAACTCTGCTAAATTGACTTAGATTTCCTTTACTACTACTGCAATCTTCCACAACTTCAAAAGACTCATAGGAAATTCCATTAACCTTACTAGACCTTTTCAATAAATGACAGCATTTAGCAAAATACCCGTCCTTCAAAAACAGTTTGCAGATAACATTTAAAGCTGGACATTTTTTAAAGGAAGCAAGATATCCAGGATTACTACATATGTAAGATAATCGTTGAAATGTTGCCGTGTAAGTTGAGATGATCTGCTTTTCCTGTCTTTCTCCTTCAAATCAACTTTACAAACATAACATTTCTTGTTCTTTTCTAGTTCTGTAAAGCAAGATAAAGATTGCTCCAGACGTTTAGCGATGGAAATAATTTAAATTAACTCAGGAAAATCCTTTAACCATAGTTCTTGTCTCACTCTATCAGAACAACAACAAATCATGAACTGATCTCTTTTTCATTTCTCTAAAGTAGCTCCGAATTTTCAAATCGAGGCTAATTTGCTCAGGCTAGTGATATACTCGTCAACACTATCACCACATCTATTCTCTCTCATGCCAAAGTGAAATCTAACTTATTTATGCAAGTGTCAACCTCATTCAAATCTTCATCCCGGTCTTGCAAATTGGGTAAAATCTCAAATATTTCTTGACCCTCACATCACTTTGCAAAAACAACAATTAATGGACAGAATGCAGCACAATGTCATACATTCACCCCAGTACATAGATCTCACATCACTTTGGCATATTGTACAAAGGTTTTCTTCTATTTGGGCCATTTAATGGGAGGCTCCCTAGGTGAGGTGAGAAAGAAGGGGAGAGGCACAGTGTTCTGCATATAACACCGTGCAAATAAATAGTAGGTAAAATAAACCACAACTTGTAAAAGAATGAAGTTGAAAACAAAAAAAAGAAAATAAATAACATTAATATTGAAAAAAACAATAACCAATAAAACAAACAAACAACCACTCAGTTTCTTCTAAAAAATGAGGTTCTTGCAAGTAAATAAAATGCAGAGAAAAGGGCAGTATAGATCTTTCCAACTTCCTGATCAAGTAGGGATAAAAGTGGTCTATTTCTTTCCAGCGTCCACGTCCAAGACGAAGAGAGCAGGATGCAGACTCCATCACGTGATCCAAACAGGAACGAGGCTGCGTGCATGGAGTTATGGAAAAAGAATGTCGGTGGCCCTTAAGTACAACGATGAGATGCAAAAGGTATGGCAGATCGCTACTCCTCGTGCATGCTGCTTGAATCAGAGACCCCTCGCGCTTTGACCTGTGCTCCACTTGCATTGAAATTGTAACTCCTCATGCTTTGCATGGATCGTGACTGGATTTCTGTACAAACACAGCATGCAATTTACTCAGCACTTAAAAAGGCCTAAGAATACTGTCCTGTGCAGACCTGCACACTAGAACTGCAAGATACCGCTCGAGGGGACGTGGACACTGTATCACTCCCACGAGTACCTTGGTAAACCTTGGTTGACAAAATCTCTCGATTTAAAGTAAAAATCCAAGTAATAATCCACAGTACAGTCAGCTCTACCATACAGAAAAGCGCAGGCAGTCTTCCTTGCAGCCAAAGCAGTAAATAGAATACCAGTTGCACAGAGGCGTAGCCGCAGCACATTGACCGTGGGCAGAGCAGCAACTCGTAAAAATGGCAATGAGGTGCTCCTACTCAGTCATTGGCACAGTAAAGATCTTCACAATCCAGAAGAAGAGATGTTAGGTTCCTTATTAGGAGCACCTCTATCATATTGCAGTACATTCCTGGAATGGGCTTAGCTGCTTAGAATAGAACACTTCGGATATTTCATCATGAAACTGGAATGCTGGCTAACATTCTCCCCCACTAACATTCTAAGCTCATTGACAAGGGATTCAAAGGAGCTGTGTCAAGACTCTAACTCTGTTTAGGCATCTTCAGCAGAAGGGGCAGCTTAGCTCCATTGGAAAGGAACTGTGGGATCAAGGGCACATACTAGACAATGCGAGCAATAATTGTGAAAGCGCTCTCCTAGGGATTTCGACCAAGATTCTACCCAAAGCTTATCTGCCTCTCCCAGTGAAAACTGGAAGCAGTTCCAGTTCATGTGATGCGACTGTGGCAGCCAGACCGCACAAGACCACCGGAATCAAGGATCCAGCTGGGCTGGTGGTCTTTTACCAGTAGAAATATGCTGGTAGGCCACAGCTGGCACCGCCAACTATATTCCGAGTTGCCATTTCACCACCCTTTTCAAAGCGCTGAACCCGCGATGAAAAGGGTGGCGGAATGGCTACAAAGGGGGTCCTAACAAGGGACACACAAAGCACAGTTAGAAAATCAGTCTCCAGTCCAGTAATAGTAGTTATCAGTCCATTTTAACCCCTTCGGGGCTGATGACGAGCTGAGCTCATCATGGGCGTAACCTGCGCTACGCTGATGACGAGCTGAGCTCGTCACGTAACGCGGGTTTTTTAAAATCGCAGCGCGCAGCGGGAAAACCGCTAGCGCGCATGCGGTTAATCCAATTCTTCTATCTGAGCCTAGATGGGATTGTCCAAAATCTTCACATTGGGCTTGTAGAGATTCTCAGTCAGTATTCATTCCAAATAAAAACACATGGTACAGCAAATATAAAACTTCACAGCCAACATGTGTTTCGTCGATAGGTAGGTAACACTTCAACTTCTTCAGGGCTTTGGACAATTAGATAAAAAAAATATCAAAAAACAGTCCTGAGAATTCAAAACTAACACTAACCTTCACCCACCTCTGGTGTCCAATATGAGAAAGTGAAGGACAGTGGACCAGGAAAAAGAATTAGGAAAGAAAGTGATCCTGGTATCTAGTTAGCAGATGTGGTGCAATCCAATATATCAAGTGGATCACCATAAGCTATCATGCAATTGCTCATAAATGAATTGTCAAAACATATAAACACATAACTAGATAAACAATCAGCATGTAAATATAACATGAAAATGTAGCCAAATTATATATAAATAGACTTAAATACAAATATATATAAAGGATATAAGCACAGCGTATACATTATAGTCATCAAAATACTTTATTCAGCCATAAAAGTCATATCATAAAATACAAGGCACAAATATTACATGATAAAAACTTCAGATAAGATCCATTAAATAATATAAAAGCAGGACGATACCAAAAAGTTTCAATATTTAGATCATAGTCTCAGGGAACTTAAGTTGTAAATTAAAACAACAAGAATGCCAGTTTTATTTCCCACAACAATAAGAAGTTAGTTTCACTTATTTTCAATAGAGTCACCTAGACCTAAACAGACGTGACCTTTTAGCTTTTTAATACTCAGTTTTTTTATTTTTCAAAATTCATTAAACCATAGTTTTGTTTGTATGGATTTTTTCAACATTTGTCATGATTACACAATAAAAAGAACATTCCACAATAATTCTCCGAAAATTAAAAGGTCACGTCTGTTTAGGTCTAGGTGACTCTATTGAAAATAAGTGAAACTAACTTTCAGTACTGGCTTCTTATTGTTTTGGTCTTATTGTGTGGCTCTGCCTTTCTGATTATGAGTCCAAACCCTGGTGGTTCTTCAGTTTTATTTCCCAGGCACTGCAAGTAAGAAAAGGCTGCTATGTGAGATCTTGAGTCCAAAGCACACAATATGGGGCACACGAACTGCCTTCTTTGATGTAGATAAAATGTGCAAAATAATGTAAAGGGCAAAGTGCTCTGTTCAGCAGGGATCTCAACATGACAAAGAGGTAAAGATGAAAACCAGGTATCTTTGGATGGGTAAGCCACCAGGAAGTGTATGGTTTGTAGTTGAAGCCTTGTGAGTACTAATGTCTGTCTTTTATCTACAATAAACTGTAAGTAAAGTGGTGGGCATAATAGTGTAGCCTGAGGGTTAACTCCACACTCTTCCCAGCTATTGTCCTGCCATGCTTTCTGCATACATTGATAAAAAAGATTTTTTATGTGTGCTGAGGAAACGTTTGACAAAAGGGCGGGGCTATGATAAAAAACTGGGAAACCACGAGTTTCAAATCCCTTTTTAACAGTTTCAAGCCAAGGGATGTCTAAGCAATTGTCTAAAGTCATACAATCTGAAAGCACCGATCTACATAAGTGCGCTTCTGGGTTTTTCCAAATACAGTGCCACAGTAAGAGGGGTTGTAATGTGATATAATCCTCCAGGTAGTTTAGCCCTACCTCCTTGTGGCAAAATGATGTTGAGTAGAGTGTGGAATAGCCAGGGGTATTCTTATAAACTTGTTCTGTACTGTCTGGAGTGCTTTACAATTTATGTCCCCAGATACCTGCCCCATATGTTGCAATTGATATACATTTGCTTTTACAAATACATAGCAGCTCTCTTGTGGGTTTATGTCCCAGCCTTTTTGCAAATCTAAAAACTGCATTAATTGCCCTTGAAATTGTAAAACTCTGACATTCAATAAAAATCTCCAATTAAAATCAGTATCAATAGGAACGCCCAGGTAAGTGAAGTGGGAGTTTTTACCATTTCTCTCCACCGAGCAAAAACTTTCTGGTCTTTGACATTTTTGGTCCACCTTTCATGATAAAAGACTTAGGGGTCGATTAGGATGTAGGGCGGATTGCCGCCACCCGCATGGCGGTGGCGATCCGCCCTACAATACACCCCGCCCACCACTCATATCCCCCTGCCATATTAGTATGGTGGGTTGGACCCCGGCGTATGTAAAGACCGTCCGCCGGTTTTCCGCTGGTCACACAGGTGACCGGGTGGAAAAGGGGCCTGATATGGTGGCGGTGTCTGATAGATACTGCCATCCATATTAGAAAGGCAGCGGGGAGCAGCCTTTCGTTGGCAGCATTGCGGCCACGGAAAGGCATGCGGATTGTGCTTACGGGGCCCGTTGCGGGTCCCCAGGGTATTGGGTGGGTGGGAGGTGCACATGGGGGGGTACCATACATTGTCATGGACAAGGTGGCTGGCACCGCGCGGTGCCTGTCACCATGTGCATGACAATGCACACAGTGCATTCCCAGCATTGTGGCAGAAGGAGCTGTGAGCACTTCCCGTCACAATGCTGGGAATGGAGGATGCTGGGAATGGAGGACTTAAAACTAACTGAACTAAGGGGCCCCTTAGTTTGGTTAGTTTTAAGTCCTAGGGTATCCATAACATTATTAAAAGCATCTAACAAGGATTGTAGGCCATTTGCTGTTCGAGCAATTAGGACAGCACCACCTGCGTAGAGCACAACAGGAATTTCTCATGAATTGATGCAGTAAAGAAATGATTGCACTATTTATACCTAAGTCACTCATTATTGACCATAATCTGGGGCGATCCACTGTGTGTCAAAGGCACTTGTTAGGTCCATAAAGGCAAGATGAACACATCCTTTTTTTGCCCTTGTATTTTTTTGGACTATGAGGGACAGGTTTAAAGTCTGCTCCACTGTAGCCAAACCTGCCCGAAACCCAAACTGTAAGTCTAACAGCCCCTGGGTCTCTGCATTCCGGCTTTTTAACTTGGTCAATTTGACCCTTCCTAGAATTATTACTGTGCTATCCAAAAGTACAATTGGTCGATAGCAATGTGGCTGGCTTTTATCTCCCTTTTGAAAGATGGGAATAAAAGTGGCCTCTTCCCAGGTTTTAACCATGGGCCCAATAATTGCATATCTTAGAACAGTAGTTAAAAGAGGAGCCCAGAACTGTGGTGGGGATTTAAAAGGATCTGCTGGAATTCTGTCGGGTCCTGGGACTTTCTCGGACAGGGAATTTTCAATTGCTAGGGTAACGTCAGAGACCTCAAAAGATCCTCTTAATCCCTGATTAGAGCTTGGATCACTGATGGGTATGGCATCTATAAATTGTGTTGGTGTCTGGGCCTTTGGGGCAAAAATATTAGAAAATTGGTTCACCCAGGAATCACTTGGAATAACACACTCAATGTTTGGGAGGGACTCACATAAAAGGGTCTGTGAATTGACTACGTGCTAAAAAGCTTGAGAATCTTTCAGCTCACTAGCAGCTCTTAACTCATCCCAGGCCTTCTCTCTTAGTTCTACTTTCCTTTTTGAGATGGCCTCTTTATAGATTTTTCTGGCCTTCATTACTCCTATAGTGTCCTGTCGGTGTTTTCTAAGAGCACTTCTTAATGGTTTATGAGCTTTAAAGCAGGTACTATTAAACCACTGCAGGCCAGTATGGGATTTCCCAGCTTTTTTGGTAAGTTTATCTGCCATGTACTTTGTGAGAGGTAAAGGCCTGAATTACCTCTGTTGGACTTGAGTCCTCTCCCAAAACCTGACTAATCTCCTGTTGTTTGTGAGTAAAGAGTTCTTTGAGAAGGTCCTCATTTTCAAGCATGTTTAAACCTTTTATTTTTATTAGGACCCAATAGATACTGTGAGGTTTTATTGATGTCCCTGCATAGAAGTAAGTTTAAATTCAGTATTAGTGGATTGTGATGACTCATGCATGAGGGCATCGTTTTACAATTAGGCAATACTGGTAACAACTCTTTAGAGATTAGTATATGGTCTATGATGGAGTTAGACCCTGACCCAATGTATGTAGGAATCATTTTACAGGATGCTTAACACTCCCTATGTTCACCTCGAATGTCAATTTTCACATGGTCAATGCCATGGTAGCTAAATCTGTGAGGCTAAATCCAAATCTAAATCCGGCATTTGTAAAGTGCAGACTATTCACCCCTAAGGGTCTCAATGTGCTGGGGGGACGGTGAAAAGATTAAGTGAGCTATTATCCAGAGTCACATGGTGCTGAGCTGAGCTGTCGCCAGTGCGGGGATCGAACAGTGAGCCCTGCACTCCAGGGTCAGCCGCCCTGGCCGCTGCACCACACCTCACAGGCTGTCCCTGTGATCCAGCATCTATAGT
This sequence comes from Lissotriton helveticus, assembly GCF_964261635.1. Lineage (NCBI taxonomy): Eukaryota > Metazoa > Chordata > Amphibia > Caudata > Salamandridae > Lissotriton > Lissotriton helveticus. Next base: position 858,720,165 of record NC_136065.1, read on the forward strand.
AAGCATCATTATAGGATATTTGTAATCATTGTCTTTAGTGCCCTGAAATGTTCTGCAATACGTTCTCTGAGTGGCCGTATAGTACAACCCACATATATTTTGCAACATGTGCATTCAAATACATAGACAACAAATCTTGTTGCACAATTTATGTACATGGGTATGGTAAAATCCCCTGTGTTGTTATAGTTAAAACCTGTGACTTTATCCATTTCCCATCTGCATGTGTTACTGACCACATTTGTGGAAACTTTTAATTTGATTACTTAGCCAACTACAATGTCTAGTCGGTGGAGGGTAACTAGGGCTGATCTGATTGGCAAGTGTGCGGCCTCTCCTATACGTCATTCTAGGATGCACAGTCAAAAATGTGGTAAGTGTCTTATCTGAAGTCAAAATGTACCAATATTGCAGAGAATATTGTGAAGATAACCTGTGTCTGGATAATAGGTGGTAACTAGTCTCACCTTATCACTAGAACCCGATCTATTTTTCAGTTTAGGTTTCCATGTTTCTCCACATGAGAGGTGTCATACCTGTTCTGATGTCCTGTTGATTATGTGCCTATTACATTCCCTCTGTAGAAATCATGATTCTATGTCTGACAAAGTGTTATTGAATTCAACTTTTTCACTGCAGTTTCTCCACGGCCTGACCATTTCCCCAAATGGAATTGCATTGATCTGAGATTTAGGATGATAGCTGGATACATGCAGTAAAGCAAGTACATGGAAGATATATATATGCATAAGGAAGATAATATATCATAAGGAGGATAATATATGTAGATTAAAGTTGCATTTAATAAACTCTGGCTTTCAAGTGTTGTTGTACTTTAAGTGAATGTATTTGTTTTTATTTTTTGTTATTCAATATTGAAGAAATTGTAGATAAATACCTATGATAAAAGATTCACTTATTTATGCAGTCACTTATATGCATGTAAGAACATAGAATAATGTAACTTTAAGTAACGTGTACCTTTTTGTAAGCAGAACTAATGAATATCTATATTCAATAATCAAAAGAAGAGTGTCTATGGAGGTTAAGCCGTCCTAGGGAGCACAAAAAACAACCACACTGGGATGTTGAAGAAGGCCCTCACTCACCACCTAGTGATGACATGCTTCATCATCGGGCCCCACCAAAGAGACCGAGTGTCTCTTTGGTGTGCTGCAACGCCAGGATTACTGCGGAGCGGGATGGTGAGTATAGGGCGTGTTGAGTGCAAATGTGACCTAGTGAGTGGTGGGGGTATTAAAATGGTCAGTAGTGTATCTGAGGTAATAATTTTATTAAATGATCACTAAAGACACAAGATGTTAAAATATGTGAGGAAACAGTCCACTTTAATTGAGTGGTGGATTCCTAAAGGGTAGTCGACATGTTTCTTCCCATCGAAACGGTGTTAATTTACCCGGCAATTCATCAGGACTGTGTGTGGTAAACCCTGGCGGTATGGGCACTCTAAGGCCTACCCTTACCTAGGGACGTGAGTGTGAAAATTAAATAAAAGTGAAAAGTGCAAAAAAATTAGGAATGATTGAACTATTCCTAATTACTCCTGGTTTAGGAGGCTTCTACTTATCGTTTCTGCACTTTATAGGTGTTGAGAATGAACACCATGGGTCTCAGGAGGGGGGTGGAAGCGTATTCGGCACACCGCCCTTGACGCTCAGCACCCGCAGTCTACCTACGTCGCCCTCGAACCGGACCCCGACGATATCTATATTGTCAGCAAGGAATCATTTTAGGGACTCCAGATTAAAAATACTCCCAGGTGGTCAGCATAAGCGAAAGGAACTGTTAATGCAGTGCCTGCAAATTCAACCCATGTCTGGGATGACTTGAGCCAGAGTCTGAAACCAGTTGGTGACAGGAAGAATATTGGGAACGGTGTGAAGCAGGAATGAGGAGTATCGAGCTTCATCTACAGAGGGCTACAAACTACAAACTCTCCACAGGCACGAAGGGGCTGTGAGTAAAGCGCAACCCTTTTAGTAACTTGAAGGCTGAGTGTAAAGTAGTTGTGGCAGGGAACTGCCTACACCTACCTACTCAGGTGAGCTTCCAGCTGTGACTGGGCTCCCCTGCCCCTTTAAGTAGAACTACGATGAACCCATCTCCCAGGAACACTAACACTAAGGGGGATAGTCACAAGGACTTATCTCCGATATATCTCCACCTTAACGCATCAAAAGTGGAGATAGATTTAACACCCCATTCACAAGATGGTGCAAACTACAGACATTGCCAGTATTCCCACGATAAATGCCCCAACATGTATCTTCCCACTAGACTCTACCAACTAACCCTAATGAGATGCGGACTAGGCATACTCGTGCAAAAACAAACGAAAAAACCACATTACCACTTTCACAACGAACTGCCAGATCTGCGATGCGAACCAAAAACAGGCGATAAGCGCGGTAGCAGCAGGGAATGAACACCTGCCTTTTGCTGGTGTTAAGCAGGACGACTACCTGCAGCATAAAAGGGAGCCCAGCCAAGAGCCACACCGGAAGACCCACAGATGCCATGGAGACAATGATCATGCAACGCGGATACCCATGAGGGCCACAACACCCACTGCAACCGCCCCAGGCATGCCCCCACCCCCAGGACCTGTCCCGCCGCAGGAGTGCACGTGATGCAACCACTCAGTGCACACAAGTGTGGGGGCTCGTGGCAGGGAGGACAAGCCGTGTGGCACGTGCTGGGCATATCATTCATGATTCCCAGGGTCGCAAACATCCCAACACACTCACAAAAGGCCTCTGTACATCTCCTGTATGCATGCAGATGGTGAAGTTACAGTATGGATGAAAGGTCCTTTGTCTGAACTATCAGGCAGTAGCACATCTGCAGCTCCAATCAGGAACTTGCATGTGGCCAGCACGCCCCGACAGATACAATAGTATTTGCTTGCGACTCCCACACTGCCCACTGCCCGACGTAAGACCAATGTGTACACATGCCACACGCGCAGAAGCCCTTGTTCGTAGTTAGCGTGCTTGAAATGGCCTTCACACGTACTCCCACCCCAGGGCTGCATCCGTTGCACACAGACACTGCTCATTGCACCAAGCTGTGCCATTTCATCCACAGGACTGGCGCAGGGCAAGCCAGTGCCGCTTCAAGCAGAACCACTGACGCAATGTGCAGACATCCCAAACACATGTTCGACTCAGTCACATGGACCTGTACCGTGCACGTCTGCTGCATGTACTGGGGGCACTGCCATTGGCAGTGCTGCGGATCAGATACCGGCTGAGCTTCCACCTTGCGGACGTCACCTGCTTTCACCCTGTGTTGCATTGTCGCTCATGCATATTCGAGAGGTCCATGGATGTCTGCCTCTCCAACGTAACGGTAGCTGACCTGAATTATGACGTGTGTGTGCGCGCCCTGTTGGCCCATGACCAGGAGTGTCACAGTGATGCCCGTTTATGGCATGTATGGATGTTTGGCATGCAGGCTGGAAACTGGACCTGGGAGATTGCACAAGTCACTACCCGATTGGGCTTTGGTGCACATTGGGTCCAGTGGTTGGAGTCAGCACATCTGTCTGGGTCAGCTGATGGATTATGTCGACGACATGTCAGATGTGGTGGACAACGATCGCTCATTGGAGATGTTGGCCTACGCAACTGCACTCACGTTCATGGACGAGTGACAAGGTACCTGCAGCCACAACTGGAAGTGATCCATTGCAAGTGTCCTGATGCCTGGTTGCATGTAGGGAATCTGGTCACATGTCCCAAGATGACAGTGGACATGTCTGCATTGGCCTAGACTCATGACCCAGGCGTGGACACCCAATGCGGGTTGGCACTCACTTGTGTTGGTGATGGACTCCCCCGAGGTGGACATGGGCGCTTTACTATGTTCCTCATTCAGACATGCTGCTGCATTGGTCTGCATATCGTGGAACTTCTCTTGGCCGTACTGACACACACTTGTTGATAAAGTCTCTGGTCTTTCACTTGTCTCCAACTGTGTTGTGTCTTGATTTGTATGACAATGTGTGTCACGGACTCTCTGGTTCACTGCCATCCGTGCATTGCTACCCCATCAGGACTGTGGGTTTGTACTTGTGCATTATCATGTCCCTCTTTCGTGCTTAGCCAGGTGCGTATGGCTGTTTACCGGCCACAGGCGGGTGCACTTGTGTTCTGTGTTCGGTTATGCAAATGCTGGTGTTTGTACCACATTGTGTTCGATGTTGGGGTGCTCTGCTTCCTATGTGTGTGTGCTGCATTATGTGTGAGATGTTCCTTCAGCTCTGATTTTGCTCACCCTTCTCCCTTTCAGGCAGTGTGGTTTTCACTTCTGAGCTTGTTCAGTAGTGTAATATTGCTGGGTTGTGTGACTTGTGCCCCTGGTTGGTGTTGTTACTCTTGGGCATGGTTTGTCTGCAGTTGTGCTGTGTTTAATAGTGCATGTGTACCATTGTGCCCATCTCCCCCTGTCCCCCCCAGTTCCGGCTGGTTCCTCTCCCTGTTGGTGTTGTGTCTGTTGTTTTGGGCAGTTTTCAGTCCCCGAGTCCTGCCACCATCTCCAGACTGATGTGGTGGACACCATTTCCTCCATGTCATCCAACTCCTTGTGTGGCGCTGGACTCCAACCTCCGGTTTGCATTACTGCCTTCTTGTTGTTGCTGTGTTTCTGCTTGTTTGTGCCTTTCGCCTCATTCCAGATGTTAAGGTTTTCTTCTATTATCCTCCTCCGCTCACAGGCTGCATTCACCTTGTCCAAGATGTCCTGCCATGTACAATGTTTTGTTGCCAATGGGGCTTGTGGGGTTGTCTGGTGGCTCGGGTTGCCTCCATTGTGCTTGGATGTTGTTTTCTTTTAGGTCTGCCTTGCTTTTTAGGGCTTTTGTTGTGCTCATTCCCGTTTGCAATGTGTGTATTGCAGGCCTGCCGGTGCTTATCGCTGATTTCCTCATTGCGCTTTGGCCCATCGCACATTTTTTGCGTTGAGCTTTGTGTTTTTATCTCCGTCAAGGTGGTTGTATCGCGGACATTGGCCGTGGTTTCGGCAGACTATCACATGGTACCGCCTTGTTGTGAATTCTACATTGACACAGGGTTATTTTACAGCGATAGGCTGCGATGTGTAAAGTTGCGTTAGCATTTTTTGGTGATGTTTAGCACACGTTCTTATGAATATACCTCTAAGATTCCATCTCCGCACCCACAAGGTGGCATCACCAACAGGTTTAAGCATGACTCAAGGTTCCATGTTAAAGTTTGAGCTGGGACAGCAGTGCCTGCTCCACTGGCTCTGCCTCCCCGGACGCTACCTCCCCATTATGAACCATTTCCATTCAACATGAAGCCTCCACATCACTGCTACTCATCCACCAGCTTGTTCAAGAGGCCAAGAGCAAGCATGGCCTCAAGCTACTGTCATCTGTCAGTCAGGCATGTATGCAGCTCCTTGGCCTCATAGCACAGTGTGGCCTCACTCATTAAAATGTGAAATAACAATAACAAGTACCCGAAGGTCACTGATAGTTGTTTGTTTGATCAGTACTTTAGAGAAAGAATCTGTCAGTGGCTTAGAATTTTGCAAGCATTCATCCCTTTCACCTTTGTGTTTCCCTTAGTGTGATACCCTATGTGCCGCCAGAAATGTCACAGTGAAACATTTCGGGGCTCATTGGCTTGCAGTATTCCCGACTCCCCCAATAACTCCCCACTTCACAGGCGATCCTCCAGGACCGACTTTTCATCTTGTGGTACTTGTGGTGTCGTCTGGGTGGCTGACACCAACGCTGGGGACCACACTGTACAGGTGGGCCTGGGGCTGAATAAATTGATAAGCAATATGAATGGGATGGTGGCACGCCTTCTGTAAAAGTTCAACAAGGATCTACTTGAAAACGATAGTAATCGTGGCTTAGGGTGCCGAGGAAAGAGTCCCTTCTGGCCGATGGGGCTCCAAATTTCTACAAAAGAACTGGGGGAGTGCAGGAACCACCTGCACTGCTTCCAATGGCACTCCGGGTGGAGGGAAATTCTCCTTCAAAAACAGTTTTGTGAAAGTAACCAGAGTAATGAATGAAGATATATTGGTCCTCAATAATCAATGGCTGGTAATTTATTTGGAAAGTCACATATTATACTCATAGCGACTTCATAAATGAAACATATGGTCAATTTGAATTCAAAAGTATCCAATTGCATTGAAAATGTCCCTATGCATTTCGGGACTGTGGCCCTTCATCAGGGGACTGGTCGCAATCTGAAAAGGAATGATCAATGGTTCAGGGAGAAGAAGCGCCTCCAAGGTATAAGTACATCAAGAAAAATAATAAACGTAAAGCTGTACTTAAAGCGTGAAAAAGTGTGCAGAAGGTAAAAACGGTTCACATACGGTGTAAAAGAAAGAAGAGATGCGTGTAAGGAGGTGTGGTCAAAACACAAGATAATAGAAAGCTATACGGAAACCACATGGTGAACAAAATATAAGGTGCTAAAACAAGTGCATTAAGAAAAGAGCGTATCTGGGGATGCAAAAAAATTTAAATGATTATCAGACGGTAAGGCGGTTCTGTAAGTGATGTGGATGTGAAACACCACGTGCAAGGGAGTACGAGTGAAACGCGGGTTGGGTAAAAACTAAACAAAGAAAAAAACGAAGGTGAAGAGTGCTAGAACAAAGTCAGAAAGCCCAAGATGTGGGACGATAACCAGAGAAGAAAAATTGCCGTTAGATAAACTGTGCGGAAAACACCCGAGTGGCGTATAACGAAAGAAATGGTGTATTCAGAGCTTACCGGATAGTACAACGGGCAGACACATCTAGTATCAGTCAAGCAGTTTAGCAAACACCGAGTGTGTACGCGGAAGTAAATAGCAGTAACAGCCAGTGTGACGTGTGTGATGAAAAGAAACAAAAGACTTACGAAGGATACAAGACAGCGAGTGGGACACACGGGGAAGTTGTAGAATCAAAATTGTACCAGAAACATACACATAGAGTGAACAGAATGAATAAACGCTAATGAAAAAACGTATGAAGTGTAAAAAATATAAAGTAAAAACGAACGAACGAGGGTATCCGTCATAAAAAAAGATGGGTGAATAAATTGACACAGGAGACAGTGTGGTGGTTGCTAATGGGTTGGCGCACGTAGCCCGACTGGCGTACGTTTGCGCGCACCCTTGTTTATTAAGCAGGGTTCACATGACCCTCACGCTACGTGCGTGCCTGTTGCATCACAGGCACAACACAACATTCCTCTCCAACAAACATGAAACCCACATGAGCAGCTGACCACCGGGCCAGACAAACCAATGAACAATATATGGGAATTTTATCAATACACTTCTGGCAAACACAAATAAGAACAGTCTTACGTGAAATAGTCTTGTAAACGGCACGAAGGCTCTGGGTTTTCTCGCAGCTGGTATTGGGACTGGCCCCAGCCCTGAGTTTCTCTGGCTGCAGGTTCAGAGATGGCTTTGCTCCGACCCAGTCCGGGAGAATCACCATAGATGGTTGGCATTTCACTCAATGTTCCCTCTCGCTGAGTTGGACTAGGAACCTGACATTCACTGCCAGCCTCCAGACACGGCATCACCTCAGTCTCGTCCAAACTGGCATTATCCAGAGACCTTGCACTAGGCCCAGTCTGTGGCCCAGCCAGCAACAATGCTGGCACCTCTGACTGATACCTTTTAAAGTGCGACACATTGCGGGCCACTGTTTCTCTCCCTCACGCAGCAATGATCCGAGTACCCTTAATATTGATCAAAGTCCAGGGATCTTTTTCATAAGACAGCCGGAATTTGTCACTGGTGACACAGTTTTTGAGTAGCACCTGGTCTCCTTTTTCAAACCGCGTATGCTGAGCCTTCCTCCGGCGGCTGACTTGGGCATAGGACTGTTGTCATCAGGCATCAATTCGGTTGTCATCAGGCATTTCCAGTCGCCACTGGGGATGGTGAGGAATGGAATCCGTGACCACTCAGCCCCTGAGGAGATGATCGGCTGCCACACCCGTGGTGGTATGGGGCGTCTGACGGTAACTTCTCAGGAACGTCAAGATGGCTAACTCTATGGATTGACCTTTATCATGGGCAATGCGTATCACCTTATTTAGGGTTCGCATGAACCTTTCCGCTTTGCCATTGGCCTGGGGCCACCTGGGGGTGGTCCTACGGTGGCGTATGCCAAGAGCCTTAAGGTATGTGTCCTGTTCCTGCCCTTGGACGGGAGGTCCATTGACGGGCGGAGCTCTTGGATGAGCCCATGAGCAGCCAAGATTTTCTCCAGTTTCGGGATTACTTTGGTAGCACTGGGGGTGGCTATGATTTCAACCTTGGGGTACTTTGAATAGTCGTCGATAGCTACAAATGTGTCGGCCGTCAGGAAGGCTACCAAAGTCCAAGCTAACACAAGACCAGGGAGATCTCGGTCGAGGTTCCCTGATGACTGGCGCAGGGCAAGGTGGAGCGGACAGTGGCTTCAACCAGTTCGTCCATTAGCGGGAACCACACCTTGGTTCGGAGTCGGGACTTGGTCTTTACCATGCCTTGATGCCCTCTGTGAGCAAGCTGCACGCATTGATCCGTCAAGGACATGGGGGTCACCAGCCGGTGCCCTCGCAGCAAACACCCTGTGGTGTCTTCAGTGAGTTCATCTCGGACGTGGTAGAGGCTGTCTATGACTTTCTGGGCATGGGCTGTCAGGATTTTCCAGTCTTCCTTGGCTTTGTGCCAATTGCCACGCTGCAGAGCGGCTTTTGCCCTTTGCAAACACTCATCACCTGCCGTCACTTTGCGGAGGCGCTCCATGGAGAGAGGAAGGGGGCAGGAGCGAGCCGTGACGCACCAGACGTACTCTTCTGTATCGGCCGCATCCTCCATTTCCTGGGCCGTGGCTGCTCTGGGGTTTCGAGAAAGGTAATCTGCGGGGTTTCGAGACCCTGGTTGGTACTCCACCTTGCAATTGTAATTTTGAAGCTGCAACATCCACTTCTCAATCCGTGGAGGCGGTTTGGTGGACGTTCCGGAAAACAGAGCCAAGAGAGGCTTGTGATCAGTTGCTAACACGAACGGCTTGCCATAGACATAAAGGTGGAAATGACGACACCCCCAGTGGATGGCAATGGATTCCTTCTCAATCTGAGAATTGCGCTGTTCTGTCTTGGTGAGGGACCTGCTTGCAAATGCCACAGGAGTCCATTTGTCACCCTGATGTCGTCTCTGTAACAGCACGGCCCCAAGGCCCATAGGACCAGCATCCAGGGCTATTTGGGTAATCTTTCTAGGGTCAAAGAAAGCAAGCGTGGTCGCTTCTGAAAGTGCATTATTGATTTCCTTGAAGGCCTTGACTTGGTCGGGCCCCACTTCCATAGGTTTGTGTCCTTTGCAAGCTCTCTCAATGGCAGGGTCAGGTTGGTGAGATCGCGAATGAATCTCCCGCAATAGTTCACCATGCCGAGGAAGCTACGGACCTGAGTCACATTGGCAGGGTCTACAGCATCTTTAATGTCTTCACCTTTTCGAGATCTGGGTTGACTCCTTCCGTGAGGAACGTGTATCCGAAGAATTGCAACTTCCTTTTCAGGAATTCGCACTTTCCCCAGTGAAGGGTAAGTCCAGCATCCCGCAGCTGGCAAAGTACTTGAGTGAGATGGATGTTGTGTTCTGGAATGGTCTTCGCATGAATCATGATGTTGTCACTGACGTTGATAACGCCAGGTATATCCATGTATATTGTTCTGAAAAACCTCAGCCGCACTGGACACCCCGAAGCTCAGCCGGGTGTATCGCTGTAACCCCACATGAGTTGAGAAGGTTGTGATGTTTGGAGACTCCTCTTCAAAAACCAGCTGATGGTATCCGGACCGTAGATCCAGCTTGGAGAACCAACAGGCCCCAGCCATTTCCCCAATGAGGTCATCTATGGTGGGGGTGATGTGGCATTCCCTCTTGATTGCAGCATTTGGCAGGCACATGTCTACGCAAATCCTCACCGCGCCGGGCTGTTTGGGCTTCCGAGTGACAACAATTGGAGAGACCCAGGGAGTGGGCCCAGACACTCTCGCAATGATGCCGGCGGCCTCCAGCTTCTTGAGTTCGGCCTCTACCTGTGGTCGCAGGTGAAAGGAAATCCGCCGGTGCCGTAGAGCTACGGGCTGGACCGTCGGGTCGATGTGCAAGTTGATCTCCTTGCCTTTGAATCTTCTGATCCCCTCAAAGACCTCTGAGAATTCGGATAGTAGATGTTGGATTGACTCCTGGTGTACTCCGAAGGCAAACGTCACTATTCCCAGATCTTCTGCAGCTCGAAACCCCAACAGCATGCCTTGACCATCCTCGGTGATATACACATTGGTGGTGATGGTGTGGTCGCCATGGGATATGTACGTTTTGAAGCGACCCGGTATTTTCAGGGGCGTGTCCTGACCATACGCAAATACAGTAATTGTTGAGGGATGCAATACGGGCTTTGGATTCATAGTGCGGTGTAGAGCAGAGGCCATGATGTTGATGGTGGCCCCAGTGTCCACTACGGCCATGACGTTCTGTGGTCCCACGCAAATTTTACACTGGGGTAACCGCCGTGCTTCCCAGGCAGCGTTGCCAATCGTGTGTACCTGGTGTACTGTCCTCTTTTCCTCCTCATCGTCGTCCATATCGCTTGGGGGTCTCTCGCCTTCGGGTAGTGCATTGACCACTTGTCAAGGTTTGCGATACCGTTTAGACCTGCAGACCTTCTCAAAATGGTTAAATCCCCCACATCCCAAGCACCTTTTGCCTTTAGCAGGGTATTCCGCCATCTAGTGGGGTGTTCCTCCGCAGTATCCACGCGTTTTGGCCGGCCCTGAGGACGTCGTCCCGGACCCTTTCTTGTTCCATTTCTGCGGGGGTTTAGTCGTCACCACATCCACCGGCTCTGACTTCACCGGAGACTGGAGGGCTACCTCCATGTGTGCAGCGTGGGCCTTTAATAATTCCTTAGTGCGCCCCAGGGTGAATATGTCGGCAAGAGACTTCCCAAACTCTACCAGTATCCGTTCACGAAGCTTGGCTGAGGCACAGCCTTGAATCACTTGTCCCCTAATCTCTTCCATCTGGTCTTGGAATCCCCACGTGGATGCTAGGTTCTTTAGACGAACCAAAAACTGCTATGTAAATTTCTAGCCTGTACACCATAAGAATCCTATTTAATCTAGTGTAAAATAGTTTTAGTCTTTATTGGGAGAAATCCCAGTGATAAGTTGTGCCCACAACCGTGTTTCAAACTGCCCTGTAGAGACCTAGGTAAGACTAGGTCTGCTGGGAGCTCACCCTTTGTGTCCCTAGGGTTTCGAATAATTTCATCAAAATTATCACTACTTTAGTTCCCCTTTTTTTTCTTTTAAGTTCAATGGAAGATAAACAGTTGGTTTAGTCAAACAAATTTAGTAGAGTATCAAATCAGCAGATCTACTATAAGCATTTCCAAAATTATGAATATATCAAAAAACATTATGTCTCAACAAAAGTATAAACAAATAAGTCATGTTTATTCACTGTACTTTGCACATTTAAAAAAAAAAAAAAACCAACAAATCACAAAGAAAAAATCCCTATGCATTTCGGGTCTAATTGAACCCTTCTTCAGGGAATACATAATAAAACAACTGTTATTGTTCAATCTTGGTTTTTCAGATGGTTATCACTTCAGTTCCGTTTTCGGGCACTAAAAAGTAAAAAGTGAAATAGCTTCATTTATTTTCTGGTCTATGTACATAACTGGTGTTTAGGTTTAACACTACTCTCCCAATTCTGAGATCAAAACAAGTGGGGATATGAATGGAAGGAGTAGAAGACAAAAAAGATATGTGAATTAAAATTTAAGAAAAAAACGTGTTTTAGTGAAAAGAACTGGAAATCGTGCTCCAAAGGTCCAACACCAAGAATGCATGCTCGAGTGTCCTAACTGGCTGTACGAATGATGCGAAAACAAGTAAGTGCGCAAGATGTCCAATTAATTTGTCCTTCTGTGAATAAACGTATCCCGTGATCACCAATAAACCTCGACAGTTTTCCTGAACCATGCACCTGAGTATCTCAAGGTTATCAAGTCTGGCTTACCCTGTCCGAAAACCTGAACGATTCAACCGTTTGTGATTGCTGTAGTTTCTTAAGATAATGGTGTCCAAATCTAAAGGCAACAATTAAAACCTGAGTTCATAACTGTCCGTTTTGATCTGTGCGAGTTAATCGGCAAAAAACCCTGCATAAACCACCTACGCTGTACGCTTACCTAATTTGATTCGCGTGTGCTCCGTTTCCTGGGGTTGCTGTTCTACGATAGTTTTCTGGTTAACAAAATACTCGAGCTTAAACGAAAATCAAAAGTAGAGTCTCAGTATTCCCTACAAAACCTATCGTTAATACGTTAAGCTGAACTACTGTCTCTCAAACGCCTACCTCATCCACGCGGCGTGCGTTAAACTATGCCCTGCCAATCACTTCCGGTCTCAACATCCGGTCCTCTGTAACTTCCTGGTTTATACGCCATTTTCCACTTGAATCTAAAAACTTTATTCACAACCTAACCTACTGTTGTTCACCGAAAGGGAATTACATAATCCCTAAGTGTAGGCATGTGCGAAACAATCATGCGGTGTTACCATATGTGTGTCAGTGTAACCGAAAGGAAAAATATCAAAGGTCCAACTCCCATAAAGCTTAATGATAAAATTAAGAAAGTAAGCAAAAGCGGGATTTCAAAAGAATCAAAACAGGTATGGGTAGTGTTAATCCTGTACAATGAATTACTGAAAGAACAAACTTTCTTTACTGATTCCATTGTTTATGAGTTGCAGAGAAGAAAATGTCCTCAATGTCAGTCACCATTTGTCAAATAAAAAGATGATCACAATTCTGTCACGACCATGCTGTTAATCACATCTCAACATCAAACAACTTGTATGAGAGATAAAGTCGACATTTCAGCTATTAGCCATTTGTCAATAGAAAAAGTCATAATCACAATGCCAACACTAAAGATTTGTATATAACATCTGAATTTTATACAACCAATAAGAGGAATATACAAGAACTTTTACACTCTAAAGAGAGGAAATTAATAATTCATGTGATTCAAATTTCAATTAACGTATAATTCTCTATAGAAAGCATAACATCTCATACTGGTCATTGAGCCCACCCGGACTCAGGGTTCCCAATTTTTTAATCCAAAATGTCTCTCTCCGTGATAATGCATTATTGTGATCTATCCCTCTCTGCTTCTCTACCAGTTCTAACACAGTGAATCTGAGTTGTGGTATTGTGTGTGACTCCTTTATCCAATGTGTCGCCAAACTAGATGTGGTAGATCTATTGCGTATTGTACTCTTCTGCTCGATAATCCGAGTCTTGATTTTTCTGGAAGTCCTGCCCACATAAGCTAAACCACAGGGGCAAAGAATAGCATAAATCACCCCTGTGGTGTTGCAATCTGCACTGTGTTTGAGATTGATATCTTTGCCTGTGTGTGGATGCGCAAAAGTTTTAATCACTATGACATTGTTACATTGTCCACAGTTGTGACATTTTCTCATCCCCCTACAGTCAGTTGTGTCAGTTATCCGTGGAGTTTTTTAGGATCCCCCTGATATTCTTGGCACGAGTATGTGCTATAATTGGAAAGTTCCTAAAAAGGTTTGCAAAGTCTGGTTCATTAGCTATCATTTCCCAGCGTTTTTTGAGAATTTGTTTAATTCTCTGCGATTGTGTAGAGTATTTCATAACAAATACTATTCTTTCATTTTGAAATTTTGCGTTTTCTGCAACAGTTTTGATCTGTCCATCATTGTTACCTTTTTAACAGAGTCTTCCAATATGGTTGCTGGGTAACCCCTTTCAATATATCTGTCAACTTTAATCAAAGTGTCACATTCTGTTGGGTCTGATGATGTCATTTTGAGTCTAATCAACTGTGAAGTGGGTAAATGGTTCTTCAAGTTCTTTGGATATGCACTCATTTAGTGTAATGCATTATTAACATCTGTATCTTTACGGTGAACTGTAGTAGAAATCCCCTCGTGTGTTTTACGAATTTCTATGTCCAAAAACTGTATCCTTTGATCCTGAATATTGGAAGTAAATTGGATTTTAGGATTCCTTTCATTTAGTTCTTGGATCCGTTCTTCCACTTCTGATTTGCTACCACGCCAAATGATCAAGATGTCATCTAAGAATCGCAGGAATAACACCAGATTTTCTGTCCACTTAGTGTCTGATAGGATGAATTGTTGTTCAAAGTACGCCATACAGGTATTCGCATATGATGGGGCCCCCGAGAAGCCCAACTCTTGCAATCAGTATTGGATCAACAACTAAATGTTTTCTTGCTCGAACTGTTACACTTTTCATTGTACCATAGCTACTTTACTTGGCAATCACCGTTTTTTCTTCAGAGAACGGGAACATCGATGGGCTTCTCGGGGGCCCCATCATATGCGAATACCTTTATGGCATACTTTGAACAACAATTCATCCTATCAGACACTAAGTGGACAGAAAATCTGGTGTTATTCCTGCGATTCATAGATGACATCTTGATCATTTGGCGTGGTAGCAAATCAGAAGTGGAAGAACGGATCCAAGAACTAAATGAAAGGAATCCTAAAATCCAATTTACTTCCAATATTCAGGATCAAAGGATACAGTTTTGGACATAGAAATTCGTAAAACACACGAGGGGATTTCTACTACAGTTCACCGTAAAGATACAGATGTTAATAATGCATTACACTATATGAGTGCACATTCAAAGAACTTGAAGAACCATTTACCCACTTCACAGTTGATTAGAATCAAAAGGATATCATCAGACCCAACAGAATGTGACACTTTGATTAAAGAACAAGTTGACAGATATATTGAAAGGGGTTACCCAGCAACCATATTGGAAGACACTGTTAAAAAGGTAGCAATGATGGACAGATCAAAACTGTTGTAGAAAACGCAAAAATCTCAAAATGAAAGAATAGTATTTGTTATGAAACACTCTACACAATCCCAGAGAATTAAACAAATTCTCAAAAAACGCTGGGAAATGATAGCTAATGAACCAGACTTTGCAAACCTTTTTAGGAAGTTTCCAATTATAGCACATACTCCTGCCAAGAATATCAGGGAGATCCTAAAAAATCCACGGATAACTGACACAACTGACTGTAGGGGGATGAGAAAATGTCACAACTGTGGACAATGTAACAATGTCATAGTGAGTAAAACTTTTGCGCATCCACACACAGGCAAAGATATCAATCTCAAACACAGTGCAGATTGCAACACCACAGGGGTGATTTATGCTATTCTTTGCCCTGTGGTTTAGCTTATGTGGGCAGGACTTCCAGAAAAATCAAGACTCGGATTATCGAGCATAAGAGTACAATACGCAATAGATCTACCACATCTAGTTTGGCGACACATTGGATAAAGGAGTCACACACAATACCACAACTCAGATTCACTGTGTTAGAACTGGTAGAGAAGCATAGAGGGATAGATCACAATAATGCATTATCACGGAGAGAGACATTTTGGATAAAAAAATTGGGAACCCTGAGTCCCGGTGGGCTCAATGACCAGTATGAGATGTTATGCTTTCTATAGAGAATTATACGTTAATTGAAATTTGAATCACATGAATTATTAATGTCCTCTCTTTAGAGTGTAAAAGTTCTTGTAAATTCCTCATATTGGTTGTATAATATTCAGATGTTATATACAAATCTTTAGTGTTGGCATTGTGATTATGACTTTTTCTATTGACAAATGGCTAATAGCTGAAATGTCGACTTTATCTCTCATACAAGTTGTTTGATGTTGAGATGTGATTAACAGCATGGTCGTGACAGAATTGTGATCATCTTTTTATTTGACAAATGGTGACTGACATTGAGGACATTTTCTTCTCTGCAACTCATAAACAATGGAATCGGTAAAGAAAGTTCGTTCTTTCAGTAATTCATTGTACAGGATTAACACTACCCATACCTGTTTTGATTCTTTTGAAATCCCGCTTTTGCTTACTTTCTTAATTTTATCATTAAGCTTTATGGGAGTTGGACCTTTGTCTTTTTTCCTTTCGGTTACACTGACACACATATGGTAACACCGCATGATTGTTTCGCACATGCCTACACTTAGGGATTATGTAATTCCCTTTCGGTGAACAACAGTGGGTTAGGTTGTGAATAAAGTTTTTAGATTCAAGTGAAAAATGGCGTATAAACCAGGAAGTTACAGAGGACCGGATGTTGAGACCGGAAGTGATTGGCAGGGCATAGTTTAATGCACGCCGCATGGATGAGGTAGGCGTTTGAGAGACAGTAGTTCAGCTTAACGTATTAACGATAGGTTTTGTAGGGAATACTGAGACTCTCCTTTTGATTTTCGTTTAAGGTCGAGTATTTTGTTAACTATAAAACTATCGTAGAACAGCAACCCCAGGAAACGGAGCATACGCGAATCAAATTAGGTAAGCGTACGGCATAGATGGTTTATGCAGGGTTTTTTGTCGATTAACTCGCACAGATCAAAACGGACAGTTATGAACTCAGGTTTTAATTGTTGCCTTTAGATTTGGACACCATTATCTTAAGAAACTACAGCAATCACATACGGTTGAATCGTTCAGGTTTTCGGACAGGGTAAGCCAGACTTGATAACCTTGAGATACTCAGGTGCATGGTTCAGGAAAACTGTCGAGGTTTATTGGTGATCACAGGATACGTTTATTCACAGAAGGACAAATGAATAGGACATCTTGCGCACTTACTTGTTTTCACATCATTCGTACAGCCAGTTAGGACACTCGAGCATGCATCTTGGTGTGGGACCTTTGGAGCACGATTTCCAGTTCTTTTCACTAAAACACGGTTTTTCCTTAAATTTTAATTCACATATCTTTTTTGTCTTCTACTCCTTCCATTCATATCCCTACTTGTTTTGATCTCAGAATTGGGAGAATAGTGTTAAACGTAAACACCAGTTATGTACATAGACCAGAAAATAAATGAAGCTATTTCACTTTTTACTTTTTAGTCCCCGAAAACGGAACTGAAGTGATGACCATCAGAAAAACCAAGATTGAACAATAACAGTTGTTTTATTATGTATTCCCCTGAAGAAGGGTTCAATTAGACCCGAAATGCATAGGGATTTTTTCTTTCTGATTTGTTGTTGTTTTTTAAAAAAAAATTGCAAAGTACAGTGATTAAACATGACTTATATGTTTATACTTTTGTTGAGACGAAATGTGTTTTGTTATATTCATCATTTTGGAAATGCTTATAGTAGATCTGCTGATTTGATACTCTACTAAATTTGTTTGACTAAACCAACTGTTTATCTTCCATTGAACTTAAAAGAAAAAAAGGGCAACTAAAGTAGTGATAATTTTGATGAAATTATTCGAAACCCTAGGGACACAAAGGGTGAGCTCCCAGCAGACCTAGTCTTACCTAGGTCTCTACAGGGCAGGTTCTTTAGTCGTGCATGATACGTGTCCAGCGCCTCTTCGGGGAGCTGGCGGGCTTGCCTGAATATGAATCTCTCATAGTCTTGATTGGCCATCGGCTCGAAGTGTCCATTGAGAGCGTTAATCAATGTGTGGTGATTCTTTGTCGTAGCCTCCACAAGTGTTTTAGTGATGTTATGAATGTCCTTGCCCCCCAGATGTAGCAACATCACTATTTTCTGGTCCTTGTGGACCTTGGTTGCCTCAAAGAAATCAGGAGATGGTCCACCCAATCTTTCCACTTAGGTGCCAGCGATGAGGGGGAGCCCTCCACGATAAATCGTTCTATGGGTGGTATCGTGGACATGGTGATTGGTTTTGATCCTGTGTTTGTGGCCTCTTTTCCTTGCTCACTGCCCCTCTGTGTAGTGGCTGCGCAGTTCTGCCTGCGTTGGCTTTGGCTCTGTCCTTCACTATTGCTGCTGGCCTCTGGGGCGTGAGGAAGCTTGCACCCGGGTTAGTTTCACTTTTGTCGGACTGTCCTTGCACCTCCTGGTTGACTTGGCTCCCCTGCCCTAATATGTGGGGGTGGTGGCGCCTGTCCAGGCCTCTGCCACCTTTCTTGGCAGCTGACCTTCTACTCTTGTGGCTCCCCTTCCGGGCCTGTGTCGAGGCCTTTACTTTCTTTCCCCCTTTTATAACAGGGCAGGGCACTTCTAGGTCATGTGCTCCCTCTGCTGTAGCACTGCTGGACCTCGTGTGTGCCAGCGCCTCTGTTCACCGAGCGCTGCACACGGCTTGGGAGCGCTCCTCCCCAGGTGTCGGGCGGTAACTCACCCCTCCCCCCTTTGCACACGGGGGTGTGTTTGCGGCGGTACCACGCAGCCGCAGCAGCTGAGCGGGTCGTTTCACTGGGGCGCGCTCACCTTTTTACGGCCCTTCAGCCGCAGCGCAGTAACACCCGTGCCCCGATTGAGACACCAGGGACCAGAGCAAGGGGCACCGCCTTCCGGGGCACGAGGGCTGTGAGCCACCAGAGATGCTCGCGGCCGCCACGCCGTCCGCCGATGCGAGGGCCTGACCACCCTCGTCGCCAATTGTGGTGTCGTCTGGGTGTCTGACACCCAAGCTGGGGACCACGATGTACAGGTGGGCCTGGGCTGAATACATGGACACGGGAGACAGTGTGGTGGTTGCTAATGGGTTGGCGCACGTAGCCCAACTGGCGTGCGTTTGCGCGGACCCTTGTTTATCAAACAGGGGTCACTTGACTCTCAAGCTACGTGCGTGCCTGTTGCATCACAGGCAGGACACAACAATGCTCCCTGACATGAATGTGCTATTGGTTACTCCGCAGGGGGTGTTGGGTGGGAAAGGGGGCACAGGGGCTGGGCCATTTCACTGCCAACTTGTAATGAAGGTCACAGCCCTAGATATGGTTAAAGACAAGACAAAATGTCGTTCATAGTGGTAAAATTACTTTGATAATTCAAAAGCTAAAAGTGTTCTCCCAAAAAGCATTGAAATATCTCTGAACTGGTGCAGCTCAGGGTGAATTGCTGGATCTAAGTGCACGAATTTGTTAAATCTTTTAACAAAGGACTGCTTTTCTTAATGCCAAATTGGTGCCATGTATGCGTTTATTTCTGCTGTTTTTACATTATAATATATGTTTTAAACCTGGCAAGCAGCCGATAGGGATATATTTTATTGCCATCAAAGATTTCTTTTTTCTAGCTACCATCGTCAACAGATTACCAAGCACTTAACTCTTCATGGAAGAAGCAGAACAATGGCTGGAAACAATGCAATGCTTTCATTGTCTGCAATTTTATTAAACCAATCTGCAGTTATGATATCAGTAAAATGTACGGTAGCATCAGGTCAAATGAGAGAGAACCTAGATGTTTCTCTAACAGCCAGAACTTCATAATTGTAAACACTGAACCGAATATAATTATATTATTTATAATTGTTTGACAACCTCGTAGTTTGAATTTGTAAAAGTGTTCTAACAACAATGGCAGTTCTCAGCAATGGTGATCCATGAGCTTAGTTCCTGCATATGAGCCACAATACTAACTCCTTTGAAAATATTAAAAAGACCCTAATCTGTTTGAAAACTATGTTATGTTATGTTATGTTGTGTTCTGATCCGGAATTTTTGTGTAGTAAGCTAGAATACTAAGTTCTTTAAAAATATTTAAAAGACTTCAAATTGTTTGAAAACTATGTTATGTTGTGTTGTGTTGTGTTCTGTTACAGTTTTTTTGTATAGTATCATTGTAAATCCTATTGGAGTATCCCAGCGCTCTAGGCTCACACATTGACTAGTCTGGCTTGCTGTCACAAGCGACTACTTAAAAAAGCCAAGTTTTGAGTAGTTTTTTGTTAGAAATTATTTTTTAACAAGAGTGGATAGCATCCGCCAGTTCTAAGTGGCCAAGAAGGTAAGAGAGAGGCCGCGTGGAAGCGCCAGGGTGAGAGAGGTGGACCTATAAGTCCCAGTGAGGTTGTAAAAATTGACAGGACTGTGGAGCTAGCATGGCCACTGTTGTATTCAAGGACATGTTGTATTTTGTATATGCTTTTTCTTAAATGTCTTTGCACTTTATAGCTGAATGGAATGTTCGGTCATGGGCGTTCTTACATCTGTCTGCATGCATGTATTCTATCTCTAGAATGCTCACAGTGGGGAAGGTGACGGTTGGAGCGGGAAAGCATGGATCCTAGTTGATGCCCTTCGCTTTATTCTCTATAGTACTTCAATAAATACAGATTCCCAAACTTATTTTCTGTCTGAAAAGTTGTCCTTACCAATAACAAATTTGACAACTATCGATCACTTATTTTCTGTCTGGAAAGTGGTCCTTACCCGTAACAGTCACCTATGTATAATGCTCTGTGAACATGACAAAGAAGTGTAAAAATTATTTGCATCCCTATGGGTAACCTGTGAAGTGAGTTCAAGATAAGACTCATAGCCGTTCATCGGAGAAAGTCGGCTAACCAGTTGGGCTGCTGCATTTTGGATGGATTGAAGACATGATAAGAAAGAATTGTTAGTGCCTCCTTACAGAGTATTACCATAGTGCAGGTGACTGGTAATTAAGGCTTGCGTAATGAGCTGCCTGCAATGTAAGGGGATGCAGTTATAAAAGTTCCCAAGCATACGTAGACGTCTGTAGCAGTTAACACTACCAGAGGAGCTTTGTGCTTTCATACAGAGCAAATTGTCTAAGAGAATGCCCTGGTTTCTTGCCTAGTTTTTTTTGAATGGGGCATTCCTGCGCTCAGATAGCCCCAATTTGTCTTTCCTTACACCGCTAGCCTTTGCCAAAAAGGACAATCTCAATCTGGCCCCTTTTAAGTTTGAGACAATTCCGGTTCATCCAAACAACCACAGACCGCATGCATTCACTGACTCTGATTCTGGAGGACTCTGCATTTTCAGCAATGGATATCACTAGCTGAGTGTCATCTGCGTACAAATGTACAGCAAATCTACATTTAGAGATGAGAGCAGCCAGTGGAGGCTAGTATACATTAAAAAGGGTGAGGCTGAAGGATGATCCCTGTGGAACCCCACAAGCTGTACAGGTGGAACTGGATCATAAAGGTCAAGATAGATTGCCTGAGTTCTATGAGACAGAAAGGAATTGAACTGGGGCAGAGCTTTTGAACAGATCCCAATCTTGTGCAGCCTCTTGATCAAGATCACATGTGAGGCCATTTTGAAGGCTTCTGAGAGATCGAATAGGATGAGGGCCATGGGTCTTCCCTCATCCACACTGACACTAAGCGTGCTCGTGGTCAGAAGAGCGGTTTCAGTACTTTGCTCTGCCCAAACTGCAGACTGAGAAGAGTCAAGTATAATTTTCTTCAAAATAAAGAAAGAACTACTTAATAATAATTTTTTCCAATAACTTGACTGGGAAGGAGAAACGAATCATTTGAATGCTTAGCTCTATTTGCATATTTCCAGACTTCCAGAACTTTGGCTTTACTGAAAGAAAGATTGAAAAGCCCTGCCAGATGTAAGCAGAACAAGGATAGGTAAGAAGAACTTTTATGGAATTAAGTCTGAATATATGGACATCATTGTATGTATATATATATATATATATATATATATATATATATATATATATATATATATATATATATATATATATATATATATATATATATATATATATATATATATATATATATATATACATATATATATATTCTGTTTCACCACACGCTCCCAACGTAGCGTTGCTGCACTCCAACCAGCGATAATCACCACTCCATTAAACCATCCAATATTAGTTCATAATTGTTCGATTTATTTCATTCCAGCATGACAAACAGTACATGGAACCAACCCAACGCGTTTCAGCGATCACTCGCCTTGGTCACAGGTGAATTGTGTTCACAAATGAATCAGATAAATAAAGTTTTCAAAACCACTTCCTAGTGTAAACATAAACAAAGGACCACAGTGCAAACCACAAACATAGCGGCCATCTTACACTGATGTTTCTATTACAAGCCAGGATCATCCTTATTTAGACAATCTCGCTAAACATAACATACTGTCAGAGAAATAATGTACTTAATAGAAATTATTACATTGCGCCAAACGGCATCAATTAATAAGCCAAACAGGCTTCCTATTGGTGTGATCTAAACAAATCCCCAGTGGGATAATTACACAGTGGTATGTCAACTATGGTCTCCTTATCTCTTTAACAGTGTCTTTAAATCCCAAGTGGGAATATGAATCCTCTTGCATATTCGTTCTTCTTATAGCAGAGTTACCTGTTTAGAAAAACAAGATGCGTCAATCAGTCCTGGCATTCATCATAACCAAGATGGCCTTAATCATTTTACTGTGCAGTGCAAAACATACAAAAGTGATAAATTAAAATCAAGTTAAAAAACACTCATAGGAGACTGAGAGGACAGCAGTCTACTAATGCATATTTACAGTCTTTGGATATTAATGTCTGGCTATTTTAATCTCCCAAATGCCATTTTAACTCTTCCTCAGAATTTAATCCTCCCGGAATGTGTGTATCTAAATCAAGAATATATTTACTTTCCAGTTGCCGCAACTTTCGTATTCTATCCCCCCCTCTTTTCATGGGTGGTATCTTATCAATCACAAAGAATTTTAGTAAATTGCGGTTGCTTCTGTGCTGTTCTTCGAAATGACGGGCTACTGGTGAGTTTTGGTCCTTATTCTCAATTGCCCTCATGTGTTCGAGAATTCGTTTTTTTGCAGGGAACATTGTGCTCCCCACATATTTCTTGGGGCATGGGCAAACCAGAATATACACTACATGATCAGAGAGGCAAGTCAAGTGTTGTTTAATAGTTTTTTCTGTCTCCTCTATTGGGTAATAGACTGTTTTAACGTTATTGCTGTATTTGCACGCTTTGCATGCCATGCAAGTAAAAAAGCCTTGTATGTCAGTAGGCTTTTTTGGTTTCATGTTAACCTCATTTTTACTAAGTCTGTCCTTAAGGGAGTCTGCTTTACGATATGTAATACTCGGATTACTTCCCACCACCTCAGCTAGTGTAGATTCTGTTTGTAACACCTTCCAATGTTTTTTGAGGCTATTCTGTACCTGCCAAGATCTAGAATGGTATGTGGAGATAAACCTGACCACCTCCTGTCCTACTTTTCTGCTTACATTGGAGACAAGTAAAGATTCATGGCTGATCTTGCTCGCTTTAATGAAGGCTTCCTCTATTGTCTGTGGGTTGTACCCACGTTCTTTGAAACGCTCTTTCATGCATTCCCCCTCACGTACAAAGTCTTCATCCTTGCTACAGTTCCTCCGGGCCCGGAGGAACTCGCCAAAAGGGATGCTGCGTATTAGGGATTTCGGGTGGCTACTCTCTGCATGAAGCAGTGTATTGCCTGCAGTGGCTTTTCGAAATAATTTCATCACTAGTTTGTCCTTAGCAACCTCCACTTTTAAGTCTAGAAATTCCATAGAGTGATTACTGATTTTCCCCTCCAGACTAAGGTTAAGATTACAGTTGAGGTCATGGATGAAACTTTCTGCCACTGCTTGGGGACCATCCCAGATGATAAACAGGTCGTCAATATATCGCAGCCAAATTTTCACATGACTGCGATATAGTGTATTGGTTTTGGCCACCTGTTGCTCCCAGTCTGCCATGAATAGATTCGCAAAACTGGGAGAAAAACAAGTTCCCATCGCCGTCCCTTGTCGCTGTCTATAATAGACCTCATTGAAGATGAAAAAATTGTTTTCCAGACAGAACATCATCATGTCTAAAATCATTTCGGTGTGGTCCCGAAAGGAAATAGAGCGTTTCTTGAGGAACCGACGACAAGCATCAGTGCCATCCATGTGTCGAATCGAGCTGTAAAGACTGCACACATCAAGAGAAATAAGCAAATAACTCTCCTGCCACACAAAGTTCTTGATCTTGTTAATAAAATCCCTACTGTCCTTTAAGTAGGAGGGTATCGCCTCCACGAAAGGACGTAGAAAAAAGTCTATGTATTTAGACGTGTTTTCTAGAAGGGAGCCCATTGAGGAAACAATGGGCCTCCCCGGGGGTTTGTCTACACTCTTGTGGAGCTTTGGCAATAGATATAATACTGCCACTTTCGGATTTCTGTTTAATAGGAAAGAGTACTCATTCCACTCTAACAGACCTTTTGATTGCCATTCCTTAAGCATCCTATGGTAAATTGTGTTAGTTTTTTCAACTGCTTGATTGGAGGAAATCTCATAACAATCAACACAGTTGAGCTGTCGCATCCCTTCCTCAATATAACAACTCACATCCATAACAACGACATTTCCTCCTTTATCCGACTGACGGATAACAATAGAGGAAACAAATTAAAAGTAAAGAATGTGGGTAAAATTGCTGTTGCTACTCAACCTGCCTCGGAATCTATTGAGGAGGTTGAAACTCTTATTGCTATTAAAGAAGTGGAACTAAGCACGTCAGTGGAAAGACCGATTGTTGCAGAGTCATTGGGTTTTAGTACAAATCTAAACTGTCCAAACGATTTCAAACCCAAATCAAACTTTAACCCCATGTTGCCAGTCTGTGGTATTGACATCTTTGAAACTCTAGTGATTGGTGACTTAAAAAAGTTGGCCAGAAAGAAAGGGTGGACTAATGACAATTTAAGCAAAAATGAACGTCTTGCTATAAAATCACAGCTCAACTGTGATTGTTATGAGATTTCCTCCAATCAAGCAGTTGAAAAAACTAACACAATTTACCATAGGATGCTTAAGGAATGGCAATCAAAAGGTCTGTTAGAGTGGAATGAGTACTCTTTCCTATTAAACAGAAATCTGAAAGGTGCAGTATTATATCTATTGCCAAAGCTCCACAAGAGTGTAGACAAACCCCCGGGGAGGCCCATTGTTTCCTCAATGGGCTCCCTTCTAGAAAACACGTCTAAATACATAGACTTTTTTCTACGTCCTTTCGTGGAGGCGATACCCTCCTATTTAAAGGACAGTAGGGATTTTATTAACAAGATCAAGAACTTTGTCTGGCAGGAGAGTTATTTGCTTATTTCTCTTGATGTGTGCAGTCTTTACACCTCAATTCGACACATGGATGGCACTGATGCTTGTCGTCGGTTCCTCAAGAAACGCTCTATTTCCTTTCGGGACCACACCGAAATGATTTTAGACATGATGATGTTCTGTCTGGAAAACTATTTTTTCATCTTCAATGAGGTCTATTATAGACAGCAACAAGGGACGGCAATGGGAACTTGTTTTGCTCCCAGTTTTGCGAATCTATTCATGGCAGACTGGGAGCAACAGGTGGCCAAAACCAATACACTATATCGCAGTCATGTGAAAATTTGGCTGCGATATATTGACGACCTGTTTATCATCTGGGATGGTCCCCAAGCAGTGGCAGAAAGTTTCATCCATGACCTCAACTGTAATGATCTTAACCTTAGTCTGGAAGGGAAAATCAGTAATCACTCTATGGATTTTCTAGACTTAAAAGTGGAGGTTGCTAAGGACAAACTAGTGATGAAATTATTTCGAAAAGCCACTGCAGGCAATACACTGCTTCATGCAGAGAGTAGCCACCCGAAATCCCTAATACGCAGCATCCCTTTTGGCGAGTTCCGGAGGAACTGTGGCAAGGATGAAGACTTTGTACGTGAGGGGGAATGCATGAAAGAACGTTTCAAAGAACGTGGGTACAACCCACAGACAATAGAGGAAGCCTTCATTAAAGCGAGCAAGATCAGCCATGAATCTTTACTTGTCTACAATGAAAGCAAAAAAGTAGGACAGAAGGTGGTCAGGTTTATCTCCACATACCATTCTAGATCTTGGCAGGTACAAAATAGCCTCAAAAAACATTGGAAGGTGTTACAAACAGAATCTACACTAGCTGAGGTGGTGGGAAGTAATCCGAGTATTACATTTCGTAAAGCAGACTCCCTTAAGGACAGACTTAGTAAAAATGAGGTTAACATCAAACCAAAAAAGCCTACTGACATACAAGGCTTTTTTACTTGCATGGCATGCAAAGCGTGCAAATACAGCAATAACGTTAAAACAGTCTATTACCCAATAGAGGAGACAGAAAAAACTATTAAACAACACTTGACTTGCCTCTCTGACCATGTAGTGTATATTCTGGTTTGCCCATGCCCCAAGAAATATGTGGGGAGCACAATGTTCCCTGAAAAAAAACGAATTCTCGAACACATGAGGGCAATTGAGAATAAGGACCAAAACTCACCAGTAGCCCGTCATTTCGAAGAACAGCACAGAAGCAACCGCAATTTACTAAAATTCTTTGTGATTGATAAGATACCACCCATGAAAAGAGGGGGGGGGAGAATACGAAAGTTGCGGCAACTGGAAAGTAAATATATTCTTAATTTAGATAGACACATTCCAGGAGGATTAAATTCTGAGGAAGAGTTAAAATGGCATTTGGGAGATTAAAATAGCCAGACATTAATATCCAAAGACTGTAAATATGCATTAGTAGACTGCTGTCCTCTCGGTCTCCTATCAGTGTTTTTTAACTTGATTTTAATTTATCACTTTTGTATGTTTTGCACTGCACAGTAAAATGATTAAGGCCATCTTGGTTCTGATGAATGCCAGGACTGATTGACGCATCTTGTTTTTCTAAACAGGTAACTCTGCTATAAGAAGAACGAATATGCAAGAGGATTCATATTCCCACTTGGGATTTAAAGACACTGTTAAAGAGATAAGGAGACCATAGTTGACATACCACTGTGTAATTATCCCACTGGGGATTTGTTTAGATCACACCAATAGGAAGCCTGTTTGGCTTATTAATTGATGCCGTTTTGCGCAATGTAATAATTTCGATTAAGTACATTATTTCTCTGACAGTATGTTATGTTTAGCGAGATTGTCTAAATAAGGATGATCCTGGCTTGTAATAGAAACATCAGTGTGAGATGGCCGCTATGTTTATGGTTTGCACTGTGGTCCTTTGTTTATGATTACACTAGGAAGTGGTTTTGAAAACTTTATTTATCTGATTCATTTGTGAACACAATTCACCCGTGACCAAGGCGAGTGATCGCTGAAACGCGTTGGGTTGGTTCCATGTACTGTTTGTCATGCTGGAATGAAATAAATCGAACAATTATGAACTATTATTGGATGGTTTAATGGAGTGGTGATTATCGCTCGTTGGAGTGCAGCAACGCTACGTTGGGAGCGTGTGGTAAAACGGAATATATTGGCAGGGAGTCTTCCGACCCTGCGTCTGCACCGCAGACTGTGTGTCCCGGCTAATCGGAGGAAGTGAAACTGATATATATATATATATATATATATATATATATATATATATATATATATATATATATATATATATATATATATATATATATATATATATATATATATATATATATAATATCTGTAATTTCCTCGAAGGTCCCTGTACAGCTCCGAGCTCTAGTGTGTTGCTGCTCTTCAAAAGACTAGAGAATGAAGCTCAGTTGAATGTTGAAATTATCATAAATCTTCTTAATCTTGTCATGCAAAAAAGACAGAACAAGGAATCTCAAAGCTCATAGGGGTCAGTAAAGCTATGCTACTAACATTTTTTCTTCTTTAAAACAAATGGAATGCACACAGCTATGTGCAATTTTTTTTAAGACTACCTGCCCTGCAGCTGTATTATTCCAGTCAACATCTTTACATCAATTATGAGACTCACCAAACAAACTCCAGCTTCCAAAAAGAGGGGATAGGGTGGGTAGACTATCATTAACAAAGACTACTATAACTGAGAAAATGCAGTACAAGTATGAAGCATTTACTTCTTTGCTATGAGATCCTCATCATATGATAACCTATAAATAGTAGGCTGTACTCAAGCCGGGAGAAGGGCAAGGAGAGAAACATCCAAATATAAACAGATAGGTTCTTCAAGATCAACTTGCCCAAACCTCTGAGTACAAATTAGCTTCACAATTAATGCAGCAAATCCTAGTGAATGTGTGCAATTAACTGCAAGTTGTTTTTATGTTACACATTCTTTCCGTAAGCTCCACTAGTGAAGACATGCACACAGCCTAACGGCTAAGGCGCTCGACCTCGGACCTGGGGAACTCGGTTCGAGTCTCGGTAACGACGCCAAAAAAACCCCTGTGATTCTCGGCAAATCACTTAATCTCCCCGTGCCTAAAATGAATGTGTGTCCGTCCTCATGTAACGTAACTGGTGCTATGTAAAGCGCTCTGATAACTGATTCGGTTCGGTTCTAGTTCGCGCTATATAAAACTCTGCAAAAAAAAACAAAAAACAAAGGGTGCTCACAGCCTGACTGCAAAGGTTAGAGGATACCCATGAACCTTCCCTTTCTGTCACTTCAATGGGTCCACCAAAGTAAGGTTTTCTTCCATTTGAAGGCATAACAGCTTCTTGTTGTCACAATCCTTAACCATAGCGGTAGCCCCCCAAAACAGCTCATGAAATATAGTAGGGTTACAGGGAAACAAATGTGTGAGACATGTGTGAAGAAGCACTACATCTGGGGAAGGACTACAAATTCAACCTATTTGTTTCTGTAATGCATTTATGAGACACTAAAGAGTATGATGTATCACCATTCAGGCATGCTCTTCGATGCTCCTGAATACGTGTCTTCAATGGTCGTATCGTGCTGCCAACATATATATTACGACAAACACAAATAATGACATACACAGCATAACACGACTGGCAGTTGATATATTGGCTGATTGTGTAAGTTCTCTTCGTGTTGCATTCAAAACGTTTTTTTGGGTCCCAAGTGGCAGATTTTACATCCCTCACGTGGAAAGAAACCCTTGGAGCATTTAAAATTTAAACCACGTGCCTTGTGCCTTAGTATTCAGATTCATATAACGGGGCAGACCATCTCTCTGATAGTCCTGCAACTCCGGTAAATTACACTTGGTTTCTGCCCTAGCAGGTTTCCAACCCCTGGTACCCCCTTCATCAGACTCCAATGTTTATTCAAGATCTTTAAAACCTCTTGGTTCAAGGTTGATTTCGTAGTTATGAATGAGAAACATTCTTTTGTATTCTTACTCCTATTTTTCAGTATGTCATCTAGCTTTACTTTACTTGCTCAGGCAGCTGCTTGTTTGAAAGTAGACTTCTCATAGCCTCTGTTGAAAAGTCGCTGAATCACTTGATCAGTATGTTTCCTGCACTGATTGTCATCACTACAATTCCTCCATATGCAGATCATCTCACCATAGAGGATGACCCATTTTGTATATGAGGATGTGCACTTTGAAAGTGCAGCAAACTGTTAACCATTGTCTCCTTGCGAAAGAGTGTACTATTCATACTGTTACTGTGTACATAAGTTCCACATATAGGAATTGAATATTGGTTTTGGACATGTTCATTGTAAATCTCACATTAAAAGGGTTGATGTTAAGATAGGTGAAATTTAGATTTGTAGGCAATCTCAGTTCCTGTCCAAATGATGATAATATCATCTATATATCGCTCACAGAAATTGATATCCTTTATCCATGCTGCGGCTGATGGAGCCCATGCATACACAGGTTCTACCCACCTCATGAACAAGTTAGCATACAATGGGGCAAATTTAGACCCCATGGCAGTCCCTTGAAGATGCTGGAACCAAGTGTCATCATAAAGGAAACAATTTTTGCAAAGAATCAGTACTATCATATCTAGTATCATTTTATTGTGTGCTTAGTAACTTGCCCTGCGTGTAGACAGAAAGAAATCCACTACTCTGCATCCATATTCACCCCTAATGCATGCATATTGGGATTCTACATTCAAGGTGATTAGCCATAGTGACTCCTC
Source organism: Lissotriton helveticus (assembly GCF_964261635.1). Classification (NCBI taxonomy): domain Eukaryota; kingdom Metazoa; phylum Chordata; class Amphibia; order Caudata; family Salamandridae; genus Lissotriton; species Lissotriton helveticus. Next base: position 858,750,017 of record NC_136065.1, read on the forward strand.
CCATACCAAATCATCACGTTTATTAAGTAAGTCAGTAGTGTCCCTAGTGAAAGACAGAAGATTCATTACCAGAGGTTTCAGGAATAAATCCACAAACTGTGACAGTGGTTCAGTAATAAAACCAATGCCAGATAAAAAAGGATGTCCAGGTGGGAAACTCTCCTTTTTGTGGAAATTGGGTAAGAGATATAGGCACGGGTACCTAGGATTGTTCACAAGCAGAAACTTTTGTTCTGCCTCTGTTAGAAAGCCCACCTCCTTCCAGTAGGAAAGCTTGTCATTGATATCACGGGTTGCCACAGGGTTCGGATTTGAATCCAGTTTCCTGTATCACTCAGTGTTATCAAGTTGTCTATACACTTTCTTGTCATAGTCCCTCCTGTTCATCAAGACAACGTTGCCCCCTTTGTCCGAATTTTAAATCTGGAATACTACGGACATCTAGCTCATGAAGCCATGTAATAGCATACTATCTTTAGATCCGGATGATGATTGTAAATTTAAGCTGGGCACCAAACGGAAGAAGACATGATTACCTCATGTTTGTCACATCAAAGAAGTAATTAATCTAATCACTGTGGGTAAATGATACCAAACACATATGTGTTTAGAATTGTTGATTGATTGATTGCTGCTCCACTGTCTCGCTTTTGCTTTCAGATTTTAGTATAAAGGGTAGGCTAGATGAAGTAAATTATACGGTAGACCTAAATCCATTTTGCATCCAATGAGTATTGATCATCTACAGTGCTACACGTATAGGTGAGTAACAGAATGTTATAACAATACAAAAAGTGATTAGAACATGTTGTGATACATTCTTTTCTTTTTCCACTCTCAAAATTCTAAAGTTGCTTGAGAGAACTATTGGTGATTCTAAATGGATAAATGTGGTGTTCTTTTTCTCACTGAGTCGAATAATATTGGAAGAATAGAACGTATAGTGTATGATTTGGAATTGTATTACACCTAAATCAATTTCGGAGGTAATAACTGTCGTACTAATACAGCATGCCTCTTTCTTCAGTTTTGTAATACTGAAAACGAATATGATGTCTGGAGCTTAGACTTTGTATGGTATTGTTTGTACATGTATATATGTTTGTGTATAACTCATATGTGTATGTTTAAGTGTAGTGACAGTCATGGTTTATCATGCTTAGAGCCCTGATGAAGCCTAAATGTTGGGCGAAATGCGTTGGCTTTGCTGAACTGTCCTTTACATTTTGGGAAGAAATTGAATAAAAGAATTACAACAAACAAGGAAAAGACCTCTTGTATCATCTCTATGTTGCAAATACAGCATTGGACTGTGTTAAATGTTTTTTCTTTTGAAAGTTGCCTCTCTATTTTCTTGTATATACATTCCTGTGTAGGCCTATTTCCTGGCTGCTTCCAGGCTATGGCGGCAGCAGAGTTTACTGTGCCGATTGCTGGATTATCTGCACGGTAGGGATTTAGCTGATACCTTTCTCTGCTGGCTGCTGTCCCCCGTACTGGCAGGTACCCGCTCTACTCAGCTTGATCTCGCCAACACTGTACTAATCGGTGGCTCCTGCTAATAGTTCACCACTCCTGGTCTGAGCACCGTCCTTTTCATTTCCGGCCAACAGCTAGATTGGTGTTCAGGCCCTAATTTAATCAGAAGCCTTCTGTGGTAAGTGACAAACCCACTTCCTCCTGGGAGACTCTTTCCTTATGTTGTTTGTGTGACTACTGCTTTGTTTTATATGCGCATGGAAGGATTCATTTTTGGTGACATTGTTTTATTATTTATGACTTCCTGTGTGTTATCATAGACAGAGCACAGACACCTAAGCATTCTACTGTGGGCACAGGTGCTCGACTTGGATAATCATCGTATTAGGTATTTAGCTAATGATTTAAATCGCTAAATCTTGAGAGAAGATATTTTAGGATTATCGGATTTCCCATTATTTTTGCTGCTTGGTATCTGATGTAAGAAGCAGGAACAATGCTACAACTCTTGTCAACTAACAGCTCAGCTTCATTTGTGTGTTGAATGACTGAGTGTCAGAGGTTGGAGGACTGGGGCAGGAGGGAGGTAGGTGTATGAAATGTAAGTTCTTACTGTGATAACCCTGATGTCTTCTTCCTTTACCTGCAGGTTGCACTCACCCTAGTCAGCCTTGACTGGTACCCATACTCTCAGGTGCAGATTCAGCTAGAGGGTTGTCTTGTACTTTTCAGCTGTTCTTTATTATTTTATCTACTCCCCCTTTCCCCTGTGTGTCTCCCCTGTGTGAGGGGAGTTCTATTTGTTCTTCAGGGAAAATACAAAGAGGAGTGGTCGGACTGTCATCTCTTCATTGAACCCGCCGACCAGAAGGCTCAGGTTAGTGTTTACGCTTTGACTGATCTAACACCTGTAGAAAGTCTCTTTGTCTCATTCCAGATTGCCTGGCATCTGGAAGCAAATCTAAACACCAATACTCCAAGATTTCAAGTGCTGCAGTGTTGAAGACTTTAGATTGCAATGTAAAAACCTGCCCTGCATGTATTCTGTACAGCAGATTCTTCCTGTAAGGCAGCTTCCAAAGTGGATGAACATACAACTAAAAATATCTGGGCACCTGTAAGAAATTGGGTTACTAACTAAGGGGGTGGCCCCCTATTGTAAATAATATGCACAATCCTTGTCAGGGTGAACCGCTAAAGTCATTAATTTAATCTAATCTCAATCGCTGGTAGCCATGGCACAGAGCAGATGGGACGACCATAGACGCAATGTGTAAAGTGTTTGTGCAGTACCAAAATAGTAGTAACGTCACAACACAAGAAAAATCCCAAGCCAATCAAGAAAAATAGGGTACATTTAAACAAATTAAAGGACACAGAAATGAGAAATATCCAATAACGGGAAAAGCAGATATTAATTTTTGCATTAACTGCAGTCAACTGGTTGCAGTAGACCTGAATCTAAGCACAGTTTGCGGCAATCTTTGATGGAGTTTGGGTCTGATAGAGCAACTTGGTTTGACCCGATCATAAGATTTAGCTTGGGACTTACTCTCAAAAATGAAATCCCAACATCTTCAGTATGGAAAGTCAGCAGGCTGTTGCTGAGAAGGGTTCAACAAGGTCAGACAGCTGTCAAACAAGGTCCTGATGAAGATGGTGGTTTATTTATTGTTCTGAGGAGGGCACTGGGGATGTCTAATTTATGCTTGGCACAGCTTGTGGGTGGGGTTGACTCATGGCTCCTCCCTACCCAATAAGGTAAAAGTTCACTGGGGTTACCCTATGCACTTTTGCAGCATTTCCTGTGTGCACCTTTGCAAACAATCCTACAGTGCCCTTCTCTGCCTAAATCGAAGATGGTTAAACCCTTCTCCCCTTCTGCAGAGCCTGTGTACCCACCCCAGAGGTATCGCAGGGGAAATGAGCTATTCCTCTTCCATTTGGAGACCCTCCCGGGTTTGCATAAAGGAATTGTGTGGAAAAGTACATTTTCAGTTCTATTAATCTCTTAACATTGGTCATTTCATCATCTGATGTGACAGCCCTGACAGGAATGCATCGTAGCGACAATAAAGTTTCACTTACTGGCAGAGAAGAAGTTCAACAAGGGTGGCAATTGTGCAATCTTCACTAACAGATGAAGTGGTAGCATTGCAAGCTTCCCTCACATTCCTACAGAACAAGCACAATGTGTCCTTTAGGATTTAACCCGTCTATTGTAACCCCAGATAATCTGGGGCCAGGGCAGGGAGGAAGGAGGAAACCCCTTCCCCTTGAAACTTCCTCCACTTTAAAGTTGAAATCGGGTATAAATATTGAACCTCAAACACCAACTCTTCAGCACACTTCTGGATCTGTGGACTCTGCCAGGAAGAAGGGCTGCTTGGTGCTGAAAGGACTGTCACTCTGCTGGACTGCTGCCCTGATGGACTGCTGCCTTGATGTGCTAACCTGCTGTTCTGCTGCCCTCTTGCCTAGGTGAGAAGGACAAGACCTGCATGTCTAAACACAGGACACTAGGGTGACTTCAAGGGCTAGTTTACTGGCCTCCTGATCCGAAGCTTAGGGACAGAACAGGCTTCCAAGCACCTTTAACCCAGCACCTGGAATCTCCCATCCGTGAGTCCTGCACTCCCGAGTGGTACTACTCCCGTCCTGGATCCTTGGAAGTGACCCTGAAGGCGCTCTGCCTGCCATCCGCATCGCATCTCCTGCAGAAGCAATACATCACCATCTTAGGCCATCAGAACCGCCGCTGTGCGACTCATCTCCATACTATGACATTACATCAACCAATGCAGCTTGTCGGAACCGCTGCTGGGTGATGTATGTCCATGCAAGGACATTGCCTTGCACTTTGCAGCTCCCTGGAAACACAGTTTTGAAATGCATCTCCTCGTCTGGACCTCGCTTCGCATCTGCTGCACCACGCATCCTTGACCTGGAACTGCACTCTATCATGGTCAGCCTGAACTTGTGACTCAGTCCCAGTCCAGCTGAACCAGATAACCACTGTTGGTGCTATGTGCTTTTTTACACCATGGAACATTGCTGGTATCAAAGCTAAAGCGGGGAATGACATGTGGGTTAACACATTAAAAACTTTTGATATTATTGCTTTCCAAGAGACATGGGACCAGATAAACAGTTTCTCATTGGATGGTTATAGACACTTTTGCATCCCAGCAATTAGTAGTGCCTCAGGAAGAGCCAAGGGGGGGCTTATTAGACTTATTCAAACTCGATATAATGGGTACACTATCACAATGTATTTTAGGCTCTGAGAATTGTTTAATCGTGGAATTATCCATTCCCGATAAGAGTAAGATTTTATTTATCAACTTTTATAATTCAAGTGCAAATGAGTGCACCAGTTACAATATGGATGTACTGGAAAAAATGTTGTCAGTCTACAGTGTAAACGTGAATACTTTTGAAATAATATTCCTTGGGGACTTTAACATACACCCCTGTAACCGACCCTGTGCCAACCTAGAAGATGAAGGCCCCCCTTTTTCTTTATCTACTCACCTAGAACACTCGAAACGGGGGGAGGCTCTTGAAAATGTTCTGGCCAGATGGAACTTATACGAGTCGGGTTGCGGGGATGGGGGGTGCAGGTCTTCTACATTTAAGGGAATAATTTAATTTAATTTAATTTATTAGTCTTTATTCGGTACTTAAAAAGACACCATAAAAGCACATACACAATATACACATTAAAAAAAATTTAAACTAAAAACACGTATTTCATTGGGCTAGGAAAAAGGAGTTATCTATACAGGTTTAAATGGTATTAGAGTCAGTTTTCTCATGTGTTCCTTAACCGTAATGCAACTCGAATAAAGTTCACAATACAGAACAGTGTATGGGCATCTGAGGCTTCCTGTAGAAACTTCAAGGCCATTTTTGCTTGTCTGAGTTTTGTTTCTTTCAGAATCCCTACTAAAAACTTGCGCCTTGGGGCAGAGTAAAAGGGGCATAGCAAAACAAAGTGAAGGGTATCCTGCGGAGACCTAGCGTCGCAGCCGCAGGTACCCTTCGCCTCCACTGTAAGAGTGAACCCAGGGGGAACCGCAAATAAGTGGTGGAGCATATTCAGTCTAAAACGGGTCATATGATAACGATCCTGAGCATTATACATGGCCCTCAGGTATGGTTCCATTCCTTGCTTCACTGTTAGTTGGCAGTAGGATAAGACAGTGGGCTTACGTCTTTCCCTCTCCGCCCTGGTTATACTTAACCGTTCCGAGAAAAGTTTTTTAACCATTGTTTTATTCTCAGTAGTTAGGGATTCTGGGGATGCAAAGAAGTTTTTACAATCAATATCCTCCATAGAGTCCTTAATGTACTTCAGCCAAGGTATATGAGCCCATTTATCCCGTTTGAGGCAGTCTTTTATAATTTGCCTTGTGAAGGACACATCAGGATTGGTCCAGATTTTAACCCAGGCTTGAAGAGGTTTACTTCTAATCCTATCTTCAATGTACGACTCTCCAACTTCCTCATGAATGATGATGGCCGGTGCACTCTGTGGCACTTTCAGAATTCTTCTGAAGAACTTATTTTCTTCCACCTGTATCAGTTGCAATTTTTTATCAATAAAACCCCAAACTTCTGCACCATAAGTGACCTTGGCACAGCTTATTGATCTATACAGGTTTAATATGGGGACCATCTGCCCAGTCTTCTCCCGACGCCGCCAGTTTAGTTGCGTGTTTCTCCACCAGGGGTTTATAAGTCAGTTGATTGTCAAACAGTACACCAAGATAAGAAAAAGTCTTAACCTGCCCAATTTTATGTGAACTAATATGATAAGTAATTTTCCCTTTTTCTTTAGGTCCTGTTGACATAATATAAGATTTTTCCAGGTTTGTTGATAGATCAAGTTTGGCCATAAAATCAACAAAACCGGCAATCAACTTCTGCAACCCCAGGGGGGTTCTGGCTAACAATACCGCGTCGTCGGCATATAGTAATACCGGCACCGCGCGATGGCCAATTTGGGGCGAATCTACCTGTAACTTAAGAAGTTCTTTTTCCAGGAGGTTTATATATATATATAATAGGAAGGGCGCTAAAATGCAGCCATGCCTCACTCCACTGGTGCATACAAAGGGATCGGTCTTACTTCCCTCTTGGTTATATCTCACGCTTGCAGACGTATTCCAGTGTAGATTTTTTAGGACATCTACAAGGGGTTGATCCACTCCTAAATATAGCAATAATGACCAAAGTTTTTCTCTGTTTACGCGATCGAAGGCCGCGGCGGTCCATAAACCCCATATATATATATTCCCACTACCAGCGATGGTATATTTTGCTGCCAGTAGGTACAGGTTCAAGCATTGATCAGTGGTGGATCTACCCTCCCTAAACCCATATTGAACATCTGATAGGACCTGGTGCTCCTCAGCCCATTCCTGCAAACGGCGTAAAATGACACATCCCAAAACTTTCGCCGTCACATCTATGAGGGATATGGGGCGATAGCATTGGGGGTCATCACGATTCCCCTTTTTATAGATCGGCACTATAGTTGCTGTTGACCAAGAGTGAGGCAGTCCTGCCACCACTGCCTCGTTCAAAACCCTCGTGAGCAGCGGCGCCCAAAGATCTATATTGCTCAAGTAAAGATCAGGGGGTATTTCATTAGGGCCGGGTGCTTTGTTCTTGCTGAGCCCAGCTATTGCCGATTTTACTTCTTCCAGGGAAAAGTCCAATTTTGGGTGTTGTATTAACCTTGGTCCTTCCCCTTGGATTAGATGTCCTGTGTAGTTATAAAGACTCTGGAAGTGAGTCTGCCATTGTTCAGGTAAGATAGTATTCATTATTTTAGGTGCTCATGGGTCCTGGAAACATGGGGTATTAATGACCTTCCAAAAAGCTGAAATATCTCGCCTTTCTGCAGCCTCCCTTAAATCCTCCCAGGCTTGATTTTGTAGACTCTTTTTCCGTTCATTCAGTGTTTTTTTGTATTCAATTCTGTTTTGTGCTATTATCAGCTTGTCTCTGGGTCTAGCATGGAGGCTAAGTTTCAGTTTTTTGTGCGCCTTAGTGCAAACAGAATCAAACCACCGTGGGGTGGAAGGCACTTTGTTATTTTTTGATGTTCTCAGAAGATTATCTACGTAACGTGCGATTTCTTCAAATGCGCTAACCACTAGCGCTCCTTCCACTAGGGGATCAAGGCATACATTTATGGCATTTAGACCCTCTGTTATCAGTTTTTTGTAAAATCTGTCTCCATCAATCGTAGCCCACTTAATCCTTCTTCCCTGATCCACTGCCTTTTCCGTGACATCTAATCTCTTAGTAGATTTTTTAAAAACAAACCCTTTTAGCGCAATAGTCAGAGGGTTATGGTCACTAAAGATGCTAGTGTCTATGGCCATGTTACTAATATTTTTCTTTAGTAGGGGTGAGACTAGAATGAAGTCAATATAAGACTGGCAGGCTCTACCTCTAAATGTTGGGTTGAGGTCTCCCTTTTCACCCAACTTAACGAGGTCCAAAGTGTGGACCAAATTATACCTTTTCGTTAGTTTCTCTAGATTCCATCCCTCCGTTACATGAGCAAAGTGTGGCCCTTTCAAAATAGTGCATCTTTACCAATCTCTGTTGAATGGTTTTAAATTATCACAGAGATGACAATTAAAATCCCCCAAGAGTATTATACTTGGGGGGTTTGGTGTCTCATTCGAAGAGCTCAACTTTTCTAGGCAGGAGTCCAGTTCCTTAACAACGGACCCCTTTCCCGTCGTACCAACGGCATTATACCAATTTAGAAAAATAAGATTGAAATTTTTAAAATGAAATCCAACAACTTGTATATTATGTGAGTCCCAGTTATAACTAGACCATACACCCTGAATTAGAAGGTTTACATACATTATTAGTCCTCCCCTGGCTCTGCCCGATGGTGATTTTATGGCAGCAAAGCATTTGTACCCTTCTAAACTATATGGATTGGGATCAACAGCCCATGTTTCTTGTAGGCATATGATTTGAAATTTAGTAATATAATTATGCCATTCCTGAGAATCAAATTTGGCTGCTAGTCCAGCAATATTCCAGGATATAATTCGGAAGTTTTCGTGATTATCCCCATACATTGTTCTTTTGGACCCCTTAGAGAATGTTCCTCCTGGTCTACCGCTATAGTTGATACATGGGTACAGACTTCAGGGCTGATGTCACTAGGCTGTCTGTTCGGCACAGGGGTTTTCTTATGAGTTAAATGTTCTTTTATTTTATTTCTCCCTTTTTTTGACTTAAAACTCTTTTTACTGGGTCCCTTAACATTATTACATCCTATAATACTGGGGGTTCCTAATTCTATTGCACTTGACCCTTCCTCCTCAGATCCTATGGGGGTTTCAAGAGCACTAGATTTTTCCTGTGCATGTCAATCGACCTCTTCAAGTGCGCTAAACCTATTCCAGTGCGCATACTGAGTTAAAAAATGATCATAGGTTGGGGTTGCTTGATGTGGCATTTGCCATTGGGCCGGTCTGTACTGGAATTCCATCTGATGGGCCCTATTCATCGGGATTCTAATTCTCTGTGCAGGTCTCTGCACAGGTCTTTGTGGTGTATAGGGATAGAAGTATGATAAGTGTACGGGATGGATTTGGGTATGAGATGTGCTAGGGGGTGCATTGCATATATAATTAACTGCTGCAATGTCTCTAAAGTTAACTGTTATTATATCCCCTGCTATTGTTTTTGTTCCTCTCCCAATCCAATCCCCCCTCCTTACTGTGAGGATTTCACCACAGATATTATGGGGTAGGGGTCGATTTATCTGCAACCACTGTGCACATTTGTTCTTTAGTTCCAAATGTGTTTCCCTTTTACCCTCTCTTAATGGTGGAACTCCTGTCAACACAACTACAAAGGGCAAAGCTTCAGGGGGAAGATTAATTGTCCTGAAACGGGTCGATGTTGATTTGTTTTCCGGGGCGTTCGCTAGCGGGGTGGAATTTGACTTAGGATTATCTTTTGGAGTTTGAGCTTTGTTTCCATTTGATACTTTAGCAATTCCTTGACATTGTTGTTTAGTTTGGGCCTGTGTTGTCTCATTAATACTGCCGGGATTTAGAGATATTGGGGCTTTTTGTGCATCTTGAGCGTTAATTTTCTTTGCTCTCGTTGGTTTACTTGATGCCAGTTCAGTAGTTGATGTTACCTTATCTTTTAAAATTGTTTTGGGTGAACCCCTATCCTGTCTCGCTTTTATTGAGGCACCGTCCTGTGCCAATTGTCTTGCTGTGCCAACTCCCTTATTATTTACCAGAGAGGTTAATATGTCTATTTTTGACATAAGGGGTTTAATCAGCGCTGTGATGGTATCTTCTAGATCAGCTTTCAAATCAGCCACCATATTAGTGATCCAGCAAGGGATTCCCGGTGTGGGCGGGTTTACGGGTGCCACTAAATTATGGTTTGTAGTCTTACTTTGACCTTTTTTCCCCTCATGATTTGAGTGATCTTTGGGTCCTTTTTCCTTTGTGTTATTTAATTTTGCTTTTTTTGTGTTTATGTTCGTTGTCTCCTTCTTGTTCTCAGTAACAGCCTGAGCGCACGGGAGGTCAACAAAAGAGGAAGAAGTGACGCCAAAACTGATATCTGGGCCATCTAAAGCCTCCAAAGTAGCTACATAAATATCCGTATCCCCCTCCTGTGTGTCTCGCACGATAATCGTCGGTGGTAGGGACATCCTTCTCTCCGTATTTGCTATTGCATCAGCTACAACCCCTATTGTCTGCTGTAGCATTTTGTCAATGGCAGTTAAAGTTGGTACTGGTTGAGGGGTGTCCATTTTTTGTTTAGTGCTCGACCTTAGTGTAGGCATCCTTGTGCTTTTTGCCAGCTTCCTCATAATAGGTTGCTTATCAACACAGAGTAATACGTTTTACTGGTCGTTCTAATGTACTGAATGCACAATTACCTTTTCTCACGATGGCTTAAAGGGGGTTGCCCCAGCCCAGCCTCTTCTGGCCGCTGAGGGCCGTAGAGGGCCCGCCCTTTGCCCGGGCTTCGCCCTGGGCGTCCGGCTCGCGTCCCGCTAGGCGTTGGACTAACCTTTGTGTAGGCGGCGTTGCAAGCGTGGGGCGTGTCTCCCAGGGGGCGCGTCCAGCAACACCTGGTCACAGCAGGGACTCCTGGTGTATTGAGTCCCTGCTCGGGCTCCGCCTCCCAGGCTCCTCCGGTCTTTCTTCCTCAGCTGATTGCCCAAGCAGCGTCAGCCCCTCACCGCTAACAGCGATGCGGCACCCGCGAAGCGGGTGCTGCGAGCTGTAGCGCGGAAGCGGCGGTAACCCTCAGCAGAGGGATAAAGGGCAGCTTGCACAGTTTCTCCACCTCAAGCAGCAATGGTCTGTCAATGTCAGCGTTTCAGCGTTTAGTCTCCCGCTGAACTCCGGATGCTCCCGCCTTAAGTTTGGACAAGCGTGGGGCGTGTCTCCCAGGGGGCGCGTCCAGCAACACCTGGTCACTGCAGGGACTCCTGGTGTATTGAGTCCCTGCTCGCACTCCTCCTCCCAGGCTCCTCCGGTCTTTCTTCCTCAGCTGATTGCCCAAGCAGCGTCAGCCCCTCACCGCTAACCGCGATGCGGCACCCGCGAAGCGGGTGCTGCGAGCTGTAGCGCGGAAGCGGCGGTAACCCTCAGCAGAGGGATAAAGGGCAGCCTGCACAGTTTCTCCACTTCAAGCAGCAATGGTTTGTCAATGTCAGCGTTTCAGCGTTTAGTCTCCCGCTGAACTCCGGATGCTCCCGCCTTAAGTTTGGACAAGCGTGGGGCGTGTCTCCCAGGGGGCGCGTCCAGCAACACCTGGTCACCGCAGGGACTCCTTGTGTATTGAGTCCCTGCTCGCGCTCCGCCTCCGAGGCTCCTCCGGTCTTTCTTCCTCAGCTGATTGGGATGGGGGGTGCAGGTCTTCTACATTTAAGGGAATAGATGATGGTACTATTATTGATTATATTTTTATGTCTTCTTTTTTGTTGTGCAAAGTTTTAATATATAAAACAGAGGTCTCGGTCTTCAGTGATCATAACCCGGTGTTCATGGAGATAATGTCTACGGACATATTTTCAATTAAAACGACGTCTCACAAGGGTGGTCTGAATGTGACTGTAAAAGATCAAGGGAGCAGGCTCAAATGGTCAAATATAGTCCCTGAAACCTTCCTAGTAGAGGTACTGGACAAAGTTGAGGATGAGGTGGCTGTATGTTTAGCAAACGAGACGCAAAAACAAGAGGTGGTTTTTGCTTTTGACAATATCTGCAGGGAAATAAATAAAAGTTTACATATAGGCTCCAGACAGAAGTCGCATCATGGCAAAAGATAGTTCAATAAAACATGCTCTAAGGCACATGGGGACCTACTCAGGGCCCTGAAGACCATTCCCAAAGATCAAGCTCAAATAGTTAGCCTAAGAGCGGCGTATAAGAAAGATATTTTTGATGGAACAAAGGAGGTAAAAGATGAGGCATGGGACCAACTACTTGCCCCAGACACCTTAAAAGATAGCGGCATGTTTTTGAAAATAGTAAACCAATCGTTATTTTCAGGTGAGGAGAATTCCCCACTTGAAGCTAACATTCCAGATGAGGGATGGATAAAACATTTTGGACAAATATACTCTGACCCTAGCAATGATACACAAAGGGGCGACATCCCTGTTAGAATCGAGGGTTCCACTGTAACCTTTGTGGTCTCGGAAGTGGAAAAAGCGATAGACCTGACCCAAAAGAACAAGGCTCCTGGCCCCGACGGGGTCCCTGCAGACGTATTTAAAAGCGCACCGAAATTTTGGTCAAAGATTCTGTGCAACGTTTTTAATGTTTTAAACCAGGATAACATACCAGCCTTGTGGAAAAAATCGATCATCATCCCTGTCTTCAAGAAGGGAAATAGGCAGGACCCCTCTTGTTATAGACCCATCTCATTAATTGACTCCTCGGTAAAAATTCTGGGGCGGGTCATTTTGTTTAAATTGAATGAATGGGTAAAAGAAAAAGGGGTCCTGTCAAATGTGCAATATGGTTTCAGACCAAAAAGGAGTACTTTAGACCAATGTCTTAACTTACATCTGCTCCTGAATAAATACACCGCTAAGGAGGGGTCCATGTACCTGGGGTTCATGGACCTCTCCTCAGCTTTTGACCTTGTAAACCGGTCGAAGCTGTGGGAAATCTTACTTAATATTGGTCTTGATAGGGCCCTGGTTAACCTTCTGGCTGACTTACACTCAGGATTGTTAGCCTCTGTCAGGGTCACCACGGAGGGCTGATGTACCACCAATTTTAAATCAGAAAGGGGGGGTCAGGCAAGGGTGCATCCTGGCTCCCCTTCTTTTTACGATATATATAAACGTCTGGAACCCGTATTAAAGGAGGCCACCCCTGACATTCCCCGTGTAGGAGAACTTGGAATACCGGTTCTCCTATACGCGGATGACACTGTTCTTCTTTCGCGGACCGGGGTTGGTTTACAACGCCTGTTGGATGCTTTCGAGAATTTTATGGGCTCCTTGGACCTTAAAATCAATGCTAAGAAGTCCCAGATCATGATCATGGGAAAATGTTCTAGGAAGAAGTACTCCAAAACTTTCACCTGTGGAAAAGAAGAACTCTGCAGAGTTACTACATTCCCCTATCTGGGGATAACGTTTGTTGAAAGAGGGAACTGGGGACCGCAGTTAAAAAATAGAAACATCTCCCTCGCAAGAACTACTTCTGCTCTCCAGGGTTTTTCTAAACGATTGGGGGCAAGGCCCATAGAAGCTCTAATGAAAATTTATAAAGCTAAATGCCTTGCAGTGGCCACCTATGGCAGCTCAATCTGGGGATATCGCTCCCCAGACTGTCTGCAGACTACTGAAAATACATTTTTAAGATCTGTCCTTTCAGTGCCACAGTCTACTCCCTCATATTCTATTCATGCCAAACTTGGGGAAGGTTTTATTTCAGACAGGATAAAAATGGCCCCTCTAATATCCTGGATGAAGACCTGGTTGAATCAGGAGATTCCCCTGAACCATATTATCCTGAAAGACTGTCTACTCTTAGACAATAATATTAAGATTCAGTGGTTGACATATATTAAAAACAGTTTTGTCAAACTGGGGAGACCAGAGCTCTTTTTTTCTCCGGAGACAATAACATCAAAGGACATTGCACTAATTAAGGGTGCAATGGGAAACATGTTAAGTTTGGAAAGGGAAGAACTGGAACTGAAAAAACCTACTGTGAGGGCAAACCTTATCATTTCTAGTCAACCAGGACCTGAAACCTATCTTAAAATAGTGAATCGCAAATATCATAGGTTTCTTTTAACCCGATTCCGTTTCAATATGATCCATTTGATCCTTGGACATTTCCCTAACTGGAGTACCCCAGAAAGTGCAACTCCGTGTTCCTGTGACGATTTTTCTACCCAGAACACAATGCATTTCCTGATGTTCTGTGGTCATTATACGGAACTAAGGTTAACATTTTTGGTCCCTATTTTAAAGGAGGCTGAGTTTCTGCAGGTTAAGCCTGCCCTTTTGTATTTGCAATTATTACAAACCCCTAGGATTATCTTCCATGTTGCTAGTTTTTTAGTGGGGGCAGTCAGGATTAGAAAAAAGAACATGAACGAAAGCCTGTAAATGTATGGAAATTAACTGAGCTGAAATCTGGGTTTACTATACACAATATGATATAGCATTTAAGGATAATTATTGTGAAAGATCCATTTTAAATAATTGAAATAGTCTTTTAAACTTTTACATTTTTAAAATTATGACCTCATTGTAGGAAATTTTATGAAACTTTCTATGAATTTTATGAAGATTTTTAAATGTTTGATACTTTTTGTGTAAAATCAATTTTGTATAAATTAATTCTGTTTTAGCATGCACAATTATTGTCACTGCATTTTATGTTAATTCTGTACAGTACCATTGTCTTTTTATGATATTAATTTATCGAAATAAAGTATTCTGACTGACTGACTGTCACTCTGCTGGACTGCTGCCCTGATGGACTGCTGTCTTGATGTGCTAACCTGCTGTTCTGCTGCCCTCTTGCCTGGGTGAGAAGGACAAGACCTGCATGTCTAAACACAGGACACTACTGTGACTTCAAGGGCTAGTTGACTGGCCTCCTGATCCGAAGCTTAGGGACAGAACAGGCTTCCAAGCACCTTTAACCCAGCACCTGGAATCTCCCATCCGTGAGTCCTGCACTCCCGAGTGGTACTACTCCCGTCCTGGATCCTTGGAAGTGGCCCTGAAGGCGCTCTGCCTGCCATCCGCATCGCATCTCCTGCAGAAGCAATACATCACCATCTTAGTCCATCAGAACCGCCGCTGTGCGACTCATCTCCATACTATGACATTACATCAACCAATGCAGCTTGTCGGAACCGCTGCTGGGTGATGTATGTCCATGCAAGGACATTGCCTTGCACTTTGCAGCGCCCTGGAAACACAGTTTTGAAATGCATCTCCTCGTCTGGACCTCGCTTCGCATCTGCTGCACCACGCATCCTTGACCTGGAACTGCACTCTATCATGGTCAGCCTGAACTTGTGACTCAGTCCCAGTCCAGCTGAACCAGATAACCACTGTTGTGCTATGTGCTTTTTTACACCATTTCATTGAAATCTCAGATGCTGCTGATTGGATTTTTGTTCTTTTGGTCTTTACTTATTTATTTAAATTAATCTATTTTTCTAATTTGGTCTGGGATTCTTCTTTGTGTTGTGGTTGCACATTATTATTGTTTTAACTGTTAAATTAAATTTCACACGTTGCCTGATTGCTCTGTGCCAAGCTACCAGAGGGTTGAGCACGGGTTAATTTGGGGTATTTTTTGTGACTTCACCCTGGCGGGGATTGAGGTCGTTGCTTGAGTAGCGTCTCACCCACCTTAACAAGTAACACAATTACCTATTGCTACATTTAGCAATTCTGCTACTTTTCTCTTAATTTCAGCAAACGAGGCAAGTCTTTAATTGGGCTTACCTTCACCTCTGACGTTGACAAAAAGGCAAGACATCTTCAGATTACAAAGATATAAAGCTATGCAGGCATGTTGTCCTGGTATGACAAGACCTGCCAGGCACCTAAGGTATAGGTCGGATTTGTTATACAGGTATTTGCAGATATTCAGTTATATGAGGAGTGTGAGATGGCCATTTCGTCATGTATCCCAAAGAGGTTATCTTAAAATCTTTTCCCCTGGCTGCATCCCTGGAGAAGGCATTATATGGCTTACAGGGTTCAAACTCACTACTGAAGTGCCCCTCAGCCAACAGTAACTTAATTCTGAAGGCCTTCATTCCATGACATGCCTTGGCTCTAGGCACCAAAGGCAAACATCTCATTGGTGATGTTTCATTTGTCACGAAACTCAGGACAGACCTCATCCTCTGATATGAAGAAATGGTCTCATTGAGTACTCAATGTCAACAATAGGTTGTATGATGGAACCGCGCATGCATTTACCCCGCATGCCTTTACAATGCAGTCACTACCCCAAATATGATGTTTCCATGTGTTACTTTACAAACCAAATTGTTACAACGACTTGCTTTAAGGGGCGCTGGGCTTCGGAATAGTATAAATTACTATTCCACCTCCAGTCTATGCAACAGAAGGAAAGGTGTTGGGTCTAAAAATCTGACACCAGTCTAACAACGCCCACACCCCCCACACCCCCAAAGCAAGTCATTGTACCAACTTGTGTGGTAAAGTAATACCTGGTAACCTTGCAGTTGGCGTAGTGACTGTTTTGTAAAAGCAGGTCATTGTTGTGAAAGTGGGTTAAAGGATGTTTCCCTCAACAATACCAAGTTGGTCTGTGCCCTTCAATTCAGATCGGGCACAGAACGGCAGATACTGAAAAAATAATGAGGGGTTTGAAGTAGAACCAACTGGAAATGAGGGAAGGCATGAGGCGTCCTTTGAATTCTTAGCTGCAGACGTGTCTGCAGGACCACTGCCATCCTTTTTAGGAGACATCACTGACACACAGCAGCAGGAAGAAAGTAACAGAAAGTAATCAGATGAATATAGTTCAGGTTACTATTTTAGAAAAAGGGGACCCCTATATGTTATAGTTCTACTTGCTATACATAGGGAAGGAACAAGACATTTGGAAAAGGTCTATAGCCAAGTAGTACAGATTCTTTTTTAGATTACAATATTCGAATGTTTGGGTATATCAACATCTATCCTCCAACTGTAGTAAGACACTTCAAAAGGATAACTTATTTGATATTAAATTTTATTAATGATTTATGTTTTACATACGAAAAATGTTTATATATCTTTTTGTAGATTTTTTGTATATTTCTCTTTTTTTGTCACAATAGCAGTTTATGAAGAACAATACAGTGTATGAAGTGACTGATATTATACATAGGATTCGTGTATTTACATATTTATCTAAATTCAGAAAAGGTTTAAAAAACATGAACACAGAAGATAGAAGACATAATCAAAAAACTAAAAAAACTCAGCAATTGAGTTGAAGGCAATACGGTAGATAACACTACGCGCGTTTCGGCTCTTGGGCCTTCTTCAGGTGACCGTCTATTGCTCTATAGGGTATGGAAAAAGAACATACATCACTCTTATTATATAACAAGTTTATATACAGGTTTATATACAGGAGGACAGGAGAAGCAAAACATTTCTTAATAAACTTATTTGGCTAATTTATATACAGTAATTCTAATCCATATACAGTGAATATGTATGTACAGTGAGACAACCCTGAACCATAACAGGCAGCACATATAGATATATATATGAAACAGTGACAATACGTATTATGTCTACTAACGATGAGACATCTCTTGAATTTGAAACATAGCAAAGTAAGATGATATTAAATGGGCATTGAGTAGCTCCGTCCCTGCTTAGACTACCACGATGTGGAGTCTAATATTTAACTAAAACTCTGTATGATTGTTAACTTCTCACATTATTACTAGGGTAAATGGTGGAATAATCGATAAAGCCACTAATAATATAAGGAGATCATAAGGCTGGATATAGTTAAATGAAGTGTACTTACAGCAGGACAAATTGATAGACCCAGACTAGATGTATGGCAGCAGTAAGTTCAGAACAGCTGCAGAATGGAGGAGTTGTTCAGGTATAAAGATGCGGGATATCTAGAGGTGAAAAATGTATCTATGTAATATTTAAATACCACTAGGAGGTGATACAATTATGAAACTAGAGCCATTGAAACCATCACTGCCTCGATATTAAGAGTCAGTGATTAGAAAGGAACAGTTTAGTGAGAAGTGGTACATGACTCTTTATACGTGGAAGTCCCTGCTTAGACTACCAAGATGTGGAGTCTGATATTTAACTAAAACTCTGTATGGTTGTTAAATTCTCACATTATTACTAGGGTAAATGGAGGAATAATCGGTAAACCACTAATAATATAGGAAGATCATAAGGCTGGATATAGTTGAATAAAGTGTACTTACAGCAGGACAAATTGATAGACCCGGACTAGATGTATGGCAGCAGTGAGTTCAGAGCAGCTGCAGAATGGAGAAGTTGTTCGGGTATAAAAATACGGGATATCTAAAGGTGAAAAATGTATCTATATAATATTTAAATACCACTAGGGGGTGATACAATTATGAAACTAGAGCCATTGAGACCGCTACTGCCTAGATATTAAGAGTCAGTGATTAGAATGGAACAGTTTAGTGAGAAGTGATACATGACTCTTTATACGTGGAAGTACATCCAACCTGTTTATTTGACATTGAAGAAAGTCGATATATGATACTTAACTACAATAGAATTATTTATCAGACGGATCTAAGGAAATGATGGAAGAGGGGGGTTATTTTTATCTATCTTGAAAATATATTAGTATTGATTTGTTTTATACCTACAACTTTTTAAATGGACACAGAGACAACATATGTGTACACAAATGATGTGTACCTGAATGCTTACATCTTCCTTTGTCATAAGCGTAGTTGGCAAAGAGGCTTGGCAGTGATTTTATATCGTCTTTGGTAGTCTGTGGATGAGCTAGAGAAAGAAAAAGGGGGGGGGTGACGGGCGAAGCAGTGATCACTGGTGATAGCTCATTATATAGTGTGAAAACAACAAGTAAGTAAACTAAACAGTATTGGTTACCTTATAAGTGATGATCTGTTATATTTCAGACATCGTGAGCATGGCCAATGTTTTAGCTGTATTTGGCAACGAGACTATGGAAAGAAAGGGGGGAGAAAGAATATTTGCAAGAGGCGTACAGTAAGAATTTAAATTCTACGCTCTTATATGTTGTTTATATACAAGAGATAGTGGTTTTTCAATGGTCTCTGCATGTCTACCTAAATTGAAAAATAATTAGCTAGACTCGAAATATAAACGGATGACAGATTACCTTGTATTTGAGAATCTTGTGTTTTCCAGGAGTTCGAATCAGATGTAAGTGTGCAGATTGCTGCAAAAAACGTAACTGTAACGAAGAAATAATATGGGTCAAGTCGCGTAGATTGTAATAAAAAACCATATACATGGTTGTGTTTGTTCTATTGAGAGACTAGACTCGATGAATGATACGTCTCTGGTCTGGAAAAATCGGGACAGTTTCCGCTTCATTTTTTAAAAACAAATGTCCAGAACTTCGTTGGTAGTATGCGCGGTTGTTATATATTGTATGACCGAGATGCGCGGTCAACGTCTAATATGGGTTCGGATTACAATACTAAGGCAAGCATGGTTTTCGCCATAGCGATTATGCTAGCGGTAATCTAATGTTATGCCTGAGTAGGGCGAACAAAGTAAGTCCTGCTAGATGGTAAACAACAGATAAAGCCTGTAGTAGCATGTCCGCTTCCGGATATGCTGCATAAGTTTGTGACCGAGAAGTGAGCATTCCTAGGTTAGCGTTTTTACCTGATGGTAGTCAGTTGGTAGCGGGGAACTCCCGGTATTCTTACATGAAGATAAATCGGCTGTGTATGAGCAAGGCAGTCGGGTTTCAAAGACATGCAGCTCAAAACGCCGTATTTAAATAGAGGTCAGGTGTGTGTGCCTGACGATGTAAAAAGGTGAAAAGGGATAACAGACTCAAGAAGGTGCTTAATGGAGATAGAAAGAGGACCGTATAAGTAACGATTTCTACTTAAAACAGATTTCTGGGCAAAATCTTTGATGCGATCAGATTTTCTTTGTGAAAGGTATATTTCTATTATGCAGTTATAATATCGCCTGATCCCAGGGAATTTCTAAATTTAAACGTCATTCACAGTGTTGAATATAAATATATAATATACCTCACGTTTTTGCCTTATTTTGTTGCAGCAGAGCCCTGCTGTTGGGGAGATTTTTTCTAGTATGTACCAGCGCATATCGTCTGGTGAGTGTTGGTTTTCTAAATAATGGCATACTAGAGGTGCCGTTGTTTTTTGAGTGCGTATTGCCGATCTATGTTCAGTGAGCCTTGTATGTAGAGATCGTGAAGTCTCTCCCACATATGCTTTGTCGCATGGGCACAATATTATATATACAACATTTTTACTTTTGCCGTTTGTGATGTATTTATTTTCAATCGTTGTACCTTTATGGCTAAACGATCTGTTCTCTATGGCCATGGGACATGATTTACATGTGCCACATCTGAAGTTACCATGGACTGGCTGTAGGTCTGTAATGTTGCGTTGTATTGGTTGTTTCTGTTGTGGCATGCGGGATCTTACTATTAGGTCCTTGAGATTTTTGTTTTTGCGATATGCAAACATAGGTTTTGGTACAGTCCCTATGGTTTGCTGGTTCAACCAGGTTTTGGTACAGTCTCTTTGGTTTGCTGGTTCAACCAGCAAACCAAAGAGACTGTACCAAAACCTATGTTTGCATATCGCAAAAACAAAAATCTCAAGGACCTAATAGTAAGATCCCGCATGCCACAACAGAAACAACCAATACAACGCAACATTACAGACCTACAGCCAGTCCATGGTAACTTCAGATGTGGCACATGTAAATCATGTCCCATGGCCATAGAGAACAGATCGTTTAGCCATAAAGGTACAACGATTGAAAATAAATACATCACAAACTGCAAAAGTAAAAATGTTGTATATATAATATTGTGCCCATGCGACAAAGCATATGTGGGAGAGACTTCACGATCTCTACATACAAGGCTCACTGAACATAGATCGGCAATACGCACTCAAAAAACAACGGCACCTCTAGTATGCCATTATTTAGAAAACCAACACTCACCAGACGATATGCGCTGGTACATACTAGAAAAAATCTCCCCAACAGCAGGGCTCTGCTGCAACAAAATAAGGCAAAAACGTGAGGTATATTATATATTTATATTCAACACTGTGAATGACGGTTTAAATTTAGAAATTCCCTGGGATCAGGCGATATTATAACTGCATAATAGAAATATACCTTTCACAAAGAAAATCTGATCGCATCAAAGATTTTGCCCAGAAATCTGTTTTAAGTAGAAATCGTTACTTATACGGTCCTCTTTCTATCTCCATTAAGCACCTTCTTGAGTCTGTTATCCCTTTTCACCTTTTTACATCGTCAGGCACACACACCTGACCTCTATTTAAATACGGCGTTTTGAGCTGCATGTCTTTGAAACCCGACTGCCTTGCTCATACACAGCCGATTTATCTTCATGTAAGAATACCGGGAGTTCCCCGCTACCAACTGACTACCATCAGGTAAAAACGCTAACCTAGGAATGCTCACTTCTCGGTCACAAACTTATGCAGCATATCCGGAAGCGGACATGCTACTACAGGCTTTATCTGTTGTTTACCATCTAGCAGGACTTACTTTGTTCGCCCTACTCAGGCATAACATTAGATTACCGCTAGCATAATCGCTATGGCGAAAACCATGCTTGCCTTAGTATTGTAATCCGAACCCATATTAGACGTTGACTGCGCATCTCGGTCATACAATATATAACAACCGCGCATACTACCAACGAAGTTCTGGACATTTGTTTTTAAAAAATGAAGCGGAAACTGTCCCGATTTTTCCAGACCAGAGACGTATCATTCATCGAGTCTAGTCTCTCAATAGAACAAACACAACCATGTATATGGTTTTTTATTACAATCTACGCGACTTGACCCATATTATTTCTTCGTTACAGTTACGTTTTTTGCAGCAATCTGCACACTTACATCTGATTCGAACTCCTGGAAAACACAAGATTCTCAAATACAAGGTAATCTGTCATCCGTTTATATTTCGAGTCTAGCTAATTATTTTTCAATTTAGGTAGACATGCAGAGACCATTGAAAAACCACTATCTCTTGTATATAAACAACATATAAGAGCGTAGAATTTAAATTCTTACTGTACGCCTCTTGCAAATATTCTTTCTCCCCCCTTTCTTTCCATAGTCTCGTTGCCAAATACAGCTAAAACATTGGCCATGCTCACGATGTCTGAAATATAACAGATCATCACTTATAAGGTAACCAATACTGTTTAGTTTACTTACTTGTTGTTTTCACACTATATAATGAGCTATCACCAGTGATCACTGCTTCGCCCGTCACCCCCCCCCCTTTTTCTTTCTCTAGCTCATCCACAGACTACCAAAGACGATATAAAATCACTGCCAAGCCTCTTTGCCAACTACGCTTATGACAAAGGAAGATGTAAGCATTCAGGTACACATCATTTGTGTACATATATGTTGTCTCTGTGTCCATTTAAAAAGTTGTAGGTATAAAACAAATCAATACTAATATATTTTCAAGATAGATAAAAATAACCCCCCTCTTCCATCATTTCCTTAGATCCGTCTGATAAATAATTCTATTGTAGTTAAGTATCATATATCGACTTTCTTCAATGTCAAATAAACAGGTTGGATGTACTTCCACGTATAAAGAGTCATGTATCACTTCTCACTAAACTGTTCCATTCTAATCACTGACTCTTAATATCTAGGCAGTAGCGGTCTCAATGGCTCTAGTTTCATAATTGTATCACCCCCTAGTGGTATTTAAATATTATATAGATACATTTTTCACCTTTAGATATCCCGTATTTTTATACCCGAACAACTTCTCCATTCTGCAGCTGCTCTGAACTCACTGCTGCCATACATCTAGTCCGGGTCTATCAATTTGTCCTGCTGTAAGTACACTTTATTCAACTATATCCAGCCTTATGATCTTCCTATATTATTAGTGGTTTACCGATTATTCCTCCATTTACCCTAGTAATAATGTGAGAATTTAACAACCATACAGAGTTTTAGTTAAATATCAGACTCCACATCTTGGTAGTCTAAGCAGGGACTTCCACGTATAAAGAGTCATGTACCACTTCTCACTAAACTGTTCCTTTCTAATCACTGACTCTTAATATCGAGGCAGTGATGGTTTCAATGGCTCTAGTTTCATAATTGTATCACCTCCTAGTGGTATTTAAATATTACATAGATACATTTTTCACCTCTAGATATCCCGCATCTTTATACCTGAACAACTCCTCCATTCTGCAGCTGTTCTGAACTTACTGCTGCCATACATCTAGTCTGGGTCTATCAATTTGTCCTGCTGTAAGTACACTTCATTTAACTATATCCAGCCTTATGATCTCCTTATATTATTAGTGGCTTTATCGATTATTCCACCATTTACCCTAGTAATAATGTGAGAAGTTAACAATCATACAGAGTTTTAGTTAAATATTAGACTCCACATCGTGGTAGTCTAAGCAGGGACGGAGCTACTCAATGCCCATTTAATATCATCTTACTTTGCTATGTTTCAAATTCAAGAGATGTCTCATCGTTAGTAGACATAATACGTATTGTCACTGTTTCATATATATATCTATATGTGCTGCCTGTTATGGTTCAGGGTTGTCTCACTGTACATACATATTCACTGTATATGGATTAGAATTACTGTATATAAATTAGCCAAATAAGTTTATTAAGAAATGTTTTGCTTCTCCTGTCCTCCTGTATATAAACCTGTATATAAACTTGTTATATAATAAGAGTGATGTATGTTCTTTTTCCATACCCTATAGAGCAATAGACGGTCACCTGAAGAAGGCCCAAGAGCCGAAACGCGCATAGTGTTATCTACTGTATTGCCTTCAACTCAATTGCTGAGTTTTTTTAGTTTTTTGATTATGTCTTCTATCTTCTGTGTTCATGTTTTTTAAACCTTTTCTGAATTTAGATAAATATGTAAATACACGAATCCTATGTATAATATCAGTCACTTCATACACTGTATTGTTCTTCATAAACTGCTATTGTGACAAAAAAAGAGAAATATACAAAAAATCTACAAAAAGATATATAAACATTTTTCGTATGTAAAACATAAATCATTAATAAAATTTAATATCAAATAAGTTATCCTTTTGAAGTGTCTTACTACAGTTGGAGGATAGATGTTGATATACCCAAACATTCGAATATTGTAATCTAAAAAAGAATCTGTACTACTTGGCTATAGACCTTTTCCAAATGTATAGTTCAGGTTACAACAATGCGCTCATCCGGTAGCAATCCCTCAGTCATCACATCTAGTATTGCTCTCTTTGAGCCAATTTCATAAATATATATGTACATTCGAATTCAGATTAGGTAATTATTAGAAATGGGGGTCTCTAGTTGGCAGTGGCTGGCCACAGTCCAAGTAGGGACCCTTCTTCCTAAGTCAGAGTAAGGGGGCTACCCACTTTGATAACCCCTGCTCAACCTTGTGGTAACGTAGCACGAGCAGCTAGGCTTATTTCAGATTCAATATCCCATGGGGTAACCCAGTATCCCTATGAACCTGGGCAGTAAGGTAATATTATAAACAATTGGTTCATTCGGGTGCAAAATATTTCTTTTCAGTCTCATAAACATATGAAGTATTCAACAATTTCTTTTACTCAGGAACAATTCTAGAGAAAATGAGAATCCAATACCATCTGCGTATTCATGCAGTATTTTATAAATCGTATTCATTCATAGATATTCGAAATGCATATCTTTCCACATAAAAAGGCTGAACAAAAGTGAACAAATGGTGCAATTCGTGACATTAAGTGCTTTGTGCTTTCGGCGCAAGTGAAATATACAATATATACGGACAATATTTACAAGGGGATGTGCAAGAAAAATCCAGCGTGGCCTATGTTAATTATAAAGTAAACTGTAAACTGCAGATGTCAGTATTTAATACAGGGTCTTCAAAAAGTAGGTCCACTACATGTATTCGTCGACGTTTCGACCCTCAAAAAGCGCACTTGAGGCATCTAGTCGGGTCTTCCTCAGGAATGTGTGGGGTGGGGGATGACAGCCTATGTAATTAAAAAAGATGGCTTTAGGATAGGATTCTCAAAGATGGGAATTGGCCACAGATTGCCTACCAAGGTTAAAAATCACTCACCTTCTCATAAGCCCAGCCGGGCTTACTAGCGGTGAACGTACTGTGTCAATCAGTTCTAATAGAGAAAGAAGCGTGGTTATTGCTTCATTCCTTGACAGAAGGATTTGAGAGCATATGTGGTGATTTACAAACATATGCTTACCTGTCTGTGCAACCGTTAGTATTGTCCCAGACGGTTCGTGTTCTGCTCAGCATGCTGTATCAATCAGTTCTAATGAAGAAGGAAGCCTAATTAATGCTTCATTCGTAGACCTAGAGGTTCGAAAGTATATGTGTTTTTTTTTTAAACAAAAAAACATCCGCTTACCTGTCTGTGCAACCATTAATCTTGCTCCAGACGGTTCGTATACTGCTCAATGCCTCATATATGTGGGTCGGTTTTCTCTTCCCAACTGTAAGGGAAAGATTCACGCGGTGATTAGTGCTAATCTACTGGTGGATTCGGGTGTTAATAAATGGATCCGAATGTCACATGGGCTCACCTCAAGACTTTTTGCTACAGCCGCAAGAGCGTGCTCAAAAGCGGGTAATCACCGAAGGCTGACGAAAACGTTCAAGTCCGACACGGCTCCCTGGATGCACGTTACTCGGCGGCTAATAACGCTGATATTAATCGGCTATGGGGAGCGCAAGGACGCTGACGGCAGGGTGCTGGCGTGGCCACGCACGTCAATCGTTGCTGAGCAGTCCTAACGCCGGGGGCTCTAAGCCGTATCCAATCCGGTCTTCAGTAGAGGTACACATCAGCAGTTGCTGAGCGACCCTCATACTTGAGAATGCGGATTTCAATTAATAACTTAGAAAGAGCAAACGTGCTCAGTATGATCAGGGCCCGCAATGAAGGGCCAGAGTAATCATGATTCACACTAATGTAAAAACTTCCAAATTTAAACGGCACAATCAATCAAGGACCTTGAAGTGTAAAGAGCGCTAACCCACATAATGCGCTCCTTGCCCACAATGCTTATGAGAAAAATCCACAGGACCGTACAGTTAAAAACATGTTATGGAACCATGAATGACAAAGTTAATTTGTCAACAGTGTGATGCAATGATCATATATACATACAAGTCATTAAAAGGCAAACACATATTCAACAAGGTGAACACATCTTCAGTGTGATGCAATGGTCATATATACATACAAGTCATTTAAGGGCAAACACATATTCAACAAGGTAAACACATCTTCAGAAAGGATATATAGAACCAAAGCTGTATAAATCACAGTTTCATATTTTGCGGATAAACAAAATTCATGGAAAAGTGAGTATGCATGCTGTTGGTACAAATACAGACTGACCAAGAAATTGCCTGCACTAGTGCATATTCTGAGGTTAAACAATAAGTAGGGACCTTGAGGGACCTACAGTTGCCCCATTTGTCTAGGGGTTAAACGAATTGGAAGAAACCAATAGACAAATGGGGCACCTGTAGGTCCCTCAAGGTCCCTACTTATTGTTTAACCTCAGAATATGCACTAGTGCAGGCAATTTCTTGGTCAGTCTGTATTTGTAGCAACAGCATGCATACTCACTTTTCCATGAATTTTGTTTATCCGCAAAATATGAAACTGTGATTTATACAGCTTTGATTCTATATATCCTTTCTGAAGATGTGTTTACCTTGTTGAATATGTGTTTGCCCTTAAATGACTTGTATGTATATATGATCATTGCATCACACTGAAGATGTGTTCACCTTGTTGAATATGTGTTTGCCTTTTAATGACTTGTATGTACATATGATCATTGCATCACACTGTTGACAAATTAACTTTGGCATTCATGGTTCTATAACATGTTTTTAACAGTACGGTCCTGTGGATTTTTCTCATAAGCACTGTGGGCAAGAAGCGCATTATGTGGGTTAGCGGTCTTTATACTTCAAGGTCCTTGATTGATTGTGCCGTTTAAATTTGGAAGTTTTTACATTAGTGTGAATCATGATTACTCTGGCCCTTCATTGCAGGCCCTGATCATACTGAGCACGTTTGCTCTTTCTAAGTTATTAATTGAAATCCGCATTCTCAAGTATGAGGGTCGCTCAGCAAATGCTGACGCGTACCTCTACTGAAGACCGGATTGGATGCGGGCTTAGAGCCCCCGGCGTTAGGACTGCTCAGCAATGATTGACGTGCATGGCCACGCCAGCACCCTGCCGTCAGCGTCCTCGCGCTCCCCATAACCGATTAATATCAGCGTTTTTAGCCGCCGAGTAACGTGCATCCAGGGAGCCGTGTCGGACTTGAACGTTTTCGTCAGCCTTCCGTGATTACCCGCTTTTGAGCACGCTCTTGCGGCTGTAGCAAAAAGTCTTGAGGTGAGCCCATGTGACATTCGGATCCGTTTATTAACACCCGAATCCACCAGTAGATTAGCACTAATCACCGCGTGAATCTTTCCCTTACAGTTGGGAAGAGAAAACCTACCCACATATATGAGGCATTCAGCAGTACACGAACCGTCTGGAGCAAGATTAATGGTTGCACAGACAGGTAAGCGTATGTTTGTTTGTTTAAAAAAAACACATTTACTTTCGAACCTCTAGGTCTAGGAATGAAGCATTAATTAGGCTTCCTTCTTCATTAGAACTGATTGATACAGCATGCTTAGCAGAACACGAACCGTCTGGGACAATACTAACGGTTGCACAGACAGGTAAACATATGTTTGTAAATCACCACATATGCTCTCAAATCCTTCTGTCAAGGAATGAAGCAATAACCACGCTTCTTTCTCCATTAGACCTGATTGACACAGTACGTTCACCGCTAGTAAGCCCGGCTGGGCTTATGAGAAGGTGAGTGATTTTTAACCTTGGTAGGCAATCTGTGACCAATTCCCATTTTTGAGAATCCTATCCTAAAGCCATCTTTTTTAATTACATAGGCTGTCATCCCCCACCCCACACAGTCCTGAGGAAGACCCGACTAGACGCCTCAAGTGCGCTTTTTGAGGGTCGAAACGTCGACGAATACATGTAGTGGACCTACTTTTTGAAGACCTTGTATTAAATACTGACGTTTACAGTTTACTTTATAATTAACATAGGCCACGCTGGATTTTTCTTGCACATCCCCTTGTAAATATTGTCTGTATATATTGTATATTTCACTTGCGCCGAGAGCACAAAGCACTTAATGTCACGAATTGCACCATTTGTTCACTCTTGTTCAGCCTTTTTATGTGGAAATATATGCATTTCGAATATCTATGAATGAATACGATTTATAAAATACTGCATGAATACGCAGATGGTATTGGATTCTCATTTTCTCTAGAATTGTTCCCGAGTTAAAGAAATTGTTGAATACTTCATATGTTTATGAGACTGAAAAGAAATATTTTGCACCCGAATGAACCAATTGTTTATAATATAGGCTTATTTCAGAGGCAGTGTGTAAAGCATTTATGATCATACACAGTAACACAGTGAAGGACACTACAAAGGGACACCACACAAGTAGTTATAAAAAAATAAGTATCTTTATATACAGACTTAACACAAGACCTATAACGGTAAAAAGCAACAATACAGAAAAATGGGGGTACTCTTGAAAAGCTGGAAAAAGAGTTCAAAGTGTTCAAATAGGGGTTCAGTTCAAAGCAGTGGTCTCTGCGACCCTTTTACTTACAAAGTACCTGGATTTTGTAGCAAAACTAACAAAATGTCGCAAAGGAACTGTAGCAATGATTTTTCCCACGCTAGGCCGGCGATGCGTTGAATCCTTGCCGCAAGGGAGGATGATGCGCCGGGCTGTGGGTGCGTGCGGGACAAAGCGACAGATTTCCTCACGCTAGGCCAGCGATGCGTTGAAACCTTGCCGCAAGGGAGGATGATGCGCTGATACTGTTGCGTGTGCGATCTTGTTGTGATGAAAGAAAATGGCGCCCCGCGAGGGAGCGACGATCCGGGTGCGATGCGGCGAAAATGGCGGACGCTCGGCATCCGCGCTGCGATGTTCTCGATGAGATGATCTGGGGTCAGCGAGCCTTCGAAAAGCCCGCAAATGTGCGATGTGATGATCTCTGGGGCTAGTGAGCACTTTGGGGCCCGCAACCATGCGGTGCGATGATTTTTGGTTTGTGAGCGCTCTGCGGCAGCAGCGCGTGGATTTTTCTTACGTTCTTCAGCTGCGGAGGTTCGCAAACGGCGTTAGCGACGATTTTCAGGTCTCTCTTCTCTGTAGTAGAACTAAATGCCCTGGAACTCACAGGGGCCTCACCTGCAGATAGAAATCCTCATTGGGAGGAATCAGGTTGCTGGTGGGGGAGTCAGATGTGCCTGTGACTCCAGCAGGAGGCTAGCTCTCTTCTAGCCTTTGGGTGATTGCTTGTAGCAAAAATAAAGTCTCTCAAAAGTCCTTTTCCCTCTTCTTCCAAGTCCAAGGGGAACTACTGCAGGCTAGTCCAAGAAACAGCACACAAGCACAAGGACAGTCCTTTCCTGCAGATTCCTTCAGTAACACAGACAGAGGTTCCTCTTGACATCCAGGAGCAATACCAAAACTCAGGGGTTTGGACACAGATATTTATACCCCAAAAGTCTTTGTTCTCAGAAGTCTCTAGTCACTGAAACCAGCCAGAACCAGTTCTGCTCTGGCCTGGAGCACTTTGTTTACCAGGCTGCATCCTTCCTTTCAGAAAGAGGGGGTCTGCCATCAGACGCACAGTAGGAGGTGGAGCCAGCATTCACCTTGCCAAGCACAGCCCTATTCAGGACAAGGAGCTACCCCTCCCCAGTACTCAATGCAGATCTCTCTATTAAACCCAGGTCTGACTCAGCCTGCCTTGCCCCTCTAAACCCAGACAGCCAATACACATAACAGCAGAGCACACTGGAGGCTTGGGCAAGAAAATACCTACTTTCTAAAAGTGGTATTTTCCAACACAGAATATTAAAAGCAACTTCACTAAAAGATGCATTTTATTATTCTGAGCTCAGGCACCCTAAATTTTATTTCTACCATGTTCCCTGAGTCAGATAGGACTATGAGATGTAATAGCCAATCTGCCCATTCTAGCTTATGGAGAACAGGTAGCCTTGCTGCAGTGAAAACAAAATGGAGGGGGATTCACTACCAGGACATGCTACACATATCAATCCATGTCCTAAATTACGCACACAATGCACCTACCATAGGGGTGACTGACATGAGGCTAAGGGAAGGGTCAGGGGCTGGGAAGTGTGGGCACTTCACAGCCAAGATGGCAGTTCTGGACAGCATGCAGACACTGCAGCGGCAGGTCTGAGGACCACTTTACAAGCTACTTCTGGGGGTGGCGCAAACCAGCGCTGCAGGCCCACCAGCAGCATTTGGGTTACCAGCCCTGGGCACACACAGGCCACGCTACTAGGGACTAACAGGTAAACCAAATAAGCCAATCAGGGATATACCAATTCACCAAAATATTTACACATGGAGCATTTGCGCTGTGGCACTGAATGGCAGTGGCACAGCGCCTAGAGCATCTATTACCAGCAAAAAATGGAGGGGAGACCCACGCGAATCGTGCCAGGTCTAACACGTGTCCCCCCCAGCTGCAATTTGGAGAGAATTACCCATCTCCTTGGGGGTTCTCTTCACTAAGGCGGAAAAATCTGGACAGACCATCAGCATTGGCGAGTTCTGTACCAGGTTGGTGTTCCACCGTGAAATCCATACCCTTTAGGGAAATGGACCACCTCAACAACTTGGGATTCTCACAATCTGCATCAACCATCTGAGGGACCTGTGGTCTGTCTGAACCCAGAAGTGAGTCCCAAACAGGTATGGTCTCAGCTTCTTCAGCGCCCAGACCACAGCAAATGCCTCCCGCTCAATTGCACTCCACCTCTGTTCCTGGGGAAGTAACCTCCTACTGATGAAGGTACAGGTTGGTCACAGCCCTCCTCATTGATCTGTGACAGAACAGCCCCCACCTCATGCTCTGAAGCGTCTGTCTGGACAAGAAATTCCTTAGCAAAATTCGTTGCCTGGAGGACGGGTGCTGTACACATGGCAGTCTTGAGGGCATCAAAAGCTTTCTGACAGGTGTCAGTCCAATTCACCATCTTTGGCTGCTTCTTGGAAGTCAGCTCAGTCAAGGGGGCAACAATGTTGCCATACCCCTTGACAAACCTCCTGTAATAACCCGTGGGACCTAGGAAAGCTCTCACCTAGGTCTGGGTCCTGGAGGGCTCCCATGCCAGGATGGTTTCAATCTTAGGCTATAGGGGTGCTACCTGGCCACTCCCCACCTGGTGTCCCAAATACACCACAGAACCCTGCCCAATCTGGCACTTGCTGGCCTTGATTATGAGGCCTGCTCTGCGCAGAGCCATCAACACTTCCCAGAGGTAGTGCAAGTGGTCCTCCCAGGAGGAACTAAATACTGCAATGTCATCCAGGTAGGCGGCACTGAAATCCTCCAGCCCAGCCAACACCTGGTTGACCAACCTCTGAAAGGTGGCAGGGGCATTCTTCATTCCAAAAGGCATCACACGGAACTGGTAGTGCCCATCTGGTGTGGGGAATGCTGACCTCTCCTTGGCCCCATCAGTTAGGGCGATCTGCCAGTACCCAGACGTTAGATCAAACGTGCTGAGGTACCGGGCAGCCCCCAATCGATCTATGAGCTCATCAGCTCTGGGGATGGGGTGCGCATCAGTCTTCGTGACCAAATTGAGACCTCGGTAGTCCACACAGAATCTGAATTCAGGGGTGGCACCAGGCGTGGCAGCTTTTGGCACCAACACCACGGGGCTGGACCATGGGCTTCTAGAGGACTCAATCACCCCTAGGGCAAACATTTTGGGGACCTCCTCCTTCATATAGGCCCTGACCCGGTCAGTCACTCTGTAAGCCTTGTGCTTGACAGGAGGACTGTCTCCGGTGTCCACATCATGGACGCACCACTCAGTTACACCAGGCACCAGGGAAAACAAATCAGACAATTGCCCCAACAGCTGGTGACAATCTTTCTGCTGCTCAGGGGTCAGTGTGGTAAAGAGGACCACACCCTCCACTGACCCATTCTTCTCTCCTGCACACAGGAGGTCAGGAAAAGGTTCACTCTCCTCCTCCATTCCAGCATCTGTGGCAAGAAGCATGCAGACCTCGCAAAGTGGGGCTTCAGGCGGTTCACATGCAGGACCCGCAAGGGGTTCCTGGGAGACTGAAAGTCCACCAAGTAGGTAACTGGGCTCTTGCGCTCCACCACCTCAAAGGGACTGGTCCAATTATCTTGGAGGGCACCAGGCTCCACTAGGGCCAGTACCCAAACCTTCTGACCAGGATGAAACTCAACCAGAGTGGTGTTCTGGTCGTGCCAGCGTTTCATTTCCTCCTGGCTGGCTTCCAGATTTGTCTCAGCAATTTTTCTGAAACGCCGAGTCTGGTTCCTGATGGCCAAGATGTAGTTGAATACGTCTTGGGGAGGTTTCCTGAGAGATTGCTCCCAGCCTTCTTTGACCAGATTCAGAGGCCCTCTTACCGGATGGCCATAGAGCAGTTCAAAGGGACTGAACCCTAAGGACTTCTGTGGTACCTCACGGTAGGCAGACAACAAGCATGGCAAGAGGACGTCCCACTTACACCTCAGGGGCTCCTCTAGGCCCATAATCATGCCCTTCAAGGTCCGGTTGAACCTTTCAACCAGACCATTT
The DNA here is from genome assembly GCF_964261635.1 of Lissotriton helveticus. NCBI lineage: Eukaryota > Metazoa > Chordata > Amphibia > Caudata > Salamandridae > Lissotriton > Lissotriton helveticus. Next base: position 858,782,595 of record NC_136065.1, read on the forward strand.
CCTTGGGGGTGGTAAGGAGTTGTGAACTTATAAGTTACCCCACACTCCTTCCACAGAGTCTTCATGTACTGGGAAATGAAATTGGTCCCTCTGTCAGACACCACCTCTCTGGGGAACCCAACGTGGGCGAAAATCCCCATCAGTGCACGTCCCACCACAGGGGCCATCACTGTCCTGAGTGAGATGGCTTCAGGGTACTGGGTGGCATGGCCCACTAGGACCAGGATAAACCTGTTGCCCATGGCTGTCCTCGGGTCCAGAGGCCCCAAAATGTCAATGCCCATTCGCTCGAATGGGGTACTAACAACTGGAAAGGGCTGGAGCGGGGCCTTGATCTTCCCCCCACTCTTCCCACTTGCCTGGCAAGTCTCACATGTCCTGCAATGAGTGTCTGAACTCTTGCGCATCTGGGGCCAATAGAAGTGGGTGACCAGCCTTTCAAAGGTCTTGATCTGCCCCAGATGTCCTGCCAATGTAATGCAATGAGCCAACCCCAGTAGGAAGGCTCTGAAGCATGCGGGCACCACCAGCACACGGGCTGACCCAAGCTCAGCAGCCTTAGGCTCGCCATACAGGGGACGGTTCTCCCAATAAATCAGATGTGAACCAGACTGGTCATCTGCCGCCAGGGCTGCAGCCTGTTGACACAGACCCTCAAGAGAAGGGCAAACTCTTTGCTGCTCACAAAACTCTTCCCAGGTGGGCCCTCCTTCCTGCTGCCAGTGGGTCAGCTCAGGTAGGTCCCACAGGCTGGGGCTCTGCTCCCGGTGGGCTCCAGGGCATCCCCCTTGGGGTCTGCTCCTTCCTGGGCCGTGGGAACCAAGGGGGCCAGCTTCCTGGGCCCCCTGCCCTCTCTCTCAGAGGCAGGGACCTGGGCCATACTCTAAGGCTCCAAATCCTTCTCAACACCCTCCTTAGCTGTCATGGACCGGGTGGTAGCACATGCCCACTCAGGTAGACCCAACATCTACAAATGCGCTCTCCTCTCCACCGTAGCCCATGGGAGCTCTCCAAATCATTGCTCAACAGACAGTCTACATGCATGGCGGGCCTCACAGCCACCTGAAGAGTTCCTGAGACCCCCCCACTCAAAGGGAACCTGAGCCACCTCACAATGGCTCTCTGAGTTGTCTGCTGATACTACAGGGTAGAATGCACGAGGGACAGCCTGCTCTTTGGACACCAATCGGGAGCGGACAGCAGTTACACTGGCTCCTGTGTCCCTTAGAGCTTCCACTCTCTGGCCATTGATGGTCACCCACTGCTGGTACTTCTTAGTGTTCTCAGGCAGTGTGGGTTTAGGGACCATCTCAAAGTTTCGTAATGAAACAAGGGTCAATTCTAAGGGATCCCACCATTCTGGGGCACCCATCGCTTCCTCTCCCAGGGCTATACTAGTAAGCTGGTGGGGGGTGCACGGGTTGGTGCAGGTTGGTCCCTCAGGGGACACTGGAGATCAAAATACCGGTGGCTTGAAACACGAAAAGTGCCCCCTTTGAACAGGCCTACCTGTCAGGGGGCACTGACCTCTGCTCTTGGGGAGGATGGGATACCACTGCTTGGTTCCCTTGGGAATTACTTTGGGGCCCTCTTGGAAACTCCCTTGGTTTACCCCTGTCCCCCCATTTCTCAGCTGGGGACCCTGCCCACCTTTGGCGAAGTCTCCCACTGGACCCTTGCGAACCCTGGTGCTCACCTAGCGGTCCGCCTCCACAGCAAGCTTCCTAGGGTTAGTTAGCTTGCAATCAATCAGGTGCTGGCATAGCTCAGGAAAACAGTTACTAGATAAATGCTCCCATGCAATTAAATCATACAGTTGCTCAAAAGTTTCTACTTTGCTACCTTTTACCTAGCGCTCCATTGCTCTGCAAAAAAAAAGACACATATTCAACCCATGTGGTACCCTCTAACTTCTTGCAGGTCCTAAACCTCTGCCTATACATTTCAGGGGTTAAACCATAGCGGGTCATCAAAGCCTCCTTCATGTGGGCATAAACCATTCTGCTTTCTTGGGGTAGGTCCAACAAGGTATCCCTCCCCTCACTAACAAAGCGCCCCCACAACCCAGCTCGCCAGTCCTTCTCAGGGAACCGGTGGGACACCATAGCTAACTCATATGCTGCAAACCATTGACCAATATCTTCACTTTTGTGGAAATCCTTAATAACCTCTTTGGGGATGTACCGTCTACTCTCATTATGTACTACCGGTATGCTGCCACCAGAGGGGGAGATCTCTACACTCTTGGCCTTGATCTCCAACTCCCTCAATACTCTCTCATGTTCAAATTTCATCTTCATCATCTATCATCTCAAAGTCTAACTTCTTGTTCTCTAGGTCCCTCTGACCTTCATCTTGAGCCTAGCCATCTCCATATTATGCCGCCTATCTCTCTCCCTGTCCTCCATCTCCTCTGGAGACAGACCCCTTGAGGACACACTCGTGCCCAGGCTAGACAGCGCTTTTCCACCAACCAAATCTACTATTTCCACCTGCTGCTCTCCCACTTTCTCTCCCTCCTCCCCAGGCCCTTCTACATTCTCAGGAGCATCCCTGGCTTCAAGCCAGGCCCTCGGGGCTTTGTAAAACTCCTCTCTCTTAGTGAGGCCTGTGATAGGGACTGTGAACTTTTTGCAAAAGAACTTGAGCTGCTTGGCATTACAGGTATCTATTCTCTCTTCTTCCCAGGAGAGATCCTTCGAGGCATTGAATCTGGGCTTGCCCATTGTAGAAATAACTAGCCGTATCAATCAAAAATATAATCCAAAAAATCTCAACAATGTATGCAGTTGCGTTATGGTCTGCACTCACTAGTAGTGTACACCAGTGTTTCCCAAACTGTGGTCCGGGGACCCTTAGGGGTCCGTGACACATTCCCAGGGGGTCCTCAGGCAACAGTTTTAAAAGCACCTCAAAGTTCCAAGTATAATTAGAGGTTTTCGAGTAACAATAAAAGTGTAAAGATAACACCAGTGATTAATGTTCCTGCTGTAGAGAGATGAGTTTTGTCCAGTGGCAGCTTGACTTATTTAATGTAGCACAGAGGGTTAATATGCCTCTTGCAAAGAAAGTGTACCTGCATTTTTTAAAAAACAACTGTGTTTTATCTGCATAGGTCAGTGGGGTACTGCTTTTGTCACAGAGATTCTTTAGTTACTGTGCAGTGTATAAGTGACAATCATGATCTAGCACAGTGATGTATAAACTGGTATCAAAAAGATGTTTGCAAACTGCATAGTACAAGATAGTAACTTATGTTTTTTCCAAGTCTTTCATTCTCCTGATGCTGCTAAAAAGGTTTATTTGAATGGAAATAAAGTTTAATTGTTAAAGTCAATGCTAAACACTGTGTTATGCCTACCAATATGAATGACATGTGAATCCTACAACTTGTAGTCGCCTTTGCCTTATGTAACATTTTCTATACACTGGTTTACATGTATGATTCATTCTCTCTATGGGGCAGATTTACAAGGAAAGTGACTCAGTGAGTGCTGCAAGCCATTTGGCTGCGCCACACTTAGTCACTTTCAAAGCACAGGGATGCAACATATTTACCACAATATGTTGCATCTCAGTGCTCTCCCTGCGCTGGTGCACAAACTGCTGCCATGCGCCGGCACCGGCACCCTTGCACCATGGTGCAGGGTTTTTGCCTGCATTGTGGGGAGATAGTTTATGTGCAGGTAGGGTTCTCTTTCTGCACATAAACAATGACTAGAGGGGATGTTATCTTCCTAAAGAACGAGGAGAAATGAATACATTTCTTCTTGTTGCGCCTCCCTACGACTTCCTTGAGGAGGTGTAGCATTCAGATGCATTTCCAGATTTACGATTTCGCGTAAATATGGAAATGTGTCTAGTTTCATGGGTATTGTGTGGGAACACTCACAACAAAACCCACAGAACGCACCTTTCATGCAAAGTGCAGCGTGCAAAGGGGCCATATTTACAAGAACAGGAAAAATCATGCAGGTTGGCTTATCCTGTCCTTGTAAATATGGGGCACTAAAATGCGCCAGCCGAGCGTCACTGTTTGTGATGCACCGGTTGCGCAAGGTGCTTGTAAATCTACCCTATATGTGTGTGTGTTTTAAAGTGCTCTGACATCCTACAATGGTATGAGAGATGCTATAAAACAAATTAAATACATGTGACAGAGGGACTATGGAGAGATGAGCGGCACTGTTGGAGGGTGAAAATAAGGGAATCATTGAAGAACCCCAACAAAGATTGTTGTATCCTGTTGCATAGTAAGGTCATCATTTACTATTCTTTAAAAGCTAATACAAATCAATATATAATGATAAATGTGTTGTTGAATGCACTATTGTTTCCTAAATTGTCTTGGGGGAGAGCATCCCAAAGCCCCCTTTGTAGTGGTTAGACTCACTCACTGCACTCGGTGTGCAGCGTATGGGGACTGGTCTGAAAACATTTGCCTTGGCTGCTTTGGGTTTCCAGTCTGGCCCTGGCAGGAGAAGGAGCCTCGTAATGTGAAATAAAACCAGCCATTAAATAATACCAACCATTTAAAAGTTAGTCACAGAGATGCAGAATCAACCGTCCCAATAAGGTTTTTTGTTTGTTGCAGATTCTTTCAATATAAAATACTAAAATCCTTAGTAATTCAACTATTTGGTTTGTGTGCACACCTGTTTTTTTTCTTCAAATTACTGTTTTCATTTTTGAAATTTAAATCATACAGATTGCTTGGGGGTCCCCGGCTTCTAGTGCTGACTCAATGGGGGTCCTATGGCGCCAAAAGTTTGGGAACCACTGGTGTACACTATAATTACTGTATGCGATCACAAATGCAAGTCCAGATCCTCACCGCTGACCACCAATGTTAGAAATGGGGGTCTCTAGTTGGCAGTGGCTGGCCACAGTCCAAGTAGAGACCCTTCTTCCTAAGTCAGAGTAAGGGGGCTACCCCCTTTGATAACCCCTGCTCAACTCTGTGGTAACGTAGCACGAGCAGCTAGGCTTATCTCAGAGGCAGTGTGTAAAGCATTTATGATCATACACAGTAACACAGTGAAGGACACTACAAAGGGACACCACACAAGTAGTTATAAAAAAATAAGTATCTTTATATATAGACTTAACACAAGACCAATAACGGTAAAAAGCCACAATACTGAAAAATGGGGGTACTCTTGAAAAGCTGGAAAAAGAGTTCAAAGTGTTCAAATAGGGGTTCAGTTCAAAGCAGTGGTCGCTGCGACCCTTTTACTTACAAAGTACCTGGATTTCGTAGCAAAACCCACAAAATGTCGCAAAGAAACTGTAGCGATGATTTTCCCCACGCTAGGCCGGCGATGCATTGAATCCTTGCCGCAAGGGAGGATGATGCGCCGGGGTACGGATGCGTGGAGGACAAAGTGACAGATTTCCTCATGCTAGGCCAGCGATGCGTTGAATCCTTGCCGCGAGGGAGGATGATGTGCTGATCCTGTTGCGTGTGCGATATTGTTGCGATGAAAGAAAATGGCGCCCCGCGAGGGAGCGACGATCCTGGTGCGATGCGACGAAAATGGCGGACGCTCGATGTCGGCGCTGCGATGTTCTCGAAGCAATGATCTGGGGTCAGCGAGCCTTCGAAAAGCCCGCAAACGTGCGTTGTGATGATCTCTGGGGCTAGCGAGCCATTTGGGGCCCGCAAGCGTGCAATGCGATGATCTTTGGTTTGCGAGCGCTCTGCGACAGCAGGCCGTGGATTTATCTTACGCTCTTCAGCTGCGACGGCTGGCAAACGGCGTTAGCGACGATTTTCAGCTCTTACTTCTCTGTAGTAGAACTAGAGGCCCAGGAACTCACAGGGGCCTCACCTGCAGATAGAAATCCTCGCTGGGAGGAATCAGGAGGCTGGTGGGGGAGTCATATGTGCCTGTGACTCCAGCAGGAGGCTAGCTCTCTTCTAGCCCTTGGGTGATTGCTTGTAGCACAAAATAAAGTCTCTCAAAAGTCCTTTTCCCTCTTCTTCCAAGTCCAAGGGGAACTACTGCAGGCCAGTCCAAGAAACAGCACACAAGCACGAGGACAGTCCACTCCTGCAGATTCCTTCAGTAACACGGACAGAGGTTCCTCTTGACATCCAGGAGCAATACCATAAATCAGGGGTTTGGGCACAGATATGTATACCCCAAAAGTCTTTTTTCTCAGAAGTCTCTAGTCACTGAACCCAGCCAGAACCAGTTCTGCTCAGGCCTGGAGCACTTTGTTTACCAGGCTGCATCCTTCCTTTCAGAAAGAGGGGGTCTGCCATCAGACGCACAGTAGGAGGTGGAGCCAGCATTCACCTTGCCAGGCACAGCCCTATTCAGGACAAGGAGCTACCCCTCCCCAGTACTCAATGCATATCTCTCTATTAAACCCAGGTCTTACTCAGCCTGCCTTGCCCCTCTAAACCCAGACAGTCAATACACATAACAGCAGAGCACACTGGAGGCTTAGGCAAGAAAATACCTACCTTCTAAAAGTGGTATTTTCAAACACAGAATATTAAAACCAACTTCACTAAAAGATGCATTTTATTATTCTGAGCTCAGGCATACTAAATTTGAATTTCTACCATGTTCCCTGAGTCAGATAGGACTATAAGATGTAATAGCCAGTCTGCCCATTCTAGCCTATGGAGAACAGGTAGCCTTGCTGCAGTGAAAACAAAATGGAGGGGGGTTCACTACCAGGACATGCTACACATATCAAGCCATGTCCTACCTTAAGCACACAATGCACCTACCATAGGGGTGACTGACATGAGGCTAAGGGAAGGGTCAGGGGCTGGGAAGTGTGGGCACTTCACAGCCAAGATGGCAGTTCTGGACTGCATGCAGACACTGCAGTGGCAGGTCTGAGGTACACTTTACCAGCTACTTCTGTGGGTGGCGCAAACCAGCGCTGCAGGCCCACCAGCAGCATTTGGGTTACCAGCCCTGGGCACACACAGGCCACGCTACTAGGGACTAACAGGTCAACCAAATAAGCCAATCAGGGATATACCAATTCACCAACATATTTACACAGGGAGCATTTGCGCTGTAGCACTGAATGGCAGTGGCACAGCGCCCAGAGCATCTATTACCAGCAAAAACAGAGAAGACAACAGCGAAAAATAGAGGGGAGACCCAGGCCAATGGTGCCAGGTCTAACAGTAATCAAATAAATCAATTTTGCCAGGGCAAAATATGTTACCCTCGCAAATGCTATTTGAAAATACTGACATTCTGCTGGTGTGGTGGAATGTCCATATTCACAAATGCAGCCATATGGGCCAGCTTCTTGAGATTAAGAGACGATTTTAAGAGCAAAGCTAGATTAATATCCAAAAGTATGTAAGTTTTGCGCATAAGGAGAGAGTTAGACTTCATTAAAATCTCGAGGGACTTAAAAACACACCTCTTATGCTTATGGCCAGAATGACCCTAAAACGGAAGTAATCACCATGCCCCTAAACCCCAAGAACCTTCCTGATCGTGCTATTGAAAATGCTCACCGCTCAGTCAGACACTGAGAACCAGTGACCAGTTCCTCTGTGAATAGTTGCACATGCCAAGATACTGCAGGTATAGTACCCCACATCTTATGAAAAGAGGATAGTTCAAGCCAGCAGATGCCAACATGTGCCCAGTAGGTGTACCCTCACTATATCGCATACTTCACATCACATGGCAACGTTTCACAGCTACTGCGTCGACCTAACCACTGCATCGCTGGTAAGTAGATGTTCAGTTAATAATAGTAAAGTTATACTTAACCATGGCAATAGTGGTTGGCAATGTACCGGACACAATATTATTTTAGGGGGATATTATTGACCTCAATATAGTTTCATGTAGCCTAAAGGTGTATTAAAAGGAACATATGAAGTCCCAGGCATGCACAGTTCTATTAGCTCTCGTCATTCGCCTTTAAATCCCAGACTGATCTAAAACGGGGAAAAGGCGCCTTGAAGCATTGTACAAAAACCCAGGGTAAATAAAATAAATACAAGCGTGTGGAAAAATAAGACATTTATGTGTTCTATCTACATTTAACAGAATTTCTAGGCTCCTGCAAGTTCTCTTCTACCACCATAGAGATTGAGTTAAATGGTCTCAATTCTATATTCACAGTTTTTTTTCCATTATTAATAGAGCTCTGGAATCATCTCATGTATATTTAATTTACCATTGCCTTTAATCTTCCCCTCACTAATAAGCCTCAGCGCTGGCAAGCTGTGTGGCCAGATTTTCGATGTTCAATGTTAGCATGTCCTGTTCAATTACATTTTTTTAAATATAATTCTCCAGCTTCACCTTCTTCAAACAGGACGTGATTGGTTGGCTGTTAAGGTGGCACAGTAGGCTTTGTGGCATTGCTTGTTATCAGTGCCAATACTACATACGTGACTCCATCAGCAGTTGTTATGTTGGAAGAAGGAGCAAAGGCATAATTTTGAATATTAATAATAAAGTTGAAGAAGCATGAGCAGTCGTATTTTCAGCCACCTGCAGGCTGAATCACCAATTGATCTGAATCTTTGCTACTGCTTTCGATGTGTTTCTTAACAGCTTTGTTCTAGCAGCAGTGCTTGCCTTCCTGTTAAGCTTCTGCAGGCAGTGTTTTCCATTCCAATTATACTATCTGCAAGTGTTACAAGCAAGAATCAGCGGTCTTGAAAGAAATAGCGCATATCCCCTACTTAACTCCCAGCTGTATTTTGAAAAAGGTGCTAAAACCTGCAGAGAACAGCTGCTATGACACAGACACAGTTAATGACTCCCTCAAAATAAGTGTGCAAACCAAAGATGCTTCCCTACATTGCACAATGGAGAGGGAGCAGCACTTTGTGCTCCATGCTGAGCAAGGGGTCGCGGATAACCTAGTACCTATGTTGCTCATTCTCTCAGGCCCACATTGTAATGTTATGTTATGTTGTATTGTGTTGTGGTGTGTTATGTTTATTTGTAAAGCGCACTATCACCCACAAGGTTATCATAGCAGGGCGCATGTGTGGGTGTCTTGCCCGTCCAATGGTAGGTTGGTTAATTTGAAAAGTCAGGTTGCAGAATTCAAGAAGAGAGGAGAAGACTGATGTGGACTGGGTGGTCGTTCCATGCTTTTGGAATGATGTAAGAGAATTCCCATCCTCCTGATTTGGTTCTGTGTATGCATGGGATGTGTGCGAATAGGAGTCCTACTTAGTGGAGGAGTCTGGGTGGTTGATGGAAGGAGATGCAACTGTTCAGGTAGATGAGACCTGAGTAGTGTCATGCCCCCAATGGGTTTCTGGGGAGTTTGACTTGTGCGTGTTTGTATATCGAGAGCCATTGGAGTTTCCTGAGGTGTTTGTGTGTTGTGAGTACTGTGTGGTAGGTTGAGGATAAGTTTTTTTCTGCAGACTTCTGGATAATGTGTAGTCTTTAAATGAGTTGCTTCGGGATCTCGGCATTCTCATAGTCCAACAAACTGGTGACTAGGCTGTGACAGTTTTTTTGTGATGCTTGGGAGTCATTCAAAAATATTCCTCAGGTGCAGAAGAAGGATGCAGTGATGGCGTTGACTTGTTTTGTCATGTCCAGTTTGCTGTCGATGATTATTCCGACGTTGGTGGCGTGGGTTTCTGGGTGCGGATCCGAATTCGGCAGGCCACCAGTTGGAGTTCAATGATAAGGTTATTGCCAAAAATCACTACTTCTTTCTTGTCATGGTTTAGATTGAGACAGTTGTCTTTCATCCAGTTAGCGACTTCGGTCATGCAGGCAGTGAATGTTTTTCTTATGTTGGGGGTCCTGTCCGTGAGGGAGAGTAGGCTTTACATCTCAACGGTGTAAGAGATGATGTTCATGCCATGTGTGCAGATGACGCTGGCCAGAGGTATCATGTATGCATTGAAAAGGGTGGGCTGAGTGAGAAACCTTGAGGAACTTTGCAGATTAGTTTGTGGGCTTTCGAAAAGTAAGGTGCCAGGCTGCCAGTTTGTGTTCTATCCGTTAAGAAGGAGCAGACCAGTGGAGAGCTGGTCCTTGAATTCCAATCTTGTGCAGGTGCCTCATGGGGATGAGGTGTGAGATTGTGTCAAATGCTACAGAGAGGACCAGGAGAATGAGGGCTGCTGTGTCTCCTCTGATCAAACAGATGTTATCCTTGGAGGCAATTAGTGTTGTTTCGTTGGTGAGGTGTTGGTTGATTAGTTTCTCTAAAATGTTTGCCAGGAATGGTAGGAGGGAGACAAGTCTATAGCTGGAAAGCATGGCTGGATCAGCATGTGATTCTATGAGCAGGGGTATAACAGTGGCATGTTTCAAGGTACCCGGGAATGTGGCTGAGTCTATGGAGGAGTTAAGTATAGGTGTTAGTGCTTAGCTGATTGACAACAGTTCTTTGGTGAAGGCGCGGTGGTGACAAGGGTCAGATCGAACCCCCGAGGGGATGATATTCATGGTAGCAGAGGTTTTTACAGTGGTGATGGCCAGTGGCGTAACAAACAATAAGACCCCCTACAATGTGCACAGAGGGGCCCCCGTTCCGGATTTAATTGAAAGTGCTCAGGCCTGAGTACTGTGCTGAGGGGGCCCCCTGCAACTCGTGGGCCCAGGGGTCCCCTCACACCGCGGTGGATGCGGGGGCCTGTGTTACGTCCCTGGTGATGGCAAGCAACAAGGTCACAATTGGTTCATTGGCTTTGATGGGAAGTTGATTAGCAATGGTGATGGGGTCCAGATGAAAGTTATTTATATGGAGGTGATTTTGTTACATGAGAATCTCAAGAGCTTGTTATAAAAGTCTTGTGAGGGAGTGATGGTCCGTTCTGGAATATGCTGGGTGAGGCCAAGTTTTCGAGGAGGATGAAGGTGCTGGTGTTCATGATGAGGCGTGTGCCAAAGTCTGTGATGTCGCTGGCAAAATTGGTGCGGAGACCTTGGGGTCTGTTAACAAGGGTTCCTCCCAGGGAGAAGTTGGCTGTGATGTTTGTCTTGAATGTAAGTTGTTCCATGTAGCTGTTGGGGGTGTCCGTGGAGGTGGTGGAGGCTGTGTAGTTGATATCTTTGAAGATGATGGTTACCCTACTTCCGGGCTTGTGCTTATGGACTTGCCTGGCAATCTAGTAGCCAATGGGGATGGTTGCAGCGATGTTCAGTACCGTGGTTGGGTTTAGCCATGTTCCCGTGAGAAAGAGCAGGTCCAGAGCTTGGTCGTGCAAAAAGCCCATGTTGTGTTTGTTGAGCGAATAGCTGTTGAGGAGGATGCTGGCGAGTCTGAAAAGCCAAGTTCCAGAGCAGCGCCGGAGAGCTACAGAATTATGCTGCCCCTTTGATGCGATTTATCACATTAAGGATCTTTCTTTGAGTCCAACCCATGGTGGACCAGTCTCTGAAGACCTTTCTTTCATTAATTCTGGCTGTCCCTTTTATCGCCTTCTCCTGAGGAAGACCCGCCGTGCCCATTACTCCATCACACACCTCTTTGGGTCGAAACGTCGACATGCTTGTGATAATCCTGACCCTACTCTCTCCACCCCACGTGAAAAGGAAATTTTAAATCCAAAGCTGTGCGGAGCTTTATGTACCTAGGGATGAATGTCCTTTGAATTACCTGTTTAAACAATTCGTACAACACTGTATATATCTTGTTCACATTTAGCACCTTTTTTGCACTTTTTTCACCCCATCACTTGCGCCGTTGGAACAAATTGTATGTTCATGAACTTTGACAGCCTTCTAATGTCATCCCAACACCACAAAATGGAAAGAAAGATATGGATTTATCCTTAAATACAGACTTTTGATTGATTTAATTTTGGTGTGTTTTTTGGATTCATGGTTGTTGTTTTTTCTTCTCTTTTCTTTTCATTAATTATTACTGAAAGGTTTTAGTATAGTTTTTGATTGTTTAATATTCAGTAAACCAAGAATCAGTTCTGTACCTGACAGTACCAACATTCTCCACATTCTATTTGATGGAAATAGCACCAGGCTTCAGGTCTATTCTGCTCAAAAGATGCTCCTTTACCCAATCTCCTTTCATGGGTTCAGGTTGAGATGCATGGAGGGTGATGGGTTTCATCTCTCCTGTTCGCTTTTTGCTCTTGCAGGCTGACGTTCCCTTTGCCTGCTGTTCTGTGTTTTGGGTGTTGCTTGAATCGCTTGGTTATTGCCACATTGTTCCTTTATGTCTTCCAGGGGTTTGTCAAATGGTTCTTATGTGATGGTGATATTCTGCTTCCTGTCTAGTTTATGTGCTTCTTACCCTATGGCTGGGGTTCCCAAACTGTGCGCCGCGGCACCCTGGTGCACCGTAATGAAGTGCCAGGGGCGCCGCACACACTTGGGTGACCAACCGTCCGTCCCTGTGAGAGGCCTCACCCCCCCCCCCCCCCCTTGATGGGGGAGCCTCGCGCTCCTCCAGGAGCACAAGATCAGCCCCTCCCGCCCATTGTCATTCAGTCTGCGGCTGATTGCCACATACAGAATGACAATGGGTCAGTCTGGGGGTGTGACACCATGTGGCGGCCTCCTCCTGCCTCAGGGTACAGAAGGGCAATCTGTAGATAAAAGGTAAAACGCCCACGCTGCAACGTTAGAAAAGACTTCATTTAAAGAAGCCTGTAAAACAAGTTAATACGAACGGGTTATCGTTCTCTCACTGTCCCGTCATTTTAGAACTGAAGTATTTTCAATATTGTATTCAACAAAGCCAGGGTTGCTGCTTTTTTATTTTAAGGAACTAGCAACCATTGACAAAGCCAATAGTCCTGGCTTATTGTTGGTGTAATGATACTTGCTGTATTATATATCTGGATGCAATGACAGAAACAACATAATACCAGTGAGGCGGAACACTATGCTAAGCGCAGATTTTTAGCCTAGGTGTTTTAAACTGCGCTCTTAATTACATCAAACACCCCCTTTGAAGCGACCCCCCAGTTTTTTTACACCGCTTAAAGCCCTGGAAACAACACCATGTTACAGTAACCTCACATCCTGGTACTGTGCATCATGCATGACTTCTACGTTTTCAGTCTGCCTATTTGTAGGGGCATAGTGAACTCTCCACCAGCCCACCCCTTGCTGTAGTTCATTCTTGATGGGCCTCTTCTGCCTACAAATCTGCAAAGGCTCAGCTCATAATGTGAAAAGGTGGGTGAGTAAATAAGTGAAGGAATGTCTGAATGGCTGGATGGATTATTGAAAGGATGAATGCATGAATGAAATGGTGAATGGATAGATAATGAAAGAAAGGATGGATGGATGAGTAAATGAATGGAAGTATGGATGAGAGAAAAGGTAAATAGATGGATGTATGGGTGGAAGGGTAGATGGATGGGTAAAGGTGTGGATGGGTGTGTGAAAGGATGGGTGGATGAGTGAAAGGGCAGCTGATGGGCGAGTGAATTGGTGGATGGGTGTGTGAAAGGATGGATGGGTGGATGAATTAAAGGGTAGATGATGGGCAAGTGAATGGGTAGATGAATGAATTGATAAGTGAAATGGTGAATGGATGGATGAGTGAAAGGGTGGATGTAAGGATTGATGAGTTAGTGCAAGGGGGTAGATGGACAAAAGGATGGATAGATGAGTGAAGTGAAAGGGTGGATGGATGAGAGAACGGATGGCTGGATGAGTGAACGGATGGTTGGATGAGTGAAAGAATGGATGAGTAATAGGATCAATTGATGGTTTCATGAATGGATGAGTAAATGGGTGTGTAGATGGATGGATAAGTGAAAGGGGGATGGAGAAAGAAAGGGAGGATGAATGACTGAAAGGGTGAATGGGTGGAAGGATAAATGACTGGGTGAATGGATGAGTAAGTGAATGGGTGGATGGATGAGTAAGTGAATGGATGGCTGGGTGGAAGAGTGGATGGATGGATGATTGTACAGATGGATGGGGTGAAAGGGTGGGTAGATGAATAATGGATGGATGAGTAAAAGGGTGGATGGAGGGACGGATGAGTGAAATGATGGACGGAAGGATATATGGTGGATAGGTTTGCAAATTGTTGAATATGTTTGGATATAGATGGGCACACAGATGGAAGGACAGACCTTTTTAGTGTAAATTAAAGGCTGGGGATACTGATTACGACAGACCAAACTCAATGTTCCATTTTCTCAGAGTGGGTCTCAGTACCAAAAGCTACTGAAAGCAGCAGCTGGCATAAATAAGGGTTTGGGACCAGGCACTCTGTTGGGGAAAAAAACGATGGATTAGGATGCACCAAAGTGATTGCCAGTGGACGAGATTAATAATTCAAGCATTCCAACCATTATAATACCTTCATTGCGTCCCAAATACTTTAAGGAAGATAACAGGAGGTACACACCACCCCCCCACCCACCGGTAAAAAAATGGTGGGGAGCCACGGCCAACTGCCGATTAGGTCAAGGGAGCCACAGGTCAAAAAAGTTTGGGAACCACTGCCCTATGGGTTTCCTCCATGAAGGATAGTCTTGCCTTGGGCCTGTTACATGGCTTTTTCTGGTGTCCCTGGCTTCTATTAAACTCCCCCTTTGGTAAGTAGTTGGTGTCTCCTCTCTGCTTCTGATAAGTTGGCATGACTGCTGGCTTTCCTGCCTATTCTGTTTTCAAGCCTCAACTGCCCCAGGCTGGCTGGTGGGGACTTTTCTCCTCATCTGGTCCCTCTTGTGGATCCTTCAGCCATAGTTGGCTCCTTGCCAGTGTTGGTGTAAGGCTGAGGATCTTCTGTCTGGGGTGTTGTTTCCTAGTTTACTACTGCTGTTATACCCTTAACACCATGGATGTGATTCATCAGGGATCTCCTGACAGTTGATACTTGTGCCTGTCATATTTCTCCCTGTCGTGCTTCTTCTGATGCTGCGATGCTACTTTCTGTGGCCGGCTTAACTTGGTTGGGGTTTTGTGTGGTTGGTTATGCTTCGGGCATGGTTTTACTGCTTCATTATATTTGTTTATGTAAGAACTAGGACATTGAAGGGTTGAGTGTAATGTGCCAATTATTTGCTTTTAATCTTCATTAACCCAATGTAACTTCCTTTTACCAGTGTGTGTGACCCTCCCTCCTTGCCCTTTGTCATAGCCTTGCCCCCCCCACCCCAGTGCTTAGGGATGTCAGAACGTTTTTTGGGTTGTCTCCTCCTTTATGATACCCTCTTGATAAAAAGATTCTGTGAAAGATGACAGAGTGGGTGGTAGAGGTTTTTTGTGTTTGGTTTAGCTGGGTCAAGTGGTTCGGGGTGAGTTGGGCACGATTAACTCACATGTTATTGGGCGATGAACAGTAATCGGATTAATGAAGACTGTCAATAGATGTTCAATGCATTACATTATTGATCGGTTTGCAGCACGTCTGTGTACAGGGAAACATCCTTTACAACGCAACTTTTACCACGCAGTGCCTTTACGATGCAACTTTTACAACGCAAACCATTACAACGCATTGCGCTGGGGGGCGCTCTAGGATAGGGAATACGTTTAATTTACTATCCAACACCTTCCCTAGTGTCCACGGGGACTGGAGTTGGAATAGTAAATTAAACTATTCACTATCCAGCACCCCAAAGCGCTATGCGTTGTAAAGGTTTTCGTTGTAAAAACCGCGTTGTAAAGGCATGCGTGGTAAAAGCATGCGTTGTAATGTCATACATCCCTGTGTACAACATAGCTGGAGGGTTACAACGCAGCCATGATTGATCAACCACAGGGGCTAGGTCAGAAGGATTTGTAATAGGAACAGGTAGACATGCTCGGCACTGTGGCTTCAAGATGCAAGCACATTAGCACATCATATAACAACGAACACACTCTACAGCTAGTAAATTATTCCACCGTGTATGCTCACAAACAACAGAAATTACATTAGCATATATTTACTACCACTTCAGTTGTTGTGCTTTCAGACGCTCGACGCCGGCTATTCAACTGCGATCAAATATTAGTGCCGCGCATACAAATACCTCACTGGCCTGCCGTCTCGCTGCCCCTGGGGAATTCATTCATTGCATATGTCTTGCAAGAGTAAAACTCCTTGTGCAATTGGCAGCTTTAGAATTCACAATAAGCACACATCCGTTTATGATACCACAGCGAAATTCACGCACGCTGCTAGTTCCAAGCAACCATGCAGGGCCGGACTGGGGGAGCAAAATGGCCCCTGTCACAAATGCTCAACCCAACCCCTCTTCCTTCCTCCCCTTGAACAATCTCTCTTTCCGTCCATACATTCTCTCTCTCTCTCTCTCTCTGTTCACTTCCTCTCTCTATCTTCCCCCTTCTCTTTCAAATCTTCCTGTGACTGCTGTAATTACCTTCGGGCAGCTGGGGAAAGTGGCAGCAGCACTACCAGCTCCCTTTTCAAAACCGCCCTTCAAGGGGTCCAGCCCAGTGCCTGTGGTGGCGGCTCCTCCGCTAAGGCGGAGGAGCGTCGCCCCACTGACTTCAATAGGAAAAAGAAAATGATCATAACGTATCTTATTATCATTTTCTTTTTCCCATTGGAATAAGTGGCTCTAAGAGCGGGGCGGGGCTGGCCAGAGCGGGAAGTGGTTTGCACTCCTTAAGTGCGCAGGACTGCTTGGCTGGCCATCTTGGGCCGGCCAAACAGTCCTACACACTTTGCATCTTCCACACCAGGCTGCATTACACAGCCTGGCCAGGAACACGCAAAGCCTCCCTGTCCTCGTCTGAGCGACCCTTGCACTTTCAACCATGAACTCATTAACTTGTTCCATTTTGTCCATCTGGCAAATTTTGGCCCAGTCCTAACTGCCTACATCCTCGAAATGGATCCCTCCTAAAATTGGGACCTTGGACTCAATTTGGCTGCCATAGGGAAAAATCCAGGGCCACAGGAAGACTGAATACATTGAAATATTTTTAAATTGGCAAGTGGTTCGAAAGTTCTATAACTTTCTATGCTATCATCCTACCTAATTTATAAGCTCCACCTGGCTCCCAAAAGACCACAGATCTGGAATTTTTGGGGTCGGTGGCACCCAAGATGGTGACTAACTGGTTATGATAACATCGAAATCCAACCTCAAGCTACAGGGATGCCATGACGTTCTAAGGAGGGCTAAATTATGTTGGCCAAGTCCCGCAGGAATTTGGATATATCTAATTTTATCCAACTTTGATGCAACTTTTATTTGATGTTGGGTTCTTTTTGAAGACTGCTGGCTAAACTCTGAACTGCTTTGATCCATTATCCTAGGAAATTCATTTTTATTTTGTTTTCCAGCATCTGAAAATATTGACGAAGATCAAAAGAAAGCAAGATGCACTCTTCTGAAGTTCATCTACATGCTTTGGGGCTAACCATAAGGTGATAAACCACCCACGCGGACCCCTTTGCACCCTGGTCTGGAACATGGACCTCTGTCAGGCCTAAACAATTAATGCAATGTTTGTTTTCCCTACTTGTCCCATACACTGTCACCGGGGAGTTGTCATTACACCGGACTGACTATAATCTACCTTGTGCTCTATGGCCTCTCCTAATTCCAAGAACAATTTTTTTATTGTGGCAGTTTTCATACAGCGCGATTTCGAACCGAAGGTGCTGGGGTGCTTTACATGAGCACCAGTTACATTACACAAGGACGCATTCACTTTTTGTAGGCACAGGGAGATTAAGTGATTTGCCCAGTATCACAGGATGTTGATCTGACGCCGAGACTCGAACCCGGTTCCCTAGTTCAAAGGCCGGCTTCTCTGGCCCTTATGACATGTCCTCCTCCGATTCAGAACAAGTGAAAGTATTTCAAACCGAAACGACATGGTATAGGTAATTCTCTGTGCGTAATTACCAATGTAATTTCCCCCGGTAATAATAATGTTATGAATGCAGAGAAAATCCTGAATCAGGAAAACAACCGGCATTTATGGTTGACTCCGAATGACAAGAAATGAGAGTGTTCAATGCAGACCCTGTCACGTGTGCTGGGGCCATTCTCCAGAAACCATCCGTCGCCATTATTGCTCACAGTGTTAGCAGGCTATTATGGTGCATTACCGCAATTACATTAGAAACATCAGCGTTAAAAAGTGAGAAACGACAAAGCTGAAAGACAAATCCCAGCAGTGATTTCTGCGCCTCTTACTGGGAATGAATTAAATCGATGTGAACTTTAAATTTCACATTTGACTGTGATAATGGTCTCCCAAGCAATACTCCTCTGGCATCAGGGAATCACTTTATTAGTGTGATTCATTTGTTGTAAAGTGTGCTGTAAAAAATGTAACAGTTGTTTTAAATGTGCTCCGAGCATTGAAGCTGTGTTATGTTGCTGATGCTTTTATATCACATCTCTGGGACTAGGGCGGCTGCTAGATGCTTGTTCGCATTCGGGTGGGTGTTGCTGTACCTTTTGGGGCATCTGGGCTCCGCATAAGCTCACAGACTGGCCTGGCCAAACTGCGGCTGAAGGTTCAGAAGCCAAGGGTGACCAAGAGTAGACCTGGGCGGAGTTTGCGGTACACAGAACTTTGGAGTGACCAAAAAAACTATCGCACTATGTGGAGTTCCGCATGCACTTCATTTGGTCGCGATGTTCCCACTGATTTTTAGCACCGGGTGTTGGTCTCGCACTGGAAAATCACCGCAAATGGCACCACGCGCAGCACAAGAGGGCGCTGCTTTTTTCTGCCGCTTGAGTAGATGTTCGACTCGAGCGGCAGCATCCTCAACCTGAACGGAAGGTTTCTCAACATGAGCAGTAGCGGCCATCTGTGACTGTCCGCGTTGAGAAACCTCCCCGGGTGGTGGTCTGGAGTAAGACTTTCCTCGCTCGCCAACTTAACATTGGCGAGCGAGGAAAAAAACTCTTTGTACTACACGGAGCAAGGAGTGGGAAAAACTCAGCGAACTCCACGAACAGTGCGGAATTTCACACCTAGGCCGAGCCCAAAATCATAAGTTAGCAGAGGGCACGCAAAATGATATAATCAGTTCTCCTGACATGAGGAATATCAGAAACATTACTGACAATTAAGGGTAGACTAGTGATAATTGAACGCAAAAGGAAAACATTGGGTTCTAAAGCCACTTGAGATACAGGCAAGTGGAGTGGTTCACAGAGAAAATATCTATCATGACTTGTCCCCTGCAAGGTATTTCCTGTCCGAACAAGATCCTGTAGTAAACAAAATAGTTTAAAATTTCACCCTGGTGGAATTTGCCCCATTTGACATTAGTTACGTAGTGTTAAATTTAGCAAATTACACAAGTGTAACTGTTAATTTCAGAAAGGCATTGTTATCATGTAGGCAGAAGAGGAGTCACAAAAAGTTTCAAGTATGCAAGTGCGAATGCTCAATATGAAGAGATTAGAAGGCTGAGGTTTAGAGTGGGGACAAGGCTGGATGGGGTCTCAAAGCAAAAAAAAATTCAATTTATTTATTGTTTTTTTATAATGAGCTGACCTAAACACGGGTGTCAGTGCACTACACAATTCTTGAGAGGGAGCTTGTCATACAAGGCCTTATTATCATGCGGCCCGGAAAGGCTCGGACCATCGGCCAGAGCCTTTCCAGGCCTCATCTCGGTTTAATTTCCAACCACCGCACTACAATGCTGGCGGCTGGAAATTAAACTGGCTGGTCATTACGGCTGGCTTTCGACAGGCTCAAGGAGCCCATCAGCCAGTCGGAGGCCAACCGGCAATCGCAAAGGGCGGCCTTTCTGCCCTTGGGATTACGATACATGGTCTTTCAGGCTTTATGCGACTGAACAGTGCTCAATCACATCGTGATTAGGCAGTCGGGACTGGCAACCTGAGGTCGGTCGGTCCCATTTCCACGTCATCCGCCCGACGTCGTAATAACCCCCACAGTCTTGAATGCAGAATATACATAGGGTTGCCTCTATGCTCCTTGTAGAGCTGCAGAGCATCAATTGACATTTGTTATCATAACTTCCACCATCCTTTTGCAAAGTATGGGGCGTGTAGTGCACTGTTGAATGTAACCATGCAGGATTATCAAAGGTGTTAGACTTGCTATGCAGATTTCCTAAAAATGCGCAAATACACAACGTCATGTAATTTTGCGCCATTCGCTGCAAAAAGTTCAGCCACCGATCACAGGAACACAGCGAGTGTTGAGAACACACGTGACAGCTGTTTGTATTGCTTCTGTTTTTTGTACTTTTTAAATCGGGAAATGTGTCCTGGCATCCAAATGTACGCAAGGACACATTTTGCATTTAAATATAGCATCACTTACTGGTATAGCATTTTGTGTAATATCATGTAGTGTTCCACATTTTGTTAAATTATGCAAATTATGTTAATTTTGCACACCTTTAGAACCATCCTGGGAAGGGTTGAACAAGCATCTTTTAGTAGCTTTAAGACAGTAAGAAGAGCACATATGTAGTTGAGGACAGGGCTACATTTTGATCAGAATTTTTGTGCTATACATTTGTGCGAGGTGGTGGGTGTCCGGATCCGGCCTCGTCACCTGTTCGCTCCAGCTTTCAAAATCTACATAATGAATGTCTTCCCCCTTGCGATCAAACCACCCACTCTTCAGTTTTTTCCAAAGACCCCATCAATGTTCCATTACACCAACTAGCAGGTCAAGGTATTATAGGATTAGACACCTCATAAACATTGCTACTTAACCCTAATTCCACCATATGTATGCAACAAACCCTAACTCACTGAAATCAAACGTGGGACCACTAAAAAAATCCTAACAAAACAACTCAAAGTGGATCAAAAGTGAAATAACCTTCTCAGTATGAAAAGAGGCAGTCAAATCAGCATGCTCAATTCATAACCATGGCAACATGAAAGCCCTACTCAAGGTCAAAACTGCAGTACCAACTGAGCATTGCTAATAATGACAACTGCTCCATGGAATTGTGGCACATCTTCGAGGAGAGGGAGTTTCACCCTCAACTTGTCATCTTTTTCTCTATCCCTACAAATATGTGAATGCTTCATGTGCTACTTCCATTGCCTCCTTTTGGTTTAGGCAAAAACGTTGCAGCCCACATCACTGTTTTTATTTACTGGGGTAAGAAGGGGCATGTTTAGGTCTAAAAATGTTCCCCAGACCCTCGTGTGAGTGTAGCTCTTTAGCAAAGCGATTGAGTTTTGGGTCTGTTTTTAAAATTATTAATCACATTTTGAAATTGGGGTTTATAAGGGATTGGTTTTGGAGACAAAGCAGAGGCCACGGGTTTAGGATTTGATTATACTATGGCCCAATCAATTTTTACTACTTTGAGACTTTTGGACACGCAAGTTACACAGGCCATCACCCAGAGAGATGACTGGACTAGGTTTTCCATTATTAAAAAAACAACATGTGCACACAGCCCTTCATGGGGCAATCCTCTCAGAAAATGTACGTTGGAACATTACACCTCAGGGGTTAATTGCGATTAATGCACCACAACATATTCTTGATAACAAGCAGTTTAGAAAAGACTGGTCCCTGATTGTATGGTGCTGCACCAGGGACTGTTTGATACTAATTACTAAGGGGCTGATTGCGATGGTGGTCTGACTTACATCCGACCACCATCGTATTGGAGATGTGACTGCCTGATAAGCTGTCAGCGGTCCCACAACCTGAATTACAATTCGACCGCATTCAAAGTGGTTGTAAGGTGTATTTCGCCATGTGCTGCTGGCTGCAGTAGACGCCACAGTCCAAAAAATGTACATTGTGCATATGCCTGCACTATGTGACAGGCGCCATGCAGTGCCTGCCACCTGGTGCAGAGATATCTAGGGGGCACCATAGGTGCCCCCCAAAACCCAACACTGAGGACCCAGGGGAAAGGAGGCACGCTACGGGCCTCCAATGTCCCTTTCTGCCAGCCTTTTCATGGCATTTCCATGAAATGGCTAGGGGGGAGGGACATCGTGATCCTTACAGCGATGCCTGGCAGGCACGCCACTATCGTAGGGATCGAAGTGCCCTCCAACAGTCCAACGGGGTCCTTGAGCCTGTCAGATCTGTGGCGGTCAGTGTCTCCGACCGCCGCCCCTCCACGGCCATCCTAATGTGGCAGGCGGAAAACATGTTTATGATGGTGGTGAGACCGCCACCGGCAGGCTGTTGGTGGTGGGTTCACCATCATCGTAATCAGGCCCTAATACAACAACAACAAAAACAGTGGATATACTTTTGATTGAAATTCAAACAATTGAGAATCAGCTAAAAACTACTATAGAAGTTACTCAATTTAAAAAGAGACTTGAAGAACTGAATGTGAAAGTCAGTGACAGGAAAGAGTATCTAAAGTAGAGAAAAATAAATAAATTAAAGAATGACATTACTTCTTTCATTCATGACACAATTTACCCTTGCATGAGAGAAGATTGTCAATAACAAATTTTGTCTAGACCTAAGAAAGATGCAAGAGATAGAAGGAAAGGCACTGATGAGTGGACATCCACCTCGGATGATTGGATTAGTAGTGAAAAGTCAAATAACAGTGGGCAAGAACAGAGGACAATGCAAAAAAACACAGACCAACAACAGGACAGGTTTTTTTTTTCCTCTTGGTTTTAATTTTCAGCGACAACCACATGCTCCATTTTTAGGCCTAGGTCGTGGCAGGTAGAGGGTATATAGAAGAAGATCACTATGAGTGGGTTGGAGCCCCCAAAGTGGCCCCATTAGACACGGAGTATGGCTAGAGATGTGCTCCATCAACTAGCATCTAGACCAAATAGTGATGGATTTGAGCAGTCATGTATTACCCAAGAGGAAATGATATTTCTAAATAAAGGTTTTAGCTTTGTGCCCACAAGAATGCGGGCATAAATTTAAGACCCAAACAGAACTAGTTCAGTTCTTTTTTTAAATTTGTCTCGAATTCTTCTTTGGCGCAACACCACATTTTGAGACCAATTGCGATGTCAGTCGAAAAGCCCCTGACCGTTAGTCAGAAGCTTTCTGACCTCAGTTACAATGTTGGCGGTTGAAACATAAATCGGCCGGTCATTCTGACTCGGTTCTGACTTGCTCTCGGAGTCTTCCGGCCAGTCGGAACCGCACCGTAATCCCCTATGGATGGCATTCCGTCATCAGGATTAAAATGTCGGTTTCCCACAGTCTTTCTGTGCCGGCCTTTCTAACACAGAAAGGCTGTTGGAAAGCGATTTAGGGGGCCTAAGGGCCCCCTTGCCTCCTCTATAGTGGTATATATGTTTTTAACTATACATTTTATGTGTGGGTTGTAGGGTTTATAGGGGTAGAGGGTGGAAAGTAATTATATTTTAATGAATTATTAATCAATTGTTAATTAATATTAATTATTACATTATTAATTAATTATGTTAATTGTGTCAATATCTTTTTATTTTAGGTGTGGGTTGTGGGGTTATAGGGGTATAGAGTGGGAGGCAAATCAATTCTAAATAATTAATAATAATACTTTAATTTAAGAATGAATATTTAATTTATAAGAATATGTTATGTTAATTTTTTAATAACATTTTGTAACTAAAATGTTATGTGTGGATTCAGGATTTCTTGGGGTATATGGTAGGAAGTAAATAAAATTTTAATTAGGATAGAATTCATGTTTTAATTGATAAAAGTAACAACATTTAAATTTCTTATGTTAATTGTGTAATTAATTTTGTATTAAATTTGAGGAGTGTGTCATATATTTTGTGGGGGTAAATTGTGGTAAGTAAATTAAATGTAATTAAATCATAATTATTTTTATTTATTGATAATTAGTTTGATAAATATTTATGTTAATAGTGTAAATAGTTAGCTTTTTAAGTTAAGTTTTAGGTGTTACTGGTAAGTTTTGAAGGGGTATATGGTGGGTGGTAATTAAATAAAACATATTTAATAAATTACATTTTTGGTAAATAATTATTAAATAAAAATAATCAGTACGATTGAGGCACTTTTACAAGGCAACCCAATTGATAAGAGAACAACTATCTCCTTTATAATGGATTGTGCTACTCTAGCAATGAAAGAGAATGTCTTCCTGTTTCAAGATCAACTATATTTACAGATCACCGGTATGTCCATAGGTATGTCCATGGGAAGCACATTCGCTCAGAGCAATTCGAATCTCTACTTGTATCATTATGAATGCCAAGTGCCAACACTTTTATTACAATCTCATTCCCCACAGGCAGAATCTGAGACTTAGGAAATTGGACATCAATGATGTACTAATAGGTCCTAATTATGACTTGAGTCCTCCCAATACCGTTTCGGTGGGGGAGCTGACCGAAGGTCGGCGGTCCCAAATACCCTATTACAATGCAACCACATATGGTGTGGTCTCAAACTCCCAGTTCCCCATGGGAACTTGTGCAGCTGTCGGAAACTGGCCGCAACACAAGCTCCCTTAGAGAAATAGGAGTTCATGTAAACCCCTGCACCGCAGGGCAGGCACTGTGCAGGGATTTACAGGGTGCACCATAGCTGCCCCCCAGGCACCCACCTGTAGGGTGCCGTAGCATGAGGGCCCATCTATTGAACCCCAAAGTGGCTTTCCAACAAACTTTTCATGTCGTAAAGCCTGACATGAAAAGCCTGTTGGAAACCGACATCATAATCCTGACGGCGGAAACGCCATCGTAGAGGATTATGTGTGGCCTCCGACTGGTCAACAGGCTCTTTGAGCCTATCGAAAGTCAGTCGACCGCATACAATGTAATTAGACGCTTGGACTTTGAACAAAGGATGTTGGTTAGAAAGCCTCTGACCTGCAATGAGAGGCTCTCCGACCGACATCCTAATGAGCCCCATAGTGTGGAAAAACTCCACGGAATCAATTTTTGACTTCCATTTCTGGTTAAATACTAGAAATAATCATATAAGTTTTACATGTGAATACAGTAAAGAAAAGCCACTATTCCTTTATATATTACTGTTTCTTAAAAATGGGACAGTACACTCCGAACTATATAGAAAACCAAGAAAGTAGTGGGAAAATTAAAATACCCCACACTTTGAACCAACGTTCTTATAGTATCAAGCAGGCAAAGCAAGTCATCAGGCCCCTCCCCAGAAGATCTTGTTTGTCTCTTCCATCCAAGCATCTATCCATTCATACTTCTATCCACCTGCTAATATCCACTATTACACCTTCAAATTCTATCATCTTTTCAATCTTTCATTTAGTCTGTCACCATTCCGTCCACCCATCAATATCCAAACCTATCCATCCATCTTCAAACTCACCATCCTTCCATCCATTCATCCATGCACCTAGTCACTTATCCACCCCCTTTCATCTGTCCATTCATCCATCATTTTAATCATTCATCCATTCTTTCGCTCTTCCATCCACCCTTTTCTCCATGCTTCTGCCATATCACTCATACATCCATCCTCCCTTTGACTCATCCATCCATAAACCCTTTTACTCAGCCACCCCTCCTTTCAATCAGCCATACCTCCTTTCACTCATCCATACATCTTTCAACCCATTCATCCATTCATCCATCCATCATTTCACCCTTTCACTCATCCATCTATCCACCCTTTCATCCAGACATCCATCTACCATCCCTTTCACTAATCCATCCATTCTCACTCATCCACCCTTGCATATATCCTCTCACTCATCCATCCACTCATCCTCTCACTCGTCCATCAATCCGTTCACTACATGTATCCATCAGCCTTTCAATCCATCTATCCATCCATTTACCCTTCTACTCATCCATCCATCCTTTCACTCACTCATCCATTCATCCTTTCTCCCAGCAGCCATCCGTCCATTCATTCATCTATCCATTCACCATTTCACCCTTTCACGGATCCTCCCTACCATTTACTCATCCATGTCTACATTCATCCCTTCTCTCATTCACCGATGCATCTATTCATGCACCATTTCATCGATCCACCCATCCTTCCATCCTTTCACCCATCCTTCCTTTTCCTCACTCACCCTCCCACCCTTTCATGTTAATTATAAGCATTTGTCTGTTGAGCTTCAGACTGAGGAGACCCATCAAGAACCGCCACCCCGCAGTAGCTGGGCTTGCTCCTCATTGGGCTGCTGTTGCAATGCCCAATGGACCCCTAAAGAGAGTGCGTTATCAGAGGTCTTTTAATTGCCAAAGGGTGACTGGGGGTTTGAGTGTGTTTCCAATCAGTGGGTAAGAAGATTGGAGAAATGAGAACTAAAATTGACTATTGACCTTGTGGTGCTCCCATTTTAATAGGGTTCTGAGTTTATGTTGCGGTTAAATGCAGAGTGAGAAACAAGAAGACATATTGATGCTAGTCTCTTCAATGTAAAGATATACTTAGTGATGTAAGGTCTAGTCAGTATATATAGATCTTGGTCTGTGGTTGACATGTTTCATGCCTCAATTGTGTAGGGAAATGATCACTTGACATTTTATTACGCCTATATATTGGAATACCTAATCTTCTAATCACTAGAGGGGGAGGGAGCACACAGCCTCTCATTCAGGACAATTCACTTATTGTATTCTGGTAAATGTAACACTGACGTCAAAGTTGCTTTAGTTTTTCACAAAAGTTGGTGCAGGTAGTGTTGTTATCTCTAGACATATGTTTCTGGGTTTAGCCCTTCATCGGTAATGAGCAGAAGTAGTAGATTGCATAGAAAAGGCATCTGAGGTTGCTGAAATGCTGCCCAAGTCTTCACAGGTCACAGTACCACTCCATAGGCACACAGGTGCATCCCAGGTGAGCTCAGTGGCTCAAGGAAGCCCGTTAAGCACACGGGGGAATGGATCACACTGCCTCTCATCCTGGCACAGTTCACTCCATTGCATTCTGGTAAATGCAGTATGCTTACTTCAAAGTTGCTGTTGTTTTCACCATACCTAATCTTCTGTGAGGGAGTGGAACCCAAGTGTGTGTCTGGGTTCTCTCACCCTGGTGGGTTGTGTGGTAATCCACCTTTAATTAAATGTGTTTGAAGACACTCACATCAGCGCTTGTGCACTTCATGTTAAAAGAGTAACCCTACAAAATTGCTGGAACCCCCCTCCCCTTGGAAAATGAGGATGTGTTCACGTCAAACAGGCCTTAGTGGTTCATGGAACAATGGTGTACTAACTTACTCCTGTCCTCGCATCTGGAGAACATTGGAATGACCACTCGGAAGGTCAGGCAGAGAATAATTGAAGAATGCAGTACAATTCGCTGCCGGCTCAGCAATACTAGACTAGACACTACCATAAACAGGGTCATACTGATGATAACCCCTTCTGAATGATCCCTGATAAACCGCAAGTACAAAATAAATTGGAGGGTTTTGAACAAATCCTATTCTAGAAGGAATAGAGGTGGATGGATCTACAGACTGCGTAGCCATAAAGCAGGTATTAATGATGATATCTTGTGCATGAGTCTGACTTGAGTGGATTTTTAGGATGTTCTCATTGATAAGCCTCAACTCACAGACTCTTGGTCTACTGATTGGTAACTATCTTTGGTCTGCTTAAAGATAAATTACATTACTGGAGTATATCTTATTACAGCAAACACAAACGAAGTAGGTTGCCTATAAAACCCATCTTATCGGGGTGGGGAGAGGATGCCTATGATGTAGCATGACACAATACTGTGAGTGAGGCATCCTCTTCCATTAAGGATGGCCTTCAAGAGACCCCCCCTTCTATGGTTACACATGACTTGCAAAATTAAGGCTTCTACACCTCACCATACTCTATTATAGGCAACCTACTTCTTTTGTGTTTGATGTATTGTTATTGGGGACAGTAGGTTTGCCTTTTCTTCCTGGGACTCTCCTTGTAGTGGTTTAGTGTATATCTTCTTACATCATTAGTGAATTATCAGTATCGATTTATAGAGTCTATTATAGCTCTTACTGTAGCTTGTCATTTAGGCTTGTTTATTTGATTACTGTGTGTTTTTTGAAGAGGGGAGACTACTT
This sequence comes from Lissotriton helveticus, assembly GCF_964261635.1. Taxonomy (NCBI): domain Eukaryota; kingdom Metazoa; phylum Chordata; class Amphibia; order Caudata; family Salamandridae; genus Lissotriton; species Lissotriton helveticus. Next base: position 858,810,444 of record NC_136065.1, read on the forward strand.
GAATCTGTCTACATCTCTATTGACCCCCGCATGTCATGTTGAGGTGTGGGTGCCATTCACTGTGATGTTTCCTTTAAAAATACCAAGACTCAGAATTTATTGAGTGCTTTGTAGCTCTTACTTGTTACTTAGGCTTGTCTATTTGTTTACTGTGTTTTTTGAAGAAGGCAGATTTCTCGTATTTGACTACATCACCCATGATCCCCGCGCATCACGTCACTATGATGCATGAGTGCTAGTCACATGATGTTTCCTTTAAAAGATAGCAAGAGCCCCCTATTGCGCTGCCTCCTAGCCTGGACACACTCAGAGGACAGTGGACCGCGTAGTGGTGAGCAAGAGCCTGATGGGGAGCTTGTATTCCTAACCAAGCGCTATCCAATTTGGGAGCGGGTTGCTTTTATTATTTGTTTTGTCGGCCCCCCCTTGTTTGACTTACAAGCGATTGATTTAAGGAGGTCGGAACTCTTATGGTTAGCCTGCATTGTCATTCTGGCTATTGCCTCACCTAAGAAGAGTCAAAATGTATGGATCACTTACTTTTTAAATGATTTTAAATGTATAGTAAAGTTGCCACAATTACTTTTTTTCATTTTCATGTTTTTTCCTGAATTTGTGCCTCTGTCTCTGTACTCTTTGCCCTGTTCATGTACGTCAATTCAGGCTCAAGTCAAAGCCTAGTACTCGACTTGTTTGCGGGTGAGCAATCACACTTTATAGCATGAATTTGGTGAGAATCACAATGTGCATGTATCACTCACATAACACATGACTGTTATTTCTGGATTGTGAGCGACTAACCATTGCTGGTTTATGAAATAATTATTTCCTATATTCTGTAACTCTCTTTATAGGTGCTAGTAACAGTGGACCTACGTGCTGTACTTGTGGGCCACGCTGATGGTTTTTTCTAGTATAAAATTGTCCACTTTTCTCTCTGCACTTTCACTCTTATTTGGCAGAGTGACAACCAATATTTTTGTTTTGATGAAAGACCTGAACTCACTAATAGGGTCTTAGAATGGGTTTAACATGTCGACTTGGATGTTATAATTGGCTTGAAGGTTTCAGTCCCCTGTGAGGAGGGTTTTAATCTGCCTATTGGTAATATTGCTAACTTGTCGAGGGTTGCTCCCTTCAAACGTGTTACTTGGGAAGGTAGCAGCTTCTTTAGAATCACAGCTCTACTCTGGAATTGCTTGTCTCTGGAACTGAAGTTAGCACCCACGCTCTTGGCATTTAGAAAGAACCTGAAAACGTGTTTATTTAACCAATGATCCGGCAGTTCGTGCTGCTCCTTCTTGATCTCTACAGCGCCAAGACACCTCCGGGTATTCACACGCTTTATAAGATGTATCCTTCATTTAATAAAGTTATTGGTCCACCATAAGGTAGTTTTTTCTGTTTCCCATGTTGCTAGCTATCAAAGGGACACCTCTTGATACATCAAAACACTTAAAAGGGCTCATTCTGTTGCCCCCTTTTGGTTTAGGCAAGGAACAGCCCACACCTTTGAATTGTATTTCCTGGTGTAAAGAAGGACCTGATGATGCAGCAAGCCACCTCAGGGTGGGCGAAGGTCTTTTTCCTAAATATGAAAGATTTCTCTGAGATATGAGTTAGAGAACTTTATCTTGGTTATATGCGGCCCATTGCATATATGTATGTGGTTTATTTAGTTGTTTTAGTGAACTGATGCATGTTTTGGTCTAAAGATTTCCCCCAGACCCTCTTGTGGTTGTAGTCTACTTACAGGATTATCACCTTCACTCCATAATAGCATCTACTGACGCCCTACGTGTGTCTGTTTGTCCTTGCACTGTGCCCTGTCAAATGTCCCTTAAAGTTGTGGCTAAGTTCACCCTTTAGCTGATTCGAAGCTTCAAAGATCATCAAATCGCTATAAATTCCACCCCCACAGAGACGGCCCTATAACAGAGCGCATCCAGAATTTTGCCTCAGGCAGCAAGAGATAAGAGCCAGCAAAATCCTTTCATCCAAGGAACTTATTTCATCCCTGCTTAATTGAATTATTGCGAGGGTGTCTGTTTCCAAAGAATCTGCAAAAGGCTTCTATTGAAATGCATAAATGGCTGAGATCTACAGGCATCCTTTACTCTGAACATAAAACTATTTACCGTTTTAAAGCAGCACGATTTATTCAGGCAAGCATTTTCCCTTTGAGTCAAGTTATTAGGTTGAAGTATAAAAGAAACACACATGACTTACAAAAGATGAATGACATCCAAAACTTATTTTTGCATGAAATACTATTTTTTATATGTTACTTTCATAAAAAAAACTCAAATATCTGACTGCCTCAGACCGCTATTAATGACATAGCACGATCAATTTACACAGAAATCATCATTGTTATGTATTATTATCAGCACATTTATGAGTTTGTGTAGGGAGTTGGTTCTGCATATACTATACCAAAAACAGGTATAGTGTGCACAGAGTCCAATGAGTCCCCACAGGTATGGCAGAGGTTACAGTTAATTCCTTCCTCTCAAGTTAGTGGTAGCTAGGCTGAGCATTTAGGCTTATCAGACGGTAGTGTTAAATATTTGTTGTACACACTCAGGCAAGAAATGATGTCACACACTCAAAGACTGAATCCAGACCAATTGTTAGTAAAAAAAAGTTGTTACTTTGTTATTTTATTTCTAGAACCAAGAATCAATTAGCGCAGGTAAGTTGTAAAGTTTGTAAAAATAGCAATACTTTTCAAGAATGCAGTAATGTTTTTTAAATGTAGTTGTATACTTTACAGTATGAAGAATGCTTTCTGCAAAAGCCAATCAAATACAGTTATTTGTGTTTGCAGTGGTAAGATTAGATAGGTCAATGCAATAAATACAACTTACAATGCAATACTATTGATGAAAACAATGTTAACAGTTTGCAGGTAAGTACTCAACTTCCTTCCCCAGGCTTTGTGAGTTTGGGTCAACGCAGGGCAAGGTTCATTACAAGGTAGGTACTGCACCACCAGCGGCACTGGGACGGGCAGGTGCAGAGGTCAATGGGCCCAATTTTATCTAATGGAGCCGGGGGTGGGGGTAACGTGAAGAGGCACAATTTGCCGGTAGTTACCCATGGTCTTAGGGCAAATACCTCGGGGGTTGAAGTGAGCATGGGGGCCCCACAAAGCAGCACCAAAGCTACACCATCAGCGTCACAGGGGCAGACAGGTGCAGGGTGCAATTCAGCTACAGGCTTGGACTGGGAAGCTGGACAAAGGCGACCAACGGCTGGGCAGGTAAGTTGGATAGCTGGGGGGCACCTAGGCACTGTCAGCTGGGTTCCGCGTGGTCTGGGTTGAAGGGTGCAGGGGTGCCTTTTGGTGTTAGATTTTCTCAGCTGGCTCCAGTCGCTATCGGGGGACCCTTCGAACAGAGGCTGCAGGCGTTGAGGGATGGTCCTGGAGAGGTCAGCCACAGATGCAGTCAAAGTCAGGATGACCAGGGAGACTTCACAGGAGAGGTGAGTCACTCAAACTCGTGCCATGGGCATCAGGTGCAGAGTGGAGCAGTGTCACGCATCTGCCTGTATCCAGACACTCAAGTTGGTTTCTTTGTTGGACAAATCCAGTGTCCACGGGAGACTGGCGTCTTTGTGAAAGACAGCACAGGTCCTCTGGGGTTCCTGAGGTTGCTGGCTGTGGGCCATGCCAGTTTCTTGAAGCAGTGTCACTGGAGGAGAAAACAGGCCTGTTTACAGTCGCGGCTGGTGCAGGTAAGCACTGTAGGGTGAGGCAGGGGAGAAGTCGATAGACGGAGGAATAGGATTTATTTAATTTTCCCTATTCCATCGTCTGTCAACTTCTCCCCATCCAGTCCGGTCTGGCCCACCGCGCTTACCTGCACTGGCTGCCCCTGCTGGTAGGGCTGGGGCCAAGTAAGTTGCTGTCTTCTTCAATACTGCACGGCTCTTTGATCCTTCTTCTTCTTAAGTCATCGAATCTAAGGATCAAGGTTCAGAAGTGCCCCTACATTCTAGATTTAGGGGCGTTACAGGGATGTACAGGTCGGGATCAACGGGTCCCTTCCCTGTGGTGTCTACACCGCCTCTTATGCCACCCTCCTGTGAGAGGGGGGCATATGACTCATCCTGATTCAGGGAGTCCCCTCATCTTCAAGATAGAGGGGACTGAGATGTGTGCTACACTTCACCTCCCCATCTGAAAGGTGGGGTTGGCAAAAATGTGCACCCTTCCTTGTCTGTCTAGGTTTTCCCGCTAATTCTCCCACCCAAAGTGGGGATCAGGACTGGTGGGAGCCAGCTGCTGATAGCAGCAGAGGCTGAGGGCAGCTAACAGAAGCAGCAAGCCTTTGAAGCTTCCCCTTCGTGGACCCAGCCCATACTTGGGCGGAGGCATGCCACCTTTGCCCAGGATGTGCTTTGTTTCAGGACCCAGAGAGCAGGAGCTCTCTACCCAGGGGTCCAGAAACCTGTCTGGTGGTGGCAGATGGCTGGGAGCCAGACAGGAACCACACCAGGGCTGGGTTTTTTTCAGGAAGCATTTCTAAGATGCTCTCTGAGTGCATTTTGCATTAAATCTCACACTGACATCAGAGTGTGTTTAATGTGCTGAGAAAGTTTAGTACCAAACTTCCAAGTCTTCAGTGGAGCCATTGTGGAGCTGTGGAGTTCGTAATGACAAACTCCCAGCCCCTATACTCAAAATTGTTTATCTGCACTGACAATGCCTGTGAATGGCCCATGCACTGTAGGGGCATATTGCTTATGCAGCAATACCCTCACCGGTGGTATGTTCACCCTGCTTGTAGGGTTGTAAGGCTTGCTAGAGGTGCGACTTTGCCAGGCCTCAGGCAGTGTTTGTGGGCATGGCATCCAGGAATGTGTGCCATGTTGACTCTTCAGTTTAGTCTGCACCATAACACGTAGCCTGCAATGGTAGTGTGTGAGTGTTCATGTGAGGGGTCTATGAAGGTGGCATAATATATGATGCAGCACTCAGAGGGCCTCTCTGGTCACAAGGCCCATGGTACCAGGGGTACCCTTTAAAAGTGATTTACATGTGGCCCAGAGGTGTGCCAATTGTTGAAACAAAGGTGCAGTTTTGGGAAAGAGCACAGGCCCTGATTGCCAGGTACTCGGCAAAATGTTAGGGGGTAACCATGCAAAAAGCGGCACTTTCTTCCAGTGTGAAACATAAATAAAAAACATTAAGAGTGCATAGCTTCTAACAAGTTACTCATTCACTTAGTGTTCTAGTTTTGCATGACAGGTATACCCACTTACATTGAGATGCCTGCAGAAATGTACAGGACGGCCATATTTGGGCATTTCTGCTTTGCACAACAAAAACCCTACGGTGGGATCTGCACCCCAAAAAACATCTGCAATGCCACAGCAGTAAACTCGGCAACCACAAGGAGATGATGGATGGAGCGCTGAAACTTTTCAGACACTCACTCCCAGTCACAGTTCTGGGTTAAATCCATCATCGTTCTTTAGCTCACTCCGCCACCTCAGTTCAGACCCAGCTATATGCAAATCAGTCTTGACCCTGTGTCTCATGGGAACAGTGCAGCCCGAAATGCCAAGCCAGGGCTTCCCTGGACCAGAAACAAGGACCCTGGGACCTGTTTCGGGGAACACCCCATCTCAGCCAGGCTAGCTGGTATCCAGTTCCAAAGTAAGCAGGGGACCCACATCTCACCATACCCTGCCAGCTTAGGCCAAACAAAGCAACCACAAGGAGATGATGGACGGAGCACTGAAACTTTTCAGACACTCACCCCGTCACAGATCTGGGTTGAATTCATCATCGTTCTTTAGCTCACTCCGCCACCCCAGTTCAGACCCAGCTATATGCAAATCAGTTTTGACCCTGATCTTCATGGGAACAGTCCAGCCTGAACTGCCAAGGCAGGTCTTCCCTGGATCAGAAACAAGCATTCTGGGAATGTTTCCGGGGTAACACGCCTCATCAGCCAGGCTAACTTGAATCCATTGGCAAAGTGAGCAAGGGACCCACGTCTGGGCATACCCTGCCAACTTAGGGAGAACAAAGCAACCATAAGGGGATGATGGACGAAGCACTGAAACTTTTCAGGCACTCACCCCCAGCCACAGATCTGGATTTAATACCTCATCATTCGTTAGCTCAATACGCCACCCCAATTCAGAATCTGCTATACGCAAAACAGTCTTGACCCTGTGCCTCATGGGAACAGTCCAGCCTGAAATGCCAAGCCAGGGCTTCCCTGGACCAGAAACAAGCATTCTGGGATAGTTTCCGGGGTAACACCCCTCATCAGCCAGGCTAGCTTGCATCCAGTGGCAAAGTGAGAAAGGGACCCGTGTCTGGGCATACCCTGCCTACTTAATATGAGCAAACCAACCATAAGGAGATGATGGATGAAGCACTGAACCTTTTCAGGCACTCACCCCCAGTCCCAGATCTGGGTTGATTCCATCATTGTTCTTTAGCTCACCCTGCCACCCCAGTTCAGACCCAGCTATATGCATATCAGTCTTGGCCCAGTGCTTCATGGGGACAGTGCAGCCCTAACTGCCAAAGCATGTCTTTCCTGGAACAGAAACAAGCATTCTGGGAATGTTTCTGGGGTAACACCCCTCATCAGCCAGGCTAACTTGAACCCAGTGGTAAAGTGAGCAAGGGACCCACTTCTGGGAATATCTTGCCAACTTGGGGTGAACAAAGCAACCACAAGGAGTTGATGGACGGATCACTGAAACTTTTCAGACACTCACCCCCAGTCACAGATCTAGATTTAATCCCTCATCGCTCTTTAGCTCACTCCGCCACCCCAATTCGGACTCAGCTATATGTAAATCAATCTAGACCCTGTGCCTCATGGAAACAGTCCATCTCAAACTGCGAAGCCAGGTCTTTCCTTGACCAGAATCAAGCATCCTGGGGCCAGTTTCGGGGTAACACCTCATCAGCCAGGCTAGCATGAATCCAGTAGAAAGTAGGAAGGGACCCACGTATTGGCATACCCTGCCAACTTAGGGCGAGCAAAGCAACCACAAGGAGATGAGGGACAGAGCGCTGAAACTTTTCAGGCACTCACCCCCAGTCACAGATGTGGGTTGAATTCATAATCGTTCTTTAGCTCACTCCGCCACCCCAGTTCCCACCCAGCTGTATGAAAATCAGTCTAGACCCTGTGCCTCATGGGAAAAGTCCAGCCCAAACTGCCAAGCCAGGTCTTCCCTGGATCAGAAACAAGCATTGAGGGACCCATTTCAGGGTAACACCTCTCATCACCCCAGCTAGCTTGAGTCCAGAGGCAAAGTGAGCAAGGGACCCACGTCTGGGCATACCTTTCGAACTTAGGGCGAACAAAGCAACCACAAGGAAATGATGTGCGGAGCACTGAAACTTTTCAGACACTCACCCCCAGTCACAGATCTGGGTTGAATCCATCATCGTTCTTCAGCTCGCTCCGCCACCACAGTTCAGACCCAGCTATATGCAAATCAGTCTTGACCCTGTGTCTCATGTGAACAGTCCAGCCCGACCTGCCAAGCCAGCTCTTTCCTAGACCGAAAACATGCATCCTGGGACCCGTTTCGGGGTAACACCCCTCATCAGCCAGTCTAGCTTGAATCCAGTGGCAAAGTGAACAAAGGATCCTCATCTGGACCTACCCTGCCAATTTACAGCGAACCGAGCAACCATAAGGAGATGATGGACGGAGCGCTGAAACTTTTTAAACACTCACCCTAAGTCACAGATATGGATTGAATCCATCATCGTTCTTTAGCTCACTCCGCCACCCCACTTCAGACTAAGCTGTATGCAAATTTGTCTTGACTCTATGCCTCATGGGAACAGTCCAGCCCGAACTGCCAAGCTAGGTCTTCCCTGGTCTGGAAACAAGCATCCTGGGACCGGTTTCGGGGTAACACCCCTCATCAGCCAGGCTAGCTTGAATCCCGTGGCAAAGTGATCAAGGGACCCACGTCTGGACATACCCTGCCAACTTAGGGCAAACAAAGCAACCACAAGGAGATGATGGACGGAGCGCTGAAACTTTCCCCCCTTTTACTAGGGGTTAATGTTTGATTTGCTCTGCATTCCATCCATCATCAGTCTGTCTACAGCAGTAAACTCAGCATGCGGATACTGTTGTATCATTAGTCAATGTGTCTAATTGAGAAGGATTGGTTCCTTCAAGTAGAATAAAGTAATCACGCACGTCCTCCAGGAACTAACTATTTACCTGGAATCTCTCTGAAATGCAATTCAATAGCATGCCTGTACTATGTAGTAAGGGTGCTTGAAACAGAAAAAATTGTCAACTTGTTTGGAAAATAATGAGATCTTATTTTTAGTTCGGGATCCCTTCTAAATAGAATCAGGAACATTGAGGGAAAACTTTGCATGCAAAATTCCTTTAATTTGTTTTGCACAAATATGAGAAATGCAAAGGCAGCCTTTGGCTTGATATTTTATCATGAACTACTTACTCATGTCCATGTTGGAAGTGAGGACCCATTTTATGCTTTTAACCCCTTCGGGGCTAATGACGAGCTGGGCTCGTCATCGCGCTTACCTGTGGTGCGCTGATGACAAGGCCAGCTCGTTATCAGCCCCACCCTCGGGGGAAGCGCTGGCGCTCCCCCCGAGGGTCTCTGATCGTGTTTGTTTTGCTGGGGGCGGCAGCGGAAGAGCTTCCGCTGCTGCCCCCGCCCCCCCCTCATGGTAATCCCTGATGACGTCAGCGTGCACAGCGCGCGCTGACATCATCAGGGATTCCCAGCGCTCAGGAAGCCATTTGCTTCCTGACCGCGCTGGAACAAGGTAGGTTTCTCGAAGCTGGCGGGGGTTTGGGGGCAGCGAAGAGGCATCAGGGGAGAGGAAAGAGATTTTCCTTTCCCCTGATGTCTCTTTGCAGGGCATTTCTGCCTCACGATCGCGCACAGCGTCGCGATCGTGCGGCGGAAATGCCCCCACTAGACACCAGGGATTTAATTTTAGTTTTTAGGAAGCGACCCCTTGGGCAAGGAGCGGTACAAAAGGGGGTGGTGATGGACGGAGCATCTGAATCAATCAAACACTCACACCCAGTCAACAGATCTGGGTTTAATCCATCACCGTTCTTTAGCCCACTCTGCCACCCCAGTTCAGACATGGCTATATGCAAATCAGTCTGACCCTGTGCCTCATGGGAACAGTCCAGACAGAACTGCCAAGCCATGTCTTCCCTGGAACGGAAACAAGCTTCCGAGGACCGGTTTCTGGCATTCCAGCCGTCTTCAGCCCGGCTTGCTTGAATCCAGTGGCAAAGTGAGCAAGGGTCGCTTCCAGGCGGGCTGGCAATATGTTTTCGTTTTTCTGCCCCCCCTGGGGGGAAATCGGCCTGTTTCGCCCCCAAGGGGAGGCAGAAATTCCCCACTAGCACCAGGGTTATTTTTTATAGCCAAGATGGCGGTCATGGCTATTGTTTACGTTTTTCTGTCCCCCCTGGGAGCAAATCGGCCCGTTTTTTTTTGCCGCTTTGCCCCCAGGGGGGACAGAAAATGCCCACTAGACACTAGGGATTTCATTTTAGTTTTTAGGAAGCGACCCCTTGGGCAAGGGTCGCTTCCAGGTGGCCTCACATTTACTTTTCGTTTTTCTGCCCCCCCTGGGGGCAAATCGGCCCGTTTTTCGGCTGTTTTGCCCCCAGGGGGGGGGGCAGAAATTACCCACTAGCACCAGGGATTTTTGTTGGGGCAATGTGTTTGTTTTGGGAAGGGACCCCTTGGGTAAGGGTCGCTTCCAGGTGGCCATGATTGTGTTTTTGTTTTTCTGTCCACCCTGGGGGCAAATCGGCCATTTTTTTTGCCGTTTTGCCCCCAGGGGGGGGCAGAAAATGCCCACTAACACCAAGGAATATTTAGTTTATAGGAAGCGACCCCTTGGGCAAGGAGTAGTGCTTGGCTGGCGGTGTGTGTGGAGCGGCGCTTGGCTATGGGTGTGCGTGGAGTGCTACTTTGCTGTCTGTGCATTGAGTGCTGCTTGGCTGGCGGTGTGTGTGGAGTGGCGCTTGGCTGGTGGTGTGCGTGGAGTGGTACTTGGTTGTCTGTGCACGGAGTGGTGTTTGCTGGTGGTGTGTGTGGGGAGTGGTACTTGGCTGGATGGTGTGCGTGGAGCGGTGCTTGGCTGGCGGTGAGTGGCGCTTGGCTTGCGGTGTGCGTTGAGTGGTGCTTGGCTGGCGGTGTGTGTGGAGTGGTACTTGGCTGTCGGTGTGCGCTGAGTGGTGTTTGGCTGGGAGTGTGCGTGGAGGGGTACTTGGCTATCTATGCACGGAGTGGTGCTTGGCTGGCGGTGTGTGTGGAGTGGCGCTTGGCTGGTGGTGTGTGTGGAGTGGTACTTGGCTGTCTGTGCACAGAGTGGTGCTTGGCTGGTGGTGCTTGTGGAGTGGCGCTTGGCTGGTGGTGTGCGTGGAGTGCTACTTTGCTGTCTGTGCACGGAGTGGTGCTTGGCTGGCGGTGTGTGTGGAGTGGCGCTTGGCTGGTGGTGTGCGTGGAGTGCTACTTTGCTGTCTGTGCACGGAGTGCTGCTTGGCTGGCGGTGTGTGTGGAGTGGCGCTTGGCTGGTGGTGTGCGTGGAGTGCTACTTTGCTGTCTGTGCACGGAGTGCTGCTTGGCTGGCAGTGTGTGTGGAGTGGCGCTTGGCTGGTGGTGTGCGTGGAGTGCTACTTTGCTGTCTGTGCACGGAGTGCTGCTTGGCTGGCGGTGTGTGTGGAGTGGCGCTTGGCTGGTGGTGTGCGTGGAGTGCTACTTGGTTGTCTGTGCACGGAGTGGTGTTTGGCTGGATGGTGTGCGTGGAGCGGTGCTTGGCTGGCGGTGAGTGGCGCTTGGCTTGTGCTGTGCGTGGAGTGGTGCTTGGCTGGCGGTGTGTGTGGAGTTGTACTTGGCTGTCGGTGTGCGCTGAGTGGTGTTTGACTGGCAGTGTGCGTGAAGTGCTACTTTGCTGTCTGTGCACGGAGTGGTGCTTGGCTGGCGGTGTGTGTGGAGTGGCGCTTGGCTGGTGGTGTGCGTGGAGTGCTACTTTGCTGTCTGTGCACGAAGTGCTGCTTGGCTGGCGGTGTGTGTGGAGTGGCGCTTGGCTGGTGGTGTGCGTGGAGTGCTACTTGGTTGTCTGTGCACGGAGTGGTGTTTGGCTGGTGGTGTGTGTGGAGTGGTGTTTGGCTGGCGGTGTGTGGGGAGTGGTACTTGGCTGGATGGTGTGCGTGGAGCGGTGCTTGGCTGGCGGTGAGTGGCGCTTGGCTTGCGGTGTGCGTGCAGTGGTGCTTGGCTGGCGGTGTGTGTGGAGTGGTACTTGGCTGTCAGTGTGTGCTGAGTGGTGTTTGGCTGGCGGTGTGCGTGGAGGGGTACTTGGCTATCTATGCACGGATTGGTGCTTGGCTGGCGGTGTGTGTGGGGAGTGGTACGTGGCTGGATGGTGTGCGTGGAGCGGTGCTTGGCTGGCGGTGAGTGGCGCTTGGCTTGCGGTGTGCGTTGAGTGGTGCTTGGCTGGCGGTGTGTGTGGAGTGGTACTTGGCTGTCGGTGTGCGCTGAGTGGTGTTTGGCTGGGAGTGTGCGTGGAGGGGTACTTGGCTATCTATGCACGGAGTGGTGCTTGGCTGGCGGTGTGTGTGGAGTGGCGCTTGGCTGGTGGTGTGTGTGGAGTGGTACTTGGCTGTCTGTGCACAGAGTGGTGCTTGGCTGGTGGTGCTTGTGGAGTGGCGCTTGGCTGGTGGTGTGCGTGGAGTGCTACTTTGCTGTCTGTGCACGGAGTGGTGCTTGGCTGGCGGTGTGTGTGGAGTGGCGCTTGGCTGGTGGTGTGCGTGAATTGCTACTTTGCTGTCTGTGAACGGAGTGGTGCTTGGCTGGCGGTGTGTGTGGAGTGGCGCTTGGCTGGTGGTGTGCGTGGAGTGCTACTTTGCTGTCTGTGCACGAAGTGCTGCTTGGCTGGCGGTGTGTGTGGAGTGGCGCTTGGCTGGTGGTGTGCGTGGAGTGCTACTTGGTTGTCTGTGCACGGAGTGGTGTTTGGCTGGTGGTGTGTGTGGAGTGGTGTTTGGCTGGCGGTGTGTGGGGAGTGGTACTTGGCTGGAGGGTGTGCGTGGAGCGGTGCTTGGCTGGCGGTGAGTGGCGCTTGGCTTGCGGTGTGCGTGCAGTGGTGCTTGGCTGGCGGTGTGTGTGGAGTGGTACTTGGCTGTCGGTGTGCGCTGAGTGGTGTTTGGCTGGCGGTGTGCGTGGAGTGGCGCTTGGCTGGTGGTGTGCGTGGAGTGCTACTTTGCTGTCTGTGCACGGAGTGCTGCTTGGCTGGCAGTGTGTGTGGAGTGGCGCTTGGCTGGTGGTGTGCGTGGAGTGCTACTTTGCTGTCTGTGCACGGAGTGCTGCTTGGCTGGCGGTGTGTGTGGAGTGGCGCTTGGCTGGTGGTGTGCGTGGAGTGCTACTTGGTTGTCTGTGCACGGAGTGGTGTTTGGCTGGATGGTGTGCGTGGAGCGGTGCTTGGCTGGCGGTGAGTGGCGCTTGGCTTGCGGTGTGCGTGGAGTGGTGCTTGGCTGGTGGTGTGTGTGGAGTTGTACTTGGCTGTCGGTGTGCGCTGAGTGGTGTTTTGCTGGCAGTGTGCGTGAAGTGCTACTTTGCTGTCTGTGCACGGAGTGGTGCTTGGCTGGCGGTGTGTGTGGAGTGGCGCTTGGCTGGTGGTGTGCGTGGAGTGCTACTTTGCTGTCTGTGCACGGAGTGCTGCTTGGCTGGCAGTGTGTGTGGAGTGGTGCTTGGCTGGTGGTGTGCGTGGAGTGCTACTTTGATGTCTGTGCACGGAGTGCTGCTTGGCTGGCGGTGTGTGTGGAGTGGCGCTTGGCTGGTGGTGTGCGTGGAGTGCTACTTGGTTGTCTGTGCACGGAGTGGTGTTTGGCTGGATGGTGTGCGTGGAGCGGTGCTTGGCTGGCGGTGAGTGGCGCTTGGCTTGCGGTGTGCGTGGAGTGGTGCTTGGCTGGCGGTGTGTGTGGAGTTGTACTTGGCTGTCGGTGTGCGCTGAGTGGTGTTTGGCTGGCAGTGTGCGTGAAGTGCTACTTTGCTGTCTGTGCACGGAGTGGTGCTTGGCTGGCGGTGTGTGTGGAGTGGCGCTTGGCTGGTGGTGTGCGTGGAGTGCTACTTTGCTGTCTGTGCACGAAGTGCTGCTTGGCTGGCGGTGTGTGTGGAGTGGCGCTTGGCTGGTGGTGTGCGTGGAGTGCTACTTGGTTGTCTGTGCACGGAGTGCTGTTTGGCTGGTGGTGTGTGTGGAGTGGTGTTTGGCTGGCGGTGTGTGGGGAGTGGTACTTGGCTGGATGGTGTGCGTGGAGCGGTGCTTGGCTGGCGGTGAGTGGCGCTTGGCTTGCGGTGTGCGTGCAGTGGTGCTTGGCTGGCGGTGTGTGTGGAGTGGTACTTGGCTGTCGGTGTGCGCTGAGTGGTGTTTGGCTGGCGGTGTGCGTGGAGGGGTACTTGGCTATCTATGCACGGAGTGGTGCTTGGCTGGCGGTGTGCGTGGAGTGCTACTTTGCTGTCTGTGCACGAAGTGCTGCTTGGCTGGCGGTGTGTGTGGAGTGGCGCTTGGCTGGTGGTGTGCGTGGAGTGCTACTTGGTTGTCTGTGCACGGAATGGTGTTTGGCTGGTGGTGTGTGTGGAGTGGTGTTTGGCTGGCGGTGTGTGGGGAGTGGTACTTGGCTGGATGGTGTGCGTGGAGCGGTGCTTGGCTGGCGGTGAGTGGCGCTTGGCTTGCGGTGTGCGTGCAGTGGTGCTTGGCTGGCGGTGTGTGTGGAGTGGTACTTGGCTGTCAGTGTGTGCTGAGTGGTGTTTGGCTGGCGGTGTGCGTGGAGGGGTACTTGGCTATCTATGCACGGAGTGGTGCTTGGCTGGCGGTGTGTGTGGGGAGGGGTACGTGGCTGGATGGTGTGCGTGGAGCGGTGCTTGGCTGGCGGTGAGTGGCGCTTGGCTTGCGGTGTGTGTGGAGTGGTACTTGGCTGTCGGTGTGCGCTGAGTGGTGTTTGGCTGGGAGTGTGCGTGGAGGGGTACTTGGCTATCTATGCACGGAGTGGTGCTTGGCTGGCGGTGTGTGTGGAGTGGCGCTTGGCTGGTGGTGTGTGTGGAGTGGTACTTGGCTGTCTGTGCACAGAGTGGTGCTTGGCTGGTGGTGCTTGTGGAGTGGCGCTTGGCTGGTGGTGTGCGTGAATTGCTACTTTGCTGTCTGTGCACGGAGTGGTGCTTGGCTGGCGGTGTGTGTGGAGTGGCGCTTGGCTGGTGGTGTGCGTGGAGTGCTACTTTGCTGTCTGTGCACGAAGTGCTGCTTGGCTGGCGGTGTGTGTGGAGTGGCGCTTGGCTGGTGGTGTGCGTGGAGTGCTACTTGGTTGTCTGTGCACGGAGTGGTGTTTGGCTGGTGGTGTGTGTGGAGTGGTGTTTGGCTGGCGGTGTGTGGGGAGTGGTACTTGGCTGGATGGTGTGCGTGGAGCGGTGCTTGGCTGGCGGTGAGTGGCGCTTGGCTTGCGGTGTGCGTGCAGTGGTGCTTGGCTGGCGGTGTGTGTGGAGTGGTACTTGGCTGTCGGTGTGCGCTGAGTGGTGTTTGGCTGGCGGTGTGCGTGGAGTGGCGCTTGGCTGGTGGTGTGCGTGGAGTGCTACTTTGCTGTCTGTGCACGGAGTGCTGCTTGGCTGGCAGTGTGTGTGGAGTGGCGCTTGGCTGGTGGTGTGCGTGGAGTGCTACTTTGCTGTCTGTGCACGGAGTGCTGCTTGGCTGGCGGTGTGTGTGGAGTGGCGCTTGGCTGGTGGTGTGCGTGGAGTGCTACTTGGTTGTCTGTGCACGGAGTGGTGTTTGGCTGGATGGTGTGCGTGGAGCGGTGCTTGGCTGGCGGTGAGTGGCGCTTGGCTTGCGGTGTGCGTGGAGTGGTGCTTGGCTGGTGGTGTGTGTGGAGTTGTACTTGGCTGTCGGTGTGCGCTGAGTGGTGTTTGGCTGGCAGTGTGCGTGAAGTGCTACTTTGCTGTCTGTGCACGGAGTGGTGCTTGGCTGGCGGTGTGTGTGGAGTGGCGCTTGGCTGGTGGTGTGCGTGGAGTGCTACTTTGCTGTCTGTGCACGGAGTGCTGCTTGGCTGGCAGTGTGTGTGGAGTGGCGCTTGGCTGGTGGTGTGCGTGGAGTGCTACTTTGCTGTCTGTGCACGGAGTGCTGCTTGGCTGGCGGTGTGTGTGGAGTGGTGCTTGGCTGGTGGTGTGCGTGGAGTGCTACTTGGTTGTCTGTGCACGGAGTGGTGTTTGGCTGGATGGTGTGCGTGGAGCGGTGCTTGGCTGGCGGTGAGTGGCGCTTGGCTTGCGGTGTGCGTGGAGTGGTGCTTGGCTGGCGGTGTGTGTGGAGTTGTACTTGGCTGTCGGTGTGCGCTGAGTGGTGTTTGGCTGGCAGTGTGCGTGAAGTGCTACTTTGATGTCTGTGCACGGAGTGGTGCTTGGCTGGCGGTGTGTGTGGAGTGGCGCTTGGCTGGTGGTGTGCGTGGAGTGCTACTTTGCTGTCTGTGCACGAAGTGCTGCTTGGCTGGCGGTGTGTGTGGAGTGGCGCTTGGCTGGTGGTGTGCGTGGAGTGCTACTTGGTTGTCTGTGCACGGAGTGGTGTTTGGCTGGTGGTGTGTGTGGAGTGGTGTTTGGCTGGCGGTGTGTGGGGAGTGGTACTTGGCTGGATGGTGTGCATGGAGCGGTGCTTGGCTGGCGGTGAGTGGCGCTTGGCTTGCGGTGTGCGTGCAGTGGTGCTTGGCTGGCGGTGTGTGTGGAGTGGTACTTGGCTGTCGGTGTGCGCTGAGTGGTGTTTGGCTGGCGGTGTGCGTGGAGGGGTACTTGGCTATCTATGCACGGAGTGGTGCTTGGCTGGCGGTGTGTGTGGAGTGGCGCTTGGCTGGTGGTGTGTGTGGAGTGGTACTTTGCTGTCTGTGCACGGAGTGCTGCTTGGCTGGCGGTGTGTGTGGAGTGGCGCTTGGCTGGTGGTGTGCATGGAGTGCTACTTTGCTGTCTGTGCACGGAGTGGTGCTTGTACAAAATGGGTCGCACTCCGACTCCACCCACCAGCAGGTGTGCCCCAGGAGCATCATGGTAGATGCAGTCTTTAGATAGCTGATGCTGACTTCAAGGACCACAACGCTTTGGGGCTACACGCTGGTAGGATAAGTAGTGAGCGACCCCTTGGACTCACGGAGTGGTGCTTGGCTGGCGGTGTGCGTGGAGTGGCGCTTGGCTGGTGGTGTGCATGGAGTGGTACTTGGCTGTCTGTGCACGGAGTGGTGCTTGGCTGGCGGTGTGTGTGGAGTGGCACTTGGCTGGATGGTGTGCGTGGAGTGGTACTTGGCTGTCGGTGTGTGCTGAGTGGTGTTTGGCTGGCGGTGTGCATGGTCTGGCGCTTGGATGGTGGTGTGGGTGGACTGGCACTCGGCTGGCGGTGTGTGAGTAGTTACTTTCTGTTGGTCACTACACACACTGCTAGTTGAGTGACACTCTACGCAGTCCATCATTTTCTGTAGTTGCTGTGTCAGATATGTGGGCGTGTGAAAGTGATGGGCCCTTGAATGGCGCTGGCGGCTGGCGGTGTTAATTTTTTTGTATGTGTCACACGTACAATAGGTGTATGAATGTCCTTACTGTCCCTGTGTGATGGGGGTACTGGTAGGAGCAAAAGACTGACTGGCACCAAAGGGGTCTGGCAGTAAAAAAAAATCAAAAAATTAACCAGTGTCTTGATGTTAAACCTCATCTAATCCCAATTGGTCTAAGCCCTATTTGATGGCCCATTTGGCCGAATTTAAATTTGGGGGGCAAATTTGTGTGTTTTTGTTTTAATTGTTATATTTCTTGTGAAATGTGGTAGTCATTTTTTTTTCTTCTCTATTTTTGTCTTGTTCCAGGCTTTTGCTGTTTGGATTGATGTAGGTTGCGTGTCTGTTTGCAGCTTGTGCTTGGTAAGTGAATGTATTTTGTACTACTTTCCCTTGATGGTTGTCTTATTGAAAAAGGTTGTACTTCTAGCAGTTTGTGTGGCTCTGTGTTTTTTTTTTTTTTTCGGCATTAGTGTTTGATGTGCACTTTGTTTTCTAATCTCTCATTTTTTTTTCTTTCTAGTGGGATATCATTTCTTTATGCTGTGTCTCAACAGAGTAGGTGCTGGTGAGTGTAGCTATATTTGGTAAGAGTGAAATTGTTTTGGATTGTATTTATCTTTTTGGGAAAGCCTTACCTTGTTTACTTCTTACTTTGCACAGTGTAGGTTGTTGTTCACTTGTGTGTACAGTCTTCTTGCTTTGTAAGGATAATGGCTAGTCGCAGGATTACTGCTCAGCAGGTTCTTGGTTTGCTTTTTGAGTCTTCCTCTGACCATGGTTCAGAGTCTGAGTCCGATTCGGACTCCCAGGTAGGGGCAGAAGATTCAGGCAGTGAGTTTTCTCTTCGCATGGAATCATCATCGTCGGATGATGAGTCTTGTTCTAATGCTGATGAAGGGCCTATGGTAGAGGAGGACATTGAGGTGCCGGTAGTGGGCCAAGAGGCACCTGTGCTGCTGCCTAGGGCCGCAAGGTTTCTTTTCTTTTTACGTCGGCAAGAGGCATCTGGGCTGGAGCCTGCACCCAAAAGGCTTCACATTGCTGTGGTGCGCAAAGGCATCTGGTGCTTTTCGTCTTCCTGCTGGTGTAGTGCAGCAAGAGGCATCTGGGGCTGTTAGGCTTCCCATTGGTGTAGAGCGGCAAGAGGCGTCTGGGCCTGCTTGGTTTCCCGGTGGTGTAGTGCAGGAAGAGCCCTCTGGGGATGCTATGTCTTCTGTTGGTGTTGTGCAGCCAGAAGTATCTGTGGCTGGTAGGATTCCCATTGGTGTAGAGCGGCAAGAGGCATCTGGGTCTGCTTGGTTTCCCGGTGGTGTAGTGCAGCATGAAGCATCTCAGGCTGCTGGGCTTCCCGTTGGTGTAGTGCAGGAAGAGCCCTCTGGGGATGCTATGTCTTCTGTTGGTGTTGTGCAGCCAGAAGTATCTGTGGCTGTTAGGCTTCCCGTTGGTGAACAACAGCAAGAGGCTTCTGGGCTGCAGGCTGGGGTGGCTGCTCCCCCCGTTGATAGGGATGGCCTCTGGGTTCCCCCTGGCTTGGTGCAGCCGGCATTGCCAGAGTTCACTGGTGTTCCTGGGGGATGTATGACGTTACAACGCATACTTTTACCACGCCTACCATTACCACGCATTTTTTACAACGCAGGATCCATTACAACGCATACCATTACCACGCATGTATTTACAACGCATATACCTTTACAACGCATACAATTACAACGTAAGTATTGGTAAGTATATAATATTTTTAAATATTTATTTTAATTAAAATTAATATAATGTAATTTAATTTAATTTAATTAATTTAATTTAATTTAATGTAATTTAATTTAATGTAATTTAATTTAATTAATTTAATTTAATCAATTTAATTTAATGTAATTTAAATTTAATTATATTTAATTTTTACCCTGTACCCTTTTACCCAAACACCCCAAACTGACCCTGAACCCAAAAAATACCCCTTTTACCCAAAAACCCAAAACTGACCCTGAACCCTAAAAATACCCCTTTACCCAAAAACCCAAAACTGACCCTGAACCCTAAAAATACCCCTTTACCCAAAAACTGAAAACTGACCCTGAACCCTAAAAATACCCCTTTACCCAAAAACTGAAAACTGACCCTGAACCCTAAAAATACCCCTTTACCCAAAAACTGAAAACTGACCCTAAACCCTAAAAATACCCCTTTACCCAAAAACTGAAAACTGACCCTGAACCCTAAAAATACCCCTTTACCCCAAAACTGAAAACTGACCCTGAACCCTAAAAATACCCCTTTACCCAAAAACTGAAAACTGACCCTGAACCCTAAAAATACCCCTTTACCCAAAAACTGAAAACTGACCCTAAACCCTAAAAATACCCCTTTACCCAAAAACTGAAAACTGACCCTAAACCCTAAAAATACCCCTTTACCCAAAAACTGAAAACTGACCCTGAACCCTAAAAATACCCCTTTACCCAAAAACCCAAAACTGACCCTGAACCCTAAAAATACCCCTTTACCCAAAAACCCAAAACTGACCCTGAACCCTAAAAATACCCCTTTACCCAAAAACCCAAAACTGACCCTGAACCCTAAAAATACCCCTTTACCAAAAAACCCAAATAATATTTTTAATAAAATAATATACTTACCAATACTTACGTTGTAATGGTATGCGTTGTAAAAGTACCTGCGTTGTAAATACATGCGTGGTAATGGTATGCGTTGTAATGGATCCTGCGTTGTAAAAAATGCGTGGTAATGGTAGGTCGTGGTAAAAGTTGCGTTGTAAAGGTTGTATACCGTTCCTGGGTGTAGAGTGAATACTGAGAATTTTCTGCCAATTAATTTTTTTCAGTTGTTTTTTCACGATGTGTTTTTGCAGGAGATTGTTGACAAACCAATTTGTATGCAGAACAATTTTTGAGGGCCAACAGTGCCAGCCTTAAGCCCTATTCTAGAGCAATCCGGTGGACTCCCACAAATGTTGAAGAGATGAAGAAGTTTTTGGGATTAACTTTTTTGATGGGCTTGCTAAGGAAGCCATCAATGACTTCATATTGGTCCACTAGTCCGTTGATGGCAACAGCTATATTTCCAGCAGTCATAAGTCGTGATCGGTATATGCTTCTTCTTCGGATGATGCATTTTGTTGATAATAGTTTAGCGTTGTCACGCGATCACCCTGATTGTGACCGTTTGTTTAAAATTCGGCCTGTCCTTGATCACTTTGTTGATCGTTTTTCTGAGATCTTTGTCCCTGGTAAAGAAATTGCAGTGGATGAGTCTTTGGTGTTGTTCAAGGGCCGCTTGGTTTTTAGGCAATACATTCCTAGTAAGAGGGCATGCTATGGAATCAAACTGTATATGCTGTGTGACAGTGAGACTGGATATGTCTACAATTTCAGGGTGTACACTGGTAAGGAGTCCAGCATTAACCCTCCTGGTTGTCCTTCTACTTTTGGAGTGACTGAGAAAATTGTGTGGGAACTAGGTAGAGGATTATTTAACAAAGGCCATCATTTATATGTAGATAACTTCTACACTGGTGTGCGGTTGTTCCAGGAGTTGGCCAAAGTGGGCACTGTTGCTTGTGGCACAATGCGCAGTAACCGTAAAGGTTTCCCAAAGGAACTTGTTTGCAAAAGGCTTGTGCAGGGACGGTCTATGGCATTGCGATGTGGGGAGCTTCTAGCTGTGAAGTTTTCAGACAAAAGAGATGTGTACATGCTGACTACTATCCACGATGAAAGTACAGAACCTGTGCCTGTTTGGGGTCAGGGTGCTGAAGTGCGTAAACCTGTGTGCATTTTAGCTTACAATAAGTTCATGGGTGGTGTTGACAGTGTAGATCAGAGGTTGGAACCTTATGTTGCTCTTAGAAAGGCTTACGTTTGGTACAAGAAGTTGGCTATCCATCTGTTCCACTTGGCATCCTTTAATGCTTTTGTTGTGTACCAGAAGTCTTGTCCTGAGAAGAAGATGCCTTTTGTTAAGTTTCAGGAGTCTATAATAGGCAGCCTTGTACTAGTGGAGCAGGCAAGTGTTCCTAGATTTGGAGTGGTGGAGGAAGTGGCTAGATTGAAAGATCGCCACTTTCCTGAATATATTCCTTCCACTACCGCAAGAGAGTTTCCGACTAGAAGATGCAGTCTGTTGGCGAAGAGGCGTGCGGAAGGAGTCTCGTGTATACTGTCCTGACTGTCCTTCTAAGCCTGCATTGTGTCTGTCAGCTTGTTTTAAATCGTACCAAACGCAAAAGAAGTTTTGGGAGTTTTAATGAGCTGTAAAGTGAATTGCCTGGTCTGCATTCTGTAAACATTTTTTAGTTTGTTTCAGATTGGCATTAGTGCAAAGTTTTTATTTTAAGAATTTGTGTTAGCTGATTTGTAGGTATTTCCATTTGTTTAGTGTTATTTTCAAAAAAAGAATTCTAAATGTGTTTGTGGTGTGTGCCGGCTGGTGCTTGGCTGGCGGTGTGTGTGGAGTTGCGCTTGGCTGGTGGTGTGCGTGGAGTGGTACTTGGCTGTCTGTGCACGGAGTGGTGCTTGGCTAGCGGTGTGTGTGGAGTGGCGCTTGGCTGGTGGTGTTCGTGGAGTGGTACTAGGCTGTCTGTGCATGGAGTGGTGTTTGGCTGGTGGTGTGTGTGGAGTGGTGCTTGGCTGGTGGTGTGTGTGGAGCGGTGCTTTGCTGGCGGTGTGTGTGGAGTGGTGCTTGGCTGGCGGTGTGTGTGAAGTGGTGCTTGGCTGGCGGTGTGTGTGGAGTGGTGCTTGGCTGGCGGTGTGTGTGGAGTGGTACTTGGCTGGAGGGTGTGCGTGGAGCGGTGCTTAGCTGTCTGTGCACGGAGTGGTACTTGGCTGGCGGTGTGCGTGGAGTGGCGCTTGGCTGGTGGTGTGTGTGGAGTGGTACTTGGCTGTCTGTGCACGGAGTTGTGCTTGGCTGTCGGTGTGCGCTGAGTGGTGTTTGGCTGGTGGTGTGCTTGGTCTGGTGCTTGGATGGTGGTGTGGGTGGACTGGCGCTCGGCTGGCGGTGTGTGAGTAGTTACTTTCTGTTGGTCACTACACACACTGCTAGTTGAGTGACACTCCACGCAGTCCATCAATTTGTGTAGTTGCAGTGTCAGAAATGTGGGCGTGTGGATTTGACGTCAAGTCCACCAGCTTTTGCAAGAGGGGTTACCTGGGTTTTTGGCCCCGTGCTAGACGGCCATCTTGGGAAACCTACCAAACCCACACATTTCTGAAAAGTAGACACCCGGGGGCTTCCAAGGAGGTATGGCTTGCGTGGATCCTTCAACGTTCCTTTACCCAGAATCCCTTGCAAACCTCAATTTTAGCTGGAAAAATTAATTTTTTTCCACACTTTTTAGTGTGGGAAAGCGTGGCATCACTGGGCTCACACAAATTACCTCCCACCCAGCGTTCCCCAAGGTCTCCCGATAAAAATGGTACCTCACTTGCGTGGGTAGGCATAGTGGCTGCTATAGGAAAAGGCCCAATTCTTACTGTGGAGACCAAAAAATTACCTTTAGCCAAACAATCTTATTTTTTGAGGGGGTCACCTGAGCTTTTGGCCCGGGGCTTGGCGGGCATCTTTGGAAACTACCAAACCCAAACAGTTCTGAGAACTAGACACCCGGGGGAGTCCAGGAAGGTATGGCATGCGTGGGTCCCCCAATGTTTTCCTACCCAGAAACCCCTGCAAACCTTCAATTTAGGTAAAAAAAAACACTTTTCCGTACTTTTTTGGGTGGGATCTCGCTGCCGGTGCAAATGTCCTACCACCCAGCGTTTCCCTTGTTCTCCCGAGTAAAATGCTACCTCACTTGTGTGGGTGGGCCAAAGGCCTGTGACTAAGGCAGGGGGGCTTAATTTGTAAACCTTAAATACTACTTTTTTCAAAATTCATTTTTGGCCTGTTCTGCTTCGGGGCACCCACACAAGTGAGGTATCCTTTTACTCGGGAGAAGTAGAGGAACGCTGGGTGGTAGGACATTTTTGCCGGCACGGCGATCCCACGCAAAAAAGTTTGGAAAAGTGCTATTTTTACCTAATTTTAAGGTTTGCAAGGAGTTCTGGGTATGAAAACATTGGGGGACCCACGCATGCCATCCCTCCCTGGACTCCCCCGGGTGCCTAGTTTTCAGAACTGTTTGGGTTTGGTAGTTTCCAAAGATGGCCACCAAGCCCGTGGCCAAAAACTCAGGTGCCCCCCCCAAAATCAAGGTAGTTTTGCAATAGGGTATTGTAAATTCACCACCGCACGATTTGAACCGTTTCCTGTTGCAGCCACTATGTCTATCCACACAAGTGAGGTACCATTTTCTTCGGGAGACCTAGGGGAACGCTGGGTGGGTGGAAATTTGTTGATCCACGCAGATTCCAGAACTTTCCACCACAGAAATGTGAGGAAAATGTGTTTTTTTGGTCAAATTTTTAGGTTTGCAAGGGATTCTGGGTAACAAACCCTGGGGGTAGACAGACGAGTCACCCCATCCTGAATTCCCCTGGGTGTCTAGTTTAAAAAAAATTATAGGTTTGCTAGGTTTCCCTAGGTGCTGGCAGAGCTACGGTGCAAAAGCAAAAGGTAGTCTTTTTGGCCAAAACGTGCTAGATTTCACTGGGAAATTGAGGTGCGACCATGTTGCGTTTTGCGCTGTTTCATGTCGCAGCCACTATGCCTACCCACGCAAGTGAGGTACCATTTTTTTCGGGAGACCTGGGGGAACGCTGGGTGGGTAGAAATTTGTTGATCCACGCAGATTCCAGAACTTTCCACCACAGAAATGTGAGGAAAATGTGTTTTTTTTGTCAAATTTTTAGGTTTGCAAGGGATTCTGGGTAACAAAACCTGGGGGTAGGTAGATGAGTCACCCCATCTTAAATTCCCCTGGTTGTCTACTTTTCAAAAATGTATAGGTTTGCTAGGGTTCCCTAGGTGCTGGCAGAGCTACGGTGCAAAAACAAAAGGTAGTCTTTTTGTCCAAAACGTGCTAGATTTCACTGGGAAATTGAGGTGCCACCATGTAGCGTTTTGAGCTGTTTCATGTCGCAGCCACTATGCCTACCCATGCAAGTGAGGTACCATTTTTTTCGGGAGACCTGGGGGAACGCTGGGTGGGTGGAAATTTGTTGATCCACGCAGATTCCAGAACTTTCCACCACAGAAATGTGAGGAAAATGTGTTTTTTTGTCAAATTTTTAGGTTTGCAAGGGATTCTGGGTAACAAAACCTGGGGGTAGGCAGACGAGTCATCCCCTCCTGAATTTCCCTGGGTGTCTACTTTTCAAAAATGTATAGGTTTGCTAGGTTTCCCTAGGTGCTGGCAGAGCTACGGCGCAAAAAGAAAAGGTAGTCTTTTTGTCCAAAACGTGCTAGATTTCACTGGGAAATTGAGGTGCGACCATGTTGCGTTTTGCGCTGTTTTATGTCGCAGCCACTATGCCTACCCACGCAAGTGAGGTACCATTTTTTTTGGGAGACGTGGGGGAACGCTGGGTGGGTGGAAATTTGTTGATCCACGCAGATTCCAGTACTTTCCACCACAGAAATGTGAGGAAAATGTGTTTTTTTTGTCAAATTTTTAGGTTTGCAAGGGATTCTTGGTAACAAAACCTGGGGGTAGGCAGACGAGTCACCCCATCCTGAATTCCCCTGGGTGTCTACTTTTCAAAAATGTATAGGTTTGCTAGGTTTCCCTAGGTGCTGGCAGAGCTACGGCGCAAAAACAAAAGGTAGTCTTTTTGTCCAAAACGTGCTAGATTTCACTGGGAAATTGTGGTGCGACCATGTTGCGTTTTGCACTGTTTCATGTCGCAGCCACTATGCCTACCCACGCAAGTGAGGTAACATTTTTTTCGGGATACCTGGGGGAACGCTGGGTGGGTGGAAATTTGTTGATCCACGCAGATTCCAGAACTTTCCACCACAGAAATGTGAGGAAAATGTGTTTTGTTTGTCCAATGTTTAGGTTTGCAAGGGATTCTGGGTAACAAAACCTGGGGGTAGGCAGACGAGCCTCCCCATCCTGAATTCCCCTGCGTGTCTACTTTTTAAAAATGTATAGGTTTGCTAGGTTTCCCTAGGTGCTGGCAGAGCTACGGCGCAAAAACAAAAGGTAGTCTTTTTGTCCAAAACGTGCTAGATTTCACTGAGAAATTGAGGTGCGACCATGTTGCGTTTTGCGCTGTTTCATGTCGCAGCCACTATGCCTACCCACGCAAGTGAATTACCATTTTTTTGGGGAGACCTGGGGGCACGCTGGGTGTGTGGAAATTTGTTGATCCACGCAGATTCCAGAACTTTCCACCACAGAAATGTGAGGAACATGTGTTTTTTTTGTCCAATTTTTAGGTTTGCAAGGGATTCTGGATAACAAAATCTGGGGGTAGGCAGACGAGTCACCCCATCCTAAATTTCCTTGGGTGTCTAGTTTTCAAAAATGTATAGGTTTGCTAGGTTTCCCTAGGTGCTGGCAGAGCTACGGCGCAAAAACAAAAGGTAGTCTTTTTGTCCAAAACGTGCTAGATTTCACTGGGAAATTGAGGTGCGACCATGTTGCGTTTTGCGCTGTTTCATGTCACTATGCCTACCCACGCAAGTGAGGTACCATTTTTTTCGGGAGACCTGGGGGAACGCTGGGTGGGTGGAAATTTATTGATCCATGCAGATTCCAGGCAGACGAGTCACCCCATCCTAAATTTCCTTGGGTGTCTAGTTTTCAAAAATGTATAGGTTTGCTAGGTTTCCCTAGGTGCTGGCAGAGCTACGGCGCAAAAACAAAAGGTAGTCTTTTTGTCCAAAACGTGCTAGATTGCACTGGGAAATTGAGGTGCGACCATGTTGCGTTTTGCGCTGTTTCATGTCACTATGCCTACCCACGCAAGTGAGGTACCATTTTTTTTGGGAGACCTGGGGGAACGCTGGGTGGGTGGAAATTTGTTGATCCACGCAGATTCCAGAACTTTCCACCACAGAAATGTGAGGAAAATGTGTTTTTTTGTCCAATTTTTAGGTTTGCAAGGGATTCTGGGTAACAAAACCTGGGGGTAGGCAGACGAGTCACCCAATCCTGAATTCCCCTGGGTGTCTACTTTTCAAAAATGTATAGGTTTGCTAGGTTTCCCTAGGTGCCTGCAGAGCTAGGGTGCAAAAACTACAGGTAGGCACTTTGCCCAAAAAGGGTCAATTTGTAACTGCAAAATTTAGGTGTGACCATGTTGCATTTTGGGCCGTTTCCTGTCGCAGGCACAAGGCCGACCCACACAAGTGAGGTACCGTTTTTATCGGGAGACTTGGGGTAATTCAGATTTGTAAATCAACTGTTATTACCAATTGAGCTTTCTTGCATTTCTCCCTTTCAATGAAAGACATTGTGTAAAAAAAAAAATCTTTTTGAAAAATGACCAATAATACGAGTATTCCCAATTTTGAAAATGTGCAATTATATACTGTTTCTGAACTCTATAATTTGTACCCAATTCAGAAATACATAGGTGTCTTTCATACAGATTTTTCCATGTATACATTTTCCAGGACAAAGTGCTCTATACCCAGTAAATGAAAAAATACAATTGCAAGTTGCTGCTCAGTTTTTGGATCTGGGTTCGTCGGGTTCTTGGTGAAACTACAAGTCCTATATATCCCCACAACCAGGAAGGTCTAACGGATGTAACGGTATATTGCTTTCCAAGAGCTGTCAAAATTACAAAAAGTTATAGGTGAAAACGTTGAGACAAAAGGCTGTTTTTTTCAACAAATTTTCAATTATTCCAATATTTAACTGTTAGTTTCTATAAAGAAACCTTCATGGATTTAGACAAATGACCCCTTTCTGAATTCAGAATTGTGTCTACTTTTCGAAAATGTACAGCTTTCCAGGATGCATTATTGCTTTCAAACATATTTCTACCATTAACTGGAAGGAGGTGGAAAGCTCTAAAAATAGCAAAAATAGGCTATGTCCCAGAAAAATGCCAAAACTGTGTGAAAAATGTCGGTTCTCTGACAAAAGACTGTCATTCCCTAAAAGCTGAGAAAATGGAGATTTTAGCCCCACAAACCCTTTTTTGATAACATTTTCAGGGAAAAACCCAGAGGCTTTAATTTGCAGCCCGTTTTTCCCATTTTTCTGAAAAAAACAAAAAAATCACTATATTTTGGTTAATTTCTGGGGCCCCTCCAAGGGAATCCACAAACCCTGGGCGCCTTTAGAATGCACATGATGTTGGAAGAAAAGGACGCAAATTTGGCGTGGATACCTTATGTGGTCAAAAAGTTACAAGGGCCTAAGTGCTCACTACCCCAAAACGCCAAAAAAAGCCTTAGCACCGGAGGGGAAAAGGCCTAGCAGCGAAGGGGTTAAAAAACAGCACAAACAAACAAATGTAGCAAGTAGCAACTTCTCGTGTCTGGGTATTCGCTTTGTTCATGTGTGCTCTTTATGTTGTAATGTTATGTTGTGTTACGTTATGTCGTGCTATGTTATGTCATGTCATGTTGTGGTATGGTGTGTCAAGTTATGTCATATTATGCTAGTGAATATTTAATAAAGCGCAGAGCCACCCATTGTTTTATTGCTCTCTATACTGAAATAAGGAAAATACAAAGTTGTTGAGGCTGATCAAACACTATTCCTCGAAGACCAGCCTATAGAGCCACGTTTTCAGGCATTTCCTACATTTTGAAAGATTGTTCTCCTGGTGTAAGTACAGTAGGAGGGAGTTCCATAGTTCAGAGGTCATCCTCGAGGATCTACAATCTCCCAATCTCAGATTCCCATAAGTAGAAGTAACTTGGAGATCCAAGTCAGTAGACTTCAATCAATGCCCTGCACATATTTCCAGTGGCTGTTCCTCCACTAAGGTGGAGGAGTGTCGCTTCACTGCTGCAGTGAAAGAACGGAAAAACAAAATCATATTAATGCAATGTTATCATCATTTAAATCTTTCCTGCTGCAGCAGCATGAGGGCGGGGCTGCTCTGCTGACAGAGCAGGGGAGGAGTGTTGGGCACACTAAATTCCGAATGATGCTTTGACCGGCCCTCTCGGGCCAGCCAAACAGTAATGCGCACTTTAGCATGTTCTACATGCAGGTTGCATTACAGCCTGCTTGGAGAGCATGCCCAGGCTCCCATCCCCACCTGAGCGCCGAACCACGACGCTCAGACGAATCACAGCGCTGCATTGCCACATTGCGAATAGTTTAGGGGAGCCAATGACAATTCTGCATTGCAGTGTTGTGATTGGCTCAGGGGAGCCTGGCTGCTTCCTGTTCGAAGGAGGAGACACGCATTGGGACAGAGTGGCAAGGAGGTAAGTGAATCTTTCTTTTGTTTACAATTATACCTCCTCACCCCCTCCCCCCAGCCCAACCAACCCAGATCTGTGATGGCCACCACTGCATTTTTCCTTCTTTTAGTGTTAAGAAGTGATGGAGCCATGCATTGAATGTTAAACAACACACATTGAAGTGTACTCTCTGTTTAATATGCAGCCAATGTAACTTGTTGAATTAGTGGACACATGAGGCCTTCTCCAAATTCTAAAAAATTAAATAAAACCTCATTTTGAATGACCAGAAGTCTCTGAGATACATTTTTGCAACAAACAGCATGTAATTATGTGATGTGGCATTATACCAGAATTTGGATAGTTTCATGGAACAACCAAAACACAAAGTTTATGAAATTGTTCGAGATTCTGGGGAGGAGGGGGTTAGCAGTTCCGTTCAGCTGAAGAGCCAGAGTAACAGAAATTTCACCTGGGCCTATTTGTTTCCATCAATCACAATGTATTCCTCCAGTGCACTGTACTGCTCCTACCTCTCTCAGCAGCATTTGATAAAATTGATCACAATATAGTCCTACAGTGTGTTGATGCTGACCTAAAACTCCTAGGCTAAGCGTTGCACTTCTCTTGCCCTTCTTTCCAGATCAAACTGTCCACACTCCTATTTAAAAAAACCTATAAAATCATCAGTGTGGCGCTTCAGGGATCAGGCCCCTCATTGCTAATATTCAACAGGAGTTCATTTGCTTAGCTCATTAAGGACTGTGAACTGCGTGCCAGAGACATACAAACCAATCAACCTGCAGGAGGGAGTCAAAGGTCCTCAGGAGGCATCTTCCTGCAATAATAATAGTCAGATCTGAATGCAGAAGAACAGTCTGCAGTGTACATGGATGCTACTGAGAGTGAACTACTGTTGGTGGGTCCAGGGAACCTCTATGTTTTACTGACCTACCTAGCTGGGGTTCTCCAGGAACACACAAGTTGTTAGCCATTATCTCATTGTCATCATAGACCATCTAAATGTTTGAGAATTCACTGTCGTAAAGGGTTAAGGGGAAATGTCAGTGGTTAAGGGAAAGTGTCAGGGGATAAGGGGTTAAATATAATGGTATGCGTTAAGCATTAAAGTACGGTTAAGCGGGTAAGAGGTAAGGAGGTAAGTGTATGGACATAATGGAATAAGAGGTAACGGTAAAGAGTTAAGAATTGGAGGTAAAAGTATAGTGATACGAGTAGGGGGTATGAGTAAGTACAAGGGATTATTAGTAATGGGTAAAGAGTATTGGGTTAAGGGTGTAGAGCTAAGGGGTGAAGATACGGGTGTAAGGAGTAGAAGGGAAGAGTAAGTACAGGTTTTATAGGTTAGTGCATAAGTGTAAGTGAATGGGGTAACAATTATGCGTAAGAGCAAGGGCAAAGATTAAATGTAAGGTTAAGGGAGTAAGGAGGGTGGATGTCCTAGTAATGGTTTAAAGGTAAGGGGTAAGTGCGAAAGTGTAAAAGGTTAAAAAGTTAGACTGTGGGGCTAAGGCGTTAAGAGTAGCGGGAGAAGGCTTAAGGTTAAGGGGACAAGAAAGTAAAGGTGCAAAGGTAAAAGGGTAAGTCTAAAGAGTTACGGTTAAGAGTTTATAGGTAAGAGTTAAGATTTTGGGTTAAAGTGTACTGGGTTATGAATAACGGGTAAGGGGGCAATAGTTTAAGGTAAAGGAGCATGGGTAATTTACTATTGTAGTCAGCTAGTCTTCAGCATGCCAAATGTTATGAAGTTAAGGGTGTATGAAAATTGAAAGGAATCTGATTAGATTAGGGAGTCTTTTCTCTTGTCGTCAATTTCAGTTCTATGATACTAAAAAGGGTACAGTGGATATGAGTGATTTAATTGACTGCCACAATTTCAAACCTCGAAGCACAGTCCCCGTGTCCTGCTGTTAAAAAGCAATCAATCTCGAAGGAGGCAGGATAGACACACCCTGGCCCCAGGCCACAGGGCGGGGTCCTCAAAGAGCTCCTGCCATTTTATATGTCGGGGATATTTGCAGGTCAGAAATTCGACTTGCGATCATGATGCAAGCTTCAGGGTGTGAGGCTCGAGCTGAATTCAGGAATCCTTAAGTCTTTGGGTGCTGGTGACGGAACCACTCCGTCACCAGCCACGGACGGGCTGTGCTAATGACGGAGTGGTTCCGTCACGGCCCCGCCGACACGCCTTCGCGGCAGCGATTTTGCGCCTGCACTGAGCGTTCTATTGAGCGGGCGGGGCCGTGACGGAACCACTCCGTCACAAGCACAGCGCGCCCGAGGCACGTGATGGAGTGGTTCCGTCACGAGCATGGCGGCCCGGCGCGGCCCACCCCCCTCCCCCCTAGCGCTGAGGCGGAATTACTGCCGCAGCCAAGGGGTTAATGAGATTCACAAATCAGAAAAACTATTTAAAAATTTTAAAAAAGGCCTGGACAAAGAACACGCACTATGCTGCACGCCTTTGGTATGGCAACATGCAAGGCTGCGTGCTCACCCCTGTGGGGTTTGGGTGCCAATAGCAGTTTGAAAATCACTGGCGGATTGAATGCATGCCCACCCGTGCCCCACTGACACAGCGCATAGCCAACTGCTGTGCGCAATGAGGGTTGTGTGCACATGGAAGGCTGGACGCAGAACCTGGCCACAGGCCACACTTCATGAGATATCCTGTACTCTTGACTCATGGTAGACAGGGTCGGATTGGTAAAGCAGGCATTTGGGCACTGGGCAAGTGTCTGAGTTGCAGCTGTGGGTCACATTTTGGCCAGGGTGGTGGCTGAATTGGGCTGTCTGTGTTGTCCAGATAACTCCCGCGGCCCAGAGAGGGCCTGAGCGGCCCTTCTGGAGGCAGATGGACCTCTATTACCTCCAGGGCCGGACTGACTACCGGGCAGTTTGGAATGCTGCCGAGCTGCGGGCTGATTTCACTGTGGTGGGGGCTGATTTCGTTCATGGAGACCTGCGTGTGCTTCGAAATAATTAAAGCTAAACGAATTTCGTTTAGCACACGCAGGTCTCCATGAACAAAATCAGCCCCCAGCTCAGCAGCATGCCAAAACGCCCGGAAGCCAGTCCGACCCTGATTACCTCTCTTTTACCACCGGGGTGAAGGTGTAATTCCTAGTCTCTCGCGTCATTCCCAGTCTTTCGCTGGGCTGGCCCATTGATGTATGCAGATTGTGCTGTGGAAGGGGGTCTGAGCACATGCTGCCTCGCATATATTCAGATGTGGTTCATGATAATACATACACAAACAATCTTGGAATCAGACCCTGCCCTCCCCAATCATAATACATAAACCCCTTGGCTGCGACGATAATTCCACCGCAGCGCTAGGGGGGAGGGAGGGCCGCGCGGCGCTCCCATGCTCGTGACGGAACTGCTCCGTCACGAGCCTCGGTGCGCTGTGCTGATGACGGAGCGGTTCCGTCACAGCCCCGCCCACTCAATAGAACGTGCCGTGCAGGCGCGAAATCAGCCACGCTCAGGCGCGCCGAGCGGGCCGTGACGGAACCGCTCCGTCATCAACACAGCGCAACCGAGGCTGGTGATGGAGCGGTTCCGTCACCAGCATGGGAGGGGTTAAACAGAGAAGCAGTGTTTTGCGAAAAGGTGCAATCTGCAAACGTGGGCCTCTTTTTTTCGGGTGCTCGGGCCTATTTTTGACCCCAATCCAACCCTGATGGTGGGGAGTCATAAAACCGATGTTTTAATATCAAGCTGCATCCGTATCGAAATATGATTAAACCCTGATCTGAATCGTGCGGGCAAACTGCACGAAATTAGAATTTGTGCACATAGAACACATTCTGAGTTTCGAAACTCGAAATGATGTAAAGCTGTGCACCAAGGAATCAATAGTGGGCTCTCTAGTTAGTAGCTATGTATTCTGCGCATTAAAACTGAGCACTGTTCATAATGCGGCCCCTTGGAGTTTTTCTTCTTTGAAATGTGAAAAGCTCCGCAGAATGTAAACTTCGAAAGAAAAATCTTGCATGCATTTTTCAGCATGGACTTTCAGCATGGCAAAAATATGCAAGTAACAGCAATCGCAGATTGGACACTTTGGTTTTAAAGGAGTCTATTAAGAATAAAAATTACTTCACTACGTGGAAACATCTTTGCAAAAAAAATGAAAAACCAGGAGACTTTGCAAACAGAGAAATCAAGAAATGTGCTCACCATATACTAATAACTGCCAAATGTTCTCTCTGATACTGACTTTCTTCACTTCACACATTATATTCTATGTAGCCCATGAATAAAAGGTATGGGATGTTTTAAAACAGTCTCTCGAAGTTGGGTGAAGCTGGCAAACTTCACATTTAACACAGTTTGCAAAGTTGCCATGTTTTCCAACTTCACCCCTTTTTGTTTATAAAAGAAAAGTCCCAAGCAAAAAAAGTTTTCCAACAATTTTCTGGCAGCTTTTTTTCATACGATTCTCCTGCTAAACATGTTTTTGAACTGCTTCAGTAGATGTATGCTTTCCTTTCCGTTTATCTTTTTTAAATAAAATGTTACTAATTTCAGGACATTCACAAAGGCTTAAATGTTTTGGGAAAAAAAGTTTAAGATGCAGAGGAAAAAAATCAACTTCACAGACCCCTAATTTACACGCATGAAGTATAAATTGAAAACAAGGACGCCAGCAGAGAGTGTATTCATTTTTCACTGCTACCTGTCTGTAATGCACAGTCAGCAAAAACAATGGTGGGTTGCAGTACAGAGTAATTAAGTAATTACCATAGGCTGAAATTATTTCAAGCAATCAATCCATTACATTTTTTTTCAGTGAGCAGGCCTAATTGTGTATGTCCAGAAATGACTGCCTTAGTCACTGACGAGGCCCACCAAGGTTGAAACTGGTCTGGTTGCTTTTGTTCCAGTTCTGAGAAGATGTGAGCCTGGACTACCCATAATGCAACAGAAACACTGTTGTTTTCCATATAGTCGGTCCATGTCTGTGGCAGCGGGGTGAGGAAAAAGGCAACAGACCGGAAGATGACCCACAGTGGTTACCAGGGGCTGAGATTATTTTAAGAATTCCGCCCAACAAGGCCTTTATTACAAAATGGAGGAGTTTTGGCACACAGATACTGGAGTGACTACCTCAGCACTAGCGACCTCCTCAGCACTAGGGGTTTATGTTTTCCATATGGAAAGCTTATTTTCCTTTGCCAAAATAAAGAGTCTTAATGTAAGGGCTGCTGAAAGATGCCAAGTTATTCATAGTGTGGTAAATAAATAATTAAATACCGGTTCTATTTTTGACAATAAACAATAAACGGTTAGCTCAATAAATAAGAGTCAAGATACGAGGTAGCTAGAGTTGACAGGCTTTAATTAAGCATAAAAGGACAGGAACAGGACAGCCTGTACGGGAATAGGATGGCAGGGCCCGGCAGCTGCCGGGGCAGGATCTGGGAATGGCTACCCAACTTTAATAACAGTGCACAATATTTATAGTTAAACAAATACATTGTATTGAATACAGTAGGCGTAGCAGTAGGCGGAGTTTGTAGCAGTCGCGAAAGATAAGGCATAAAGTGGGTGTAACAAGAGGTGTGTACAGGGCGTATACATAGACATGTGATGCAAACGTAACAGAATATGTCATAAACGGGGTGGAAACATGGAGGGGGCTACCTGAGCAGCTGGGACCTCTAACCTAGTGGTGCGCGCAAACTGACAATGACGTGTTACCAGGGAGAACTGGGGGCTATGACTTCTGTGCTAGAAGAGGAGACTAAAGTCTGGAGAGTCAGAGCGACATGTACCTAAAACCTATCTAGTATCTAGTGTTTAGAGAACATGTTGATAGAATCCAAAAGTTATCAGGGTAAAGGCTAACAGACATTAAGACTGGTGCATGCATTATTCTACATGTAGTGTGTGTGCGAGGAATATTCTATGAATATTAATACAGTATTTCTCTTACATGGAGACATAAAGGCTAGACCATGACGGAAACTATTGATGCGATTCAGTAGCTTAGGAATGCAGAGAAGGAGGGCTGGACTGATAACTGGAAGCATAACATACTCTTGGCAGACTGGAGGTAGAGCCAGGCCGAGCCGGGCACTGTGAGGCATGAAAGTAAGCTAAGGGTCAGGGATACAGGTGGGGGCTGTATCGCTCCTCGGAGAGGGTTCAGGAAACAGGAGCTGAATCTGAGTCCGGACCCTTTTGAGGCCTAGAAACGGGGATATTTCAATGAATTAACGTGTACACTGTGAAACGTGGAAACGTAACTTTACATAGGCCTGGTATTCGTTGTATTCACGAAAAATGGAAACTGGCATACTAGAGATGGACACAACTGTAATTGCGTCTGTAATCGATCATGGGGGAATACATGCATATCGATCATGCACATATGGCATAACATGGGGAACACGTAGGCACATATAACATGGCAAAATTTACTTTTCCACATTCCCTCCTTGTGCCCTACGTGTTCCATCAGGAAACATCAATATTCATGATACCATCTATTATTTCATATAGCATCATTTGCTCGTCTCGAATTGTCTTGGAACGGGACTTAGGACTAGGAATACAAGAGGTAGCACAAATGCCGCAAATCGCAGGGCCACATTGTATACAGAGGCAGCAACTGAATATGATCGTTACTGCAATACCTAGGAATGACAATACTTTCCATCCCCAAGCGGATATGATACTCCAGAGCCAACCGGACCATGTCCAGGTGCCTGGATTCTGGTGTAACTGATGGGCAATTTTATGAAGTCTGGTTATAGCTGAATAAACAGACGGCGCGTTATTAGGAATGAAAATGCAGCAACTAGATCCGATGACTCTACATGCTCCTCCTCTATCGGCCAGTATGACGTCAAGAACGAGACGATTTTGGAGCACAACAAATCTCATAGCAGATTGCTCTTCAGTTAAGTTACCTAGAGCAGAAGTAGTCTCATTCACTACTGCTTCAAGGGTTCTGGTTAGTCTACGGATTAACTTACTATTCTGGACAGGTCCTATAAAGAAGAAGAAACCTTTATTGAAGTCTTGATATTGTTCTAGAGTAGTTTCAGTTTGATCGACAATTGGGGACTCAATCTCCCTTCTATGTCTGATGTGTACTAGATGTGTGTTTCTATGATAATCAGATGGGGCTAGAAAAACTGGTGGCAGTAGGAAGGCAATGTAACATGTTCCATCCCAATCGAGGGGCAGACGAACATATGCGGTCTGACCACAAACAAAATAAGAATGACGTGAGGCTTTGAAGATAGATTTCCCACTGTCACTATACTCGACAGTAGTAGTACAATCACTATGTCCTACATGTGTGGAACCATTATTTCTGACACATAATTCGCCTTTGACTGGTAGTACTGAAATAGCAGGTAAGTCTGGAGTAGTATCGGACTGAACATTCAGGACCATAAAAGTCGAAGAATAATTACCTAAATTATAAACTTCATTTTCTAGATCTAACCCTGTTCTATGGGAGAGACCTTGCTTGTCTGGGAAACATGTTTTATTCAGAAGGGACATATCATTGGAGGATGATGTTAACGTGGACCATGCTCCACACGAACCATTATGTGAAAACGGATAAGGAAAGAGTGGCAGAACTCCCTTCGGTGTCTGGAAAGGGGGGAGTCGACCACACACCCAACAATTAGTAGCATTGCTGGTCTGGTGTGAATAGTGTAACATTCTTATAAATGTATTATTTCTCATAGCAAGACGATAGGATAACTCGTGAGGAGGCAGATCACTAAATGTGTGCTCTACTGTAGCATTAGAAAACTTATTTACATGAGAAATTGGAAAACATAAATGCAATGCATAACTTGTGCAGGTAACCATCAAACTTAGAAACAATAGAAAACTTAGAAAAACGATACATCGGATAGAGTTTTGACTAACTCTCTCACTATGGGGGTCTATCTCATACATGTCAGATACCTGTCTAACCGTTTCACCCGAGGGGGACTTAGACAATTAAACTGGCTGACTTATTTTACTAGACCGGAGTTTTAACTTATACTCCTGCTGCGGAGTTTTCTCTAACAGGGGAGGCTTGAATTCAGAGTCAATTTTTAGGCAGTCCTTAGAAATGGAACAGTCTTTGGAATTGTTCTTGGCAAAAGTTTTTTGTCTGATTCCATGAAATTTCTTGATATGCGACAGATGGACCCAACCCTTGCGGCCTTCCAACTTCACGGCCGTACGGGTGGTCAGAAGGACTAGTCTCGGCTCCTTCCAGCGAGGCTCCAGCGGACTTGAACGATCAAAATTCCGGACCAACACGAGGTCGCCTGAAATGACCTCATGTGGTTTCACTTCAGTATTGTCTGGAAATGCGGCGGCAACCTGTGAACGACAAGAGTGTAGGGAAGACATCAAGGAAGCTAGGTAATCTGTCAACATATTACTGGAAACATCTGTAATACTGCGGGGTCTAGGTGTACCCCACATGTTTGGGGGGCGGCCGAATACGACCTCGTACGGGGACAGACCTGATCTGGAATGTGCGACCATGCGCATAAAGAATAGAGCAACTGGCAGGGCAACTAGCCAGTCTACACCTTTCTCTTTACATGTCTTGGCAATACGGACTTTCAGAGTTTGATTATGTCTCTCTACGAGACCGGCTGCTTCTGGATGGCGCACACAATGGAACTTCCACTGGTACCCTAACAAAAGGGAAACATGTTTCATTAGTTCAGATGAGAATGGCTGGCCGTTATCAGAA
The DNA here is from genome assembly GCF_964261635.1 of Lissotriton helveticus. Taxonomy (NCBI): domain Eukaryota; kingdom Metazoa; phylum Chordata; class Amphibia; order Caudata; family Salamandridae; genus Lissotriton; species Lissotriton helveticus. The sequence goes on from NC_136065.1 coordinate 858,847,053, forward strand.
TACACGACCCTAGGGAGTCCATAACGGGGGAAGAATTCACGAACCAACTGCTTGGCAGTGGTCGCTGCTGTGTAATCTGGAACTGGATATGCTTCTGTCCACCTGGACAAAGCGCATACAACTATAAGAACATACTTGAAACCTCGACATCGCTCCATCTGAATATAATCCATCTGGAGGACTTCAAAAGGGTGGTCAGGAGGTTGGAATCCACCTTGTTCCACCGGGACACTTTTACCTGGATTGAACTGACAACATATCATACAAGTACGGACTTTCTGCTTGGCTGCAGCTCGTAAGTGCTTGTTGAACCAAAGGTTCTGTATACTGTCTAACATAGCTTTTTCTCCTAGGTGTGCTGGACTATGTGCGGTATTGATAATGACTTGAACCATAGAGTCGGGGAGAAACCATGTGACTTTTCCCTTCGTCACCCATCCCTGATCTGTCTGGACCCCTCCTTGTTCGGACCATTTCTTGATTTATTCAGGAGTAGCATGTAACTGTATGTCTATGACATCTTGTGTAGGGTCCTTAACTGTCATACATGTAGTCTGTTCTGGAATGAATGTCGGTGTCTTGTTAACTGGAATGTCTGGTGTCTGAGCTGTAAGCTTGGCTGTTCGATCTTCTAGATCATTACCTTGGGAAATAATATCAGTAACTTTCGTGTGTGCCTTGCACTTCATGATAGCGATAGCTGTCGGTAAATGTATTGCATCTAACAGAGCTTGAATGAGGAGACCATGCTGAATCTTGGTTCCATGAGAAGTCATGAAACCTCTCTCCTGCCAGAGCACTCCGAAGTCGTGTACAACTCCGAATGCGTAACGTGAATCTGTATATATGTTTACCTTCAGGTTCTTGGCACGTATGCAGGCTTGGGTCAGAGCAACTAGCTCTGCTGCTTGAGCAGACAGGGTGTCAATACGGTGTGTTTCAATAACTTCGGTTTCAGTAGTCACTGCATACGCGGCTACTAGTTCTCCTGTACTAGTTCTCATACATGAACCATCCACATAAAGTGTCAGGTCAGGATCAGGTAATGCAATGTCTGTCAGGTCTTGTCTTGGCTTAGTCATAGTGTTAATGACTTCCACACAGTCATGTGTGACAGGATTTGAAGTAACTGATGGTAACAGGGTAGCAGGATTTAGAACATTGCAGCGTCTGATTTCTATGTGTGGCTGGAACAGTGTCAGTTCATAACCTGTTAAACGTGCAATGGTCAAGTGCTGAGTCTGTGTTCGGTTTAAAAGAACTTCCACGGAATGTGGAACTTGTACTGTCAGGGAGTGTCCTAATACTATGGAATCACTTTGTCTGATAGCTAGAGCTGTGGCTGCAACTGACTTGAGGCACGCAGGCAAAGCCTGGGCTACTGGATCTAATGTGCTCGAAAAATAAGCACAAGGCTTGTATTGTCCTGCTTGATCTTGTGTGAGAACAGATAATGCAGTACCATCACGTTCTGTAACAAAAAGTGTAAAAGGCTTACTGTAGTTCGGTGTAGCTAGAACAGGAGCTTGGCATAAAGCTTTCTTTAACTCATTGAAAACAAGTGTATGTTCAGATGTCCAAGGGAGGACAGTCGATACGGCTGCCTCCTGTGTCGTTAACTGTATCAGTGGCTTAGCTAGAAATGCATACTGAGGAATCCATTGTCTGCAGTAAGAAGTAAGGCCGATAAAAGCACTTACCTCCTTCTGTGTCTTGGGCTGTGGAAGACTCGCTATTAACTGGATACGGTCTGGTGTCAACTGCCTACCCCACTTGGACAGTAAGTGGCCTAAGTAGATCACTTGCTGGACACAGAACTGGAGCTTCGAAGGGGACACCTTGTGCCCCATCTCGGCTAGGAAATACAGAACTGTAAGTGATGCTCGCTCGCAAGCACGCTCAGAACGAGCTGTGATCAGTAGATCATCGACATACTGGAGCAGGGCAGTGTCAGCTGGCATGTGAATGTTGTCTAGTTGTCGTTTAAGTGCTTGACTGTAAATGCTAGGACTTTCTGTGAAACCTTGAGGAGCTCGTGTGAATGTATAGCTCCTTCCATTTAAACAAAAACCGAAAAGGTACTGGCTGTCTGGATGAATCGGAACACTGAAAAATGCATTCTTGAGGTCTATTACAGTAAAAAATGTAGCTTCAGAATCAATGGCTGTTAATAGGGATGAAATATCTGGGACTACTGGATACTGAGGTATGATACATTTATTAAGTTCTCGAAGGTCAATCACTAATCGATATACTGGAGGTGCATTTGGATCAGTACGTTTCATGACTGGAATGATAGGAGAATTACATACATTGGAGTCAGTTTCTACAACCACTCCTTGAACAATGAGCTCGTCAATAATTTTGGATAAGGCTGCTACAGTCTCAGGTGGCAATTTGTACTGTCTGATTCGTGGCAAGACTATACCTTGCTTGAGAGTCACACGATGGGGTGTGATTTGCATACAACCAACATCAGTTGGACCTTGTGCCCATAGATGCTGGGGGACGTTCAGTAATCTTGGATCAAAATCACGTAATACATAATGACCTTTATAGTCCCTTAAAAACAAACGAACTCCCTCTGGGGAACAGCAAATTACTGCACCTAATTCTTTCAATGTTTTAATGCCTAACAAATTTTCTGGACACGATTTTGTAAGTAACAAATCAGTAGTTCGGGACAATGGACCAACTTCTAGAGTAACTGGCTTTGATATCTCGTTTACAATAGGCTTTCCTGAAAATCCAAGGGAAACATTTCTAGAGCCTGAGAGCGGAGCCCCTGGAACCTCGTCATGACTGATAGTAGTCCTACTTGCCCCTGTATCAATCAGAAACTTTCTGTCTTTCCCCAATACTTGACTGTGTACATAGGGACCCTCTTGATCTACAGGTATCTCGATGAGAGGCAAGCCTACCTCCCTCTCTAGGCTGTTTCATGAATACTGTTGATACTCTGGATACTCTGTCTGGGCATACTGGTACATCTGCTGTGTAACATGCTGTGTTGCAGCAATAGGCTGCGATGCTGGAACTGTCTGTTGTGCATTCTGTGGTGACTGAGAAGTCTGTGAGACTTGTTCTTGTCTAGGCGGACGTGGTCTTTCTTTAGTCTTACCAGTGGCTATGTTATGTTTCAGAACTGCACACTCGTTTATAAAATGACCTGGCTGTTTACAATAATTGCATGTCCCTTTAACGGGAGCTGCAGGATGACAGGCTTGACTCGGACCCCTCTTCTGACTGTCTTGTGGAACAGATTGTGCAACTAATACTTTCATTTTCGTGTCTTTCATACGTCTCTTTTCGTGTTCTTGCTCTTCCCTGATTCTATTCTGGTGATACTGGAGCATCTGGAGCATCTGGGACGGGGTACTAGCTTGCCAAGTACTTTCGACTTTCAAAACTCGATTTTTAACTTGTGGACTTGAATTCTCGACTAGTTTAGTAACAAAAAGATGAGGGTATGACTCGCTACCTGTCTTCAAACCACTGTTGATTATAAAACATTTCTCGAATCTAGAATAAAAATCACTAGTGTCTTCATCCTGTTTCTGTTTACAAGCTGAGATTGCATCCCAATCTTCCTTTTTCGTGGCTAGTAATCTTGGCAAAACCTGGATCAATAACTCGGGTAATTCTTTACATTTGTCCCCAAGACCGGTACCTGGTACACGTGAATTATCTTCAGCTTCTAGAACTGCCCAATCAATCTTTTTCTCTCCCACCTCCCATTCTTTTTCCTTGAGTTTTTCATATACCCCTGTGGGCAACAGGACCTTTAACATTTTAATGATATCTGGATACGTGTATTCTCCCATACGGAGCATGTCTTTTAATTCTCGATGGAACCCTGCTGGATCTTTGTCATGACAGGGAATTAATTTCTTCATCTCCAAGAGTTCCATCTTGGTAATCGGGGTGTAAACAAATACTCGTTCTAGATCGCCACCCGCTGTCCTAACTGGGTGTACTTCTCGTAACGGATGCTGTCTATCTATGTAGAATGGTTTACTGTCTGGAGGTGAGACATGAACAAAATGCGGATTCAGAAACGTTCTATATTTGTGGCGCTGTTCTAGAATGATACTAATTAAATCAGTACCTAAACCTTTCCATTTATACTGGAGTAACTCGTTCAGAACATCATGTAACGGACCTGGATCAGAATGTTGTCCCTCATACAGTGTAATGAGGTGCTGGATCATATACATACCCACCAGTCGCTGTTCGGCTGGGGGCAGTTTCAGAAACATTTGTGCCACTATTTCATCTGGAAAAGTGGTAGAATCAGTAATCCATCGGACTGCTGATCGGGCTAGTTCTTGTTCATGCATGGTACTAAGTTCACTATAACCGATACGTGATTTCAGAATGTGATCGGTAGCTTGAAATACTTGCTCGAGAGAACCTTGTTCTGGTGCTGGAGGAGGAAAAACTTTCTTGTGTTCTAGGCGTGAATGTCGGTCGGGAAGTCTAGTTCTACCTACATACGCTATTCTGGTGGGATTCTCGTCGTCTACCTCTTCAGTAGAAGAGTTGTCTTCTTTCTCACTTACTTGTGCTGCTTTGCGTTTCTCGTGAAACCTTATTATTTCCTTACGAATTTTCTTGTACATACTCTCTATACTACTGAGTGTCTTGTGTCTACCCTCGGCTATATTATCACTCCACCTTGTCAGAACTTTCATTTCGGTCGGATCTTTAGTCGGACAATCTTGTTCCCTTATTAAACAATTGATTAGAAATTTTAATAGCATGAGCTGGGTCTCAGCTTTCCTTAGAGACATGATTTCGCCAATACTTTCTGGATCGTCTCCTGTACGGATGAAACGATATATTCTGTCTAGATCTTCTTTCATATTCGGTAGGGTGTCCAAATACTCGGTCACCCGTCTTACACGCAATGAATATATAACCATATTATCATCGCCTGGGACTGGATCATAACGGCATTCGGTAAGAGCTCGCTTGATATCTGCAACGGACTGATATTTGGGCGTACGCTGTAACGCACGTTCATGTAACTCGACTAATGTTACACGTTTGTGTGGCGGCGGGGTACCAGGAAGACCTCCCCCCGCGGCCCCTAAACTGGAATCGTCGACGGATACTCTTCGTGCTGGCAGAGTGACCGATGTAGCGGGTACTTGTACTGTAGGCTGGACCGGGGGTACCGTAACAGGTGCTGTAACAGGTGCCCCGGTGGCTGGAGGAACAGGAATTACATTATTTACAGGAGCTGGCGGAACAGGATTTGCATATTCTGGGACTGTGTCGTCCAAATAGGACGAGAGAAAAATATCAGCTGCGGTCGGTTTGTGACGTAGCTTAATCGGAACTAATGGCGGCGGAAAATTACATGGTGCTTCCGGGGTTGCTTTTGGCAAGCCCTCGGCAAGAAGAGGATACATACCCTTAATGAGGGCATTTCTCTGTCTGTCTGACTGTTCGGCTTTAACTCGTTCACCTATTTCGATTAATTCCCTTTCTTGGGCTCTTTCTGAGGATTCTCTACTTAATTCTGACTTTCTGATTTCTTTCTCTGTTCTTTTATGAGATTCTTTGCGCCATAACTCGATGGCATCTTTCTGGGACTGTCTGGATTTCTTTTTCCATAATGCTTCTTCTACTCGCATGATGCACTCGGCATCCCATGTGCCTGATACAGGCCATCTATATTTCTCTTCTAATTCCTTGGTGTACTCTACCCATAAATCTAGATATAATATGGCACTTATGCCATGTTTATGATACATAAAATGACCTGGACTGTCCCTAGGCGGGACAGGAACTGCTTCCTCGAGCAGACCTTTTCTAGTTTTTAACTGACGTAACTTAGAGAACAGAGGCATGACTAGGCTAGAGTCTGGACACAGTACAATACACGATAAACACAATAATTACTTGAAAAACAACTCATTCATACCACGACATTGAAAACACATGGAATAACATTTAGAATAACAGTTCGGACAAGATACTACCTGAAATACTGAGAACAGAACACATGAATTTCTCGAGAACAGAACTTACTAGAACAGACTAGATGCACTGCTGAAACAGTACGAAACTTACCGGTCCCATAAAGAGACACGTCAGGACCCGCATCCACCTAAGTGGACACTTCGTGTTGGATCTGCGTACCCAAACCCACGGACCAGAGACAATTTAATTGACCCTGTCTAGATACTACCCCAGCAACGGTACTCACCGGGCAGCAAGAACGGAAGGCCTCGGACTGGACTGGACTGCTACGACGACGGACGGACGAACTTCGGACTTCAGTTACAGGTGGGCCTCCGGATACCTCGGACCTTGGACTCTCGGCTTGGGCTCTGGTCGGGACTCGCCGCGTTCCTCCACCGCCTCGTCTGGATGCTCGACCGCAACCTCCGTCTCCTCCGTGGGCCTGAGGGATACTTGAAGCAGAAATATCTGCACGTGCACGGTATGGTTCCGTCACGGCTGCAGAGGATCAGGGGGCCTGCGTGGCTTCTCCGGCGCGTGGGGAAAGGTCAAGTCCCTGTTCGGGCGCCATTATGTGGTAAATAAATAATTAAATACCGGTTCTATTTTTGACAATAAACAATAAACGGTTAGCTCAATAAATAAGAGTCAAGATACGAGGTAGCTAGAGTTGACAGGCTTTAATTAAGCATAAAAGGACAGGAACAGGACAGCCTGTACGGGAATAGGATGGCAGGGCCCGGCAGCTGCCGGGGCAGGATCCGGGAATGGCTAGCCAACTTTAATAACAGTGCACAATATTTATAGTTAAACAAATACATTGTATTGAATACAGTAGGCGTAGCAGTAGGCGGAGTTTGTAGCAGTCGCGAAAGATAAGGCATAAAGTGGGTGTAACAAGAGGTGTGTACAGGGCGTATACATAGACATGTGATGCAAACGTAACAGAATATGTCATAAACAGGGCGGAAACATGGAGGGGGCTACCTGAGCAGCTGGGACCTCTAACCTAGTGGTGCGCGCAAACTGACAATGACGTGTTACCAGGGAGAACTGGGGGCTATGACTTCTGCGCTAGAAGAGGAGACTAAAGTCTGGAGAGTCAGAGCGACATGTACCTAAAACCTATCTAGTATCTAGTGTTTAGAGAACATGTTGATAGAATCCAAAAGTTATCAGGGTAAAGGCTAACAGACATTAAGACTGGTGCATGCATTATTCTACATGTAGTGTGTGTGCGAGGAATATTCTATGAATATTAATACAGTATTTCTCTTACATGGAGACATAAAGGCTAGACCATGACGGAAACTATTGATGCGATTCAGTAGCTTAGGAATGCAGAGAAGGAGGGCTGGACTGATAACTGGAAGCATAACATACTCTTGGCAGACTGGAGGTAGAGCCAGGACGAGCCGGGCACTGTGAGGCATGAAAGTAAGCTAAGGGTCAGGGATACAGGTGGGGGCTGTATCGCTCCTCGGAGAGGGTTCAGGAAACCGGAGCTGAATCTGAGTCCGGGCCCTTTTGAGGCCTAGAAACGGGGATATTTCAATGAATTAACGTGTACACTGTGAAACGTGGCAACGTAACTTTACATAGGCCTGGTATTCGTTGTATTCACGAAAAATGGAAACTGGCATACTAGAGATGGACACAACTGTAATTGCGTCTGTAATCGATCATGGGGGAATACATGCATATCGATCATGCACATATGGCATAACATGGGGAACACGTAGGCACATATAACATGGCAAAATTTACTTTTCCACATTAGACTTTCGCATTCTTTAGACGTGTTCGATCCATAGGTTTCCCCACTTCCTGACAAAGGTATACACAATCAAATTTTATGAATCAGAATTGGAGTGGATCCAGTCTGGAGAATAAAGGTCTTAGAAAGAAAATTGTCAAGAATAATGAGTATTGTATTTATGCTCTGAATGCTCTAAATGTCAACTACAACATGGTGGGGGTGCGAGTTATAATTATCTTGTTATCTTAGGGCACGAGAAATAGTTACTTGAGATAACTATTACTGGTGAATTTTGATGGTTTTTTAAAGTTTAAAATGTTACATTTCACCTAACTATAACATTAATTTAACCTTTTTTGTGTGATATGCATACATGTATATATATTTGGTGGTTGCCACTGGCTAGTTATAGTTAGGACCACGTTTCCATAGGAAAAGCATTTTCTGGTTTGTTTATAACTTTGGCATTGTTTGATGAATCTTCATGAAACTTTCCAAAAAAATGTTCTTCAAACTAGGTCCTTCCTGGAAGGTTTTGGGGTGATCCATCAAGCAAAACGTGTTTTCCCAAATCATTTTCCCATTAAAAAATTACAAACAGCTACAGACGAAATGACACAACATTTTGCAGAAAGCTAGATCTTGGTCCAGAAAGAATGTGTTTTGGGATTTGGTGTAAATCCATTTAGTAGTTGTGGAGAAATGAAGGGTCCAAAATATTTGTATATACCAGACCGTGGAGCATACAGAAAATCCAACAGATCAATAGATTTTATCTGATTGGATACCACCACATCAACAAAGATGAGACATCAGCCCTCCTAGAAGATAAGAACTAAGGGGATATTCACAAGGAATTGGCGGAGAGAGGCTTTACCCTTCCTGGCTTAACGCCTCTCTCCGCCACTTCGGAAACACAAGGCTGCACCATATTCCCCCTGCAATAGCTCTAAGTTTAACAATGTAGCGCCAATGCAGCCACCCTTGCACCAGCGTTCAAGGTTGTCTGTGGGCAGGGGAGGATTATGTATGTGTAGGAAGGTGTCCCTTCCTGCACATAAACAATCTTAAATGCAATTCTCTCACTTTCATGTGTGCTGCCTTAAGTGACAGAATGGAATTAAAAATGGAATTAAAAAAAAAGGTTTATTTATGTACAGGAAGGGACACCTTCCTGTACATTCACAAAACATGGCAATTTGCTTTTTCCATGTGTACTGCACAAGGCAGCACACATGATAAAAGCAAAAACGAGGAGAAATAAAGCATTTCTCCTCGTTTCGTCTGTTTAAGACCAGGATTTTTCTGGTCTTAATTTTGGTGTTGCCTCCTATTTAAGCTGTCCTTGTGAATAGGGGGCAGCATCAAAATCAATAGATGTTGCGGTAAAATGCCCACCACAACACCCATTACCCTCCCCTTTCATGCTAAATCCAGTGTGAAAGGGTGCCTTATTCACAAGGCAGTGTTAAGCCACATTAAGTGCCTTAACACTGCCTTGTGAATAGGGCGAGGCCCGTATCGCCATCACAATGTCACTGAAAGTGGCGTTATGGTGGTGATAGGGGCTTGTGAATATGCCCCTCAGGGTCCTGTCCTTAGAAAAGGCAAAAAACATACAGGGGCAGGTTCACGGGGTGTATTTTATTTATCAGCGAAGGGGGGCAAGCCACAGGGACACCTTCCCCTGGGCTGAATCATTTAATGAGGGGAGAGGGGAGAGGGGCATGTGGCCACTGCTCACCAAGCCTCGCTGAAGACTCAGGGTACCCCGTCTTCCAGGGAAGAAACCTTTAATATGGGGAGATGGGGTACGTGAGCCTCCTCCCAAGCCTCAAAGAGTCCCCAGTGACCCCATGCCCCAGGGACGATTTTTTTTTTAACTGGGAGGGGGCACACTGCTCCCCTTCCCAAGCTTCAGAAGAAGTACCCAGGACTCCATCCCCTGGGGCCAGTATTTTTTTGTTGGGGGGGGGGGGGTTGTGCATTGGCCCCATCACCCAAAATCAGTCCCCAGGGACCCAGTCCCTCACAGCATGATCACAGTGTTTTGGGGACTCCATCCCCTGGGACTCTGTGGTTCCAGGCCTGGGAGAGTGTGGGCATAGCCTGCACGTCTCTGTGGCAGGGAACCAAACTTTGTTTATGTCTGGGCAAGAGAAGAGAGAAATGCTGCTCCTGCCTGGACAGCAGCACATGAATAGCATGGATTTTTAGCAAATATGTTCCAAAATAATTTTGACAAAGGTTGTACACATCTGCCAGAGCCTGGGCAAAACGTAAAGTGGTGCTGCCACTGTCCCTCTCCTACGGAGACATCATCAGATTATCCCAGCAGAGAAAAAGTGTAAAGTGGCTCCCATCAGAGAACAAAGGGCTTCTGGAAACAGTTAACCTTCTAGCAAATCTAACATATCTCTGGCAGGAAGGCAGTGGGAAGATAATTACTAGCCTTCATCCAAGTTACCTTGGAATGTGAGTGGCGAAAAGGGGTGTGAACTGATCTTCTGGAAGGGGACCACAAAGGCGGCAGAGACTATCAGAGTAGTATGTTTACATTAAAATGGGTTTGAGCATGAAGTTGCTCTGATAGTTGACTGACCCAGATCCAGCCTGATTTAGCATTTCAGAGTTGTGAAGGGGAGTTTCCTGGGTGTCAATGCAGAGCTTTATACAGTAGCACTGGGATGAAGCCTCTATGACAGACACTCCAAATGGTACTTCTTGAGAAACATTTACACCATGTGAGAGGAAGTACTGCAAACATGATATGACCTAGTATGGGAAACTGCATAGGTTGTCAACTCTTCACCAACCACTGCTGAGGTACTACTATTTCCAAGGGATCCAAACACCAGCTCCTCCCTAGAATCCAGGGATCTGGCCTCATGGCACACGTTAGGCCATACCTCTATGTCTTGTCCCAATGGAGAATTTTGAGCTCTAGAAATCTGATAAAATCCAATCTGAACCCAGCAATCAGAGGACTTAGGCACTATGATGTTCAACTTGCACACTCTGAGCTTTAGGCTCAAAAACTGATGGCTTTAGCAGGACCTTGCAGCCAGGTTTTCTGGCTTTGTTGAGCCTTCACTGGCAGCAGTGTTCTGTCTTGACCCGATAATGGATCCCGATCTTCAGAAAAGAGTGCAAGGTTCTTATTAAAAGTGACCTGTTATCAAGGCTATTCATCTTCCTGCCTCTAGGAATTACTGCTTAAAGGGGAGGGTGGGGTGGAGAGGAAGGATTTGTGGAAATTTGAAGAGATTATGGAGTAACATTCAGGAACCAGGTTTCCCATGAAGATTCCCCCATATTATTACTTCACCTGAAAACGTGGCCTGCCTGCATGTGAGATACCATACAGCTGCTGTATTCATGCTAAATCATAAGGGCTCCATTAGTCCTGCTCCAGCTCCATAAAAATTATCATGCTATTCATGACGCAATCTTAAGTGAGAATGTGAAAAAAAACAGCACAGAAATGCAGCTGGTTATCCTGGAGGCAAGAAAACTTCTGTTGCTATAATCTGCTTCTTGCCCCTTAGAAACACTTGCTCTTCAGTGGGACATTGATTTCATTATGCCCAGCCTTGTGTGCCTCTCACTGGCCACAGGGCCACATGTAACAAAATTTGAAATTGTGATGACCTAAGTGCGATTTTCTGAGAATTGCACATTTAGGTAATAGCCTTATCCAATCTATGAAACTCCATGAGTTTCAAATACCGATTCGTAGTGGGCCACAAATCGATTTGCGACTCCCTAGGAATTACAAAATCACTGGGATGGTGGCCTGCTAAGGTCAGTAGACCACCATGTCTGTGAATGCTTTTAAAAAAAGCAATATTTGTTTTGTAAAGCAGCCAGTTTTCCTTAAAGGAAAACGGGGTGCTTTACAAAAAGAAAAAGAAAAAGTTTGCCTTTAATTTTTTAAGAGCAGGCAGTGACCTTGGGACCACTGCCTTCTCTTGAAAAATGCTTTTCAAACATTCACAAAGGGGAAGGGGTCCCTTTGCGAATGGGTTACCACCTACTTGAAGTAGGTGGTAAAATGTGAATGTTTTGCAACAGCATTTCGGTTGCAAAACATTAATACATACGGATGTGATTTGGTATTAGGAAGGGATGCCCTAAACACACCCCTTCCTAATACCGGATCGTAAAACCCAATTTGCGATTCGGTAACAGGTTACCGAATCGCAATTTGGGTTTGATGCATGTGAAGAGCCTTTTTTGCGTTCGCAAACGCCCATTTGCAAACTCAAAAAGACTTCATGTATGTGGCCCATAGTGTCTTGTCTTCACTCCATTTTTTGTAACTAATGGTCACATGTAAATAGCTTTTTCATGTTGCAAATGGTCCGATTAACAGAATCAAGCTGTGTGCGACTGGAAATATGCATGTTTCTATGTGAAAATGCCCATTTTGCGATTTGGTAACTTATTATTGAATCAAAAAAGGATTAATGATTCGCTATTAGTATGGGGCGTGTTAAGGGCATCCCTCGCAGTGGTATATAAGAATGTTTTGCGACTGAAAAGTGGTTGCAAAACATTTGCATTTTACCACCAATTTGAAGTTGGTGACAACCCATTAGCAAATGGGAAGGGGTCTCCATGGGATCGCTTCTCCTTTGTGAATGTATGCAAAAATGTTTTTTACAAGAAGGCAGTGGCCCCCTTCGCCTCTAGGCCTTCCCCCCATTCCCCTCTGTGCTAAGCCCTTTTTTGGCTAGTTTGGGTAGTTTGCTTATAAGGGCCGTTACTTTTTGTCCACATAACGTAACCATGCCAAATTTATGTCCTCTTCTTCCAACTTCCTGGGGATTCTAAAGGTAACCAGGGTTTGTGGATTCCCCTGGAGGGGATTGAGAAGTTAGCCAAAATACAGCCATATTTTCGTTTTTGAGGGAAAGAAGTGCTGCAGAAAGAAATGACTGTTTTTTTCCCTCAAAATGGTATCAACAAAGGGTTTATGGTGCTACAATCGCCATTTTCCCAGCTTTCAGGAACAGGCAGACATTTGTCAGAAAACCAACATTTTCTACACAGTTTTGGCATTTTAGTGGGACATAGCCTATTTTTCCTATTATTTGTGCTATCAACCTCCTTCCAGTAAGCGCTAAAAATGGGTGTGAAACCAATAATTGATCATGGAAAGATATACATTTCTGAAAAGTAGACAAAATTCTAAATTCCACACGAGGTCATTTGTGTTGATTCTTCAAGGTTTTTCTGTAGAAAGTAGGAGTTGAAATAAACAAATATTGAAATTGAGTTGAAGAAAACAGCCATTTGTTCCTATGTTTTCACCTGTAACTTCTTTTGAGTATGACAGATTTTCAAAAGCAATATACCGTTAAGCCCACTGGACCCTTCTAGTTGTGGGGATAAATAGGACTTGTAGTTTCACAAAGAACCTGAGGTGCCCAGATCCAATAACTGAGCGGCGTCTTGCAATGTTTATTCATTGTGTACCGGGTGTACAGCAATTCATTTTGTAAAATATAAAGAGTGAAACATAGGTATCAAGGAAACCTATGTATTTACAAAATGGGATCAACATAAGGAGCAGTAGTTATTTGGACAACTCCGAATTTGTGAGCACCCGTACTAGCATGTGAATTAGAGGGCATTTTTCAAAATGACTTCCACTTCCTTTTTACACACTGTCTTACATTTGAAAAGCAGAATTACATAGAAAGTAATAACACTTGTTCTACTATTCTGTGTTCCCCTAAGTCTCCTGATAGAAATGGTACCTAACTTGTGTGGGTAGGCCTAGTGTCCGTGACAGAACACAACATAGACACATCAAACCTTTCGAGTGAAATCTGACCCTTTTTTTGCAGTGTGTCCGGCTATGAATTTCGGACCCTAGCTCTGCCAGCACCTGAGGAAACCTAGCAAACATGTACATTTGTTTAAAAACTGGACACCCAGTGGGATCCAGGATGGGGTGACTTGTGTGGCTGTCATTAGTTTCTATTATCCCTTACAAATCTCAAACTTTGTAAAAAAAACATTTTCTTCACATTCCTGTGATCGAAAGCTCTGGAATCTGTGGGGTACCGCACACTTTCCCCCACCCAGCATTCCTCCAAGTCTCTTAAAAAAAATTATACCTCACTTGGTGGTTAGGCAAAGTGCCCGCGACAGGAAACGCCCCAAATCGCAATGTGGACACGTCAAACTTTTCCAGTGAAATCTGACTTTTTTTTAATTGCACCTCGCTGTGGATTTTGGACCTCAGCTCAGCCAACACCAAGGGAAACCTAGCAACCCTATACATTTTTGAAAACTAAAAAACCCAGGGGAATCCAGAATAGCTTGACTTGTGTGACTCCAGTTCTGTTCTGTTACCCAGAATCCCTTGAAAACCTCAAACTTTGTAAAAATAAAAACACATTTCTGTGATGAAAAGTTCTGGAATCTGTGAGGAGCAGCAAATTTCCAAACACCCAGCATTCTCCCATGTCTCCCGATAAACGGTTTATCACTTGTGTGGGTAGGCCTATTGCCCTCAACAGAAAACGTCCCAAAACAGACCGTGGACACATCAAATTCTTCCAGTGAAATGTGACTCATTTTTTGCAATGCGCCTAGCTGTGAATTTTGGTCCCTAGCTCAGCCGGCACCTATGGAAATTTAGCAAGCCTGCACATGTTTTGCAACTAGACACCCAGGGAAATTCAGGATGGGTTGATGTGTGTGGCTGTCATCAGGTTATGTTACCCAGAATCCCTTGCAAACCTCAAACGTTTTTGTTTTTTTAAACACATTTTCTTAAAACTTCTGTGATGTAAACTTCTGGAATCTGTGCGGAGCCACAAACATCCACCCACCCGCATTCCTCTAAGTCTCCCAATAAGAATGGTATTTCACTTTTGGTGCTTAGGCCAAGTGACCGCAACATGAAATGTTCCAAAACACAATGTGGACACATCAAATGTTTCCAGTGAAATATGACTCTTTTTTTTTTTAAATGCACCTAGCTGTGGATTTTGGACCTCAGCTCAGCCGACGCCTAGGGAAACATAGCAAACCTGTACATTTTTTAAAATTTGAAACCCAGGGGAATCCAGGATCAGTTGACTTATGTGAGTGTTGTCAGGTTCTGCTACCCAGAATTCCATTTAAAAAAATGTGCCTATCTGTGGATTTTGGAACGTAGTTCAGTCAACACCAAGGGAAAGCTAGCAAACCTGATCATTTTTGAAAATTTGACACCCAGAGGAATCCAGGATAGGTTGACTTGTGTGGCTTTCACCAGGTTTTCGTACCTAGAATCCCTTGCAAATCTCAAACTTTGTCAAAAAAACTACATTTTCCTCATATTTCTGTGATGGAAAGTTCTGGAATCTATGGAGAGCCGAAACTTCCACCCACCCAGTGTTCCCTCAGGTCTTCCGATAAAAATGGCACCTCACTTGTGTAGGTAGGCCAAGTATCCGCAACAGGAAATGCCCCAAAAACAATTTCTCAAGTGGAATCTGATCCTTTTTTTGCAATGTGCCTAGCTATGGATTTTGGACCCTAGCTCAGCCAGCACCTAGGGAAATGTAGCACACCTGTAATTTTTTTTAAATTATACACCCAGGAGAATTTATGATGGGGTGACTTTGTGGCTGTCGCCAGGTTATGTTACCCAGAATCCCTTGCAAACCTCAAACTTTGTAAATAAAAACAATTTTCTTCAAATTTCTGTCATGGAAAGTTCTGGAATCTGTGGGGAGCCACAAACTTCCAACCACCCAGCAGTCCACCAAGACCCCCGATAACAATAGTATCCCACTTGTGAGGGTAGCCCTAGTGCCCACGACAGGAAACACCCCAAAACGCAATGTGGACACATCAAATCTTTCCAGTGAAATCTGACCATTTTTTAAATGTGCCTAGCTGCGGATTTTGGACCCAGCTCAGCTGGCACCAAGGGAAATCTAGCAAACCTGTACATTTAAAAAAAAAAACTATACATGCAGGGCAATCCAGGATGGGGTGGCTTCTGTGGCTCTCACCAGATTCAGTTACCCAGAATCCCTCGCAAACCTCAAACTTTCTGAAAAAAACAAATTTTCCTCACATTTCTTTGATGGTAAGTACTGGAGTCTGCATGGGAGCCTAAAACTCCCACCCACCTAGCAGTCCTTCAAGTCTCCCCGTAAAAATGGTACCTCACTTGTCTTAGAAAGGCCTAGTGCCCGCAACAGAAAATGCCCCAAAAGGCAACGTGGACACAACAAACTTATCTAGTGGAATCTATCCCTTTTTTTGTAATGTGCCCAGCTGTGGATTTTGGACTCTAGCTCAGCCAGCACCTAGGGAAACTTAGCAAACCTTTAGATTTTTGAAAACGAGACACCCATGGAAATTCAGTATGGGATGTCTTGTGTGGCTGTCATCAGGTTATGTTGCCCAGAATCCTATGCAAACCTCATACTTTGTGAAAGAAAATCACATTTTCTTCACATTTCTGTGATGGAAAGTTATGGATTCTATGGGGAGCCACAAACTTCCACACAACCATCATTCCCCCAAGTCTCCCAATACAAATGGTACCTCACTTGTGTGGGTAGGCCTCTTGCCCGTGACATGAAACACCTGAAACCACAATGTAGACAGATCACATTTTTCCAGTGAAAACTGACCCATTTTTTTGCATTGAGCCTAGCTGTTGATTTTGCACCCTAGCTCAGCCGGGCACCCAGCAAAAACTAGCAAACCTGTGCGTTTTTGAGAACTAGACACCAAGGGGAATCTAGTATGGGGTGACCTGTGTGGCTGACATCAGGTTCTGGTACACAGAATCCCTTGCAAATCTCAAACGTTGTAAAAGAAAAACATTTTTCTCACATTTCTATGATGGAAAATTCTGGAATCTGCAGGGATCCACAAACTACCACCCACCCAGCATTACTCCAAGTCTCTCAATAAAAATGGTACCTCACCTCACTTGTTTTGGTAGGTCTACTGCTGGTGACAGTAAATGGCCCAAAACACAACGTGGACACCAAGGAAAACTGAGCCTTTTTTTTTGCATTGTGCTTAGCTGTAAATTTTGGACCCTAGCTTAGCCGGCACCTAGGGAAATCTAGCTAACCGGTTCATTTGTGAAAACTTGACACCCAGGGGAATCCAGGATGGGGTGACTTGGGTGGCTCTCACCAAGTTCTGTTACCCAGAATCCCTTGCTCAAGGGGCCGCTACCCCCTACCTAGTGACCAGTGGGTGGATCCCTGCTTGGGGAGCACCCCCAAGCAGGGATCCATCAGGGAGGGGTACCATTGTGAAGGGGAGATTTTCCCCTTTCCCATGATACCTTTGCCTTCATGCTCAGGGGACTGAGTTAGCCCCCTGAGCACAGAGGCAGTGAAAGTGAAATGAGTCGATCAGCTCATTTCACTTTTGTTTTCAGTGAAATGACGTCAGCTGACCATTCACTCAAAACCCAGAACAGCCTCTGGAGCTAGGACAGCTATTCGTCAGCTATCTAGGCTGTTTTGATCTAAAGGAAATCTGTCTGGTGCCTGCCCCAGAGGGATTTCCGGTGCCATGTGCGCAGAAAGCCAGTAGCTGTCCAACGCACATGAGCACTGTAGTGTTGAACTGCTCCTGGCTGTCCGACGCATTCAAAGGGTTAAGGAAAACGGGATGCATTCTTTAAAAAAAGTTTGCTTTATTTAAAAACAAAATCAGACATGGTGGTCTGCTGTCCCCAGCAGGCCACTATCCCTGTATTTTTAGCGATACCCAAGGGGTGGCAAATTGCACCCTACCTCATGAAGATTAATGAGGTAGGTCAGTTGCGACCCCATTAGGAATCGCTAAATGCGTCAAAGTACATGTGGCCCTAGGTGAGAAAGTAACTTTGCTGACCAGGAGAATTGCTAAGCTTATCTGGCCAGTACGCCATCAAGATTTCCATGTGAAGGCATGTAGGATCTATTCACCTGCGCCCATAGACTTCTATCGGTGCTTTCATGTTTCTTAGCACTTTTTTGCATTTTAAACTTAAGACCTCATTCCTTCATCCGATTTTGACTCTTACTGTGCCATTTCACTTATTATTATTTTTATTATGTTTTCTCCTTTTATCTAAGGTGATTCGGAAATTTTACTGTTTGATTTCTTGACTTTAATGTTGTTTTGATGAGGGGCGTGGCTTGCGCGCCGCTACGGGATGGCGGGTCGCGCTTGAGCTCCGAGACGAACGAGGGCCGTCGGAGGTTTTCTTTTTTTTTTTTTTTTTTTTTTTTTAGTTTTAAATAGTTTTATTCCAATTGCAGCACAGCAACATAGAGCAGTCTTATCTTCATTAGGGCTCAGTGCAACTGACCCTTCAGATAGAGAGTATTCTAAAGTAAGGTTCTTAAAAGAATTAGAATGTAGAACAAAGAATGACAAGTATTCTTGGTACATGAATATTGAGATCTCCCTTTTTGAAAGGAAAAGAAACAAGCATGAAAAAGAAATAAACAAAGGAAAACACTATCTAACAAAATCTAAACATTTCATAGATAAAAATCTTGAACGTGAAGAGTCTTTAACTCTACCAGCAACAGTGTCATTGTGGGACAACATGGATTCAGAGATGTTACGTTGTAGTTGATGTCAACTTGTAGGAATGGCTACATCTGAACTAAAATCAGAATTGTTAATTTTCTTAGATTCAAACGTGGTCCTAAAACTTCCAGAACACTTAGAAACACGTTTTATATTCCATAACTTGCCATCCTGAGTAATGAGACTATTTCTAAAAAACTTTAGTGATCTTAATAGGTTTAGAAAACTTAGTCATACACTTACCCACAACACCTGGTTTCTTAATTCTCAGCAAATCTCCTACTTTGAAATCATGCTCCTTGGTATTCCACCTTTTATTATACCATTCTTTAAACTTATTTTGTTTTTCTTAGACTTTTACAATGGTATCAAGCACATTATAATCATTAGTTAAATTATTCTTGCATTTCTGTTTTAGCCACCATGGGCAAATATTAGAAGCAGGCTCCCTGTCCTTTAAAAGACAGAATGGACTCACTTCTGTAATGGAATGTGGAGTAATTCTATGCATCCATAATCTTTCCCTTAATAAGTTTTTCCAATCATCTCTTTATTTAACCACTTCTGCAATGTAACCCTTCAGAACCCGATTGAAGCGTTCCACCTGACCATTTTCATGGGGTGCATTCAGGGACATAGTAACATGCTTTATATTGTGACACTTAAGGTATTCCTCCATCTCATTTGAAATAAGTTGAACCCCATTGTCTGTTACAATGGTTGAAGGACAACCTTCCCTTGCAAAAATTTCCTTGAAAAATTCCAAAACTCTATGAGTAGTAGAAAGGGGAACAAACTTGACCTCTGGCCAATTTGAATGATAATCAACTAGCACTAAAGCATATCGTGAATCAGAGGGGAGATTCATAAATGGGCCAGAAATATCAAAGGCCAATTTCTTCCAGGGTTCTTCTGGCCACTCAGTATTCTTAAGAGGAGGAACATTAAGTTTGAGCATTTTTTCACTTGAAATGCATATGTCACATTCTCTCACTGTGCGGTCTGCTATGCGATCCATTTCTGGCAACCAAAAATAAGATCTTATTAAACGTTTCATAGCAGACATCCCAGGATGAGAATTATGGGCTAACTTTAGAATTGCATCATGCACACCAAGAGGTGGTACACATTTACCATTTTTGTAAACTAAATCTTCATCTAATTCTAATTCCTCTGCTACATTGAACATAGGCATGAGTTCTTCAGTGATATTTTTCTTTGTTGGCCACCCTTCTAAAATATACCTATTGACATTTTGCCATAATGAATCATCCTCTTCACTGGACCTCCATTTCTCCTCTGAAATATCTGCAAAAGCCCCAACCACCACATCCTGAATGGTAGTAATAATTTCTAAAACATCATCCTTTTTAGACAGTTGTGTCTCACATCGACGACGTGACATAAATCAGCAGTGACATTTTTCTTACCTGGAACAAACTCAGTATTAAAACAATACGCTTGTAATCTTGAAGTTAACCTAGCAATTCTCACAGTAGAATTCCATCGTCCACGTGGTGAAAGAATATTAACCAAAGGTTTGTGATCTGTCCTCAATGTAAAATTGCTTCCCCATATATAATTCCTAAAGTGTCCAATTGCCCACACACACGCAAGTAACTCTTTTTCAATGACTGTATAACGTATTTCTGTTTCATTTAAAGTTCTCGAAGCAAAGCACACATTCCATTCCTCTTTCCACACTTTTGTGACAAAACCCTACCTATACCATATAAACTTGCATCTACGGTTATAATGCAATGTTTGTTCATATAAAAAGGTTTTAAAGTGGGTGCATTTACAATATCCTGCTTAATGATGGTAAAAGCATCCAGTTGATCTTTACCCCAGTCAAACATGAAATTGTGTCTTAAAAGCTTCCTCAAGGTCTTCATTTTTTTTTTATTTTTTTTTTTAAAACCTTTATTTGAGTAAGCAAAAAAGTACAAGGATGGGCCTACAACCACACGGGCCGGCCGCTAAAGAGGAGTAGACACATATCATATATGCTTGCAGAGGTAAAAGTCAATCAACAATGCAATACTCATCATTATTTACAGGACAAAAACAGATTTTATTTATATGAGGAACAAACACACACAAAAAGGCGAAAGTGTATTACTGAAGGTCAGCTCAATGGACGTAAGGGGGGGGACAGCAACAGAAGTACAGTAGCAAAACTCTAAGCACTGAGGAGCTCGGGGGGGGGGAGGGACACAGAAGTCAGTACAAAAAGGGGGGGGGGAGGGCCGGCGACACCAGCACAACCCCTATATGAAAGGTTCCAAGAACGCTTGCCTAAGGAGACAGGGCAAGCTCGATAGTGCCCACAAGGGGAGGAGTACAAATGTCGCCACGGTAGTCGTTCCATTGACCCCACACCTTCACCCATGCCCCGGGTCTGCCCCTGGCCACATAGACAGTTTTCTCACGGAACATGGACCAATCCATGTTATCCTCCCATTTCGAGAGGTCAGGGGGCCTGGAGGCCCCCCAGAGTTGTGCAATATCCCGCTTCGCAACCATATAGCCCAGGGTGGCCCATCTAGTCTGTGCCACCGAGTAGTCCGTGGGCTCCCAAACATTCAAAAGACATCGACGAGGTTCCGGACGCAAGGACACACCTGTCACCACAGCCATCACTTCAAGCACGGCCGCCCAATAAGCAGCCACCAACGGGCACTCCCAAAGAATATGCAGGAAAGTAGCACGCAAACCACACCCACGCTTACACAATCCATCGGAGGAAAAGCCCATCACCACCAGTCGCGGTCCCGTCACGTACACCCGATGAAGGATCTTCAATTGGACCAGACGGAGACGAGCCGGAATAGCCACCTCCTTCGGGGAGGAGAGGGCTGATTGCCAATCCTCATCATCAAGTTCTAACCCATCGCCCATCCACAATTCCCGAAGTCGGGCCAATAAGTCGGTCCGATTATTAATCAACTTTTTATAGATCAGGGAGATAGTGCTATCAGGAAGATGTTCATCAAGGATACGGTCCTCAAGGGGGGAAGAGTCAGGCGGAATCTCACCAGGAGCAAACACCGAAGCCAGGGCGTGCCTGAGCTGTAAATAACGAAAGAATTCCCGACCACTCAGGCCATAGTCAGCCTGGAGGGCCTGAAACGAACGCACAGAACCCTTAGAGTACACATCCCCCACCTTAGAAATCCCAATCATGTCCCAACGGTCGAAACCCTTGGAAGACCAAAGACCGCCCAGACGTTCTGAAGCATAAAGCGGCGTCGCCAACGTCAAGCGATCCTCCCAGCCCAAGCTCACATTCGCGGCACGCCACACCGTCAAAGCAGTCAATGTAGGTCCCACAAGATGGCGCCCAGCGGAGCGAGAATAAAGCACTCTGTTAAAGTCACCTCCCGGAAGCTGAAGTTTATCCATTTCAAACGCCGGATTACGACCTGGCGAAAACATAGCGTGATTGATAGCGGACAGATGGGAAGCCCAGTAATATCTCTTAATGTCGGGGAGCGCCATGCCCCCATCATACCACGGGATGGAAAGTTTCGCGAGAGCAATGCGCGGACGCCCATCCCAAATAAGCTGCCTCTGAAGGCTCTCAATCTCCCGAAAATAGGACTTAGGGACAGGATCATTATAATTCTGGAGAGCATAGAGAAACCGCGGCAATGACATCATCTTAAACAGGGCCGCCCGACCCAGGGGAGACAGGGGAAGTTTGCGCCAACTGGCAACGTCCAAACGTAGCCTAAGCAACGGGGGAAGGAGATTACGATCAAAACGAAGGGACGAGTCCAAGGTAACAAAAACCCCCAAGTATTTGAAGCCATCCCTGGCCACCTGAAGAGGAAGTCTGCTCGGCAACGGAGGCAAGACACCAGATAAAACATATACACAGGATTTAGTCCAATTGATGACGAGGCCTGAGTTAGCGCCAAAGGACACAAGAACGTCAAATAAAACAGTTAAGGACTTGCGAGGGGAAGTAAGGTACAAAAGGATGTCGTCCGCATAAAGCGAGACGCGGTCTTCGAAGTCCGGGGCCCAGCGAGTCCCTTTAAGGGACGGTTCCCACCGGAGCCAGGCCGCTAATGGTTCAAGAGCGAGCGCAAACAACAACGGGGACAGGGGGCAACCCTGACGGGTACCCCTGCCCAAGGAGAAGGGGGCCGACACTCTACCGTTTACCACAACTTGTGCCAGAGGTTCCGCGTACAACAACTGAATCCAGCTAATAAACTCGCACCCGAATCCAAATTTCTCAAGAGTCGCCCATAGATAGGGCCACTCCACAGTATCAAAGGCCATAGAGGCATCCAGGGACGCCAAAATGGCCGGTTCAGTCAGAAGCCCCGCCCTCGCCATCACGCCGTGAAGGCGTCGCAGATTCAAAGCAGTGTTGCGATGCGGGATAAAGCCAGACTTATCCGGATGGACCAAATCCCCGATAACCGAAAGGAGACGGGTCGCCAAAAGTTTTGCCAAAACCTTAGGTTCAACATTTAACAGGGATATGGGTCTATATGAGGAACAGAGGTCATGTGGTTTACCATCTTTAGGGATGACGACAATCGTCGCCAGACGCTGATCATAGGGAAGGATGTTACGTTCACGAGATTCTAGAAACATGGCGCGAAGATACGGCGCCATCTTATCGGGGCGCAGCTTGTACAACTCAATAGGCAACCCGTTCGGGCCCAACGCTTTGCCCGAACGGAGCGAACGGATAGCAGTCGCTATCTCATCATTCGTAAAAGGGGAGTCCAAAGCAATACGGTCCAGGTCGGTGACACAGGGCAAAGTGATATCGCGCAAGAGGAAGCGGGAGTCAGCCACGTCCCTCACAGACACGGGAGCATATACAACACGGAAATATTCCGCAAAACGATCAACAATGGCAGTCGGATCAATCACATTCTCACCACTCGCAGACTGAATCACAGGCACCACACGATTAACTCTTTCTTTCTTGTCCAACCACGCTAGGAGTTAACCCGCCTTATCACCCACATCGTACAATCTGCCTTGTTGCTCACGAAACATCACCTTTGCAGCGTCAGTGACCAGGGATTTATATGCAAACTGTTTTAGACCCAGGGCATGGAGTTTCTCAGGCGTGACACCAGATTCCAACTCGTGCTCCAAAGCAGAGATCTCCCCCTCAAGGTCCACCACCTCCCTCCTCCCGGCCTTCTTGGCTTCAACAATCAAGGAAAGGGCCTGTCCACGAATCACAGTTTTAAAGGCTTCCCACAGGGACACAGCCGAAGGGACCGACCCCTCGTTTTCCAGGAAATATGCATCCATGGACTTGAGCAAGAGGGTACGAGTCTCAGGGGAGGAAAGATACCATGGGTTAATTGGAGCCACTCGGCCCGCTGCCTCTACCCCAACCTCGAAACGAAGCCAGAGCGGCGAGTGGTCAGAAATACCCCTTGGCAAATGCAAAATCTCACGAACCGCCGACGACTGGGCCGCGGGCATCAGGAAATAATCCAGCCGAGACAGACTGCCATGAGCCCCAGAATGGAAAGTGTATTGGAGTTGAGTGGGATGCAAAAGTCGCCAGCAGTCCACAAGGCCAAAGGTATCTAGAAACCCACCCAACCACTGCTGAGCCTGCGGAGTATCCCTAGGGGGATGGCGATCGTGAAGGCCGGAAAGCACCGAATTAAAATCACCGGCCAGGAAGAGAGTACTTTCAGGGAGATCTAACAAAACACGGCCCAAATCAGTGAAAGTAGAAGTCTGTAAACCCGGGGGAACATAAACATTAAAGAGAGATAAGGTGCGGCCCTCATATCTACCCACCAAGACAGTATATCTCCCATGGTCATCTTGAATCACCTCGTCAATTGCCAGGGGGAGGGAGGTTCGAACAAGTATACCCACACCCCTAGATCCGGAGGTAAACCCCCAGTGCGCCACAAGGCGGTAGCCCCATCTATTCATTGCATTACAAACATTACCAATCAAATGGGTTTCCTGCATGAAAACAATGTCTGGCGACAAACGTCGTATACAATTCAAGACCACACTGCGTTTAATACGATCTCCCAGGCCATTAACGTTCCAGGAAACAAATTTCAACCCTCTACCCCCCATCCCATCCACCCGAGCCAAGACCCCTCATCCACGAGCAAGACACCAGAAACAGCAGCAGACACAGGAGCAGTTCGCCTTGAAAACAACACACAAAAAAGAAAGAACTTCCCATCCCCCCTCCTCCAAACTGAAAGGAAACACCCCCCACCCTGCACCCCTGCAAAAAGCTAAAGAGCCACCCCAACCTGCAGTGTGCCTGTCGCCCCATAACCCCTAGTCTACACAAAGACCCCGGAGGAGGAAAGGTCTCCGTTCCACCCGCCCCTGACAAACATCAAGAACGAAAATTAACAAAAGAAAGATAAAATAATCACAATGCAGAGGAACGCCGGTCAACAATCCTGAAAATGTATTCAAAATAAAACATGTGAGCCAAACATTCAGATCTCCACACCACCTTCGGCACCACCAGGGTGAGCGGCGGATTCAGTCTCAGGAGTACGGTCAGGCAAGGAGTCCAGCCAGTCATTAACAGCGTCTGGGCGATCAAAGAAAAGGGTACGCTCATTGTACTCGACCCGAAGTCTGGTGGGATAGAGCATAGCATAGCGTAAGCCCCGATCCCGAAGACGTTTCTTGGCCCCACGAAACTCCATCCGTTGTCTCTGAACTTGTTGGGAAAAGTCCGGGTAAAAGTTTACCGTAGCATTCTCAAAGGCCACCGGGCCCTTCACCCGCGAGGCCTGCAGGATAGCGTCCCGGTCTCTATAGTGAAAAAGCTTCGCTACAATGGGTCTCGGCGGGGCTCCCGGCCGAACTTTGCCCCCCGGAACACGATGTGCGCGTTCCACCGTGAAGAACTTCGTAAGGCCGGAAGGGGCAAGATGGTTCAAGACCAGATCCTCAACCAGGAGATCCACCGAGTGGGGTTCAGGGTTCTCCGGTACACCAACCAGGCGAACATTGCAGCGACGTGCCCTATTTTCAAAATCCTCCAGGCGTCGGGTCGTGAAGTCGTTCACCCGACGGAGATTTCCGACTTCTGTCTGGAGCTCCGAGACGTCCTTCGTGAGGCTGGACGATTTAATGTCCAATGATTGCACCCTCTCATTCGTCTTGCCGAGATCAGCACGAATAAGATTAACCTCAATAGCCACGGTGTCAAGTTTATGGGCCAAGGCCTCGTACTGTAGGCCGATGGATTCCCTCACGCCCGAGATGGCGCCCATGATGTCCTGAAGGGAGGGCTCCGCCGACTCTTCCAAAACTCGTTCGGACGCTGTACTAGAACCAGGCAGGGCAGCTCCGGGGGACCCCTTAGAATGAGTATAGCGGTCCATGACATTTGATTGAACCGGAGCTCCGCGCAGAGGTGCTTTCGTCTTGCGCGTCTCTCTGTCCCCTCTGCCCGCCATTTTGAAGATGCGTCACAGGACAAGCCACCAGGGCCGACGGGCCCGACACCCAAAGCACAGGATCAAAAGTACACAAAAATGAGGGGCACAACTCGGGTAGAGGTCGCCAAGCCAGCAAATAGTCCGCAGGAAAACCCAACAGCCGATCTGCCTCCAAGTCTCAGCCGCAACTCGATAGTCACACCCGTGGCCCAAGTCGGAACAGAATCGAAACCGAAACTTAGGAAGGGGGGACCCACAAGGCCAGATCTCCTGCCGTTGTTGTTCAATTCCAGGACGGCTACAGAACCGCACCCCGTCCCGGGCGCACCTCAAGGGCGGAGCCCAAAAGTTCAGACCATCATATCTCAGGAATAAGAGATCCAAATCAATTTCTGAAAAGTGCCAGGCTGATCAGCCAAACGTCCTCCACACGGATTCTTGCAAGAAATCAGGATTCAGTCAGGATAAAATGCCGGGAGCGGCGAGGGTCCGGAGAGCGCTGTGCTCAAGCGGCCATCTCGGATGCCCGCCAAGCTCCTCCCCCCCGTCGGAGGTTTTCAACCGCTTCCAGTTACCCCACAGTCGTCCAAAGCGAGTCTCATGTATCCGAAGCTGCCGAGTGCGGTTTCGGCGACCTTCCTGCGACCTGGAGCTGCTGGTGCCTGATTTTTTGCCGTTTTGAGGTGGCGCTCGGTGTTTCTACGGGCGGCCGCCATTTTGTTTTTCTTCACTGACGGAGTTCCGATTTTCTTCACAAAACGGCGGTGCCATTGCCAAGAACTTGCCAGGAATGCGGGTAAACAGGTGCTGGTGACTATTATTAGCCTTTATGAGCCTATAACGGGGTTTTTTTTTCACTCTTCATGCTGTGTAGCTGCTTAAAGTGAGACTTTTTTTTTGGATTACATTTTACTTTACCTTTCTTCAGAGCGCCTCCATTGCCTTTCAATGGTACTTATATGCTCTTTGGTACCCTGCTTTTTGGTTTCTTGGTTTCTGAAGGCGTCCTCTTGATACCGGCAGGGTCATGATATTACTGTGAAGAGATTCCTCTCTTTTTGCGTGCAAGTCCGCCATTATTTATTACTCTGCTTTACCTGCTGGACGTGCGCTCTCCTATTTGTGCTCATATCTTTTTTTGCATATTGAGTACGCCAATATCCTCTGGCCTTTTGATTTCCCTCATTTATCTGAAGTGGTTGCTTCTTCTCTCTCTGTATTGTGGGCTCTATGGCTGCAAATATGGGCTTGTCACCAACTGCTAAAGACGCAAAAGATTCCAAAGCCTCTCTTAAGAGGTCCAAACAAGTATCTCCTACACCTGAATCTTCTCAAAAGGATACCAATTCCACTCTGGAGACTATTCTGACGCGTCTTAATGATGTACATGACATTGCGCAGTCTACCAAAACTAATACAGATTTGCTACAAGTGGAGGTTTCAGCCATCAGGAATGATCTTAAGGCTCTCTCCCTCTGTGTCTCTGCCACGGAGACACGTATCAGTGGTGCAGAGGATAATATGCAAAAGCAATCTCGACCTCTTGTGCAGTTAGAGCGCTCAATGGCGGCATTGCGGAGGGATCTCACTGAGCAGGAGGACCGTAACCGCAGATCCAACCTGCGCATTTTTGGCCTTCCTGAAGAAGCCGAGAAAGGAGCACCGTCTATGATTGACTTTTTATACCAATGGTTGCCTTCTACCCTACAAATTTCTTTTCAAAGAGACTTTGAGCTGGAACGAGCACATCGTGTCCCCACCTTTCGTTCTAAATCTGCTACGCAACCAAGGGCGGTCATTTTTAAACCGCTGCGTCATCAACATACGGAGCAAATTTTGGCTCATATGCGGAAGGTTAAAGCTGTCTCCTGGGAAGGTCATCGCGTCTCAATTTCTCAAGACTTTGCCAGAGACACGGTGATAAGGAGGAAAGGCTTTCTTAATCTCCGAAAACGTCTATCAGAGATGAATATTCCCTTCTCCTTCTCTTCAAAATTTCGTATTACCTTCAAAGGTCGCTCCAGAATCTTCGATGAACCTGCTGATTTGGCCTCTTTCTTAGACAATCAGATGGAGCTACAGATGGACCTTCAAATGGAGGCTTCGCTTGTTCATGGTGCTTCTGGCACTTGATGTGATTCCTATCCCTGCAATGCTTTTTTTTTTGTCTTTTCCAGATCTATTGAGCTTGTCTTTTTTTAGATCTGCGTGGTGTTTTTTCTAGTCCACTGTTGTTGGTGCGCCTTTGGTGTTTTTTTTTTTTGTGCGTGGTAATGTAAGTTAAGTTTTTGGTAGTGTCTTCTCCTTCTCCCTGGTGTGGTCTCCTTTCCATCTCTATGATGTCATTGATTGGCATATTAGGCCTTTCTGATTTTTGTCTCTTTTTCATTATTGTAGTAGTGCCTTTTTTCTTTTCGGTTGTCCTTATCCTTGCCAAGGTCTTTTCGCTTTGGTAGTGTTTTTCTTCTTCCCCATGGTTTGTTCTCCTTTCCTTCTTTATGATGTAAGTGATTGTTATATTGGACATATCTCATTGATGTTCCCTTTTTCAATTTTGTAGTAGTGTCTTGTTTCCGGTTGCCCCTATTCCTGCTAGGTTTTTTCGCGTCTACCTGTTTTTTTGTTCTATTTGTAGGGTCTATGTCCATACTAGGTTCCTCTTTTTTTTTTTTTTCACTTTATGATATCCTTTATATTTCTATCATCCGTATGTGAGAGTTGGTCTTTTTTCTATCCTCGCTCTTAGGTTTCCTCTAGTGTTCTGCAACGTCAATTTTCTTCACTTGTTTTTTACTGGGTTCTTCCGTTTGGTGTTTCGTTGTGTTTGTATGTCTTTATTGACTATTTGCTTGAATATTTCTTGTACTGCTTATTGTTTGGTTACAAGACTTGTTCGCAGATTTCTATTATCTATTTATATATAGCTAGCATTAAGCTGTTCTCACCATGCTACAGTTATGGTCTGTTCTATTTATTTTTATGCTCACTTAATTGTTGCTTCACTGATTAGTGTGCTTTACCATTATTAGATGCTTTTCTCTACTAGGTATAAGTTATTCTATGTATATTGCACTTTATTGCTATCCCGTCTAGATATTATAGATGCAATTGATATCTTTAAGATGTTTCTTCCTTTTTCCATTAGATTAAATATAACAAAGTTTGTATATCTTATGAACAATAATTAATTGCTTATCCGTGCCTTTGAATATTTACTGTATACTTAGTTTTTGTACATATCTCCATTGCTGTTTCATTGATTGTTCTGCTTAACAACTATTTAATGTTTCCCTTTACTAGGGCTAATTTATTGTAATTTATTGTATTTATATTGCATCTTATAGTCTTCTTGGGTAGTTCGTTTCTTATTATTCATTTTTTCCTGATGCATTTGGGGTTTGCTCTTGCTTAGTTTAATTTATCTTAGCATCTATTTAAGCTATTTCTGTAATTGTATCCATATAATGGTCCTATACCCTTTAGAGTCAGCTACTGTTTTGATACATTTTACTTTCTACCTATTTCCTATTTAATTGCTTCTTGCCTTTTTTTACTTCCATTTCATTGATTGGCATGTTTCACACTTATTTGATGTCTTTCTCCCTTCGGATTCATTCACTTTTTCATAGTGTTCTTTCTCTCCTCCTATGTAGCATTTGATATATGCATATTTTTTTTTCTATAGACTTACCAGTTGACTTGTTCTTATTGTAATATTCCTCTTACTATCAATCCAGATTTCAGATGTCTTCCTTTTCCTGTTTACTCATACCAAGTTATGGTTACATTGGGGTTGTTCAAGCTGATTGTTTTTATGCCTCATGACGTTCCCCTTGCTCGTCTTCCCACGTTCCCCCTAGTATGAATTTGGTCTTTTTCAGACCTTTCTCGTTAATTTCTTTTCCCTCCTCATCTTGCCATTCCTTGACTATCTGTCTCTATCTTCTCTCACTTTCATCTTTTTCTTTCTCTCTTCTTTCGTTTCTCTCTTTGGATTTCCTCATAGGATTCTCCCTTTTTGGTCTTACTGCTTTGTGGTTGGCTGCTTGTTTTGGTGTTGCTTGTTTGCTTTCTCTCATCCATGTATTGTATTTGCTTTTTTCTGCAAGATTATGTCTGGCCTGAATGTGTTGTCCCTTAATGTTAAGGGTTTGAACCATCCAGTCAAGAGGTCAAAAATCTTGGATTATTGCAAATCTCTTTCCTCAGATCTAGTTCTTCTTCAAGAAACAAAGGTCTCTACCAGAGAGGCACTCTTCCTAAAGAAGGAGTGGGTATCGGATGTTGTCTGCTCCGATGCTTGTGGTAAAAGAAATGGGGTTATCAGAAAATATTCCCCCTTGACCTCTATAATTCTAGCGGTACACCTCCAACACTTTAACTTTTATATTTTAATACATATGGGCAAACATCAACATTTTTTTGAATTTATAGTTTTATTATTTTTTTCACTTTAGTTATATTTCTTAGTACAAAAATTTCTCCTTTATCAGTTTATCATATCAATTTATATATTTCCAAAAACACATTATATAAAACACATAACACTACAATGCAATCAATAAAAAACACCATTCCATGCAGAGAAAACAATATATGAAAGATTGGACATTCTCACAAATACATACACCCCATTCTTGTCATACATACTGCATTCATTCTTTATTCTGCGTCTGAGGGATCGCAGATAGAAGTGCGAATTGATACGCAAGGTCGACGCGTTTCGGCAGTATAGAACCGCCTTCCTCAGGACCTTTCTTGCAGAATACTCATGTATTCAAAACGATATTTTATAAACCCTGCATGGTTGGGTATCTGTAACGATAAATGACATACATTTGTTTCACTTATTCCTCTTAATTCATGTCACTTTTACATCAATTGAATCAATTGCGTTGCCCTATGTACACCAAAAAGGAACTACTCATTTACATATATTATTCTTTAGTTATTTTATCTCTCATGTAGTTGAACCTGAAACAAGCAATGCACCCTCACCGCTAGTGCTCTCATCATAGACACAAAACCATCCCCTCATCCATTGTGATAGGACTTTATACCACTATGAGTGACTTCGAAATATATATACATGTGTTCTTTGGGTAAACCATTCTCAGAGAAGACTCCTTAGGTGGAGACTATCTCGTATATACAAAATTATTACCACATTACAGGTTCAAAATGTTGTCACCTTAAGCAAAAATAGACGCAGTTTTAGTGAATAGTGTACCTTCAAATTATCAATGGACTACTACCCAGCTTCAGGCACAGACTTTAGATCTTATATTTCTGGAGCTTCCTGTATCAGAGTGAAAACAACTTTTGTCACTTCTCTGAGATGCTACAGTTTAGTAAAGGAATTTTCAAATAGTTGCATACAAAGCGCTTACCAATTATACCAGGTATCAACTCTTCCACTAGTTGTAAATGCGAAGGATTGTTGTATTCAGTTATTTAAAAAAACGATGTTTATCTGCAGAAGCCCAAGAGAAAAACAACAAAAGGACCCTGTCTCACTAATGCTTGGCATTAAAAGGTGTTTTAGGTTTTTTACAGGTTTTGTCAAAGTTATTACTGACCTTGCATACAAAACGCCTGACCATTAAATCAGGTAGCGATTCTTCCAGTAATTGCATATGCGAGGGATTGTTGTGTTCCTTTATTTTGAAACCGATGTTTATCTGCAGAAGCCCAAAACAAAACACAAGGACCCTGTCTCACTAGTGCTTGGCATTAAACGGTGTTTTAGATTTTTTACAGGTTTTATCGACTTTATTACTGACCTTGTTTGTGGGTGCTTTAAATTCCTCCCGCAAAACGTCTTCTGACGGCGGATGATTAACACGACCTAAGTCGTCACCGCGCCCTTCAATATTTAATCTCGGGGAGATGTAAATTCAAGTAATCTGAAATAGACGACAATGCATGCTCGTCAGGTAAAAAAGTTCTAAGTATTTACTTATCTTTTTGAATGTTCCCTTTAAATTATCTAATTTACCCGATTGCCAACTACGCTGTACTTACTTTTGTATCTCTCCCGTAGGATCTGTATGAGTCCAAACCAACATGCCCTCGCGCTGCTCCGGTAGCCTAGAGTGTTACCGGTCTACCAACTTTATATCTGCGATGTTTTGGCGCCACAGGGCTGATCACATGATCGGGACCCTGGTGGCCATTACCGAGTGGTGTTAAGAAAGTGTTTACCACTCTGCGGTAGGATGTATCGTCATTGGGAGCGCCTCAGATGCGGTCACGTGATCGCGAGACAGAAACAGCCATTACTTAGTGGTATTCTAATGGATGTTTACATCCTATCATCCCTATACGTTGCAGTTTTAATAAAACCGTTATTTAAATATTGGTAGCATGTTTCTATAGGACAAGAAACGATATACCCATTAAGAGTGACTACTGATTTTTATTTAAGATTACCAAGAGTTCGGTGACTCTAAAAATGGTATCTGTGGGGTGATATTTATTTAAGGAGGAAACCGAAATCCAAGAATTGGACAAAAGTGAAATTGTCCTGCTTCACTTATATATGATATATTGCAGGCATTATAACACCTATCCCACGATAATGTTCCTATTTTGTTTTTACCATGGTGCTGGTCACATGGTCAGAACCATGGCGGCCATTATAGAGTGGTGTTAAGATATCTTTACCCCTCTTCAATCAAATAAATATCGTCCCTAGGAGCACCTCAGATACGATCAAATGCTCATAACACAAAACAGCCATTGGTCAGTGGTAACATAATCGATGTTTCCATCATGCCATCCCTATGCATTGCAATTATAGTAACCGCATAATTTTAATATTGGTGGCAATTTGTTTGCATGAAAAGGTACGATATAACCATTGGAGGAGAGTACTATTTATTATTTCAGAATACCAAGAGTTTACTATTTATTTAACAAGGGACATAAGACTCTAGCATTAGGCCAGAAAAGAACATATCCTGCATCATTTTTATGTGATGTGCTGAAGGAATTATGACACTACTCTCTCGATAGTATTCTTAGTACGGTTTCAAGATGTGAGATCTGTATGTTTGATCTATTTAAGGGAGTTACTCTGTCACATACCAAGAAATATTTTCGTTAAGGCCCCTTCTGACACTATCAAAATAGAAAATCCAAAAGCATTCCCGCTTTTTCCTAGTTCTTTCCGGTAATTCACCTTTCCTGCATTGGATTTTTTCAAGAATACACCACTTCAGTTCCGACTCATTGTGGTTATGATCTATACAATGTTGGGTCAGAGGTGATGTCAGCTTGTTCGTTCTTACTGACGATTTATGTTCGCTAAATCTTAGCCTAAATTCGCGTCCAGTCTCACCTATGTATGCCAACCCACATGGGCATACAATATAATAGACGATATTTTTATTGCGACAATTTGTAAATGATCTTAAAGTAACCATTCTGTCATTGTGAAGCAGACTATTACCTGTGATTGCGGCATCACAAGCATGACAATTGCCACATCTGTGATTGCCACGAATCGTGTCTCCACTTGTCAACGTTGTTTGTTTCTCTACTGAGACCATTTTTCTTCTGGTGTGAACCAGACGATCTCTCAGATTCTGATTGCGTCGATATGTCACCAATGGTTTCTCTAAATTTGTTTCACTTTCAACCTCCAATATTCTCCAGTTTTTGTTCATTATGTTTTTAATTTTATAATTGAGTGTGGAATGGTTTACAACACATACAATTTTGTCTTGACTCTTGTTTCTCTTATTTTTCAGCAGGGCATCTCGGTCGTAATATCTCGCCCTCTTAAAGGCTTGGCGAACCAAGCGATGGGGATAACCTCTTTCTATTAATCTTTCCCTTAGATGTTTGCTGTGATGGTCATAGTCTAGAAGGGATGTGCAGTTTCGTCGAATACGAAGGAATTCCCCAAAGGGGATAGAATCCTTCTGACAATGGGGATGAAAACTTTCAAATTGGAGAATAGTATTCTTTGCCGTTGGCTTTCGAAAAAGGCTTACCTTCAAAGCTCCATCCTTCCCTTAAATCGTAATGTCCAAGTACTCAACTCTTTCCTGGCTGTAGTTAGAGGTGAATTTAAGATTTACATCACTAGCGTTAAGCCAGAGAATGAACTCTTTCAATTGTGTAAGTTCCCCATGCCAAACAAGAAAAATGTCATCGATGAAACGTCTCCATACGGAGACGTTCTCGAAAAAGGGGGCATTTGGATTAAAAATGTTTTTTATCTCCCACTCACCCATATAGGTGTTAGCCACCGACGGCGCACAAGAAGCGCCCATGCTTGTGCCCTTTATTTGCTTGAAAAGGTTTCCCTCAAATTCGAAAAAATTATTCAGGAGCACAATTTCCAAGCATTGAATGATAAATTCATCTGGTCTGTTTTGGGGATATCTCTGCAGTAGAGCAGAAACTGCTTGTAACGCCCGACATTGAGGTATGTTGGTGTACAACGCCTCAATGTCAAGCGTTACGAGGATGTCCATCGCCGGATCGAATGCCAGGCCCTCAATTTTATTTATCATGTCACCTGTGTCTTTCACAAATGACTCATATTTCTGAGTTAAGGGGCATAAAAAGGTGTCTACATATTTAGATAATGGTTCGGTGTTGGAACCAATAGTTGATATGATGGGACGTAGGGGTGGGTTGATTTCATTTTTATGAGTCTTAGGGAGACCATACATAGTTGGTGTGATAGGACAGATTTTATTCAGGAATTGCAATTCCTTCTCACAGATGTATCCATTAGTGAAAGCTTCTTGTGTCATTTCACCAATTTACCCACTTAGTCTAAGTAATTCTCTAGTGGTTGCAGGTCTATAATGTTCTGTATTTGATAACATATCTCTCATTCTGTTATCATAGTCCACTCTATCAAATACCAAAATACCACCCCCCTTATCACAGGGTTTTATTACCAAATTTGTGTTGTTCCCAAGGTCCCTGAGTGCCAGGTTTTCCTGTTTCGTAAGGTTATACTTAAACCTCTCTGGTCTAGTTAACAGTCTATTTACGTCTGCCAGGACCTGTCTTTCAAAAATCTGAACTTCTGGGCCAACCATATCCAGTGTGGGCGAAAAAATGGATGGGGGTTTGCAATTTGAAAGATTATCTTCCTCATCAATTAAGTCTCTTCCCTGAAAATATTTTTTCAACCTAACCTTTCTAAAAAAGGCATGAAGATCAACATGTAGTTGAAATTTGTTCAATGCAGTAAACGGAACAAATGAAAGACCTCTACTCAAAACTGACGACTCCTCGTCTTTTAGTTGACTTGATGAGAGGTTATAGATAGGCAAAGTATTATTAACTAGCCTATCTTCTCGTGTGTCCCCTACCACCAATACTGCTGATTCCTGGTTTTTACATACCGTTGTTGAGGTTGTGGGGTCGAGGTATGTGTGTTCCCTCTGTGTTGTTGCCAGTGTACTTGTCTGCCCCTGTAAGGGCCCCTCGATAAAAAACCTCTATTATGGAAGTTGCGTTGTCCTTGTCTTCCTTGGAAAGGTCCAGAATGATACCCCCCTCCACTGGGGCCGGGGTTACCAAAGTTATCACTGTCAGACCCTGATGAGCCAGTGTCAGAAAAATTAGTGTAATTTTTTCTAGGCGGGTAGTTCGGTGGGAACTCATTAGAGTTGCCTCCTTGATAGTAACTTGGGTTTAAATAAGGATACATTTTCTCCTTAGAGAACCACCTTACATCATTTTTCAATTTCTCCGTTTTCTTATTTGTTAGGTAGATTTCAAAGTCTTTCATGTCTGTTTGTATTTTTTCTAGTTTTTCTTTAGCTTCTTCTACTGCATCTGATGCTTTTAATTTTTCCTCTAATTTTTGAATTTCATCGTTCAAAGTGATAAGAATGTCTCTGGCCGTCTCTATAATTAGTAACATCCAATCTCTGGAACAGCGATTGGATATCAGGGACCATCTTTCTAAGAATTTACGTATCTCAATGAATAACGCTGGAGCATTCCTTACTCTGAGGCCAGTTGGAATGACCCCTGCTAGTAGATATTCCCGCATATAATATGCGTGTGATTCAATGCGTCTAGCTCTCTTCCTGAGATTAAGCAAATTCTGCCACTCACTATTGTCACCTAAGTTGTTGCTAGTGGTATTGTTTTTATCTACCACATGGCCCAATAATGAGCTGAAATCAGCATCTGAAAACCCAAAGGTTTCCATGTTTTAGTTTTTACAAAAAATGCTCAAATGCAAACGGAGGTGCCAATTAATGCTCCCTCCTTACGATTATTTTTACAAAAAATCAACAAGATATGGAGTGAATGATGAA
Source organism: Lissotriton helveticus (assembly GCF_964261635.1). Taxonomy (NCBI): domain Eukaryota; kingdom Metazoa; phylum Chordata; class Amphibia; order Caudata; family Salamandridae; genus Lissotriton; species Lissotriton helveticus. Next base: position 858,883,079 of record NC_136065.1, read on the forward strand.
GATATTGCTTTGTGTCCAGTAGAGAGCAACAGTGATGCTACACCGCTCAGAACATGCACAACCCACAAAAGTAGATAATACGTACGTCAGCTGATCAATCAACTGAATCCCACAGTTCAACAACCGCGAATGTATTAACATAAGAATGGGACCCCCTCTATATTTACTGCAATGGTCAGGGAAAGAGAGGAAAAGCAAAACACTATCAGAAAATATTCCCCCTTGACCTCTATAATTCTAGCGGTACACCTCCAACACTTTAACTTTTATATTTTAATACATATGGGCAAACATCAACATTTTTTTGAATTTATAGTTTTATTATTTTTTTCACTTTAGTTATATTTCTTAGTACAAAAATTTCTCATTTATCAGTTTATCATATCAATTTATATATTTCCAAAAACACATTATATAAAACACATAACACTACAATGCAATCAATAAAAAACACCATTCCATGCAGAGAAAACAATATATGAAAGATTGGACATTCTCACAAATACATACACCCCATTCTTGTCATACATACTGCATTCATTCTTTATTCTGCGTCTGAGGGATCGCAGATAGAAGTGCGAATTGATACGCAAGGTCGACGCGTTTCGGCAGTATAGAACCGCCTTCCTCAGGACCTTTCTTGCAAAATACTCATGTATTCAAAACGATATTTTATAAACCCTGCATGGTTGGGTATCTGTAACGATAAATGACATACATTTGTTTCACTTATTCCTCTTAATTCATGTCACTTTTACATCAATTGAATCAATTGATGCATGTTGGTTTGGACTCATACAGATCCTACGGGAGAGATACAAAAGTAAGTACAGCGTAGTTGGCAATCGGGTAAATTAGATAATTTAAAGAGAACATTCAAAAAGATAAGTAAATACTTAGAACTTTTTTACCTGACGAGCATGCATTGTCGTCTATTTCAGATTACTTGAATTTACATCTCCCCGAGATTAAATATTGAAGGGCGCGGTGACGACTTAGGTCGCGTTAATCATCCGCCGTCAGAAGACGTTTTGCGGGAGGAATTTAAAGCACCCACAAACAAGGTCAGTAATAAAGTCGATAAAACCTGTAAAAAATCTAAAACACCGTTTAATGCCAAGCACTAGTGAGACAGGGTCCTTGTGTTTTGTTTTGGGCTTCTGCAGATAACCATCGGTTTCAAAATAAAGGAACACAACAATCCCTCGCATATGCAATTACTGGAAGAATCGCTACCTGATTTAATGGTCAGGCGTTTTGTATGCAAGGTCAGTAATAACTTTGACAAAACCTGTAAAAAACCTAAAACACCTTTTAATGCCAAGCATTAGTGAGACAGGGTCCTTTTGTTGTTTTTCTCTTGGGCTTCTGCAGATAAACATCGGTTTTTTAAATAACTGAATACAACAATCCTTCACATTTACAACTAGTGGAAGAGTTGATACCTGGTATAATTGGTAAGCGCTTTGTATGCAACTATTTGAAAATTCCTTTACTAAACTGTAGCATCTCAGAGAAGTGACAAAAGTTGTTTTCACTCTGATACAGGAAGCTCCAGAAATATAAGCTCTAAAGTCTGTGCCTGAAGCTGGGTAGTAGTCCATTGATAATTTGAAGGTACACTATTCACTAAAACTGCGTCTATTTTTGCTTAAGGTGACAACATTTTTAACCTGTAATGTGGTAATAATTTTGTATATACGAGATAGTCTCCACCTAAGGAGTCTTCTCTGAGAATGGTTTACCCAAAGAACACATGTATATATATTTCGAAGTCACTCATAGTGGTATAAAGTCCTATCACAATGGATGAGGGGATGGTTTTGTGTCTATGATGAGAGCACTAGCGGTGAGGGTGCATTGCTTGTTTCAGGTTCAACTACATGAGAGATAAAATAACTAAAGAATAATATATGTAAATGAGTAGTTCCTTTTTGGTGTACATAGGGCAACGCAATTGATTCAATTGATGTAAAAGTGACATGAATTAAGAGGAATAAGTGAAACAAATGTATGTCATTTATCGTTACAGATACCCAACCATGCAGGGTTTATAAAATATCGTTTTGAATACATGAGTATTCTGCAAGAAAGGTCCTGAGGAAGGCGGTTCTATACTGCCAAAACGAGTCGACCTTGCGTATCAATTCGCACTTCTATCTGCGATCCCTCAGACGCAGAATAAAGAATGAATGCAGTATGTATGACAAGAATGGGGTGTATGTATTTGTGAGAATGTCCAATCTTTCATATATTGTTTTCTCTGCATGGAATGGTGTTTTTTATTGATTGCATTGTAGTGTTATGTGTTTTATATAATGTGTTTTTGGAAATATATAAATTGATATGATAAACTGATAAATGAGAAATTTTTGTACTAAGAAATATAACTAAAGTGAAAAAAATAATAAAACTATAAATTCAAAAAAATTTTGATGTTTGCCCATATGTATTAAAATATAAAAGTTAAAGTGTTGGAGGTGTACCGCTAGAATTATAGAGGTCAAGGGGGAATATTTTCTGATAGTGTTTTGCTTTTCCTCTCTTTCCCTGACCATTGCAGTAAATATAGAGGGGGTCCCATTCTTATGTTAAAAGAAATGGGGTTATCACTTTAATCTCTAAAAAGTCGGGCTTGTCCATAGTCTCTTCAGAGCACGATACCGAGGGTCGCTGGTTATTAACTAAGCTGTCTGATGGCAATGCTGATCTTTATGTCATGAATATTTACGCCCCTAACAAGGATGACCCGTCTTTTTGGAAAGCAGTTACCAAAAAATTGAACGACACACCTCACTCGGGTAATCTTATTGTTGGTGGGGATTTCAATTTACCAATGGATCCCATTCTGGATAGAAATTCAGCTTTTCAGTTTCGCCCTCCTAAATCGCATAAACAATTAATTAATATGTGTTCTATATCCCATCTTGAGGATATATGGCGTCTACATAACCCCACTGGTAGTGATTTTTCTTTCTTTTCTTCCCCTCATTCTACCTTTTCACGTATTGACTATTTATTGGTATACTCCTCTTTGGTTTCTTCTTCTTCCTCTCCGCTTATTCACCCTATTCTGATTTCTGATCATGCTGCGGTTACTTTTACGTTGCTGTCCTTTGCTCCTAAGACAAGACCTCGCTCCTGGAGATTAAATACTGAAATTTTGCATGATGATTCCCAGATTCGTGAATTCTCCAATGAAATTGATACTTTTTTTCTTGAAAATGAAGGCTCAGTTACTTCCCCAATTGTCCTCTGGGATTCGTTTAAGTGTACTTTCCGTGGTCAGGTTATTAAGTGTATGTCGAAAAGGAATGCTGCTATCAAAAAGGAACTTACCGACTTGGCAACTGAGATAAAAAATTTAGAAGCTCTTTTTTTCGACATTCTAAAGATACATCCTGCCTACAGTCAATTAAGCAATTAAAATATAAATATAACACCATAGTCACCAAGAGAGCCCATATTGGGGTTCAGGCTCAGAAGTCCAAAAGTTTACTGTTAAAAAACCGAGCTGGTAAGATTCTTGCGACTAGCTTAAAATTTCAGGAATCCTCTTATACCTCTTCTCAGATTTCTTCTATTAATGATCACCTTGGCAATAAAAAATTTCAGACTGAGGAAATTCTTGAAGTTTTTTGTGGTTTTTATAGTAACCTATATACTCCCTCTAATCAATCCTCTTTTGAGCAATGTCAAGAGTTCTTAAAATCTGTCCCAGTAAAATCTCTTTCTGTGGAGGATAGTACTTCTTTAAATGGACCAATTACCTCTGACGAAATTATTGCTGCATTTAAAGCCACTCGTTCTGGAAAAGCTCCAGGGCCTGATGGATACCCTATTTTGTTTTACAAAACCTTTCTTCCTTTGATTGTTCCCAAGCTTCAATCTGTTTTTGATGCCTTTATTAAGGATGGTTCTGTTTCTGGTTCTGCTGCTGATGCCACCATTGTAGTGATTCCAAAGGAGGGAAAAGATCACTCTGACCCCAAAAACCTCCGTCCTATTTCCCTTCTTAACATGGAAGCTAAGATTTTTGCTAAAATCCTAGCTAAGCGTTTGGAATCCTTCATTCCTAAACTGGTGCATCCATCTCAAACGGGTTTTGTAAAGGGTCGTCTCGCGCGAGATAATATCAGAACCTTTTGTCATATTCTCGGTTCAGCTAAACGCTCCAAGCTCCCGGCCGCTGCTTTGGCTCTCGATGCAGAAAAGGCCTTCGATAAGGTCTCCTGGCCCTTTCTACGTGCTGTATTATGTGCACATAATCTTGGTGACTCCTTTACTCATATGGTCATGTCCCTCTACTCACAACCCCGAGCCAACATAAGAGTCAATGGAGCTACGTCGTCTTTTTTTAATCTTCGCTAGGGCACTAGACAGGGATGTCCTTTATCTCCACTTTTGTTTTTATTATCCATTGATCCCCTCCTTAGACTAATTGACATACATCCAGATATTAAGGGTTTTTCTTTTGGCCCTCACCGGATTAAAACTGCAGCTTACGCGGATGATGTCCTTATTTTCTCGGATGATATTGATTTGGCCATTCCTGCTATTTCTGATATCATCTCTCTTTTTTCGAAGGTTTCAGGATACACCTTAAATAAGGACAAGACTGAGATGTTCCCACTGAATGCTTATTGTTTCTTTATGCATATGGGCTCTGCTGGCTTTAAATGGCAATCTAAGCAATTGAAGTATTTGGGTATCTATTTTTGTTCCACCTTGTATGATACAGTTGCTTATAACGAAAATCAGACTATTCTTAAAGTACGGCGTTTGCTGGATGTCTGGTCTCCGAAACACATTTTATGGTGGGGGCGCCTTCAGACTCTTAAAATGATGATTACGCCTATTATTAATTTTGTCTCTTCCATGCTCCCGGTGAAGTTATCTGCTTCCTTCTTTCATGACATTGATGTTATTACTTCTAAATTTTTATGGAATAATAAACGGGCTAGAATTGCTTATAAATTCTTACGACAACCTTGTGATATGGGAGGTTGTAACTTTCCCGATTGGGAAAAATACCAAACTGCCTTTCTGGCATCTCAAGGTGCTCTTTGGTTTTCATCCCCTCCTATTCATGTTCCATCTTGGTTGCTAATAGAGCAAGAACTGGCTTCTCCTTTGCCGACTGCTTCTTTCTTAACTACGTCTACCTTGTTTATTCCTCTTTCCCGATCTATTATATTGGATACTATTGCTGCGGTAAGAATGGTGGACAAGAGGGTGGCGACTCCATTACACAAGTCTAGGTGGTCGTCTATTTGGCGGAATTCTAAAATTAAAATTCCTATTTCTTCTTCTTTAATGTCTTATTGGGCTTCTAAAGGGATTTCGCTTGTTAATCATCTCTATGATTCCAATAATGCTCCATTACCGTTTTCCTGTTTAGCTCAACAGTTTTCTTTATCTAATTTAGATTTTTATACCTTTCTCAAGATCAAAGTGGCACTGGCTAAGGTGCGCCTTCATCCTACTTCCCCTACGATTACTCTCTTTCAATTATGGATTGGGACTGGTCACGTAGCTTCTAAAATTTATAATTTTTTACAATCTACTTCATTACCTACCCATACTGTAGCTCAGCAAAAATGGTTACACCATTTTGATCAGAGTGTCACGGACCATATTTCTTCAGATACCTGGCAGATGATTGGTAAATTATCTCTTCGTAATAAAATCGCCCCATCGTTAATGCAATCTAAATTTTTCTCAGTTAACCTTCTCCATTGGATTCCTACTCGCTTACAATCGTTGAATCTCAAGGAGGACAATCTTTGTTGGAGTTGTGGCTTATTACCAGGCGATTTTCCTCATATGTTCTTTGACTGTTCCCTTCTTCAACCCTTTTGGGATCTCATTCACAAACACCTCACGCTCATTTTTGGTATTCAGTTTCAACTATCTTTTCCATTAATCCTATTAGGTCCTTTAGCATCCCCAGTCCCTCTTCCCTTAGATTCCATGGAATTACAGCTGTTAGATCTTTTATTGACTGTTGCAGTTAAAGTCATTTTAATGGAGTGGAAATCATTTTCTTTAGTTTCTTATCATACTTGGTGGGCTAGGGTTTCCTTTTTACGCAGTGCTCATACTTCGGTTGATCACGTCCATCTTTCTCCGTCTATTGCTAGTGGTGTTTGGACTGCTTTGGATGCCTACATGGATTTATCTTCCAAAGGGTTGGTTGCACAATACCCCTTTGATATGTCTGGTTGAATGGTGTCTTATCTGTTGGGATGGTCCGGTTGAAATCCTCCTCTCTCTTTCTTTTCTTGTTTTTTTTTCTCTCTTTCTCTTTCTTTTCTTCTTTTCTCTCTTTTCTTCGCTCTTCTCTCTTCTTTCCCTTCCTTTCTTTTCCGTGGGTACTCTAACTGATAGTGATACTCTTGATTCTTGTTTCTGATATATATTAATTGTCTTTACCATACTTAATTTATTTATCTGATTCTGGCGGGCTACATTTGTTACAGATGTCTCTTTTACAACGCCTGCTTGCCTACTATATTTTGATTGTTTTATACTATCAATTGTATCACTGACACTTGTATTGTGTCTCTTCATTTGCTTTTTCATAATAATAAAATACTTTGAAATGAAAAAAATTTTGTTTTGATGCTGCCTAGAAACTTTAAATGCTTTTTCTGAGCTAGGAGTGATGCTTGAAGCATAAGGTACCAGGTATTTGCCTATGGTTCCTAATAGTACACTGTTTTGTTTATACCTAAGAAAGGCACTAGATTGCTAATGTGGTGGTACATTTTACCCCATATAATAATGCAGACTCTTAGACGAGGCAGGCGTGGTATAGAGGCTGATGTGAAGGCTGCAGTCAGTAGATTACTATCATGGTGGGCAATGTGGTTGGCTGTCTTCAAGGGGACCCTGGGGGCGCTGCATCATTTTGTCATTTCAACAATTTGCGGGAAGACTTTGCTGAAGCCTTAATTGTGAACACAGTGGTATTTAATCGGGGTTTAATATTTGCAAACTGACGGTGGATCCAAATCTATTCTTCTTATGGAAAAGCCACTTATGCGTTCAATATCCTTAATTAAATGCATACATGGCCACAACTTAATAGCTACTTTGTTCAGTGGTATACAGCGGAACATCTTAGCATTATCCAGGGCCCTGTACCACAGTACGTCTGACACACACAGACTCTCAAAGCTGGAAAAACTGCTATGGTTGTTGTGGTCTTCATCAGGCCTCTAACATAGAAACAGAGTGGAATAAGGGCTTGATTACGAGTGTGGCAGGTGGGATACTCCATCACAAATGTGACGGATAACTCGTCCGCCAAATTACAAGATCCATAGTATATAATGGAATTGCAATTTGGTGGATAGGATCAGTGCTGGTTGCCTCTGTACAGGGATGGGGGGAGAGGTATGATATAAAAATAAAAAATGAACTTACCTTCTTCGCTGCCACACGTCTCTACCGTAGTCCTTGCAGAGCACCGGAAGCACCCAGTCTCCAAGACTATACTAGCCAATCACGATGCTGCAGGAGCCTCGTCGTGATTGTTCTGATCAGCCGAAACAGCCACTCAAGCAGTAACTGGGAGGCTGAGAATGTTCTCCACTGGGCTGTGCAACAGAGCCCAGTAGAGAACATACCAAGTGCACTTGACTGTTTGGACCACGACAGAGGGCTAACCAAGAAGTCATGCGCACCTCAGGAGGGGGTGTACACCACTACACCACTCCTGCACCCTCTGACATGAGTGAGCCTAACCCCGCCCCGCCCGTCCTGTTATTATCATTTTATTTTTCTCTTGCAATATGCAAAGAGCAGTGGGGCGATGCTCCTCTGCCTTAGTGGAGGGGCAACCTTTGGATGGAACATCCCTCACTTTTGTGAAGGAATAACCCTGTCTGCCAAACTTGCAATCAGGTCCATAACCTTTAAGTCAATCATTTTACACATACCACGTAGGATATGTAAATCCAAGACATTTTAAGTTCAGAAATTCAGAGAGTTTGCATCAGAAGACAGCTGTGGATGTTGGTATTCCTTCCATACTCTGACCGCCTTTCAGCACCTGTGATAGGGCACAAATGCGAATATTATCCATCTGTAGTTCTGAATGGATGGAGCCTAGTATAGAAAAAGTCCCGTAATACCTTGTCAGTTGGTTACTTGTTAATGGTGGCAGAGAATGAAAGGTAAGAGAAAATGGATGGCATCGTACCCTTCAACGGTATAAAACTGAAAGAAAGCATTTAGTGTCAGAAAGATGGACACATTTCTCTTCCTATCTGAAATTCACCGAGGGGATATTTTTAGACAGGCAGGGTGATTTTAAACAACCATCAATTCATGCACTCAGAACAAACGCTCTCCATCTGAATGAGTTAAAAAGTATGCACAATGAGCTGAGTTAATTAACACATCACTTCTAGGAAATGCTTTTTAACAGTAAATGGGTCATGCATTTTACTCATTTAGGCTGTAAAAATAGCATCACGCTCTAAGAATGTTTTTCATTCAGAAAACTACCATCCTAATGAAAAGACCTGAAATCTGTTGCTCATTACATCTGCTACGTTTGTCTAATATCATATTTTGCTTAAAATACATGTAGAGCCTTCTTTCCTCTTTTTTGTGACATCCATACTTTCGTGGACTACGTTATAAACATAATGCACATCCTTAGGGCTAGTCTGTATAGAAGAGGGCTAACAAGCCAGACGCTGGCAACCGGTTGATCTGCAATTGAGTGACCACTTGGGTATCCATGAAGGGCCAGGTTGAGTTCCTCCTATAATTTAAATATGTACTAGCATGCTTCCACATCGCTTTCTGGTACCAGGATTTTACCTATTATTAGAATAAATACTCATAGTTAATTGCCCAGCACGAAGATGGGGTCTTTATTACGCATACGGCCCCTAAAACGGAAGGGAGCATTTGTCAAATTCCATTGCAAAATGGAAGTCAACCTCTATGCAAACACACCATGACCACACAAGAGAACTGGGGGGCATATTATCAAGGGGGTTTATCTCCACTTTTTTGGCTTTAAAAGCCAAGAAAGCGGAGATAAAATGATCTCCCTATTACCTAGCTGTCGCTAACACCAGTTAGCGACAGCTAGTAGGAGATAGCGACCATCTTGGGCCCCACTTTGCATGTCAGTGATATTTATCACTAATGACATGCAAAGTGGGCGTGCCAAGATGTTAGCGACTGGAAACAGTCGCTAACATCGCTATCTCCTATTACCAACTTTTGGAGATATTCGCGCTAAGCGCGAATATCTCCAAAAGCTAACACCTGCCCTGAGCAGTTCTTAGCCATGGTATCCAATGGGAGGTGGATAACATGGCTAAGAGCATTAGCTCGGTAATGCCTGAATATCACTGACTTTTCAGCGATATTCATGCATTGCGGCCGATTTTTATCGCATTTGATAAACCTTGGTAATACCAAGGTTTATCTGCGATAAAAATTGCCGCAGCTCAGCGGTAAATTTTTGTCTCTAACCAAGCAATAGCGATAATTATCGCTATTGCTTGGTAATATGCCCCTAGGTCTTGGGAATATATTTGTCACAAACTAGGGACTCCAACACTCATCTACAAATGTGATCAAGCCCACAAAGCCCTATGACTCTCTTTCAGGGTTTTATCAATCCCACTTCAAATTAATTTACATCGGGAATGGAGCTTTCAGCCCTCCCTGCGATCTCTAAGGGGGGTCTTCTCTACTATTTTTCTTACTGAAAAAATAAGCACAAACAAAAAAGTTAGGAGGTGGCACAGTTTAATCCTTTCATGGCTGTAATTGCTTTTATAATACATGAGATTCTGCAATCCCTGTGCAAAAACCGGGCAGCAATTTCTTAAAAATAGGTGACTTGTGACTCACCAGTCGTCTATTATAAAGAAATGACATAGGCGCTCAACTGTAATAACTTTGTGCAGATGAGTTTTCGTGTTACAATGCCTGCTGCCAGAGCCAGCAGCCTAGAGGAACTGCTTTTCTTTCTTCTGCTTATTTTTCTAGCTGTACAATTACAAGCAAAAAGGCGATATTTATAGCAACATTTTTCACTCCTTGGTTAATTATAGGAAAGTTCGAATCTTTCTGCATGTTTCTTCGAATTCCGAGATACTGCGCCTTTTTGAAAAAAAACTGACTCGTATTAAACTGATTAAAATATTTTTTTGCAAAAAAGATCAAACAGCTTTTTTGATGTGTTTATTTTTGAAAATAGAGATTCTATTTTTATTCTTCATATCACAAACATGTTTTCTCTTTTATATGACAGAGCTAGGTACCAAAGACGCAAGTTGAGTGTGGAAAGGGGGATGGTTTGACCATGAATTATAAGGAATAAAGTAGACCTTGCATGATAAGGATAGTGCAAGTCACATCACAGTTCCATAACTTTATAAGGGAACTCCTCCTCCCTCCTCATTCCTCTATATGGTCATGGAACTCCATGCCATGGCGACTTGCAATATCCTTATAATGTATGTCAGGTGGGTACTTTAACCTATGTATGTGGGCCTGATTTAGAGTTTGCCAGATATCCTGTATGTCCCATGTTGCAAAAGTAGCAGGCACTTGTTTCGTACTTCTTCGCAGTCTGAGGAAGGTGCTGCCACTACTGGCCACCCAAACTAAATCTCTCAGTGTGCGTAGTGTCATCCTCAGTTGATCAGACTACTGCAATGCCCTGCTACTTGAAGTTCTTAACTATTTGTTACATATAGAGTACGAGTGCCAGCAGCCAAACTTTCTTTAAAGAGACCCTGTAAATCCTCTGCATCCAATGTCTTAAAGGAGTTGCACTGGCTTCCTTCGAAGCAGAGGATAATTTTTAAAGCCATGTGCATTGTGTTCAAAGCACTACAGGTCAAATGCCCTGTTCCTTTACAACGCAGACTGGAAGGATATTTTCCTCGGAGATATCATCGCTCTAGCTCTGAAAATTTTGTTTGCATAAAAAAATTTTGGAAGTCAAGACAAGGTGGTCTGGTTTTACAGTTAAAGCAGCCCAGCTGTGCCTTGGGCTTCAACTTCACCTTTACCCCTTGACCATACGGAGATGCAGCTATTGGATTTACTCCTATCCATTGCTCTTAAAGTTATCTTAACAGAATGGAAATCTTTTCATCTCTTATCCTATCATACTTTGTGGGCATGGGTTTCTTATCTTCGCAGTGCTCATACTTTGGCTGAGGAGAAACATTATTCCCCTACGATTTCTAGTAAAGTATGGCATTCACTGGATACTTATATAAATTTGTCTTCTCAGGGATTAATAACTCAATATCCTTTTGACTCTACTCCTTTGCTTGTTTTTGCATTCGAAGCAGATGTTCCCACTTCTTTCTTTCTTTCTTTCTTTCTTTCTTTCTTCTCCCTTTTACTCCCTCTTCTCTTCTTTACTGTCTACGTCTTTTCTTTTTTCTTTCTGTTTTCTTCTCTTTCATCCTCTGCTCTTTGTTACCAGCAATTCGACTGATGTATGAATTTCATATGTTTTTAGGATGGTACTTCTACTTACCCCGTATACCTGGGTTTTATGATACTATCTGTTCGATATTATAACATATCACTTTTGTTGTCTCTCTTTGTATTGTGGATTTTCTTCCTTTTACCTAAAGAAATCCATATGTGTGGAACTACACGGCAGGGAGGGGCGAGCGATTTTGGAGAGGACTACCTTCGGAACAATTGTGTTCTTAGGGGTTCTCCCTGGCCCTCCGCCATTTTGAGCTTGACAAGTTGATGAACTCGTATCTGTATCCCGTGCAAGGGGAACTGCCTCCACACGTAAGGATTTCTTTAGGTTCTGAGCCCCGTGAATTGACCAAGTTAAGGTAATAGGGTTTGTGTGACTGCGACTGATAGAAGTCCTGAGGAAGACCGGTTTGACCCTCCCCAGTGGGCATGTTAACACGGTCGAAACATGTTGACATTTATGGCAGTTTAAGGAGGGGTGTTAGGAGTACATAATTAGTTCTAAACACACCCATCCTTCACGATTTTAAGCCTGGCTGGGGGATCCTAGAACAAAATTGGTTTATAGGATACCTACGAGCCAGTTTTAACCACTCTCTCACTGCACCTGTTCTATCACTGTTCCCAGTCTTTTTCCTTTAGCACCAATAAGCACCAATGTGGTCTCTATTTTTATGTTGTTTGTCTTCCCCTCCCTATGCTCCATCCTGTGCGTGGCTACGTCAGGGTGTATTGTAAGCATACCCGATGATGAAGCATGTCAGTGAGGGCAGTTTTCAACAACACGACTTGTGCCTCTGCATGCCTATCACTTGTGTTCCCTCTCTACCCCTCTTAGTGTTAGCATGATGAGACAGGGATCTTGGATTAGATGAGTAGTTGACCCTCACCCCTTCATTTTTGTGTGAAATATTACTTTTTCTACCCCAGCTCACTAATTGCTATGTAATCTGTTTTTGATCTGTAATCTCTTTGTTATTATTATCTAATGCTATGTCGAATTGCATTATATTATCAATTTGATATCTCTCTTAAATAACAATAAAATATTTTAACACAAAAAAGCAGCCCAGCTGTGGAATTAGTTACCATCCTTACTAAGGTCTTCTATGGAACTGTTGCAATTTAGGAAAGCCCTGACAACCTCTTTTTTCCCTAACTAATTAGATATCGTTCTTGTGCATTTTTTTCCCTGCTCTGCAGTACATTAGCCATATATAAGCCTAGCATCAGAATGCTCCTGCACATTTCATGCTGTAGCGGGGATGTTTGCCACATTTGTGCAGGAGTATCCTATCTGCCCAACTCTTAATCAACCCTATGTTTTATTCAACAAATGATGCCCATTGGTCAAGGATCCAAACTGATGTGGCAACTTCAATTCTAAATTGTCTCCCATTCCAAATATTTACTTTCTTCCAAAATACTACTTAAGTCACCGTGTGAATCACAACCAATTGTCGCATTACCATGGGCCTATGAATATCCTGAAATTTGCGATTTTCCTAAACCCATCCTATCAACAATCCTGGGCAATCATGCTTCATTTCCTTATTCAGCTTATATGCATGCTGGCATTATTTCAATTCCATTTTACGGTGAATGCTTATTCACATGAAATCCTAACTACTGATTCCGTTATCCGTGCTCAAAAATAACATCTCTTCAGGTCTGTGCCCAGTTGTCAATTTATTAAGTCTGAAAGACCACACCTACAAGGCTGAATTCGCACATCTTACCAGAATCAAATTATATACTTCATTTATCGATGAGCATGATCTGAATACTTTTGGTTCATTCATTGATTCCTCTGGAAATCTCTCAAAATCTCCTCAGCAAGACAGTCTGGAAAAACAATTAAAAAAGAGCACATGTTCAAAATAGTGTGATCAATCTTAGGCATATGTGATCCAATCCATTTCTGCACTATATCGCATTAACAATGCCATCTGTAAAATATGTTTTGTGGAACCTCCACAATATTCATACAGTGTTATTCTGGTTAAGAGTGAAAGAACAGAATAAAAACAATTTTAACTATGAAAAGATAAAGAGGTGGTGCCTGCAAACTTTTTTTTCTTAAAAGTTTTGATAATATTGCAGGGGTGCAAGCGATATTAGAAAGGGAGCACTACTGTTCCCTGCCATTTGAACCACAGAAGCTCAAAATGTATTTGCATATGAAAACAAGTGCAGCAGGATGTGAGCCAACCTACACTCTCTGAATTGGAATGTATACTAACAATTGATGCAGTGCAACACAGCAAGACACTTACTGTGTTGCATCAAATGGAGAGGGCAGGAATGTGCCATATCAACTAGGATATGGTGCATTCCAGCTATCTCACTCTCTGCACTGGTGCACTAGTGACTGCCAAGCGTCAATGCAGGCTCCCTTGCACCATAGTGCAAGGATGCGGCGTTGCAGGGAGGATTGGTTTTCTGCAGGGAGGGACACATTTCTGCACAAAACCATCCACTGAGGCTTTTTCATTTTTCTATGTGTGATGCCGAAAGCACTAAGCACAGAAAGAGGAAAAAAGAGGCGCAATAAGCATATGTCCCCTCATTATGCCTCCCATGGGAAGGCGTTGCATTTTCTCACATTCTGAGGTTTACTATCGTTAGGAAATCTGGGAATGCGTAAAAAACAACATGGTGGATGTGTGGGAACACCCATGCTCCCCTTGTGGAACACCTTTCCATGGCAAAGTAACGTAAGACAGTAATTTGCACTGCCTTGCGTTTCTCCAACTTTACTATGCCGCGCAGAGCCACATGAGGTAGCTCTGTGTGGCAAAGACAAAAGGAAGTCCACAGTCTGCTGCCTTTGTTGCCAATGGCCCTGCCACACCTCCCAGAGTTTTCCTTCCATTCTAGAAACCTTGTAAAGGATGTACACAATTTCTTACTTTTGTGCCCAAGGGAAATTCATGACATGCTGCCTTTGGAGCCTGAGGTCTCTGTCTTACCTCCAGGACAACACCTTTGCATTCTAGGGATCTTGAAAAGTAAGTTCGCAAGGTGCTCTCAACCTTTGGGATTCAGGTTTGCAGTGTACTGCACGGGGCAACCCATCTTAATGACTCCTCAGCATGTGCCTCTCTAAACTATCTACAAAACATTCTTATATGTAGCACATAGGTAGGCCCCTGTAAACACCTACAGGCATTGTAAATCACACTACGTTCAACACGTACACACCAGAGGTCCTCCTACTCCTTCACTGCACAAAGGCTCCTTCTCACTTTGGAACATCCTCTCTTACACTCTCTGATTTCACTGCACCTGCAAATTGCACATTCCAAAAGGCACTTGTATTCAACTTTTGGCGAGAGGTCCCCCAGGCCTGCACCTCCTTCACTCAGCCACAGCACAGTGCTCCCCCGCACTGATCCCTAAAACCGGCTTCCAGCCCTAAAAAGTAACCCTGCTAAAACCGGCCCCAATTACGAGGCCACACCCCGGTCCCTCCTCTCTCAATCCTTCCTGTTCCTCTACCCGCCCATCAGCTCTGCATCTAGACGGCTGACTGCCTTAACCATGCATATGCGTGGTTAAAGCATATGTGTGTTAAGGCATATGCGTGGTTCAGGCTTGCAAATGCTGATTCCCTGGTGAGGCTGTCCATTTTAGTGTCTGTCTTTGCTTGGTGGTTTTCAGCCAATTGATTGGCCGCATCACTGAAGCCACAGAAATACATTGCTGCATGTGATGTCATTTTTTATTCACTTTTTAACTACTCATTTTGCAGCGAGCTGAACTTGCAGCATGAAACCCTCAAGGCCACCAAACAACTGAGTATTTTCCTGTGTACCTTCCGACAATGATGATTGGTTGCCATGAGATGGCTCACAGAGCTGAGTGATGGGGACACGTTGCTGTCGTAACCTCACAACTGGCTGCAGGATTGGGCTATGAGGCTGTTGGACATCATCCTCTTCCAATGATGCTGGCTGTGGGGCCTGTGAAGCACTGCAACCGTGGCCATGAGATGTGGTTGACTGCCTGCCTATTTCAATGGGATCTTTCACCTCCCTGAGTGAGTCATCCTGCCCCTCCGCATTTGTGTCATCATTGTTTTCCTCAGGTTGATTTGTTTAAAGAATGGACTTAGCCTGGGTGGAGTTCACGGATTTTACGTGGAACTCAGCAAAGTGCAAAAAAACTCTGCCGCACTACAAGTACCTCCGTGAGCGGCAGAGTTTCTTTAGATAAATGCAGTTTGCAGTGATTTTCAGTGCTAGGTGATTGTCCGCACTATGCAATCATCGGAAATGGCATCATGCACAGCCAAGCACGCGCTGCTTCCTTTCTGCCGCCCGAGTAGATTTTTACTTGTGCGCCAACTTTCTCAACACAAGCGAGCGGTTTCTCAACATGAGCGGTTGCGAGCATATGTGACCACTCACAATGAGAAATCTGACCACCCGGGTTGAGATATCTCGCCGGGAGGTTGATTTTACACACTTGCGCTCGCCAACTTGATTTTGACGAAAGCGAACGAGGAAAAATCTCGCCGGGAGGTGGATTTTCCTCGTTCGCACTGGCTAACTTGGCGTTGACAAACATGAACAAGGAAAAAAACGTTGCGGAGTGAAGTTTTTCAGAACTCCACGAGCTTTGGGTAACGTGGAGTGCAGAAACCTCTGCAAACTCTGCGAGTGGAGCGGAGTTCAGCGCCCAGACTTACTTACCATTGATTATGTTATGAGCAAAAAGCACTTCTTTCCATTTGCTATCATTGGTTTAAGTTTTAACACTGACTACAGTGAGTGAATTATTGAGTACATTTCCCGTAATGACTCCTTACTAAAAATCCAGGAACAGATTAACTAACGCAGTGTGGTGCCGCAAGTAATTTTGCTGCACCACCCTGCATTAGTTTAGAAGAACAGGGATGCGACATATTTACGACAATATGTTGCATCTCTGTGCTTCCCCCTGCAGTGGCATACAAACTGCTCCCATGCATATAGAAAGAGGAAAAAACAAGGAGAAATTAATACATTTCTCCTCGTTGCACCTCCCTACAGCTCCCCTGGGGAGGCACAGCATTCAGACACAATTCCAGATTTACGATTTCTCGTAAATCTGGAAATGTGTCAGGTTTCATGGGTTTTGAGTGGACACCCACAGCAACACCCGTGGAACGCCCCTTTCATGCAGAGTGCTGCATGCAAAGGGGCCATATTTAGAAGGACAGGAAAAGTCACGGAGGGTGGCTTTTCATGTCCTTGTAAACATGGGGCAGTAAAATGGGCCGCCGGTGCGTCACAAAAAGTGATGCACCAGTAGCGCAAAGGGTTTGTAAATATGTCCCTCAGTATTATTTTACTTAATTAATGCACATACAAAACAGTTCTGGGGTGATAGATGTAAATATGTTTCTTTGAGATCTTGCAGCTGAGTCAATAGTTGCAAAAACCACACCTGCCTCTGGCTCCAAGGCTGTCTCCTCCATCAACTATAGTGAGTGGGGGGGACAGCAGAGAGGCCATCTCCTGTTGCCCTGGACTCACTCAGCCTCATTGCAAACTTCTGCTTTACGTGCGACCTGAGGTCATACCACCTCTTCCAAATCTTTCCGATAGAGTGCTGGGATACTCCAACAGCATTGATTTTCTGCTACATCTCCTATCCAAATGCAATTACCAAATAAAGAAGTGACTATATTGCAGGTCACAAAATATGGCTGTAAATTGTGCATACACTCTGATTTACGATACCTTAATTGAGTTTCATTAAAAGATCACAATTAGGATATTATAAATCAGAACTGTAGTACATTAAGCCCTTAAATTGAATAAACCCTTATGGTTTTGACTTGAATTCTTGTCTTGTGGAGGTTTCATTTATTAGCATTGGACTTAATCTTATGAATACTCAGAAAGTCCTAATCCTACAAATCGACCCTACTAATTGTTTTAATTAGAGCAGTGCCAAAATCTTATCTCTAATTTCCTTATCACAGTGAACTTCTAATATCTTGGCAAGTGGAAGTAATAACTTATTTTAGTTGAGTTCTGTTGTCAATATGCCTCCTGCTTGAGACAGCAGCAAAGTTGAAAGGAAGGTCACCGCTGCAGTTTAAACAACACACCAAAACGAAAACGGACTTTTCATTCTTATGTTCTGTTTTCACAAAGCAAAAAAGGGAAGAAAGCAGATATTTATGGCAACCTGTTTATTTTTTACACTAAAATTAATTGGACGAAACATATCATCTCTCTACCTATTTTTTAACACATTCTGACCATACATTTCACATACTTTATCTGATTTACATTAGACTGATTCTAAAATCCTATGCATCAACGTACTATTCGTTTTTTTATATACTTCTTTTTACATTAGAGTTCACTTTTACTCTTCATGTTTGCAGTCATGTTTCCTCTTTTATATGAAAGAGAAACACATTGAGGATTTGGCTAACAGGAAGGGTGATGGTGTGCCTGTGTATTATAATGATCAAAAACCCTCTGCTGAACATTTCAATCATATTGTAAGTATCTGGGAGTCCCATGACCTCATTATAGTCATGGGACTTTTCTGCAACTTGCAATATCCTTATAGTGTTTGGCAGGGGCTACTTTATTCCATATATAATAACATGTTCCCTTAAATTCATAAGTCTGAAATGACAGTGAGTTTTAGTAGTTTAGAGGCAGAGACTTGAAGTCATGCCACTAAATATTGGAATGTTGAGTTTTAACAGGGTAACCCACGTAAAACTACCAGACCCGCTTTGACTTTATATTGCATTTGATGCCTTTCAACTTTAGAATTAAAATCTGAATTGAGCATCATATAAAAGCATGAGTGGTGAATGCTTTTCCATTCATTCCTTTGTATAAGAAAGTTGCTACCACGACCGCCACTCTATTGTACTAAATATTGGAAGGCTCATAATTTAGAGTAAAAGCTTTGGGTGTCTCTTACCGTAAGTGAGCACCTTACATTATGATCTTTGAAAAATAGTTCTCTTTATATTGCCTCAAAGAAGAGACGAATCAGCCAATGGCGCCTCCCTGTCTCCAGGTATTTTACATACAACTACTCCGAAACCTCTCATGACTATATTGATTGATTTGAAAGTTGTTTTCTGAATTGTGTTTTTTTTCAGCGGCACAGAATTAGAAGCACTGTCTTAGTGGTTACAGGTGCAGCATCACCCTCAATTGTCATTGATGAGGGTTCTCCTTTACGGGTCTCGTACAGTGGTTCTCTATTACAAAGTTCATTAGATGACAGGACACGTGTGGTAAAGGCCTTGGAGAATGTTAATGAACACACCTGCAACAACCAAGAGGAACAGCCTCAACCTTTAGTTACTAGCTCCAACTGATCCCCTGGAATCCCCCACCCATCCTTCTAGGATGACATGTACTAGAAAGCATAAGTGATATCTCTACATTCCAAGTCCAACATAAAACATATCCCCCACAATGACATAGAAAGGTTTCTTTAAAGAAATAACAGTATAAATGCAAAATAATGCCTGAAATACAAAAAGTTCAATAATAAACTACATGTATCCCATCCATATATATATTTCCAATTGTTAGTGGTGCCAAAAATAATGGAAAGATGTAGTCTACATGGGCATGGAAAACAGAGCATCTCAAACCTAAGGCTAAACATACACTCACTAGAACATTTCAGCAGCAAATGCTTCCACTAAAACACTGCAGGGTAAATAAGCACTATAGTGCAATATAAAACACAGTGGCAATACTATGATACTACATAACCTCTCCCCCATTCGAGTCTAACAGAAGGTCTCATGGTATGTCTGGGAGTCGATTCAAGAGTATCACCACCATAGTGAGCATCCTGTGGAACACTGAGTCCACAGGTATTAAGAGTGATCTTTGTCTTCAAAACAGATTTTGCATGGGTGCAGTGGACTAGGAGAATTGCGATAAGCCCACCATACTTCATTCAATACTTGAGGTCTTTACCTTCTCTACTGCTTTCTGCACACATGATTTCACCACCCTCTTCATGTGCTCAATAAGACCGTTAGCTTGTTATAAATACAAGGCTGTCTTAAGATGACTGTGATGGGGCAGCTGGGGTGGGAGTAACTGAGTCTGAGACCTTGAGTAACGATTTTAACGATGGTTTTATTTTCATCTAAGCTTTCCTTCTCCTGCTCGTCAGCCTTTCTCGTGCGAACACGGCAGGGTCCGTTTTGGGGTTCTTGATCGGCTCCAAGTTGCAGGTGCCAGACAAGTCGGGTTCTCGATGTGATCCCAAAAGCAAAAGAAAAAAAAAGGGGAGTTACTGGGACGTCCGGGGTTGGTATCGGAGGGGCAAGGAGTTAGGGAAACCAAGTGCGCAGGTGTATATACAATGGCTATGTTAGTGCTCAAGTGCTCAAGTGCTCGTGCGAGGAAGGGAGAGCTGATCGGACTGTAAACTTAAGTATATACAAAGCAACCGGCAGGGTTCTACTCGGCAGGCTGGAAACGCCGTCCCCACCTCCCGCGGGAGCATGGCGGGGCGACTCGTGTTGACGGTGGCCTCCTGGCTTGATGATATCGCCGGGGCTCGTCTTGTCTTCTTCCTCCGCTGTCTCCGCAAGAATCCTCGTCTGCACACTCCTTCTCCACTCAGCAACACCTTCGTCCTCCGGGGAAACGCCGTCCGCCGTCTTCCGGGTTCGTCCTCCTTTTGGCTCAGCTGATTCGATGACATCAAAGAGGGGAGGAATCTTGTCGCATTGGAAGGCACAGTTAAAGGCGACCGGTCCCTTGTCTTCCTCGTATGCCCAAGGTAGTCCGCCTTCCTTGGATTGCCAGTCCTCGTGCAGGTATGGGGTATCCTGCTGTTGAAAGGGGAGAGAAACGGGTGACAAGGGGACAACCGACCACCAGTCCCGTTGGGTGCCGTCATGGTCCTCAGAGCAACGTCCCGCCCCGTCACACTCCTCCCCCCGGAGTCTCCCGATCGGGGAGAGGAAAGACCCTCGAGAGGAAATCTGCATTTCCATTCTCAGTACCCTTTTTATGGTGCACAGTAAATGAGTAGGGCTGGAGGGACAGAAACCACCTAAGTACTCTCGAATTGCGGCTTTGATTCTGGTACATCCATTTCAATGGAGCATGATCTATTTGAAGGATGAATGGCTTGCCCTCTAGGTAATACTGCAGTTTGTCAATGGCCCATTTTAACGCTAGACACTCCCGCTCCACCGTGAAATATTACACTCTCTGGGAAAGAGCTTATGGCTAGTGTATAGAACAGGATGCTCTATCCCATCCTCTCCCACCTGAGACAAGACAGCCCCTACCCCTACGTCCGAAGCGTCAGTGGCCAGTATGAACGTTTTGTTGAAATTGGGTGATTCCAATACAGTGGCAGATGTTATAATGTGCTTCAGGTCTTCTAAGGCGTCTTGGGCCGCCCGTGAAGGTTCTTGTATCTCCCGGGTTTTTACGTCTTTCCGCAGGAGATTAGTGAGCGAGGTGGCTACCTCCGCAAATTTAGGGATGAATCTCCTGTAATAGCCAACCAGCCCCAGGAAGGCTCTCAGTTCTTTTTTGTTGGTCGGGAAGGCTGTATTTTTGATGGCTTTCACTTTCTCTATCTGGGGTGCAATGGTGCCATCCCCTAGGACGTACCCCAAATACTTAACTCTGTTAAGGCTGCTCGTGATTTCTTCGAGTTGATGTGTAGTCCTGCTTTTTGTAATGCTGTCAGATTGGTCTGTAGGTGACTTAGGTGTTCTTCCCATGTTTGGCTATATATCACAATATCGTCCAGGTATGCTGAACTAAACGAGGGGTAAGGTTTCAGAACGTGGTTCATGAGGCGCTGGAATGTGGCAGGTGCCCCGTGCAGTCCAAAAGGTAGAACCGTGAACTCGTATAGTCCCTCGTCTGTAATGAAAGCGGTCTTCTTCCGGTCTTCCTCACGAAGGGGCACCTGCCAATACCCTTTCGTGTGATCCAGGGTGGTAATATAAACGGCATCTCTGAGTTTCTCAACCAGTTCGTCAACCCGTGAAATGGGGTACGCATCGAAGGTAGAGATGGCATTAAGAGCCCTGAAGTCCATGCAAAATCTCTGGATCCGTCGGGTTTCGGCACCATCACAATCGGGGAAGCCCAGCTGCTTTGTGAAGGGCGGATCACTCCAAGTTTGAGCATGTCGTCGACTTCTTTTCTCACGGCGTCCCGTCTGGCCGCGGGTATTCTGTAAGGCCGTTTTTTTACCACTTTTCCTGGTGGAGTCTCAATACGGTGCTCTACCAGGGCTGTCTTCCCCGGGAGGTCCGAAAATATGCCTGCAATGGGGAGTAAGACAGTGTTCAGTTCCTCCTTCATTGGATCCGATAGTCTGTCATTAATGACTAGGTGCTGCACGGTAGTCACTTTTTCCGGCATCGTGGGGAGAGCCAGATTGTGTCCCCGCGGAGGAGGACCGATCCACTTTTTCAGAAGGTTAATGTGGTAACATTGGGTTTTAGTGGGAGAAAGTTGCAACCTGTAGGTAGTGTTTCCAATTGTTTCGGTTATCTTTTAGGGCCCCATCCATTCGTTCTTACTAGAAATGGAGGGCAATAGGACCAGCGCCCACTCTCCGACTTTTAGATTCCGTAACTTCTTTCCCCGGTCATAATATTTCTTCTGCCTCTCTCTTTGTTGCTCCAAGTTGGTATACGCTAGGTTTCGTAGTTTGCCTAGCGGAAAAAAAAAAAAGAATCAGCGGAAGCACCAATAAAACAACAAGAATCAGATATGGTGAAACACCAGGAAGGCCACTTAACTAACTTTAATCAAAATACATTAATTCAGAGTAAACGTGATATAAGCACCCAAACCTCTGAAGTCACAATAATGGAAAGAAAAATAAAGGTCCCTAGAAAAAACCGCAAAGTCTCTACTACATACTCACTGAAGAAACTCTTCAAAGAAGTAACACCGAAAATTACAAAACAATTTTCTATATTTTCGAATTCTATCAAAAAAGCAGCTCTATATAAAACCGGGTGCGAGAAAGACTCTCCGGATATCATCTTCAATGAAGCAACCGTAGCAGTAGATCATGTTGAAACGACCCCCAAAACTAAAGAAACCCATGCAGTAGGGTTGAAAAAAAGGAGAAGAAAGCCTCAAAGAAGAATTCAGAAAAAACAAGCGCGCAAACTTAAATTCCAAAAACCAACTACTCCTTTAAAAAGTGAAACGAGTGAGGAGACCACAAAAATCTGCAACTCCCCCATTTCAGGGGGAACTAGATTCATTAAAACCATACTGTATGAGAAACCTCTGAATCCAATAGCTGAGGAATATTACCCTCATACATTAATCACTAAAAAAGGGTTGAAAGTTAGCGGGTCAAGTGAAGATGATGACAGGATAGGCAGACTCAAGGAAGGACCTATGTCAAAGCACTTAATGTTTGAAGAACTATTTCCTACTGATAACACGCGACTAAATCGAGGAAGAATAATCGAAATACTTAAACAAATACCATCTTTACAATCTCTCACAAGCTATGAAATAGACTTGGTGGTCTTCCCTATAAAAGATAATAACAAACTAGCGGTGGTATCATTTTGGTCAACAGTACTACCCGGGATAATCCTCAGAGACAAGGAAATACTACACAAAAACGGGTATGACGTACTTGAAAAGCCAGAACCAAGGAAAAATAATCTCAATAAAGGATACAATGGTCTTTTCAGTTCACATACTGACACATTGAGTAAACATCAGCACAAAAACACCATCAATCTGGAAGAGTCGGGATTCAATGGCACAGGAACTAACACAATAAAAATCGAAGTGAACAATGGTGAAAGGGTAGTATGGAGTCAAGACTCAGGAGAGAGCGAAGCCAAAAAAACAACTAAATCCTGGGCCTGGTTATCGGAAACGCTAAACGGCAAAAAATCTATAAATTTCCCCCAACATACTGTTTAGTAAAGGTTTGGAGATCATCTCATGGAACATCGCAGGGATGACTCATAATAAAATGATCGAAGCAACCAAAAATCAACCAGACATCCTGGCCCTACAGGAAACTTGGGCAACAAAATCTTTCACTCAGAATGGATATTACGTTTACGACATCCCTGCAAAAGAATCTACCCGGGGCCATTCGAAGGGCATATTGGCAATCCTATTAAGTGAGGAATACTTATGGTCCCAAGAAATCGTTGAGACCAAAACAAAAAATCTTCAATGCATCAAGGTGGCAGTGAAAACACAAAATACAGCTTCCCAAAAGGCAATGTTGTTATTCAACATATACGCCCCACCAGGCAATAATCAAGACGCCCTGTTTGAGGATATAATGGAATCCATTATTCACAGAATAGATCATCGATATAACACGCCATTTGTAATTATGGGAGATTTGAACGGAAAAATCTCTAATATCGAAATTGGAAAATGGGCAAAATTATATCAAGAGGAAGCAGTGGAAATGTCCATTCCAATATTTCGCAAGGGAAATAAATCAGATAAGAGAGGCAGGTTGTTATTATCATTACTGCCAAGTTTAAATGGGACAATTTTAAACGGTAACATGCAAGGAGATATACCAGCATCTTACACCAGACGGGGAAATGGTTCCTCTTCAACTATAGATTATATAATTTGCAGAATGGACCTCACGGAGACAGTTACGAATTTACAAATAAATTTTACAGATGAGAGCGATCACGCACTTTTACATTTTTCAACCAGTTGGAGGGTCAATCCCTCTTTCACAAGTAAGATAATATTCCAAAATACCATAACCGAAGTCAATATCAGCCAGAGGAGGATCTATTGGAACTCGTCCACACTGGACAAAATAACTGCACTGGTTGAATACACTCAACTCCTCACTGTCAAATATTCCAATGAGCCAATAAAGAACTTCGAAAACACAGTCAATAACATCAAGAACGTGTTTTCAAACCATTCACAATCATCTATAATAGGAGAAAGCAAAAACAACAAAACCAACAAAATCCGGAATTCCCATATTGTAATAAAACTTAATAAACTCATCAGAGCTCAATACCTGGACTTTTCAATATCAACTAAAGCTGAAATTAACAGACTAAAAAACCAAGTAAGAAGAGAGAAAAATAACCAAAAAAAAGGGTACAAGATCGTAACTGGGTAGATATTCAAATAGCAGCTAAGCAACATAATCAACGTAAATATTGGTCCTTAATTGCTAAAATGACCGGATCAAAAAAGAAACTTCAAGCTATCCCAGTCTCATCCCAGGACTGGGAAAACTATTTGAGAGACTTATATAAATCACACCCTATCGACCCTGGAAAAAAGCATCCCGATATTAACTTGGTGAAGAATGCTACTAGCATCAGTAAAATCTCACCAATCTCCATTGCCACGCATATTCGAAAAGCTAGGAGCACTGGAGCTTCAGGCCCGGACCAAATACCCATCAAGGTCCTCCAAACTGATCCCAAAAAATGGAGCCAGATGCTCTCTCCCCTCTTTAATTATCTAATGAAAACCGGAAAAATACCCAGATCATGGCAGGGAAGTATCATTATTCCGATTCATAAAAAGGGGAATAAAAATATAGCATGCAACTATCGGCAAATAGCGTTGATGGACGCTACCGGGAAAATCTTTGCCGCAGAAGTACTGGACCGACTAAAAGTCTGGGCTTTCTCGCAGGGTCTTATACCAATGTTTCAGGCAGGTTTTCGTCCCAACCATTCTGTTATAGATAACACAGCAACACTTCAGACCATCCTAGATAAATACACTGTAGGCAGATCTCAGACAATATATGCAGCATTTATTGACTATTCAACTGCCTTTGATCGAGTTGATAGACCGACTCTTTGGAACAAGCTGAGGAGGCTGGGTATCCCTGATCAATTACTCCAGTTTGTCATAAACCTCCATACTACGACATGGTGTCAAGTCCAAATGGGGCGCGAAAAAGGTCTGACTAAAGTAATTCATACTACGAACGGCCTTAAACAAGGTTGTCTCTTAGCGCCGCTATTATTTTCATTGTATCTCAGCGACCTGCCATTTCATCTGCAACAAGGCAAAAGCTTGCCCCCAAAGCTTGCCGCTCAAAGTATACACGCCTTGTTATACGCTGATGATATCGTGATGTTGGACCTCACGCCTTTTGGCTTACAAATACTTCTCGACATCCTACACAAATATTCGAAAGACAATTACTTAATTCCCAACTTAAACAAAACAAAGATTGTGTCTTTTTCTGGTAGGAAACATAGTTGCAAATATTGTTGGAAGCTAGGTGCAGAAAAAGTTGAAGAGGTCGAGGAGTATACCTACCTTGGAAGGATCTTTACAAAGAACTTGCAAAATACCAAAGAAATTAACCATCTAAAAATGAAATCCGAAATACATGCTGGGGCTCTTTCAAGACTGTATTCGGCCACTGGGAACAGGCATTTCTCCACATTGTTAAAAGTATACAGATCAAAGATTCCTCCCGTTTTATCCTATGCCACTGAATACATCCCAATAAAACAGTGGTCCTATATGGATTTAAAAGAAGGGAAAATACTAAAGAAAATTCTGAAGGTCTCTGAATCCACACCGGTCCAAGCAATAAGACTTGAATTTTCGATCACTAGCTCCTTCGCGACGGCCGTTGCGAATGTCATTAGGTGGGCTTACAATCTCCTCCACGCTAAAGGAAAATCACTACGAACTATGTTAAAGATCGAGACTTTTGATCGTGACGTCTCAAACCTAACATTTTTTAGAAACATGAAAGTGGTATTTCAACTGGCTAAGATCAGTATAGATCTTTTGTTAACCTGGTCTCCGTCACAACTCAAACTTTTCTTAAAATGTTTTACACCAGAATTGAGTTACGATCTTGATCATCAACATTGTAGTAAATTATCGTTGTACAAATCATATGTTGAGTCATTGGAGTACAATCAGGCACAGCTCTACCTTGAGATTTCTCTTTCACATGGCGCAAGGAGGGCAATTACACTGTTACGTTTAGGTATCCTACCTGTGTTATCAGTTACATTTAAATGGACTCCAGGTGGATCACCTTTGTGTACCCTCTGTCAGGGGGGTAATCAGACCATTGAGCACCTTCTATTCATATGCCCTAATGCTAATGTAGTAATAGCACGGTTAAGATATCTGGTCCCAATATATCGGAAATGTAGAATCTTAACCACAAAAGAAATGTTATTTTTGTGCAAACATCCCCCCAACGAATTAGTATGCTACAACTTTTACAAATTTTTAAAATTCTCTACGATTTTATATTAATGTGTAACAACTTGTGTTTATAACATTTGTGGTCCTCAGTTGAGTACCGAAACAAATAAAAAAACTTTTTGACTTTTTGACTTTTTGCCTAGTTTCGACCTCAGCTGTAGGGTATATTCCAGAAGGGATTTCTGTTCTTGCTCTTCTTCCGTTTCCCATGAGTCCTTCGTCATCTCCAACAGTGACCGGGGATGATGCCCGTATAGGAGTTCAAAGGCTGAACAACCTAAACTGCTTTGTTTTTGTGCCCGAAGCACATACAGGGCCAGTGGAAGTAAGCGGTCCCAATCAGGTCCTTTCAAGGACAGCATCTTCTTCAATGTTGTTTTCAGTGTCTGATTGTACCTCTCGACGAGACCATCGGTCTGGGGATGATAGGCCGACGTTTTTATGTGACGGATATCAAATGATTTGCAAATCTCCTTCATCAGGCGAGAGGTAAAAGGTGTACCCTGGTCCGTTAGCACTTCTTTTGGGAATCCGACCCTGGCGAATAATTCCACAAACTTCTCCGCAACATTGGCAGTGGTGGGGGCCCTCAGTGGAAAAGCCTCTATGAATCTTGTTGCATAGTCCACCATGACGAGGGCATATAGGTGTCCCCTCGATGATTTCGGCAGAGGACCGATTAAATCCATCCCCACACGTTCGAAAGGAACGCCAATGATAGGGAGTGGCTGTAATGGGGCGGCCTGAGAGCGGTGGCTATTTTTTCGTTGGCAGATCTCGCACTTCATACAATAACTTTGTACATCTTTGTAGATACCGGGCCAATAAAAATAGCGTATGATGCTTTCCATGGTTTTCTCCTTCCCTGAGTGTCCGGCCGTGAGGTGAGCATGAGCAAAGAACAAAACCTGTTCACGGAAGGACAAAGGTACCAGGAGTTGGGGTTGTGCTCCTTCTTCTGCCTCCCTGTACAACAGCCCGTTTTTTATCATGAAACGTGGATAGGTCTGAGGTTGTGTGTCTTGAAGCGAGAGTGCACTTTCCAATGCATTGTATAGTGTCCTGTCGTCTGCTTGAGCAAACTTAAAACTACGGTCTATGACCCAGGGTTCTGGAGTAATGAGTGTAGGTTTAGGGTCTTAACGTCTCTGGGATTGTCCCCTAAAGGTCTTTTTAAATAGGGCGAGGAACTCAGGGTTGTCTACCCCTAGAATCACATCTTCTGGAAGAGAATCCACCACCCCCACCCTTACTCTACATGCTTCCTTGTCCTTTGGGCTTATGGAGACCTGAGCTATGGCGTATGATTTGACGTCCCCATGGACACAACGTATATATACCTGAGACCCGGGAACGTACTGACTGGGGTGAATAAAGCGTTCTTGGACCACTGACTGTCTGCACTCAGAATCTAGGAGGGCTTTCACCTCATAGCCATTCATCCTCATACTCACATAGAAGGAGGTCCCCATCTCTGCTGAGTAAAGAACCGTTTTTGGGAGGTACCCCACTTCCATCGGTTCTTCCGTGGGACGTTTCCTGGGGCAAAGACGGGCGATGTGGCCCCATTCGCCACATTCGAAACACTGGGGCCCACGCATCAAAGGAGGGTCCATCCTCGGTGTTCTGGGCCTTGTCTGCTCCATCGGGAGTTTTGGTTTCTTCTCCATTTTCGTCGGGGGCATGTTCCTATTTGTTTTCTCATGTTCCCATCCCGAGACGCGTGGTTGCGCTCTCGCATAGTTAGCAGCCATTTCTATGGCTTGTTCAATGGTTAGTCCCGAGTGTTGTCTCGACCATCTTTGTGAGCCGTATGGAAGAGCCTCCATCAATTGCTCCAAGTAGATCTTGGCCATCACTTCTTCCTTGCTGCTGGACTCGGGTTTCAACCATTTATCCGCGGCCATTTTGAGCCTAAAAAACAGAGTCTTGGGATTTTCACCCGGGCTCCCTTTTTCTTTACGAAATCTAACTCTGTAAGCTTCGGAATCCAGTCCACGGTGGTCCAGTATTACATTTTTAATCAGGTGGTATGGGGCATTGCCAACAGGATTAGCAACGGGGAAAAGAAAAAGGGCCATTTCTCCTCTGGCCATCCCAACGCACGGGCGGCTCGCTCGAAGTTCAGTAGAAATGCGTCAGGGTCCTCTCCCTGCACGTACTTCTGTAACGCTATCCCTGAAGGGTTAGGGACATGTATCCTGCCTTCTACAGGGACTGGCACATTTGGAGGCGACACGGTTTTCTGAAGGCCTTCTATTTGGGCAGTGATGGTGTTCTTAAACAACTCGCGGTCAGCTTGTGCTGAGGAGAGCTGCCTCTCGACCGCCCGTTCAAGTTTTTCCTGCCCCTTTATAATATGTTGAATCAGGGCGTCCATCTCGTTTTCGCAGATGGGCTGAGATGTTAATCCCACTTCTGACACCAGATGTAATGGGGCAGCTGGGGTGGGAGTAACTGAGTCTGAGACCTTGAGTAACGATTTTAACAATGGTTTTATTTTCATATAAGCTTTCCTTCTCCTGCTCGTCAGCCTTTCTCGTGCGAACACGGCAGGGTCCGTTTTGGGGTTCTTGATCGGCTCCAGGTTGCAGGTGCCAGACAAGTCGGGTTCTCGATGTGATCCCAAAAGCAAAAGAAAGAAAAAGGGGAGTTAATGGGACGTCCGGGGTTGGTATCGGAGGGGCCAGGAGTGAGGGAAAACAAGTGTGCAGGTGTATATACAATGGCTATGTTAGTGCTCAAGTACTCATGCGAGGAAGGGAGAGCTGATCGGACTGTACACTTAAGTATATACAAAGCAACCGGCAGGGTTCTACTCGGCAGGCTGGAAACACGCTACCGTGCCCCGTACCTCTGATAGCCACGCTCCTCCCGCGGGAGCGTGGCGGGGCGACTCGTGTTGACGGTGGCCTCCTGGCTTGATGATATCGCCGGGGCTCGTCTCGTCTTCTTCCTCCGCTGTCTCCACAAGAATCCTCGACTGCACACTCCTTCTCCACTCAGCAACACCTTCGTCCTCCGGGGAAACGCCGTCCGCCGTCTTCCGGGTTCGTCCTCCTTTTGGCTCAGCTGATTCGATGACGTCAAAGAGGGGAGGAGTCTCGTCGCGTTGGAAGGCACAGTTAAAGGCGACCGGTTCCTTGTCTTCCTTGTATGCCCAAGGGAGTCCGCCTTCCTTGGATTGCCAGTCCTCGTGCAGGTATGGGGTGTCCTGCTGTTGAAAGGGGAGAGAAACGGGTGACAAGGGGACAACCGACCACCAGTCCCGTTGGGTGTCGTCATGGTCCGCAGAGCAACGTCCCGCCCCATCACAATGACTTTTGTATATGCAAAATAACAATCCTAGGCAATCCAACTTGTGAAAATATACATAATTTAGTGAAAGAGAACAATTCAAAATTGTAGAGAAAACATAAATATGAAATACCAAAACAGTGTGCAAATGTATCCAAATTTTAATAAAAAGTTAATAAAAACAAACTATACATTTCATTACAATACAATACATGATTTGTATATAAATAAAACCATAAAAAGTAGTGGCAGATAGAACACAATTCTGTATCCTACAGCGTTTCGGCGTACAACAAACGCCTTCTTCAGGAATAGCCACAATATTCTTTCTTTAAACGAGTTCGTATGATGTCAATGTTCTCAAGACGGTTAATTTTTCAAGTATGGAAAAAGGCCATCACCGGTTTTTATCTTTTCTCTGATTATAATGTTGAAGCAACCATCATGTTGTGTCTAAAGAATGAACATTCTAAAAAGCGAGTCCTAACGAGAGGAAACTAGCAGGAAATATCTCTTATCTGATGTAGAGGGCTGTACG
The DNA here is from genome assembly GCF_964261635.1 of Lissotriton helveticus. Lineage (NCBI taxonomy): Eukaryota > Metazoa > Chordata > Amphibia > Caudata > Salamandridae > Lissotriton > Lissotriton helveticus. Next base: position 858,913,619 of record NC_136065.1, read on the forward strand.
AAGTGCAAGTGATGCTTATAGATTAAAAGAAAGATGAACAGCAGGCTTTCGATCTTTCAAACAAATCAGATGGTGTTTCAGGGATACTTTGCCTATGGGCCTGTTGGAGCAGTGCTCAGATAAATGGAACGTGGAGATGTAGATCAAAAACCTCCAAGTAGGTATATAACGCGAGACACAGAGCGTCTTCTGCAGCAAACTATTCTTCCGTGTTCAGATACACGATATCCCTTAATGCCTGATGGATTTTGTTTCTGATATAAGTAAAGCCTTGCGCTCAAAAGCTGCCGGCGTTTGTAGTCAGTTAGTGTGACCTTTGGACAAATCCCCTAAGAATTCCTGCATTTCATGGGATGCCAAATGGACACCATTGTCTGTTATGATTTCACGGTGCACCCCTTCATGAATTAATTTCTCTTTTAAGAAACTAATCAGCACCTTAGTCTCGATTGAACTTACACACTTAGGTCCTCAATACGATGGCAGGCGGACTGCCACCGACAGGCCGTTGGTGGAGGTCTGTCCGCCATCCAGGGAATCGGTGTGACCGCTGCATTACAATGCAGCTCATAGGACAGCAGACGTCGAGGGGGTATTACCGCTACCTCTGACAGAATAAAAGATCCTGTTGCGACAGTGGTCAGATTCCCAACCCTACAATGGAGGCAGAAGTGCGCAGGCAACGCTGTAGGGACTAGGATGCCCCTTTCCGACTGCGTGTTCAAGGCGGTCCGCCCACCATGAACAGGGAGAATACCGATGTGGGTACAGCAGAGGTTGGTGCTATTTTGGATGCCTTTCTCCTCCTGGGCTGCTCGTCACCAGTGTTACAGAGTTCATAAGATGACAGAACAATAATTAATACACCTGCACCAACCAAGAGGAACAGCCTTACTCTTCTGTTCCCAGCTCCAACTGATCCCCCTGGAACCCCGCCCATCATTTTAGGATGACATGTACTAGCAAGAATAAGTGACATCATTCTAAGTCCAAAACAACACTCTCGCTCAATAGCAACAAGCCCACTCTCTTTATCAGCTGCTAAAGTGAAAGCCTTAACCAAGAGAAGCAGATGTACCAAATTTTCCCCAGAAGCAGCTCAGTAACCAACATTTAGAGTGGATAGCCAGAAGGTAACCTTCAGAACAAAAAAACTATGCTTAGACAGTTGTTAAACTTTTGACACTTTATATGTTTGCTAAACATGACGGCACACATGCAAGGTTGGAAAAGCTTGGAAAAAAGAAAACTTGTCTCTGCAATTATGCATGACTCTAATAGTTTGCCAAAAGTCCTATTTATGTTTTTAGTAGGTAGGTCTTTGTGTTGAAATCCATGGATGCTTGCAGAGGAATGCCCATGTGCCACTCACAGTACAAAATAGTGCATGGTGTTACTTAAGGGCTGCATTCTAATGCAAAACAGGGTTTGCATCAAAAGTAAATCCTGCGAGAAACATTGGCTCTGGGTTTTCCTCGCTTTTGTGATGCAAGCCCACACAAAGCATTAGTAACTTCCCCCTAAACTATTTAGCAGTTAATGAAGTCCATGACAAAACCGTGGGAGTTAACCCCTTGGCTGCGGGGCACATTCCCCTCCTGTGCTGGGGGAGGGGTGGCACGCCCCGGTGCTCATGACGAGCTCAGCCTTTCATGAGCCACGGTTTTCGTGTACTCATGACGAGCTGAGCTCGTCACGACCACGCCCATTTAATGGAACGCTCAGCACAGCAGGGGAATTAGCTCCGAGTGTGAGCCTTCCAAGGCTCATGACGAGCTCAGCTCGTCATGATCACACGGGAACCGTGGCTCATGACAAGCTCAGCTCGTCATGAGCATGGGAGGGGTTAATCATTATGGGTGGTGACAGGTTTAGTTCCACCCCCTCTTGGTTATCAAGTCTGAAAACAAAATTGAAGACAGAGAAGCCTATTGGATTCTAAAACTCCTCTTCTTGACACAAGAAGCTGGGATTTGGAGAGATTCAAGGAAAAATAGCTCCAATAAGCAAATGTAAACAAGCATTGGCCAAGCCAATGGGACTGGCCCGATATGTATGCATTTTGTTTACACTATCTGTAATTAGCTTACAACACATAAAAGTAATAAAAAGTAAAACTGTCACTTTGTAAAGGTGAAGTGCATACATATATACCGGTTTATAGGTACAGTGGTACATGTCATTTTAAAAAGAGACTAATGAATCAAATATAAAGCATTGAAGGATGCGAACAATGTATAGAGACAATTGCAAAGCACTACGGCCTTTGTAGTCTTCACAATAAGCAACGTAAATCTAATGTAAGGAAACAAACTGGTGACTGAAAAGAAAAACAAGATACTGATAATGTATAATTAACTAGATGAAATGTTGATAAGTCAGACCCACTGCTGTTTTTAAATTTACACAGATGTTTGAACATCACAGTCCTTCTTCATTGTCTTTGAAGCCAAGTTTAAAAGACCAAACGTATGTGCTCACTCATGCGATGCATATGATAATAAGACTCGCAGGAGTTGAAACGTGTTATGCTAAGGAATTTCCTGAATATACAGATAACAAATAAACAAATACATTAATAATGAAATGTTAAATGATTGCATAGATTGGCCAACTGCCTTGCAACTGAAGTGGATGCATTTCAGGCAGACGTGCAGCAAAACAAATGAAACCACTCAAATGAAGACCGACAATGGCTGAAGTCAGCTGATCCCTTTCCACATGATGAATGCTGTGAGTGGAAGAAGCAACATGTGAATGACACTATAACTGATAAATAAATGAAGAGGAATGACCGAAAGGCCCTATATGCATGAACATATGCAATGTTTTTCTTGTATTTTCTTTTTTTATGTGAGGTCGGGTAGACAACTAAAACTGTCTCTAAGCCAGACTTAAAAAGCTTGTTTCCAAAACTGGATGTGATGTACTGAACACACTCAATCTATGGAAATGTTTTATTATCTGACGATTTTTGAGTCGAGAACTTCCAAAAAGGGCTTAACTGAAGCATCACATGTGTTGGCTCCATCCCAGCAGGCACAAATGTAAGCTCTCCCTCAGTGGTCATAAGCGCAGCCTTTCCTTCATCTGTTCCAGATTCAGTCTCTCTAGGAGAGAAGAAATGGCAGAGTGGATGATGTGTGGCAGATCGCCCTCCTGAGCATCATCTCCTGTCACGCAGGCATCCCTCATTTGTGAATATCCTGGCTCCAGCCTCAGAGGGCTGTCAGCACAGGAAGGAGGGGGTTATTCCATTTATGCAGTGACTCGTGAAACACACAGACACGTGAAAAACGAAACAGAGTGACACAAGTTTATGCATAAATGTTGAAGAGGCAGGTATGAGGAAACCTATTCTCTCAATGTAAGACACTTTTTCAAGGAAGGTTTGTAGTTTAGGTTTTCGAGAGAACGACTGGGCTAAAATGGAAAACAAGCAGTGGCAAAGCCCCTTGATCTGGCTGTCATTTTAAGTGCTGACTGAGATATTTGAAAAAGCCTGTTGCGGCAAAAAAACGCAGCAAAAAATAACTGTTTTCTGCATACATTAGATCTATAACATAGAAGGTCAAATTATGAGTCTGACGGACTAAGGACTGCTAGACCCAGGGTGGTGCAGCAGTGGCGGCCCAGCCACTTCTGCACGAGCGGTCCGACCAGCCTTTTAGGACTTGGGCTGTCGGACTGTAATTGAACCGCCAGCTCCAGCAGGGAACCACCATTCCCTGGCAGTGGGGCAGCGGTCAGGGGCCATGTTATATGCAGGTGTTGCCGCTGCGGCACCACCATGCATATTACAAGTTTCACACTGTACCCCCTCAGCCTGGGGATGCATGTAGGGGGTCACAACATGTGCCCCCCCTGTGTGCGTGCACCCAGGTTAAAGCATGGCATGGACTTTCGAGTCCATGCCGTGCATGAACCTCGTGTTGCGTTTCCATTACGGTGCCTCTTTCAAAAAGGCACCACAACGCCATGACACCCGCCCAGCAGACCACAAGATTACTTGTAATTTGGCAGGCAGTGGCAGCAATTATTGGCAGTGCAGGAGCGCAGCGATGGTGGGCCATCCACCCCCACACCGCCAAAAGTCATAATTAGGCCTAAATAATTTAATGCGATTTTATTGAGCATACTATTTAGATGTAAAATTGTGCCTTATGCATTACAATAAAGCACTTGCTATCGGACAGGGTGATACCCCAATTAGCCTATATCATGAGTAGAAATAAAATAGTAGTATCTTCCGGGTTAAGCCCAAAGTACTTTCTGTGCATCTTTTAAGTAAGTGGCAACAATAGGTCATGCAAACAGCTATGATATCAACCTAGACATACAAATGAGTCTTCTACCAAATCTATGCCAGGGTAAGTCCCCTACACTATAACATTGCTTGAGCTTTTCTAGTTTGTGGTTTTCACTCTGAAAAGTTATTGCTTACTAAAAATGAAGGTGAAAAAAACTTGGAAGAAATTTGGGAGAACATGAGTATGCCACCTCATTTAAGCATGAAACAAGAAGGGCCACCAAGAGCTAATTGCATTTGATTTTCAGGGAAGGGTGATGGCAGGCGTGTAGCATGGGGCAGGCCGGACCAGTCTTGGTCTCATATGATAGCAACCTACAAAGCAGGTTGCGTCTCTCCCTTGCATGTGCAGGTTGCCATTTTAGCTAGGGCTTCAGCTATGACCAGTTTCAGTTTCAACAACTTTTATTCGATTATCAAATTCAATAACCATAAAAAGTACAGTTTTAAAAAAAAAAAAGAGATTTCAGATACAAAGTTTTTTCGAGAAATAGCAGTATCACAAGGTTTAGAGCAGTTTAGAAAATAGAAAGTAAAAAACATTTTTTAAAACAATGGGAACATCCTTATAGTTATGGCTTGTCAGTTTAACTAGGGATATTGCGGCGCGATGTTATAACTGATTTAAGAAAGGTCGCTATGCATTTGGCTTCATGTGGCGTTTTTAAAGATTGTAAATAGTAGAGTGCTGGGTAGGAATGCCTTATTCCACTGGAACGGAGGATCGGAATGATCCATGTCTTTCTTGCTGGTTTATAATATTTACAGAAAAGAACGACGTGAATCGTATTTTGTGTCGAGACTCCGTCACAGGGACACTTCGTCATGTTCAGGGACCAATTTTGTGTGTCCGGAAAAGATACCAGCCGAAAAAATACATCGAAGCGTAGCCTTGTAAGAAGGTACTTTTCATAATTGGATAAAAAGTATGTCAGATAAGGCTGTATGGTTTTTCCCTGCTGTTGGGCACATATTTTTTCATTTTGCGTTTTGATGATCTCTACCTGATTACGGAGGTCTCTCAGGTGGCCCATGCACATTTGCTTTAATTTTTTCCTGGAAATATCTTCGATTGACGGAGGCTCATCGAAGTACTGTTCGCACTCCATATCTTTGAAAAGGTTACATATGTAGTTTAGCCACGGGATTTTTCGCCAGTTTGTCAGGCCTAGACAATCAGTAATAAGGGAGCGGGTTAAATGGCATTCAGGACTGCACCATATCCGGTGCCACAGTAAAATTGGCTGGCAACGTATGGTGTCGATGATGTAGTCCATGCCAAGCTCCCGATGTGAGGCAAATATCGGGGAGCTCTGTGGAAGGGCTAAAATATATTTTATGAAGGCATTTTCAGTGACCTGGAGCTGGTCGATTCGACCGTAGCCCCAGATTCCAGCTCCGTAAGTAGCCACGCTATGGCATTTTGCATAGTATATAGTTAAAAGTTCAGATGGTGCCGGATTCCCCATTTTCCTCGAAAAGGAGGTTAGTGCAGATGATACTCGACGAAAATGTAGGTTTCTTGCTTCAATTGCCTTTTGCCAGGTCATTGCATCGTCCACTAGGATGCCCAGATATGGGTATGCTGGGGTTTTTTCAAGTCTGTTGTTGTTGACCATTATGGGTTTAGAGTTTTTTGTCCTTGAGCCAATTGTCATTGTAAATGTCTTTTTGATATTGATTTTAAGATCAAGTGAAGCCATGAATGAAATATATTTATCAAGTTGTAACTGAAGTTGGTTTGGGGTACATGCCAAGATTACTGAGTCGTCGGCATACAAAAGGGTGGGTATCGGCCGACGATTTATCTGTGGCAGGTCCTGGCACCCTTCCAGCATTGCCTGCTCAAGCCCGTTTGTATATAGGTTGAACAGGAATGGGGCCAGTACACATCCCTGTCTCACTCCCTTCCTTATTTGGAAGGGTCGTGACAGTTCTCCACTGGTGCCAAATCGAACTCGTCCCTCCGCAGTAGAGTAAAGTTCTCTTAGAAAGGTTAGTATGGGAGGGTCCACTCCGAGGTCTGATAATAATTGCCAAAGCTTCGCATGCTGGACGCAGTCGAAAGCCGCGCTTAGATCGACGTAAACAAGGTAGATATTTCCTCCTTTGGCGCGGGCATATTTTCCAGCCAGGAGGACAAGGTTGAGAGCCTGCTCCACAGTTCCAAGCCCCTTCTGGAAGCCATATTGCAGGTCGGTTATGATGTTGTTCTCCCGGGCCCATGTTTGCAGTCGGTCCAGGAGTAGTCGACCTGCGATCTTGCCCATGGAATCCAGAAGGGAGATTGGTCTGTAGCATGCGGGGTCATTGCGGTCGCCTTTTTTAAAAATTGGTAATAGGATTGAGGTAGACCAGGACTGGAAGAGGCCAATTGAGGCTGCTGCTGACATGACCCGTAAGATTATTTTCGACCAAAAGTCCACGTCATAGAGGAACAGGTCCATTGGGACCCCGTCGGGACCTGGGGCCTTTCCGGTTTTTGAGGCCTTGATTGCTTTTGTTATTTCATTGAGGGAAAAACGTATATTGATCGGATAGATGTCATTTTGCTCCACACAGAGGTCATTGATTTGTGTGTTTGATGGTGCATCGGATGGAGTTCCGAAGATTTTAGAAAAATGGAGGACCCATTCGGCCTCCGTTATTGCCACATCAAAATGGTTGGGATCAGTACTATTGGCCATGAATGGTGATCTTACGACTTCCCAGAATGTAGTGCTGTCTTTCCTTTGGGCACTATCGTGTAAGCGCAGCCAAAGGTCGCGTTTGATTTGCTTTTTCCGGTCTTTCCGAGCAGAATTATAGTTTTTCCTCAGTTGAGAGATTTCAACCGAGTCTCTCATGGGCTTGCGCAAGGCTTCTTTTAGGGCTGTAAGTGCCTTTCGACAGGTGGAGTCGAACCACCTCGTGGTCGGGAGCTGAGTCTTGTTTTTTAAGTTGACAAATAGCTCGTCCCTTATTGTATCTTGGATGTTTTGGAAGCATCTGACAATCGTTTCTGGCGGCTCTTCTGGAGACATACATTTGGATAGCCAGTGGTGGGTTTTTCCCCAGATCCTCTGTGTCATCTCGGCGGGGTCGATCTTTGCCCATTTGATTGTGTACCCGTTCAGTTTCTTCATGGACACTAGGTGTTGTTCAAGGGAGCTAGGCTTAACAGAGTACACTCCTGCTTGCGGCATGTTGATTGTCACGCTAAGCGGGTAATGATCACTTATTGGGTTAGTCCCAGTTTCATAATTCATTAGTTGACCTTTTAATGAGTTTGAGGCTATTATATAGTCGATGGTTGTAGCACAGCCTCGCCCATGGAAGGTGGGCAGGTAGTCACACTGCGGATCGACTAATTCATTTACGAAGTCCAAATCTAGAGAGAAGAGGATTTCGTTGAGTTTATTTCCGCATAGCGAATGTGCAAAGTGAGGAATGGGGTTGCCGAGTTCGTTCTGGAGACCGCAATTACCGTTTTTGTAGTTTGTGCACATAGGAGAATTAAAATCACCGCCCCAGATATAGTAAATAGGGGAAGTTTTATTGTCTTGTTGTAAGGAGATTAGAAATGTGACAATCTCAGCTAAATTAGACCAACATTCCAAAGAGCCTAAATTATTATAGTAGTTTATGAGTATGAGTTTACTGTCTGTGGATGCTACTGTCTGCATGACCTGCGTAATTTGGATAATTTGGAAAGTGGATGACTCCTTTAGCAATTTCGCTCTAAGTGGGAGGGTATTGGCGATGTAAGTTGCGAGCCCCCCTTTTGGTCTGCCCATATTTCCGGGTACTGCCTGGGTAAAGATGGTTTTGTAACCTGCAAGATGTGATGGAATTGTGCACCAGGTTTCTTGCAGACACAGGATATGGTGTTGCTTTACTGTGTCGAGCCACGAAGATGATGTTATTTTTGAAGTCAAACCTGCGATGTTCCAATATACAGTTGAAACACCCAGTTTCGTGATAACTGTTGGAGTGCTTGATACGGTTAACAAAGTATTTGGCAGAGTATTTGCAGGCGTAGTTTCTAGTAATTCTCGTTGAATAGCCTGATGGGATTCGGCTGGGGCCCTAGATGCTACTGTTGGCTGATGACATAAACCGGAAATGGTTTCGCCATCTAATGGAGGGTTTACTTGGGCGACTTTTTTCCGAGCGTTCTTGCTAATGGTTAGTGTTTTCTGTATAGGATTGTTATTAATTTCAGGATGAGATTCTGGAGATGCAGGATATTGTACTAGGTTTACTGGTTGAGTTGAGGAGTGGGGTTTCGCGTGGCTGGATCCCCCCCGGGGTGGTCAATCGACCATCTCCAAACAGTCAAAGCGATTTTGAGTCGGAAGGCCCTGCCAGCCTTCATAAGGTTGATAAGATCTTTCTTGCCAGTATTGCCTCGGCCGATCTCTTGGTACGTTTCTGTCGCCGTGTTCATGGGTGTACTCCGAGTGATCCCATGGCTCCTGGTTCCATGGGTCCCTGGGAGTTTGGTGCCATGACCATGGCGGGATGTTACGTTGCTGCCTTACTGGGGGGTAAAAGAACGAGAGGTGACGGGCGTCAATCCCTCCCTTTTTTTCAAGAGATGGCCAGGAGCAAATATAGTCCACTGCGGAGGGATCTCTGCATGTCACTATGATGCAGTCTCCGCGGATTGTTTTCGTGGTTTTGCCTACCCAGGCTACCCTGCGAGCTGCAGAAATTCCTCCCGAAATGTGGGACTCTAGGGGCCTGTTGATACTTAGCCACTGCATGACTTTGTTCTTAAGTGACCATGCAGTTTCAGGAGTGTCATCAGTTTTCTCAGGTACGCCTGTGAGAACTATTGTATAGGGGGTAGCTCCTGGGGGCAAATGGGCTGGTCGTCTGGGTGCTGGTAATTTTTTCATGATATTCCTCGGAGACGGCTGGGAGGCCGTTGATTTTAATGGGAGGGAAGCTGGCACTATGTCAGAACGGGCCTTATTTGTAATATTGTTGTTTGTCGCTGATCCTGGGGTCTCTAGGATAGCTGAATCTGTGTTTTTCGGTTGATGATTTGATGCAACCGAGATATTACTCCGTTGTGGTTTGGGCGTTTGGGGTGGCAAGTTTTGATTTGCGGTGTTTTGATGAAGACTTTTTCGTGATATAGTAATTGGATTTGGACAATTTGCTGTTTTACGTGGTTGCGCTTGGATTTGCGTTTTGGGTGGCTGAGGTGGATTCCGCTGACCCTTTACTTCTATGCGCGTGTTAGTATCGAGGAGTGTAGCAGAAATTATATTCAACTGAGCTTCTACATTTCTAATGCTGAGTTGGATGGGTTTTAAGTGCTGGAAAAAGAGGTCTTTTATTGTCGTTAGAACTTGCGCGGTGACTTTACATGTTCTGCAAGAATTTTCAGAGGCCTCAATTGAGGTTTTCAGGACTGGTAGATTAGTTACGGGGAGAGGCAGTGCGTTTAGTTGGGTTGTGGGGTGCACATGAGTTGAAACATGATCTAGACTAGGGGCAGTGATAACAGTATTTCCAGATGGTATTATATTACTTTGTTTAGGGATGGCTCCTTCCCTTACTCCTTGAGTGTAGAGGTTCATGCTTGCACTTGTTTCCCCCTGGATTTGGCAAATCTCCAGATCTGGAGTTGCTTCCAGGTCGTCGGTGGATTGCGAGGGGTCTGACTCTGATTGTGTCACGGACAGATCCACTACTGATGGGACAGTGTTTATGTCAGGGACTGACAGAGTCACGGGAAGGGAACAGTTCTGTGAATTAAGATAAATTGGAGAAGTAGCGTTTGCTATAGCGCCCAAGGAGGAACGTTTTGCGTTTGCATTCATGAGGTCTAACGACACTCTTTTCTCCATCAGGGCAATGCTCTGATTTATTGCCTCATGGGTCCGTGTTATAAATAAATCAATGGGACCCGTGATTTGAGCGACCTCTTGTGCGTGTTTAGATTTGGTCTTTGAAGAACTCCTAGTTTTCGCTGGCATATTAATGCCTAATGGATGTAATTTCAAAGTTGGAAAGGGGGTGGCCCGGTCCGGTCTCTGCCGGTCACTAACGGGCAACAACGGGCCCGCCCTTGGCCCGGGCTTCGCCCCGGGCTGCGACCCGCGCGCGTCCCGCGTTGCGCGTTTAAGGGGCTTGCTTAAATAACTGAAGGTAAGTAGGGGGCGTGGCACTGGGAGGGGGCGCGGCTCACGCGGGAAGAGGAAACAGCTGATGGATTTGACGCTGTTCCTCGCAGTCCCGGGGCCGCGCCTCTCACCTCCTCTGCGGCCTCGCGTTGGCTTCCTCCTCCCTCTTGTGGACGGTAACAAAAGTTTTTTCACAAGCTACTCCTGTAGCGCTTGTCTGGCAGCAGTTAGGGCGTTGGCTCACAGAAACCTCAATGCGAGCGGCTCCCGCGGAGCGGGGGCCGCGAGAGGTTATAGGCACCTGATGGGGGCGGGCACTGGGAGGGGGCGCGGCTCACGCGGGAAGAGGAAACAGCTGATGGATTTGACGCTGTTCCTCGCAGTCCCGGGGCCGCGCCTCTCACCTCCTCTGCGGCCTCGCGTTGGCTTCCTCCTCCCTCTTGTGGACGGTAACAAAAGTTTTTTCACAAGCTACTCCTGTAGCGCTTGTCTGGCAGCAGTTAGGGCGTTGGCTCACAGAAACCTCAATGCGAGCGGCACCCGCGGAGCGGGGGCCGCGAGAGGTTATAGGCACCTGATGGGGGCGGGCACTGGGAGGGGGCGCGGCTCACGCGGGAAGAGGAAACAGCTGATGGATTTGACGCTGTTCCTCGCAGTCCCGGGGCCGCGCCTCTCACCTCCTCTGCGGCCTCGCGTTGGCTTCCTCCTCCCTCTTGTGGACGGTAACAAAAGTTTTTTCACAAGCTACTCCTGTAGCGCTTGTCTGGCAGCAGTTAGGGCGTTGGCTCACAGAAACCTCAATGCGAGCGGCTATGACCAAACTAGGGCACACTTGTCTTGATGTCATTCTCCTTTGGGATCTTTCACAAGAGAGGGTTCGGGTGAAAATCCTGTGCTCAAAATTGGTCTTGATTGATCTGGGAGGATTTATTTTCCCTTGATAATGAAAACTATTGTTTTATTTTTCAATTAAAATAATTGGATTTTATTAACTTTAATGTATTATTGGCTTTAAATTAAAGTGGTTTTCTAATTTTCTGCATTGAAAATCTATTTAATTTATAAAATTCAATTTGTGTTCATTAGTTTTCAAATAAAATAATTTTTTTCAACAAATATAATTATTAGTCTGAAAGTTACTATTAAACGTGATTTTTTCAATTTTTTGGTAGTACTCTCAGTTTATTTCTTTATTCTGTGTGGTTTAGTTTGTATGCTGGGTGGAAAGAGTTCTGTCATATATTTGTTTTGAGTTATATCTGTTTTTATTTAGTGGGAGTAGTTAAGTAGGAACCTAAAAGAAAATGTTGTTAAGTTTAGAGTGGAAAAAGTAAATTTGACTTCTAACCCCATGTATTTGTAGTGTAAATATATTTTAGGTGTAGAAGTACAAAGTTTTGAAGTATAGAAAAATGGTTTTATGTTTTTATCAGCATTTTTTATATACTTATATATAAAATATTTGTTTTACTCTGTCTAAATACATAACCTTTTAAATATGTGTTTACATTTTTAATTTTGTTTTACATGTTGTTTATAATATTTAAATAAGACATAATATATACATGTTTTAACATTGGGGCGCAAGTCTTTATAATCATTTACTGCCGTTTTACAGTTTCTTTGATTTTCTGGTCTTCTGTGTTATTTGACTGTTCTTGGAATTTGCAGTCTTGGTTTCTCATTACTGGTCTCCAGTTCAGGTTAGGATATTTTAAACACATTTTCTGAGGTATTAGAAATGGAAGGAGATGTTCAGGCTTGGGCTGATCTTTGTAGTTGGATGCCGTTTTAGAGCGTTGTTTTTAGTGTAGTAATTGGTAGTTTACATCAGTTAAGTATTGCAGTAGGCTTTAAGTTTAATTGTAAGGATTATTTGTATTTTTATGTGTGTTCTATCGTTTTAGCATTGATTTTAATGGTTTTTAATCTGATTTGTTTTATACTATGTTTCCCTGGTGTTTTGGGTAACTTAATTTATTTTTTTCATTCCATTCTGACGTTGGACTTTATTTTTTACCAGGGTGCATTTGTTTTATTCTTCAAGGAAAAATACTTTTTAACCAATTGTTTTTTTACCTATTCCTTACATTTTTAGTTTTTTCCTGGAGCATGTGCTGGATATTAGTTCTGAAATTGTTAGTGTTCACTTATTTTAGTTCTACATTTTATTGGGTGGGCAATGTCAGTTTTATGTTTATTTTAGTTATAACCAAAGCTTTCTTAGGAAAAGCGTTTTTGTTTTGCCAATACCTTTGGCACCACTAGACGAATCTTCACAACATTTTCAAAATCTTCCCCTTTTTGGTTCAGCTGCTATGTTGAAATTTCGGGGTGATCGTCAAGCAGGGGCTGAAATGAAAGGGGGGGGGGCTAGAAACGTGTTTTACCCATCTTATGTCTATTGGGATTTTTCATTTCAATTAGTGTAAATCGTTCAGTAGTTTCAGAGATATTTACCTTTAAAAAATATAGATATCTGTGAGCCCAAAATCCTACTGAAACCCAACTGAAATTAGATTGTTTGCCAACACTAAATCCAGGAAGTGTTGGCTGCCATCTTGCTCCCACACGAGTCAGACTCCAGAGGGAGCAAGCGCACTCATTGGCTGCCAGCAACAAGATAAAATTGTTCCTGGCAGCCATTGCAGGACTCAGGGACTGAGTACTCTGTCCTGAACAAAATAGTATAAGGGGGCAGGGCAGGGATACTCTGGCATCCTAGGCCCCATGGAAGGGACCCCACGGGATCAAAAAAGAAAGAAAATCAGCAAAAGATGCAGCAATCCCACAAGACTCTTGTGGATCAAAATAAAATGGCAGCCAGGCCACATTCAATAATTAGAAGTTGAAGGGGGCCCACCCCTGGTGCTATAGTCATGAAGGAGAGGGGGGCTGTGTTGCTCCCTCCCCGGCCTCCAGGGGCCCGCAGAGCCCACCCCGGGCTGAAATTTGATTATATAGCAGGAGGCAGCACGTCCTCTCTCCCTGATTCTCCAGAAGCCCTGGGGAGCCCACCCGCAGGGTTGAAACTTTTCTATTTGGGGGCCAAAACAATACAAAATGGGGAATGTGGCCTGCAGCCCCCCTCCCTGAGCCTCAAAAGGTCCAAGGAAGCCCACCCCTGGGGAAGAAACTTAATTTAACAAAAAGAGGAGGGGGCTGAGTATATATTGATTGAACACCATCTACAAGGTAGGTCACCCTTTCATCTGTGGTTCATAGACAACATGAACTTGGCTACCAATGAAAAGTATGGTAGAGGGTCAATGTTACAAACAACACAAGCTTGCTTTACCTAAGGGGATTGTATTTATTGTTGCAGTAAAGACGCTTCATATTATTTGGAGCTTTATTGCACTTACTTTCAGAGCTCTAATGGCGTACCTGTTTAAAGAGCAATGTGTACAAAAGGAGCTTGGAAGATGTCATCAGCGATGTCATCAATCATGTCATTTGGGGTATCATCAGTGATATCATAAATGATGTCATAGAACACGTCATGAGTGATGTCATATATGAGGGCATAAGCAGTGCATGGCGGGTGCGCAAGTGATAGCTCTACTAAATATAACTGGTGAATGTGTGCGTTTTTTTTGTTCAAAATGTTAATGATGTCCATGAAAAATACATCTCATCGGTCGCCAGTAGGTAGTTACAGTTAGGACCTAGCTTCCAGAGGAGAAGCGTGTTTGATTTGCCAATATCTTTGGCACCATTTGATGAATCTTTACAAACTTTTCAAAACTACTGGGGCACTCCGGTTAGCTCCTGTCTTGAAAGTTTCTGTGTGATTTGTGAAGTGGGGGGCGAAAAAAAAGTGGGGTCCCAAAACGTGTTTTCTCCATGTTCATTTCCTCAGAAAATTGTTGTCACCGCTACAGCCCAAACTGCTGAACGGAATTACACCAAATTTGGCAGGAAGGTAGCTCTTGGTCCAGAGTGCACTCTTTGCTTTAAATGGTGTATATCCGTTAAGTAGTTTTATTAAATATTAAAGGAAAAAGAAATGTATATATCTGGTCGGAGAATAACCACAAATCTCATTGTGAGATCTGATTGGCTGTCAGCACTTTATCCAAGAAGTGTTGGCAGCCATCTTGGGATCAATATACATTTTAGCACTCCATTAAAATGCATTGTAGTGAATGGAAGGTTTTGAGGGTCACCAAAAGGAGAATGTATAAAGGGTGATAACAGTCTTTAGTTACATTATAAAAAATGTGTTGATGGTACAATATTTTATTTAGGAATTGTGGTGTGTTCTAAGGTGATTTTACCCTGTGAAAAAGCCTACTGCTGGGATATCATGAATCATGTTTGAGAAAAAACTATTTGCTCATGCTTTTCCCATAGAGGTTTGAAAGGTGCTCCAGAAGCTAATATGAGAGCATATTTTCACATTATCTTTCTCTTTTTTTTTTTTTTTTTTAAATTTTTTATTGAAGTCTTGGACACACAGAAGCATAACGTAATTTTGACCAAATGTACATAGAAAAACCAAAATCAGTAAGCATACATATCGCAATAGCAGTAGATTGGAGCAATAAAGATAAGTAAGGAGAGGAGAAAGCTAAAAAAACACAGCCATATATACACTTAGGCTCAATTACCATTGAAAGAAAAAAAAAACAGTTTTTCTCAAACTTCCGAATCGCCCCTACTCTTTGAGCATACACTTGTTCACTGTTTCTAACTTTTTGCATTTTATAACGCCATTCATGTACGTTGGGGCAATATTGCGAACGCCAATTTTGGAGAATTAATGACCTCGCCACGGCCATAGCGATATATGTAAATTTAGCTAATTGCCCTTCTAGCATCAATTCCGGGTCGTATCCATACAAAATCATTTTATAATTAACAGGAATTGAAATTTTGCACTGGTTTTGCAAAAACGTAAATATATCTTCCCAGAAAGGAACAATTTTAGAACATTTAGCAACCACATGGGACCAATTAGCGGAATCATGCTGCAAACACCTATAACAATTCGAAGAGCACTCAGGATACATCTTGTTAATTTTAGCCGGGGTGAAATACAAAAGCCATTTACTAAAAAACAGCATTCTGCGCCAATTGGCCCCTCTTAGTGCAGAAAAGTTCAGCACATTCATTTTCTTCCATATGGCGGGCGTTAATACCATATTTTCCTGGTCTAGCCATTTATTACTTGCTTTGCCATATAGATTCGGATCCCTGTTCATGGTTAACCGGCGTTTCCACTCCCCAGGCTTCCTTTCTTGTATTAACAGAAAAAGTTCATTAAATAGTGGATCAGGGGGGGAAAGCTGTGTCGGATCTAATTGAAGCAAAACACCATGAATCAGCTTATATGAACCCGGTAATATAAAATTACCCTTAATCCTGGCTATCAAATCTGGCATCATAATCCAGGTATCATTTTTCAGAAAATCATTCAGTTTCCTGAACCCTATTTTCTGCCATTTTTCTAATAGCTCCAAATTGATATCCGCCCCAAAGAAAGAGAAAACGGAACTAATGGGAGAGAATATATTAAGAAATGGAAGAGAGTGCCTCTTTAGAAGTGCTGTGCGTCTTTTAAAAAACCAGTGCAAAACCTTATACCTAACTGTTTTTGGTGATTTGAAAATTTGAAGCGGTGAGGGAATCTGAGCTTCTTCACAAATCAAATCAAAGAAAAAAATAATAAAAAGTTGTTGGGTATTGTCCTTAAATCTAGTCATAAATGGAGCCAAATAGGCATCATAATAGTCTTTCAGATTGGGCAGAGCAAGTCCTCCTTGTTCCTTATCCTCAAATAAAGTGTGCAAGGCGATGCGTGGCGTCTTTTTAGCCCATATAAAAGAAGAAAACAAAGATTCAGCCTTAGTGAAAAATGAGCCAGGCAGAGCACAAGAGATAGTTGAAAATAGGAAGTTGAATAACGGAAGGACTGAGATCTTAATTAAAGCAATACGTCCCAAAATGGTTAATGGTAGGCAATTCCATCTTTCAAACATTACTCGGATTTTCTGCAGCAATGGTACAAAATTTAAACTATAAAGATCAGCAACTGAAGATGAAAACCAAACCCCCAAATATCTTTTCGGTTTGTTATTAATGCATGACTTTAAATCAGGATGTATTACGGGTTTGATACCACCGCAAACTAGAATTTCGTTTTTTTTTTTATTTATCCGATATCCCCCCAGCTCCTCAAACTCTTCGAATATTTGTAGGGCCCGAGCTTGACATTGCATTCCTGGCCTGATTAGCAGAATTATATTGTCTGCGTAAAGTTTAATTTTAGGCATCGAATTAATAGGGGGGAGTAACATTGGAGCTTTCCTAATTGCAGTGGTTAATGGTTCTATGAAAAAAGCAAATAAAATTGGAGACAGAGGGCAGCCTTGTCTCGTGCCACGTTTCACCGAGACTAGTCCCACTGATTCTGTATTGATAATGATATTGGCCCGGGCCCCTGAATAAAGATTCCGTATCAGATCTATTATTGCATCTGGAATGCTGAAGTGCTGTAAAATAACAAAAAGTGTCTCCCATACCACCAAATCAAAAGCTTTTTCTGCATCAAATAATAAAATTAGTGCTGGAATCTTTCGTGCATCAAAGAAATCAAGAGCCTCAGTTAGAAAATGTGTATTGGTCAACAATTGCCTACCGGCAACGAAACCATTTTGATCTCCATGAATCAAATCTGCGGAAAAAGAATTAAAACGAATGGATAATGGTTAAGTGATGATTTTATAGTCTGTGTTGAGTAACGTAATGGGTCTATACGAGTTTGGGTCTGTCGGGAGTTTACCCTTTTTAAGAAAGCTTACTACTGTCCCTTCACGAAATGAATCCGGGATATATCCGCCCATCAACATGAAGTTTAATAATTGTATAAAAAAATCTGAAAAGGCACTAAAGAAAACTTTAAAAAATTCTGAGGGAAACCCATCAGGGCCAGCAGCTTTCCCAAGTGGGAGCTGTTGAACTACTTTCTCTACTTCCTCTCGCGAGAAGGAGATAGCCATACTCGCTTGATCTATAGGAGAAAGAGTAGGAAGAGATTGTTTTTCCAGATACTTCAATAACTTTTGATGGTCTATGATCGCTTGAGTATCATAGATTTTCTTATAATGTGCGACCATAATATCTCCAATTTCAATTGGAACTGAAGTGTCTCTGAGAGTCTCAGGAGAGATCAAAGAATGTATTAAGTTCGACGAGGCTTGTTCTCTGGCCTGCCACGCCAGGAGTTTGCCAGTAAAATTACTTTCCTCATAGATTTTTTGAGAGCTCTTACGAAAAATCTCCTCACTCTGAGTATAGAGCTCCTGAGAGAACTCTTTTTTGGACGCAATTAGTTGATTATAGACCGATCTATCTGAGCTATGTTGCATACGTATAGTCAGCTCCTGTATTTTCTGTTGAAGCGCTTTATTCCTGTTCCTAGCGGCCGATGAATCGGCTGCGTCTCTCCCAATAACCAGCCCTCGAATATATGCCTTCAGAGAATCCCACACATAGTTAAGGGGGGCTGATCCCTCATTCCGTGCGAGAAAGTCTGATATTTCTGTTTTAATAGCCTCCACCCAAGTCTCATCAGTCAAATATTTCTTATTAAAGACCCAGCGCTTCGGGATTCTTACCCTATCTCCCGATCCTACTTCCATAAGAATCATTGCGTGATCCGAGAATCCGTTATGGAGCAACCTCTGTTTAGAGAAAATAATTTGGTGTGAGATTAAAAAGAAATCAATCCGGGAGAAGGAGTTGTGCCTGCCAGACCAACAGGTATATTCCCTTTTATCTGGGTTTTGATTGCGCCACGGGTCGCATAAATTAAAAATCGCCATATTATTCCTAATCGATCTAAGGGATTTGGGCTTATATTGGACCATCGACTTGCTGGATGAATCCAGCACTTTATTCATCATAATATTAAAATCCCCGCCTATAATAATTTCCCCCCTGACCATTAACAAGGAATGAAAAAGCTCCTCATATATCGCTGGTCTATCCTCCGTTGGAGCGTAAAAACAAACAAACGTCACAGGGTTATTTCTGTTAGGAATAACACAGGTGGCCCAACACCATCGGCCCCTCCCATCATGCTCCACCTGACCCACCTGGGTTTCTAGTTTTTTACACAAAAATAGCGCGACTCCCTTCTGTGATTCTGAGCATGCAGATAATACTCTACAAGATGCCCAACTTTTGAACATAGAAAATTCCTCATTTTTCGACTTGGGAATGTGGGTTTCCTGTAACAGAATCACATCCGGCTGTTGCGTTTTAACCCATAGTTCAATTGCTCTCATTTTTTTCCTATTATTTAACCCATTTACGTTAAAGAAAATAATTTTCACCCCCATACTAGAAAATCAGAACAAAGAAAAAATCGCCACGTATCTGATTTCCAAATCTGAAAATAGACCATTTTTGATCCCACATTGCCAGGAATACCACACTTCAGAATTAACGACATTCTTAAACTTCCGGCTATGTGCCCGTAAATATATAGAATCATCCAAGACTTCTTTTTTTGATTTCTTACCCCCTGCCACCCTTCCCCTCCCCCCCTCATCCCCCCATCCTTTATGGCCCTTCCCCCACGCACATTATCTTTCTCAGTCATGTGAGAATGAAGTCTGACATTCTCGGGAAAACATGTGCATCCAACAAGGGCAAAGACTGTCAGTTGATTCCTTTGTGTTCTACTGCAGCTTCCCAGAGAGTTCTAAAGAACAACTATAGAGCTAACAGTCTTACTTAGTACAAACGTATGGCACACCTGAAGCCATCTTGATTGGAATAAACTGGTAACACTTAAAACATTTAATTTAAAAATAAACAAAATGAGGGGGTTCATTTTTGCCATATAACTTATGATTAATGCTGCAGAAAGAAATGTTAGATTCAGAAAAGGGGGTGGTGATGAACAGAGTGCCTGAATTAAGCAGACCACTCTTACCCAGTCCAAAGATCAGGGCTTGATCCATCACCATTTTTTAGCTCACTGCACCATCCCAGCTCAGAACTTGGCTATATGCAAATTAGTCTGTTCCTGTCCCAGTGCATGATGGGAACAGGGCAAACCAAACTACCAAGCCAATTCTTGTACTGGGAAGGAAACAAGCTTCCGGGGACCGGTTTCTGTCATTTCAGGCGTCGTCGGCCCGGCTTGCTTGAATCCTGATGGTGCAATGAGCAAGGGACTCACATCTGAGTATACCCTTCCACGCTTATGGTGGACAAAATGATTCAGAAAATGGGGTGGTGATGAACAGAGTGCCTGAATTAAGCAGACCACTCTTACCCAGTCCAAAGATCAGGGCTTGATCCATCACAGTTTTTTAGCTCACTGCACCATCCCAGCTCAGAACTTGGCTATATGCAAATTAGTCTGTTCCTGTCCCAGTGCATGATGGGAACAGGGCAAACCAAACTACCAAGCCAATTCTTGTACTGGGAAGGAAACAAGCTTCCGGGGACCGGTTTCTGTCAGTCCCTTGCTCACTGCTCCATCAGGATTCAAGCAAGCCGGGCCGACGAGGCTGAAATGCCAGAAACCGGTCCCCGGTAGCTTGTCTCCTTTCTGGTGAAGAATTGGCTTGGTAGTTTGGTCTGCCCTGTTCCCATGATGCACTGGGCCAGGGACAGACTAATTTGCATATAGCCAGGTTCTGAGCTGGGATGGGGCAGTGAGCTAAATAACGGTGATGGATCAAGCCCTGATCTTTGGACTGGGTAAGAGTGGTCTGCTTAATTCAGACACTCTGTTCATCACCACCCCCTTTTCTGAATCGTTTTTGGCCACTATAGGTGTGGCAGGGTATACTCAGACATGAGTCCCTTGCTCACTGCTCCATCAGGATTCAAGCAAGCCGGGCCGACGAGGCTGAAATGCCAGAAACCGGTCCCTGGTAGCTTGTCTCCTTTCTGGTGAAGAATTGGCTTGGTAGTTTGGTCTGCCCTGTTCCCATGATGCACTGGGCCAGGGACAGACTAATTTGCATATAGCCAGGTTCTGAGCTGGGATGGGGCAGTGAGCTAAAGAACGGTGATGGATCAAGCCCTGATCTTTGGACTGGGTAAGAGTGGTCTGCTTAATTCAGACACTCTGTTCATCACCACCCCCTTTTCTGAATCGTTTTTGGCCACTATAGGTGTGGCAGGGTATACTCAGACATGAGTCCCTTGCTCACTGCTCCATCAGCATTCAAGCAAGCCGGGCCGACGAGGCTGAAATGCCAGAAACCGGTCCCCGGTAGCTTGTCTCCTTTCTGGTGAAGAATTGGCTTGGTAGTTTGGTCTACCCTGTTCCCATGATGCACTGGGCCAGGGACAGACTAATTTGCATATAGCCAGGTTCTGAGCTGGGATGGGGCAGTGAGCTAAATAACGGTGATGGATCAAGCCCTGATCTTTGGACTGGGTAAGAGTGGTCTGCTTAATTCAGACACTCTGTTCATCACCACCCCCTTTTCTGAATCGTTTTTGGCCACTATAGGTGTGGCAGGGTATACTCAGACATGAGTCCCTGGCTCACTGCTCCATCAGGATTCAAGCAAGCCGGGCCGACGAGGCTGAAATGCCAGAAACCGGTCCCCGGTAGCTTGTCTCCTTTCTGGTGAAGAATTGGCTTGGTAGTTTAGTCTGCCCTGTTCCCATGATGCACTGGGCCAGGGACAGACTAATTTGCATATAGCCAGGTTCTGAGCTGGGATGGGGCAGTGAGCTAAATAACGGTGATGGATCAAGCCCTGATCTTTGGACTGGGTAAGAGTGGTCTGCTTAATTCAGACACTCTGTTCATCACCACCCCCTTTTCTGAATCGTTTTTGGCCACTATAGGTGTGGCAGGGTATACTCAGACATGAGTCCCTTGCTCACTGCTCCATCAGGATTCAAGCAAGCCGGGCCGACGAGGCTGAAATGCCAGAAACCGGTCCCCGGTAGCTTGTCTCCTTTCTGGTGAAGAATTGGCTTGGTAGTTTGGTCTGCCCTGTTCCCATGATGCACTGGGCCAGGGACAGACTAATTTGCATATAGCCAGGTTCTGAGCTGGGATGGGGCGGTGAGCTAAATAACGGTGATGGATCAAGCCCTGATCTTTGGACTGGGTAAGAGTGGTCTGCTTAATTCAGACACTCTGTTCATCACCACCCCCTTTTCTGAATCGTTTTTGGCCACTATAGGTGTGGCAGGGTATACTCAGACATGAGTCCCTTGCTCACTGCTCCATCAGGATTCAAGCAAGCCGGGCCGATGAGGCTGAAATGCCAGAAACCGGTCCCCGGTAGCTTGTCTCCTTTCTGGTGAAGAATTGCTTTGGTAGTTTGGTCTGCCCTGTTCCCATGATGCACTGGGCCAGGGACAGACTAATTTGCATATAGCCAGGTTCTGAGCTCGGATGGGGCAGTGAGCTAAATAACGGTGATGGATCAAGCCCTGATCTTTGGACTGGGTAAGAGTGGTCTGCTTAATTCAGACACTCTGTTCATCACCACCCCATTTTCTGAATCGTTTTGGGCCACTATAGGTGTGGCAGGGTATACTCAGACATGAGTCCCTTGCTCACTGCTCCATCAGGATTCAAGCAAGCCGGGCCGACGAGGCTGAAATTCCAGAAACCGGTCCCCGGTAGCTTGTCTCCTTTCTGGTGAAGAATTGGCTTGGTAGTTTGGTCTGCCCTGTTCCCATGATGCACTGGGCCAGGGATAGACTAATTTGCATATAGCCAGGTTCTGAGCTGGGATGGGGCAGTGAGCTAAATAACGGTGATGGATCAAGCCCTGATCTTTGGACTGGGTAAGAGTGGTCTGCTTAATTCAGACACTCTGTTCATCACCACCCCCTTTTCTGAATCGTTTTTGGCCACTATAGGTGTGGCAGGGTACACTCAGACATGAGTCCCTTGCTCACTGCTCCATCAGGATTCAAGCAAGCCGGGCCGACGAGGCTGAAATGCCAGAAACCGGTCCCCGGTAGCTTGTCTCCTTTCTGGTGAAGAATTGGCTTGGTAGTTTGGTCTGCCCTGTTCCCATGATGCACTGGGCCAGGGACAGACTAATTTGCATATAGCCAGGTTCTGAGCTGGGATGGGGCAGTGAGCTAAATAACGGTGATGGATCAAGCCCTGATCTTTGGACTGGGTAAGAGTGGTCTGCTTACTTCAGACACTCTGTTCATCACCACCCCCTTTTCTGAATCGTTTTGGGCCACTATAGGTGTGGCAGGGTATACTCAGACATGAGTCCCTTGCTCACTGCTCCATCAGGATTCAAGCAAGCCGGGCCGACGAGGCTGAAATGCCAGAAACCGGTCCCCGGTAGCTTGTCTCCTTTCTGGTGAAGAATTGGCTTGGTAGTTTGGTCTGCCCTGTTCCCATGATGCACTGGGCCAGGGACAGACTAATTTGCATATAGCCAGGTTCTGAGCTGGGATGGGGCGGTGAGCTAAATAACGGTGATGGATCAAGCCCTGATCTTTGGACTGGGTAGGAGTGGTCTGCTTAATTCAGACACTCTGTTCATCACCACCCCCTTTTCTGAATCGTTTTTGGCCACTATAGGTGTGGCAGGGTATACTCAGACATGAGTCCCTTGCTCACTGCTCCATCAGGATTCAAGCAAGCCGGGCCGATGAGGCTGAAATGCCAGAAACCGGTCCCCGGTAGCTTGTCTCCTTTCTGGTGAAGAATTGGCTTGGTAGTTTGGTCTGCCCTGTTCCCATGATGCACTGGGCCAGGGACAGACTAATTTGCATATAGCCAGGTTCTGAGCTCGGATGGGGCAGTGAGCTAAATAACGGTGATGGATCAAGCCCTGATCTTTGGACTCGGTAAGAGTGGTCTGCTTAATTCAGACACTCTGTTCATCACCACCCCCTTTTCTGTATCGTTTTTGGCCACTATAGGTGTGGCAGGGTATACTCAGACATGAGTCCCTTGCTCACTGCTCCATCAGGATTCAAGCAAGCCGGGCCGACGAGGCTGAAATGCCAGAAACCGGTCCCCGGTAGCTTGTCTCCTTTCTGGTGAAGAATTGGCTTGGTAGTTTGGTCTGCCCTGTTCCCATGATGCACTGGGCCAGGGACAGACTAATTTGCATATAGCCAGGTTCTGAGCTGGGATGGGGCGGTGAGCTAAATAACGGTGATGGATCAAGCCCTGATCTTTGGACTGGGTAAGAGTGGTCTGCTTAATTCAGACACTCTGTTCATCACCACCCCCTTTTCTGAATCGTTTTTGGCCACTATAGGTGTGGCAGGGTATACTCAGACATGAGTCCCTTGCTCACTGCTCCATCAGGATTCAAGCAAGCCGGGCCGATGAGGCTGAAATGCCAGAAACCGGTCCCCGGTAGCTTGTCTCCTTTCTGGTGAAGAATTGCTTTGGTAGTTTGGTCTGCCCTGTTCCCATGATGCACTGGGCCAGGGACAGACTAATTTGCATATAGCCAGGTTCTGAGCTCGGATGGGGCAGTGAGCTAAATAACGGTGATGGATCAAGCCCTGATCTTTGGACTGGGTAAGAGTGGTCTGCTTAATTCAGACACTCTGTTCATCACCACCCCATTTTCTGAATCGTTTTGGGCCACTATAGGTGTGGCAGGGTATACTCAGACATGAGTCCCTTGCTCACTGCTCCATCAGGATTCAAGCAAGCCGGGCCGACGAGGCTGAAATTCCAGAAACCGGTCCCCGGTAGCTTGTCTCCTTTCTGGTGAAGAATTGGCTTGGTAGTTTGGTCTGCCCTGTTCCCATGATGCACTGGGCCAGGGATAGACTAATTTGCATATAGCCAGGTTCTGAGCTGGGATGGGGCAGTGAGCTAAATAACGGTGATGGATCAAGCCCTGATCTTTGGACTGGGTAAGAGTGGTCTGCTTAATTCAGACACTCTGTTCATCACCACCCCCTTTTCTGAATCGTTTTTGGCCACTATAGGTGTGGCAGGGTACACTCAGACATGAGTCCCTTGCTCACTGCTCCATCAGGATTCAAGCAAGCCGGGCCGACGAGGCTGAAATGCCAGAAACCGGTCCCCGGTAGCTTGTCTCCTTTCTGGTGAAGAATTGGCTTGGTAGTTTGGTCTGCCCTGTTCCCATGATGCACTGGGCCAGGGACAGACTAATTTGCATATAGCCAGGTTCTGAGCTGGGATGGGGCAGTGAGCTAAATAACGGTGATGGATCAAGCCCTGATCTTTGGACTGGGTAAGAGTGGTCTGCTTACTTCAGACACTCTGTTCATCACCACCCCCTTTTCTGAATCGTTTTGGGCCACTATAGGTGTGGCAGGGTATACTCAGACATGAGTCCCTTGCTCACTGCTCCATCAGGATTCAAGCAAGCCGGGCCGACGAGGCTGAAATGCCAGAAACCGGTCCCCGGTAGCTTGTCTCCTTTCTGGTGAAGAATTGGCTTGGTAGTTTGGTCTGCCCTGTTCCCATGATGCACTGGGCCAGGGACAGACTAATTTGCATATAGCCAGGTTCTGAGCTGGGATGGGGCGGTGAGCTAAATAACGGTGATGGATCAAGCCCTGATCTTTGGACTGGGTAGGAGTGGTCTGCTTAATTCAGACACTCTGTTCATCACCACCCCCTTTTCTGAATCGTTTTTGGCCACTATAGGTGTGGCAGGGTATACTCAGACATGAGTCCCTTGCTCACTGCTCCATCAGGATTCAAGCAAGCCGGGCCGATGAGGCTGAAATGCCAGAAACCGGTCCCCGGTAGCTTGTCTCCTTTCTGGTGAAGAATTGGCTTGGTAGTTTGGTCTGCCCTGTTCCCATGATGCACTGGGCCAGGGACAGACTAATTTGCATATAGCCAGGTTCTGAGCTCGGATGGGGCAGTGAGCTAAATAACGGTGATGGATCAAGCCCTGATCTTTGGACTCGGTAAGAGTGGTCTGCTTAATTCAGACACTCTGTTCATCACCACCCCCTTTTCTGTATCGTTTTTGGCCACTATAGGTGTGGCAGGGTATACTCAGACATGAGTCCCTTGCTCACTGCTCCATCAGGATTCAAGCAAGCCGGGCCGACGAGGCTGAAATGCCAGAAACCGGTCCCCGGTAGCTTGTCTCCTTTCTGGTGAAGAATTGGCTTGGTAGTTTGGTCTGCCCTGTTCCCATGATGCACTGGGCCAGGGACAGACTAATTTGCATATAGCCAGGTTCTGAGCTGGGATGGGGCAGTGAGCTAAATAACGGTGATGGATCAAGCCCTGATCTTTGGACTGGGTAAGAGTGGTCTGCTTAATTCAGACACTCTGTTCATCACCACCCCCTTTTCTGAATCGTTTTGGCCACTATAGGTGTGGCAGGGTACACTCAGACATGAGTCCCTTGCTCACTGCTCCATCAGGATTCAAGCAAGCCGGGCCGACGAGGCTGAAATGCCAGAAACCGGTCCCCGGTAGCTTGTCTCCTTTCTGGTGAAGAATTGGCTTGGTAGTTTGGTCTGCCCTGTTCCCATGATGCACTGGGCCAGGGACAGACTAATTTGCATATAGCCAGGTTCTGAGCTGGGATGGGGCAGTGAGCTAAATAACGGTGATGGATCAAGCCCTGATCTTTGGACTG
The DNA here is from genome assembly GCF_964261635.1 of Lissotriton helveticus. Lineage (NCBI taxonomy): Eukaryota > Metazoa > Chordata > Amphibia > Caudata > Salamandridae > Lissotriton > Lissotriton helveticus. Next base: position 858,939,616 of record NC_136065.1, read on the forward strand.
GGTAAGAGTGGTCTGCTTAATTCAGACACTCTGTTCATCACCACCCCCTTTTCTGAATCGTTTTGGGCCACTATAGGTGTGGCAGGGTATACTCAGACATGAGTCCCTTGCTCACTGCTCCATCAGGATTCAAGCAAGCCGGGCCGACGAGGCTGAAATGCCAGAAACCGGTCCCCGGTAGCTTGTCTCCTTTCTGGTGAAGAATTGGCTTGGTAGTTTGGTCTGCCCTGTTCCCATGATGCACTGGGCCAAGGACAGACTAATTTGCATATAGCCAGGTTCTGAGCTGGGATGGGGCGGTGAGCTAAATAACGGTGATGGATCAAGCCCTGATCTTTGGACTGGGTAAGAGTGGTCTGCTTAATTCAGACACTCTGTTCATCACCACCCCCTTTTCTGAATCGTTTTTGGCCACTATAGGTGTGGCAGGGTATACTCAGACATGAGTCCCTTGCTCACTGCTCCATCAGGATTCAAGCAAGCCGGGCCGATGAGGCTGAAATGCCAGAAACCGGTCCCCGGTAGCTTGTCTCCTTTCTGGTGAAGAATTGGCTTGGTAGTTTGGTCTGCCCTGTTCCCATGATGCACTGGGCCAGGGACAGACTAATTTGCATATAGCAAGGTTCTGAGCTCGGATGGGGCAGTGAGCTAAATAACGGTGATGGATCAAGCCCTGATCTTTGGACTGGGTAAGAGTGGTCTGCTTAATTCAGACACTCTGTTCATCACCACCCCCTTTTCTGAATCGTTTTTGGCCACTATAGGTGTGGCAGGGTATACTCAGACATGAGTCCCTTGCTCACTGCTCCATCAGGATTCAAGCAAGCCGGGCCGACGAGGCTGAAATGCCAGAAACCGGTCCCCGGTAGCTTGTCTCCTTTCTGGTGAAGAATTGGCTTGGTAGTTTGGTCTGCCCTGTTCCCATGATGCACTGGGCCAGGGACAGACTAATTTGCATATAGCCAGGTTCTGAGCTGGGATGGGGCAGTGAGCTAAATAACGGTGATGGATCAAGCCCTGATCTTTGGACTGGGTAAGAGTGGTCTGCTTAATTCAGACACTCTGTTCATCACCACCCCCTTTTCTGAATCGTTTTTGGCCACTATAGGTGTGGCAGGGTATACTCAGACATGAGTCCCTTGCTCACTGCTCCATCAGGATTCAAGCAAGCCGGGCCGACGAGGCTGAAATGCCAGAAACCGGTCCCCGGTAGCTTGTCTCCTTTCTGGTGAAGAATTGGCTTGGTAGTTTGGTCTGCCCTGTTCCCATGATGCACTGGGCCAGGGACAGACTAATTTGCATATAGCCAGGTTCTGAGCTGGGATGAGGCAGTGAGCTGAATAACGGTGATGGATCAAGCCCTGATCTTTGGACTGGGTAAGAGTGGTCTGCTTAATTCAGACACTCTGTTCATCACCACCCCCTTTTCTGAATCGTTTTTGACCACCATAGGTGTGGCAGGGTATACTCAGACATGAGTCCCTTGCTCACTGCTCCATCAGGATTCAAGCAAGCCGGGCCGACGAGGCTGAAATGCCAGAAACCGGTCCCCGGTAGCTTGTCTCCTTTCTGGTGAAGAATTGGCTTGGTGGTTTGGTCTGCCCTGTTCCCATGATGCACTGGGCCAGGGACAGACTAATTTGCATATAGCCAGGTTCTGAGCTGGGATGGGGCAGTGAGCTAAATACCGGTGATGGATCAAGCCCTGATCTTTGGACTGGGTAAGAGTGGTCTGCTTAATTCAGACACTCTGTTCATCACCACCCCCTTTTCTGAATCGTTTTTGGCCACTATAGGTGTGGCAGGGTATACTCAGACATGAGTCCCTTGCTCACTGCTCCATCAGGATTCAAGCAAGCCGGGCCGACGAGGCTGAAATGCCAGAAACCGGTCCCCGGTAGCTTGTCTCCTTTCTGGTGAAGAATTGGCTTGGTAGTTTGGTTGCCCTGTTCCCATGATGCACTGGGCCAGGGACAGACTAATTTGCATATAGCCAGGTTCTGAGCTGGGATGGGGCAGTGAGCTAAAGAACGGTGATGGATCAAGCCCTGATCTTTGGACTGGGTAAGAGGGGTCTGCTTAATTCAGACACTCTGTTCATCACCACCCCCTTTTCTGAAAGAAATGTTAGGGTACATTTTGAGTGACTTCTCAAATCCTCTTCTATTTCATAAAAAAATTCTTACAAGCAGACTGAAACATGCACTTTCAATACCAGCAGCAAACTTCCAGTTAACTCCAGAGGGAGCAGTAGCTTTACTACAGTGATCTAATGAGCAACTAGAGTGCTAACATTCTGAATTTATAGCAAATGTGTGACACATCTAAATGTCTTCTTGATGGAATCAAAGTAAAAAACTGAAAGCATTTCATACTGAGGAGACTGCAGTAAATGAGGAAATTAGGAAACTTCATAACAAATACGTCTCCCAAGATGGCCACCAGAGAAAAAAGAACCCAGATGCTGCACAAATATCATCCAGATGTAGCCCACATACAGCCCAATGACAGAAGTGTGCAAAACACGTTTTATTTTTTGCAGTTTTTTATAGTGCAGACTAGTCAGGTATTGGAGATTTGCATCTTACTTGGACCCCTTATTGCGTATTTTGCACAAAGTAGTTGGGATTGATCCTGTGAAACATTGACCTTAACTATTCTGTCAACCTGAAGTTGCTCTGAGCCGGGCTTTGTAACACTCATTTTTACCTACTGGTTTTAATTAATTCTTATTGTATTGTATTAGGAAAGAATATTTACTGTTTTTATGTACACTTTTATGATCTATGTTTCTAAATCAGATCAAATAAAGTTTATTGAATTTAATTGAAGTCTCCCAAGATGGCCACCATAGAAAAAGAAACCCAAATGTAGCACAAACATCACCCAGGTGTAGCCTACGTATAGCCCAATGATAGAAGTGTGGAAAACACTTTTTATTTTTTGTTTTTTTGCAGTTTTATATAGTGCAGACTGTTCAGGTATTGGAGTGCTATAAATGAGCATTGGTTACAACCCACAATGGGAAATTCATTTTGGTTCTAGGCATGGGGAGATTAAGTGATTTGCCCAGAGTCACAGAATGTCGAGCTGAAGCAGAAACTCCAACCTGGTTCCCCAGTTGCAAAGTCTGCAGCTCTGGAAGTAACACCACATCATCTCCCCTAAGTGCAACATTTAATCAAGTGGTCAACTGGATAAAAAAATAAAGATAACAAATAATTTAAAAGTGCTTTGTTGCTATTTGAGAACTCAGAACATAAGTCCTCATTTTGTTTTTTAGAGCACTAACTATAATTTCGATGCAAATAAGACCATCTAATTTCTATGATTTCTAAATGAAATGCTTTAGGTATTAAAGTTTTGATTACATTAAGATGACGTCAAGCGTGCCACATTTTGTAATAAATATAGAATGTTATCAATCTAGTTGTTCATTAGAATACTGTTGAGAGGCAGAGGTCAGGGGCCAGACTCAGAAAATTGAAGGTAGGTAGGAGGGTGCAGAGGAAATATTTGACCATACTGGGCAGGCAGGAAGGGCAGTGGCAGCACAACAGACTATGGAGGGCAGTGGAAAGGGGGGCAGGGGCAACAAACCAGCAATGCAGGACAGGCAAGAGAGGCTGTGTCAATATTATAGACCATTGTGGGCAGAAGGAAGAGGAAGTGGTAGTACAACCATATATGCCAACAGACCCGATTCCGCCAGCAAACGCCCAATGTATTTATGCCCAAATGGCCTTTATTTTATCTGTCTCCTGTCTACAATGTCCTCTTTTTCAATGTAAGTCAATGGGGAAAATCAATTCCCAAGTTATTTTTCAAAATCTCCCTCTTACTAAGTTCAAAATGTTAGCAAGTATGGCACATTGGAACATGGAAGGAAGGAGGAATTGGGGTAGGGACATGGACTTGGATAACAGAGGACAGGAGGGACATGGGAAGGTGCACCAAACTGACCTTACATTGCAGGCATCAAGGTTTGCAGCAGCATAATACACCACACAGGACGGCAGTGCATCATAACAATCCATGGAAAGCAATAGGGAGAGGACAGGACCATGTACATGGACAACAGAGAACAGAGGGGAAAGAGGTAATGGCAGCAAGCTGACCATAATGGACAGACAGGGGAGAAAGCGGCAGCATAACGGACCATAAAGGGTAGGAAGGAGGGATCAGGGGCATGACAATGGAACAGATAAGCCAGGAGGGAGGGAATAGGGGTCTGCACATGGAAAACAGAGGACCAGGGGCAAGGGGGAGGGCAGGAGCAGCAAGCTGACCATGGAGGTCAGGCAGGATGGACTTTAGAAGTACAACACGTCATGTAGGGCAACAGTGAGAATGTAATGGCATACACACAGACCATACAGGGAAGGTGGGAAGGGGTCAGGAGCAGCTAGCGGACCACACGAGGAAGGTGGGAGGGACCGTGGCAGCACAGAAGACCATGCATGGCAAGCGGGAGGGTTAGTGGCAGCACAATGGCCATGATGGGCAAAAATGAGGGGGGAAGGGGCATGCACAAAGGACCATGGAGGATAGAAGAGAGGGGTAGGAGCTGGGCACAGACAAGAGGGTTCAGGGGAAGGGACCTCACAACAGACCACGTGGGCAGGCAGGAGGAGCAGTTGCAGCACAACAGACCAGGGAGGGCAGAAGGGTGTGGCAGTAAAATGGACCATGGAGGACAGGAGGAAGGGGATAGGGGCATGGAACGTGGACAGGCAGGGTAGAAGTGACAGGTTACAGTCATCTGACAATGCTAAGCAGGTGGGAGAGGAGTGGCAGCTCAACAGAACACTCAGAGTAGATAGGAGGGGCAGGTCCATGGAACATGGTAGGCTAAAAGGATGGAGTAGGGGCTTGCACACAGACATCGGAGGGCAGGGGAAAGGAGATTAGGGGCAGAAGCTAAGCACAAAAGCTAAGCAGGATGTGAATGATGGGGCATAGACTTGGACAAAGGAGGGCAGGAGGAGTGGACTGGGACATCATGCTAAGTGGAGGGCAGTTGCAGCACATCAGACCATGCATGCCAGGAGGGAGGAGGCTAGTGCATGGATTCAGACAACAGAGGATAGGGAGGAAGTGGATGGGGCAGCAAGCTAACTGTTCAGAGAAAGTAGGAAGGCCAGTGGCATAACAACAGCCACAAAGGGCTGTAATGAGGGAGCAGCGGCATGGACTTGGACAATTGATGGCAAGGAGAAGGGGAGGCAGGAGCAGCACAATGCCAGGCCCTGCACCCAACCCCCCACCATCCATCGTGATAGGCATCTCACTTAATGGAAATTTGCTGAAAAAAACAAAGATTACAGGGACATTATAGTTAGACTCAGATTTCACTTGTACAAAACCAGTGAAATTCAGCAGTTATAGTTACCTGAGCTAACTATAACTTATGCTCCCACAAGGCACGCACTGCTTATAACCTCAGACATTACATCATTCATGACATTGTCAGTGACATCACTCATGACATCTCAAATGAGCTGTGAATGGAATGGAACTATAATCGCTAGAACTTTATTTAGGGATAGTGTGTATATATTAGCACCCCTTTTTTTCCTTTTCTTTCGTGTAAGAACCATTACAATATGCAAAGTGTCCAGATCAATATTTCTTTTATTTATTTATTTGAAGAGTTTTAAATAGCGCTGGCTAGACGTGGAGGTATCAGAGCGCTTTACATGAGGATCGGCGAGTTACAGGTTACATAATTGTATAGCCAAGTATAGACATGGGAGAAAGACATATGAGATTACACAATAATATGAGTTATTAGCGCGTATACACGTCTTATGGCGAGTGAAAGGTATGGGTAAGGTAAGGTAAAACAGGGATAAGGAGTGCAGGTAGGAAACACAATGGGGCGACGAGGAAAACAATGTCCGATGTCCGGCTGGGTAGGTGGCGGCCGAGGGGGTGAACCAGAGCCTGAAAACCTTTATAGCTGCATAGGACAGCTCCACCAGGCATCGGCCAAGGTTGCTCGGGCCTTTAGCCTTTCACTTTAAAGTAATTTGTAGTCCATTGTTTATGTTGATGTTTGCAATCGTAAGAATGTTTATTATGAAGAAGCCACGTTGACGAACATATAGGTACGGCGGTCACGGGGCAAGACATGCAGAAATGACACTGTGTGCATATCAACACTGTTTTCTTTTCTTTATTGTATGAATTTCTGAATTTTCACATTGTGACCAGGCCAATATGCCCGCCAGCTTTTTGGATTAATAGAATATGTAGTCCTTTGTTAATGTTGGCAACTGGAGGAATTTGTACATTTAAATAAGGAAGCTACAATGACGTCTTGTATCGTTATCAAGGTTCGGATGAGCCAAAACGCGTGGATCGTACTAGACCAATCTCACTGTGGTCCCATACTCAAATGTTGCTGATGATGATTGAGGAGTGTTTAACCAGCAATTATTTTTTGTTTAATGATGAAATGTTTCATCAAATCTGTGGGACTGCGATGGGCACCTGCTTCGCCCCCAGCTATGCTAATTTGTATTTGGGCTGGTGGGAGGAGCAGGTGGTCCGATTGCAATATCATCATTAATGGGAAAATCACATCCTACACTGGAGTCGATACAGTGATGATTTGTTTTTAGTGTGGATAGGTACCAAAGAGCAGGCTACACAATTCATCAATGAATAACAACAAAACAACTTACATTTTAAATTTACCAGTGAAGTGAGCAGAACAAGTGTGAACTTTTTAGATCTAACTATGTACACTGGTAAGGTAGAAACCAAGCTATATAGGAAACCCACTTCTACTAACACACACTTACATGCCAAAAGCTTTCACCCAGTGAATTTAAAGAGGAGTATCCCTTATGGTGAATGCTTACGGACCAAACGTAATTGCAGTAATGAGACAGAGTTAAAAAATGAAATGAAGGTTTTAAAACAAAGGTTCAAGACAAGGAAATATCCAGATGAATGGATTGACCAAACAATCCAAAAAGTAAATGGAAAGAAATGAGAAGATATCCTTTTTGATAAAAAAGAAAACAAAAAAGAAGATTCCATTCAACAAGACAGATTTGTAACTACATACAGTGCTAAGCATGTAAAATTGAGAGGTATTTTAAATGAATATTGGCACGTGATCAGGAATGACCCGATTCTAGGAAAAACAGTCCCCCTTAGACCGCAGATCACATTTAGAAAGGTAAAATCTCTTAAGCAAGCTCTGGTTAAAAATACACTGAAGAAATCCCAACCAAACACTACTTGGTTAGCAAGGTTTTGTAAAATGTACCAAGTGTAAGGCTTGTAAACATGGCACAAATACTAAGACATATAAGACAGGCTTGAGTAAGCACTTAAAGAGAATTGGAGGCAAATACAAATGCAAGAAAGATTTTGCTGTTTACATCCTTCGATGCCCATGGGCTTGAGTTACGTAAGGCAGCACAATCTTGGAGGTACACAAACGAATTCTCCAACACTTAAGAGCAGTAAAAAATGGAGATGGATCATACCCCGGTGCTACACATTTTGAAAAATTTCACATCAAGAATGTACGAGGGTTGACATACTAAGTGATCGATGCTGTAGAAAAGAATCCAAGGGGAGGATATAGAGAAAAGAAGTTGAGGAGACTTGAGTCACGCTATATTATAGAACTAAAGTCTAAACTGCCGGAAGGTTTCAATATGGAAGAAGAACTGTACATGCATCTGTAGAGAGCAAATAGGTTCTTTATGGTAATACCAAGGTATTTACAGAAACATGTTTTGAAATGTTTTTAATTCACATAGAATGATTTTGGTGGTTTGTAGTTTTTATTTTAAGAAAGAAGTTTGGCATAAGCCCACTGGGGCATAATAGAAAGAACGCCAAGAGTAATTGCCCACTGGGGCTTAATTTTGAACAATACTATTGCGCAATTGATAAAATATGTAAATACTATGCAAAGCATGACGATTGAATTTTGTATACATTACGTATTAATTATGAAGTAATGTGAGATCAAAATAGTAAGTCACAAAGGGTAAAGGCGCTCACAATGTCAACTCCAATGCACTAACAATGATGCAAACTACGAGTCTTTACACTTATGCACTATTTTTGTAGTTTTTAAATCACGTGTGAACTGTGTTAAAATGGCCGCAAATGTTAAATCTCCTTGTCAGTGAACAAGGGTGCAACGCACTTGAAATGCGTTTGACGAGTGGCTATGAATAAATTTTCTTGAAACCGCACACCACTTCATTTTCCTTCTACAATACAAATTGGAGGTTTGGAGTGGATAATTTAATGCAACCCGCTTCCGTGGGGTCGAAAGTCAACGAAGCAACTCTCGCTTTGGTGTAGGCAATGAATGCACGGAAGGCGACGGATTACATTTGAATAATATGATCTGCGAAGTAGGTATATGTGCCCAAAGTACAACCATGTTAATATTGAATAAGGATGTTCATAGCGCTTTTGCACAGTTTCTATGTCTATATCTCTCTAAGCATTCATGCAGCAATGATTTTTTCAGTTGGTTTTTATCGCTGATTATGTTTTGTTCTGTTAAGTAATTTTTATATAGTGCCGGTTCGCCATCAGGTCTCTTCGCGCTTCTAGGGGGGAGTTTTACAACAAACAGTGCATATGAGCTGATGTGAGCAAGTTATTTCATGGCCAGTGCCTCCAAAAACAAGATGGTCTTGAGTTTTTTCCTAAAAGGAAGGAGGGCTGGTTCCCTGCGCAGGGATTCGGGTAAGTTGTTCCAGAGCTGTGGTTTCATGGTGGAAAAGGCTCTGCCCCCTTTAAAGGTGGAGTGGAAACTTGGGGTGACCAGACGACAGGCTACAGAAGAACGGAGAGTCTAGGCAGGGATGTAATTTGTCAGACGGTCCTTGATGTAGGATGGGGCTTGACCATAAATGGCCTTGTGGGCAATGCAGAGACCCTTGAAAACTGCTCACTGCCTGAAAGGGAGCAAGTGGAGTTTCGCGAGAAGTGGAGAAGCGTGGGCCGGTCTTGGTAAATCAAAGATAAGGCGTGCTGCATCGTTTTGCACAACCTGCAGTCTTCTCGTCAGTTTCCAAGGAAGTCCAATATGAAGGGAGTTCCTATATCCAATCTGGACATTATTGTAGCAGATACAATTGCCTGTAGAGAAGCTGTAGAGAGGAGGGGAACAAGTTTCCGTAAGCACCTCATAAGCCCTGTACAGGTACCAACCACTGCAGACACTTGGTTATTCATTGACAGTTTGGCATCGATTTTAATTCCCAAACTTTTTACCACTGGTACTGGGGTAGGGGCGACTCCCAGCTCTCGTAGCCAAAACAGATCACACCATGGGCTATTGGTATGTGGGACAACCAGAATTTCCGTCTTATCTGGATTTATTTTGAGTGAGTTGTCCGTCATCCAGCTCACTGTAAAACGTAATACCTCTTGTATGTGTTCCTGAGCTTGAGTGGAGTTGTTAATCCGTGCAAGGAGCTGGGTGTTGTCTGCGTTGTTGAAGACCTGGCAGTCCAGTTGGGCCAGATTCTCCACCAGCGGTTGTAGGTATAAATTGAAGAGCAAAGGGGACAACGCCGAGCCCTACGGAACACCAAAAGTCAGGGAGCCAGAGGTCGAAACCTGAGCACCTAGCTGCACCCTCTGGGTCCGGTAGGACAGGAAGGATTTAAGCCATTGATAGGTGGGTCCCTCTATGCCCACGCTGGCGAGTCGGGACAAGAGGGTTTTATGGCTGACTGTATCGAATGCCGCTGACAGATCTAATAAGATCAGGGCACTCAATACTTTCTTGTCAGCCATGACCCTTAGCTCATCCAGAACCGATAGCATCACCACCTCCGCACTGTGATGAACTCTAAAGCCAGCCTGTCTGGAGTGTAGCAGTCTATGTTCCTCAAAGATTGTTGAACGTGTTTTAAGGACATGCTGTTCAAGTACCTTAGCTAGATATGGGAGCTGGGAAATTGGCCTGTAGTTTTGAAAGATGGAGGCATCCGCTCCTGGCTTTTAAAGTAAGGGAGTAACTCTAGCCTCTTTCAACGCGGGAGGTAGAGAGCCTGTTTCCAGGGAGGAATTTAGCAGCTTACGAATATGGCCTCCTATGATTACATAGATAGGATTGTAATATTTGCTTAAACTTTATTTATTACAATTTTAATACTCAATAATGTTTCACAATGTGATTTTAAGCTATTTATTCATTCATGTATTTAATTATATATTTATATATTTATTTATGTAACACACAACATGGTGCAATATAATTTAGCGCAAGTTCAATATTTATAAAAATGGCACCTAAAATGTATAGAATGGATCTAGTGGTTAAACCAGCAGATTTTAGAAGAAAGACTGTTTGTAAACTTTCACGCAAGTTTTTTATTTATGGGTGTATACAATGCAAAGATAAGAACAGAAGGTGGACCACGCTTTCGTTATGTGATCAAGGGCATTTCCCTGCCCGAAACGCGTCATACGGCTTATGTTTCAATAAACTGTTTCTGCCACGAAGATTGGGTCCGTGACTCTCTTTCCGACCAGGAGGCAGGAGGGAGTCTTTTTTTCGTTATATATATATATATATATATATTACCTACTGGCGGTCGCCAGTAGGTATATATAGTTAGGATTTTTCCCTATGGGATTTTTGAAAATTCTATGTCTAATAACTTTGGCGTTTGTGGACGGAATTGGCTGAAATTTTCTGGAAAATGGAACATTTTGTTTCTGAGCAGCCCCTGAAAATTTGGGGGGTGTTCGTCCAGGGGGGGCCGAGAAAAAAGGGGGGTCCCAAAACGTGTTTTTAACATTGAGTTTTCCATAGGGCGGTTGGCCTCACTTTTAGCCCGAACGGCTGAATGGATTTGCACGAAACTTGGCAAAATTGTAGGGACTGGTAGCCCGATGTGCCTTTTGTAGGTCTCAATATGTGTGCTACAGTGGATTTTGAGAAATTAACGTTCAAAAAAAGATATATATCTAGAGCCGCGCCTGGAGCGCTCCCCGGTACGCGTACCGGGGAGCGCTTCAGGCGCGCCACGCGACTTGCGCACGGCAAGCTGATTGGTTCTCGGGTGTCTGTAAACATTCGAAACAGTCCGCAGCGGCCGCCATCTTGTGTCTCGGTAGGATTGAGACACAAGAGGTGGCAAAAATCAAACGGGGAAATGAGCAAGAGGGGGCAGGGTACACACCCCCTGACCCCCTAGGTTTCATGTGGGGGCCATAAAAGGCTCCCGCGGGTGAAAAAAAAAATAAAAAAAAATTCGATTTTCGCGGGGGTGAGCGCCCGGTACGCGCAACGGGGAGCGTACGGGGGAGCGTACCATGGAGATTAAAAATGACAGACTTTAAAAAAAATAAAGCTTCTTTTTAAAAATTGGAGGTAGTTCTGAAAAGAACTTTTTTTTTGATTTTGTTGTTTTATATTTTTTTTTTGTTTTTGTTGTTTTATATTTTTTTAGACTTTTTAAAACAATTTTATATTTTTTTTGGATTTTTTTCAAGGGAAAAACAAAAACAAGGATTCCAAAACTGCTCAACAGGAGCAAAAAAAATTGAAAATTTAGGGACTGGAAGAGCAGCGGTGTTGCTGTTTCTTTAGGGCAATCAGTTCAACACTCTGCTCCCCATAGCAGAGCAGTTCGTCACACTCTTTGCACAAAAATTTGATGCCCGCAAACACCGGCTGAATGTTAGGAACCATTCTTCCACGGGGTGGTCCCGAAGGTGTTGCTCCACCAGTGGAGGTGCTGCCGCCATCTGTGGGTACATTCCGTGCCAGCTCTCTGACACTCTCCCTGGCAAAGTTGTTAGGGTGTCTTCTTTTCACATGCCGGATCAAATTAGCATTCCCAAAACTATATTTTTTCAGAGGATTGCCTCTGGATAAACTACTCCCACATATTTTGCATGTTACTTTGGGAGCGTTGACTTTTTTCTGTCCTTCTGGGATTTCGTAAAATTTCCAGATGAAATGGGTTTTTTTCTTTTGCTGAGGAGGGTCCTCATCTAAAAATCCCTCTGAATCACTGCTGGATGATTCTCTTGCAGCCATTGCTGGAGATCAGAAAAGTAGGAGATAGAGTAGACACAACAGCTCTTGCTCTCTCCAAGTACAAAGCAATAGTGAGAGAAATGGGTGGGTTTCACACAATTTGGAAAAAAAAAAGTTCTGAACCAATGAAAAGTGTTATTTTAAAGTCACATGGTTTGACGCGCTTACGCTACGCGCCCCGGGGCGCGTCCCGGGCGTGTATCGTAAGCGCATCGGGGCGCTTACGTTGCGCGATCGTATGCGCTTCCGGGTGCGCTTACGCGGTGCGTCATAAGACGCATGTCGCGGCTACGCGATACGTGTCTTATGACGCAAGGCGTGGCGGCTACGCGATACGTCACGATGTTGTTTTCGTTCTCGGCAATAGCGCTTCCGGGACGCGCAATAGTACGCGCCCCGGGGCGCGCCGCAAGATTGCGCTTACCCGTGCGTTCACCTGTCCGCGCCCCGGGAGCGCACTAAAAATAATATTAAAAAAAAATAAAAAAATTATAAAATATAAAATTAGATTTAAAATGTATTATTTTTATAAAGATTTGCTATTAAAAAACCTATGAAATTCACTGAAAAAACCATAGGTTATAGACCATTTATAGTTAGGAATTAGCATTTACAAAACCTTGAAAATTCACTGAAAAAACCATAGGTTATAGACCATATATAGTTAGGAATTAGCATTTAGAAAACCTTATTTTACTCACACAAAACCAATGAAATTCCATATATAGTTAGTTGCACTAACTATATATCGCGCACCCGCAATCCACTGCTGATGATGTCACATATTACATCATTCATGACATGGTCAGTGACATCACTGATGACATCACTGATGACATCTCAAATGACATCACTGATGACATCACTGATAACAACATCCAGTGATTTTTTGTTTCTATAAAGTTTAAATATGTCTTACATATTGAAGAATGAGTGGATGTGTAAGTGTCTGGACGAAGGATTTAGTAGGTGCATGACTGACTGTATGAGTGAGTGATTAAATGTGTCTCACTGACTGCATGGGTTAGTGACTAAACTGTCTTAATTTGTGCATCATTATGTCTGTTGTTCTGTAAACTGCTGCATGTGTTGATCAGTAGCTATATGAGTAACTATATGGGTTATTGATTGATTGCCCAAGTATTTGTATGGGAGACTGAGTGTGTGTGTGGCTAGCTGGGAGGTGTGTGACTCTGTGCAGATCAATCTGTACTTGTATCAATGATTGTATAAGAAGGTAAGTATGTGTTAGTATATGTTTGAAAATGTAAGGTGCTCTATGTTTAACTGTATAGACAAGAAAATGGAAGTGTCATTGATTCTTTACAGGACTGACTAGGTGTGTGAGTAACTCCATGGATGAGTGGCAGACTGTGAGTGTCTGTATAGGTGTATGAGTGCATATGATAGTGTTGTAAAGATGAGTGATTGTATGTATGAATGATTGTATGGGTGAATGAGTGAAGGTGTGTGTAGACGTAGCAATCAGTGAGTGCGTATGTAGTAACTAGTATTGGTGTGTCAATGGTTTCAAAAATTATACTCTCTTTTTAACACTGGGTGAAACAGAGGTTATATTAAAATGTGAGGAGATGCATTGTATTGTCACATGAATGATATCATCAGTGATGTGGTCATTGATGTCAAATGAGATGTCATCAGTGATGTCATCAGTGATGTCATTTGAGATGTCATCAGTGATGTCATCAGTGATGTCACTGACCATGTCATGAATGATGTAATATGTGACATCATCAGCAGTGGATTGCGGGTGCGCGATATATAGTTAGTGCAACTAACTATATATGGAATTTCATTGGTTTTGTGTGAGTAAAATAAGGTTTTCTAAATGCTAATTCCTAACTATATATGGTCTATAACCTATGGTTTTTTCAGTGAATTTTCAAGGTTTTGTAAATGCTAATTCCTAACTATATATGGTCTATAACCTATGGTTTTTTCAGTGAATATATATATATATATATTACCTTATAGTTAGGATCTAGCTACCCTAGGAAATCCACAACATTCTATTGGGAATAACTCTGGCGCCGGTTGAGGAATCTGCGTGTAATTTTCCAAAATTTTGGCCAGCTCCGCTCTGCTCCTTCCCTGAAAGTTTCGGGGGGATTCATGAAGTGGGGGCTGAGAAAAAAGGGGGTCCCAAAACGTGTTTTCCCCATGTTAATTTCCTTCGGACGGTCTGACAAGTCTACAGCCCGAACCGCTGAACGGAATTACGCCAAACTTGGCAAAATTGTAGGGACTGGTATGCAGATGTGCCTTTGCTATATTTGGTGAAAATTGCTCCAGTGTTTTTTTTAAAAATTAACTTCAGATACACATATATATCTATAGGCGCGCTCCGAGCGCTCACCGGTACGCGTACCGGGGAGCGCACCCGGCGCGCTACGGGAGTGCGCGAGCGGAAAGCTGATTGGCTGTCGGGTGTCTGTCAACATTCTAAACAGTCCGGAGAGTCCGCCATCTTGTGTCTCGGTAGAATCGAGACACAAGAGGTGAAAAAGAAAGGGGGAAATAGGGGGCTGAGTTTTGCTACATTAATGAATGCACTGTTCTTATTAGCGCATACTTTTCTCACTTGATAGAGGCCTTCTCCCTCTTGTCTAGTGGCAGGGACAGCCCGAGCGACCTTGGATAGTAGATAGTGTGTGCCCAGCCTCAGAATCGAAACTTACTTCCTGCATTTCTCCATTCAGCAGCGCTTATTTGGAAAATTCCACGATGGGCTTGTTTTAGCTCAGTTGCGACTTGTACATAATATATCTTTATGCTTGCTGATGTCAGTCCCTCTGCAGCACTCCTAGCGACAGGGCAGACCAGGCGCCACTCTAAGTGTACCTGAATAAACAGTTATTGGTTTGTATTCTCTACTGTCTGACCGACCCTTCATTTGGTATGCAAGGCTGAGAGGTGGTCGTTAGTGACCTGGGTGACCCTCATGGGGCCACTTCCTTCACAAGAATGTGATAGGCTGTTTGTTTACATGACTTTCAAGTAAAGGAAGAAGAGAGACAGGGCAATACCGCTCAAAGTGTAGGTGTTTACATTGTTTTACTTCATGCAATGTCCAGGAAAGTTTAATAAATAGTCCATTTCTAATGGCTTTTGTTTTGGTAGACAAAATTTGAGGTGTATCTGAGCCCGCATTTTTTATCTTGTCGGCAAAAGAGTGCCCTATATGTTTGCGTGTAAAGTGTCTAACAACGTTGCGTTTCGTCCACACAGTAATTCAGTTCCGGGTGACAAGGATGAAGTAAAGTTGCTATTCAGCACTTTAAAATTGAGTTCTAGTGAAGGGTTGTCTAAGTTTTTATGCAAGAAATGAATGGGAATTTGTAAAGCGCGGACTAAGCCCAAGGGCATCAAGGCGCTCTGAACAGAAGAGCCTACAGGTACAACCAGCATACATACTCAGACTTATCTCGCCAGAAACTACGAGGTCTTAAGGGTCTTACGGAAGATTGAGTGAACTTGCTGGCCCGAGAGGGAAACAGGGAGAGAGTTCCATGCCTTGGCCGTGGCCTGTGAAAAGGCTCTTCCACGCCATCTCATCTTTTTGAATCTAGGAACCACAAGCACATTTTTATTAGCTGAGCTGAGATTCCTAGAAGGCGCGTACCTATGGAAAATATTCTTTATGCCCCCTGGGCCATGTCCATTGTATACATTGTGAGTGAGGCATAGGGTCTTGAACAAGACTCTACGGTCCACCGGGAGTCAGTGCAGTGAACAGAGAGCAGAAGAAGCCGAGTGACGCTTGGGAAGATTCAGTACCAGCCTAGCAGTGACATTTTGTACCAGCTGAAGGTGGCGCAACTGACCCTTGTTTATTCCCAGATAAAGGGCATTACAATAGTCCAGCCTGGCCAATATTAGGGCCACGATTACCTTTTTGCGGGCTTCGAGTGACAGAAACTGGGACATTTTTCTTATGACTCGAATGAGTCCAAAACACGTGGCCACTGTTCTGGAGACCTGGCGAGACATGGAAAGGCCATCATCCACCAGCACACCAAGATTTTTCCCCTGGGAGACAGGAGTGGGACAGGTACCAAGGGCCACCACTGGCTAGACCAAGAGCAAAAGTCAAACTTCTTGTCCTAGATCTCAGTAGTTGGAGCTGGGACTTGAAATAGTTTTTATTACCAAGAACAATGCCAAGATATTTAAATGTTATCCTTATAAGGATCTTTTTTCTTATTCCCTCAATAAACTAGCTGGTAGTTTGTTTGGTGTTTTGCACAACAGTCATCACCATAGTCTTATTGAGATGTATTTTCCAACCAATTTCAGTGATGTAACTTTCCAGGGCCATTATTAAAAACCGAAGGCCCATTGGAGTATGACTCATTAGGACAATGTAATCTGTACATTGGAGGTTGTATGTGATTGGTTTGCCAGCTAAGGTGAATGTTAGACTACGTTGTTTGGGTGTTGTTAATTATATATTGGTGGACGCTAAGACACAACTCTGTTTTAGCCCTCTTTTGTTGATATTTTCTGATTGGTTGTTTTTCCCTCTCCCAATTTAACTTTCACCCAGGTTTCCAAGTAGAGCAGTTCAATTGGGCATAGTACCATTTTTGGTATGTCCTATGAAGCCAATTTTGACCATAGCTTCTGCCTTGGTACCTTGTCAATTGGATGAGTAATACATCAATTTGAACTTCCAGTTTATCAGGCTGGAAGTTTAAAGCTTTTGTTGTGGTATCTAACATGTTCAGTAAAGTGTTCCGTAGTGGGAGATTGGTTTTTGAGATGACAGTCCTGGTGTTTTGTGGACCACTGAAATTGGGATCATGTCTGTCATGACCCTTCTTGTACTCTCTGTTCGGTGGGTCTGACACACAGAGCACATGTTGTATTACCTCTGTGGCAGTAGATGGCTCACTATGATCGGCCGGTTGAGTACCCTTACAGTTTCTCCTCAGGGCCGGTTTATATTTAAGTCTTGAATTGTATACTATGGAACGGTTTACATTTGTGAATACTGTGGGGAATAAAGACACATGTTGTTACCAATTCTAACTGTCACACTTACACCTGCCTTTCCCCAAAGGTCAAACCATTGCACTAACACATGTTTTTCGCCAAGATGCCCTGATTATTGACCTACCATTCTGTTGCATGCACCGCTTGCCTCGAGGGAGTAAGCTACACATGTTAGAACTCGGGCGCAGTATTTAAACCAGCCAGTGCCTGGCCTTGTTCCTGCTTCCAGACATGCTTCTCTCTTCCCCACTCACCCGCAGAGTCGGCAGTCCTCATCCAGTGCTCTAGACTCCCGCAGCCCAGGACTTACCTCCAGACTTATCTCCAGTTCCTTTGTTCCTCATGATGTTTGCACATTCGTCATCCCCGCTTCCTGTCCCGCAGTTTCAGTTTTGATTCTGCTCACGGCACGGTGGCCCACATCTCGATTCCTCGGCGCCTGTCATCCAGATTTCACGCCGGCTACCTGAAAAAAGCATTTCAAATGCAATAGAACTCGCATTTACGCTAGTTTAAGCTATTGGCATTGTAAATGACAATGCCTTTTTATTTATGTTTTAAAAACTAAAACGAAAATAAAAGGAATTGATATTTGCAATGTCAATAGCTCAAATTCGCGTAAATAAGAGACCTATTGCATTGCAAATGCTTGTTAATTGTGGTAATGTTATTTGATGAAACCTGTGCTTAATACTTCTCAAGACGAGCTGAAAAGTATGGACCAACCAATTCAATTATTAAACAACACAGTTTTTTAATGTTTTTAAAGTCAGTGATGTAGTTGGAATTTAAAAAATCTGGAATTTGAAACACACCTATAAAATAAGAAACCATTAAATACGAGTGAGTTCAAATGATCAACTAGACCGCCAATAAGTGGGCAGGACAGTAAGAAAGAGTTTGTCTCTAGAGACCCAAGTAGGAGACAAAAATACGATGTCAAATTACGGCAGGTTCACAAATCCAAAAAGCCAGAAGAAGGGCATGGATGAGGGAGGGAGGGGGAACAATGGAGGAAAAGTCTGCAGTTTGTTTAATTAACCAACCTAGCGCCCGCTTCGGTTGGCGTCCGTGCAATGTGGGAGGAGGGCGGAGTATATTTACTACATTAAATGGCCTTAAATAATTGAACATTTTTGTTAAAAAATATAAATGTATTCAACATAAATGTAGTGGCGCATACTAGTTTATGCACGTCACGTCATGACGTGACGTGCGGCGGCCATTTTAGATGATGCGCGCGCAACCGGAGTGAAGGGCGCGACATCCGACATAGGTACAGCGCCGGCTCGGCGCTCTTCAGATAAGCACGATTGTATAAATAAAGAAGCGTAATACCACACAACTGGGTCATCGATTTATTGCTAAGCAGCATTACTACAGTGGCGACGAGGGTGGGATAGGACCAGAATCATCGAGGGAATGCAGGGAGAGTCACGAGAGCTCCAGCCTACACAGACCCTGCTGCAGTAAGAATCGGAGAGACCACAGGATACTAGCAGCGCCAACGGACCACAACCAGGACTTATGCAAAAGATAAGTTCACTTATAGAAAAAAAAAACTGACGAGCGTGGCAGAGCCCATAACTGCCCGAACAGAGAAGCCAGCAGGGAGGCGGCGCAGAGACTGCGTGCAGACTAGAAAAGCGCGCCAAATCCAAACCGCCCACGTACACTAGAGACAGCGAGCTGGCAGCCACTAAGCAGGGGGAGGGGGCTGACACCAAGAGTCCCCAGGCGCAACCCTGCAAAGAAGAAGCGGACAGCACCCCAGGCAGCCCCACCAGCAAAGGAGACAGGGCACCCACAGTCAAGGAAGAGAAGATGAGTACATCAGCGGGATACGCCATAGCGCCGGTCCAGTTCCTACCGAAACCAGGGGAACCACTGATGAAGTGGGAGGACTGGCGAGAATATATAGACAACTTTATAGGGGTCCTGGAAGATGAAAATGAAGAGAACTTCAACTCCAAAAGGAAGAAACGCATTCTACTACTAAACTTGGGGCCAGAAGGACTCAGGATATACAAGAGCCTGGTGCCCAAACAAAGAGATAGCACGGACGATGATGTATATGCCCACGCCATCGACGACCTAAACGAACATTATCGACCCACTGTATGCGTATCAGTCGACAGATTCAATTTTCAGCAGAGGAAACAACGAGTTGGAGAGTCGATTGAGGAATACGTAGCGGCCCTGAAGAAACTAGCGGCCACGTGCAGGTACAGAGAGTGGGAGGAGGAGTTTATCAAAGACCAGATAGTGATGCACACCTCCAGCACGAACGTTCAGGACAAGCTGTGGGCGAGTGGGGACACCACACTCAAAGATGTGATGGTCATCGTCAAGAGGGCAGAACTCGCACGCAGGTGCGCCGACGCTACCAAGAAAGACACAGCAGCCAGTGCCATGGTAAACAAAGTATATGAAGAGGAATCTCGCAGGGACCAGAAGTACAAGAGCCCCGCACAAAAGGGACACAACAAATGGCAAGGCAGCATGGGGCAGCAAGGAAAACAAGCTGGCAACGACACCAAGAAAACGTGCTACAGGTGTGGAAGTTGGTCCCACGAAGCACACGATAGAAGATGTCCCGCATTCAGGGCCAAGTGCATGCACTGCGGCATCATCGGCCATTACTAGAAGGTGTGACGGAAGAAAATGTCAAAAAACGTGGTGAAATACATCGACCAAGAAGAGGAGAACCAGGACGGGACCAAAGAAGAAGAAGTAGTCACGGTCTTATGCATATATGACCAGGTATTGAGCGTGGATGGAACAAGGACAACCAAACCAGTACTAGAAATGAAGATGGGCGGAATAACCATCAGTGTAGTGGCGGATACAGGCTCCCCCTACACTATTGTTCAAAGAGCGGTGTGGGAAGACACCTTCAGACCTAAGCTAGGACCAGAGTTGGAGAAACTGGACATCCGACCAGTCACATATAATGGCGACCGCATCCCTATGGTGGGTTTCCGGCTCCTAAAATTCGAGTTTAGAGGCCGATCAGCGCTACGTAAACTGTACGTCTCAGAGAGGGGACCGTCTGTACTGGGATGGCTGGATCAGGGCGACCTGGGAATAAAATTAGACCCAGGAGGAAAAGAACAGATCCTGCTCACGGAACCGGAAACGTGGCCCAATCTGACTAAGTGGAAAGAGGACTACCCAAAGGTGTTTGGAGGCACAGTGGGAAAACTGGAGAGATTCCAACACAAGATCGTACTCAAGAATGACGCCAGTCCCGTCGCCCACAAAGTAAGGAACGAACCGATAGCGGTAAGAGAGGCAGTTCAAACAGAGCTTCAAGACTTGGAAAATAAAGGGATACTTGAACCCATTACCTGTGCGGAATGGCTCGCACCGTTGGTGGTAGTCATGAAGCCCAACGGGAAGGTCAGGCTTTGTGTGGACTTGAGGGAGCTGAATAAGAACATTGTCGTGGAGAAATTCCCCCTCCCAAGAATAGATGAAATGTTGGCGAAAACCAGGGGGGTCAAATGGTACTCCACCATCGATTTGACCTCCGCTTACCACCAAATAGAATTGCACCCGGATAGCAGGAAACTCACATCATTCATCACCCCATTCGGCTGCTACCAGTTCCGCCGCATGCCGTTTGGACTGGCCTCGGCAGCAGCCGTGTTCCAGAAGCTAATGCACCAGCTGTTTAGGGACATGACAGGCATCCAATATTTCCAGGATGACATTCTGGTGATGGGGCGAGACAAAATGGACCATGATCAGAAACTGGGAAAAGTGCTAAAAACCCTGGAAATCAAAGGCCTCACAGCCGAGTGGACAAAATGCCGACTGGGCCTGGAGTCAGTGACTTATCTAGGCCATGAAATTGGGGTACAAGGCATCACTCCAAAAGCAGAAAATGTAAAGGCAATCGCTGAAGCTCCGCCCCCCACCAACAAGGAGGAGGTTAGATCATTTTTGGGTATGGCGGAGTACTACAGTAAATTTGTGGTACACTTTGCTTCAAAGACACACCATATGAGGATGCTGACCAGGGAGAGCACCAGTTTCCAATGGACGCCGGAGGCACAAAGTGAGTTCGACACAATCAAGAAGGACGTCACTGGAGCAGTGCCGCTAAAAGGATATGATCCACAGGGCGCCACGGTGCTCACAACCGACGCCAGCGACAAGGGCTTGGGTGCAGTGCTCATGCAAGATCGTGGACAGGGACAGATGGAGACGATCAGTTTTGCATCCCGGGCACTAACGACCACTGAAAGCAAATACAGTGTAATAGAGAAGGAGATGTTGGCCGTGGTGTGGGCCACATCGAGATTTCGGCAGTTCCTATGGGGAACCCGATTCCTGCTTAGGACAGACCATAAGCCCTTGGTGAAGGTGCTAACATCTAGTGGACACGCCAACGCTACTCCCAGAATATCTAAAATGACATTGAAACTACTCGAATTGAGGTATGATGTGGAGTACATTCCAGGAAATCGGAACCGAGTAGCAGACTACCTGAGCAGGGCGGCGGCCATGGAGCCAGGTGAAGAAGACCCTACAGACCAAAGGGAATTGGTAGCCCTAGTGGAGGATCAGGAGAAGATCATCAGCTACCAGGAGTGGACAGAGGAATACGAGGAGGACAGCGTCATGAAAGAAGTAAAAATGTACATTGTCAAGGGCTGGCCAGATAAGAGACACGCGAGTGAACAGATCAAGCCATACTATGAAGTGAGAGAAGAATTGTCGGTAGGGGACAGAAGAGTGTTTATATATAGAGGAGACAAAGTGATCCCTCCAAGGAACCTCATCACCAAGTTACTGGACATGTTACACGAGGGCCACCTTGGCATCGGGAAATTGAAGTTAAGGGCAAAACAAAACTACTGGTGGCCCGGCATGGACATAAGAGCAGAGAGGCATGTCAGAGAGTGTCCACAGTGCCAAGGAGCTGACAAGACGCTCAAACCCCTGCGTCCTGCACTAGGACAGTTCGAAATTCCGCAGAACCCGTGGGAGGAATTATCCATAGACATATTGGGACCCATTCTTGATGACCAGGGCACTCAGAAATATGTATGTGTCCTCATGGATCGATACTCTAAGTGGCCGGAGGTGAAGGTGGATGAGACCATGGACACCGAGAACATTCTAAGATTTTTGTCGGACACGTTTGTGAGGGAGGGTATCCCCAAGGCCATCCTCAGTGACAATGGCCCCCAATTCACGTCCGAAAGGTGGAACCAATTCATGCAGAGGAACGGCATCACGGTCAGACACACAGCTATCTAACACCCAGCTGGGAATGGCATGGTGGAACGTTTTAACAGGGTGGTGATGGGTGCCGTACAAGCTGCGATTTCCGGAAACAAGGATTGGGAGAAAGCCATAGAGAACATGGTATGGGCCTACAGGATAACTCCAACTGGAACTGGATACAGCCCATTCCAGATATTGAGAGGGCGTGAACCCTTCACCCATGACAACCGGGTTTGGAAGGAGAAGGTCATCACCAGTGAGTGGTCTCCCGCGGTGGTGCGTGCCAACCTGGAAAAGGCACAGTCCATTTATACCAACCACTACAACAAACGGAAGAATGTGAAAGGAGCAAGGTTGGAAAAGGGCGAGTGGGTAAGAGTAAAGTTGGCGACGTTACAGAAGAAAGGAGACAGTAAATACAGCAGGCCCATGCAAGTCAAGGAAGTATATGACCAGGCGGCCCTGCTGAGTGATGGGAATGTGTGGTCCCAAGACCGCATGGCCAGGTGTAACAAGATCCTGCATTGGAAGCAAATTGGAACTGACTGGGAAGACAGGGATGAACTGAACGCTGAGATGGAACAAGACGCTGGTGAGCAGCAAGGAGGAGGTAGTGCCAGAGATGAACTGGTAGAGGAGAGGAGAGTGAATGATCACCAAGAAACTGATGCGGACTTACAAAGGAGGAGCACAGAAGAGACCGCAGCTGGGCCGAGAGAGGAAAGAAGTGACGAGGCGCAGAGCCAAGGCCCCCCGGAGAACCCCACCAGGGTGACCAGGAGTGGTAGGTCTGTGGTGAGGCCCTCCAGGTTTCGAGACTACGAGATGAACAGTGAACTGTAAGTGACTTTGTTGTTGTGTGGAAAAAAGGGGAGATATGTAGTGGCGCTTACTAGTTTATGCACGTCACGTCATGACGTGTCGTGCGGCGGCCATTTTAGATGATGCGCGCGCAACCGGAGTGAAGGGCGCGACATCCGACATAGGTACAGCGCCGGCTCGGCGCTCTTCAGATAAGCACGATTGTATAAATAAAGAAGCGTAATACCACACAACTGGGTCATCGATTTATTGCTAAGCAGCATTACTACAATAAATAAAATTAATTTGATACGACCGCAAAACTCTTCCATTTGTCGAATGTGTTGTTTAATATGGTTCCGACCTGTGCTTTGGGGAGGTTTACGTCTCCTTGCTCTTTCTCCTCTCCCTCATTTATGGCTAATCTCCGAGCCTGAAAGTAGTTAAGGCCAGCTGCAGGAGCACAAACTACAACCGGACCTTGTTTGTTTTTGCATTTGTCACCCCGACTGGGATGGGTATGCTTAGACGTGAGTCCCGTGCTCTCCACACCACTGGAGTCAAGTTATCCTGGCTAATGACGGCTGATAGCCAGAAACCGGTCCTAGGATGCTTGATTCCGGTCCAGGGAAGACATGGCTTGGCAGTTCGGACTGCACTGTTCCCATGAGGCACAGGGTCAAGGCTGATTTACATATGGCCATGTCTGAACTGGGGTGGTGTGGAGTGCAAACAAACGATGGATTTAGGCCCAGATCTCTGTACTGAGGTGAATGTATGACATTGTTCTGTAATCTGTCCATCAACTGTTGTTTTTGCATTTGTCACCCCGAGTGGGACGGGTATGCTCAGACGTGAGTCCCGTGCTCTCCACACCACTGGAGTCAAGCTATCCTGGCTGGTGACGGCTGATAGCCAGAAACCGGTCCTAGGATGCTTGATTCCGGTCCAGGGAAGACATGGCTTGGCAGTTCGGACTGGACTGTTCCCATGAGGCACAGGGTCAAGGCTGATTTGCATATGGCCATGTCTGAACTGGGGTGGTGTGGAGTGCAAAAAAAACTATGGATTTAGGCCCAGATCTCTGTACTGGGGTGAATGTATGACATTGTTCTGCATTCTGTCCATCAATTGTTGTTTTTGCATACAACAGGACCAGAGGCAGTGCCGTGTATGCTGCGGAGGCACAGCTGACAGAGTAAGGGGGGATGAAAGTTGCCCCAATATGGAAAGGGAAGAAAAACGAAAAAACAATAAGGCTAACAAAAAAAGAAACATTGTTAGCACTGCGCTGTTCAAAACATGAAGCGTGGTGTTGGAGTTTACCGCGCTCCATGTTTTGGACAGCCCAGTGCCAGCAATGTTTGTTTATTTTAGTGCAATTTTTCTAAAATAAATAGGCATTACTAGCACCCTGCTGTACAAAACATGAAGCCAGTGTCAGAAAAACGGGTGCCGAAGGAGTGAACTGGACTACTGCTGCAGGGGCGGTGTGCGCTGTGAAGGAGGCACGGTGCTTCAACAAACTGGGGAAAAATAAAGTACCCTGAAGAGCGATGTTGGAGACGCCGCTGCATGCTGATATATGAAGTGAGAGAAAGCAAACAAACATTGCGTAGTAAATAACATATGGTAAAGAAACGTCTGCACACTGTACTTTACCGGTGCGCTGCAACCTTAAAGGGAAGTGAGGTTTTGGCTGTGGTAACGAGACAGGAGACAGCAAAGAAGAGCGACTCTGGAGTGCACCAATGGTAAGTAGAAGGAGGGGAAAACGTGGCTCTATTGATAACTTCAGGTCTTGCAGACAGCGCATGCGCGCTGATGCTCGACCTAAAAAGACACTACATGGTTAAGTAACATTTTACAGGTCAGTGCACACTAATTAACAGTTAACAAACAAATAAAGACTGGTTGAAAGTATAGCATTTGCCCTTTATGGCCCGCCTGTGCCAATCTACACAATTCATTCAATAACTCACCCTCAACAACTGAATGAAGAAGGCTAGGACCTCGTATTACCGTCACCATTAAATGATTAAGCTTGACCGGCAGACGTCATCCAGTGCAATGGAAGAGACAGCTCTATTCTCAGCTGTTGGCAAAACTGGAGAATGAAGATGAGCCTGTTCGACTAAGCATACAGTTGCTTGGATGCCATTTACCACTGCATGTCTAAGTGCTGGCACAATAAGTGCAGTACAGAGATTCGCTAATAAGACCAATAAATAAATAAGTGCAGGAAAGTGGTATGTTTATCATTGGGTATGCATGCGTGTGAGTGCCTGGGCCTACAATTATTATTCTGACGATCAGTGGCATATTGTAGTCATCCTTGTCATTGCCCAACTTTGACCTGTTGTAGCTATTCCTGGCATATGGAAGTTATCCCCAGCAAATGATGGCCTCCCCTAGCCTACACTGCACATTCATTCATTGCATAGTTTGTAGTGGGAACATTAAGTCCGACCTCTCCAAAGTTCACTGCTTTCCCAACTGTTGCATAAGTTAGAGTGGGAATAGTAAAGCCCTACTGTTGTGTAGCTTGGAGTTTGAGTAGTTAATCACATCATTCCAAAGTCCAGCACTTTACCTACTGTTGCACAGGTTGGAATTGGAAGAGTAAATCTTGCCCCTACGAAGTCCAATGCTTTACTATTATTGCTTAGATTGGAGTTGGAATAGCAATCCTGACCCTTCCAATGCCCGGGGCTTTCCCTACTGTTGCTTAGAATGGAGTGGAAATTGAAACTGTTGTCCCTACAGTATATTTCTATTGTAATCTAACATTATAATTTCATTTACCTACATTTTTCAGTAATATGAGTTTGAATATTGTGCTTTTAAAATGCAATTTTAAATTTGTAATAATGTATTTATTTCATGTTTGTCAATTTTTATTATGAATGTCTTTATTTATATTCTATATTGTTTATCACGTATTTATTGAAATTTATTTTAAAATAAACCTTTTTAGACATGTATTACCTTTGCTTTCTATTTTTATTATAAATAATTACATGTATAATTTCAGTGTATACCACTGCACTAAATTATAGGTGATATTTTTGTAGTTTGCAATATGAGTATGTAAACTCGAAAGTTTGGACCACAATATTGTGCCACGATCTTTGTGTATCCCAATATTATATTTTTTACATTAATAATATGTCATAGAAGCATAAGAACACCATTCATGACCTACCGTGGGTAGTCCTGGCAACCAATGAACACACAAGTCATACAGAGGTCTTACAAGATACTTTCTGGGTGTCTGTGACATACAGTGGGCATCCATGACATCACATGACCATCCATGGAATCAGGTGGACACATCTGCCTATTGGAAGACTTCCAAGGCAGCTGTTTTTGATATTTGCTGTTAAAACTTGATATCTGGTAGGAATCTATGGAATATGAAAGCCATCACTGGCATATAATGAATAATATCCATTAAATATGCTCCTATCTCAGACATGTGATGAGTATCACCAACATCTCTTTGGTACATCGGATACCTGATGGGCATCCCACATGTAACAACCCTCTCAGGCAGTAAATAGTGGACATCCTTGGCAGACAAGATATATATCTGTCTTATAGTAGGCATCACTGAGTAAGTGAGCCAGTTAATGCGCGTATGAAGCTGAACCCGGAAAAATTCTGCATTTCCTAGCATGTACATGGGATTGTTTTGCAGTATTTGTCCATGTGGTGCACGTCTACATGAGAGTATTTAGGGAAATTACTTAAAATGAACAGCTGCTGTTTACAGACGGTCAGTCCGGGTTCCCTGGCAGAGGTAATTACAAAGGTCACTTAGGCAGTGGTGGCCCACATGGCTTGTAGGTGGCGGGGTGGCAGCGAGGGGGGATGTCGCAGGGAGAGGGCACACGGGGAGGTGCTGTGTGTAATTAAAAAATATATATATAAACATTTACCTTGGAGCTGGGTCCCACATCTCTGATACTGCTCTCCTTGTTTTGCTTCGAGGAAAAGGAAGCACAGCCAGGCTACCCTGACCAGCAATGAAGCATTGTGATTGGTAAGCACCCAGGCTCCCCTAACAAATCACATTGCTTTAATGCAGCGTTATGATTGGTCTAAGCGTCCTGGTTTACCGCTCAGCCAGGGAATGGTTGCCTGGGCATGTTTTCCACGCTGGCTGTAATGCAGCCTCCATGGGGAACAAGGGACAGTGCGCATGAGTGTTTGGGGCACCCCGAGATTGCCGGCCAAACAGCCATGTGCACTTAGGAGTGGGCAAACCACTCCTCCCCTGCCCTGCCCTGCTCTGAGAGCAGAGCAGACCCACCCACCCGTAAAGCAGCACAGAAACATAAAAAAGTTAATAACTCAAAGTTATTATCATTTTATGTTTCCTTTACGTTGCACTGCTTAAAAGCAGTGGGGCAACGCTCCTCCGCCATAGAAGAGGACCCGCCACTGCACTTAGCATCTATTAATGACAGAATGTTCAGGGTCACTAGCAATCAGGTACTCGGTATCAACAGAAAGTGGGGAACATTTAACGTCCTTGACTCTCTGGGTACATATGGATGAGGGGTGCATGATAAACTCAATACATTGTGTGTGGGATGAGACTAGGTGCAGTGCAACAATCTTTTTCTGAGTTAAAAAATATTTATTGATTTTAAATAGAAAACAAAGTTAATAATACAATACAAAAAATAATACTGTGACTGTAAAAAATGAAATTGGAAGAGATTACATTAGAAATATGTGTACAATAACTTACATCAGCGTAATTGAACAGTCAAAATGTCTAATAAATAAAAATTGAATACAAGGACTACTATAGAAAGTGTAACAGAATATGTCTTATAATTAATTACAGGTGGTAATATATAAGCCAAGGATACGCCACATGCTGGTATATGAGTTGAAAGTACCCCCACATGATAGAGAGTGCGACAGTCATAAAACAATCACATTTAAGTATGGCAGTCCAGCCAAGTTTGTATGTTCATAACACTTTTAAAAATGCCTATTGTAGATTAACAGTACAAAAAAATAATAACAGCAAATATACCTGGATAGAGCTCACTACAAAACAAAATACACCAATGGTACAACGAACTGATAATCTCATCATGTGAATGGTAAACTGATGAGTATCGCAAAGAAGCCAAATCAAATGTTATCTCTACACACTGACACCAAGAACTTTTGCCATGAATGCAATGTTCACGTTTGCAACCAGTGTTCACAAAGCTGTAAAATACATCAATAAAAGCACTCAAGCACATAACCGACACCATGCAGTTCTCAAACATGCCGTCCAATGATGTAATGCTTGCAAACTGCTAATGCAAACAACACGCTTCCGATTGGTAATGGAGGATCACTGAATTCCCATATAAACATGGGACACTTTTTAGGTCTCGCATAGGCAGCTTGCTGCCTCTACGAGGCATTAAGTAATTAGTATTCAGGGTGAAACTCCATCCATTGCGTTTTTTTTGTTTTGTCCCTTGCCATTGGTTTAAATCTGGCATTGCTCTTTTAAACTTACTCATTATTGGCTGGTGGGCCTATGCGTCACTTCCGTTTTCGGAGGAAGTAGCATCAACCAAGTACAGTTCCCTGACACTGCAGGGCAGTGTCTTTCAATTGTAGGGACTACTTTTTCTTTTGGATCAATTTCATGGCTGCTCGGCTGCGGCTGCTCCGCTGGAGTGCGCCCTCGCTGTCCTTCATGACAGCAGTTGTGTGCTGAGTCAGTGCGGAGAGCAAGGGGCGGCTCGGGTTTCTGTTGCCGGTAGAGAGCCAGGACACCTCCCTGGGCTTCGCTGTAGCAGGGCAGAGCAGGTTTTCTCTCACGGGTAATACCTTGTTTTTACAAGCGAGTGGCAAGCAGCTAAATCTGCAGTTCTGAGGTGGGAGTATTATTATACAGCACGCAGAAGGGCTGCCCCAGTCCCACCATCTGCTTGTGGGCAAGAGTGAGCCTCTGCCTGTATCGAATGCACAAATAATACCATTTACACAGGGCGGTGTGACTGAGGTGCAGTGACAGCTGTGCTTGGGTCCGGGCGCCTCGATAATACAAAGCAGTACACGCACGACTGATGGGGCTTGTTTTAATTTACAAGTGTTGCTAAATTTGCATTCGTTTGTGGGGTGTTATGGCCATCGTACCGTCTTCCAGCTTATCCCCATCCTTGCTCAGCTCTGTTTTCTGCTTGCCAAGTGTGCTCATATCTTGAAGGCGGTTGGTGGTGAGCTGTCTCACAGCCAGGCTTGCAACGTAACCTTGGGAAGGTGAAATCACGCAAGTGTATCTTTTCAGCACCCCCCTGCCTCTTGGCGCCCAACAGCCACCGAGTGACGCGTCCGTAGTCAAGTACAGCTGACTGACAATCTATAGCAAATAGTCTAATGAGGAAGAGGTTTTTAATAGAACTGAGCACATTAGTCCAACCATTGCAAGATTTCATGTTATTGTTTTAAAAAATAACAAAATTAGGACAGACGGACAGTGCTGATCTGTCTTCAGTATCTCATCTGATGAGTCATCCATATTTTACTCTTATTTCACTGACAAAGCATTTGGTGCAAGACTCTTTTCTACCTAACGCAACGCTGTGTCAGAAAGGACAGATCTGGGCACCGGATGTTTATCCAGTGGGTCAGAAAGGTGGAGAGTGGTTTTGGACCAGTGGTGGCTGTTGAAGCAGCAATGTGTTATATATGAGGGGCCTTGCAGCACCCCCTTCCACAATACCCAGTGAGCTAGAGTATCTGGGCATCATGACTACCCCTTTTGGCGTGGGTGGGCTTTAATTTATGTTCAGCTAATATATTTAACATTTTAGAAAAACGATCTGTTGCTGCCCTCTTTGTGGGGATTGAAATAAGTGTGCCGACACATGCGCAAAGTTTCAAAATGATGAACGCAAGAATGGGGAGAAGAAAAGGGTATTGGCAAGAAAGGTACCAGGACCGTCCTTCCATTCCAATAGGGATTTCGTCAGACTGTTAAAGACCAGTAGCACAAAATTCAGTGGTGACCGGCACATGTAAGAGCGGTGGGTTTGGGGAAGTCGACATACGATGGAATAAGTTAAATTAAATGAAAAAATAAATACAAACACTGACATTGCGCTCTCCGCATTGCTCGCTAGGCGAGCGCAAGGTAAGTGGTATTATTATAAAAAAATGTTTTACTTGTCACATCATATGCCAACTTTCCTGATACCCCCCCCTCGCCCCTGTCTCGCACCTGCCCTCCCCACCACTCTAAACTGCCGGCAGCGACTGACAAAGCTGCCAGAATCTGTCAGAGACTGCACCCACTGAGTGGTCTAGCCACATGGTCCTTTCCCGACTGTCAGACCCTTTCCAAGGGTAAGTTGTAGTTTCACCTCTGAGGTGGTTTATAAAATGGTCCTGCTGAGAAAACTGCATGGGTGCCTGTCATGCAATGGCTGAAAGTAACTTGAAAGTCCCTCATGAGGTGGGTTGGCACCCATGCAAATTACTCGGAGTACGAATGCTTCCATCCCACTATATGACCTTCAAAACGCGAAACAAACGCTTGTAATTTCTAGACTTTACCATGAAAATGCAGATTCAGCCTGCCACGCCGAAGACTCACCATGGTCCACTGATGGTTGTGCTCAGTGCGGCTGCTAGGCTAGAAGCTTTGACCACCATTACTCTGTCTCTGCTCACGCTCAAGGGGCTCCCGATGCATCCTTATGGTAACCTGCTACCAGAGGTGCAACTAGAGCCAAATTTCGGTGGGGGTGGGGGGGGGCTAAGAAAAAATTTCGGGGGGAGGGCTGAATCTTTTAGCAGTAGTCTGAGTGGAGCTGCAGGGGCTCTTTAAAGGGGTGAGACAATACCAATTCTTCATTAATATGCAAATGATCTTTTAATGACCTGTGAAATGCTCGGTGCACCTCACTCACCCTCACTCACCCTCACACACCCTCACCAGCATAGCATAACAAAACATAGCACAACAAAACATAGCAAAACACAACAAAACATAGCATAGCATAACAAAACACAACAAAAGATAGCATACATAACAAAGCATACCATAGCAAAGCATAGCAAAACATAGCATAGCATAACAAAACACAGCATAGCATAACAAAACACAACATAGCATAGCATAACAAAACATAGCTTAGCATATCATAGAAGAACAAAAAATAGCATAACAAAGCATAGCATAGCATAACAAAACATAGCATAACAAAACATAGCATAGCAAAACAAAGCATAGCATAATAAAACACAACAAAACATAGCATAGCATAAAAAACATATCATAGCATAACAAAACACTACAAAACATAGCATAGCATAACAAAACATAGGATAACATAACAAAACAAAGCATAGGATAGCAAAACTAAACATAGCATAGCATAACAAAACAAAGCATAGGATAGCAAAACAAAACATAGCATAACAAAACACAACAACACATGGCATAACAAAACATAGCTAAACACAACAAAACATAGCATAGCTTAACAAAACACAACAAAACATAGCATAGCAAAAAAAACATATAATAGCATAGCAAAACATAGCATAGCATACCAAACACAACAAAACAGAGCATAGCATGACAAAACATAGTATAGCAAAACAAAGCATAGCATAATAAAAAACAACAAAACATAGCATATCATAACAAACATAGCATAGCATAACAAAGCATAGCATAGCAAACATAGCATAGCATAGCAAACATAGCATAGCATAACAAAACATAGCATAGTATAACAAAACACAGCATAGCATAGCATAACAAATCAAAGCATAGGATAGCAAAACATAGCATAGCAGAACAAAACAACACATAGGATAGCAAAACAAAACATAGAATAGCGTACTGCATCACTCAGCACCATCTCATCATCATTAAGGGGCACCACAACATCACTATGCGCTAGCACAGCATCCCTGAACGCCACAGCATCACTCGTTCGCCATCACAACATCACTCAGCGCCACCACAGCATCAATCTGTGCAACCATTCAACAACAACTGGTTCAAATATGTTCTCTCAGTGTTTCAAGCTTAATACAAATGTAACAAAAAGAGAGTGCAGGAAAGAGAGAGCGCCGAGCCCGCTAGTCGTGACTGCACGTTTTGGAAGGAACATATGGCTTTTGCGCTCTTTGGCAACGAAAGCTTTTGGATGTTGTGTTGCGCTCTTTGGTACTATACATTTGCAACTTTGTGAATTTACAAAAGCGACCACAGCACGCAACTGTGGGGAAAACGAAGGTGATAACACTTCCGAACGTATGCCAACCAAGGAGTTAACTTCTGAATGTTTCCGAGGAGGCTGTGATGTAAGGTGCGACCTCTGAACCCTATAACATTACATGGAATGACCTTACTGTATCAAAGAATTAGTCCACCATCTGAGTACGCACACAGACGTAACCGTCCACATACAACAAATCCAGTGCACACCAGCAGCATATGCAAAGCACAGAATATCTGACTTAATTGTTAATACGCTTCCAACCTAAAAACAGATGAAAACCATTGAATTAGAGCCCCCATTTAAATTGCGGGTTGAACAGACTCACCCAACTTTCATTGCGCCG
Organism: Lissotriton helveticus; assembly: GCF_964261635.1. NCBI lineage: Eukaryota > Metazoa > Chordata > Amphibia > Caudata > Salamandridae > Lissotriton > Lissotriton helveticus. Next base: position 858,972,326 of record NC_136065.1, read on the forward strand.
AAGCTGGGGATTGTTGCTGGCCTGCGGGGGACTCGGTCTCCCAGCATCCCTGTGCGGCACCCTCTGACAGCGTCATCCATCAGTGCCCGGAGGCGCTTAAAACAGCAGGGCGCCTCACGCAGCGCGGGATGCGCGCGGGCGTGCCCGGGCGGTGGGCCCGTCCCGCGCCCGTCCAGCGCCAGGAAGAAGCTGGGCTGGGCCCCCCCCTCTAACGCCCACCGCAGGACATTAAGTAAGCAATTTTACAAGGACTGTTTTGGACTGAAGGGGGGTGTGCTAACTTGTTAAAACTTACACAACATCTGACATCAACAGATTCCCATTTAGAATTGTTATTCTGCTCCCATTTGGGAATGAGTAAGAACTTACGTAAGGGAGGGGTGGGAGTGGCAGGGACCTTAGACACTTTCCTCAGCCGAGCAGAATCTATACTTAGGCATGAAATAGAGATAACAGAAAGGCGGCTTTCACTTGATCCATTAAATCCACTTACAGGACAAATTGGCTCTAAAGATTGTAGTACAGATTCTATTGCATGTCCAGATTTACCACAAATGATCATAGATAGTTCCCAGATAGGTGTCCTAGAGGTGGATAATGAAACCGGTAAAATACCCATCTCTGTTGACAATACAACAAAGGTTTGTACTAGACAAAAAAAAATCAGCAGTCATCCCAGGAAATAACAGCCAGGCTAAGAAAAGGAAAGCGCGGAGCGTACCAAAAGCTAGTGTACAGGCAGCAAAACTAGCTAAGAACAAGAGTGTGGCCTTAGAGAGGGGAGAGGTACCAGTCCCATCAGTTGAGAAGGAACAAGACGGAGTGGGTATAGAGGGAACTGATAGTAATCAGCCTGTCCCACCATTTTCTTCTGTAGAAGCCAAATGGAAGTAAAACGTATGGCTTTAATTGATCCTCTTATGTCCAGACTTATGGTAATAGATCAGAGATTATTTAAAATAGAGGAACATTTGGAGAAGAACCCAGGAATTCGGATTGGGAGTTGCAATACAAAAACCACGGAGCCTAGCCGGGTAGGAAACAGTTCCAGACTACAACATCAGGTAGAAGTTGATGAAGCAAAGCTTCGCATATTTGCGACCTTGCTGTATTCATGAACCTCGTTTATGTGTAACAAGGTAATAAGTGTACGTCTTACTAACGTTTATATTAAGTTTAAATAAGGATTAAGAAGCTTGCCTATGTGTATTCCTAATGAATTTAATCCGTGTCCGTAAAATATGGCCGCCGCTTGTATTTAGTTACTGCGCATGCGTCAGCCACACTCACGTGTCCTGACGGGTCTGCAGAAGTGGAGGGAAATTTATGCGCATGCGTAATTCATAGCTTTGCCTACAACGTGGTACTGCTCGTGCCACTGCTCTTGTGTATGTATCCATGTAGCTAACATTTAAACTGCATAAGTATATTTCTTAGTGATAAGTTGAAAGTATAAACCCTGTGATGTGTTTTCATATTGTTATTTCAATGTATTAATTTGTTTTCGCTTGCTTTTCATGTACCGCGGGGAATGGGGGTCCGAACTGATTGGGAGCCATATTGACGGTCTCGCATGACCAGGGAGCACTGAAAGGTGGCAACTTTGGACAGTGGAACTCAGCCAGCTGGCAGCCACAGTCAAGATGCGCCTGGGAAAGCCACCTCTGCGCTACGAGAACGGAGAATGTTGCTCCTCATATGATACAATGTGTGTCGCGCTACTGTTTGCTGTGCAGTTTCTCATGGGAACCCCAATCTCGCTAGGCGGTACCCAAATATGTAAATGTACCATCCAAATAGTGTGTTATGATTGGTGTGTTACCCAAATCCTACCTTAGGACCAAACCAAATTGAGGGATTCTGACACTTTGCAACATTGGGGGGTGGTACACTGACCCAAAAGAGTATATCTACCCTGGGTTCACCTAGGGAATTTGTCCGACTTGTCTGGTTTAGCTGACCTGTCACTGACCCATCGTACTCAATAGGTGACTGAAGATACAGAGCGCTGCGGAGCACTCTGTCCGAAATTGACCATAGACTAAGGTTCTACTGAACCTTAAAGTGCTGGCGAAGCACTTTGCTGGGAGTTCGCTGACCCAATCGGGGTCTTGATCGATAGCTGCAGAGAGGGTGGAGCGCAGGCGTTGCTTCCAAACTGCGGGTGCGGTCCTGTCCTGAGCGGTCCTGTCCTGAGGGTTTGCTGTCCTGTCCTGAGGTCCTGTCCTGATTCCTAATCTGAGGGTATCCTGTCCTGTCCGGGGTGTCCATTCTGCACCTGCTGTCCTTTGAGGGGTATCCTTCCTTGAGGGTTTCCTGTCCTTAACTGACCCGTGGCCAGGGTTTGGTTTCCACACCAGTCTAGGTAAATACTGCTCTAAGTTCTTTAAACTTGCACCTTTCTATATTTCTATCTTTTGCTTTAATAAAGAGACATCTTGCATATGTTAATTTTCCATGCTTTTGCCGCAAACTATTGAAACGTAAAATCATTTGCATATTTTTTCTTAATATGTTCCCATGTTACCCTACCTTTTAGAAATCATATTTTGCATTGCAGTTTGTCATTTTCTGATATGGTCTAGAACGGCCTTACTTAAATTTTCTAAAGATTTCTTGCCTTGAATGCATAGCATATTTCCTTTGCATCTCATTATTGCATTTAAATGATTACCCTGACTTTATTTCTCTATAGTCATGTACTTTTCATTATCTTGGTTATTGATTGCCTTATTCTTGTAAGTTTAATGCTTGATGATAACGAACTTTAGATAAACATTTTTAACTTCCAGTTGTCCGTGGTCATTTACAACAGTATTGAATGTCATTTGAAATTGCATTGCTGCCTTTCCTTTTACAGCTAGGCCCCTGATCTGTTGAAGTCATAGGTACCCGTGTCGGTGGATGGTAAGTCGGGTACACTAAGTAATAACAGTAGGGAACACACACACAATTGGTAGCAGCCCGTGAAGTCGCCCTGTCAATGAATAGTGTGAATTGAAAGTATATGGGCCCTGAAGCCGGAAACGGCGGAATCATTGGCTGGGTGACCTCGCGCGCTCTATCAGTTTTCTGGTAGATCAGAGGATGGTTAGGGACTAGCTAAAGGTTAGGTAGACTAGTTAGACTAGTTAAGTCGGTAGCTGCTAGTACATTAATGCTGCTATAAGAGCGGCTGTTGCGAGGGAACCGATCACTCTCTTGTAAATACGCTGCTGAAATTCATGAATTGTTGTATTGTTATTATTCTTGTTCTTATATTGTTATATGTATTAATCCATGCATTTGTAAACCGTCTCGTATTGTGTTGTCCGAACTCCCCGGGGAATTGAAAGGGCAAGTGGTGAATAGAATCCATTGTCCTGAGGTCACAGGCTTAAGGAAAGTTAGGTGCAGGTTAGGATAACCGGGAAGCACTAACTAGGGGTTTTTTCTGAATACGTGTGTGAATAAACGTCAGTAACGAGGTTCATTGGCAAAATTCCCATAGTGGCGTAACCTAGTAAGGGTCACATCGGAAGAGTAGCAGGTTCCTCGGAGCTTGGGTGAAAGCAGAGGCGTCCGCTGGGAAACCTTAGACTCGGATATATCCCGGAGAAGTGGATGAGTTTAGGGGAATAACAGGTTCACCGATGCTAGAGTGAAGGGTAGGCGGAAGAGATCTACCCGCAGCGCGTGAAAAGTAAATGGAAGTAGTTTACTTGCAGTAAAACAACGCTATCCTGTCTAGACACTTGAGCACTGTGGCGAATGTGTATTTGTTGTAAAATAACCAAGCACTGAGCACTTTAGAAAGAAAGAAAGTTTCCGTTACCTTGTGAAGGGAGGGAGTCAGCCGCGAAGCGTCTCTGACGTCACTCCGTGCCACGCTGGGATTGGTAGAAGCAGCGGGCGGGTAGCGGGGCTGGAATTGTAAAGGAGGGGTGAAGCGCCGAGGAGTGAGGACAGTCTCACGAAGGGGCCGCGCACCCATTGGCCGAAATTATTTGAACGCGCGCACCTCATTGGTTGCACGGAATTGCAAGACGCGTTCTGATTGGAGGTGATTTTGTAAACAGAGTTAAGCGTAGAAATCGTATGTGGCACTCGTATAGTCCAGAGACTAGACCCGATCCAAGAAACCAAGGGTTCGAGAGGGATCAGTGGAAAGCTAATAGATACGATATCATGTACGGAGCTAAGAGAAAGATGTCCCTTGTAAGTAGGGTAAAGAATTATTTCAAAACAGACAAACCGATTAAGTCTAGAGAGGGCGTTACTATCCCGCCACCGAATACTCCCGCCTCATTCATGATGTTTGACCGAGGGTACAACACCTGTGTGTGGTTGGAGAATTGGGTAAAGTACACAAAAGATGACGGAGTATTGGCTTTTCCGTTAGACGGTACTTTCAATGGCAGAATTTTATTTAATTTGAGAACTCGCATGAATGAATTGCATCCCAGACCGAGACTAACGCAGTATGAGGCATTAGAGGAATGGGAGATTGAGGCTTTTGAAAGAGAGAAACCCCGAATGGACAAAGGTCTGACTAAGTGGTACCCCAGGCTGAAACAGGAGACCAGGGATAAGAGGATGAAACAGTGGAGGCAGAGCATGATTGTTGAGGGTCTGTTTCCCATGATGCCAGCAGGAAACCCTTCTGGGGGAGAGAAAAGGACAGAAAAGGGTAAGCATTGGGGGAGCCTTGGGGAGTCAGACGATGAATTGTTAGATGACATCTTTACGAGAAGTCCGCCCCCTTATAATGAAGGAGCCCGACCTTCCAGTGCAGGAGAGAATCTCCAGCATCCATCTATTAAGGAGGAGGACAGATCCCTATGTAGGGGGGGAGGGGGCCAGGTATTGCCCTATTTTGAGAAGCCCGAGCCCCCGGAAGTACGAAATATATATCCCAGTATGCCCGTGAACCCGGAGGAAAAATATTCCCGTGAAAAGCTCTTTTACCCCAGACCTCTTTATGAAAACGAAGAAAAGCCATTAAGTTCAGGAGTACCCTTTTTGCAGCCTCCATATGGGGAAGAGCGCAGGTCATTTGGCACAGGAACTTTGTTCCCAAAACCGAATTATGGTGGGGGGCCAAGTGAAACGCATCCTACGGCCCCGAGTTTTACGCCTCACCTGACCCCACAGATGATACCTGACCGAACCTTAGGAAGAGTATTAGATGAAAGGGAGCAAGAGGCCATAGCTAGACAGAGGTCAGAAATAATTCAGAAAATCTCCCAGTTAAATACCAGTCCTGAAGCTTTGACTATTCCGGTAACAATCGGACCCGTAGTTCCATTGTACGGGAATAATCAAGGAGGTCCGAACCCTCCAGTTATGAACCCGATAATGGCCCCGCCGAGGCAAGAGCCCCTACTGATAGACGATCAGTCCAGTGAGTGCGAGTCCGAAGTTGTGTTCTTGGACCTGCCAAACAAACAAACAGGGAAGGGAGTGCAGAAGAGGCATAATCCTTTTGATACAAAAGAAATTAAATTAGAATCAGCAACGGGTACCAGGAGTGTCTCTTTGGTAACACCGGAAGAAATTGAAAATTGGAGTCGTGAATTAGAAAAACAGGCTCCGCAAACGAAACCTTTAGACCTCTACAAACTGAGAGTAGAAATAGAAGAATTAATGGCAGGAAATGTGGGATTAGACAGATTGAATACTTATTCCGAGGAAGAGTTGCTGTTTATGTGTAAAAGCCTTACCCGGAGTACTAGGGTGCTCCACGAAAAACTGACCGACACCGCAGCTAGTATGGGGATAGATATATCCAGATCAAAGCCCTTGCAGAAACCATACCGAGCTGAGTTCTCAGACAAGGATTTAGAGAACTTGAATGTGTCAGGGAGGAAGTTGCAGATTAAAGAGTTGCTTGCAGTCTTACAAAAATGGGGAGATGTGGAGAGGTGGAAAACAAGGTGGGCACGTAAGAAAGATGAGGCCCGATCAAGACAAGCTACCCCTGAGTTCCCTCTGAGAGAAGTAGACAAGCCCGAAACGTTATGCCCCATGCGGGAAGTACCAGGTGGGAGGTATGTGCACGTTCCATGGTCCAGACAGGATATTGTGTCCTTTACTAACGATTTTCCGAAACTGCGCGAGAAGCCGGTTGAATGGTACCGGCAAGTGGAAAGGTTCGTAAAGGTGCAGAAATGCCTGTGGAAAGACCTGGATGGGTTTTTCGACATTGTGGTCCCAGTCGATCTATGGACCGAGTGTAAAATAGCCATAGCCTGGCCTAGTGAGGAGTACACAAGAGATAAAGAAACAGGGGAACCATCGAAAGAAGTGATGAGAAAATATGAACAAGTAATTCAGCATCTGAAACTAAAGGTGCCAGCTAAGGAAACTGATTGGACCAGGATAGATAGAACAACGCAGGAAAGAGAGGAGACAGTGCACTCCTATTATGAAAGGCTGTTGCAGGTGTTTAAAACGTACAGTGGTATAGATAACATCGAGATGAAGGATATGACGCACTTCATTTACAGGTTTGTAAATGGTTTAAGACCTGAAATCTGTCAGTGGATAAAAGATAACAAAATCTGTTGGCACTCCAAAAAGGTAGACGAGGTCCTGCGGTACGCAAAGTACTGCGAGGACGAGATGGCAGAAAAGAAAAAGGCTCTCAAGGAAAAAGTGATGTGGGCTCAGGTGAAGCTCGCAGAACAGCAGGAAAAGCAGTTGAGTAACATGGTCAAAAATGCTAAGAACGAAGGCCCTGGGGAAGGGGGAGGAGGCAAGCCCCGGCCCAAAATGAGCAGGGAAGAGGCTATGAAGAAATTTCCCTGCCATCAGTGCGGCGAAATTGGACACTGGCGTAACGAGTGTCCTTACTTGCCCGAAGATAACCCCAAAACTCCTGATTTAACTCCACAGACGCAGAAAGAGAGACCAAGAAAGACTCAACCACAGGTAAAAACAGTTCAGGTGCCCCGAGCACCAAAGCAAGTATACAGGGGAAAACAGGCAGAGGGAGATGAGATAGAAGTCTGGGAAAGCAATGAGAACAGAAATGCAGCAACTTCGCAGTATCTTTTAAATGATACCTTCCTTTGTGATGACCAGTACTGACGGGGCCTGAGAGGGGAGGACGAGGAGTGCGTACTTGGCGCCTCCTTGCCGGTAGACCAGTCCGGACCATACATTGAAGGAAAGGTTGACGGAAATGATGTCACCTTTCTGTTGGACACTGGCGCTACCCGTTCTACTGTGAGAACAGTGGACGTTCCAAACCTACCCCTCTCGGGAGAAGCCATCCAAGTAGTGGGTGTATCTAATCAATTGATTAGTACTCCTGTTACCAAGCCCATGGAAATATCAATTGGAAACTTTAAGGAAATGCATAGATTTGTCGTTTGCGACACCAGTCCAGTGAACTTACTGGGACGTGATTTGCTGTGCAAAATGAACTGTACCATCTTTTGCCCACCAAAGGGTGTTGAAATTCAGACCCCAGATGAAGACGGCATTTATAAATTAATGTTAGTCCGCCCTGACTCGGAAATTAAACGAATGACCATGCAGGATTTACCCAAAGAACTCCAAGAAGCAGTGAAGCCAGAGGTGTGGGACTTTACTGGGAAAGATGTAGGGTTAATGAAAAATGTGGACCCCATACAGATAGCAATAAAGGACAATGCAGTATACCCCAATACTAAACCCTACAGGATGAATGCAGAAGTGAAAGCTGGTGTTGCTGTGGAAATACAGAAATTGCTAGAAGGAAACATCATACAGGAGGTAATGAGTAGCCCATGTAACTCTCCGATTATGGGCATCAAGAAGCCTAGTGGCAAGTACAGAGTAGTACAGGATCTACGAAAAGTCAACAAAATAGTAGTTCCCTGTTGCCCTATTGTCCCGAACCCAGCAGTTATTCTGTATCAGATTCCCTGGGATGCTGAGTGGTTCACTGTGATAGACCTGTGTCATGCATTCTTTTCCATTCCCTTGCATCCAGATAGCAAATTTCTTTTCTCATTTGCCTTCAATGGTCACGTGTATTGCTGGAACCGGGTCCCTCAAGGGTATACAGAGAGCCCCTCTATCTTTAATCAGATCTTGAAAAAATGTTTGGAAACTTTGGTCTTACCTGGGAACTCTGTCTTAGTGCAATATATAGACGACCTCTTGGTGGCGTCTAAAAGTCATAAGGATTGTGTGATTGACACCATTGCCCTACTGAATCACCTGTGTGAAAAGGGACATAAAGTGGCCCCTGACAAGTTACAGTTTTGTGCAAAATCGGTGAAATATCTGGGGCACCAGATAGAAAAAGGTGTCAGAAAAGTGACATCGGAAAGAGTGAGAATAATTCAAAAGATGCAGTTACCCCGTACTCAGAAAGAGATCAGAATGTTCCTGGGTGTGATAGGATACTGCAGGCAGTGGATTCTGGGATTTGCAGTCCTAGCCAGGCCCTTGATAAAAATGACCAAAAGAGGAACACCCGAGATTGTAGAATGGGATGATGAAAGCTTAACAGCCTTCACCAAACTGCGAGATTGTCTGTGTACAGCTCCTGCATTGGGAATGCCAGATTATTCCAAAGAATTTGCCCTATTCTGTGACACTCGCGATAATTGCGCGTTGTCAGTCCTGACACAAGATCATGGCACAACGAGAAGGCCTGTGGCATATTTCTCTGCCACCCTGGATCCAGTGGCTGCTGGATTACCAGGTTGTCTGAAAGCAGTAGCTGCTACCTGTGCCAGTTTAGAACAGAGTGAGTCAATTGTCATGGGACATCCGGTAACTGTGTATGTTCCGCATGGAGTGGTAATTTTGTTGACCAGAACAAAAACTCAGTATCTCACCCCTAGTCGGCTGACTAAATATGAGAGGATTCTTGTGGGTGCTGCAAATGTAAACATTGTTAGGTGCAGTATTCTGAACCCAGCCACCTTACTCCCCGATCCAAAGGATATGGAAGGGGGGGTGGATGATGAACATGATTGTATTGATCTAACAGAATTCAATACCAAGCCACGCCCAGACATAAAAGAAACGCCATTGCCTGTGCATGATAAAGAACTATTTGTAGATGGTTCATGTCTAAGGCATGAACAAGGAGGCCTGAGTGCTGCCTATGCAGTAGTGTCCCTAGAGAAAATTGAAGAAGCAGGTTATCTATATCACATCAAGTCTGCACAAGTAGCCGAATTGATTGCTATGATAAAAGCTTGCCAAATTGGGAAGAACCTACGCATAACAGTGTATACTGACAGTCAGTACTGTTATGGGGTCGTGCATGACTTTGGCCAATTGTGGCTACAGAGGGAGTTCCTGACTTCATCAGGTACCCCTATTCGAAATGGAAAAGTGGTCCAGGACCTTTTAGAGGCAATCCAGTTACCAAAGGAACTGGCAGTGGTAAAATGTGCTGCTCATAAGAAGAGCATGGACAAGGTATCACTGGGAAACGATTATGCTGATCGAGTGGCCCAATGGTGCGCAAGAGATCGGTATATCGTAAATCCAAAACGAGGGGGGCCAGGAACCAGCTGCCAACTTCAGGTGTTTGAAGAAGTGCCTACATGGGATGAAGTGAAAGAGTGGCAGCAGGCGGCACCTTGGCAAGAAAGAGAGAAGTGGAAGGAAGATGGGTGTCGACCAAGACGTGTGGATGGTGTCATTATAGGTCCAACTGGTATGCCTGTGTTACCTAGATACCTACTTAGCACAATGGCGAGGTTGATACATGAAGGATCACACATTGGTAGGGATGCCATGATTCTAGTGTTCCAACAGACTTGGTACAGTAAAAAGTTCAGGAAAGTAGCAGAGTCCCTCTGCCAGAGGTGCCTGACATGTCAAAAAATGAACCCAGGGAAGAAGACTGTAGTGGAACTGGGAAAAATTGGGAGGTCCGGGGGTCCCTTTGTAAGGATACAGGTTGACTTCATCACCATGCCCCGTTGTGAAGGGAAACGATATGTCCTTGTCATGGTCTGTTTGTTTTCAAAGTGGGTGGAAGCTTTCCCTACTCCCCAAAATGACGCAAAGACAGTAGCTAAGTGTTTATTAAAAGAACTGATATCTAGGTTCGGGGTTCCAGTCACTATTGAATCAGATCAAGGCTCACATTTTCATAATGAAGTGATCGACGAACTCTGTAAGGCCTTTGGAATTTCACAAAAGCTTCACTGTGCCTACCGTCCAGAGGCTTCTGGAGTAGTGGAACAAATAAATGGAACTATCAAGAACAGACTAGCAAAACTGTGTGATGCAACTAAATTGACCTGGGTGAAGGCCCTGCCCTTGGTCCTGATGGGACTCAGAAGTATTCCTGATCGCAAGACAGGCCTAAGTCCCCATGAAATCCTTATGGGAAGAGTGATGAGACAAGCATGGGTACCAGGAAGCAAACTGTTGAGTATTACTGATGATTTGGTGCTTGAATACTGCAAGAGATTGGGTGACCAAGTGCGTTCTATCTCTCGCCAGATCGGAGAAGACGCCATCCTCAATCCAACGACTCCTCTCCACAAACTGGTCCCGGGGGACTGGGTGAAGATAAAGAAGCACACTCGGAAGAGCTGCCTGGAGCCAAGGTGGGGAGAAAAACGTCAGGTGATCCTGGTAACTACCACAGCAGTAAAGTGTGCAGGAGTTCCACGCTGGGTACATGCCAGCCACACCCAGAAGGTACCACCAGACGAGGAGCCTGAAGCAGAAGTACGTCCAGCAGAGGACTCTGCAGGAGCCAGACCGGAAGTAGCTGACGACGTACAGCCCAGTACCAGTCGAGCTGCAGAATCAGCAGATGTTGGCCCAATAATAGTTGATGACGAACTACCAAGAGTCCAGCCTGCTGAAGGGGTCCAAGAAGCTGAGCCAGAAGTAGCTGAAGACGAGCTGCCAAGCATATGGCCAGAAGAGTGGATTCCATTGATTGATCTCACTGAAGACCCTATTCGAACAAGGGAGCGACTACAGGAAGGTAGAGAGTGGACTAGTGAGGAAAAGCAAGGCACAGGCGAAGAACCTCAGAATCTTGAGATTCACATCAAAACTGAGGAAGGAGAAGGTCAGACAGGGACAGAGCACGTGATTGATACTGAACAAGTGAATAAGACTGAACAAGTGCCCGATACTGAACAAGTGCAGGATACAGAGCAGGTGTTTGATACTCCTCCACTGACTCCTGATATCGGGAAGGGACAGACTAGACATAGTGTAATAGTTCGAGCAGAAGAAAGTCCAGAGATCGAAGTGCTTGAACAGGATCAGGTAGGATTAGAAGAACGTGTTCAGGAAACAGAATCAGAGACACTTGAAGAGCAAACACATAATTTACCTGAACAAGGCCAGATTAGTAACCAGGCAGAAGAAATAGATACGAGTCCTGGAATTAGTCAGATAGAAGAAGAAGAAACTGAAACAGAATTGCCAACAGTTAATGAGAACAAAATAGCAAGAGAAGAAAACGAAGTCCAAGTACCAACTAAAAGACTTAAGAAAAGGAAGCATCTTGAGCCCAGATTCGTAAAGAAGCTAAGACTAAGGATAAAGACGGTAGAAGAAAAACGTGCAGAAGAAAGGAGAAGTGCACGCATAGCTAAACAACAAGAGGATACTTCCAACAGAAGGAGTGATCGAATAAAAAGGCAAAACAAAAAGCACAAGTCACCTGAATGGACACTTGTGTTGGAAGAACTTGAAGATCTTGATATAACTGACGTAAGCGATGGAGAGCCCGTCCCTGAGTACTCTGACGAGGAAGAAGACGAGCCACCGTGAATTTGCACAAAGTAAGATACTCGTGTAAAGTCACAAAGAGGGGTCGAGAAACTTCTTCTGAGCCGAAATGTCTGATTCAAACGTGAATGGTAGACCTAGTCGCAGCTGTTGCAAAACATGCTGCAAGGTATGTGTTTGTAGTGTAGTTGTCCTGATATTAGTTTGGATAGGACTAACAATCTTTATTCCCTTTGCTGTAAGTAAAGATACTAATATTGTCCCTACTGAAATTGTAAATACTGACAGTGAGGAGCTGACAACACAGAGTGTAGCAAGACATGAGAGAGCACTGAGACAAACAAAACAAGACATAGAAGCATCAGATGAGGGAGGACTACATTTTCATGGAGTTAAGAACAGGACACACTTAAATGTTTTCGCAAACTTGTTAATACACTATGTAGAGACTATGGAAATTGAAGATTGCTATGTCTGCATGAAGCTACCTACCTCTGTAGCTGAAGGCGTGACATACCATCACTTGCCGTTGACATATGGAATCTCCTGTAGTATTTTAGCTAGTTTATTTTACAAAAGAGGACCGTTACAGTACTATTACTCTAACAATGACGTGATCTTTTCTGAACTTCCTATACGTGGGAACTTGAATCCTGTATATACCAAAAGTGACGTGATACGATATATGGGAGACTACTTCCTGACTATAGGTAACATTGACATAGCTGACGCACACAGAGATAACTTGACTTGTTCTTTGCGTGAGCAGGAAAAGATGTTCCTGAACATGGCAGAGAAAAGGAGAATTAAAATACAAAAGAAGGCTAATGACGAAAGTCAGAAAAGGCCAAGATGGGCAGAGAACATGGAAGGCACCTCAACTGGTGGGGCGGGTCCTGCTCTGTTGCTGGATTTTGAAAAGAAAGGCAAGCTATGTCTTCACCGCGAGAAGACTAGCTATTATAATAACGTTTTCATTGGTTCCAGTGAATGCGAACATAATTACAAGGTAATTGGAGGTTGGGGTTTCAAAAATGGGTCAGAGCCTGTGTTTCCTGGAATTTATTATATTTGTGGGGACAAGGCTTATTTCAAATTGCCGGATCACTGGTATGGAAGCTGCTATTTTGGCATTGTCTTCCCGAAAATATACCATCTGAATGGAGTTGCTGGAAGCAGTGAAAATACTAATGGCTTAGTGCGTAGTGAAAGAGAAAGTATAGGTGAAATTATGGGTAGTATTTTCAGTGCACTCATACCTGGAGTGGGAGTGGTTCTGAACACTCACAGAATTTGTAAATTGTCCACTATAGTGGATGTATTGTCTACTGAGATAGCTCATGGATTTCTGCTGGTCAACACCGAAATGGTTGCGATCAGATCAATGGTTTTGCAGAATCGACTTGCTCTTGATACCTTATTGGCGAAAGAGGGCGGAGTCTGCCGGATGTTGAAGGCGCAACATTGTTGCACTTATATTCCGGATAAAAGTGTACAGCTCAAAAGATATGTGAAAAACATTACTAATTTGACAAAGGAACTCAGACCACTCGAGGTTGATAGTGCCTGGAAGAGACTGGTAGATGGTCTCTCAAATGTAGGTCATTGGCTTGCTAGCGTAGGTAAAAGCTTATTGTTTAAGGTACTGATGCCAATTGGAATTATAGGTCTCATCCTATTTTTCATATTTGTCTGTTGTAAATGCCGCAAGCGCACCAAAAAGCACGAGGTGAATGCAAGAGGGGTGAAACGAAGTGTGGATGAGCTGGAATTAGAAGAGATGAATAATCAGATTTATAAAAAGGTGAAAAGTTCTCACCCTACCAGAACTGAAAGAGAAAAATTGGAGCGATTGTTGGAAGAAATAGAACTGTATAAAGTGTGAAAGAAAGTTGGCATCTGGTTCCATTTATTTTGTGATGATAGTAAATATCATCAAAGAGGGGATTGATGAAGCAAAGCTTCGCATATTTGCGACCTTGCTGTATTCATGAACCTCGTTTATGTGTAACAAGGTAATAAGTGTACGTCTTACTAACGTTTATATTAAGTTTGAATAAGGATTAGGAAGCTTGCCTATGTGTATTCCTAATTAATTTAATCCGTGTCCGTAAAATATGGCCGCCGCTTGTATTTAGTTACTGCGCATGCGTCAGCCACACTCACGTGTCCTGACGGGTCTGCAGAAGTGGAGGGAAATTTATGCGCATGCGTAATTCATAGCTTTGCCTACAACGTGGTACTGCTCGTGCCACTGCTCTTGTGTATGTATCCATGTAGCTAACATTTAAACTGCATAAGTATATTTCTTAGTGATAAGTTGAAAGTATAAACCCTGTGATGTGTTTTCATATTGTTATTTCAATGTATTAATTTGTTTTCGCTTGCTTTTCATGTACCGCGGGGAATGGGGGTCCGAACTGATTGGGAGCCATATTGACGGTCTCTTCTGCGCATGACCAGGGAGCACTGAAAGGTGGCAACTTTGGACAGTGGAACTCAGCCAGCTGGCAGCCACAGTCAAGATGCGCCTGGGAAAGCCACCTCTGCGCTACGAGAACGGAGAATGTTGCTCCTCATATGATACAATGTGTGTCGCGCTACTGTTTGCTGTGCAGTTTCTCATGGGAACCCCAATCTCGCTAGGCGGTACCCAAATATGTAAATGTAGCATCCAAATAGTGTGTTATGATTGGTGTGTTACCCAAATCCTACCTTAGGACCAATCCAAATTGAGGGATTCTGACACTTTGCAACATTGGGGGGTGGTACACTGACCCAAAAGAGTATATCTACCCTGGGTTCACCTAGGGAATTTGTCCGACTTGTCTGGTTTAGCTGACCTGTCACTGACCCATCGTACTCAATAGGTGACTGAAGATACAGAGCGCTGCGGAGCACTCTGTCCGAAATTGACCATAGACTAAGGTTCTACTGAACCTTAAAGTGCTGGCGAAGCACTTTGCTGGGAGTTCGCTGACCCAATCGGGGTCTTGATCGATAGCTGCAGAGAGGGTGGAGCGCAGGCGTTGCTTCCAAACTGCGGGTGCGGTCCTGTCCTGAGCGGTCCTGTCCTGAGGGTTTGCTGTCCTGTCCTGAGGTCCTGTCCTGATTCCTAATCTGAGGGTATCCTGTCCTGTCCGGGGTGTCCATTCTGCACCTGCTGTCCTTTGAGGGGTATCCTTCCTTGAGGGTTTCCTGTCCTTAACTGACCCGTGGCCAGGGTTTGGTTTCCACACCAGTCTAGGTAAATACTGCTCTAAGTTCTTTAAACTTGCACCTTTCTATATTTCTATCTTTTGCTTTAATAAAGAGACATCTTGCATATGTTAATTTTCCATGCTTTTGCCGCAAACTATTGAAACGTAAAATCATTTGCATATTTTTTCTTAATATGTTCCCATGTTACCCTACCTTTTAGAAATCATATTTTGCATTGCAGTTTGTCATTTTCTGATATGGTCTAGAACGGCCTTACTTAAATTTTCTAAAGATTTCTTGCCTTGAATGCATAGCATATTTCCTTTGCATCTCATTATTGCATTTAAATGATTACCCTGACTTTATTTCTCTATAGTCATGTAATTTCATTATCTTGGTTATTGATTGCCTTATTCTTGTAAGTTTAATGCTTGATGATAACGAACTTTAGATAAACATTTTTAACTTCCAGTTGTCCGTGGTCATTTACAACAGTATTGAATGTCATTTGAAATTGCATTGCTGCCTTTCCTTTTACAGCTAGGCCCCTGATCTGTTGAAGTCATAGGTACCCGTGTCGGTGGATGGTAAGTCGGGTACACTAAGTAATAACAGTAGGGAACACACACACAATTGGTAGCAGCCCGTGAAGTCGCCCTGTCAATGAATAGTGTGAATTGAAAGTATATGGGCCCTGAAGCCGGAAACGGCGGAATCATTGGCTGGGTGACCTCGCGCGCTCTATCAAAGTACATCCACACCCCCTCCCCCACTTTAGAGTGCCCGCCGATTCAGCCTGTGCCATTATCATTAGTATCTAATACCCCACATACATGTATGCAAGCATCAAATGGTCCTGCAAAAAGATCGCAGAGGGGGGAAGGGGATAGAACAAAAGGGGTTGTTCTTGACCTCCCACCAGATGCCACGCCACACACCGTAGTGCTAGCAAATGTCCCGAAACTGAAACCATTAGAGGAGGAACACTGGTCATCATTAAAGAATAAGGCCCTCCATTATTTAGATTCAAAAACTGGGCTTGGAAATCGTTTATTTAATGACTTTGTGATGGTAAGAAGGGTTGCTTGGGTGGGAAAATGCGAAAAAGGCCTGGCTGGGGACAATGTGGTTTTAAGCTTTAGGTCACCGAACTTGGTCAGGTGTATATTGAACAGTGCCGCACCTCTTACAATACGGAATGACGCTATTAATGTCCTCCCCTTGGGGTACTTTTATCGAGCAAATGCAATCCCCATAGGGGGATTACAAAGGAACCCTATATGGTTGCTGGGACCCACTATTTGTGAAGTGCCAACTCGTAATAGATATGAGGCTCTGAGCACATTAGAGCAAAATGATTGACTGGATCTGATATCTAAACACCTTAGTCCTATACATTCACCTGCAAGAGAGAAGGGAGAGTCGGCTTCAAACTTTAATAGCCAATATTCAGGGAATCCTACTCTTCCTAAAACTTGGCTACAATGTGACCCAAATGCCAGACCTACTGTTGTCGAGCGAAGTACAAACGTCTCTAAGACACACTTAAAAGTAAGTAGCCGACAACCTGTTGAAATAGACTCTTGTGCCACATATTGGGATAGTAGTACTAATATGAGAAATGGTAACCTCAAAACAAATGTGAGACTGGCTAACCTTATAGATAGCTGTGAAAGAGCGGTAGAGGATGCACCTGAGTATAATTATAACGCAAGACGGGTTAATCCCATGATAGCTGACCCCGAATCACGGACGAATAACAACCTAAAATTTACCACATGGAATATAGCTGGCATCAAAAATAAGGTCAACTATGGCAATTGTATAAATATATTGGAGGGTTTGGGGGTCGTTTTATTACAAGAAACTTGGTGCGTTGAAACCTTTACCCTAAATGGGTACCAAAGCATTTGTACAAGTGCAACTCCGTCAAGAAAGGGAAGGGCCAAAGGAGGCTTGGCAACCCTAATCCCAGTTGCCTCCCCCCTGATTGTAGGGAAAATCTTTACTGATTCAAAATATTATCCGTTTTTAAAATTAACTTGCAATGAAAATTATATATTTGTCATTATAAACTTTGATAATAATGTTTGTGACAACTCAAGGAGCAATGTAATTGACTCATTAGAAAGGGATTTAGATTGTTTTATGAAGGGAATTGTAGGGCCTTATGTTTTAATTTGAGCTGGTGACTTTAACAGTGATCTATGTGATATTGAAGCTGGCGAGCCCTGTGGGTACTGTGACCTTTCTGGCAAAAAAATCGCTCATTTTAAACATGATAGATATGGGGAAGCCATTAATAAAGTAATCCATAAACATGATTTAACAATCTTAGAACCAATTACCCCAGAGGGGGGAGAAAACCTGTGCACCTTTGTGGGAATGAGGTCATCCTCAAATATAGACCATGTGATAATATCATCTAATGGCAATGAGATGACCAAGGAGGTTTTGATAAATATTAGTTTGTTTAGTGACCATCACTCTTTAAGCTTGATCTTAGAAATAAACTTATCATCTAAACAAAGGGGTAAGGATGGAGACGTCAGTATAGACATTCAAGGTAATAATGGTTTTTCTTTGAAATGGACATGCGTTAACCACTTGACTTTTATGGAAACCCTTAAAGGGAAAATATCAAAAGAATTAGAAATATGTTTGGATGGTTCACCCACACATACTTCGGTGAATAATGCCTTCTCTAATATCACTGAAGCAATCGCAGGTGACCTGAAACCAAAAAAAAGGAAAAAAAACATGCAGTCCAACCCAAAGATGGTTTAACCACGAATGCACAAGGATGAATGGGGAATTCAAATTTGGGCTTAAACAAAAACCTAGAGACCCGCAAAAAATAAGTGCCACCAGGAGAGATTATAAAAAGATATTGGAAATAAGGAAACGGGAGATCCGTGAAGAGGCTTGGGAAAACCTAAACCAAGCAGCAGAGCTAAAAGACTCAGCGCTGTTCTGGAAGATAGTCAACTACCCATATTTTAAAGATAATAATGCAGTTAGGATAGATACTGTGGTACCACTGGAAGATTGGGTGTTACATTTTAAGAGTATTTTCAATCCAGAAGATATAAATCTTATAGTGTAGTGTAGTTCCTATTATCCCAATAGGCTCTGCGCATTGGAATAATATCTTCAATAGTATAGACCTAGGGCAGAGGTTAACTAGGTCTTCTACCGACGATATTAGACTTAAAGTTTTGTGTTTGCCAGCTAGCTCAGAGTTCACTAGAAACTTTCTCGAATAGGCAAGGAGGATTTTAACCTCCCTGGATAGACAAGAAGGGATTTAGTTTCTGACAACCATAGAACATGACAACTTTGCTCTCCCCTAATCAAGAGTGTATCTCTAGAGTCGTGTGAAAACAAAAGACAACTTATTTTACTCAGTCAGTTCAGTGCATTCTTAGTTTCACCAGATTGTAGAGAAAAGGAAAAGACGGGCGTGTTCAATAAAAGATGTTATTTATTGATCAGTCTCCTTTCTCATACAAGAGAAGTGAATCGCTATTATTGTAATACTTATAGTTAAGTAAAGTGCATACAGTAAAGACAGAATTATAGAATAATACTGTAAAAGCATTGGTATGGTTTCTAAGCCATATGATACTTTAAAATGGATAAAATAGATACATACATATATACATTTGACTAATCATACTCAACTGGTGCTTCTAACCACGCCTACCCCAGTGTACCTAACCTAAGCCTAATACGTGGGCGGGAGTAGATAAGTAGCAGTTTAAGTTAAGTTTGTTTTGCCAAGGGACTGACTCGAGAATTCTCTGCAAGGGGTTATTCAGTTCTGTACCTGAGATCTAGAATGATGGAGGGCTGGTATCTCTTATCCCAGGTCTTGATATTCCAGCTGCCTGCGAGGGCTGCTTGGAAGCGCCGGAGCTGGATTTCTCAGCAGGAGAAAGGCAGCGTCTCGTTCTCAGCGCGTCAGGAAGGCGGGGCAGCGCCTGTGGGCTTCGCTCTCTGCTGGGCTCCTCGGCACGTCTCGCTGCTCCAATCTCGTCATCACCGCATGTGTTTGCTTAAGGCAATGTCGGTAATATTTATACCTGAAAGGTGCCGAGATTGACGTAAGGATGGACATATATACGTCAATAAGGATGTCATATGAACGGGCTCGTTCGCACATTCTTTTGCTGAAGTTCTCGGTGAAATAAAAACAATGGCTATGGGAATTTCCCAGGTCGCTGTAGGTTTGATTTGTTTTGAGAACTCCGTATGCCTTATCAGGGGCTGGAGGAATATCGCTTGTCTAATTAGATGGCATGCGTTATGACCTAATCAGATAAAGCGCTTCTGTGCCGTGGTGTGGCTTAATCAGATAACGGTTTTTGCACCGTTGGATGGCTGCTAGTTAATTATTAACCAGACCAGGGTCAGGAATAGGGGAATCGATACAGTACCTATAGGAATACATCACAATAGATTGGAAAAATGAAAAATGTATTATAGTGAATTCAGTCAAAACATCGCCAGTCACACCAGAGGAAGTGAAACTTGCACTTCAGAAAAGTGCAAGTGGGAAAGCAGCAGGCCCATATGGTGTGCCAATAGATGTTTTTAAGCATGATCTGGACCTTTGGACATCGATACTTATGACAAATTTTAATGCAGCTCTGGGAGGAGCTTTGCCAATTACATGGGTTGAAAGCGTCATCGTACCCATATTTTAAAGAGGGGACAGGGAAAAGGCTAATTGCTACCGCCCAATATCCCTTCTTGATTCCTCTTCCAAGATCATGGGACGAATCATGCTAGGAAGGCTTGAAGACTGGGCCAACGAAAATGACATCTTATCAGAGGCACAGTATGGCTTCAGAAGGGGTATTGGGACTGTGGAGCAATGTCTTAATCTAGACCTAATAATTGGGAAGTATACGCTAGCCAAGGAAGGTACTCTTCATCTATGTTTCGTAGATTTGACTAGTGCCTTCGACTTAGTAAATCATCAAAAATTATGGCAAATTTTGAGAGGGCTTGGCGCTCCCATGGAAATAGTTGCCTTTTTATCCCAAATTTACAATCTTCTAAGTTCAAGGGTACGGTACGGAAAATCAGGGGAATGCACGCCTGACTTTGCAGTAAAGCGGGGTATTAGACAGGGATGTGTATTGGCCCCCCTCTTATTTTCCCTATATATAAATAATGACGATCCATTTTTACAAGAATTGGTCGTAGATGCCCCCACCCCCTTGTTATTATATGCAGATGATGCTGTCTTGATGTCCAGAACTGCTAACGGCTTACAATGTCTAATAGAACACTTTGCCCAATACATGACTAACATAAATCTACAGTTGAACGTAAAAAAACCATTTGTAATGTCATGTGGAGGCAAAAGACAAAAGTGTAGACTGCATCACGTGGGCGGGGTCTCTATAAGCAGAGCCCCGACTTTTTCATATTTAGGTTTATTATTTTGAAATAACGGCACATGGAATCCGCACATCGAATTATGTAAAATGACATTTCTAAAAACGACTGAGGGAATCATGAGGTTTGCGGCAAAACTTGGGAATAAACCACTCTGCATTTTATTTTATTTCGCCCTTTTGATATGGATATCCGAAAAACTGTATTGAAACCACTATTTTTAAAAAACATGCTTTTTAATTATAAGGAGGCGTTTAATTTTATATGCAGCTTGGACACCATAAAAATAATAAGTGCCGTAATATGTTTTATACGAAAATCAATTAGAAGGAGAAAAGATTATGCACCCTTGGATGTTCTGCTATTTGAAAAAGATGATGAGTAATATATCATTTAAATCGCATTCTTTTGCACTGATTGCACTTGCACTTTATTGTATGAATTAGTGGTAGATTGTATTTTAAGGACTTTGAAAAATGGACCTAATATTTTATGCTGGTTCTCCTTTTTCCCATGTACCTTAAATTTGCACACGTTGTACCATAGTTAATGTCCCTTATGAAATTCAGTTATAATGTACTTTTTTAGATACATGTGTATTAGTATGCTTTTATGGTGTTTGCCTTGTTGTCACCGAATAAAGCTGTTTTGATTTGATTTGATTTGAACAAAAAGATGTTAATATTCCACTTCTGTTCTTGGATTTTCGTCACAATAAAATAAACTGAACATAATCTTCACAAAAGTTATTTACAAAAGTTTAAGCTATTGCCATTATAAATTACAATAACTTTTATTTAAGTATTGATTATTTAAAAAAATTAAAAGCCATTGTTATTTGTAATATCAATACATGTAAGTCAGGTAAATACAACACATATTGCATTACAAATGCTATAGGTGTCACATTTGCGAAAGTTATAACTATTGGCATTGTAAATGACAAAGCTATTAATTGCGCTATTTTCAAAAACAAAACATAAATAAAAGATTTGTCATTTACAATACCAATAGCTCAAACTTCCCTAATGCGAGACCTATTGCATTGCAAATGCTTGTTATCAGTGGTTATTATTAAGGTTCGCAGCATTAGATGTTCATAAACATCTAAAAACAGACAGGACAAAGAAACCCAAAGGCAATTAAATGCCTAACATCTAACGTAAATGATGGTGACAGCGTCTCGGAGATCATGTGTACAACGGACCTGGCAACAAAGAGTGAATGAATGAATTAGTTAATAATTTATGAAGCAATGCTAATGCCCATGGGCATCTTGGTGCTATAGGTAAAGAGAAATAGCTACTGCAGATGTCAGAAGTGAGTCTACCCTATGGCAGGTACCTTCTACTCCTGCGGGAACAGCCAGGTCTTTAAGGCTTTTAGTGTCAGTGGGAGGCTGTTCCCGAGAACTGCTGTGGCTCTAATTAAGTTCTTCCCATCCCAGTTGGTTCTTCTAAATGGGTGGACAATCAGGTTCATGGTGGAGCCTGAGCAAAGCGTCCTTGCTGGGACGTACCAAGTTAGTTTGCCCCTGAAGTGGGCTGGTCCTAATCAATGCAATGATTTATAGGCCAGACAGAGCGCCTTCAAAATGCATCGTTGTTTAACTGGTAGCCAGTGTAGTTTCCTGATGTCTTCTCTGGTCGATTCATATTTAGGGATTTTGAAAAGGAAGCGGTCAGCAGCATTTTGCAAAGTCTGGAGCCTCTTTTCGAGACCCACCGCTAGAGTAAGATAGAGGCTTTCGCAATAGTCGATCTTGGGGAGGACAAATGCACTGATAGTCATTCTCAGAAATCAGGAGGCAAGAATTTTGCTATATTTTTGATAAGCCTTAACGAGAAAAATGTGGCTGATGTAATTTTATTTACTTGGTCCTTGAACTTTAGATTTTTATCTACCATGATGCTTGGATTTTTTACTTTGTTTGAGGGTTCAGGAAGTGAGTCAAGTTCGGGTGGCCACCAGTCCGGCATCCAGAGTGAGGGGTTGTTACCAAAGAGGATAACCTCCGTTTTAGTGGCATTTATTTTAAGGTATTTGTCATCCATCTACTTGCTCACATTGCTTTCTGACCCCAGATTTTAAAAGGATAAAGGCCTTATCTGCCCAGAAGGACTCAGGGCTCCCAATTGACCACAATGTCACCGGATCTGGCAATGTGGTTTGCCAACCGGATGCTGGACTGGCACACTCGGTAATGTCATAGAAGCAGCAAAGGAAATTGATACAATTACGAAAGGGTGGTGAGGAGAGAGTCCCCTTTTCTAGACAGAATCACCACTGTCTTGGACTTGCACTAACTGATCTCCCTTGTACTCTATTTCGATCACTGTTATGGAAGGGACGGGGAGAAGGCGGGGCTAAGTTGATTATTTTAAACATCCAATGTCAATGAAATAGAATATTCAGCAGGGTCAGGGACTTGTCAGTAATTCAGGACTGCTTGACCTAGCTGGGGGAGTAGTGCAAGTCCAGCAAAAGAAGGGTCAATTGAAACAAAGCTTCAGGAGAACCAAAGGCTTTGTGCTACCAAGGAGGGAGTGGATAGCACATCAATTCCACGATCTGCAGGGCTGCTCCACCTTATTTTCCAAAGTTGGGCAGTTTGGCAGAGGCCCAAGGCCCGAGAACAGTGCATTCTTACAAATTTAAAGATCCAGACAATCGGGCTGGGTCAGATAGGAGGCTGCAATAGTATGAGCCTATGCTTTTATGAAGGCGATCCCTCTAGTGACTCCTTTAGCTGCAAATTAAGTGTATTCTCTGCAGGCGAGCTAGAACAAGGAAGAGAAGGAACAAGAAGTGGGAGATGGAATTGTCCTCAACCCCATCTTGCTGATGTCATTCCTACAGTACAATAGATATTTGAGAAGAGTTATATGAACCCCTAAATGCAGATGAACCCGTATTTTACTTCACTCATACTAATGATTGCAAAAAATATAGATTCTCCAGATTGATTGATAGAAGAATCAGGATTTTAATAAAGACACAAAGGTTAACATTATGCATGCATTCCTTTTGTTTCTACGTCCTACCATGCTGCAATTTGAATTTTGACATCATAACAAAATTAGGACACCAGCCAGTATATATGTAACCCCCCCAGCAATCTATTACTCCCTCTTTTGTGCCTGCTTCAAGGCTTCCTCATTCTTCATTTTTCTCTACGTCCAGCTTCCAAACTAAACTTCGTAAAGAATTGAAATTAACTTACTTCTCCCTGCCACTTTTTCTTTCCTTGAATATTTAGCCATCTTAAACTAAAAAAATAAACAAACATCAAAGTTATAGTGAGGACGACATTTCCATAGGAAAAGCATTGTTTGGTTTGCTTATAACTTCAATGTCGTTTGACGAATCTGCATGAAACTTTCCAAACAAAAGGCCCTGGGGCATTTGAAAATTATATAAAATAAATATATATATATTACTATATGTTTTCTTCTTGGTGGTGCCCCTAGAAGGGGTAAGGCAGTGCTTAATTTGAGCCGGTGCTTTCCGGTGCTTAGCACCGACACTTAATTAGTTTCCGGTGCTTGGCACCGGCACCTAATTGTCAACACCATACTTGGAACAGTCTACCGCATAGTGGATCTCTAGTTGGCAGAGGTATACACATCGCAATCGTCAATCGCAATCGGCCAGAACTTTGGATTTACACTAGTCCCTCATGACCTCAAGTAAACTTTTGAATGCTAGTGACTTCTAAGCACTGTTTTCACATTTAATCTTTAAAAAATCATATCTTGACTACTACTTATTAAATTTTTGTTGTTTTGGTGGTGTGTTAACCAAATAAAATGTTCTCTATATTTCTAAACTGGTGTGGGGTCTTTTTGTGACGTTTTTATTGAGTTACTGTAATTAAAGTTTTCACAAATACTTTACACATGGCCTCTTAAGTTAAGCCTGACTGCTCTGTGCCAAGCTACCAGAGGGTGAGTACAGGTTAATTTAGGTTGTGCATCTGACTTACTCTGACTAAAGCGGTGGTCCCTACTTGGACATGGTACATACTCTTCCAACTAGAGATCCTATTTCTATCACACATCAACATATATAAAGCAGACTTATTGCCTTTGCCAAAAAAGTTACCAATAACTATAGATAAATGCATATTTTATGATTTCACATATTGCACTGTTTATTAAAATTGATGGTCATAATAAAAACTAAGAAAGCCTTGCTAAAAGAAAACCAACACATCTTTGAGCCTTTTAAAAAAATCTTCAGTCCACAAGGTACAACCCTAGAACCCACCACAGCAGTGTCCTGCATGCCAGCTGAAGAGCATACAGCTCCACCTTGGACTGCTTTAAAAAATGTGATAAGCTGTCCTGTGGTCATGGATTCAATGGCCCAGAAAACGTTTTATTACAAATTTCTTTATCGAGATTTCAAGTGCCAGTGTGTTATGGTTCACAGTATATAGTCAAACAACATCAAACAGACAGCGGTCACACCCATATAGTTGGTAATAGAAACAGGTATCCCGAATGCATACCGTATAGTGGTAGACCATAACAATCCGGGTGACCATCACATCCAGCCGGGTAGTACTTCAACTAAAATATATTTGGTCATGGCAATTGAAAATCCACACAGAAAGAAAATCAATTTAACCTCAAATATAACATATAAAACACCTACCTTCCCTTACCCACTTGCCCCTAGTGTCAAGTCTCTGATGTCCTCGGGATTGTGCTGATGCTCAATGGGGTCCACCTCTCAACTGCCCCAAGTCCGAAATACGTGTGCACACGGACTAGTGGGATAGTCAAGCGAGGGAAGAAAAAGGTAAGGATAGCTTGGAGGGAGATCTGAGGAAGACACAGCAAAAAACACAATAAATATACTGTTCATCAAGTACATGTAACTAAGTCAGTCTAAATACCATATACTGAAACTGTAGAACTAGCTATGACACTCTACCTGTAAAATAAAGAGAAGTGGTAGTACCAGGAGAGAGAAGAGGGTGTTTTGCAATTTTTCCAACACGAAAACTATTAGGAGAAAACAATAAACAGTGAATCTTGTACATGTATGTGAGACAGGCTTCTAGTAGTAAAGAAGTACGAGATAACGCCCCCATCTACCCGACTTAGGTGTTGAATGGCCTGAAGTGCATAGTCTGTATCCACTTGGACAACCCCTACTATTCTCTCTCTCCTATGTTTAAACAAACACAAAATGACAGATAAGAGGAGGCTAGTACATTAATGGACATGGACTATATCCTAAAGGAAGCGACTTTGTACTGTTAAGTGTTCCACAATACCAAGGCAAAAGGGGGTTTGAATCACAGGGCGTGTTCTAAGAAATGCTTGGTTAGTACATCTTGTTACGCTCCTTTGCTTCAATGATGCAGTGCGCCCTCAAGTAATGAAATATGACGTTCTGGGTTTTCATGAAGCCGCATACCATAAGTCACAGCGTTATGCGGTATTTAACAGGCTTTGCTAAGGAAAAATCAACGATGAGTCAATGAGCTTCCCCTTCTATTGGAAGTAGAGAGCGTGCTCTGTGATCAGAAGGACAGGCACAAAAGAGTGTCCCTCATAACAAAAAATACCCCCTGCATGAAACCGCATGAGCCGCCGGTCTCACCAACAGGGGGTATTACCTACAAGAAAGTAACCCCGAAGTGTCTCCATGCTCACCTCCGCGTGAGACTGTAGGAACGATCTCGCCAGCGGAGGAGACGAGGGTACCATGGGTCACGGACCAAATGGAATGCGGCAGACTAAACTTTGGAAAAGCAGACACCGGTGCTACAAGCACCCTTACTGCCTCAAACTTTGCAGAAACGTCTCTGCTGTCCGAACAGGATCATCATAATAATCGACAGTGACCGGACTCTCTCTCTCCAGTATATCCGGTTTCTGCCATGACATTCAGACAACATAAGGAAAGCAGAGAACTGTAGTTCTTTGCTTGGATATCTCAGATATTCGTCGCTCAGTGTGCACCAGGTAGATGCGCACTGACACCGTGCTTCCTTTCAGACAATCGGCTTTAGTAATTATTAAGAATTTATCTTCTACCACTCCACTGATGCATGGTCTCAAAGTGCAATAAGTGTGTAGGTCGGCCACCTGTGTCCTCTGTCAATGTTACAATTAAGGTGTCTATCTGATCTCTATGGTCTGGATACCTGTGATGGTTTGGTCCTCTTCTGCTGACTCCAAGTGCTCATGGGTCATGGCAGCCCGGTGGAGCAGAATATCGGCCACATGAGCATCTCTACGTGTTCTCCTTATATGGGCCTCCTCTGGTCCCCCAACTCTAGGAAATCTCTCTCCTAAGCCTCCCTTGTAGGGGGCTTCATCGCCAATGAGCTGATAGCTGTGCATCTTTTAGCCATAGCATTGTGAATCTTCCACTCAGCTTCAATCTAGGTTTGTGAAGTATGAGTCCCAACAAACATTGATTTATTGAATGCAGCACCTCCATCCTGTTGCTCGGTGGCATTGGGGCAACACTTCCAATAAATAGGATGATTGGGCAGTGCCATATCATATGTAATAGTATGCAGTCACCGCACCACACCTGGGACATCTATGGTCTCTATTGGGATAGATGTCATGTAGTTTCTTGGGCGAGAGATAAACCAAATATATTATGTTATAAGGTATTTGTTTAAACCAAGCGCAGAATGGTCCAGGAAACTTACTAAGTTTTTTAAATGTTGCTGGTGGCCTGCTGCTCTTCCTGCGGTCACCCACAGCATTCCATAATTGACTTTTGTTTGTCAAATGCCTCCCATTTTTCTTTAAGGAAAATGAGCTGCATTACAAAAAAAATGGCTATATTAAAAAGGCAATCACAGTCATGGTGGTCTGCTGACCCCAACATGCCAGCATACCTGTGATTTTGCCCATTCCCAATGGGTTCAAATTCCAACCTGCCTCATGAATATTGATAGGGCAGGTCCGTATGCAATCTAATGGGAATCGCAAACAGTGCCAAACACACTGTTGTACATTGCACTTTGCAACTTTCTAATTACGAGTTACAAAAAGCGGCAAATAGGAACTCGCAAAATGTAGTGATCGTACATGTGGCCCTAAATGTGAAAACAGTCCTTAGAAGTCACCAGAGGTCAAAAGGTTACTTGTGGTCACTAAGGACCGGTACAAATCCAAAGTTTATGCTGACCATGATCAACAGTAGTCTGGCTACAGGACCTAGACAGATCCCTTTAACAAATTACCTTGGATGGAGCTTTTGTCGATGATGAAGAATCTAGTGAGGAGTTGAGGAGGCACCTTGTCATTGTCGATTTTTGGATGGAGGTGAACGGCGCCGCCAATCCATGCCGTCCATGCAAGCCTCGGTGCCGAACATTTTTTCTATGCAGGCTCAGTGTCGATGTTTAGCCACACTGCTGTCATCAAGCAGGGTCAGCAATAGGATTGCTGCCATCATCTAGCCATATCAGCGCTTGAAACGCTGTCATCGAGCAGCCGCTGCGAGGGTGACGAAGTGTAATACGTCGACACGGGGAGGAGCAAAGTCACTGCTGCTTCAACTTTGAGGGTAGAAACAGCTGTAAAACCCACTTCTGAGGCCCAGGACTGGAGGGGGAACATCAGGCAAGATTAGAACTCACAGATGGCTGAGCCCAGCAGCACCAGGAGCGTTGCAAGAAGTCTTTTGTGTCCCTAAGGCTTCAGAAGAACAAGATGCAAGTCAGCAAGCCCTTGGAGAACCTTAGGTTCAAGAATGTAGAGAGCAGTTCCAGTCCCTCACACTGTCAGTCAAGAAGCAGTAGGCAGCAGGCAAACACAGCAGCACAAGTAGCAAAATGGGAGTCCTTCCTATAGCACAGCAGCTCTTCTTCCACGCAGAATGTCCTGAATTCCAGTTGAGTTCTTTAAACAGCACAGCAATTCAAGATCTAGAAGTGTCTGAGTTAAATGGGGTCAGAACACCAATACTTATACCCACAAATGCATTTGATGTAGGGGGTGACTTCAAAGGAACTCTCTGAAATGCACAAGGATCCCTTTCAAACCTGCCCTGGCTCCAGACTATCAGTACGGGGGAAAGTAAGCCTTTTGTATGAAGGCAGGACACAACCTATTCAGATGTAAGTGTGAATCACCTCTCCCTCTCCCTGCCCAGGAAGACTATCAGTGTTCAGATGAATGCAGATGTATTCCTGGGTTGTGGCTGTCTGGAGGGAATACACAAAGTGTATCTATCACCCAATCCAGATGTGTATTGGAGGCAGTCAGCAAAGCATAAAGAATTATACGCACAGAGAAATGCCTACTTTCTAAAAGTGGTATTTCTAAAATACTAATGTGAAATTTAACTTTAGCTGTCAGGTGGATTTATCATTACCATTCTAAACATACCAAACATGGCAATGCTACTCATTTCTGACAGGAATTACCAATTAAATTATATAAGGGAATTCTCAATGCTAGCCTATGAGAGGAGTAGGTCTCTCCATAGGAAAAAAACGAAATAGGCTATTTGTCACTACCAGGAAGAGCACATATGTGTAATAAAGAGGGAGTTCAAGGCTTGGCAAGTAGTTTTAAATATTGAGTCGAAGTGGCAGTAAACTGCATACCCAGGCCCTTCACTGCCAGGCCCGTGGCAGGTTTGAAAGACTACTTCTGTGGAAGGCACAATCAGTGCTGCAGGCCCACTGGTAGCATTTAATTTTCAGGCCCTGGGCATATACTTTAGAAGGGACTTACATGTAAATCAAATATGCCAAACAATTGTAAACCATTATACCATGTTTAGAGCAGAGAGACATGCACTTTAGCACTGGTTAGCACTGACAAACTGGCCAGAGTCCTAAAGCCAACAAAAAGAATGTCAGAAAATAGGAGGAGGAAGACAAAATATTTCGGGGAACCCTGCAAAAAGGGCTGGTTCCAACAATGTGAACTAACCTTTATAAAGCCATTAGGCCTGTTTTTATATTTTACTGTTCTGACCCTTTGACAAAGTCAGTAGGTCCACTTTAAATGATACCCTTTTTGGTCCGCCTTACTTAAAATGACAACCTTTGTATTGTAGCATCACATAGTCATGTCCTGCATTCAACCCCAAAGGTCAAAGTGGTGTTATGAATTGTAAGAATATATTACTTTACATTTAAAAAAACTTAGCAATTCACTGAAAACAACTAAAGGCTAAATGAACATTACAGTTAGGTGAAGATGTTATTTAAATATACACTTTTGAATAAAAAATACCACTGAAATTCACCAATTACAGTTATCTCAAGTAATGATAACTTGTGGCCTAAAACAACTATAACTCACACCCTTGTCATGTACTGCTAATTACCTCACATATCACGTCACTCATGACACGTTCTATGACATAATTGATAACATCACTGCAAAATCTGAAATTACAACATTGATGACAATACTGTGCATGATGGGGGCACGAGTTATAGTTACCTTAGGGCACAAGTTACTGTGACTTGAGATAACTATAATTGTTGAATTTCCATGGTTTTGTTAGTTTACAACAGTATGTTTTAACTGATAATTTCACCTAGCTATAATGTCTCTTAAACCTTTGTTTTTTCAGTTAATATATACATATGTATAACAAAATGAAATACACATTTTTGTAATAAACATAACATCATGTCAGAACCAGATAAACAGCCATTTCAACAGAACCCACCAAAGGGTCGGCTAGGTGGTAGATTATTAGTCTCTGTGTTTAAAATTCAGATTCTCCTGTCAACTAATCAGGAAACTACATGTTATTGCAAGAATGGAGGACCGCTACTCAAAAAAAGCCTCTGCCGACCCGAGCAAACTCAAAAACTACCAGCCAATCGCCTTGCTCCCATTTCCAGCCAAAGTACTGGAAAAAACTATCAACAGGTAACTCATGGCTAGGCCTGGACGGTGAACTCCGCTCTGTTGACGTAGTTTTCTGCACTCCGCGAAGCTTGCGGAGTGCAGAAAACTCTACTCTGCTTTATGCAGCTAAGTTTTTTCCCTGCTCGCACTCGCGAGCGGTAAGTTTGAGAGCGCGAGCTGCCGCTTGGATACATTTCTACCCGAGCATCAGGAAGACCAGCGCAAATGGCAGTTCACACTTCACTCTGTCACTTGCGGGACTCCCCAGAGTTTTTTGTCCCTTGCGAACTACGCCCAGGCCTGCTCATGACAGACCTGGAACAGAACCAGCTACTCAATACCTCCCAATCGGGTTCTAGCCGCAATCACAGCACTGAGAGCACCCTGATTGCAGCCACTGATTACATCTGAACCCACCTCCAGCGCGGACAAACAGTAGCTTTCATCCTCCTCAACCTCTCAGCAGCCTTTGAAACCAAACCATATGCCGCCACATGCTGATCGAAATACTCCACTACATTGGCATCCAAGAGTATGCACTCAGATCGATCACGTTCTCCCCCGCTGGAAGGACACAGAGGGCCTGCTTACCACCTTTCACCTCCGAACCCAAGGATATTGTCTGCGGGGTTGCCCCAGGCTCTTCCCTCAGCCCTATGCTCTTCAATGCATACATGACCCCACTGACCAACATCATCAGATCTCACAGTCTCAACATAATATCCTATGCAGACGACACCTAATTCAACTTCTCCCTCACCGATGACCCTACCCCACCAGGACCAACTTCCTCAGACATGACAAGCCTCACTTATTGGATGAAGAAAAACTCTCTTAAGCTGAACATGGACAATATGGAAGGACTGACCTTTGGCAACAAGAGCAACCCCTGGAATGACTCCTGGTGGCCCCCAGACCTGGGACTCAAACCGACACCTGCCGACCATGCCACAAACCTCAGAATCCCCATTGATAACAAGCTCAGTATTAAATCTCAGTTCAACACCATCTCCTCCACCTACTTCTTCACTCTGTGCAAGCTGTGGAAGATTTTCAAATAGCTAACCCTGCACACAAGATGCACTGTGATGAGACAGGCCTGCATCGCCAGCTGACTTGACTATGGCAATGCCCTCTATATAGGAATCACCGGACCCTTCCTGCAGAGGGTTCAAACCATACAGAACACCGCAGCCAGACTAGTCCTTGACTCATCCCCATGAACCCACATCATGCCCCACCTCAGGCAACCTTACTGACTCCTCAAAGAGAATAGATGCCAATTCAAGCTTCTGACTCATGCCCCTAGGCTCTACGCAACAAAGGCCCCGTCTACATTAACTACGGCATGAATTTCCACCAACCGTTGAGAAGATTACGCTCTGCCTCCTTATCACTTGCCCACATGACCTGCATGCACTAAAGTAAAAGTGGAGGATGCTCCTTCTCCTACAATGCAGCAAAGACCTTGAACAGCCTCCTCACGCAGCTCCAGACCATAACCTCACTTCAGGAATTCCGAAGGGCCCTCAAAACCTGGCTATTTAAATTAAGCTTCCAGACCTGCAAGTGCCTGGATAACCTATTGGGTGATTAATGGTGCTATACAAATGTTATGTTATGTGATGTTAATAGGAACTTTTATAGCGCTCGTTCAGCAACAGGTTTCTTGGAGCTGGAGGAGTTACTTTCCAAAAAGAGTTACTGATAAGGATGGCCCAGGTCTAGCTGTAAGCTTGGATGAAGAGCCAGGTCTTCAAAATCTTCCTAAAATGAAAGAGGTCTGACTCGAGTCTCAATGTGGGTGGAAGAGCGTTCCAGAGTTTGGGTCCTAACATTGAAAAGCGTGAGCCTCCTGTTCTTTTGTGTCTAATCACTGGGACCTCAAAGTAGTTCATGTGCATAGATCTTAAAGTACGGTGGGGGATGTACTTATCGATTTTTGATAAGATATACTTAGGGCCAGTCCCATGCAAGGCTTTGAAAAGAATACAGTCAGCTTTAAACTTGGAACGTTGGTCCACTGGAAGCCAGTGCAACTCTTTTGGCAGCGGCTTGATGTGACATCGTCTGCCTTCTTGGAATATAATTCTGGCAGCCTGATTTTGTAATAGCTGCAGACGATGTATCTGATTGCACTGAAGCCCTGGGTATATACAGTTAGCATAATCAATGTTTGACAGAATCAAAGGGGTGACAATTTGGATACATGCCTCTCTGCTGAAAAAACATCTGATTTTAATCAGCTTCCGCAGTTGGAGGAAACAAGCGGAGGTGACTGCTCCAATCTGCATGTTCATGTTTAGGTCTGAGCCAATGTGTATGCCTAGGCTTTTTAATAGAGTTTTTTAGTGCCGGAGACAGGCCTAACTTGGAGGGCCATTGGGTGGAGTCCAATGCTGGAGTTTATTGTTGGGGATAATGGTTTCTGTTTTTTCAGCATTGAGTTTTAGTTGATTTTTGTTTATCCATTTCATGATGAACAGCATGGATTTTTTTAGAAATTCCTGAGACTCTATAAATTCATTTATGGGGAAGACTAACTGCATATCGTCAGCATAGTTGTAGATTTGCACTCCCATCTGCAGTAGCGCAACAATAAGAGGGCGGATATATATATTGAAAAGATGTGGGGATAGGGATGAGCCCTGTGGTACTCCACATTTCAAGTTTACTGTGCCCGATTTTTACGGAGAGAGCCAAACTGACTGTTTTCTATCCACAAGAAATGATTGAAACCATTTCAGGATCATGCCACTGAGACCTGCTGCAGCCAGACTGTCCACCAAGATGTTGTGGTTGATGGTGTCAAAGGCTGCAGAGAGGTCCAGGAGAATCAATGCTTGAGTGCTATCTACATCTGCCTTCCCCTTTAGATCATCCATTACAGATAGAATAATGGACTCCGTGGAGTGTGCTGCGCGGAAACTTGCCTGATGTGGGTCTAGGAAGTTTGTTTTTTCAATAAAGGAGCGGAGAGTCTTTGCTATGTGTGTCTCCAACACCTTAGCCTAGAAAGGGAGGAGAGATATTGGCCTATAATTATCGAGCCTCTGGGGATCAACTCCGTTTTTCCTGAAGTGGAATAATCACTGCTTCTTTGAAAGCTTGTGGAACTGTCCCTTGAGTTAAGGATAGGTTCAGAAGAGAGATGGTGATCTTTTGGAAATGCTTTGAAGATGGATTTTTGTACTTTAGGTGGACAGACATCATTTGGGGAGCCCGATTTTATTATGTTTGGTACTCCAAGAGTTGGTTTTGGCCTATGCACTGGAAGTTAGTCAGAATGTCAGTGTTGGTATTTACAGACCCATTTTGCACCTCCTGATGTTTGGTATCTATGGATTCCTGAATTTTCAATGAAGAAATTGCTAAGGTCATTGCAGAGTTTCTGAGTAATGGGGATAGGTGGGGTGACACGATCGGGGTTAGATAGTTCCCATACTCTGTTGAAGATATGTTTGGTTTTATTAGTTGAGTTCAACACCTTTTTGGAGAAGAATTGTTTTTTACCTCCATTTGGCGTGTTTGTATTTCCTGAGATTAATTTTATAGTGTTCTTTGGATTCAGGTGAGTAGGAGTTCCGCCATTTCCACTCTGCCTGACAAGTTTGGAGTTTGGCTAATCTTAACTCTTCTGTAAACCATTTAGGTGCTTTGTGTTCCCTAACGTGTGAGGTTTGAGTTTTTACAGGAGCATGAAAGTTGATAGCCTTCCTTTGCCAGTCTACATTTCTCGCTCCAGATTGTCTACATTAGCCTTACTTTTAGGAGGTTTCTGTTTTAAGGTGTCACATAATGCTTCTAAGTTATTGTGGTGCCAGTTTCTCAATAGGTTCTTTTGAGAAGGTGTTGTTCTGGATGTGTAAATATCGCCTATTGCAAACCTATTACAAATACGCCTATTATAAATCCTGATTGATTGATGATGGTTTTATGTGAATACATAATAACACTTTGTAGTGAAGAAGGTCCACTTAGGAAGGTAGTATTTCAAGATGCTTTATTCCATGAAGTTTACAAGTAGTAAGGTACAGGACATCATGTAGATATGTGGTAGATCAGAGCCCCACCAGGAGCTGGCTGTCAGCTGCTCAGCGATGCAAAAGTGGATGATGGACGGAGCATTTGAGCAAATCAAACACTCACCCCGTCAACTGATCTGGGTATAATCCATCACCATTCTTTAGCCCACTCAGCCACCCCATTTCAGACATGGCTATATGCAAATCAGTCTGACCCTGTGCCTCATGGGAACAGTCCAGCCCGAACTGCCAAGCCATGTCTTCCATGGACCGGAAACAAGCATCCTGGGACCGGTTTCGGATTCATAATCCTCATCAGCCAGGCTATCTTGAATCCAGTGGCCAAGTGAGCAAGGGACTCACGTCTGAGCATACCCTGCCACACTTAGGGCGAACAAAGCGATACAAAAGGGGATGATGGACGGAGCGTTTGAGCAAATCAAACACTCACCCCCAGTCAACTGATCTGGGTTTAATCCATCACCATTCTTTAGCCCACTCAGCCACCCCATTTCAGACATGGCTATATGCAAATCAGTCTGACCCTGTGCCTCATGGGAACAGTCCAGCCCGAACTGCCAAGCCATGTCTTCCATGGACCGGAAACAAGCATCCTGGGACCGGTTTCGGATTCATAATCCTCATCAGCCAGGCTATCTTGAATCCAGTGGCCAAGTGAGCAAGGGACTCACATCTGAGCATACCCTGCCACACTTAGGGTGAACAAAGCCATACAAAAGGGGATGATGGACGGAGCGTTTGAGCAAATCAAACACTCACCCCCAGTCAACTGATCTGGGTTTAATCCATCACCATTCTTTAGCCCACTCAGCCACCCCATTTCAGACATGGCTATATGCAAATCAGTCTGACCCTGTGCCTCATGGGAACAGTCCAGCCCGAACTGCCAAGCCATGTCGTCCATGGACCGGAAACAAGCATCCTGGGACCGGTTTCGGATTCATAATCCTCATAAGCCAGGCTATCTTGAATCCAGTGGCCAAGTGAGCAAGGGACTCACGTCTGAGCATACCCTGCCACACTTAGGGCGAACAAAGCGATACAAAAGGGGATGATGGACGGAGCGTTTGAGCAAATCAAACACTCACCCCCAGTCAACTGATCTGGGTTTAATCCATCACCATTCTTTAGCCCACTCAGCCACCCCATTTCAGACATGGCTATATGCAAATCAGTCTGACCCTGTGCCTCATGGGAACAGTCCAGCCCGAACTGCCAAGCCATGTCTTCCATGGACCGGAAACAAGCATCCTGGGACCGGTTTCGGATTCATAATCCTCATCAGCCAGGCTATCTTGAATCCAGTGGCCAAGTGAGCAAGGGACTCACGTCTGAGCATACCCTAACACACTTAGGGCGAACAAAGCGATACAAAAGGGGATGATGGACGGAGCGTTTGAGCAAATCAAACACTCACCCCCAGTCAACTGATCTGGGTTTAATCCATCACCATTCTTTAGCCCACTCAGCCACCCCATTTCAGACATGGCTATATGCAAATCAGTCTGACCCTGTGCCTCGAGGGAACAGTCCAGCCCGAACTGCCAAGCCATGTCTTCCATGGACCGGAAACAAGCATTCTGGGACCGGTTTCAGATTCATAATCCTCATCAGCCAGGCTATCTTGAATCCAGTGGCCAAGTGAGCAAAGGACTCACGTCTGAGCATACCCTGCCACACTTAGGGCGAACAAAGCGATACAAAAGGGGATGATGGACGGAGCGTTTGAGCAAATCAAACACTCACCCCCAGTCAACTGATCTGGGTTTAATCCATCACCATTCTTTAGCCCACTCAGCCCCCTATTTGAGCCATGGCTATATGCCAATCAGTCTGACCCTGTGCCTCATGGGAACAGTCCAGCCCGAACTGCCAAGCCATGTCTTCCATGGACCGGAAACAAGCATCCTGGGACCGGTTTCGGATTCATAATCCTCATCAGCCAGGCTATCTTGAATCCAGTGGCCAAGTGAGCAAGGGACTCACGTCTGAGCATACCCTGCCACACTTAGGGCGAACAAAGCGATACAAAAGGGGATGATGGACGGAGCGTTTGAGCAAATCAACCACACACCCCCGGTCAACTGATCTGGGTTTAATCCATCACCATTCTTTAGCCCATTCAGCCACCCCATTTCAGACATGGCCATATGCAAATCAGTCTGACCC
Organism: Lissotriton helveticus; assembly: GCF_964261635.1. Taxonomy (NCBI): domain Eukaryota; kingdom Metazoa; phylum Chordata; class Amphibia; order Caudata; family Salamandridae; genus Lissotriton; species Lissotriton helveticus. Next base: position 859,008,711 of record NC_136065.1, read on the forward strand.
TGTGCCTCATGGGAACAGTCCAGCGCCGAACTGCCAAGCCATGTCTTCCATGGACCAGAAACAAGCATCCTGGGACCGGTTTCGGATTCATAATCCTCATCAGCCAGGCTATCTTGAATCCAGTGGCCAAGTGAGCAAGGGACTCACGTCTGAGCATACCCTGCCACACTTAGGGCGAACAAAGCGATACAAAAGGGAATGATGGACGGAGCGTTTGAGTAAATCAAACACTCACCCCCAGTCAACTGATCCCAGGGTATGCTCAGACGTGAGTCCCTTGCTCACTTGGCCACTGGATTCAAGATAGCCTGGCTGATGAGGATTATGAATCCGAAACCGGTCCCAGGATGCTTGTTTCCGGTCCATGGAAGACGTGGCTTGGCAGTTCGGCGCTGGACTGTTCCCATGAGGCACAGGGTAAGACTGATTTGCATATGGCCATGTCTGAAATGGGGTGGCTGAATAGGCTAAAGAATGGTGATGGATTAAACCCAGGTCAGTTGACTGGGGGTGAGTGTTTGATTTGCTCAAACGCTCCGTCCATCATCCCCTTTTGTATCGCTTTGTTCGCCCTAAGTGTGGCAGGGTATGCTCAGACGTGAGTCCCTTGCTCACTTGGCCACTGGATTCAAGATAGCCTGGCTGATGAGGATTATGAATCCGAAACCGGTACCAGGATGCTTGTGTCCGGTCCATGGAAGACATGGCATGGCAGTTCTGCGCTGGACTGTTCCCATGAGGCACAGGGTCAGACTGATTTGCATATGGCCATGTCTGAAATGGGGTGGCTGAATGGGCTAAAGAATAATGATGGATTAAACCCAGATCAGTTGACTGGGGGTGAGTGTTTGATTTGCTCAAACGCTCCGTCCATCATCCCCTTTTGTATCGCTTTGTTCGCCCTAAGTGTGGCAGGGTATGCTCAGACGTGAGTCCCTTGCTCACTTGGCCACTGGATTCAAGATAGCCTGGCTGATGAGGATTATGAATCCGAAACCGGTCCCAGGATGCTTGTTTCCGGTCCATGGAAGACATGGCTTGGCAGTTCGGCGCTGGACTGTTCCCATGAGGCACAGGGTAAGACTGATTTGCATATGGCCATGTCTGAAATGGGGTGGCTGAATAGGCTAAAGAATGGTGATGGATTAAACCCAGATCAGTTGACTGGGGGTGTGTGTTTGATTTTCTCAAACGCTCCGTCCATCATCCCCTTTTGTATCGCTTTGTTCGCCCTAAGTGTGGCAGGGTATGCTCAGACGTGAGTCCCTTGCTCACTTGGCCACTGGATTCAAGATAGCCTGGCTGATGAGGATTATGAATCCGAAACCGGTCCCAGGATGCTTGTTTCCGGTCCATGGAAGACATGGCTTGGCAGTTCGGCGCTGGACTGTTCCCATGAGGCACAGGGTAAGACTGATTTGCATATGGCCATGTCTGAAATGGGGTGGCTGAATAGGCTAAAGAATGGTGATGGATTAAACCCAGATCAGTTGACTGGGGTTGAGTGTTTGATTTGCTCAAACGCTCCGTCCATCATCCCCTTTTGTATCGCTTTGTTCGCCCTAAGTGTGGCAGGGTATGCTCAGACGTGAGTCCCTTGCTCCCTTGGCCACTGGATTCAAGATAGCCTGGCTGATGAGGATTATGAATCCGAAACCGGTCCCAGGATGCTTGTTTCCGGTCCATGGAAGACATGGCATGGCAGTTCGGCGCTGGACTGTTCCCATGAGGCACAGGGTCAGACTGATTTGCATATGGCCATATCTGAAATGGGGTGGCTGAATGGGCTAAAGAATGGTGATGGATTAAACCCAGATCAGTTGACTGGGGGTGAGTGTTTGATTTGCTCAAACGCTCCGTCCATCATCCCCTTTTGTATTGCTTTGTTCGCCCTAAGTGTGGCAGGGTATGCTCAGACGTGAGTCCCTTGCTCACTTGGCCACTGGATTCAAGATAGCCTGGCTGATGAGGATTATGAATCCGAAACCGGTCCCAGGATGCTTGTTTCTGGTCCATGGAAGACATGGCTTGGCAGTTCGGCGCTGGACTGTTCCCATGAGGCACAGGGTCAGACTGATTTGCATATAGCCATGTCTGAACTGGGGTGGCCGAGTGAGCTAAAGAATGGCGATGGATTAAAGCCATATCAGTTGACTGGGGGTGAGTGTTTGATTTGCTCCAACGCTCTGTCCATCATCCCCTTTTGTATCGCTTTGTCAGCTGCTCAGCCCATGACCAACTGTCACTCTGCCTCTCTCAGTTCCAACATTCCGACGCATCATCAGACTCCAACATTCTAATGTGTCAGAGCACAGGCACTGGCTGAGCAGGGGTGGTAAAACACCTTACAATATAATATGCTGGATACTACATATCCCCTTTCGTTCTAACAAAAGCATTAAGCCAATAAGTGAATAACAAATAGCATGAGATAACCAGGGAGAACAGCATATGAACAGAAACAACCTCAAGGAAAGGAGTAAGCAAAGCAGTGCAAAGAGACAGGTGGAAGATCTGCTTGTAGCTGTAGGTTCGTCACCTCGTCGCCAAAATATGTAGTGAAGAAGGTCCTCTCAGGAAGGTTGTATTTCAAGATTTTTTATTCCATGAAGTTAACAAGTAGTAAGGTACAGGACATTATCTGGATATGTGGTAGCTCAGAGCCCCACCAGGATCTGGCTGTCAGCTGCTCAGCCCATGACCAACTGTCACTCTGCCTGTCTCAGTCCCAACATTCCGAGGCATCATCAGACTCCAACATTCTAATGTGTCAGAGCACAGGCACTGGCAGAGCAGGGGTGGTAAAACACCTTACAATATAATATGCAGGATACTACACACTTGTCTCTCTATGTAAACTATGACAAGGGGAAACAGGCATGGAGGAAAGCGATGCATTTCCTTGGAGTGCTGACAGACAAATGAGGAAAGTTGTCTGCTTACGTCAGCAATTGAAGGATGAAAGTCAGCACTGACTAGAAGCACCCTTGCAATTATAACATTCACACACACGAACACCTCTGTCATTACAGCACAAACACGCTAATAAAGGACAGTACCTCCACGCAGCACCCTGCACAGTCGAAGGTGAAGTAAGTCGCACACAGCTCGAGCCGTCAGGATGTGACCACGTTCATCAGTCACGCGAGACATCACGGATTGGAGACAGCTGCGCGTGGCGACCAGCATCGCCCCAAGCCATGGATCAATAAACCATGTTTACAAGACAAAGATGGATTAACAAATTGATCCTAATTAGTCCTCAAGAGCGCTATCCTTTCGTTTTGCATTTTCAGTCCTGTGTGGTCTTGAATGAGCTTTAAAGGTTGGGGAGGGGCCATAACCACCCCATTCTTTGGCCTCTCCCCCGTCAAATGAAGAGGCAGGAACCCTGAATAGTGCTCGGAAATTTTAAATAAATAATTAGTATTATTGACAAATTGGCAAAAGGGGGCGTAACACGGTTTGGGCGCAGGCATGAGAGTATGTCTATGGTCTGCCGGTATATATGCATTATTTTTGTAAAGCACTCCAACCACAAAGAAACTGGCAAGGCAGGTCGCTCAGAAGTAATCTAATATCAACACATATCATATTACCAGACTCCTAAATTAATTGTAATTGTAAATATATTTATATAGCTCCTACGAACCCTGACGAGGCGCTGAAACGCTTTGTCGGTAAGTAACAGCTACTCCATAACAATGAGATCTACACAGGAAAACCAATGGTAAACAGTTCTGGCTTATTTTATTGGCTACAAAGTGTATTTTTATCTAGAGTAGATTAAGATGTCTCTCCAACTAGCTCAGGTGATAAATGCACTTGGTGCAGAAACTACTGAGCAATCGCTGGCCACAGGTCTGAACCATCATAAAATAGATCAGAAAGTTAATGTGCCTTGGGTACAGCATTGCATGCAACCAAAGGTCAAATGGAAATATCACAGTGAGATAACTCAGCGGGTTAATGCTTTTGTTGCAGAAATCTTTGTTACCCTGCAGATTCAGCAGTCTGTAGGTCCACTATAAACAACTACGGCAAAGCATGAGCTTGAACCAAATGTTGTTTTAAACCAACCTTTCGTTCTTCAAGGGTTGATACAGTGAGTGCCATGAGGTGGGCGGTAATCAATACCTATTATTAAGTTCCAAACAACAATTAAGTTTTATTTATTTTATTTATTTATTTAGAATTTATAATGCGCGACAGCTACCCGCAGTGGGTTTCCCGGCGCAAGGGACAGACTAAAGAAGAAAAACAGACATAGCTGGATTTAGCAACAAGAGATACAGGGAATAATTTAAAAGAGTAGGGTCTTTAGTTTTTTCCGAAAACAGAGCATATTAGTCTCGGTTTTCAAGGCAGCGGGCAGGGCGTTCCAATATTTGGGGCCAAGATGGGAGAATGATCTTCCACCCATCTTCGCTAGCTTAAATCTAGGGATGACATAATCACAGTTGGCTGATGATCTCAGAGTGCGACAGGGCCTGTAAGGTTGGACTAAACTTTGAAGATATGGTGGGGCAGAACCCTGTTTGATTTTAAAAAGATAACATAAGGCTTTAAATTTGATTCGACTAGAAATCTTGAGCCAGTGAAGATCACGAAGAGCCTGCACGGCCGAACACCTCCTCGGAATATTACAAAGAAGACGAGCTGATGAATTTTGTACGACCTGTAATTTCTTAACGGTCGCGACGTCTGCGCCAAGATAGAGAACATTGCCGTAGTCCAGGCGGGATGTTACTAACGCCTGGACTACGGTTCTCCTGGTGGCATGAGGCAACATCCAGAGAATTTTTTGGAGCCATCTTAAGGGAGTAAAACAGGTGGCCGCCACCTTAGTGGCTTGTTGCCTCATAGACAGTTTGTCGTCTATAAGAAAACCCAGGTTACGTACCACCTGGACTGGTAGAGGAGTAGGGCCCATAGTACTGGGCCAATGTTGTGGGCCCCAGAGGTCCTTCTGCTTCCCTAAGATGATAACCTCGGTTTTGTCACCGTTAAGCTTGAGGAGATGCTTCTGCATCCACTCAGCCACAAGTGACAAACCAGTTTTCAGACCAGACACGTTGCTGTCTTCAGTGCTGGAGAGGGAAAAAACAATTTGCGTGTCATCGGCGTATGAAAAAAATAGTCAGCCCGGCTTCCTCTGCGATGGTAGCAAGAGGCTTGATGTAAATATTAAATAGCAGCGGGCTGAGAATAGATCCCTGTGGGACGCCATACGCCGATGGACAAATCGTAGATGCAGCTTTCTGGGAGAAAACTTGGAACGTGCGCTCACTTAAAAAGGAGGCAAACCAGGCAAGTGCAGGGCCAGCTATTCCAAGGGAGCGGAGAGAGTTTAGTAAGATGGAATGAGACACGGTATCGAACGCTGCGCTCAAGTCCAACAGGATGAGAGCAGAAGTTTCACCGCGATCGATACCGTGCCGTAGTCTCTCCGTCACCCCTAGTAGAGCAGTCTCAGTAGAGTAGTGAGCCCGGAAACCGGACTGAGACGGATGTAAGAAGCCCTGATTTTCAATGAAAAAAGTAAGCTGCGTGTTGACATGCCTCTCCAGTATCTTTGAAAAGATAGGCAGCAAAGAGATAGGTCTGAAATTGGAAAGGTTTGATGTGTCCGCACCAGTCTTTTTCAGAAGTGGGACCACCATCGCGTGCTTCCAGTCCTGTGGCACACAAGACTCACTCAAGGAGGCATTCAGGAGTCTCATAAGGGGGCGCCGACATTCCAGGTCGAACAGCTTTAAGATTTTTGCAGGCACCGGATCACGCGGTGAACCAGATCTTACACTGTTCAAGCAGGTAAGGAACGAGTCATCATCAAATAAGAGCCAGTTAGTTATCATTATCCTTGGGGATAGAGGTGCTGTCATAGTCACGCACCCCAGTTGAGACTGAGTTGCTATGTTAGAGGCACTCATAGAGTTGTTGATACGCTCGACTTTGGTGATAAAAAATTCCGCAATGGAATTACATTGGCCTTCTTCCAAGACAGGGGGGGTCGGTAGAGCATCAGCACCGGTCAGTTTTTTTACCACAGTAAATAGAGTGCGAGGGCAATTCTGAGCTTGCGACACTATCTTTGACGTGTACGTAGCTCTTGCCTCTTTACACCTCAAATGATATCCCTTCAGTGCTTCTTTGTAAGCGATCTTTCGAGAAGCAGAATAAGTGCGCCTCCATTTTCTTTCCAAGGCTTTACCATGAGTTCTCTGAACCTTTAAATCAGGCGAGAACCATGGGGCCGGACTTCGATGGAGTTTAGAGAGTCTCGGAGTAGAGGGAAGCACAATGTTTACAGCGTTCGTAAGCCAGGATGTAACTGCCAAGTTCAAGTCTTTAAGAAGAGCTTCATCATTCAGAGGGCGAGTATCAAAGAGACACTGATTACATTTTAAAATATCTAGTTTACCCCATCTATGGAGTTGTTCGCCCTTGCCTTGTCTATTCAAGATAGGCAGTTTGATATCAGATAGGGCGAAATGGACTGCAAAGTGATCAGTCCAAACCAAGGGACGAGCATTCTGTGAGCAGTCAAAGGAAAGATTGGAAAGGATTGGATCCAATTGATGCCCTGCAGAATGAGTGGGGCCTGAGTTACACAGCCTCAAGCTCAGAACCTCTAAATCACTTAAGAAACTCTTACTATTGGCGCACAAGGTGTCATCAAGATGCAGATTTAAGTCGCCAAGAATAGTAAAATTTTAGGCTTTAGGCAGTAGAGGGGCTATAGAGTTGGTAAGCACGGATATCCAGGTATGGGCGTTACCGGGAGGACGGTATATTAAGAGGCCAGATAAAGTAAATTGAGGGTTAAATTGAGTTGTTATTGCTTGCTATATAAATAGGCATAATTAGTATAACTACACATGTAGGCATGTATAGTTGAAATACATGAGTCGCTTGAGAAAGTGAACAGCTTTCATATTTCATTGACTCACTTGATTAATTTGTAAAGTGACACAAATTTTGCATCTGTATTTCTTCTTGCTGGCTAAAGAACTAACTTGCAAATTATGACCTTAACCAGTGTTCTGACGGACTACCAGTACCCAAGAGAGGAAGTTAAAGCTAGGCATGTTGATGGACAAAAGCCCCAAAACAGCCAGATGCTTCACAAGGAACAGCAGGCTCAATGAGTGTGGGTGCCACTTGCTTCTATATCACTCAGAGTCAGCACATTGGTCTTAGAGACAGTCCAGACACTTGGCTGTGACCTGCCCTGAATTGGTTAGTTCTCAGGAACAGCTGCTGGAATCAGAATGCGGGTGGTTCATACTCTGATCCAGCACTGTCTCTAATTTACCAGCACTGTCTCTAATTTACCACCACTGCAAGGCGCTGGAAGTAAGTTATCACCAGCAACCCGTTCCCCTGCCAGGAATGGGTGCAGAGAGAGCCAACACACATGAGAGGGCATTAAGAAGAACCATGGGAGAATACAGGTTATGCGGCGTCAGGGACAGGTCAGACTACAGTTCCTAGAGGCATGTGAGAGAACCAAAATAAGGAGCTATGACATTATCAAATAATCAGGGTTGGTAAAGTGCAACTACTCACCTGCATCAAATGTCATTGAAAAAGATTGGGCAGCTTACCTGATAAAGATCTTTTCCAATGAAGAGCAGCATCCACTCCACAAAATCAACAAAGTTTTCAAGTCAGACAGTATAATTAACTTTGAGGCATTACCACGGCATGAGCACTCAATTCTTTTAGACCATGCCCCTTGCAAACCATTAAGAGTGAGAAAAGTGTTCAAAGCTGGCAGAAGTGATGGTACCCGGGCCAAACGGCATTCTGCAAGCAATATACAAGTGGGATCCAAAATATTGGGCTAACCCGATAACTGCACTGTTTAAAGAGGTGGAATATACGTGTAGGGTTCCAGGCAGCTAGATGGGATAAAAAATAAACCCAATCTTTAAGGGAGGTGACAGAACAAATCCTGTGAACTTCAGATTAATAGCGCTCATTGACTCGGAAGCCAAATGCTACACTTCATTAATACTGGAAGATCTAATCAAATGGTCATACACTAAGAATCTGATTCCACCTCAACAGATGGGCTTCCGGAAAGGATATGGAACCACAATTAACATGTTAGCAGTAACATCAATTGGAAAGAAGTGTAAACGTCTAAAGAAAAAACTACAACTCTGCTTTATCAACCTCAAAGCAGCTTTCGATTGGGTAGACCAATCCCTCTTAAGGGTAAAACTAAGACGATGGGCCATTCAAGAAAACATTTTGAGAGCAATTGGAACTTTATATACTGACACATGGATCCTAATTAAGGTGGCAGATGGTACATGATTATCCAGAAGAATACCAACTGCCAAGGGCCTTAAGCAAGGATGCGTGTTTGCTCCACACCTGTTTAACCTCTTCATGGCTGGCTTACCCCCTCACCTGTATCGAGTAAATTCTCACGCTCCAAGATTAGGTTAGCTAACCATATCTCATCTGTCATATGCCGACGATATTGTGCTGTTGAGCCACACGAAGGTGGGATTTCAAAGATTATTAGAGAAAACGGCATTATTTACAAAGGTTAATAAATTGGAAATCAATATCACAAGGACAAGAACCATGTCAATAGGGAACAGGCCCAAACTCCCTTTGAAAATCAAACTAGGTAACACAGCCATAGAAGAAGTTAGCACCTATAAATATTTAGGCTTCTACTTTAATAAGAACTTTAACTTTCAGGCACACCAGCAGTATATGGTTAGAAAAAATAGCACCTTAATACACGCTTTCTGCACACTTGTAAAAAAACTGGAAGGACCCTCTTTTCAGCCATTGCTCGCAGTCATCAACGCAAAACTGCTTCCAACGCTGACTTACGCGAGTATGGTGATGCACCGCAAAGATGCTAAAATGTCAGACAGATTACAAATAAATATGTAAAAATGTTTTTTGGGTCTTCCTTGTAATGCTTCACCTGCACAAATCCGCATGGAATTTGGATTGACACAACAAGAGACAGCAAGAAGATACCACACAATTAAATCCTGGCATAAAATATGAAACAAACAGTCAAGGCCTTTAGTGAGCGCTCTATGGCAGTCACCGAAGAAAGACACAAATCCGAGTTATAATAAATATTTGTTATCTTCATTAGAAAAAACTAATACAGCTGACTTATGGGATCTAAATCTGTCACATTCCACTTTCTGCGCCGTGATCAACTAAGCAGCAAAAAGTCACTCACTAGTAGAGGATAAAAACATATTTTCACGGGGATCACACACCTGGATGACAATTCAAACATATGTCACCTTGCAACCAGCAGATTACCTTCTTTTAATGTATCCTGTGTATCTTAAGAAAAATACATTGGCTATCCACGTAGGAGAACTGCCATCCTAGGTGGACAAACCTTCCTGAAGATACAAAGGCCCGGATATATGCAGGCGTATGCAGTGCCCTCAAAGAGAATTTTTTACATTTGGTTTTCATATGTACCACATTAAGGAAAGCACGCCTCATATTTTTAAAGACGAATATTCAATGAAAGGGGGATTCGTACCTGCCAAACGGCAATAATGAGGAGCCTTGACTCTACGGACCCTCAGCTAAATTGCATGGTTTTGAAATTTTTACAATCACATGATAAATCACTCAAACAGAGCTACAAGGGCACAGTTCCAGCACTAGAAAGTGGGTCCACGTAATGACTAAACAATCAGATGATTGTGAGTACATGGCAGTTATTTTTTTTGGTTAAATTTTTTTTAATTGAATTTTAACATTTCAGATACAGTGAATCATGGCAAATGGTTCCGATCTCAAAGTACATGCATAGGTAGGCTGAGAAAGGCGTTTGGCAGTCAAGTGTACATACGTAGGCGTCTTTCATAGCTGTCATAAAAAATCAAGACAATCCCAGCATTATGCATAGGTTGAAGTTATCAGTGTGAGACTTATGGGCCCTGGGATTTGGTTAGCTAATAAATATCTTGTGACAGAACTACGTCTTCCCATAGTCCTCATGGGAGCTTTGGGCCTGCTACTCTAGTGGATAGGTAACGATCCCTGTCCTTCACCGGTGTTGTCTGATCAGCTGGTCTGCATCCCAAACTAAAAAAACGGGGTGCTGAACTGGGGTACTGGTGCGGGATCAGCGGGGAGAAGGGGTGCGTGTGCAGATGGGAAGGGGGTCAGTAGGTCCCCTGAGCCGGTGTATGGGGCTAGCCTGGTGGCTGATGGTTATTGATGCGGGGGTCCTTCGACTAATATCTTTGTTAGGTTCTTGGGTTGTGCTCTACAGTGTGGGCCGTGGGGGAGAATCAGCCACAGGCAGGCGCTCAAGCTCGACACGCCCACAAGCTGGTGTAGCAGTAGTTGGTTGAGTATGGGGGGGCCTCAGCTGGTTCTGCTCGCATTGTGTGTTGGCTGAACAGGATTTGCGCCCATTCCATGGATATGTGGTGCGTGTGTGTTCCCTTCGCTTCCTTCTCTCGGATCACATGTTCTTCCGCTATCGCCCCACTTCTTGGCGGCTCCCACCCAAGCCTCCACCGGGGGCCCTCCCGGAGTCCTCCAATGCATAGCTATGGATCTCTTTGCCAGAAGTAATAGAAGGGACGCAAAGCGCTGCTGTACTTTATCAGTTTTTCATCTGCGAAACACCTCTAGCGCACATGCCTCCCATGTATCAATTCCGGGGATATTGGTGGTTGCTCTGAGTGTGTTCTGGATGTAATGCCGGTATTGCAGTAATGTAGGGCAGCTCCAGAACATGTGTTGGAAGTCCGCTGCAGGCATTTGGCATCTGGGGCATAGAAACTGCGTGTCGGGGTAATAAAGTTGTAAGCGCTTGGGTGTTAAGTATGCCCTATGTAGGATGTTGCAGTGTATGTTTATGGAGATTTTTGGGGGTATTCTAGAGCCTGCCCCCACTCTTTGTCATATAGTGGTCTGTTGAGATCCTCCTCCAATGTCTGCCGCAGTGAAGTCAGTGGCTTAAATAACAATTCTCTGGTAGATTTATACAACCATGTGACGAGATGTCTGCCCGCCCCATACGTAGTATGGTGTGTATTACTTGGTGCGTCAGTGGTTTTCCTGCGAGTGGGTTCCAGAATGGGCAGCTACTAGCCAAAAGTCGTCGGTGCATTAGAAATTGCCCAGGAGGGAGATTGTATTCTTCTACTAACTGTTCGTATGGTTGCAATTGGCCTTCCTCAAACAGGGATTCAGGTGCCGTATAGTGGCTCTCTCGATGTGGGAACACCACTAACAGGAGTAATGGAGAGTATGGTGGCCTCCCTCTAGTCATGTGGTGTATACGCAACATACAGGTGCGAGCCACCGTTACTTGCAGTGGGTATGTACGTTGAGGTTTTGTGCCCGGTAATAGCAGGCGTCGGATTAATGGCAGAGAGATATGATCCGTGTCGGTTGTTGTCTCACCCATGTGACACTCCACAGTCCAGTGCAAAAGCCACTGAAGTTGTGCTGCGAGGAAGTAGGATTCAAAGGCCGGAGCTCCCAGCCCTCCCTGGTCAATTGGGAGATACAACTTGGGTAGAGCTACTCTGTGCCAGCCCGTTCTCCAGATGAGAGAGGTAAAGAGGGGTGGGTACAAGGCAGTTATATGACATTTCCAAAAACATGGAACTCTGGCACTTTGCACAATTCAAAATAAAACTTAATTTGTCATCTTCATGAACACGCACTTTAACAATTGAGCTGAAATTTATTGGACATTAATAGAAGGAAATGAAATAATGGCACCTCGGAGACGCCAAATGTTTTAATATCTCGAAAAATTGAAATAACATGTGAACATTTAGGAAATTTACAAACTAGAAAAGCAAAGTATTTATTTCAAACAGTTTTATTATCTTGTAATATTTGTAAAATATTGTGATGGATTTTATTACCTTATAATAATAAAAGCTAAAATAATAAATAAATAAATACACACCATGAGGGTCTCAAGGCGCTGGGGGGCTGCTCCGGTGAGTGCTGGGGTCATCCAAAAAGCCAGGTCTTGAGGTCTTTACTAAACTGGGTCTGTTGGACTTGGCCCTTTTGGCAGGTTCACCCCTGAACTTTTTGCCTTTTAATATGATATGATGTTAGTAGATTTCTGGTCTCTGCGTACTTTAGCACTGTGGCCCAGTGTTATGTGCGTGCGCTCTCTGAGTGCATGTGGTGAGATTGGCCTGCCCTTCCAAAGGAATGCATGGGGGATATGTGTGTCCATGGTAGTTTCTGATGTGTGGAGAGTGCAGGGTTGCTTTTGGTATGTGCGAACTTGTGAGGTTAAATGCTGTGCGACAGTGTGCGCAGATTTATTGTGTCTGGTGTAGAAGTGCCACTTTTAGAAGTTGGTATTTCTGTGTGCAGTGAATGTGAATTGACTGTCTGGCTTGTGATTGACAGGAGCTGGCTGGTGTGCTTGGCTCCAGGAGTCAGGATGTGTCTGCCCGGTGGTGAATGGGGAGATCTGCATGTAGTTGGGAGGGAGGGGTTGCACCTGGAACCTGAATAGGGCTGAGCCTTCCCTCCAAAATGCTGGCTCCACCCCCTGTGGTGCGTCTGATGTCCCAGGCCGGTCCTGTGAATAGGGAGAGGGGCTGAGCAAAACAAAGTGCTCCAGAACCAGCTGCATCTGGTTCTCCCTTTGCCTGCACCTTTGGAGACAAAGGAAATGTGTGTTTAAAAAGGGGCTGTGACCCCCTGTAGAGTGTTCTTGTTCTTTGACTTGAAACTACCAGGGGCGTGCTGCTGCTGGGGCGCAGGGGAAGGCTTGCCTCCCTGGGCCCTGGCCTGCCCCTGGATGCCTAGAGGACTTCTTGGGGACCCTTCTACTTTTGGATCCTGACAGAGGGGGGCTTGCTGCTGGTGGGGCCCATGAGGGGCCAGCACACAGGGCGCTCCAGCAAGGAGACAGTCCCCATGGCGGTCCCTCCTGGGCCCCACACTGCCCACCCTGATGCCCAGGACTTCTTGGATCCTTATTGCCTCCCTGTTGCTAAGCCTTATGGATTTAAGGCTGCCCTTGCACCCTGGGAGTGCTTTGCTTGCTTTCTGTGATTAGCGAGGGAGAGCCTGGGGGCTGGCAAGAAAAAGTGTTTTCCCCAAATGGCCACTATATTCAAATATCGGTATACATCCAAATTTTATTTAAACATGGGTGACAAACAACCAACAATCTGATTTATTTTCTAAAAAAGTATTAAAGTTGTATTCATTGTTTCCAAGTCATCATTTCTTTTATGTTTATTTTTCCTTTATATTTTCACAAATCCAATACATTCCTTTTAGTAGTAAGAACTTTTTTTATATTAAATTATTATTATTTTTTTAAGTACAAAGACAATTTCATAGTTTAAACAGAAAAAGGAGAAATTTACATCAATATAAACATAATATACAGTTCTAGGCAAAGAAAATTGTTTCACTCTACACAAAAGTTATACCCCTGGTAACTGACCATCCATCATCACGTACACACCCATTCATACCATCACCACAGTCATAACTAAACCTCTGAAAAGAGGGAACTGGAAACAAAATGACAGGAGCACCCTGCCAATTCGTAGGTTTCAAAGAATTAACTGAGACCTCGCACTCGTCGACGCGCGTATCGGCGGCACAAGGCCACCTTCCTCTGGACCTCTTCCAGATACACATTCTCATATACCCAGGGGATCTGTAAAATATGATAAGTACAGTCACCACATAAAATCCAAAAGGAAAACATGAAATTTTTACACCCAAATTTTGACATTGCTTAGACCAAACATAGACCACCCCACGTGACCAACCTATATTAAAGTTTTCATCAGGCAAACTTGTACAATAGAGCAAAAGTAAGCACAACACAAAGCGGTGAAAGGTTTATGAAGAAGAAGGAATAAAATCCCACAGTATAATCGCCACAGTAATTGATCTTTAGTCCTCTCAATTCATTCATCGTTATTACTCAGGATGTATGACGTTACAACGCATACTTTTACAACGACTACCGTTACAACTAATTTTTTACAACGCAAAAACTTTTACAACGCATACCATTACAACGCAAGATTTTACAACGCAAGTACCTTTACAACGCATACCATTACAACGTAAATATTGGTAAGTATATAATATTTTTTTTAATATATATTATTTTAAATTATTAAAATATAATTAAATTTTATGTAATTTTATTTAATTAATTTAATTTAAATATAATTTTAATTTATTTTTACAAATTAACCCTGTACCCCAAAAACCCAAAACTGACCCTGAACCATAAACATATTTTTTTAATTTAAATTAATTTAAATTATTAAAATATAAATAATTTTTATTTAATTACATTTAATTAATTTAATTTAAATATAATTTTATTTTATTTTTACAAATTAACCCTGTACCCCAAAAACTGAAAACTGACCCTGAACTCTAAAAATACCCCTTTACCCAAAAACTGAAAACTGACCCTGAACCCTAAAAATACCCCTTTACCCAAAAACTGAAAACTGACCCTGAACCCTAAAAATACCCCTTTACCCAAAAACTGAAAACTGACCCTGAACCCTAAAAATACCCCTTTACCCAAAAACTGAAAACTGACCCTGAACTCTAAAAATACCCCTTTACCCAAAAACTGAAAACTGACCCTGAACCCTAAAAATACCCCTTTACCCAAAAACTGAAAACTGACCCTGAACCCTATAAATATCCCTTTACCCAAAAACTGAAAACTGACCCTGAACCCTAAAAATACCCCTTTACCCAAAAACTGAAAACTGACCCTGAACCCTAAAAATACCCCTTTACCCAAAAACCCAAACATATAATATTTTAAAAATAATTATATACTTACCAATACTTACGTTGTAATGGTATGCGTTGTAAAGGTACTTGCGTTGTAAAATCCTGCGTTGTAATGGTATGCGTTGTAAAAGTTTTTGCGTTGTAAAAGTTTCGTTGTAATGGTAGTTCGTTGTAAAAGTTGCGTTGTAAATGTTGTTTCCCTATTACTCATGATCTAAATAAATAATTTACATGGAATTACTTACATTCAGACACACAAGTAACTCATTCCATTTATTTTCAGGAAGTGCTATGATTTAGTTCTATGTACTATCTTCTGAATCTCTTTGGATCGGAGAACTGCGACTTGGCCCCCTGAGAATCAAGGAACCACAATATTAAACCAGTGATTTATATATTTCCTTCTTTAGATTAAAGAGGAAAGCTTCATGTTTCCAAATATGTCTTATACCTAATGGCTTGATTTTGTTGTTATTAAGGGGTCCTATAGTATTTCTTCATGGAGTAGTGTCCAAGTTATTCCTACGCTAAAAGAGAGGGTGGAACAAATTACCAAGCGTTAACGATTTGTGCAGAACCTACACGAAGAAAACCATTTCTACAAATGGGCAGCGAATTGAACCCACCTCTTTGTTTGTGCTACTCCCTAGGAGGACATCGGTCACATCTGTCTTAAGTAATTGGCTCTCACAGTGTGCTGTCGGGTTGTTCCTCTTAGTCTGCATTCAGCACCTATCATAAAATAACGATTTCGAAAGATAACTCGTATGCGAATAAATCATATACCAAGATCATACTACCCCCTATTTATAACAATAGTAGTTTCACCTTTATTACAAGGAAAACAAGTTTAGGGTAATGGGAACCCAAAACCACATATACCCGTGAACGACATTCAGGCCGGAAAAAGGGTGAAAACGCTGCAGCTCGTAAACAAAGTCACATCATAGTGATTGAAATATAAAACCAGGCGATACAGATATAATCTTTGCTCTATTAGATATCGCTGTTGAGGCGATAGAACACGGACGCGGGCCCGCAACTGTAGGGACACCCTCCTGTTCTACGCCACGGTGAACCCATGGGATTCCTTCTCAACACACTGTCTGGACGAACTGGGCTACCCCACTGGTACTCCCAAGCTGTCCGCGGCCAGGACCAGGCCCTGGGCCACCCGGGTGCCACTGGTCCATGCCTATTCGCATAGCGGGGGGTAGTAACCCCTGGCACATAGTAGCCATTCTCCACTCTCCCTGTCTGCAAGACAGGACTAGACTGCCACTGGTTCTCCAGCCTAGGGTCTACAACCTCAGGCGGACCAGGAGTCTCAGGGAAGGCTCTCCTCCCCCTACCTCTTCTTCTAGGATTCCTCCTCCTCCTGCGAGGGGTACCCTTACAACGCAACTCCAACCCAGGGTTTAACCCCTCAAGTTGCACCGGGGTCAGAGGTGGGCTCTCCCGCCCTTTGCACTCCCTTCCAGAGGTCTGCCCTCTCCCAACTGGAGGAGTTCCTCTGGAAGAAGAACCGGTCAGGACACTGGTTACAGTTGTCCTACCCTTCAGGTCAGGCTGATCCTGAACCTGGCCTCCCAACCTCTGGTCTAAAACCTTCGGTGGAACAATTGCCTGGCACTCCAGGACTTCTGGGGATTCACACACAATCCCCCTGAGGCTAACAAATGACACATCTGTTGTGTGACTGTCTGTCTGGCGCAGATCTCCCGTCCCCTGTCCTCGTGACAGTGCGCGGAGATCCCCCAGACCAGAAGTGGCGTCACCCTGGTCACTACACGGGAACCTAGCCCAACTGGGTAGTCCCTGACCCACTGGTCCTTCCACTGGGAAACTCATCCCCCATTCACTCCTCACACTGGACTCCTGTACCCTCCCTACCGGAGCGGTACTGCCAGACTCTAGGACCACAGGAGCTCTGTTTACAGATGCTCCAGGTTCCCTAGACACTAGGAGATCCTCCTCAAATGGACTAACAGGACAGCCTAGGTCCCCAACCTGGTGTTCCCTAAAGAAACCATCCAAGTCCTGAGGCAGGGCTTCGGGCGTCTGGGGACCCTCGGTCTCCCCCTCACTCCTGCTCCACTGAGCCAGGCAGTAAGCCCCTACACCCTCCTCGCTATCCTGGGACCTAGCTGGGCTAAACTGAGCCTCTTCCACCACGCTGGGCTGGAAGATCCCTGAACCACTACTTTTGGAGTCACTCACCAATGACTCTAGAGAACATCTAGCCCTTTCCCAGCGGTCTGCTTCATCTGCAAGCTCACATGCCTCAGACAATCCACACCCCAACAGGTGTGTGCGCAACCCTGGTGAACAACAACTGAGCAGGTGCTCTTTGACAATCAGACCAAACAAGACGTTAAAATCATCTTTCGTGTGAACTTGCACCCAAGCCCACAGTGTATCACAACATTCATCCTCAAAATCTACCCAAGACTGGTGAGACAGTTTCCTACTGTCCCTGAACTTCACCCTTAACTCCTCCTCTGGGGAAACAGGTACCAGACTGGGGGAACTGGGACTGGGATTTCCTACACTGAAATCTAAATAGCTGCCACCACTGGACCCAACCCGCCCTGGGGAGTCCAGAAAATTAAAACTGCGCGCAGGGGATAGTCTACCCTCCAGGGCTACTTTGCCTCTGGTGGAGGCCCTCTCAGCCTCCTCTATCCTTTCCTGCGCTAAGACCCTCTCGGTCTCTAGCTGTTGCTTTCTAACGCCCAGCTGTGCCATAGCCTGGGCATGCTCCAACCTGAGCCTCTCTAAAGCCAGATGGTGCTCCCTTTCTCTCCTCCTATCTTCTAACTCCTCTGGGGACAGGAAAAGGGATGAGGCGCTGCCTCCTATGCTGGACCCAGCAAGGGACTCCCTATCTATGGGGTCCTCGCTATCTGCTGGCGTCCCTGTGCTATCATTTTCTTCCTCCTCCTCAGACTCCTCAGGGCTCCCCTCAGACCCTCCACCCTCATGGTGTGAGACCCGGGCCCTCTCCTCACTGTGCTCACGCTCCCATTCCTCCTTTTGCCATTGGATTAGGTTACCCCTAAGTTGGGACTGGGTGTCTGACTCATTCACTGCAATGTCTCTCTCTTCGCAAAACTCTCTCAGTTCATGCATAAACAGACCCCAGACATTAAAAGCAGACTCCATCCTGGCAGGATGCTCTCAGACACGTGCAACACAGGGGACTTAACTGTCAGAGCTGAAGCAAGAGTCCAAAATTACAAAGGTATTCCGCAAGCTCTCTATCCCAGGGAACTCACACTCACTTGTCTAGTGCCACACACCATTCATCCACACACAACCCTCCCCTCGGACTGGTAAGGCAGTTTCTACCACCCCTGATTCCTCAACCTGACCACACTTGACACAGGTACCGACTCTGGGCGCAGGGTGGGGGACAAATGTACTGGACACAATTACACAATGATACCTTCAGGAGAAGAAAATAATGGAACTTCAAAAAAAACAATCCCCTAAAATGTGGTCATCTAAAATGCAGAGTTTTGTAGTGTGGCCAGTTGCCACTGTGGAACACCGCAAACACAAATCCTCATCCTCACCGCTTGCCGCCAATGTTGGAAATGGGATCCTTGGCTGGCCAGGGCTTTCGTCAAAGTCAGTCAGAGACCACCACTCCCAAGTCAGGGCAAGGGCAAGGGAGTTACACGCCAAGATAACCCCTGCTCACCCTCTAGGTAACGTGGCGCTAGCAGCAAGGCTAAACTTGGAGGCGATGTAAGTTAAGTATTTGCGCACGCACCCCAGCAACAACACCCAGGACCCACCACAAAGGAAACCCCACACAAGGTTATATAAAAATAGCCTTTGTATTACACCAAAACACATTAGATAAAACACACACTTTACAATGTGCCAGAGGCACGGGCAGAATTTACAGGGGATATGTACAAGACAGGGCCACCTGGACCACTGTCAGGAATCAGCACTTTTAGAAGTAACACTTTTTAGAAATAGCACTTAGAATGTAAAATTACTTTAGCACAAAATAGCACACAACCAGTAACTACTGGTGACCAGGACCTCACTAGCACCACCTGTACTAGGAAGAAAACAACCACCTAAGTATCACAATACCTGTAGGGGTGTAAGAACATAACACATGATGCAATGCATAACATTCATTCAGAGGTGTAAGGAAGGAAAACACATGATGCATCAACAATACATTCAGAGGTGTATGAACGAGGCACATGACGCATAAAAACACATTCAGAGGTGCAGAAAATGAACAATTGCGCCAAACTCACATAAGTCACCACCTGTGACTGTCCCTAGGCGAACTGGCCTCTGTAGGGCTAGGACGGCCTGTGTCCAAAGTCAGGGGGCCTAAACGTGGCAGCTGCCCACGAAGTGCTGGGCAGCTGAATCATCAATGATGTGCCAACGCTGGAGCCTCGCAGGCTCTGACCAACTGACTGTCCCCTGAGCCTCTCAGGGCTCTAGACAAAGGACTGGCCCCTCAGGAGCCTCTCAGGCTCAAAATAACTGATGCCCCTAGAGCCCTCGTGGCTCTACACTCAACAGGTCGCCTGAGCCTCTTGTGGGCAGGAAACAAAATGCCCTCGCGGGCCTCTCGGGGCTCGTCACTACTTTGCCCCCTGAGCCCCACTGGGCTCTAAGTAAAGAAATGCCCCGTCGTTGGAGCCTCGCTGGGCTCGGAACACATGCGGCCCTCCAGAACCTCTTGTGGGTGTACGCAACACTGCCCCCGGATGGAGCCTCTCAGGCTCTGGTGAGATGCCACCGCGATCTAGGGGCCCCGCTCTGGGGAACTCTGTTTTGGGGGAGGGCCCCTCGGGCCTCTGAACACCCTGGACCTCGCACTGGGGGGGGGTGCGGGCACCGGCAATGTGCCCCGATGCCTCCCCCTCCTCCCGAACCCTCACGCCTCCCACTCACCGGGTCTCTGCAGGAAGGTGCTGCAGCTCCCGCTCCTCGGGGGCTCTCTCCACACCGGGGAGCTCCACTCTGCTCCCGGTCATGCTGCGGCGGCTCTTGGGCTCCGGGGCTCTCCCTTGGTCCCGGGAGCCCTGGGAAGGCTGGCGCCGCTCTCCCTCCTCACTCACCGGATCCCGGGGTTGGCTCCCGGCAGCTTCCGGCTTCCTCTGTCCTGTCCCGGGCCGGCAGCCAATCAGAGCGCGTCCCGGGGAATGAGCTCACAGGATGTCCCGCAGTCCCGCCCCCAGCCTGCCTGACTTCCTGGTCGCGGCCTGCGGCAACGGGGACACTTTCAGCGGGCAATGCCGGGTGGGCACCGGCCTCCTGTTTAAAATGAAGAATAGATCGAGGTGGGCACTCGATCGGGGCGGACAATGCCGGGTGGGCACCGGCCTCAGAAGATAAAGCGCCCCAAGGCGCTAACAGCAAATAAAGTGCCCACAAGCGCTCGGGAGCATAATTACAGCGCTCCCAGCGCTAAAAGGAGATGAAAGCGCTCCTAAGCGCTAGGCAGGTGAATACAGCGCTCCCAAGCGCTAGGAGGCAATTCCAGCACTTCCCAGCGCTATAAGGACAGCACAAGTCCAGAGAAAGTCCTTCAGCAAGGCAGGGGGGCAAGGCCGGGACCAGAGCCAGCTCACTGGGTCTCCAGGCATGGAGACAGTCCAAGTGGCGGTCCTCTGGCCCAGCAGCAGCAGCAGCCCCCTCAGGATCCTGGAAGAGAACAAGTTCTGTGGGGACACAGCCCCATTTTTATACAGTAAATCCTTTGTCTGTAGGTGCAGGGTGGGGGCAGAACCAGTCGCAGCTGGTCTGTGAGCACTGTTGATGGGCTCAACCACCCTCTCTATTCACTGGCAGGGCTAGGGTCGTTAGACGCACCACAGGGGGGTGGAGCCAGCATTGTCAGGGGAAAACCCAGCCTCATTCAGGACACAGGTACACTCCTCCCCAGCCATCAGCATGCTAATCTCCCACTCACCACCGGGCAGACCCATCCAGCCTTCCTGGAGCCAGGCTCACCAGCCAGCTCCAGCCAATCACACGCCAGCACCTTCACAGCACACACATAGCCATGTCTAGAAGTGGCGCTTCCCCACTAGACACATACAAGCCGCACATACCGTGGCGCAGCATTCACTCTCACTAGTTTGCACATACCAAACTCGAGCCTGCACTCCCCACGCATCAGGAACTACCAGGGACACACACATTCCCCATGCA
This sequence comes from Lissotriton helveticus, assembly GCF_964261635.1. NCBI lineage: Eukaryota > Metazoa > Chordata > Amphibia > Caudata > Salamandridae > Lissotriton > Lissotriton helveticus. The sequence goes on from NC_136065.1 coordinate 859,029,711, forward strand.
TTCCTATGGGAGGGCAGGCCAACCTCACTCCACGCACTCAGAGTGCGCACGCACTTTCCACTGGGACACAGTGAAAGTGCGCAGAACCCAAAAATCACCATCACCAATTCACCATTTAAAAGCAAAAAGTCTAGGGGTGAACCTGCCCTAAGGGCTAAGTCCAACACCGCTTATGGATCAACAGCCATTCAGATAGAGCCTGGGGGCTGAGCAGCACTGAGCTGCAGCCCGGGCTGAGGGAATCCCCCTCGTAGGGGTTCCCCCCTCCTCTTATGCCTTGCAGGTGCCCACCTGCATTATGCCCGCTTTACTGATTCCCAGTGCGCAGGTGCACACCCTGCGTCTTCGAATTATTTTATAAGTTCATATGGGTGCCCACCCCGTTTATGGGAGCCCAAGCGGGTGCCCACCCTGCTCCTAGCTTTATTTTTCTGACCGAGGGTGCCTACCCCTCGGTATTGCGGGGAAAAGAGATCGCCGCCGCAGCCCGCAGTAAAGCAGGAAATCCGGCACCATGGTGCCTGACGGAGGGTGGGACTTCCGGTTTCGAGAGGGAAGTGCTGCGCCCGCCGCCGCAAGAGAAGGGAGAAGCGGCCGAGTAATGGCCTCCTGCTGCCCAGGGCTCCCGTGAGCTGTGGAGAGCACCGGGGCCACCAGCAGGAAGCAGCGGGAGTGTTGCCGGGCTCCCATGCGCTGGAGGGAGCCCCAAAAGTGGAGTCCTGCCCCGAGCCGGTGAAGGAGAGACACTTCCAACAGCAGCCTGGTGAGTCAGGATTGGACCGGGTGGGGAGAGGCAGGGCTTGAGCGGTCCCGCCAGGAGAGTGGGCCACTCCAGCGTGGCACAAGTTCTTTTCTTTTTGTATGAGCGAACCCTCCGTTGCTGGCTGCTCCACCAATGCCCACCTTTGGATTCAAGGGCCCCATGGTGGTCCTGAGGTCCCGGGGGCCCATGTTCCCCCAGAGCCTTTGCGCTCCAACGAAGGGGCAGTGATTGTTTCAGAGAGCCCCTTGAGGGGCCCAAGAGGCCTGTGTCTTCCCCCGTGGGATGCCTCAGTGCTTGGGGGCAAGTTATTTTATTTTGGGTGCATAACTAGTTAAGGAGCCAGAGTGCTCCAGGGGCCATGTGTGTCTTTCAGAGCCTAGGTGGCTCCAACGTTTGTGCGCAGTTTTATTCCTAAGGGCCAGTGAGAGCCCATGCCGCATTTTTACTTTCACAGCTGCCCAGCAAGTAGTGGGCAGCTGCACCATTTAGGCATTTCTTTCAGGGGACATGTTCTTTTGAACCTAGGAGTGAGTCGCACTCCTTCGCCCTAACTTGGCCTGCACAGCTGCGCAGCACTTAGTGCCAGCTGCTACGTTTAGGCCCCATGTTGTTGTTCTCAGCTGCCCAGCAAGTAGTGGGCAGCTGCAAGGTTTAGGCTTTGCGCAGTGGCGCAACCTTGACCTTTGCTGCTTAGGCAGCAGCCCTGACTTTATGGACATAGGGCATTTGAGCCCCTTTGTGGATGGACAGTTGGCCAGGGGGATAGTTACATTTAAAGGGCGCCAGGCCCTAATGTGATTTGTGTGCTAATGTTTTTTGGGTGCTAGGAAATATATTGCGTATAGTATGTTTTGCGCACCCTCTTTGATACCTCTAAAATATGGTTTATGACTATGAGGTTGTTTTACCTATTTGGGTTTGTGTTAGGGAGATTATACTTCCCTGTGTGATTTACGCCCCTAATGTAATTTTTACTTAGGTGGTTAGGGTCTAATGTGTTTAGATTTGTGGGATACTGTGCCTGTTATGATTTATATTACAGGTTGACGCTGAGTATAGTGTCTGCCAGTGATGACTGGCTGTGTTCTAAGTTCATATATATTCTTTTACTATTTCTTTACCAAGTTCACTCTGTGATGATTCTGACAGTGGTCCATGTGGCCCTGTCAGGTGTACACAATCCCTTGTAAATATTGCCCCATGCCAGTTGGCACAGTGTACATAATGTGTTTGCTATTCTAATGTGTTTTGAGAATACAAAGGATATTTTTGAAAATAACCTTGTGTGGAGTTCCTTTTGTGGGGGGCCTGGGATGTTGTTGCTGGTGGGTGCATGCGCAAATGCTTTACACATTTCCTCCGGGATAAGCCTTACTGCTCGTGCCATGCTACCAAGGGGGTGAGTAGGGGTTATTTTGGCGTGTAACTCCTTTGACCTGACTAGAGTGGTGGTCTCTGCCTGGCTTCGGCGCAAGCCTCAGCCAACCAGAGATCCCATTTCTAACAGGGTCAGTGTGGGTGCTTGCCTGAGGTGGAGGGGGAGATAGTAGTCTGCAACTGGTGGAGAACTGGAGTATCTATGGAAGTTAAGAGCAGGATTTAGACCATTACTCACTTCCAGGTTGAGCCCACCGGGACTGTGGTGGTAGCATGAGTATTTAACCTCACAGTTAGCATGCAGAAGCTACCCAGCAATGTTTCAATATTGGTTGTACAGCTTCCTCATTCAGCTCACCAACATTGCGCTTCCAGCACTTTTCTTGATTTTCCCATCTTCTAAGTTCCCTTGTGCTTAACAGTGTTAGGTAGAGCTAGGCAGAGTTATTGCCAGATGCTTATTCTTGTTCCTAATGTCATACAGTCTCAGGCTCTCCAGGCACAGAGGGGCATATGTACAAGCCCCTATCCCCATGGGAACAGCACTTTTTGTGACGTTTCTGTGGCGACAGGGGCTTTGCCTTATTTACAATACAGCATTAAGCCACTTACCGTGGCTTAACGCTGGCTTGTAAATAAGACCCTTTTTCACGCTATGCTTAGCGTGTAAGGGGTGTGCAGTGGGTGTTGCGGTGGGCGTTCCACTGCAACACCTATTGATTTTGAATCTGCCCCCTGTTTACAAGGGCAGAATAAATAGGAGGCAGCGCCAAAATTAAGACCAGGGAAAAAATGGCCTTAAGTTGGTGAAACAAGGAGAAATATATATTTCTCTTCGTGTTTACTTTTCCATGTGTGCTGCCTTGTGCAGTATACATGGAAAAAACAAAAAGCCTTTTACCGTTTATGTACAGGAAGGTGTCCCTTCCTGCTCATAAACAATCTTTAAAAAAATGACATTTTGTGACTTCCATGTGTGCTGCATTAAGCATCACACACAGAAGTGAAACAAATGGCATTCGAAGATTGTTTATGTACAGGAAGGGGGACCTTCCTGTTCATAAACACTCTTTCCCCTGCATGCAGACACCCTTGCACTATGGTGCTAAGGTGCATGCGTTGGCGCTACACTAATAAGTGTAGTGCCAACACAAGGAGAAATGCAAGACTGCACCATATTCTTGTAAATATGGTGCAGTCTTGCGTTTCTGAAGTGGAGGAGTGAGGCATTACTCCGTCATTTCTGTTGTACATATCCCCCAGAGTTTGGTAAGCACTGCACCTTATGGTCTGCCATGGCTACTGACTCCTTGTTTTCACTTGGCTCTGTTATTCCTATATGTATCTGCCTCTCACTCTAAAGACTCACCTCTAGAACTGAACTCATTGCTAAATCCAAGAAGCAGACGTTTGGTACATTTTTCGCTCTCTGTCTCTCCTCCCCCTTTTCCACTCACACTCCCTGTGTGTACGTGTTACCTATCGAGAGAGAGTGAGCAGAAGGAGATGAGATTTCGTCTGGTCCCAGTTCATCACTCCAGATTGCCATGTAATGCACACTGCTACAGTTGGGAGTAGGCCTGACATATAAATACAGTAAGAAAAGAAAATGTGATGCTTACAATAAAATCACTGAATTCAGAGACGGACGGGACTTTAGGGTAACTGGACGACTTACTGGGAGATCAGTGCTTCTGACAGGATGGCCTGGCTGGAGAAAAGTCCTTTCCACGCGAGGCCGCTCTTCCCAGCCCTATGGGCCTTTCTGTGTCATATTTCCCCACAGCCAGTCTCCATTCCACAGTCCTGTGAAAAACGTACCACGATATTAATTCCGTCCATCGAGCCTCGGTTAATGCTATTTACAGACCCTCCCTGGGGAAAGGCTCCAGCTTCCTCTTTACTTCGCCATCTGGCCTTCCTCTAACCTGTCACAGTGGCAGAGATGAATCTTTAATTAGGAGAAGATTCTGGCAAACCTGCCTCCAATTACAAATAACTAAAAATGCTGGATGTGCCGCATCAAATATTCAAACATGTCAAGCACATTAAGCCTAGGAGACTTATTCAAAAGGTTAAATAAGATAGAATATCCTTTGAGAGATGAGCACGTGGGGTTCTCTCTCTAGACTGAGCTGCCTTTGCACCTCCCCTGTGTCTGAGCGCTCCGAGCCACAGATCCACCAACTGGAGAAACCTCCAGTGGTTCCATTGATGATCGTACTTTGAGTGCTGACGAATCCTCCGGTGTTGTGTCTTAGGCTGGGTTCTCTCTGTTTCTTGTGAACTGCAAAGTTTTTGGTGAAGTGAGAGCTTAAAAATATAATTAAAAACCCAGCAAATGAAATCTAGTCCTAAACCGGAAACTGGAATTAGCCAAAGGTTAATGTGAATAAAGGTATGGGATTAGGGAAGGGTGGGCTTAAAATAGATAGCATTAAAGTGCCATATATGACTGTCTTTCCTTATTCCTGAAAGTGGTTGCTATATATCCAAGCAGTTTTATGTCAATTCATGCACTCTAAGTGAAATAAATATATATATATATATATATATATATATATATATATATATATATATATATATATATATATATATATATATATAGAGAGAGAGAGAGAGAGAGAGAGAGAGAGAGAGAGAGAGAGAGAGGGAAGAGCGAGAGAGAGAGCGAGAGAGAGAGAGAGAGAGAGAAGAGCGAGAGAGAGAGAGAGAAGAGCGAGGGAGCGAGAGAGAGAGAATGAGTTGAATTGTAAGACATTTGTATTACACAATTCATGCACAAGCCTCTTTAGGCGAAGGTTGTGTATAATGGCAGAGGGTTAACAGCATATGTATAAAAAAGTAGTGGAGGAGATAAGCACAACATGGTCTCATCTTCCTCAGTTGCCCTTAAAAGTACCACGAGGTATATTTACCATTATTTCGTGCAATGCAGCAAGACAACTTGCTGCGTGCCATTGCGTGAAAGGCAAGCAGCAGAAATGTGCCATATCTACTAATATATGGTGCGTTTCAACAGTCTCCTAGCTCTGGCACACTTGTGGCAGCCTGGCTCCAACACAGACATTATTGCGCCATACTGCAAGGGTGCCTATTTTATGAACAGGATTGTTTTTGTGCAGGAAGGAACAACTTACTGCACAAAAACAATCCTTTGATGCATTTTCCTCTTTCTGTGTGAGCTGCAGAATACAGCATGCATGAAAAAAGGAAGTAATGAGGAGAAATAAAGATATTTCTGCACGTCATGGAGGTGGAACATTATGGTGCAATCCCAGGGTAACTAACTTTAGTAAATCTGGGATTGTGTCAAAAACCATGGGTGGATGTGCGGGAATGCCCACACTCTCCCCATGGAACGTCTTCCTGCCGTAAGGTAACACGAAGCAGCAAAATGGGTTTACTTGCATTAATTTTGAATTTACTAAACTATGCAGAGCCATGCAAGGTGGCTTTGGGTGGCTTAGTAAATACCATTTGAGGACTTGCAATGACTTGCAGTATGAAATGGCAATGCAAGCCCTTAGTAAATATTCCCCACTAGTGTCCTGCGACACACCACTACCGTCTGGTATAGTCTCCCCTCCTCCAGTCACCGGAAAATAAATACATGAAAAAATGATATCCTGTCACCGGCTTCAGGCCCACTTTTTTGGTTCTCTGAACAGTGAAAAGCTAGTGATTTATTACTTTGTCAAAGACAGGTACTGTACAGACATTTGTAATATCAAAGGCCCCTTCTGCCCAGGAAACTACTGTAAAGCTGTCAGCCCCAAGTGTGATGTTGTCTCTGGTGAGGATTTTCCTGGATCCTAAGTCATGTCCAAAGGAAGCTGCAGAACATTCCATCCATTAGATACATAAACCTGCTACATAATTTTCAGATTTCAACAAAAAGTACTTGTATCTGAAATGGTTCGCAGGTTTATAAGGACACAGCATATGGAATACAATCCACCACTTGCCACTTTGCAAAAGTTATCCAGTCATCTTTCACCTTTTGTTATATTCAGGCAATAAAGATGTGAGAATTTTATAGATCTTGTTTATAGCCCTGCTTTGGGAAAGTACTCTTTTATGGCAAGAATTAAATGCTCTGTGATTTTCCATAAATTTTAAACAGGACTTTTAACTGGTGCACTATGGCCCACATTTAAATGAAAAGGCAGACAGCACAGGTATGGGTGAAATTCTGCAATGCTGCATTGCAAAATGGTGCTTAGTTGACCCGGCAGTGTCTTGTCTGAAATTTTACTCAAGGTACACACTACAGTACAAATTCCAATGCAATGACAACCGGCCAATTGTAAACCGCACATAAAATCAGCAAATTCATAGAATTTACGTGGAATGCATTGGAATGTCACACAACATTCCTTTTTTTCATGTTTTTATCTGGTTTCATTTTACACTATCATTTCATGGAAAATCAGGTTAAGCTAATTTTGATTATCTGGCTTTGTGTGTAAACATCAGTGTTTGGCCTTTACCATCCAGCTACGGTCCTTTGCATATTTAATCAGGGATTTGACACTTTAGAATGTAAAGCAATTGTTTTAACTTTCAGGTTAAATTATCTTTTGTACATAAAAATGTATCGATGTTGCCGTATTAGTGATTGTGAACTTGAGCTTTGCTAACTCTTTGGTAAAAGATGACTTAAGAGGTGAGTTATATATTTTATTTGAGGTGTGGTCTACTGACCCCTCCCAGTGTAAAATCCAGCAGTGTAAACCCCAGCAAGAGTTGTTTCCTTCAGCACTATGCCTTATGGCTGTCTGTGTTCCGAGTTCTCTACCTAAATCCACCGAGCTATGTGATTTTCATGTTGCCATAGTTCTTCTGTGGTGGGTAACATGCCAAATTGTACTCACATCTTCAGGAAAGCCTCCTTTGACCTTGGCAATTGCAACCTTTCACTCACTTTTCACCACATTTTTTGCAGTTATCTGACAGGAATCAAACTCCAGTTCCAGCTCAAACAAATTGTGGTGAGCAGACCTTTCCTTGTCGTGCTGGTCACCCATGGTTTGAATACAGAATCCCAAACAACTCGAAAAGAATCTCCCACCCATCTCCCAAGAACTGAATAAGTAATCGCCTCATAAGAGAAACAGTGTAGCAGTATAGTTGTGTTTGACTTCAAACTTGAGGGCATATTTTCCATGTCCCAGCGCCACCAAAGTGTCACTTTTTTTACACTCCGATGGCGCACAATGATGAGCCATATTTACAAGGCCACACAAAGCCGCTCTGTATGGCTTTCCAAAACCTTGTAGATATGACCCCCTTTGACTCAATTACTATGCGTGGAAACACTGACAGCAACACCCATGGAGTCAAACGCATTCCCAGATTTATATAGTTTCACAAACCTAGGAATGCGTCAGATTCTAACGTCTCCATGGTGAGGCATTAAAGTGGTGCAACAAAGAGAAATACTTTTATTTCTCCTTGTTTTTTGCTCTTTCTATGTCTGCTACATTCTGCGGCACACATAGATGGAAGAAAATGCCATCAATTATTGTTTTTGTGCAGGGAGGTATCCCTCCTGCACAAAAATCAATAATCTATGCAAAACAGGTACCCTTGCACCTTGGTACAAGGATACCTGTGTTGGTGCTATGCAGCCAATTTTGTGCCAGGGCACAGGAAAGCACACGGATGTATTGTATTGATGTAAAAGTGATGCACCCCTACACTTTCCTAATGATGCAGCTTGGCACAGCAATATGGCTTTGCAGCGCCACTTTCTAGTAAATTGCCCCTTGGTCTGTTTTACTTAGTCTGCTACTTTCAGGACGTGGATCTGCATGGGACTTATCTTATTTACAGATCAAGAAGCTGGGATTTAAAATTAACTGGTTGACTTCACCTGAGAATTAATCTCAGGATACATCATACGACCTAAAACGTGAGACCTGCTTCCATCCCCCCCAAAAATAATTCTAAAATAAAAAAACAGATTGTTTCATTGGAGCCTGACTAAAGGATTGGTAAAACTGCTTCTATTAGATGACCTAATAAAATGAGGGTGAAATGGAGATTTACCTATGGCAAGACACCAATAGTACAACCAGAGCACCATCTCTCGTCCATGGACTTCAGAAGGTGGAACGCCTCTTCTGGTGGATTCGGCTCTGAAATGTCTGTAGGTGACTGGCTAACTCCCTTTCTTAAAAAGGGCCCCTCTCTCTTTCCGAATAATGACTATTTCTTATTACTTCATGTTTTCTAAATTACTACTTAACTACCACACTTCTCCAAATCATTTTTTTCTTGGGCTAAAATATTACTCTGAAGCAGTCTTGAAGTGGAGTAAGGACACCATGAGCAACTAGTATTGCTGAGATGTTTACATTTTGTCAATAAAACAGACATGTAGATGCAACAATTGGGGCACCGACATGGGAAAGTGGACACTTTCACAGGGAGACACAGCACTGATAATGAGATCATAATCCAAAGCAACACCAATAAAAACAGAATACTGAATTTAGGACATTAACAGTAGGATACAGATAAAGGGCCACCTACACTGACTGGAGGACATTTACATTGACTGACACAAATAATGCCATTGGGGCACTGAAGCTAATACTGACAGGGGCACAGACACTATAATAATAAATAATAATAAAGAGCTTGTAAAGCGCACAGTAATGCCATCACGGCATGTCCCCGCGCTAGAACTAGCCGTGAGCCAGCAAGAGAGAGATCCAGAGGACTATGCTGTGTACAAGTGAGTTTTCAGCAAGGCCCTAAACCGCGCTTCGCTACTCTCCAGTCTCAAGGCCAAGGGAAGTTTGTTCCACTGTTGAGCTGCATGGAGCGCAAAAGAACGACCACCTATTCTGGCCTTCCTCGTCCTGGGAACTGTCAGCAGTCCGGTCCCCTCCGAACGAAGGGTCCTGGAGGGTTCGTACCGGCTGACTAGATCCTTTAAATAAGCGGGCGACCTCTCCCAGACAATCCGATGACAGAAGAGTAGACACTTAAAACGCACCCTTTTCTTCACAGGCAGCCAATGAAGCGCATCCAGCGCCTTCTGCGAAATTGGCCCTCCTAGGTCTTCTCAACACCAACCTGGCGGCGGAGTTCTGGATGACTTGGAGGCGGCCCAGGCTACCCTCGGTCGCCCCCAGAAACAGTACATTTCCATAGTCCAACCGCGAGGTCACCAGTGCCTGTGTTAGAGTCCTTCTGGCCGCAAGGGGCAAGAGGTCTAACGTTTTATTTAGGGTCTTTAAAACTCCAAAACATTTGCCCACAAGACGCCTAATGTGGCCATCATACGAGAGGGAGGGATTCATCCAGATTCCCAAGTTCTTTGCTTCCTCACAGGGGGTAGGAGTAGGACCCAAGCATGAAGGCCACCACTCAGCTGACCAATTATCGCTCTTTCCCCCAACCACCAGCACCTCTGTTTTAGAGCCATTGAGTTTTAAACAATGGGAGTCCATCCATTCTCCCAGTGCCTGCATACAAGATTTAAAGTTAGTTGGAGTGTTGGAGGAGTTCTGCGACAAAGAGATCAGCAGCTGGGTGTCGTCAGCGTACGACACCAATTCCACCCCAAAAGATTGTACCACTTTTGCCAGGGAGGCCATATAAAGATTAAAAAGAGTGGGGCTAAGAGCCGAGCCCTGAGGCACTCCCTGATCTAATGGCAGCTCTGCTGAGCGACAGGTCCCTTGCTGAACCCTAACACGAGAAAAGTGATACTGACAGAGAGACATTAATGCTCATTCTCTGGTACAGACACTAGGACACAGACACACGTACGGACACAAGGGGTCTGACTCTGACACTACTACCTTTAAACCGGGCACCAGCATATGGGATCTCTGGAATGGAATTACAACACTGTGGTAGCACTGTAGCTCACATACAAAGGCAGCCACTGATATTAGGGCTTATGGGGTGGGTGTATTACTTTGTGCACAACATACATAGGCAGCCACTGATATTAGGGCTTATGGGGTGGGTTTATTACTTTGTGCACAACCTACAAAATATGTCGCTTTAAAATGAAATCACAAAGATCAACACTTTATTTGGAAAATGAGTTTTGTGTGGGTTTATGTGGTGGGGTGGCATGCACGTAAATAACAACCTACCATTGCACAGTGAAGAAGTCAGTCGGTAACACATAACTAGGGAAATCCCTGTACGTGGCTTTGTAGCAAGAACAAAAAATGGCAAAACACGACATAAAATGATGGGAAAAAAATAAAAGTGGCTATTCTAAATTTAGGATTTGCAGGGGACGTGCTACAAGGACTCTGCTAGCTGTTGGGGACATCAAAAGTCCCAGCACTCCACTGGCCCAACATGAGAGTGCTTAGTGATATGTACACTGGTCCCTATTTGAGTGCCCCTGATTCGTAGCTAATTCTACTGATGTTGGTCTTTCTGTGCCTGTCATGTATTTGGCAAAACGACCCAAAAGGAACATAAAGGCTGTGTAGGTCTGCAGCTAAACAGAGAGATACCCTTGCGGTTACACCTAAAGTTGTCTTTCAAATCATGCATCTCCAGAGGTTATAGAGGTTATAGAGCTCTTATGTGCAAAACTTGGTCCTATATTTAAAGCTCTTATTCAATCACTTCTGGATCTCATTGAGTCTCGGGAGAACCAAGATTATCAATGCCCTGAGCAACCATGCTTTCTCCTCTGTTCCACCAGCTTCTATGTTAATTCCACCTCTCGCTCCTCCCTTGCAAGGTCTATCCACCCAGGGCACTATAGTTTCACTCCCAGCTCCATCTCGAATGGGTTATGGTTCAGAAACAAATGTACGAACAACTCCCTGAGCCTGTTGGCCTCTCACGTACCTTCTCTTATCAGTCAAGAAAGAGGCTTAAATCTTACTTCACAATCTTTCTTGGGTCAGAAAAATTGTAATTTGGAGCCAATGACTATTAGACCGGGCATCTTTTGCCGTGATTTCCCCAGTCTTTTTTACTTCTGGCCTCCTGTTTTTGACTGTGTGCGGAACTTCACTTTTGCTGGTTTTGGGACTCTGGACACTTAACCACTGCTGATCAGTGCTAAAGTGCATGTGCATTGTGTCTAAAAGGTGATGGCATTTGGTTTCTCCATGATTAGCATATTTGATTTACTGATAAGTCTCTAGTACAGTGCACTGTGTGTGCCCAGGGCATGTAAATCAAATGCTATGAGTGGGCCTACAGCACTGTTTGTACCGCCAACCTAAGTAGCTCTTCTAACATGTCTCAGGCCTGCCACTATAGAGCCTGTGTGCACAGTGTTTAACTGCCATGTCGACTTAGTAAATACACCCACTTGCCATGCCCATGCCTCCCCTTTTATTTAATGTAAGCCACTCCTAAGGTAGGACTAAGTAGCCCAATGGGCAGGGTGCAGGTTATTTAAAAGGTTGGGCATGTGGTTTTAAGTTTTATTTGTCCTGGTAGTGAAAACTGCTAAATTCGTTTTTCACTACAGCAAGTCCTATCTCTCCCATCAGTTAGCATCAGAACTGCCTTATAACACTTTATAAGTTTATCTTAGACAATTGGCGTTTGGTGTCTCTGGACTGGCAGTTTAAAAACACATCTTTTAGTGAAGTTGATATTTTAAAATTGCAAGTCTGATAATTGCCACTTTTAGAAAGTTGCAATTTTCTTACTTAAGCATGCTGTGCCTCTGCCTGCCCCTAGAGTACATGTCTGGGTATGACAGCTTTGTGAACTTACTCTAGACAGTCACACACAAAGGGAGCTGAGGTGTGCCCTGCGTATACTTATAGCCCATCAACAGACTGATGGGTCTTCCTGAGCTAGAGTGGTGGGAGGAGTTGACACTTGCACCTGAATAGGGATGTGTCTGTCCCCTCGCAAAGACCTGCCTACCCCCATGTAGTGTGGCTGGAGCCAGGGCCAGGAATGGCAGGGTTATGTGCACTAAAAAGACCTTTCTTTGATGTCGCCTACTTCAAAGGCTAAAATGGGTACATGTACTGGACCTCTGACACCATGTACTCAGAACGCTTCTGGACTGAAGACATTCTGTCAAGAAAAAGAGCTGTTGTGCTACCAGGATGGACTGCTTCTTTGCTGCATGCTTTGCAGTGGTGGGCTGCTGCCTGCTGCTTCTGTCTTGGGAAGGAGAGGACAGGACTTTGCTCCATCCTGCTTTTTAAGGTTCTCCAAGGGCTTGAGTTGAGCTTGAGCTTGTCGGCTGTTGTAAATCTCAGGGCAATCTTCACCTGCTGTGCCTGGGCTTTCCTGCAGAGAGCCCTACTCTGCCAATTGGTGCCAAACACAGTCCCCGTGCCCTTGGAAGCGAGTGTGCTGTGCTAAACAGAAGAAACCAGTACATTGACTTTGAGTGTGACTTCAGAGCCGGAGCCGCTATTCGACAATGCGCCATTGCCTGCACCAGAGCTGTGGTCTCTGCTCAACACAATAAGCTGTGACTTGCAACACAGGCCCTGACGGTGCCACAGCACTCCGAAGATCTGCCACAGCGTGAGTCTCAAGTCCCATATCACCAAAGTCTGTGATGCACGACTCCCCCACAGCACCTGTGGCCCTGTGGTGAGATATTGACGCTGTGAAGTAGACACCTTGTTGTTTGACCCTCAACACTTCATTGACCCTGCACTGTTAGCACAACCGATGCCTTACTGTCAATGCCACATCCTCTCCCCTGCGACTTGCAACATCCCGGGTGTCCATGGCTCAACGACTCTGCACCACCTCCAAGGAACTGACTTCTCACTTGCATGAGTGACTCCTCACCTCCATTGTGCAACGCACCCTTCCAAGCACCAACATGCCAACAACCTGGACCGACAGTAAGGAACTGATGCTGTACCTGCCTCGGCAATGCTTCACCTCCCCAGCACCACTCAACGTCTTAGTTTTGTCATTGTTTCCAAGGTAGTGTAACTAGGGTCTGTACGACTCCGTAGCCAGCCCAAATGCCATTGCAGTCTTCCTTAAACCTTCAGATTCGATTACGTCAAGCATGTTGGTATAGCCTCAGCCGGAGCTATTGTGTTTTTAAGTGTCAAAACTTCCGATAATATTGCAAAATCGTACTTTGATTTGTGTATGCTGTCTTTTTTTAGTTTTTTGGTATTTTTTTTTAATAAGATAACTATTGACTATTTTTCTAAACTGGTGTGGAGGACTTTTGTGGTGTTTTCACTGTTTCAGTGTGTGTGCACAAATACTTTACACATTGCATCTTTAGTTTAGCCTGACTGCTCTGAGCCAAGCTGCCTGCGGGTGAGCACAGGTAAACTTAGAGTGCACTGCACTTACCCTGACTGGGATTGTGGGTCCGTACTTGGACAAGGTGAAAACCACTGCCAACTAGAGACCTCATTTTGAACAATAACTATTTGCTGACCTGAAGCCTACCTTCTGATGTGAGTCGCTATGTCCTTATACTTGTCAATGTTCCTGGGACAACTGCAAGTGGGTCAACTTTACAGCTTAACCGCTTCCGTGCGGTGCCGATTCCGCCCCTATGCTGGACATTCCAGAACAGGGTGCGGTCGTGACGGAACCATTCCGTCATCAGCACAGCTCAACCGTGACTGATGACGGAATGGTTCCGTCACAAGCATTGAAGGGGTAAAAAATAAAGTGGACCATTGGTTGTCTAAACACCAGCATTTTAAGAGTAGCAACTCAGAGCACATTGTAATGGTAAGAAGGGTAGCCTGGATCAGCCACACTAAGAAATTCTACGGGGTGATTGCATTATGGTGAACTATAAGACCCTGCTGCTCTTTAGCAGCTGTGTGCTTTGGCCTCATAACCTGCAGCAGTTGAACAGTTCTATCAAGTTTCTCCCAGTGTGTTTTTTTGTCAGCAGCCAAAACCCCCACATATGACCGTTGAGCTTCCAACTGCTTCCCAACATCTTCATCCTTGTGGTCCAGGATTTTGTTACAGATTCAATGTCATCTCTTGGAAGGTCTTCATCAACTGGACTGATGTCTCACTGAGGTACTGGGTTTTTCAGAACTGGTACCGAACTGGTAACCCAGCGGTGTCAGGGTACACCCAAAGACCTCGAGTACTTTCCTGATTCAGACCACAGAAACTCAGAGTCTTCTAGGTGAAGTCAAGGATCGATTTTATTGGCTGCAACCAAGTAACAGGTCCTAGAAGTACAACAACACGGGATGTATATTCTCAGGAGACTGCTCAATCTTACAAAGCCAGGCTTCTCTTTTTATACAAAATATTGTGCTTCAGGCAAACATTCTTAGAATTTTAGTATACCATAGACATGTTCCCATTACCAAGAAAAAGCAGAGTCATGATGACAAGCCCATAGTTCAGTTTGTCCAGCCCACAACAAATTACCCGGCAAGGCCCAGCATTTCCATCAGGTACCGGTGGACCCCCAATAAAAACGGGCACCTCCCCATCATAAAGCAAGTGAGAGAGAAAAGAGCAGGGACAGGTGTGAGCAAGATTCGGCAGCGTGTGTGTGCGATGAAAAAGGTTTATGGACTGTTGTGCCTTGATGCTATCTCGTTCGGCCACTGGGAGAGGAACTGACCAAACAGGTTCGGCCTGGGGAAATGGTTCCAATTTGCCCAGGTCAGAGAAAAGTCAATTAAGGTGTACGTGTCCTTGAAATCGAATTTGGCTTAATTCAGCTTGCCTATGTGAGGGCAACTCACAAAATGGCTGCCGTACACAAAATGGATGCCAAGGGTTCAGGACGCAAATGACGATTTTGAGGTGAATTCGTCACTCGAATATGACGAAAATGCTTGTACATAGTGTACCAGCCATTCTCGGTCTTTTGATACCAAATTCGTCATTTTACGACGAAGTTTAATTCTCGAGTCCAGAATTATTACACGAGTCCAGAATTTTCAGAACTACAAACCCTCCTTTTGCCCTTACATAGGAAATTTAACCTAATCTCATGCTAATCTGAGTCCAGGTCTATATTCCTAAAGTCATTGAGATGTTGCTGTAACATCATTCTAGTACTTAGTTCGTCTCTTGATACAGGTTTCCTTACACATGATGTAGCACAGAGGCCACATATTGCAGGAGCACACTGCACGCACAGACAGAACAGGAAAAGAATGGCTAAGACCATCCCAATGACCATCAGAATTTTCCATCCCCAGCCGGATATCAGTTCCCAGAACCATCCCATTAACGACCAATCTCCTTTATCCACATGAATAGATTCGGAAATCTTATGCAGTTTGGAGATGGCCTGGTACACTGTTGGAGCGTTATCTGGGATGAAAACACAGCAACTCGATTGGATCAATTTACATACCCCACCTCGGTCTGCAAGTATGACATCTAAAGCGACCCTGTTCTGAAGGGTCATAAGACGATCCGACTGGAGCTCAGCAGTCAAGTTACTAAGGGCACCAGCAGTTTCAATTACGGTTGATTCAACTACCCTTGTCAATTGCCTTATGTTCCTGCTGTTAACCATGGGTCCCCAGAACGGCAGAAAACCCTTTGCGAAGTCCCCAAATTCTTGACCTGCAGTGTCTTCTTTACTCAAGACACCTCTAACTATCCTTGTTTTGTGGTAGTTTGCCGCTGCTGTGTAGGTGGGAGGCAACAGGAACGAAACAAAACATGAGCCCGAAAAGTCAGGGGGCAACCATGTATAGGCTCTATCATGGCAGATGAAATAGGTACCCTTAGCTGCTAAAAACGCAGGGGAAGTCTGAGACCCAAAAACATACGTTTCAGTACAGATACTCTTTCCTAACTGAGCTCTGGGATTCTTGCCAGTACCTTGCAGACACAGGTGACCCTGATGGGGTACAATCCAAATCGGGGAAGATCTCTTGGCTTGCTGTTTCTCACTCAGAGTAGTTCCATATCCGGTCACGTTCCATCCTATATAGGCAAGTGTCTCATCTTCGGGGGTAGTTTCATAAGAAATATCTTCCTTAATCATGTCGAGTATACCCTTAACTAGAGCACTATTCTTAGGATTGTCTTT
This sequence comes from Lissotriton helveticus, assembly GCF_964261635.1. Taxonomy (NCBI): domain Eukaryota; kingdom Metazoa; phylum Chordata; class Amphibia; order Caudata; family Salamandridae; genus Lissotriton; species Lissotriton helveticus. The sequence goes on from NC_136065.1 coordinate 859,045,838, forward strand.
TACAGAACGTAGGGGGTGGACTTCACGAGCATATATGAACATTGTTCTGTATGCCCACACAGAACCATTATGGCTGAAAGGCAGGACCAGATAAGGGATACCTTTATCCGTTGTGTGAGGCATTAGACCACACACCCAACAGTTAGTCGTGTTCATTACAAGTTGGTGTTGGTGCAAAAGCTGAACAAAGGAGTTATTAATAAACTCTAATCTCCTAGCTGATTCGTGTTCAGGAAGGGGTTGAAAAGAGTGTGGGGAAACAGTAGAAGGAGGAGGTATGGGCGATGTAGTGGGTGCAAATGTTACTCGAAAAGAGAATAAAACATAACTTATTAAAATATCATCACACTGAATAACATGAAAATGCACAATATCAAAAAGCTTTTCTTTGTCATTATTTTACAAATCTTGGCTTTAAAGTTCATCGGTTGGGCAGGTCTCTCCATCTCGAAAAACTCCATCCTCTCTAAAGTGCTGCCCGCGATGGGAGGTTGATTCTGCTAAGGAATGCCTCTGTCAGTCTAGGGCAACTCCCTTGGATCAACCAGAACTGCCGACCTAACGTCGTCAGCTGCACCCCAAAGACTTTGGGCAATCGCGGCCCTGGCAGCGGAACCCGGATGGCGGTTCGAAAAACAAAAATAAGCAAGTTTCTCAGATGGGAGAGCTGCACTTTCAAAAATAGTACTTGGAGGGAAAAAAACACTTTTATTAGTTCGTATTTCTCGGCCTCAAATTATACCGTTGTTTTCCTGGTATTGTATTATCTTGGAAAAGGAGTTCAGGTTCTGAAGTGTCCAATCGAACTGATGGTTGCAAAATGTTATCACTCTCTTGTTCAGTAACTGTTCCTTTTACACGTGCATCACTGAAAGGCAGAAAACGTGGCACGGTTTCAGTCTCTGAGTCAGCGACACCCTTCTGGACCCACTGGTCGTACGGCAGAGGCAGAGGGATCCGCTTGCAGTGGATCCCGTGGATCCAGTTTTTCTTCCCCTCCACTCGAACAGCTGATCTTGTGGAAAGAAGGACGAGGTGCGGTCCGGTCCACCTGGGCTGGTCGTTCTTGGTTCGCTGGAAGTTCTTGACCAGCACCCAGGATCCAGGGTCGATCTGATGTCCTGGAGCTTCAGAGACTTGAGGCAGTGTATCATGCACCTGTTGGTGTAAAACACGCAATTTAGCCGTCAATTCGTACAAATAATCAAGCAAAACAGGGTGTTCTATTTCGCTGAACTTTGTGGGCCTTGGCACTCCCCATATGTTGGCCGGGCGGCCAAAGACTATTTCATAGGGACTTAGTTTCACTCGCGAATGCACAGTCATTCTGGTGGATAGGAGTGCTAAAGGGAGAGCGTCAGGCCATTTAAGACCTGTGCTTGCTTGAATTTTGGCCAATTTTAACTTAAGCGTGCCATTGTAACATTCTACTAATCCAGCTGATTGGGGGTGATTTGCAGTGTGGAACTTTTGCTGAATGCCTAGCCCTTCACATACTCTCTTCATTACTCCACCCACAAATTCACTTCCATTGTCACTCCAGACCATTCTAGGCATTCCGAATCTAGGGAAGAACTCTTTCACAAGGGCTTTCGCTGTGGACAAGGCAGTATTGTCCTTTAGGGGATATGCCTCTACCCATCTTGAGAAGGCGCAAACAACAACGAGTACGTGTTTTAAGTTATTGCACCTTTCCATGTGGATGAAATCTAGCTGCAAAACCTCGAACGGATACGTAGGAGGCGCAAAATGACCAGCTGGAGTTGGGGTTCCCCTACCAGGATTGTGTTTCAGACACACCATGCAATTCTTGACCACATTCTCTGCACACTTGGGAATTCCTGAATTTTGCCTTACTGGAGCCAACAATTTGCAAATCCCTTTCACGCTGATATGAGCCATTCCATGAGCCATTGTAACCACTGCAAGCACGTACGCATCGGGTAGCAACCATCTCTGATGCTCTGACAATTCAACCCAACAACCATCTGCATCCATTTTACCCGTACTTTCTCTCCACATGTTCAACTCTTTCTCTGTAGCCTCAGCTTGAATAGACTTCACACTCTCTATCGTTTCTTCACACATTCCAACATCACCAACCCATCTTGCAGGGCCTGCAACATACATTCGGCACATCACATTCCTTGCAGTTTCTTTCGCGATTTCGTCAGCATTTCCACGACCAACATCATCAGTCACCTTCTTGTGAGCACTACATTTCACAATCGCCACTTGCAGAGGCAAGGTCAGTGATTCAAGAAGCTCATTCACCAACTGACCATGCTGAATCTTAGCTCCATGCGAAGTCAGGAACCCACGTTCTTTCCACAATCGTCCAAAACTGTGAGCCACACCAAAAGCATACTGGCTGTCGGTGTAGATGGTCACTTTCATTCCTTTCGACAACACACATGCTCTCGTGAGTGCAATCAATTCTGCTGCTTGAGCTGAATTATGTGGAATACGTGCAGCTTCAACAATTGTATGCAAAGTCGTGACAGCATATGCTGCAGTCGTGTCACCATTCGGGAGCTTGAAGCATGAACCATCCACCCATAATGTACCATCACATTCAGCAAGAGGAGTGTCTTGAAGGTCTATTCTCCCTTTCGTTTCTTCTTCTGTTCTAAGAAAACAATCATGCTGTTCTGAAGCATCTAATTCCTCTACACTTGGCAACAACGTAGCTGGGTTTAGAGTGTTGCATCTTTTTATATGCACATGACTCGCTAACAATGTTAATTCGTAACCTGACAATCGAGCCCTAGTTAAGTGCTGTGTCTTGGTTCTGTTTAACAACGTGTCTACTGCATGTGGGACCATCACGACTAGCATATTATTCATCACTAGACCAGCAGACTGTCGAATAGAAACAGCTGCTGCCGCTGTTGCTCTTAAACAACTTGGCAATGCTTTAGCTACCGGATCCAAAGTCGACGAAAAATATGCACATGGACGCTGTTTGTCTCTAAATAACTGAGTCAACACTGACAATGCACAGCCTTGTTTCTCATGGACATACAATGTAAAGGGCTTACTGTAGTTGGGGGTACCCAACACAGGAGCCGAACATAATGCTGTGCGCAATTCAGAAAAACTTTTCTGACACTCTTCAGACCAAGGAACGGGATTGGGTGTATCTTTACACGTTAATGCCACCAAAGGTTTGGCTAATAACGAAAACATTTGGAATCCACTGTCTACAGTACGATGTAATGCCCAATAAAGCACGCACTTCTCTCTGTGTTCTTGGCACACTCAATTTCGCTATTGCCTGAATTCTTTCTAGGGTCAGTTTCCTTCCCTCCTTCGATAAGAGATGACCTAAGTAGGTCACTTCTTGTCGACAATATTGCAATTTGGAAAGTGACACCTTGTGATGCAAATCACACAGATGACGCAACAATGACAATGTGGCTTTTTTACAGATTTCCTCAGTATCTGCAGCAATAAGCAAATCATCAACGTACTGTACAAGAGTAGCACCTTCAGGTAAAACAATCGTATCAAGCTGTGTTTTTAAAGCTTGACTATATATTGATGGACTTTCACAGTAGCCCTGTGGAGCTCGTTTAAAGCGGAAGCTTCGTCCTCCTAAACTGAAGCCAAAAATATCCCTGCTCTCCTCAGCAATCGGGATGCTGAAGAAAGCATTCTTCAGGTCAATCACCGAAAACCAGGTTGCAGAAGCTGGAATCATAGTCAATAGGGCAGTAATGTCAGGGACAACTGGAAATTGTGCACAACTATTTTATTGACCTATCTATGATCAATCACAAATCTGTAAACAGGTGGCTGAGAGGGATCAGTTAGTTTCAAAACAGGCAGAACAGGGATGTTGCAAACGTTGCCTCTTGTCTCTTCAATGACATCTTTTTCAATTAGATAGTAAACGATCGCTAGCAAAGCTTTTTCACCTTCACTAGAGATTCTATATTGGGGAATTCGTGGCATTTTAACATTGGCTTTCAATGTTACAACATATGGTGGTATTTCTAAGAGGCCCACACCATTAGGACCAGTAGCCCAAAGAATATCAGGAAGAAACGACAATTCTGTTGGAATTTTATCCCTTGACAAATACATTGGAGAAACCACTGGAGAACAGTACAAAGTCGCATACAATCTTTTTAACAGATCTAATCCCAACAAGTTTTCACCACAACCTGTTGTCAGAATAAGGGGTGCTTCTAATTCACAAGGACCAACAGAAAGAGACAAAGGGTCAGAAATCGGATTCCTAACCGGGGCGCCAGAAAAACCTACTGAAACATTCATTTCGCCAGACAAAGGTGCGCCAGGGATTTTGGAGTGCATAATAGAACTCTTTGTAGCACCAGTATCCAACAGAAAAGGCTCTGACACACCTGATGTAATCATTTCGACGTATGGTCCACTCTGATCTACTGGAACTGAAACAACTCCCTCTCTTTGTATATGGCTGTCCTAGCAATCATTACCTTCCCAATGCTCATCTTCTGTATAGTAATCATCAGCATAGTACTGAGCTGTCCTACCAGATGCGTTACTCTGCTGATCGAACCTATTCATAGAATTTTGAGGTGGAAGGGGTCGTGCGTTCTGGGGGACGTTTCCACGTCCTCTACCTCTAGGCGCTTGCTGAATACCTCTACCTCTTGTGTTTGAAACACCATTCGCGCGCTGTAACAGAATAGGGCAACTATACTTAAAATGCCCCTCTTCCTTGCAATACGAACACTGGTTGGGGCCTACAGGGACACGTGGTTGAGTATACTCTACTCTTTGCGAGTTCCTCTGATACTGTTGAGGCTGCTGATAATTATTCTGATAGTTATTCTGACCACCATTATTCTGGCCACCACCACCACGTGGCGGATATGCTTGCTGTAACAGAACCTTCGTTTTCAGCTCTTTAGTTTTCTTTTCTGCTCTATCTTTCTCGTCTTTGTCTCGGTTTTCATAATATTGTGCAGTAGCCAATATCTGTGCTGAAGAGGAAACTGCCCCTGAACTCTCTGAATCCTTTAACTTCTTACACAACTCTGGAAGCAGATTGTCCACGAATTTATCGACGAACAAACGCTGACCACCTTCTGTGCTCATATCTTGACCACTGTGGTCGACAAACGTTTCTTCAAACCTGGTGAAGAAATCAGAAACCGTTTCATCTTTCTTCTGCTTACACGCAGACAACTTATCCCAATTTACACGCATCGCAGGCATTATCGTTTTCATATAATTAATAATCCTACCAGGGAGTTCAGCTACTAAAGGCTCAGGCTTAGCACAACCAACTTGTCGGCCATCTGCAGCAGTAATATTAGCCCATGAGTCACCTAACTCCTGATCATGATCTGCATGACGAATCTTTCCCCACAAAGGCTGTGGAACAACATTCCCAAATAACATATCGATATCGGCTAAATTCATGATACATGACCCAGCAGTCTGTGACAACTCTTTGTAATACCCTGCAGGATTTTTACGGGGATCAGGCAATGTCTGCTTAAGGGCCAAAACTTCAGCTCGCTTCCAAGGAACATGTAACCACACACGCTGAAAATGTGCTGGCACAGGTGGTGGAACATTACCAGGACCAGCTGCTACTGCTTCCTTCCACACTGGAGGAACTTCTCTCATGGGATATTGTCTCGCCTTCCTCTTAGCAGAGGAATCTGACTCAAACAATGAACGAGAAATACCTTCAGTCCTAAGTGACAACAACGTTGCAACTGCTTTCCTAACATCTGAACCCACAATTGTGCCTTTTGAAAACTCAAACCGTACATGGCTCAACTCGGGCGGATTAGAGTCTAAATCATTTTCCTCTAAATCTTCACACAGAAAAGCACACATTTTCTCAAAAACGTATCTCTGCTTTGATGCTTCCCACTGATGGAAGACATCCATAACAGATTCTAGATCATATATTGTTGGGTCAGTCACCCATCTATATGCCAAATGATTTAACGTTTCTTTCTCCCTAGAATCAGGCTGTTTGCTACGCAACTGTTTATGCTCAGAGACAGGGGCCGGACTTGCCGCTCCAAAGAAAGGATACAAAATACTAGTAACAGTGCTAACCACTCTCTGATGAACAGAAGGAGAAGTCGAGGAAAAGACAAGAGGGAAAGCAGAGTTAGACGAGGCAGATGTAGAGTCAGTGTCAGGAGAAGTACTAGGAGTGGTAGTCGATATGGTAGTCAAAGTTCTAGCAGGTAAAGGCAGAGCAGATGTCAAAGTCGGTGGCCCTTGAGTAGGCTGCACCGGAAGAGCAGGAGCCAGCTGAAGAGTAGCTGGTGGGTGCTGTGGAGGAGCAGGAGGCAATCCAACTACGGGTTGCGCAGCTAAAGGTTGCGGAGGTGCCGTGGCATTCTGCGCATAGGGGGTGGTTAACTTAACAAATGCGCCATTAACGGATCTTTTTCAAGCTCTTTTGCTGCATCTTGCTGAAGAGGCGGCAAAACTGGATAGCATTTATCTATCACCATTTAACGTTGCCTGTGCAACTGCTCACTCATCTGTTCTTCTTCATTGTCTTTAAACTGCATAGCAGCTTGCATTATCGAAATGCCCCTTTCTCTCTTATTTTTCTTCGCTAATTTAATTTCCTTCTGTTTGGCCTCCTTACGCCATAGGCAGAAAGAGTCAAACATCGCCGGCCGGGCTTTCTTCTTAAAAAGTTTAACTTCAAGGTTATCTAAGATTTCGGTATGAAAGCTACCGTATTGGGGCCATTTTAAAACACCATCTTTTCTGGTGTATTTGATCCACACTTCGTTATATGTGATGGGGCCTACTCCATGTTTCACATACAGTTCATAAGTTGGAGTTCCAATCGGAGGAACCGGACACGAGTCCTCCAACCGGGAGTCCCTATTATTACAACCAAGACAAAACCAATTTCCAAGTCTGCTAAGACCAGGCATCTTCGCTCTCTAGTCTAGCTCCAAACTTCAAAGGATTATCGATTACGATATTTCTCGTGAATACACGAGTCCTTCGGTTTTGGCACTTGCAAGTTCCAAATTAAAGATCCCAAAGGGATACCCAAGACTAAGAACCAACTAAGGCCTGGGAGACGCTCCACTTATACTTAACTGAGATATCGATGACGTCACCAGAAGACTCGTCTTAGCGTTTCGCTCTACCAAACTTCAAGGGTCCAAATCAGGGCGATAGCCAGGGCAGCAGTCCTTTGTAGCCGTCGGGAAGCGGGGAACCTCGCAGCAAAGACTTTCGGACCACGTCGACATGCAGGGGTCGTTGAAGTGGTTGGCCTTCCTCCAGAATTTTCACACGAAGCTCCTCACGAACCTCTGGCTGGACCGGTACCGCTGGTATCGCCCAACGTTGGGCGCCAACTGAGGTACTGGGTTTTTCAGAACCGGTACCGAACCGGTAACCCAGCGGTGTCAGGGTACACCCAAAGACCTCGAGTACTTTCCTGATTCAAACCACAGAAACTCAGAGTCTTCTAGGTGAAGTCAAGGATCGATTTTATTGGCTGCAACCAAGTAACAGGTCCTAGAAGTACAACAACACGGGATGTATATTCTCAGGAGACTGCTCAATCTTACAAAGCCAGGCTTCTCTTTTTATACAAAATATTGTGCTTCAGGCAAACATTCTTCGAATTTTAGTATACCATAGACATGTTCCCATTACAAAGAAAAAGCAGAGTCATGATGACAAGCCCATAGTTCAGTTTGTCCAGCCCACAACAAATTACCCGGCAAGGCCCAGCATTTCCATCAGATACCGGTGGACCCCCAATAAAAACGGGCACCTCCCCATCATAAAGCATGTGAGAGAGAAAAGAGCAGGGACAGGTGTGAGCAAGATTCGGCAGGGTGTGTGTGCGATGAAAAAGGTTTATGGCCTGTTGTGCCTTGATGCTATCTCGTTCGGCCACTGGGAGAGGAACTGACCAAACAGGTTCGGCCTGGGGCAATGGTTCCAACTTGCCCAGGTCAGAGAAAAGTCAATTAAGGTGTACGAGTCCTTGGAATCGAATTTGGCTTAATTCAGCTTGCCTATGTGAGGGCAACTCACAAAATGGCTGCCGTACACAAAATGGATGCCAAGGGTTCAGGACGCAAATGACGATTTCGAGGTGAATTCGTCACTCGAATATGACGAAAATGCTTGTACATAGTGTACCAGCTATTCTCGGTCTTTTGATACCAAATTTGTCATTTTACGACGAAGTTTAATTCTCGAGTCCAGAATTATTACACGAGTCCAGAATTTTCAGAACTACATCACCCCTCCACTTAGCTTACCGGCGGACCATTAAGTTTTCAATTAACAGGCTGTCTCTTTTGGTATTGGCTCTACCTCCATTGCCTTCAAGTGTAGCTTGATACTAGCAAGTTGGAACATTGCAGGAATCACGTCTAAGATTGGCCGAGCTGACTGGTCTCCCTTTGTGAACTGATTTGATATTATTTGTTTTACGAGACCTGACTACCACTGATCTGTATTTTGATGGCTATACATGTGATTTTAAACTTGCTGCTTCTTCAGGATCTGGCAGGACCAAGGTGGGGGATGGGGGGCGGGGTTCTACATGGTTTATGTTATGTCTCTGAGCTCAAATCACTAAAGTCTTTGTAGTTCATGGATGAATTCAACTTTTTTCTGTCAGAGTGCATAATTATGGGTACTGCATTGTTAATATTTACAACGATGATTTTTCTTGTTATGATAATAGTACTTTTACATATTTAACCCCTTGTGTGTGTCGTGTTCCCTTACCAAGGAAACACAGGAAACGGTAGGAGTTTCAATGACTTCTTTATTTGCTTCTGTGGTACACGCTGGTTGCCACTCGTTGCCCCCCGACCTCTTGCTCCGAGGTCCTGCTCCTGACTGACCCCTGGTCCCCTCCCCTCACCGGATGTGGTGTCCGGTGTCTTTGTCCCCACCCTGTACCTCAGGGTCCTAGTGCCATTCCCAAGGCACGACATCTCCCCCTTTGTTGTGAACAAAAGAGAGAGAGAAAGAGAGAGAGAGAGAGAGAGAGAGAAAGAAAGATATATAGAGATAGATCTGCGAGAAGAGATCTATCCTCCCTTCATATGCTTGTCCCCTTATTGTTTTTCTTTTACATCTCTGTAATCAGTCTCTTTGTCTTCTTGTACTCTCTTCTTGGTCGCTGTTCTCTGACGTCAGTTGGTGGTTCCGTTGGTGCAGTGTCTTCACTCTGTTTTTGCTTTGGCATCTCTTCTTCCTTTATTTTTAGTTCTCTGAAGTGGGAGCTGTTCCGCGTGATGTGATACCTGCCCACTGATGCCGTGGTCATAGGCCCCTTGACTTCAGTCACTCTCAGGGGTTCCTTTGCGAATGCGCTGTCCGACTTTTTTTACTTGTCTCTGTCTTACTAGCACAGTATCTCCTTCTTTGATTGTTGTTCCCATCGCGTGTCTTCTCTGGTCCGCATACGCCTTCATTTTCGCTTTCTGTTCCTTGTCTCTTGTCACGATGTCCTTGTGTTCTGTTTGCTCTGCCTCCTCTAGCTGTGGCAGTCTTGTTCTGCTTGAGCGCCCTAGTACCAGTTCTGCAGGGCATTTTCCCGTGGAACTGTGAGGTGTGTTGCGGTAGTCCCTTAGCACCTGACAGAGGGCCTGTCCATTTGATATTTGCATCAGCTTTGCTCTTTGTATCGCCTTCTAGATTGTTCCCATGAACCGTTCTGCCATGCCGTTTGCCTGCGGCCATAGCGGCGTTATTCTACGGTGATTTATTCCCAGGTACGCCATGAACTTCTTGAATTCCTCGCCGGAGAATGGTGGGCCATTGTCTGTCTTTAATGTCTGGGGTGAGCCCCACGCAGCGAACACATCATCTAGCACAGGCAGGGTCGCATTTGCTGACGTTGATGCTACTGGTCTCACTATTGGGAATCTTGAATATTCATCTATGACCACCAGCAGGTAACTTCCTGTTTCCAAAGGCCCATAGAAGTCCGCTGCCAGTTCTGTCCACACCGCTTTCGGTAGTGGAGACATTTGCAGTGGTTCGGGCTTTGATGACGGTCCTGTTATTTGACAGATGTGGCAGCGCATCACCATTTCTTCCACCATGTTGTCTAGTCCCGGAAACCACACTTTTTCCCGCAGCATCTTCTTTGTCGCTGCAATTCCTCTGTGTGATTCATGTGCCAGCTCCACTGTCCTTTTTCTCAGTGTCCTGGGCATCACTATCCGTGTGCCTCTCAGCATTATTCCGTTTCCGCATTCCGATAGTTCTTCATTTACCCTTTTGAAAGCCAAAAGTTCTTCTTTGTCTACCCCTTTTTCCACATGGCTGTTGCTGTTCACATGTCTCCATCTTTGCTGCTTGGTGATCTTCATCGATTCCTGCATGGTGCAATCTCGTTTTGTCTCCTTCTGCAGTTCTTCCAATGTGATTGTTGTTGGGGTGCTGAATTTCAGTGCAAAGTTGAGGTATTCTTCTGCCATTGTTGTTGCTTGTGATGCCTGTGGCAGAGGGTGCCGCGACACATAGTCAGCTGGGTTGTGCTCTTTTCCTGGCTTGTGAATAATCTTAAAGTTGTAGTCAATGAGCCGGATCCCCCATCGTTCTATCCTGGGCGGTATCTTTGCATTTGGGTTTCCATAGATTGTCGTGAGTGCCTGGTGGTCTGTTATTATTGTAAATGGCTTCCCGTAGACGAACATGTGGTAGTGTTCGCAGGCCCACACCACTGCCAGGCTTTCTTTTTCCGGTTGCGAATATCCTTTTTCAACTTCTGACAAGCTCTTGCTTCCATACGCCACTATTTGCCTTGGGGAGTCCCTCCCTTGTTGATGCTGCGCCAGTTTGCTCCTAGTCCCACTGGGTTGGCGTCTACTGTTAGCTCGGTGCATAGTCTCGGGTCAAAATAGGCCAGATGATCCACTGCTGTGACTGCTTGTCTTATTTCTTCCAATGCTTTGCTGCATTCGGCGGTCCACAGGAAGCTTTGTCCTTGTTTTGTCAGCTCTCTTAGTGGTGCACTTACAGTGGCAAAGTCTCTGATGTATCTTGCGCAGTAACTTGCTAGGCCAAGGAATGACCTTACTTCCGCTACATCCGTTGGTTGTTTTGCTTTTTCCAGTGTTTCCACCTTGCTGTGATCCGGCCGCATTCCTTTCCTGGAGAAGATGTGGCAGAGGAAAACCAGTTCATTTCGCCCTAGTTCGCACTTGTCTTCATTCAGTGTCAAACCAGACTGCTCCAGGTGTGAGCACACTTCTCTTAGAGCTTTGTCATGCTCTTCATCTGAGTTGCCGAACACTAAAATGTCATCGCTGTAATTTAAACTGTTCTTTATTGGCCTTATTATCTGTCTTATTGTTTCTTGAAATATCTCTGCCGCTGATGAGATTCCAAAGCTCAAACGTTTGTACCTGAACATACCTAGGTGGGTGGAGAACGTTGTGATGTACCGAGACTGAGGATCCAGTTCTAGTTGGTGGTATCCTTTGCATAGGTCCAGTTTGGAAAATTGCCTGTGCCTGTGAGACAGCTGATCATGTTGTCCAAGTGTGGTCCAGGATGTCGTTCACGTTCAATGGCCTTGTTTGGTATCCTCGTGTTTACACATATTCTTATCTTTGAGGAGTCTTTCTTTGGAACAGCCACAATTGGCGATACCCATGGCGTTGGTCCTTCCGCTGGTTCTATTATATCTTGTTTTAGCAACGCTTCTATCTCTTCGGCTACCTGTGGTTGCAGATGTATTGGCACTCTTCTGTGGTGCTGTGCGACTGGCCTCACTGTCTCGTTAATGTGTAGTGTTATTTGTCGGTCTTTCAGTTTTCCTAGCCCTCTTAGTAACTTGGGGTATTCCTTCAGAATGTTTTTCTTTTCTGACATGCTGTATGTCATTGCCATAAGACCCATCACTTGAGCAGTGACGTTGCTCAGCAAGCATGGTGCCGAGATGTCTCCTTTCAGTACATGTATCTCTTCAGTTGTTTTTTGATCTTTGTATGTCAGCTCTTCTTTGAATTTTCCCATGTTGGTTACTGGTCTTTTGGCCCCCCATGTGAATACTCTGACTCGAGATGGTTTTAGAATTGGCTTTACTTCCATCTTGTCATATTCCGAGACGCACATAATGTTGCACGTTGCACCGCTGTTCAGGACAAATTCTGCTTCATGTGGCCCGACCTTGATGTTCACTGACTCTGTTTTCTTTATCTTTTTCTTGTCTATCAGGCATATTCTTTCATCATCATCTTCCTCATCTGTTTCTGACTCTGCGGTCATGAGGTACAGTTGTTCCGTTTTTTCTTCTACTTCCTCTTCTTCAGATTTCTATTGATGAGCTTCTTGCCCCTGTCTCGACATGTCTGATGTGTCTGTTTGTCGGCATTTGTGCTCTTCCTGGCCTTCCTCGGTCATTTCTGAATTGTCTCCCTTGACACACACGGGCATAGTGATCTCTTCCATTACACTTCCTGCAGGTCTGGCCGAAAGCCGGGCATGGGCCTCTGCGCGGGAACTCTAGTCCGCACCTGTAGCAAGTCCCTTCTGTCTGTTTTTTCGCCGTGTGGTCATTTTTTTCTTTTCTCCAGCCTCCTGAGCGGTTGTTCGTCATTCGCTGAATCTGTTCTGTGCCTCGTCCTTTGCCACGTTCCATTTCGTTTGCATGTGCTGCCGCCCGGGATTCAGCCCTCCCTAGTGCCAGAATGTTTTCTAGTGAGATCGGTTCCTTTAGGATCCTTGTGCGAAAATCGATGTCACGACAGCCTTCGATGATGCACAATCTTATTGCCTGTTCATTGTCAAATTTGTCAAAAGCGCAATGAGTCACCAGCTTCCGCAATCTGGTTGCGAAGTCATCCAGAGACTCTTCTGCTTGTTGGAATGCAATCATGAAGGTGTATCGTTCAAAATCAACGTTTCTCTGCGGATCAAATTTATCCGTCAAACACTTCTTTAATTGGTCATAGGTGGCAATCTCTTCTTTCGGCAGAGTTACCATTAGGTCCTCCACTTCATCTCCCACTAAGTTTACAAATAGACCTCTCATCTTTGCTTTGGTTACATCCGTGGCTTCCGTATAATTTTCAAATCGTCTTATCCACTTTTCCCATCTAATTCCTGTTTGTGGTTCAGAAAGGCTGAATGGTAGCGGTCTTCTGTATTGTGCACTTGGTTTTGGGTCTGTCATTTCCTCTTTCTTCCTTCTTTTATGGCTTGTCTTTCTTTTCTATCTTCTTTTTTATTAATTTTCCCAGTAATTTCTTTTGTGTTCCTTTGTTTTTGTCTTATTATTACTTCAATTCCTTTGTTTTTATTATTTCTTGACTTTGCCTGTGCTTGTTTCTTCTTTTCCCTTGAAATCAGCGTTTTTTAACTATTTTCGTGGCTTTCCTGACCTCAAAATGGCCGCCCGATTTTCCTGCTTGCTGATTGGCTCCTGTGCCTGACTTCAAAATGGCCACCGAGAGTCTCGCGAGACTTCGCAGCCAATCGCGGTGTTGCCAGACCTCAAAATGGCCGCCCGCGCGATACTGCTCGCTGATTGGCCCTCACGTCTGACCTCAAAATGGCCGCCGAGACTCTCGCGTGAGCTCGGGCCAGTCCTTTAAACTTCGCGCTGCTCTGCACGGCACTTACCGGCACAGTCTGTTCTTCTCTCGCGGCGGTTGGGGTGGGCTCCCACGTTGCTGCTCTTCTTTGTTGGCGCTTTGGGCAGACTTCTTGGGCAGTCTTCTTCTTCTGGGCACAATGCGATCCTGGGTGGGCTCCTGGTATAAAATCGCCGCTTTCTTCCGATGAGCACGCAGATGGGTGCGTCGCCTCGTCGCCAGATGTCGTGTTCCCTGACCAAGGAAACACAGGAAACGGTAGGAGTTTAAATGACTTCTTTATTAGCTTCTGTGGTACACGCTGGTTGCCAATCGTTGCCCCCCCCGACCTCTTGCTCCGAGGTCCTGCTCCTGACTGACCCCTGGTCTCCTCCCCTCACCGGATGTGGTGTCCGGTGTCTTTGTCCCCACCCTGTACCTCAGGGTCCTAGTGCCATTCCCAAGGCACGACATCGTGCTTCTGTCAGCCAACGGCCGTCGTGAGCACTACCTTCATAGTGCTGCACTTGTCCGTTGCCCGACGCGGCCCCTCCCACTCATTAAACCCGCCGCACGGAGGCAGAATTGCTGCCGCGGTAAACGGGTTAATTAACGTGATGGTTAATATTAGTGCAAGATTCACACCCTCACAGCACATGCGTAACTTGATCATTTGTAGTGACTTTAATGCAAAATTATCTGCAAGCACAATGGTATTTAGTACGTTGCAGCCAAAGCCTAGAACCAGCTCCCTGCCACAATCAGATGGTCCCCCACTCTCCACACCTTCAGGAAGAACCTTAAGACCTGGCTCTTCATCTGAACCGGAGCTGCACCCCCCCCCCCCCAGCGCCTTGAGACCCTCACGGGTGAGTAGCGTGCTTTATAAATCCCTGATTGTTTGATTGATTGATTGATAGTAATGGTAATGATTGGACCAACAACGAGATTGTGCTCTTATATTCAGATGCTCGGGGCACTCAGCTCTATAAGTTGATTGTTGTACTGGACCTTGCAAATACACTGAAAAACAACGCCTTCGTGGCCAATCTATTCAAAGTTTTTTGGGACGTGGTTGTCGCTCTAAAATTTTGCCTTACATTTCATTTCTAGAAGTCTGTATTGTCATTCCTTTGGAGGGGTGTTCATTGACAAAAACAACAGCAGTCGAAATCTCTTAGGTTTAACGTTTGTGTTGCCGATCATTATCGGTCACCACAATCCCAAGGATAATGCACTCTTAGCCAGGGTGTAGCTTCAGGGGAGTGTTTTGAGTGGTACACCCCCTAAAAATGTATTTTGTTGTAAATACTTGGGTACAAGTGCTTTGAGTCCGGTACGGTGAAGTGTCTGTCAGATTTCACCTGGGATTTTCACATGCCCACACTGACAAAAACAAGCTCTCTCCAGTCTCTGTTTTGAAGGCCCTAAAAATGTTGATTAGTTAAAAAAATGCTGTTTTTAAGTGCTCTTAATAAAACGCCCTCCTCTCGCTTTCCAGTGCCCTTTAAGCCCCCCTCATGTCCTGCTTCTCAAATATTGTGCTTTAACAGGATATCCCAGCGTGACTGTTGGGAAATCTAAAGCTCACCCCACCCCCAAAACGTATTGACCAATCTATGCTCCTGCTCCTGGCCACTAGGAACAAGGGGCCTCTGTCTGGCTTGGAAACTCTCAGATGCTGTTGCTGCTTAAATAGCATTGTGAGCAGCAGCACATATTGATTTTACATTGGACTTTCAAACTAGGTATGTATTAAGGGGGTTGTAAAGAACTTTGTTAAGTTAAATTGCTTAATCAAGAGTTCATTGACCCAACAAAGGCATGACATCGGTGACAGTTCCCTCGGGTGGTTTGATTTTTCCCATGTTAATCGTCTATTGCGTGTTTCCCTCACTAAAAAGCCTTGTAATAGGGTCGAAATTGTACAATGCAGAGCCCTTTGTAAAGCTGCTATTATGTAGGTAAGCGGGAATCAAAAGAAATCACTGGGGCGATCTGGTGGCAGCCTGTGACTGCAGAGACCCCAGATGGTTCTGGCAGGCAGTCAATCAGGTTAAGAGCAGTAGTCGCTCCTTTTCAGAACTGGAGTTTAGTAGACTGTTGGACATCACATTTTCGGGCACTTTACTGCAACAATGCTAAGGACGCACAGGGAGTCTAATGCGACTCCAGCCAGCTAATGGTCCACGCCAATTTAACATTTCACTATCAGGAGGCTGATTTTGCTCTTTCTCTTCACCATTTCATTAAAGCCCCGGGCCAGGTCGAAGTACCTATGGCCTTGCAAAGGGATGGCATACACCTCTGGGCTCCCTTACTCATGAATGTCTTAAACTGAGCCTGCAATCTGGTTGACCGAATCTTTGATCCATCTTTACTATTATCTCCGTATTTAAAAAGGGCCACAGATCTGATCCCTGTTGCTATAGGCCTATCTCTTTGACAGAATCTATGGTGATGGTTTTGGGCAGAGTGCTGCACAGCATCATTTTGGATTCGGCTAAGTGCAGTATTATATTGTGTGACACATTGAATGGGTTCAAGGAAGTATGGTACAATGCCTCAGTCTTCTTTTTTTTCTTCTTTTTTTTACAATGCCTCAGTCTTCATCTTATCATTGTCAAGTACACGGCTGCCAAAGGTTGTCCACTGTACCTGGCCTCCATGGACCTATCACGGATATTCGATCGAGTTCATTGTTGGAAGCTCTTGGAACATGTGGTTGTTTTGGGGCTTGACCCATCCATCGTGGATTTCCACCCATTTTACACTTTAATCTAACTGCTAACATTAATTATGGGAGCAGTGGTGAACTATCAAGACCTGTAAAATTTGAGAGGGGAGTGCAGCCGGGCTGCTTCCTTGTCCCTATTTTTTTATTTTGTATATTAGCATTTGCTCAGTTTTAGCCGGTTGTGGGCATAATGTGCTTTTAATGGGATTATGGGTATTGCCCACACTTCTATATAGAAACGATATAATTATTTTGAGACAAAACTTCGAATGTCCATAAAATTCTGGTAAATGCTTTTGCTAGTTCTATGGATGAACTTGCAGCCAGATTCATCAACCTAAATTGCGATCGCAATAGCTGCAAATTAGCTATTGCGATCGCAATTTAAAGAAAAGCAATTCATGATTAGAAAAATTTTAAATTTGCAAAATCGCAAATAAGATTAGCGAATTCGCAAACTAATACGCAGAATCTAGGAGGAACCCCTACAGCGAATCGGTTATAGCGAGAATCCATGGATTCTGCTAAATATTTTGCGAACTCGCTAAATATTCGCTAACGCAATTCATGAAAACTCGCAAATTGCGAAAAATCAGATAATCGCTATTTGCGATGCGCAATTTAAGGAGAACCCAAACCAGGTGGTAACCATGAAGAAAAAAAAGAAAAAAAATCTTAACTAGCCACAGGTGCAGGCCTGATCAAACACACTTATGGAGACACAGTGTGAGCATGAGGACTCTCACAATGCCAGGACTCTACATGGTGGTCAGGGGTCGAAGGCACCAGGCTGCAGCAAGGAACAGACGCAGGATCCAGGAGCGAATATTCTGCCAGCGGATCACCCTTCTGGGCCAAACTGCGGAGCAAATCTACTCCAAGTACCGCCTGAATGGGGCAATGATCACTAAGCTGATCCGGGACCTAGACCCCCTGATGCAGCACCCAACAAGGAGGACCAATGCCGTGCCCACCCATGTTCAGGTCTTGTGCAGCCTGCACCTCCTGGCCTCCGGAAGCTTCCAGGGGATAGTCGCTGTTGCAGGGGGGATCTCCCAGAGCATCATGTCCCGCTGCCTAAGGAGTTTCCTGGAGGCAATGCTGACCCGGCTACACCATTACATCACATTCCCCAGCACCCAACAGGACTTGAATCAAACCAAGCTTCATTTCTACAGCATTGCGCAATTCCCACATATAATAGGATGCATTGACTGTACCGACATCCACATCTGCCCACCTGCACAAACAGAATACATGTACCGGAACCGCAAGTCCTACCACTCCCTGAATATCCAGATGGTGTGCAATGCTAAGACAATCATCACGGACATAGTGGCACAATACCCGGGGAGCACACATGACTCCTTCATATTCCGGCACAGCAGCATGTACACACGACTGGCCAGGGGAGACTTTGGCAAAGGACACCTACTAGGTAAGTACACATGCCACCAAATAGTACACTGTGACCATGTAGCTGCGCATAACAGGCACTCACCCTCTGCTCCTTTCATTCAGGTGACAGCGCCTACGGTCTCCGTGAGTACCTCCTCACCCCATACCTCAACCCTGCAACACCACAGCAACGGCGTTACAATGCTGCACACATACGCACAAGAAATTGTATTGAGAGGACATTTGGGCTTTTGAAGAGCCGATTCCGCATACTTCACAAGACTGGTGGGGCCCTCAAATACGAGCCAGAGGTCTGCTGCCGCATCGTGGCCGTGTGTGCAATACTCCACAACATTGCAACCAAGCACAGGATACCTGTAGAGATCTCTGGCAGTGAGTTGGAAGGGGACAACCTCCCACCTGCACATGTGCGTCATGCACGCGGGGAGAATCCAGCAGAAGGACACAGGCACCGCAACCAAATCACTATTAACTGTTTCTAGTGCACCCACTCCCCTCACCCAACACTTCACTCATGCATGACAATTGAAATAATGACATGAGTCAGTTTAACTGGTACTGAATATATGTTATTGTTTTGTTCACAATAAAGTGGCAATTTTTCACACAGTTACATGAGAGCCATATTGAGTCATACGTCCCCATGTATGTGAGGAGGGCATGCTTGTCTCAGCAGCATGGCCCTTCATGGTGCAAAATAAATGGTCAATGGCGCCTCCAGGCGGACGCTCCCAGTCGCCTTTCCACCTCTTCCTCAGCATTTGCCCGTGAGGCAGCAGTGGGCCTGGTGCTGCGGCGGGGTACTATCACCAGTGGCACCGATTGGCTGCTGTGGCTTGAATTTGCCTCACTTTTGTCATCCCCCCCCACCTGCCTGGCAATGGCCAGTTGCCTGCAGACCCTGCACTGCATTGGTAACCTGCTCCAGTGCCCTAGCGACATCCTGGCAGCCTTGGACCATTTGGACTTGCATGGCCAACGAGTGTCGTGAGAGTTGGGAGGTGGCATTCCCTATGATGTAGTTCGACCGCGTGTATGCAGACAAGCGGGTCAGCAGCTGGCTGTGGCGGAGCCGGTTGACGTCCCGCTGGGTCAACATGGCCTGGGTGTTGTCCTCCACTGCAGCGGTCATCCTCTCCATTCTGTCTGAGAGCTGTCCCACATTCCTAGCGGTCTTGTGCAGCTGTAGGTGAATGGCTGCGGGATGACGGGCCTGCTTCTGGTGTAAGCGGAGCATACGGCGCTCAATTGAGAGGCCAGGAACCCGCACATTCACCCCCCTGCCAGCGCGTGGTTTTGTGTCGCGCGGCTCCCTCACCAGTCCGCTGGACTGTGTCCTCACAGTGGCAGTGCGCCGGGTTTGTTTCCCTGCTGCAGCTGTTGTTGTCAGTGACACTGGCGTGTGTGTCATACGCTGCGGTTGTGGCGTGCCTGTTGTTGCTGAGGTGGCACTGTCCACAGGGGCAGGTGGTGGTACTACTGCTGGTGCTGCAGCTTGCCCTGATGGTCCTGGTTGAGGGGAAGGATGGACGTCTCCCTCGGTGTCCTCAGGATTTTCATCTATTTGCAGGGCCTCGCTATCAGTGCTGGGTTCTTCAGCGCCACCTGTCATGTAAAGTGCGCGTTGATTAATGACATGTATCTTGCACATGGAAGGTTGCTACATGCATGCAGGCTAACATTCCCTGACTGGCTGTAGGATTGACTCTCACTGGACAGGTCTGGCTGTATGGGGCTAGATGGAAATTGTGGTCAGACTACATGTCCCACAATGCAATAGGGCTTTTCTGGTGTGCATGGGCTGCATGACTGGGGTTTCTAATGGGTTGCTCTGGGGTCATGGACATTGTTAGGGGACAGGGTCGCAGTCGCATGGCACTTACCTTGGGAATCTTGGGTGGGTCGGTAGGAGTCCAGCTGGGTTACCCCCACACATGCCTGGGGGTTCAGGGTGTCCTCCACAAGGTCCTCAAGTGGGGTGTTGGGTGGGACAGTGGGCTCTCCTACTCCTGTTGTGACACGCTCCCCCAGCCTCTCTGCGATCCTCTCCTTGGCACGCCCTCTGAGGTCGTACCACCTCTTCTTTAAATCTTCTATGGAGCGCTGGGTCACTCCCACGGAATTTACTTTGGCGCGGATGCGCATCCAAATCCTTCTTTTGTCCGCTTCAGGCACCCTCCTTGAGTCCTTCCCAAAGAGCCGGTCGTCGTCTTTGCTCACTCCCTCAATGAGGTATTCCAATTCTTGTTCAGAAAATTTAATTTTGCATTTCCTTCCTGAGGAACTGCCCCCTGCTGCTTCCTGGGACATTTTCTGCACTGGGGTGTCTCCTGATTTTGAGCTGGAGGTGGTCTGGAGTGGTGCTCTGGACAGTGCTGCTTCCACTTCAGGCTCAGTATGCAGAATGAGGGTGGGAACTGCCTGCTTCCTGGTTGTGATGTCATCACTGTGCTCGAAATGCGACTTCCCGTTTTTGCGATCTCGCAATTAGCGAGATCGCAATTTGCGATTTCGGTAATTGCGAGATCGCAATTTCAACAAGGAAAACGGACGATTCTGCAAATTTTATGCGATTTTGAGAAAATCGCAATCAGCAATTGCGGCCGATTGTGATTCGCTTTTTTTAATCGCAATTTTTCATGCATCCCATTCTGCGATTTCTAAATTGCGATTCGGTATTTCTCGCAATTTAGAAATCGCAGAATTTGGGTTTGATGAATCTGGGGGTTGGTCTTGAAACAAATCTATACAAATCCTACGCTATGCCCTGTGATTCGAAAACATCCAGCTTGTGCTCTATTTCTTTCAGTAATGAAGCTCTTGGGGGCACCTCACAATTTCCCTACTTGAGAGTTGTTTTCGATAACTGGTCCACAAAGCCTCCATATGTTACAGAAAGGCGCAATAAGTTTTTTAAATCTGTGCGCACCTTCTTTGACATAACCTCTAACATAGATAATTGACCCACTCATACAAATCTATAAGACTCAGTGTGTGACAATTGCCACCTTCGGAGCTGGGGCCTGGGGTTATGCTAAAAGTACTATTTTACAATTACACTTTGGTTGCCCTCGCTATTTCTGCCGCAAGAAGCAAGGTTTAACCTCTATGAGGGATATGATCAATTGTCTCCTCTTTTACTTCGGATCCATTTGGAATATCCCTAATGCCAGTTTGAAACATAGGATTATATTAGATCGTTTGAAATGTGAAAACTATATGAAAATCTCTTGGCTATCTTGTTTATAGTCTCTGATGAATGATCTGAGCTGGCCCTCTCTGTTCAATAACCCTCAGTCGATAGATAAATTAGACACAAATTGAGGCAAGAACTCTTTCCTGGAGCGCAGACTCAAGGACATGGAGCCCTCTGCAGAAACGTCAATTAGGGGTCGCTAGGGATCGCAGCCGCAGCTCCTGGCTTGCCTCTTGAGACCCATGGCACTATCTTTGCGATCCCTGGCATCAGAGGTGGCAAAATCAGAGTCAGGAGCACAGTGGCAGCTCTTCCTTTTAGATGTCGATTGGGGCTCCACTCTTTTTGTTTACAGTCCATGTTTTTAATTACAGTAATAGTAAATATGTGTTCATATTAGTGTAATAAAAAAGGTGGAGTACAATTAGCTTGAATATGACATTCCCAGGCACCTGAGGTCAGTAAAAAAGAGTGTTTTTAAATGTATGCTGTGTGCATGCTTGCGAGAGTGTATGTAAGTGTGAACCTGTGTGTATGTGTAAGCATGTGTGTGTGAGTGAAATTGAAGGTCAAAAGGCATGTGATGTCACTTCTGCTACTCTTGTCATTTTGGTGAATTGATGTTCATATCCCTCGGAACTAGTAAAACTGTTGCTGCAGCAATATGCCATTCTGCAAAGATGAAGGGGCACAAAACCGTATCTTCTGTCTATCTGCAATCTTTGGGAAAGATTGCTTATGTCCAGATTTAGATTTGGCTCAATTCTCCAACTTGCTTGTTTCCCTCTAGGACAATATTTCACTGAAACCATTGTCTTGCGCCCCTGTGATGAGGTGTCTGTCCAATGCGTATTGCATTTTCCGTTTTTTATACCTTTTTTTAGGACAGCTTAAAAAAATCCAGCTCTTAGAAAATATAATTTGCTAGAATTTTCTGACAAGGTACATTCACGAAGAATTAGGGTATCTCTTCTAAGCTGTCCTGAGGAATATGCGAATGGATGATTTGGTATCATACATAACCTTGAAGAAATGGCTTGCACTACGCAATTGTGTTGGAAAGAAATTGATGGATCTGTTTTCCTGTTCAATTGAAATGCATATCTGTAACTCTGTAGCCAAAACTGACAGCAAAGTTTTGTCATATCTTGTTCGTGTGCATTAACATATTGCACAAGCCCATTTTCACTGTGCATGGAGCATCTTGCTTGAAATATATTGTTTATGAAGTGATGTAAACAGCAATACTAGGATTCGAACAACGAAAGCAGAACACGTACACTGACAAAGTGGCAAAAACACTGTCATGGGGACACTGGAACAGTAACACCGACAGAGGTACTCAGAAGTTAACACTAGTGCATCAACACATTGTCAATGAAAAAGCCAAATGGACAATGACAGTGACAAAGGACAGTGACAGGTGGCAAATGACAATGGAATGCTAACATTGGAAATGAAAACTGACTCAGACATTAGCAGAGAGATACTTGCATTAGGAAAGGGGCACTGATACAGTGCTACTAAAACAGGAAAATTGGCAATGTGAAGTGGCGGTTCGTCTGCTAAGGTGGAGGAGCTTTGCCCCACTGCTCAAAAAGGAAAAATTAAATGACAATAACGTATTGTTATTGTCATTTTATTTTTTCTATTTCATGCAGTCAGTGACCTGTGTGCGGTGTGGGGCGGGGCTGCCCAGAGCGGGGAGAAGTGATTTTCACTTTCCAAAGTGCGCATGAACTTTTTGGCCAGCCCTCTTGGGCCAACCAAACAGTTCATGCGCACTTTGCATGTTCCTACCAGGATGCATAACACAGCCTGGTGAGGAACATCCACGACACTCAGACCAATCACAATGCTGCATGATTGGCTCACGGGAGACTGTGTGCCGGGTGCTTCCTGCTTTCGGCCAGACTGCAGGAAGGAAGAAGACAGAGGAGAGGCGGCGGCACCACCCCCGTCCGGTAACAGCCGCTACTGGCAATGTGAAATGAAGACACAGATATTGGAAAATAGTCACTAGTCTACAGTGACTGGTTGATGAGCATGAAGATAATAGATAACAGAATCTTGGTGATCAAGATCAAGAACATCTGCACAAGCAAGGTAATGACCTGAAAAAGCAACATATTCCATCAACAGGCTTAACACCAAGGGCCCTTTCACTTGTATAGCGGAGCAGTGCTAGAACTTCTGGTTTTCATGTCCATAGATACAAGCGAAATGATGTACCTCACTGTCACTAAAACATAGTTCATCTTCTTCAACCTATGCCTGAAAGAAAAATATTTTTAAAGAGTGGCGATGCCCTGATGAAGAGACTCCTGAATGAAATGTGAAACAAACTGTGTTTGCATATTTAATTGTAAAGCAATGGTTAAAGGAAGCAATTCTGCATATTCTTTAGTGATACCTTTTTTTAAATGCTTCTTTTGATGCAAATGATGGAGCTGCAATGACTATGGTCCTCATTTGTATTTTTCATTAAATAAAGTAAGGAATGGTAAAACACTGCAGGCAGGGAAACTTTCGGGGGGTTGGGCAAAAATGCTGCACATTTTAGGGTTTAAAAAGTGGGCACCAGGGGCACAATGGGCGTTTGTGCCTACTTTGTGCTCTCTCTGGGAACTTTGGTATTACAGATGGGGCTGTAAACGTTTGTCCAGCTCCTTCTGTAATACAGATAGGACTGGCACATATATAGCACCAGTAATATCATTAGAGGGCTTGCACCATATTACTGAAATGGGCTCAGAGGCAAACATGCCTTTAGGATGCGCACTGAAAGTGCTCCACAAAAAGGTGGCACACTTTCAGTGCACCTCCTAAAGGCAGCCCTCTGGAGGGATGAAAGGGGGTCTCATGTCCCCCACACATCCCCTTGAAGGCGGATGCAGTCCCTCAATGCACCCACCTGCAAGGGGATCTCAAATCTCTCTTAAAAGTGCAGGCAGAGGGCCACCTGCACAGAGAAACACGGAGCAGAATTTAAAAAGCTTCAGATAGGCATAACTATAAGTATAACTATACCTGCTGAATTTCAATAGTTTTGAGTGGGTAAATCATGAACCTAACTATAACACCCCTGAAACCTTTGTTTTTTTTAGTGAATTTGCATGGTTTTCTTAACGTAAATGAATATATATCCGTGGAGGATCCGAGTTCCTAGATATACAAAGTTCTTTCTCTTTAATAACTCCAAAAATACTAAACAGATTTACACCAAATTACAGAAAAAGGGAACATTTTGTGTGACTCCATTCAAGCGGTTAAACATGCAGCCGTGCCTAGAAACTATAATAGCACCATAGAAATTGCAAGGGGGAAATCTTTTTGGGGACTACCCCTTTTATCTAGGACCCTGCTTGACTAAAGCGAAGTAGGGCACTTTTTGGGGAAAATTTGTGAAGCTATGTCAAATTGTGCCAAAGTTATTAGCCAAACTAATTCTGCTTGTCAGAAAGCTTCTCAAGACGTGGCTCTTTGGGTCTGCCTTCTAGTTTTTTATTTACTTGGTTAGATCATTATTGTTAGTGCTGGGACACTCTTGGAGTAGCTGTTGCGCTGTATAAATCCCCTAATAATAAAATAATAATAATAATAATAATCATAATAAAACAAAAACAACTTTGTCTATGGCAAAAATTGGTCCTAACTATAACCACTTACTGGCTATCACCAGTAGGTAATATATACATATATATTTACTGACAAAAATACAAAGGTGAAAGTAACGTTATAGTTAGATGAATATGGGGGGCGTGGCTTGGCAGCCGATGGAGGTAGACGTGTGAGCGCTGAGCTCCGCCGTGGCCTCCTCCATTAATCCTGGCGTTGGTGATCCTGATGGCCTTGGAGCCCCGAGTTTGCCCGCATCTCCTCCTGTGGGCCTGAGGACCTGGCCGGTGACAGTGGAGACGGATCCCCGACTGCGCGGAACCCGCGCTGCGCCCGGTGTTCGGTGGGCGGCGCCGGCCATCTTGCGGCCTTGACGCTCGGCCGCATCCCCGGCCTCGAGTGATCCGGGGGCCGGCCCGCAGCGGTTCCTGACCGGCCGCCGGCCACCACGGGACCCGGAGCCCTAGATTTTTGAGCCCGCCGCAGCGGCGGGGCTCGGACTACTTCACTGCGGAGCATCGGCGGGGGCACAGCGGGGGCATCTGCAGATGAGCGGACCTGATACCGCCCCGGCCCGGGGGGGCCTGCTGCTGGCCGGACAGGGAGCGTGTGGCTGTGCTTGGACTTGGGCCTCTCTCAGCGCGGCCTACCAGGGTCGCAACTGCCCGGCGCTGCCCCTTGCCAGCCTGACTTTGGGTGTTCCCATTGTGCGCCAACTGTGGAGTGCGGGCTTGGGGTGCAGACCAGCCCTGCGCGACCCGGGATTGGGCTGGGACCGGACCCTGTGCAACCGGCCTGAGTGGGGGTGGTCCTGCGCTGATCCCTGGCCTTCTGCTATCGAGGGGCTCTGCTGCCACCGGGGAGCCTGGTGACCTGGCTCTGAAGACCCCCCGGGGGACCTGTTTCTAGGCGCCCGGGCACGCCTTTTCCTGCCCCTGCATCATTGGCACCCTGGAGACCCGCCCCTGTCGCCAATCTGGGCTTGCAGACTTGGAGGAGCGGTGCACTCAGAGGGGCTCCTTGTGCTCGGTGGGCTGCGAGGCGACGAGCGGGGCCCGGGAGCCATCGAAGAGCTGCTGGTTTCGGGGGCCGGCGAAACCAGGGGACGTGCCGTGCGGCGAGCGACCCCGAGGATTGCGGCCTGGTGAGTTGGACGCAGGAGTAGATGCCGACCCTGTTGCTGCGAGGGCGAGACGCGACCACCCCCATGGGGAAGCGCCCCCTAAAGCCCACATCCGGGAACTGCTGGGGGGCCGGTGGATGATCGGGGCCCCACTCTGGATCCCATCCCGGCGGCGGGCCTACCGCAAAGCCAACTGGAGCAGATCCTGAAGGCCATCGCTGACACCAGGGAGGCCCTGCATCATGACATCGGGCAGGTGTCCACGAGCCTGGGCCTCTTGCGTGCAGACCACGGCAAGTTGGCGGATCGGGTCAAGGAGACCGAGACCCGGATTGCTGAGCTGGAACCTTCGTCGAAAGCGGCGGACGCCTTGCTGGGGGAGCTGCAGCAGAGGGTGCACATTCTGGAGCAGCGGGCGGAGGATGCAGAAGGGCGCAACCGCCGCAACAACGTTCGTGTGGTGGGCCTACCGGAGAAAATTGAAGGGGCCGACATGTTGGGCTATCTGGAGGCCTGGCTGCGAGATGTGGTTGTTCCGGAAGGGCTCTCGCCGTTCTACACTCTAGAGCGTGCTCACCGCGTGCCGGCTCGTCCCCCAGCCGAGGGCCGGCCTCCCCGCCCGGTGGTGGCGCGGTTGCTGCATTACAGAGACCGAGACCTCATTCTGCAGAGGGCGCGAGCTCTGGGACCCTATCGAGTGGACAATGCCCAGGTATCCATATATCCTGATTACTCCTTGGAAGTCCAGAGGCAGCGGTCGACTTTTCTGGCGGTCAAGAAGGCGCTTCGGGAGGAGGGCATCCGCTACTCTCTCCTGTTCCCAGCCCGCCTACGGATCATGCTAGATGGCAAGTCTTCCTTCTACGACACTCCCGACGACGTTTGGAACTGGCTGGAGCTCTACAAGACCGGCGCGGATGCTCTTCATGCGACCGGGGAGCAGCGGCGGGCGCCACCACGACCCAGGCGGGGCAGGAGACGCAAGAAACGACCACCAAAAGTTCGGACACCCACGGTCTCACAAACTGAGCTGGAGCGCAGAGATGCCCTCCAGGCGGTCTCTGACATCTCCCGAACATTGGACTCCACGACAGCTATGGGGTCAGGGTCTCGAGGTGGCACCGACGAGGGGTCCTCGGAGGAGTCGGTGATTGGAGACCCCGCGCCACCCCATGTCACGCCTGGAACTGCAGATGGTTTGCTGGACGAATGAGGCTGATGTTCCCCCGGCAGTGGTATCGTATAGCCTGATGTGTTCCTGACGGGGGTTTGGGGCTGTGGCGGCATTGACCTGTTGGGCCTGAACCTGGAGTTGGGCGGCCAGCCTCTGAGGTGATGGTCGCCTTCCTTGTGGAGGAGATGCGGGACACTTGGGGCATGAGGGGGAGGCCTACCTGGCTTGATAGAGTGAGCTGCTCGCGGTCTGCTGAGAAAGGTGACAAGCCACCCCCTCTTCTCCCACACCTACTGTGGGACTCTGGTAGTTGCCAGAGACTGTTACTGTTGGGACTTGCTCATTTGGATGGGTTTCTGCTGTTGGGGACCTATTCTGGGGAGGGGTGGGACATGGGGTTGTTGGGGACTGTCGGGGTTTATTTCTTGGGGAGTGGCCAGTGTGCGTGCGAAAGTTGCTTTCTTTGGGGTTGTGCTTGTCGTAGGGAATGGGGACCCTCCTTGAACTGAAATGTGTGACCTGGAATGTGAGGGGCCTGAATTCCATGCTGAAACGCCACAGGGTTCATGCCCATCTTGTTCGCAGGGGGGTTCAGGTTGCCTTCCTGCAGGAAACCCACATTGATCTAACTGAGGGGCGGGCTCTGCAGCGCAGATGGCGGGGGCATCTGTTTTACACCACCTACTCGGCCTTTGCGCGGGGGGGCTTTGATATGGGTCCGGGCGGGGGTTCCTTTCCAGCCTCTGGTGACGATAGTTGATCCCGAGGGGAGGTTTGTTGCTGTGCAGGGCCGCCTAGATGGGAGGGACGTGACGCTCTGCAGCGTCTACGCCCCTAACGTAGACCAGCCTGCCTTCTTTGCGCGACTGTCTGGGAAGCTGGCGACTGTCTTGGCTGGTACGGTCCTGCTTGGGGGGGATTTTAACTCAGTGCTGGACGTGGAACTGGATCGCTCTCACCCGCCCCTAGCGCAGGCAGCGGCTCACAAGTTGGCGCAGAGTAGGAGAGCGTGGCAGGGTAGCTGGGGCCTTGTCGATGCGTGGAGGACCCACCACCCAACGGAAAGGGATTTCTTCTTTTACTCCCCCCCACACGATCTGCATGTTCGTCTAGACAGCATTCTGTGTTCACTGGACATCCAGAGCCTGGTCCGCCACAGTGAGTACTTGACTAGGACGGTGTCTGACCACAACCCTTGCCTGGTGACGATACAGTGGATGAGGCGACGCCAAGCTATCCCGACGTGGCGGTTAAATCCGCTGACACTGGAGGGCCCAGCGTTTAAGGCCAGTGTACGTAGCGGGGTGGAGGGATACTTTGACACCAATGTGGGCACGGCCTCCAGCCGGGCACTGGAATGGGACGCCTTTAAGGCAGTAGTCCGGGGCGTCTGTATTTCGGCTACTGCGGGTGTCCGTAAAACTCTGCTGCAGGATATAGAGCGCAATGAGGACCGTTTGCGCGCTGAGGAGAGGCGCAGCCACACGGACCCTGAAGCTCATGGAGCGGTCTCCGAGGCTCGAGAGGTAGTGGCGGCAGCGCTGGAAAAACTGCGCTGCTTTGATTATAAGGAGTTCCTGGTCCGGGCTCACGCCGAACGCGACAAAGTGGGTTCGCTACTGGCATGGTTGGCCAGCCCTGGAACCCGAGGCTCCCCTATAGTGGCGCTCGCCACTCCGGAGGGGCGCATGGTCTACACGCAATTGGACATTAACGACCAACTCCATCGGTATTACGAACGTCTTTATGGGAGTAGGATGCCGGACCCCCCGGCGGAGCTAGAGGAGTTCCTGATGGCGGCGCAGCTGCCCAGGCTCGATCCGGAGCATGCGAAACAGTTGGGCGGCGATATCTCCGTGGGAGAAATCAGGGTGGCCATCAAACACATGGCCCGCCGCAAGACTCCGGGTACGGATGGGCTCCCGATCGAATTTAATGTGGCCTATGCGGATGTGCTGGTTCCGCGACTGCAGGAGGTTTATCGAGAGGCCTGGAACTCGGGGTGCTTGCCGGCGTCTACGCGCGAAGCCTTAGTGATACCCTTACTGAAGCGAGACGGTGATGCGAGCTGCCGTTCGGCGTACCGCCCGCTCTCCATGCTCACCACGGATTACAAGATCCTGAGCCGGATCCTCGCGACACGGCTCCTCACCCACATGCGCTCCTTGGTGCATAGCGACCAGGCGGGCTTTATTCCTCAACGCACCACTGCCACTTGTGTGCGCCGGTTGCTGCGGATCATGGGAGGGGAGGCCGCCGACTTTCCGAGTGCCGCGGTCCTCTCGATTGACATCGAGAAAGCATTTGATAGCGTCGAGTGGCCGTACCTGCTCCGTGTCCTAGAGGCCTTTGGACTGGGCGAACGCTTTGTGAAATGGACTGCCTTGCTGTATGCCGCGGCTATTTCGACGTATGGTCCACTCTGATCTACTGGAACTGAAACAACTCCCTCTCTTTGTATATGGCTGTCCTAGCAATCATTACCTTCCCAATGCTCATCTTCTGTATAGTAATCATCAGCATAGTACTGAGCTGTCCTACCAGATGCGTTACTCTGCTGATCGAACCTATTCATAGAATTTTGAGGTGGAAGGGGTCGTGCGTTCTGGGGGACGTTTCCACGTCCTCTACCTCTAGGCGCTTGCTGAATACCTCTACCTCTTGTGTTTGAAACACCATTCGCGCGCTGTAACAGAATAGGGCAACTATACTTAAAATGCCCCTCTTCCTTGCAATACGAACACTGGTTGGGGCCTACAGGGACACGTGGTTGAGTATACTCTACTCTTTGCGAGTTCCTCTGATACTGTTGAGGCTGCTGATAATTATTCTGATAGTTATTCTGACCACCATTATTCTGGCCACCACCACCACGTGGCGGATATGCTTGCTGTAACAGAACCTTCGTTTTCAGCTCTTTAGTTTTCTTTTCTGCTCTATCTTTCTCGTCTTTGTCTCGGTTTTCATAATATTGTGCAGTAGCCAATATCTGTGCTGAAGAGGAAACTGCCCCTGAACTCTCTGAATCCTTTAACTTCTTACACAACTCTGGAAGCAGATTGTCCACGAATTTATCGACGAACAAACGCTGACCACCTTCTGTGCTCTTATCTTGACCACTGTGGTCGACAAACGTTTCTTCAAACCTGGTGAAGAAATCAGAAACCGTTTCATCTTTCTTCTGCTTACACGCAGACAACTTATCCCAATTTACACGCATCGCAGGCATTATCGTTTTCATATAATTAATAATCCTACCAGGGAGTTCAGCTACTAAAGGCTCAGGCTTAGCACAACCAACTTGTCGGCCATCTGCAGCAGTAATATTAGCCCATGAGTCACCTAACTCCTGATCATGATCTGCATGACGAATCTTTCCCCACAAAGGCTGTGGAACAACATTCCCAAATAACATATCGATATCGGCTAAATTCATGATACATGACCCAGCAGTCTGTGACAACTCTTTGTAATACCCTGCAGGATTTTTACGGGGATCAGGCAATGTCTGCTTAAGGGCCAAAACTTCAGCTCGCTTCCAAGGAACATGTAACCACACACGCTGAAAATGTGCTGGCACAGGTGGTGGAACATTACCAGGACCAGCTGCTACTGCTTCCTTCCACACTGGAGGAACTTCTCTCATGGGATATTGTCTCGCCTTCCTCTTAGCAGAGGAATCTGACTCAAACAATGAACGAGAAATACCTTCAGTCCTAAGTGACAACAACGTTGCAACTGCTTTCCTAACATCTGAACCCACAATTGTGCCTTTTGAAAACTCAAACCGTACATGGCTCAACTCGGGCGGATTAGAGTCTAAATCATTTTCCTCTAAATCTTCACACAGAAAAGCACACATTTTCTCAAAAACGTATCTCTGCTTTGATGCTTCCCACTGATGGAAGACATCCATAACAGATTCTAGATCATATATTGTTGGGTCAGTCACCCATCTATATGCCAAATGATTTAACGTTTCTTTCTCCCTAGAATCAGGCTGTTTGCTACGCAACTGTTTATGCTCAGAGACAGGGGCCGGACTTGCCGCTCCAAAGAAAGGATACAAAATACTAGTAACAGTGCTAACCACTCTCTGATGAACAGAAGGAGAAGTCGAGGAAAAGACAAGAGGGAAAGCAGAGTTAGACGAGGCAGATGTAGAGTCAGTGCCAGGAGAAGTACTAGGAGTGGTAGTCGATATGGTAGTCAAAGTTCTAGCAGGTAAAGGCAGAGCAGATGTCAAAGTCGGTGGCCCTTGAGTAGGCTGCACCGGAAGAGCAGGAGCCAGCTGAAGAGTAGCTGGTGGGTGCTGTGGAGGAGCAGGAGGCAATCCAACTACGGGTTGCGCAGCTAAAGGTTGCGGAGGTGCCGTGGCATTCTGCGCATAGGGGGTGGTTAACTTAACAAATGCGCCATTAACGGATCTTTTTCAAGCTCTTTTGCTGCATCTTGCTGAAGAGGCGGCAAAACTGGATAGCATTTATCTATCACCATTTAACGTTGCCTGTGCAACTGCTCACTCATCTGTTCTTCTTCATTGTCTTTAAACTGCATAGCAGCTTGCATTATCGAAATGCCCCTTTCTCTCTTATTTTTCTTCGCTAATTTAATTTCCTTCTGTTTGGCCTCCTTACGCCATAGGCAGAAAGAGTCAAACATCGCCGGCCGGGCTTTCTTCTTAAAAAGTTTAACTTCAAGGTTATCTAAGATTTCGGTATGAAAGCTACCGTATTGGGGCCATTTTAAAACACCATCTTTTCTGGTGTATTTGATCCACACTTCGTTATATGTGATGGGGCCTACTCCATGTTTCACATACAGTTCATAAGTTGGAGTTCCAATCGGAGGAACCGGACACGAGTCCTCCAACCGGGAGTCCCTATTATTACAACCAAGACAAAACCAATTTCCAAGTCTGCTAAGACCAGGCATCTTCGCTCTCTAGTCTAGCTCCAAACTTCAAAGGATTATCGATTACGATATTTCTCGTGAATACACGAGTCCTTCGGTTTTGGCACTTGCAAGTTCCAAATTAAAGATCCCAAAGGGATACCCAAGACTAAGAACCAACTAAGGCCTGGGAGACGCTCCACTTATACTTAACTGAGATATCGATGACGTCACCAGAAGACTCGTCTTAGCGTTTCGCTCTACCAAACTTCAAGGGTCCAAATCAGGGCGATAGCCAGGGCAGCAGTCCTTTGTAGCCGTCGGGAAGCGGGGAACCTCGCAGCAAAGACTTTCGGACCACGTCGACATGCAGGGGTCGTTGAAGTGGTTGGCCTTCCTCCAGAATTTTCACACGAAGCTCCTCACGAACCTCTGGCTGGACCGGTACCGCTGGTATCGCCCAACGTTGGGCGCCAACTGAGGTACTGGGTTTTTCAGAACCGGTACCGAACCGGTAACCCAGCGGTGTCAGGGTACACCCAAAGACCTCGAGTACTTTCCTGATTCAAACCACAGAAACTCAGAGTCTTCTAGGTGAAGTCAAGGATCGATTTTATTGGCTGCAACCAAGTAACAGGTCCTAGAAGTACAACAACACGGGATGTATATTCTCAGGAGACTGCTCAATCTTACAAAGCCAGGCTTCTCTTTTTATACAAAATATTGTGCTTCAGGCAAACATTCTTCGAATTTTAGTATACCATAGACATGTTCCCATTACAAAGAAAAAGCAGAGTCATGATGACAAGCCCATAGTTCAGTTTGTCCAGCCCACAACAAATTACCCGGCAAGGCCCAGCATTTCCATCAGATACCGGTGGACCCCCAATAAAAACGGGCACCTCCCCATCATAAAGCATGTGAGAGAGAAAAGAGCAGGGACAGGTGTGAGCAAGATTCGGCAGGGTGTGTGTGCGATGAAAAAGGTTTATGGCCTGTTGTGCCTTGATGCTATCTCGTTCGGCCACTGGGAGAGGAACTGACCAAACAGGTTCGGCCTGGGGCAATGGTTCCAACTTGCCCAGGTCAGAGAAAAGTCAATTAAGGTGTACGAGTCCTTGGAATCGAATTTGGCTTAATTCAGCTTGCCTATGTGAGGGCAACTCACAAAATGGCTGCCGTACACAAAATGGATGCCAAGGGTTCAGGACGCAAATGACGATTTCGAGGTGAATTCGTCACTCGAATATGACGAAAATGCTTGTACATAGTGTACCAGCTATTCTCGGTCTTTTGATACCAAATTTGTCATTTTACGACGAAGTTTAATTCTCGAGTCCAGAATTATTACACGAGTCCAGAATTTTCAGAACTACATCACCCCTCCACTTAGCTTACCGGCGGACCATTAAGTTTTCAATTAACAGGCTGTCTCTTTTGGTATTGGCTCTACCTCCATTGCCTTCAAGTGTAGCTTGATACTAGCAAGTTGGAACATTGCAGGAATCACGTCTAAGATTGGCCGAGCTGACTGGTCTCCCTTTGTGAACTGATTTGATATTATTTGTTTTACGAGACCTGACTACCACTGATCTGTATTTTGATGGCTATACATGTGATTTTAAACTTGCTGCTTCTTCAGGATCTGGCAGGACCAAGGTGGGGGATGGGGGGCGGGGTTCTACATGGTTTATGTTATGTCTCTGAGCTCAAATCACTAAAGTCTTTGTAGTTCATGGATGAATTCAACTTTTTTCTGTCAGAGTGCATAATTATGGGTACTGCATTGTTAATATTTACAACGATGATTTTTCTTGTTATGATAATAGTACTTTTACATATTTAACCCCTTGTGTGTGTCGTGTTCCCTTACCAAGGAAACACAGGAAACGGTAGGAGTTTCAATGACTTCTTTATTTGCTTCTGTGGTACACGCTGGTTGCCACTCGTTGCCCCCCGACCTCTTGCTCCGAGGTCCTGCTCCTGACTGACCCCTGGTCCCCTCCCCTCACCGGATGTGGTGTCCGGTGTCTTTGTCCCCACCCTGTACCTCAGGGTCCTAGTGCCATTCCCAAGGCACGACATCTCCCCCTTTGTTGTGAACAAAAGAGAGAGAGAAAGAGAGAGAGAGAGAGAGAGAGAGAAAGAAAGATATATAGAGATAGATCTGCGAGAAGAGATCTATCCTCCCTTCATATGCTTGTCCCCTTATTGTTTTTCTTTTACATCTCTGTAATCAGTCTCTTTGTCTTCTTGTACTCTCTTCTTGGTCGCTGTTCTCTGACGTCAGTTGGTGGTTCCGTTGGTGCAGTGTCTTCACTCTGTTTTTGCTTTGGCATCTCTTCTTCCTTTATTTTTAGTTCTCTGAAGTGGGAGCTGTTCCGCGTGATGTGATACCTGCCCACTGATGCCGTGGTCATAGGCCCCTTGACTTCAGTCACTCTCAGGGGTTCCTTTGCGAATGCGCTGTCCGACTTTTTTTACTTGTCTCTGTCTTACTAGCACAGTATCTCCTTCTTTGATTGTTGTTCCCATCGCGTGTCTTCTCTGGTCCGCATACGCCTTCATTTTCGCTTTCTGTTCCTTGTCTCTTGTCACGATGTCCTTGTGTTCTGTTTGCTCTGCCTCCTCTAGCTGTGGCAGTCTTGTTCTGCTTGAGCGCCCTAGTACCAGTTCTGCAGGGCATTTTCCCGTGGAACTGTGAGGTGTGTTGCGGTAGTCCCTTAGCACCTGACAGAGGGCCTGTCCATTTGATATTTGCATCAGCTTTGCTCTTTGTATCGCCTTCTAGATTGTTCCCATGAACCGTTCTGCCATGCCGTTTGCCTGCGGCCATAGCGGCGTTATTCTACGGTGATTTATTCCCAGGTACGCCATGAACTTCTTGAATTCCTCGCCGGAGAATGGTGGGCCATTGTCTGTCTTTAATGTCTGGGGTGAGCCCCACGCAGCGAACACATCATCTAGCACAGGCAGGGTCGCATTTGCTGACGTTGATGCTACTGGTCTCACTATTGGGAATCTTGAATATTCATCTATGACCACCAGCAGGTAACTTCCTGTTTCCAAAGGCCCATAGAAGTCCGCTGCCAGTTCTGTCCACACCGCTTTCGGTAGTGGAGACATTTGCAGTGGTTCGGGCTTTGATGACGGTCCTGTTATTTGACAGATGTGGCAGCGCATCACCATTTCTTCCACCATGTTGTCTAGTCCCGGAAACCACACTTTTTCCCGCAGCATCTTCTTTGTCGCTACAATTCCTCTGTGTGATTCATGTGCCAGCTCCACTGTCCTTTTTCTCAGTGTCCTGGGCATCACTATCCGTGTGCCTCTCAGCATTATTCCGTTTCCGCATTCCGATAGTTCTTCATTTACCCTTTTGAAAGCCAAAAGTTCTTCTTTGTCTACCCCTTTTTCCACATGGCTGTTGCTGTTCACATGTCTCCATCTTTGCTGCTTGGTGATCTTCATCGATTCCTGCATGGTGCAATCTCGTTTTGTCTCCTTCTGCAGTTCTTCCAATGT
This sequence comes from Lissotriton helveticus, assembly GCF_964261635.1. Lineage (NCBI taxonomy): Eukaryota > Metazoa > Chordata > Amphibia > Caudata > Salamandridae > Lissotriton > Lissotriton helveticus. The sequence continues at coordinate 859,081,076 of NC_136065.1, forward strand.
GATTGTTGTTGGGGTGCTGAATTTCAGTGCAAAGTTGAGGTATTCTTCTGCCATTGTTGTTGCTTGTGATGCCTGTGGCAGAGGGTGCCGCGACACATAGTCAGCTGGGTTGTGCTCTTTTCCTGGCTTGTGAATAATCTTAAAGTTGTAGTCAATGAGCCGGATCCCCCATCGTTCTATCCTGGGCGGTATCTTTGCATTTGGGTTTCCATAGATTGTCGTGAGTGCCTGGTGGTCTGTTATTATTGTAAATGGCTTCCCGTAGACGAACATGTGGTAGTGTTCGCAGGCCCACACCACTGCCAGGCTTTCTTTTTCCGGTTGCGAATATCCTTTTTCAACTTCTGACAAGCTCTTGCTTCCATACGCCACTATTTGCCTTGGGGAGTCCCTCCCTTGTTGATGCTGCGCCAGTTTGCTCCTAGTCCCACTGGGTTGGCGTCTACTGTTAGCTCGGTGCATAGTCTCGGGTCAAAATAGGCCAGATGATCCACTGCTGTGACTGCTTGTCTTATTTCTTCCAATGCTTTGCTGCATTCGGCGGTCCACAGGAAGCTTTGTCCTTGTTTTGTCAGCTCTCTTAGTGGTGCACTTACAGTGGCAAAGTCTCTGATGTATCTTGCGCAGTAACTTGCTAGGCCAAGGAATGACCTTACTTCCGCTACATCCGTTGGTTGTTTTGCTTTTTCCAGTGTTTCCACCTTGCTGTGATCCGGCCGCATTCCTTTCCTGGAGAAGATGTGGCAGAGGAAAACCAGTTCATTTCGCCCTAGTTCGCACTTGTCTTCATTCAGTGTCAAACCAGACTGCTCCAGGTGTGAGCACACTTCTCTTAGAGCTTTGTCATGCTCTTCATCTGAGTTGCCGAACACTAAAATGTCATCGCTGTAATTTAAACTGTTCTTTATTGGCCTTATTATCTGTCTTATTGTTTCTTGAAATATCTCTGCCGCTGATGAGATTCCAAAGCTCAAACGTTTGTACCTGAACATACCTAGGTGGGTGGAGAACGTTGTGATGTACCGAGACTGAGGATCCAGTTCTAGTTGGTGGTATCCTTTGCATAGGTCCAGTTTGGAAAATTGCCTGTGCCTGTGAGACAGCTGATCATGTTGTCCAAGTGTGGTCCAGGATGTCGTTCACGTTCAATGGCCTTGTTTGGTATCCTCGTGTTTACACATATTCTTATCTTTGAGGAGTCTTTCTTTGGAACAGCCACAATTGGCGATACCCATGGCGTTGGTCCTTCCGCTGGTTCTATTATATCTTGTTTTAGCAACGCTTCTATCTCTTCGGCTACCTGTGGTTGCAGATGTATTGGCACTCTTCTGTGGTGCTGTGCGACTGGCCTCACTGTCTCGTTAATGTGTAGTGTTATTTGTCGGTCTTTCAGTTTTCCTAGCCCTCTTAGTAACTTGGGGTATTCCTTCAGAATGTTTTTCTTTTCTGACATGCTGTATGTCATTGCCATAAGACCCATCACTTGAGCAGTGACGTTGCTCAGCAAGCATGGTGCCGAGATGTCTCCTTTCAGTACATGTATCTCTTCAGTTGTTTTTTGATCTTTGTATGTCAGCTCTTCTTTGAATTTTCCCATGTTGGTTACTGGTCTTTTGGCCCCCCATGTGAATACTCTGACTCGAGATGGTTTTAGAATTGGCTTTACTTCCATCTTGTCATATTCCGAGACGCACATAATGTTGCACGTTGCACCGCTGTTCAGGACAAATTCTGCTTCATGTGGCCCGACCTTGATGTTCACTGACTCTGTTTTCTTTATCTTTTTCTTGTCTATCAGGCATATTCTTTCATCATCATCTTCCTCATCTGTTTCTGACTCTGCGGTCATGAGGTACAGTTGTTCCGTTTTTTCTTCTACTTCCTCTTCTTCAGATTTCTATTGATGAGCTTCTTGCCCCTGTCTCGACATGTCTGATGTGTCTGTTTGTCGGCATTTGTGCTCTTCCTGGCCTTCCTCGGTCATTTCTGAATTGTCTCCCTTGACACACACGGGCATAGTGATCTCTTCCATTACACTTCCTGCAGGTCTGGCCGAAAGCCGGGCATGGGCCTCTGCGCGGGAACTCTAGTCCGCACCTGTAGCAAGTCCCTTCTGTCTGTTTTTTCGCCGTGTGGTCATTTTTTTCTTTTCTCCAGCCTCCTGAGCGGTTGTTCGTCATTCGCTGAATCTGTTCTGTGCCTCGTCCTTTGCCACGTTCCATTTCGTTTGCATGTGCTGCCGCCCGGGATTCAGCCCTCCCTAGTGCCAGAATGTTTTCTAGTGAGATCGGTTCCTTTAGGATCCTTGTGCGAAAATCGATGTCACGACAGCCTTCGATGATGCACAATCTTATTGCCTGTTCATTGTCAAATTTGTCAAAAGCGCAATGAGTCACCAGCTTCCGCAATCTGGTTGCGAAGTCATCCAGAGACTCTTCTGCTTGTTGGAATGCAATCATGAAGGTGTATCGTTCAAAATCAACGTTTCTCTGCGGATCAAATTTATCCGTCAAACACTTCTTTAATTGGTCATAGGTGGCAATCTCTTCTTTCGGCAGAGTTACCATTAGGTCCTCCACTTCATCTCCCACTAAGTTTACAAATAGACCTCTCATCTTTGCTTTGGTTACATCCGTGGCTTCCGTATAATTTTCAAATCGTCTTATCCACTTTTCCCATCTAATTCCTGTTTGTGGTTCAGAAAGGCTGAATGGTAGCGGTCTTCTGTATTGTGCACTTGGTTTTGGGTCTGTCATTTCCTCTTTCTTCCTTCTTTTATGGCTTGTCTTTCTTTTCTATCTTCTTTTTTATTAATTTTCCCAGTAATTTCTTTTGTGTTCCTTTGTTTTTGTCTTATTATTACTTCAATTCCTTTGTTTTTATTATTTCTTGACTTTGCCTGTGCTTGTTTCTTCTTTTCCCTTGAAATCAGCGTTTTTTAACTATTTTCGTGGCTTTCCTGACCTCAAAATGGCCGCCCGATTTTCCTGCTTGCTGATTGGCTCCTGTGCCTGACTTCAAAATGGCCACCGAGAGTCTCGCGAGACTTCGCAGCCAATCGCGGTGTTGCCAGACCTCAAAATGGCCGCCCGCGCGATACTGCTCGCTGATTGGCCCTCACGTCTGACCTCAAAATGGCCGCCGAGACTCTCGCGTGAGCTCGGGCCAGTCCTTTAAACTTCGCGCTGCTCTGCACGGCACTTACCGGCACAGTCTGTTCTTCTCTCGCGGCGGTTGGGGTGGGCTCCCACGTTGCTGCTCTTCTTTGTTGGCGCTTTGGGCAGACTTCTTGGGCAGTCTTCTTCTTCTGGGCACAATGCGATCCTGGGTGGGCTCCTGGTATAAAATCGCCGCTTTCTTCCGATGAGCACGCAGATGGGTGCGTCGCCTCGTCGCCAGATGTCGTGTTCCCTGACCAAGGAAACACAGGAAACGGTAGGAGTTTAAATGACTTCTTTATTAGCTTCTGTGGTACACGCTGGTTGCCAATCGTTGCCCCCCCGACCTCTTGCTCCGAGGTCCTGCTCCTGACTGACCCCTGGTCTCCTCCCCTCACCGGATGTGGTGTCCGGTGTCTTTGTCCCCACCCTGTACCTCAGGGTCCTAGTGCCATTCCCAAGGCACGACATCGTGCTTCTGTCAGCCAACAGCCGTCGTGAGCACTACCTTCATAGTGCTGCACTTGTCCGTTGCCCGACGCGGCCCCTCCCACTCATTAAACCCGCCGCACGGAGGCAGAATTGCTGCCGCGGTAAACGGGTTAATTAACGTGATGGTTAATATTAGTGCAAGATTCACACCCTCACAGCACATGCGTAACTTGATCATTTGTAGTGACTTTAATGCAAAATTATCTGCAAGCACAATGGTATTTAGTACGTTGCAGCCAAAGCCTAGAACCAGCTCCCTGCCACAATCAGATGGTCCCCCACTCTCCACACCTTCAGGAAGAACCTTAAGACCTGGCTCTTCATCTGAACCGGAGCTGCACCCCCCCCCCCCCAGCGCCTTGAGACCCTCACGGGTGAGTAGCGTGCTTTATAAATCCCTGATTGTTTGATTGATTGATTGATAGTAATGGTAATGATTGGACCAACAACGAGATTGTGCTCTTATATTCAGATGCTCGGGGCACTCAGCTCTATAAGTTGATTGTTGTACTGGACCTTGCAAATACACTGAAAAACAACTCCTTCGTGGCCAATCTATTCAAAGTTTTTTGGGACGTGGTTGTCGCTCTAAAATTTTGCCTTACATTTCATTTCTAGAAGTCTGTATTGTCATTCCTTTGGAGGGGTGTTCATTGACAAAAACAACAGCAGTCGAAATCTCTTAGGTTTAACGTTTGTGTTGCCGATCATTATCGGTCACCACAATCCCAAGGATAATGCACTCTTAGCCAGGGTGTAGCTTCAGGGGAGTGTTTTGAGTGGTACACCCCCTAAAAATGTATTTTGTTGTAAATACTTGGGTACAAGTGCTTTGAGTCCGGTACGGTGAAGTGTCTGTCAGATTTCACCTGGGATTTTCACATGCCCACACTGACAAAAACAAGCTCTCTCCAGTCTCTGTTTTGAAGGCCCTAAAAATGTTGATTAGTTAAAAAAATGCTGTTTTTAAGTGCTCTTAATAAAACGCCCTCCTCTCGCTTTCCAGTGCCCTTTAAGCCCCCCTCATGTCCTGCTTCTCAAATATTGTGCTTTAACAGGATATCCCAGCGTGACTGTTGGGAAATCTAAAGCTCACCCCACCCCCAAAACGTATTGACCAATCTATGCTCCTGCTCCTGGCCACTAGGAACAAGGGGCCTCTGTCTGGCTTGGAAACTCTCAGATGCTGTTGCTGCTTAAATAGCATTGTGAGCAGCAGCACATATTGATTTTACATTGGACTTTCAAACTAGGTATGTATTAAGGGGGTTGTAAAGAACTTTGTTAAGTTAAATTGCTTAATCAAGAGTTCATTGACCCAACAAAGGCATGACATCGGTGACAGTTCCCTCGGGTGGTTTGATTTTTCCCATGTTAATCGTCTATTGCGTGTTTCCCTCACTAAAAAGCCTTGTAATAGGGTCGAAATTGTACAATGCAGAGCCCTTTGTAAAGCTGCTATTATGTAGGTAAGCGGGAATCAAAAGAAATCACTGGGGCGATCTGGTGGCAGCCTGTGACTGCAGAGACCCCAGATGGTTCTGGCAGGCAGTCAATCAGGTTAAGAGCAGTAGTCGCTCCTTTTCAGAACTGGAGTTTAGTAGACTGTTGGACATCACATTTTCGGGCACTTTACTGCAACAATGCTAAGGACGCACAGGGAGTCTAATGCGACTCCAGCCAGCTAATGGTCCACGCCAATTTAACATTTCACTATCAGGAGGCTGATTTTGCTCTTTCTCTTCACCATTTCATTAAAGCCCCGGGCCAGGTCGAAGTACCTATGGCCTTGCAAAGGGATGGCATACACCTCTGGGCTCCCTTACTCATGAATGTCTTAAACTGAGCCTGCAATCTGGTTGACCGAATCTTTGATCCATCTTTACTATTATCTCCGTATTTAAAAAGGGCCACAGATCTGATCCCTGTTGCTATAGGCCTATCTCTTTGACAGAATCTATGGTGATGGTTTTGGGCAGAGTGCTGCACAGCATCATTTTGGATTCGGCTAAGTGCAGTATTATATTGTGTGACACATTGAATGGGTTCAAGGAAGTATGGTACAATGCCTCAGTCTTCTTTTTTTTCTTCTTTTTTTTACAATGCCTCAGTCTTCATCTTATCATTGTCAAGTACACGGCTGCCAAAGGTTGTCCACTGTACCTGGCCTCCATGGACCTATCACGGATATTCGATCGAGTTCATTGTTGGAAGCTCTTGGAACATGTGGTTGTTTTGGGGCTTGACCCATCCATCGTGGATTTCCACCCATTTTACACTTTAATCTAACTGCTAACATTAATTATGGGAGCAGTGGTGAACTATCAAGACCTGTAAAATTTGAGAGGGGAGTGCAGCCGGGCTGCTTCCTTGTCCCTATTTTTTTATTTTGTATATTAGCATTTGCTCAGTTTTAGCCGGTTGTGGGCATAATGTGCTTTTAATGGGATTATGGGTATTGCCCACACTTCTATATAGAAACGATATAATTATTTTGAGACAAAACTTCGAATGTCCATAAAATTCTGGTAAATGCTTTTGCTAGTTCTATGGATGAACTTGCAGCCAGATTCATCAACCTAAATTGCGATCGCAATAGCTGCAAATTAGCTATTGCGATCGCAATTTAAAGAAAAGCAATTCATGATTAGAAAAATTTTAAATTTGCAAAATCGCAAATAAGATTAGCGAATTCGCAAACTAATACGCAGAATCTAGGAGGAACCCCTACAGCGAATCGGTTATAGCGAGAATCCATGGATTCTGCTAAATATTTTGCGAACTCGCTAAATATTCGCTAACGCAATTCATGAAAACTCGCAAATTGCGAAAAATCAGATAATCGCTATTTGCGATGCGCAATTTAAGGAGAACCCAAACCAGGTGGTAACCATGAAGAAAAAAAAGAAAAAAAATCTTAACTAGCCACAGGTGCAGGCCTGATCAAACACACTTATGGAGACACAGTGTGAGCATGAGGACTCTCACAATGCCAGGACTCTACATGGTGGTCAGGGGTCGAAGGCACCAGGCTGCAGCAAGGAACAGACGCAGGATCCAGGAGCGAATATTCTGCCAGCGGATCACCCTTCTGGGCCAAACTGCGGAGCAAATCTACTCCAAGTACCGCCTGAATGGGGCAATGATCACTAAGCTGATCCGGGACCTAGACCCCCTGATGCAGCACCCAACAAGGAGGACCAATGCCGTGCCCACCCATGTTCAGGTCTTGTGCAGCCTGCACCTCCTGGCCTCCGGAAGCTTCCAGGGGATAGTCGCTGTTGCAGGGGGGATCTCCCAGAGCATCATGTCCCGCTGCCTAAGGAGTTTCCTGGAGGCAATGCTGACCCGGCTACACCATTACATCACATTCCCCAGCACCCAACAGGACTTGAATCAAACCAAGCTTCATTTCTACAGCATTGCGCAATTCCCACATATAATAGGATGCATTGACTGTACCGACATCCACATCTGCCCACCTGCACAAACAGAATACATGTACCGGAACCGCAAGTCCTACCACTCCCTGAATATCCAGATGGTGTGCAATGCTAAGACAATCATCACGGACATAGTGGCACAATACCCGGGGAGCACACATGACTCCTTCATATTCCGGCACAGCAGCATGTACACACGACTGGCCAGGGGAGACTTTGGCAAAGGACACCTACTAGGTAAGTACACATGCCACCAAATAGTACACTGTGACCATGTAGCTGCGCATAACAGGCACTCACCCTCTGCTCCTTTCATTCAGGTGACAGCGCCTACGGTCTCCGTGAGTACCTCCTCACCCCATACCTCAACCCTGCAACACCACAGCAACGGCGTTACAATGCTGCACACATACGCACAAGAAATTGTATTGAGAGGACATTTGGGCTTTTGAAGAGCCGATTCCGCATACTTCACAAGACTGGTGGGGCCCTCAAATACGAGCCAGAGGTCTGCTGCCGCATCGTGGCCGTGTGTGCAATACTCCACAACATTGCAACCAAGCACAGGATACCTGTAGAGATCTCTGGCAGTGAGTTGGAAGGGGACAACCTCCCACCTGCACATGTGCGTCATGCACGCGGGGAGAATCCAGCAGAAGGACACAGGCACCGCAACCAAATCACTATTAACTGTTTCTAGTGCACCCACTCCCCTCACCCAACACTTCACTCATGCATGACAATTGAAATAATGACATGAGTCAGTTTAACTGGTACTGAATATATGTTATTGTTTTGTTCACAATAAAGTGGCAATTTTTCACACAGTTACATGAGAGCCATATTGAGTCATACGTCCCCATGTATGTGAGGAGGGCATGCTTGTCTCAGCAGCATGGCCCTTCATGGTGCAAAATAAATGGTCAATGGCGCCTCCAGGCGGACGCTCCCAGTCGCCTTTCCACCTCTTCCTCAGCATTTGCCCGTGAGGCAGCAGTGGGCCTGGTGCTGCGGCGGGGTACTATCACCAGTGGCACCGATTGGCTGCTGTGGCTTGAATTTGCCTCACTTTTGTCATCCCCCCCCACCTGCCTGGCAATGGCCAGTTGCCTGCAGACCCTGCACTGCATTGGTAACCTGCTCCAGTGCCCTAGCGACATCCTGGCAGCCTTGGACCATTTGGACTTGCATGGCCAACGAGTGTCGTGAGAGTTGGGAGGTGGCATTCCCTATGATGTAGTTCGACCGCGTGTATGCAGACAAGCGGGTCAGCAGCTGGCTGTGGCGGAGCCGGTTGACGTCCCGCTGGGTCAACATGGCCTGGGTGTTGTCCTCCACTGCAGCGGTCATCCTCTCCATTCTGTCTGAGAGCTGTCCCACATTCCTAGCGGTCTTGTGCAGCTGTAGGTGAATGGCTGCGGGATGACGGGCCTGCTTCTGGTGTAAGCGGAGCATACGGCGCTCAATTGAGAGGCCAGGAACCCGCACATTCACCCCCCTGCCAGCGCGTGGTTTTGTGTCGCGCGGCTCCCTCACCAGTCCGCTGGACTGTGTCCTCACAGTGGCAGTGCGCCGGGTTTGTTTCCCTGCTGCAGCTGTTGTTGTCAGTGACACTGGCGTGTGTGTCATACGCTGCGGTTGTGGCGTGCCTGTTGTTGCTGAGGTGGCACTGTCCACAGGGGCAGGTGGTGGTACTACTGCTGGTGCTGCAGCTTGCCCTGATGGTCCTGGTTGAGGGGAAGGATGGACGTCTCCCTCGGTGTCCTCAGGATTTTCATCTATTTGCAGGGCCTCGCTATCAGTGCTGGGTTCTTCAGCGCCACCTGTCATGTAAAGTGCGCGTTGATTAATGACATGTATCTTGCACATGGAAGGTTGCTACATGCATGCAGGCTAACATTCCCTGACTGGCTGTAGGATTGACTCTCACTGGACAGGTCTGGCTGTATGGGGCTAGATGGAAATTGTGGTCAGACTACATGTCCCACAATGCAATAGGGCTTTTCTGGTGTGCATGGGCTGCATGACTGGGGTTTCTAATGGGTTGCTCTGGGGTCATGGACATTGTTAGGGGACAGGGTCGCAGTCGCATGGCACTTACCTTGGGAATCTTGGGTGGGTCGGTAGGAGTCCAGCTGGGTTACCCCCACACATGCCTGGGGGTTCAGGGTGTCCTCCACAAGGTCCTCAAGTGGGGTGTTGGGTGGGACAGTGGGCTCTCCTACTCCTGTTGTGACACGCTCCCCCAGCCTCTCTGCGATCCTCTCCTTGGCACGCCCTCTGAGGTCGTACCACCTCTTCTTTAAATCTTCTATGGAGCGCTGGGTCACTCCCACGGAATTTACTTTGGCGCGGATGCGCATCCAAATCCTTCTTTTGTCCGCTTCAGGCACCCTCCTTGAGTCCTTCCCAAAGAGCCGGTCGTCGTCTTTGCTCACTCCCTCAATGAGGTATTCCAATTCTTGTTCAGAAAATTTAATTTTGCATTTCCTTCCTGAGGAACTGCCCCCTGCTGCTTCCTGGGACATTTTCTGCACTGGGGTGTCTCCTGATTTTGAGCTGGAGGTGGTCTGGAGTGGTGCTCTGGACAGTGCTGCTTCCACTTCAGGCTCAGTATGCAGAATGAGGGTGGGAACTGCCTGCTTCCTGGTTGTGATGTCATCACTGTGCTCGAAATGCGACTTCCCGTTTTTGCGATCTCGCAATTAGCGAGATCGCAATTTGCGATTTCGGTAATTGCGAGATCGCAATTTCAACAAGGAAAACGGACGATTCTGCAAATTTTATGCGATTTTGAGAAAATCGCAATCAGCAATTGCGGCCGATTGTGATTCGCTTTTTTTAATCGCAATTTTTCATGCATCCCATTCTGCGATTTCTAAATTGCGATTCGGTATTTCTCGCAATTTAGAAATCGCAGAATTTGGGTTTGATGAATCTGGGGGTTGGTCTTGAAACAAATCTATACAAATCCTACGCTATGCCCTGTGATTCGAAAACATCCAGCTTGTGCTCTATTTCTTTCAGTAATGAAGCTCTTGGGGGCACCTCACAATTTCCCTACTTGAGAGTTGTTTTCGATAACTGGTCCACAAAGCCTCCATATGTTACAGAAAGGCGCAATAAGTTTTTTAAATCTGTGCGCACCTTCTTTGACATAACCTCTAACATAGATAATTGACCCACTCATACAAATCTATAAGACTCAGTGTGTGACAATTGCCACCTTCGGAGCTGGGGCCTGGGGTTATGCTAAAAGTACTATTTTACAATTACACTTTGGTTGCCCTCGCTATTTCTGCCGCAAGAAGCAAGGTTTAACCTCTATGAGGGATATGATCAATTGTCTCCTCTTTTACTTCGGATCCATTTGGAATATCCCTAATGCCAGTTTGAAACATAGGATTATATTAGATCGTTTGAAATGTGAAAACTATATGAAAATCTCTTGGCTATCTTGTTTATAGTCTCTGATGAATGATCTGAGCTGGCCCTCTCTGTTCAATAACCCTCAGTCGATAGATAAATTAGACACAAATTGAGGCAAGAACTCTTTCCTGGAGCGCAGACTCAAGGACATGGAGCCCTCTGCAGAAACGTCAATTAGGGGTCGCTAGGGATCGCAGCCGCAGCTCCTGGCTTGCCTCTTGAGACCCATGGCACTATCTTTGCGATCCCTGGCATCAGAGGTGGCAAAATCAGAGTCAGGAGCACAGTGGCAGCTCTTCCTTTTAGATGTCGATTGGGGCTCCACTCTTTTTGTTTACAGTCCATGTTTTTAATTACAGTAATAGTAAATATGTGTTCATATTAGTGTAATAAAAAAGGTGGAGTACAATTAGCTTGAATATGACATTCCCAGGCACCTGAGGTCAGTAAAAAAGAGTGTTTTTAAATGTATGCTGTGTGCATGCTTGCGAGAGTGTATGTAAGTGTGAACCTGTGTGTATGTGTAAGCATGTGTGTGTGAGTGAAATTGAAGGTCAAAAGGCATGTGATGTCACTTCTGCTACTCTTGTCATTTTGGTGAATTGATGTTCATATCCCTCGGAACTAGTAAAACTGTTGCTGCAGCAATATGCCATTCTGCAAAGATGAAGGGGCACAAAACCGTATCTTCTGTCTATCTGCAATCTTTGGGAAAGATTGCTTATGTCCAGATTTAGATTTGGCTCAATTCTCCAACTTGCTTGTTTCCCTCTAGGACAATATTTCACTGAAACCATTGTCTTGCGCCCCTGTGATGAGGTGTCTGTCCAATGCGTATTGCATTTTCCGTTTTTTATACCTTTTTTTAGGACAGCTTAAAAAAATCCAGCTCTTAGAAAATATAATTTGCTAGAATTTTCTGACAAGGTACATTCACGAAGAATTAGGGTATCTCTTCTAAGCTGTCCTGAGGAATATGCGAATGGATGATTTGGTATCATACATAACCTTGAAGAAATGGCTTGCACTACGCAATTGTGTTGGAAAGAAATTGATGGATCTGTTTTCCTGTTCAATTGAAATGCATATCTGTAACTCTGTAGCCAAAACTGACAGCAAAGTTTTGTCATATCTTGTTCGTGTGCATTAACATATTGCACAAGCCCATTTTCACTGTGCATGGAGCATCTTGCTTGAAATATATTGTTTATGAAGTGATGTAAACAGCAATACTAGGATTCGAACAACGAAAGCAGAACACGTACACTGACAAAGTGGCAAAAACACTGTCATGGGGACACTGGAACAGTAACACCGACAGAGGTACTCAGAAGTTAACACTAGTGCATCAACACATTGTCAATGAAAAAGCCAAATGGACAATGACAGTGACAAAGGACAGTGACAGGTGGCAAATGACAATGGAATGCTAACATTGGAAATGAAAACTGACTCAGACATTAGCAGAGAGATACTTGCATTAGGAAAGGGGCACTGATACAGTGCTACTAAAACAGGAAAATTGGCAATGTGAAGTGGCGGTTCGTCTGCTAAGGTGGAGGAGCTTTGCCCCACTGCTCAAAAAGGAAAAATTAAATGACAATAACGTATTGTTATTGTCATTTTATTTTTTCTATTTCATGCAGTCAGTGACCTGTGTGCGGTGTGGGGCGGGGCTGCCCAGAGCGGGGAGAAGTGATTTTCACTTTCCAAAGTGCGCATGAACTTTTTGGCCAGCCCTCTTGGGCCAACCAAACAGTTCATGCGCACTTTGCATGTTCCTACCAGGATGCATAACACAGCCTGGTGAGGAACATCCACGACACTCAGACCAATCACAATGCTGCATGATTGGCTCACGGGAGACTGTGTGCCGGGTGCTTCCTGCTTTCGGCCAGACTGCAGGAAGGAAGAAGACAGAGGAGAGGCGGCGGCACCACCCCCGTCCGGTAACAGCCGCTACTGGCAATGTGAAATGAAGACACAGATATTGGAAAATAGTCACTAGTCTACAGTGACTGGTTGATGAGCATGAAGATAATAGATAACAGAATCTTGGTGATCAAGATCAAGAACATCTGCACAAGCAAGGTAATGACCTGAAAAAGCAACATATTCCATCAACAGGCTTAACACCAAGGGCCCTTTCACTTGTATAGCGGAGCAGTGCTAGAACTTCTGGTTTTCATGTCCATAGATACAAGCGAAATGATGTACCTCACTGTCACTAAAACATAGTTCATCTTCTTCAACCTATGCCTGAAAGAAAAATATTTTTAAAGAGTGGCGATGCCCTGATGAAGAGACTCCTGAATGAAATGTGAAACAAACTGTGTTTGCATATTTAATTGTAAAGCAATGGTTAAAGGAAGCAATTCTGCATATTCTTTAGTGATACCTTTTTTTAAATGCTTCTTTTGATGCAAATGATGGAGCTGCAATGACTATGGTCCTCATTTGTATTTTTCATTAAATAAAGTAAGGAATGGTAAAACACTGCAGGCAGGGAAACTTTCGGGGGGTTGGGCAAAAATGCTGCACATTTTAGGGTTTAAAAAGTGGGCACCAGGGGCACAATGGGCGTTTGTGCCTACTTTGTGCTCTCTCTGGGAACTTTGGTATTACAGATGGGGCTGTAAACGTTTGTCCAGCTCCTTCTGTAATACAGATAGGACTGGCACATATATAGCACCAGTAATATCATTAGAGGGCTTGCACCATATTACTGAAATGGGCTCAGAGGCAAACATGCCTTTAGGATGCGCACTGAAAGTGCTCCACAAAAAGGTGGCACACTTTCAGTGCACCTCCTAAAGGCAGCCCTCTGGAGGGATGAAAGGGGGTCTCATGTCCCCCACACATCCCCTTGAAGGCGGATGCAGTCCCTCAATGCACCCACCTGCAAGGGGATCTCAAATCTCTCTTAAAAGTGCAGGCAGAGGGCCACCTGCACAGAGAAACACGGAGCAGAATTAAAAAAGCTTCAGATAGGCATAACTATAAGTATAACTATACCTGCTGAATTTCAATAGTTTTGAGTGGGTAAATCATGAACCTAACTATAACACCCCTGAAACCTTTGTTTTTTTTAGTGAATTTGCATGGTTTTCTTAACGTAAATGAATATATATCCGTGGAGGATCCGAGTTCCTAGATATACAAAGTTCTTTCTCTTTAATAACTCCAAAAATACTAAACAGATTTACACCAAATTACAGAAAAAGGGAACATTTTGTGTGACTCCATTCAAGCGGTTAAACATGCAGCCGTGCCTAGAAACTATAATAGCACCATAGAAATTGCAAGGGGGAAATCTTTTTGGGGACTACCCCTTTTATCTAGGACCCTGCTTGACTAAAGCGAAGTAGGGCACTTTTTGGGGAAAATTTGTGAAGCTATGTCAAATTGTGCCAAAGTTATTAGCCAAACTAATTCTGCTTGTCAGAAAGCTTCTCAAGACGTGGCTCTTTGGGTCTGCCTTCTAGTTTTTTATTTACTTGGTTAGATCATTATTGTTAGTGCTGGGACACTCTTGGAGTAGCTGTTGCGCTGTATAAATCCCCTAATAATAAAATAATAATAATAATAATAATCATAATAAAACAAAAACAACTTTGTCTATGGCAAAAATTGGTCCTAACTATAACCACTTACTGGCTATCACCAGTAGGTAATATATACATATATATTTACTGACAAAAATACAAAGGTGAAAGTAACGTTATAGTTAGATGAATATGGGGGGCGTGGCTTGGCAGCCGATGGAGGTAGACGTGTGAGCGCTGAGCTCCGCCGTGGCCTCCTCCATTAATCCTGGCGTTGGTGATCCTGATGGCCTTGGAGCCCCGAGTTTGCCCGCATCTCCTCCTGTGGGCCTGAGGACCTGGCCGGTGACAGTGGAGACGGATCCCCGACTGCGCGGAACCCGCGCTGCGCCCGGTGTTCGGTGGGCGGCGCCGGCCATCTTGCGGCCTTGACGCTCGGCCGCATCCCCGGCCTCGAGTGATCCGGGGGCCGGCCCGCAGCGGTTCCTGACCGGCCGCCGGCCACCACGGGACCCGGAGCCCTAGATTTTTGAGCCCGCCGCAGCGGCGGGGCTCGGACTACTTCACTGCGGAGCATCGGCGGGGGCACAGCGGGGGCATCTGCAGATGAGCGGACCTGATACCGCCCCGGCCCGGGGGGGCCTGCTGCTGGCCGGACAGGGAGCGTGTGGCTGTGCTTGGACTTGGGCCTCTCTCAGCGCGGCCTACCAGGGTCGCAACTGCCCGGCGCTGCCCCTTGCCAGCCTGACTTTGGGTGTTCCCATTGTGCGCCAACTGTGGAGTGCGGGCTTGGGGTGCAGACCAGCCCTGCGCGACCCGGGATTGGGCTGGGACCGGACCCTGTGCAACCGGCCTGAGTGGGGGTGGTCCTGCGCTGATCCCTGGCCTTCTGCTATCGAGGGGCTCTGCTGCCACCGGGGAGCCTGGTGACCTGGCTCTGAAGACCCCCCGGGGGACCTGTTTCTAGGCGCCCGGGCACGCCTTTTCCTGCCCCTGCATCATTGGCACCCTGGAGACCCGCCCCTGTCGCCAATCTGGGCTTGCAGACTTGGAGGAGCGGTGCACTCAGAGGGGCTCCTTGTGCTCGGTGGGCTGCGAGGCGACGAGCGGGGCCCGGGAGCCATCGAAGAGCTGCTGGTTTCGGGGGCCGGCGAAACCAGGGGACGTGCCGTGCGGCGAGCGACCCCGAGGATTGCGGCCTGGTGAGTTGGACGCAGGAGTAGATGCCGACCCTGTTGCTGCGAGGGCGAGACGCGACCACCCCCATGGGGAAGCGCCCCCTAAAGCCCACATCCGGGAACTGCTGGGGGGCCGGTGGATGATCGGGGCCCCACTCTGGATCCCATCCCGGCGGCGGGCCTACCGCAAAGCCAACTGGAGCAGATCCTGAAGGCCATCGCTGACACCAGGGAGGCCCTGCATCATGACATCGGGCAGGTGTCCACGAGCCTGGGCCTCTTGCGTGCAGACCACGGCAAGTTGGCGGATCGGGTCAAGGAGACCGAGACCCGGATTGCTGAGCTGGAACCTTCGTCGAAAGCGGCGGACGCCTTGCTGGGGGAGCTGCAGCAGAGGGTGCACATTCTGGAGCAGCGGGCGGAGGATGCAGAAGGGCGCAACCGCCGCAACAACGTTCGTGTGGTGGGCCTACCGGAGAAAATTGAAGGGGCCGACATGTTGGGCTATCTGGAGGCCTGGCTGCGAGATGTGGTTGTTCCGGAAGGGCTCTCGCCGTTCTACACTCTAGAGCGTGCTCACCGCGTGCCGGCTCGTCCCCCAGCCGAGGGCCGGCCTCCCCGCCCGGTGGTGGCGCGGTTGCTGCATTACAGAGACCGAGACCTCATTCTGCAGAGGGCGCGAGCTCTGGGACCCTATCGAGTGGACAATGCCCAGGTATCCATATATCCTGATTACTCCTTGGAAGTCCAGAGGCAGCGGTCGACTTTTCTGGCGGTCAAGAAGGCGCTTCGGGAGGAGGGCATCCGCTACTCTCTCCTGTTCCCAGCCCGCCTACGGATCATGCTAGATGGCAAGTCTTCCTTCTACGACACTCCCGACGACGTTTGGAACTGGCTGGAGCTCTACAAGACCGGCGCGGATGCTCTTCATGCGACCGGGGAGCAGCGGCGGGCGCCACCACGACCCAGGCGGGGCAGGAGACGCAAGAAACGACCACCAAAAGTTCGGACACCCACGGTCTCACAAACTGAGCTGGAGCGCAGAGATGCCCTCCAGGCGGTCTCTGACATCTCCCGAACATTGGACTCCACGACAGCTATGGGGTCAGGGTCTCGAGGTGGCACCGACGAGGGGTCCTCGGAGGAGTCGGTGATTGGAGACCCCGCGCCACCCCATGTCACGCCTGGAACTGCAGATGGTTTGCTGGACGAATGAGGCTGATGTTCCCCCGGCAGTGGTATCGTATAGCCTGATGTGTTCCTGACGGGGGTTTGGGGCTGTGGCGGCATTGACCTGTTGGGCCTGAACCTGGAGTTGGGCGGCCAGCCTCTGAGGTGATGGTCGCCTTCCTTGTGGAGGAGATGCGGGACACTTGGGGCATGAGGGGGAGGCCTACCTGGCTTGATAGAGTGAGCTGCTCGCGGTCTGCTGAGAAAGGTGACAAGCCACCCCCTCTTCTCCCACACCTACTGTGGGACTCTGGTAGTTGCCAGAGACTGTTACTGTTGGGACTTGCTCATTTGGATGGGTTTCTGCTGTTGGGGACCTATTCTGGGGAGGGGTGGGACATGGGGTTGTTGGGGACTGTCGGGGTTTATTTCTTGGGGAGTGGCCAGTGTGCGTGCGAAAGTTGCTTTCTTTGGGGTTGTGCTTGTCGTAGGGAATGGGGACCCTCCTTGAACTGAAATGTGTGACCTGGAATGTGAGGGGCCTGAATTCCATGCTGAAACGCCACAGGGTTCATGCCCATCTTGTTCGCAGGGGGGTTCAGGTTGCCTTCCTGCAGGAAACCCACATTGATCTAACTGAGGGGCGGGCTCTGCAGCGCAGATGGCGGGGGCATCTGTTTTACACCACCTACTCGGCCTTTGCGCGGGGGGGCTTTGATATGGGTCCGGGCGGGGGTTCCTTTCCAGCCTCTGGTGACGATAGTTGATCCCGAGGGGAGGTTTGTTGCTGTGCAGGGCCGCCTAGATGGGAGGGACGTGACGCTCTGCAGCGTCTACGCCCCTAACGTAGACCAGCCTGCCTTCTTTGCGCGACTGTCTGGGAAGCTGGCGACTGTCTTGGCTGGTACGGTCCTGCTTGGGGGGGATTTTAACTCAGTGCTGGACGTGGAACTGGATCGCTCTCACCCGCCCCTAGCGCAGGCAGCGGCTCACAAGTTGGCGCAGAGTAGGAGAGCGTGGCAGGGTAGCTGGGGCCTTGTCGATGCGTGGAGGACCCACCACCCAACGGAAAGGGATTTCTTCTTTTACTCCCCCCCACACGATCTGCATGTTCGTCTAGACAGCATTCTGTGTTCACTGGACATCCAGAGCCTGGTCCGCCACAGTGAGTACTTGACTAGGACGGTGTCTGACCACAACCCTTGCCTGGTGACGATACAGTGGATGAGGCGACGCCAAGCTATCCCGACGTGGCGGTTAAATCCGCTGACACTGGAGGGCCCAGCGTTTAAGGCCAGTGTACGTAGCGGGGTGGAGGGATACTTTGACACCAATGTGGGCACGGCCTCCAGCCGGGCACTGGAATGGGACGCCTTTAAGGCAGTAGTCCGGGGCGTCTGTATTTCGGCTACTGCGGGTGTCCGTAAAACTCTGCTGCAGGATATAGAGCGCAATGAGGACCGTTTGCGCGCTGAGGAGAGGCGCAGCCACACGGACCCTGAAGCTCATGGAGCGGTCTCCGAGGCTCGAGAGGTAGTGGCGGCAGCGCTGGAAAAACTGCGCTGCTTTGATTATAAGGAGTTCCTGGTCCGGGCTCACGCCGAACGCGACAAAGTGGGTTCGCTACTGGCATGGTTGGCCAGCCCTGGAACCCGAGGCTCCCCTATAGTGGCGCTCGCCACTCCGGAGGGGCGCATGGTCTACACGCAATTGGACATTAACGACCAACTCCATCGGTATTACGAACGTCTTTATGGGAGTAGGATGCCGGACCCCCCGGCGGAGCTAGAGGAGTTCCTGATGGCGGCGCAGCTGCCCAGGCTCGATCCGGAGCATGCGAAACAGTTGGGCGGCGATATCTCCGTGGGAGAAATCAGGGTGGCCATCAAACACATGGCCCGCCGCAAGACTCCGGGTACGGATGGGCTCCCGATCGAATTTAATGTGGCCTATGCGGATGTGCTGGTTCCGCGACTGCAGGAGGTTTATCGAGAGGCCTGGAACTCGGGGTGCTTGCCGGCGTCTACGCGCGAAGCCTTAGTGATACCCTTACTGAAGCGAGACGGTGATGCGAGCTGCCGTTCGGCGTACCGCCCGCTCTCCATGCTCACCACGGATTACAAGATCCTGAGCCGGATCCTCGCGACACGGCTCCTCACCCACATGCGCTCCTTGGTGCATAGCGACCAGGCGGGCTTTATTCCTCAACGCACCACTGCCACTTGTGTGCGCCGGTTGCTGCGGATCATGGGAGGGGAGGCCGCCGACTTTCCGAGTGCCGCGGTCCTCTCGATTGACATCGAGAAAGCATTTGATAGCGTCGAGTGGCCGTACCTGCTCCGTGTCCTAGAGGCCTTTGGACTGGGCGAACGCTTTGTGAAATGGACTGCCTTGCTGTATGCCGCGGCTACGGCCCGTGTCAAAACGGGGTCCACCATTTCAGCCTCTTACGCGGTGGGTAGGGGGACCCGACAGGGGTGCTCTCTATCCCCCTTGTTATTTGCACTGGCCATAGAGCCACTGGCTGCGCACGCCCGGCTGGGCCGAGCGTATGCAGGGCTCCCGCTGAGAACCGACACCCACTACATCTCTCTCTATGCGGACGACTGTCTGTTGTTTCTAGCGGACACGGACGACTCCCTGCGCGGGGCCGAACGGCTCCTGGCGGATTTTGGTCATCTTTCAGGGCTGAGAGTCAACTGGGGGAAGTCTTGCCTCTTCCCGCTGACTCCGGGGGCCAGTGACGCCCAACCGGAGGGTGCCTTGCGATGGGAACACCATTGCCTCCCCTATCTGGGCACTTTCATCTACCACTCCCCTACGGTCCTCCTAGACGGTAACGTCAACAGGGCAATTCGAAATCTACAGGGTTGCATGGGTTTCTGGCGGACGCTGCCGCTCTCAGTCGCGGGACGAGTCGCGTTGCTGAAGATGGTGGCACTTCCCCGACTGTTGTACCTGTTTCGCACCCTGCCGGTCTGGATTCCTGCATCTGTTTTCACCAGACTCCGCTCCCTAACGACGGGGTTCATCTGGGGTTCGGGTAGACGACGGGTTGCGCTGACCACGTTGATGCGCCCCAGAGCGGACGGGGGCCTTGCTGCCCCGGATTTTGAGTGGTACTACCTGGCGGCTCAACTGCAGTGGCTCACCCAGGCGGTGGCTTTGGAGTTCCGCGGCCCGGACGATGTGTCGGGCAAATTGTTCCCGAGATACTTCCTCTCCTTTATAGTCTTGGGCCAGAAACTGGACCTGACTCAGCTCACTTTGGAGGAACGGACGATTCGCAGCTGTTGGCTTCGGGCTCACAAGCGCTCCGGTGCCGTTCGCCCTTACGCCCCGGAAATTCCGCTCGGGATGTGCACAGCCTTCCCGCATGGCGGGGACTGGTCAGCACTGGCGATTTGGGAGGAGCTTGGCCTGCTGATGGTCGGTGATCTTTACAAGGATGGCTCGCTGATTCCGTTTCAGGAGCTGCGAAACTCTTACGATCTGCCGAGGGGTGGGTATTTGCTACACGCTGCATTAGTGGCTGGTATTCGCCGCTACTGGAAGTGTGGGCTCACCGAGCCGCAAACATCGGAGTGCTGTCAGTATGTGGTGACGGCCGCTGGCACCTACAAGGCTGTCACGTGCCTTTATCGACGGCTGTCGGCTGCTGCCCTGCGACCCCTGGATGGGCTGCGAGCCAAGTGGGAGGAGGACATGGGGCGGTCTATTCCTGACACGGCGTGGCCACAGCTACTGCGCAGGGCATGGAAGGGCACGAGGAACGCCAGGTTCCAGTTGGTCCAGTTTTTTACCCTGCACCGGGCGTACCTAACACCGACGAAGATCTCGCAATACTTCGAGGGTGCTTCCTCGCTTTGTCCCCGATGTGGGACTGCGGATGCGGACTTCGCCCACATGTTTTGGACTTGCATCAAGCTGACGGGTTACTGGGAGGCGGTAATGTCCTGCCTGAATGCTGTCACGGACCGGCAGATCGCTCCTGACATGGGTACATGCCTCTTACTGTGGTTCCCTCACACCCCTCGCACTCGAGTTACCAGCAAATTCTGCGACCTGGGTTTGATATTAGCTAAACGGGAAATCTCCATGCACTGGAAATCTACTCAAGGCCCCAGCTACACGCGGTGGAAGACCACTCTGGAGCGCTGGGCGAAAGCGGAGAGCACATTGCGGCTGCGACAGGCTAGGAGCCTAGATAATGACAAGGCGCTGGAGGTGGCCAGGGCGTGGGAGGCCTTGGTGGTAGCGCTCCAACAGCCAGATGGAGACCAGAGTGAGGATGAGGGAGGGACTCCAGGGTGAGGGCACTGGGACCGGGCTTTCTCACACATGCCAAGGCGCACACACTACTTACTATTACTGATGGCAACCATGGGGGTCTTGACAACCCGTTGAATGACACCACTTACCCTTTACTGAGGTCCCTGTCCAGGACGGGCGGGGATAACAAGTTGATGACTGGAAAGGAAGAAAGCGGCACACTGGCTACGGGGGGGGAATGCAGGGTGGGGTGGGCACGTTGGGGACGGTTCTATAAAAAAGGTATCTTGCTTGAGCTGAGCTGATCTACCGCATCGTTCACTGATGCCTGAGTTGATTTTATGCTGTATTGTGTCCTCAGCACTTGATTGCCAATAAAAAATGTTTTTACAAAAAAATAGTTAGATGAATATGTCAGTGACAGCATTATCATTTTGAACTAAAAACAACAGAAATTGACCAGTTATAGTTAGCAGAGCTATCTATATCTTGCGCCCCCACCATGCACTGATTATCAACTCACATATTATATCACTCATGACATGGTCTTTGACATCATTTATGACACCACTGATGACATCTCTAATGACATCATTGATGACATCTCAAATGACATAATTGATGATATTATTGTTGACATCACTGATGTCATCATCCAATGAGTGTGCTCGGCATTCAGATACTGCCTTTGGGATTTGTTTACAAGGCCGAGAAACCAAGGCAGGCTAATATGAATATATCATGTTACCCCTGGCCTCAGAACCCGGTGGAGTCTACCAGGGCCAGATATTTTAAACCTTTGACAAATGGGTATAACTCGTCGGGGATTGCTGGTTTTCTTCTTTCCCTCAGGGGTCAAATAGATTCGCAGCTCTATCTGGGCTGAATGAGTGTGATTGACTGAGCTATCGTGTAGAGTTACCAGTCCAGCCACAATCTGAGTTGCATATTGAAGTGACATTGGAGGTTTTCCCGAGTACAGGGCCACTTGTTAAAATGCCGGTGAAGCTGTCCAGACCTGTGTTTCTGGATAGGTCCAAGACAGAGGACTATAATGTTATGTCCTGGAATATTGCTGGGTTGGCAGAGACGTTTATAGACCCGTTGTGGGTGCAGTTCATCAGGCATTTCTCAGTGATTTGTCTTCAAGAGACATGGCTGGTGAACTTCAATCTCTCGCTGGAGGGGTACAAAGCTTATTTTGTCCCCGCTTCTCCAGCAGTTAGTGGAAGAGCCAGGTGTGGTTTAGGGGTGTGAGGGAAATCAAAAATCCCATCTCAGGGGTTTGCACTAACACCTGATCCTTTAAAGCAGCATGAAAAAGTTGGCACAGAATCTGTAATCAAGAGAAACATATTTATTAAATTACAACAAGTGAGGCCATGTCACACAGAAGCCGCAGCACTCTGTATGAGATGGTCTGAGGACTGAAGGCCACAGTATCTCTTATATACCCTCACAGGGGCTAAAAAAGGGCAGTACAAGTGCACATAAGAAGAGTTACACACATAGATGGTCATACAGAAAATGCACAGTCGACAAGTAGGAGGAGCTAACAGTTTTGCCAATGCTAGCAAGCACATCCTGACAGTTACAGAATATTAGCAGCTGCAAGCACAACTGAGCATGTGCAAAGTAGGAGGAAGAGGCTAAATATACCGAGCAGAGAACAGCAAGATAGGACTGAGTACATGGTGAGCACATGGCCATCTAAAATGGCTGCCAAATACAAAATGGATTCCATAAAAAGACAAGATAGTCTCTAAATACAGGATGTCTTCTGCTAATGCTTAATCTAATCGCTGCTAAATTACGACAGACGACCCTTTCAGCATTAGCTGAAGACATTCCCATGATCCAGTAAGAACATAGAAAATATTTGTACATTAATTTTCACAATTTATCAATATCCTAATTCATTGCTAGGGGAGCATTTTCCAGTCTAAACATTTCACTAAGGGTATCAGCAGGAATCCAAGAAAAACGGGCATTGGATCATAATAAACATAGACAGTAGGAG
This sequence comes from Lissotriton helveticus, assembly GCF_964261635.1. Lineage (NCBI taxonomy): Eukaryota > Metazoa > Chordata > Amphibia > Caudata > Salamandridae > Lissotriton > Lissotriton helveticus. The sequence continues at coordinate 859,103,783 of NC_136065.1, forward strand.
AAAGCAATGGCCACTATTATAAACAGAATTATCATTTTTCTTGGCCTAAGCTAAAGCAAATCCTAAAATCATCTAGTAGACATTTTCAGGGCTCCTATGCATTTCAGTGACTATTCATTTTAAATTTCAGAATAGCTAACAGCTCATATCTAATAAAAACATTTTCCAATTGACTGTTACATTTTCCTTTTATGATGGCTAGAACATCAAGCATATCTGGGACCAGGAGGACCACACAGGGCCATAGGAATTAGGACCAAGAGCTGTAAAGGGCTGCTCTTCAAAAATGGGACAACTAAAGGGATACATTATTGACAAAAAAGAGGAAGTCCTTTGGGAAATTGAAGCCGTTGTACAACCAACCAGAGGGGGAGTCTTCTCCCTGTGTCCGTTTGAGCCTCACAGGCAGGCTCTTGTTGTTTCCACGGTGGAGCTGCACAACTCGCAACTCAAGAATCACAGTCCAGTTTCAAGGAAAAAAGTCTCTTCTTTCAGGATAGGGCAGTCACCCAACAGGCAAATGCTCTTAGCGATCCTGTCCAGTGTCTCAAACAGTGCACCACTTTTCTTCACTTCAATCTAACAGGCACCAGAGACTCAGCACTTGAACCCTAATCTCAAGTCCTTCCCTAACTCCTGTATTGCTCTGCTGGCGCACTGCTCATTCGTTGGGGCTACACATTTGCATCCAGTGTACCCAGGTATCTCTTAACCAACAAACAAAGGTGCAAACTTGTATTCACTTTAGGACCAGAAATCAGAGGCCTGATTCTAGGATCTCTGAAGCAACCCTTGTTTCAGAAGGGGTCACCTCAAGCAAAACCTCCTTGCCATTCTGGTCGGTCTGTGACTCTCAGCTAGGCATGATCCACGATTTCTCCTTTCTGATTTGTGACCCCGTCTTTCGCTCCAAACAGTGGCAGGGGTACACACTTAATCACAGGGCTTCCGCCTTCACTGAGGTCCTAGTTGCCAGCAATGCCTTTGCTGGTTACCTTCACTTTGGCTTCAAGCTGCACTGGGGCTGACGCTGACTCCCCAGGCTGAATCTGATGTCCGGGCCCCTCTGGTAGTGGTTTGTCCAGCAGCAAATATCTATTGGTGGACAGAACAAATTGTCTTTAGACAAGGCACAGAAACAGTCTATCAACAGAGTGTTAGAAAATACTTCCTAGTCTTGGGATGCCCCATATATTAGCAAGGCACCCAAGAACCACTTCCATCTATCTATGTGAGAGTAAAGAAAAACACAGGCTGGACCTATTGGCAAGTATACAAAAAACAATTCATTGCAGGGGATTTGCAAGCAGGTGGCCTGCAATCTTCAAAGGAGTGGCCATACACCATGGGACTATAGTGATCTAAAACAAAATACTGTCATTGTCATAGAGTACAAAGACAAAAGGTAGTAGGTAAAACAGCACCTCTAGCCTCTTCAATTGGGTTTCCATGTCAGAGCATACCCTCATCCATCTAAAGGTAGACAACTACATAATGGATGTCTTCACACATAGTGGCATTGTCTAAGGGGGTAAGCACACTTTCCTCAATTATTAAGTGCAGGTGTTCCTAAATTCCTTATCTAGAACACCTCAAAAAGAGAAATCACATAATACAGATTATCAGGGACATGTAGACTAATTGTGCGTCAGGTGGACTATACAATACAAAAGCTAATAGCAATGTAGAAACAACAGACAATAACTAGAGTCCTGGTATTTCCATGATTAGGACACATCTGATCCCACCAAAAATTAAAGCAGCAGGGGAAAAGAACTAAAAACCAAATTAGAATAGGCATTTGAATTTGTCATACTAAATACTCGTGAAAGTATCTCCTATTGAGGTGGACAACTGATCTTACTATAATCTATCACTACCCTAACAGTCAGACTAGAAAACATCAGAGTAGGCCTGAAGAAATTTTGAAAACCAGTTTGGTCATACAAAAGGGAATTACACATATTATAGAGGAACCTGATACATCACTGTAGTCTGGAAATGTAAACCTCTAAATGGTGAAAGAAAAACGAAAAAGAAAATAGGACTAGAACACAGCTAAAATCCCCAAAAACTAGGCACAATGTGACATCAATCAGGGGAGAAGCAGCAAAAGAAAAATCTATAGGAAGGACAAAAAAAATGACTTGGGTGACAATCAAGTTTGTGACATAATGCCAAGAGCATGGGTGATACAAAAAAGTCAAAAATAGTACACATATTATAACTCTACCGCTGGCCACTACACCATCTACGGTAATCTCAGCTAGTGATCCCATTCCTTCCTTTCTCGGGGAAAATGAAACCTGGTTTCCTTTTAAGACAGAACATCATTTAACTAATACTATATAGAAATTAGGTCACCTTGCATAAGAGTCACAGATCTATAATTGCTTCCTTAGTTCCAATCAAGGAAATATAAATGTGAGGCTGCCTTTTCCTTAAGGGAAAAGAGCAGTAACGTCTAAAGGTGACACACTTTGCTGTATATATTATAACCACACAGGCATGCACTTGGTGAAGTGCTGTCTGTTCTTGCTCACAATATAACAATATCATATATCATAATTTAGTATCAGCAAGTTTTACCACTTAACAAGTTTTAACCACTGTTGCTCAAAGGATATACATAGTCATGTCATCCCTTCACAACACAGCAAAACTTACAAAAGCACCAACATGGATCACAAACATACATAATATAGGACATGTCATGCCAAGCCATCAGATATACTTTGCTGTATACCTAAGCACAGAAAAACACAATAGCATGCAACACCATTTCATGCACTTTCTGCACAATAAACACTCCAATAACATAAAAAAAAAACCATTTGGGCCCATTTTAATTTTGTCAGACTTATACCTAAATAACACCTTCTTTTAATCCATCCTCACCCTTTTGACAGCAGATCAAGCAGTCAGTGAAGATCAGCTTGTCAAATATAACTTACTGTGTCGCGTCAGACACACAGGAAAAGCAGGGAAAATTCATAGAAGAAATGCAAAAAACATGAAAATGCACAAATAATTCATTTCAAAGAAGTCATGAAAACACATCTTTGTTTCATCATACAGCCAATACTTCACATAACACGCAAAATCTCAAGTGGAACCACCCAGCTTTTGTAAATGTACAAAATCTCTTAAGCAAAAACTCTTTCACAGCCTCTGCGTGTCCCTTACACCAACCCCCCAGTTTAGGCCCTGCTGTTTATAAAAAGCCGTGTCAGGAATGCACTCTTCAAATGTCGACGTGAATGGCTCCTTTGCGTGACGCTTTTCCAAGCAATCATTTCACCATTTGTTGTCGCATACTCCTAAACACCCACCACACTGACTTAAAGGTCAAAATCTGGCTGGAACACCAAGCTGTCTTGTAACCTCCCTGTGAAACTGACAAAGACAATAAGTCTCTGCAAGTCTGTGCAATAATCAACCCTATTTAAAAAAAGACATTTTAAATATATTACTTCTTTTAGAGAACTACAATTTATTTATTCTCAGAGCCTGTGAATAATTTATGGAACATAACAACACACCATACCAGCTTCATAATAAATGTGTGTCACTATCCCATGCAATATTGTATCAACCTTAAATAAATAAATGGCTCAGTAGGCCCCGCTGAAATCAAAACTTTCAACCCTGATATTAAACATAAGCCTCTGCGCTGGGCACATTGACTCACTAAGCTATGAAAAAGCAAACGTGCACATTTGTATTGTACTTGAATGTATGCATTCACTGAAGCCTAAGGCACTATACAACTAGTTTAAATGACAAGAAAGCCTTTTAAAATGGTCTATTTAACTCAATATCGTTTTTGCAATTTGAGGTACTTAAAAATAAATAACCTATAATTGTGTTACATATTAATCATCCTCAGAATGTTCTTTAGAGATTGCAGAAATCGGACTGAGACATATCTCATGTAAATCTTTTTTTAAAAAAAATGAGTTCTTACGCCTGCGCCAAGTGAAGGTCCCATACATAAATGTCCTCATTATGCAGTACTGCACAACTTAAATTAAATTATAATGCTAGGAGGTCACAGTATGAGTATTAAGCTTTATGAATATCAAAAAACGATTTTAAAAAGCACTTATTTTTTTTCAAAATATTTTTTTATGTCATAATTAAAAAATTACTCTCCATATTTCGTTTTTGTAATAATCCTATATTTAAAACCAAGCTGCATCCCTATTCTAAATCTGCCCCTTGCTTATGTTTTTAGAGCACCTATTCACAAGCCTAAGTATATAAGCTCAATTTTAAATATACGACAACTTCGCGCCACTTTTGTTTGAAAAGGACAATGATTTTAGCAACAGAGCCAGACATGTGCTGACGAGAAAAATGCTAAAAGAGAAGGAAAACCGAAATTGAAATGTCTGTCTGTGATACAAATAATTAACCTTATTTTTGTAAACCTTGCTTCCAAAATAACACTCTGAAATGCAAAGTTGCACGTTTAACTAAGGAAGAAATCCTGGCTAAATAAACATGGCCTGCGAAAACAACAGCTGTGTCCTTGACGGCAGGCCCTACCCAGTGTTAAATTTCCTGGAGGCAGCCTTACTAAAAACAGACATTCCAAGCTTTGAAATGCGTGTTTAAGAATACATATTTTAAGTTCAGAAAAACTCACTCCAGCTAAACTGTTTTGCCTGTAAGCATCTTAATGCAATGTATATTAAGTAAACACGCTATGAGTGTGTTGTCTACAAAAACACACAATTTCATTTTTCTGCTATAGGCCTTTAATATTCCTAGTGAATAAGAATTTTAAGTTTATCCCTTAAACATTTAACAATTGTACATGTGCGCTATTCCTCACCCTATAACTTTAAGGAGAAACATATAGTTATGTTTAGCACATCACATAGGTCATTCCTGAATTTCTATCGAATTTTTACCCTAATATTAATTAATCTAACATTATGTTTAACAGACTGAAAACGTCAAAAATAACCACAAAAATACATATGAGCTCAGTTCAGACATAAACAGAAAGGGGTAAAACAGAAAAGACACACAATACAGCGCGCTTTAGCCATGTTTCGTAAATAGCGACGACGCAATGTACAAGCAAAAGTTACATGAATGGGAAAAAAACCACAAACCAGCTAGACATTTAAACACACCTTTTAAACCATGGGTCAACACTAAAGCCAGAAACAAAAGACAGCTCACAGACTGCATCCAAACCACCTATGTAAATCCCAGTTGTAAGTCATATTTACAAGGAGAAACCCTATTCTCAACAGTAGTCTAAAAACTAAAGTAGAAATACTTTCAATTCACTAATTCAGGCTGGCAGAACACCAAAAACCGCTCTGCATATCTTCATACATAAAATTGAGGATCCTCATGTGTATTATGGGCATATTTAAATTCCCTGGGGAAAAATTTCACCAAGGAAGAAATATGTTTTCATACCTAAAACCTATTTTAAGTTTTCCCTCTAGGGGAAGCCGGCTAATTCAATTCATATCTCACTATGGTACCTCTCATAAAACTACACATTTTACATGTGAGTTTGGAACAGGCATGCAAACAAACATAATGCAAAATATGCATTATCATAATCTAAAATGGCACTTAATCATTGCGCCGCTCATAACCATAAATGGAGAAACATCTCCACATTACCTGCCTACATGTGTTGCAACGCATATATCACATAATCCATATCATAAATATGATCGATCATCCATACATATCCATATCCATATCCATATCCATAAGCCACAGCAAGCGTATCCTAAAACTGCCTTGCGAGTCACTGGCTACCATAAGCTCACAGTAATTACCATAAAATGGTTCTTACCAAGCACGAGCGTCCAGGTTCTATCTGCCAAGTTTTGAATGACCTAACAGTCTTTTCTTTTAAAATATTCACGCCAGAAATGTTCTCAGTCAGGGGTGCCATCATGTGGAGGATCAAAAATCAGGAAGGTCAGAAGTAGACTGGGCTACAGAGACTAAGAACCCCCAGAATTGGTACCTCCTTTAGTAGAATCCTGCCTTGTCTTCCTCAGTAAATGTCTGACTCCTGATAAGTTCACTCCTTCAGATAGTCACCGCTCTGATGAGCCCCAAGTTGGCGCGCCAAATGAGGGAAATCAAAAATCCCATCTCAGGGGTTTGCACTAACACCTGATCCTTTAAAGCAGCATGAAAAAGTTGGCACAGAATCTGTAATCAAGAGAAACATATTTATTAAATTACAACAAGTGAGGCCATGTCACACAGAAGCCGCAGCACTCTGTATGAGATGGTCTGAGGACTGAAGGCCACAGTATCTCTTATATACCCTCACAGGGGCTTAAAAAGGGCAGTACAAGTGCACATAAGAAGAGTTACACACATAGATGGTCATACAGAAAATGCACAGTCGACAAGTAGGAGGAGCTAACAGTTTTGCCAATGCTAGCAAGCACATCCTGACAGTTACAGAATATTAGCAGCTGCAAGCACAACTGAGCATGTGCAAAGTAGGAGGAAGAGGCTAAATATACCGAGCAGAGAACAGCAAGATAGGACTGAGTACATGGTGAGCACATGGCCATCTAAAATGGCTGCCAAATACAAAATGGATTCCATAAAAAGACAAGATAGTCTCTAAATACAGGATGTCTTCTGCTAATGCTTAATCTAATCGCTGCTAAATTACGACAGGTGGTTTACCTATTTTTATTTCTTTGTCATTGAACTGTCATATAAAGGATATTCCCTCTTCTCACAGCGATCTTCAAGCGATTGTATTGAGGCGCGGTAACTCTAGCGTGTGTCCAATAAACGTTTATAATGCACTGAACAGACAGGGGGCTTGTAAGTTAGCTGAGTTGAACAGCTTTGTTAGGCAGCACTGCGGCTTCTTTAGCAATAAACTATTGATAGCAGGAGATTTTAATGTCCAGCTGTGTTGTGACCCTGAAACCACTAGTTTGGGTAACATGGGTTGCACAAGGATTAGGGGCCTCCATTTTGAGCACTCTGTCCAAGGAGACATACTCAATGATTTCCTTAATGAATATGATTTGATTTCTTCTATGTCCTTTGCACCTCCTTCAAGTAGACAGTTGATTCCGTCCTTTAAAGGCCGCTGTAATGGGTTCATCATTGACTATATTTTGATTTCTGCAAGCATTCAGACACTTTTGCGGGTATTTTCGATCATGGAGAGTGAATTCAGTGACCACAATCCAGTGTGCGTGCACCTGGTGGGTAGTATTTTTGAGAGGAGGGCAGGGTGGTACCCTTGGGTACAACGATTCCTACAGACGGCAAACATCGCCTTAAATGGTCCCAAGTAACTCCGGCCCTTTTTTACGCAAAGGTTCATGAATCTTGTGCTGCAGAATTTATTCTATGTGGAGACCCCGAAGCTTCTGCTAAGGGTATTCTTATAGCCTTTGAAGGGATCGTCTCCAAGGTGGGGCCTTTATTAACTGCTCCGGCACATAGAGCGTCATCTGTTAACCCTAAATGGTTTGCTCCACTTTGCTCTAAAGCTGCGAGAGAGCCGAAGGCCGCTCTGAATGCGACTCCGAGGGATCAATCTCGGATTCGCACTCTCCGTCTTAATTCCAAAATGATATTGGCTACCCGTAAGACAGAACTGAAGGAGGCTACATGGCGTGAACTTTTAGATCTATCTACCCTATCCAGTAGCACCAGATTTTGGGGTATTGTTAACAGGCCACTTTTTGACAGGGACAGAACTGAGGACCTGGGCACAAATATAACAGAGGAAGAATGGGTGACTCATTTTAGTTGCATCTTTAAGCGTGCCTTATCCCTACCCCGACTGCAAAAGAGAAATCAGACTCAGGACATGGTTGTTTTCTCTCAAAGGGAAGTGGAGAAAAGCATCGCCGGCCTGTCATGTAACAAAGCGCCTGGCCTGGATGGTATCCCACCAGATCTTTTTAAATCTAATCCCTCTTTATGGGTTTCTATCTTGGTGGCCGTCCTTAATGCAGCGGCAGAGGTGGGGTGCCCAGAGTCATGGGGCACATCCACAATTGTACCTGTGTTTAAAAGGGGGGATCGTAACAGCACACTGAATTATAGACCGATCTCCCTTATTGATGCTGTGGTTAAGGTTGTTGGCGGAGTCGTATTGAATAGATTGGCGGCCTGGACGGACAATAACAAGATCCTCTCTGTACGGGTTCCGCCCAGGACCTTCTACCTTAGCCCAATGCCTTAACCTCTACTTGATTCTCGGAAAGTACACAGTTGCCCGCCAATCTACATGGCCTTTATGGATCTCTCATCCGCTTTCGACTGTGTTAATCGGGGGAAGCTGTGGGAGTCCATGAGGACCATGGGGGTGGAGGCTAACCTGGTGGACTTTCTGAAGGATCTGCACAGGGACACTAAGCCAAACGCCAGATTTGCACAGGATCTTTGGGTCTCTAGGGACTTTATCACTGAAAGGGGTGTACGGCAGGGGTGCATTTTAGCCCTGTTTCTCTTTAATCTTTATATTAATGATTTGGATAAAATCCTGAGCGAAACAGGGGCTGACTTTCCATTCCTGGGCCGAAGGAATTTGCCCGTCTTGCTTTATGCAGACAATGCGGTCCTCCTAGCTCGCACCCCGAAGAGTCCACAGATACTGCTCGACACCTTTCGCAGTTTTATGGCTGAAAGAGATCTGGCCATAAATAATTCAAAATCCTATATTATGCAGGTCGGGCTGCGACTCAAGAGGCGGCACGCCTTTAAGGTGAATGAGGAAATAGTGCCCATAACATCAACATCAACATTCCATGGGCGTTCTATTGGATGATCACCTGGACTGGGGCCCTTTAATCCGGAGAAGAAGGGGGGAGGTGATAAGGACTAATGCAGCGATTTTTCATTTCGCTGCAAGAATGGGAAAGCGTCCGATAGAAGCTATGCTGAAAATCTATCAGGCAAAGAGTTTAGCGATTGCAAGCTACGGTAGCGAATTATGGGGTTATGCTTCGTTGGAGGGAATTCAGGTGGCAGAAAATAACTTCCTAAAGCAGTTGTTAGGGGTACCTAGAGGAACTTCGAACCTAATAGTTCATGAAGAGACTGGGATAACTTTTATCTGTGATATACTGGCTATGCGCCCTTTGCTTTTTTGGCTTAACTGTTGGCTGAATGAAGACCTTGGCCTTACTCATTTGTTATTAAAAGACATTTTGAGCCTGGACCACATGATTAATATTCCGTGGATAAAATATTTAAAGGACTGCTTTAGCGAGATGGGGCGTCCTGAACTATTTTTAAATCCTGATCAGATTACAAAAAAAGATGTGGCTTTTGTGAAACAAATGTGTATCTTGAAAGAAAAGTTAAATAGAGAAGGGATAGAATTGTCAAAAACTAGCGTTCGTAGATTTTTAACGCTCAAATCTACCCCAGACTTGGAGCCATATTTATCGTGGCCCTTGTCAGCTCATGAACGATTTTTGCTGACGAGGTTTAGAATGGATTACTTCCAACTTTTACTCGCCGGTCCGAAGGGGTGTCATAAAGGACAAGTGCTTGCACCCTGTGGCTGCGACGGAGTGTCTCCATAGGATCTGCTGCACTTTGTGTTCTTTTGTAGCTTTTATGAAGCCCCGCAGAGGTTTTTTTTAAAATCACTTTTAATAAAATTAAATTTTAACCAGGTCCGCCCTGCTCTCTATTTTTTACAGTTATTAAAGCTAGATTGTATCCCATTTGTGGTTGGGTTCTTGAAATGTTCTTTAAGGTATCAGAGCTGTCTAGAGTTATAAAAAGTTGATTACTGTATTTTATTCGTCTATGAATCTATATTTTAATCTGTAGTGAAAGTGTTCTTACATTTTTTCATATATATAAAAACAATGTACATATATATATTTTTGTAGTATGTAGTTTGTATACACTTTGTGCAGATTTGTAACTTTTATTGTTTTCTATGTTAACTGAATAAAGTTTTTTTTTTTTTTGAGTGGGCTAGTTTTTTTTATAGTTTGCAAAGTGGCGGGTCAATACCATAATACGTTTCTACCTCATTTTGTACAGCATCTGTCCAGCTAATGGGTGTAACTGTTTACAAAACTCATGTGCTTCTAATGAATCTTAGGTGTGTAGAAATATTAAACATTTTATAAATCTTTGTACTGAAGAGTAACTCTGTGTGCACGTGACAGATGTCATCAGTGATGTCATCAATGATGTCACTTTGTGGCCCATTGAGGACTAAAATGTCTTTCTCACCAGGAACACTAATAATTGCATCATTCAGTCGTGAGTTTCTAGTGAGTCGGGGGCTGGGAGTTCTATTGGTTTTTCTTTTTTCTTTTCAGTACAATAAGTTACAAATTACTTTTATTTTAGTTTTATATAGCGCAAACTTGACCAGGTATCGGGTATCAGAGCGCTTTATTTAGCACCAGTTGCGTTACATGAGCTACTTGGGTGGCACCCTTGCTTTTCTAGCGGTGGATATTATTGCTATCAATGGAACCCTGACATGAAATGATGCTACCTATCTCGGCACTATGACTCAAATATAAAAGCCCACTTGTACACCCAATGACCTATATGATGGTGTGTACTGTTGAAACTTGTGAAAAATGTTAATGTATTACATTTTGTAAAAATGGATCAACCGCTAGCCATATTCCTTAGATGCAGGAGCTGGAGAAACAACTCTCTCCACAGTCATCCATTAAACAGAGGAAAATTAATCAAACAGCAGTTTTTTCTCCGGTATCAAGTAGCTCTTGCCTTGAGAAGTATCATATCAGTGTTTTTGAAAAGATTAACTTAATCAGTGCTTGACAACAAACCTTAAGCAAATTAACAAACCTCTTGCAGATCCCTCACTTAATATATGTCCGAAACGTTTCTGTTACTACAACAACCATTTCAGCTGCCTTTGTACTAGAACAATCAAAAATGTAGGTAGCCTGATTCGCTTTTGTCCCTCTATCTTCTTCTCCCAAGTCCTCCCATTGCTGACAGCGCTCAACCATTTCAGGGATCCAACTAAATCTCTACTTCTCTAGGTCTAAACTGCGCCCATTCAACCCCATGAAGGCATCATCTTGTTTGGGAATGGTGCCTCTAAACAAAGTGATAAAGTGTTGTATATTCCTTTGAGAAGGTGATTTTGACTTGAGTGTGGGAAAGAAAGTTTCCCTCTCTTACAGACACCAGTTACTTCATAGGACCTTTGAATCAAGGCACTTGGACACTGTTGCTAGTCCATGGGTGATTAGACTTGAAATTAGGACAAACAGAAGTGTGACATGGGAGGCCGGGTTAGCAAAACAAATGTTGATAAGCTAACAGAGTGAAATCTGCCTTTCCTTCTCCACCTGAAGAGTAAAATTGTCATAAAAAACTGTCCAAATCCGCTCAGCAGCCCAAGCTATCTAAAATGGGAACTGTCCGAAAAGTGGAGAACTGGTAATTTCACAGATGTTCATGGATGACGCTGAAAAGAACGGGCTCAATTTTTTTGTTGTTTTTTTGTTTGTTCATTTTAGGTGAATGTTGATCAAGTGTTAAACAATGCAGCCAGCTTTGACAATAGGCCCAGCCAGAGAAATGAGATTGCCTCTTTGCGAATGCTGTTGCTAAACTTCAGTCAGGAAATATGACAATTAGTGTAGAAAAACTTAATCTGAAATTTCCACTGATTTTGTCATATGTATTTCCCTATACAAAGCAAATTTAAAACGAGTTAAATTCCCTAACAAACTCAGGAAAATAGGGACTTTGACAATTGTAAACTATAGGGAGCCCTGCCCGATCGTCCATATTACTTTTTTTTAGATGTAAGTGGTTAAAATATCACTTTCCATCTTGAATCCCAGATCTGAACGTTGTGGATCTGTGTTAAATACAATTACAGGTAATTTACCAAAGTGTAAATTATGGCAATTTAAACAAAATAATATTTTTCATTTGAGGACATACCACCGGTTATGGGGATCAGATTAGCAGGTTCCAGCTACTCCAGAGGTCAAATGTAAACAAAATAGAGAGGCAAAAGCTGCAAAAAGATAGGAGATAGGAATGTTCAAGTGCATGTGTGTTTTTGTTGTTTTTATGTCAATGTGGGTGTGTATGTTTGTACGTGCATATGCGTGTCTGTTAGTGAATGTGAGTATATGTACGTGTGTGTACACGTTTAATCCACACTGTGAGGATTGCACCGGTGCTATTAATCCCTAACAAACTCAAACAAACACCATCTCTCTTAGGACTAGCATGCCGCTCCCCGTAGTGTGTACAGGTCCTTTTGAACGAGTGGACTGGTCCTCACAGTGTTAGTAAACACTTACAAACCCAGACAAAAAACATCTGTGTGAGGACCAACGCATCACGAAGAACAGTCTTGTAGTGTATTAGGTAGTTTCGAGTGAGTGTATAAAAAAACTAAAAGCACAGTTATGTTTGCTTTGGCCCGCTTTACAACCTAGCTCGGTCTAAAGGTGAATACAATAGTAAACTCTAACTCCATTATGGTAATTGACCAGTCCTTATATACATAGGTATGTCGTGGTGTATGTGTGTGTGTTTGTTCATGAGAGAGAGAGAGCATGTGTCTGTGCAGGAGTACATGTGTGTATGTGTGTGTAAAAGTATATATGTATGGAGGAGAACAAAACATTGACCACCCTCCAAGCCGGATTTAGATCAGGTGTCTCGACCATGGACCAGATCTTCCGGCTCCAGGTCCTTTACTGGAAAACTGCAAGAGTAGAGGGTGGTAGCCTCTACCTTGTTTTTTGTGGACCTGCGGGCCGCGTTCGATCTGGTACCTAGGGAGAGGCTCTGGACGGTGTTAGAGGAATTAGGTCTCCAGTCCTATTTATTGGATGCCCTAATTAGATTTCATACAGGGAATTATGCACAGGTGAGGTGTGGGAGGAACGGGGAATTATCAGCTCGTTTCCCTGTAACCCGGGGCGTACATCAGGGCTGCGTACTGGCCCCCACTCTTTTCAGCCTATACGTTAATGGTTTGATAGATGAACTCAACGGTGTTAGGGACAATGATGCTCTGCGCCTGGCTACCGGTAGGGTGCCCGCTCTGATGTTCGCGGACGACACTTTGTTGCTGTCGCGGACATCATCGGGCATCCAGCGGGTCCTGGACGGGTTTGTGACCTTTTGTGCCTCGCGGGGATTGGAGGTTAACTTGGAGAAAACCCAGTTTATGATTTTCAATACCCCGAGGCATACCCGTCCAAATCCCGCACTGAATGGAACTCCCTTAGAACGAGTTAAGACTTTTATCTACCTGGGGGTCACGTTGACCGAGCAGTTTGTATGGGACCATCAAGTTTCTAAATATTCTCTGAGACTGGCGCAGATTATGGGAGGCATAGGCAGATTCTATAGAGCCTCAATATTCAAACTAGTTGCCCCTGTCCTCGAGATTTACAAAACACAGGTCAGGTCTGCAGCCCTGTATGCTGCAGAACTTTGGGTACACACAAACATACATAATTTACTGAAGGTAGAACAGGCCTTCATGCACAATCTGGTTGGCCTCCCCCAAAGCACGCCTCTCATACCACTACGGTTGGACATGGGCCTGGAACCTATTAACGAACTGGCAGCTGCACGACCTCTGCTCTACTGGAGAAGGCTCTGGTCACTGCCAGAGCTTGCATCCTTTAGAGCAGAATTCTTTGCAATTTGGGGGCAGTTAAAGAACAAGAACATACCCTGGCTGGTTCATGTAAAGGCTCTCCTCTATCAAATTGGTCTGCCCCAACTGTGGGACACACCGGAGGACAGCTGCTTGAGGACGCAAAGGTCTGTGTTAGTGGCAGCTGTAAGGTCCAATAACCTTAAAATACTGTATTGCTCGACTTCCTTGGGTAGGTTGTTTACCGAGTTCCTACTGATGAAAATTGAACCCAAGACGGAGGTATTCCTGGATTTAGTGCAGCCCCCACTTGGAAGAAAACTATACACCCAACTGAGGCACGGTTCTATACCGATTGGGGCATTGACATCTAAATGGGCAAAGTCGATGGAGGGCAACTGTCCTGCTTGTAATTACTGTAGGGAAGACATTGTACATATTTTCTTTTTCTGCCCGGCATATAGTGAAATTCGGAAATGTTGGATTATCCCATTGTGTAAAAACTTGGGTCTTAGACAATATGCACAAGCTTGCAGAGTTTTAAGATACGATACTGCCCCTCCCATTGTCTTTGCTGTTTCCCGATTTTTACATGGCATGTGGCAGAGAAGAACTGTTTTTATTAACAAAAAGTAATGGCCCCTTGCTTTTTCTATCTCATCTTTGATAACTCAATGTTTAATAACTTTTTAAACTGTCAGTATTTATGGTTTTATTTCTGTGCTTGTACATATTTTTGCACTTTTATGGTCATTGACCGAAATAAAGTTATCAAAATGAAAAAAAATATATATATGTATGTGTGTGTGGGGATATGAGAGTGAAATGCACACCCTCGTGTAATGTTGGTCATGGAATATTGGAACTACTATGGGCAATCATAGCATGATGGTGCCCATCTTTAGTGTAATGGGCCTATGGTATAATGGTGCAAAATCTTGGCATATTGTGGGTATCTGTGGCATGATAGTGCCCACCCCCTGTAAAATGCATGTCTTATGTAATTGTGGTAATATATTGTGTTATCAGTGGCATGATGGGCACCACACCTGGCACAATGCATGTCTTGATGTAATGAAAGTCATGATTGGGTCATTGTGGGCATCCATGGTATGATGATGCACACCTTTGGTATAATGGTGGCCCTGGCATGATGGTGGTAATTGATATATTATGGGCATCCATGGCATGAATATGCCCACCTTAAGTGTAAACTGGTCCTGGCACAATGGTGGGAATTCCTAATATACTGTAGGCATTTATGGCATGATGAGCCTGCACCTTGTTTTGATGGCGATACAGGCTAAATTATTGGTATGTTGTGTACATTCATGACATGATGATACACTGGTACACCCAGCAGCATCTATATGAAGCAGTAGTCTGTGTTTTCTTGACAAAAAGTTTTAAACAATAAACTCATTTTTGATCCAATCAAAAAGCTGACATTTCAGACCAAACATTGGCTTTTTCACGAAAATCACAAACGTCTGTTTTGGGGATTGTTTACCTGATAATAGCAAAATGTGCATTTTGTCACAATACTGACAAGCTGACATTTGTGGACAAATGACTGCATTTCAAAATACCTATTTAGAACTGATTTTGAGTAATGCAGCTGACTACCTGAGATTGTGAGATTTGCGTGTTTATTTATATTTTTACAGTGCCACTTCCAAAGAATCATAACATATGACTGAAAATGTACTTTCAAAGGACAAGATGAAAAAGTGAATTGGTGGCAGCTGCTATGAAAAATGACCAATATTGAGACATCCCACTTTCTGAACTGCCTTTACCAACTATATTGCTTTAGATATTTACTAGGGAAATTATTTTTTCCAAATTTTCTACGTGTGGGTAAGCTCCAAATACTCCTGAGGAGGGCCAAGGTTGCTTGGCAAACCATGAAAGTACACTGCAATATTTGATCAGTGCTCTTTCAAAACCAATGACTTTTTATCAAATGTATGTGAAAGCTTAAGGCATGCATTATGCTTGCACCTGTCAAAGATGTACGATATAACTAACTAAATACGAACTAAAGCCCTTCATTCCTCTTTAGATCCTCTTCAGTATTTTGGAAATCTGGAGGGGTTAAGTAGGAGAAAGAGACCCAATTGCCTAATCTGCTTACTTATAAATCTCCTTACAAGCAAAATTGTTTATCACCTGTTTTTTAGGATCCCACTCGAAGGTTGTCTGTTCAACAGGTTTCACTAGATATTCTGTACATAAATATCCATGGTCTTCGTTACAGAGCCAAGAAGCCACGTGTGGGCATTGTGCACTCCAGAAAACACTATAACACAACACTGTGTGTGAGCAGAGTGGGCAAAGCTATCAGTTCTGAATCTCGTGCAACATGGACCACAATTGTGGCTGCATCCTGCTTGGCTGCAGTGCGACTAACTGCACATTTTTCATTTGAATACATTGAAAGATGTTAAAATTATTAATGCCCCATAATCAGATATCTAAAGGGCGGGCCTTGGAAGGGTGCTCTGTGTATCTGGAGATTACCCGGAGATCATCTGTTTCACACACCATTCCATAGGACACCATGAATCGTCTAATGGCAATTGAATGAATTCATGACTGAATGCATCTATTGTAATTTTTCATTGCTACAACAATATGCAATAACAAATTAGCATGAACAATAAATCAAACTGTTTTTAAATTATACGTTTCAAAATAATATAATATGACCTTCTAATTAATAATGTGCACCTTACATGTAGAAAACAATTCTCATTGTGTCGAATATTTCTCGAGATCTCTATTTACAAATATGAATATTCATTAGAAATCGGGTTCTGGTTAACTTCAAACAACACAGTTACTTGTCCCAGTACCGGTCTAGGATTTTTGGGGCTCTGGACAGAAGGGGAATGTGGGAGAACCTCTAATTTGCATAGACTTGACCCATTCAGGGCTGTTTGCATCTGAATAGATGCCCCTGCTCCTGAAGCTGCAGCTCCTCCCTCTCGGCCACCTACAAGCACCTCTTAACAGCCCATCAAGGGCTGAAGGTGTAAACAGGACCCCTCAGCTCCAGGGCCGGACTGGGAACGAAAACTGGCCCTGGCAAAGTGCTCGGCCGGCCCCCGGGGGGGAGGTTGGGGGTGAGACCGAGCTCTTTGCCAGGGTCGGTTTTGTTACAGGGCTGATTTTGCAACTGCCCTGTAACAAAAACGGCCCCCAGGGGCCCAAAACCGGCCCCCACCCTTGCAGCACACCGGGGGATTGCCCGGTGCCCGCAACAGCCAGTCCGGCCCTGCTCAGCTACCCCTTGCTACACCATAGCAGCGAGGTCAGGGGAGAGTGCCTCCAAGGTGGTACCTTTCATGCCGTGGTCTGACTCTGTCGCATTGGTGCGGGTGCCCACGTGGGAGGGTTGACTACGGGCACCTGGGCAGCTGCCCACACTGCCCATGCCTAGCGCCGGCCCTGAGTTGTCCACATGTTTCAGTGACAGCTGCATACCTAGGCCATCGAAGGTGTGATACGGCATACGAAAGACTTCACATTTTATGCTTCCAAGGTCAATAAATGGTGAACAATTGAATAACACAAGAACACTAATAATTTCAGTTTCAGGTGAAGATTCAGTTTGTGGTGTGTACATTTAGATGCATATATTTTTGCTACTGCTTCCACCATAATTACGGAGTCACCCTTGAAGGCACACATTTCAGATTGTTTGAAAAGTGGGCAAATAAAAATCTGGGAATGATTTTAATAAAAACGAGTCCTCCCTTTTTCTGAATTAAATGTCAGGAGCCCGGTTGGGGAGGGATGACTGACTGCCAACAAGCAGTGCGTAGCGAGGCCCACGTGCTCTACGTGAGCGCCTGACGTGGCCGCCGTCACTTGGCCTGGCAGGCGCAGCGGACGGATCGTCCCCTGGCAATCAGCAGCCTTGATTAATTCCGAAGTCACCAGTAGGTCCGAACTGCGGGGAATTAATCACTTAAATGTGGGAATTACTCAATAAAGTGTTCAAACACGCCATAAACCGAGCCATTAGGAATTAATCGCTTGACATTCCCGCCATGTAAACACGGCTAATAAGTCTCTGCTAGCGACGGTGAGAAGGGAGACGGTGTGGGGTGGGGCGGGGGAAGGCCAGGGGCTAAATAGTAGAAGGTAGGTGAGAAAACACCTTTCGGAGGGGTATATGAACTGACACAGGCAGTGCCTGAAATGGAAAAATAAAAGTGTAGGCACTCTGTACCCAAGTACCTTCTTGTTTCTGAGAAGTGCAGGTACTCTCGTATTAAACGTATTACATTTCTCTTGAGAAGTACTGGAACTCTACCTTGAAAAATAAAAAAGTGCTGTTATTCAGTACTGGACAGTACCGGCCCATTTAAAGCACTGGACACAGGCATGGGATATCCTTCTGGGAAGGTGTTATCACTTAAGGCAATGTGCCCCTGGGAAAGTCGGTGTGCTTCCTCTCAGACCAAAAAACGTGGAGCAGTAGCTTCCCGGCCCCAGGCCAGTTCCCAAAGAGCTCAGCCAATCTGGAGAGGCCTCTATAAGGTGCTCCCTAGCCAGGGCCGGACTGGGAACCACAACCAGCGCTGGCAAAGTGCCCGACCGCCCCCCACCACCTCCCCACTCGGGGGTGGGGGTTGGAGGTGCCGCCGAGCTCTTTGCCGCCCGGTTTTCAGCCGATTTTAGTACAGGGCCGATTTTGCAGCTATGCTGCAAAAATGTCCTTTAACAAAAATGGCCCCCACCTGTTCGGCGCACCGGGGGATCGCCCGGTGCCCGCTATGGCCAGTCCGGCCCTGTCTCTAGCTCTCACGCCCTGAGTTACCGCCTATTAATGTTATACAGCTCCCTCCCTTCCTTTGCCGACTGCCTGCTTACTGCCTCCTCTTATACATCCCTGGCTCCTCAGCAAAGGTGGAGAAGCGTCGCCCCACTGCCAGGAAGCAGCAAAAAAAGAAAAAAAAATGATAATAACGGAATGTTATTATCATTTCATTTTGTCCTACTGCTGTGGCAGTGCGTGTGGGGGCGGGCGGAGCAGCAGGGGAGGAGTGGTAGAACACTCCTGTGCGCAATGACTGATCAGCCCTCTCGGGCCGCCCAAAACTATCATGGACACTTTCCCCCTTCTCCATGCGGGATACCCACCCCTACAGCCCCTGACTGAGTGCCGTGTCACGGCACTCAGACCAATCACAATGCTGTATTGCAGCGTTGTAATTGGCTTAGGGGTAGGAGCCTGGCTGCCTGCTTCCTGTTCCGACCAGGAGTCGGACACAGGTAAGCAGGAGAGAAGACGCATGACCAGGTGGCAGGAATGTAAGTTTTATTATTTTTATTTTTGAAAATGCAGGCCTCGCCACCCCTCCCCCCCTAGCCCCTATGCGCCCCCTCCCACCACTGCAAGCCCTGCCGCCCGCCCCTGATGAAATTCTTTCCCTCACTCTGAGTATGTATTGACCACTTCTGTCTTTCCCTCTCAATGAAATAACTCTCTCTAACTTCCTCACTCAGTGTTAGCCATGGTCTTCCTGAATCTCTGTGTGCACAGGTCCATGGCACCACACTTGGCTCTTCTTCTTACTTCACTACAGTACTGCTCTTACAGAAAGACACCTCCAAGCTTAGTGAAGAGACTTTAGTTAGTGCAGAACTTAGCTGCTTTGGCATGGAGTTAAACCTTCTGAGCACATTACACCTGTTCTTGCATTTCACACCCATTCTCTCCAGTCTGTCTTCATAAATACTACTGAAATACAGCTTCCAACCTCCTGTAAACAAGCTTTTGCAATGCAATAGGACTCACATTTCTGAGAGATTCGTAAATGTGACCCCTATTGCATTACAAATGCTAGTTTGTATAAACTCCCATGCGGCGCTTTAACTTTAACGTTGGCAGCGCCCCTTTCTTCAGACGAGCGGTGTCTACTTTTTCTTCGAGGAAAAAATAAATTTGATCTATGACAAAATTTTAACCTCTAAAGGTGGGGCTACTACACCCATTCCCGAAGTTAAACTCGGCACTCAGGCCACAAACTCCCTGTTTGTCATTCCCCCCGTCACAGATCTAAATCTGGCAACACTTATTGGCCATATGAAAACTGGTTCCCCCAGCGACCTCCTTCCTGCCAAAATGGTGGCCCCTTTGATTTCCATCTTAGGCCCCTCGATCCAGGCAGTTATCAACACCTCCTTGGCCAAAGGCCAAGTCCCCATGGAATGGAAGACTGCGGTAGTAAACCCAATCCGGAAGAAGGCGACCCTACCCTGGACGGACCTATCTAACCTCCGACCTATCTCTCTCTTGCCTTACATCGGCAAGTTAACAGAGAAGCACGTGAACACCCACTTTTCTAACTATATCGAGACAGCGGGTGGCCTAGACCCTTCACAATCTGGGTTTAGGCCCAACCATAGCACCGAATCCGCCCTACTGGCCGTCACCAATAACATCAGGATGACGCTTGATAGTGGAGGGTCGATGATTCTGGTGCTATTGGACTTATCCGCTGCCTTCGATACGGTGTCTCACGATTTGCTTCTCTGTCGGCTGAGAGAGATAGGACTGGGAGGTACAGCCCTGTCCTGGATGGAGAGCTTTCTTTCGGGCCGCTCTCAGGAAGTCCGATTGGGCTCCCATAAATCCATCGCTAGGGAGCTCACCAGGGGTGTGCCACAGGGCTCATGCCTAAGCCCCACATTGTTCAATGTGTACGTGGCCCCCCTGGCTGACTTAGTGAGATCCTTTGGGTTTATACCGGTGTCCTACGCCGACGACACCCAACTTCTGTTCCCTTTTAAGACCTTCTCTCCTGCTTTACAAAGAACTTTCGCAGAAGGCATGAGGGCAGTTTCCAAATGGATGGCCAACAACTGCTTACAGTGCAACGTGACCAAAACAGAGGTTGTACTCTATGGGGAAGCAGCAACACTATGGTCCAATGAGTGGTGGCCGCTTGAACTAGGACCTGCCCCTATTCCTAAACAGACCATAAGAAATCTGGGAGTGCTATTTGATCAGTCACTGACCTTCAAAGAACACGTCAACCAGGTTGCTGGTACCTGTTTCGGGGTTATTTCTCTGCTGAGAAGGGTGTTTCCTTTCCTCCCAGATCACCACAGAAAGACCTTGGTCCAGGCTCTGGTCGTCAGTAGACTGGACTACTGTAATGGCCTTCTTTTGTCAGCTAATGAAGGCCAATTTAACAAACTACAGGTGGTCCAGAATACGGCCGCGAGGTTAGTCATGAAGGCTCCATCTAGGACTCCCTCCCGGCCACTACTGATGGAACTTCACTGGCTGCCAGTGCGACTGCGGACCAAATTCAAAATCTTGTGTACAATTCACAAGTGCCTGATGGGGAAAGGGCCGAAATATCTCACCTCAGCCTTCCTTCCTTATGTTCCTGGACGCTCACTACGATCAAGCAACCTCCAGCTCCTTAAGGTTCCAAAAATTAAAAAAACTCGGCAAGGAGGCAAGGCTTTAGCATACACAGGGCCTGTTCTTTGGAACACCCTGCCCCTCGCACTAAAACTTAGTACTGACCACCTGTCTTTCCGAAAAACCCTGAAAACGTACCTTTTTTCCAGCATTTAATTCATTCCCCTCCCACCACCCACTAGAAATGTTTCTGGGCAGAGTAGCTGGTTTTCTTTTGTATGGCAAAGCGCGGAGATACCCCTTCGGGGGTCTATTCAGGCGCTATAGAAGCATATAAATAAATAAATAAATAAAATAAATAAAAAAAGGGGCGTGGCCGCCATTAAAGTAAAAGCGCTGTATAGGGCGCTTTTACAAAAAAAAAGAATTTGTCTGTCAAGTTGGTAAACAAATGTTTTCTTTGTAAACGCGCCCCATGCTGCGCTTTCCGCCCGCGCCCCTTTCCTTAGACTCGGCAAGTATAAGGAAATGGGGGCGGCCAACATTAAAGTGCGGCATGGGGCAATTAAAAAAAACATTACTCTAATAAACAGTAAAAAAAACACATACAGCTACATTTTGCCCAGCAAGTAAAGCAAAGGCACGGCCGCTACTATCAGCATGGCGTGCCATGTTATGTAAAAAAAATTATGAGCGAGCGTGTCCTGGCTGCCACTGAAGACATGTGAAAACTATTAAATGAAACAGTGATCGGAGGCTGTTATTAAAGCCTACGGAGCAACAACACATGTAAAAGGGGGTGTCCTCATGGGAGGTTACAAATGAAGACAAGGCTGTACTAAGGAGGGACTAACAAGCCTATTAAGGATCATAAGCTAGCGTTTACTAAGGAGAATGACACAACCCAATAAAAAATATGGGCGCAGAGTGGCAGGGGCTTTAACTCCAAACTCTAATACAGTGCCTCGCAGCGCAGCGCAGCGCAGCGCAGTGCAGCGCATGCGCTGTCCAGGCTTGACCTAGAAAGGAGTTTATGTTTGTTTTACCCACTACGTTTTCCGAAGATCCACATTTTTATACTTTGCTAATTTTGCAGTTTCCCAGTTTTCCATCACCTTTGCAAAGTTCTTTTTTCTCTGCAGAGCTAGATAATTTCATGCTAATACATCGCAGCACAGGAAAACACAACACAAGGCGAGCAATTCATGCGGTGTGTACAGTTGCAACATAATTCCAACAGAACATTTTGCAGAAATTTTACATTTTTGTTTTTTTATGAAGTATATCTTCTGCAGAATCTTTGCTTAATGTTAAACAAGGACAGATACAGCATATTTTTATGCAAAAATCCCTGTTTTCTTGCAGAAATGCTGAAGCGAAACATTTTGTAATCTATGGAAAGTTGCAACATTTTTCAAAGCTCTTTCCAAAGTTTGGAAAAAAAACTTTTTGCATCCCTTCTGTAAACTAAGACCCCTTCAAAACTAACTACTCAAAAAATTCAGACAGGAAATTATAGTTTCATTTACTCAAAGTAGCAAGAATGTCATAGGCCCTAATACTGACTAACATGGGGGCCCTGTGCCTCCTTGTTAGGTAGTAAAAAAGAATATTAAATGATGTGCAAGGTTCCTGTCAGCCCTGGTACCACAACACCTGCTGCACCCAGGGAAGGGCAGGGGAGTCACGCCTTCACATGTGGGCATCACAGTGTCTAAAAATACCTTCTGTGAGACATTCACAGTCCCCAACACAGCCAGTAATATCAGATGCTTGGCGACACATTTTTTCTTGTCTGCTTGAATAATCATCCTATACTGTAATTTATGTTTTTCCTTGGTGACGTGTATTTGTTTATTAAAGTGGTGGTGGCAGTAACCATTAAATTAACAATGATGAATTTGGCCCTGTCACTAGCCTCCTTGTAACTCATCCTTCTCTCTCGATCATAAGGCGCCCTACTGTCTGTAACCAAAGCTAGAGGAGAAAGCAAATCATAGTGTCTGAATCCAATGTTAGCACCTTCCACAATGTTCTGTTTATTTTTAAATGCATAACCTATAGGACACTTGTAATGTCCATTGATTTGCAAATGCATTGCAGATGCAGAATTCCAATTGCTCTTTGAAATGTATTTCCCAAAGCCACTCCATACAGTGTTCCAAGTAGTGCCTTTCACAGGATCTAAATCTGAAGGATCTCCCATTCTCTTAGTCAAATCTCTATAATAATATATAATATTAGCACCACAAAGCTTTGGCTTGCCCTCCGATGGCCTGACAGGGGAACACCTATCAAATGTATACATCCCAGCAAGGCAGACGGAGAACTCTGTGTCTTCATTTGGGTGGCTGTACTGAAGGCACTGAACTTTGGCAAGCAAGTGCCTTGTTTGCCTTGTGTTAATGGCAAAGGCTCTTTGTTTTGAAGACACCAACTCCCAAAGTGTGAGTTTCTTTATGGAAAACAAAAAACAAAGGCCCTTTCACACACGGATTTTTACCACTGCACGTTCGGGATTGTTTGATTTCGCTGCCTATGACTTGCATGACCATGCAGGGAAA
This sequence comes from Lissotriton helveticus, assembly GCF_964261635.1. Taxonomy (NCBI): domain Eukaryota; kingdom Metazoa; phylum Chordata; class Amphibia; order Caudata; family Salamandridae; genus Lissotriton; species Lissotriton helveticus. The sequence goes on from NC_136065.1 coordinate 859,127,367, forward strand.
TATTCTCATGGATATAAGATTTAAAATTGCATGCCTTTTCTACGCAGCCTTTACCATGCACATGCAATTACTACACATGCCGAGTATTGTAAGGAAAGATATATGTATATATGTCCTCTAATGGGAAAGAAGCATTGGACTTTTAGAGCGGAACGGCATGCAGCCCCAGTACAGGGATTGAAGGCATCTGAAGAGGGACGACTTCCCGAAACGCGTCATGCCACATAAGAACTGTTGCAATATTCTTACCTGAAGCACTGCCAGCTGAGTCCCTCGTTGTTTCTTCATGGAGGCAATTTTTGGGATTTATTTTGCGGGGCCACAACGCAATGGAGGTGACCCGCCCTGACAACCCAAGCTCACTTGTGGTACACTTTGGAGGTAGATCGAGGGATCGATATGGCCTTGGATTGCTGCATGCCACATGTGATCGTTATCCTGACCTGAGCAGGACTGTGACTTCACGGTGAGGCCCGGAGTATTGCCACAGTGCCCCGCAGTTTGCGCACACACTGGAGGCTGCAGAAGGCGTTGGGTGGTGCTTGATGGTGACAACAGCCCTGAGAAAACATTTTGTTGTTTGTTTAGGAATTAGCATTTAAAAAACCTATTAAATTCACTGAAAAAACCATAGGTTTTACACCAGTTATAGTTAGCTGGAAATTTTACTCGCATAAAACCATTGAAATTCCCACGTTATAGTTAGTTGGACTCACTATAACTTGCGCGTGCAATGCACTGCTGATGACGTCACATATTACATCACTCATGACATGGTCAGTGACATCACTCATGACATCACTGATGACACCATCCAGTGAATGTGTGTCTTTCTGAAAAGTAAATAATAGTGAGTAATGTTTAAATATTTAAATATATGTATTAATGGAACACTTTGTGTATAAGTGGCTGCATGGGTTGGTGTGTAGCTACATGTGTAGGTATATGGGTTATTAGATGTTTTTCTTAGTATCAGTATAAGTGTTTGTATGGTTTGGTGGGGGTATTACTTAGCACATAGATGCATGAATGACTGACTCTCTGTTTGTATGTGTTTTGAATACAGCACATGTGCAGGACTGTATGGGTAGATGAGTGTGTATATGTGTATGTCAGTGAGTGAATGACTGTCTCACTAGTGTCTTTATCAGTAACTACATATGTTTTAATGTAGTATATGTGAATATTGATGTATATAAGTGAGTATATGTGAGAGTGAGGGATTGTAAGAGTTCCTTTTTAAATTAGTATGTGTTTCTATAAGTGATTGTTTAAGAGAGTAAGTATGTGTAAGTTTCCTTAAAAGTAAAGTGGTAGTGTGTGTATAACTGTATATGCAAATAAATGGATGTTTAATAGTTTATTTGCATGTGTGAGTATGTGTGACAGTATCTTTTGGATGACTGTCGGTGTGTAACAGGATGTATAGGTGTATCTCTATATATGATGAGTGAGTATATGTATGAGTGACTACATAGAACAGTTGGTGAATGAGTGGATGTGTATATAGATGGTGGAATTACTGAATTGGTTGTTGTAACTGGTATGGGCATCTCCATTTTTTTTTAAATTGTAGTTTCTATTTTTGAATATGTGTTTCAAGGGTTACATTACAGTGAAAGGAGGTCTGTCACTCTGTCACAAGGATGGTGTCATCAGTGATGTCATGAGTGATGTCACTGACCATGTCATGAGTGATGTAATATGTGACGTCATCAGCAGTGCATTGCACGCGCAAGTTATAGTGAGTCCAACTAACTATAACGTGGGAATTTCAATGATTTTATGCGAGTAAAATTTCCAGCTAACTATAACTGGTGTAAAACCTATGGTTTTTTCAGTGAATTTAATAGGTTTTTTAAATGCTAATTCCTAACTATAACTGTTGTGGAACCTATGGTTTTTTCAGTGAATTTCAATGGTTTTTTAATAGCAAATCTTTATAGCTATAAAAAATAATACATTTTAAAACGAATTTTATATTGTATATTTATGTCAACATTTTTATTTAGTTTTTTTTAATATTTAACTTGGGGCGCGCCCTGGGGCGCGTACCGGGGAGCGTCCCGGGTGCGCTATTGCCGCGAACGAAAACAACATCGTGACGTATCGCGTACACGTGTGATGCGTCATATGACGCACAGCGTAATCGCAACTGAAAGCACGCGATAGCATACGATCGCGAAACGTCCTGACGCGCTTACGCTACGCACCCGTGGGCGCGCCCCGGAGCGCGTAGCGTAAGTGCGTCGGGTCATGTGACTTGAAAATAACACTTTCTATTGGTGCAGAACAGGTTTGGTTTCTAAATGAGTAATGCCTGGGTCTTGTGACCAGCTTGGGTCTTGTGACCTGAAAATAACACTTTGTATTGGTGCAGAACAGTTTTGGTTTCCATATGAGTAAAGCCTTGGTCTTGTGACCTGAAAATAACACTTCTGATTGGTTCAGCACAGTTTTTTTTTCCAAATGATAAAAAACTCCACCTTTCTTCCTCACTCTGACTTTGTCCTTTGACTGAGGAAGACCTGTTTCATCTACAGAGACAATTCTTTTGTACTTTGAAATGGCTACTGTAGCAGCAACAGCTGGAGCATCTGCACCCCCACCACAACCACCAAGAGGACCACCACAACAATACATTGCTGGTGGAGAAGAGGAGGAGGGGAGCAGATAGCTGCCTGAAGAAAATACCCCATACAAGCCAAAAGAACACATTGTATGGGAGTTTTTTTCACTTCCAGAGGGCAAGAAAAAAGTTAATGTGGCTAAGGTAACATGTCGAATCTGTGGTGCAGAACTCTCAAGGGGCAATCCAGATAAAAAATATTCATTTGGTAATAATACCATGATTCGGCATATGACCCGGAAGCATCCTGCTAACTATTCTCGTGCAGAGATCAGGGAACTGGCCAGTCACCTCCCCCAGTGTTCAAGGACCAGCTCCAAAAGAAAGCAATCCACTCAATCGGGACCAGAAACATCAGAGGTGATGCCTTGTATCCAGGAACGATTTGGTACTTTTAGAATCACTTGTACTGAATGTGGCAAGCTCATCGCCTATGGTGAAAAGAGCGTAAAGCTGATCGTCCTTGCTGGTGAGAATCACATTTGCCTAAAAAAAAAAAAGTAATTTTTTCCGTTTTTTGTTTTTTGCTGCAGTTGAGCCATTTTCAATTCCCTTTCTCTTTGTTTCTTCCCATAAAAAAATACAAAAAAATATAAAACTGTTTTGAAAAGCCAAAAAAAGTACAAAATGTTCAAAAAACATTAAAAAAATATATAAAACAACAAAAAGAATAAAAAACCAGTTCTTTTTAGAACTACCTTTCATTTATAAAATTAAACCTATATTTTTAAAGGATCTCTGTCAATTTTTTGTCCTTAGGGTACGCGTACCTGGGCGCGCCCCACCAAAAAAAGATTTTTTTTTTTTAATGAAGCAGTTAGCATGAGGGAAGGACACAAAGAGAGTAATGTTAAGAGAAAAAGAGCTACAAGATGACCACAGAGGGATTGTTTATTACATAGTAAAAAATAGAGAAGGTGTAATTGGATGAAAGTGAGAAAAGTAAAATGACTAAAGGAGCGAAAGAAAGGAAGAGAGAAGAAGAACACTAAAGTAGAGATAGTGTGAGACTGTGATTGGCTGTTAAAAGAAAAAGAAAGGACAGTAAAAAATGGAGAATGAAGGGTAGTGGCGGAACCACGATAAATGAAGAACGATGAGGGAAAGTGAGAAAAGACCAGGTAGTATAAGTAAAGAGGAATGAAAGAGGGAGACAAATTTAATTAGGATAACACATGGGGAGTGACAAAGAGAGAGGACAAAGAGAGTAAAGGAAACAGTACCTGAATGGGCTTGAGTAAAACAGCAAAAAAAGATAAGTAATGCAGTGTGTGTGACTTATAGGGAGTCAGTGGGTGTAGGTGGGGGTGTGGGTGTGTAAGGTGTGTCTGTGGGTGTGGTTGTGTGGAGTGTTTCGGTGTGGGTGGAGGTGAGGGTGTGTGAAATATGTGTGACAAGTGTATGAGTGTGGGGGTGTATATGTGTTCGATGTATGTGTGTGTATGGAATGTGTGTGTGTGTTTGAGGAGTGTGTGTGGGAGGATTTTGTGTGTGTATGAGGTGTGTGTGGGGTGTATGTTACAGGTGTGTGTATGTGTTGGGAGGGGGATGAGGTGTATGTGTAGGAACAGAGGGTAAGTGAAGTAAAGAATAGGGATCGAAAGAAGTTGAATATGAGAGGGGAAATAGGGAAAGGGGAGTAAACATATAGAATAAGAATAAGTGAGAGAAGCAGAGTAAAGGCACAGGAGTGAGGTAGATTGAGAAAATGTTAGTGACCTTATAGCAAAGGGTGATGGCAAACTACATTTTTTTAGTCATACTTACCATATAATAAATGTAACTTTAATTACATTTTTTTACTACACTTTGTATCTGTGAAAGAGAGAAGAAAAAATAAGTTATAATTAGTAAAATATGTATTTTAAATTAAAAGATACAAATGAAGAGGTTAAAAATCATAACGCTCTATTTAGAAATAAAGTTAGAGTGAAGGACACAGAAACGGAAATAAACTAAGGTAGAAGGACAAAAAGAGAGAAAAAGAAATAGAAGGAGAGCAAATTATAAAGAGTAAGGCATATAGATTCACTGACAAAAAGAGAGAGAAGAACAGAGAAATGAACTGAAGGTAAGAAAGATACTAAAACAATGTGAGTTAGCAAAACTAAATCAGGAAACAGAAGTAAGTAAAAAGATAATGACTGAGACAGAAAACAGTCTAATTAAGGATGCATTTAGAAGAATTAGGATTAGAAGATAACTGAGAGTAAGTGAAGAACAGTCATAGAGTGAAAGGATGAAGGGAGACAGGATAATATACAACGATTGAGGGAAATGGACTGAGGAAGTTATAAGGTAGACACACTAAGAGAAAAACTGAGTGAGGTGGAGTACAATGAGTGAGAAAAGGAAATGAGTAAGTGAGCAAAAAGAAGGAAAGAGAGGAGAAGACGACTAAAACAGTGGTACTGAGAGAAAATAATTTGGTGATGAAAGTAAAGAGAAGGACATTGAAAGAAAGGAAATGAGGGATAGTAATGGAACCAGAGTAAAAGAAATGGGATGAAGAACGATGAGAGAGGAGCAGTGAAGTTGTTGTAACAGAAGTGATAGAAGGTAGATAAACACAAGTGAACATAATACAAGTAGAGTGAGGCACTGAGGACATAGAAGTAGTGAACGAAAAATAGAGAGAAGAGGTCAAAAGTAAGGAGCAAACAAAGATAGGCGAGGGAGAGTGGGTGATTTATAGTGATAGAGTGCAATAATACTGCTGAGTGAGTAAACAGGAATTACTAAAAGAGCAAAGGAGGAAAATATGGAGAAGAGAAGTAAAGCAGAGAGACTGAAAGCTAAAAAGTTATGCAAGGGAGAGACGGGATGCACACAGTTCAAATGAGAATGAGGGGTTGTCAAAGAAGTGGAGTAAGGGAACGGGGGTTACAGAGAGTGAGAGAAAGACATTATAAGTGAGTAAAAAGAGCTGAAAGAGGATGGAAAAAGGAAAGTAAGTGTCAGAGAATGGGAATACAATTTAATTTACACAATCCAAAGTATAAAATAACTTGTACAACATGTTACATAGTTTATTTTTGCTGTTCTCAGAATATATTGAATTTCACTTAAAACAGTGAGTTCAAATTACTCATCATATGACAGCGGGGAAAAAAAACACAATCTAAAAGATTGTGTTTTAAAAAAAAACGTAAATACTGACAAATGACAAATGTACGCTAAACTTAGATTGACTTACTTTTCCTTGAGGCCAAATACTGTATCATGGTGGTCCTTTTCTCGTTGGAAAGTACTTTGCTGTTCACTTAAAAATCCATTTCAACGACTTTCTATAAGAAAAGCTCCAAGAACATCTGAAATATTTTCAATATTTTCATATACTCCTTTTTTTCAGTCATGACTCTTTACTCATTCCTGCACCTTTCCATTTGGCCAAATAGTGTCAGATGTATGAGTATATGTTCAAATTAATTCTAAGGCACTCTGAAATGACCTTTTTCCCGACGTTCTGAAAGAAAGGCTCTACAACATTTTCACAATATTTAAGTATTTGTAAAACCATCTCTGACTCACTCATGTTCATCATTTTGTATAATACTAATATCACTTACTATGAGATCCACTTACATATATGACAAGTCAATTTTTTATATTGCCTGGATCACTTTTACTCAGAATATATTTTTAAACAGCAAAATAACCTTTATTAACTGCTCCCGTCTTCATTGGCCAATTCCTTTTACCAAAATTTTGGCTGTAAAAACACTAGGTATGAATTTATAAAGCCAAAAGGCAAACGTTGTTTGAATGTCAAATGAGTGTCGTTACATTGGGTCCAACCTTTAGAAGTTTTTAAATAGCATGTGTAATGCCCTGATGTTGTAGAAGGACCATCATGAAAAATAATAGCTACAGTTGCAAAGGTTCTTCCTGATATCGATAACTGAGAAGCCACACAATTTTTAATAGAAGTTGTCAATTTAGTTCCATCAGGTCTACATCGTTGGAACATTAAAATGACATAGTGACCATAATTTTGTAGAAATAATGTGGACAGCATTGTAGACTTACATTGGGTACACACCATATTGTGATCCGTTGCTTTAACTAGATTATTAAAAGGCACTGATTTGCAGTCTGGTAAAGTCAAATATATCAATCTTTCAGAGTCTATTCTAGTAGTACTTGATGAAGCACAGTTATCACTGTCATGTTGCCATTGATAAGAAAGGTTAAAAAGATTTTTTATATCTACTCCTTCATCTTCCAATACATCAAACATATACATTAAAAATTCTTGACAATCCTGCTGAATTATCTGTGAAAATTGATTTTGACCTGAATATATGTCTACAAGATTTCTAATTTCTGAAACACTTTCTATTTTTCCTCTATCACTACTACATTTCTCTAACACAGAATTCAATAAACAGCACAATGTTTGTTCCCGATTTTCGACAATCTGTTTTTGTAAATTTTGAAGAAAAAAAACAACATTAACTACTACATTAGCATAGCAGTTGACACCAGAACTGTTTTCAAACTGAAATCCAACAACATCCTCAACAGAATCCTTTTACCTTCTGCTTACAATTACAGTTTCATCTACTTTTTGTCTTTTTGCTACTACCTCACTGCAATTACTCTCATTTCTTCTTTTTCGGCCTACCACACGTTTTTCAATCAGAGGATATTGAGGCAAATGTGGAGCATACTCTCTTCTTAACCTATTGTATTCTTTAACACAATCTAGATCAGCACAAATCTTTGTTTCATCACACTCAATCAAGTACAATCCTGATAAAGTTCTGACTCGTGATAAAGCCACATATGCCATACCCTCTTTAAACACAGAACTTCCAATGTTCACCAAAGCACTATCTACACTTAAACCTTGAGATTTATGAATTGTCACTGCATATGCCAAACAAATAGGAAACTGTTTTCGGCGAACATATAAGTCTTTCACGAGCAAAAATCTAGCTGAACAACGACAAATTTGTTCTATTTCATCAATGCCATCAAATTTAATTTTTAAAATTTCAATTCTATCTCTATTTTTGTAATTCACAAACCCAACAACATAACCCATTTCTCCATTTACCAGACCTCTTTCAACATTTAAATTCCTTCTCAAAATGACACGACAATTCAAACACACATTGAGAGTCTTTTCAAAACCAGCAGTTTTAGATATACTCTTCTCTAATGAATCCAATTTTGATTTCAAATTTTCAGACAAAATAATTGTTGCTCCCATATGCTCTATTTTATCTGTAGCTTCCAGTTTCACTATCTCTTCATTTTCTAAATTTAACATTTTGTTGTTGAACATGGAACATTCTTTCAGAGTTGGCATCAAACATATGGCAGATTTCCTCTCGTTAATTTTCTTAAAAATATTCTCTGAAAGAATGTTTTCATTTGGGTACAAATTTGAAATTAACCGTCCATGTAAAGCTTCTTTCCCTTGCTGACTTATTTTTCCTACTCTTACGTCTTGTAAAATATTTTTATAATCTTCATCCTTTGCCTGCCACATATTTTGAAGCAGTTCTGCATATTTGAAGTTCAACCATATATTAACGTTTCCAATGCTTCCTAGGCACTTCCTGGTATCTTCATGCATGAGCATTTTGAACACAGGTTGTCCTTTCACTGGAGTCAACTGCAGAAGATCTCCAAAAACAATAATATGTTTTCCTCCAAATAAAACATCATAGTCTGGTCTAAGAATTTCTTGCATTCTCAAATGCACAAAAGCAAGCATTATATTTGACACCATGCTTACTTCATCAATGATAAGAAGTTTCATTTTCTTCAGGACTCTCGAAACTTCGGAACACGCATCTCCAGATAGCTTGTGATATTGCAATTTGTTATCATGCTCCACTGGCAGCATCAGTAAACGATGTAAAGTAATCCCTTTAATATTATGTGCTGCCAGCCCAGTTGGAGCGGTAACAACACAAGACAGCGGTGATTCAGTCCTTTTCTGCAGATAAGATGCAATTGCTTTAATCAGAAAACTTTTTCCAGTTCCCGCTTCTCCACTCACGTACAGTCGGACAGGCTTAAATGATGTACATGAGCACTCTTTCTTCTCATGACTCAATCCATGTTCAACCTGTTCTGTGACTTCGTCATATATCAGTTTCTGCTCAAGGTTTAATTGTTTCACCAAATCTTCTAAATTAATTACATCCTCTTGAGCTTGCTCCATAGCTCTTTCCACCTCATCCATGGCAGTGGCAGCTTCATTTTGGATAATTGGTCCTCCTAGTGGATCCTGACTCAATGAAGCAGAACTCTGACTGCCTTGAGAACTGTCTCTCGCAATCTCTGCAGCAATTTTTGCTTCTTGCTCTATTTCTTCATTCAACATTTGCAGATAATTTGGAAAAACAGGACATTCTATGGTATCCTTCGTAGCATTAAAAGAGTCTTCATAACAGAGAAAATCTCCAAGTAGTTCCTCTTCTTCTCGCCATGGTTTAAAGAGTTGCAAAAGAGCCAAATAGTAAAATTCTCTTTTGTCTGGATTTTCACAATTCAATTTTCGATGATTAATCAAATGACCTTTTCTCTGTTTCACTAGACATCCTTCACATCCAATGACAGCATATATTCCATTATTGATATCTTCTCTGATGTTCCTCTTATAAATATAGCTTTGAAGAACTTCATATAAGTAAACGTTCTCAAGATGAGGGCTTCTATTTGGATAGTATGTATCCAACATGTTTGTCTTCAAAATATCTGTACTTTCTGGTTCTTTCTCCGCCAAATACTCTGTCTCTTGTACAGATTTCAAAACTCGATTTCGTGTTGCAGCAAGACCTAGACTCACCCAAATGATGGTTCTAGATTTGGAATAGAGACTTGCTGATGACAATCGATCAGAACATTCATATGCTCCAATTTCTCGATGCGACAACATCTTCAGACTGTAACTGTATAATTTCTTGCTTAGACTCTTTTCATGTGAAATGTCCTCCCACATTTCCTTCAGTTCTGTCTTTTCTTTTTTTATGATGTAAGACGTCACATATCGAGCCACAGCAATAGAGTTGTCAGCAACGAACTGAATATCCATGTTAGCATTCCACATGGACAAAATCACTGGGTTGTAGTCGTTGATGTACTTGGACTCTTCGTTTCTTTTTAAATTGTATGTATTTTTTGGTGATTTCCTCGTCACAGTATGTCGCAGAGAAGACATCAAATTATTTACTCTTCCTTTAGAAATCACTGGTCGTGGAAAGCCGAAACGACATTTTGTGTAGAACTTGTCCTTGTTTCTGAATTTTCGACGACAGTACTTTCCACAACGATGGGATTGAAAGCGTAAAACTTGTTCCCTTAAACTGTTTTCCTCTGTAGTTTTCGGAACAGCACATGTTGAATACTCTTCAATGAAACTAATCACTGTTTCATCCGAATCTGTTCCAAATTTGGGTGCATCTTTAATCCACAACAACATATGTATGTGAGGAGCACCTCTCGCTTGATACTCCTTTCTCCAAAAGAAATCCAAAACCTCTCCAAGGGGAGGATTTTTTTGTAGGTAATAAAATACATCATAGCTTCAAATCTATGATTGAAATATCTGCATACATTCACTGGATCCAAAGAACACAGTTCTCCAGGTGTTTTGAATTCTATATTTTGTATATTTGCATTTGCCTCTCGTAGAAATTGAAGTAAGTCGTCCCATGCATACTCGGCACAGCTAAGAGTGAGGAACCATGTAGGAGTTCCTAAGTTTCTTAGCATACATTTCAATTCCCCATGACGATGGTACCAATACTCATTTGTACCACGCTGACATGCCATGAGATTGATTAGATGAGATTCCAAAATATTATCTTGCAGATTCACTTTCCCCATAAAGTCCCTCGCCGAAACATTTTGCAGATGTGCTCCACTTTTCAGTATATGGTTTACTGCATAAGAAAGCCCAGAAAAGTCACTTTCATACAGTAGATGAAACAAAAAGGGAATGCATTGACGAAACCTTGGATCTTCAGCATATAATCTTACAGTTCGATATTCAGATGCAGGAATTTGAAGTGGACGATCGTCATATCGTCCACCTCGACCTGTTGGAAATAGCTGTGGAAAACAACGAGCTTCCAAACTTTCTTCCCATACACTAATGGGACTTCCTTTTGCTGCTTTCATTTGAAACAATTCAATTGCATTCCCCATTACTTCTTTGGAATGCAAAGGATGAACAGTATAATGTTCATATATTTCTTCACTTCTAGACACATCAACTTTTTCAATTTGGCCGCCTGAACAATCACTGTCTTCATCTGCAGCTGTTTCCTCTGCTGCAACACATACGTCTTTGTAATACTCATTGTTTTTGACTAAATACAACATTGCCTTTTTGACTTTCCTAACATCCACTAAATCTTGCCAGATTTTCTTACTCTTTGTCGGAACCCCATTAACTAAAATAACTAAAGGTTCCTCTTCTACTTTTTCTATACCAATTGTATCAATATTTTTTTTGAAATCGAGAGGCAAATAAACAACTCTTCCCTTTAATCCTCTCTGCAAATCTGTAGGAGGCAATTTCCCTATCTTAGGCTCCATGCGAACAATTGCCTGAAAAGGGTGGACACATTGAATCAAAATACACTCATATGTATTTAAATCCATCAATTCACGGGGAATGTCTACCAACTCCAGATTATTATGAACAGCTCTAGCAGGCATTCTGTTTTGATTTAATTTATCATAACAATATTTACAAATACGCTGATCAGAACTCAAATCAAAACAATTCTCCACCCACAAATAAGTTGCAAAATCCTTCCACTCATAATTATTAATCTTTTCACTTTTTACGTATAAATCAAATAATCTAGTTTGATGCTTATAATGACTTCGTCGACAACACACACAAGTAAAATTCGGCCTTTCACTTGATTTCACCTTAAACCTGGTAATTTCCTGCTCAAACTTTTCTGTACTTGAAATCTGTACATTGTCTTCCACATTACCTTGAATTGCTGTGTCAATTTCTACACTATCCTCTTTTTCACCAAAATAACAAATCTCAATTTCTTCACAAATCTTCTTTACATCTAATTCAGTTCCATGCAAAAGAGCACTGTTTAATTGTTTAAGCTTAAGTGCTGGACTTTTTGCATAATACAACATTTTCACTAATTTCCTCATTTTGGTATGATGCACTGCTAACATCCTAAAATGATGAAAAACACTCTGACAGACTTTTCTAGAAAGACAAGCCAGTGAATGGCCTTGCAAACCTGTGTTTTCCCTCACTCTGCAAGGATCTAAGTCTTGCAACAACTTCACTTTCTGCTTTAGACTTTTCTTACTATATGTACGTAAGAAATTACAAAACAAATCAATTGATTCCTGTCGCACACTACAAATACGACTACACTTCCAAGTGTACACTGGACCCTTAGTACGTCTCCCTAAAACTTCACCAGTCAACACCTCTTCTGGTTCTCTAGGCACAAGTTTCTCTTTTTCAATCGGACAACCGTCTTTCACTTCATACGCTCGACCACTGGTGTGAACTGCATGCACTAAATCATTCTCCTGGAAGTAACTCTCCTCATTAAAAAATGGCTCACAACTTGAACTGTGCATCCATTCTCCAGAAAAAACTTTACAAAAATTAGTCCCATTAATTAGTCTTTTCTATCTACTGTTTGATTTAAAAACATCAATTGTCTTGTTAAGTGTCCTAATTCTATTGATTATTAAAATAAATAATTTTTTCTTAACTTCAAAAGCCTGATCAACAATCTTCTCTACACTTTTCTTATTCTTATAAAAAGCAGCTCTCTGTTTACCTTTCTTAATGTTTTTTAACAAATTTAAAACCACCCTATTGCGAAACATTCATTTACGAATGTCTCTAAACTGATTCTGCCTTCTATTCCTATACATATTATTCTCTCCTGCTCCAGTTGTAGAATTCTTTGAGGTTCTCTCCTTCCTTTTCAAATTTACTCTCTCATTTTCTTTTTCTACATGCTGTCCATAATTTTTTTGCGATGTACATATGTTACGTATGAAAGACTTAGTTCTCTTACCAGGAGCTTTGTTCCTGTTTTTTGAAGTATTTGTTGTGGAAGAGAGCTGTAATTCCGTTGCTCTTTTTGTTTTTTTGCGGTTATCTTCTTTTCTTCGCCTTTCCCTTGAAGGCATTTTGTCTTACTCTTGAAATCTTGATTTCAATCTGTGTTAAAGAAAAAAATAGCACATTATAGATCACTATTACCAAACAACAAAGCAATGACAAAAACCAAACAGTCTATTCAGGGTTACAGATCAAGTCAGGATTGTGCAGGGGTGCAGAAGAGGTGAGGCCTGTATTGAAGAGTGTAGTGGAACACAGCTCTGTCCACAGGTACAAAGTAGGTGAAACCTGTGTCTAAGAGTCCAGTAGGGGATAGACTTCATGAAGTCTAGTCCACTGCACTCTTATACAAAGGCTTCACCACCTATGCTTCCCAGGAAAGGCCTCTCTCCCACTACAGTCTTGAACATAGATCTCACCTCCTCTGTCCCTATGGACATGCCTCACCTCATCTCCACAATCTACTTCCTAATCTCAGGTAAAACAGGTGACATGATTGTGAAAAGATCACATTTTTTTTATGTAATCATGCACACACAATCTATTCTTTCTCAAAAATGTAAAACACATTACTTTGCCCTATAACTGTTTCAGTAGTGTAATGAAAAGCTTATACATATCATCTTATCTCTGTTTATCAAATGTGATTCTAAAAAAAGATTATGAGGCCTAAGCAGGACTGCTCATGTGATGAATCCTGTGCAGGGGAGCACAAAACGTGAGGCTTCTGTCCAAGAATGCAGTGGACAGGACTAAACTGGAGTAGTGTGCAAGAAAAAGATGAGCCTCATTTATAAAGCCATGCGTCAGTTTTGCGCTACTGATGCGTCACTTTTTGTGACGCATTGGCGGCATAAAACATGCGCCTTGTTGCACCATATTTAAAAAGTGACGCATGTAGGTAGATGCGTCAATTTTTTAAACCTCTGCACCACATTATACCTCTGTCAAGTGTAATGTACACAGAGGGTTAATTTCTCCGCAAAAAGCCTCGTAATAATGACACAGTGACTGCGTCACTTTTAGGACACTGTTACATCAAAATCTAGCACCTGCCTCACAGCAGGGATAAGACTGAGGCAAACACTTTCACATGGAGCTTTCCCCATGTGATAGGATTCTGACACCTAAGCAGGAGTGCAGATGAGATGAAGACTGTCTAGAGGAGCACAAAAGGTGAGGCTTGTGTCCAAGAGTGCAGTGGACAGGACTAAACTGGAGTAGTGTGCAAAAAAAAAGAAAAACTCATTTATGAGGCCCTGCATCAGTTTTGCACTGCTGATGCGTCACTTTTTGTGACGCATCGGCGGCTTAAAACATGTACCTTTTTGCGCCATATTTAAAATGTGACGCATGTAGATAGATGCGTCACTTTTTAAACCTCTGCGCCACATTATACTCAAAAATGTAAAAGCCATTCATATTCCCCAAAATCGTTTTTGACATCACATTTAGGAAACACAGCACAGGTCCTATGTACAAGCATTCCATGTCATTACTGAAACCTCACTATTTTACAAAATACAATTCCTCTATGCAAACAAACTCAATATGCTTCCTACACTGAGTTAACACAGGTAACATCATTGTAAAGAGTCAAATTGACGCCTGTGTCTAAGAGTGCAGTCAGGGATAGGCTTCATGAAGCCTAGTCCACTGCACTCTTAGACACAAGCCTCACCACCTACGCTCCCCAGGAAAGCCCAAGCATGTACCTTTTTGCACCATATTTAAAAAGTGACGCATGTAGGTAGATGCGTTACTTTTTAAACCTCTGCGCCACATTATACTCCAAAATGTAAAAGCCATTCATTTTCTCAAAATCGTTTTTGACATCACATTTAGGAAACACAGCACAGGTCCTATGTACAAGCATTCCATGTCATTACTGAAACCTCACTATTTTACAAAATACAATTCCTTTATGCAAACAAACTCAATATGCTTCCTACACTAAGTTAACACAGGTAACATCATTGTAAAGAGTCAAATTGACGCCTGTGTCTAAGAGTGCAGTCGGGGATAGGCTTCATGAAGCCTAGTCCACTGCACTCTTAGACACAAGCCTCACCACCTACGCTCCCCAGGAAAGCCCAAACATGTTCCTTTTTTGCACCATATTTAAAAAGTGACGCATGTAGGTAGATGCGTCACTTTTTAAACCTCTGCGTCACATTATACTCAAAAATGTAAAAGCCATTCATATTCCCCCAAATCGTTTTTGACATCACATTTAGGAAACACAGCACAGGTCCTATGTACAAGCATTCTATGTCATTACTGAAACCTCACTATTTTACAAAATACAATTCCTCTATGCAAACAAACTCAATATGCTCCCTACACTGAGTTCACACAGGTAACATCATTGTAAAGAGTCACATTTATTTCTTTAAACATGCACACATTCTTTATTCCTTTTAAAAAATGTAAAAGCCATTCATTTTTCCCAAAATCGTTTTTGACATCACATTTAAGAAACACAGCACAGGTCCTATGTACAAGCATTCCATGTCACTACTAAAACTTCACAATTTTACAAAATACAATTCCTCTATGCAGTAAAAACTTTTTACCAAGCATTATCAAAAAGCATGACACAAAGCAACATTAAAAAAACACAATTTGCTTCCAAATCTTCTCCATAGAGTATACAAGTCTCTATGTATATTAAATGAATCATAACTCACCTTTACAAATGCTCTAGGAGATTCACAACAGTGTCAGATACACACACCAATATTTCTTTAGCAGAGCAAAAGGTATGTTCTCCAGGCACTGCAACCATTAATGGCACAGAAAATCTCTAAATCTTCCCACATATTGCTCATGGTAACCAATCAAAACTCTTCCCTCTGTATTTTCAAACCAACACCCTTCCCCCCTCAGCCATTTCTACCTGTTACCATAGCAACTCCCTCCTCACTGAGCTCCAAGGTTTAAAAGTTTATTCTACAATGTTGCAAATCACCTCAGCAAGGATGTTTGACCTGCGAATACACCAGCTTATCTGGTGCAATGTTTCTATAAATGACTTTTTTTTAACCATTCAAATTACTTCTTACACAGAACACAACCATGCACCCTAACATACAGTTTTCAACTATCTCAATCTACCAATCATTGCTTGTGATTCAAGAGCACTGAAGCTCCACAGTTTTTTTTTTGCAAACTCCTACTGTTCCAACTGCCATTTTATTCCTACAATTCATCTGACTGCACCAGAACCTCCTCTACCATGTATTCTGTCTGGATTATTGGACATAGCTATATCCACTGGGCTCAAAGGTAAGCAGCTACCAGAAATTTTCACAACCTTGATTTACCAAATGTGAATATTAAATGGATTGGCCAGAGAGGATTGAGATGTCACCAATTGATACCATTGGTGAAAACCTTTTGCATTTGCCACACCCTAACACTTTTTCCTCAAACTGCCTTGGTATTTTCCAATATATGCCAAAGGCAGAAATGGAACTGGTCCAACCAATTTTGTCCACAATTTGAGAAAGCACGGAAACATGTGAATAAATCTGTTTCTGCTTACATGAGAGACTATGGAATGGGTTCAATATACAACAACAACTTGCGTTACAACATGCAAAATATCTACAGATGAGATGGTGTGCACTTCTCAGATGAGGGAAATAGAATATTCCTCCTGAATTTAAGACTGTGCATTGGTACCTACTTGTAGGTACCTAAATCAGCCACAGAACCCAAAAGCCCTTTTCAGGGCTACCCTATCTCTGATCACTCCAAATGATTATCTTTTTCTAACTTTTTTCACTGTTTTTCACTAAAGTACGCTCCCCGGTACGCTCCCCGGGGCGCTCCCCCCGCGAAAAATAAAAAAAATGTTTCCGCCTATTTGGGCCTCCTAAGACCCCCTCAGAAAACCTAGAGGGTCTGGGAGTGCCTACGATGCCCCCTTATACCCATTCCCAACGTTGTTTCTCCTCCATTTTCTGTCTTAAATCTACCGAAAACAAAATGGAGGACTCCCGTAGCGCTGCCGGTACGCGTACCGGGGCGCGCACCGGGAAGCGCTCCCAAAAATGATAAAAGTTAATTCACATAAAAACCACTGGAGACACTTTCACCAAATATAGAATAGGCCATACTACATACCAGTCCCTACCATTTTCCCAAATTTGGTGGAATTCCATTGAGTCATTTGAGCTGTAGCCCTGTCTAAATATCCTGAGGTAAATTACTTCACAAAAACACATCTGAAGTGTTAGAATTGACAACCAATTAAAATGTTACTTTCATTTTCTACTATTATTTCATGACATTTGATTGGTTATGTACCTGAATATATATAAAGAAAGAGAGGGAAACACAGCCATTTTGACTACTACTTCCTGAAGTACATTTCAAGAGCATTTTCACTGACAACTTCAACTGCTTTCTCAAAGGTAAATTATTATTTTGAAAACTGAAGTATGTTGTGCACTTTAAGTTAATTTGGAAAACTTTTTCTGATAGCTATATACTATCCCTCTGTAATAGTTATAGATTGAGATAGACTTCTCTATTATAGTTATGGATGGAGTTAGGCTTGTCTTGTATAATTATGAATTTACATAGGCTTCATCACATACACTTTTTTATATTTCTACTTCCAGCCTGATACCATACACTGCCCAAAGATAAATTCACTGTTAAAAAATCCAAACTACCTGTCTGAACTTAAACCCAACAGTGCCCTATCCCTACTGATGTATTTATTTTTTATGCAAATTACAGCACGAAAATGGAAGGAGAGCAAAACATTTCCTTTGAAATTGTTCTGGAAAGCAACAATGAAGAAATTATTGTACCCAATGATAACTTGGAATTCATGGATGAATCAAGGGACTATGAACTACTTCAATGTGTAGAATCAGTAGATTTGCTAATTCAAAATGAGGACATTTCTGACAGTCAAATATTAGAAGTTCTATCAAATTTTGAAAAAGAATGTGAAAAATAAATTGATATTTAATAATTCTAAAATTGTTTGAGACATTATTCATTTTTATATGTAATTCTTAAACTAGTACCAAATTGATTATAATGTAAAGTCAGACTTATAGTATGCTGTGCAACTTTTTTATGTTACATAGTAATTTTGCTCATAGATACTTCCTTTCTCCCAATATATTATCTCCAATGTGTATTTGACATCTCTTTTTCATCTCCTACCTCCATGTTGTTTCTGCTTTCCTGACAGACTATGATATGGATTCCATATACCACAATAACTTCTGTAACAACATGCAAATTATCTACAGAGGAAACGGTGTACATTAAATTTAAGACTCAGCATTGGTGCCTACATGTTGGTACTGTTACATCAAAATCTAGCACCTGCCTCACAGCAGGGATAAGACTGAGGCAAACACTTTCACATGGAGCTTTCCCCATGTGATAGGATTCTGACACCTAAGCAGGAGTGCAGATGAGATGAAGACTGTCCAGAGGAGCACAAAAGGTGAGGCTTGTGTCCAAGAGTGCAGTGGACAGGACTAAACTGGGGTAGTGTGCAAAAAAAAACCTCATTTATGAGGCCCTGCGTCAGTTTTGCACTGCTGATGCGTCACTTTTTGTGACGCATCGGCGGCTTAAAACATGTACCTTTTGCGCCATATTTAAAATGTGATGCATGTAGGTAGATGCGTCACTTTTTAAACCTCTGCGCCACATTATACTCAAAAATGTAAAAGCCATTCATATTCCCCAAAATCGTTTTTGACATCACATTTAGGAAACACAGCACAGGTCCTACGTACAAGCATTCCATGTCATTACTGAAACCTCACTATTTTACAAAATACAATTCCTCTATGCAAACAAACTCAATATGCTTCCTACACTGAGTTAACACAGGTAACATCATTGTAAAGAGTCAAATTGACGCCTGTGTCTAAGAGTGCAGTCAGGGATAGGCTTCATGAAGCCTAGTCCACTGCACTCTTAGACACAAGCCTCACCACCTACACTCCCCAGGAAAGCCCAAACATGTACCTTTTTGCACCATATTTAAAAAGTGACGCATGTAGGTAGATGCGTCACTTTTTAAACCTCTGCGCCACATTATACTCAAAAATGTAAAAGCCATTCATATTCCCCAAAATCGTTTTTAACATCACATTTAGGAAACACAGCACAGGTCCTATGTACAAGCATTCCATGTCATTACTGAAACCTCACTATTTTACAAAATACAATTCCTCTATGCAAACAAACTCAATATGCTTCCTACACTGAGTTAACACAGGTAACATCATTGTAAAGAGTCAAATGTATTTCTTTAAACATGCACACATTCTTTATTCCTTTTAAAAAATGTAAAAGCCATTCATTTTTCCCAAAATAGTTTTTGACATCACATTTAAAAAACACAGCACAGGTCCTATGTACAAGCATTCCATGTCACTACTAAAACTTCACAATTTTACAAAATACAATTCCTCTATGCAGTAAAAACTTTTTACCAAGCATTATCAAAAAGCATGACACAAAGCAACATTAAAAAACCACAATTTGCTTCCAAATCTTCTCCATAGAGTATACAAGTCTCTATGTATATTAAATGAATCATAACTCACCTTTACAAATGCTCTAGGAGATTCACAACAGTGTCAGATACACACACCAATATTTCTTTAGCAGAGCAAAAGGTATGTTCTCCAGGCACTGCAACCATTAATGGCACAGAAAATCTCTAAATCTACCCACATATTGCTCATGGTAACCAATCAAACCTCTTCCCTCTGTATTTTCAAACCAACACCCTTCCCTCCCTCAGCCATTTCTACCTGTTACCATAGCAACTCCCTCCTCACTGAGCTCCAAGGTTAAAAAGTTTATTCTACAATGTTGCAAATCACCTCAGCAAGGATGTTTGACCTGCGAATACACCAGCTTATCTGGTGCAATGTTTCTATAAATGACTTTTTTTTAACCATTCAAATTACTTCTTACACAGAACACAACCATGCACCCTAACATACAGTTTTCAACTATCTCAATCTACCAATCATTGCTTGTGATTCAAGAGCACTGAAACTCCACAGGTTTTTTTTTGCAAACTCCTACTGTTCCAACTGCCATTTTATTCCTACACTTCATCTGACTGCACCAGAACCTCCTCTACCATGTATTCTGTCTGGATTATTGGACATAGCTATATCCACTGGGCTCAAAGGTATGCAGCTACCAGAAATGTTCACAACCTTGATTTACCAAATGTGAATATTAAATGGATTGGCCAGAGAGGATTGAGATGTCACCAATTGATACAATTGGTGAAAACCTTTTTGCATTTGCCACACCCTAACCTCATAATTCTGCACTGTGGTGGAAATGACTTAGGCACTTTGACTGGGGTCGGTCTGGAAATGCTTTTAAAGGACACCTTTGAACAATTGATGGCACTTTTTCCTCAAACTGCCTTGGTATTTTCCAATATATGCCAAAGGCAGAAATGGAACTGGTCCAACCAATTTTGTCCACAATTTGAGAAAGCACGGAAACATGTGAATAAATCTGTTTCTGCTTACATGAGAGACTATGGAATGGGTTCAATATACAACAACAACTTGCGTTACAACATGCAAGATATCTACAGATGAGATGGTGTGCACTTCTCAGATGAGGGGAATAGAATATTCCTCCTGAATTTAAGACTGTGCATTGGTACCTACTTGTAGGTACCTAAATCAGCCACAGAACCCAAAAGCCCTTTTCAGGGCTACCCTATCTCTGATCACTCCAAATGATTATCTTTTTTTAACTTTTTTCACTAAAGTACGCTCCCTGGTACGCTCCCCGGTGCGCGTACCGGGCGCTCCCCCGCGAAAAATAAAAAAAATGTTTCCGCCTATTTGGGCCTCCTAAGACCCCCTCAGAAAACCTAGAGGGTCAGGGAGTGCCTACGATGCCCCCTTATACCCATTCCCAACGTTGTTTGTCCTCCATTTTCTGTCTTAAATCTACCGAAAACAAAATGGAGGACTCCCGTAGTGCTGCCGGTACGCGTACCGGGGCACGCACCGGGAAGCGCTCCCAAAAATGATAAAAGTTAATTCACATAAAAACCACTGGAGACACTTTCACCAAATATAGAATAGGCCATACTACATACCAGTCCCTACCATTTTCCCAAATTTGGTGGAATTCCATTGAGTCATTTGAGCTGTAGCCCTGTCTAAATATCCTGAGGTAAATTACTTCACAAAAACACATCTGAAGTGTTAGAATTGACAACCAATTAAAATGTTACTTTCATTTTCTACTATTATTTCATGACATTTGATTGGTTATGTACCTGAATATATATAAAGAAAGAGAGGGAAACACAGCCATTTTGACTACTACTTCCTGAAGTACATTTCAAGAGCATTTTCACTGACAACTTCAACTGCTTTCTCAAAGGTAAATTATTATTTTGAAAACTGAAGTATGTTGTGCACTTTAAGTTAATTTGGAAAACTTTTTCTGATAGTTATATACTATCCCTCTGTAATAGTTATAGATTGAGATAGACTTCTCTATTATAGTTATGGATGGAGTTAGGCTTGTCTTGTATAATTATGAATTTACTTAGGCTTCATCACATACACTTTTTTATATTTCTACTTCCAGTCTGATACCATACACTGCCCAAAGATAAATTCACTGTTAAAAAATTCAAACTACCTGTCTGAACTTAAACCCAACAGTGCCCTATTCCTACTGATATATTTATTTTTTATGCAAATTACAGCACGAAAATGGAAGGAGAGCAAAACATTTCCTTTGAAATTGTTCTGGAAAGCAACAATGAAGAAAATATTGTACCCAATGATAACTTGGAATTCATGGATGAATCAAGGGACTATGAACTACTTCAATGTGTAGAATCAGTAGATTTGCTGATTCAAAATGAGGACATTTCTGACAGTCAAATATTAGAAGTTCTATCAAATTTTGAAAAAGAATGTGAAAAATAAATTTATATTTAATAATTCTAAAATTGTTTGAGACATTATTCATTTTTATATGTAATTCTTAAACTAGTACCAAATTGATTATAATGTAAAGTCAGACTTATAGTATACTGTGCAACTTTTTTATGTTACATAGTAATTTTGCTCATAGATACTTCCTTTCTCCCAATATATTATATCCAATGTGTATTTGACATCTCTTTTTCATCTCCTACCTCCATGTTGTTTCTGCTTTCCTGACAGACTATGATATGGCTTCCATATACCACATTAACTTCTGTAACAACATGCAAATTATCTACAGAGGAAACGGTGTACATTAAATTTAAGACTCAGCATTGGTACCTACATGTTGGTACTTAAAACACCCAAACAACACAACAACTGTATTCAGAGCTACCCTACCTCTAAGCACTTTAAATTATTATTTTAGTGTTTTACTGAGTTTTCCCCATGTATGGGGCGGGGAGGTGTGTGTGGGGGATGTGTGGGGTGTGTCTGTGAGGTGTGTGTGTGTGTGTGTGTATTTCTGAGGGAGGATGAGATGTATAGGTGTGTGTAGGTGTGTGGGGTGTGTGGGTGTGGGTGGGGATGTGGGTGTGTAAGGTGTGTGTGTGGGTGTGGGTGTGTGGGGTGTTTGGGTGTAGGAGGGGGTGTGGGTGTGTGAGGTGTGTGTGGGGTGTGTGTGGGTGTGGGGGGTACGTGTGTAGGATGTGTGTGTATGTGTGGGATGTGTGGGTGTGTCAGTGAGGTATCTGTGTGTGCATGTGTGTGTGTTGGGGGGGTGAGGTGTGTGTGTGAGTGTGTGTGTGTGTGGGATGTGTGGGTGTGGTTGTGGATGTGTAAGGTGTCAGTGTGGGGTGTTTGGATGTGTGTGGAAGTGTGCGTGTGTGAGGTGTGTGTGGGGAGTGTGTGGGTGTGGGGGTGTGGGGTTGTGTGCGTGTGGGTGTGTGTGCGACGTACTTGTAGGTACCTAAAACAGCCACAGAACCCAAAAGCTCTTTTCAGAGCTACCCTACCTCTGATCACTCAAAATGATTATTCTATTATTTATTATTATGAATATATAATTTTTTTCACTGTTTTTCCCCATGGTACGCTCCCCGGTGCGCGTACCGGGCACTCCCCCCGCGAAAATCGAAAACAAATTACTTTTTTTTTATGGCCCCCACATCAAAACCTCGGGGGGTCAGGGGGGGTCTACCCTGCCTCCTTTTGGTTATTTCCCCCTTTGTTTTTACCACCTCTTGTGTCTCGATCCTACCGAGACACAAGATGGCGGCCGCTCCGGACTGTTTCGAATGTTTGCAGACACCCGAGAGCCAATCAGCTTTCCGTGCGCAAGTCGCGTGGCGCGCCCGGAGCGCTCCCCGGTGCGCGTACCTGGTCGCTGCCATAGATATATAAATTTATTTGAACCTAAATTACTCAAAATCCTCTGGAGCACATATCTTGAGACATAGCAAAGGCACATCGGGCTACCAGTCCCTACAATTTTGCCAAGTTTGGTGAAAATCCATTCAGCCGTTCGAGCTAAAAGTGCGACCGACCGCCCTATGGAAATTAACATTGGGAAAACACGTTATGGGACCCCCCTTTTATCTCGGCCCCCACTTGACGAATCCCCCCCAAACTTTCAGGGAAGGAGCGGAGCGCCGCGAGGCAAAGTTGCTGAAAACTGCAGGCAGATTCCTGAACCGGCGCCAAAGTTATTCCCAATAGAATGTTGCGATTTCCCTATGGAAAACAATCCTAAATATAACTACCTACTGACGACCGCCAGTAGGTAATATATATATATATGTATATGTATATATATATATATTCACTGAAAAAACCATAGGTTTGACACCAGTTATAGTTAGCTGGAAATTTTACTGATATAAAACCAATGAAATTCCACGTTATAGTTAGTTGGACTCACTATAACTTGCGCGTGTAATGCACTGCTGATGACGTCACTTATTACATCACTCATGACATCACTGATGACACCATCCTTGTGACACAGTGACAGACCTCCTTTCACTGTAATCTAACCCTTGAAACACATATTCAAAAATAGAAACTAAAATTTTCAAAAAAATGGAGATACCCATACCAGTTACAACAACCAATTCAATAATTCCACCATCTATATACACATGCACTAATTCACCAACAGTTCTATATAGTCACTCATACATATATTCACTAATCATATGTAGTGATACACCTACACATCCTGTTACACACCGACAGTCATCCAAAAGTTATTCACACACATACTCACACATGCAAATAAACTATTGAACATCCATTTATTTGCATAAACAGCTATACACACACTACCACTTTACTTCTAAGGAAACTTACACATACTTACTCTCTTAAAAAATCACTTATAGAAACACATACTAATTTAAACAGGAACTCTTACAATCCCTCACTCTCACATATACTCACTTATATACATCAATATTCACATATACTAGATTAAAACATATGTAGTTACTGATAAAGACACTAATAAGACAGTCATTCACTCACTAACACAGACATATACACACTCATGCACCCATACAGTCCTGCACATATGCTGTCTTCAAAACACATACAAACAGAGACTCAGTCATTCTTGCATCTATGTACTAAGTAAAACTCCCACCAAAGCATGCAAACACTCATACTGATACTAAGAAAAACATCTAATAACCTATATACATACACATGTACCTACTCATCAACCCATGCAGCCACTTATACACAAAGTGAAACACGAATACATATATTTAAATATTTAAGCATTACTCACTAATATATGTATTCACTAAGATATTCAATAATATATACATATATAACACATATTTATTTTTCAGAAAGACACACATTCACTGGATGGTGTCATCAGTGATGTCATGAGTGATGTAATATGTGATGTCATCAGCAGTGCATTACACGCGCAAGTTATAGTGAGTCCAACTAACTATAACGTGGAATTTCATTGGTTTTATATCAGTAAAATTTCCAGCTAACTATAACTGGTGTCAAACCTATGTTTTTTTCAGTGAATTTCATAGGTTTTGTAAATGCTACTTCCTAACTATAACGTGTAAAACCTATGGTTTTTTCAGTGAATTTCATTGGTTTTTAAAATGCTAATTCAGAAATATCTCGTGTATGCAACCTATACTTTTGTCAATAAAGTTCTGGCAATATTTTTTTTCAGAAACAAGCCGTTCTCTTCACTGTTCAAGTTGCATACAGACTTCTTGTAAAGCAATACAGAATTAGAAAGTCTGTACCTTACCTTTTTTTCAACGCATTAAAATTTGCCTGTAAATAAAAATAGCCTTTCTAAACTTTCGTGCACGACCCGGTGTGCGCACTCTCGGCAACAGTTCTCAATAAAATGGATAGCGCATTTCCAGGCTTTCGTGCGCGACCGACTGCGCGCACCCACCTATATATTTCGTGAAAACTTTGCAATCTGAACTTATTGAATTTCTTCATAGACCCATCAAAGAACTTATACTACGTCAAAGAGACTAAACCTAGGCTTCTTTTTTAATATTATGAAAATTTTCATTAAATGAAGCCGAATGTCTTTTTAAACTTTCGTGTGTGACCGAATGTACACACCTTGGTATTTTAAAAAAAAATATAAAAGGTTTTATACTTTAACAATTATATGCTTGAATCGAGCTCAGAAGATATATTAAATCCGGATATGTTTGGATTTACTCCTTTTCACGTTTTGAAACTTTGCTGAATTAGACCGCTACTTTCAAATGGCGTACGTGACCAGATACTATCACCGCGTACACGTCCTGAGACGCGCATGTGAAGTCATGTGACTTGAAAACAACACTTCCAATTGGTTCTTAGTAGTTTCTATTCTGCAATTTACACGGAGCACTCCACCCACTCCTCTCACTATCTTTTCTACTCTCAAAAGAGAACGACGTTCAACACCCTTCGGAAGACTTTGCTGAAATGGCTGCCGCCCCGCATTCATCTTCCGAATCTGAAGGAAATGAGCGACTACCTTTAAAAAGAAAAAAGGAATCTTTTATTTGGCAATTTTTCACTTATCCTGAAGAACAAAAGAAAGTGAATGCGCCAAAAGTTACCTGCACGATATGCAATTCGGTTCTCTCAAGAGGAAATCAAAGAAAAAAATATTCCTTTTCCATACATACCATGGTGCGGCATGTCAAACAGGTGCACCCTGTGGAATTTGCACAGGCATCGACAAGAGCCCTGGCCACGCTATTACCATCAGAGGTGGCCAGCACATCTTCTGGTGGACGACCTGTATCTCCATCGAGTGCTGTGATGGACTTGAGACCATATCTTGCAAAGGTGCACATGAAATGCAACGAGTGTGGAGAAATTCTTCTGTACGGAGAGCAGAGCCTCATTCTTACTAAACTAAAAATTGAGAGTCATAAATGCCCCGAGAAAAGATACATTTCTTCATTTCATTTTGATCCTGTGTCACACATGAAAATGTTGTTGCAAGTTAAAAAAATCAAAAACTGCATGACACTGTTCCTGTCAAGGTAGCATAGCTGACGGCCTAGGGGTGGAGGACCGTTGTGCAAATACCCCGGGGAGGACTCTGGATATGCTTGGTCCCTGAGATTCTTAGATGTCACTGCCTTCCACAAATGGCATAAGTCCTGGATGTTCGGTGCCATACTTGAGGGTTTGACCTAAAGACACGTCCTGCGGTGCCCTGGTCCAAAATCAAACAACATAACACTTGTTTTAAGAAAAAAAAATAAAAAAATAAATAAAAAGTTCTTTTCAGAACTAACTCATTGTACCAAAAACAGCTCCAGGAGCATATTATAAAGGGGGTTTATCTCCCCTTTTTTGGCTTTCGTTCGTGCGCGACCGTGTGCGCGCACCCGCCTATATATTTCGGGAAAACTTCGCGATTGCAACTTATTAAATTTCTTCATAGACCCATCAAAGAACTTATACTACGTCAAAGACAGTAAACCTAGGCTTCTTTTTTATTATTATGAAAATTTTCATTAAATGGAGCCGAATGTCTTTTTAAACTTTCGTGTGTGACCGAATGTACACACCTTGGTATTTTAAAAAAATATATAAAAGGTTTTATACTTTAACAATTGTATGCTTGATTCCAGCTCAGAAGATATATTAAATCCGGATATATTTGGATTTACTCCTTTTCACGTTTTGAAACTTCGCTGAATTAGACCGCTACTTCCAAATGGCGTACGTGACCAGATACTATAACCGCGTACACGTCCTGAGACGCGCATTTGAAGTCATGTGACTTCACAACAACACTTCCAATTGGTTCTTAGTAGTTTCTATTCTGCAATTTACACGAAGCACTCCACCCACTTCTCTCACATCTCTACCCTGTTATCTGCAATTGTGAACATCAAAAGGAGCTGCGCTACGCCCCTGTAGGAGGCCTCACTCCCACTGCTGCAACGGCTTGGCAGTCCTCCAGATGCACAGGAACAGCCCCTCCGATCCATTGAAGTTCTCTGTCGTGAGAGGCCTCACTCCCACTGCTGCAACGGCTTGGCAGTCCTCCAGATGCACAGGAACAGCCCCTCCGATCCATTGAAGTTCTGTGTCGGTCTCAATACCACTTACGAAATGAAAATAAGCACTGAAGAATATTTATGCTGTAGCAGGAGGAGTACTACATGCTTGCAGAATGCATTCTATTACCTATAAAAAAGTGAAACACCCACGCTACAATCATATAGAATACTTCCTCTAAAGAAGTCTGTGAATAACTTTCGAACATCAGGTTAACCTTTTTTTACTCTCTCATCATTGTTAAAGATAAGTATTTACAATACTATATTAAACAATGCCATGATTTTTCCTTTTTAATTTTAAAAATCTTGCAATCTTTCACAAACCCAATACTCATGGCTTCTTTTTCGTGACAAAAATCTTGCAATATTACATACCTACATAGAATAACAGAAAAAACATAAAACTACAAAGGCCAAACAGTCTACTAAACGCGGATTTGTAACCTATGGGGCAGATTCATGTTAACTACTTCATACCCAGATATGCACCAGTTAATGTGCACCACAGTATGGTAGTGCTCCGTTACCCATGGTGTGCCACATTTGAAATGTGGCGCACCATGGTACAAAAACACCATACATGCGTAACACATCTGTGCTCAAAAACTAATACATTGCTAGAGTTGCATCGCAACTGTGATGCAGCTCCAGCAAGGCTCACCAATGCACTATATTCACAATGCTGCGTCAATACCTATGCCTGCTTCAAGCACATGCACAGTTTTGAAACAGCATGGGCCTGAAAGTCACTGAGTGAAATATCATACATTACAGTCAGCCACTTTCAAGACGCATTCCTTCAGAGGAACACTTACCGGTTATTAGAGGTAGATCGTCCGACTCCACCGGAGGAGACCCCTAATAAAAAAGACATATATAAAATGCGGACTAGCCGCTGTATCGTGCTAGCAAACTTTAACTTAAAAATCGTTTGAAAAAACAAAAGGAATCGAGCAAAATCAGTAGGCCACTGATAGGATCTCTTTTTCACCTCGCTAAAATAGAAACATTAGGAACAACCCCTCATGAAAAATATGAAACTAGTGAGAGAAACCGAGCTCGACGCCATGATGGCTGCAAGATAGCTCGGCTCCGCCGTCCACCCCGCCCAAAATAACGACAAACCCTATACAAATATTATAAATAAATACAACACACCAGCAAAGTAACAGGGTAAAACGTTTTATTAAATAACTATTTACATGGCAGCCTGCTGCAATATGAAAACAACACTTCCAATTGGTTCTTACTAGTTTCTATTCTGGAATTTACACGCAGCACTCCACCCACTTCTCTCACTATCTTTTCTACTCTCAAGAGAGAACAACGTCCTACATTTTTCGGAAGACTTTGGTGAAATGGCTACCGTATCTCATTCATCTTCCGAGTCTGAACGAAATGATCGACTACCTTTAAGAAGAAAAAAAGAATCTTTCATCTGGCAATTTTTCACTTATCCTGAAGATCAAAAGCAAGTAAATGCACCAAAAGTAACCTGCACGATATGTGACTCGTTTCTCTCAAGAGGAAATCCAACAAAAAAATATTCCTTTTCCATACATACCATGGTGCGGCATGTCAAACAAGAGCACCCTGTGCAATTTGCAGAGGGATTGACAAAAGCCCTGGCCACGCTATTACCATTAGAGGTGGCCAGCACATTTTTTGATCGACGACCTGTATCTCCATCGAGTGCAGAGATGGACTTGACATATTTAACTATATATGGTCTATAACCTATGGTTTTTTCAGTGAATTTGCTCCGCCGCCCACCCCGCCCAAAATAACGAGAAACCCTATGCAAATATTATAAATATATACAACACACCAACAAAGTAACAGGGTAAAACGTTTAATTAAATAACTATTTACATGGCAGCCTGCTGCAACATCGATCCAAATGCATGGTTTTTTCAGTGAAATTCCTCCGCCGCCCACCCCGCCCAAAATAACGAGAAACCCTATGCAAATATTATAAATATATACAACACACCAACAAAGTAACAGCGTAAAACGTTTAATTAAATAACTATTTACATGGCAGCCTGCTGCAACATCTCCGCCAGCAGACGGCGTGGGGTGCACTGGAAGGGAGAGGCGGCGCGAACGAGCCTCCCCCACCTCCCCAGGTGGAGGTTTCTCAGCTACACCCCAGCGCTTCACTGATCTCCTTGTCCTCAGTCAAGCATCAATAGTAAGATTTTCATAGGTGAGTGTAGGTTCATAGTTTGCCATCCACAGACTAAAAGCCTGGAGTGGCAGTGAAAAAACCATAACTAGGTAAGAAGGAACGCAGAGGCTGTAGGAAGGACTCTGCATATGCTTCGTCCCTGCGATGCTTCGATGTCACTGCCTTCCACAAATGTCATAAGTCCTGGATGTTGGGTGCCATAGTTGAGGGTTTGACCTAAAGACACGTCCTGCGGTGCCCTGGTCCAACCATCACATATACCTGCGCCAGGAGACGGCGTGGGGTGCACTGGAAGGGAGAGGCGGCGCAAACGAGCCTCCCCCACCTCCCCAGGTGGAGGTTTCTCAGCTACACCCCTAAAGACACGTCCTGCGGTGCCCTGGTCCAACCATCACATATACCTGCGCCAGGAGACGGCGTGGGGTGCACTGGAAGGGAGAGGCGGCGCGAACGAGCCTCCCCCACCTCCCCAGGTGGAGGTTTCTCAGCTGTACCCCAGCACTTCACTCGACATAGGCGGCCGGCTCCCGGGGTCCGGCGGAACTTTTAGCCTTTTGGTGACTCTTCCATTCTGGACCTTGTCCCACAATCCGTTCGACCTGAAGACACGTCCTGCGGTGCCCTGGTCCAACCATCACATATACCTGCGCCAGGAGACGGCGTGGGGTGCACTGGAAGGGAGAGGCGGCGCGAACGAGCCTCCCCCACCTCCCCAGGTGGAGGTTTCTCAGCTACACCCCAGCGCTTCACTCGACAAGCTGAGTTGCGCCCGCTCCTGCGGCACAGTGCCTCGCTCGGCCAGCTGAATTACGCCTGCTCTTGCTATTACAGCGTCTCACCCGCCATCCGGCTGAATTGCACCCACTCTTACGGTACAGCGACAGGCGGCTGCCACGGAGCTCAGGAAATGGCGGTCGGCTCCACAGACTTGGGCCTGGCCTGCAAGGATGGCTCTGGACAACCCTGGAACTCGGACGCTTGACTGCTACGGCATGGGCCCCATTTCCAAAAGCGTCCCATCAGCCTTGAGGATTCTACAAGAGTCACCGGGGCCCCCGACTCCCGCAGAGTTCCGGTGGGGAGCTTCTGCCATGATTGCTCGCAGAATGGCCACGACGTAGCCACGGGGTGCTCTCATGCTGACGCCAGCTTCAGTCTGAAACTTCCAGAAACACTGTAGACTACCAATTCAATCAGTTCCGGTGCAGCCCCAACGACGTATCGCGTTGTTGCATAATGCGTCATATGACACGCTGCGTTAGCGCACCCGGAAGTGCTCCGGTGCGCGAGGCGCGAAGCGCAGCTTCCCGGAAGCAATCCGGGGCACGGCGCGGAGCGCGTAACGTAAGCATAACAGGTCATGTGACTTGTTAATAAAACTTTTCATTGGTTTAGAAATATTTTTTGTCCCAAATGATGAAAACCCCTCCTTGTTTCCTCTTGACTCCTGCCCCCTCCCCAAGTCTTGCTCGGCCAGCTGAGTTTCGCCCACTCGTGCAGCCTACGACATGGATACGCCGGGGCGTTATGGATCAGTATGAGCAAATATACACTTGGGGATTCACAAGCAACAACAAGCCTTTGTATTTGGGGCTCTAAATCAACAACAGTGAGAGAACAGAACCTAACTAAGCACTCAGAGGCTATGTTTAAACGTAACATCATCTCCCCAAAGGTATATCACCTTACACACACATGCACTCTGATCTCCTTGGCCTCAGTCAAGCATCAATAGTATGATTTTCATAGGTGAGTCTAGGTTCATGGATTTCCATCCACAGACTAAAAGCCTGGAGTGAGAGTGAAAAAACCATAACTAAGTAAGAAGGAAGACAGAAACAGAATCTTCCTCTGCAACATCCGGCTCTGCCACGCTACTTACTTATAAATGCAGAAAAAACTCAATTAACACAAGGGCTCTTTTCAGAGCCACCTTATATCAAAGCACTCAAACTTCTGATTTATCTCCATTTTCACACTCTTCTAAATAAGTGTGCGCGCCCGAGTGCGCACACCCCGCAACTTAAAAAAAAAAAATATATATATATATTTTCGCCTTTAAGGACCTTACTGCACACCCTGAGAAAACCTACGCAGCAAAACAATCTCTACCTTCTCCCCTTTCCATGTTCCAACGCTTTCAAATGAACAATATATTTACTCGCAGTGACAAAATGGCGGTCAACACTTCCTGATTTCCTTCGAATCGAACGTTAACACACGTCACGCAGCAAAAAAAAATTCCGCTCGCGCGCAGCCGCTGGAGTGCGCGCACCCGTGCGCGCTTACAGATATATAATTGACTTTAACTTTCATTTTCTCAGCAACTACTGAACGGATTTACACCATTCCAAAAAAAGCGTAATCTGCGAGCCGGACTCTACAGTTTTGCCAAATTTCTTATAAACCCATTCAGCCGTTCGACCTGTAGCCGTGTCTAAACGTCCTATGGAAAATAACATGGAGAAAACACGTTTTGGGACCCCCCTTTTATCTCAGCCCCCGCTTCACCAATCCCCCCCAAACTTTCCGGGAAGGAGCGCAGCGGACCGAGCCATCTTCTTTGAGAAATTCGCAAAGATTCATCCACCAGAGCCAAAGTTAATCCAAATAGAATGTTGAGGATTTCCTATGGAAACTAGGTCCTAACTATAACTACCTACTGGCGACCGCCAGTAGGTAATATATATATATATATATATATATATATATATATATATATATATATATATATATATATATACTTCTCTCCACCGTTCTCTGCAACTTCCCTTCCACAGGAACAGACAGAAGCGAACCCAATTTTTTTGCTTGAATTTTTTGTTGTTTATTGCTCAGTCACCACAATCGCCATGACCCGTTTTGGCCTGACACGGCCTTGATCACGTGATATGCTCTGGGAGTCATGTTTCTCATTTTAAAGTGCAAGGTGCCATCACACGCGATACAAGCAAAAAGAGCAATTGATAGACAGAATGCAGAACAATGTCATACATTCACTCCAGTACAGAGATCTGGGTCTAAATCCATAGTTTTATTTGCTCACCAAGCCATTCCAGTATGGACCCAGCCATATGCAAATCAGTCTTGACCCTGCACCCAGTGGCAACAGTTCAGGCCAAAATGCAAGGCCAGGTCCTCCCTGGACTGGAAACAAGCATCCTAGGACCTGTTTCAGGCTTTCAGCCCTCATCAGCCATGTTAGTTTGACTCCAGTGGCATGGTGAGCGCGGGACCCACGTCTGGGCATACCCGTCCCACTCGGGGTGACAAATGCAAAAAGAACAATTGATGGACAGAATACAGAACAATGTCATACATTCACCCAGTACAGAGATCTGGGCCTAAATCCATCGTTTTTTTGCTCACCAAGCCATTCCAGTTTGGACCCTGCCATATGCAAATCAGTCTTGACCCTGCACCCAATGGGAACAGCCCAGCCCGAACTGCCAAGCCAGGTCCTTCCTGGATTGAAAACAAGCATCCTAGGACCGGTTTCAGGCTTGGGGTGTGCCAAGACATGGATTCCTTGCTCACTGTGCCACTGGAATCAAGCTAGCCTGGCTGATAAAGGGTAATACCCAGAAACCGGTCCCAGGAAGCCTGTTTCCGGTCCAGGGAGGACCTGCTTGGCAGTTCGGTCTGGACTGTTCCCATGAGGCACAGGGTCAAGACTGATTTGCATATGGCTGGGTATGAACTGGGGGGCAATGTGAACAAAAAAAACAATGGATTTAACCCAGATCTCTTGACTGGGGTTGAATGTATTTTTTATTCAGCATTCCGTCCAACATTTGTTTGCGTAGCACTTTTTACCCTAAGTGGGATGGGTATGCATAGAAGTGGATCCCTTGGTCACTGTGCCACAGGAATCAAGCTAGCCTGGCTGATGAAGGGTAATACCCAGAAACCGGTCCCAGTATATTTGTTTCCAGTCCAGGGAGAACCTGGCTTGGCAGTTTGGTCTGGACTGTTCCCATGAGGCTCAGGTTCAAGACTGATTTGCATATTGCTGGGTCTAAACTGGGGTGGCACAGTAAGCAAAAGAACAATGGATTTAACCCAGATCTCTGTACTGGGGTGAATGTATGATTTATTCAGTATTTCATCCACCATTTGTTTGCGCAGCACTTTTCACTCTAAGTGGGATGGATATGCCCAGACGTAGGTCCCTTGCTCACTGTGCCACTGAAATCAAGCTAGCCTGGCTGATGAAGGGTAATATCCAGAAACCGGTCCCAGGATGCTTGTTTCCAGTCCAGGGTGGGCCTGGCTTGGCAGTTCGATCTGGACTGTTCCCATGTGGCACAGGATCAAGACTGATTTGCATATGGCTGGGTACAAACTGGGGTGGCATGGTGAGCAAAAAAACTATGGATTTAACCCAGATCTCTTGACTTGGGTGAATGTATGATTTATTCAACATTCCGTCCATCATTTGTTTGCGTAGAACTTTTCACCCTAAGTGGAATGGGTATGACCAGACGTGGGCCCCTTGCTCACTGTGCCACTGGAATCAAGCTAGCCTGGTTGTTGAAGGGTAATACCCAGAACCCGGTCCCAGGATGCTTGTTTCCGGTCCAGGGAGGACCTGGCTTGGCAGTTCGGCCTGGACTGTTCCCATGAGGCACAGGGTCAACACTGATTTGCATATGGTTTGGTCTGAATTGGGGTGGCATGGTGAGCAAAAGAACAATGGATTTAACCCAGATCTCTTGACGACTGGGGGTGAATGTATGATTTATTCAGTATTTCATCCACCATTTGTGTGCGCAGCACTTTTCACTCTAAGTGGGATGGGTATGCCAGACGTGGATCCCTTGCTCACTATGCCACTGGAATCAAGCTAGCCTAGCTGATGAAGGTTAATACCCAGAAACCGGTCCCAGGATGCTTGTTTCCCGTCCAGGGAGGACCTTGCTTGGCAGTTTGTTCTAGACTGTTCATATGAGGCACAGGGTCAAGACTGATTTGCATATGGCTGGGTCTGAACTGGGATGGCATGGTGAGCAAAAGAACAATGATGTGTTTAACCCAGATCTCTTGACTGAGGGGAATGTTTGATTTATTCAGCATTCTGTCCAACATTTGTTTGCGTAGCACTTTTTACCCTAAGTGGGATGGGTATGCCTAGAAGTGGATTCCTTGCTCACTGTGCCACTGGAATCAAGCTAGCCTGGCTGATGAAGGGTAATACCCAGAAGCGGGCCCAGGATGCTTGTTTCCGGTCCAGGGAGGACCTGGCTTGGCAGTTTGGTCTGGACTGTTCCCATGAGGCACAGGGTCAAGACTGATTTGCATTTAGCTGGGTCTGAAATGGGATGGCATGGTGAGCAAAGGAACGATGGATTTAACCCAGATCTCTTGACTGGGGGTGAATGTATGATTTATTCAGCATTCCGTACATCATTTGTTTGCGTAGCACATCAAACGTGATACAGTACAGTATAGACATAGAAGAAATCCATAAGTTGTTACATTCGTCTTGAATAAGAATGTGCAAATTCAGCAATAAATATATAATGGGTTAATGTCAACACGTTATGAATACATATAAAACCAAATGTACGTAAAATACATAAAAATTGTTTGTAACAGTATTTAAATACTGTTGTTAAAAAATAATGTTGTATATTCACATGTTGACCTCCCGGCGGCGTGGGTAGGTCGATTGGCAGAACACACGGCTGACTAACTCCATACTTTATGGATACCTCAACCTGTTGTGCAGACCGCCGGGTACTGTTGATGCCTGGAAACTAGACACAATAGGTTGATTCAGCTCAACACAGGTACATTAACACAGAAAGCACGCTTTTTTCTTTATGTGATATCTAGACAAACTCACTGGATACTTATGTAGATCCTCTTTACTGCAGACAGCTTTAAAAAATTTTTAAAATGTTTGTTTTTCCCTAAGGTCCTGAAGAATCACGAGTTATTGAACAAAAACGCGAGAAACATGTCGACCATCACGATCACATACTAGCTAAGACTCATGTAGGAAACATTGAATTCCATTGAGTACCGGCTAGTTTTCTAATTTTAACTAGAGTAGGAGACCCCCAGAATAAACTTGATACTGGTACTCCCAGATTTATTTTAACTCACTTTCACGTCTACACACTTCTGGCCCCATTCCCGCACTTCACAAAACGGCTGTTGGATAAAAGATCTCCGGCAAAGTGCCCCTCTTAGAGGTGAGTCAGTTGGGTGTTGCTCCGCCGACCCAATGAGGAGCAACCCAGATGATGAAGCATGACACCTGAAAGGGTGTGTGAGGGCATTACATCCAACAAAATGGATGCCCAACTGTAGGACTCATTGAGACCAACAGTATCCAGACACTGGTGTGACACGGACATCCCCCCACTTGAGGAACAGCTCAGCTCTCTTTGTATTCATTACTTTGTTAGGACACATGCTGAAGCTGGACCTACCACTCCTGGTGATTGGAAATTGCCCTTCTCTCTCTCTCCCCCTTGTTGAAGACAGACAGTACAGTATAGACATAGAAGAAATACATAAGTTGTTGCATTCGTCTTGAATAAGACTGTGCAAGTTCAGCAATAAATATATAATGGGTTAATGTCAACACGTTATAAATACATATAAAACCAATTTTATGTAAAATACATAAAAATTGTTTGTAACAGTATTTAAAACATAATGTTGTATATTCACATGTTGATGTGGTAAACACATTCTTTAATATACATATATATAAAACCTACTGGCAGTTGCCAGTAGGTAGTTATAGTAAGGACCTTGTTTCTATTCAAAAAGCATGTTTTCTTTTGCCAATATCTTTGGCGCTGTTTGAGGAGTCTTCGTGAAATTTACCAAACTAATGGTTCATTCAGGTCAGCTCCTTTTTTGAAAGTTTCGGGGTGATTCGTCAAGCGGGGGCCAAGGAAAAAGAGGGGTCCAAAAACGCATTTTCCGCATGTTAATTTCCATAGGAACTTTAGACAAAGCTACAACCTGATCTGCTGAACGGAATTACACCAAATGTGGCAAAAAGGTAGGTCTTGATCCAGAAAGCGTGCTTTTTAGGTCTCGCCCATTCAGCACGCAAGCGCTGCTTAAGAGATGACCTCTTGGAATCACTCATGACTTTTTGGGAAACTCGTGCATGTACTACACTGTTCCCAAAGAGACCTCGTGCATTTGTGGCATTTACCTTGCGGGAGCAAGCCGCAGCACCATCTGTTTGCAATTATCGTACCCGCGGGTGCTCGCTCCCATAAGGTAAACGCTGAGCATCATAATCCACTCTCTCTCGCATCGGTGCACGCTATGGGGCCGATTAGGATGGCGGTTTTTCCGCATCCTCCGGGCCGGTGGAAGTGTCCGCCGGCCTGGAGGATGCGGAAAAACCGCGGCGGAGACTCCAAAGACCCACCGCCAAATTAGGATGGCTGGTGGGTCTGGAATTCCGTCCGCCGCTTTTCCGCCGCGGTCGGAGCCGACCGCGGCGGAAAAGCCATAACATGGCAGGCGGTGTCTATGAGACACCGTCCGCCATATTATGATGTGTGTGTAAATATGCTTTTCCACGGCGGCATTGCCGCCATGGAAAAGCATACGGACCTTCACTTCGGGGGCCCGTTGCGGGCCCCCTGGGTGAAGGGGTGGTGGTGGGTGCACATGCGGGGTACCTATGGTACCCCCCTGCATTTGCGTGCGCAATGCAGCAGGCACCGCGCGGTGCCTGCCGCTTTGTGCACGGAAATGCTGTGCATGCATTTTTTACATTGGGGCGGGTGCAGCTTGAAGCTGCACCCGCCGCAATGTTAGAGATAGAGGATGTGACCGCCACCCTGGCGGTCACATCCTAATCAGATCGGAGGGAACGCCGCAGCCCATGCGGACGTTCCCTCCTCCTCAGGGGTCGCGGACGGACTCAAGTCCGTCCGCGATCCTAATCGACCCCTAAGTGTGCACCGTTATTCTCTACTGGCATGTTTGTGCTGCTTCCTTTTGTGACACAGATGCACTCTCACACTTGTGCATTGTTAACCTCTACACGACAGGTCACACTCCCTCACGCTTGTGCGTATCATTTGTGGTGGTTTATTATGTGCGGCAGGGCACTTTCTCATGGCTATGCTGATC
Organism: Lissotriton helveticus; assembly: GCF_964261635.1. NCBI lineage: Eukaryota > Metazoa > Chordata > Amphibia > Caudata > Salamandridae > Lissotriton > Lissotriton helveticus. The sequence continues at coordinate 859,164,949 of NC_136065.1, forward strand.
CGTTTCTTTTTTAAGCAACGATTCTGTCCTGCAAATATCTGCCTGGTGATGCACATCACCTTATACCCTGCAGCGAAAAACACCCTCCCTCCCTCGGGACAGGCTTAGCAAAACCTCCTCCTGTGTGAGTTGCTGGGAAAGAGCAGCCCGTCTGACCCCTCGCGTATTAACAAATGTTCTCGATAGCACTGTGTGCATTGTCAGTGTACCCTCTGCAGGCCAGGGGACCATGCACCCGTAAGGACTTTTTTTGATCCAATGTAAGCTACAGACCTAGCTCTTCTAAGCCTCAGATACCTGGGGGCCTGTTTCTGCTGGATGGCAAGGAGGTACCTCGCTGCCTGGATCCGAAGCTAAGCTGCAACTGATAGTGAGCACGTTTGTTAACATGGCTGGTCAGCGAGTCGTGCATGGTTAGTCACCAGGCGTGCAATGCCCATTGGGCTCAAAGGTCTTCAGCCCCCCCGTCGCGTGTGTCAGCCCGGATGAGACAGCTTTTTGGACACACACACAACCGCACCTGAGTACTTCACAGGTCTTTAAAAGACCATTTACTTTCTACTGAGGCTTTGTTGTGTTTTCACCCCTTCTTAGAGCCCCTGCATCTCCACTCTGCATATTGCTGGAAGAATCAGCGCCCCCCCCAAGTATTTGCTTCTGTTTTTGGTCACACATCCAGCCAATACTTATTACTGATTCTGCTGCAAAAGGAGTTCCTACAGACAATCCAGACCACTGCGAGGAACGAAGCTTCAGTCAAGGTGACTAAGGAGAGCAATATGAACAGGGTTCCCAGCTTTAACATACTCTTTTTAACATTTGTGATTTTATTTATATTTTTCTGATTTTATTGCCGTTCAAGCATATTATTTTTTGCTTGGAAATATATTAAGATTCAAATAGTATATTTCCACACTTTTACCAATAAATGTGCACTCAAATCTTGATACCCTATGTGGTTTTATGCGCACTAAGTAGCCATAAAAACACAATCTTCACTTGAAGCCATTAAGTTTGTAGTACTGCTGTGTGTATCTACAAATACAAGTTATTAAGACAACCTGCATTTTCCTGTGCTGTCAATATGTACAACTACTGGCATTCGGTTCACGAGTAGCAGAAAGGATAAACTGAAATTAAGGTCTAACTTCTGTATTTTCTCCAATCTTAAAAACAGAAATGCATGTGAAATAGTGTGTTCTCGTGTGTGTAAAAATAGAATCATCAGAAAAGCTGGCAAATGGAACTTTCATGATAAATTAAGGAGGAGGTTTGTGCTTATGACCAGTGCTGGTTTGAGAGCACGGGACACCAGACTCCCAACCTTCATGAACAAATAAGGGGAAACTATTGCAGCAGCAGATCTCTTAAAGAGATAACCAGTCACCTCGATTTTGTTTGGGAATGCCTCTTTGAGTGCAAGTATGGCTCTTTACCTCCAAGGATGCCTGCAAACAACTGATCTCTGACCTTTGAGGATATATTCAACCTAGAGAACAGGATCTCTGGTCTGAAGTTCACATTCTGTTGTTTTGTGTCTTACTGATAACTGTCCATTTCTCAATAGGAGGAACTGACTCGCACTACAGCTCTTCCTCCTTCTCAAATGGCAAACAGAGGTCTCAAACATTCAGAGGCGTCCTCTACATCTCCACACAGCCACCATAGCAATAGGAGTCCTCAAAAACCCTACAACACGACCTCCCCCAAAATTCTCACTCACACGAGCTACAGACCCAGGATCCACAGACCCAACAAATGGCTGACCTCCAAGGATAGTCTGATCTCCACCTGCACTTCCATGTCCAACCCTCCCACACATGACATAATTCCAAATAGAAATGCAACCATAAAGATCAGGTGGAACTCACTCACAGCTCATACCCATCATCACCCATTTTGATCTCCACAATGCAGTGATCTCCTACTAAGACCTAAGCACATACTACTGCATCTAGACAAAACAAGTCGCTTTATCTGCAAAGAGGCCCCGTAATGTGCTACGGTGGATCCCTAGTCCACAAGCCCTTCGGCGCCCTAACTGCCAACCCTGGTAATCACTCGCTCTACTAGAGCTTGATTACATATTACTGGCCATCAATGGCAGAAATACATGATTTATTAAACAATTCCTGCACTTAACATAGCCCACAAATGTTATCAAGGCAGAAATACAAAAGAAGAAAGGAAAACCATTGTCTGAGAAGCAAGCAATGGTAAGCAAAGGCCAGCTTGAAGCCCAATGCACATTTTTTGTATAGTTCAAAGGAGGTATTTCACAACTCGACAGCAAAAATAAGTCTGCCAGAACTAAAAAGGCATCCTGCAGGATTCTGTATTGAGTCTTGACTGGAGTCTGTTCAGTAGGGAAGACATGATCCAGAAATAGAAGTTGTTGCAATAGTCAAATCTAGAACGGAGCAGTGCACATATGACAAAAGGGAGAATAAGATTAATTTTCTTAGTGAAAACAGTGCAAGCAGAGGTAACCGATTCCACTTGACCTCCACTTGACAGGAAACACCAATCTTGACTCCAACACTTTTTAGGTCTCCGTCAAGGAATTGCTGTTGTGAGACATTTTGATATGTTCCAGTTGTCTGAAAGTGTGCAATGCTTTGGAGTGACCTCTTGGAATCACTCCGGGCTTTTGTGGAAACTCGTGCATGTTCTGCATTGTTTCCAATGTGCCCTCATGCATGTATGGCGTTTACCTTGCGGGAGCGAGCAGCAGCGCCATCTCTTTGCAATTATCACGCCTGCCGGTGCTCGCTCCCGTAAGGTAAGCGCTGCGCGTCGCTTTAACTTTCGCAGCCGCGGACCTCACTCGCTGGCGGACCTTATAATCACAAACGAACCGCCAGCGAGTGAGGAGCACTGTGTCATGCAGCAGGAATAGAACGTTGCCTAAAAGAATACGGCGAACTCTGTTTTCGGAAGACGCGAAAAATAAAACAAGTGCGATTCCGTTCTCTACAGCCCCGGCTGCGGCCGCAGGTGTGGGCAAGAGGCGCGCCCTTGCCGACCAAAATACAGGTACACGTGATACTCATGATGAAGAAATAAAGTAATCCCCAGTGAGGTACAAGACAGGATTAATGACAAGACAAGAAACTCCTCTGCCCCTCCTGATTTAGAAAGATCCACGAGATTAAGATTACTTGTGTATAAGAGTTACCGATGGAGACCTGTAACACGGATGTTGGTTATGAACAGAAATTAACACAGGTCACATTCAGAAGAATTTATAGAATATTGAAGAATATATAGAATATTAACAAGAGCCCTGATGATAGTTTGGAAACGCTTGGTCCTTACTTGAAACGCGTCGGCAAAACCAGCAAGAGCTGGCAAATCCAACAAGAGTCAATTCTTAGTGTAGTTCAAAATAATATTGCCTCACGTTTGTTTCCTCTTGTTTTCTCTTGTTTAAGAAATTAGCTCGCTTGATGTAAATAACTCTTTTATTATGGAATGGTTCAACATATTGTAAATTCGTGGCACGGTAATGTGCATTATTTGTTGAATGTAACACTTGATGCTTTAATAATTTTTGTGTATAATTCGTTTGTATAGTTCAAAAGTGTATTGTGCTAAATGTAAAAAGTTATTTTGTTGTATTGTGCATTTTTTTCTGCCTTTTTGAAATCCTTTTCTAAATAATTCTTAAAAATCAGGTATAAATAAAAATACCACACCAGGTTTAATGAGATTGTTTATCTGGTGTTCACTCATAGATTTACTGAGAAAGGGGGCACGCTTGTGTATGTTAGATTTGTATAGGGTCCAGCCCTCCCTCAGCCCCGCTAAGGACCTATCTCCTTTCTGTTCACTAGGGCAATTTGGCAGTGGGAAGGGCTGGTCTGACCAGTCAGTGTGTGGGCCATGTTTTTAGGGTTATCTGTGGGCCTGTTTTATGGGCGTGCAGGCCGTTTTTTTTCTATTGATTTCCCTTCCAAGTGCCTTAAAACCTAGAGTGCAGCGAAGTCAAATGCATGCATTCTTCTCTTCCTCTGAAAACACCTTTTAGGCGTGTCTTTAAAAATAAGAAGGTTTATAACGGCCGCAAATGGCAAATGCGGGCCCTTTTATTTTAGCTGTGGGACTGTGAGTTGCTAATGAGGTGAGGGCCACGTCTATTTGTATTACCGGGCCATTTTCCATCCTAGTCTGAACTTGGTTATGGGAACAGCAGAAATGTATAGGTAGTTAAAAAAGTAAACTGGATGAGACGTCGTAACTTGTAACTTTCATCTTAGGTGGGACCCTTTCCCATGATTACCGGACAGCCATGCTTCCAGTAGTTTTTGGAAACTACAAAGAATACACCTTTCTGTGTTTTGTGTATAGATTTGCAGATGATTGTATGTGTGCGGCATATATTGCATCTGATTTGAACATGCTTGTGGAAAATATACCTTTTTGCACAAAATAATGAGTAACTTAGCTTCACAGGCTAGTTCTGAAGGCATTATCATAGGATAATCAACCATTCCTGAAGTATGTACCATATCCACGAGCGCTTAGTAAAGCATGAGGTAATTAGGCTATGCCACTTGAACGAGCCAATGATCTTAAAATCAAAATATACGTCTTTCAAATTCTAGTTTTTAAAAACAAATTATAAGACTGAAATTACACATTGGTTTTTCGTAACAGAAAGTTGAGTGTAATTGTCAGTTCATTTGAAGAATTCCATTGTTTGTGAGAGGGCAATCTACAAATTCTCTACATAGTGCCACTCCTAATATAAATGTCAGGCTGTCAGGAATAACCTGCTCCAAATGAAGATGATTGAGGGGGATGCTAAAGACACCCTTTCCTACTAAACCTCAATCTCGCTATGCAGCAATCCACGGACTGAGAGCCAGGGAGAACAAGCATTGGAATAGCCAATAGGTCTCGCCTTTGGGACCTTATAAGTGTTTAGCCATGATGTTGTTGCACCAAGGATATTGTGCTGGATAACTCAACACTTATGAGGTCCCAAAAAAGACCTAGTGGCTATGCCAATGTGTGTTTTTTTTAATAATATCTTTTTATTGGTATATTTTTTCACATTACAACATATGACATTTAACATATAAGCTTAGTTGCGTAGGTTCTTGCAAGGACCCCAGCCTATGTGGTTTGGCCGCTGGGTATTTGGGAGGGTTACAAATGGTGTAAATCCGTTCAGTAGTTGCTGAGAAATTCAAAAAATCAAAATGTATATATTTGAGCACTGAGGAGGAGTTGCAAACCCTCCCGAGCACGAGCTTCATTCTGATTGGCTGCCAACACTACAAACCAGAATGTGTTGGCAGCCATCTTGTGACTCGGTAACCGAGTCACAAGAAAACAGTTAAAAAATGAAAAAACAGAAGAAAAGGGGTCAGGGAAGAAATACCCTGACCGCTAGGCCTGGTCAGGTGGTCCCACAAGGACCCCCAGGGCCCAAAACCCCTTTTTTTAAAACTGCCCAAATTCGCGCTGGCTGCGCGAATCCGGTCGAAAAAACTAAAGAAAATGAAGCCCGGGCTCCCATGCTTTGTTTTCTATAAGCCCTTGGGTGTGCCATGTCCCACTTAAGTAGCGGGAGCCTGCGGGGCACCCCTGTAACCCTGGACACCGCTACCTCCCTAGGGCTTAGTTAATCTTATGCGGGGGCACGTTGCCCGCCTCACTGCTCTGAGGACCACCACCTCCCAGGGGCATTGTTATTTTAAGGCGGGGACCACCAAGCCCTGAGAACCACCACCTCCCCGGGGCTACTTCTAAAAACAAAGTGTGGGGGCTTGAGCGCCTAGAACCACCACCTCCCTGGGGCACTGTTTATTAAAATGCAGGGGTCCGTTGTGGGCCCTCGGGCACCACTACCTCCCTGAGGCTTTGATCAGTTGGGAGGTAGGCCGCGTGGCCCCACTCCTGGAGCCCTAGATGGCTCTGGGGACTGCCACCCCCCAAGGCTGTCTCCTACAATGTCCTGGAGCATTGGCGTTTGCTATGGCAGGGCGGGAGCATAGTTCCGGCCCTGCCATAGCAAACACTGCATTGCTTCTTGGAAGCAAAGCAGAATTGCTTTCGGACAAGGGGAGCATGATAGTAGCTCCTCTTGCCCAAAAGCAATGCTGGCTCCTTCTGGAGGTGGGAAGCCCGCAGGGACTATGGGGGCATTGGGGCTCACCCATGGTACCCAACTCAAGGGCCGGCCCTGGGGGTGGGGTCCCGGGGACCAAAAGTGGCTGAGGGAAGGGGGGCCAGTCGGGCCCCCTCCCGTTAAATAACAAAATACATTTAAAAAGAGGCCAGGCCCCGGGTATGGGGTCCCAGGGGCCAGAAGTGGCCATGGAGAGGGGGGCCATGCAGCCCCCCTCCCTAATAAAAAAATAAATAAATAAAAAACAGTCCTGGCCCCAGGGGATGGGGTCCCCGGGGCCAATAGTGGCCCAGGGAAGGGGGCTTGTGTCCCCCCTCCCTAAATAAAAACAATGAAAAACATTGCCATGCCCCAGGCGAAGGGGTCCCTGGGGCCAATAGTGCCCAGGGAAGGGAGGCCACAAGGCCCCCATCCCGTTTAAAAAAAAAAATGCTCCGGACCTGGGGGCTGAGTCCCCAGGGCCCAAAAAATACTAAAAAAAGGGGGGGCCACACTATCCACATTCTAAGAATAATTAAAAAGACAAAAAGCCGGCATCTCGCCGGAGGCCCAGCCCCCTCCCCGCAACACTCTGCAAATACGACCCCTGGTTCGTTCTAAGTTGGTGGAATAAGTCCCCTTGAATCCGAGGGTCCCTGGGGGCCAACTAGCCCACCAGGTACCTCCAGTAAGCCTCACCCAGTGGGATTGCTGAGAGATAATCATAAGCCATGCCCCTTTTTACACCACTCTGCAAACACGCCTCTTGGCGCATTGCTGGTGGGGCGTTGAGGTTCTCTTGTGTCCTGAGGACCTCAGGACACAAGTGGACTTCAGCCCCTGAGCAGCAGTGCGCCAGGAGATGCATTTGCAGAGTGGTGGAAAAAGGGTGCATGGCCTCAAACCACTCTCGGCAATCAAGCTGTGTGGGCTTACTGGCGGTACCTGGATGGTTAGTTGGCCCCCAGGGACCCTCAGGAGGCTAGGGGACTTCATCCCCCAACCTAGAACGCACCAGGGCCAGGAGGTGCATTTGCAGAGTGATGGACAAAGGGGGCATGGCCTGTGTCCACCTATCAACAATCCCACTCTCTGGGGCATACTGTAGGTATCAGGTAGGCTTGTTGGCCCCTAAAGATCCCCAGCAGCGAAGGGAACTTTAATCCCCATCCAAGAGCGTGCTATGGAGTATGATTGCAGAGTGGTGGGGAAAGAAGTCATGGCCTGCTTTGACAACCTAGCAATCCCATGATCGTATTGCCACGGTTCCTATACCTGTTTAATAATATTCCATTCTGGTTATCGGCACAGCTCTTTCGCACTCTTCGTTTCCAATTAATTAGACTCATATAGAATAGTAAACAACCTCGGATAGGCTGGTACACACTTACCCAGGACTATGCACAAGGAGGGTTTTGCGCACCTGATTTCTACCTTTACTATCTATGTGCACAGGCACAGTATGCCTACTACTGGTACCGTCCACACGCTTTCACACCACACGTCGTAGTAGAGGACGGGGACACGCATCCTGTTCCACTGACTGGAATCCTTACACATGTACACAGGGGTACACCCAAGATAGAGATAAACACACTGGATACCACCATTGCTGTTTGGCAATCGATAGGCAAAATGGCGAAGAAACTCCCGCTTTATGCTCCGGCCATGCCAATCGCACACCATACATCACTTTCAGTTATGCAGGAGACAGGATCAATCCGCTTGCTGCAAGAAGGGGGATTCAGGCATATGCATGATATCTTCCTAGACCGGCATTTTCCCACGACTGAAGACTTGCAATACATAACAAAACAAACGCCCTTATTTCGTTTCACTATCCACTGCTTGAAACTTGCACTCCAAAAGCATAATGAGACATATACCATAGAACCACCTATATTGCATTCTCTACAGTTTCTGATGGTGGCACCTTCTAGGCGGAGACTAGTAACCAAATTATATAAACTAGTACGAGCTGAAACAGTACACCAAGAAGATTACAGCTTGCGTCGTAGGAACACTGCACTAGACACACCGTTGACCTCATCAGAATGGGAACACATATGTAAATTAACAGGCAAACTAACCCCCAATGGAAATCTAAGGATAATTCATTTGAAATACATACATCAGATATACCACGCACCGTCCAAACTGTACAGAAAAGGCCTGCGTGATACAAGTAACTGCATACGCTGTGGTGCACAGGATGCAGGGCTCTGGCATTTGGCATGGCAGTGTAATCTTGTCTCACAATACTGGGAAGCGTCATTAATTGTTTGCAGGTTATGTCCAACCAGATTCTACAATGTACACCAGTTGTATGTTTGCTGTGCTATGTACCTCAAATTAAGGGCTCCATGGGCAAATTCTTGAGAATCACTTTGTTACTAGCAAAACGGCGGGTAGCGCTGACGTGGGAAAGTTCATTTCCCCCCGTACTGCTCATTGGTTGAGAGATATGGTGTATTACCAAGAAACACTTGAATTGTATGCTGAAGAACTCCCATCTTCATCTAAGCCCAAGGACATTTGGGAGCCCTTACGACAATATTTACTAACGAAAAATCAAAATGATACCATAACTGATGATTGAAGAATAGACTGTTGCAACATGAAATTACTGTTTCGCAATGTGTATGTGAGAAATGGCCTTTACCATCAATGTAAGTCCACAATGCAGTAGCAATCACACTTGTTTGCTGTTGTTATTGTTATTATTGAACTATGCCGTCCTGCGTGACGGGTCCTATATACTATTGCTGCTTGAAAATTAATAAAGATAATTTTTCAAAAACGTAGCAATCCCGCTGTGTGGAACTTACTGGAGGTAATAGGAGGGGTAGTTGGCCCCCAAGGTTGTCTTTGGGGGCCCTACTACCTCTCCTATTACCTCCACTAAGTCCCATACAGTGGGATTGCTAAGAGGTCTTCGGAGGCCACACACCCCTTTCTTCACCACTCTACAAACACACCTCCTGGCACAGTACTGGTTGGGGGATGGAGTCCACTTTACGCCTGAGGGACTTTGGGGGCCAAGAAGCCCACCTGGTACCTCCTCTAAGTCCTACCCAGCAGAATTCCTGAGTGCTGATCGAAGGCCCAAACCACTTTCTGCACCACTCTGCAAACGCGACTACCAGTCAAAGAATCATTTGTAATGTAATACGTCCGTCATTTGCGAGAGTTAGAGCTATTGGCCTTGTACATGTAAAATATTTTTACTAATGTTTTTTGGTGTAGAGTGGATGTACGTTGTGTGTAGTGGAATTATGTGGTATGTTGTGCAGTACAATTATGTGGGATTTAATGTATAGGAATTATGTTGCATGGTATTATGTGTTTTGGAGAGTAATTATGTGGTATTGTGATCTGTGTTGTGGAATGGTAACCTCAGGTTAAGTCTTCCTCGTTTCCATAGGAGCTAAATTATAAACTCAATGTGACACAATTAAAGAAGGAACCACTGAGAAGCACTTCTGGACCTAGTCGGAGGTATGAGCAGGGCCACTGGATTTATGTGGCTGTTCGGCTGCACCAATTTTCACATAATTAAATTTTTTCCTCATTTGCCAATTATTCCATCATCTGTGGCCTAATCTGAAGATTTGAACAAAAAAGCCTTGTTTCTAACTCAAACGGCTCAAATGATCCTGTTGTGTATCATTTTAGGACCCTATTGTAATTTTCCCGATTCATGCCCTTATATGGGTATAAGTCACTATATCCTTATATAGGCATAAGAATCATAACCATATTTAGACATAGCTCATGCATTTCCAATACGGCAGGGCTACTTCCATTAGTTCCGTAAATCTACAACTATTTCTTGGAAAACTCGGCTTCAGCAGCTAGGGACTTCCCCTTGCTCAAAAAACTGACTTGCCCAAGAACTCATGGAGTTTTCAAAGAACTGAGACTCTTTGATGACGTTATTATGTCCACCTTTACGTCAAACTCGGTACCTTCAAGGTATAAATATGCCCACACTTGCCATAGCAAACACACGGTGGTTTAGAGCAGTTCGACTATCTACTTGCCCGACGCGCCCTGCTACCGCAAGTGCCGAAGGAAGCCGACCCTCCAGTAGACGCATTGAGAGAGACGCTGTCTTTTCTCCTGCCGAGAAATCCAGCTCCAGTGTTTCCAAGCTACCCTTGCGGGTTGTTGGAAAATCGAGTCCTGAGCCTGACCTTCTTCATTCCAAATCAAGGTACAGAGCTGATTAGACCCTAAGAGAAATTTTGGACAGATTCTTGGCAAAGAATAGTACATTTATGCTACACCTTGTAGGAGAGAAGGGTCTGCTTCCTATGGTCACCCCCACTTTTTGCTGTGATTCTCTGGTTTTTCGACTTTAGTGTGGCTGTGGGCCTGCTAATCAGACCTACAGCCCAGCTGTTCTCTCTCTAAATTGATACCATGTACTTTAGGTACATACCTGATTGGGTATTGGGTCACCTTTGTGAGCCCCTGTATAGTGTATTAGAAAGGGGGCGGTTGGGACAGGCTTAATGTTGAGCGGTTGTGAGAATGTAGCGTGCCACGGAGGTATCACCTAGTCGAACATCAGATGTGATAATTTATGTTGAAAGAAGCGTTCCTTTTATCTTGGGAGCGACCCTCTGGGCGCTGCTGTGTTGGATCGACACTGCGATCTCTTTCTTGTTGTAAATCATATAAGACCAATTGATAGTAAGTTCATCAAATTTAAATCATCATTTGATTTATTTCATCAATTCTCAATGTTGAAATTCACATAGTGAAGTATAACATGATCATAAATCCATATTTATATGTAGAGCTTTTCCCAATGCATTTCGTACCTATAGCAGGTACTTCGTCAGGGGAATCTGTAGAAATAATATGTATAAATGAGGGTCCATCTTTCTATCAATTCAATTACAGATCTCACATATGATAGACATGCAGTACATTTGCAAACATAACAGTTACTATAAGAAAATTAAACCCAGAAACAATTCATTTAAATTAAATTAAAACTCTGAGAAATCAACCTGTTGTGGCCCATAACGTGATAATCTTGTAAGCATAGTGCGGCTGAATGAACAAAAAAACAATGTGTCACATATAAAGCATGGTGGGTATTGCATAGTACCGAAAGAGAAACCAAGCGGTACCTCTGAATTTTCATACTGTTATTAATCACACCTACTCGATTCTTAGGTGTGAACATGACCAGTTATTAGCCCCCGCAATAGTCGTGATGTTGTCAACTTACCGCTAATGCAAATATACGTGTGTTGTAATCTCAAAGTAAGCCACCGCGGGACTAACCGGTCGCTGCTGATAAAGCGTTGTGTGTGCGTGGTGTTCTAAAAAGTGAGGTCGGACTACCGCTGAGGTGACTAAAAAGTGAAAACGGACTAAAGCTGGGGTGACAAATAAGTTCGGCCATATTGGAACATGATAATCAGCCTGGATGACCCACTGTATTAGATAATGTACTCACGGGTAATATCTGACTGGTACAAGCGTGGTCACTACTAACAAACTAAATCGTAAAATGTTAACTAATCATCAATAATGGCAATAAATCACATAACAATAAATGCAGTAACTGTGGTTATGAAACGTTTGTGTGTGTCATTGTTCATAGATAACACGAGAGGTCCAAGCGTTCATTGAGCCCATATGGCTTTAAAGAGTCCAATTTAAAGATCCATTGATTTTCTTTTTGTAAGAGTTTTCTATTCACGTCTGTATAGTGTACCATAGGTACCCAGGGCATAGGTGCATCCAAGGCCTCCCAGGGGCTGCAGCAGGTATTATGCCACCCCTGGCTGGCCATCCAAACTGACACCACAGGCTGATCACTCAGCTTGGGTAAGGTGGTGTAATCACCCCTTACTTAGATATAGTATGTCTACATCTACCTTATATATAGACACATAGTAACCTATAAATCACTCCTATGGCAGGCCTTAACTATCCTGGAGGCAGAGTGCTTGGTTTTATGTGAGAGGGTGCCCTAGCATGAGCTGAGCCCCTCTGCAGCTTTCGGAACCTTGTCCTTATAGCTGTTCTATGATATAGCCATACCATATACTCTTAAGTGCATTATAATCCTCGCGGTTAATGCTAACTTTGGTTTGGCTTTATCAAAACATGTTGTGTAAGGTGTTAAACACTTTGGAATACTACCCCCCCGCCATTTCTGGCGGCGGGGTTAGCATTCCACCCTTCTAGAGGGAAAAGACATCTATGATACTGCTTTACCCGGTTAAAGTTAAACAGAGCCTCAGCATCACAAAATGGATGCTGATGCCACAGACACGAGTCTGACCTCCTGCAGCTGGGTGAAACTCCAGCAAGGGAGGCCTGGACAATAGGTTTCCTGTCGAGGGAGGTGCTAGCACCTCCCCAGACAGCCTGTAGTGTATTGGGGGAGGGTGGATTGAATGGAAAGATGCCTTTCCAGACACTGCCTGGGGCACACAAAGTGCTCCAAGCATAGCCCGGTTCAAACCAGTTGCTGGGGCCCTCCATCACTGATCTGGCACAACACTGGACAAAGAGAAAGGGGTGTAACCACCCCCTTCTCAGGCCCACCCATAGGAGGGACCCAGCAGGTAATCCAGCCCCTAAAATCAGTATAAAGGTAGGAGCTGTGTCTAGAGACATTAGATTATCCTGGAAAGAAACTCTGAAACAAAACTCTTGGACCTTCGACATTCTATACTGACTAGAAGACTAAAAACATCTCCCTGTGGTCAAGGAGTGACCACCCTGTGCAAACAGGCACCACCAGTAACTTGCCGGTCTGCTTTGTCGATGCTACCGACGGATCCCGAAGACTCATTGACTCAGGAACTGGACTCTCAGACTTTTCTGACTCCGACCCACATCCACAGCAAAGCTGAGACCCGTGGCGGACACGAGAGACGTGGGACCGGACACCCTGGACATCCTGCATCTTGCTAACTGTGCAACTATCGAGGCACCCTCGCAGTTGTGCATTGGGGTACAAGAAGCCCCAGACCTGAGCGCCATTTGCACCAATGCTTAGCCCTCCACACTCCATGAGTGCCGCGTGGGGCCTGCTCCTGCATTTCAGCTCACCGCGTCTTCCCGGTTGCTAGCGCGTTGGCTAGTGAGCCATCTAAAGATGAACCTTTGAATCTACACCACTTGCCTGGTTGCTCCAGGCTTGCCCCAGCTTCCCTATAAAGGAGAAGCCCCAGATCTTGCTGGTCTGATCTGAAGCCAATCTTCATTTCCTGCGTGGATTGCGTTTGCCAAGGCTTGTTGGGTCCAATTTGGATACCGACACCGCAGTCAACTAGATCCATCATGGGACAGTTTGAATTCAGCTCCTGGTTGTCGTCGACACCTCCTGGTCCTCGTGGCTGCAGAGACAAGCTTCACCTCTTCACCTGATTGCATCACGACATTGCCTGGTTACTTCCTGGTCACTGGCTGGTGACCCAGACTCTGTCCCCTCTGCTTTCAGGTTCTTCAGTTCTTCGATCCACCCTTGGATCCACCCGGACACTCTTCCATCGGCCGCCTGCAGCACTTCTTTTGCAGGTCTCCATTGAAAGCATCAACGAAACCCGACACGAAAAGACACCTATGCACCCGGCTTCCCTGGGTGAAGTAACTCGAGTACTCTGGTGCTGCTGTGAGTATTGACTATCCAAGTGTCCTAATTTAAAGGGGTTTTGTCGTAGTCCATCCGAAAGTGCCCTAAAACAGTAACTTTGTAACGTCTTCGTTCTCCATTATAAGTCAATGGTAACTTGCGACTGTGTTCCCACACTGCACGCGTCTCCCGTGGGTCTCCTACTTCCTAACCTTTGGTTCTGTAGTGTAGCCCCAGCGAATCCCTAGGCCCTAGGCCTATTCACTATCCCTGAAGTGACTCTTATACCACTTATTTAGTATATGGTTTGTGAGGACCCTAGGGCAAAACTGTATTTGTGCAACTTATAGTATGCTTAATGAGTAACCTGTGATGTATTTCGATCTCTGACCTCATAAAGAGTTCAGAGGGGTTTTGTTAGAAATAAATACATATATATTTGATATATACCTTGTGTGGTGTCCTTTCATTTGGCATTCAAGGGATTATAATTGGTAAAACAGCTTGCTTCACATGCTCTCTGAAGTTTTAGGCTAAGACTGCTGGTCCATGCTACCACTAGGATAGCTTGTCTATAAGGTTGACTTTACGACCACCATCAATAAGGGTCGTTTAGACTGGTGCAAGGTGCCCACTAGAATAGTGGACATCATATGCCAGGCTAACGTCTCACACACCTCATTTACTTCTTCCCTCATACTAAGCTTAGGTTAGGTACATCGGGGTAGGCGTATTTTAGAAGCACCAGTTGAGTACTTTTAGCCTCTGTTATTTATGTATGTATTTATCTATGGTTTAGGAACCATACAATGCTCTTACAGTATTATTTTATTCTACTCTTTCTACTGTATGCATTATATTTTGCAACCAGTTTTAAGATTGTAGCATTTAATTTCTTATGCTTGAGAAAGAAGACTGTTCAATAAATCCTTTTTATTGAAAATGCCCGTCTATCTATTTCTCGGCACCTCTGGTGAAATGAAGCATGCACCAGTGACTGAGTGAAATATCTATCTATTGTTTCCACGACTCTGAAGACCAGTTTTATCTTGGGGAAACAAAGTTGTCATGTTTATGCGGTTGTCAGAAACTAAATCCCTTTTTGTGTACTCAAGAAAGTTTCTAGTGACCTCTGAGCTAGCTCGATAGAGACCTAGTAGACATAAGTCCGTCACATTTATAGGATATATTATTCCAATGCGCAGAGCCTATTGGGAATATAGCAATTACACTACATGGCGCCCAACGTTTGGTAAGGCACCAATTTAACGCTAGATACTAGAGTAACTCAGTCGTGCTTTTCACAGAGACCCCTTTTAAAACTCCAATAGACGTCTGGAGTGGGTTAAAGGATAAAAATATCCACCTTAAACTGAGTAGGACGAAAAGTCCTATGTATTCGTTTTTGGTTTGATTCAACGTTGAAGGATACAGTGTTCCAAAATATTGTGCACCTTATCTTTATTTTCCTTGAAACTTGCTCTGCAAACTTTCATTAAGCAATGTCGAATAACAGCAACACCGAAACCAGGAGGGGAAAACATGGCAGGCGGCTAGTTGCGGGTCGCGGGTCTCTGTATACGGTGGTGGCGGTGCAGTACGAAAAAAGTAGCCTGCGCGGGGCGCGAATGGCAGGAAAAGTTAGGTGAAGGCAGATCCTACCTGGTTAGTGTGTTCCGAGCGGCGCAGCAGCCCGGGTGAGTTTTCGGCAGTGTATGGCGGCTCGGGGTTCGGATAGTTTGCCGAGTCAGGAGGAGGCGGAGGCAGAGTTAGCAGCTGGGACGGAGCTCTGCTGGAGCAGAGCAGCAACAGAGGTTGGGAGAGGCCGGCGTGCTGTTTTGAGAATTTTGTTCCGTGGCGGGGGCGTCTCTGGCAGAGGCAGAGAGGTAGAAGTCCCGGGTGAAACAAGAGAGAAGCACCCTCCAGGCTTTCATTTTGGTGACAGCAGCAGGGGAGGTAAGGGTGTTAAAGGAGGGGCGGATGGTTTGACTGTTGGTAAAGCTTGCAAAAATAAAATTAAAAATAATTCAGAGGCCTCTAGATACACCTTGACGAGTGCAGGGAGGGGAGCGGGGGTGAGAAGCTGCTAGTTAAAGACGCAGGCACACCTAATATCAAGTTTGAAGGCAGTACAGGAGTTAAGCATAAACGTACTGTTAAAAAGTACGTTAAGCAGGGTGGTAGGGGTAATAAGTCCAGCAAGGCAGGCCTATTAAAGCAGAAAGTAAAAATAACCCCCTCCCTCACTTCCTTTTTTAAAACCCTGCCCAAAACTTTGATCCTGCAGAGAAAGTCTCCCCCTGCCCCAACAGCCGCCTTGGAGACACTTAATTGCAACCAAACAATTCAGGTAGAACCCTGTTTAGAGGGGGGGCTCCAGGTATCTCGGTGGGCCTCTGTTGATATTAATTTGTTGTGCTGGTCAAAACATTTGAGTCCTAACCGGTATCAGGTCCTGGCTACGGACATGGAGGGGGAGGATCAAGGCGCCTTGAAGCAATTGGATATCGTGGGGAGCACAGAGAGGACCATAGAGCATTTGATTTCGTCTGCAGATGAAACCTCCCCACTTCCTGGTGGGGCTCTCGGAAACTGTGGGCACATCACTTGCCCAGGTTTTTGTAGGGAAGGAAGAGGACAAGCTTAATTGTGCAAGTGGTTCTAGTGAGAAAGTGTTGGGGGGTCCCCCAGAGCAAGAAGATTCTGACCTTCCGGTTATTGCTCTCCTAAAGAAGTTAAATATAGATATACACAAGGGTTTTGAGGTCTCCAACTTGAATCAGGAAGGGATTAGAGCTGCTTGTAGCTTATTGGAGACCCAATTCGACGAGCTGAGCTCTTGTACGGTAGCGTTGGAGGCTGAGGTCAAAGACATTCGGGAGAAAGTGATGGATAACAGTAAAGAGTTAGAGAATATTAGGTTTAAGGAAAGGGAGCATGAGGAAAGGTTGGAAAACATGCAACGAAGTAACAACTTGAAACTCTTGAAATTGCCGGAGGATAAGGAAGGATCTGATATTAAGAAATTCGTTGTACAGCTAGTGAAAACTGAGTTGCAGTTAGAAGAAACGGAGGATCAGATCTCAATGGATATTCAGAAGATACACCGTGATCCCTTCAGGTTGAACCCCAACCGTTCTAAACCTAGGAGAATCTTGGTAAATTTCTTGACTTATAACTTGAAGGAGAAAATCTTGGCTGTTGCTCTCAAAAAGAATGCTATTATGGTAGATGGAGTGAAAGTGGAGGTAAGGTCAGATTTGTCATCTGTAACTGCGAATAGGCAGTGGGAGCTAGGTAAGCGGATCGAGCCTTTGAGGCATTTGGGAGCCACTGTGCAATTGAAATTCCCGGCTTTCTTAAAAGTCATGTGGAATAATAAAATACATTCTTTTCGGTTTGTTGAAGATGTGGATAGATTTCTGGAGCAGTGTCAGATGGAGAGTATCTAGTAAATTGGGTTAATTGTGTTAAACTGGTAGAATGTATGCTGCGCAGGAGCAGTTTTTTTTAGTTTTCAATATAGTTAAAAGGGACCGTTCACCGTCCGCTGCAGGCACCCAAAGGGCCTAGGTAGGGCCATAGAAAACTTGGTTGGGTTTTCTAGGGTGGGGGGCGGGTTGGGGGGGTAGAAGGGTAGGGGGTGGGAGGGTTGAGGGTAAGAGGAGAAAATGCGAAAAAGTCCTCAGAAGGTTTCTTTCCGCTAGGTTGTATGAGGTTGGGTACTGGGTCTGCTATGAGTGGGGATAGTTTAAAGAAGTTGACATTCCTATCATGGAATGTAAATGGTTTACGTGTAAAATCAAGGAGGGATTTAATTTTGAAATATTTGAGGGACTCTTCAGCTCAAATTATAATTTTGCAGGAGACCCATTTAACTGAGGTGGAGAGTAAGGAACTCTTTTTGACTCAGCACTGGGTGGCTCATGCGTTTTATGCTCCTCAACTGGCGGTTACGAAAGGAGTTGCAGTTTTGATCAGACAAGGGGTAGACTGCTCACTAGAGGGTAAAGCGGCAGATGTTAGGGGTAGATGGCTGATTGTGAGTTTAAGGATAAAGGTCAAAAGTATACCATTATTGGATACTACGGTCCGAATCAAGACGAAGTCGGGCCTTTAGATGAGCTGGCCAGGGAAGCTTTAAGCTTTCCTGGAAAAACTATTATGGCAGGCGATTTTAATACAGTGCGGGATCATAAGTTAGATTGATCAGAAAAAATTAGGGCTTTGGCGAACACTAAAATGTCAAATAGAGTGAAGGTAATGATGGTTCAGTCCGGATTGTGCGATATTTGGAGACGGAGGTCTTGCCAGCTACAAGGTTATACTTTTTATAACAAAAGTATAGTCATAAATCTCGGATAGACTACTTTCTGATAGACTCTAGATTGATTGATTGTGTGGCACAGGTAGCCCATGTAGGGGTATCTCTCTCGAATCATTCAGCTATCACCTTGTCGTTAAAAATTGAGAACGGTTTAGCAGGTTCAACTTGGAGGCTGGATCGCACGGTCCTCTACGATCAGGAAGCCTTAGTTAGTCTGCGTAAGGAGACTGAAGATTTTCTAGAGAAGCATATGGGGTCAGCAAGGACTGAGATTGTCTGGGATACATGCAAGGCTTTCTTGCGAGGTAGGCTAGGTGTTTGGGAGACAAAAAGAGGAGAGTATATTTTAATAGAGTTGCTGAGCTGGAAAAGAAAATGTGTCAGCGGGAGGCGGATATTGTAAGTTTGAGTGGCCCTGAGGTTGAGGCGAGGACCTTGCAGGAGTTGGCGGAGTTAAAAGCAGATTTGGTGGGAGTTCTAAGTCAAAGGGTCACGGAGAAATGGGATGCCAGTCAACTGGCGCATTTTGAGTATGGAGAGGGGAGTAGTAAATTGCTAGCCTGGAAGGCGAGAAAGGATTGAGTACAGAATCTGATAAAGGAAGTGAGGGAAGGGGAGTCAGGCCTGTTGGTTACAGATAGTAAGGGCATAGCGGAAGCCTTTCACAGGTATTTTGTGAAAGTCTATAAGGAGGATCTTAGACCTGAAGCCCAGGCAGTAGAGCGATGGTTAGAGGTGGTGAAGCCGCTGTCTGATGACCTCCAGGAGGTATTGAATCAGGAGATATCACAGGCAGAAATGGAAGGCGTGATTAAACAGGTGAAAAGGGGGAAAGCACCAGGGCCCGACGGGCTTCCAGCTGAAGTTTACAAGGTATTGATAGACATCCTAGCGCCTTTTGTAACTCAGTTATTCAACAAGGTTTTTCTGGGTAAGGCTTCTTTGCCTCCCTCATGGAATGAGGCGAATATTATATTAATACCCAAGCCAGGAAAGTCGCCAAAGTATATGGATTCTTTTAGGCCTATTTTACTACTGAACTGCGACTATAAGCTTTTTGCAAAGATCATGGCAGATAGGTTGAGCAAAGTTATCTCCCAGTTAGTTCATGAAGATCAAAAAGGTTTTATTAAGGAAAGATATTTGAAGGAACTAACTTTCTCCCTTATTGGAAGCATAGATGCGGCTTCTGCTCACGACGATCTTCCCTTGGCGGTCATCGCATTGGATGCCGCCAAGGCGTTTGATCGGGTGAACTGGGTGTATTTACAGGCCTTCATAAAGCACCTTAAGCTGGGTTCAAACTTTAGTACCGCTCTTACATCACTATACCACTCTCCTACATCTCGGGTGTTAGTTAATGGGATATTAACCCAGCCAGTGCCAATTATGAGGGGCACTTTTATTTGACCTTTACATTGAGCCCCTAGCCTGTATGATTAGAGCAGCAGAGAGGATTGCCTCGTTTGAATTTGAGGGTTGGTCTAGGAAGATCGGGCTATATGCCAATGATATAATTACTTTAACCCCATAGCTACATCAGTCAATGGGCTACTTAGTTGAATTGACGAAGGAGTTTAGAGCCGTATCAGGATATCTTATAAATGAGGGTAAGACAGAGGTTATGTCTTGGAACCTAAATCCTGAGGGTATAACCTGTAAATTGGAGATGCGATATTTAGGGGTGAGGATAACACAAGACATACAGGAGCTTACCAAAGTCAACTTTCTTAGAGTGAGGAAGGAGATTACTGCTGCTCTGCGAGGTTAGGTACATCTGCCGTTAACGCTGTTCGGGCGAGTGAATCTGGTGAAGATGATGATTTTACCAAAGATAACTTTTTTGTTTGATTCACCAGCGTTATTAATTGAGAAAGACTGGTTTGCAAGACTTCAGAGCGAGATTGGCTCATTTATATGTGCTTCAAGAGGGTCCCGTCTTTCGTAGAAGAAGATCAGGAGGAAAAGTCTGAAGGGAGGGCTAGCGGCTCCGGACTTTCAGATCTATTCATGGGCTTTTTTGTTGAAAAACTGTCGAATGCTGTTGGGTACTCCAGGGAGTTCCGTTATAGGGAAATTGTTGGCTGCGCTACTTAGAATGGCGAATTTTAATGAGCACAGCTTTATGTATAAATTTGCTGATCCAAAATACTTCATGAAGATTAGATTAAGAGGTTTAAGAGACCTAGTGGAGGTCTGGTTTAAAATCAGGAGGGTATTAAAAATTCATTCCTACAGGTTTATGGCCCCCGATTTGTGACTCACCAGGGTCCCCTCTCTGGTCTAAGGATGTCCTGGCAAAAGCATTGAGAGTGGATGGGCCTCAGAGGTGGAAAGATTTATTTCCAGAGGGCAAGCTGGTTCCATGGGGATATTGCGAACAGGAATGGGGTTGGAGATTCTCTAGGTTTAAATACTTGCAGATACAGAGCTGGGCAACCGGAAAGGAAAATCTAATTGGTCTCCACAATGATCTTGAAGAGAAGCGATGTCAGAAACGGAGTTTAAAAAAGAAGTTGTGTTGTGGTATTGGGTAATACTGGAGATGGAGGATGGTCCATTTACGTTGCCGGAGACCTTGTGGGGAGTGTGCTTGCCGGAGATTGCTACAGAAGACCAATGGCAAGTAACAATGTCTATGTTATATAAAATAGTTAAACCCGCAAATTTAAGGAGGAACCATCTGTTTACGATTCACAGGGCATATTGGTCTCCTAGAAGGCTTTCGAAATTCAATCCCGGTGGTATGGTGGTGTGCCCTAAATGCAAGAGTCCTAATGAGGATGATCTCCACATGTTCGTGTATTGCCCAGCGATAAAAGAATTCTGGGAGGCGGTAAGCACAAGTCTGTCAACAGCTCTTGGCCTGCAGATCAAGGTAAGCCCTGAACTTGTCATGTCGGGAAGACTGGATTTGCAAGGTAAGGGCACAGATGACAATGCTAAACTTTTGTTTTATGCTATACTGCTGGCTCGGAGAGAGATTTGTAAACATTGGGTCTCTGCGGTCTCCCCAACAGAATTGGAATGGATAAGATCTATGAGAGCCATTGCCAAGTTAGTTATTTTGGATCAGCGTAAAAAAAGATATCGATTTTGGACTCCCTTTTTGTTATGTTTTGGGTGAAGGGGATGGTGGTAAATTTTTGATACAAGTCCTACGATTAAGCTCTCTCTTATCTCGGTTGGCTTTCAGTCCTCCCTGGTTAGGGGAAGACCTGAGGAAGGGTGGCTATGGCTTGGAGATGGTCCCTCCGTCCAACCAACTTAAGGGGTGATGCCCAGAGGAGGTGTCCGGATTCTAATTAGCGTGGCAAATGCCCCTCCTCTATAGCTGAGTCAATATATGAGATTAACAGCCCAAGGGTAGTATCGTTGAGTTCTGGGCGGTGAGAAGGCAAATAAGGACAAAAAAACACCGAAGCCGGTGGAGCTGGAAATACTCAACCAGGTTTTGACACCACAGGGTTTAATGAAGACGATGTGGATGCCATAATCATCCCGGAAAACGTAAGGAAAGCAATAGCTATAAAGCTTATAGAAAATGACCTATCAGCAAGAGGTTGTAGAGTCATATTTGTCATAGAGGCACATGACTATCGGCAGATATAGGTATTCTATTCATGGATTATATTTCCACAAGCAAATCCAACAACACATGTGTTCCACTTCTACAAGATGGAGGATTCTCCAGCGGAATACGCTCCTTTCGAGGACATTGAAATTCCACTAACTTACCAAGAGCATCAGCTCTGGTTTAAAGGCGCCCTACAACATCAAAATTACATTACCAGGCTCGGTCCACTTGGTAGACCAGGAGCAATTCCACAGCACACCTCTCATCAAGGGAACACAAACAAAATTACACCACAGACTATACAATCAGTCATTGGTAAGTTGCCCCCAAAAAGGGAAAAAATTCCATTATGGTTAGCTCAAACAGTTACTCAATCAGAGGCAGTATTTCCGGATAGTACCCCTCATGAGAAACACAGGATTTTAACAATCTGTTTACCAATGGGGATCGCATCACACGTGGAGGACTGTGACACTTGGGGCGCAGTCTTTGCTTCAATCTACACAAAAGCACATGGTGTTCCGTCAATGGCGGTAATACCTGACGTCCTGATGCAGATTCAAAATGAATATGGACCAGAACCTGCCTTGAATCTTGGTATGAAATTACTAAAAGATTACAAACAGATCTCGGCTATATTATTAGCTAACATTAAAGGTGAAGCAGCATCCGTGGCAATCCACCAAAAATTAAAAGAACTTGATATTTCTGAGCAACCCTATGAACTTGCTAGAATTATTGAAAAATCCAATGAAGAACTAGGAAGAGATAGTTTGGGTGGGAAACCCGTAAAACCTGAACTGACAGAAAATCCTGAAAAAGTTTTTATCAAAAACAATCTCACTACACCTAAAAAGAAATGGGAAAATAGTAGACAGTCACTTCCTAAAGAGAAGCGTTCTCAGTCCAGAGGTGGATCTCCTCAAAAGGAGCACTCTAAAAAGAGGCATAACCTTAGAAATAGGGATACTTTAAGAAAACCTGATAGATATCAAGATACTGATACACGCTCCTCTCGTACCTTTCATACCTCCTCGCAGAAATCCGAAAGAAGAGAACGATCAGAACACAACGAAGAACACGTGAAGTCCAAAGTCG
This sequence comes from Lissotriton helveticus, assembly GCF_964261635.1. Taxonomy (NCBI): domain Eukaryota; kingdom Metazoa; phylum Chordata; class Amphibia; order Caudata; family Salamandridae; genus Lissotriton; species Lissotriton helveticus. Next base: position 859,187,678 of record NC_136065.1, read on the forward strand.
ATCAACACATTCCAAAAAGTAAGAAAACTCAATTCACCAAAAAGAAGGTAGCAAGTATTAAACGTTTAAGTATTAAAATCAGACATGCCGAGGATATTGAGGACACAACTCAGGAACGGGGAGTGGGCCCAGACAATGCGGGACAGTGCAGCAGAGGTCACCATAGCTCGCAGGATCCTGAAGGATCATCTGGAGACAGTGGATCTGAATGAATGCATTCAAGTTGAAACTGCAGATACCAGGGTTAGTGTACCACACAAGTTATATGAAGTCACACGACGAATAGAGTGAGACTAACTATGAAAATAAAGGCACTCTTTTGGGGAAAACTATCAAAGGGTATGACATCCTTTTTGGTTGAAAAAGACTGGCCACCTGAATTTGTCAGGGAGTGCCCACATGGCGAAGAGATCATTATGCCAGCCTTCTCAAACCACATTCCTATTCATAAAAAATACACCTATGCCAGAAAATGGACTGATACCCAGGCTCCAGCATTATATAAAAATCATGTGGGATGGGATGAGGATTCTCATCACCACAAAATCCAGTTAAAGAATCAACCAACTACTCAAAGGCAGTATCCAGTTAAGCAAGAAGCTAAAAAACAGGTCAGGGAGATCTTAGATCAACTTGAATACCAAGGGGTGATTGAAACATGCACCTCGTCCATGAACAATCCTTTGTTTCCTGTCTCCAAACCAGACAATACATATCGTCTAGTCTTGGATTACAGACATTTAAACTCCTGCTGCAAAACCTTTGCAGTACAAAATACACACAGTGCAGTACTGATGAATACCATTGTGCGCAAAAAATATAAAACAATATTAGATATTTCAAACGGTTTCTTCTGTCAAAACATTGCACCTGAAAGCAGGTATTTGACCACTTTCTCGATAATGGGGACACAACTACACTTTTGTCATCTCCCCCAGGGATTCAAGAACAGTCCTGGATTATATTCAGCCAGAGTAACAGCGTTACTACAAATGTACGATGATGAGACATTATCTTATGTCGATGACATCTATGTTACAGATGATGACTTGTACAGGCACTTGAACTGGGTGAACACCATAATACTTGGTTTCGCCTCTGAGGGGTACAAATTCAATTTTAAAAAATCAAGAATTGTCCACCTCACGTCCTATTCTTGGGATACGAACTTTCAAGTGAAGGCAAAAGCCTGGCAGCAAACTTTTTAGAAAAATGTGCGCTACTCCAACCTCCAAAAACACTGAAAAATTTACAGTCAGTTTTAGGATTCCTGAATTTCGGAAGAACTTACATTCTAAACTATGCAGAAAGGGTTAAACCTCTCTACGAACTAATAAAATCTGATTTCAAACCAACTAATTGAAATCAAAAACACACTGAAATGTTGTGATCAGTACAAACAGACATGCTAGCAACAACACATTTACATACACGCGTAAAGGAACGCAACCTTGTAATCCCAATCATCCCCGGAAGATGCGGATTCACATACCTAACCTTTAATGAAGGTCAAAAGGTACCAATAGCTTACAAGTCACACTTGTACCCACAAGCTGAAATGAAATTCACTTCAACGGAAAAAATTCTGACAGCAGTTCAGACTGCAGTAGCCAAAGAAAGAGCCCTAGCGCAGGGTAAACGCATAAAAATCGTTCCTCCTGTACCTGCCTTAGAGGCAGTGACAAAGGCAAGCATTCAAAAATGCAAAAGCTTTACATCCAAGATGGATACAATGGGTTAATTCTCTTGCTGCGACAGACGTTGAATAAGTTTTTGAACCTTACTTGAAGACACAAGAATTTCCCCAATACGAACAAGAATGTCCTCTGCCCACTGAAATTCTGCCTCTAGAACATTATGGCTGTATAATATATACAGACGGATCAGCACAGCCCGCAATTGGGGGAAAACAAGCTTATAGTGCTGAGTGCGCGATTGTTAAAGGTCGCTGGCACGTTGGTAAATTCAGACCCATGGTCACAAAAACTCAATCTCTAGGAGATTGTACACAGGCTTTCAAGATGGCGCTTGAAAATACTGATCGCAAATTCCCCATACTCATAGTGTGCGATTCGTATTACTGCGTCCAGTCTTAAAATGAATATCTGCAGAACTGGCTTCAAAATGGTTTTAAAGACGCAAAAGGTGGCACAATCAAGCATAAAATGCTTTTGGAACAAGTAGTTCTTTTGCAGAAAGAACTACAAAAGACTCACGTGATCCATACACTGAGTCATCAGCGTGATGGCGTTCACGTTGAAGGGAATTTATTGGCTGATGAAGTCGCAAAGGCAGCTGTGCAAACGGCTTCCGTAGCTGCAATCACTTGTTGAAAAACAAAAATAGACGGTGAAACCATGAACGCTGTCAATGCCACGAGCAAAGGTAGCGGAGCTGTGTTACCTCTAAATTATCCACTCGAATATACATACATAATTGATGCAAACTCTGTTCCTTTTTCTGGAATCCCTGGAGTAGGGGTTAGGGTAATTCCAAACAGGAACGTATAGGTGCTCTGATTCACGAAGCACATATGGGAGAGGGTCTGATACATCAAGGGATCTCAAAATCTCTATTAGAATTAGAAGAGATGTACTGGTGGCCAGGGATGAAAGCTCACATATACGAATTCGGAATTAATTGTGATGACTGTTACAGAGATCACAGCTTGGAGCGCCACCAGATTCCTGACTACAGTGTAGCCAGCCCAATACAGACATCATTGTTAGATAGCATTAGACTATCTACGCTCAGACGTCCCCATGGACAAAAGTGGTCCCACAAATATTAGGACGAGATTCATTTGGATGTGGCCTCAGTGCTCGGCTGACGCCCGAACTGTTATAAAAGATTTGCGAGTCTTTATCGGCACATACGCAATCGGCACGCTACATTCTGACCAAAGTCCTGCGTTTAGCTCTAGGGCTTACAAAGAGGCCATGGTCAGTTTGGGCGTTACATAGCGTTTTTTGAGTCCATTCCATCCTGAGGGAAATTCGGTTGTGGAGAGAAAAAAACGTGACATAAAGCAATCTATAACAGCTAGGGTATTAGGTTCGGGTGAAGGGTGGGTCAAACATCTAATAAATGTCCACGTAGTCTTAATAACCTGCCAAGAAATTCTCTGAGTGGAATCACTCCATATGAAATCCTTTTTGGTACTAGAATGTTGGTTGAAGACCTCGATCGTCATACTTCAGTGGTGGAACAAAAACCCTTTGATATCAAAGATCGTTTGGCAGTTTTACAGGACTTAAATGAAACAAGAAGAAGTCTAAGCAACACTATCGAAAAGCCAACGACCACTGAAGAAAAACCACCTGTCCCAGCAAGACCTGTCTGGATTCCAAAGATTGTGGATCTGGTCAGAGAGAAAATAGCAGATAAGAAGGAATTTGGGCCTTCTTACAGAAAACCAGTACCTGTACTAGCAGTCCACGGATCAAGAACAGTGTTACTGCCGCCCCTTCCTTGCTGGAAGAAAGGAGAACCGGTCTGTATCAATTGACCTGGTAAAACCACATCATGTGGCCGATAATAAGTAGTAGGCCCAGTGGACTCCCAAGATGTAGCAGACGACCAAATCTTGCTACTATCCAAGAGGTTCAAACTGAAAGACTCATCACCTTTGAAGATTCTGCAGTGAGAAAAGAAGGACTATGCAATAAAGCCATGGAACTTGTGCCTCTTGAAACCCAAATAACAGTTCGTCAAGACACTCCCGCCTAGAATGATGTAGCATCTGACTATACAAACATGTCAAGGGAACAAGCAGCTCCAGCGATTTCAAATAATCCGGATGCAATACCAACTATTGACAGAACTGCCTCTGGCTATTTCATCAACTTTGATACGTTTTCTGAGGATCCAAGTGAGCCAGAAACAACGCCAGCAAATAAAACTTTCAAGGAACAATTAACGGAACTTTGTCACCAGCTTGCAAATACATATCTAGTTTCACCATGGGTTGAATTTTGGATTATGTTAGGTGTACTTTTTCTCCTACTTTGGCTCATTCTTGTTTTAAGTTTTGGAAAGCTGATAGATGGAAAATATAATAAAATGGACACAGCAAGTTAGAACATCAACTTGCTCCTGAAACCATACAAATCATCTCATCGTGAACAATGAGACCTGTCATCAGTGAACATCACAGCCATTTCTCTACCTGGTGGAATAGCCTGGGATAGAACTGATTATGACCGGGGATGCCTGGCTTCACCTTGGAGGTGCCCAGGAGGAACCATCTCACAGGGAAAGCCAGGACGGGTTCCCCAGCGGTATACAGCGCCAGGACACTCCGAGATGGAGTAACAGTGCGCTTTACAAGTATACTTACCTACCTACCTACCTACCTACCTATGGCCGTGTCGAGCTGCTGAAGATTCCACACCAATTTAAGGTTTCCTCGAGTGATTTTGTTTCACCTAGTACATTTTCTGATGATTGGGACTTTGAGACTGTTACTAACATGATGACAGACTTAGAAATGTCAGCAAAATTTGCAAAACATGAATACTTAGAAGGTTCATCAAATTATGAAGAAATGTATTGTTTTAATCATTTTGGTCATCATTATTTGCACAAATCTGCAAACCCTAGAAGTGTTTTAACTTATAATCAATGGGAACATTGTCCGACACCTCCAAAAGGTAGCTCTAAAACATTCTATAGAACATTTCCATACTTTACAGGTTTTAATGTCACAAATCCAGAAAGCTTTTACTTTAAAAATGTTAATTAGACAGGCGTGAAAAAATATGTTAACTAATACTAAGCACATTTATTCTGCGGACTTTTATGCTCAATTGTCCACATTAGGCTTTGACTTTTGGAAAGACAACATTGAGACAAAAACTGTTTGGGGCACAAAAGACTGGCAGGTACAAGGTTTAGAAGCATTGTTTAGAGCCTGCATCATCCCAGAACAAATGCTATTCTTAAATGAGACTGTTCATCAGACATCTTGTCTTGGCCTGGCTAAGATAAAAGATTTAAACAAACCGTCCATACCTAAGCCCACACCTGATAGTAATAGAACTACAGATGAGGAGGTAGACGTAAATTATATTTTACAACAAAACAGAAGTAATCCTGAATGGAAAAAATTGATAATCTGGCCCACAGACACGAGTATCTGTCAAGATAGATTCCTGAACAAGACACAAGGGTTTACAGTAACTCGGCCAGATCCAAGATATGTCCAGAGACAACATCCAGGGATAATAACAACTTACAGTGTAGGAAAACTGTGCCTTGAATGGCTACAAAAATCCACACTCCGAAGACAGACTACCTAATCTACATCGCCAGGGAGTTTGAGCGCTAGGAGCTCTAGAGCGCGATTGAGATAGCGCTTTTAACGCGTTCAACAGCGCAATTTACTATTGCTTTTAAATACCCTGTTTAATTATCTGAGTTGCTTTATGTTGTTTCTACCCTGTTTTTAGCCCACTTACCCTCACAATAATCGTAATTCACCGCATTTTGCGGGTCCTTTTCTCCCCCGGCGGCCATCTTAGGCAAGGTTGGGACGCCTGGCGGCGCCATCTTTGTTGCCGCACTAGTGGTTTGACCAGCGCTATTTAGGGCGGGCAAACCTGTGGCTCTGTCTTGACTACGAAGACAGACTACCTAATCTACATCGCCAGGGAGTTTGAGCGCTAGGAGCTCTAGAGCGCGATTGAGATAGCGCTTTTAACGCGTTCAACAGCGCAATTTACTATTGCTTTTAAATACCCTGTTTAATTATCTGAGTTGCTTTATGTTGTTTCTACCCTGTTTTTAGCCCACTTACCCTCACAATAATCGTAATTCACCGCATTGTGCGGGTCCTTTTCTCCCCCGGCGGCCATCTTAGGCAAGGTTGGGACGCCTGGCGGCGCCATCTTTGTTGCCGCACTAGTGGTTTGACCAGCGCTATTTAAGACGGCCATGCCAACGCGCAGCGTTCGCGCGCAACGTGAGCACGCCGGAGTCACGCCAGAGTCCAGCCCGTCTGCGCCCGTCCGCGCACGAACGGGCGCAGGGGCTGGGAACTCTGGCTATCGGGCCCCCTATACACGGGATGAAATGTATCGCTTAAATGGAACGATCCACCTCCCAGACCCAGCGACGGTAGCCAGACTGAACGAACTGGGTATTTACACTCCACATACAGGTAAATCGACCGCGGACCATACCCTGAAACTGATCAGTTTAAACACAAGGTCTATGCAATGTCATAGCCTTGAGATATTCACCTTGCTTCAGGATGAAGACATCGATATTCTGACGTTGACTGAGACGTGGCTTGGGGAAAATTCGCTACCTGATATTATAGCCGCTGTTCCGTCTGGTTATGATATATACTGGCACAATCGCGCCGGAAACGCCCGTGGGGGTGGAGTGGCAATTTTATTTAAAAGACATTTCACTGTAACCAAAATTTTTGCAGACACACTAGATTTGGCTGACACGCTTGCCGTGAAAATTATGTTTGATAACTTGTGCCTAACCATCTTCACTGTATATCGCCCACCCAACTCTACCTCGGCTTTTAATGACTTATTTATGTCTACTATGTCTGATTTTTGCTCCCGGTATAAAAATATAATCGTCACAGGAGACTTCAATTTCCATTGGGATAAGGAAAAGAAAGACTCTGCAGCCGAATCAGTAGAGATTACTATGTCCTCCTTGGGTCTTAAACAATTGGTAAACTCCCCCACGCACATAAAGGGTCATATTCTTGACCTGATATGGACCTTAGATCCCAAGATTAGCGTAACGAAAATACTCCCCTGTATATGGTCAGACCATCATCTGATTTACTGTGATGTCCCTATTGGCAAGAAATCTTTGCAACCAATATCCAACGTTAAAATGATCCGCAAATGGAAAGATGTTGATTTAGAATCCTTGACCACTAAACTCGCGGATCTTATGCAACCCATAAACCCTGATGCTAATATAGATCAGGAGTGTAACGCCTTAATGGATTGCCTAACTGGAGCAATAAATCAGATCGCCCCTGAGAAACCTAAGAAGATTAATAGTGGTGGGAAAGGCGCACTTTGGTTCACCCCCGCTCTAAGGGAGCACAGGAAAGCGCTACGCAATGTAGAAAGAGTCTGGAGAAAGAAAAAAGATGATACATCCTATGAGGCCTACAGAAAACTGTTTCACGCCTATAAAAAATACATACAGGAAGCCAAGGCCACCTTTTATGAAAAGCGGATTAAGGAAGCGGACAATGTCCAAAAGGAAATCTTTAGGATACTTACTGAATTGACAAAGAGAGCTCAAGCCACGGACACCACTATTAGCTGTGATGCCTTTTTGACATACTTTTTGGACAAGGTCGACCTCATTTTAAATGAGATAAAAAATACTGCTACAGGATCTATAGATCCGCAGGTATCTCAAATTTCAGTGAGAACCTATATGTCCAATTTCCCCCGACTAGATTCACTAGGCCTAGAAGTCCTGATGAGGAAAATAAAGTCAGGCTCCCCAGCGGACCCATGTCCCCCAAGTGTATTTCGCCTAGCTCGCCTTAGTCTAGAGGATCACATCTTATCGATATTGAACAAATCACTAGATACAGGCCGACTACCAGCCAATTTTAAGGAAGCTAGGGTGAAACCACTAATAAAGAAAGCAGGGGCTGACCCCAAAGTGCTGAAAAATTATAGACCAATTTCCCAGCTACCATACCTGTCCAAGGTTTTGGAACAACATGTGCTGATATCCCTGACATCGTTCCTGGATTCGAACCATCTTCTCCACGAGATGCAGGCAGGGTTTCGTGCACATCACAGCACCGAGTTGGGTATGCTCTCGGTGTTGGATGATCTAAGAACGATGGCTGACAGTAAAAAACCAAGCGCGCTGATACTCTTAGATCTGTCAGCAGCGTTTGATACTGTCAGCCACTCCTTACTCTTGGACAGGCTGGCTGGCTTTGGGTTTAGAGACTCAGCATATGATTGGCTGGAATCCTTCCTGTTGGGGAGAACCCAGAGAATTCAGTTGGGAGATATGGTTTCAGGAGTGGGAGAACTTACTTGTGGGGTCCCTCAGGGCTCTGCATTGTCTCCCCTCCTATTTAACCTGTATCTACAACCCTTAATAAAAACTTTGACCGAGATGGGTTGCCGCGTATTTAATTACGCGGATGATACTCAGCTACTATTAAGCATGGAGGACACTGAACGGGCCCAGCTACAAGCACAGGAGGTACTTAGATATACAGTTAAATGGATGTCAGGTAACCTCCTGAAGATTAACCCTGAGAAAACTGAGGTGCTGATAGTCTCATCCACTTGCTCCCCTTGGAGTGACCTGTATTGGCCTCAGGAACTTGGCTCTATCCCCAAACCAGCCGATTCGGTAAAAAGCCTTGGCATCAAGATAGATAGCGCTCTATCAATGAAGAGCCAAGTCTCTACCGTTGTAGGAGTCTGCAATAGTCTCATAAGACAATTGCGTAAATTAGTCCCACTTTTGTCCCAATCTATGCTCCGTACCGTAGTCTCGGCCACTATACTTTCGAGACTGGACTACGGGAATGTTCTTTACCTGGGCCTACCAAAGACACTAACTAACAGATTGCAGGTGGTTCAAAATGATGCAGCACGACTTATTTTTAAACTTCCACGGAATTCTCATGCTTCTCCGTTGTTACAGAACCTGCACTGGCTGCCAGTGACACAAAGGTCTGTTTTTAAAAGTCTCTGCATAGCCCATAAATCCATCTATGGTCAAGCCCCTGCATATGTTAAGGAAAGGTTGGAGATCTATCGACCTGAAAGAAGACTAAGATCTTCTGAGGCTCAACTGCTGGTGTGTCCTCGGTTCAAATTAGCCACAAAAGGTGGCAGAGCCTTTTCAGTTCTGCTGCCGAGGATCTGGAACAAATTACCTGAAGCCCTGCGTAGGGATGGTAACAGGCTCCATTTTAGAAAAACCCTAAAGACCATTCTGTTTAGGGCAGCGCTGAATTTAGTTTAGCCTCTCCCTTCCATGATGCTGAGTGAGCTGTGATGTTTTTATGGTCAAAGCGCCTTGAGACATGTCGGTGAGTCGGCGCTATACAAGCACATATTAACAATAACAATAACAACTCCCAGATATAAAACAACACTTAACTTTACTTAAAGATGGCGTTGACTTACGAGAATTCTTACTTGGACCTCGCAAACCACGTCATAAACGTTTCATATTAGCCGGTATTTACGCTGCTTACAATGAAGCTTGGAAAGTCAAGCAAATGGAAACTTCAGAACGGATACAAGAAATTGATCGTATTAATCTAGAGAAAGCACTATCTGTAGTTGACAATGGGTTAACAACTCTGTTGTCCAGAATTGATTCTTTGGACAGCATTGTATCCTCTGCCATAGACATATGTACAAATGGCCAAAGAATTTGGCAATTGCTCTGGGTATAAGCTGAATGAGGGGAAAACCCAGATCATCTGTACCAAGAATATTAGGAAAAGTGATCATAGGTATGTAGAGTGTGCGACATATCTCGGGGTTAAAATTAATTCATCAGTTGAGAAGATGGTTGAGGAGAACTATCTTCCGCTGCTGGGCTCAATTGAAAAAGAGCTTAGAAGAATTGATGTCCTGCATCTATCCCTTATAGGTAGGGTGAATGCCCTAAAGATGACCATGTTTCCCAAAATATTATATCTTTTTAGGGCTATTCCCCTATTTATAGGGGAGACAATGATCAGAAAAATTGAATCCACGTTTGTCAGATTTGTGTGGCAGTACGGTAAAATCAGACGATCTATAAACTATCTATCTTTACCGGTAGATAGGGGCGGTCTGTCATTTCCGAACCTTAAATTTTACCATTTGGCATGCCTGTTCACACAAATGAATATATTGATTCAATCTGAACCCTTGCCAGCAGTAGGTTATAATGAAAATCAAGATCCTCCCTCCATCTATGAGCTATTGCTGGGTAGAAAAGCATATGGGTTATTACAATGTGAAGAGGAACGGAGATTCTACAACAGGACGAGATATAGGATTATCGAAGGGGTTTGGTGGACGTGGAAATCCATAGGTAAAATTCTAGGAATCCCCAAAATAAATGCTAATACCAATCAGTGGAAATCAAGTCTATTCATCCATCTTGGACAGAATGAGAATAGTTTAATTTGGAGGGCACAAGGGATAAGATGCTTGGGCGATGTCATGATGGGAGAGAATATATATAGCTTTACTGAAATACAGCAGAGGTTTGGGATCCCTGGGAATCACTGGCTGCTATATTGGCAAGTCGCTCAAACTATTTCAGCAATAAGACCAAAACTAGTGATGACACCAAACTGCCAACTGATTGAGTATATAAAAAGAGGGGGAAGGAAGATTGGTACTGCCTATAATTTTCTGGTGTCCGGGCTCCCAGATGATCTGGATAAAACTGAGGTGGCTTGGTCACATAAGTTAGGGGATCCAGACGTAGATATAGATCTGGCCTTACTTTTAAGCAGTAAAGTATTTCGAGCTTCAAACTTAAGGGCCCAACACTACAAGACGGTGTTTAATCTTTATTACACCCCCGCAAAATTGTTTGGGTGGGGGTTAAGGGAAGACGATAAGTGCCCAAGATGTAACACAGGCCCAGCAGATTTGATACATATGTTTTACGGCTGCTCTAGTCTGGCCTCAATCTGTGGTGAGATAACAACCTTTCTGAGGGGGCTGCTAGGTAACAATATCAACCTATCCCCCACACTGGTTCTTTTAGGAGCGGACTCTAAACTTAAGGTCGGGAAACATGCACAAGCATTGTTATTTATTGCCGCAGCAGTACTCCGTATGCTAATCTCTGCTGGGTGGAAAGATTCCAACGCCCCCACATTTCAGATGTGGATGTCTAGGCTGCTGGGTATCCACAATCTGGAAGCCTGCCTTTATGAATTAAAGGGTAGAAAGAAGCAGGAGTTTGGTAGGAATATTTGGGCACCGGTTAAGATCTGGAGAAACTCTGATTCATGAGATTTGTGGGGACTTAGCCCCTTTGCTTTTTCTTTAAGAATTATGACTGCATGTTATTAACTTTTGTAAAGCTCTGATTAATGTATTGCATATTATGAAATCTTTTTACATTCTATAATATATATTGTATCTATATATCCAGATATGTATTGATTCTGTAATTGTAACTGCCTTATCTCTAATAAAAAAAAAATAAAAAAAAAAATAAAAAAAAAAAGAACATCTCTTCTATACGAATTGATACTTTAAGCAGAATGAAAGCCATTCTTTTCCAAAAAACCGTGCCACTAACCTCGTCCAGAGAGACGTATGATCTGCAAGTTGCAAGGTCCTCTTCAGAGATGCATGCATTATTATCAACAAACTGCCCAATACATTTCGCAGAAATGTTAGGTCGTATCTTAAACATGTCTGATACCAGCGGTATTGTACATGTATTTAAGACAATTTTTTCGGGACTGTTAACACAATTTGAAGCAGTCCTGGGCATTTTTCCTAACTTCGTGCACTCTGTGTTCGGCAGCCTGCCTCTCATCTTGGGACTCGTAGCAGGGATCCTGTTTTTATTCCTCCTGTTCTGTTATGGCAAGTCCGGCCACCAGCCATACCGAAATTACCATGGAGAATGCTCTCCTGGCCATGCAGTATCGTGAAAGAATAAGACAGATCCTTGGCTTGGCTTGTTTAAGAGATCTGAATACCACATGGTTCCTGTCATTCAGACCAATCTGGCAAGAATGCATCTTACCCATTCTACGATGCCTGCTTTGTGGAGAGGAATGCTTGTTAGATATCTGTCTAACACTTCCATCTGCAATGCCAACGGATGTTGACCCTTTACTGAGTCCGGTAATGGCTCATGTATTGTGTTGCCCCCAACAGCTACCAATCCTGATGACTGCATTTGTTGAGATCTCACCGGCAATTACAGCTGAAGGTGAGATACGTGGACTAACAGGCACTCAGGTACCATCTACTACGAACATTGCTAATGCGACTGACGCTGACGGCGATGTTTCACATCTGTGTACAATTGATCTTCTTAATGAAGTGGTTCAATTTTCATCTACTGTGGTAGACGATTTCTTTGCCAGCTTTGACGACTTAATGTTTTCTCCTGACACCGAGAATAACTTTTGAAGCTAGCACACAGCGTTCTTTTGAAATCTGAAGTTCGACCTTCACTTTTTTCAACACAGAAAACTTCTGAACTCTATTTTCTTTCCTCTCCTTCTACGATTTGACATGACTTTTTTCGAACACACAATGAACTTTGGCACAAAGCAATCTGCCTAAAGTAGAACTATTCTTAGAGAACATGAATTCTTTGAATACTTCCTAGGAACAATATTGACTTAATACGCGTACCAAAACCAAAACAGGTTGTATATTCTGTTATGGGATGGTCTCGATTTTTCTTCTGTAACTAAGAGCCTTTTTATAAATATAATTTTTGTGTTTCATTTCGGTTAGCATTACTAATATCATATCATATGCTTACAATGAAATCATTGCTTTCGGATGTATGACGTTACAACGCAGGCTGTTACAACGCCTGCCTTTACAACGCCGTTTTTACATCGCAGTCCATTACAACGCATAGTGCTTTTGGGTGTTGGATAGTGAATAGTTTAATTTACTATTCCCACTCTAGTCCCCGTGGACACTAGGGAAGGTTATTGGATAGTAAATTAACCTATTCCCTATCCTAGAGCGCCCCCCAGCGCAATGCGTTGTAATAGTTTGCGTTGTAAAAGTTGCGTTGTAATTGTAGTTCGTTGTAAAAGTTTCGTTGTAAAGGTTGTATACCATTGCTTTCAAGTGCGTACTGTACAAATGCTAATTTTTGTGTACAACCATTTTCGTATGCATCTTATGTATTTGTGGGTGGGATTGTAAACACATGCTCTAGATTATATGTTTTAGTGCTTGATCTTAGATGAATATTCTAACGTGGAGTGGGTGTTGTGTACCATTTTAGGACCCTATTGTAATTTTCCCGATTCATGCCCTTATATGGGTATAAGTCACTATATCCTTATATGGGCATAAGAATCATAACCATATTTAGACATAGCTCATGCAGTCCAAATACGGTAGGGCTACTTCCACTAGTTCCGAAAATCTACAACTATTTCTTGGAAAACTCGGCTTCAGCAGCTAGGGACTTCCCCTTGCTCGAAAACTGAATTGTCCAAGAACTCATGGAGTTTTCAAAGAACTGAGACTCTTTGATGACGTTATTATGTCCACCTTTACGTCAAACTCGGTACCTTCAAGGTATAAATATGCCCACACTTGCCATAGCAAACACACGGTGCTTTGGAGGAGTTCCACTATCTACTTGCCCGACGCGCCTTGCTACCGCAAGTGCCGTTGGAAGCTGTCCCTCCAGCAGACGCACTGAGAGAGACGCTGTCTTTTCTCCTGCCGAGAAATCCAGCTCCAGTGTTTCCAAGCTACACTTGCGGGTTGTTGGGAAATCAAGTACTGAGCCTGATCTTCTTCATTCCAAATCAAGGTATGGAGCTGATTAGATCCTAAGAGAAATCTTGGACAGATTCTTGGCCAAGAATAGTACATTTATGCTACACCTCACTTACTTCTTCCCTCGTACTAAGCTTAGGTTAGGTACATCGGGGTAGGCGTATTTTAGAAGCACCAGTTGAGTACTTTTAGCCTCTCTTATTTATGTATGTATTTATCTATGGTTTAGGAACCATACAATGCTCTTCCAGTATTATTTTATTCTACTCTTTCTACTGTATGCATTATATTTTGCAACCAGTTTTACGATTGTAGCAGTTCATTTCTTATGCTTGAGAAAGAAGACTGTTCAATAAATCCTTTTATTGAAAACACCCGTCTATCTATTTTTTGGCACCTCTGGTGAAATGAAGCATGCTCGAGTGACTGAGTGAAATATCTATCTATTGTTTCCACGACTCTGAAGATCAGTTTTATCTTGGGGAAACAAAGTTGTCATGTTTATGCAGTTGTCAGAAACAAAATTCCTTCTTGTGAACTTGAGAAAGTATCTAGTGACCTCTGAGATAGCTGGCTCTCATAATTAAGTCTAATATATTCGATAGAGACCTAGTAGACATAAGTCCTACGTCACATCTATAGGATATATTATTCCAATGCGCAGAGCCTATTGGGAATATAGGAACTACACTACAATCCTAAAAATGCAGCGTCACATGTTACAGCGTGGTGGAAGGCCCTTTGCAAAGCTGGAGAGTCATGTGTTACTTATTGCTAAATGTGGGTGTTAAATTGGTACTAATGGTGCACAAAACTCTCTTCTATCTGTGCCTCTCTTGCCTTTGTCTGCATTTCTATTGCTGCTTTCTGCACCTTTCTTCCTCTTTCTGCACATCACTGTCTTCTTTCTGCACTTTGCTTGCCTTTTTCTGCATTTCTCTTGCCCCTTTCTGCACCTCACTTGCCTATTTCAGCACCTCTTTTGCTTTTTTCTGCAGATCTCTTGCCTCTTTCTGCACATCTCTTGCCTCTTTTGGCACCTCTCTTGTCTCTTTCTGCATCTCACTTGCCTCATTCTGTACTTTTCTTGCTCCTTTCTACACCTCCTTAGCATCTTTCTGCTCCTTGCTTGCCTCTTTGTGCATTTCTCTACCCTGTTTCTACACTTCCCTTTTTTGCATCCCTCTTGCCACTTTCTGCTGTTCTCTTGACATTTTCTGTACCTCTCTTGCCTCTTTCTGCCCCTCACTTGCCTCTTTCTACACCTAAATAATAAAGCTTTCATCCCCTGAAATTCTGTCTAATCTGCTGGTCCCCTATGTACCTACCCGCCAGTTTCGCTCTGCTGAGCAATGTTTGGCTATGGTCCCTCAGGTGAAGCGCCTCAGAGCTGGGGCCGGTCCTTTCGGTATTTAGCCTCTAAACTGTGGAACTCTCTCCCTATTCAGTTTCGCCGCCTGGATTGTGTTGTAGATAGATGACAGGATACTTCTAGTTGATTACATGTAGATTTATTGTAGGACACAGCTGAGTACACACCTCGCCAGCTGACCAGACCATCAACTGATACTGGTAGAACACTCTGGTACAGGTTAGAACACTCAAAGGTATTCTGGGAGGCTGAGGAGGTAAGAACACTAAGGACGGACTAATGACTCCTGTCAGCCATATTACATAAAGAATCAATATAATACAGATTGCTTGCTACCCTTTCATAAAGCCATCAAAACCTACCTGTTCCTGACGGTCTAGCACCTAGCTTTCTACTGACACTGCTACCAGCGCCAGGACGCCTCTTCGCTGAGGCAGCTGCGCACTATACAAGACTACCTAACATAACATAACATAACATAACTGTCTTCCTTCGGCACCTGTCTTGCCTCTTTCTGTATGTCTCTTTTCTCTTTCTGCACTTCTCGAGCCTCTTTCCGTACCTCTCTTGCCTCTTTATGCACCTCAAGTGCCTCTTTCTGCACTTCTCCTACCTCTTTCTACACATATCTTGCATCTTTCTATATCTCTCTTGCTTCTTTATGTACCTCACTTGTCACCCCCTGCTCTTCTCTTGCCTCTTTCTGCACATCTATTGCCTCTTTCTGCACCCTTCTTGTCTCTTTCAGCACATCTGTT
Organism: Lissotriton helveticus; assembly: GCF_964261635.1. NCBI lineage: Eukaryota > Metazoa > Chordata > Amphibia > Caudata > Salamandridae > Lissotriton > Lissotriton helveticus. The sequence goes on from NC_136065.1 coordinate 859,203,295, forward strand.
GTTTGTTCCTTTCTGCACTTATGTTCCTTCTTTCTGCACCCCTCTTGCCTCTTTCCGTACCGCCTTGCCTCTTTGTGCACCTCTCCTACCTCTTTCTGCACCACTCTTGCCTTTTTCTGCAGTTCTCTTGCCTCTTTCTGCACCACTCTTGACTCTTTCTGCACCTCTGTTGCTTCTTTCTGAACTCCACATGCCTCTTTCAGCATCTATGTTGCTTCTTTCTGCCCTTCTCTTACTTCTTTCTGTACCACTCCTGCCTCTTTCTGTACCCCTCTTGCTTCTTTTTACACCTCTCCTTCCTCTTTCTGCACCTCTCTTGGCTTTTTCTGCTATTCTCTTGCCTCTTTCTGCACATCTTTTGCTTCTTTCTGCACTTCTCTTGCCTCTTTCTGTACATCTCTTGCCTCTTTCTGCATGTGAGAAGTTAGCCTAGCATATGATGTCCACTATTCTAGTGGGCACCTTGCACCAGTCAAAACAACCCTTATTGATGGTGGTTGTAAAGTCAACCTTATAGACAAGCTATCCAAGTGGTAGCATGGACCAGCAGTCATAGGCTAAGACTTCAGAGAGCATGTAAAGCAAGCTGTTTTACCAAATATAATCCCTTGAATACCAAATGAAAGGACACCACACAAGGTATATATCAAATATATATGTATTTATTTCTAACACAACCCCTCTGCACTTTTTATGAGGTCAGAGATCGAAGTACATCACAAGTTACTCAATTAGCATACGATAAGTTGCACAAATACAGTTTTGCCCTAGGGGCCTCACAAACCATATATTAAGTAAGTGGCATAAGAACCACTTCAGGAATAGTGAATAGGCCTAGGGCCTAGGGAATCGCTGGGGCTACACTACACAACCAAAGGTTAGGGAGTAGGAGACCCGTGGGAGACGCGTGCAGTGTCTAAACACAGTCACGAGTTACTATTGACTTATAATGGAGAACCAAGAAGTTACAAAGTTACTGTTTTAGAGCACTTCCGGATGGACTACGACAAAACTCCTTTAAACGAGAACACTTGGATAGTCAATATCCACGGGAGCACTGGAGTACTCAAGTTACCTCACCCAGGGAAGCCGGGTGCATAGATGTCTTTTGGTGACGGGTTTCATCGATGCTTTCAATGGGGATCTACAAAAGAAGTGCTGCAGGCGGCCAAGGGAAGAGTGTCCGGGTGAATCGAAGAACTGAAGAACCTGAAAGCAGAGGGGACAGAGTCTGGGTCACTAGCCAGTGACCAGGAAGGAATCAGGAAGGAACCAGGCGATGTCACGATGAAATCAGGTGACGAGGTGAAGCTTGTCTCTGCAGCCACGAGGACCAGGAGGTGTCGACGACAACCAGGAGCTGGATTCAAACTGTCCCATGAAGGATCTAGTTGACTGCGGTGTCGGTATCCAAATTGGACCCAACAAGCCTTGGCAAACGCAATCCACGCAGGAAGTCAAGATTGGCTTCAAGTCAGACCAGCAAGGTCTGAGGAGCTTCTCCTTTGTAGGGAAGCTGGAGCAACCCTGGAGCAAGCAGGAAAGCAGTTTAGTTTTAAAGGTTCATCTTCAGAGGGCTCACTACCGGGGCAACCGGGAAGACGCATTGAGCTAAAATGCAAGAGCAGGCCCCACGTGTCACTCATGGAGTGTGGAGGGCTGTGTCACGATCCGTCCGAACTCCTCGGGATCAGAGTGATGCTTAAAGGGGTCCACCTCCTGACTCCTAATTAACACACATAGCATAGAGGTAATCAAGAAAGGGAAGGAAGGGAGGGGCAGCAGTGGAAGGGACACCTGAAACGAGAAAGTACAATGATTAGGCACACCCTAATATTCTAGCTACTCTCATTAATTCTCGCTAGATATAACACACACCTAAATTGTTCAGCTCTGGAGATAGACCCTTCCTTACGTATCAAATAATAAGATGCTTTTCAGTGCATGGAGCAACTTCCTAGAATACCAAAACAATGATCAGAGGCACCTTCATGAAACATGCTACACACCAATCAACACAGGTATGCCACATACGTACCAATGCTCGCACTCCCCCTTTTCTTAATTACGAACAGAACCCAACTCAATACTGGCTTAAGAAAGGGAGAAAGTCATGTGAGAATAATGGAAGTTCGAAAATCCCCACAGTAAAGTAAGTTTGAATGAATCACAGGTCTTTGCTGAATACTAATCCATCTTTAAGAGCGATTCCACAAGAAGGCAGTCTATAACTTAAGAGAATCAAAGGAAAAATATGTGGTTGCACATCCAGCCAGGATGTGACGCCTTACCGAACCTAAGGAGTCTTCCCCCAGATACGGAGAGAGCCGAAGAAAAGAATCCGGAAAATGAACACGAGCCTTGCCGGGCTCGGGAAGTCTGTTTCCTCGCAGCAGCCGCTAGCGGGGCTAAACACAGACTCCTGCTCCGCCAAGCAGGAAACAGCCAGCACCACCGGCTCGAAATCGGGAGTTGAGTCTCACCAGACTCTGAAGAAATCAGGTTTCCCGCAGCAGCCGCTAGCGGGACAATAAGTCATATACTCCTGCTCCGCCAAGCAGGAAATGGAGCCAATACCCTCAGGCTCCATCAGGGCTAGCTTCCCAGCCGGGGAGCAATCAATAGCGGTACAAGTCAGGCGCGGAACCAGAAAGGCGTCTCAACTCTCCGTAAGTTCAAAGAAGTACTAAGAATCATGTACAACGCGCTTCCACGTCACGTGATTTAAATATAATCCGGTTCTTCCCAGAAAGCCTTCTGGGCATTGTAGTCCAATGTCAAACGAGGTAGGCGCTGATGTCAGTTCCTGACAGGCTAAGCTTCGGTGCAAATGGCGCTTGGGTCTGGGGCTTCTCGTACCCCAATGCACAACTGCGAGGGTGCCTCGGGAGTTGCACTGTTAGCAAAAATGCAGGATGTCCAGGGTATCCGGTCCCACGTCTCTCGTGTCTGCCATGGGTCTCAGCGTTTCCTGTGGATGTGGGTTGGAGTCAGAAAAGTCTGAGAGTCCAGTTCCTGAGTCGCTGAGTCCTCGGGATCCGTCTGGAGCGTCGACAAAGCAGACCAGCAAGTTACTGGGGGTGCCTGTTTGCACAGGGTGGTCACTCCTTGACCACAAGGGAGATGTCTTCAGTCTTCTAGTCGGTATAGAATGTCGAAGGTCTGTTTCAGAGTTTCGTTCCAGGATAATCTAAAGTCCTGGGGACACAACACCTATCTTTATAATAAGAAAATGGGCTGCATTACCTGCTAGGTCCCTCCTATGGGTGGACCTGGGAAGGGGGTGGTTACACCCCTTTCCCTTTGTCCAGTTTCGTGCCAGAGCGGGGCTGGAGTGCCCCAGCAGCTGGTTTGAACCGGGCTATGCATGGAGCACCTTGTGTGCCCCAGGCAGTGTCTGGAAAAGCATCTTTCCATTCAACCCACCCTGCCCCAATACACTAGAGGCTGTCTGGGAAACCTATTGTCCAGGCCTCCCTTGCTGGAGTTTCCCCCAGCTGCAGGAGGTCAGACTTGTGTCTGTGGCATCAGCATCCATTTTGTGATGCTGAGGCTCTGTTTAACTTTAACCGGGTAAAGCAGTAACATACATGTCTTTTCCCTCTAGAAGGGTGGAATGCTACCCCCTCCGCCGGAATTGGCGGAAGGGGTAGTATTCCAAAGTGTTTGACACCTTACACAACATGTTTTGATAAAGCCAAACCAAAGTTAGCATTAACCGCGAGGATTATAATGCACTTAAGAGTATATGGTATGGCTATATCATAGAACAGCTATAAGGAGATGGTTCCGAAAGCTGCAGAGGGGCTTAGCTCATGCTAGGGCACCCTCTGACATAAAACCAAGCACTCTGCCTCCAGGATTGTTAAGGCCTGCCATAGGAGTGACTTATAGGTTACTATGTGTCTATATATAAGGTAGATATAGATATACTATATCTAAGTAAGGGGTGATTGCACCACCTTTCCCAAGCTGAGTGATCAGCCTGTGGTGTCAGTTTGGATGGCCAGCCAGGGGTGGCATAATACATGCTGCAGCCCCTGGTAGGCCTTGGGTGCACCTATGCCCTGGGTACCTATGGTACACTATACAGGGGCCCACAGAGGTAACCCAATACCCAATCAGGTATGTACCTAAAGTACATGGTATCAATTTAGAGAGAGAACAGCTGGGCTGTGGGTCTGATTAGCAGGCCCACAGCCACATTAAAGTAAAAAAAAAAGAGAATCACAGCAAAAAGTGGGGGTGACCATAGGAAGCAGACCCTACTCTCCTACACTGTACCTCTGTTGGTTCATACTGCACTGCCCTTGCTTCTTTCTGTACCTCTGTTGCAAATGTATGCATCTCTCTTGCCTCTTTCAGCACTCCTCTTCCGTCTTTCTGCACCTCTCTTGCCTCTGTTTGCACACCTATTCCCTCTTTCTGCACTCCTTATGCATGTTTCTGCAAATTTATTGCCTCTTTCTGCAGTTCTTTTGCCTCATTCTACACCTCTGTTGCTTCTTTCTGCACTGCTTGTGCCTCTTTCTGTACCCCTCTAGTCTCTTTTTTTACCCCTGTTGCTTCTTTCTGTACTGCTCTAGCTTCTTTCTGTACCTCTCTTGCTTCTTTCTGCACCCATCTTGCCTCTTTTTGCACCCCTCCTCCCTCTTTCTGCACCTCTCTTGCCTCTTTCTGTACTTCTTGTGCCTCTTTCTGTACCTCTCTTGCTTCTTTCTGCACCATTTTTCCCTTTTTTGCGTCCCTCTTGCCTCTTTCTGCAGTCCTCTTGCCATTTTCTGCACCTCACCTGCCTCTTTATGCACTTCTCTTGCTTCTTTCTAAACCTCTGTTACTTCTTTCAGCTTTTCTCCTGCTTCTTTCTGCACTTCTCTTGCTTGTTCGGCACCTCTGTTGCATCTTTCTGCACCTCTGTTACCTCTTTCTGTATCACACTTGCTTCTTTCTGCACTACTCTTGCCTCTTTCTCTACCCCTTCTCCCTCTTTCTGTACCTCTCTTGCATCTTTCTGTACCCTATCCCTCGTTCTGCACCTTTTCTGCCTGTTTCTGCATCTCTCTTGCCTCTTTCTGTATCCCTCTTGCCTCTATGTGTGCCTCTCCTACCTGTTTCTACATCCCTCTTGCCTCATTTTGCACCTGTTAGTACTTTCTGCACTGCTCTTGCTTCTTTCTGCACCTCTTTTGCAAATTTCTGCATCCCTCATGCATCTTTCTGCACCCTCTTGCTTATTTTGCCACCGCTCTTGCTGATTTCTGCACTTCTCTTGCTTCTCTCTGCACTGCTCTTGCTTGCTTCTTTCTGCACCCTTCTTCCCTTTTTTGCATCCCTCTTGCCTCTTTCTCTACCTCACTTGCCTCTTTCTGCACGTCTCTTACTTCTTTCCATACCTCTGTTGCTTGTTTCAGCAATTTTCTTGCCTCTTTCTGTACTTCTCGTACTTGTTTCTGTCTGCACCTTTCTTGCGTCTTTCTGCACCTTTGTTGCCTCTTTCTGCACCTCACTTGCTTCTTTCTGCACCCCTCTTGCCTCTTTTTGCACCCCTCTTTTCTCTTTCTGCACCCCTCTTGCCTCTTTCTGCACACCTGTTCCCTCTTTCTGTACTTTTCTTGCCTGTTTCTGCACCTCACTTGCCTCTTTCTGCACTTCTATTGCCTCTTTCTGCACCTCTGTTGCTTATTTCTGCACCTCTGTTGCTTTTTCCACATCCATGTTGTCTCTTTCTGCACACCTGTTGTCTCTCTCTGTACTTGTGTTCCCTCTTTATGCACCTCTGTTGCTTTTTCTGCACTTCCCTTTCTTCTTTCTGCTCCTCTCTTGCTTCTTTCTGCACCCTTCTTCCCTTTTTTGCATCCATCTTGCCTCTTTCTCTACCTCACTTGCCTGTTTCTGCACTTCTTTTACTTCTTTCCTCTGTTGCTTCTTTCAGTAATTTTCTTGCCTCTTTCTGTACTTCTCTTGCTTGTCTGTATCCCCTTATCTTTTTCTGCACACCTGTTCCCTCTTTCTGTACCTTTCTTGCCTGTTTATGCACCTCTCCAACTCTTTCGGCATCACTCCTGCCTCATTTTGCACCTGTTAGTTCTTTCTGCACTGCTCTTGCTTCTTTCTATACCTCGTTTGCAAATGTATGCATCCCTTATGCATCTTTCTGCACCCTCTTCCTTATTTTGCCTTCTCTCTTGCTTATTTCTTCACTTATCTTGCTTCTTTCTACACTGTTCTTTCTTCTTTCTGCACCTCGTTTGCAAATGTCGGTATCCCTCTTACCCTTTTCTGCATACCTTTTCCCTCTTTCTGTTTCTTTCTTGCCTGTTTCTGTACATCTCTCGCCTCTTTCGGCACCTGTTGCTTCTTTTTGCAGTTCTCTTACCTCTTTCTGCATCTCATTTTCTTCTTTCTGTACTTTTCTTGTCTCCTTCTGTACCCTTCTTGCCTCTTTTTGCACCTCTATTGGTTCTTCCAGCACTACTATTGCTTCTTCTTGTACACCTGTTGCAAATTTCTGCATCCCTCTTGCCTCTTTATGTACCCCTCTCCCTTCTATCTGTACCTTTCTTGCCTCTGTCTACACACCTGTTCCCTCTTGCGGTACCCCTTTTGCCTGTTTCTGCAACTCTTTGCCTCTTTCTGCAGTTTTCTTGCCTCATTCTGCACCTCACTTGCCTCTTTCGGCACCTCTCCTGCTTCTTTCCGCATCCCTGCTGTCTCTTTCAGCACACCTATTGTCTCTTTCTGTACTTGTCTTCCCTCTTTCTGCACCTCTGTTGCTTTGTCTGCGCTTCTCTTTCTTCTTTCTGTACCTCTCTTGCTTCTTTCTGCACCCTTCTTCCCTTTTTTGCATCCCTCTTTCCTCTTTCTCTACCTCACTTGCCTCTTTTTGCACTTCTCTCACTTGCCTCTTTTTGCACTTTTCTTACTTCTTTCCACACCTCTGTTGCTTCTTTCAGGAATTTTCTTGCCTCTTTCTGTACTTCTCTTGCTTGTTTTGGCACCTTTCTTGCGTCTTTCTGCACCTCTGTTGCTTCTTTCTGCACCTCACTTGCTTCTTTCTGCACCCCTCTTGCCTCTTTTTGCATCCCTCTTTTCTCTTTCTGTACCTCCCTTGCCTCTTTCTGTATCCCTGTTCCCTCTTTCTGACTTTTCCTGCCTGTTTCTGCACCTCTCTTGCCTCTTTCAGTACCTCTGTTGCTTATTTCTGCACTTCTCTTTCTGTACCCCCTGCCTCTTGTTGTATCCGTCTTGCCTCTTTGTGCACCTCTCCTACCTCTTTCTGCATCCCTCTTGCCTCGTTTTGCACCTGTTAGTTCTTTCTGCACTGCTCTTGTTTCGTTCTGCTCACCTCTGTTAGATATTTATTCACTGCTCTGGCTTCTTTCTGTACCTCTTTTGCAAATGTCTGCATCCCTCATGCATCTTTCTGCACCCTCTTCCCTATTTCTCCACCTCTCTTGCTTATTTTTATACTTCTCTTGCTTCAGTCTGCACTGTTCTTGCTTCTTTCTGCACCTCTTTTGAAAATTTCTGTTTACCTCTTACCTTTTTCTGCACACATGTTCCCTCTTTCTGTACCTTTCTTGCCTGTTTCTGTACATCTCTTGCCTCTTTGGGTACCTGTTGCTTCTTTCTGCAGGTCTCTTACCTCTTTCTGCACCTCGTTTGCTTCTTTCTGTACTTTTCTTGCCTATTTCTGTACCCTTCTTGCCTCTTTCTGCACCTCTTTTGGTTCTTTTTGCACTGCTCTTGCTTCTTCTTGTACCTCTGTTGCACATTTCTGCATCCCGCTTGCCTCTTTATGTACCCCTCTCTCTTCTTTTTGCACCTCTCTTGCCTCTGTCTGCACACCTGTTCCCTCTTTCTGTACCCCTTTTGCCGGTTTCTGCAACTCTCTTGCCTCTTTCTGCAGCTCTCTTGCCTCATTCTGCACCTCACGTGCCTCTTTCTGCACTTCTATTGCCTCTTTCTGCACCTCTCTTGCTTCTTTCCACATCCCTGTTGTCTCTTTCTGCACACCTGGTGTTTCTACTTCTGTACTTGTCTTCCCTCTTTCTGCACCTCTGTTGCTTTTTCTGCACTTCTCTTTCTTCTTTCTGCACCTCTCCCTTTTTTGCAGCCCTCTTGCCTCTTTCTCTCCCTCACTTGCCTCTTTCTGCACTTCTCTTACTTCTTTCCACACCTGTTGCTTTATTCAGCAATTTTCTTGTCTCTTTCTGCACTTCACTTGCTGGTTTCTGCACCTTTATTGTGTCTTTCTGCACCTCTGTTTTCTCTTTCTGCACCCCTCTTTCCTCTTTCTGCACCTCACTTGACTCTTTTTACACCCTTTTCCCATTTTCTGTACCTTTCCTGCCTATATCTGCACCTCTCTTGCCTCTTTTTGTAACTCTGTTGCTTATGTCTGCACCCTTTGTGCCTCTTTCAGCACCGCTGTTGCTTCTTTCTGTACTTCTCTTCCTTCTTTATGCGTCCCTCCTGCCTCTTTCTGTACCTCTCTTGCTAATTCATGCATCTCGTTTACCTTTTTCTGCACTCCTCCTGTTTCTTTTTGCACCTCTCTTAGATATTTATTCACTGCTCTGACTTCTTTCTGTACCTCTTTTGCAAATTTCTGCATCCCTCATGCCTCTTTCTGCATCCCTCTGCCCTATTTCTCCACGTCTCTTGCTTCTTTCTGCACTTCTCTTGCTTGTATCTGAAATGCACTTGCTTCTTTCTGTACCTCTCTTGCAAATGTCTGTATTTCTCTTACCCCTTTCTTCACCCCTGTTTCCTCTTTCTGTACCTTTCTTGCTTGTTTCTGCTCCTCTTTTGCCTCTTTCTGCACCTTTGTTGCTTCTTTCTGCACTTCTCTTGCCTCTTTCTGCACCCCACATGCCTCTTTAAGTACCTCTGTTGCTTCTTTCTTCACATCTCTTGCCTCTTTCTGCACCCCTCCTGCCTCTTTCTGTACCCATTTTTCCTATTTCTGTACCTCCCCTGCCTCTTCCTGTACCTCTCTTGCCATTTTCTGCAGTTCTCCTTCCTCTTTCTGCACCTCTTTTGCTTATTTCTGTACTTTGTTTGTCTCTTTCTGTACCCCTCTTACCTCTTTCTGTACCTCTGTTTGTTCTTTATGCACTGCTATTGCTTCTTTCTGCACCTCTGACTCAGAGGTAGTTTTAACCCCCCTGCCCTATTATGTACTAGGGCCTTACAGGAGAGGTCATGCCAATCACAGGGGTACCCCAACCAATAGTGTACACTAATGTATATAGGTGTTTTCACTGTATTCTGGTGTCTTTCAGCATATTATTGGCTCCTGGCCTGATAAGTCAGTCAGTTACCACCAGTACCAGTCAGCAAAAAGTTGGGGACACAGGATGACTTTGCAACAAGCCCTCTTTCTGCACCTCTGTTGGTCCTTTCTGCTTATCTCTTGCTTCTTTTTGTACCTTTCTCCATCTTTCTGGACTTCTGTTGCCTCTTTCTGCATTTCTCTTGCTTCTTTCTGTGCCTTTCTTCCTCTTTCTGCATATGTCCTACCTCTGTAGACATAGTTAGAAATCATCATTTAAAAAAAAACCTTTGAAAATCACTGAGAAGACCAGAGGTTTCAGGGATGTTATAGTTAGGAATTAGCAGTTAAAAAACCTTTGAAATTTACTGAAACAATTGCAGGTTTCAGGGACGTTATAGTTAGGTGAACATTTCCCTCATACAAAACCATAGAAATTCGGCTGTTATAGTTAGTTGAGCTAACTATAACTCTTGCCGCCACAATGCACTGCTGATGACATCACATATTACATCATATACATATTGATATATAGATCTATATATTGATAGATAGATAGATAGATAGATAGATAGATAGACAGATAGATAGATAGATAGATAGATAGATAGATAGATAGATAGATAGATAGATAGATAGATAGATAGATAGATAGATAGATAGATAGATAGATAGATAGATAGATAGATAGATAGATAGATAGATAGATAGATAGATAGATAGATAGATAGATAGATAGATAGATAGATAGATAGATAGATAGATAGATAGATAGATAGATAGATAGATAGATAGATAGACAGATAGATAGATACTCCCGGCCGATCGAGGAAGTCGAGGACACATTTTGTTAATAAAACCGCACCCAAAATGAAATGTGTCAAGCCAGTAGACATATAATGGAGGAAAGTTCATTGTGGGACTTATACCCTATGTTGGAGGAATCATCTACTACAGATACCATCAACCCACTTACACTGTGCCGAAAGTCAGATAAGTAACAACAGATGGTGACATGCTGGTGCAATGAAAGGTCAGACTAATGGGAGTCTGTCTTTACTGACTGTGAGCGAGTGACCAATGGGACCAATGGGACCAATGGGAGTGTGTTTTCTTATTTAAAAGCCTGCAGTAAAAAAAAAACAAAAAAAACTTTATTCGGTTTTTCACGATAGAAATACCATAAAAGTTCATAAAATTCATTTTACACATTTGCTCAATTTATAAAAACAATTAAAAGACAGAGATTAGTTATTACTATTCTGTTTAAAAAGACAAAGAGGATAAAAAAACAGGATACAAAAACAGTTTATATAAAAAAAGCACAGTTCCTAGGGTCTTGGCTATAATGGATAATTTTTATACTAAGTTCATCGGGTCTCAATTAGGCCAGTACAGAGACTCATCAATGTCAAAGATTTGAGCGATGGCATATGCAAAATTTAAGGAAGCGTGCAATCGCTTTTGCTATTAGTTCGTTTTCAAGATATTGAAGAGCCAAGTATGCTGGGCGACATTGGCGTAGACCCCAGTTTTTTAATATGGGCAATAGCCAGTACCTCCGAGGTGCTATAAAAACTTTACAAAATAATATTGGGTGTATGGTTGACTGTTTTGACAGAGAATCACAAGGGCATGGTAATAGTTTTGATGTCCAATCATTCTGAATGGGAAAAGAGACCATTAAGTGGAACATATTAAACCTAAAACGTGTCAGGAGCAGTTTTTCGAATTGGGTTACTCTGTACGTCAAATAAGGTTCTACAGAGAACACTGTTTGTACTAATAGACCCTGTTGAACAGACGGTTTCTGTATCTCTTTCAGCAGACGTACCTGGCGCAAATGTGCGAGGCATGCTTTCTTTAGATCCGCCTTTGAGATCTCATTTACGGATAATAGCTCTGTGAAAAAAATTTCATATCCCAAGTCTGTTAATAGGGCTTTAACATAGGCTAGCCAGTTTATCCTACTGCAATGGTCAAGTGTCTGAATGTCTTGTACAATAGATCTTGATAGGTGACATTGTTCAGTTACCCAAATTCGACGCCACAACATTACTGGTTGGGCTTTTATGATGTCTTCTAGATAATCTATGCCCAACTCTAAGTGGCAGGCATATGTAGAAGAATTCTTCGGCACTCCAAGTAAATATCTCAAAAAAGAATTTTCTATTTTTTGTAATTCATTCACATTTACGAGGCCCCATATCCCTGCCCTGTAAGTGGCGGTGCTGACGCATTTGGCATTGTATATTTTTAACATTTCTAGCGGTGGTTTCTGGCCCAGTTTTTGTGCAAAAGATCTTAATGCCGTAGTTGCTCTTAAAAAGGATAGTTTCCTGGCATTAATTGCTGCCTTCCACTTAAAATTTTCGTCAATTACAATTCCCAGATATTGGTATGTTGATGTTCTTTCCAATGCTTCACCTTTCACAAATAGTCTTTTGAATTTTGCACTTTTTTTCCCCGCATGCATAGTAAAAGTTTTTTTTACATTTAGGGTCAAATTTTAACTCAACATGAAGTCACAATATTTGTCCAGTGCTCGCTGTAATTCAACAGAAGTTCTAGCTAAGATGACCGGGTCGTCGGCATATAACAAGGCAGGTATCTGCCGACGACCAATTGAGGGGAGATCTTTACTTCCTTCCAACATAGCGGCCTCAAGCCCATTTGTATAAAGGGTAAATAAAAAGGGGGCCAACACACATCCCTGTCTGACCCCCTTTTCCACTCTAAAACTTTCTGTGAGTTGGCCCTTGGGCCCAAATCTCACTCTACCAGTAGTTCCGGTGTATAATTCCCGAAGGAAATCCACGATAGGAGGGTCAACTCCCATTGTTAACATGATTTTCCACAGCCTCGAGTGTATAAGACAATCGTAGGCTGCGGATAAATCTACATACACCATATGGAACGCAGCCCCCTTAACCTCCACGTACTTTCCTGCCAATAAGGACAGGTTTAATACTTGATCTACAGTACCTAGCCCCTCTCAGAAACCGTACTGTATTTCTGATATGATGTTCTGCGTAGCTGACCACTCCTGCAGTCTCTCGAGAATGATCCGACCGGCCACCTTCCCGAGATAGTCCAGGAGTGAGATGGGCCTATAACAGGTCGGGCAGTTTCGGTCCCCTTTTTTAAAAATCGGGACGAGTATCGATGTTTTCCATGATTTTAACAGGCCCTCTTCTACGATGGCATTTAGAACGTTCGTCAGGAGGGGGGACCAGAGATCTTCCTCATATTTAAAAATGTCGACAGGAACCCCATCTGGCCCTGAGGCTTTCCCTGTTTTCGAGGAGTTTAGTGCTTTTTTTACCTCATCATGGAAAAAGTGCAAGGTTAGTGGATCGGTGACTTGATTCAATGGGTCTATATGATCCATGCCATGTGGTTTCCCTATACTAAAAACTTTGGAAAAATGCTTTACCCATTCGTTATTGGTGATTGCAATGTCAATGGATGGTAGATCCTCTTTGTCTATAAGATATGGGGACCTAACTATTTGCCAGGACTAACCCTGGGCGTCCGAATCGGCTACGCCCACGGAGTAGGCGTAGTGTTGCCTTCTACGCATTTTGCGTAGACAGCGTAGCCGGCAACACTACGCCCACTCCGTGTGCGTAGCCGAGTCGGCCGCCACCCGCCTCTCTCCCACCCTCCCCTACATACATTATTTAAGCAACTAACCTTAATAAAACAATTTTAAAGCACTTACCGTGTCCGGTGTTCGCCTGGGGCTCCCTTCTTGGAATAGCGTCCCTTCCTGGATACCAATGCGCATGCGCGGCCGCCCGCGCATGCGCATTGGTATGCAGGACGACGCTATTTCAAGAGGGAGCCCCGGACGAGCCCCGGACACGGTAAGTGCTTTCAAATTGTTTTATTAAGGTTAGTTGCTTAAATAACGTATGTAGGGGAGAGCGGGAGGGAGGTGCGTAGTGGGGCTACGCGGAGTGCGGGAGTGGGCGTAGCTTCTCGCCCATTCCGCGTAGCTCCGCGGAGCCCCACTACGCCCACTACGCCCAGGGTTAGCCAGAACTCTGCGCTATCTTTAAGTTCCGAACTTTTCCTAAGACGCTCCCATAAGTCAGTTTTTATCTCTTGTTTTCTGGTTTTTAGGGCTAGAGCGTATACTTTTCTCAGGCTGTTAACTTCCACTCTGTCTCTTTTGTCCCTCCTTAGCGCTTTCTTTAATTTTGAATATGCATTAGTGCAGGCTGGACTAAACCAGCCTTTCTTCACCCGATTTTTTTGTTTATGGGATTTGGTAAGTGTCTTCTTTATATTTTGTGAAATAACGTTAAAGCTAGTTATAACGTCACTAGATTTTGTCTCCCGCTCTAGACAGATTAAAATGTCTGCATTGCATTCAGTGACTATTTTTGTAGTTATGGCTTTTTTATCAATATTTCCCCATTTTAAAGTATAACCATTCAGGGATCCTAGCTCAACATTTTGTTGGTCCAATATTGTCATTATCTCAGGTTCTTTTTGGTTTTTTAAATCACGCAGGGCGGTGATGATTGGGAAGTGATCGCTCAGCGGATTTTTTACTACTTCAAACAGTTCGATGTTTGGGCCTTTATATGCTGAGATCAAAACATAGTCTATCAGGCTCATTAGCCCCCTGCCGTTAAATGTTGGTGTAAAGGATACTCGGGAGGACCTCAGTTCATTTGCAAAGCCCAGTTCTAATTCTGTTATGACCTCATTCATTTTTTTGCCCTCAATTGAGTGTGTGAAGTGTGTTATTCTGTTGCCATCATCCTCCTTAATTCCACACTTATCAGTGTTATTATTTCCGCATAAGTGGAAATTGAAATCGCCACCCCAGATTATTGTGCATGACTTATTAACATATTGCATCTTTAAGTCTTGAAGAACTAGGGAAATCTCTGAGAGAAGGTTGATCAGGTCATCTACGTGCAGGTTGTTATAGAAATTTACTATAACGTATATCCTCTGTTTGATTCTCTTTCATATGATTATTTGGTAGTTCTCTTTTAGTTTCAGAGGCAGAATTTCCTCGTTGCATAAGGTATTTGCAATGTAGATGACTAGACCACCACTACTTCTTCCAGATGGGGATTTTTTGGCTGCAGAAAAGAAGGTCTTGTATCCTGTTATATGTATTGGTTCGATGGCCCAAGTTTCCTGGAGGCAGATGATACTGCTCATGTTAACTTAGTTCAGGAAGTTGGGGTTCATCAATTTAGCCAGCAGGCCGGCTATATTCCAAAATGTTAGGTGTATTAGGTGGGTTATGGCTAAAGGGAATGGGTTTAGTCAATAGTTTGTCTGCTGACGCAGTACTAATTTTTACTTGTATTGGATTAGCCACATCGACCAATCCAGTTTGTATAGAAGCAATGGAAGTATCTTTATCGGAGACAGTTACTATGACCTTTTCCTCTCTATCTATGATGTTATCTATCGCCTGCCCCTCTGAAGTCGATGTATACCTGGTAGTCCCTTCGGACTGATCGATCTTTTGTCAATCATTGAAATCCAGAGTAGCCAGTGCACTAAACTTATTTTGAATTGGGATGCTGTAGGAGTTGCCTGATGCAACGGCAACTTGATGCCAGCGGGCATCCCTGTATTCTTTGTGCGGCATTGTGGACAGATAGGGATGAGTCGTATAGTGTGAGTGAATTTGTGCTTGATGTCTTTGTACGGGAACATTCGGATACGTAAATTTAGGATACTGTTGTAGAAAGGGGGAATTACTTTCTGTCATCTGATGTTGGTCAAAAAAAGGAGTGGCTAGATTAGATTCCATGTTCGAGTGAGTTGTAATCAGGTGCCTGTAAAAATAGCCCAACGGGAGAAGGGTGGTATTAAATTCCCAAACCGAGGGTGAGGGGGCCATTGCCAAGGTTTTTTCAGCCCATTGTGGGTTCTTAAAGCTTATGGTTATGCAATCCCCCTCGAATTTTTTCTTTAGGGGGCCTATCCATCCTACTCTCTGGGCATGGTTTATTTCCCCTGAGCATTCTATCGGAAAGTTGCAGTTTGCTATCAGCCAATGCAAGATCTTATTTTTCAGGGAGGAAGAAGTTTCCTCCTGGCCGTATCTAAGTGTAGGAACGTTAACCAAGACCAACACATAGGCACCACATTCAGGTGGCAAATTGATTAGTGGAGGAATCTGTCTTGAATTGTACGGCGAATCATATGATGACCGGGGTTTTTGGGAAGATGGAAAAATATCACTTGTATAGTTAGGTTTCTTTGTCACGCCATGAGATGCTACTATCTTCTTCCCTGCATTTGTGGTTGTAGCCTGGGTGTTAATGATTAAGCTCGGGGTGGAGCTACTTTCTGCAGCCGAGTTATTTAAAAGGCCTTCTCCGCTTGCAGAAGCGGCTGATTTTGATTTTGTCGCAATGTTTACAGGCGGAGTGGCTTTCACTTTGGGAATTATAGGTTTACTAGTGGTTGGTTTTTGGCCTGTATTACTTATAGTAATACCGCTAAGAGCTTTTTTGTTAAAAGCGGTAAGTTCCTCTAGTTGTTTTTCAATGCGGGCCAATCTAGATTCTATCGGTGACATAAAGATGCCCAGAAGATCGCCAACTCTTTCAATTAGTTGGTCATTTGCTATGGATGCGTCGGGATTAGCCGCACGCGCCTGAGGGTTCCCCTGAGTGTCTTCAATTATTGTCCCTGTATGTATGGTTGTTCCATTGGCCATGGGATGTTTGGTTATGCGTTTTCTACGTTGTGCTTTTGTTATATTACGTTTTTTAGCAACAGGGGGAATAGATTTCGTTATTTGCTGCGTCCGTTTTCGAATGGCGCCATCTTGCCTGGGTCTTGACTGTGACACGTTGTTTTCTTCAACAATTTCCGGGGTATGATCTATGTTTAGTTCTGGTGTCTTTTCTAGATCATTACTTGCATCAGAGTCACAATCAATTAGGGGATCTGTTGCTGATAGATTGATCTCGTTGGGAATAGTGTGGAGATCGGGTCGAATCTCTCGAGAGCAACCTGCTTGTAGATCGTTGTGTTTTACTGGGGTTTTTGCCATTAAGATGCTCCCAAGAGAGGAGCGTTTGGCATTTAATAGGTCCTGAGAGACCCTACGCCTCGCGTGTTCTAGATCTTGTGAGACTCTACGCTCAAGGAGTGAAATACTGAGGTCAATTGCCTCATTTGTTCTTGTTATGAAGCTATCAATAGGGCCAATCACGGATGCACCACCCGCGGCTGTCTTGCTTCTACTTCCCCTGGTAGTCATTATAGTGAGCATGTAAATACTCTGAATGTAGAAAGGATTCACTTAGTTCCAGGGATTTCAGGGCGGGATAGTACAATACTAGAATACTAGTAGCCCTATGATGATGATTTTGGTTAATCAAGATTATCACAGCCAAGGTACAAAGTTAGATAACCTACTTGGTATCAAGATGTTGATGTTCGGGGGTACACCCGACCTCCTCGTCCTCGGAGGGCCTCAGAGGGCCCGCCCTTTGCCCGGGCTTCGACCCGGGGGTCCCGCGCGCGTCCCGCGACGCTGGGGGCTCTGCATCTTTATGGCCCCTCCTAGCGCTCAAGTCGCGTCAGGGCAGCGCACCGCCGCAAAAGCTGCCGCGATACGTAGTCCCGAAGCGGCGGCGCAGTTGATGGCGGTGACTTACAGCGCTCCTGCGCTCAAACGGTGAGTTAATGCTGCTCGTGGTAGATACAGGTCGCTCTATCTCCTCATGTCCCAGTAAAGTATAGGTCTCCCCTGCAGTCATTAAATTCTCTGTGGAGATGGCATTGAAAAAGGCAAACCTTCACAGAATCGCATCTCCCTAACAGAATAAATTGATTCATTTTGATCCCACTGAGTGTCCTGATGTTCTTTGAGCGTCGTTGTTGGTGATATGAACTTGTGCTGCCACTTTCACAGTGAAAGGAGGCACCTGATTTAAAAAGTGTTCGGCAATATAACAGTGCATTTGTTGGAGAACTTCAGTAATTATTACCAGAACCATGGCAAGCCTGTGAAGGAGGAGTTTTCACCTGACACTGAGTCCATATTACTAAAATAGGGAAGCATTAGGTACTAAACCAACGCTTTGGGTGGACCAACCCTGATGGAGGAGAGCGACAGTCGATCAATGGAGTCAGAAGACGCATTTTGTAAATGAAACCGCTCCCAAAATGAAATGTGTCAAACCAGCAGACGTATAATGGAGGAAAATGCATTGTGGGACTTGTACCCTGGGTGGGAGGAATCATCATCTACAGATACCATCAACACAAGTGCAGTGTGTCAAACGTCAGATGATTAACAACAGATTGTGACATGCTGGTGCAATGAAAGATCGGACTAATGGGAGTGCGTCATCACTGACTGTGAGTGAGTGATCAATGGGAGTGCGTTTTCTTCTTTAAAAGCATGCAATCATTAAACTCTTTGTGGGAGTGGCATTAAAAAAGGCAAACCCTCTCTCAAATGTGTCTGCCTAACAGAATAAATGGATTCCTTTTCAACCCGCTGAGTGCTCCTGATGTTCCTTCGAGCATTGTTTTTGGTGATATGCCTATATATATATATATATATATATATATATATATATATATATATATATATATATGTATATGAAAATCCAAAGTCCAATGAAAACACCAATACGGAGTAACATCAGCCACGGCGTTTTCCAAATACGTATATATACTAGCAGCCCGTCCCAACGTTGTCCGGGTATGAATTGCTGCCGGCCAGTAGTATATTGTTTTGTAGGATTTCGTTTTGATAGCATTTTATATTTGTGAGAGGCCTGTGAAACGCTCCGATTCACAGTGCACTGCTGATGCACTTAAGAGTGCGCGTTCAGTAGTGTGTGAACTCGAGTTTCCCTACTCTATTTTTACTTGCAATATTACATAGCGCGAACTCGACAACATGGCATGAGCACAATTTACATAACAGAAGAACATATTCATTTGTGGTAAGCGATTTGCCTGGAATCACAGGATGTTGAGCTGATGCCGAGATTCGAACGTAGCTCCCCAGCTCTAAAGTTCGCAATTCTAGAACTTGTGGCGGGAGGTGTGTCTAACAGTGTATGTCGGTGCTGGCCATCAATGAGAGAGACCTGTGCATTTTTCAAATCGGTGGTGAAAAAATATGAGCATGTTGCTGGAGATGTGGGCCGCCGTGCCACCAATGTACTTACCGGGGGAGGGTAAACACCCATTATTCCGCAACTTTCTTTCCGCATACCATTACTCCGCATACTTTCATTACGAAAGTACCATGACTCCGCAATGCCATTACAACGCATGGCATTACATTTTATATGCTTTTACCACGCATACATTTACAACGAAATTCGTTGTAAATGCATGAATGGTAAAAGCATGTTTTTTTTTAATGTTTGGATAAGGTAAGTATGGGTATAGGGGTATATGTTTTGGGGTACTGAGGTATATGTTTTGGGGTGTTTGGGTATTTTAAGGGTTCAGATATAGTTTTGGGTTATGGGGTACAGGGGTAGTTTTAGGGTTTAGGGATAAGTATGGGTTTTGGGGTACAGGGGTATTTTTAGGGTTCAGGGCTAGGTTTGGGTTTTGGGGTATAGGGGTATTTTTAGGGTTCAGGGGTAGGTTTGGGTTTTGGGGTACAGGGGTATTTTTAGGGTTCAGGGCTAGGTTTGGGTTTTGGGGTACAGGGGTATTTTAGGGTTCAGCAGTAGGTTTGGGTTTTGGGGTACAGGGTTATTTTCCTGGTTCAAGGCTAGGTTTGGGTTTTGGGGTACAGGGGTATTTTTAGGGTTCAGGGGTAGGTTTGGGTTTTGGGGTACAGGGGTATTTTAGGGTCCAGGGGTAGGTTTGGGTTTTAGGGTACAGGGGATTTTTAGGGTTCAGGGCTAGGTTTGGGTTTTAGGGTTCAGGGGTATTTTTAGGGTTCAGGGGTAGGTTTGGATTTTGAGGTACAGGGATATTTATAGGGTACAGGGCTAGGTTTGGGTTTTGGGGAACAGGGGTATTTTTAGGGTTTAGGGATAGGTTTAGGTTTTGGGGTAGAGGGTATATTTATAGGGTTAAGATGGGTTAGTGTTTAAGGGTGTTGGGATATTTTAAGGAGTACGGGTGGGTTATGCTTATGGGGTGCAGGGGTATTTAAAGGGAGCAGGGTGGACACCCGGAGCTGGAATGTACAGAACCTGGGAAGAAAAAACAATGAAATATTGGGCACAACGCTCGCTTTTTTTTCCCGTAATCCCGCGCCCCGCACACGCCCACGCCCCCAGCACACGCCCACAGCACACGATATGGGACATGGCATGAAGGGCGGAACATACCACACGCCCCCAGCGTTTGACACGCCCCTAGCACACGCCAACAGCACAACGCAGACACGCTCACAAGGGACTACTTTGCTGGCACGGTTCTTTTACCTTTAAAATGTATATGGTGCGCGTCTGCATAGCCTATGTCCTTCTGCTGCAACTGCCCTTTCCAACACTGTATTGGGTGTTGTGATTGGTGCTGTGGTTCCTGAGATTACCCAACTCAAAGGTTTGGGCTCTCTCTTTATTATAATAGTATATATATATACTAGCAGCCCGTCCCGACGTTGTCCGGGTATGAATTGCTGCCGGCCAGTAGTATATTGTTTTGTAGTATTTCATTTTGATAGCATTTTTTATCTGTGACAGGCCTGTGAAACGCTCCGATTCACAGTGCACTGCTGATGCACTTAAGAGTGCGCGTTCAGTAGTGTGTGAACTCGAGTTTCCCTACGTTATTTTTCCTTGCAATATTATATAGCACAAACTCGACAACATGGCATAAGCACAATTTACATTACAGAAGAACACATTCATTTGTGGTAGGCACGGGGAGACAAAGCGATTTGCCTGGAACCACAGGATGTTGAGCTGATGCCGAGATTCGAACGTAGCTCCCCAGCTCTAAAGTTCGCAATTCTAGAACTTGTGGCGGTAGGTGTGTTTAAAAGTGTATGTCGGTGCTGGTCATCAATGAGAGAGACCTGTGCATTTTTCAAATCAGTGGTGAAAAAATATGAGTATGTTGCTGGAGATGTGGGCCGCCGTGCCACCAATGTACTTACCCGGGGAGGGTAAAACCCATTATTCCGCAACTTTCTTTCCGCATACCATCACTCCGCATACTTTCATTACGAAAGTACCATGACTCCGCAATGCCATTATAACGCATGGCAGTACATTTTATATGCTTTTACCATGCATACATTTACAACGAAATTCGTTGTAAATGCATGAATGGTAAAAGCATGTCTTTTTTTAATGTTTGGATAAGGTAAGTATGGGTATATGTTTTGGGGTACTGAGGTATATGTTTTGGGGTGTTTGGGTATTTTAAGGGTTCAGATATAGTTTTGGATTATGGGGTACAGGGGTAGTTTTAGGGTTCAGGGGTAGGTTTTGGTTTTGGGGTACAGGGGAATTTTAAGGGTTCAGGGCTAGGTTTGAGTTTTGGGGTACAGGGGTATTTTTAGGGTTCATGGCTAGGTTTGGGGTACAGGGGTATTTTAGGGTTCAGGGGTAGGTTTGGGTTTTGGGGTACAGGGTTATTTTTATGGTTCAGGGGTAGGTTTGGGTTTTGGGGTACATGGGTATTTATAGGGTTCAGGGGTAGGTTTGGGTTTTGGGGTACAGGGGTATTTTAGGGGTTCAGGGCTAGGTTTGGGTTTTGGGGTACAGGGGTATTTTAGGGTTCAGGGGTAGGTTTGGGCTTTGGGGTACAGGGGTATTTTTAGGGTTCAGGGGTAGGTTTGGGTTTTGGGGTACAGGGGTATTTTTAGGGATCAGGGGTAGGTTCAGGGGTAGGTTTGGGTTTTGGGGTACAGCGGTATTTTTAGGGTTCAGGGCTAGGTTTGGGTTTTTGGGTACAGGGGTACTTTTAGGGTTCAGGGGTTGGTTTGGGTTTTGAGGTACAGGGGTATTTATAGGGTTCAGGGCTAGCTTTGGGTTTTGGGGTACAGGGATATTTTTAGGGTTTAGGGATAGCTTTGGGTTTTGGGGTACAGGTGATATTTATAGGGTTAAGATGGGTTAGTGTTTAAGGGTACTGGGTATTTTAAGGAGTAAGGGTGGGTTATGATTATGGGGTGCAGGGGTATTTAAAGGGAGCAGGGTGGACACCCGGAGCTGGAATGTACAGAACCTGGGAAGAAAAAACAATGAAATGTTGGGCACAAAGCTCGCTTTTTTCCCCCCTAATCCCGCACCCGCACACGCCCATGCCCCCAGCACACGCCCACAGCACATGATATGAGACATGGTATGAAGGGCGGAACGTACCACACGCCCCCATCGTTTGTCACGCCCCAGAACACGCCCACAGCACAATGCAGACACGCCCACAAGGGACTACTTTGCTGGCACGGTTCTTTTACCTTTTAAATGTATATGGTGGGCGTCTGCATAGCCTATGTCCTTCTGCTGCAACTGCCCTTTCCAACGCTGTATTGGGTGTTCTGATTGGTGCTGTGGTTCCTGAGGTTACCCGCCTCAAAGGTTTGGGCTCTCTCTTTATTATATTAGTATATATATATATATATATATATATATATATATTACCTACTGGCGATAGCCAGTAGGTATATATAGTTAGGATTTTTTTCCTATGGGATTTTTGAAAATTCTATGTCGAATAACTTTGGCGTTTGAGGACAGAATTGGCTGAAATTTTCAGGAAAATGGAACATTTTGTTTCTGAGCAGCCCCTGAAAATTTGGGGGGGTTTCGTCAAGGGGGGGCCGAGAAAAAAGGGGGGTCCCAAAACGTGCTTTTCCCATGCAATTTTCCATAGGGTGGTTGGCCTCACTTTTAGCCCGAACGGCTGAATGGATTTACACCAAACTTGGCAAAATTGTAGGGACTGGTAGCCCGATGTGCCTTTGCTATGTCTCAAGATATATGCTTCAGTGGTTTTTACGAAAATTAACTTTGAAAAATATATATTGGGCTACATTGGGCTATATATATGTTGGAGCCCAAATGTAGCCCAATGTAGCCCAATGTAGCCCAAAGATGGCCACCAGAGACAAAAAAAAAAACAAATGTAGCCCAAATATCAGCCAGATGTAGCCCAACTATAGCCCAATGACAGAATGTCCCAGAGTGTTCTAAAGAACAACTAGAGTGCTAACAGTCCTACTTATTACAAAGGTATGGCACACTTGAAGCCATCTTGATTGGAATAAAGTGGTAACTCTTAAAACATTTAATTTAAAAAGGAGCAAAATGAGGGGGTTCATTTTGCCATAGAAAGTATGATTAGCGAATATATGACGAAATCCCGCATACCATCAGTCCGCATACCATCGGTCCGCAAAAAAAATCCTGCATGTACTATTAGGCCGCAAATTAAAATAACGAAAACTTTTAGAACGAATATGCCTTTAGCATACACTAAACAACTAAACTACCCTAAACCCTAAAACACTACCCCCAGCATGACCCTACACTACACAAACACTACAACACTACCCTAAACCCTAAAACACTACCCCCAGCATGACCCTACACTACGCAAACACTACAACACTACCCTATAACACTACCCTCAGCATGACCCTACACTACGCAAACACTACAACACTACCCAAAACCCTAAAACACTACACCCCAGCATGACCCTACACTACGCAAACACTACAACACTACCCTAAAACACTACCCCCAGCATGACCCTACACTACGCAAACACTACAACACAACCCTAAACCCTAAAACACTACCCCCAGCATGACCCTACACTACGCAAACACTACAACACTACCCTAAACCCTAAAACACTACCCCCAGCATGACCCTACACTACGCAAACACTACAACACTACCCTAAAACACTACACCCCAGCATGACCCTACACTACTCAAACACTACAACACTACCCTAAACCCTAAAACACTACACCCCAGCATGACCCTACACTACGCAAACACTACAACACTACCCAAAACCCTAAAACACTACACCCCAGCATGACCCTACACTACGCAAACACTACAACACTACCCAAAACCCTAAAACACTACACCCCAGCATGATCCTACACTACGCAAACACTACAACACTACCCTAAACCCTAAAACACTACCCCCAGCATGACCCTACACTACGCAAACACTACAACACTACCCTAAACCCTAAAACACTACCCCCATCATGACCCTACACTAAGCAAACACTACACTACCCTAAACCCTAAAACACTACCCCCAGCATGACCCTACACTGCGCAAACACTACAACACTACCCAAAACCCTAAAACACTACACCCCAGCATGACCCTACACTGCGCAAACACTACAACACTACCCTAAATCCTAAAACACTACCACCAGCATGACCCTACACTACGCAAACACTACAACACTACCCTAAACCCTAAAACACTACCCCCAGCATGACCCTACACTACGCAAACACTACAACACTACCCAAAACCCTAAAACACTACCCCCAGCATGACCCTACACTGCGCAAACACTACAACACAACCCTAAACCCTAAAACACTACCCCCAGCATGACCCTACACTACGCAAACACTACAACACTACCGTAAACCCTAAAACACTACCCCCAGCATGACCCTACACTACGCAAACACTACAACACTACCATAAACCCTACAACACTACCCCCAGCATGACCCTACACTACGCAAACACTACAACACTACCCAAAACCCTAAAACACTACCCCCAGCATGACCCTACACTACGCAAACACTACAACACTACCCAAAACCCTAAAACACTACCCCCCAGCATGACCCTACACTACCCAAACACTACAACACTACCCAAAACCCTAAAACACTACCCCCAGCATGACCCTACACTACGCAAACACTACAACACAACCCTAAACCCTAAAACACTACACCCCAGCATGACCCTACACTACGCAAACACTACAACACTACCCTTAACCCTAAAACACTACCCCCAGCATGACCCTACACTACGCAAACACTACAACACAACCCTAAACCCTAAAACACTACCCCCAGCATGACCCTACACTACGCAAACACTACAACACTACCCTAAACCCTAAAACACTAGCCCCAGCATGACCCTACACTACTCAAACACTACAACACTACCCTAAACCCTAAAACACTACACCCCAGCATGACCCTACACTACGCAAACACTACAACACTACCCTAAAACACTACACCCCAGCATGACCCTACACTACTCAAACACTACAACACTACCCTAAACCCTAAAACACTACACCCCAGCATGACCCTACACTACGCAAACACTACAACACTACCCAAAACCCTAAAACACTACACCCCAGCATGACCCTACACTACGCAAACACTACAACACTACCCAAAACCCTAAAACACTACACCCCAGCATGATCCTACACTACGCAAACACTACAACACTACCCTAAACCCTAAAACACTACCCCCAGCATGACCCTACACTACGCAAACACTACAACACTACCCTAAACCCTAAAACACTACCCCCATCATGACCCTACACTACGCAAACACTACACTACCCTAAACCCTAAAACACTACCCCCAGCATGACCCTACACTGCGCAAACACTACAACACTACCCAAAACCCTAAAACACTACACCCCAGCATGACCCTACACTGCGCAAACACTACAACACTACCCTAAACCCTAAAACACTACCACCAGCATGACCCTACACTACGCAAACACTACAACACTACCCTAAACCCTAAAACACTACCCCCAGCATGACCCTACACTACGCAAACACTACAACACTACCCAAAACCCTAAAACACTACCCCCAGCATGACCCTACACTGCGCAAACACTACAACACAACCCTAAACCCTAAAACACTACCCCCAGCATGACCCTACACTACGCAAACACTACAACACTACCGTAAACCCTAAAACACTACCCCCAGCATGACCCTACACTACGCAAACACTACAACACTACCATAAACCCTACAACACTACCCCCAGCATGACCCTACACTACGCAAACACTACAACACTACCCAAAACCCTAAAACACTACCCCCAGCATGACCCTACACTACGCAAACACTACAACACTACCCAAAACCCTAAAACACTACCCCCCAGCATGACCCTACACTACCCAAACACTACAACACTACCCAAAACCCTAAAACACTACCCCCAGCATGACCCTACACTACGCAAACACTACAACACAACCCTAAACCCTAAAACACTACACCCCAGCATGACCCTACACTACGCAAACACTACAACACTACCCTTAACCCTAAAACACTACCCCCAGCATGACCCTACACTACGCAAACACTACAACACAACCCTAAACCCTAAAACACTACCCCCAGCATGACCCTACACTACGCAAACACTACAACACTACCCTAAACCCTAAAACACTAGCCCCAGCATGACCCTACACTACTCAAACACTACAACACTACCCTAAACCCTAAAACACTACACCCCAGCATGACCCTACACTACGCAAACACTACAACACTACCCAAAACCCTAAAACACTACACCCCAGCATGACCCTACACTACGCAAACACTACAACACTACCCAAAACCCTAAAACACTACACCCCAGCATGATCCTACACTACGCAAACACTACAACACTACCCTAAACCCTAAAACACTACCCCCAGCATGACCCTACACTACGCAAACACTACAACACAACCCTAAACCCTAAAACACTACCCCCAGCATGACCCTACACTGCGCAAACACTACAACACTACCGTAAACCCTAAAACACTACCCCCAGCATGACCCTACACTACGCAAACACTACAACACTACCATAAACCCTACAACACTACCCCCAGCATGACCCTACACTGCGCAAACACTACAACACAACCCTAAACCCTAAAACACTACCCCCAGCATGACCCTACACTACGCAAACACTACAACACTACCGTAAACCCTAAAACACTACCCCCAGCATGACCCTACACTACGCAAACACTACAACACTACCATAAACCCTACAACACTACCCCCAGCATGACCCTACACTACGCAAACACTACAACACTACCCAAAACCCTAAAACACTACCCCCAGCATGACCCTACACTACGCAAACACTACAACACTACCCAAAACCCTAAAACACTACCCCCCATCATGACCCTACACTACCCAAACACTACAACACTACCCAAAACCCTAAAACACTACCCCCAGCATGACCCTACACTACGCAAACACTACAACACAACCCTAAACCCTAAAACACTACACCCCAGCATGACCCTACACTACGCAAACACTACAACACTACCCTTAACCCTAAAGCACTACCCCCAGCATGACCCTACACTACGCAAACACTACAACACAACCCTAAACCCTAAAACACTACCCCCAGCATGACCCTACACTACGCAAACACTACAACACTACCCTAAACCCTAAAACACTAGCCCCAGCATGACCCTACACTACGCAAACACTACACCACTACCCAAAACCCTAAAACACTAGCCCCAGCATGACCCTACACTACGCAAACACTACAACACAACCCTAAACCCTAAAACACTACCCCCAGCATGACCCTACACTACGCAAACACTACAACACAACCCTAAACCCTAAACACTACCCCCAGCATGACCCTACACTAAACAACCACCACAACTCTACACTACACTAACACAACACTACACTACACAACACTACACTACACAATAATTAACCCACGAAAAAATTAACACAAACCCACTTACCTCTCTCGTCATCGTGGTTTTCACAACGCAAATGCATTTACCATACATGCCTTTAAAACGTAATTCTTTGTAAAGGCATGCGTGATAAATGCACATGCGTTTTGAAAAAATGCGGGATAATGGTATGCGAGGTCAATGACCTTGCGGAATAATGGTATGCGGACTGAAAGTCCGCAGGATAAAAAATGCGGGAAAATGGCTGCAAACCATGATTAGCAGCAGACTTTCCTGGTGAGCACTAGCTTTACTACAGTGATCTAATGAGCAACTAGAGTGCTAACATTCAGAATTTATGGCAAATGTGTGACACATCTGAATGCCTTCTTGATAGAACCAAAGTAAACAAGCATTGAAAATGCAATAGATCTCGCCCTCGTTTAAGTTAAAGCCATTCTGTTTGTAATGAGGTGGCTTTTTAGCTTTGCTTTTATTAGTGTTTTTAAAACTTTCATGTAAATAACATGCATATGTATGCATATATGTATATGTATGCATGCATTTATATTTATATAGATATGCAGATTATATATGTTTATATATGTATATTACCTACTGGCGATAGCCAGTTGGTATATATAGTTAGGATTTTTTCTCTATGGGATTTCTGAAAATTCTATGTCTAATAACTTTGGCGTTTGTGGACGGAATTGGCTGAAATTTTCAGGAAAATGGCACATTTTGTTTATGAGCAGCCCCTGAAAATTTGGGGGGGTTTCGTCAAGGGGGGGCTAAGAAAAAAGGGGGGTCCCAAAACGCGTTTTTCCCATTCATTTTTCCATAGGGCGGTTGGACTCACTTTTAGCTCGAATGGCTGAATGGATTTACATGAAACTTGGCAAAATTGTAGATATGGTTTGCCCTACGTGCCTTTGCTATGTCTCAATATATGTGCTCCAGTGGATTTTGAGAAATTAACGTTTAAAAAAATATATATATCTGTGACAGCGCGCCGGTTAGCGCCCCGGTTCGCGTACCTGACGCGTAACGGAACTTCGCGAAGCGAAGCTGATTGGCTCTCCGGTGTCTGTCAACATTCTAAACAGTCCGGAGCGGCCGCCATCTTGTCTCTCGGTAGGATCGAGAGACAAGATGTGGTGAAAAACGAAGGGGGAAATGAAGGAAAGGGGGCAAGGTAGACCCCTCCTGACCCCCTAGGATTGATGAGGGGGATATTAAAGTGCCCCACGGGGCAAAAAAAAAAAATATTTTTTTTTTTGCGATTTTACGCCGTAGAGGCGCGTCCCGGTACGCGAACCGGGCAGCTCACCGGGCAGCTAACCGGGCAGCTAACCGGCAGCGTAGCTGTCAACATTGTAAACAGTCCGGAGCGGCCGCCATCTTGTCTCTCGGTAGGTTCGAGAGACAAGATGTGGTGAAAAAAGAAGGGGGAAATGAAGGAAAGGGGGCAAGGTAAACCCCTCCTGACCCCCTAGGATTGATGAAGGGGATATTAAAGTCCCCCGCGGGGCAAAAAAAATAAAAAAATTGTTGCGATTTTTCGCGGTAGAGGTGCTTCCCGTTACGCGAACCGGGCAGCTAACCGGCAGCGTAACGGGAGTCCGCCATCTTGTGTTTTTGGAGCGTCCGGTTCGCGTACCGGGTAGCATCCCGGTAAGCGTAACAAGGGGAAAACCAAGAGAAACAGTAAAAAAAAAATTAAGGGAATAGATTTCCAGCAAACTTGGCAAAATTGTAGGGACTGATTGTTTGATGTGCCTTTGCAAGGCCTCAAGATATGTGCACGTATGGATTTTGTCTAATTAAGGTTAAAAAAAATATATATATCTGTAAGCGTGCTCCGGCACGCTTACGTTACGGGTTTTGTTTGCGCTGCAGAGCCGATACGTCACGGTTATGCAACGCGTCATGAGGCGTCTCACGTGGCTACGTGATACGTCACGTAATAAAGAATATATTTTACAGCTATAGATATTAGCTTTTAAAAAACCAATGAAATTCACTGAAAAAACCATAGGTTATAGACCATATATAGTTAGGAATTTGCATTTACAAAACCTTGAAAATTCACTGAAAAAACCATAGGTTAGAGACCATATATAGTTAGCTGGACATTTTATTGACATAAAACCAATGAAATTCCATATATAGTTAGTCGCACTAACTATATATCGCGCACCCGCAATCCACTGCTGATGATGTCACATATTACATCATTCATGACATGGTCAGTGACATCACTGATGACATCACTGATGACATCACTGATGACATCACTGATGACATCTCAAATGACATCACTGATGACATCTCAAATGACATCACTGATGACATCATGACACACCAATACCAGTTACTACATACGCACTCACTGATTCCTACGTCTACACACACATTCACTCATTCACCCATACAATCACTCATACATACAGTCACTCATTATTACAACACTATCATATGCACTCATACACCTATGCAGACACTCACACACTGCCACTCATCCATGGAGTTACTCACACACCTAGTCAGTCCTGTAAAGAATCAATCACACTTCCATTTCCTCATCTATACAGTTAAACACAGAACACCATACTTCAGTGACATCACTGATGACATCACTGATGACATCTCAAATGACATCACTGATGACATCTCAAATGACATCACTGATGACATCATGACACACCAATACCAGTTACTACATACGCACTCACTGATTCCTACGTCTACACACACATTCACTCATTCACCCATACAATCACTCATACATACAGTCACTCATTATTACAACACTATCATATGCACTCATACACCTAGTCAGTCCTGTGAAGAATCAATCACACTTCGATTTCCTCATCTATACAGTTAAACACAGAACACCATACTTTTTCACACATATACTAACACATACTTACTCTCTTATACAATCACTGATACAAGTACACATTGATATGCACAGAGTCACACACCTCCCAGCCAGCCACACACACACTCAGTCTTCCATACATCCACTCATTCTTCAATATGTAAAACATATTTAAACTTTACAAAAACACAGACACTAGATGATGTCATCAGTGATGTCATCAGTGATGTTATTTGAGATGTCATCAGTGATGTCATTTGAGATGTCATCAGTGATGTCATCAGTGATGTCACTGACCATGTCATGAATGATGTAATATGTGACATCATCAGCAGTGGATTGCGGGTGCGCGATATATAGTTAGTGCAACTAACTATATATGGAATTTCATTGGTTTTATGTCAATAAAATGTCCAGCTAACTATATATGGTCTCTAACCTATGGTTTTTTCAGTGAATTTTCAAGGTTTTGTAAATGCAAATTCCTAACTATATATGGTCTATAACCTATGGTTTTTTCAGTGAATATATATATATATAAAATCAATAACCTATATAGAGACTCATGTAGCTACTCACCAATCCATGCAGTTGCTTACACTCTAACAGAGAGACTAATAAAGACTTTCACGCAGTTTAGTCACTAACCAATGCATTCAGTAAGACACGTTCAATCACTCACTTATTCAGTCATGCACCTACTAAAAAATCTCTTCAGGCACTTGTAAATCCACTTATTCTTCAATACACCATGGCATAGATATATATGAAAAATATTTAAACTTTACAGAAACACATATTCACTGGATGATGTCATTAGTGATGTCATCAGTGATGTCATTTTAGATGTCATCAGTGATGTCACTGACCATGTCATGAGTGATGTAGTATGTGATGTCATCAGCAGTGCATCGCGGGCGCCTGAGTTCTCGTTAGCTCAACTAACTATAACAGGCAAATTTCTCTGGTTTTATAAGAGTCAAATGTCCTAACTATAATGTCCCTGAAACCTATGTTTTTTTTAATGAATTTCAAAGTTTTTTAAATGCTAATTCTTAACTATAACGTCTGTAAAATCTGTTTTATTCAGTGAATTTCAAAGGTTTTTTAAATGTTAATTTTATATTTTAATATTTATAAAACCTTTATTTTTTCTATTTTTTTTAAATATTTTTGAACTCTATTATCCTTTTTTTACTTTAAGAATGATGTAATGTTTTATATCTTAAAAAAAATATGTATATCTTTTTTTTGGGGCGAGAAAACTGGAGTACCGTACCGGTTGTGTACCAAGTTCCATCAGCACGTGAATCCTATCTGCCATATTGCTAAACTCGTAAATGATGCGCATTTCATATCCGACGGGTTTGTGGCACCGCTTCCTGCATAACATCATATACATATGAGGTTGCGCCAGCTGCTACTTTGGTATACGATGGGTACGCAGTACCAAGCCGCGCATTACGTCATGTACATATGGGGTCGCGCCAGCTGCACATTGCGTATGCAACGAGTGCAGGCTGCCAGGCCCTGTGTTGCGTCATAGACGTATGGTGTCCCGCTGAGTACGCCATTCCCTCATCTTTTTTATGTCTTAAAACTATATCTAAATAAGTTTAAAGTGTATATGAGAGCAAGCGATAATCTAAAATATTTTAAACATTTATATATTTCTAACTGTAATAAACGTATAATTATGGTAAATATATTTTCTCACAATCGCGTCTGGTGCGGCCTCCATGCGTGCTCGGTGCGTGATTGCCATGTGACCTAAAAAAAAAGCATTTGATTGCTTCATAACATTTCCATTGTAATAGTTGGAGGACAACACCCAGTTTAGTCATTCTATCTACAGCGTTTGATGAGAGGCACCTCTTCTGCTTAGAGAGCTTTTTTTAAAGGTTTTTTGTTGTGTACACATATCATATACTACACACAACATGCAACAATCATCTTGATCAATATTAATGGACTGTACAGTAGCCTTCCATGTGTGACGGCCATGCATCTGAAACGTTGCATCAAAAAACAAATGTGTGTGACACGATGCCCCTGGTGTGTGTGTGTGTGTGTGCGCATTATTGTGCTGCCTTTCGGCCTAGGTATTGGTGGCTCGAAGGGGTACCATCAGCCACAGGCAGAGTGCACATCCTAGATCACATGTGACAAACAGAGCAATGTGTAGATTTGTGTTGCAGTATGCTCTGTTGTCAGGCTTTACCAGTATAGTAGTGTGTCATATGTGAGACTTTCAGATTCACGTTTGACATGCATTGCTTCACTGTAATGAGCATTATCATTGTGTATGACGTAGCTTCACTGCTGATCCTCCATCCACCCGAGCACATTCACATGTGTGCGCTTCGCGATAGCAACACTTTCAATAATGCCACACACCATTGACAAACGTGTCTGCGTTTATCCACAAGCTTGCCAATGGCATGTAATGTTGGCCATTCAATGTTTTCGAGCGGTATCTCATTAGCGATAGTTGCCGCACGCCCGGTACATTCTACATTAATGTAAATTGCGGATTTTGCAACGTCAAAACTGCAACAGGGACACACAAATAAGTACACTTCCTGGCCAGGCAGGAACTGAACAACACCCAGGTCCACGGAATAATTATTCACATCCCTACGCTGGCCCGGCGTACGCAAGCCCAGTCCACTTTGCGTACGTATAAATAGGATAACGACGACGCCACATGTCCCAGTTCTTCCACACTGCCTCAGGTGATATGGCTGCATCCACCTCGCATATCACAATGCACAATAAAAAAAAAGGATCCATGAGGTGTACACCATCCTCGCAATCAAAACTGGATTTGAACTGTGAACCCTGCTGGCCATCATGTTGGACAAACAACAATGGCAGCAGGTGAGCAGTGGGACCTGGGTGCACAGGGGCTGCAATTGAGTATGCTGCTGCGGGAGAGGTGGGGTGCATCAGCCTGGGTGCACACGTGCGGACAAGTAATGTTGCTGTGCGTAATGATGTGATCTCTGACCTCATTCAGTCACATCTCTGTCTCATTTTAAGGACCGCACACGAGAAAAATGAAGAAAATTAAGGAATTTACGTCTCACAAGAAATTGAGTCTGTCGGCTGACATTCTCCAAACCTACCATTGAAGAACTTCTTTTTGAAACATTTACCTTTACCAAGGCTGTCCAACATTCTTGCAGTCCTGAGGAAGACCCGCCTTAGATGCTCAAAAATCAGCGCATCGTGTTTTAGGGTCGAAACGTCAACGTTCTGTCTATGTATCCGTCCACACAGAGTGCCAATTAACTAAAGAAATAATATATCTGTTAGAAACTACTGTAACTTAAAGTGGACACTTATGATTTAAATATGATGTCTAGATGTTGGATTACGTTTGTTGTTTAATGTTTGTTGAGCACTCAGTCACTGACCGCTATATGTATCAAGCTATTTAGCATTCGCAAAGGCCGAAATTCTGCGAATTTCGGCCTTTGCGAATGCTAATTAGACAAATGGAATGTATCAAACTAGTTTGATGCAAAATAAGGAATAGCAAAATTTGCTAATCCTTATTTTGCGATTGCACTTAAGGAATAGCAAATTTTGCGATTCCTTAAATGCAATGTATCAAACAAATAAAATGCAAAAAATGCCATTAAGGATTAGCAAATTACCACCAACTTCTAGTTGGTGGTAATTTGCGAATTCTTATCAAAAATCTTTTTTGATAAAAACCAAAGGTGCCATATGACGCCCATACATGCCCTTAGGGCATGTATGTGCGCCATATGCCCCCAAATGTCTTTTTCAGGGGTGCAGCAGGGTGTTCTTGAGACACCCCTGCACCCTTGGAAACATCCCTAATTTGCGATCAGCAAATTGCTAATTGCAAATTGCACTTTCATTCCTATGGGCCTCCTGGCCCATGGAAATGAAGGGGTAATTTGCGATTGACAATTTGCTAATCTCAAATTAAGGAATGCTAAGGAATCGCTATTGGAAAGCGATTTTGTACATACATACCGTTTTGCATTTCCTAAATAGCGATTCCTTAAAATTCGCTATTTAGGAAATGCAAAATGGTTTGTTGATACATATAGCGGTAAGTCACGACTTACTCACCCCACTTTCAGTTTGATGTATTGTGTGTTTTAGACAGTTTCCCAAATAGATAGAGAATCAAACCGAGTAGAAAGGCTGAATACAAAAGATTTACCTTTACCTTCCACTGTGGTCAGTTGTTTGTCAATTAATGTTTTTCCTTTGGTTTCAGCACAAGTTGTGTTCCTTGATATATCACTCATTAGATATATCCGCTCATTTGTATATTCAATATATCTGCAATGTAAATGTGATTCCCAACAGAACCATTGTTTTTTGTTTAGTTAAATTACCCAGGTTCTGAGGGTCACTGGGTTACCCCATTATCTTTAATGGCCCTACAAACACGTCGCGTTGGCTTTTGGGGCACTGCAGTGAGCTGATTACTAAGTGTACATGCACACAGGCTTGCCCCACTGCATTACACATGCACATTATGCTTCTACCATGCGCTCTGTTCCTTTGTTTGTGAACGTTGGCATAACATATTATTATTTAACGTTGTGTATTCTCGTAAACTTCAACTCCTCTTTGAACCACGATTACCACTAACAGTTGGTAGATCATACTTCAAGAAGGAAGGATGCACTCAACTGGTGTTCTCTATTAAGCTTGAAATAAACCTTCATTTACCTCAAGACGTTTCCAGCATTATATTATTCCTTCCTTTTCAGTTAGTTGCACCAAAAAAGACTCAGTGGGTGCTCAACCGGTGTTGATGCCCTGGGCATTCTGACGCCTTCCATTGCGGTATCAAGACACCGTCCCTGACCGGAGACCTGCTGTGCCACCCTGAGAGAGGCACCCCGGAGTCGGAGCTGGCACCAGCACGTTGTTGGACACACCCGTGGTGGCAGGTGAGCAGTGAAGCCTGGGTGTGCAGGAGATGCAATTGAGCACAATGCGGGGGAAGGGGCTGAGGTGCAGCAGCCTGGGTGCAAAGGTGCAGGCAAGCGATGTTGCCGTAGATAATAATGTCATCTCTGGCCTCATTCATATCTCTATTTCATTTTAAGGACTTGCTGAACCGCACTCTTTCTTGTGGACCCCAGCGTCCCAGACACACGGTGATGGGAGGTAAACAGTGAGGGCTGGGTGCAATAGGCCGATGCTGTCTCCTCCTCCCTCTGTTCATTTGACTCTCCCTATCCTTCTCCCTTCCACCCACACGCTCTCTCTCCCATTCTCACTTTCTTCCTTTCATTCTGATTACCTTTCTTTTTCTCTTGGACATGTCACACATACTTATGTTTCTTTTTCGTCTTGCAGGTTTTGTACGCTGCTTCCAGAGGAGTCCCACCCACTTATTTCATGTTATACTGTTATTTCTTCGAATAAAGTTGCATTTCCATTTATTTGTATTGTTTTAATAAAGGTTATTTTTTTACCAATAAATAAGTGAGTGTATGGGTCTTCTTTTTCTGACAACACTTGTCTGTAGTTTATTATGAAAATCGGCGGTTGATAGGAGGTTATAAGGGAAAACATTTGTAATTTTGCGGTGCACCTACCAAATATAATCCAACAAACTATTACATAAATGAAGCCTGGGAAATTCTACAGCTGCAAGGGTTCTATGAGTGTATCACTTTATAACACCATGAGTACTGCCCGTGCGATTACAGAACCAATAAGGCACCGCCTAGGGCCACCGAGGCTTCAGGGACTGGCAAGGCCCACCCTGCATATGTGGTATGTGAGGTCATGAGCAGTACATTGAGGTGAGCGCAAGTTATAGTTAGCTCAGGTAAATATAACTGCTGAGTTTCTATCATTTTGCACGTGTAAAAGTTGTCCCTGTAACCTTTAGTTTTTTTGCAGTTCATTTCTAAGGGTTTTTAAATTATATTTCCTAACTATAAAATCCCTGTAGCCTTTGTGTTTTACAGTGAATTTCTACATTTTTTAATGCTGTTTTCTAACTATAATGTCTTTGTAACCTTTGCTTTTTAGTGAATTTCAGTTTTTTCTATATAAATTGTACTACAAGTTGACCCATAAGTTCAATTTGCTAGTATACATTTTAACAAGTTATTAAATACATTGTATTGACAGATTCTATCTTATTAAGAATTTTAAACCAAACATTTGAAAATTAAGTTAAGGTAATTTAAGTAGTCTTTCTATAAATGCAATGCATCAACTCTTTCCTTTTGTTGAATCATCTTATGGATCCACCAAGGGTTTCCCAACCAAAAGTACACATTCAATAATAAAATAATAACACATTTAATATAAGCATATCCTATTGCAATTTCTGTAAGTGTATCACTGTCCATGTGTGGGTGTGTGAGAGGCTGTGTGAGTGTCTGTGTGGGTGTGTGAGTAGCTATATGGGTATGTGAGTGGGTGTGCAAATGGCTGTGTGGGTGTGTAGGAAGGTATAGAAGTGGATGTATGGATGTGTGATGAAGTGTGTGAGTGTCTGTGTGCATGGGTGTGTGAGTGGTGTGTGGGTGTATAAGTGGGCGTGTGAGTGGGTGTGTGTATGTGAATGGCTGTATGGGTCGGTGAGTGGGTGTGTGAGTGGCTTTGTGGGTCTGTGAGTGTGACTGGCTGTATGGGTGTGTGAGTGGGTCTATGAGTGGTTGTGTGGGTACATATGTCGGTGTGTGAGTGGGTATGTGAATGGCAGTGTGGGTTTGTGAGTGGGTGTGTGAGTGGTTTTGTGGGTCTGTGAGTGGGTGTGTGAGTGGTTTTGTTGATCTGTGAATGGTTGTATGAGTGGTTGTATAGGTGTGTGAGAGGTTGTGTGGGTGTATATGTGGGAGTGGGAGTATGTGAGTAGGTATGTGAGTGGTTGTGTGTGTATTTGAGTGGGTCCTGAGTAGTTTTGTGGGTCTGTGAGTGGGTGTGGGAGTGGTTGTGGAATTGCATGCCTGAGTGGGTGTGTGATTCCATGTGCGAGTGCCTGTGTAGTTCTGTGAGTGGGTGTTTGAGCAGTTGCGGGTTTCCAAGTGGGAGTATGAGTGGCTGAGTGGGTGTGTGAGTGGTTGAGTGGGTGTTTAAGTGGGTGTGTGAGTGGGTGAGTGAGTGAGTGAGTAGGTCAGTGGCTGTGAATTTGAATTTGAATTGTTTAGTTATTTATAAAGCGCACATTCACTGAGCAGTTTCTTGGCGCTGTGTGGGTCTATGAGTGATTTTGTGGGTATCTGAGTGGTTTTATGGCTGAGTGAGTAGGTGTCTGAGTGGTGGTGTGGGTGTGTAAATGGTTGTGTGCATGTGGGAGTAGTTTTGTGGGTCTGTGGTTGGGTGTATGAGTGGTTGTGTGGCTGTGCAAGTGGGTGTGTGAGTGTATGTGTGAGTGGCTCTGTGGATCTTTGAGGGGGTATTTGAGTGGCGTTGTGGGTCTGTCAGTGGAAGTGGCTGTTTGGGTGTGTGAGTGGTTGTGAAGGTATATAAGTGGGTGTGTCAGTGTGTGAGTGAGTGTGTGAGTGGGTTTGTTAGTCTGCAAGTGGT
Source organism: Lissotriton helveticus (assembly GCF_964261635.1). Lineage (NCBI taxonomy): Eukaryota > Metazoa > Chordata > Amphibia > Caudata > Salamandridae > Lissotriton > Lissotriton helveticus. The sequence continues at coordinate 859,240,712 of NC_136065.1, forward strand.
TTTGTGGTTGTCTGAGTGACTGTATGGGTGTGTGAATGGGCATGTGAGTGGTTGGGTCTGTGAGTGGTTTTGTGGATCTGAGTGGGTGTATGAAAGGCGATATGGGTGTGGGAGTGGTTGTGTGGGTATGTGAGTCGGTATGTGAGTGGTTGTATGAATGTGTGACTGGTTTTGTGGGTCTGCAAGTGGGAGTAGGACTGCCTGCATGGGTGTGTGAATGGGTGTGTGACTGGTTGAATGGGTGTGTAAGTGGGTGTATGAGTGGCTGTGTGGGTCTCTGAGTAGCTGTATGAGTGGTTTTGCAGGTCCGTGAGTGGGTGTGTGAGCGACTGCAAGGGTGTGTGAGTTGTCTGAGTGATTATGTGGGTGTATAAATGGTGAGTGTTTTGTGTGTGACTGTGGGTCTGTGAGTGGGTATGTGAGTGGTTTTATGGGCCTGTGAGCAGGTTTGTGAGTGGTTGTGTCAGTGGCTGTTTGAGTGGGTATGTGACTGTCCGTATGGGTGTGTGAGTGGTTGTGTGGGTATGTAAGTAGGTATGCAAGCATTTGAGTGGGTGGATTTCTGAAGTCCAGTTCCACCCAGTTAGTTCTGGCATAGAGTCATGGAAGAGGTCAACCATGTAGGAGCGAACATCCTCCCCCTCCACCCCTTCAGGGACCCCGAGCACTCGTAGATTATTCCTCCGCGGGCGATTCTCAAAACTCCTCTAGTTTCCATTTGACGTCTGTTAGCTGAGCCTCATGGGAGTCCACACGTACTTGACACGAAGCCATCTCTGATTCATTAGAGACAATCCTAGACTCTAAATCGGTCCCCAAATGCACTGCCTGTCTTAGTTAATTTGCGGACAACCCCTTCCACCTTACGCATGGCAGCTTGAGCCTTGCGTCCATCTTGACGTGTCTCTATGTGGTGCAATGAGATGGCCTGAAGAATAGTATCTAAAGTTGAGGCATTTGAACCTGAGTGCTCCAGATGTTCCGGATGTTCAGCGTTTGAAGTGTTCGGGGGAATGGTAAGTTGATTTGTAGGGGTATGGTCCCAAGCCAAATCCTTTACTCCATGTCTCTTCATTTTTTTCTTTAGAGTACTTTTTATTTTAGACCCAGGATCGTCTACTTGATGACTACCACTCTCATCTGTGGGAGAAGAGATATCTTCAGACCACTCACCCCTGTCTGAAAAGGAAAAGAAGTCGCTGGGGTCTTTCTCAGGCTCAAGGTCATGGTAAGCGGTTTCATTATTCTCATTATTTTCAGTGACTTGACTCATACCTTGATCTGTTCCCTGATTAGCTCTAGCTTGCATTGACTGTTGTGTTTGGAGGGTCCGTTAGGGGCTAGGTGCAAATCTAACCCCTGCTGCGCCACCCATCATATCCAGAGGTCCCACCAAAGGTTTTAACGCAAAGGGGGATAACTGTCAATATAGCTCCCCCATAGTTAGTTGAGCTCCCTTCTCTCTCAGCATCTATCAGTGTTACCAATGGGAGGGTAATTGGGGCATACCTTCATTCACGCTCATAGTCGATCTGTCCCTCGCACTCTGCACTGGCGCTGGCTCCAGATTGTGAGCTTCCTCGTTCCCCAACTTGCTTTGTGCTTCTGGGATGTCCGTTTTGTCTAATTCGGCCCCAGCTTTGCCGAGGCCATCAATTTCACTATCATTGGCAGCTTCCACCGCTTCCTTAGATCCAACCTTGCTCTTCCCTTCATGACCTGGAATTGGTCTAGCAGCCGCTCCACGCAGCAAGTCAGCCACAGTAGGGCCGGCCAGGCGCCCCTTCTGCACAGCACTGGCTCTGCGCTTCGGCGTCTGAGATGGCGGTTGAATGGATGACCCCGACTTCTCTGCTGCAGCCTTCCCGCCTCCAGTATCGCCCGACTCAGAGGCTCCTCGCAACGCCAACCTTGCTGCTCTGGCTTTCGCAGCCACCGCCCCCACCACCGCTTTCGGAGCCATCACAGTGAGTTCCAGGGGATTCCTACACCCAGCGTCAGCCTCAGATGGCAGGTAAGATTGCGGGTATTGGTTCGCTTCTGCCTTGAGGTATGTTCTCCCCAAGTACCTCAAACGGCAAGCCTGATTATTGTTCCTAACGTATACAATTGATTCCTGATAGGCTTTATCTCTTTGCCGCAGGCCTCCGCGAGCATTTCCTTACACTGCAGTAACTCTTAGCTCAGCATTATAGTTACGCTTCTCAGAAGCTCTGGTCAATACGTGCGCACAGCAGTCTCACGTGACCTCCATCTTGCCTCTTCTATTGTCCTACAGCTCCGACTTCAGACAACAACGTTTGGGTGAGTTACTTAATTTACAGACACGGGCCCACCGCGTTCCCTTCACTCTAAAATATCCAGCAAAAGTCGGGGCTTTTCCTCGCGCAATCCTGGTCTATTTTGGTAATTTTCTATTGCGTCAGGCGGTCTTTGAGAAAGCTAGACCGGAGTCGAAAAGAGTTAGAAATGAGATCTCCTACTTTGTCCGACCAGATTTCTGTCACTCCACCATCGAGAGGCGGTGGAGGTAGCGCCAACTAATCAAACCATTTCAAGATAAGAAAGCCAAGGCCTATAATAATAACCCTGCTTGGCTTAAAGTGATTTGGGGGGGGGGGCAAACTACATCTTTTATGTCGGAAATAAAGGCCAAAGAGTATCTCTATGGGCTATCTGGCTAAGCTGGGCTAGGCTCAGATTTATTCTTGTTTGGATACAATGAGTTACGGTCCTCTTCTGTAATGGACCGAAGGGAGATATAAATGTTCTTATGTCAATTTCTCCTCCTCCCCCTTTTTCTTTTATTACATATTTAATGTAAGGTTACATGTAAGGAGAGGAGGGAAAGAGGGTAAAAAAATATGTGGGAAAAAAAAGACCCGTGTGAATTTGGAGCTCAGCATTTATTATATAACAATGTAATTCCGATAGAGTTTTGGTCATGTGTCGCACGTTCATCATTAACAGACTCTAGTTGGAGTCTGTACGCCTCAAAAGGGGTGACGGGTGTGCTTTGGGGGAGTGGGGAGGAAGTGGTGGAGGAGTGGGGGGCACAAAATACAAAAGAAAGCAATTCCAGAATTAATATTGAAACAACAAAACAGGAAGGAGAGAAGAGTGAAAAACAAAAGGCAAGATACACTTTGACTTTGAAGGTCTACAGGGGCTTTAAGATGTTGATAAAGGGATCCTTGGAACTGCTTAGTAGACTCCAATGGGGAAGATAACAATCTGCTCCTGGAATGTGGCGGGCCTGAATGATAGGGCTAAGAGGGGCCGCTTTGCTGAAATAATTAAGTTAAAGTCTATGGACATAGTCTGTGTACAGGAGACACATATATCCTGGGAGAAGAGAGTTACTAAAGGTTGGGGGCTATAACATTCTTGCCTGTGCAACTCAAACCTCTAACATTTGAGGGGTAGCTATCCTAGCCAAAATATCATTAGGGTTAGCTAAGCGCAAAGCAGTGGATGCTTTGGGGAAGTGGGTTATTATAGAATTGATATCAGGCATCACTATTTGCTCAGTTTATGGATCGAATCAAGATGACCCTCAAATATTTGAGAATCTTGAGATGGAGCTCGCCTCATGGCCAAAATCCCTAGTTTTGTGTGGCGACCTAAATATCTCCTTAGGTTCTGAACCCACGAAACAAATGCAGGGTAGATATTCAGGTCGAAAGCCCAGAATATATAGAGCCCTAAGTCAACTCAGGAATAGTCATGACTTGTTAAATATCTGGAACTTAAAAAATCAATCCGATCTTGGATATACTTATTTTTCGTACCCACGTAACAAACACGTTAGGACTGACTATTTTTTCGGGACAAGAGATTTGGTACGTCAAGTGGAAATTATGAAGCTCCCTAAAATATTTCGGACCATAACCCTTTAATCTTAGTAATAGATCTAACCAATTTTACCAGACATCGTACTAAATGGACGTTTGACAGAAAGCTCCTTGTCAACGAAGACTACATAAAATTTCTTAGAGATTGGACACAAAGATACTTTGATAAGAATCGCTTTAGCACAGCCAGGGGGGTTGTCTGGGATTGCATCAAAGCCACTCTTAGAGGGGAAACTATTAGCTTTACGGCTAGAGCAAAAAAGCAGCAGGAAACTAAAAATCAGCAACTGCTACATGAATTGGCCAGAGCTGAGGAAGAACATGTTTTAACAATAGCGCACGAAAAAGATGGGGTCCATAGGCTGCTCCGAATATTGGTTTTAAAAACAGAACTAAACAGTTGGCTAACCCAGAGATCTGCTGAAGCATTCCAGTCGCACCGGAATAGCATTTATGAAAATGGAGAAAGGGTAGGTAGGAAGTTAGCTCTACGCCCTCAGCAGAAGATTTCTTATAATGCAATAGCGTCTATTAAAATAGATGGTCATGAATATACCGATCCGGATGATTTCATTGAGGGATTCTAATGATACTATCAAAAGTTGTATCAAGATGATATTCAGGAAGACACTGATAAAGTTAGGGAAGCAGTAAAAGAACTTGCAGCAAGCTCTGAATCTGGCTGAGGTCTGGATGACCCAATTAGAGAAGAACTCAAAAAATAAATTAGCATTGCAGAAGTCTAACTAGCTCTGTCTGATTTGGCCTCGGGGAAAGCCGCAGGTCCTGACAAAATCCCCTTAGAGATCTATAAAATATTAGGAACCTTAATAATACCCATTTTATTGGATCTGTTTAATGGAGTATAATCAAGCGGAATCCCCCCTGAGTCTTGGAAAGAGACAGATATAATTATATTTCCTAAAAAAGTTAAACCTATTCAGAATCCGTCATCATACCGACCAATCTCCCTGATCAATTCAGACTCTATACTGTATGCAAAAGTTTTGGCTAAGCGGCTCGGGAGGGTCATTGAACATCTGGTCTCCCCTTGGCAACATGGTTTTATCCCGGGCAAGGGTACAACATATCATACCCACAGAGCCATCTCGCTTTTTGATATCATGTCCTGGACGGGGAGCCAGATGTCAATGATCCTCCTTGACGCCGAGAAAGCTTTTGATCGGGTGTCTTTGGAGTTTTTATGGTGGATGCTCGAAATAAATAGATTTGGGCCCAAACTTATTAAATCAATTAGAGCCATGTATCAGCAACCGAGAGCTAGATTGGAACTAATCGGCAAGGAATCACACACTAATAATATATTTAGGGGACGAGACAGGGCTGTCCCTGTTCTCTGATTTTATTTGCCCTTTACATCAACCCCTTGATTATTAAACTATTGCAGAGCCAGAAAATCAAACCAATTGATACTGGGACTTACGAGACCAAAGTGCTAGGTTACGCCGATGATGGGGCAGTATTAACACCTAATCCAGCTGAGGCAATCTTTGAAATAGATATAATTGCTCAACAGTTTGGTCGGTATTCGGGTTAAAAACTGTTATCCTATGTACTGACAACATCGATTATAATGACCCAAGGAAAGCAGATGAGGCTACTTATTTTAGGGTCTGTTTAAGCTCAAACATAGAAGATATTAGTAAGCTTAATTATGAACCCTTGATTAAAAACATAGGGAAGGATCTAAGAAGAGTTAATAGCTTACACCTATCTATTATTGGTAGGGGCAACTTTAAAAAAATTAATGTGCTCCCAAAAATGCTTTACTTATTTTGGGCTATACCCCTGGCTGTAGAAGATAACATCTTGAAAACATTAGAATCACTACTTTCAAACTTTATTTGGCAATACGGGAAAATAAGGAGATCTCTGAAGTATTTAGCTTTACCACAAAGCAGGGGTAGTCTAGCAATTCTTAACATCACGCTGTACTATTGGACAGCCCTTCTACATCAAATGACCCCTTTGTTTAATACTGTGACTGCAAGTGGAACCAGACCAGATCCAGAAATACCCAACATATTTGAACTTTCTATTGGAAAGAAAGCCCAAGGGCTCTTATTGAAACAAACAGAGCCAAGTTACTATAAAAAGGTAACATTTAAAGTAATTACCAGTGCATGGAAAATATGGAAGAAGGTCGCTAGATTTATGGTAATCCCCAAATTTAACAGCTATACACCCCTGTGGCATTCATCCTTATTGCCCCTACAGGTTAATGATGATAGGCCAAAAAATGGGAAAGTATTGGCCTAAGAACAATCTGGGACTTTTCTGGAGGAGAATCAGATTTTCAGTTTTTGGTGTTACAGAAAGCTTTTGAAATTCCTAATAGCCACTATTTTAAATTTATTCAGATTACAAATATACTTAGTGTAAAGTCCCCCAGGATTTTACTTGAAAGGATTCCACTTCTGGATGCTATAGCCAGGAAATCGACTAGAATTGGGAATTTGTACAGCCTGCTTCTTGATAAAATACCCGATGATCTGGAACAAACAGAGTCATCTTGGGCTTTGAAGCTCGCTAATCCCAATATTGACATTGATATGTGCCTCTCTTTAACATTGAAAATACTTCTATCCCCAAGTTTAAAAGCCCAACAATATAAAACTTTTTTTAACCTATATTTTACCCCTGCTAAATTGTTTACATGGGGAAAAAGGATAGATGACTACTGTCCCAGATGTGGATTAGGACCAGCTATCTTGACCCATATGTTTTATGTTTGTAATAAACTAACCATATTAAAAAAGGGGCTGTCAAGGTTCTGGGAGGAAGTATATGGGCACAGAATAGCCGAATCACCTGCTCTGTTAATTCTTGGCTACAAAAGTACATTGGGCTAAGTTTTGAGGAGGAATCTTGTCTTTTTGTGGGGACGGCGGTATATAGGATACATTGGCAGCTAGATGGAAAGATACGGAACCCCCACCCTTTCAGATGTGGCTGTCCAGATTTCTGGGAGTTTATAATCAAGAAAAAGCTATCTATTCCACTAGGGGTAGACAGTCGAGAATGCATGGTCATAAGATCTGGTCACCTATCACTGCCTGGATCATAAATGTGAGGTGGCCATAAGAATACAATATTTATAAAACTATTGTTTTAGCATTATTGGGGATAACTTCTAATGAATTGAATTGATCTGTTTGTAAAATATTTTTTATGCTTACCGTCCATTTCTGGCTTATTTACGATTTTTTTGATTTTCCCATTTAGTATAGAATTATTGCCTTTTGTTATTAATCTCTTATGTACTTATTTATTCACTGTTTTATAGGAATAATCTGGTATTGCTTAATAAAAAGATTTTTTTTTTAAAAGCATTTGAGTGGATGTCTGCATAGCTGTGTGGGCCCATAGGTATGTTGTGTATGGGTGGTTTTGTGGGTCTATGAAGGGGTGTGTGAGTGGCTATGTGGGTGTATGAATAGGTGTGTGAGTGGTTGTGGGGGTGTAAGTGTGTATGTAAGTATATGAATGGGCCTGTGAGTGGGTGTGTGAGGGGTTATGTAGGTATGTGAGTGGTGGTATGGTTGTGTGATAGGTTGTGTGGGTATGTAAGTGGGTGTGTGAGTAGCTGTGTGGGTCTGTAAGTGGATGTATATGTTTTTTATTAGAGTCTGGATCCAGTGATCCACTGAGGAGCACACAGGGGGTCGTGCTGAGTGCCGCAATGGATCTGCAAACCCTGGCATGCTAAAACAAATAATATTTTTGCAATTTCTTGAGGGACCACTTCATCTGTCCAGTGGTGTCAGGGTACCTCTACCCTGGCCGCTTCTGTCAGTTTTGAAAATGTATTATACCCTCTGAGAAACAAGTCCCAATGCACAAATTGGCAGCTGTAACTTTCCTCTCAGATTGTTGCCAGCCAATAATGGCTTTGCTCTTGGCACGTGGCTCCACAGATCCGCCACTGAGGATCCACGTCTCTAGATATACATAAATCTTTTTACTTAAATAACTCCAAAACTACTGAACAGATTTAAACCAAATAACAAAAAAACACTCTTTCTGGACTAAGATCTAGATATCTGCCAAATTTGGTTTAATTTTGTTTAGTGGTTCGGGCTATATGGGAAATTGCATAGGGAAAATGCATTTTGGGACTCTCCCTTTTTCTTAGCTCCCGCTTGATGTATCAGCCTGAATCTTTCCGGACAGCAGCTGAAGTGACTTTCAAACTAGTTTTGAAAGTTTAATGAAGATTGGTTAAATGGCACCAAAGTCATTAGTAAAAACAAAAGACACTCTTCCTATGGACACCGGGTCCTAACTATAGCTGCCTACTGGCGACCACCAGTAGGTGATTGAAGAGTGGCCCAGGAAGAGAAGCCCCCCCATCATTCTGCCTCCCAGATATTTAAAAATAATGACCCCAGGGCACTGGCCCGGCCTGGGAGTTATAATATTTTTTTTCAACCAACGCCAGACGGTGTTTTTATTTGTGCTGAAATCATGAGGGAATCTCAAAGGATCACAACAAAAAAAAATTACATGTGTCCTCAGGGACACACCCCAAATGGCTAAGGTGGCAGGATAACCTTACCCTGCCTTCCTATTTCTTTTTTAAAAACAATCTCAGGACAGGGGAATAAGTCCCGGAGTCCTGAAATGGCTGCCGCAACATTTTCTTTCATATTACGGCGAGCCAGTCAGAGCACTCACCCAGGTAGGGGTGTACTTCCATGGGAGTGAGGAGGACCAGGGGAAAATACACCCTAGCCCATTCAGAACACTCTCTTATGTTAAGTTGAATTTGCAGGACTCTAGTAAGAGTCACTCGAACCCAAACATTCAGATATTCAATGTTTCTACTTACTTTCTCTTAAACTACTGAATGCATTTACACCTAGTCACAAAAAACAAGCTCTCTGGACCATGGTCTAGTTGTCTGGCAAATTTGATGTAATTTCGTTTAGCCTAACTTTAACTACCCAGTGGTGGCTCCCACTTACAAACATATATGTGTTTGTGAGTATGTGTGTGAGAGAGAAAACATATATATATATATATATATATATATATATATATATATATATATATATATATATATATATATATATATATATATATATATATATATATATATATATATATATATATATATATATATATATATTCATAGAAAAACAAAGGTTACATGGACATTATAGTTAGGAAATGAAATAAATGATATAAACTATCATTCACAACCCCACAAAGCACTGCTTATGACCTCAGATATTACATCACTCATGACATGGGCAGTGATACCACTCATGACATCATGCATGACATCTCAAATGAGATCACTAATGACATCATCCACTGATTGTGCTTTTAAAAAGTGCATGAGTGTTAAATATGTATATCAAGGAGTATTTATGAATTAATGGGTGTGTGACTGCCTGTATGGATGATTCAGCAGGAGTGTGACCGACTGTATGAGTGAGTGATTAGGTGTCTCAGTGAATGTATGGGTGAGTGACTGGTTGTGTGAATGTCTGTATCAGTCTGTCAGTTGGTGCCTAAGTGGCTGTATGGATGTGTGAGGTGGTATGTGAGTGGTTGTATGGGTGAGTGTAAGGTTGTCTGAGTAGTTGGGCCAGGGTGTGTGTTACTGCCTGTATAGATGAGTGAGTGGGTGAGTCAGTAGCTGTATGGGTTAGTGAGAGTGTGTGTGAGGGGCTGTATGAGTGAGTGAGTGAGTATGTGTATGGCTGTTTGGGTGAGTAAGGGAATATGTCAGTGATATATGAGTGAGATTTAAGGTTGAACAAGGCGTGAGGCAGGGATGTGTGTTGGCACCACTCCTGTTCTCTTTGTATACCAACGCTTTAGAGCAGGAGTTGGTGCCACACACCAGGGACCCGCCATATGTTAACTATCATCCCATTGCATCCCTTCTCTACGCCAATGATGCAGTGCTTATGGCCCGTAGTCAAATCGGGTTACAGAGGGCCGTTTCTTTTTATTCCTCTTTTATGGATAGGCTCTGTTTTCGTTTCTGACGGGACGCGGCTGACAACACGGAGGACTGCCGAATATAGCGCGGGTATGTAAGACGAGAACCTTGATGTTCAAAGATTATGATCGAGCCAGCAAACAGTACTCACTCCTGACAAAAGGCTCTTTTAAACTGCAGATCCATGAAAACTGAGAATTTTTTAACTTGAACCGGATAGGCATTAACTAAATAGAAGACCCACCTATGGAACACATATAAACACAGTACAATAAAACAGAAGGAAGCAAAGTGTGACAGAAAAGAATTTTTTTTTATATAAAAAAAGGGCGGCTTTTAGGAAGAAAGGAAAACAACAAGATGAAAGAACAGAATAATATGAAGGTCTGAACGGTCCTTAGTAGAAAATCTGCTAGAGTAAGATCTTGTGCTATGTGAACAGGAGTCTTGTGTCAGTGGCAACCAACCAGTGCCCAACAACAGGAGAGACCCATTAGTTAGTCTTGACAAAGATGGTAGAATACTAGTAGAATCCATCAAAACGCGTCAACGCCTCTTCTGCACGATCAAGGGACCAAACCTAACCTGTAGATAAAGAATTAAGCAAGTCCAAGATTTGGTTTTGTTTATGCTAGGTCTCAAAATGTGCAATATCTAATGACAAATTACATATGTCTTTGTATGTCTCTCCTCTTTTGTGTAAAAATGTTGTCAGTTTTTAGCAAATGAATGTCAATACTAATTGATTATGTTTTTTATTTTTATGTGTACCAAAGCTGTATTTTATGAAATTTTTCATATGGTTTTATTGTAGGCGCGCAATGAGTTGTTTTTAACAAAAACTGTATTTGTAAAGAATATTTTTCTATGAAAATAAACAATGAGCTATATTACTGTTGTGTGAGTGTACTAGATAGCAAAGGGATCTAGTGGTTATAGTTTGGGTGGCTCTAACAACCCTTCTGGTTGTATTACGTGAATTAGTTTTCCAAGGGAAGATTTTTCTCTACTAGGCTCTGTTTAAGACTAAACGCCAAGAAAAGTTTTATTATGTCTTGTGGTTCAACTAAGAATATTCAAAGGAAATTTTATGCAGGGGAGAGTGAAGTGGGAACCATTAAATCGTTTAACTATCTTGGCGTTCTTTTTGAGAGGACGGGGTCTTGGGCACCAGCGGTCAAGGCAAGGAAGCTTTTATACATGAAGTCTATAGCAGCTCTTTTTAATTTCTCTACAAATCTGGGGAAAGGGCCTTTGGCAATTATGCTGAAAATTTACCGTGCAAAATGCGTAAATATAGCCACTTACGGGGCAGGAATTTGGGGCTTTCAAGATTGCACCCCAATCCAGCGTACCGAAAATGCCTTTTTGAGGTCCCTATTGAGCGTCCCAAATAGTGCACCTGTATTTAATTTTCATTCTGAGCTGGGAGCCACATACATCTCTGATATAATCAAGGCTCAGCCAGTTCTTCTATGGCACAGAATTTGGACCACGGAGAACGCCACCTTAAATAGGGAAATAATGAGGGATGCCATAAAGCTAGATAATACCCGTAAAATCCCATGGCTAAAATATGTGGAAGATTTCATGTATGATATCGGCCACCCTGATTATTTTTCTACGCCGGATTCGCTATAGGCTATTACACGCAAAGATTTTAAAGGGATCATCATGGAACACTTAGATGAAAATAGATTAGCCCTTGCCTTGAACAAACCAAATGTGATTAGTCATCAGCAGATCATAATTACATGCAGTATCCAACCTCATCTGCAACATGTATTGAGTGGATACGAAAGATATTTGCTGACTAGATTCAGATTTGGAACACTTCATCACCTGGTCTCATATCTAAACATTAATGATTGGTCCAGACATTTATGCCACTGTCCGTGCAATAATGCCTCGCAACAAAGAACGATTCATGTGGTTTTATTCTGTAAATATTATCACACAGAGAGACAAAGATGGTTAAAGCCATTATTAAAAAGGGGAGGATGGAGACAATGTCGGCATGCCTTCATCTATTTGCAGATGTTTGATACTTTTTATTGTATCAGTTCTATGGCAGGGTTTCTAAAGAATGTGATAAAAAATAGGAAAGTAAATAGCCATTGAATTTTGCGGACTGGGTGTTTGTTAGCTTGATCCACAAGATGAGAAGTAATGTTTGAAACTGTTATTGTGATAATAGACCGATGTATATAGATGTATTTTAGATGAGCTGTTTTTATATGTATATGCTTTTATGATTTTACTACCTAAAACCGAATAAAGCTCGTTTGATTGATTGATTGATTGATTGAGTGAGTAACTGGGTATGTGAAAGGCAGGAAAGTGATGGGGTATATGAGTGACTGTATGGGTGAGTGAGGAAATGTGAGAGTGCCTGTATGGGTGAGTGTATGCTTCTGTCACTGATTGTATAGGTGAGTGAGTATGTGTTAGTATCTGTATGAATAAGTGAGTGTGTGTGTATGTGTATAACTGTATGTATGAATAAGGGGTTGTGTGATTGGCTATATGGGTAAGTGAGAAGGTGTGTGAATAGGTCTATGGGTGACTGACTCATAGTGTGAGTGGCTATATGAGTGTATGAGTGGATATGTTAGTGGCTTTATTAGTGACTGAATGGGTATATGAGTAGCTGTATTGGTGAGTGATTGGATGTTTGTGTAGATCAATGCATAAGTGGGTGTATAAGTACTGGAATGGGTCTGTGAATGGGTTTATGAATGGTTGTGTTGGAGTGGATATATGAAAGGTTCCATGGGGGTGTAGGTGGGTAGGTTAATGATTCTGTGGATGATGTCATCAGTGATGTAATTTGAGATGTCATCAGTGATGGCACTGACCATTCCATGAGGGATGTAATATATATGGTCATAAGCAGTGCATTGCGGGGTGTGAGTTATAGTTAGCTCAGCTAACTATAACAGCTGAGTTGCACTGTTTTGTATGAGTGAAGTCTGAGCCTAACTATAACATCTCTGTAACCTTTGTTTTTTTCAGTGAATTTCTAAGGTTTTTTATAATATTAATTCCTAATGATAACGTCCCTGTAAACTTTGCTTTTTTTGTGTGAATTTCTATGTTTTTTAAAGAAGTAGTTGCATTTACAGAGTGGTGGAGAAAGGGGTCACCGCTTCCGAAAACCTCTCAAGAATCCCACCATGGAGGACTTACAGGAGGTACCAGGAGGGCTCCTTGGCCCCATGGTACCTCATTAGCCAAGGGGACTGTCATCCCCCTACTTGTAGTGTGCCAGAGTGGTGGAGAAAGGAGGTGTGGCCTCTGAAGACCTCCTAGCTATGGTGCTGTGAGCGACTTACTGGAGGTAACAGGAGAGGCCCCAAGAACTTCCTTGGGGGCCAACTACCCCTCCTGTTACCTCCAGTAAGTCAAACACTGCAGGATTGCTGAGAGGTTGTTAGAGCTCACAACCCCTTTCTCAACAGAACTGCAAACACGTCTCCTGGAGCACTACTGGTTGGGAAAAGAGGTCCACTTAGACCTGAGGCCCTCAAGAACCAAGAGGACTTCATCCTCCAACCAGCAGTGCACCATTAGGTGCGTTTGCAGAGTGGTGATGAAAGGGGGCGTGGTCCCTGACAATCTTTTAACAATCCTGTTGTGAGGGACTTACTGGAGGTAACAGGAGGGGTTGCTTGCCCCCAAGGACCCTCTGGGGGCAAGGAGACTTCAAACCCCCAATCAGCAATACCCCAGGAGAGGCATTTGCAGAGAAGTGGAGAATAGGGACGGAGCCTCCAGCGAACTGCCAGGTTTTTATAAAATGTATTTAATATTTATTTTTAAGAAAGGGTGGCTGGGCCGATTCCAGCCTCGGGAACCCAATCTCTCACGGGCAGGCATTTTTAAAATGGGGAGGGGTGTTACAGAAGGATGCGAGGAGCAGGAAGGAGAGTGGCCAGGCAGGGGAGACAGCAGACACATAGATAAGTGGCTTCTTTTTAAAAAGTTATAGAATTTGGGAGGTGGGAGGGAGCAGAGCATAACGTATTTCCACTGAAGTTTTTTCAAACTCCGTGTAAATATGCGTAGAAGCACTACGCCTGCTGTGCCCAGAGTTAAATTTGACCATGATACAAAACAGACACTTCATGCTGAACAATGTCAATGAAGGAAGATGTAATATTATCTAAAGTGTATACGGGAAGAAAGTGTAATAATGCAATTATCTACTATGGCAAAGACTTTTTCTAAATTAGCCTGGTCAATTTGACGGAGGTACAGCACAGCTTCCATCTGAGACAGTTTCCAAAATTCATTATACGTGGAATAAATAAAACTTTTTCAGCCTGATTCATGAAGCGAAATAGCGCCCGCAATGGCAGCGAAAACGCAATTGCGGGTGCAAAACATGGAATCGGCATTCATGTACGAAATAGCGAAATCGCTAAAAAATAATAGCGAGCGGAATAGCGATTACGCTGTAAAAGTCGCAGACTCCGGGAAGTCGAGCATTAGCGAAAATGAAATAGCGACCAACCACGGAATCTGCGAATTGAATAGCGAATAGCGAAATACATTAGCGAAAAATCGCTAAATCGCACATTAGCGCGGCGCAATTTAAGGACAACTCAAACCAGGTGGTAACCATAAAAGCCATGATTAACCAAATTTTGAAAAACTGTTAGCCAATCACCAACAGGTCCAGGCCTGACCAATCACACATAAGGACATTCAGCAGCAGCAATAGGCGTTCCACAATGCCTGGGATGTACATGGTGGTGAGGCGGCGAAGGCTACAGCGAGCAGCACGGAGGAGACGCATGAGGCAGGCACGGATTTACCGGCAGCGGGTCACCTTGCTGGGGCAAACCAGAGAACAGATTTATGCCAAATACAGGCTGAATGGGGAAATGATCACCTGGCTGATATAAGAACTCGACCTCATCATGCAGCACCCAACAAGGCGAAACAATTCTGTGCCCACACATGTGCAGGTATTGTGCAGCCTGCACCTCCTGGCATCCGGCAGTTTCCAGGGCATAGTAGCCGCTGCTGGGGGGATTTCCCAGCCCACCATGTCACGCTGCCTCCACACTTTTGTTGACGCCATGCTCACCCAGCTCCACCAGCACATCACATTTCCCACCAGCCAACAGGATTTGGACCTCACAAAACTACAATTTTATAATGTTGCCCATTTTCCCCATGTCCTTGGCTGCATAGACTGTACCCACGTCGCCATCTGCCCACCAGCTGGCACGGAGTATATGTACCGCAACAGGAAGTCGTACCACTCCCTCAACATACAGATGGTCTGCAATGCCAAGACCATCATCACTGACATTGTGGCCCAGTACCCAGGGAGTACCCATGACTCCTTTATCTTCAGGCACAGCGGACTCCACACACGACTGATCAGGGGAGAGTTTGGGGAAGGACACCTACTTGGTAAGTACACTTTGTCGACAATGTCACATTGCTATGAAGTAACTGCGCTGCACAGGCAATCAACATCTGCTCCTCTCATTCAGGTGACAGTGGCTACGCCCTACGGGAATACCTCCTGACCCCTTACCTCAACCCTGCCACACCTCAGCAACGCCGCTACAATGTTGCGCACATCCGGACAAGGAACTGTATTGAAAGGACATTTGGCCTGCTCAAGAGCAGGTTCCGTATACTGCACAAGACAGGTGGGGCCATGTATTACAGTCCTGCAGCGTGCTGCCGCATTGTGGCTGTCTGTGCAATGCTTCATAACATTGCAACCAAGCGCCGGATACCAGTTGACATCTCAGGCAGTGAATCTGAGGGGGACGACCGGCCACCAGCACATGCGCACCATGCACGCGGGGAGAACCCAGCTGAAGGCCACAGACGTCGCAACCACATCACAGCTAACAATTTCTAGCCCACCCCCTTCCCCCACCCCACATATCACAATTGCATGCAAACTGTAATGATTACACAAGGCGTATGTGTGCACCAAAATAAATGTATTTGTTTGAATCACAAAAAAATAAATGGGTGTTCGTAATAACTATATACAAAAAGCAGTATTCATGCATACTGCATGGGACGCTCCATTGCAGGCTTAAGTTCAGCCTGCGTCTGTGTCCCTGTCACAATGTCATTGCCGTCTCCGGCGCACAAGTTGCTGGCGCCTGGGAGCCTCTTCCTCTTCCTGGGCAGCTGGAGGTGGGGCAGCCCTTGCGCTGCGCCTAGGTGGGGGGGCCTGCATGGCAGAGTGGCTGCTGACACTAGAGGCACCCTCACTAGCATCATCACCCCCCACAATTGCCGGAATCACAGGTGCGTGCAGTGCGGTGACCGCGGTTGTCAAGTGCTCCAGCACCCGGGTGATATCTTCGCAGCACTGGACGAGTTGGTGCTGCTGGGTTAAGGAGCGGCGCGCAAGCAGGGTGGTGGCATTTGCCGAGGCATAATTTGAGCGGCTGTAGGTGGACAGCCGGCTCAGCAACTGGTGGTGGCGCCTGCTAGCAACACTTCGGTGCTTCACCAGCGCAGCAGTGTTGTGTTCCATAGCCGTCGTCATGCGGTCAATGGCCGCCGTCATGCGGTCCACCCTGTCGCCCACTCCCGCAACATTGCGGCCGATCTTCTGCAGCTGGAGCTGGATGGCTCCCTGCTGCTGCGACTGGCGCTGGTGTAAACGCAGCATGCGCCGCTCCACACTCATGCATGCGTGGAAGTGGCCATTGCCCCTCCTGGTGGTCGGCCGCTGTGTAGCCGATGTGGCTGGCCCAGATGGTGGTGGACGAGCTGCAGGTCTTGCAGCAGCTGGTGTTGCAGGTGCGGCAGGTGTGGTGGGTGGCCTGGCCTTGGCAGCCGGTGGGCCTGAGGCGGATGCGGCAGGTGTGGTGGGTGGCCTGGCCTTGGCAGCCGGTGGGCCTGAGGCGGATGCGGCAGGTGTGGTGGGTGGCCTGGCCTTGGCAGCCGGTGGGCCTGAGGCGGATGCGGCAGGTGTGGTGGGTGGCCTGGCCTTGGCAGCCGGTGGGCCTGAGGCGGATGCAGCAGGCAAGGTGGGTGGCCTGGCCTTGGCAGCCGGTGGGCCTGAGGCGGATGCAGCAGGCAAGGTGGGTGGCCTGGCCTTGGCAGCCGGTGGGCCTGAGGCGGATGCTGCAGGCAAGGTGGGTGGCCTGGCTGCTGGTGTTGGCGCTGGCGCAGGGGCTGGTGGCTGGGTGGCAGGTAGGGATTCCTCCTCCTGGGCCTCCTCGTCGATCAGCAGCCTCTCACTGTCGCTGCTATTGATAGAGCGCGCGAGGCCACCCGACCAATAGTTTTCGCCGTTTCCGGCTTCAGGGCCCATATACTTTTCAAATCACCATATACATCGATCAGGTGACTTCACGAGCTCTACCAATTTGGTGTGTGTGTGTTCCCTGCTACCAATTCTCAGTGCACCCGACTTACCATCCACCGATGCGGGTGCCTAATGACCACAATGAATCAGGGAGCTAGCTGTAAAGAAAGGCAGAAAAATACAAACCCAACCAATAACATTCAAACACTGTGTAAATGACCACGGACAACTGGAAGTTTTAAAATGTTTATCTAAAGTTCAATATTTTCTTGCATAAGATACAGTAAAATAAGGCAATCAATAACCAAGAAAATGTAAATCACATATGCATAAAGAAATAATGGCAGAGTAATCATCAAAGTACTAATAAAATGTAACGAGAAAAGATACTTATGCAAGTCAGTATTATCTAAAACAGTGATAGACTAAGTGTGTGATTATAGAAGAACTTATAATGAATAACACGCTTCACTTAAGGTGAAAGGGCCTTTGAACAACCTAGGCAACGAAGTTCTAGACCATATCAGGAAATGACACACTGCTATGCAAAATATAATTTCTAACAAATGAGAAGACATAGAAATAACTTTGCAAAATTTTTAAATGACTTTCAATAGTTGCGGAAAGGCATGGAAAATATCACATTTGCAATGTTGAACTTTATTGAAGCAAAAGTTAGAAATTCAGAAGGTGCAAGAATTTCAAGAGATTTCGGAGCAGTATTTACCTAGAAAGGTGTGGAAACCAAACCCTGGCCACGGGTCAGTTAAAGACAGGAAACCCTCAAGGAAGGATACCCTCAAAGGACAGCAGGTGCAGAATGGACACCCAGGACAGGACAGGATACCCTCGGAATAAGAGTCAGGACAGGACCTCAGGACAGGACAGCAAACCCTCAGGACAGGACCCTCTTCAGGACAGGACCGGAACCCACAGTTAGGAAGCAACGCCTGCGCTCCACCCGCTCTGCAGATATCGATCAAGACCCCGATTGGGTCAGCGAACTCCCAGCTAAGTGCCTTGCCAGCACTTTAAGGTTCAGTAAAACCTTAGTCTATGGTCAAATTCGGACAGAGTGCTCCGCAGCTCTCTGTATTTTCAGTCACCTATTGAGTGCGTTGGGTCAGTGACAGGTCAGCTAAACCAGACAAGTCGGACGGTTCACTAGGTGAACCCAGGGTAGATATACAGTTTTGGGACAGTGTACCACCCCCAAATGTTGCAAAGTGTCAGAATCCCTCAATTTCGATTGGTCCTAAGGTAGGATTTGGGTAACACACCAATCACAATATGCGATTTGAAGCCTTCATTTACATATTTTGGGACCGCCTAGCATGTTTGGGTTCCCATGAGCTAACAGTAGCACATCTATACAATGTAACATATAAGAAGCCACATTCGCTGTTCTCGCAGGGCAGAGGTGACTTTCTCAGGAGCATCTCGCCCATCACTGCCAGCTGGCTATGTTCCATCAGCCAAGGTCCCTCGTGCTGCCGAATGTCGCACAGGCGCAGAAGGGACCTCCAATATGGCTCTCCTCTCACTCAGACCCCCATTGCCCGCGGTACATGAAAAGTAAGCGAGAACAAATTAATACATAATAATGTCATTATGAAAACACATCACAGGTTTTGTACTTTTAACTCATCATCCAGAAATAAACTTATGCAATTTAAATGTTAGCTACATTTAGACGAAATACAAGAGCAGTGGCACGAGCAGTACCACATGATAAGCACAGCTATGAATTACGCATGCGCATAACTTTCCCTCCACTTCTGCAGACGCGTCAGGACACGTGAGTGTGGCTGACGCATGCGCAGTAACTAAAATACAAGCGGCGGCCATTTTTAGAGGACATGGATTAATTTCATTAGAAATACACATAGGCAAGCGTCTCAAACTTTACTCAAACTTAATATAAACGTTAGTAAAACATACACGGGTTACCTTATTACACATAAATGAGGTTCTTGATTTCGGCAAGCCGCAAAATATGCGAAGCTTTGCTTCATCAATCCCCTCTTTGATGATATCTACTATCATCACAAATTATAATGGAACCAGATGCCAACTTTCTTTCACACTTTATAAAGTTCTATTTCTTCCAGCAACCGTTCTAGCTTTTCTCTTTCAGTTTTAGCAGGGTGAGAAGTCTTCACCTTTTTGTATATCTGATCATTCACTTCCTCTAATTCAATCTCATCCACACTTCGTTTCACCCCTCTTGCATTAACCTCGTGCTTTCTGGTGCGCTTGCGGTATTTACAGCATAAGAAAATGGAAAGTATAATAAGACCTATAATACCAATAGGCATCAGAATTTTGAATAATAAGCTTTTACCTATGCCAGCAAGCCAATGACCTACATTTGAGAGACCATCTACCAGTCTCTTCCAGGCACTATCAACCTCGAGTGGTTTGAGTTCCTTTGCCAAATTAGTAATGTTTCGCACATATCTTTTGATCTGTACACTTTTGTCCGGAATATAAGTGCAACAATGTTGCGCCTTCAACATCCGGCAGACTCCGCCCTCTTTCGCTAATAAGGTGTCAAGAGCAAGTCGATTTTGTAAAACCATTGATCTGATCGCAACCATTTCAGTATTGACCAGCAGGAATCCATGAGCTGTTTCAGTAGACAGCACATCTACTATAGTAGACAATTTGCAAATTCTGTGAGTGTTCAGAACCACTCCCACTCCAGGTATCAGTGCACTGAAAATACTACCCATAATTTCACCTATACTTTCTCTTTTACTACGCACTAAGCCATTAGTATCTTCATTGCTTCCAGCTTTCCCATTCACATGGTATATTTTCGGGAAGACAATGCCAAAGTAGCAGCTTCCATACCAGTGATCCGGCAATTTGAAATAAGCCTTGTCCCCACAAATATAATAAATTCCAGGAAACACAGGCTCTGACCCATTTTTGAAACCCCAACCTCCAATTACCTTGTAATTATGTTCGCATTCACTGGAACCAATGAAAACATTATTATAATAGCTAGTCTTCTCGCGGTGAAGACATAGCTTGCCTTTCTTTTCAAAATCCAGCAACAGAGCAGGACCCGCTCCACCAGATGAGGTGCCTTCCATGTTTTCTGCCCATTTTGGCTTTTTCTGACTTTCGTCATTAGCCTTCTTCTGAATTTTAATTCTCCTTTTCTCTGCCATGTTCAGGAACATCTTTTCCTGCTCACGCAAAGAACAAGTCAAGTTATCTCTGTGTGCGTCTGCTATGTCAATGTTCCCTATAGTCAGAAAGTAGTCTCCCATATATCTTATGGTGTCAGTTTTGGTATGTACAGGATTCAAGTTCCCACGTATAGGTAGTTCAGAAAAGATCACGTCATTGTTAGAGTAATAATACTGTAACGGTCCCCTTTTGTAAAATAAACTAGCTAAAATGCTACAGGAAATTCCATAAGTTAATGGCAGATGATGGTATGTCACGCCTTCAGCCACAGAGGTAGGTAGCTTCATGCAGACATAGCAATCTTCAATTTCCATAGTCTCTACATAGTGTATCAACAAGTTTGCGAAAACATTTAAATGTGTCCTGTTCTTCATGCCATGATAATGTAGTCCTTTCTCATCTGATGCTTCTAAGTCTCGTTTAGTTTGTCTCAATGCTCTCTCATGTCTTTCTACACTCTGTGTTGTCAGCTCTTCACTGTCAGTATTTACAACTTCAGTAGGGACAATGTTAGTATCTTTACTTACAGCAAAGGGAATGAAAATTGTTAATCCTATCCAGATAACTATCAGTACTACTATACTACATATACACACCTTGCAACACGTCTTAAAACGGCTGCAACTAGGTCTACCATTCACTGTTGAATCAGACATTTTAGCTCAGAAGGAGTCTCTTGAACCCCTCTTTGTTGCTTTACACAATTAGCTTACTTTGTGCAAATTCACGGTGGCTCGTCTTCCTCTTCAGCTGAGTACTCTGGGACAGGTTCTCCGTCACTCACGTCAGTTATATCAAGATCTTCAAGCTCCTCCAAAACCAGTGTCCATTCAGGAGACTTGTACTTTTTGTTTTGTCTTTTTATTCGCTCACTCCTTCTTTTGGAAGAGTCTTCTTCCTGCTCTGCTATTCGAGCACTTCTTCTTGCTTCTGCACGTTTTTCTTCCACTGTCTTTATTCTTAGTCTTAGTCTTTTTACAAACCTAGGCTCAAGGTTGTTTCTTTTCTTTATTCTCTTAGTTGGTACTTGGACTTCACTTTCTTTTCTTCTTCTCTTGTTCTCTTTATCTTGTGGTAATTCTTCTCCACTTTCTTCTCCTACTTCCCTTATCTGACTAGTTCCAGGGCTAGCATCAAATTCTTCTGCCTGGTTGCTAATCTGGCCTTGTTCAGGAATATTTTGTTTTTGGCTTTCAATTGTCTCTGTTTCTGTTTCTGTTTCCTGAACCCGTTTTTCTAACTCTATCTGATCCTGTTCAAGCACTTCGATCTCTTGATTTTCTTCTGCTCGAACTATTACTCTATGTCTCGTCTGTCCCTTATCCACATCAGGAGTTAATGGAGGAGTATCGAACACTTGCTCTGTATCCGGCACTTGTTCAATATCAGGTATTTGTTCAGTCTCAGGTACCTGTTCAGTATCGGGTACTTGTTCAGTCTTATTCACTGGATCTGTATCAATCACGTGCTCTGTCCCTGTCTGACCTTCTCCTTCCTCAGTTTTGATTTGGATCTCAAGTGGCTGAGGTTCTTCGCCTGTGCCTTGCTTTTCCTGACTAGTCCACTCTCTACCTTCACTAAGTCGTTCTCTTGTTCTGATAGGATCTTCGGTCAGATCAATCATCGGTATCCATTCTTCTGGCCATATGCTTGGCAGCTCGTCTTCAGCTACTCCTGGCTCAGTTTCCTGGACTTCTTCAGCAGGCTGGTTTCTTGGCAGTTCGCAGTCAACTACTCCTGGGCCAACGTCTGCTGTTCCTGCAACCTGACTGGTGCTGGGCTGCTCGTTGTCAGTTGCTACTGGTCTGGCTTCTTCAGGGTCCTCTGCTGGTTGCCCTGGTTCTTCAAATCCTTTGTCTGGCAATACCTTCTGGGTGTGTCCGGCGTGGATCCACTGGGGAACACCTGCGACTTTCACTGCAGTGGTTGTCACCAGGATTACTTGGCGCTTCTTTCCCCACCTGGGTGCCAGACAGCTTGATCGAGTGTGCTTCTTTATTTTGACCCAGTCTCCTGGAACCAAGTTGTGGAGAGGAGTCGTTGGATTAAGGATGCCGTCGTCTCCAATCTGGCGAGAGATAGAACGCACTTGGTCACCCAATCTTCTGCAGTATTCAAGCACCAAATCATCAGTAATACTCAACAGTTTGCTTCCTGGCACCCATGCTTGTCTCATCACTCTTCCCATAATGATTTCATGGGGACTTAGGCCTGTCTTGCGGTCTGGAACACTTCTTAGTCCCATCAGGACCAGGGGCAGGGCCTTCACCCAGTTCATGCCAGTAGCATCTGTCAGCTTTGCTAGTCTGTTTTTGATAGTTCCATTTACTTGTTCCACTATTCCAGAAGCCTCTGGATGGTATGCACAATGAAGTTTCTGCCTTATCCCAAAGGCCTTACACAGTTCAGCCATTATTTCATTGTGGAAATGTCCACCTTGGTCTGATTCAATAATGTATGGTATTCCGAACCTAGGTATCAGCTCTTTTAGTAAACACTTTGCTACTGTCAGTGCGTCACTCTTGGGAGTAGGGTAAGCTTCTACCCATTTTGAAAATACACAAACAATGACAAGGACATATCGTTTCCCTTCACAACGGGGCATGGTGATGAAATCAACCTGTATTTTTATAAAGGGGCCCCCTGACCTCCCAATCTTGCTCAGTTCAACCATGGTCCTCTTGCCTGGGTTCATCTGTTGACATGACAGGCACCTCTGGCAGAGGGACTCTGCTACCTTCCTGAATTTCTTGCTGTACCAAGTCTGTTGAAATACCAGAATCATGGCATCCCTACCAATGTGTGATCCTTCATGTATTAATCTTGCCATTGTGCCAAGCAAGTGTCGGGGTAACACAGGCATACCAGTTGGACCTATGATGACACCATCCACACGTCTCGGTCTACATCCATCCTCTTTCCATTTCTCTCTTTCTTGCCAAGGAGCCGACTCCTGCCACTCTTTCACCTCATCCCATGTAGGCACTTCCTCAAACACCTGAAGCTGGCAGCTGGTTCCTGGCCCCCCTCGTTTTGGATTTATAATATATCGATCTTTGGCACACCATTGAGCCACTCGATCAGCATAATCGTTTCCCAGTGATACTCTGTCCATGCTCCTTTGATGAGCAGCACATTTTACCACTGCCAGTTCTTTGGGCAACTGGATGGCCTCTAAAAGGTCATGAACAACCTTTGCATTCCGAATGGGAGTACCTGAGGAAGTCATGAATTCCCTCTGCATCCATAATTGGCCAAAGTCATGCACAACGCCATAACAGTACTGACTGTCAGTATACACTGTTATGCGTAAGTCCTTCCCAATTTTGCAAGCCATTATCATGGCTATCAATTCGGCTACTTGTGCAGACTTGATGTTATATAGATAACCTGCTTGTTCAATCTTTTCGAAAGACACTACTGCATAAGCAGCACTCAAGCCTCCTAATTCATGTCTTAGACAGGAACCATCCACAAATAGTTCTTTATCATGCTCCGGCAATGGTACTTCTTTTATGTCTGGGCGTGGCTTGGTACTGAACTCTGTCAGATCAATACAATCATGTTCATCATCATCCCTACCTTCCATTTCTGAGGGGTCAGGAAGTAAGGTGGCAGGGTTCAGAATACCGCACCTAACAATGTTTACATTTGCTGCGCCCACAAGAATCCTCTCGTATTTAGTCAGCCGACTAGGGGTGAGATACTGTGTTTTAGTTCTGGTCAATAGAATTACCACTCCATGTGAAACATAAACAGTCACAGGATGTCCCATGACAATGGACTCACTCTGTTCTAAACTTGCACAGGTAGCAGCTACTGCTTTTAGACAACCTGGTAACCCAGCAGCTACTGGGTCCAGTGTGGCAGAGAAATAGGCCACAGGCCTCCTGGTTGTGCCATGTTCTTGAGTCAGGACTGACAATGCGCAATTATCGCGAGTGTCACAGAAAAGGGCAAACTCTTTTGAATAATCTGGCATTCCCAATGCAGGGGCTGTACACAGACAGTTTTTCAGTCTTGTGAAAGCCATTAGACTTTCATCATCCCACTGTACAACATCTGGCATTCCTCTCGTGGTCATTTTTATCAAGGGCCTGGCTAAGGCTGCAAATCCCAGAATCCACTGCCTGCAGTACCCTAAAACACCCAGGAACATTCTGACTTCCTTTTGAGTACGGGGCAACTGCATCTTTTGAATTATTCTCACTCTTTCTGAAGTGACTTTTCTGACACCCTTTTCTATCTGGTGTCCCAGATATTTCACTGATTTCGCACAGAACTGTAGTTTGTCAGGGGACACTTTATGCCCTTTCTCACACAGGTGATTTAGGAGAGCAATGGTGTCAACTACACAGTCCCTGTGACTTTTAGACGCCAATAGAAGGTCGTCTATGTACTGCACTAATACAGAGTTCCCAGGTAATGTCAAAGTCTCTAGACATTTCTTCAAGATCTGATTAAAGATAGAGGGGCTCTCTGTATACCCTTGAGGGACCCGGTTCCAACAATACACGTGACCCTCGAAGGCAAATGAGAAAAGAAATTTGCTGTCGGGGTGCAGGGGTATCGAAAAGAATGCATGACACAAATCAATCACAGTGAACCACTCAGCATCCCAAGGAATCTGGTACAGAATTACTGCAGGGTTCGGGACAATAGGGCAGCAAGGAACTACAATCTTGTTAACCTTTCTCAGGTCCTGCACTACCCTATACTTGCCACTAGGCTTTTTGATGCCCATAATCGGTGAGTTGCATGGGCTGCTCATCACTTCTTGTATGATGTTTCCTTCCAATAATTTTTGTATCTCCAGAGTGACACCTGCTTTCACTTCAGCATTCATTCGGTAGGGCCTAGTGTTAGGATATACTGCATTGTCTTTGATGGCTATTTGTATGGGGTCCACATCTTTCATCAAACCCACATCTTTTCCAGTGAAATCCCACACTTCTGGTTTTACGGCTTCCTGTAGTTCTTGGGGCAAGTCCTGCAGGGTCAATCTTTTAAGTTCTGAGTCAGGTCTAAGCAACAATAATTTATAAATGCCGTCTTCATCTGGGGTCTGTATTTCGACACCCTTTGGTGTGCAAAAGATGGTACAGTTCATTTTACACAGCAAATCACGTCCCAGTAAATTTACTGGACTGGTGTCACAGACTACAAATCTATGCATCTGTTTAAAATTTCCAATTGAAATCTCCATTGGTTCGGTAACAGGAGTACTAATCAATTGATTAGATACACCTACTACTTGGATGTTTTCTCCCGAGAGGGGCAGGTTTGGAACGTCTACTGTTCTTACAGTAGAACGGGTAGCGCCAGTGTCCAACAGAAAGGTGACATCATTTCCGTCAACCTTTCCTTCAATATATGGTCCAGACTGGTCTACCGGCAAGGAAGCGCCAAGTACGCACTCCTCGTCCTCCCCTCTCAGGCCCCGTCAGTCCTGATCATTACAAAGGAAGGTATCATTCAGCAGATACTGCGAAGTTGCTGTATTTCTGTTCTCCCCGCTTTCCCAAACCTCTATCTCTTCATTTTCTGCCTGTCTTCCCCTGTATACCTGTTTGGGTGCTCGAGGCACCTGAACTGTTTTTACCTGGGGTTGAGTCTTTCTTGGTCTTTCTTTCTGCGTCTGTGGAATTAAATCAGGAGTTGTCTCATTAACATCGACTAATTGGGGACACTCGTTTCGCCAGTGTCCAATTTCGCCGCACTGATGGCAGGGAAATTTTTTCATAGCCTCTTCCCTGCTAAATTTGGGCCGGGGCTTTCCTCCACCCCCTCCCCCAGGACTTTTGTTCTCAGCATTTTTAACCATGTTACTCAATTGTTTTTCCTGCTGTTCTGCGAGCTTCACCTGAGCCCACATAACCTTCTCCTTAAGGGCCTTTTTCTTTTCTGCCATCTCGTCCTCGCAGTACTTAGCGTACCGCAGGACCTCATCCATTTTCTTAGTATGCCAACAGATTTTATTGTCTTTTATCCACTGACAAATTTCAGGTCTTAAACCATTTACAAACCTGTAAATAAAGTGTGTCATATCCTTCAGGTCGATGTTGTCAATACCACTGTATGTTTTAAATACCTGCAATAACCTCTCATAGAAGGAGTGCACTGTCTCGTCCCTTTCCTGTGTTGTTCTATCTATTTTTGTCCAATCAGTTTCCTTGGCGGGCACCTTTTCTTTCAAGTGCTGAATTACCTGCTCATATTTTCGCATGACTTCCTTTGATGGCTCCCCTGTGTCCTTGTCTCTGGGATACTCTTCACTGGGCCAATTTATGTTTATTTTACACTGGGTCCATAAATCTACTGGAACCACAATGTCGAAAAACCCATCCAGGTCTTTCCACAGACATTTCTGTACCTTCACGAACCTCTCCACTTGCCGGTACCAGTCAACTGGTTTCTCTCTTAATTTTGGAAAATCGTTCGTGAAGGACACAATATCCTGCCTAGACCAGGGGACATGCACATATTTCCCTCCTGGAACTTCGCGCATGGGGCATAACTGCTCAGGTTTTTCTACCTCTCTTAAAGCAAACTCGGGAGTCACTTGGCGGGAGCGAACCTCTTCCCTCTTTTTCGCCCACCTGCTTCTCCATTTTTCCACATCTCCCCATTTCTGCAGTACCCCCATTAATTCTTTAATCTGTAGCTTCTTTCCGGCCACATTCAGATGTTCTATATCCTTGTCTGAGAAGTCTGCTCTGTATGGTTTCTGTAAGGGCTTGGATTTTGAGATATCTACCCCCATACTAATTGCTGTTTCGGTCAGTTTTTCATGGAGCACTCTGGTGTTCCTTGTAAAGCTTTTACATATGAACGACAATTCTTCCTCAGAGTAGGTATTCAATCGATTCAACCCCACATTTC
Source organism: Lissotriton helveticus (assembly GCF_964261635.1). NCBI lineage: Eukaryota > Metazoa > Chordata > Amphibia > Caudata > Salamandridae > Lissotriton > Lissotriton helveticus. The sequence goes on from NC_136065.1 coordinate 859,267,929, forward strand.
CTGCCATTAATTCTTCTATTTCAACCCTCAGCTTGTAGAGGTCTAAAGGCTTTGTTTGCGGAGTCTGCTTTTCTAATTCACGACTCCAACTCTCAATTTCATCCGGAGTTACCAGAGAGACATTCCTAGTACCTGTTGCTGTCTCTAATTTAATTTCCTTTGCATTAAAAGGGTTATACCTCAGCTGTGTTCCCTTTGCGGTCTGTTTGTTTGGCAATTCCAAGAATGCAACTTCAGACTCGCACTCACTGGACTGATCATCTATGATGATTGGTTCCTGTCTCGGGGTTGCTATGACTGGGGTCATGACTGGAGTAATCGGATTTCCCTGACCATTTCCGTATAACGGGACCACCGGTCCAATAGTTACTGGAATAGTCAATGCCTCAGGACTGGTATTTATCTGAGAAATTTTCTGAATTATTTCTGTTCTTTGTCTAGCTAGAGCCTCTTGCTCCTTTTCCACTAGTACCCTTCTTAGAGTTGTGTCATGTAATATCTGTGGGGTCAATGGAGGAGTAAAACTCGGGGCAGTAGGCGGAGGAGTAAAACTCGGGGCAGTAGGATGCGTTTCACTTGGTCCTCCACCATAATTTGGCTTCGGGAATAAAGTTCCAGTATTAAAGGACCTGCGCTCTTCCCCATATGGAGGTTGAACAAAAGGCAGTCCTGAATTCGATGGTTTCTCTTCGCTTTCATACAAGGGTCTGGGGAAAAAAGTTTTTGTACGTGAATATTTTTCTTCCTGACTTGCGGGCACTTTGGGATATATATCCCTTGTTTCCGCCAGTTCGGGTTTCTCAGGATAGGGTAATACTTGACCACCCCCTCCCAGTCCCAGGGACCTGTCTTCTTCCTTTTGGAAGGGGCGTCGGGGAACATCTCCTACACTGGAAGGTCGGGTTCCCTCATTGTAAGGTGGCGGACTTCTGGTACAGATGTCATCTATTAGTTCATCATCTGAATCCCCTAGGGCCCCCCAATGCTTACATTTTTCAGTACTTTTCCCCCCCGCTGCAGGGTTATGACATGCCGGCATCATGGGAAACAGACCCTCAACAATCATGCTCTGCCTCCACTGTTTCATCCTTTTATCCCTGGACTCCTGTTTCAGCCTGGGGTACCACTTGGTCAAACCCTTGTCCATTCGGGGTCTTTCTCTTTCAAAAGCCTCAATCTCCCATTCCTCTAATGCTTCATACTGCGTTAGTCTCGGTCTGGGATGCAGTTCATTCATTCGGGTTCTTAAATTAAATAAGATCCTACCATTGAAAGTACCATCTAACGGAAAAGCCAATACTCCGTCATCTTTTGTGTACTTCACCCAATTCTCCAGCCACACACAGGTATTGTACCCTCGGTCAAACATCATGAATGAGGCAGGAGTATTGGGTGCTGGGACAAGAACACCTTCCCTAGATTTAATGGGTTTGTCCGTTTTAAAATAATTTTTCACCTTATTTACAAGGGACATTTTTCTCTTGGTTCCGTACATAATATCGTATCTGTTAGCCTTCCACTGATCCCTTTCAAACCCTAGATGCCTTGGATCAGGTCGCGTCTCTGTAGTCCGCGAGTGCCACATACGACTTCTGCGCTAACTTTGTTTACAAACTACCTCCAATCAGAATGCGCTTCAGAAAATTCGTGCAACCAATGGGTGCGCGACACAAAATAAGCTCTGCCAATGGGTGCGCGGCCCCTTCGTGAGACAGTTCCCACGCTCCGGCGCTCACCCCTCCTTTACAATTTCAGCTCCGCTACCCGCCCGCTGTTTCTACCAATCCCAGCGCGGCACAGAGTGACGTCAGAGGCGCTTCTCGACTGACTCCCTCCCTTCACAAGGTAACGGAAACTTTCTTACTTTTAAAGTGCTCAGTGCTTGGTTATTTTACAACAAATACACATTCGCCACAGTGCTCAAGTGTCTAGACAGAGATAGAATTCTATTACTTCAAGTAAACTACTTCCATTTACTTTTCACTTGCTGCGGGCAGATCTCTTCCGCCTACCCTTCACTCTAGCATCGGTGAACCTGTTATTCCCCTAAACTCATCCACTTCTTTCCGGGATATGTTCCGAGTTTAAGGTTTCTCAGCGGACCCCTCTGCTTTCACGCTAGCTCCGAGGAACCTGCTACTCTTCCGATGTGACCCTTACTAGGTTACGCCACTATGGGAATTTTGCCAATGAACCCCGTTACTGTCATTTATTCACACATGTATTCAGAAAACCCTAGTTAGTGCTTCCCGGCTATCCTAACCTGCACCTAACTTTCCTCGAACCTGTGACCTCAGGACAATGGATTCTATTCACCACTTGCCCTTTCAATTCCCCGGGGAGTTCGGACAACACTTAACAAGTCGATTTACAAATGCATTGATTAGTACATATAACAATATAAGAACAAGAATAATGACAATACAGTAATTCATAAATTTCAGCAGCGTATTCACAAGAGAGTGATCAGTTCCCTCAGAACAGCCGCTCTTGTAGCAGCATTAATATAATAGCAGCTTCCGACTTAACTAGCCTAACTAGTCCCTGCCTTACTCTCAACTAGTCCCTAACCATCCTCTGATCTACCAGAAAAACTGATAGAGCGCGCGAGGCCACCCGACCAATAGTTTTCGCCGTTTCCGGCTTCAGGGCCCATATACTTTTCAAATCACCATATACATCGATCAGGTGACTTCACGAGCTCTACCAATTTGGTGTGTGTGTGTTCCCTGCTACCAATTCTCAGTGCACCCGACTTACCATCCACCGATGCGGGTGCCTAATGACCACAATGAATCAGGGAGCTAGCTGTAAAGAAAGGCAGAAAAATACAAACCCAACCAATAACATTCAAACACTGTGTAAATGACCACGGACAACTGGAAGTTTTAAAATGTTTATCTAAAGTTCAATATTTTCTTGCATAAGATACAGTAAAATAAGGCAATCAATAACCAAGAAAATGTAAATCACATATGCATAAAGAAATAATGGCAGAGTAATCATCAAAGTACTAATAAAATGTAACGAGAAAAGATACTTATGCAAGTCAGTATTATCTAAAACAGTGATAGACTAAGTGTGTGATTATAGAAGAACTTATAATGAATAACACGCTTCACTTAAGGTGAAAGGGCCTTTGAACAACCTAGGCAACGAAGTTCTAGACCATATCAGGAAATGACACACTGCTATGCAAAATATAATTTCTAACAAATGAGAAGACATAGAAATAACTTTGCAAAATTTTTAAATGACTTTCAATAGTTGCGGAAAGGCATGGAAAATATCACATTTGCAATGTTGAACTTTATTGAAGCAAAAGTTAGAAATTCAGAAGGTGCAAGAATTTCAAGAGATTTCGGAGCAGTATTTACCTAGAAAGGTGTGGAAACCAAACCCTGGCCACGGGTCAGTTAAAGACAGGAAACCCTCAAGGAAGGATACCCTCAAAGGACAGCAGGTGCAGAATGGACACCCAGGACAGGACAGGATACCCTCGGAATAAGAGTCAGGACAGGACCTCAGGACAGGACAGCAAACCCTCAGGACAGGACCCTCTTCAGGACAGGACCGGAACCCACAGTTAGGAAGCAACGCCTGCGCTCCACCCGCTCTGCAGATATCGATCAAGACCCCGATTGGGTCAGCGAACTCCCAGCTAAGTGCCTTGCCAGCACTTTAAGGTTCAGTAAAACCTTAGTCTATGGTCAAATTCGGACAGAGTGCTCCGCAGCTCTCTGTATTTTCAGTCACCTATTGAGTGCGTTGGGTCAGTGACAGGTCAGCTAAACCAGACAAGTCGGACGGTTCACTAGGTGAACCCAGGGTAGATATACAGTTTTGGGACAGTGTACCACCCCCAAATGTTGCAAAGTGTCAGAATCCCTCAATTTCGATTGGTCCTAAGGTAGGATTTGGGTAACACACCAATCACAATATGCGATTTGAAGCCTTCATTTACATATTTTGGGACCGCCTAGCATGTTTGGGTTCCCATGAGCTAACAGTAGCACATCTATACAATGTAACATATAAGAAGCCACATTCGCTGTTCTCGCAGGGCAGAGGTGACTTTCTCAGGAGCATCTCGCCCATCACTGCCAGCTGGCTATGTTCCATCAGCCAAGGTCCCTCGTGCTGCCGAATGTCGCACAGGCGCAGAAGGGACCTCCAATATGGCTCTCCTCTCACTCAGACCCCCATTGCCCGCGGTACATGAAAAGTAAGCGAGAACAAATTAATACATAATAATGTCATTATGAAAACACATCACAGGTTTTGTACTTTTAACTCATCATCCAGAAATAAACTTATGCAATTTAAATGTTAGCTACATTTAGACGAAATACAAGAGCAGTGGCACGAGCAGTACCACATGATAAGCACAGCTATGAATTACGCATGCGCATAACTTTCCCTCCACTTCTGCAGACGCGTCAGGACACGTGAGTGTGGCTGACGCATGCGCAGTAACTAAAATACAAGCGGCGGCCATTTTTAGAGGACATGGATTAATTTCATTAGAAATACACATAGGCAAGCGTCTCAAACTTTACTCAAACTTAATATAAACGTTAGTAAAACATACACGGGTTACCTTATTACACATAAATGAGGTTCTTGATTTCGGCAAGCCGCAAAATATGCGAAGCTTTGCTTCATCACTATCTCCTGCACCTGTGAGGGTAAGTGGATACTCATTAGGTGCATGTGACTGACAGACGTGCAGATGTTACATGCATGCTGGGTGTCACTCCCTGGGTGGCTGTGTATTTGCGCACTTTGGAACCTTTCGGGCCGCATTGTGGTAGTACTACATTGTGGACATACTACGTCTCCCACAATGCTTCAGGGCATTTCCTGATGCACGGCATGACTAAGGGCCAATGAGTGAGCCTATTTGGTCATGGGCGGTCATAGGGACAGGGTCGCAGTCGCATGCCACTTACCTTGGGTGTCTTGGGTGGGGCGGGAGGAGTCCAGAGGGGTGACGCCAACACACGCCTCCCTCTCCAACGTGTCCTCTACCCGGTCCTCCAGGGGGGTGTTGGGTGGGACAGTCGGGCCACCTCCTCCGGTGCCTGATGCCTCACCAAGGCGCTCCGCAACCCTCTCCTTGGCACGCCCTCGGAGGTCGTACCACCGCTTTTTTAATTCCTCAAGGGACCTGTCCGCAACTCCCACAGAGTTCACACTTGCCGCAATCCCCACCCAGATCCTCCTCTTCTCCTGCTCCGGGACCCTCCGGGAGTTTGCACCAAACAGCTGGTCGTGGTTGGCCACCACACCCTCTATGAGGTTCTCCAGCTCCTGTTCCGAAAATTTCAATTTGCGCTTTCGGCCAGCGCTGTTGCTGGGTCCTGCCTGCGGGTCCTCTGCCATAGCGGTCGCTATTTCGGCGGGGTCGGGATGTGCAAACGGCGGGTTGGTGGCAGCTTTCCGTCGTGGACAGTCGACTGTTAGCGTCACTGTGGTGTTTGGGGGTGGGATTTGGCTGCTTCCTGGTTGTGATATCATCACGGTGCTCGGAATGCGTCTTCCCGTTTTCCTGATCCCGCGAGAATGCGACTCGCAATCCCGTGCAATCGGGATTGCGAGCGCAATCTCGTGCGATCGGGATTGCGAGTCGCAATCCCGATCGCAGGTAGCCGGAAATAGCGATTATTCTGCGTTTTTGGTGGGTCGCTAACGGCTTTAGCGCCCGCATGCGAGTCGCTATTTTTTCTCAGAAAAGTACATGAATGCCGTTTTGCTTTTCCTCAATAGCGAGTCGCTATTGATCGCTATTAGGGACACGCAAAACGGCCCGTACATGAATCAGGCTGTTTGTTCGAGGGGACTTTGGACCTAAAAGAAAATCCGCCAAATCAATGTAAGCCGACAAATGAGAGAGATAATGTTTCACACACGACAGTGTAGCATGTTCGAACCATAGTTGACATAATTTTCCCACTGAATATGTGGTAACTGTATGTGAATGTGGGAAACGTGGACCAGGGGTACTTTGTGTAAAACTCTTTGTAGTATTTAGAAAATCAATTGACCTGCATTTGAAGTTTTCGGCCACACTAACTATCCAAAGGGGTCAATATTGGACGTGTTAATTGTGCAATTTTGAAATAAGACAGCTAAGTCTTCAATTGTGTAGTTAGTGTGTGTTTGCCATGTATAATATGGAGCTAATGATGAATGGAGGGAATATTTAAATTTTTGGTGGGGCTAACTAAAACAAGTGATCTGTTGTACCGTGTTATTTAAAAATAAGATTTCAGACGGTATCAGACAGGCACGATGCAAAGCTTCTGTGCCCTGCACTTGCCAATCTTTAGACCCTCAAATGGATTTCAAATCAACTGTGTTCTTCCAATGCTCATAACCCATCATGGACAAGTCATTTCTGAAGGACATGAAGTAAACCAGTTTAGTCTGTGTTAACATAAATGTAGTTTGGGGCGGCATCTTCAATTTATAAAACTAGGACTGTGGGTTAGACAGATTGTAACCAGAAAAATACACAAATTTACTTTTTGGGTTCTTTGAACTTCCCTGTAATGGTGTTGGGCAATGCTCTCATTGGGTACAATAAAAAAATGGTCTCTGTGTTTTTGTTTTGTGTAAGAAATGATGCACATAATGTTGATAGCAAAATAAATCTGCGTAATTAGCCAAATTTAAATACAAATTTTCAGTGTCAAATGCAGCATAATACTTTAAATCATTGAATAACGAATGGACAGCGTTAGACCCGGGACCCCTGGTTGGCTGAGGTAGGTACCTTAGGCCAAATAGGGACCCGCGTTTCCACGTCAGGGAAAGAAAGGACACCTTCTGAGATAGCCCCCGCTCACCCCCTTGGTTGCTTGGGACGAGCAGCCAGGCTTATCTTCAAGGCTAATGTGTAAAGTATTTGCAAACACGCTCACAGCAACCCAATGATGACACCACAAATGGACTCCACACGAGTTTTATGAAAACAATGATACATTTTATATAAAAAGATATCCAATAAGACCACACAATATAAATCCAATCTATGAGTATGTGTAATATTCTTCCTGGCTGGTTGTTAGGCCAGCCAGCCCTTGTAAGTACGAGTGATATTAATGAGCACTTCTAAAAATTCCACTGTAGGCCTAATACAATGTTATGCAGTTCATAATGTTAGAATCAGGCACTTTGCAATGGAAAAGTAATGCAATGCGTAACGCAACAATCAAGCACTGTGCAATGTCAAAATAATGCAATGCGTAATGCAACAATCAGGCACTTTGCATTGTAGAAATAATGCAATGCGTACCGCAATAGCCAGGTACTTTGTTATGCAGAAATAATGCAATGTGAAATACACTAATCAGGTAGTTCTTTATGCAGGAGTAATGCATAACACGCTAATCAGGTAGTTTGTTATGCAGAAATAACGCCACGCATAATACACTAATCGGTTAGGTCGTTATGTAGGAATAATGCAATGCGTAATACACTAATCATGTAGTTTGTTGTGCAGAAATGATGCAATGTGTAATACGACAATCAGGTACTCCGTTATGCAGAAATACACCCCAGCACTGATCACAGTGCCTTAGGCGGTCTCTCCGCCACTCGTGCTGACTCGCAGTTAACCTCTGTCAACAGTTGTCCCCAACACGGGTATGGTATAACCAAAAGTGCAGCTCCGCACTCTGGCCCCGGTACTGCCACTCCCTTGGCCAGTACGGGCTGCAATATGTACCGCTTTGTTCGCCATAAGTTGGCAGGGTATGCTCAGACGTGAGTCCCTTGCTCACTTTGCCACTGGATTCAAGCAAGCCTGGCTGAAGACGGCTGTAATGCCAGAAACCGGTCCTAGGAAGCTTGTTTCCGGTCCAGGGAAGGCATGGCTTGGCAGTTCGGGCTGGACTGTTCCCATGAGGCACAGGGTCAGACTGATTTGCATATGGCCATGTATGAAGTGGGGTGGCATAGTGGGCTAAAGAACAGTGATGGATTAAACCCAGATCTGTTGACTGGGTGTGAGTGTTTGATTGGTTCAGATGCTCTGTCCATCACCACCCCCTTTTGTACCGCTTTGTTCGCCATAAGTTGGCAGGGTATGCCCAGACGTGAGTCCCTTGCTCACTTTGCCACTGGATTCAAGCAAGCCTGGCTGAACACGGCTGTAATGCCAGAAACCGGTCCTGGGAAGCTTGTTTCCGGTCCAGGGAAGGCAGGGCTTGGCAGTTCGGGCTGGACTGTTCCCATGAGGCACAGGGTCAGACTGATTTGCATATGGCCATGTCTGAACTGGGGTGGCAGAGTGGGCTAAAGAACGGTGATGGATTAAAACCAGATCTGTTGACTGGGTGTGAGTGTTTGATTGGTTCAGATGCTCCGTCCATCACCAGCCCCTTTTGTACCGCAATATGAGCCGAAGCAGAGGCTCGTGCTGCCGGAATGAGAAAGAGGCAGAGAGCATCTCCCTCTGAGCTTGCACCCCACTGCAGGTGTTGACACACGTTACCTGGGGGGTGTGACCTCACTCTCCTCTCCTCTCCCAGCGACTTGGGCCTCCGAATTCTTTGGGCAATAGTAACGGCGGGCTCGTGCCGGCGGATCGGCTCCTCCGGGGCTGCCGGTCTGCACCACTACTGCTACGAAGATCTCAGGCTGCCACAGCACATGCACACAGCGTCTCTGAGACTCACTTGAGCTTTGGTTGCACGATCACTGGGCACTCCTCAAGAAAGGTCTCAGGCTGCACGAAGAACACGCACACAGCTTCGCTGAGACTCACTTTAACTCTGAGTGCATGATAACAAAGCAATCCTCACGAAGGTCTCAGGCTGCACCAAGCACATGCTATCAGCGTCGCAGAGCCTCACTTGGATTCCGGGTATGCATGTTACCAAGGCAATCCTTACGAAGGTCACAGGCTGTACCAAGCACATGCATACAGCGTCGCTGAGACTCACTTGGATTCTGGGTGTGCACATTAACAAGGCAATACTCACGAAGGTCTCAGGCTGCACAAAGCACACGCACACAGCATCACTGATACTCACTTGGATTCCGGGTGTGCATGTTAACAAGGCAATCCTCATGAAGCTCTCAGGCTGCACAAAGCACACACACATAGCGTCGCTGAGCCTTGCTTGGACTCCAGGTGCCCACGATCACAGGGCACTCCTTAGGAGGGTCTCAGGCTGCAAAAAGCACACTCACACAGCGTCACTGAGACTCTCCTGGAAACTTTTGTGTTCCTGTGTTTCCACAACAGGGAGCCAGTTCACCTCGGGCCCTTAGGGATAAGTTACTTCAGGGCACAGCACATCAAAGTCCTTTCAAGAAGACGAACACAGCACACAGCAAAGTCTCTCTAGCCTTTCCTTGGCTAAAACAGCAAACTGCAGGCCAGCCCCAGAACACACAGCAAGGGTCAGTCCTTTCCTTCAGTCTCTTCAGTTGTTTCTTCCTTGGCAAAGGTTCCTCTTGACCACAAAGTAGCTCCAGTCTTGTTCAATCTTGATCAAGCCATTCTCCAAAGTTCAGGGACTTAAGAGCTCATAGCTATAACCCTAAATGGCTTTGAAGTCTTTGTGTTCAGGGGGGCACTGACCCCTGATCAAACCAGTTCTGGGTGCCTCCCTGCCAGTGACACCTTCTTCCTTAGATTAGTGGGGGTCTGGATTCTCAATCACTCAGCAGGAGATGGGACAATTGTTTTATGGCAGCAATGCAGGCCTCTTCACCTCTAAGGTCTATTCCTCCCCCTACAATCCAGATGCAAGCCAGCCTGTTGCTGTCTCACCTCCTCCCCTGGGTCAAAATATTCCCCTGATCCTATCGCTTTCAAATCCAGTCAATCCACAACCAGGCAGAGACACACAGATATGTTAGAGCACAAAAAATCAGTCACTTCGAAAAGAGTGGCTTATAAACACATTATGCAAAAACCAACTTCATAGAAAGATGTGTTATTACATTGTGAGTTCAGGCATACTAAACTTCACCTCTCCATAAGCCTTTGGGGAAGATAGGCTGGAAAACATATTACACAGCCTTCCCATTCTGTCTTATGGGCAAGATGGCCTTTCAACAGTGAAAAACGAAATGGAGATTATTTCACTGTCAGGACATGATACACACCGTAGTACATGTCCTACCTTTCACATGAACTGCACCCTGCCCAGGGGGTATCTTGGGCCTACCATAGGGGTGTCTAGAAAGGGAAGGGTAAGGTATGGCAAGTAGGTGCAATTGTCAGAACAAAATGGCAGTTTAACCAACGGCGCGCTGACACTACAATGGCAGGACTGAGTTTCCTCTTTAAGGTTACTGGTGTGGGTGGCACAAGTAGTGCTGCAGGCCCACTAGTAGCATTGGCATTACCAGCCCTGGAACACATAGTGCACTTTACTAGGAACTTTACTGGTAAGGCAAACATTCCAATCATGGACAACCAATTACCATTATACTTTATACAGGGAGCACTTGCACTTTGACACTGATCAGCCGTGGCAAAGTAACCAAAGCATCTAAATTGGCAACACCATGTTAGAAAAAAAGTCTAGGGGGAAAGCAAAAAGTTAAAGGAACTTTAGCCAAAAGGGGCCAAGTCCGACAAACGGCATGAACATCCCAGTCATCAGAATGGATGTTGGACAAAACTACTTCTACTAAGGAATAGCAGAAGACGTATGGAATATACAAAGGTTCCGTTGGGCCATGGATATCGTATGCAACTTTATCTCAGACAATATGATCAACAACAGGAAACGCTGATATATTAACAAGGGCTTGGTCGCTTTTCATTATGTGGGACGATGTATGAGGGGCCAGAACTCCATCAACAAAGTACACAGTAGAGCATTCAGGTAAATATTGGCCATTAACGAGTAGAAAAAATACAGTTACAAATCCGATCCACAAGAAGAGTAACATCATCATAAGCACAATCCAGATATATGTCCAGGATGGGACCAAGTAAGCCTTTTCGTACCAGGAGATGAAAACACTGGTACGGGTAGCGGTCTCTTGCACAGAAGATGACGACAAAGATGTGCAAGAAGAAATGATATTACAATCATATAATAACCACTGGACCCCAGCTGAAACAATGGTGGATGTGCTGCATCAGATGGTTCAGGCATGGTACTCTCAGGAATGTCAATTATGACTTCAACTGGAGGAGAATCATACACTCAATATCCACAGATGTGGATGTAGAAGGAAAAATGGGTTATACTTCAATTGTAGTTTCCACCTCCCCTCATGATTGCTGGGGAACAGTCGAAGAAACAGAAGCCATTGGACTCAGCGAAAGATCTCGATGTGGAATGTCTTGAGACATACTTTTCAGTATCAGCCATATGGCGTAACTTGACATTTTCAATCAAAATGTAACAATTCTCCTTGCAACCAGGTTAAGGTGGCAGGTTCACAGTGCGAGTGCCTTTAAAACCAAGGACTCTGACCAGTGCACGGATGTGGGTGTAGAAGGAAAAACGGGTAATAAATCAATTGTAGTTTCCACCTCCCCTCATGATTGCTGGGGAGCAGTCCGAGAAACAGAAGCCATTGGACTCAGCGAAAGATCTCGATGTGGAATGTCTTGAGGCATACTTTTCAGTATAGGCCATATGGTGTAACTTGACATGTTCAATCGAAATGTAACAATTCTCCTTGCGACCAGGTAAAGGTGGCAGGATCACAGTGTGAGTGCCTTTAAAACCAAGAACTCTAGCCAGTGCATAGTAGGATGGACCAAATGCTTTTTTGTTTTCCACATTTTCACGGACCAGCTCTTCAACTTTAGGAAGCCAGCCAGAAACAGGAATCAGCACTGCTGGATCAGCGGAAGAGGGCAACTGGGCTCTTGGTTGTGAATCATGAGCTTTTTGTAGTTCCTGTAACATAGCACAATGGTTATCCACGTCAAAGGTTGCAGCAGCCGCCACAACGTCTAGACCATCAAGGTCTGGCACAAACATTTTAATGCAAAGAGCATTTCGTATGGGGTCCTCCCACCCAGAGATCTTCTTGGGAGATTATTTATTGAATGTTGGACTCCGTACAAATGAGTCAGCCAAACCCTGCAGTAACAATGACTCTAGATGTCAAAGATTGCTTTAAGTCACAGTTCATCTGCTCCAGAACTGAATTCCCCTCAGGCAGCTATGGAGAGGAACATTGCGCCTAAGCCCCCAGAGACTTCATCGCATCCCGGTAAGCCCTAGAGTAGGCCTGGGTGGCAAATTCGGTTCCGCTTGCGGAATTTGTGGAATTTGGGTAATGTCGCATTCAGCGGAGAATGCAAAATTTCCCAAAATCTGCGTTCCGCGACTTTGCGAAATTCTTTGCTCGTTCGTGTTCTCAAAATGCGGGTACGCGAGATATTTTCTCCCGAGTACGCAAACAGCGATTGCGAACAGTAAAAAAGCATCACGAACAAGCATTTCCGCTTGTTTTTTACCATTTCACGGAGATTTGCGTAACGCGATTACGCAAATTCCGCCCACCCCTACCCTAGAGGCAAAGCAGGAACCTTGGTCCGAATAGAAGGTACCACAAGCAAATGTCCCGACAAAGACACGTAAATCTGTAATTACAGTTCGGGCGTCAGCACTACATTGAGACCAAACCCAAGCGAATCTAGTGCAGGAATCCACTGCAACTAAGATGTTTTCAAATGCAGTGTTAGAAGTCAAAGGACCGAAGTGATAAAGATAAATACAGCCAAATGGCTGATTAGAAATGTAAAGCTGAGTATGTGGCAGACGTGCACCAGTAGAAGGCTGAAATTGTTGACCGATGTCACAAAAAAGAACATATTTTCGTGCCTCTTGATATAAACCAAGCCACCCAACACGCTGCTGCAAAAGGGAAACAGTCGTATTCACACTATCATGTGCAGAAGCAATGCCTTCATGTGCGGCAATGATCAAAGAAAGCCTGTGGTCTTCATTGGGAATCAGCCCATCCCCAACAGATGGAATAGTTGCAAATGGGACTTGATCACAAGACATGTGATATGAATAAGGTGAAGGAAAATCTTGGGGAAGTTCTGTTCGCTCCTTTATCGCATCAATAGCCGCCAAAATATCATCATCAATTTTAGTCATGGACCTAGAGACTGCTTCGACTAAACAAGTGGCTACTGCAGATTCAGCTGCCTCATCAGCCAGTGAATTACCAATAGTGTGTGCTCCCGCACGTTTATGGCCCAATGTATGGACAACATGTGTGAGCGGCAAGTGCTACTTAAGAGCACCCACTGAAACACATCTTAGCTGAAGTGTACAAATGAGAATTATATGCAATGGGGACCGTGTCCCCCTCATCGAACAGCAAGTATGTGAAACCGAATGCTCCTGGTACAATCCTTATGACCAAATTGTTAGAATTGTCTTGTGTTAAAAAGAAGTTGGTCGCAAGCAAATCAAACTGCAAAGACCAAAGAATCAAGGTATGTTCCAGAAGCCAACAGGAAGCTAAGAATGAAGGTTGTATAAAATAGTAAATTGGTTTGATGTGCTGGGCAGGATCAGGAATGTATGTCCTCCCAAAATAAAATAAAAACCATAAAAGATTGTAATTTTTTAAGAGTAGAAGGAGGTTGCAATTGAGCTCATTTCTCCAGAAAGTGGGGGGCCAACCCCCTACCATCATTGGTGAGTTAATAACCAAGAAAAAGATCTCCCAATCAGGCAATATGCGACTTGGCAAAGTTGAATTTGTACCCCAAGTCAGCAAAAGACATAATGATGCGGTCCACTCACACAAGATGCAGTATCAATTCATCATCCGTCAAATAAAAGTCATCGAAGTAAGAGAAAGCATCAGTATCTAGTTCAAAACAGACACTATGCATGCTGCAAAAGTGGCGGGACTATTCTTATACCCCATAGGCAAATACATATACCTTTTTTTGATTGCACAGGGTGCTAAAAGCTGTCATGTTACGGCTATCAGGAGCCAAATTGTGACTATAAAAACCATTGGAGATATCAAGAGTTGTTTTATTTATTTATTTTTTATTTTTTTTTTAGCCGCATAGCCTTGGCTAAGATGATAGTGCTACCACGATTGTTATACTATTTTGCGAACATACCAACGTATGTGCCTACCCGGGTGTTCCGAGACATTGAGACCCTGCTACGAAGCCTGATTTGGAACAAAGGCCGACCCCGGGTCACGTTGACAAAACTCTACATGCCCATCCCAGAGGGCGGGCTAGCAGTTCCGAACATGGAGCTATATTATCTAGCAGCACAAATGCAGTGGGTGTCGTGCTGGTTGGGCGGTAAGAACCTAAGTGACACGGCCACAGATACCACCATTTGGTCCCTGTTCCAGATTCAAGTGCTGTTCCACCCGCTGACTCGGACTCCCCGACCGCCGCAACTACTGCTTGCGGTGGCGCGCAGATGCTTCCTCCGCTGCTTGCGCCTAACGCGAGCAACGACACCATATGCGCCTATATTGCCGCTGTTGGGCACCCCAACGACGGCAGGGACCCTGACTGCTGCACGGCTGAACTGCTGGATCGCCGCGGAGGTGGAAACAATGGGTGACCTTTACTCCGACGGCGCTCTCCTGCCCTTTGCGACCCTTGTGGAGGACACATCCCTCCCCGCTGGTCAGTTCCTAACACACGCGTCTCTAGTTCACGCGTTGACCACCGCCTGGGGAGACATGTCTAGTGAACCACCGACACACCACTTCATACAGTACTTGCATGTTATGAGCATCGGCACGCACATTATTCGTTGGTTGACACAAGCGCTCCTCCTACACACATGCCCGGCAACTGTACACCTAAGGGAAAAATGGGCGGTGGACAGGGGGAGGGACTGGACGGACAAGGAGTGGGCAGTGATCCTGGCTGGCCCAGTGAACATCCCCCGCAGCCCTCGCTTTAAACTCATACAATTTTATATATTACACCGCACGTACCTCACCCCTGACAAGATCAATAAATACTTCTCAGTAGCAGACACTGCCTGCGGCCGCTGCTCTCTCATCGGCGCAGATCTCCTTCACATGCTCTGGCTCTGCCCCGCTCTCCAGCAGTACTGGGACGGTGTGACCATGATACTCCGACATTGCACTGGGGAGCAGGTACCGAATACGTGGGAAGCCTGTATATTGGGGCTGTATAAGCGCACACACCTAAATGGAGTCCAGACTAGATACTGGGATCTCGGCCTTATCACAGCCAAAAGACTACTTACCAAGAGATGGAAGGCAGCCACACCCCCCACCTCCGACACTGGTACCTGTCATTGACGAATTGGGCACGGGCTGAAGGCTCTGTCCTGCAGCGGGAAGAGACAGCAGGGCTCAGAAAGTTTCCCATTGCACAACAATGGGAAGACATCTTGCACTCCTTCCTGCAGAAATGCACGGAAGAGGGGATCACGTGAGGAACCATATACTGCCGCCCTCATTCCCTGATGCGACACCACATTGAACACTCATGATGCGCCATGCGACTCCCTATTGCCATCGGACTCGACACGCTGTCTGACTAGTATTTTCATACCACACACTGTTGATAACGTACCCCAATCCCGGAACCGCACCGCTACATGAGAAACGGCGGCAGTGGCCCGACCCGTACATCGGAATGCTATACCCTCCAGTCGCTCGGGGGGCGCCCCCCCCCCGTTATGGCTCCACTGCGCAGGCGACCCGCACATTCCCAGGCCCCGGCCCCCCCCCACCTACCTACCCCGCGAGACATGACTGACACGCTGCTTCAGATTTTTACCTCTTCGGCACTATGGCGAACTCTGCTTGCACCAACCCCTGCCTACCTCCTGTGAAACCCACGCCCCTGTTTTGTAGTTAGTTGTCGATTCGGTTACATGTTCCTTTAGACCGTGTCCGTACGCATACGACCTCATGCTTTACACCATTTCATGCCATAGGGCACCCACGGATGGGACAGCCGAGACTTGGACACCCCGCCTAGATACTGAGATGCAGAACGACTCTTTCCACTGCAACGGATACATCTGGAGATTACACGCCCCATTTGCGCTCGGTCGCTGAACACCCACTACGCTCCCTCGCACGGCGCCGTACCCGTCTCAGTGTCACCCCACACAGACATGTTCGCAGATCTAACGTATTGGAAGGGATGGGCACGGCCGTCACCGCAGCCATAGATGAGGGTAGTTTCGGCGCAACCACCTCGAGACACTGACTACATGTCGAAACACAAAACCCACAGACCACACAATTGCTAGATACCAAATGTATACATGTCATGCTGTACTGTGAAATGTTGATATACGCTGCCGGACCCCAGGGTTGCCAGACTTACAGCTGCGTACATTCAATCTATATGCCACAAAGCTCAATACCTGCAGCTGGCCCGGCTGGGTTGTAAGCTAAGGAGTTGTGTACATTGTATGCTGGACAATAAAGGTCTTTTAAAAAAAAAAAGAGTTGTTTTATTTTTTTACGAACTATGGTGTCAACTAACACAGAGCTGTGGGTGTTCTGTACTGCACAGGGATGAACATGAAATTTTAAATTATGGTTATCGAAAACTATACCCTATGAACTATCCGGTTTAATATGAGAAAAAGAGGATTATTCATTGATGATACACAGTGTCCAATTACACTCTGATATTCCAATTGAGTTAAGATTTCACTTACGGACGCTTTCACATCTTGTTTGATTGGATATTGTGGTTGGGGCTGTGGCATGGATCTGAAAGGAATTTCATTTTCTGGGTTATCCCAACCCACCTGATTACGATAAACTGCTGGGGCAAGCACAAGCGCCCACTCCGAAGCGTATGCTTGTTTAGCCTCCTCCGAGACATAATGAGAAAAACTCAGGAGAGTTACATCCTCCCCTCTAGAAGAAGCTATAACAAATGGGTGGGCAATCTACCTCCGCCAACAAAATATCATAGAAAGAAGTAAGGTTTTCCCAAAAAACGTCTTTGATCGTGCATTTAATATCACCTTCAATTTGGAGGCCTATTTCATAAAACCTGTCAGGAATGAAACTTGTGTCAGCTGTTTCCACTTTAATGAATGTGTCAGTTGCTTTTCCAGGAGAAGGCGACTCCGAGCACTACGTAAAGGACCAATCAGGTCTTATTGCTTCAATCCCACAGTTAATCCTGAGGTATATGAAGGAAAATCATCCAAATGTTCAAATCATGTTTATTTTTTCACGTTGGTTGATTCACCAATCATTGATTAGAATATTCAATATCATATCCTTGTTGTTGGTTTTATCATGCTGTTAACACATCCCGATGCATTTCGGGCACCGCCCTTCCTCAGGGGTTTACTCTACAAAAAACAATCCAAATAAATAATGTTCAAATAAACAGTTCATATAAATGTAAGTCATACTATCTAACAAAGATACTGCGTGCACATGTATGAATACACCCATATTCAAAGTAACACCATGTTATTAAAATAATCACCAAAGTCAACTCATAGTAGAATCATAAGTAAAATCAAAGTGCCCTCGAACAAAGTGGGCAAGCATAAAGAACGTGATTAATTAAGGTGACTAAAAAGTGGCTCAAAAAATTACCAGAGAAAATAACCGATAATGTGAACCAGCCTCCAGAACGCGGGTGTAAAAGAAAGAATAATAAAGTGCTACAAACAAACTCCCTAACAGCGTGGAGTTCAAACCAAGCGAATCACCGTATCTACACGAGGTACTAACAAGGTGAAGTTAGCGCGTATAGCCTCAAGTCCCGTAGTGAAAAAGACGGGTTCCCCGGAGGGGTAACTTACTTGTGCATGTGTCTAACAGATTCCCAGTGAAAGCGGAGACCGGGAGAAGCCGGCGTAACAAACAGTTAGTCCATAAAGTGAAATGCGAGTGAGTATGGAAATAGACAAAAGACCAAATGCCTGAAGATAGAAAGCGGACTTCCCGTCCAAATAAGCAAGAACATACACCAATAGAAACACGATAGAGTTAAAACAAAATACAAAAAAAGGTTAACCACAGTCAAAAAGTTCATATAAATCATAAATGAAATATGAAAAAATGCAATGACGCAACATTCAGAAAAAAACAGTGTGAGTGTGTGCAGACAGTGTGACATATACAAGATGATGGGTAGGCTTTACAAGTAACATATAAATTCCATCCGATCATTTAAGCCATCGGGCACCATCGTGGACATGGAACGGATCCAGAAATTCTCACGTTTGAGCAATGTATTCTTGTTATTGTGTGTCACATTAACTTGTTCCAGAATCAGAAATTTCAATTGCGCCACGCTGTGTCTATATTCATGAAAATGGTTAGCCACACTAGATTTTTGGTTGTGTGTGCGTATGTTACTTTTGTGTTCCAAAATGCGAACACGGATTTTGCGTTCTGTATGTCCAATGTAACATTTGCCACAAGGGCATTTCAACATGTAAATAACATTGCCACTGTTGCAAGTAGCATTGACACGCAATTTAATCGTGTGTCCTTTCATTGGATGGCGTGTGGTATTCCCAGTGATACAGTAATTGCAATTACTGCAATTGTAGCAAGGTTTGAGTCCTGAGTAAGTGGTCATAATACTGGTAGACTGAGGTTGATTAAGAATTTCCTTGACATTTCTGCCTCGAGTAAATGCAAACATGGGTGGTTGACTGAAGAGTCCGTTAAAATCAGGTTCCATTGCCAAGATGGGCCAGTGTTTGCGAATGATGTGCTGAAACTTGTTAGAAATCGTCGAGTATTTCGAAATTACAACCATCCGGTCAGAATGTTCCTTGGGTTTCAGTTGCAGAAGGTCATTCCTGCTGGTTTTAGCCGTTCTTTCAATTGCTAGATCCAATATGGGGGTGGGATATCCCCGCGCTTTCAGTCTTTCCAAAGTCATGTTCATCTGTTTTTTACTTTCACCTTCGTTGGAAACAATCCGTTTGATACGGAGTAATTGCGCATAGGGTAGATTGTTCTTTAGACCTAAACGGTGAAAACTGGTGTAGTGCAGGGTGGAATTCCTGTCAGTAGGTTTTCGGAAAATCGTTGTATGCCACTGGTCACCTTCCCTGTGTATTTCTACATCCAAATAGTGGATACATTTCTTACTATATTCCCATGTGAAACGAATTCTTTCGTTGAATGTATTCCATGTCTCAAGGAAAGACACAAGGTTGTCAGTTGTTCCACTCCATAATAGGAATATATCATCTATGTACCGGAGAAACAGTTTGCCATGTTGAAGCCAACTGTTATGACTTAGAATGTGGGTTTCTTCAAATGTTCTCATATATATATTGGCGTAGCAAGGAGCTGCCGAATTTCCCATGGCGGTGCCATTGAGTTGGAGAATCCATTTATCCAGGACAGTGAAATAACTGTGATAGAGGGTGAAGATGGTTAGTTGCATGAGAAAGACTTTCAAGTCAGAATCCAAGTCCGAAGAGGCTAATGCTTGTTCTATGGCATGTATGCCTCCATTTATTTATTTATTTATTTGCGGGTTTGTATCGCGCTAGGATCATCTCCCGAAGGAGTATCTCCGCGCCTTTGAGAACCTTTCAGCATGTAACAGTTGGTAAGCAGATGTCATTAGTTAGGAAATAAGAAGGTTTTTAACTGTTTCCTAAAAGGGAGATATTCCTGACAAAGTCTCAAGGAGAGAGGGAGGCTGTTCCACAATCTTGGTCCAGCGATGGACAGAGCTCTTCCACCTTGTCTGGTTTTTCTGGCTCTTGGAACTTGTAAAAGGCCTTGTTCACTGGATCTCAAGGATCGAACAGGTTTATAGAGAGAGAATCTATTGTTCAGATACTCTGGGCCTTTGTTCTGGAGACTTCTATGTATGGTGCACCCTATCTTGTATTTCACCCTTTGTTTGACAGGAAGCCAATGTAGGATGTTCAGAAGAGGCTTCGATGGTGTACGGGGGGGCTGATTTAGAACAAGACGGGCCGCCGTGTTCTGGACTACCTGCAATCTCGCAATAACTCCCTCGTTTACTGATAGGAGCATCCCATTGCAGTAATCCAGTCGACTCAATATAAGGGCCTGCACTAACGTTCTCCTAGTTGAGTCAGGGAGCAAGGGGAAGACCTTCCTCAGCATAGCAATAACGTGGAAGCATGAGCCCACCACTTGATTGCTGTTTTGTTTTAGAGAGAGCTCCTGGTCCAGACGCACACCGAGATTTTTTACCACCTGCTTCGGCTCCGGGACTGGGCCAAGGTCTTGCGGCCACCAGTCTGGGGACCATAGGAGCTTTGCCTCACCGAATAGCATCACCTCCGTTTTTTCCACATTGCATTGCAGGAAGTTTGATGCCATCCAGTGAGCCACTGCCTTCATCCCCAAGGAGAAGGAGTTCCTGACCGTATCCGTAAGATGTTTAAACGGGAAGAGGAGTTGGGTGTCATCCGCGTATGACATTGGGATGAACCCATGGGATCTCATGATGTTTGCCAGGGGTGCCACGTAGATATTGAACAGGGTCGGGCTTAAGCAGGACCCCTGTGGCACCCCCTTTGAGATCCCCACCTCCTCTGACCGATAAGCACCCAGGGTGACAGTCTGGGTGCGATCTGTCAGGAAACTCCTCACCCATGCCAGAGCTACACCTTCCAGACCGATGTTAGCAAGTCTGGTGGTCATGATGTCATGTGACACGGTGTCGAACGCCGCAGACAAATCTAGCAGAACCAGGATGACGGAATAACCCCCATCCTGGTACATACGTAGATCGTCTGCGACTGACAGCAAGGTGGTCTCGGTGCTGTGTCTAGGCCTGAAACCCGACTGGGAGGGATCCAGTCCATGTGTCTCCTCAACAAATCTGGACAGATGTCCATTAACAAACTTCTCCATCATCTTGCCCATAAAGGGAAGGAGAGAGATGGGTCGCAGGTTGGCAAGATCCGTCCAAGGAATGGTGGTATTTTTCCTTAGCGGTCTTACCAATGCCCGTTTCCAATCTCTCGGAACTTCTCCCGTGCTTAGTTTATTTATTTATTTATTTATTTATTTTTTTAATTTCTAAAGCGCGCAAATACCTTTCGGTGTCTCGGCGCTGGAGTTTGCAGATTGCAGGGGTTCCACTGACGTCTTACTGGTTAAAGAGCCAGGTCTTGAGGTGTTTGCGAAATGAGAGTAATGAAGATTGATTTTTAACAGAGGAGGGGATCTGATTCCATAGTTTTGATGCTGCCACTACAAAACGTCTGTCTCCCCAAGATACTTTTTTTGTGCATGGGATTTGGAGCTGTTGGGCCGAAGAAGAGCGTAGTGTTCGACTGGGTTTGTACAGTTTGAATGCTCTTTTGAAGAAATCAGGTCCATTATTGTTTAAGGCCTTGTGAATGATACACATGGCCTTAAACTTTATCCGGCTTCTTATTGGTAACCAGTGGAGCTCACGAATTGTGGGAGAGATAGAAGCGTGCTTAGGTATAGTGACAGATTGATTAATTTCTGGATGTCTGGGCCAAGAGTATCGGCCAGCATAGGCATGATACGGGCGGGAACAGTGTCCTGCGGACTACCGCTCTTAATTATTTTTATAAGGGAAATAACTTCTTCCAAAGAAATAAGGGGAAAGTTTTTTAAACGATTGGCCTGTGTGTTTTGCTGTATACTGTTGTGAGAGGGGTTGTTAAGATCAGCCACTTCCATTGATTTCGTGGCCATTATCTTAGCATAGATCATATCAATCTTCTTCGTGAAGAAGGATGAGATCCCATCGCATCGTGGGGGATGGAGGTATATAGTGAACATACGTCCACCGTACACATGATAAGTTCAGTGTTTCTTAATTCATTCATGACTGATTCAATTTTCAAGAGAAAGTCAGTAGTGTCACGAACATGTGACCCTGTCTCCAATACAAAAGGTTGTAAATATCTGTCAAGGAATTTCCCTGTGTTCTGATGGATACTGCCTCTGGTGGATACAATGGGCCGAAAAGGCGGTTTTGTAGGATGTTTGTGCATCTTGGGCAACATATAGAGTACTGGAGGTTTAGGATTCATGGGTGTCAAAAATCTTCTAGTTCTGTCATTGATGGTACCATTCTCAAAAGTTTTGTTGATCAACCGTGTCAATTTTTTAGTAAACTCCAAGGTAGGATCACCTTCTAGCAAGTCATACGTATTGGTGTCACTGATATGTGCTTCAATCTGTTGTTCATAAAATGTAGTGTCCATTAGTTCCTTGGATTTCTCACTGCGAGGCCAGGCAGTGTTCAACTCCACTAGCACACTACACCCTGCACCCTTGGTTTACCTGTGATTTATTTAGCTGTGCGAGTTCCCCCTGCATATAGTCAGTTGCTTTTCCTCCAGACACTGGTGGAGTGCCTCCCTCACTATGGTAACTTCTGCTGCACCGTCAAGGGGTGTTACCGCTCATCTCCAATCGAGGAGCAGGGTTCTCACTGTCCGAGGCATACTTTGCTATCAAAGCGGGAACTTTTTTCTTCCAAAATGGGGCCACGATACAGAGGTGGTCCCTCCGGTTTGGCTTTTACGTCAAACTTGGTCTACGGGTCATGTCTTGGTTGCGTGGATTCACCTTCTCTGCAATCCTGATGTCCACCTCCGCCGAACTGTTGATCTGACGATTCCTGAAAGGAATGAGGAGAAAGAGGATCAGGGACCCGAAACCTTTCTGGTGTTTTAATTTTAGAGCGGCCGCGTAAATCATATCTACATTCAGAAGCATCCAGTGTTGGTGAACCAGCATGAGAGCCAGGCTTCTGCTGTTGCTGCAGCTGATTTTTATTCCATGTCTTTTTAGAAAAGACTGGATGACCCTCCTTGTCCGGAGGGGGTTTATTTTGTACCTGAGTATAATGTCTTACTGCCAAACTAATGCGACCCAATGATGTATATACATCCGCAATAATGATCGGTAACTGCCCCTGCCTATCAATGTCTGCCACTGCCGAAAGGCGTTGAAGCACTTTCAAGCTAACCGCTTCACCTTTGACATGGGCCAGAATCATATCAGAGACAATAGGGAACATGCCCACTAATCTCATCCCCAATTCCAGGGCTGGACCAGCCCCGTGTTAATCTTGAACCTTCTTTAGAATACTTGGTAGAACGCTGATGGAGGGGATGCCAAAGCACAGTCTATACACCGCAGCAAACACCGTCCTTCAGGGGGTGCAATAAGCTTAAGTGGGAACAATACCACTCGGTAAATTAATCTTAAGGATCCTGTGTTTTTCAACAGGTGTAGTATGAGGAAAAACAGCCTTGAGTTGCTAAAATGTTTCTGCAAGCCAGTAAGGTAAATCATCCCTATTCTGAGGACGCTGCCTATCACTTATTTAATCATGATGGGACTAATGACAAGACCACCACCATGTCCAGGTCATTGTGGAGCGACTCCAGCCGGAGCCACTTGTATATTACGTGACATAAACTGAATGACAGCTCTATGTATATGAATCAATGATGCATGTAAATGACGTACCTCTGCGAGTGTAACATTAAGATAATTGGGATGTGGTGTGAAACCAGTGAACCCGGGCCATGTAGCCCCATCGACCGATAGCTGTCCTAAGCGGACCACAGAAACAGGGTGAAGAAGGGTGCCATTAAATCATATGGTATGCTCCCAGTCTGTCAACAGAACTTCAAGTAATCGATAAGGACGATAATTCTGCGGAACCGCAGCCACTATATAATCATGAAGCAAATGATCATTCCCATCCACTGCTGGAATTGTAACCCAAGAATAGAAAACTTTGAAGCAGTAAGCTGCATCCGCCTTGAGAACAAAAATTATATTAGCCCCCGCATTAGGGTCTCCATTTGAGTCAAATAGGCTCTGCCCACAGCGCGGTTATGAGCCGCAATTGCGACCGCCACAACAACACCACACAGAGAAGGCAGTAAAACGGTAGCACAAAACCGGGTCAGAAAGAGAAACAAAACCTTTTAAATCTCAAGCTTGAAAAACGTATAAAACACAAATATAGGAGGCTAACCCCCACAACACGGACGTCTTCGGAAACCGATGTGAGGGGATTGTGGACAAGCACAAGCACTACTCAGGGGTAGCTTGAATAAGTACCAGACCAATCGTTGGTGGCATCATGTTGCATGGATTCTGCACAAATACAGAACTATGCACAGCAAATGGAACCTTAGTGTATAGGGACTGAGTCTTCCCAGCACTTTAGTACCCACAAACCCAGGACTGACTACCTATAGTGCCACACTTGCTCTCCTACTAACAAATAAGTAGACACCCCAGAGCACAACACTACCAGATCTATCCAGGAATCGCGGTAACAAGAAACACCCTATTGCTCACTCTCTTGTACATGTCCACAATAAGATCTGACAGAGACACAGAATAGTTTAAAAATGTTATTTTAACTAACGTGCCCTAACATGCAGTATACATGCCACAACAAGCAGGAAAATGCATAATGCAAATATAGGCAGCATAGCAGTCAGTCCATAAATCATGAAGGGAGATGTCATCATAAAGAGACAATGGAGAAAGGACTATAGTGCCTAACCTCCCTCCCCTTGCTAAGAAGAAGAATTATTATATAATAGAAGATCTCTGGGATTTGTCAGAAGACCCCATACCTTAGCCTACAGATGGTAGATCTACATTATGGGCGCTCTTCTCCCTGGAAAGGTCCCTCTCCAAGTGTCTCTCATCTATTCATGCATCCCACTAAAAACCCAAGTACGCTGTCCAAACAAACAGCTGCATCAGCATGCTTTATCTAAGGGCTAAGGACTGGCCAGAACAAAAAAACAAGGGGCATTGTTGTTCGACCTTGCACATAATGTTCAGTCAAAATCCCAGGAACATGCAGAAAGCGAACACAGCGATGAGTTCTCATTAGGCCTCGGCAAAGCACTACGCTATGCTCGCGTAGTTTGCAAAGTTTGCGCTACTTTGCACTACACGATCTGCACGTAGCACAGTGCAAACACGCGTAGCGTAGTGTTGTGCAGCAGTCATTTTTTGCTTGCTCGCTGTCCTCAACGTCAAGTTGGCGACCGCGAGCAAGCAAAATGACATCCCGGCGAGACTTTTTCCTCGTTCGCGATCAGTAACATCAAGTTGTTGATCGCGAGCGTGGAAAATAAACCTCCTGGCGAGATTCTCAATGCGAGGAGGTCAGGTTTCTCATTGTGAGTGGCCGCGTATGCTTGCGACCGCTTACCATGAGAAACTACCAGTTTGCGTTGAGAAAGCTGCCGCTCGAGTAAAAATCTACTTGAGCAGCAGAAAACTACAGCTTGCACTGTGCAAGATGCCATTTTTAATGATTGCACAGTGCCGGATGCTTGTCCGCACTGTGCAATCATTGAAAACGGGATCTTGCACAGTGCGAACAGGGTACTACATAGTTCGCGTGGTACTATGCCTAGCTCGCGTAGTGCGAAGTGCACTTTGCATAGCTTCGCGAAGCGCTACTTCGTGAACTACGCCCAGCCCTACCTCTCATGTGGAAGGAGTCTTGATAATTATTGCAAAAAATAAAGACTTGTAGTATGTGTGCAAAGGAGCAGGCAAGCTACAACGTGCTCATGCTACGTTAGTGAAAAACGACAATATACCTATGGACCACGTGACATCCCTCCATTGCAGAACACAGCTCCAGGGAGGTGGTGGTTCCCAGGGCTGCAGGAGTCATGCAGCACCCCACTTTAAGTTTTGGAATTTGTGGGGAAGTCACATGTGCCCCTGCACGTATTTCATTTCAGCCCCAGGGAGGTTGTGATCCCCGGGGCTGTGGAGGCCACCCTAGCCCCCCACATTTGTATTTATTATTACCTCCAGTTGAATTCGGGTAAGAAAGAGGTCCTACTCTTTGGGGCTGAACCCTTGTTCTGGTCTCCCATTTGGTGGCCCCAGGACATGGGTGCCCTCCCATCCCCTGTCGACAAAGCACGTAATCTAGGTGTTCTAATTATCAATAAGTTGTCCCTTATAGCCCAAGTCAATGAAGTCTCTTCCAAGGTCCTAAGGCTCATAAAGAAGATATTCCCTTTCATTCCCCTTTAGCTTCAGAAGATGTTAATCACTTTCCTTACTCTTTCCCGACTGGATTATTGTAACAGTCAATTCAATTCAAAAACTTTATTCAAATTTTTGCAAATTCATAAAAGCAATACAGACAATCCCAGATCAAATAACATATTTACAGTAGTTAAAAAAACAGCAATATAAAAACAATTATAAATATAATTCTCAGATTTACTAAGGGTTCTCCATTGTTTTACGAACATGGGTAATAACTCTTAGAAAAGTGCTAGTGCGAAATATCAACTCTTCATTGTCCAGAGTCAACAACATCAAATTTGATTCCTCCAAAGAAAGTGGTCTGTGCTTTTTAAAATAGGGTGCTAAAAACCATTTAAAATATTTTTGATAAAATTTACAAAAGAAAAAGAAATGTAAATCAGTTTGTGGGCTGGTATCATCGCATGGGCACAAATTGTTTCCAGATTTAAAAAAAGTATAGCCTAGTGGGAAACATAATAAAAATCTCACAGTTCCTGCCCTGAGGCGAAAAAGCAAAGATCTTTCCCACTTAGTCATCGGAAGCGTGAGGTACAGAGGGATTGGTTGTGTATCCAGATCTTTGTGCATGCCAATCTTTTTTCTCTATAAAGTGCGTACAGTGCAGATTTTAAATCATTTTTATCTTTGGGATTAATTTTACTAGGGTCATGAAAAAGGTGTCCTTTGCCTACGCTACTTAATTTTTTGAATACTCCAGAGAGCCAAGGGATTAACATCCCTTTATCGCAGTAAAGGCAGTCTCTTATGATGTCCTGGGTTAGGCCAGCCTTGTCATTTTTCCATATAGCAAGCCAGAACATTGCCGGTCTGGAGGCAACAAAATCTGATATGTAATACAAATTCAGTTCGCAGTGGCAAATGTATTCCGAGGAGGAAATGGGAGCTCCGATGATTTTTCTATAGAAGCGATTTTCCTCTGTCTGGATGCTCGGAGTTTTTCCCAGGCCCCAGATCTCTGCCCCGTAAGTAGCTACTGGTACACATTGTGATTTAAAAATTTTTAAAATAGCTTTTGTAGCGTCTACTTTCCTAGGCCGTGGGAGGCTAAGAATAGAGTTAATGGATTTTGAGAACTTGCTTGTGGCGTGGGCTAGATGTCCACTCCACGAGCTGTAACAGTAACAGTCAATATCTAACTGCCCATAAGCATGTGCTAAACACTCTACAAACTTTGCAAAACGCAGCCGCACGGCTCTTCCTTAAAATTCCTAAACCCCAATCTTTCGCTAAAGCCTTACGGTACTGAACTGGCTGCCTATCAGGCAGAGAGTCACTTTCAAGGCTCTGTGTATCATCCACAAGGCCCTTAATGATCAAGGGCCCCTATTCCTTAACAAACGTTTTAACTGATACCTGCCTAATAGGTCATTAAGATCTTCTTCTGCAAAAACAGTCATTGTACCCAGCTTTGTGCAGGGTGCCTCTCTAGCATATAATGAGCATCTTCTTCATATCAAAGCTTCCTCCAATCTCCTGATATTCAGGAAATCCCTCAAGATCTGGCTTTTTAATTCCTCGTAATAGGTTTCACTCAACTTTAGAGACTACTGCCACACTGTTCCTAGCACCAAGACACCCTTGGGTAATCGAACACTTAATAAATATTTATAACATAACATAACATGTGTTGCCTCATGGAGGTCGTGGTCCCCGGGGCTGCGGGGAATCCTAGCTGGGCTCATGCATTAATACATTATTAGCCCTAGGGAGGTGGTTGCCGGGGACTGCGGGGAAACCATTCATGCTTCCCCCACATTCATTTTCATAAATAGCCCCAGGGCACAGGCAGTTGACATATGTGTGCCCCAGGCCGGTGGCGGTCCACAGGGTACGGGGGCACTCCCCTCATTACTATAAAAACTGGCCCCTGGACCTGGCCCACCCAAGGAAATCATATTTAACAATGCGCAGGAGCACATGATTTTGTGTCAGAAGTGGTGGATCCAGTGCTATTAACACCAATCATTTTTTAAAAAAAATGCTTTTTTTGGCCCTGGTTGGTCGCTGTGGGACCCCCCTCCGCCACGGAGGCCTAGGGGTAAGGTTGATTTTTTTTGCTTTTTTTATATCTTTTCTCTGTGACTCAGTTCAACCAAGTTACAAGATGGCTGCCAACACTTCCTTGTTTGAAGTGCTGGCAGCCAATTAGATCTCAGCACAAGATCTTGGGAGGGGTCTTGGATTCAACACGTCCCCAGTTGTAGATCTAATAAATCTTTAAATAACTCTGCAACTACTGAATGGATTTGCACCAGATCACAAAAGGCACTTCCTTGGACCAACATCTACCCTCCTGCCAAATTTGGTGTAATTCAGTTTTCATGTTTGGGCTGTAGCCATGTTTAAAGGTCCTATAAGAATGAACTTGGAGATAATGTGCTTTTTAGCACTCCTTGGTTCTATACTCTCGCTTGACAGATCGCCCTGAAACTTTCAAGACCGCAGCTGAAGTGAGTCTCCTATCAGTTTTGAAAATGTCAGGAAGATTTGTCAAACAGCGCTGAAGTTATTGGCAAATGAAAATGTAATGTGTGTGTGTGTATATATATATCGCCACTAGGATGTTATAGTTAGGAGATTGTTTCTATTCAAAAAGCATTTTTTATTTTGCCAATATCTTAGCGTTGTTTGACGAATATTCACAACATTTTCAAAACTAATTGGGCGCTCGCTTCAGCTGCTGAGTTGAAAGTTTCGGGGTGATTCATCAAGCGGGGGCTACAAAAAAGGGGGTGTCCCAAAACACTTTTTCTCCATGTTAATTTCCATAAGAAACTGTTGATGCAGCTACAGCCTGAACTGCTGAACGGAATAACACCAAATTTGGCAGAAAGGTAGCTCTTGGTCCAGAGTGCACTCTTTATGTTAAATGGTGTAAATCTGTTCAATAGTTCCTGGGAAATGTAAACATTTCACAGATATACATATATGGCTTCGGAGGATTCGCAAACCCTCCCAATCTCGAGCCTGAGATCTGATTGGCTGGCAACACTTCAAACCAGGAAATGTTGGCAGCCATCTTATGACTCGGTTGTACCGAGTCACAAGGAAATAGGTAAAAAAACATTAAACATTAAGAGAAGGGCCCCCAAGGACCGCCACTTCCCCAGGGCTTATTCACTGAAAGTGGGGGGCTTTGACGCCCCACCACAAATCCGGGTTCCGACACCTCCCTGGGGCTATAATCATGACATTGATGAGTGGGAGGGCTACTGCACCCCCACGCAGCCCCAGGGACTGCCACCCCGGGTTATGTTTGCTAAATGCAGGGAAACACGCAGCCACCCCACAGCCCTGGGGACCGCCACGTCCTCTGGGCTAAGTATATAATTTGGCCCCGGGACTGCCACCCTGGGCTATGTTCACTAAATGCTGTGGGATCACGTAGCTGCCCCACAGCCCCAGGGGCCGCCACCTCCACGGGGCTAAGTATATAATTAGGCGTGGGGGGCTCCTGCCCCCTACACAGCCCTGGGGACCACCACCTCCCCAGGGATACTTACAGATGGGAGGGGGATCCCCCTCCTGGAGCTGTGCTGGCCCTGGGGACCAGCACCTCACTGGACCGGCTCCAGCAATGTCCGGGAGACATTGCAGTTTGCATTGGGATGGCAGGAGCACTGCTCCCACCATCCCATAGCCAACAGTGTGCTCGCTTTGAACAAGCAAGCACACTGAAAAATTATTGCATTTGAAATGTTGATTACCATAGGAACTTTTAACAACAGCTACTGCCCGAACCTCTGAACGGTCTTACACCAAATTTGTCAGGGAGGTACATGTTGGTTCAAGGAAGTGCCTTTTGCTAATTTGGTGTAAATCCGTTCAGTAATTGTTGAGAAATGTAGCTTTAAAATGATAGTGATATCACTGGCACGGATATTTCGCAGTGGTTACGCGATTAATCATGAATGCACGCTCCAACAGAAATGCTCTGATTGGCAGGCCAGAACCTGAACAGAAATTTGCGGCCACCATTTTATTGCTTGGGAACGGTTCCTGGGGATGAACATTTCTGA
The DNA here is from genome assembly GCF_964261635.1 of Lissotriton helveticus. Taxonomy (NCBI): domain Eukaryota; kingdom Metazoa; phylum Chordata; class Amphibia; order Caudata; family Salamandridae; genus Lissotriton; species Lissotriton helveticus. Next base: position 859,297,967 of record NC_136065.1, read on the forward strand.
AAAAGTTAACATAAGAAATCAGAGTAGAGGTACACTGACACCCTGTTTGAGGAATGGGGGTGTTAGTGACACAAGTTAAATCTCCAAAGTTGATTTTTTTAATTGTGCACAAAATTCGTGACCACGCATCAACCACCTGTGCGCTTCCCTCTGTGTATTATCGCGGGGACAACATGACAATCAATGTCGCCGCGAATATTGGTGGAAATATTTTTTTTTAAATGATGAATCATTTATACGCATTGGTATAGAGCTATTGAGATTTTTATAAATCGTTTATAGAGTTATTTATATAGTAAGTTATCTACTGTGATGGTTAGAATTATATAGTTATGATTTTTTTATGTGGTGGTGGCCATTGAATTCCTGCTTTTGCTTTCCTCTTTTATGATGTAACCACGGGGTATACGACGACCAACGTCATTGCGATCTCCTGACTCACCGCAAAGACGGAAAACAGGTTTTAAAGATTGTTGTTTTAGAAGTACCCTAGAAAAACATGAGTTTGAAGTGTACGGTAATAAACTCCTAGTGTGTAAAATACTGTAATATGTGTGCATATATCTATTTTCACTTTATGAAAAAGGTGTGACCTTTGCAGTTAACTACGCCATCATGACATCCCGAATAACTGCAAAAATAGAAACTTGGTGTAAAAGATGGACTTTAAAGGAACTTAGTACACAAACATGAGTTTAAACATGTTTTTAGAAGAAGTATGTATATAGTAATATATGTAGGGTAAAGGATTTTTTTTACATATTATTTTTGGATGTGTTGGTGGTCATTGAAAGTTTGCTTTTGTTTTCTGTTTTCTAGCTGTATCTGCGGGGATCGTGACGTTGCTGTGAATATAGAAAAATGTAAAGTGAAAAAAACCAAGGCTTATTAATCCACTGAAGAAAATACAAACTTATAAAAATACCTTTTAGCAGAAGGCGGTAGTAGTGTCCAAAAAAGGAAAAGTCAGCAACATTCAAAAAGAGACATATTTCTTAATATTACTAGTTAAATGCGTTGTGTAAATAGACATAATCACAGTATGCAATGGGTGCTCAAGAAACTCAAAGTACCTACTACCTAAAGGTACTATATTGGTGCACACAGCTGTGTAACCAAAGACAATGCTTAGAGGTGAGGTTCTAATTACAGCACACCAAATAGTGTTTAACTTATTTAAATTTTCTTGTGACTTTTGCACAAATGAAAATGTTAACAGTTGTCACCAGTAAAGTCCATAAGATAACATGGAAACCATAAAGTATAAGGGTAAATAATCATCCAATATATAGTCAAGAAAGAAGGTCCTCTTCATATAGTATTATTCTTCTTTATTCAAAATTCATAAAAGACAGGTTTTTCCAGCATACATATCGCCAACACGTGTTTCGTCTCCCACAGAGACTTCATCAAGGCATAGATAATATTTGGAAGATGTATAATAATCTGTTCATGCGATGAGTACACAGCGTTGCTTGATAATAAAAGAATACCCAAAACAATGATTGAAGTGAATTTGTAACTGGATTCACTTGAGTAAGAATGTCAGCATAATCAGCTCGACAAACATATCATATCAGTTTAAGAAGACGTGGTGTCTCCCGTATGGCAGCAGCACCACTAATACGTACTGTCGACCGCAATAGCGTTCTTACTCAAGTGAATCCAGTTACAAATTCACTTCAATCATTGTTTTGGGTATTCTTTTATTATCAAGCAACGCTGTGTACTCATCGCATGAACAGATTATTATACATCTTCCAAATATTATCTATGCCTTGATGAAGTCTCTGTGGGAGACGAAACACGTGTTGGCGATATGTATGCTGGAAAAACCTGTCTTTTATTAATTTTGAATAAAGAAGAATAATACTATATGAAGAGGACCTTCTTTCTTGACTATATATTGGATGATTATTTACCCTTATACTTTATGGTTTCCATGTTATCTTATGGACTTTACTGGTGACAACTGTTAAAATGTTCATTTGTGCAAAAGTCACAAGAAAACTGAAATAAGTTAAACACTATTTGGTGTGCTGTAATTAGAACCTCACCTCTAAGCATTATAAAAATACCTCATATAGAGCCAATATAGATTGAAAATACAATTTAAAAACATTAAAAAATCTATTAAAAAATCATAGGTTACATGGACGTTATAGATGGGAAATAGAATTTGAAAAACCTTAGAAATTCACAGAAAAAAAACAAAGGTCAAAGCGACATTGTAGTGAGGCTTTCGCATTTTAAAAAACCTAGAAATTCACTAAAAAAACAAAGGTTACGGGGGCCTTATAGTTAGGAAATAGAACTTAAAAAATCTTAGAAATACAGTGTAAAAAATTATGTTTTTTTGTGATGTCATCATTGATGTCAATGACCATGTCATAAGTGATGTAATATGTGAGGTCATAAGCACTGCATTGTGGGGCGCGATTTATAGTTAGCTCAGCTAACTACAACTGCTGGATTTCTCAGGTTTAGTATAATCAAAATGTCAGCCTAACTATTACGTCCCTGTAACCCTTGTTTTTTTCCCTGAATATATATATTACCTACCAGTGGTCACTAGTAGGAAGTTAGGACCTAGTTTCCATAGGAATTTTTTTTTTGACTTGCATATATCTTTGGTGCTGATTGACAATTCTTCACAAAAATTTCCAAAATGAGTGTACCGGTGATTCTGGTTGTTCATGGAAAGTTTTGGGGTGATCCATCATAGGGGACCAAGAAAATTGGCGGGGGTAAAAAAAAATTTATTTCCCATGTTAATTGATTCCCATTGCGATGTTGAACACGACTATAGCCCGAACTGCTGGATGGAATTGCACCACTTTTGACAGAAAGGTAGCTCTTGGTCCAGAGAGAGCCCTGTTTGTTATTTGGTGTAAATTTGTTCAGAAGTTGTAGAGTTATTTAAAGAAAACCAAATTTGTATATATAGGACGCAACCCCTCTGCAAATCTTCCTGATGACGTGCAGAGATCTGATTGGCTGCCAGCACTTAAAAAAGAAAATGTTGGCAGCCATCTTGGGACTGATTCTCAGCCAAGTCCCAAAAAAAGTTAAAAAAAAGAAAAAGGGGCAGGGTAGGAATACCCTGATCCGCTCAACCAATCAATCAATAAATCAATCAGGGTTTCATAAAGCACGCTACTCACCCTTGAGGGTCTCAAGGCGCTGGGGGGGGGAGTTGCAGCTCCCGGTCAGTCGAAGAGCCAGGTATTGAGGCTCTTCCTGAAGGTGTGCAGAGTAGGGGAGCATCTGATGTTGACTGGGAACTCATTCCACGTCTTTGCTCTGACGCAGGAGAAGGCTCTTCCACCTGCTGTGGTTCTGTGAATGCGTGGGGTCTCTGCCAGGGCGAGGTCGGCAGAATGGAAGTTTCTTTTGGGTAGGTGGAAGGATACTCTCTCGTTGAAGTATTTGGGTCCGATGTTGTGGAGGGATTTGTAGGCATTGGTGAGTAGCTTAAAGGTTTCTCTCTTCTCGATGGGGAGCCAGTGGAGGTCTTGTAGGTGCTGGGTCATGTGCTTGTGTCGTGGTGTTCCAAGGCGAGTCTGACTGCGGTGTTCTGGAGGGTTTGGAGCTTGTGTAGCAGGGTTACGTTTATTCCAGCGTAGAGTGTGTTGCCGTAGTCCGGTCTGTTGGTTATGAGTGCGTAGGTGACTGTCTTTCTGCATTCAGGGGATCCACTTGAAGGTCTTTCGGAGGATGCGAAGGGAGTTGAAGCAGATGGAGGTGACAGCGTTGATCTGGCGGGTCATGGTGAGGGTGAAGTCTAGGATGATGCAGAGGTTTTGGGAGTGGTCTGTTGGAGTGAGTGGGTTTCCGAGGGCGGAAAGCCACCAGGTGTTGTCCCAGGCGGTGAAGGAGGGTCCAAGGATGAGGACCTCTGTCTTCTCCAAGTTGAGATTCAGGCAGCTGTTGTTCATCCAGGCTGCGACGTCCTTCATTCCTTCCTGGAAACAGACTCGGGTGTCTTCGGGGTTTTTCATGAGGGAGAGGATGAGCTGGGTGTCATCGGCATAGGCTACAATGCTGAGCCCATACTGTCTGAGGATGGCGGCGAGGGGGGCCATGTAGATGTTGAAAACCACCCGCTAGACTTGAGACTTGAGCGAAAAAACATTGTTTTGTAATATATTTTCAGCAAAATCGTGCTTTTTTACAGTATAGCCCCCAGGCGAGCCAAGTCTCAGGAGCATGTGGGAGTATATAGAAAAATGGAGAGAGCAACAAGGGCCCCCTCCTTAAGCTCTTTAGATCCCCATGGACCACCTTCTACCTGGGGCTTAAAAACTGTAATTAGTGGGGCTTGCAGACTCCCCGGGCCCCGGGGACCATCACTTCCCTGGGGTCGGCAAATAAAATCAATGTGGGAGGGGGGGGGGCAGACAGTATCCCTATCAGGCCAGGGAGGTGGTGGTGTCAGAACACCAAATGCGACCTCCCCAGGAACAGACGTAGCCCCCTACACCCCCTGACCAAACACAGACGACAGTGATTAAAAACACTCGTCTCCTGAATTCAACCAGAGGGGAAAGGGCAAGTGGAAGACAAACAAGAGAGACTTCACTGGCGATGGTACCGACCAGAACTCGTCTTTCTTCAATGTTATTTCTCCTGGCAATACCTGCAACGAAAACAATAATATAACTCTGTTCTAAAACTAGTAACTCTGACACTGTATAATCTTTAGATATTTTTCTCATTACCTTAATCACCAATGAAATTAGCCCCTCTCTAACGTTTGCCTGAGCGAGTTTTTGATCAGTTGTAAAGAGCTTCAGCTCCCGCTCAAGAACTGAAGATATTGGAAAATATTGTGTCTTATAATCTTTTGTGGAATTAGACCTTGAGCAGTTTTAGAATACTGTTCTCACATGAACTAGAATAGTCTCTGAAATAGACTCCAAGTCTTATAAGTGCTTAGAAGAACAAATTATCTTGAAAACAAATTCTTTGAACAGTCACTTACAGTCTTGTTAATTTTGCGAAGCGCCTTTTGAAACAGTCACAATAGGTGGCTCCTCGCTGAATGCCGAGGTGGCGCTATATTTTATTGGTAACGGAATTCCTTACTTGGTTCTGAAGAATGGAAACCCTCTCTTCACAGAAGGTGTTCCTCCAAAAGAATACTCATCTCAATTTATTCTCAACTCTCGAACTTGACAGAAGAAAATTCTCTGAAGGCAACGACTCTGAAGATGAATTCATGAAAGAAACAAATTACCACATGCAAAGTGGATTACACAAGAAATAGCTCTGAATACTTTCCTAGAAAATTGCTGCTCTGAACTCTGAAGATACGCATCCAAAATCATGCGCTCTGAGGAAACGCTGCTCTCTCCGTCGATCTATTCAGTTGAAGTGCGCAGTTACCAGAGCGCGCATGCGCTGAATAGATGTTACTGGTCTCGCGCTCCAGAAGACTAGAGCGAGAACTTTTGTTTTCGCGCAATGGCATAGTGGGAGCAAATGAAGACAGACTCAACACCCTGAGAAAGGTTTTCAGAGTGGTCTTCCAGGTAGGAACTTGCCGCAACCAGTGTGGGTATTTATTGAATGATCTCGAGTCTTTGCAATTTCGTTTCTTGACCTTGCCGAATGTAGGACTAAGCACTGGGGTCATGACAGTACTCCCCACCAAAAGGCGTCCCTTCATTCTTGGCTTGTATGGATTTGACTGATGAAATTCTCGCACAAGTCTAGGAGCATGAACATTGTCAAATGGCTCCCAAAAGTTCTCTTCAGAGCCAAAACCCTTCCAACTGATCAAATAGTGTAATTTACCTTTTCTGATTTTTGAATCTAGAATTTTATGTACCTCAAACTCATCTACGGAATCTACTTCTACAGGTTTTGGTGTGGATTGCATTCTTAAGTGCTGTGGACTTTTCTTTATCAAAGATACATGAAAGACTGGGTGAACTCTCAAGTATGATGGCAGGTGAATTTTTACTGAGACAGGGTTGATCATTTTAACTACCTTAAATGGTCCGATGAATCTTGGTTGAAACTTGCGATTCTCTTTTAACCTAAGGTGTTTGGTAGATAGCCAAACCGTATCTCCTGCTCTAAAGGGAGAATTTTTTCTTCTCTTTTTATCAGCTTGTGCCTTATAACTTTTCTTGGCCTTTTCGATATTGACTTTGGCTTGACTTATAGATTCATGCATTTTTTCTACAAAACTCTCAACTGCTGGGACTGGTGCCTCTTCCCTACTTAGTGTCAAACTAGGATGTCTTCCATAGTTCAAATAAAAGGGGGAAAAACCGGTAGAGGAGTGTTGTGCATTATTGTAGGCAAATTCAGCTGACCAAACTAAATCCGACCATCCCTCCTCTTGATTCATTAAATAAAGTCGCAAATATTGTTCGAGCTCTTGATTGACTCTCTCGGTTTGCCCATCAGTTTCTGGATGGAAACTGGTTGAGAAACAAGCATCTATTCCCAATCTTTTGGTGAAGGCTTTCCAAAAGTGGGAAACAAATTGTGACCCTCGATCTGTTACTATGACTTGTGGAACGCCATGCAGTCTGACAATATGCTGAGTAAATATTTGAGCTAACTGGGAAGCTGAAGGGATACTTTTTAAGGCTACAAAATGGGCCATTTTAGAGAAGGTGTCCACCATCACTAATATGGTATTCAACCCTTGACTAACTGGAAGATCCACAATGAGATCCATGGACACCGTATGCCAAGGATGAGGGGGGGTTGGCAAAGGCATTAACTGTCCCAGAGGAGCCCTTCGATCAGATTTGCCTCTCAAGCATCGCTCGCAGGTGGTAACATACTGTCGTATCTGTGATCTCATTTCCGGCCACCAAAAATTTCTCTCAATCAACTCTGTGGTTTTCTGAATTCCCTTGTGACCAGCTAAGGTTCCATCATGGCAAGATCTCAAGGCTTTTTCCTGTAATTCCTTCGTGGGAAGGTATAAACTATTCTGATGGTAAGGCAACCCTTTCCGGATTTCTCTAACTGAATCTTCTTCGGACCACATTTTCATCTCTTCAGAAGATAGAGCCTTCTGAATCCCTTCGGAGAAATCGGTCGTAATGGAGATTGCAACTATCTTCTCTTCAGGAATTATCGGTTGATCTTTTGGATTGACATCTCTGGAATTGGAATTGATTCTGGAAAGCGCATCTGCCTTTACATTACTAGTGCCTGGTCTGAATGTGATAACAAAATTGTAATCTGCGAAAAACAAAGACCAGCGAAGCTGACGAGCTGTCAAGGTTCTTGCTGATTTTAAGAATTGTAGATTACGGTGATCTGTATATACAGTAACCTTGTGAGTTGCGCCAAGTAAATAATGCCTCCATTCAAGAAAGGCCGCCTTAACAGCTAACAATTCTTTATCTGAGATGGAATAGTTACATTCTGGAGGAGTTAATTTCCGTGAATAAAAGGCCACTGGGTGCAACTGTCCTGTATTGGGATGGCGTTGAGATAAAATCCCTCCTATAGCCACATCTGAGGCGTCAGCCTCCACAAAAAATGGTTCTTCAGGTCTGGGATGCAACAGAATTGGAGCCTGGGTGAAAGATCTCTTTAAAAATTGGAAGGCTGATTCCGCTTCCTCATTCCACTCAAACCTGACTCCTTTTCTCAATAGACGCGTGATGGGACTAACCTTATGAGAGAAATCTGGAATGAATCTCCGATAAAAATTGGAGAAACCAATAAAACTCTGAATTTCTTTCACACACGAAGGGGATGGCCAATCTTGCACTGCCTTGACTTTGGAAATATCCATGCTGACTCCTTTGGGAGACAACACAAATCCAAGAAACTCCACTTCATCCACATGGAAGGCACATTTCTCCAATTTTACAAAAAGATGATTTTCAAGTAATCGAATTAAAATCGATCTGACATGGGAAATGTGTTCATTTACATTTTTTGAAAAGATTAAAATGTCATCAATGTAAACCACAGCAATTCTGTCCAGAAATTCTCGCAGGATATCGTTTACAAAATGTTGAAAAGCTGCTGGGGCATTACATAAACCGTATGGCATCACTTGATACTCGAACAATCCATGTCGTGTTCGAAAAGCAGTTTTCCATTCATCACCAGCAGCAATTCTAATCAAATGATATGCCCCACGCAAATCTAGTTTAGTGTAAATTTTGGCATCTTTTACTTGGTCCAGGAGCACTGAAATGAGAGGTAGGGGATATCTATTTTTTACTGTCACTTGATTGAGTGCTCTATAATCAATACAGGTTCTCAATTCACCATTCTTTTTTGGGATGAAAAATAAAGGTGAAGAAACGGGTGACTTGGATGGACGAATGAATCCATTCTCTAAATATTGCTCCAGATATGTCTTTAAATACGTGTTCTCATCTTCTGTTAATGCATAGATGCGGCTACATGGAAGCACTGCTCCCGGTTCAATTTCGATTTTGCAATCGTAAGGACGATGCGGAGGAAGTTTCTCTGCCTCTCTCTTATCAAAAACTGCAGATAGATCTCGATATTCCGTCGGAATCTCTTGGGTTTCAATTGAACAAATCAGAGCTGGATGATCGGCCAACTTTCGCGCTGGGGAGTCTTCCTCTATCGAAGGGGAATCACAAAAACAATTTTCTTTACAAAAAATTGAATCCATACAGACTGTTCTCTTCTCCCAATCAATGCGTGGATTGTGCTCAGTTAACCACGGAAGACCTAATATAAGCTGAAACTGTGGAGCATCAATGAGATTGAAAATTAAAGTTTCTGTGTGACCCTTCAACCCAGTTAATTGAATCTTCTCTGTTTCATGAGTGATTGGGCCAGATGATAAATTAGTTCCGTCTACTGCTCTCACAGACTCTACTAATTTCTTCCGTATGAATTGGATTCCAATCCGTTGAGCATACTTAATGTCACAAAAATTGCCCGTTGCTCCTGAATCAATCATCACGGTGACCTCACTGAGCCTGTGATTTCGAAACTCGATAGTGAATGAGACTACTAAATGAGGAGCAGATGATTGAAGAGTATTAATTATCTGTTGAGGACTTGAAGCTGACTTTGGTTCTGCTTCCACCTGTGCAGCTCCGACTACAGGTGAAGCCGATCTTTTACCTGCTGTGACATCTTGGGCTTCTTTGGACAATCTTTTACAAAATGGCCCGATAATCCACAATACAAACACAATTGTCCCGCTCTTCTTCTCTCTTTTTCTTCTTTGGATAAAGGTCCTCTTATCGACCCAATTTGCATGGGCTCCTCTGACTGAGAACTTTCGTTTGCCTTTTGACTCTCAGTTTTCATACGATCGAATCGAGGTGGAGGAAAACGAAAATCTCTTCTCTTTTCACTCTTACGTTCGTGGAGTCTATGATCCATTTGCAATACCAAATCAATAAGCTCGGAAACTTCTGTGGGTCTTTTTGGAATTTGCGCTAGAGCGTCTTTAAGTTCATCTTTTAAACCTCGATAAAAGATGGCAGCTCTCTTAGCCTCCGGCCATTGAGTTTCAACAATCAATTTATTGAATTGGGCTAGATATGCCACCAAATCTCTATTGCCTTGTTTTAGATCCAGTAATTCATTGTCTGTAGCTTGTGACGCTGAACGTCTATCAAAGATTCTCAAAAACTCCACTTTAAATTCTTCAAACCTGTACAAAATGGGGTCGTCCTTTGTGACTAGAGACATAGACCACGCAGCTGCGTCACCAGTCAGATACGACAGAATGAAAGCCACCTTTGATTGATCCTTAGCAAATATTACTGGCCTACACAAAAAGTGTAGAGAACATTGTGTGAGAAAGATTTGAGCCTTCTGGGGGTCCCCGCTAAATCTCTCGGGAGAGGCCAATGGAATGATGGGCGAGACTGCATGAATTACTTGGGTAGAGATATCAGAGGAAGATGAGCTACTAATTTGACTTGTTGAAGGCTTAAAACTTGGACCTACTTCTAACAATTCATCTAATTTTAATTTTATTTGTAAATTTTCTTGACTAGTCCTTTCTATCTCTGCCCTGAGATTTTTATTGTCTTCCAATGAATTATTTAATTGTTTTTGCATACTATCAAGAACTGTGGCTAATGCCTTTAAATCTAAGCCTTCAGCCATGTCTGCTCGGGAAGAGGTCTGTGCACCTCAGAAAGAGGCTTTCTGGGCACTTCAATCTGTCAGAACACCAAATGCGACCTCCCCAGGAACAGACGTAGCCCCCTACACCCCCTGACCAAACACAGACGACAGTGATTAAAAACACTCGTCTCCTGAATTCAACCAGAGGGGAAAGGGGAAGTGGAAGACAAACAAGAGAGACTTCACTGGCGATGGTACCGACCAGAACTCGTCTTTCTTCAATGTTATTTCTCCTGGCAATACCTGCAACGAAAACAATAATATAACTCTGTTCTAAAACTAGTAACTCTGACACTGTATAATCTTTAGATATTTTTCTCATTACCTTAATCACCAATGAAATTAGCCCCTCTCTAACGTTTGCCTGAGCGAGTTTTTGATCAGTTGTAAAGAGCTTCAGCTCCCGCTCAAGAACTGAAGATATTGGAAAATATTGTGTCTTATAATCTTTTGTGGAATTAGACCTTGAGCAGTTTTAGAATACTGTTCTCACATGAACTAGAATAGTCTCTGAAATAGACTCCAAGTCTTATAAGTGCTTAGAAGAACAAATTATCTTGAAAACAAATTCTTTGAACAGTCACTTACAGTCTTGTTAATTTTGCGAAGCGCCTTTTGAAACAGTCACAATAGGTGGCTCCTCGCTGAATGCCGAGGTGGCGCTATATTTTATTGGTAACGGAATTCCTTACTTGGTTCTGAAGAATGGAAACCCTCTCTTCACAGAAGGTGTTCCTCCAAAAGAATACTCATCTCAATTTATTCTCAACTCTCGAACTTGACAGAAGAAAATTCTCTGAAGGCAACGACTCTGAAGATGAATTCATGAAAGAAACAAATTACCACATGCAAAGTGGATTACACAAGAAATAGCTCTGAATACTTTCCTAGAAAATTGCTGCTCTGAACTCTGAAGATACGCATCCAAAATCATGCGCTCTGAGGAAACGCTGCTCTCTCCGTCGATCTATTCAGTTGAAGTGCGCAGTTACCAGAGCGTGCATGCGCTGAATAGATGTTACTGGTCTCGCGCTCCAGAAGACTAGAGCGAGAACTTTTGTTTTCGCGCAATGGCATAGTGGGAGCAAATGAAGACAGACTCAACACCCTGAGAAAGGTTTTCAGAGTGGTCTTCCAGGTAGGAACTTGCCGCAACCAGTGTGGGTATTTATTGAATGATCTCGAGTCTTTGCAATTTCGTTTCTTGACCTTGCCGAATGTAGGACTAAGCACTGGGGTCATGACAGGTGGTCCCCAGGTCGAGCCCGTAAAAATTAAAAGGAGGGGGCAGTGTGGCCCCCTCCTGGAGCCATTAATGTCCTTGGTGACCACCACCACCCAGGGCTGGCTCCTGCTATCTCGCGAGGTGCCTTACTCGGAAGATAGCAGTTTGCTCTGGCTTGGTGGCAACTTTGACACCTTCCCCCAAGTGAGAGCAAATACTAACTCTGCTCCCAGCCAACGTGAGTTGTCAAACTGTCCCCGTGCTGGGAGCTGATTTTTCACCTGTTTTCCTCCCTTGTGTCATGTAGGCAGGGAAACAGATGAAAAGATTCCTATCCACAGGAAGCTGCATTTCTAGCAGATCCCTGTGTGTGGGAGCAATGCTGGCTCCGCAGAAGGCAGAGTGCCTGCTGGGACCGTGGAGGCCTTTAGGTTCCCCCTTGCAGTCCCCAAGGATATACAGTGGGTGACTTGGGTGGGGCCAGAGCTCCAGGTTGACCTGGCTGGGCCCCTTGGGATGGGGTCCCCCGGGGCTGAAATCAAGCCAGGAAGGGGGGGCCACTTGGCCCCCTCCCCCATTACATTTTGTCCGTGCCCCGGGGGGATGGGGTCCCAGGGTTAAAATTGGTCAAAAAGTTGTCTGGGGAGGGGATCCCCCTCCCCGGGTCAGGTAATTTTCACAAAAATTAAACCTTGGGAAGCACTTACAAATATAAACACAACAGGTGGCCCAGTGGAAGCTCCACATCAGTAAAGCACAAACAATCCTAACTTCTTGGCCATTAGTGAAGGAAATACAATTGTTTTTCCTCTCGTATTCCACATTGAAAAACTATCTGAAATCCTTAATCGAGGTGACTCCATCACTGATCTATCGGAGTGCAATCTAATCTGTGGTGACTGTGATGAGTGATTTATTTTATGTTGCCTTCTGGTGTGAGCAGAGTCCATAATTCTCCCTTTTAATTACCCTCATTATTCAAATGCCCCAAGTAATCTGCACGCTCCGGCCAATTTGCCAGACCCCATTTTGTTATGACTGTGATGAGTGATTTCTTTTTTGTTGCCTTCTGGTGTGAGCAGAGTCAATAATTCTCCCTTTTAATTACCCTCATTATGCAAATGCCCAAAATAATCTGCACGCTCCGGTCAATTTTCCACACACCATTTCCTTAATACTATATAACGGTCTTCCCACCTTTTACCATGTTGTGGACAGCTGAATAAAAGGCCCTCAAGTGTGTTTCCCACCACTTTTGGTGACACGTTATTGATGCAGAGGAATATGAGGACATCTCCACCAAACAAAGAAGCACTTCATTTGGTTAGGGGAAGCACACCTGTTTGGTGGAGATTCACCTCTGTGTAGTCTCTTCATCTTCTCCTGTCAAGGATTCATGTTATCACAGATTTGTGGATGAAGGCACTTGAGGACCAATCACATTGCCATAATTACGTGCACACCTCCAGGTCCTCTACGCATCTGTAGTGTAGAATATGCACAAGACATTTATCCAATGAGATAGCACTTACTAATTAACCAAATGAAAGTACTCCAGTTGGGTAGACGTTTTTGGCAAAACTGGGGTCTCTTCTTGGAAAAAATGAAGTTCAATTCTGGCCCTGGGGCTGATTTCACAAAAAGTAAGCGTCAAAGGGAAGCACTTACAAATGTAAACAAAGCAGGTGCCCCAGTTGAGCATCCACTTCTGTAGGCACAAGCAATCTTAACCTCTTGAGCTTGGCGATAGTGTGGTTCATCTCTTATCTACGTTGAAAAACTATATGAAATTCTTAATGGAAGTGAATTCAATATTGATCCATTGGAGCACAGGCTGACGTGTATTGCTGTGATGCGTCGTTTCTTTCTTGTAGTCTCTAGGTGAGAGCAGAGTCCATGATTCTCTCTTTTAAGTATGCAAATGCTTACAAATCAATAGTACCACTCACACGCCCACTCACAAAATAGATAGACATTCAAACACCCACTTACAGACCCAGACAGGCACTCATAGACCTACTCTTGACTAAGGGTGGGCGTCCGATTCGGCTACGCCCACGGAGTAGGCGTAGTGTTGCCTTCTACGCATTTTGCGTAGACAGCGTAGCCGGCAACACTACGCCCACTCCGTGAGCGTAGCCGAGTCGGCCGCCACCCGCCTCCCTCCCGCCCTCCACTAGATACTTTATCTAAGCAATTACACTGATTAAAACAATTTTAAACCACTTACCTTGTCCGGGGCTCGTCCGGGGCTCCCTCTTTGAATAGCGTCCTTTTCCTGGAAACAAATGCGCATGCGCGGGCGGCCGTGCATGCGCATTTCTCGGGAGAAATGCGCATGCGCGGCCGCCCGCGCATGCGCATTGGTATCCAGGAAAAGGACGCTATTCAAATAGGGAGCCCCGTACGAGCCCCGGACAAGGTAAGTGCTTTAAAATTGTTTTAATCAGTGTAATTGCTTAGATAAAGTATGTAGGGGAGAGCGGGAGGGAGGTGCGTAGTGGGGCTACGCGGAGTGCGGGAGTGGGCGTAGCTTCTCGCCCTCTCCGCGTAGCTCCGCGGAGCCCCACTACGCCCCACTACGCCCAGGGTTACTCTTGACCCACACAGGCACTCACACAGTCAATCAGACACTCACACTAGCACTCACAGACCCACCCACAAACCCACACAGGCACTCACAGAACCATTCACAGACACACACAGACACTGACACACCTACCCATATACTCACACAGGTACTCACATGCCCATTCACAGACCCACACAGGCCCTCACACACTCACTCACACAGGCACTCACAGACCAGACTCACAGATCCACACAGCCACTCTCACACCCCCTCTCAAAGGTGACAGATTACAGTTAGGATTAAAAAGTTACAAAATTGTAGAAATTCACAGAAAGAAACAAAGGTTACAGGGACGTTATACCCTTGAGTATGTCCCTTGCCGTCTTGTTACATTTTTTTCTTCTTCTGGTAACTGCGCCCCATCTGCATCTACACCTAGCTAAATATTCCTATCACAGCGCCAGGGTACCCGTAGGGTGTTAGCTGTGCTTTATAAGTGTTGATAATAATAATAATAATTATTATAGTTAGGAAGTCGAATTAAAGAACCATAGAAATTCTGGGAAGTTACATTTAGGCTCTGATTTCACTCGTACAAAACCAGTGAAATTCAGCAGTTATAGTTACCTGAACTAACTTTAACTTATGCCCCCGCAATGCACTGCTTATGACCTCACATATTACATCACTCATGAGATGGTCAGTGACATCACTGATCTCAAATGAAATCACTGATGATGTCATCCACAGAAACACTCAAACACCCACTCACACCCTCTTGCAACATCTCAAACATCCAATCACACAGCCACACAACCACCCATATACCCATTCACAAACCCATTTAAATACTCATGCCTTTCAAGCAGCTCACTATCTGTGAAAGAAATTCTGGCTCCCGCAAGAGCCAGGAAGCTGGCAGGGACCGCAGGGATTTCAGGCTCCCCCCTGCTGTCCCAGTGGACAGTGGATGCCTTGGGGACACCCACTTTAAAGATGGCCATCCCTGGGGGATGGGGTCCGAATGCCAAAATCGGCCCGGGGATGGTGGCTCCGAGGTCCCCTTCTCCAAATAAATAAAAAATGAAAAATAGCCGGAGGAGGAGGGCCACGAGGCCCCCCTCCCCAATCCAAAAGAGCATGGCCCCAGGAGATGGGGTCCCTGGGGCCGAAATTGGCCCAGGAAAGGGGGGTCATGCATTCATGTAGTGGCTTCTTCTCCTCAGAATTAGCCATTTGTAGACAGAGAATATTTTTTAGATTTAATTTAGCATGCACATATGTGGTATAATTTTGTGATTTTTTTAGAACAACATATATTTTGTGTGTGGTGCTAAACACACAAGCACGGTCAGAGCAGTGCAATGTGAGGATATTTGCAATATGTCATAAGAGTATGTGCTGTCTGAGCTATGATCTTGACCGGACACTGAAATTATGAATGGGTTGAGATAATGAAATGTTGGAACCAACTAGGGGTATATTGATACACAACTCTTCCAGTGCAGCAACATAACAAAACACATTTTCAGGTCCGGTAGGGTACTGCCCAAGATTAATATACATTGACCACTTGGGGCTGTGTGACAGGTGATGTATTGCAGTTTTTAACAAATCTTTATTAATTTTGACAATTTGTATAAGCATTTTCACTACATGGATTAAGGTTGGGCATATGTATACCAGTAATATTTCTTTTATATATGTCCCCATTTGATCGTATGGAATGAATTCAATGACACAATGAATTGTGCACTTAGCCCCACTAGGGGGATGGCCATTGATTATATGCTTGTAGAATTCATTGACGCATACTGTAGACATAATTATATGCTGTAAATAGTAGCCACATTGCAAAATGATCTATTCAAATGTTGTGCACTTTAGTTGGTTTATTTTTTATTATAACATTGAAGAAAGAAATGCACTTTAAAGAACGTCAGCAAAAAAGCTGTATTTTTACATGCTAATGCCACTGTGCATGTAACACACGACAGAATCTAAAATAGCATCTACGTCATGTGAGCAAGGCACATGCATTTGCCGAATCGCGTCAAGGTCTGCTGCCTTAAAGATATTTGCATATATATATCTATATATCTATAGATATATATATATATATTCACTGAAAAAAACATAGGTTTCAGGCATGTTAAAGTTAGAAATTAGCATTTAAAAAAACCTTAAAAATTCACAGAAAAAAACATAGGTTTCAGGGGCGTTATAGTTAGTTGGACATTTCACTCATACAAAACCATAGAAATTCCCCCGATATAGTTAATTCCACTAACTATAACTCGCTTGCCCGCAATGCACTGCTGATGATGTCACATATTACATCACTCATGACTGAGTATGGGCGCAGAATCCATTCCGCTCGTGGAATTTACGAATTTTCGGCAATTTCGTGATCTGCGAATCTTGTGAAATTGCAGAAAATGCGCAAATTCGCTCGCAGGCGGAGTTTTTGACACATGCCAGAGTTGAAGCTCAAATAATCAGCCCAAACAACTAGTAAGCACGGTCTAGGCTAGGCAGGTGTACTTCCTCCCTATATCTGCCGCCTACAATTAGATGTAATCCTTGATGAAGGTCTTTGCATCCATGAGTTTCTCGAGCGCAATCCCCGTGTACTTCCTGTGACCAGGAGGCTGCTTTCTTCTCATCTGCTGCTGTGATCGGTCTCTGACCCTTTATAAACAAGAGGCATCATCTCTCCGCACATATTTCAGGGGTCGCGCCGTGATCGCGCTGAGATCGCGCCGAAGTCGCGACTTCTGGGTATGTTTTACGTTGAAAAAATGACTATAGAAAGTTTGAATATAATATTAGACTGAACAGTTTTGCTAATATACTTATTAAAAGTTTATAGAAATTTTTATTTATAATGTATATTGATATATATGATTTTCGCGGATGCACGAAGGGTGCGTGACAAGTGCGCGCACCCTACGCAACTTCATGTCAGTTAAAGAAAAAAGGAATATGAGGGCTACAGTGCTATGCAAATGGCAAAAGTGCTTAATACAAATGCTGACAGCACAACTTCGAAATGTGGCCCAGCTATGTTCATTACGGAGAAATACAAACAAGTCCAGCTAAGCGTGTGAAATGACAGAAGCCTGCATCTAGCTTTGTAGCCTGCACCTGTGATTACAAGAGGCCTGAATGTGCCTCTTTGTAAAGCAGTGTTTGCCACCGTGGCCTGCAAGTGTGGATCTTATAGAAGGCTGTGGGTGACTCAATGTCATCCAAGGGTGACGTTTTACTGTCTGGAGACTGAAGTTCATAGGGGGCGAGGGGTATTTGGTGTTGGGAGCCCAAACAATGTGTGAGGGACTAACATCAGGTGATATGCAGCTTACAGGATGCTGGGTCGTCCAGCTGATCCTGGCGCTATGTGGTTGTGCTCTGTGATACAAGCAGCCCTGGGGTGCCTATTCCAAGTCCGAACCCGGGGAACCAGGTTCGAGTCTCGGCGTCGGCTCAACATTCTGTGATTCTGGGCAAATCACTTGATCACTATGTAAATAAAAAACAAAATGAACGTGTTCGTCTGTAATGTAACGGGTGCTCATGTAACGCCCTACAATATCCTACTTTCGAGTTAGCGCCATTTAAAAGCGCAAAAAATAAATAAGGATAAAAGTGAGTGCAGTGGGCAGCCAGCTCCGCGGTTTAATGGTACATCCACGTGTTTTCTCAATGCATTTTCCATAGGAAACGTTAGACAAGGCTACAGGTCAAACTGCTGAATGGAATTACGCCAAATTTAGCAGGGAGAAAGGTCTTGGTCCACAAAGCGTGCTTTTGTTGATATGGGGTAAAACAGTTCAGTAGTTTTTGAGATATTAAAGGAAATATATATATAAAAATTGGAAGATCTTAAAAATGGATACAACCATCGGTCCCATTGTGGGTGATACACCACAAATAACATATCGCAGAGCACCAAATTTGAAAGATCGTTTAACAAAGAGTCATTTCTTCAAAGAGGAAAAGAAAGAAAGGTTTAAAAAAATGTTTCAACTGTAAGGTTTGTCAAATATGTAAACCAATCCAGGAAATCACATTGGCAAATGGTAAAATCTGGAAGATTGATGAGTTAATTACATGCACAACACCATATGTTGTTTATGTAATCGAATGCCCGTGTGAATTAAAATATGTGGGCAGCACAAAGAATGAACTAAAAAAGAGGATTTTGGAACACGTAAGGGCAACTATACATCAGGACAGAAGCAATGCAGTTGCCAAACACATGGAGTCTCATCACAACAGCGAATAGAAAAATCTAAAAATCTACGGCATTGATACAGTAAAAAAACAAATGAGAGGAGGGAATAGAGAACTAATGCTGAGGAAAAAATAATCAAGATACATTCTCAGCTTACGAACAATGATTCTGTACGGTCTGAACCAGAGTGAGGAAATGTATATACATATGTAAATAGATCTTGAGACTGGAGTGAATTTATGTAAAACAGGCAGAGAATAACAGTTACGTCTATAACTTTGCATCATGTTACTTTTGGAAATTAGTTTGAATTTATTTTAGTGCACAACAAGTTTACAGAATAAGATGATAATAGATGAGTTGCACATATGGTTGGACTAAAAATACATTGGGATTATGATTATGGCTAGAGGATAAATGAATAATATGTTGGTGACCGGTCAGCCCTCCACAGGGCTTGGTCGCCCCACTCACTGCTGCCGCTCCTGCCTGCCTTTGCCGCCTCCTGCCTGCAGATTCCTTCGCTCGCTGCCCGCTGCTCCTGGGAATTTCCCGCTGCTCCTGGGAATTTCCCGATGCTACTGGGAATTTCCCGCTGCCCGCTGCTTCTTGGAATTTCCCGCCGCTGCCTCCCTGCGGCCACGCCCCCCTGTGATTCCATTCGCCGCCCCGCTCCCGCCACCCAGCTCCTCCTCCCTCCCGGCTCCTTACTTATGACGCCCCCAGAGCGACCGCGCAGCGGACGCGTGCAGCGGGAGCACCGATTGAGCGCTGAAGGTGCGCCAAAGGTAAGCCCGTCTGCGCCCGTCCGCGCCCGTCCGCGCCTGGCCCGGGCCCAGCGCCAGGACCCCTGGCCCTCCCCGCCGAGGCAAGACGACCCGACTGACCTACGACGCCGCCACTCTCAACGCACTCAATGCCGGCTGGACCCACGCCTGCTGCCGAGCCACCAAGAGACGCACCCACGGACCCTTCACCTGCTGCACCTGCAAGTTCACCTGCCTCCGAATCTGCCCCGCACCCGCCAAGACAAACACCAGCAGCAACTACCTCAAGTGCATCCTGATCAACACCCGCTCCGTCCACAGACACGCCGTGGAACTCTGGAACCGCCTCGACGCTACATCACCGGACGTCGCCTTCCTCACGGAAACCTGGATGAACGCCTCCTCTGCACCCGACATCGCCATCCCGGACGGGTACAAGATCATCAGGAGGGACCGCATCAACCAGACCGGAGGTGGCATCGCCATCGTCCACAGGAACACCATCCGCATCACGACCGACGCCAACGACTCCTTCGCCGCAGCCGAACATCTCCACTTCCAGATTCACACCGACCCTAAGACGACCCTCAGAGGCACCCTCGTCTACAGACCCCCGGGACCACGCACACAATTCAGCGAAGACATCACGGACTTCATCAGCCCGCACGCCCTCCCCTCCACCGACTACATCCTCCTTGGGGACCTCAACTTCCACCTGGAGAACAACAAGGACCGCAACACCACCGCCCTGCTGGAAAACCTCGCCAACCTCGGACTCAAGCAACTGGTCAACACCCCCACCCACTACGCCGGCCACACGCTTGATCCCGTCTTCTCTTCCAGCAAGTACATCACCTTCTGCCACGCCACCGGACTCCACTGGACCGACCACAGCTGCGTCCACTTCAGCTTCAAAAGATCCACGACCCACCACCACCCACAACAGGTACCTCACAGGAATTGGAGCAAGATCACCGCAGATCAGCTCACCACCTCCCTCAGCCAGAGCCCACCCGCCAACACAACGGACCTCAACGAAGCAGCCCGCAACTTCACACAGTGGCTGACCGCCTGCGCCGACGACCTCGGGCCACTAAAGAACCCTCCCAGCAGACCCAGAAGCAAGAAGGCATCCTGGTTCACCGACGACCTCAAGGACTCCAAGAAGACCTGCCGCACCCTCGAGAAAGCCTGGCTCCTCGACCGGACCACCGACAACATGACCGCCCTCAAACACGCTACCCACAAGCACCACCAGCTCATCCGCACCACCAAGAAGAAATCCCTGAAGGAACGACTGGACAACAACGCCCACGACAGCAAAGAGCTCTTCACTATCGTCAAGGAGTTCTCCAACCCCAGCACCGGCACCAACGACATCACTCCGTCACAAGACCTCTGCGACTCCCTCGCCTCGTTCTTCCACCGCAAGATCGCCGACATCCCCAACAGCTTCGGCGCCCCACCCACGCACCCAACCGTCGAACCAACGCCCCCCACCGCCACCCTTCGCACCTGGACCACGGTGACCACCGAAGACACAGCCCGCACGATGAACACCATCCACTCCGGATCACCGACCGACCCCTGCCCACACCACGTCTTCAACAAGGCCGACTCCACCATTGCACCCCAACTCTGGAACATCATCAACGCCTCCTTCAACACCGCCACCTTCCCGGAGAGCTGGAAGCACGCCGAGATCAGCGCCCTCCTGAAGAAACCTACAGCGGACCCCACCGATCTCAAAAACTTCTGCCCCATCTCGCTCCTCCCTTTTCCTGCTAAAGTCATCGAGAAGATTGTCAACAGACAGCTGACCGCTTCCTCGAGACGAACGGATCCCTCGACCCCTCGCAGTCCGGCTTCAGACCCAACCACAGCACCGAGACCGCCCTCATCGCAGCCACCGACGACATCCGGACCCTGCTCGACAAGGGGGAAACAGTGGCCCTCATCCTCCTGGACCTCTCCGCTGCGTTCGACACGGTCTGCCACCGCACCCTAGTCCAGCGCCTCAGCAACATCGGTATCCAAGAGAAGGCACTGGAGTGGATCATCTCGTTCCTCGCCGGAAGAACACAAAGAGTCCGCCTCCCCCCGTTTCGCTCCGAGGCCACCGAAGTCATCTGCGGCGTCCCGCAAGGATCTTCACTCAGCCCCACCCTCTTCAACATCTACATGAAACCTCTCGCAGCCATCGCACGCCAGCACAACCTCAACATCATCTCTTACGCCGATGACACCCAGCTGATCCTCTCCCTCACCAGAGACCCCGACACCGCCAGAACCTGCCTACACGAAGGGATGAAAGACGTCGCCGAGTGGATGAAGGACAGCCGCCTGAAACTGAACTCGGACAAGACGGAAGTCCTCATCCTGGGATCTTCGCCCTCCGCCTGGGACGACTCCTGGTGGCCCCCAGCCCTGGGCACCGCACCCAAGCCAACCGACCACGCACGCAACCTGGGCTTCATCCTGCACTCCTCCCTCTCGATGACCAGACAAGTCAACGCCGTCTCCTCATCGTGCTTCAAAACCCTGCGTATGCTTCGCAAGATCTTCCGCTGGATCGAGACCGAGACCAGGAAGACTGTCACCCAGGCACTCGTCACCAGCCAACTGGACTACAGAAACGCCCTCTACGCCGGAACCACAGCCAAGCTACAGAAAAGACTCCAGCACATCTAGAACGCCTCCGCCCGACTCATCCTTGATGTCCCCCGACGCAGCCACATCTCCAGCCACCTGAGGAACCTGCACTGGCTCCCCGTCGACAAGAGGATCACGTTCTGGCTCCTCACCCACGCACACAAGTCTCTCCACGACCTGGTCCCCGAGTACCTCAACGACCGCCTGACCTTCTACACGCCCACCCGCCAGCTACGGTCCACCAGCCTCGCCCTTGCAGCCGTACCACGCATCCGAAGAGCCACCGCCGGAGGAAGATCCTTCTCTTACCTGGCTGCCAAGACTTGTTTCGTGCCTCGTCTCCTGGAGCGACGCAAATTGCTGGTGTGTTCCCGTTGGGGTCTGGCTTTGGGGATCAGCGGACAGTGGAACTCGGCCCAGTCCTGTGCCTCATCCGCAGTGGTGAAGAATACGGCCTTTCCTTTGTGTAGCACCTTGAGGCGAGCCGGGAACAGTAAGGAGTATTGGATATCGTTCGCGTGGAGGCGTCTTTTAACATCCAGAAAGGCAGACCTCTGTTGTTGGACTTCTCGGGCATAGTCTGGGAACACCATGACCTGTTGGTCCTCCACCTGTAGGGGACCCGCTGCCCGGGCCGCTCGAAGTACTGCATCGCGGTCTCGGAAGTGCAGGAACTTGGCCAGCATGGGACGTGGAGGGAGGCCCGGCTTAGGTTTCCGGGCGGGGACCCTGTGGGCTCTTTCAATAGAGAAGAATGCCGAGCGCTCCGACTCGGGGGTGAAAGAACTGGTCCATGATTCCATGTAGGTCAGGGGGTCTGAGTTCTCAATTCCTTCCGGCAGACTTAGGACGCGGATGTTGCATCGCCTCGAGCGTCCCTTCAAATCAACCGTACATTCCTCGAGGGCCGCCACGCGGCGTAAGACTTCCTGCATATCCGTCACCTGAGTTTTCACCTTGGGTTGCAGCGCAGCCACAATCTGCCCCCCCCCCTCCTTCACCCTGTCCGCCAGCTTACGATGGTCATCGCGGATCAGGCAGATGTCTGTCGTCAGGACACCCAACCGTTCCTCCATTGAGAGTCGGGACAGTTCAATAGCTGCCAGCACCTGGTCCAGTTTCGCCGACAATGTGGGGTCAGTGTGTGGGGTGTTGGCTTGCGTCCAGGCCCGCGTTTGCGGCATGTTCTCAGGGGCCGTTTCAGGGACGGCGGTCACCTGCTGGCCTCTCGGTTTCCCCATCGGGCCGATGGAAAGGGTCCTGTACCGCTATGTATTCCGGGGACAGCGGGCCGCCGAACACCAGTTCGCTGGGGCAGACAATAACCCGGTAGGGGTTGGTTATGTAGCTTTCGTTGGTGCGGGGGGTGGTTAGGGGGCTCGCTCGCTCGTTCAGTGATCACGCCTCAGCGGTGCGCCGAGTAGCAGAAGGGTGCCAGCAGCGAAGACAACTGGTGCCTAGACGTGGCCAGGCAGCTCCGTCCACCCGGTAGTCCAGGATCCCGGGGGAGACGAAACCGGGGGGGGGGGGTCCAGATCTGGAGTGGGCCGGCGGTCCGCAGCCGCTGGTGGCTTCAGTGGGGTGGTAAGGGGTTAAGTGCGCATCTGCGGGCACATATGGTCTGGAAGGTGTACTCCTTCGTCAAGTCCCTTCGAAGTAGGGGCCCCCTCGTCGCCCACGGTAATGCTGTGTGGGGGCGACAGGTTCCCGCCCCTCCGTCCGGTACTCAAAGTGGTCAATGCACCGGTCGCCGGGGCCAGGGGTCAAGTGGCAAGGCCCCAGAGGTCCTGGTGTGGTGGAGGGTCGTCCTCGGTGTGGCGGGCGGCCGCCGCTGATCTGGGGGCGCCGCCGCTCTCAAAGTGGGGATGTGGCAGCACGCATCGAGCCATGTGCTGGGGTCCTCTCAGGCGCCATGTTAGGGTCAGGCACTACGATCCGGAGAACCGCCCCCGGGTCCAGGAATGTCTAGGTCAGTCCGCCCGGGGGATGGAGGGGCAGGTGTCCTCTGATGAGCCCCGGAAAGTGCGGGAGGCCGCCGGGGCACTAGACCCGGAATCCCCGGGGGGGGGGGCATGCACTCACCGCCTAGAGGAGCCGTAGTCATCAGGAGTGTCCAACGCCGCACAGGCAATCCGTGGTGGCAGGCGGGGTTGATGTATAGGTCGGATCAGACTCCCATCTGGGACAGGGCGCAGGTAATATGGAGCCTCGGAGCTGCGGCCGCCATCTTGCGCCTGAACGTGTAGCTTCGGCAGGGAGCCTGGTCGCGGCTTCACCTCACGGGGCCAGTCACATCCCCTGGCCCGGATCTCTGTGGCGGCCGGCCGGTCGTACCGCTCAGGGCCACCGATCGGGTGACTCAGGCGTACAGTGGGGCTGGCTTCAGTAGAACGGAGTCGCGACCGCCATTTTACAGTTCGGCGCGCGGCTCCGGCGGGAGGTGTCACTGGGGGTGCGCACGGCAGCGCGGTCCGCACCGTACCAGGGGGGTGCCGCTGGAAGTGGGGGCACCCCAGGTGCCGAATCTGAAAGTTGAGGCTCCCGGCGATCGCTGGAACAGGGCAGGATGCTAGCCCGATCGCGGAGCCTCAGCAGAACACAGCCGCCATCATGGCTTGCTAAGCCACGCCCCACATCTGAATGCCTTCTTGATGGAACCAAAGTAAAACACTGAAAGTATTTCCTACTGAGGAGACTGAAGTAAATGAGGAAATGAGTAGAGAGTAGTAGAGAGTGAGTAGTAGAGAGTGAGTAGTAGAGAGCAGTAGAGAGTGAGTAGCAGAGTGAGTGGTAGAGAGTAGTAGAGAGTAGTAGAGAGTGAGTAGTAGAGAGAGAGCAGTAGAGAAGTAGTAGAGAGTGAGCAGTAGAGAGTAGTAGAGAGTGAGTAGTAGAGAGTGAGTAGTAGAGAGTAAGTAGTACAGAGTAGTAGAGAGTGAGTAGTAGAGAGAGTAGTAGAGAGTAGTGGAGTAATAGAGAGTGAGCAGTAGAGAGTAGTAGAGAGTGCGTAGTAGAGAGTAGTAGAGGGTGAGTAGTAGAGTGAGTAATAGAGAGCAGTAGAGAACGAGTAGTAGAGAGCAAGTAGTAGAGAGTGTGTAGTAGAGAGTGAGTAGTAGAGAAAGTAGTGGAGAGTGAGTAAAGGAGAGAGTAGTAGAGAGTGAGTAGTAGAGTGAGTACTAGAGAGTAGTAGAGAGCAAGTAGTAGAGAGTGAGTAGTGGAGAGTGAGTAGTGGAGAGTTGGTAGTAGAGAGTAGTATAGAGCCAGTAGTAGAGAGTGAGTAGTAGAGTGTAGTAGAGAGTGAGTAGTAGAGAGAGAGTAGTAGAGAGTCGGTAGTAGAGAGTAGTGGAGTGAGTAGTAGAGAGGGAGTAGTAGAGAGAGAGAGTAGTAGAGTATTAGAGAATGAGTGGTAGAGAGTAGTAGAGAGCGAGTAGTAGAGAGTGGGTAGTAGAGAGTGAATAGTAGAGAGTGAGTAGTAGAGTGAGAGTAGTAGAGATTGAGTAGTAGAGAGTAGTAGAGTGAATAGTAGAAGGTGAGTAATAGAGAGAGAGTAGTAGATAGGAGTAGTAGAGTAGTAGAGAGTAGTAGAGAGTAGAAGAGTGAGTAGTAGAGAGTAGTAGAGAGTGAGTAGTAGAGAGTGAGTAGTAGAGAGTAGTAGTAGAAAATAGTAGAGAGTGAGTAGTAGAGAGTGGGTAGTAGAGAGTGAATAGTAGTAGAGTGAGAGTAGTAGAGATTGAGTAGTAGAGAGTAATAGAGTGAATAGTAGAAGGTGAGTAATAGAGAGAGAGTAGTAGATAGTAGTAGAGAGTGAGCAGTAGAGTAGTAGAGAGTAGTAGAGAGTAGAAGAGTGAGTAGTAGAGAGTAGTAGAGAGTGAGTAGTAGAGAGTGAGTAGTAGAGAGTAGTAGTAGAAAGTAGTAGAGAGTGCATAGTAGAGAGTGAGTAGTAGAGAGTGACTAGTAGAGAGCAGTAGCGAGTGAGTAGTAGAGAGTGAGTAGTAAAGAGATAGTAGTAGAGAGTGAGTAGTAGAGGGTGAATAGTAGAGAGAAGTAGAGAGTGAGTAGTAGAGAGATAATTGTATAGAGTAGTAGTAGAGAGTGAGTAGTAGAGAGTAGTAAAGTAGTAGAGAGTGAGTAGTACAGAGTGAGTAGTAGAGAGAGAGTAGTAGAGAGTGAATAGTAGAGTAGCAGAGAGTAGTCAGTCAATGTCAGTCAGTGTCAGTGTCAGTCAGTCAGTGTCAGTCAGTGTAAGGCAGTCAGTGTCAGTCAATCAGTGTCAGTCAGTGTCCGTCTATCAGTGTCAGTCAGTGTCCGTCAGTCAGTGTCAGTCAATCAGTGTCAGTCAGTGTCAGTCAGTCAGTCAGTGTCAGTCAATCAGTGTCAGTCAGTGTCAGTCAGTCAGTGTCAGTCAATCAGTGTCAGTCAGCCACTGTCAGCCAATTAGTGTCAGTCAGTGTCAATCAGTCAGTGTCAGTCAGTCAGTGTCAGTCAGTCAGTGTCAGTCAGTGTAAGTCAGTCAGTGTCAGGCAATCAGTGCCAGTCAGTGTCAGTCTATCAGTGTCAGTCAGTGTCCATCAGTCAGTGTCAGTCAATCAGTGTCAGTCATTGTCAGTCAGTCAGTCAGTGTCAATCAGTGTCAGTCAATCAGTGTAAGTCAGTGTCAGTCAGTCAGTGTCAGTCAATCAGTGTCAGTCAGTGTCAGTCAGTCACTGTCAGCCAATTAGTGTCAGTCAGTGTCAACCAGTCAGTGTCAGTCAGTCAGTGTCAGTCAGTCAGTGTCAGCTAGAGCAGCTCTGCTGACCTTGTTCTCTGGCTTTAAAGCAGCTCGGCTGACCTGGTTCTCTCCCTCTAAAGCAGCTCTGCTGACCTGGTTTCTCTGACTCTACAGCAGGTCTGCTGACCTGGTTCTCTGGCTCTAGAGCAGCTCTGCTGACCTAGTTCTTAGGCTATAGAGCAGCTCTGCTGGTCTGGTTCTTTGGCTCTACAACAGCTCTGCTGACCTGGTTCTCTGGCTCTAAAGCAACTCTGCTGACCTGGTTCTATAGCTCTAAAGCAGTTCTGCTGACATGGTTTTCTGGCTCTAGAGCAGCTCTGCTGACCTGGTTCTTTCCCTCTAGAGCAGCTCTGCTGACCTGGTTCTCTCCCTCTAAAGTAGCTCTACTGACCTGGTTTCTCTGGCTCTACAGCAGCTCTACTGACATGGTTCTCTGGCTATAGAACAGCTCTGCTGACCTGGTTCTCTGACTCTAAAGCTGCTGACCTAGTTCTATGGCTCTAAAGCAGCTCTGCTGACTTGTTTCTTTGGCTCTAGAGCAGCTCTGCTGCCCTGGTTCTCTCCCTCTAAAGCAGCTCTGCTGACCTGGTTTCTCTGGCTCTGCAGCAGCTCTGCTGCCCAGGTTATCTGGCTCTAGAGCTGCTCTGCTGGCCTGGTTCTCTGGCTCTACAACAGCTCTGCTGACCTGTTTCTCTGGCTCTAAAACAGCTTTGCTGACCCGGTTCTATGGCTCTAAAGCAGCTTTGCTGACCCGGTTCTATGGCTCTAAAGCAGCTCTGCTGACCTGGTCCCTTGGCTCTAAAGCAGCTCTGCTGACCTGGTTCTCTTCCTCTAAAGCAGCTCTGCTGACCTGGTTCTCTCGCTCTAAAGCAGCTCTACTGACCTGGTTTCTCTGTCTCTACAGCAGCTCTGCTGACCTAGTTCTTAGGCTCTAGAGCAGCTCTGCTGACCTGGTTCTCTGCTCTAAAGCAGCTCTGCTGACCTGGTTCTCTGGCTCTAAAGCAGCTCTGCTGACCTGGTTCTATGGCTCTAAAGCAGATCTGCTGACCTGGTTCTCTGGCTCTAAAGCAGCTCTGCTGACCTGGTTCTCTCCCTCTAAAGAGCTCTGCGGACTTGGTTCTCTGGCTCTAAAGCAACTCTGCTGACCTGGTTCTATAGCTCTAAAGCAGTTCTGCTGACATGGTTTTCTGGCTCTGGAGCAGCTCTGCTGACCTGGTTCTCTCCCTCTAGAGCAGCTCTGCTGACCTGGTTCTCTCCCACTAAAGTAGCTCTACTGACCTGGTTTCTCTGGCTCTACAGCAGCTCTACTGACATGGTTCTCTGGCTATAGATCAGCTCTGCTGACCTGGTTCTTAGGCTCTAGAGCAGCTCTGCTGACCTGGTTCTCTGACTCTAAAGCAGCTCTGCTGACCTAGTTCTATGGCTCTAAAGCAGCTCTGCTGACTTGTTTCTTTGGCCCTAGAGTAGCTCTGCTGCCCTGGTTCTCTCCCTCTAAAGCAGCTCTGCTGATCTGGTTTCTCTGGCTCTGCAGCAGCTCTGCTGACCAGGTTATCTGGCTCTAGAGCTGCTCTGCTGACCTGGTTCTCTGGCTCTACAACAGCTCTGCTGACCTGTTTCTCTTGCTCTAAAACAGCGTTGCTGACCCGGTTCTATGGCTCTAAAGCAGCTTTGCTGACCCGGTTCTATGACTCTAAAGCAGCTCTGCTGACCTGGTCCCTTGGCTCTAAAGCAGCTCTGCTGACCTGGTTCTCTTCCTCTAAAGCAGCTCTGCTGAACTGGTTCTCTCGCTCTAAAGCAGCTCTACTGACCTGGTTTCTCTGTCTCTACAGCAGCTCTGCTGACCTAGTTCTTAGGCTCTAGAGCAGCTCTGCTGACCTGGTTCTCTGGCTCTAAAGCAGCTCTGCTGACCTGGTTCTCTGGCTCTAAAGCAGCTCTGCTGACCTGGTTCTATGGCTCTAAAGCAGCTCTGCTGACCTGGGTCTCTGGCTCTAAAGCAGCTCTGCTAACCTGACTATGGCTCTAAATCAGCCCTGCTGGCCTGGTTCTCTGGCTCTAGAGTAGCTCTGATGACCTTGTTCTCTGGCTCTAAAGCTGCTCTGCTGACCTGGTTCTCTCCCTCTAAATCAGCTCTACTGACCTGGTTCTATGGCTCTCAAGCAGCTCTGCTGTCCTGGTTCCCTGGCTCTAGAGCAGCTCTGCTGACCTGGTTCTCTGGCTCTACAGCAGCCCTGCTGACCTGATTCTATGGCTCTAAAGCAGCCCTGCTGGCCTGGTTCTCTGGCTCTAGAGTAGCTCTGATGACCTTGTTCTCTGGCTCTAAAGCAGCTCTGCTGACCTGGTTCTCTCCCTCTAAATCAGCTCTGCTGACCCGTTATCTGCCTCTAGAGCAGCTCTGCTGACCTGGCTCTATGGTTCTAAAGCAGCTCTACTGACCTGGTTTCTCTGGCTCTACAGCAGATCTGCTGACTTGGTTCTCTGGCTCTAAAGCAGCTCTGCTGACCTGGTTCTCTCCCTCTAAAGCAGCTCTGCTGACCTGGTTCTCTCACTCTAAAGCAGCTCTACTGACCTGGTTTCTCTGGCTCTAAAGCAGTTCTGCTGACCTGGTTCTCTGGATCTACAGTAGGTCTGCTGACCTGTTTCTATGGCTCTAAAGCAGCCCTGCTGACCTGGTTCTCTGGCTCTAGAGTAGCTCTGATGACCTTGTTCTCTGGCTCTAAAGCAGCTCTGCTGACCTGGTTCTCTCCCTCTACATCAGTTCTGCTGACCTGTTCTCTGCCTCTAGAGCAGCTCTGCTGACCTGGCTCTATGGCTCTAAAGCAGCTCTGCTGACCTGATTCTCTGGCTCTAGTGCAGCTCTGCTGACCTGGTTCTCTGGCTCTAAGGCAGCTCTGCTGACCTGGTTCTCTCCCTCTAAAGCAGTGCAGCTGAAATGATTTTCTGGCTCTAAAGCAGCTCTGCTGACATGGTTCTTTGGCTCTAAAGCAGCTCTGCTGACCTGGTTCTATGGCTCTAAAGTAGCTCTGCTGACCTGGTTCTCTGGCTCTAGAGCAGCTCTGCTGACCTGGTTCTCTAGCTCTTAAGCAGCTCCGCTGACCTAGTTTCTCTGGCTTCACAGCATCTCTGCTGACCTGGTTCTATGGCTCTAAAGCAGCTCTGCTGACCTGGTTCTTTGGCTCTACAGTAGCTCTGTTGACCTGGGTCTCTGGCTCTACAACAGCTCTGCTGACCTGGCTCTCTGGCTCTAAAGCAGCTCTGCTGACCTGGTTCTATGGCTCTAAAGCAGCTCTGCTGACCTGGTTCTCTGGCTCTAAAGCAGCTCTGCTAACCTGGTTCTCTCTCTCTAAATCAGCTCTACTGACCTGGTTCTATGGCTCTCAAGCAGCTCTGATGTCCTGGTTCCCTGGCTCTAGAGCAGCTCTGCTGACCTGGTTGTCTGGCTCTACAGTAGCTCTGATGACCTTGTTCTCTGGCTCTAAAGCAGCTCTGCTGACCTGGTTCTCTCCCTCTAAATCAGCTCTGCTGACCTGTTCTCTGCCTCTAGAGCAGCTCTGCTGACCTGGCTCTATGGTTCTAAAGCAGCTCTGCTGACCTGGTTCTCTGGCTCTAGAGCAGCTCTGCAGACCTGGCTCTCTGCCTCTAGAGCAGCTCTGCTGACTTGGTTCTATGGCTCTCAAGCAGCTCTGCTGTCCTGGTTCTGTGGCACTAGAACAGCTCTGCTGACCTGGTTCTCTTGCTCTAAAGCAGATCTGCTGACCTGGTTCTCTCCCTCTAAAGCAGTTCTGCTGACCTTGTTTCTCTGGCTCTAGAACAGCTTTGCTGACCTTGTTCGCTGGCTCTAAAGCAGCTCCGCTGACCTGGGTTCTCTCCCTCTAAAACAGCTCTACTGACCTGGTTTCTCTGGCTCTACAGCAGATCTGCTGACTTGGTTCTCTGGCTCTAAAGCAGCTCTGCTGACCTGGTTCTCTGGCTCTACAGCAGGTCTGCTGACCTGTTTCTATGGCTCTAAAGCAGCCCTGCTGACCTGGTTCTCTGGCTCTAGAGTAGCTCTGATGACCTGGTTCTCTGGCTCTAAAGCAGCTCTGCTGACCTGGTTCTCTCCCTCTAAATCAGTTCTGCTGACCTGTTCTCTGCCTCTAGAGCAGCTCTGCTGATCCGGCTCTATGGCTCTAAAGCAGCTCTGCTGACCTGGTTCTCTGGCTCTAGTACAGCTCTGCTGACCTGGTTCTCTGGCTCTAAGGCAGCTCTGCTGACCTGGTTCTCTCCCTCTAAAGCAGTTCTGCTGACCTGGTTTCTCTGGCTCTAGAACAGCTCTGCTGACCTGGTTCTCTGGCTCTAAAGCAGCTCTGCTGACCTGGTTCTCTGGCTCTAAAGCAGCTCTGCTGACCTGGTTCTCTCCCTCTAAAACAGCTCTACTGACCTGGTTTCTCTGGCTCTACAACAGATCTGCTGACTTGGTTCTCTGGCTCTAAAGCAGCTCTGCTGACCTGGTTCTCTGGCTCTACAGCAGGTCTGCTGACCTGTTTCTATGGCTCTAAAGCAGCCCTGCTGACCTGGTTCTCTGGCTCTAGAGTAGCTCTGATGACCTGGTTCTCTGGCTCTAAAGCAGCTCTGCTGACCTGGTTCTCTCCCTCTAAATCAGTTCTGCTGACCTGTTCTCTGCCTCTAGAGCAGCTCTGCTGACCTGGTTCTCTGGCTCTAGTACAGCTCTGCTGACCTGGTTCTCTGGCTCTAAGGCAGCTCTGCTGACCTGGTTCTCTCCCTCGAAAGCAGTGCTGCTGAAATGGTTTTCTGGCTCTAAAGCAGCTCTGCTGACCTGGTTCTTTGGCTCTAAAGCAGCTCTGCTGACCTGGTTCTATGGCTCTAACGTAGCTCTGCTGACCTGGTTCTCTGGCTCTAGAGCAGCTCTGCTGACCTGGTTCTCTGGCTCTTAAGCAGCTCCGCTGACCTAGTTTCTCTGGATTCACAGCATCTCTGCTAAGCTGGTTCTATGGCTCTAAAGCAGCTCTGCTGACCTGGTTCTTTGGCTCTACAGTAGCTCTGTTGACCTGGGTCTCTGGCTCTACAACAGCTCTGCTGACCTGGTTCTCTGGCTCTAAAGCGGCTCTGCTGACCTGTTCTAAGGCTCTAAAGCAGCTCTGTCCACTCCTGCAATCATCTTGACAGAAGCATGTCCTTATCTAATCACTCTGCTGAAACATAAGTGCTTATAAACGTATCCTGATGTCAACTTCTAGCACTCTAGGAACCCAGTCACTGTCTATGAACTTGCATAATGACTCAGGCATTAAGACAAGCAGTAGTACAGTCAAATGTGCACATTATATGCGGTCCCTTAACCCATTGCTGACTACTGAGTCAGTCCTGCAAAAGTCCAGGTAATAGTCATGCGTGTCTGGAATCACAGTGTGAGTCTGTGTCCACTCCTACAATCATCCTGACAGAAGTATGTCCTTATCTAATCCCTCTGCTGAAACATAAGTCCTTATAAACTTATCCTGCTGTCAACTACTAGCACTCTAGGAACCTATTTACTGTCTATGCACTTGCAGAATGACTCAGGCATTGAGACAAGCAGTGGTACAGTCAAATGTGCACAATATATGCGGTTCCTTAACCCCTTGTTGACTACTGAGTCAGTCCTGCAAAAGTCCAGGTAATAGTCATGGTTGTCTGGAATCACACTGTGAGTCTGTGTCCACTCCTACAATCATCCTGACAGAAGCATGTCCTTATCTAATCACTCTGTTGAAACATAAGTGTGTATAAACTTATCCTGCTGTCAATTACTAGCACTCTAGGAACCCAGTCTCTGTCTACGCACTTTCAGAATGACTCAGGCATTTAGACAAGCAGTGGTACATTCAAATGTGCACAATATATGTGGTCCCTTAACCCCTTGCAGACTACTGAGTCAGTCCTGCAAAAGTCCAGGTAATAGTCATGCGTGTCTGGAATCACATTGTGAGTCTGTGTCCACTCCTACAATCACCCTGACAGAAGTATGTCCTTATCTAATCACTCTGCTGAAACATAAGTCCTTATAAACGTATCCTGTTGTCAACTACTAGCACTTTAGGAACCTATTCACTGTCTATGCACTTGCAGAATGAATCAGGCATTTAGACAACCAGTGTTATAGTCAAATGTGCACAATGTATGCGGTCCCTTAAACCCTTGCAGACAGGCGAGTCAGTCCTGCAAAAGTCCAGGAAATAGTCATGCTTGTCTGGAATCACACTGTGAGTCTATGTCCACTCCTACAATCATCCTGACAGAAGCATGTCCTTATCTAATCACTCTTCTGAAACATAAGTGCCTATAAACTTATTCTGCTGTCAACTAATAGCACTCTTGGAACCGAGTCACTGTCTATGCACTTGCAGAATGACTCAGGCATTGAGACACTACCTAAGCACTTATAAATTAACTGAGCACTCTGTTTGCAGCACTGTCCTCATTCTAGTTACTAGTGATGTTCTTATAGAATGACCTAGGCACCAACACAAGTACACGTACAATATTCTGTGTACAATCCCTACAAACCTCTAAGCAGATACATACTATTGGTACACTCCACTAAAAACTGAAGTAGTACTCATGCAGCCTAGGATAACTCCTATCAGTCTCATGCAGTTCGTCAATCAGTCATACAGCACTATGTTCTTATTGTATCACTCTGCCAGTACCTAAGCACTTACGGGGCAGATTTACAAGTCCCCTGCGCCACCAGTACATCACTTTTTGTAACTTAGTGATGGCGCTGTGGACTCCTCCATATTTACAAGGAGAGGAAAAGCCACCCTGATTGGCTTTTCCTCTCCTCGAAAATATGACCCATTCAAACGCAGCACTTTGCCTTGAAGGGGTGTTCCATGGGTTTTGCTGTGTCTGTTCCCACACAACACCCATGAAATAACACATCTCAAGACTTACGAGAAAGTGTAAATCTGTAGATACTTGTGAATGGTGCGTCACGCTAGAGGTGGTGTAGCAAGGCACAACAAGGATAAATGTTTTCATTTCTCCTCGTTGTTTCCTCTTTCAATGCATGCTGCATTCCACAGCACACATTGAAGGAGGAAAATGCCTTTAGTGATTGTTTTTATGCAGGAAGTAGTCCCTTCCTGCAGAAAAACAATCTCCCCACGACACAGATATCCTTGCACCATGATGCAAGGGTGCCTGCGTCACTGCATGGCTGCAGTTTGTGTGCTAGTGCGGAGGGGGCACAGAATTGCGACATATTCACGTAAATAGGTCACATCCCTGTGCTTCAGAAGTGCCGCAGAGCGGTGCAGCTAAAGGGCTTGCAGTGTCATGCTGCAGCACTTCCTCATAGATCTCCCCCTATAAGTTCACCATTCAGTACTAATGCATTCTTTCAGTCAATCATGCTCTACACATACATTCAACCAAACTGTCAGACATTACAATGCAATTATAGTTCTTTTTTAAAACCAGATAAGATAGTTCTGAACTTTTATTTTCTTATGTTTTTTGTTTTCTTTTTTTGTAGTTTTTTAAACAATTTTTTACTTTTTTGTGTGTTTTTTAAAAATTTAACAAAAATGGAACTAAGTAAACAGTTAGCTTTTGGAATTCAACATCATTCCAAAAACAAAAAAATTAAAAAAAATTGCATTTGTGGTTCTGTTGAGCTGCACAAATAGCGTTCACTGACTGTTCACCATAACAGATGATGGTTTTGCACTTAGTGCAGTGCTGCTGCAGAAAAGCAAATACTGGGCGAATGTCTACTGGTGGTGCTGAAGTGGACGCTCCAGAGGTGCTAGCAATGCTTGGTGGTGGATTTTTTGCTGCACGCCTCATTTCTTCTTGTGCCATATTCTTCGGGTGAATGTTCCACAGATGTTTATACATACTCGCTGTTCCACAGGAGTATTTCTTCTCACTGCCTTGTGACAGGACCCTGTCACACAGCAAGCATGTGACTTTTCTTGCGTTTACCTTCTTTTCTCCGGCAGGAAAGGTGAACAATTTCCATACCACTGATTCAGGCCTCTGCTTTGGTGGATCTTCCTCCAAGATATCTTCATCTGAAGAAAGATGAGGAGCTTGCGAACCAGATGCCATTTCTCCAATGCAATTTTTTTAAAACACAAAAAAATTCCAAAACCAGCTCTGGAAGAAGAAGAGATGTCGCTCATCAATTGCTCCAAACAGAATAATTAAAATGGGTGGGGTCCTTCAATAGTTGCAGTGGGAAATGTTATGAACCAATCAAATCTTTTTTTTTTTAGGTCACATGGGATCCGCGCACCGTGTGCTCACGAAGTGCGCACCCGATGCGACTTCGCAAAAATATATTTATAAATAATATACGTTTATTACAAGTAGAAATATATTATTTGTATGAATACCTTAGATAATCTTTTGCCCTAATATGTACATTAAAGACACGTACATATCATTTTAGAACATAAAAAATATCACGGGAGACGCGCACCCAGCGTGCCGCAGCACGTATATGATGTCACGTGGGGCCCACCACCGCACCAGCATCGTGTACCGTAATACTCATGTGTCGCAAATGCGTGGGAGCAGGAGTCGCGGACCGGTCGCATACCAGTCACGCACACCACGTAACATTGTACGTATATGACGTAACTGAAAAAAACCACGCACTTGTCGCTCACCATACGCGGATCCTTCACGACTTTTCCAAAATAGCAGCTAGAATATGCGGACCCACTGCAGTAGGTACGCTTTGGGTGCGCAACTCCCCAAAAAAAATTGGAAAAATTCAAATTATATAAATATATTAAAATACAAAAAATACTAAATAATTAAAAATATTTCAGTTTTAAATTTATTTTATTTTATTTTTTGCAATTTTCAGAAAAATATATAATGTTGTTTAATAAATAAGATATTTCTAAATAACCAGTTAAAAAACTGTAGAA
Source organism: Lissotriton helveticus (assembly GCF_964261635.1). NCBI lineage: Eukaryota > Metazoa > Chordata > Amphibia > Caudata > Salamandridae > Lissotriton > Lissotriton helveticus. Next base: position 859,333,225 of record NC_136065.1, read on the forward strand.
ATGCAGTACAAAAAAATAGGTATAACTATTATTGCACTTAAAAATTAGCATTTAAAAAACCTTTGAAATTCACTGAAAAAAACGTAGGTTGCAGAGACGTTATAGATGGAAATTAGCATGTAAACAACCTTTGAAATTCCCTGAAAAAACCATAAATTCCAGAGATGTTAAAGTTAGGAATTAGCATTTAAAAACCTTTGAAATTCACTGAATAAACCGTAGGTTTCAAAGACGTTATAGATAGAAATTAGCATGTAAAAATCTTTAAAATTCACTGAAAATACCATAAGTTTCAGAGACATTAAAGTTAGGAATTAGCATTTAAAAAACCTTTGAAATTCACCAGAAAAACCATAGGTTTCATGAGTGTTATAGTTAGCTGAACATTTCACTCGTACAAAACCATAGAAATTCTTCTGTTATAGTTAGTTGTGCTAACTATAGCTCACGCGCCCGCAGTGCACTGCTGATGATGTCACATATTACATCATTCATGCCATGGTCAGTGACATCACTGATGACATCCCTGATGACATCTCAAATCACATCACTGATGACATCACTGATGACATCATCCACGTGACAATCTGATACACCTCATCACACACTAGTGTAACCTTTGATCACTCACTGTAAAATACAGAGTATCATTTTTAAAAGCATTGACTCACACATACCAGTTGCTACATACGCACTCACTGCTTCCTAAGTCTACACACACAACTGTCCATTCACCCACAAAATCACTTATACATGCAGTCACTGATCAATGGTAACACTATCAAATGTACTCATACACCTATATAGACATTGACACATCAGCAGTCATCCTAGTCGATTATGCAGTGATGCTACTCACTCAAGAAAAGAATCAATCACACTTACATTTACTCACCTACACAGTTATACACACAACACCTGATTTATACATACACATAGTAAATCATAGTTACTATGTTAAAAAATCACTATTACAATTAAACACTCATTCATACAGTTAATCTCACAATCACTGACTCTTACGTATACTTATTTATATACCACAACTCTCATATACAATGCCTTTTATTTTTCTACTTTATTGGAGATGTACCACTGACACATATATTCACTTACCAACACACACAAAAACACACTCAGACACCCAAACAACTATTTGTATTTGTACAGATATTATTTTTATCATGTTTTTTAGACATACATGTGGTCCCTGGCAGTGTTTACATTGATACGTTTATGGTTGTTAAAGTCTTTCTTCCATCTCATTGTATCAACCATGTGACCTTCTTCGCACAAGATTGGTGGTTAGTGTGTTTGAATTATGTATATAAAAAAATGTTGGGTCACTTAACACTCTAGTTCAAGTGAGCAAGGCGACTGCGTTCGCCGAAACGCGTCTGGTTACACATGGCAGTTCACGGAAAACAATTGAAAAAATAAATACCTGCTTCGAGAGGAAACAAGCAAGTGTCCGTTTCTCTGTCATTCGCGAGTACGAAAAAACGGAGTGTTTGATTGATATATTGATATTCGAAACTTTTCACTGTTTTTGTAAATAGCACTACAATAACCATAATGCCTTGCCGAGTAAGGGGGAGGTTATCAAGGTAACTCATGATCTTTAAAAACAAATGGAAAGAGAAGGGCGGCACCGTGATCAAGATCTCAGTCAGAAATTGAAACGCGTTGGTGTTTGGAGTGTTTGGAGTTGGTTTAAAAATAAATATTTGGAATCTACTTTAAAGGAGTAATGTGTGCGATCCAACTTCTTTTCCTTGTGGAGAGAGATTATCGGATATATATATATATATATATATATATATTACCTACTGGCAATAGCCAGTAGGTATATATAGTTAGGATTGTTTTCCATAGGGAAATCGCAACATTCTATTGGGAATAACTTTGGCGCCGGTTGAGGAATCTTCCTGAAATTTTCCTTAACTTTGCCTCGCGGCGCTCCACTCCTTCCCTGAAAATTTGGGGGGGGATTTGTCAAGCGGGGGCCGAGATAAAAGGGGGGTCCCAAAACGTGTTTTCCCCATGTTAATTTCCATAGGGCGGTTGGACTCACTTTTAGCCCGAACAGCTGAATGGTTTTCCACCAAACTTGGCAAAATTGTAGGGACTGGTACCCCGATGTGCCTTTGCTATGTCTCAAGATATGTGCTCCAGTGGTTTTTACGAAAATTTACTTTGAAAAAATATATATTGGGCTACATTGGGCTATATATATGTTAGAGCCCAAATGTAGCCCAATGTAGCCCAATGTAGCCTAATGTAGCCCAATGTAGCCCAAAGATGGCCACCAGAGACAAAAAAAACAAATGTAGCCCAAATATCAGCCAGATGTAGCCCAAATATAGCCCAATGACAGAATGTCCCAGAGTGTTCTAAAGAACAACTAGAACGCTAACAGTCTTACTTATGACAAAAGTATGGCACACCTGAAGTCATCTTGATTGGAATAAAGTGCTAACACTTAATACATTTATTTTGAAAAGGAACAAAAGGAGGGGTTTCATTTTGCCATAGAAATTTAATATATATACATTGGGCTATATATATGTTAGAGCCCAAATGTAGCCCAATGTAGCCCAATGTAGCCCAATGTAGCCCAATGTAGCCCAAAGATGGCCACCAGAAACAAAAAAAACCAAATGTAGCCAAATTGTAGGGACTGGTAGCCCGATGTGCCTTTGCTATGTCTCAAGATATGTGCTCCAGTGGTTTTTACGAAAATTAACTTTGAAAAAATATATATTGGGCTACATTGGGCTATATATATGTTAGAGCCCAAATGTAGCCCAATGTAGCCCAAAGATGGCCACCAGAGACAAAAAAACAAATGTAGCCCAAATATCAGCCAGATGTAGCCCAACTATAGCCCAATGACAGAATGTCCCAGAGTGTTCTAAAGAACAACTAGAGCGCTAACAGACTTACTTATGACAAAAGTATGGCACACCTGAAGTCATCTTGATTGGAATAAAGTGTTAACACTTAAAACATTTAATTTGCAAAGGAACAAAATGAGGGGGTTCATTTTGCCATAGAAATTATGATTAGTGCTGAAGAAAGAAAAATTAGGGCACATTTTGAGTGACTTCTCAAATCCTCTTATATTTCATTAAAAAAATTCTGATATGCAGTCTCCCAAGATGGCCACCAGAGACAAAAGAGCCCAAATGTAGCCCAAATATCAGCCAGATGTAGCCCAACTATAGCCCAATGACAGAATGTCCCAGAGTGTTCTAAAGAACAACTAGCACGCTAACAGTCTTACTTATGACAAAAGTATGGCACACCTGAAGTCATCTTGATTGGAATAAAGTGGTAACACTTAATACATTTAATTTGAAAAGGAACAAAATGAGGGGTTTCATTTTGCCATAGAAATTTTATATATATATATATCTATATTCACTGAAAAAACCATAGGTTACACACCAGTTATATTTAGGAATTAGCATTTAAAAAACCTTTGAAATTCACTGAAAAAACCATAGGTTTCACACCAGTTATAGTTAGCTGGAAATTTTACTCGCATAAAACCATTGAAATTCCCACGTTATAGTTAGTTGGACTCACTATAACTTGCACGTCTGCAATGCACTGCTGATGATGTCACAAATTACATCACTCATGCATATATTTAAAAATTAAAACATTACTCACTAGATATGTATTCACTAAGATACACTTAATAAGCCAGTTAACCAATGAATTTTTTTTTTAAAACACTGAAAAAACCATAGGTTTCAGGCCTTATATAGTTAGGAATTAGCATTTAAAAAACCTTTGAAATTCGCTGAAAAAACCATAGGTTTCAGGCCTTATATTGTTAGGAATCAGCATTTAAAAAACCTTTGAAATTCACTGAAAAAACCATAGGTTTCAGGCCTTATATAGTTAGGAATTAGCATTTAAAAAAACCTTTGAAATTCACTGGAAAAACCATAGGTTTCAGGAGTTATATAGTTAGGAATTAGTTTTTAAAAAACCTTTGAAATTCACTCAAAAAACTATAAGTTTTAGTGGTGTTATAGTTAGCTGGACATTTTACTCCTACAAAACCAATGAAATTGCTCCTATATAGTTAGTTGTACTAACTATATTTCGCGCACCCGCAATCCACTGCTGATGATGTCACATATTAGATCATTCATGACATGGTCAGTGACATCACTGAAGACATCTCAAATGACATCACTGATGACATCACTGATGACATCATCCACGTGACAATCACATACACCTTTTCATACACTATTACAATTTTTCATCACTGTTTGTAAAATACAGAGTATCATATTTAAATCCATTGTCACAGTAATACAAGTATCTAAAAATCCACTCAGTGATTCATAGATGTATACACACATCTAATCACTTACCTATGGATTCACTCATACATGCTGTCAATGAACAATAGAACACTATCAAAAATAGTTATACATCTATATCGACATTAAACAACAGCACGCATCCTATTCACATATGAAGTCATCCTACTCACTTATGCAAACCATGGATCATACTTACATATTTACTTAGCAAAACACTTATACAGACACCACTTCTTCTATTCATTTAGATAGTAAGTCATACTTAGTGAATTATAAAATCCTTATTACAAGTATACAGTTATCCATACAGTCACTCACACAATCATTGTGTCTTATGTATACTTATTTATATACAACAACTGACACATACACTGCCTTTTATTTTTCTAGTTTGTTGGACCTGTACCGTTGAGAAATATATTTGCTCATCACCACACCCATAAAGAGATTCCCTCACCCAAACTGTTAGAACATGTAGTTTTAACTTCATATATCTACTGAATCAACTATTCACACATCTTTGGACAGTCACACTCCCCCCACCGAACCACACACACTTTCACACTCCCATACAAATACTCAGTTAACTAATCAATAACTAATATAGACTTTCACATAGCTAGTAACCAACTGTAGAATCAGTTTACACAACAACTGACAAAGTGATACAGATATTCACACAGTTTAGTCACTATCCACTATATTTAGTGAGACATTATAAAATGGTCAAGTAAACAGTCAATTACACCTCTACTAAATCCTCCATCCAAATATTTATTTATATATATCCACTCATTCTTCAATGTAAATTGCTATATATATATAAAGTATATTTAAATAACGAAGCAAACCACATTCACTGGATGATGTCATCAGTGAATTTTTTTGGGATGTCATCAGTGATGTCACTGACCATGTCATGAATGATCTAATATGTGACATCATCAGCAGTGGATTGCAGGTGCGCGAAATATAGTTAGTACAACTAACTATATAGGAGCAATTTCATTGGTTTTGTAGGAGTAAAATGTCCAGCTAACAATAACGCCACTAAAACTTATAGTTTTTTGAGTGAATTTCAAAGGTTTTTTAAAAACTAATTCCTAACTATATAACTCCTGAAACCTATGTTTTTTCAGTGAATTTCAAAGGTTTTTTTAAATGCTAATTCCTAACTATATAAGGCCTGAAACCTATGGTTTTTTCAGTGAATATATATATATATATATATATATATATATATATATATATATATATATATATATATATATATATATATATATTCACTGAAAAAAACATAGATTCCAGGGACGTTATAGTTAGTTGGACATTTGATTCATATAAAACCAGAGAAATTCGCCAGTTGTAGTTAGTTGAGCTTACTATAACTCGCGCGCCCGCAATGCACTGCTGATGACGTCACATATTACATCACTCATGACATGGTCAGAGACATCACTTATGACATCTCAAATGACATCACTGATGACATCATCCAGTGAATGTGTGTTTCTGTAAAGTTTAAATATTTTTCATATATATCTATGCCAAGGTGTATTGAAGAATGAGTGGATTTACAAGTGCCTGAATGGATTATTTAGTAGGTGCATGACTGACTGTATAAGTGAGTGATTAAACGTGTCTTACTGAATGCATGGGTTAGTGACTAAACTGTGTGAAAGTCTGTATTAGTCTGCATAGGTTAGTGAGTAGCTACATGAGTGTCTATATAGGTTATTGATTTGTTGTCTGAGTATCTGTATGGGTGCCTGAGTGTCTGTGTGGGTAGGCAGGGGTGTGTGTGACTCTGTGCATTGATGTCTGAGTGGGTGATTCACTAGTTGAATGGATTCAAAAGTGCATCTGTAAAGGGCTGTATGGGTGACTTAGTGTGTGTATGGGTGTATTGGTGAATGAACGAATGCCTCAGTGGTATATGTGTAAGTAACTACATATGTTTAAAGACAGTATATGTCAGGGTTGGAGTATACAAATGAGTATACATGAGAGTAAGCTATTTGAATAGTCGGTATATAAATCACTCTCTGCTTGTATCAGTGATTGTATAAGACACTAAGTATGTCTTAGTATCTGAATAAATAAGTGATGTGTTTGTATAAATAACTCAGTTGGTGTATATAGTTAGGGGTGGGTGGAATTTGCGTAATCGTGTTACGCAAATCTCCGCGAAACTGTAAAAAATCTCCCCAAACACGCAGAAATTTCGCGAAAATGCAGAATTGCTTGTTCCCGATGCTTTTTTACTGTTCGCAATCGCTGATTGCGTGCTCGCGGAGAAATATCTCGCAAACACGCATTTGGGAACGCGAACAAGCAAAAAATTTCGCGAAGTCACGGAACGCACAATTTTGGACAATTTTGCGTTCTCCTTGGAACGTGAAATTACCCAATTTCCGCAAATTCAGCGAACTGAACGGAATTTACCGCCCAGTCCTAGTATATAGCTGTATACATGAGTAAATGAGTATGCAATACATTCTTTGCATGACTGACTAGGTGTGTGACTGAAAAAACCATAGGTGTGTGATAGACTGTGACTGTATGTATAGGTGTATCAGTACATATCAGTACATATTATAGTACTGTATTGATGAGTAACTGTATGTATAAGACACTGGATGTGTGTACAGACCTATGAAATAGTCGGTGGTATGTAGTATCTGGCATTCTTGTGTGTATGGTTGATTAGAAATCTTTTTTGAAAAGTGTTTTCCTGTATACACAGGGATCACTGACATTATATCGACAACAAAAATATCGAGATACAAAAATATCGAGGAGAAAATATCGAGGGACAAAATATCGACTGCCTATCTTCAAACAGGTAAGTACTAAAATATCGACTCCAAAATATCGAGGTACAAAAATATAGACTGTCAAAATATCGATTTTATTAAATGTCTTTAAATTTAGTTAAAACTATTATAATAATAAATATATTTAATATAAACTTAGTAAAAATTATCAAATAAATGTAATATTAATAAATAATTAATATAAATAAAAAAAATTATATCACAAAAATAATACATATATATATATATATATATATATATATATATATAAAAACATAATATTAAATAAACATATATAATATTTTTACCGTAGCATAGCAAAATGGTTAAAATGTATTGTTACAACTCTAGTGAGTTCAACTGTAGCAAAAGCGTTGGATAGTGTAGGGGTAAAATTTACTATTCCCACTCCAGTGGGTGCAACAGTAGGGAAAGCGCTGGATAGCGTAGGGGTTAAAATTACTATTCCCACTCCAGTGGGTGCTACAGTAGGGAAAGCGTTGGATAGCGTAGGGGTAACAATTACTATTCCAACTCCAATGACTGCAACAGTAGGGAAAGCGTTGGATAGCGTAGGGGTAAGAATTACTATTTCCACTCCAGTGTGAGCAACAGTAGGGAAAGCGTTGGATAGCGTAGGGGTAAAAATTACTATTCCCACTCCAGTGGGTGCAACAGTAGGGAAAGCGTTGGATAGCGTAGGGGTTAAAATTACTATTCCCACTCCAGTGGGTGCAACAGTAGGGAAAGCGCTGGATAGCATAGGGGTTAAAATTAATATTCCCACTCCAGTGGGTGCAACAGTAGGGAAAGCGCTGGATAGCGTAGGGGTTTTTATTACTATTCCCACTCCAGTGGGTGCAACATTAGGGAAAGCGTTGGATAGCGTAGGGGTTAAAATTACTATTCCCACTCCAGTGGGTGCAACAGTAGGGAAAGCGCTGGATAGCGTAGGGGTTAAAATTACTATTCCCACTCCAGTGGGTGCAACAGTAGGGAAAGCGCTGGATAGCGTAGGGGTTAAAATTACTTTTCCCACTCCAGTGGGTGCAACAGTAGAGAAAGCGCTGGATAGCGTAGGGGTAAAAATTACTATTCCCACTCCAGTCGGTGCAACAATAGGGAAAGCGCTGGATAGCGTAGGAGTAAAGATTACTATTCCCACTCCAGTGGGGGCAACAGTAGGGAAAGTGCTGGATAGCGTAGGGGTTAAAATTACTAATCCCACTCCAGTGGGTGCAACAGTAGGGAAAGCGCTGGATAGCGTAGGGGTTAAAATTACTATTCCCACTCCAGTGGGTGCAACAGTAGGGAAAGCATTGGATAGCGTAGGGGTAAAAATTACTATTCCCACTCCAGTGGGTGCAACAGTAGGGAAAGCGCTGGATAGCATAGGGGTAAAGATTACTATTCCCACTCCAGTGGGTGCAACAGTAGGGAAAGCGTTGGATAGCGTAGGGGTTAAAATTACTATTCTCACTCCAGTGGGTGCAACAGTAGGGAAAGCGCTGGATAGCATAGGGTTTAAATTAATATTCCCACTCCAGTGGGTGCAACAGTAGGGAAAGCGCTGGATAGCGTAGGGGTTTTTATTACTATTCCCACTCCAGTGGGTGCAACATTAGGGAAAGCGTTGGATAGCGTAGGGGTTAAAATTACTATTCCCACTCCAGTGGGTGCAACAGTAGGGAAAGCGCTGGATAGCGTAGGGGTTAAAATTACTATTCCCACTCCAGTGGGTGCAACAGTAGGGAAAGCGCTGGATAGAGTAGGGGTTAAAATTACTATTCCCACTCCAGTGGGTGCAACAGTAGAGAAAGCGCTGGATAGCGTAGGGGTAAAAATTACTATTCCCACTCCAGTCGGTGCAACAATAGGGAAAGCGCTGGATAGCGTAGGAGTAAAGATTACTATTCCCACTCCAGTGGGGGCAACAGTAGGGAAAGTGCTGGATAGCGTAGGGGTTAAAATTACTAATCCCACTCCAGTGGGTGCAACAGTAGGGAAAGCGCTGGATAGCGTAGGGGTTAAAATTACTATTCCCACTCCAGTGGGTGCAACAGTAGGGAAAGCATTGGATAGCGTAGGGGTAAAAATTACTATTCCCACTCCAGTGGGTGCAACAGTAGGGAAAGCGCTGGATAGCGTAGGGGTAAAGATTACTATTCCCACTCCAGTGGGTGCAACAGTAGGGAAAGCGTTGGATAGCGTAGGGGTTAAAATTACTATTCCCACTCCAGTGGGTGCAACAGTAGGGAAAGCGCTGGATAGCATAGGGGTTAAAATTAATATTCCCACTCCAGTGGGTGCAACAGTAGGGAAAGCGCTGGATAGCGTAGGGGTTTTTATTACTATTCCCACTCCAGTGGGTGCAACATTAGGGAAAGCGTTGGATAGCGTAGGGGTTAAAATTACTATTCCCACTCCAGTGGGTGCAACAGTAGGGAAAGCGCTGGATAGCGTAGGGGTTAAAATTACTATTCCCACTCCAGTGGGTGCAACAGTAGGGAAAGCGCTGGATAGCGTAGGGGTTAAAATTACTATTCCCACTCCAGTGGGTGCAACAGTAGAGAAAGCGCTGGATAGCGTAGGGGTAAAAATTACTATTCCCACTCCAGTCGGTGCAACAATAGGGAAAGCGCTGGATAGCGTAGGGGTTAAAATTACTATTCCCACTCCAGTGGGTGCAACAGTAGGGAAAGCATTGGATAGCGTAGGGGTAAAAATTACTATTCCCACTCCAGTGGGTGCAACAGTAGGGAAAGCGCTGGATAGCGTAGGGGTTAAAATTACTATTCCCACTCCAGTGGGTGCAACAGTAGGGAAAGCGCTGGATAGCGTAGGGGTAAAGATTACTATTCCCACTCCAGTGGGTGCAACAGTAGGGAAAGCGTTGGATAGCGTAGGGGTTAAAATTACTATTCCCACTCCAGCGGGTGCAACGGTAGGGAAAGCGCTGGATAGCGTAGGGGTTAAAATTACTATTCCCACTCCAGTGGGTGCAACAGTAGGGAAAGCATTGGATAGCGTAGGGGTTAAAATTACTATTCCCACTCCAGCGGGTGCAACGGTAGGGAATGCACTGGATAGCGTAGGGGTTAAAATTACTATTCCCACTCCAGTGGGTGCAACAGTAGGGAAAGCGCTGGATAACGTAGGGGTAAAGATTACTATTCCCACTCCAGTGGGTGCAACAGTAGGGAAAGCGTTGGATAGCGTAGGGGTTAAAATTACTATTCCCACTCCAGTGGGTGCAACAGTAGGGAAAGCGCTGGATAGCGTAGGGGTTAAAATTACTATTCCCACTCCAGTGGGTGCAACAGTAGGGAAAGCGCTGGATAGCTTAAGGGTTAAAATTACTATTCCCACTCCAGTGGGTGCAACAGTAGGGAAAGCGCTGGATAGCGTAGGGGTAAAGATTACTATTCCCACTCCAGTGGGTGCAACAGTAGGGAAAGCACTGGATAGCGTAGGGGTTACATTTACTATTCCCACTCCAGTGGGTGCAACAGTAGGGAAATCGCTGGATAGCGTATGGGTAAAGATTACTATTCCCACTCCAGTGGGTGCAACAGTAGGGAAAACGCTGGATAGCGTACGGTTTAAAATTACTATCCCCACTCCAGAGGGTGCAACAGTAGAGAAAGCGCTGGATAGCGTTGGGGTAAAAATTACTATTCCCACTCCAGTGGGTGCAACAGTAGGGAAAGCGCTGGATAGCGTAGGGATTAAATTTACCATTCCCACTCCAGTGGTTGCAACAGTAGGAAAACGATGGATAGCATAGGGGTAAAAGTTACTATTCCCACTCCAGTAAGTGCAACGGTAGCAAAATGAAAAAAATCATAAATAAATATAATTAATAGAAATATTATTACCAATTAAATTTAATTTCCAATACCAATTACTTTTATATACCAATTAAATTTTATTTAATGGACAATTATTAATTAATTAATATTTTTAATTATTTAACATTATTAATTAATTATTATCAAATTACTTACCACCCTATCCCCTATAAACTCACAACCCACTACAGAAATTAATTTACTAAATATTAATTATTAATCAATTAAATATTTATAATTAATCACCAATTATATTTTAATTAATTACCAATTAATAATTAATTAACTATTATTATTAATTTACATAATTAATTAATTAAAATTAAGTTACTTCCCACCCTATTCCCCTATAAACACACAACCCACTACAAAAAATAATTTAGTAGAAAATAATGATTTATCAATTATTCAATTATAATTATTTACCAATTAAATTTTAATTATTTACCAATTAATAATTATTTAACAATTATAATTATTTTACATATTTAATTAATTATATTTAAATTACTTCCCACCCTATTCCCCTATAAACCCACAACCCGCTACAGAAAATATTGTATGAAAAATTAATTATTTATCAATTAATCAATTATTATTAATTACCAATTATATTTTAATTAATTAACAATTAATAATTAATTAACAATTACTATTATATTACAGATTTAATTAATTATATTTAATTTACTTCCCACCCTATTCCCCAATAAACCCACAACCCGCTACAGAAAATATTGTATGAAAAATTAATTTATCAATTAATCAATTATTATTAATTACCAATTATATTTTAATTAATTAACAATTAATAATTAATTAACAATTACTATTATATTACAGATTTCATTTATTATATTTAAATTACTTCCCACCCTATTCCCCTATAAACCCACAACCCGCTACAGATTCATATTACACAATTATTACAAATTATTAAAAACTTACCTTATTTTCAATATTTTTGTTGTCTATATTCTATCTAGTCGATATTATGTCTAGTCTATATTTTTTATTCGATATTTTGGCTATTAATATCGATAGTAATCGATATTTTTGTAGTCTATATTATGTCTGGTCGATATTTTGTCTAGTCTATATTTTTGCCTCGATATTATGTCAAGTCGATATTTTTGCATCGATATTATGTCTGTTTACCGCTACACACAACATGCAATGATCATCTTGATCAATATTCATGCTCTGTACATTAGCCTTCCACTTGTGATTGCCATGCATCTCAAATATTCAATTAAAAACAAATATGTGTTACACGATGCCCCTGGTGTCTGTGTGTGAACATTATTGTGCTCCCTTTCGGCCTCGGTATTCGTGGCTCTAAGAAGTGTCAGGACCCACGGGCAGAGTGCACATCCTAGATCACATGTGACAAACAGTAAACAGTAATGTGTAGATTTCTTTTGCTGTACTCTCTGTTGTCAGGCTTTACCAATATAGTAGTGTGTTATATGTAAGACTTTCAGATTCACATGTGATATGCATTGCTTCACTGTAATGAGTGTTATCACTGTGTATGACGTAGCCTCACCGCTGATCTTCCCTCCATCCGAGCACATTTACATGTGTACGCTTCGTGATAGCAACATTTTCAATAATACCGCACACCATTAACATGCCTGTCTGCGCATATCCACAAGACAACGACATGTAATGTTCACCATTCAATATTTTCAAACACCATCTCATTAACGATAGTTTCCGCCCTCCCGACACATGCTACACTAATCTAAATTGCACACTCTGCGAGGTCAAAACTAGAAAAGAAACACACATAAGTATACTTCCTGGCCAGACAGGAACTGAACAATGCCCAGGTCCCCGGAATAATTATTCACACCCCTACGCTAGCCTGGCGTACGCACCCATATTGGTCTGAAAGTCCTGGGGTACGGAAAATATGTGAGGTACTGTCTAGAGTCTCATGCTGCTAAGCTGAGCTGCTGCCGGACTTGGGGATGAAAGCATGAGCCCAAACTGTGTGTCATCTAGGCACTGTGCCATACCTGTCCAAGTAGTGTGAGCATGTAGTTATAACTACTTGGATGAACTTTTGTTCCGAACATTGTAGCTTGTGTATGGTGCTTAGGGGGTGTTATGGCGCGAGTGCGAAGGTAAATTTGGGCGTATCAAATCAATTTGGTATTTGTGAAGTGCCAACTACTCACTCCTACGGGTCTGAGGGCGCTGGGGCCGTAAGCTGAGCTACTGATGGACTCAGGGTAAAGGCATTAAACTATTGACCCCTACCGGTCTAAAAGTGCGGGGTACGGAAATTAAGTGAGGTATTGTCTAGAGTGTCATGTTGTTAAATTGAGCTGCTGCTGGACTCGGGGATGAAACTGTGAGCCTAAACTGTGTGTGCTTTGCTGTGAAGTCATGTGCTCTGGGCACTGTGCCACACCTGTCCAACTTGTATATGGTGCTTAGGTGGTTTTGTATAGGGAGTTCGAAGATAAATCAACACCGTATTTGTAAAGTGCAAACTACTCACGCCTATGGGTGAGTAGAGCTGGTGATCAAAGCGAGAGGTCTGTGCTGCAAAATGAGATGGTCTGGCCGCTGCCCCACAGCTGTGTGGAGAAAAAATGTTGGCGAGGGTCCAGGAGTTGCCTTTATCTGGCCCTAAAATAGCGGGCCTAAGTTGTAAGTTATAGGGTGGCTTAAAAAAGAGCCCTTGTGTTCATTAGTTGGCACTTCATATAAGTGTGGATGCACAGCTTCAAGTTGTTCAGGAAAACTCGGTTTCCCTGGTCTATGAACTGTACTCCATCACTTCTGTATAATCCGCCATATCAAAACGTATGTTGTTGTTGTATATGGACCCCATTTTATGGTCTCTGAGGTATGCAGAGACAGCTTCGTTGACTTTTTTCCGAGATTTTTCAATCTGAGGACAAAATTGTTTGGACCATTTCCACTTCTGTCTTTGGCATATATTGGAATATACAAAGACAGTTTGAGGCAAAAGTAACATCGGGTGTCCAAAGGTGTCCTTCATACACATTTCCACACCTACCCCAGTCAATGTGCCTAGGTCGTTTCCACCACAGTGCACAATCACGAGGTCAGGGTGTTGGAGATACAAACACGTTTGAACCAAAGGCAACAATTGGTGCCACTTCAATCCTCTCTGTCCATACCATTTAATGTCCACATTTTGTACACTGAGGTCTAAGTCAATCAATACGTCTCTGTTCTGCCTACCTCTTGCACCAGAAAACATAGCTATGTCCTACGATCCACACTACCATTTTGAAGGTATGGCTGGAAGGTATGGAAAGATGTCTGTAGCTCATGCAGTACCTTCGTAGAATAAGAGATATGTTTAAAGATGGGGAACTAGTTTCTTTTTACATACAAAACGGTACCTGATTGGGAGATGAAAAGCATTGTTTTTTAAATCTAGGGTGCACATTCGTTTTGTGGAAAAGCATCTTTGTGATTGGTTAAGAAAAAGCAGTTTGAACGTGGAGTACATATTACAGGATAACATTTGATCAACTCAACCACACCTGCTACTTGCATTTGGAATGCAGTGTTTGAACTTAAAACAATTGGGAACTTTGAACCTGCACGTGCCGTTAAATGTTCGAGAAAATGTTGCAAAAAAATATCGTTAAGTTTAAAAAAAATTATGAACTTCAAACCTCCACGTGTTGTAGAATGTTCTAGAAAGTGTGTTGATAGAATACGTTGCATTTCTGACTTCCATGTGTACTTGAATATTTAAAAAACTGTTTATATGGAAAATTAGAGAGACAGTAATAGAGAGAAGTTTTGAAAGCTAAAAGAATCAAGGAACTATTCTAATCTGTTTTTATATTGCCAACTGGCGGTTGCCAGTAGGTAGTTATAGAGTTAGGACCGAGCTACCATAGGAAGAGCCTTTTTGGTTTTGCTTATAACTTTGGCGTCGTTTGATGAATCTTCATGAAAATTTGAAAACGAATTCTTTGTTTATATCAGCTCCTATGTTGAAAATTTGGGGGTGATTTGTCAAGGGGGGCCGAGATAAAAGGTACGTCCCAAAACATGTTTTCTCCATGTTACTTTCCAAAGGAAACTTTAAACAAGGCTACAGATCGAACGGTTGAACGGAATTACCCCAAATTCGGCAGAGAGAAGGGTTTTGGTGTAGAAAGCACCCTTTTGTTTATTTGGTGTAAATCCGTTCAGTAGTTTTTGAGAAATATCAAAATTACAGATATCAATATTTGGGAATTCTGCCATCTGATTGGCTGAGGTGTCACGAGTAGGAGCTTGCTGCTTATTGGCTGCGAGCGCTGCGAGCAGTTACAAATAGGAAGTCTTGGCCGCCATTTTGTGATTCCGTTGAAGCGAGTAAGGGGGAAAAAGGGCAAAAAAAGTTGGAAAGGAGGGTAGGACCATTGTAACCTCTGTGGGGGAGTGCGAAGCAAAGTAGTTACTGTTACTGGTCTGAAAGTGCGGTTTTGCTCAGAGTGACATGGTGCTGATATGATATGGTGCTACACTCTGGTATGAAACCGAGAGCCTAAACCGTGAGGTCATTGCTGTAAAGTGATGCGGTTTGATCTTTGTTGCATACATGTGCAAGTAGTGTTAGTAGGCGTTTATACCATACAGGGAGTGGGAAACAGACTACTGACCGCTACTGTGTGTTTATAGTACACCGGTAGCAGGAAGCAAATTACTCACGCCTACCGGTGTGACGAGTTTGGGATGAAACTGAGGTAATTGCTGTAAAGGGATGGGCTCTGGGCGCTGTAGTATACATGTGGAAGTAGGCGTTTATACTATACAGGGAGTGGGAAGCAAACTACTGACCGGTACAGTGCGTTTATACTACACCGGAAGTGGGAAGTGAAGTAGTCACGCCTACCGGTGTGAAGAGTCGGGGATTAAACTGAGCTGATTGGTGTAAATTGATGGGCTCTGGGCGCTGTAGAATACTAGCCGCTGTAGTATAAGTGTGTAAGTAGAGTTAGTGTGCGTTTATAGTATATAGGGAGTGGGAAGCGAACTACTCACCCTTACTGGTCTGAAGACTCAGGGATTAAACCGTGAGCCTAAATCGTGAGCCCATTGCTGTAAAGTGATGTGCTCTTGGCGCTGTAGCATACCTGTGAAATTAGTGTTAGTTTGCGTTTATACAATACAGGGAGTAAGAAGCAAACTACTCACCCCTACCAGTCTCAAGACTCATGGATGAAACCATGAGCTCATTGCGGTAAAGTAATGTGCTCTGTGTAGTATTCCAATGTAAGTCATAGTAGAATGTTAGTATGTAATTCTACTAGAATTTAAGTATGTAATGTTAGAATGTATGGGCTGTCTTGAGGGGAATCTTGCAGAGTTTGTACAAGGTGCTGGAGAAAACGGTTGCCTTACTTTCTGCTCCTGTTGGTGGCTGTTTCAGGTGTCTTGTTTTCTTGGAATAAATCTACTTATTGGATGCACTGCTGTCTGCCTCTTCACTACATAAATTTGGTGATGAGAGGGAGAAGTTCAAAAGAAGGCAGCACTCACCAATATTTCAAATTTGCTTACATTGTGCTGAAGACCTGTTTTCTTCATGTAGCTGTTTCTACTCATGCCAGGGTCTTCGGCTCATTGAAATATGTCATCCGACTTCTGGTAGGATTTTTATTTTTAGATTTTGTGCTTCCTCTGCTTCTTCACTACATTCTGGTCGCAGTACTACACATGTGTTAGTATGCGTTTATACCAACAAATGCATCATGGTCCTAGGGAGGGCGAACTCCCAGGCGCAGGTTATACAATGTCCCGGGGTGTGCATACGCGGAACATTTATGTTTGCTATTAGAGGGTGGGTGCATGGCTTCCACCCTGTGATAGCAAACCCTTGTTTGACTAGTTGAAGCGAGAGGAGGAAAATCTTGTATCGCTTTAATAGAGGGAATGCTGACGGTAAAAATGGAGAAAAAAAAACGAAGAAAAAAAAAGCGGGGTTTCACTCGTTCATTTCTGTGAGGCCCCTGGTGGGTAATGTTCCGTGGCCAATCTAATTATTATTTTGCGGGGTCTCTGTAGGACTGGGGATCTTAATGTCACATGTAAAGTTGGTGCGAAAGGGCACAGAGACGTTTCGCAGCCTAGGGGAGCGCCACCTTCCCGGGTATTGTTTACTAATTGTTCGGGGGGTTCGAGGCCAACTGAAGTCCGGGGATCGCCACACTCCAGGGCTTTACTTAAATATGCAGGGTGGGCCTCTGCAGTCCCTAAAGCCTCGGTGGTCCTAGGCAGTGCCTTATTGATTTTGTAATCACATGGGTAGTAGTTATAGTGTTATAAAGTGATACACTCATAGAACTCTTGCAGTTGTAGAATTATCCAGGCTTCATTTGTGTGATAGTCAGTTAGATTATGTTTGGCTTGCCCTCATAATTTCCTATAAACAGATGATTTTCACAATAAACTATAGACAAGTGTTGTCAGAAAAAGAAGAGCTATACACTGAGAAAAAAGTAACCTTTATTAAAACACAAATAAATAGAAACATAACTTTAATAGAAGAAACAGTATAATATAAAAAAAACATGGCTTGGACTCCAGTGGATGCAGCGTAGAAAACCTGCAAGACAAAAATTAAACATAAGTATGTGTGCTATATGGAAGAGGTAAAGAAAGGTAGACCGAATGAAAGGAAGATACTGAGAATGGGAGGGAGGGTGGAAGGGGTAAGGGGAGGGAGAGTCAAAAGAAGACAAGGAGGAGGAGACTGAGCGTTGGCCCACTGCACCCACCCCTTAGTGTTTACCCTCCTGTCACCCGTTTGTCTAGGATGCTGGGGTCCGCGAGAAAGAGTGTGATGCAGCAAGTCCTTAAAATGAAACATATGAGGCTCGAGATTAGAGGCCATATTATGAAGGAACGACGAAAAGATTATCGCTAGGTGTGAACCTGAGCTTCTATGGGAATTCACAAGGGCATATCATCAAGCCCCTTACTGCCACTTTAGAGCCAGTTTCCTGCCTCTAAAGCAGCGATAATGTTATCGCCGTTGTTTGATAATAGTCATACATTATTAGCTATGGGAAAATCGCTTGCTTGCACCTGTGCACCCGGGGTGCTGTACCCCTGTCCCTTGCCCTGCACTGTGCTCAATTGTAGGGCCTGCACACCGAGGTTTCACTGCTCACCTGCCATCACCGGTGTGTCCCACAAAGTGTTGGTGCAAGCTCGAGTCTGGGGTACGTTTGTACGGTAGCAAAGCAGGTCTCCAGTAGGGACGGTGTCTTGATACCACGACGGAAGGCATCAGAATGCCCTGGGCATCATCGCGGGGTAACTTCCATCTCCGCCCATCTTGAGCCAATTAATTCAGTGTCTGAAAAGGGAGAAATAATTTAATGGTGGAAACTTCTGGAGGTAAATGAAGGTTCATTTCAAGCTTGATAGAAAACAGGAGTTGAGTGCATCCTTCGTTTTTGTAGTACGATCTTTCAACTGTTAGTGGTAATCGTGGTTCAAAGAGGAGATGGAGTGCATGAGAATTCACAAAGTTAATTAATAATACTTTATATGAACGTTTACATAGAAAGGAACAGAGCGCATGGTAGAAGCATAACTTGCACGTGTAATGCAGTGGCGGAAGGTTGTGTGCATGTACACTTAGTAACAAGCTCACTCCAGTGTCCTAAAAGCCAATGCCACATGTCTGTAGGGCAGCGCTGCCTGCTGGCTCAGGCCTACAGTATGGTCCAGCAGGTTTTAAAATGAGACAGAGATGAGACTGAATCGAGTCAGAGATCACATCATTACGCACGGCAACATTGTTTGTTTGCGCCTGCGCAGCCAGGCTGATGCACCCCACCCATCCTGCCGTATCTCGCTGAATTGGAGGCCCTGTGCACGCAGGCCGCTCTGCTCACCTGCGGTCATTGTTGTGTGAGCAAACACTATGGGCAGCAGTGCTCACAATTCAGCTGGAGTGATGATTGCTAGTGTGGTGTACACCTCATGGATCCCTTTTTTTTTTATTGCGCATTGTGATATGCGAGGTGGATGCAGTCATATCACCTGAGGCAGTTCGGAAGAAGAGGGACATGTGGCTTGTGGTTATCCTATTTATATGTACACAAAGTGGGCTGGGCTTGTGTACGCCAGGCCAGCGTAGGGGTGTGAATAATTATTCCGGGGACTTGGGCTTTGTTCAGTTCCTGCCTGGCCAGGAAGTGTACTTATGTGTGTTTATTTTGTAGTTTTGACCGAGCAGAGTGTGCAATTTACATTAGTGTAGCAAGTGTCGGGAGGGCGGCAACTATCACTAATGAGATGGTGTTTGAAAAGATTGAATGGCAAACATCACATGTCGTCAAAGTTGTGGATATGCGCAGACACACATGTCAATGGTGTGCGGTATTATTGAAAGTGTTGCTATCGCGAAGCGTACACATGTGAATGTGCTCGGATTGAGGGAGGATCAGCAGTGAAGCTACATCATACACAGTGATAACACTCATTACAGTCAAGCAATGCATATCAAATGTGAATCTGAAAGTCTCACATATAACACACTACTATATTGGTAAAGCCTGACAACAGAGCGTACAGCAAAAGAAATCTACACATTGCTGTTTACTGTTTGTCACATGTGATCTAGGATGTGCACTCCGGCCGTGGCTCCTGATACTTCTTAGAGCCACGAATACCCAGGCCGAAAGGGAGCACAATAATGTGCACACACACACACCAGGGTCATCTTGTAACACATATTTGTTTTTTGATGCAACGTTTGAGATGCATGGCATGCACTTTGCACTTTAATTGCGGCATTGTTACTCTCAAGGCGTCATGTGATCAAGGCCTCTTGGTAGGCTGAAATGCGTCATGCAGGCAGGCTGCTGAAACTTTTGAGATGCATGGCATTCACAGGTGGAAGGCTAATGTACAGAGCATGAATATTGATCAAGATGATCGTTGCATGTTGTGTGTAGTATAAGATATGTGTATACAGGAAAACACTTTTCAAAAAAGCTTCCTAAGCCGAAGAAGTATCTCTCATCAAACGCTGTAGAGAGAATGAGTAAAATGGGTGGGGTCGTCCAACTGTTACAATGGGAAATGTTATGAAGCAATCAAATAATTTTTTTTTAAGGTCACATTGCAATCGCGCACCGAGTGTGAAAGGAGGCTGCACCCGACGCGATTTTGACAAAATATATTTATGATAATATAAGTTTATTACAGTTAGAAATATATAAATATTTAAAATATTTTAGATTATCGCTTGCTCTCACATACTTTTTAAAGTTATTTAGATATACTTTTGAGACCAAAAAAAGCTGAGGCTATGGCGTACCCGGCGTAACACATTACGTCTGTAATGTAACACAGGGCGTGGCAGCGTGTATTCACGCATACGCAACGCGCAGCGGGCGCAACCCCATATGTACATGGCGTAACTCGTGGCTTGGTACTGTGTACCCATCGGATACCAAAGTAGCAGCTGGGGTGACTTCATGTGTATATGATGTTACGAGGGACGCGGTGCCACGAACCCGTCGGATACGAAATGCGCATCATTTACGAGTTTAGCAATATGGCAGATAGTATTCGCGTGGTGATGGAGTTTGGTACACTACCTGTATGGGAGTGCAGTTTTCTAAAAAAAAAAAAAACTTTTTGGGGGGAAGATATAAAACATTACATAATTTTTAAAGGTTAAAAAAATAAGTATAATAGAGTTCCAGAATATTTTTTTTAATTATTGAAAAAATATAGGTTTTTTAAACATTAAAATATTAAATTAACATTTAAAAAACCTTTGAAATTCACAAGAAAAAAGCATAGGTTTTACAGATGTTATAGTTAGGAATTAGCATTTAAAAAACCTTAGAAATTCACAAAAAAACATAGGTTTCAGGGACGTTATAGTCAGTTGAACATTTGACTCTTATAAAAATGAGGGAAATTCGCCTGTTATAGCTAGTTGAGCTAACTATAACTTGCGCACCCTCAATGCACTGCTGATGACATCACATATTACATCACTCATGACATGGTCAGTGACATCACTGATGACTTCACTGATGACGTCTCAAATGACATCACTGATGACATCACTCATGACTTCATCCACATGACAATCTGATGCACATACTGACGCTCTAATATAAACTATGATACACCCATTCTAAAATGCAGACTACTATTTTTGAAACCATACACAGAAGAATGCCATATACTACATAGCACTCACTATTTCCTGTGTCTACACACACATCCGGTCACTTATACATGTAGTTATTCATCAATACAGGATTATAATATGGACTCATATATCTATAGATGTAGTCAAACTCTGCCACTCATCCATAGAGTTACTCACACACCTAGTCAGTAATGCAAAGAATCAATCACATAACCATGGATTCATGTATACAGTTATTTCTAGACATACCACTTCACTTATTTATACAGATACTAAGACATATTTACTGTCTTATTCAATCACTGTTAGAAGCAGACATCTATTTATACACCCTCTCTGCAAATAACTTAGTCTCATGTATACTCTTTTATATACTCCAACACTTACATATAGTGCCTTAAAACATGTGTAGTTAATCACAGATATACCACGGGGACATGTATTCACTCACCAACACTCCCATAAACACACTAACTCACCCATACAGCCCTTCCCAGATGCACTTTTTAATCCATACAACCTCTGAGTAACCCACTCAGACATCTATGCACAGGTTCATACACCCCCCATCCACAAAGACACTCAGGGACCCATACAGATACTCAGACAACAAATCAATAACCTATATAGACACTCATGTAGCTATTCAGCAACCCATGCAGTTGCTTACACACCAATGGAGAGACTAAGAGAGATTTCCACACAGTTCGGTCACTAACCCATGCATTCAGTAAGACATGTTCGATCACTCACTTATACAGTCAGTCACGAATCAACAAAATAATTCCTTTAGGCACTTGTAAATGCATTAATTCTTCAATTCACCTAGGCATATATATATATATATATATATATAAAACATATTTAAACTTTACAGAAAGACACATTCACTGTATGATGTCATGAGTGATGTTGTGATGTCATTTGAGATGTCATCAGTGATGTCACTGACCATGTCATGAATGATGTAATATGTGACATCATCAGCAGTGCATTGCCTGTTTGACGCCAACACCGGCCCGCTGTTCAGGCGTCAACATTGCGGGAGGCAGTTTTCCAGCATCATTTGGAAAAGCGGTGCAGGTAACAATTAGAGACTGTGCATCGACCCACAAGGGAAATATCTGCTTTATTAGTTGTAACTGTAACTGACTTACTTTACGTTTGATACGGCACTACAAGGACCAGAGTGCAATGCAGATTGCCATGCCCACTGGGGCAGTACCTTGGAACTTATAAAGGTGGTGTAAGTGGCCCAGTTATCACAGCACTGTAAGCCATTGAAGAAGGGAATTGAAGTTCCCGAAACGCATTTGGCCCGAGATCAATTTGAATGCGTGCGTACTTTCAGCTACCTGCTTGCACAAATGCTGCTATTAAAGATAGAATCACTCACCTACTGGCTGGCTTCCTTCCATTGGGGCGACCTTTGTTTGTTGAATATTTAGCGGCTGAGCCCAGCCGAGGAGGGAAGTCCACCGCCTGAACAGCGGGCCCGTGTTGGCGTCAAACTGGCATCAGCATTGCGGGAGGCAGTTTTCCAGCATCATTTGGAAAAGCGGTGCAGGTAATGTTGAGAGACTGTGCATCGACCCACAAGGGAAATACCTGCTTTATTAGTTGTAACCGTAACAGACTTACTTTACTACAAGGACCAGAGTGCAATGCAGATTGCCACGCCCACTGGGGCAGTACCTTGGAATTTATAAAGGTGGTGTAAGAGGCCCAGTTATCACAGCACTGTAATCCATTGAAGAAGGGAATTGAAGTTCCCGAAACGCGTTTGGCCCAAGATCAATTTGAATGCGTGTGTACTTTCAGCTGCCTGCTTGCACAACTGCTGCTATTAAAGATGGAATCACTCACCTGCCGGCTGGTTTCCTTCCATTGGGGCGACCTTTGTTTGTTGAATGAATATATATATATATTCACTTAAAAAAACCATAGGTTTCACTTTCGTTATAGTTAGGAATTAGCATTTAAAAAACCTTTGAAATTCACTGAAAAAACCATAGGTTTCACACCAGTTATAGTTAGCTGAACATTTTACTCATACAAAACCATTGAAATTCCCACGTTATAGTTAGTTGGACTCACTATAACTCGCGCGCCAGCAATCCACTGCTGATGATGTCACATATTACATCATTCATGACATGGTCAGTGACATCACTGATGACATCACTGATGACATCTCAAATGACTTTGCATTTCCGTAAAGCTACCAAAACGTCTCCCAGGCGCGCCGCGTAAGCGCCCCCGGAAGCACCTATGTTCGCGCCACATAAGCGCCCCCGGAAGCTCTTCAGTGCGCGCAGCGTAAGCGCGTCAAGTCATGTGACCTTAAAATAACAATTTTCATTGGTTGCTAACAGTTTTTTTTTTCAAAGAATGAAAACCCCACCCTTTTCTTTCACTTCTTCTTTCACTTTGGTCAGAGCAAGACCTCTTTTTTTCTGTGCTAACAATCTGTGGATAGAATGGCTGCCAGAGCATCCAGCAGCAGTGAGGAGTCAGATGATTTCATAGATGAAGAGCCTCCTCAGCCGAAGGTGAAAGAACATTTTGTCTGGAAAAAAATTTCTATACCTGAGGGACTTAAAAAAGTAAATGCTCCAAAGGTGGAGTGTAGGATCTGCCATACTGTACTTAACCGAGGAGACCCCAGAAGGAAGTATAGTTTTGGTAATTCAACTATGATTCGGCACGTCCAGAGCAGGCACCCCCAGAACTATGCCCAGGAGAGTGTCAGGGCTCTGGCACGAGAGGCTCCAAGGATGGAGCCTCTACTTCAACTGGAGGAGCAACTGCATGGATGAGGGGGCGACAAGAACTGCTGATCCCAAATATTCAGCCTGTTTTTAATGCGGCCTCAATCAAATGCAAACATTGTGATGCACTACTTTGTTACGGGGAACAACGTATTATGATCATTGCTCGAGCAATAGAGAACCACCGCTGTCGTCTCCAGCCCTGATTTTTTTTTTTGCTCCTGTTGAGCAGTTTGCGATTCCCTGTTTTTGTTTTTGTTGAGAAAAAATTTTAAAAAGAAGAAAAAAAAAGTTCTTTTTAGAACTACCTCCAATTCTCAAAAAAGAGCTGTATTCTTAAAAAAATGAAAAAGAGTAACTGAAGTGGAGTGTGGTAAATAAATAATTAATTACCGGTACTATTTTTGAATACATTAATAAAACAGATAGCTCAATAAATAAGAGGCAAGATCCGATGTATCTGAGTCTAACAGGCTTTAATCAGGCACAAGGGAAGGGACAGGATCGGAACAGCCTGAAATAGAATGGCACGAGTGGCAGCTGCAACGTCTCATTGACAGTACATGGTATATATAGGAAAACATTATAATTACATTACATACAGTAGGCGTAACAAGTGACAAGCGTAAGATAAGAACACATGGGCGTGAAAAGAAGGCGTGCACAGGGCGTACACGTGGACATGTGATGAGAACGTCACAGAAGTGTCATAAAAGTGGGTGGATGTATGGAGGGGGCTACCTGGGCAGCTGGGACCTTTTACCTAGTGGTGCGCGCAAACGGGCCATGACGTGTTACCGGGGAGAGCTGGGGGCTCTGACTTCTGCACTAGAAGAGGAGACTAAAGTCTACGATGTCAGGACGACATGTACCTATAGCATATCTGGTATCTGGTGTTTGGAGTACATGTTGATAGAATCTAAAAGTTATCAGGGCAAAGGCTACTTGACACTAAGGCTGGTGCATGCATATATTCTACATGTATTGCGTGTGCTATGAATCTTCTATGAATATTAATACAGTAATTCTCTTACATGGAGACAGAAAGACTAGACTATAGCTGAAGCTGTTTATGCGGTTCGTTAGCTTAGGAATGTGAAGACGGAGAGCTGAACTGATAACTAGAGGCATAACATATTCTTGGCAGACAGGCAGGCAGAGCCAGGCCGGGTACTGCGCTGCGCGGCAGGAAGTAAGTGAAGGGTCAGGGATGCAGGTGGGGGCTGCATCGCTCCTCGAAGTGGTTTCAGGAGACTGGAACTTGAATCTGGTGTTCAGGCCCTTTGAGGCCTAGAAACGGGGACAATTCAATGAATTAACGTGCATAATGTAAAAACGTGGGCAACATAGGCCTAATACTCGTTGCTTTCATGAGAGCTGGAGACTGGCATACTAACGTTGGACACAACTATAATTGCGTCTTTAATCGATCATAGGGGGATATATGCATATCGATCATGTACATATATCATAGGATGGGGAACACGTAGGCACATATGACAAGGCAAAATTCAATTTTCCTCATTCCCTCCTTGTGCCCTACGTTTCCATCAGGAAACATCAATATTCATGATACCATCTATCTGTTCATATAGCATCATTTGCTCGTCTCGAATTGTCTGGGAACGGGACTTAGGACTAGGAATACAGGATGTAGCACACAAGCCGCAAATCGCAGGGCCACATTGTAAACAGAGGCAGCAACTGAATATGATCATTACTGCTATACCCAGGAATGACAATACTTTCCATCCCCAGGCAGATATTATACTCCAGAGCCAACCGGACCATGTCCAGGTGCCTGGATTCTGGTGTAACTGATGGGCAATTTTATGAAGTCTGGTTATAGCTGAATAAACAGACGGTGCGTTATTAGGAATGAAAATGCAGCAACTAGATCCGATGATTCTACAAGCTCCTCCCCTATCGGCCAGTATGACGTCAAGGACGAGACGATTTTGGAGCACGACAAATCTCATAGCAGATTGCTCTTCAGTTAAGTTACCTAGAGCGGAAGTAGTCTCATTCACTACTGCTTCAAGGGTTCTGGTTAGCCTACGTATTAACTTACTATTCTGGACAGGACCTATGAAGAAAAAGAAACCTTTATTGAAATCTTGATACTGTTCTAAAGCAGTTTCAGTTTGATCGACAATTGGGGACTCGACCTCCCTTCTATGTCTGATGTGTACTAGATGTGTATTCCTGTGATAATCGGATGGGGCTAGAAAAACTGGTGGCAGTAGGAAGGCAATGTAACATGTTCCATCCCAATCGAGGGGCAGACGTACATATGCGGTCTGGCCACATACAAAATACGAATGACGTGAGGCTTTGAAAGTAGATTTCCCACTGTCACTATACTCGACCACAGTAGTACAATCACTATGACCTAGATGTGCGGAACCATTCTTTCTGACACATAATTCACCTTTCACTGGTAGAACTGAAATAGCAGGCAAATCTGGAGTAGTTTCGGACTGAACATTCAAAACCATGAAATTCGAGGAATAATTACCTAGATCATATACTTCATTTTCTAGATCTAACCCTGTTCTATGGGAAAGACCTTCCTTGTCTGGGAAACATGTTCTATTCAGAAGGGACATATCATTTGAGGATGACGTTAACGTGGACCATGCTCCACACGAACCATTGTGTGAAAACGGATAGGGAAAGAGTGGCAGAACTCCCTTCGGTGTCTGGAAAGGGGGGAGTCGACCACACACCCAACAATTTGTGACATTGCTGGTCTGATGTGAATAGTGTAACATTCGGATAAACGTATTATTGCGCATGGCAAGACGATAGGATAACTCGTGAGGAGGCAGGTCGCTAAAAGTGTGCTCTACTGTAGCATTAGAGGAAAAATGTACATGCGAATTAATTGGAAAACATAAATGTAAGGCATAACTTATGCAGGTAACCATAAGACTCAGAAATAACAAAAGTAATAAAGTAATAATACATCGACTTCGAAGATTCTTACAGTATCGTATTCTCTTAGAGTTTTGACTAACTCTCTCACTGTGTGGGTCTATCTCATACATGTCAGGAACCTGTCTAACCGTTTCACCCGAGAGGGACTTAGACAATTAAACTGGCTGACTTACTAGACCTCAGTTTTTCTTTATACTCCTGCTGCGGAGTTTTCTCTAACAGGGGAAGTTTAGAGTCAGTATCTGGGCAGTCCTTGAGAACGGGGCAGTCTTTGAAAACAGTTTTTGGAGAGAGTCCATGAAATCGCTTCACGTGACTGGAATGTAGCCACCCTTTTCTTCCTTCAATCTTGACGGCGGTCCTTGTTGTCATTAATACAAGTTTCGGCTCCTTCCAGCGGGGCTCCAGCGGACTTGAACGATCAAAATTTCGGATCAAAACAAGATCCCCAGGAACGACCTCGTGCGGTTTCACCTGGGTGTTGTCCGGGAAGGCAGCAGCGACCTGTGAACGACAAGAGAGTAGTGCAGACATCAAGGAAGCCAGGTAATCTGTCAGCATATTACTGTCAACATCAGTTATTTTACGTGGTCTAGGTGTACCCCACATGTTTGGGGGACGACCGAACACTACCTCATAAGGAGACAGACCTGAACAGGAGTGAGCGACCATTCTCATATAAAAAAGAGCGACTGGCAGGGCTACCATCCAATCTACGCCTTTCTCTGCGCATACTTTGGCAATGCGGATTTTCAGAGTCTGATTATGTCTCTCTACGAGACCAGCTGCTTCAGGATGTCATACACAGTGGAACTTCCACTGGTACCCTAACAGAAGGGATACTTGTTTCATAAGCTCGGATGAGAATGGCTGGCCGTTGTCTGAATACACGACCCTCGGTAATCCATAGCGTGGGAAAAACTCACGAACCAACTGCCTGGCAGTGGTCGCGGCAGTGTAGTCTGGGACTGGATAGGCTTCTGTCCACCTGGACAAAGCGCATACAACTACGAGGACATACTTGAAACCTCGACATCGCTCCATCTGAATATAATCCATCTGGAGGACTTCGAAAGGGTGGTCAGGAGGATGGAATCCACCTTGTTCCACCGGGACACCTTTACCTGGATTGAACTGACAACAGATCATGCAAGTACGCACTTTCTGTTTGGCTGCTGCTCGTAAATGCTTGTTAAACCAGAGGTTCTGAATACTGTCTAACATGGCCTTTTCTCCTAAGTGTGCTGGACTATGTGCGGTGTTAATAATAACTTGAACCATAGAGTCGGGGAGAAACCATGTGGCTTTTCCCTTCGTCAACCATCCTTGATCTGTCTGGACCCCTCCTTGTTCAGACCATTTCTTGATTTCATCTGGGGTAGCATGTAACTGTATGTCTAGTACATCTTGTGTAGGGTCCTTAACTGTCATACAAGTCGTCTGATCTGGAATGTCTGTCTGTGTCGTGTTAACTGGAATATCTGGAGTCTGAGCTGTAAGCTTGGCTGTTCGATCTGCCAGGTCGTTACCCTGGGAAATGATGTCAGTGACTTTCGTATGTGCCTTGCACTTCATGATAGCGATAGCTGTTGGTAAATGTATTGCATCTAACAGAGCTTGAATGAGGGGGCCATGCTGAATCTTGGTTCCATGAGAAGTCATAAAACCTCTTTCTTGCCAGAGCACTCCAAAGTCGTGTACGACTCCGAATGCATAACGTGAATCTGTGTATATATTTACTTTCAGGTTCTTCGCTCGTATGCAGGCTTGGGTCAGAGCGATGAGCTCTGCTGCTTGAGCAGACAGGGTGTCAATACGATGTGTTTCTATAACTTCAGTTTCAGTAGTCACTGCATACGCGGCTACTAGTTCTCCTGTACTTGTTCTCACACATGAACCATCCACATAAAGTGTCAGGTCGGGATCAGGTAATGCAATGTCTGTCAAGTCTTGTCTTGGCTTCGTCATGGTGTTAACAACTTCCACACAGTCATGTGTGGCAGGATTTGAAGTAACTGAAGGTAACAGTGTAGCTGGATTTAAAATGTTGCAGCGTCTGATTTCTATGTGTGGCTGAAACAGTGTCAGTTCATAACCTGTTAAACGTGCAATTGTCAAGTGCTGAGTCTGTGTTCGGTTTAAAAGAACTTCCACAGAGTGTGGAACTTGTACTGTCAGGGAATGTCCTAACACTATGGAATCACTTTGTCTGATAGCTAGAGCTGTGGCTGCAACTGACTTGAGGCACGCAGGCAGAGCCTGGGCCACCGGATCTAATGTGCTAGAAAAATAAGGACAGGGCTTGTATTGTCCTGCTTGATCTTGTGTGAGAACAGATAATGCAGTACCATCACGTTCAGTAACAAAAAGTGTAAAAGGCTTACTGTAGTTTGGTGTTGCTAGAACAGGTGCTTGGCATAAAGTTTTCTTTAACTCATTGAAAGCAAGTGTATGTTCCTGGGTCCAAGGGAGGACAGTCGATACGGCTGCCTCCTGTGTAGTTAACTGTATCAGAGGCTTAGCTAGATATGCGTACTGAGGAATCCATTGTCTGCAGTAAGAAGTGAGGCCGATAAAAGCTCGTACCTCCTTCTGAGTCTTGGGCTGTGGAAGATGTGCTATTAACTGGATACGGTCAGGTGTCAACTGCCTACCCCTCTTGGACAGTAAGTGTCCTAGGTAGACCACTTGCTGGACACAGAATTGCAATTTGGAAGGGGACACCTTGTGCCCCATCTCGGCCAGAAAATACAAGACTGTAAGTGACGCACGTTCGCAGTCACGTTCAGAACGGGCTGTGATCAGTAGATCATCGACATACTGGAGCAGGGCAGTGTCAGTTGGCATGTGTATATTGTCTAGTTGTCTTTTAAGTGCTTGACTGTAAATACTAGGACTTTCTGTGAAACCTTGAGGAGCTCGTGTGAATTTATAGCTTCTTCCATTTAAACAGAATCCGAAAAGGAACTGGCTGTCTGGATGAATAGGGACACTAAAGAATGCGTTCTTGAGATCAATAACAGTGAAGAACGTGGCTTCGGAATCAATGGCAGTCAATAGAGAAGAAATATCTGGAACCACTGGGTACTGGGGTATGATACATTTATTAAGTTCTCGAAGGTCAATCACTAATCGATAAACTGGAGGTGCATTGGGATCAGTACGTTTCAGGATCGGAATGATAGGAGAATTACATACATTGGAGTCAGTTTCTACAACTACTCCTTGAGCAATAAGCTCGTCAATAATTTTGGATAAGGCTGCTACAGCCTCAGGTGGCAATTTGTACTGTCGGATTCGTGGTAATACAACACCTTGCTTCAGGGTAACACGATAGGGTGTAATGTGCATACAACCTACATCAGTTGGACCTTGCGCCCATAAATGCTGTGGTACATTCAATAATCTTGGATCAAAATCACGTAATACATAATGACCTTTAAAATCTCTTAAAAACAATCGTACTCCTTCTGGGGAACAGCATATAACTGCTCCTAATTCTTTCAGGGTCTTTATGCCCAGTAAATTTTCTGGACATGATTTCGTAAGTAACAAGTCTGTAGTTCGGGACAATGGACCAACTTCTAGGGAAACTGGTTTCGATATTTCATTAACAATAGGCTTTCCTGAAAATCCAAGGGAAACATTTCTAGAGCCTGAGAGCGGAGCCCCTGGAACCTCGTCATGACTGATGGTAGTCCTACTTGCCCCTGTATCAATCAGAAACTTTCTGTCTTTCCCTAATACTTGACTGTGTACATAGGGACCCTCTTGATCTACAGGAATCTCGATGAGAGGCAAGCCAACCTCCCTCTCTAGGCTGTTTCATGAATACGGCTGATAATCTGGATACTCTGACTGTGCATACTGGTACCTCTGCTGTGTAACGTGCTGTGTGGCAGCTATAGGCTGCGGTACTGTAACTGTCTGTTGTGCATTCTGCGGTGCTTGCGTGTTCTGCGGAACATGTTCTTGTCTAGGGGGACGTGGTCTCTCTTTCGTCTTACCAGTAGCTATGTTGTGTTTCAGAACTGCACATTCGTTTATATAATGACCTGGCTGTTTACAGTAATTGCATGTCCCTTTAACGGGAGCTGTAGAATGACTAGTTTGATTCGGACCCCTCTTCTGACTGTCTTGTGGAACAGACTGTGCAACTAGTACTTTCATTTTCGTGTCTTTCATACGTCTCCTTTCATGTTCCTGCTCCTCCCTAATTCTGTTCTGGTGATACTGGAGCATCTGGAGCATTTGTGACGGAGTATTAGCTTGCCAGGTACTTTCGACTTTCAGTACTCGATTTTTAACTTGTGGTAAAGAATTCTCGACTAGTTTGGTAACGAAAAGATGTGGATACGATTCACTACTTGTTTTCAGACCACTATTAATAATGAAACATTTCTCAAATCTAGAATAGAAATCACTAGTGTCTTCATCTTGTTTCTGTTTACATGCTGAGATGGCATCCCAGTCTTCCTTTTTCGTGGCTAGTAATCTTGGCAAGACTTGTATCAGTAACTCGGGCAATGCTTTAGCTTTTTCCCCAAGACCGGTACCTGGAATTCGTGTATTATCTTCAGTCTCTAATGCGGTCCAATCTATCTTTTTCTCTCCCACCTCCCATTCTTTTTCTTTAAGTTTTTCGTATATGCCCGCAGGCAACAAGACCTTTAACATTTTAATGATATCAGGATACGTGTATTCTCCCATACGGAGCATGTCCTTTAATTCACGATGGAACCCTGCTGGATCTTTATCGTGACACGGTATTAACTTTTTCATTTCCAGAAGTTCTATTTTCGTGATAGGGGTGTAAACAAATACTCGTTCTAGATCACTCCCCTCTCCCTTAACTGGATGTACTTCTCGTAACGGATTCTGTCTGTCTATGTAGAATGATTTTCTTACTGGAGGTGGGACAGGAACAAAATGTGGATTCAGGAACGTTCTGTATTTGTGGCGCTGTTCTAAAATGACACTAATTAAATCGGTACCTAGACCTTTCCATCTGTTTAGGAGTAACTCGTTCAACACATCATGTAGAGGACCTGGATCAGAATGCTGACCCTCATACAGTGTAATGAGGTGCTGGATCATATACGTACCCACCAGACGCTGCTCGGCTGGGGGCAGTTTCAGAAACGTTTGGGCCACTATTTCGTCTGGAAACGTGGCAGAATCACTAGTCCAACGGACTGCTGATCGGGCTAGTTCTTGTTCATGCATGGTACTAAGCTCACTATAACCTATTCGTGATTTCAGAATTTTATCGGTGGCCTGGAATATTTGTTCTAGAGAACACTGTTCTGGTACGGGAGAAGGAAAAACTTTCTTGTAATCTAGACGTGAATGTCTGTCGGAAAATCTAGTTCTACCTACATACGCTATTCTGGAGGGATTCTCGCTGTCTACCTCTTCACTGGAAGAGTCATTCTCTTTCTCGGTTGCTCTTTTTGTTTCCTCCTTTTGGTGTATACTTATAATTTCCCTACGTATTTTCTTGTACATACTTTCTATACTACCTAGTGTCTTGTGTTTTCCCTCGGCTATATTGTCACTCCACCTAGTCAGGCCTTTCATCTCGTCTTGGTCTTTATCAGGATGATCTTGCTCTCTTATTAAACAGTTAATCAAGAACTGTAAAATCATATTTTGAATCTCGGCTTTTCTGTGTGCCATAGCTTCGTGAATACTTCCTGGATTCTCCCCTGTACGGACAAAATGATATATTCTGTCTAGATGTTCTTTCATGTCAGGCAGGGTGGCCAAAAAGTTGGCAACTCGTCTTAAACGTACTGAATATAATACCATGTGATCTTCGCCTGGAACTGGATCATATATACAGTCATTAAGAAGTCGCTTGAGGTCTGCGTATGTAGCCACTTTTGGCGTACGCTGTAACGCTGCTTCTCGCGGTGTCAGTCGTCTTACTTGAGGCGGGGTGATAGGAGCACCTCCCCCCGCACCTCCTGAACTGGAATCGTCAGTTAATACTGTACGTGCTGGTAGAGTGGCTGGCAAAACGGGCACACCTAGTGTGGGCTGGTCCGGGGGCACTGGCACATTAACTTGGTCCCCGGGACCAGTGGCTGGAGGAGCAGGAATTACATTATTAACAGGCTGCTGAGGGTGAACAGGCGGAATACGATTTGCATATTCTGGGACTGTATCGTCCAAATAGGACGAAAGAAAAATTTCAGCTGCAGTCGGTTTATGACGTAGCTTAATCGGGACCAATGATGGCGGTAAATTACAGGGTGCTTCCGGGGTTGCCTTCGGCAAGCCCTCGGCAAGAAGAGGATACATACCTTTAATAAGGGCATTTCTCTGTCTGTCTGACTGTTCTGCTCTAAGTCGTTCACCTTCTTCGATTAATTCCCTTTCTTGGGCTTTTTCTGCGGATTCCCTACTTAACTCTGCTTTTCTGAATTCTTTTTCGGTTCTTCTATGAGATTCTTTGCGCCATAACTCGATGGCATCTTTCTGGGACTGTCTGGCTTTCTTTTTCCATAATGCTTCTTCTACTCGCATGATGCACTCGGCATCCCATGTACCTGATACAGGCCATCTATATTTCTCTTCAAGATCTTTGGTGTAATCCACCCATAAGTCTAGATATAATATGGCATCTAAGCCATGCTTGTGATACATAAAATGTCCAGGACTGTCCCTAGGAGGGACAGGAACTGATTCTTCGTGTAACCCTTTTCTGGTTTTGATCTGACATAATTTCGAGAACAGAGGCATAATCGGGTCGTACTTAAACTAAACACAATACACAATACTCACAGTGATGAAATGGCAAACAAATCACTCATACCACGACATAGAAATACATTAATAACAGTTCGAACAGAATACTACCTGATACATTGAAAACATAACACTTGAATTTCTCGAGAACGGACTTACTAGAATTACTGGATGCACTGCTAAAACAGTACAGAACATACCGGTCTCATAAAGAGACACGTCATACCGTATCCACCTAGGTGAATACTTCGGACTGGATCTGTGTACCCAAACCCATCGGACCAGGAACAAACTAATGAACCTGTCTAGATACTTCCCCTGCAACGGTACTCACCGGGAAGCAGAAACTGAAGGCCTCTGACTGGACTGGACTGCTACGACGTCTGGTTACTACGCATGCGCTTCGAACTTCGGTGCTTCGGTTACAGGTGGGCCTCCGGATACCTCGGACCTTGCTCTCTCGGCTTGGGCTCTGGTCGGGACGAACCGCATTCCTCAACGCCTCGTCTGGATGCCGGACCGCAGTCTCCGTCTCCTCCGTGAGCCTGAGGGAGACTTGATGAAGCAGAAATATCTGCACGTGCACGGTAGAGTTCCGTCACGGCTGTAGAAGGGTCAGGGAACCTGCGTTACATCGCCGGCGCGTGGGGAAGGGGCTCGTACCTGTTCGGGCGCCATTATGTGGTAAATAAATAATTAATTACCGGTACTACTTTTGAATACATTAATAAAACAGATAGCTCAATAAATAAGAGGCAAGATCCGATGTATCTGAGTCCAACAGGCTTTAATCAGGCACAAGGGAAGGGACAGGATCGGAACAGCCTGAAATAGAATGGCACGAGTGGCAGCTGCAACGTCTCATTGACAGTACATGGTATATATAGGAAAACATTATAATTACATTACATACAGTAGGCGTAACAAGTGACAAGCGTAAGATAAGAACACATGGGCGTGAAAAGAAGGCGTGCACAGGGCGTACACGTGGACATGTGATGAGAACGTCACAGAAGTGTCATAAAAGTGGGTGGATGTATGGAGGGGGCTACCTGGGCAGCTGGGACCTTTTACCTAGTGGTGCGCGCAAACGGGCCATGACGTGTTACCGGGGAGAGCTGGGGGCTCTGACTTCTGCACTAGAAGAGGAGACTAAAGTCTACGATGTCAGGACGACATGTACCTATAGCATATCTGGTATCTGGTGTTTGGAGTACATGTTGATAGAATCTAAAAGTTATCAGGGCAAAGGCTACTTGACACTAAGGCTGGTGCATGCATATATTCTACATGTATTGCGTGTGCTATGAATCTTCTAAGAATATTAATACAGTAATTCTCTTACATGGAGACAGAAAGACTAGACTATAGCTGAAGCTGTTTATGCGGTTCGTTAGCTTAGGAATGTGAAGACGGAGAGCTGAACTGATAACTAGAGGCATAACATATTCTTGGCAGACAGGCAGGCAGAGCCAGGCCGGGTACTGCGCTGCGCGGCAGGAAGTAAGTGAAGGGTCAGGGATGCAGGTGGGGGCTGCATCGCTCCTCGGAGTGGTTTCAGGAGACTGGAACTTGAATCTGGTGTTCAGGCCCTTTGAGGCCTAGAAACGGGGACAATTCAATGAATTAACATGCATAATGTAAAAACGTGGGCAACATAGGCCTAATACTCGTTGCTTTCACGAGAGCTGGAGACTGGCATACTAACGTTGGACACAACTATAATTGCGTCTTTAATCGACCATAGGGGGATATATGCATATCGATCATGTACATATATCATAGGATGGGGAACACGTAGGCACATATGACAAGGCAAAATTCAATTTTCCTCAGGAGTGCAGTGAGAGAGAAGAGGAAAATGCGTGAGAAAGCAAAGAAAGGGACGAGAGGGGAAGAGAAGTGAAGTAGGGGGACTGAAAGAAAATGAGTGTGGGGAAGGAGACTGAGGAGAAGGAGAGTGAACATGGGGAATGAGGATAAGTGAAGAAAATGTAGTAAAGGAACGGGGATGTGGAAGGGTAAGAAGAGAGCACTAATGTTTAGGAAAGAGTGGAGATACAGACTGGATAAAGACAAGTGAGTGTGAGACAAGGTGAGTAAGGGAGTGAAGAGACAGAGAATGTGAAAGAAAAAGTGAAAGAAGAAGACTGAGGGCCTCATTTATTAGACCATGTGTCACTTTTACGCAGCCGGTGCGTCACTTTTTGTGTCGTACCAGTGGTGTAAAAAATGTGCCTTGTTGAGTCATATTTACAAAGTGACGCATCTAGGTAGATGCGTCACTTTGTAAACCCCTGCGCCACATTACACCTGTGCCAGGTATAATGTATGCAAAGGGGGCGTATTGACGCAAGGAAGGGTCGTAGAAGTGACGCAGTGAAATCTATGAGATTTCACTGCGTCATTTTTAGGACGCCGTTGCGTCAAAATCTTGCGCCTGCCTCACAGCAGGCGTAAGACTGACGCATGCCCTTTCACATGGGGCTTGCCCCATGTGAAAGGATGCATTGCTGGAGTTGCGTTACTTTTGTGACACACTCCAGCAATGCATCACTTTTGCGCTTACAGATATGTCAGAAATACTGACGTATCTGTAACTCCTTGCGACATGATGCGTCATACTTTAAATATGACGCATCAGGAATGTCACAAGGAGAGCGCACTGAGAAGT
Organism: Lissotriton helveticus; assembly: GCF_964261635.1. Classification (NCBI taxonomy): domain Eukaryota; kingdom Metazoa; phylum Chordata; class Amphibia; order Caudata; family Salamandridae; genus Lissotriton; species Lissotriton helveticus. Next base: position 859,369,556 of record NC_136065.1, read on the forward strand.
GACGCATCGCTGCTTTCACGCAGCGATGCGTCATTTCTCATAAATGAGGCCCTGAGTGAGGGAGGAAAGAAACATAAGTGAGGGAGTGTGGCTGTGTTATAGGGAGTGAGCGTGATAGAAGAGGAGTGACAGACTAAGTGGTCAGAGAGAATGAGGCTAACAGAGAGAGACTAAGGGAAGGGGAGTGTAGAACTAAGAGGACAGAGGGAGTAAGAGAAGGAGTTAGTTAAGTGGAGTAACGAGAGTAAGGGAAGAGAAAAGAGTAAAGGAGCAAAAGAAGGAAAGAGACAGGAAGGAAAGTAAAGGTTAAGGTCTGAAAGAAGGTGAGTGTGGGAGTATGGCTGAGTTATAGGGAGTGAGCGTGACAGAAGAGGAGTGAGAGACTAAAGTGACGGAGACAATGAGGCTAACAGAGAGAGAATGAGGGAAGGGGAGTGTAGAAGTAAGAGGACAGATGGAGTAAGATAAGGAATTAGTGAAGTGGAGTAAGGAGAGTAAGGGAAGGGAAAACAGTGAAGGTGTAAAGAAAGAGAAGTGAGAGGAAGGAAAGTGAAGGAGAAGGTCTGAAAGAAGGTGAGTGGGGGAGTATGGCTCAGTTATAGGGAGTGAGTGTGATAGAAGAGGAGTGAGAGACTAAGAGGATGGAGAGAATGGGGGTAACAGAGAGAGAGTGAGAGAAGGGGAGTGAGTAAGTTGGAGGACAGAGGGATGGAGAGAAGGAGTTACTGAAATGGAGTAAGGGGAGTAAGGGAAGGGAAAAGAGTGAAGGAGCGAAGGATGGGAAGACAGAGGAAGGAAAGTAAAGGAAAAAGTCTGGAAGAAGGTGAGTGTTGGAGTATGGCTGAGTTATAGGGAGTGAGCATGATAGAAAAGAAGTGAGAGACTAAGGGGACGGAGAGAATGAGGCTAACAGAGAGAGAATGAGGGAAGGTGAGTGTAGAAGTAAGAGGACAGAAGGAGTAAGAGAAGGAGTTAATGAAGTGGAGTAAGAAACTGCACATTTTAATTGGTTGTACTTTTGAACACTTTGAAACTCATATAACATTCACCCATCCCCCGAGTGCTCATTCCCCTGTTACCATGGTAACTCCCTCCTCACCCAGCACACAGTTCAGAAGTTCATCATACTATGTTGCAAAAAAAAAGCAGCAAGGGTGTTTGACCACTCAATGTACCAGCTAATCATGTGCAATGTTTCTTGAAATCACTTTTCCTCAACCATTGAAATGACTTCTTTCAAAAAACAAAAGCATGCACCCTAGTTTTCAGTGGAGAATGTTAAGAAAGCACCAATCATTTTTTGTTTTTCAAGTACACTGAATCTCATCAACTTTTTAACATAACTCCTACTTTCAAACTGCCATTTCATTTCCACAACTCATCTGAATACAAGCACATCTACCTTCAAGATGCCAAAAGTCTGGTTTGTGGGTCATAGCTTTGTCCACTGGAGTCAAAAATACGCAGCTAACAGATGTATTTACAACCTTGATTTACCAAATGTGGACATTGTATGGATGGACAGAGAGGATTGAGAAGTCACCAATTGATACCATTGGTAAAATCCTTTATGCATCTACCACACCGTGACCTCATAATTGTGCACTGTGGTGGCAATGACCTGGGCACTTTGACTGGGGTAGGTCTGGAAATGCTTTTAAAGGACATCTTTGGGCAATTGATGTCACTTTTTCCAAAAACTGCCTTGGTATTTTCTAATATATGCCAAAGGCAAAAATGGAACTGGTCCAACCAATTTTGTCCACAGATTGAGAAAGCAAGGAAACATGTGAATAAATCTGTTTCTGCTTTCCTCAGAGACTATGGTATGGGTTCCATTTACCACAACAACTTGCGTTACAACATGCAAGACATCTATGGGAGAGATGGTGTGCATTTTACAGATGAGGGGAATAGAGTTTTCCTCTTGAATATAAGACTTTGCATTGGTACCTAGTTATAGGTACAAAAAACACCCACATAACACAACAGCTCTTTTCAGAGCTACCCTACTTCTAAGCACTCTAAATTATTTTTTTACTATACTTTTTTACACTGTTTTTCCCTGTGGTGCGCTCAGGGTGCGCATACCGGAGCGCGCACCTGGGAACGCACCCAGCGCTTACCCCGTGAAAATTTAAAAAAAAAGTTGTTTTGCCCTTCAGGGTCCTTCTAGGCACCCCTCAGAAAACCTAGGGGGTCAGCATGTGTCTACTCTGCCCCCTTTTAATTATATCCCCCTTTCTTTTTCACCTCTTGTGTCTCGATTCTACAGAGACACAAGATGGGGGACTCTCCGGACTGTTTAGAATGTTGACAGACACCCGACAGCCAATCAGCTTTCTGCTCGCGCACTCCCGTTGCGCGCCGGGTGCGCTCCCCGGTTCGCGCACCTGTGAGCGCTCGGAGAGCACTTATAGATATATATGTGTTTTTTAAGTTAATTTTCAAAAAAAACACTGGAGCAATTTTCACCAAATATAGCAAAGGCACATCTGCGTACCAGTCCCTACAATTTTGCCAAGTTTGGCGTAATTCCGTTCAGGGGTTCGGGCTGTAGACTTGTCAGACCGTTCTATGGAATTTAACATGGGGAAAACACGTTTTGGGACCCCCTTTTTTCTCAGCCCCCACTTCACGAATCCCCCCGAAACTTCCAGGGAAGGAGCGGAGCGGAGCTGGCCCAAATTTTGGAAAATTACACACAAATTCCTCAACCGGCGACAGTTATTCCCAATAGAATGTTGCGGATTTCCTATGGTAGCCAATCCTAGCTATAACTACCTACTGGCAACCACCAGTAGGTAATATATATCTATATATACATATATATATCAAAGCTCCAAGGTTCCCACCTGTTGGAGACGCACACTGACATCCACTGCAGCAACCTTCAGGAGGTAAAAGCCGGATCGGCGAGCGGATCCAGTTTACAGCATGCCTGTCGATTCACGCCGGACGCGTTTCGTGCTCATTGCACTCTTCAGCGGCGCGACAGTCATTTTGGCATAGAGGCCACACCTCCCACTTAAAAATATGAGCCCTCCAATGGGCAACTCAAATGAGTCCGCGTTGGTTTGTGGGTCTTGTAGTGAGTGCCTCAGTTATGTGCCGCTGTCTGAGCTGAGCTTGGAGCTTTGATACATATATATATGTATATATATGTATATACGCAAACATATGTATATATATATATATCTCACTACACTCCTTCAAAGAAAGAGCAGAGGCCGCATTAGGGGATATCACAGAGGCATCTTTATTCAGCAAAATACACTTTTGGCGAATGCATGAGTTTAGCCTTCTTCAGCGCCTGGTGTGTTTCAGGAGGTGTGGGCGCACTTGTGGTTTTAAAGCATGTCCTGCCGCACACCGATAGGTTCTCATTGTCTCTGCCCCCAAAGCCGATACCTTGGCTCGCCTGCTGCTGAACACCTGATGCGTAGAAACTACAGGTCCCAAAATGCTATTAGATAACAGTGAGTAGTGCGGGGAAAATGTGTTCTTTGTGCGGGCTGATGGGCACCACGCTGTCACTCACACCAATGTCCTGCGTGTCACCCGAACTCCGGTGCCTCCTTGAATCCCCAGACCGCATCAACCTCTGAGGCACACGAATCCAAATAGGCGGGGGGAAGTCCGGTAATCCAGCTCGCCCAACGCGGAGCGCAATCTCTTCGACACCGTTTCTTCTCTTCCGACCTCTGTGGTGTGCCTGGGAACATCCAGTCCCCTGGAATTGCAAAAAGTCCACCACAGCAGATGCCAGCAAAGCCCCAGGCCAACATAGCGATGCAGGGGCCTCTGTAGCTCGTCACTGGCTCACGCGCTCAATATCTCATCACACTCCTCCAAAGAAAGAGCAGAGGCCGCATTAGGGGATATCACGGAGGCATCTTTATTCAGCAAAATACACTTTTGGCAAATGCATTTCGGCATGAGTTTAGCCTTCTTCAGCGCCTGGTGTGATTCAGGAGGTGTGGGCGCACTCGTGGTTTTAGAGCATGTCCTGCCGCACACCGATAGGTTGTGATTGTCTCTGCCCCCAAAGCTGATGCCTTGACTCACCTGCTGCTGAACACCTGATGCATAGAAACTACAGGTCCCAGAATGCTGTTAGATAACAGTGAGTAGTGCGGGGAAAATTTGTTGTTTGTGCGGGCTGATGGGCACCACGCTGTCACTCACACCAATGTCCTGCGTATATATATATATATATATACATACACACACACACATATATATACTTTTGCACTTTTGCACACTTCATTTTGCACAGACAAATCAGGTCGGATAGAGACACATAGATGTCCTCTTGGACTGATGTTTTCGTAGGCTGCTTAAATGAATCATCACCCACTTGGGTTATATTCTGTTCTTGCCTATTTTGCACAATCGCATATACTTTGCACATGCAGGGGATTCATTAAAATTTTATTCATTTTTAATTCTCCTTTTTTATATAGTGCCTATACTTTTATTCAGATTATCTACACCTATAATGTGTTTTTATATTCTTAAAAGTATTTATGCTATTTATGTCATTGCTTGATTGTGCTTTGAATTGTATTTACCTTGTTGGCTTTAATGAAATGTTTAAAACCTACAAGTATTTTCTCTATGCCTACACACCAGGTTTGTCTTGTAACCAATCATGTATCTGGTTACTTTGCACTTTGCACTTTAATTGCGGCATTGTTACTCTCAAGGCATCATGTGATCAAGGCCTCTTGGTAGGCTGAAACGCGTCATGCAGGCAGGCTGCTGAAACTTCAATAAAATCACTCCCCTGCACTTGCTACTGGGTCAGTGTCGTGCCGTGGGAAGGGCACTAGGACCTTGGGGCACAGGGTGGGGACAAGAGATACCGGACACCACATCCGGTCAGTGGAGGGGACCAGGGGTCACTTAGGAGCAGGACCTCGGAGCGAGAGGTCGGGGGCAACGAAGGGCAACAAGCGTGTACTAAGGAAGCGAATAAAGAATACATTGAAACCCCTACCGTCTCCTACGTTTCCTGGGTCAGAGAACACGACATCTGGCGACGAAGGCGACGCACCCATCTGCGTGCTCATCGGAAGAAAACAGCGATTTTATACCAGGAGCGCACCCTGGATCGCATCGTGCCCAGAAGAAGAAGACTGCAAGAAGCGCCAACAAAGAAGCGCAGCGACGTGGGAGCCCACCCCAACCGCCGTGAGAGAAGACTGGTTGTGCCAGTAAGCGCCGTGCAGAGCAGCGCAAAGTTTAAAGAATTGGCCCGAGCCCACGCGAGAGTCTCGGCGGCCATTTTAAGGTCAGGCTCTAGGGCCAATCAGCGAGCAGCATCGCGCGGGCGGCCATTTTGAGGTCAGGCAACACCGCAATTGGCTGTGAAGTCTCGCGAGACTCTCTGCGGCCATTTTGAAGTCAGGCACAGGAGCCAATCAGCAAGCAGGAAACTCGGTCGGCCATCTTAAGGTCAGGAAAGAAACAAAAATAGTCAAAAAATGCCGATTTCAAAGGAAAAAAGGAAATAAGCACAGGCAAAGACAAGAAGAAGTCAAAATAAAGGAAATAAAGTAATAATAAGACAAAAAAAAGGAACACAAAAGAAAATACTGGCCAAATTAAAGAAAGAGAAGATAGAAAAGAAAGACAAGCCATAAAAGAAGGAAGAAAGAAGAAATGGCAGACCCAAAACCAAGTGCGCAATACAGAAGACCACTACCATTCAGCCTTTTTGAACCACAAACAGGAATTAGATGGGAAAAGTGGATAAGACGATTAGAAAACTATGCGGAAGCTACGGATGTAACAAAAGCAAAGATGAGAGGCCTATTTGTAAACTTAGTAGGAGATGAAGTGGAGGACCTAATGGTAACACTGCCGAAAGAAGAGATTGCCACCTATGACCAACTAAAGAAGTGTTTAACGGATAAATTTGATCCACAGAGAAACGCTGATTTTGAACGATACACCTTCATGATTGCATTCCAACAAGCAGAAGAGTCTCTGGATGACTTCGCAACCAGGTTGCGGAAGCTGGTGACTCATTGCGCTTTTGACAAATTTGACAATGAACAGGCAATAAGGTTGCGCATCATCGAAGGCTGTCGTGACATCGAATTTCGCACAAGGATCCTAAAGGAACCGATCTCACTAGAAAACATTCTGGCACTAGGGAGGGCTGAAGCCAGGACGACAGCACATGCAAACGAAATGGAACGAGGCAAAGGACGAGGCACAGAACAGATTCAGCAGATGACGAACAACCACTCAGGAGGCTGGAGAAAAGAAAAAAATGACCAGACGGCGAAAAAACAGACAGAAGGAACTTGCTACAGGTGCGGACTAGAGTGCCCGCACAGAGGCCAATGCCCGGCTTTTGGCCAGACCTGCAGGAAGTGCAATGGAAGAGATCACTATGCCAGTGTGTGCCAAGGGAGACAATTCAGAAATGACCGAGGAAGGCCAGGAAGAGCACGAATGCCGACAAACAGACACATCAGACATGTCGAGACAGGGGCAAGAAGCTCATCAGTAGTATCTGAAGAAGAGGAAGTAGAAGAAAAAACGGAACAACTGTACCTCATGACCGCAGAGTCAGAAACAGACGAGGAAGATGATGATGAAAGAATATGCCTGATAGACAAGAAGAAGATAAAGAAAACAGAGTCAGTGAACATCAAGGTCGGGCCGCATGAAGCAGAATTTGTCCTGGACAGTGGTGCAACATGCAACATTATGTGCGTCTCTGAATATGACAAGATGGAAGTAAAGCCGATTTTAAAACCATCTTGAGTCAGAGTATTCACGTGGGGGGCCAAAAGACCAGTAACCAACATGGGAAAATTCAAAGAAGAGCTGACATACAAAGATCAAAAAACAACTGAAGAGATACACGTACTGAAAGGAGACATCCCGGCACCATGCTTACTGAGCAACGTCACGGCTCAAGTGATGGGTCTCATGGCAATGACATACAACATGTCAGAAAAGAAAAACATTCTGAAGGAATACCCCAAGTTACTAAGAGGACTAGGAAAGCTGAAAGACCGACAAATAACACTACTCATTGACGAGACAGTGAGGCCAGTCGCACAGCACCACAGAAGAGTGCCAATACATCTGCAGCCACAGGTAGCCGAAGAGATAGAAACATTACTAAAACAAGACATAATAGAACCTGTGGACGGACCGACGCCCTGGGTATCGCCAATTGTGGCTGTTCCAAAGAAAGACACCTCGAAGATAAGAATATGTGTAGACATGAGGATACCGAACAAGGCCATTGAACGTGAACGACATCCAGGACCACACTTGGACGACATGATCAGCTGTCTCACAGGCACAAGGCGTTTTTCCAAACTGGACCTATGCAAAGGATACCACCAACTAGAACTGGATCCTCAGTCTCGGTATATCACAACGTTCTCCACCCACCTAGGTCTGTTTAGGTACAAACGTTTGAGCTTTGGAATCTCATCAGCGGCAGAGATATTTCAAGAAACAATAAGACAGATAATAAGGCCAATAAAGAACAGTTTAAATTACAGCGATGACATTTTAGTGTTCGGCAAGTCAGATGAAGAGCAGGACAAAGCTCTAAGAGAAGTGTGCTCACACCTGGAACAATCTGGTTTGACGCTGAGTGAAGACAAGTACGAGCTAGGGCGAAATGAACTGGTTTTTTTCGGCCACATCTTCTCCAGGAAAGGAATGCGGCCGGATCACAGCAAGGTGGAAACACTGGAAAAAGCAAAACAACCAACGGATGTAGCGGAAGTAAGGTCATTTCTTGGCCTAGCAAGCTACTGCGCAAGATACATCAGAGATTTTGCCACTGTAAGTGCACCACTAAGAGAGCTGACAAAATTTATTTATTTATTTATTTCACATACTTTTAAAGCGCAGACCTGTCACCCAGAGGGCATCCTGGCGCTTTGATCAGAGAACCCCCACACAAGACCAGAGCAAACGTGCAGCAATTACTTGGGAAAAAGATAAGTCTTTAAGGCCTTCCTGAATGGAAGATAGTCCTTGCAGCTCCTGAGAGTGAGTGGGAGAGAATTCCACAATTTAGCTGCCGCCACTCTAAATGAGCGGCCGCCCATCCTCACTCTTTGAAACCTAGGCACCACCAGAAGGTGAGCCGATGACGACCGCAGAAGCCGTGGGGCAAAATACCATGCAAACATGTTTTGTAGCGGGATGGGGCCCAAGAGGTGTACCGCTCTAAATACCAAACAGGCCGCTTTAAATTGGACCCGTAGTTCTACCGGGAGCCAATGCAGGTCACGAAGCGCAAGAGTAGAAGAGCTAGATCTGGGTCGTGAAAGGGCCAGTTTAGCAGCCATATTCTGCACCCTCTGCAGTTTCCCTATCAGATTTTTTGGGGCCCCCAAAAGGAGAGACCATTACAGTAATCCAGCCGACTTAAAATAGTCCCACGGACTACCTCCGGCCTGGACTGAGCAGGAAGCAGAGGCAGAACTCTACGGAGCAGCATCATACATGTTCCCGTGGTTTTATTAACATGTAGATCAAGTTGTAAGTTAGGGCCGAACATGACCCCTAAATTACGGGCTGACTCCGATGCCGACACTGGTTCGGGAAAGGTGCTAGGCCAAAAGTCGGTAGGTAGAGCCCGCGGGATCCGGTCAGTGGAGCAATGGAGCACCTCCGTCTTCGAGCTATTAAATTGCAAAGAATTTGCTCGAAGCCAATCCGCTGTAGCTGCCATGCAGCGATGGAAGGTGTTCAGCGAGATTGCATTGCTCCCTTCCAAGGAAAACACCAGCTGAGTGTCATCGGCATAATTAAATGCCGAGACCCCAAAAGATTTTATTAGCTGGACAAGCGGACGGAGGTACAGGTTAAACAATAACGGGCTGATGGCCGAGCCCTGTGGCACCCCCTGTCCGATTTTCCTTGGCTCCGAGCTAAAAGGCGGAAGTGACACCAACTGTTGCCTGCCCTCGAGGTATGACATCAGCCAGTCTCTGGCCCCCTCGCAAATCCCGCACTCTTCCAGCCTCTGAACCAGGGTCCGATGGCAGACCGTGTCGAACGCAGCCGACATGTCGAGCAGCACCAAAAAGGCTGCCCGACCACTGTCGACACGCGAACGCAGATTATCCAGCACGGTCACAAGTGCGGTCTCCGTCCCATGACCAGGTCGGAAGCCAAACTGGGCCTCATCGAACCACCCAATATGTTCCAGGTAGCCGGAAAGAGAGCGAGTTACCCATTTCTCCAGGATCTTGATTGGAAAGGGAAGCAGGGAGATCGGCCTGTAGTTGGAAAGGACAGCTGGATCCAGGGTTGGCTTTTTTAGCAGAGGCGACACCACTGCTAGTTTCCAGCAACCCGGGACAGAAGCCGATTCCAGAGATTGGCGACAGATTGAAAACAAAGGCGGGAACAGTTCTTCCTGAAAAGTTTTCCAAAATTTGGGGGGCAGTGGATCGAGCGGAGATCCAGATGACACCGAGCAAGCCGTTTTACAAAATTCTTCAAAGGACGGGAGGGGGAAGGAGTCCAACCGTAGTGGTTTGGGTGAGGTGATCAAATCGCCCGCCCCAAAGGCCACAGCGGCCGGCTGGGGTCGACTGGGTGAGCAACCCGGAGCTCCCACGCCGACTGGCTGGGGTCGACTGGGCTGCCCCACCGGAGCTCCCACGCCGACTGGCTGGGGTCGACTGGGTGAGCTGCCCGGAGCTCCCAGATCAGCGACACTAGTGCTCCTTTGGGGTCGACTGGGCTGCTCCACCGGAGCTCCCACGCCAACTGGCTGGGGTCGACTGGGTGAGCTGCCCGGAGCTCCCAAGTCAGAGACACTAGTGCTTCTCTGGGGTCGACTGGGCTGCTCCGCCGGAGCTTCCACGCCACTTGGCTGGGGTCGACTGGGTGAGTTACCCGGAGCTCCCAGATCAGAGACAGCAGTGCTTGTCTGGGGTCGACTGGGCTGCTCGCCCGGAGCTCCCATATCCGTCGGTTGGGGTCGGCTGGGTGAGCTGCCCGGAGCTCCCAGAACAGAGACAGCAATGCTTGTCTGGGGTCGACTGGGCTGCTCGCCCGGAGCTCCCATACCCGTCGGTTGGGGTCGACTGGGTGAGCCGCTCGGAGCGCCCAGATCCAGAGCCCCGATGACCATCTGGGGTTGGCTGCCCGGGGCTCCCCGCCCCCTATCAGTAGGGCTAGCAAGGCAGGCCTCCTCAGTTGCAGGAAGTGTTAGGCCAGCCAGAATCTTGGCGGTCTTCTCCTCGAAGGCCAACGCCAGCGAGTCGCATAAAGCCTGAGAAGCTCGCACGGAGTTAGCCGCGCAGACCGGGTGGGACAAGTCTTTAACAATCTTAAACAAGGCTTGAGATTTATTAGGCGCCTGTAATAAGGACGTTTGTATAAAAGACGCCTTAGCCTGCTTGATCTGCTCCTTGTAACCTCTCAGTGCAAGTCTAAACAAGACTTTGGCCGAGGGGGAATACTCCCTTCTCCATGCTCTCTCTGCCCGTTTACAGCTCAGCTTCAGGTGTTGTAGCTCCACCGTATACCAAGGAAAGGCCCGATTCACCCTCGCTCTTGCTTTCCGAAGAGGCACGATGTTATTGAGTGACTCGGTAATGGACCGGCAGAAGGAGGAGTAGCTGTCTTCCACTGAGTTCCTCAGGCCAAAATTGGCAGATATCAAAGAGGGCAAAGGCGCTAGACTGAGCAGTCTGGACCACGGTCGACCCACTTGCGAGAGTCCCACCCCTGCAACCTCCGGGGGGTTATTCCCAAGGCATAGGGAGAAGACCACCAGCGCGTGATCCGTCCAATATTGGACTAAGATGTCAATGATCACCGCCAAGTGGGCGCCCGCAAAAATAAGGTCGAGCATATGACCACCCCTATGAGTCGCGGAGCCAACCAGTTGTTGCAGGTGGATGTCGGCCAAAGCCTGGCAGAGTGAAGTAAAAGCTCCATCTAAAGGACCCCCCTGCCAGAGATTAAAATCTCCCAGGACAAGTAGATTAGAATGAGTGTTAGAAAGATCATACACTAGGTCCAGGAACTCCGGCAGCGAAGAGGCCGAACCCGGCGGTCTATAACATAACACGCCAGATAGCAGCGTTCTCTCTGGGTTACTGAATGAAAAGCCCATGAGCTCGAAACCCGAAACTTCGCCGATTTTAAGCTGAGAGACATCCAACTGTTCGCGGAAAATGATGCCAATTCCGCCGCCACGATTCAGTGGGCGCGGAGTATGAATAATTTTGAAGCCCGGGGGACAGGCCAGGCCGAGTTCTACTAGGCAGTCCTCCCGAGTCCAAGTCTCCGTCATAAACAACACATCCAACCCGGAGGATTCAACCAAGAAGGCGATCTCCGTGTGGTGCTTGCAGAGTGACCGCACATTAAGCAACCCACAAAGGAGTGGCTGGGGCGGCGAACGGGTGCTGGGACCATGTGTTGCAGGGTCACACGGTGGTCTCAAAGCACACAGGTCTGAGTGGGAGTAAACCCGAGGGGAAGGGAGCAGGTGGCCAGGGGCAGCGGCCCTAAGCGCGCCCGTAGCGCGAACGGGCGCAAACGGGCTTACCTCTGGCGCACCTCCGGCGCGTCTACGGCGCGTCCGCTGCGCGCCGTCGCTGCGCGCCTGTCCCTCCGCCATGTTAAGAAGCCTGACCAAAAGGTCACGTGGGTCCTGGCAGGGCGAGTGGCTCTCCCTCAGCAAGATGGCGCTCCCACAAGAGAGAGCTTCCCCCAATCCAAAATGGCGCTCTCCGATCGGCGCGAGGAGTAAACAGTGCCCCCGAGTCCCTTCTAACCCACAAGTGTGGGTATGCAGCGTGTTAAATGCGGGTAAGTGGCTCCCTCAGTTCCCACTAAGCAGAAGAACAGGAGGAAAAAAGATAGTTACAGCTAGCGCCCAGCGCGAACACAATAAAGTTAAAAAGATTAAAAAACAAGCCTAGCTGTTCTGTCAGCAGCGCGAGTGCAGCGCGAGTGCAGGGTTTAGATCTAGCAAGGCAAAATAAGGAGGTGCTACTTATAGTGCCTCCGCCTCCTATGCGTGGGTCCTGGCAGGGCGAGTGGCTCTCCCTCAGCAAGATGGCGCTCCCACAAGAGAGAGCTTCCCCCAATCCAAAATGGCGCTCTCCGATCGGCGCGAGGAGTAAACAGTGCCCCCGAGTCCCTTCTAACCCACAAGTGTGGGTATGCAGCGTGTTAAATGCGGGTAAGTGGCTCCCTCAGTTCCCACTAAGCGGAAGAACAGGAGGAAAAAAGATAGTTACAGCTAGCGCCCAGCGCGAACACAATAAAGTTAAAAAGATTAAAAAACAAGCCTAGCTGTTCTGTCAGCAGCGCGAGTGCAGCGCGAGTGCAGGGTTTAGATCAGGACAAAGTTTCCTGTGGACTGCCGAATGCAGCAAGCATTCGAAGAAATACGACAAGCAGTCACAGCAGTGGATCATCTGGCCTATTTGAACCCGAGACTATGCACCGAGTTAACGGTAGAGGCCAGCCCAGTGGGACTAGGAGCAATACTGGCGCAGCATCAACAAGGGAGGGACTCCTCAAGGCAAATAGTGGCATACGGAAGCAAGAGCTTGTCAGAAGTTGAAAAAGGATACTCGCAACCGGAAAAAGAAAGCCTGGCAGTGGTGTGGGCCTGCGAACACTACCATATGTTCATCTACGGGAAGCCATTTACAATAATAACAGACCACCAGGCACTCACGACAATTTATGGAAACCCAAATGCAAAAATACCGCCCAGGATAGAACGATGGGGGATCCGGCTCATGGACTACAACTTTAAGATTATTCACAAGCCAGGAAAAGAGCACAACCCAGCTGACTATGTGTCGCGGCACCCTCTGCCACAGGCATCACAAGCAACAACGATGGCAGAAGAATACCTCAACTTTGCACTGAAACTCAGCACCCCAACAACGATCACATTGGAAGAACTGCAAGAGGAGACAAAACGAGATCGCACCATGCAGGAATCAATGAAGATCACAAAACAGCAAAGATCGAGACATGTGAACAGCAACAGCCATGTGGAAAAAGGGGTAGAAAAAGAAGAACTGTTGGCTTTCAAAAGGGTAAATGAAGAACTATCGGAATGCGGAAACGGAATAATGATGAGAGGCACACGGAAAGTGATGCCCAGGACACTGGACACTGAGAAAAAGGACCGTGGAGCTGGCACATGAATCACACAGAGGAATTGGAGCAACAAAGAAGATGCTGCGGGAAAAAGTATGGTTTCAGGGACTAGACAACATGGTGGAAGAAATGGTGATGCGCTGCCACATCTGTCAAATAACAGGACCGTCATCAAAGCCCGAACCACTGCAAATGTCTCCACTACCGAAAGCGGTGTGGACAGAACTGGCAGCGGACTTCTATGGGCCTTTAGAAACATGAAGTTACCTGCTGGTGATCATAGATGATCATAGATGAATATTCAAGATTCCCAATAGTGAGACCAGTAGCATCAACGTCAGCAAATGCGACCCTGCCTGTGCTAGATGATGTATTCGCTGCGTGGGGCTCACCCCAGACACTAAAGACAGACAATGGCCCACCATTTTCTGGCAAGGAATTCAAGAAGTTCATGGCGTACCTGGGAATAAATCACCGAAGAATAACGCCGCTGTGGCCGCAGGCAAACGGCATGGCAGAACAGTTCATGGGAACAATCAAGAAGCCGATACAGAGAGCAAAGCTGATGCAAATATCAAATGGGCAGGCCCTATGTCAGGTGCTAAGGGACTATCACAACACACCTCACAGCTCCACGGGAAAATGCCCTGCAGAACTGGTACTAGGGCACTCAAGCAGAACAAGATTGCCACAGCTAGAGGAGGCAGAGCAAACAGAACAAAAGGACATCACGACAAAAGACAAGGAACAGAAAGCAAAAATGAAGGCGTATGCTGACCAGAGGAGACACGCGACGGGCACAACAATCAAAGAAGGAGACACTGTGCTAGTGAGAGAGAGACAAGTTAAAAAGTCGGAAAGCGCATTCCCAAAGGAACCTCTGAAAGTGACTGAAGTCAAGGGGCCTATGATCACGGCATCAGTGGGCAGATATCACATCACGCGGAACAGCTCCCACTTCAGAGAACTAAAAATAAAGGAAGAAGAGACACCAAAGCAAGAACAGAGTGAAGACACTGCACCAACAGAATCACCAACTGACGTCAGAGAACAACGACCAAGAAGAGAGTGCAAGAAGACAAAGAGACTGATTACAGAGATGTAAAGAGAGACAATAGGTGGACAAGCACATGAAGGGAGGATAGATCTCTTTTCGCACATATCCATCTCTATCTCTCTTTCTCTCTCTCTCTCTCTCTCTCTCTCTTTTTGTTCACAACAAAGGGGGAGATGTTGTGCCGTGGGAATGGCACTAGGACCCTGGGGCACAGGGTGGGGACAAGAGATACCGGACACCACATCCGGTCAGGGGAGGGGACCAGGGGTCACTTAGGAGCGAGAGGTCGGGGGCAACGAAGGGCAACAAGCGTGTACTAAGGAAGCGAATAAAGCATACATTGAAACCCCTACCGTCTCCTGTGTTTCCTGGGTCAGGGAACACGACAGTCAGCATTCGTTTGTTCCTGTGTGGTTCCGAGGATTGGGGGACTACGGGAGCTCTTCAGGCAAAATTTCCGTTATATATATATATATATATATATATATATCCTCCTTTACAACACTGGATCTTATCAGTGTACCCGTTGTGAACTTTGTTTCCTACTGGCCTTCCGATCAGACCCACTCAAGGGACCTCTTTTAGGACCCCGGTCTGCCGACCAGTCAGCTTTGCTACTTTGGTCACCTATATATAAAACGCCTGTTCCGGAAGAAGACCAGTGGCTTGATTCTTGGCTACACCAAGACCTTCTGATCTTCTACGTTTTAGCACCCTGAAGAGGGTGTGGCTTATTAGCTAGGTCTAATAATGAAACGCGCATTTTAGCATTTAGAGGAGACCACCTGGAAATTATAAAAAATGTATGTACAAACCACCCTATGTAGCTAGGCTTTCTTTTGTTAGACGAAACCCCATTTCTTTTTTCATTTAATAGCTTCATTGTTAATAATTGTTTTCCAGGGTTTGATATTCATGTAAGAAAGCAAGACTACTCCAACTTGATATATTACAGAACATTAGAAGTCTTGCTATGTTAGATTGAGGATGGTCTCTCCAAAAGAGTTTATTTCTCTGTGCTGTTTTTAGGATGTGTTGATTGGTTGTGGTATGAATGTGGTATGTTTGATAGATCAGATGTGAGACCATCTTGGTGTTTTTGATATACTTGTTTTGATTAATTTATTCACTGTATAGCTCTTTCAGCATCCTGAGTTTATCGTTACATGCTGGGCCTGATTATTTTTTATATGAATGAAAGCAATACATAAGAAATGTAATTTTTGTTTATGTTGTGGAATTCAATGCAAATGTATACCACTGGACCTTATTTTTTTAATCTTTATCTAGAGTAATACTTGTGCGCGGAATCGCTTTCTAGGCTCTTGTTTGTGACTTGCCAGAGCACTTCTGAATGACTAGTGTTTTCCGTTATTGAAAGTATTTTATAGACAGGATACCTGTTTTTTATATGTTCTTCATTCCCCTGACATCCTGCCCGCATATTTTTTTCCCAGGGGCCCTCTCTTTTTTTGTATTTGCCTCTGCAGTTATAGTTACCTGAGCTAACTCTAACTTACGACCCCGCAACGCACTGCTTGTGACCTCACATATTACATCACTGATGACATCACTGATACATCTCAAATGACATCACTGATGACATCACTGATTCAATTCAACTCTCCCTCGAGATCTCTGCATTCTTCACCTGGTCATTTGGCTAAAGTTCTGAGGGTAAAACGAGTTAGGTCTGGAGGCAGATCCTTTTCCCTTCTGGGCCCTCAGGCTTGGAAAAAACTGCCAGTGGAACTCTGCCAAGTGAATAATGAACAATCATTTAGGATATAACTTAAGACCTGGCTTTTCAAGTGCTGATTAATTTTGTTCTAATTTTCTTTTCTGAATCCTAATTGCCTGTAGCACCGGGACACTCCTCAGAGTGGCCGTGCGCTTAAAAAATCCTCTATTAATTAATTTATTCATTAAACTCCTCAATCATATATATTTTTGGGGAAGACTCTCCAGCAAATCATGAAGTCAGACAGGTCAGATAGGGTGCGTTGGGAAGTACCTCTTTACACTGCATTCTTCTGCTTTTAAGGCTGTGTGGAAAATGTTCTCAAGATAAATGTTTGCCACCAACTTTATATATAGAATCTGACTACTAGCCCTAGAGCAGGGTTCTCCAACGAGTAGCTCAGGAGCTACTGGTAGCTCGCCAGTACCTTCAAAGTAGCTCTCAGAGATTATGCCAAGCCCAGTATCAAATTTGGAGAGTAGGCATCTATTAAAAAATGCAGCACTGCTGATCTCAAGATCCTAAGAGCGACAGCCAGCCAAACCTATGGCAGTAACTCATACTAAAAACTCAAACACACAAAGTATCGGCCTATAGGGCTTGCCACTTGACAATCTGTATCTAATCTCAATATAACTAAGCCACAAGGAAAATTAACATCTTGTATCCCTGTTTTATCAGTCACAACATGTGTGTGACCAGTGGACCATAAAAGAAGTACAACAGTAGTAGCCTGAGCATTATTGAGTGCTGACCCACCAAACTGTGGGACTACAGGAGTCAGAGTGAAAATGTGTCAGTTGGGTGTATAACCAGCTCAAGACCTGAGGAGAACAGGGCATGATTCAGACTAGAGAAAATGAAGAGACTCATCAGCATGTATGTGCATCTCTAAAAAACACTATTGCTTCTTGAAAGCTACGCCAGGTGTCAAGGACCACCAAATGTCTATGCTAGTCCCCATCATAAGGGTGTTATCTCTGACATAATTGTGCCCATTCCTGGCATAATAGTGCCAATGGCATAATAATGGTTATCCATGACTATTCGGGGTATTTTTGGTCTAGTTGTGGTATACTGGCAGCCATCATTACATACTGGGAGAATGACTGGCCTACATTTTATTCCTGGCGTAATAATGGTCATGACTGATATATGGTCTCTGCTTTGACTCTTATGGTTTCAAGCCTTGGCCCAACTGTGGCCCTAGTATAATGGTGGGCATTATGCTGGGGTGAGCATCTATGGCACAAGACTGTAAAAAAAAAGTAGTCTGTCCATATGAGGCATTTGTTTGGGAGTACTTGATGAAAATGACAAGCTGATGTTTTGGGACCGTGCATTTACTAAAATCTGAAAACTGATATTTTAACAGAGGTTTTCAAAAATGGGTTTTCTTCTGGAAAATTGAGTTTCTTTGCCCTCAGTGGAAAGTGGTATTTGATAGAAAAATGTGCACTTTCAGAAACTGATGAATAATAATTCAAGCTGAGCTGGGGATACCTACTGCTGTGCTTATATACTTTGTAATCTCACAAAAAATATATTGGGATGTTATCTATTACTGACTATGGTATTGGTGCCTGAAAGTGATAGGGCATGTGTCTTTTAAAGACGAGAACCCTCACTCATCCAAAGGTGACATGCTTCATCACTGGGTTCCCTCTTGCACAATGTGACAGCAAGGTTCACAACATGAGCTACAACCCTCCTATAAGAAGAGGAGCGTGAGGTGTTTTGATCGTAAATCATCTAATGGAAGTACGGAGTCAGGGGCAGAGTGCAAATAAAGTGAAAAGAGTATTAAAACGAGCTCAAGGGAGACAAAATCTACTTTAATTGGTGTCTCCAATGGTTAGGACTAAAAAGCTTAGCGAATAGGGGTATGGATGTTCCCTATTAGAGTGAGGTCAACATATTTCTCCCTTAGATGACCTGTCAGTTCATGGCATTCATCAGGACCCACTTATTGTCACTCTGCTAATCAAGTGTAGAAATCATATTAAAAAAATAAGAAATGTCATACTTATTTATGATGGCATCAATCATAGTGGTACCTGCTGCCGTATGGTCCACAATCACTAGGGTACTATTAATGTACCACCACCTTCCAGAGGTCCTTTACTGATAGATCTCCAAAGGCTGATTTTCTTGAATCTGTCTTCATCTCAGTTAGGACCGATATATACTTTGTGCCATAGTCATGTCTAGATTTGAATAATACTTCATAAATAACGTGGATGCATTTTATATTGATGAATGTTTTCCTGGCATTTCTGATGGTAACCGCACCAGGAATACTTGGGTGGTTACTACTGATAATCCTGCTTAGGGTGGTCATAGTGAAGTCACAATTTTACAGTTATAAAATGTTCTAATAGCTCAGGAAGAGTATTCTTGAGCAGAAGTAGCTCTCACTACAGAAAAGGTTGGAGACCCCTGCCCTACAGGGTTATTTAGATTTAGGTGTATGGCCTGACTGCCCACTGTCCACAAGAACAGCAGAGACCATTACCATATCTCCCCTTGCAGGGCTAGGCCCACTAAATTTAGAGCTCCCTGCAAGTTTGATGGTCTGTACCTTGAGAGGATGCATTGGTGTGGCCGCTCCACTGAAGGCAATGAACTTTTCTGTGCATCTGGCATGCTTGTTGTGCCCTAAGAGGGAGTGTCTTTCTTCATATTGAGGTTCCAGATAGGGAAATCTAGTGACTATTGCCCTTTCCTGAGAAGGTGGGGTGACGTTCCCTGAACTTTGTTGTAATCAAAAAGAGAGAGGAGAACTAGAGAGGCTAGTCCGTTTCCTCAGTTTATATGTTAGCAATCAATGAGAACTAGCTCTGGTTTAAATTGTTTGTATGTCTGCGGGCTGGAGAAAAACCATTAGGTTTTATGAAGGCCCTCATCCACCAACCTAGTTGGTGGCATGCTTCATCATCGGGCCCCACCCGAGGTACCGAGTGTACCTCAGGTGTGCTTCGACGCCAGATTACTGCGGAGCGGGTTTTTTGGTTCGTGAGGGTGCTGTGAGTGTGCTCTGAGTGAGGTTTAAAATACTGTCCTGGGTGTCAGAAAGACTGTTTTAATGGTGGGCCCCAGGCAGTCAATAAAAACAAAGGCTTTCGGACGTGCACGGTAGGCTTATGGCCTCCGACGTCCCGTGCGGTCAACTAGTTTCAGCCAGGCCTTTTCTTCCATTGGCTTTCGTCAGGACCTTATATGTGTAGTGTGTTACAGGGTTTTGTATGAGTTTGTCAGTGCCCTGTGTGTAAAGCACACGCAACGGTGCTTATATGTGCAAGAGGTGTTTCCTCTCGAGTTGTACCTGTGGGGGGTAAAAAAGGACAGACATAACATTTAAGTCAAGGCTCCTTGTAGCGGGCTAAAAGCATTCAGTGAGGCCGTGCTGGGTGCCTAGTGGTGACCACGGACAAGGCGATAGTGCTGGCATTAGTGGCGGGAAGTGAAAGTGTGGCCGGTCTCGCAATATGCGTAATTATATGTGAAATTAGGCCTAAGTACCGTAACCGGAGTTGCCGTAAACAGTGGTGAAGGAATAAAAAACATAAAAATGGAGTTGCTTACACCTGATTTTAGCGAACAACTCAGCATGGAGCTCAGCCGGGGGCCAGGACCATGTGCACTCTAAATTGGGGGAAGAAAAGGAAAAAGGCTGTTGGGGGAGGGGGGTAGTCTGGACCCAACAAGGTAACGGTAAAAGGATGCACACACAGACACGGCCTGGGGCAGCATGAATGATGTATGTTCAGCTTCCTGTTGTCCCGAAGAGATGCCTGTAGTAGAGGAAATAGAAGAAAGACTCGCATGTGCGGTCATCTAGACGAGTGCTAATCCATATAGGGGAGTCGCGCTCGATCTGTGCACTATAATGGAGGGGCGCCCTCTCTATTTGTGTATAAAGTGGCAACTAGGCTGGGCTAATGTGGTAACGTACGCTAATGTGCAGTGATGTTGCTGCATATTGGCTCTGCCATGAGTGGAGGTGATGAACCCATTATAGTGCACAGATGGAGCGCGACTCCCCTATATGGATTAGCACTCTTCTAGATGACCGCACATTTGCACGTGCATGTAAGCGATCTAGACATTCAACTGCGCCATCAAAATAAATGGAGAGAGCGCTACATACACCTGCATGCGAGTCTTTCTTCTATTTCCTCTACTACAGGCATCTCCTCGAAACAACAGGAAGCTGAACATACACCTGCATGTGAGTCTTTCTTCTATTTCCTCTACTACATCTCCTCGAGACAACAGGAAGCTGAACACACCCGTTACACATGCCCAGGCCAGAACACCTGACGCAGCTAACAAGCAAAACCTGGCGCTCACTTCTCACGGAGCCTCTGCCCGGACAACAGGTTCATTGCGGGCCCAGCGACATCGCGCAGTAAGTACCTGAACTCGACTTTGTTAACGGTACAGCCACCATTCATGCTGCCCCAGGCCGTGTCTGTGTGTGCATCCTTTTACCGTTACCTTGTGGGGTCCAGACTACCCCCCTCCCCCAACAGCCTTTTTCCTTTTCTTCCCCCAATTTAGAGTGCACATGGTCCTGGCCCCCGGCGGAGCTCCATGCTGAGTTGTTCGCTAAAATTGGGTGTAAGCAACTCCATTTTAATGTTTTTTATTCCTTCACCACTGTTTACGCCAACTCCGGTTACGGTACTTTGGCCTAATTTCACATATAATTACGCATATTGTGAGACCGGCCATACTTTCACTTCCCGCCACTGACGCATGCACCATCGCCTTGTCCGTGGTCACCACTAGGCACCCAGCGTGGCCTCACTGAATGCTTTTAGCCCGCTACAAGGAACCGTGACTTAAATGTTATGTCTGTCCTTTTATACCCCCCACAGGTACAACTTGAGAGGAAACACCTCTTGCACATAAGCACTGTAGCGTGTGCTTTACACACAGGGCACTGACAAACTCATACAAACCCCTGTAACACCCTACACATATAAGGTCCTGACGAAAGCCAGTAGAAGAAAAGGCCTCGCTGAAACTAGTTGACAACACAGAACGTCGGAGGACATAAGCCTACCGTGCACGTCCGAAAGTCTTTGTTTTTATGGACTGCCTGGGGCCCACCATTAAAACAGTCTTTGGGACACCCAGGACAGTATTTTAAACCTCACTCAGTGCACACTCACAGCACCCTCACGAACCAAAAAACCCGCTCCGAAGTAATCTGGCGACGTAGCACACCTGAGGTACACTCGGTACCTCGGGTGGGGCCCGATGATGAAGCATGCCACCAACTAGGTTGGTGGGTGAGGGCCTTCATAAAACCTAATGGTTTTCCTCCACCCGCAGACATACAAACAATTTAAACCAGAGCTAGTTCTCATTGATTGCGTTCCCTGAACTTTGCCATCTGTAATCTAGTACCTGTAAATGGGTGGTGAATCGCAGGTGTTGTGGGGTGCTTGCACTCCATCAGATTCTAAATGATCCCTCTTTGTATATTGGATTTGCCTCTCTCCCTCCCTCTGACATTCCTTTCTTTATCAAGTTGTGTGTGATGTAATTTAAATTTGTATGAATAACACACCCTCAGGGTTTTGTGTCCTGACCGTTTCATACGGTTTGGAACTAGATGCCATTCCTAACTTTATCCAGGTTGTGTTGGTGAGTAGAAGTAATGCCCACTCCACCCATGAAGCAGATGCCGAAAGTGGGGCCATTTTGCTTGTCTCGCTTTGTATAGCTTGTACAGAAGGCCTGCCCCTACATCAGATTTCCACGATCCCACCAATTAATCAGACTTGGGATGCCAGCCTTGTGGTTGTTTCTTTTACTCTTTATTCTTTTGCTCTTTATGCTATGTGTTTCGATTATAGCCTTGGCCAAGAGGGCTGCCCAAAAAAAGACCACTTCTACCTAAATCATGTTTAGGTAGGGGCGAAAGCTAAATTGTGTTATTCTTTGCCTTTCGGGAAGAGGGTGTTTGGAGCAGAATATGTGGGATTCCACCATTACCCAAAAGGGCAAAATGTTTTCTTCACTCCTATAGATTAACCTCGTTTGAAATCCTTTTTTCATGTATCTGTACTCTCTCACACCAGCAGCCATCTTTTCAGAAGTCAAAGGAATAAAAAAATGGGTGGTATGAGCTCAATACTAGTGGGAAAGTGTGAGTTGGTGCTGTAACTTGCAAGGCAGGATTCTTATGGAAATCAGCTACAATAACTGCAGACAGTTCTGCATGTGAAGACTGCAATGCAGTGGTACCATTGTGCACTGATCCACACGCTAGACCAGATGGGGACTTGAAGGTGAACATTGGATTCAAACAATGGTAAAGTAGATGCTTAAAGGCAATGCAGAAATATTTGTGGCATTTCAGCAGTGAGCACCAGAGTGGGCATGTGGCATTCAGCACTAGCCATTTTGATAAGCTTCCAGGTTCGAGCTTAGTAACTTAGCTTCATTAGGTGATGGAAGATCTAAATACAGGCCTTCAGTAGGGGCTATGTCATTCCATGCACATTACAGCATGCATTTATTTGCAGTTTCAGCCAGCAAATACACTGTTAGACTTGGCATCCTTGACGTGGTTTCCCCTGAATTTTTGCCTCTACCTTCTGCATTTTTTACTGTGCACTGGATTTCATTTTTGCTGGCCTAGATGCTTTGGACACTTTGTCACTGCTGATCAGTGCTCCGTTTGTAAATTTGCGATTATGATTGGTTATCCATGATTGGCATATTCGATTTACTGGTAAGTCTCTAGTAAAGAGCACTGGGTTTGCCAGGCCCTATAAGTTAAAGGATACTAGTGGGACTGCAGCACTGGTTGTGCCCACATGCATAGCCCTGTAAGTGTGTCTCAGACCTACCACTCTAGCATCTGAACGCGCAGTTTTATACTGCCAAGTTGACCTGGCTAGTGCACCCACTTGCCATGCCATGACTTTCCCTTTTCTTACATGTAAGGCACCCCTCAGGTAGGCTTAAGGGTTTTTCTCTGTCCACTTTGTCTTTAAATATCTGTTCCCCTTAGACCCTCCCCCAACTTTGTTTGAGGCTTAAGGTACTGCCATGTGCAGGGTGCAGTGTATGTGAAGGGTAGGACATGTACTGGTGTGTGTTACATGTCCTGATTTTTAAATACTGTGTATTTTGTTTTTTAATGTTGAAAGGCTGGCTGTCCTATAGGCTATCATTGGAGTTGCACCATAACATTTTACATGTGTAAATTTCAATTGGGAACACCAGGAGATTTTGAGTTTAGGCTCTCTGAACTCAGAATTTAATAAGACATCTTTTAGTGAAGGTAGTATTTAAATTGTGTGTTTGAAAATGCCACTTTTAGAAAGTGGGCATTTTCTTGTTTAACCATCCTGTTTCCTCTGCCTCTTTGCGCATTTACTCCCTGGTTTTGGAGTGAAAAGAGCTGGGGATGTCCATTCACCCCAGATGGTCACAAGGGGGGTTGTGGTGTGTCCTGTCTTCCCTGGGTAACTAATAGCTAGGCTTAATAGAACTGGTCTGCATTTAGAGTGGTGGGAGGAGTTTACACTAGCACCTGAATAGACTGTGTCTCCTTTGCACAATGCTGTCACCACATCCTGTAGTGAAGCTGGCCCGGAGAGGGCGGAACTGATTTGGGCTGGGCTCAGAGAACCTTGTCACTAAGAGAACAACAAGATAATGGGGTATAAGTATGAGACCTTAAACCCCAGAACTTTAGATCACTTCTGGAAATAAGAGGAACATCTGCCAAGGAGAAAAGCTGAAGAACTGTAATGAGGATTACTTCCCCTTTTCTGTGTGTTGCTTTGCTGGGTTGGCCGGCAGTTACTGCTTTTGTCAAGGGGTGGACAAAGACTGGACCTTTGTTGTAAACCTGCCTGTGAAGAAGAATCTCCAAGGGCGTGTGTGTGCTTGCCTCCTGCTCTTAAGTCTCAGGGACACAAATACTTCACCACCAGCTTCCTTGAACTCCACTGCTGGGAGTTCTGACCTGCCAGGAGATGCTTGTTCCAGTTCTGGGTCTCTGGAGGTTGTTCCTGTTGCTGGGAGCTGAGAAAGCTTGAAGAAACCAAGAAAATTGATGCATCACCCTTCCAGTGCCTGTTTTTCTAATGCAGCACCACCAAGTGGGAGAAAATTCCATGCCCTGCCGCTGTCTGGCCAAAGAACCGACGCGTCTGAAAAATCTGGTGCATGCTGAGTCCTGTGCACCTATCTCTGAAGTCCGAGGTCCCCACACTGACTCCAACGCAGGTCCTGCTGCGTGGCTGAAAGACCCGATGCATTGTGGGACTGCAGCTGAAGAAATAAATGCAGTGCCTGGTTGCTGCTGCCGCATCAACCACCAGCACGTCCCGGATTTCCAAGCATTGCACCTGAACAACAAGTTTTCCGACACATCACCAGCACGCCAGAACCGTCTTGGAATCTGCACCTCATTTCCCCCTACAGTTCATATTCAATGCATAACTTCTCCTACATGCAGCAGAAATGTTGCATCACCTCCCTAAAGACTCAGGAACCGACGCGTCTGTTGTGTTTTCTGATGCTTCCACTCTCTGCAGCTGTTTGGCCTAGTGAATTTTGATGCATTTGTGGTACTTTGCGTAAAAGTCACGCATCCATAGTTTTCTACGGACAGAGTCGCTTGAAACATTTTAAAAGTCATATTTTGAACTGTGTATGTTGGATTTTTGTGTTTTTGGTCTTGTTTGGTTTAGGTAAAGATACTTTATTTTTCTAAATAGTGTGGTTTCCATTTGTAGTGTTTTCACTGTGTTACAGTGTGTCTGGATGCAAATACTTTACACTTTTCCTTTGGGATAAGCCTGTCTGCTCATGCCAAGCTATCAACGGGATGAGCAAAGGTTATCTAAAGTGTGAAACTCCCTCATCCTGACCGGAAGCAAGGTTGCCTGTTTGGACAAGGCGCATACCTCTGCCAACTAGAGGCCCTCATTTCTAACATTGGTGGCAGCGGTGGGATTTGGACTAGTATTTGCACTTAACATACAGTGATTAGTGTACACTACTGCTGAGTGCAGACCACTACACGACCACATACTACTGTTTGACTATTTGTCCCATTTTTTACAACCCTTGAAGTTTCCGCACACCATGTCTCTAAGTGGTAAACCAGCAAGTGAGGTCACAGAATTGGATGTCGATTTTTAAATGTTGCATTTGCACAAAGTAGATCAACTCAAGCAATTTTGCAAAAGCTTTGGATGTCCCATCAGGAGCTCCGCTAGGAAGGAGGAGCTGCAGAAGTGCTTGAGTACCTGGTGGGAGGCTAAAGAGGCTAGGGAGACTGAAAATGTAAATGTAAATATGGATGTGCCAGACCAGCAAGGACTCTTTGGAGCTCAGAATCTGCCAGTAGAGAGAGTGTCTTCTGGGCCTGGCAGCAATTTGTCTCCAGAGGAGATGGAGGAAAGACAGAGGACCAAGAATCATGAGTTGGAGCTGCTGAAGCTCCAGATGAAAAAACTGATAATGGAAAACCAATAATTTGCAATGGAAAAAGACAAGAGAATACACTTGCCTTTGAGATAAAGAAATGTTTTTTGTCTTATGAACTAAGCATGACGGAGCTGGACATCAAGGCCAAGCAGGCTCAGTCCAGTTCAAATGGTGGCAGTGTACAGCCAGTGTAGTGTGGGGAGAAGGTATACATTCCTAATGATCTAGTACAGAATTCCCAGAAGGGGGAGGATATTTATGCTTATTTGGCATCTTATGAGCCAGCACTTTGCAAGAATGAGGTCCCAGAGAAGCAATGGGGAGTGGCTTGTGGAAACACTTTGAGGCCAATGGGAGAAACACCCGAAAGAGGTGGGTACACTCACTTACCCTAATTTGAAGGAGGCTTTATGTCTCAGGTATAGGCTCACCCCTGAGTAGTATAGGGAAAAGTTCAGGTATTTTAAAAAGTTTGAGTCTAACACTTGGGTCGAATGTGGGCATCTTTTTTGCAGAGCACAGGATTGTTGGATAAAGGGCATCAATGAACTGACTGTCAGGGGTTTATGATTTAATTGCATTGGAGTACTTGTGTATTCTTTTTGTTCCAGAGCTGTGCCAGGATCTGATGGCTAATAAGCTGACTGAACCCCGGAAGTTTGCTCAGGAGGTGAACCGCTGGACGAGTACCAAGGTCCACAAGGGTATGTGGGAAACCCAGCCAAGAGTGGAGCAGGGTCCACAGCAGAAGAGTTGGACGACAAGGGAAACCAGAAGGAGTTCTCTAAAGGGCCCCAAACTAGTGTTCCCAGGGTAAGGATTCCCAGCCCCCCAGTTTGAAGAAGTCATGGCCCCATAGGGTGAGATCTGGAGACAGGGGACCCCATAAGTGCTTTGCATGTGATCAGGTGGGTCACTTGAGGGGGGATGACAAGTGTCCCAAGGCCACACCGGCACCCAAGGGTGCATTATCACCTGGGATAGTTAGTGTATTGCTGGAGGAGGAGTTGGTTCCTAGGGAAGGGTTGGAGCGGGCTGAGATGACCTTTATCTCTGGAGCTGTGGAACTGTGTTCAATGCTCCGGGAAGGTGTCCGTGCTCACCCTTGATTGAAAAGGGACAAATGACATGACCGCTCAGCGGAGCAGAGCTCATCACCAAACGCTAGCAGTCCGGTTCTTGGCCACAGTATGCAGAGTTATCTTGAGAGACATTCTCATTTTAATTGTACGCTTATTTACACATCATTTTTTACCTGTTTTTACTCACCTGCCATTTTGCTTTTTGTAGTCTGGGGAAAGGAGCTGTGTTCAATGCTCCCGGAGGGGACTCACATTTAAGGGCATTGGCAATTGAGGTCATCGCTTTAGCCGTGACGGTGTCCGTGCTCGCCCTTGATTGAAAAGGGACGGATGACACGACCGCGCAGGGGATGTAAGCCGCGGGCGCGCCTAAGGCAAGCCTGTCTGTGCCCGTCCGTGCCCGACCGGGCCCGAGGGTCAGAACCCTTGGTTCTGCTACAAGAGAAACACGTTTTTATTCGGCAGAGCAGCTGTATTACCTTAGAGAGACTCTGGCACAGAAATGCTGTCATATAATTGCACCAGATAATATCAGAAATAAATGCCCTCATTGTTCATTTAATCTAGATCCCCAGGCCTCACTGTTAAGACTCCTTCTTACCAGACTACTTTAAAAATGTGCTTCCTAAACTGCCGCTCGATGCCCAAGCACGCAATTGACATCCGGTTAATTCTGGAAGTAGAAGACCCAGATGCCTAGTTTCTTACCGAAACATGGCTTACCAATTCTTTAGATCCGGAGGTGGTCCAAGCACTTCCCCTGGTTATTTGATCCAGAGGCAAGATCGGGAATTAAATAGAGGAGGCGGCCTGGTCATTACTTATAAAGATATATTCAATTTTTGCATTACAACAGGTTTGATTCCTGACTGGGAAAGTCTCTCCTATGCAATGTGTTTCTCCCATACTTGCACCTTTTCTGGGGTCTTAATTTATCGACCTCCAGTATCTATTGGGCACTTCAGGAGAGACCTACCTGAGATAGTAGCTATGTCAGTCAGCTCCCTTTCTAATTTTTCCATATTAGGTGACTTGAATATCCATTTAGATGATATTTCCTCACCTGTTGTTGAGGAAGTAAGTGACAGGTTGGGTGCTTAATTTGAAAATGACTGGCCCCACGCATCAAAAAGGTCATCTACTGGACCCTATCTTTTCCAACATTAACAATCTTGTTGTTGAAAAGCCTAGCCCAATACCTTGGTCGGATCACTAAATGATATCCTTTTCTTGGACCCCTTTGGCTAGCGATCTGCCAAATGAATCGGTAAAAAAGTTGAGTCACAACTGGGCCAAACTTCCTACTGAGTCCTAGGCACTAACTCTTAGTAACTCCAGACCGGTGCTTGAGGATGACCCAAAATTTGCCAACAACAAGTTTAATTACTAGCTTGAATCCTCCCTAGACCTGGTGGCTCCCAAAAAATGGAAAACCAATAAGAAGGGCACACTCCTAAGCTTAGAGAGCTGAAGCAAATATGTAAACGCTTGGAGAAATGTTGAAGGAAAGATTTCTCCACCGCTAAGAAGATTAAATACAGAGAGGCTATTAAAGCCTACAACACAGAAATGAGAAGTATTCACTCCTCATACAACGAAAAAAGGATTGTCTCAGGCTCCAATTCCCCTCGCGAAATGTTTAAGATTGCAAAATCCCTTCTTACCCATCCTCCTCCACCTTTGCCCTCTGAAGATATTTTAGGGTGCTGCAATAATTTGGCAGAATTCTTTTTTTAAAAATTTTAGATATATATGTGGCATTTTCCCTCTCAGTAGTTTCAATAAACGCTTCACCGGTAGATAACCTGCCACAATTGCCTGATTGTTCCTTAGCTATAATTCCCCTCGTAGAGATGAAATTCTTAAAATACTATTTCAACAAACTGAAATCGGGTTCCCCGAGTGATGTGGCCCACCCCTACCGCCTTGAACCAGGTCATTGATACAGTTTCCGCAACTATTCTGGATCTCATTAACATCTCACTCTCTTCTGGGCTTGTACTCTCTTTGTAGAAACAGGCCATGGTCAAAGCTCTTCTTAAAAAAACGTGTTTGGACCCAGAAGTATTTGCGAATTACCGGCCGATTTTGCTTCTACCAGGGATTGCAA
Organism: Lissotriton helveticus; assembly: GCF_964261635.1. NCBI lineage: Eukaryota > Metazoa > Chordata > Amphibia > Caudata > Salamandridae > Lissotriton > Lissotriton helveticus. The sequence goes on from NC_136065.1 coordinate 859,398,157, forward strand.
AAATTGCTGAAAAGTATGTTAATTCCATTCTTTCCACTTTTTTGGACAGGAATGGCTGCTTTCATCCCTCGCAAACTGGTTTGAGACCCACAACAGGGCACGGGGACCGCCCTGCTGGTAGTAGTTGAGGAAGTCAGAAAAATGATTGATGTTGGTGGCTCTGCAGCAATTGTCCTCCTTGACCTAAGAGCGGCCTTCGACACGGTTAATCATCAACTATTGATTACGAAGACTCAGAGAGGTAAGAGTGACTGGAATGGCTCTTAAGTGGTTAGAATCCTTTTTGGATGACCGATCATTCCAAGTTTTTGAGGATAACTCTATCTCCAAAAGGATACCTCTGAGATGCGGGGTCCCTCTGGGCTCATACCTGAGCTCCACGCTTTTTAATATTTAGATGAGCCTCCTGGCCGAGGTTGTGAAGCCCTTGGCATACAGATTTTTACCTATGCAGATGATACTCAATTGATTGTCTCCCTAAACAATCTGAAAATGAGGAAACCAATCTGGCCGGCTGTCTAGAGAAGGTGTCTGCATGGATGGAAGGCTCATATCTTAAACTTAAAAGGGGAAAAACTGAGCTGATGTTCTTGGATAAACCCTACCCCCTGGACTCCAGCTCTCTCTCGCCTAAGTGCCTGGACAGCATGCCTCCTTCCAAAGAGCAAATCAAAAGCCTTGGTGTTTGGTTGGATCATAATCTAAACCTGAAGGAGCAAGCACAGAAGGTAGAAGGGACCTGTTATGGGATACTGAAGATGGTTAGGAAAATCCTCCCCCTGCTGCCTTTCAATGCTAGGAGACTACTGGTTCAAGCTCTGATACTTTCACGACTTGACTACGCCAACGCTCTCCATTTAGGCTCCCCGTGCTCAATGATTACAAAGCCACAGACTGTACAACATTGTGCAGCTCGCCTCCTCATGCAGATCCCTAGTAGGGAATCCACAAGACCGTCAATCGCATCTCTCCATTAGCTGCCGGTTACAGAGAGAGTCCAGTTCAAAGCACTATGTATCGTCCATAAGACTCTATCTTCTAAGGGCCCACCAATTCTTCGATATATCATCTCTCCATACTGTCCCAGGTGATCCTTGCACTCTGGGAATAAGCACCTGGCAGCAGTCCCCAGGATAAACAGGTCTAGGAGCGAAGGACGACTACGTTCATACAACGCCTCGAAACATTGGAACCAGCTACCCAATCATACTTACCTTGAGGATGATTATTTGTCCTGTCGTAGACTGCTTAAAACCTTTCTGTTTCCTTGATATTTAGTGGCTGTTTTGTGATGACTCTGTTTCCTGCGCTGGGAGGTCTTCTGGTAGCCATGCGCTTTATAAATGGCAATTCATTCATTCACTGGGGGATAGTGAGATGCTCCAGAGGACCCTTCTGTGTGATAACAATAAGAAATACAGGCAGTGGGTGACCATCAATGGGCAAATGGTGGAAGCTCTCAGAGACACTGGAGCCACTGTGAAATCTGTCAGGTATCAATAGGTGTCTGAAGAGTAGGTCATCCCCAATGTAGCTGCTGCAGACAACACTGAGGGCCTGTGTAAGGTGGCACAGGTTCCTTTTGAATTAGGGGGGTTTCAGGTCCCTTGAGAGTCAATGTGAGTCCCAAGATGCCTGTTGATTGTCTGCTTTGCAATGACCTGGAGAGCTCCCCTTGGGCAGTGGTGAAACACCGGGCTCACCTGGAGATTTTGGGTCTGCTTGAAAGGACATGCATGACCACTCGGACAATGGCAGCCAGTAGAGGTGATCAAGAGAGCCTGGAGCTTGAAACAGTGGCCTAGATGCCTGCCAGAAACAGGAAGGTCAGGAGGCACAGGAAACTCACCCCAGTAGTTCCCAGAGTCCAGGAGGAGGCGGATCTTGAGGGGGATTTTCTGGAGCCTACAGGGGAGCAGGTAGCCAAACTGGGAGACCTAACTGAGCTGACCCATTGGCAGTAGGAGGGGGATCCCACCAGGGATGAATTCTGGAAGGACCAGATGGAGTGCCCTGCTCTTGCTAGTGTGTGGCAGCAGGCTGCAGACCAGGCAGCTGGTGATCAGTCTGGATAATGTTGGATTTACTGGGAAAACGGTCTCTTGTATAGCAACCCTAATGTTTCTGAGCCTGCGTCCGCCTGTGTACTGTTGGCGCCCCATGACTTCAGAGCCTTCCTACTGGGTCTGGTTCAGGATGTGCCCTTGGCAGGACATTTCGGGCGGGACTAGATCTTTCACAGGCTTGTCACCCATTTCTTTTGGCCTCAAATAAGAAAGCACTCTGATATGCATTCTAGGTCTTGTCAGACTTGCCAGGCAAGTGGCAAGAGTGAGGGGAGATGTAAGGCTCCCCTTTAACCTTTTCCTGTGGTGAGCACCCCTTTCGAGCGGGTGGGTATTGACATTGTGGGCCCCCTGGAACTCAAGACTACATTAGCCAACTAGCATATCTTAGTCTTGGTGGACCATCCCACCCAGTATCCAGAGGCTATCCCTCCCAGGACAACGACAGCCCCTGTGACAGCCACAGCCATGTGTTGATGGGGATCTTTTCCCGCATGCATTTCCCCAAAGAGGTGGCATCTGACTGGGGTACCAACCTCATATCCAAGTACATGAAGTCTCTGTAGGAGGAGTGTGGTGTAATGTACAAGTTCATCACTCCTTAACCCGTTTGCTGCTTCGAATGTTTAGCGCCAGTGCTGAACGTTCGCAGCACCAGGGAGGTAGCTCGGGCGACGTCCAAAGGCCGATGGCAGCAGCGAAGGGGTTAATATCCACAAGGAAATGGGTTGGTTGAGAGAGTCAACTGAACCCTGCAAGGCATGATTTAGGGCCTTGCAGAACCCATGAGGCATAAGTGGGATGTTCTTTTGCCATGCCTGCTTTTTGCTTACAGAGAGGTGCTGAAGATATCCTTAGGGTTCAGTCCCTTTGAATTGCTATTTGGGCACCCTGTACAAGGGCATCTCAATATTGTGAAAGAAGGTTGGGAGAAAGCTCCATGCTGGCCTTCATAAACCAGACCCCACACTTCAGGAAGCTCGCCCAAAAGAACATAGAAGCCAGCCAGGAGGAGATTATATGATTGTATGACTAGAATGCCACACTAGTAAAGTCTCAACCTGGTCTGAAAGTGTGGGTGATGGCACCAGTCGAGGCTTGTATGCTCCAGGATAAGTGGACTTGGCAATTTGAGGTGGTGGAGTTCAGGAGTGATGTCACCTACCTGGTGAACTTGCAGACTCCAAGAAACCCTTTGAGGGTCCTACACATGAACAGCATTAAGCCTCACTTTGAGAGGTCTGAAGTGAACATGCTCTGGCAACAGATGATGTGGAATGAAAGAGGAGAGTGAGCCTGTTCCTGACCTCGTGTCTACCCAGGAGCAAGATGGATCAGTGGATGGTGTGAACCTCTCTCCCACCCTTACCCCAGAGCAGTAGAGGGACGGTTGCCAGGTGCTGGGACAGTTCGCTTCACTGTTCTCCCTGACCCCAGGAGTCACCAATTGGTATGTCCATGATGTGGAAACTGGGGACAGCCTTCCTGTGAAACACAAGATATACAGGTTGACTGACAGCATCAAAGCTAGCATCAAAGTAGATTTTTCTAAGATGTTGGCCTTAGGGGTGATAGAGCCCTCCAGCAGCCCCTGGGCTAGCTCAGGTGACTTGGTTCCAAAGGCTACTGCAGCCAGTGCCACACCTGATCTTCGGTTCAGTGTGGACTACCATCGTCTCAATGCTGTCACAATGACTGGTGCACACCACATCCCCAGAGCCGATGAGCTCATAGATCGGTTGGGAGCAGCAAGTTTGTCAGCACATTTGATATGACGTCTGGGTGCTGGCAGGTTGCCTTAACTGATGGGGCCCAGGAGAGATCTGTGGTCTCAATGCCAGAGGGGCACTACCAGTTCCAGGTCATGCCCTTTGGGTAGAAGAACAACCCTGCCACATTCGGAGACTGGTCAACCAGGGTCTGTGTGGGCTGGAGGATTTCAGCACTGCCTATCTGGATGACATTGCAGTGTTTCACTCCAGCTGGGAGGAACACTTGCATCACCTCTGTGAAGTGTTGAAGGCTCTGCAGAAGGTGGGCCTCACTATCAAGGTCAGTAAGTGCCGGATAGGGCAGGGGTCTGTGGTATACTTAGAGCACTAGGTAGGAAGCATCCAGGTGGTGAGCATACAACCTACGATTAACACCATTCTGGCTTGGGAGCCCCCCGAGACCCGACCAAGGTGAGAGCCTTTTTAGGTCTCAACAGCTACTACAGAAGGTTTGTCAAGGTGTGTTGGACTTGGCCCTTTTTGCAGGATCATCCCAGAACTTTTTGCCTTCATCCTGTATTTTTCTGACCTGTTGGTGGTGGTTTTATGACTTTGGGCACTTTATCACTGCTGTTCAGTGTTAAAGTGCATGTGCTCTCTATTGCAAACTTGATAAGATTGGTCTACACCTGTTTGGCATATTTAATTTACCTATGAGTCCCTTGTACAAAGGTATCTCATATACCGAGGGCCAGTAAATGAAATGCTACTGGTGGGCTTGCAGTGCTGCTTGTGCCACCCACCAAAGTAGCCTTTCAAACTTGTCTCAGGCCTTCACCACCAGCTTCCTTGAACTCCACTGCTGGGAGTTCTGACCTGCCAGGTGGTGCCTGTTCCAGTTCTGGGCCTCTGAAGATTGTTCCTGTTGCTGGGAGCTGAACAAGCTTGAAGAAATCAAGAAAATTGACTCATTACTCTTCCAGTGCCTGTTTTCTGATGCATCACCACCATTCGGGAAAAATTTCCACGCTCTGCCGCCATGCAGTCGAAGAATCGACATAGTGCCTGGCAGTGGCTAAAAAATCCACCACATGCTGATTCCTGTGCACTGATCTCCGAAGTCCTTGGTCACCGCACCAGACTCCAATGCAGGCCCTGCTGTGCGGCTGAAAGACCCGACGCATCGTCGGACTGCAGAAGAAGAAACCGACACAGCGCCTGGTTACCGCCGCAGCACCGACCGCCAGCTCGTCCCGGATTTCCACGCATAGCACCTGAGCGGCAAGTTTTCCGACACATCACCCACAGACCAGAACAGTCTTGGAATCTATGCCTCACTTCCCCCCTACAGACCCGATTCGACGCGTCACTTCTCCTGCGTGCATTGTCTCCCTAAGGACTCAGGAATTGACAAATCGCTGTGTTTTCCAATGCTTCCCCTCTCTGCAGCTGTTTGGCCTTGTAAATTTTGACGTTTTTGAGGTACAAGTCATGCATCCTAAGGACAGAATTGCTTGTAACCTTTTAAAAGTCATATTTTGAATTGTGTATTTGGAATTGTGTTGTGTGGTCGTTTGGTTTAGATAAAGATACTTTATTTGTAGAAACTGATATGGTGTCCATTTGTAGTGTTTTCACTGTGTTACTGTGTGTCTGGGTACAAATACTTTACACACTGCCTTTGGAATAAGCCTGTCTACTCATGCCAGGCTACCAAGGGGGTGAGCAGGTCTCATCTAAAGTGTGTATCTCCCTTATCCTGACTAGAAGCAAGGGTCCGTACTTGGAAAAGGTGCATACCTCTGCCAACTAGAGACCCCATTTCTAACAGACACTCAATACAATATCTTGTATTCTAAGCAAAACCCTCTAGGTGGATGAACATACATAATTAAAACAGTCCACATGCAGGGAGACATGCAAATGGTTGCCTTAGTCTTTTGTCTAATTGTATGTAGTGTATTTGTCTGTCCTGTGTTCTCTGGTACAGCGGCAGAGGGAAATACCTATTGAAATATGTTGATATTCTTTTGCTGGTTCTACTTTCTGTTTGTCAGCCCAGGGTCACTGTGCAGTTGCAGAGGCATCTCCATGGAGAGATTTCAGGGATACCTTTTAGACTCAGAGGAGGCGAGCCTAGCAAGGCAGAACTATATTCACCTCTGACACTAACCGATGACTGACAACGTTAAGGCAGGAGTTACTGGATTTCCTCCTCTGGACAATAGGGTGAGGACATCTATGGAAAATGATAAGCAACATGCCATGTTCAGGGCACACACTCATCCCTAGACCTTAGGGTGAGAACATCTATGGGAAATCATAAGCAAAATGTCATAATGTTGGCATACATATACATGCACATGCACGTATAAGCATATGTGCACACATATGCAAAATGCCATAATGTTGACACACGCACATACTCATACAAGCACACATGCATATGTGCACACATACCCAAAATGCCATAATATTGACACACACATACACACAGGCACATGCATGCACACATGCATGTGTGCACCAGGGCTGGACTGGGAACATCAACCAGCCCTGACAGATTGCTGCTCAACCGGTCCCTGGGAGCTGGGGGTGATGGGGTGCTAACAAGAAGCACCGCTCCCCTTTTGTTACCGGGGGCGATTTTGCAGCACTGCTGCTAAAACGGCCCCCACGGGCACAAAACTGGCCCAAACCCCTCTGGCCCACGGGGGAAACGCACTGTGCCCACTACAGACAGTCCGGCCCTGGTGTGCACACACATACGTGCACACACAACACTCTTCAAAAGAAAGAGGAGCATGATATGTTCTACTCACAACTTCTCAGGTGAGATTATAGTTCTGGAAAGGTTGTTTAACAAGGGATTCCCAAAAGCAAAGTCTCCTCATACCCAACCCGCAGAAAATCTCACATGCTGGTTTGCTACTTTTTTGAGAATTCATGTATTTCTTACATTTCTAGGAGGGCTACAATGTGCCTGTGTTCTTTTTAGATGTGATTGATGTTGCTGTTCGCAAACACCTTGATATGTTGGGTTTTGCCTGCAGCAGTGTCCAGAAAGTCACAGCGGCATGCAGAACTCATTCTTGAGTACTGACCTCTCCTCATGATCCCATACCTCTGGGAGGATGGCGCAATGGCACACGGGGTCAAAACTACAACTTGCATATTGGTAAAGTGGCTATTTCTGATCCAAACGAGAGGCTCTACCAAGTTAAACTTGTGGTGAGCGCAAGCTGCCCCTAAAGACAGTGGCGTTAGGAAAGTTGAGGGGGGGGCCCTGCTAGGTACACAGAGGGCCCCCGCTCTGGATTGAATCCGGAGCTCTTAGGCCTGAGTACCGTGCTGGGGGGGCCCCCTGCAGCTCGGGCCCTCCGCGCACCACGGGGGATGCGGGGGGCCTGTGTTACGCCCCTGCCTAAAGAGCCCTTTATTTGCATGTGATGTAAAGGCCATGACACCCCGGCCTGATATCTATGGCCTCAGCCTGCTGCGCTGGAGACTACCCTCAGCCTATTTTGGGCAGAAGAGGTACTCCTTTGAGGAATCAATCAGGATTGGTAAAGCGCAGCTACTCACTCGTGAGGGTCTCAAGGCACTGTGGGGGGCGCTCCGTAGAACTAACTGGAGCTCTGCTGTCTGAAGCGAACAAACCGAACTCTCGATGCAGCCCAGCACCAGTGCCAGCAGGGTCTGAGCCCATGGGTACTCATTCCCGCTGCCCTCAGTTAAATAAAAAAAAGAACCATGTTTCCAAGCATTAACACCATCTGTCTTGCGGCCTGTGTGTCTGACCCAGCTCCATGCTGTACCTCTTTAGGAAGAGAGACATCAGAATGGCGCCTCGTTCCCCACCTAAATCCACAACTACTCCCCCCAGTTCCTTAAACCTCCTACCATTTCAGATCAAGAACTGGAGAAGCGTTGGTGCCCTCCTGAGGGAGGTGTTACAGGCCAGGACTGTGGTGTACCTGGAAGGGTGTGTGCAGAGTGTCATCACTGGGTCTGATCTCGGTGCTTTAGGCTCTGACAGAGCTTAGATTTGGCCCCAGTACCAGAGCAGGGTGTTCCAAGTAGGGCTGGGCTAGATTGCATGTTCTAGGGGTGCTGCAGAAATAACTGAAGGTGCGCCGCGCGGCTCTGCGCGCTTCAGAGCTTAGCTTAGGGGTGGCGGCTGCAGCTGGTGGTAAACTTCAGCCCTTTGTAGCTGCCAGAGGAAGCATTAAACAACATTAAAGAGCAGACAATGAACCCACTGCTTCATTGTGCGCCTGAAAGGGCTTTAGCTCCAGCAACCCGTATGAGATGAAGACATGCCGGGACCTAATCCACTGCAGGAGAACAATCATTCCGTCTCTTGTGATGTCTTTGACACTAATCAGCGATGCAGCCCTCCGGGAATCAACAATGGTGATTAATGAAGTTAAATATAGAAGACGAGTAAAACCCGGCTGCTGCATTAAAACATCAGAGGGCCTCGTTAGATAGTCAGACGCAGGCGGCGCGTGTCACCTCTGCCGCGTGGACGCCGCGCCTGCCGCGTTGATGGATGGACCGCCTCGCCGTTTGTCGCTGGAGTCGCCCACTTCAATGGCTGCCGGAGAGATTTAATCTCCAAAGCCATGAAATGAAGTGGAGCCGGAGCCTCCGGACGACGCGGGACGCTTCTAACCACTTCTTTAGAAGGGCCTGCTCCAATGCCACGGAGGGGCACGGATTGTATGAAGAGCAGCTTGATAATATCAGCAGGGTCCCTACATCTTTCATAAAGTAGTGATAAAGGGACAAGTACCGCCACGGGTGAAGTTGGCAGTGATCCTCACTTAACTCTCACACATCAATGGTCTGACTCTATGGTCACATTAATGGCCTCCCTCAATGGCCTATCAATTTCCCTCCAGGTTTCAGTTAATTGAGCACATTCTGTGAAACATGCTCAGTCACTGGACCTCTGACTCAACCCTACCAATACCGAGCGTGTCCTCATCCATGGGAGCACCTTACACGTCTTCCAAGAATCAGTAGGCGTTCCCACAGGCCTCTGTGCACTCAGCGAGGGGTGAAGGAAGATTGTATGGTTTCTACCTAGACTGCTGCACGTGGTCAAACCTTTCCTCAGCCATGCCATTACTGCATCACACTCCTTCCACTCCTCTACAGGGGCAATAACCTGTGACCAGACGTCCATGACACCTGTCAAGTGCTGATTCCAAATGGGACAGTAATATGAGGTAGTGACACTGCAGGGCGCGGTATTACCTAGTGCTGTACATACCTCTGTTTCTGAGATTTCATCTGGAGAATTAGTAATTACATGCTAAATGTGGTGGTTTCCATACCACATTCAAAAACTTTTCCACCCTGTAAATTTCGAAAGATGTAACCTGCTGAAATCTATCAGCGGATAATTGCAGGAGTGCGGTAATTATCACAATGTTCTGATTTCTAGTCCTTGCACAATCAGGAATTTGCACAACAATCGGAAATTTATCAGGCCACTAGTAATCAAGGTGTATAGCTCCATCCCTACTAATCACACACCAAGCAAATGTCAACCCCCTCTAGTAAACATTTACTCCAGATCCCTTTACTAGCAGACATCCAAGCTTGTTGTGTAATCCACAGGGCCTCCCATATGAATAAACCAAATTGCAGGGCAAGAACGATCAACACCATCTCTGACCTCACAGCACATAAATCCTTCTTTGCTAGACATTGCACACAAACAAGCACTGGCAAAGCCAATGGGTCTGGCCCCAATTTGCCAACACATATAAACAAAGGCATAGACAAATGCTGTTTAAATGAATTTTTCTCTTCAAAGCCTGCCCAGTTAGATTTATCAACGGCAGAAAAAAAAATAGCATAAAGGGATTGCTTTCTGTAATGAAATGAGGGCATTTGTAAAGCGCACAGCTACCTCACCCGAGGTGTCCCAGCGCTGTCCGTATACCGCTTTGGAACCCTTCCTGGCTTTATCCCTGCGAAATGTCCACTCCTGGGCATCCCCAAGGTGAAGCCAGGCATCCCAGCGCTGTTGGGGCCGTTGTGGAGATTAAGCAAGCTATTGCCCAGAGTTGCAGAGTGGGACCCATGATTAGAATAGGCACCGAGGCGAGAATTCTCAGGTCCGAGGAAATTGAGCCCAGGACCCGCCGAGGCGGGTATTGAACCCTGGTCCCGGACCAGACCTCTGCATCAGGGTCTGCCGCTCTAACCATTGAGCCACACTTCTCGCACCCTATCCTTCTGTATAGGGTGCATTTAAGATATATACATTGAATGTGACAACTGATGTGATGATCGAGTCTATTTTTTCAGATGTAAGAGTCTGACATGCATTCCAATGGAAGCATTTTCCTGAATGAGGTATGATACACCAAATTGCCAACAGCATGAGGTGACCGAGTAATACTCGTCTATGTGGAGTCAAAGTCCAATCTATATATTTTAAGAACTGTTCAGAATAGGCCGGTAGACCACTGCACTATCCAGACAGAACTAAAAATGGATACAAATTGCAGATAGGTGTTCGAGGCTCTCCTCCACCCATAGGCTCCTGCCAGGGCCTCATCCCCGGTGGTCCAGTGGGACAGCCTTGCTCTTCTGCTGGTCCGCTTTGCCAGCCCCTCTGTAGTCTCCTGCCTTTGTCTGTCTGCCTTTGTCTTTCTGGCTTTGTCTGTCTGTGCCTTTTTTGTGCCTTGTATGTGTAGTTTGTGCCTTTTTTGTGCCTTTTTGTTTCTTTGTCTCTTTGTGCCTTTTTTCACTGTTCTTCCCTATTTGCAGTTTTTTTGCTCCCTTTCCCGCTGCTACTGCCCCTGCAGCCCCTCCCCCCAGCGTGTTCAAGCTCCCGCCAACCAGCTGCTCTCCCTCCCCCTGAACCCTACTTCATGGCGGCCGCTGCACGACAGGGTGAGCAAGACCTCTGACCACCTGGTCAGGGAAACTGCTCTCCCCTCATGCAGCTCCAACATTGCACCGCTGCCCCCTCCACCCGCAGACTCCTGCCTGCGCCTCATCCCTAATGGTACACTGGGAGAGCCTTGCTCTTCTGCTTGTCCGCTTTGCCAGCCCCTCTGTAGTCTTCTACCTTTGTCTGTCTGCCATTGTCTTTCTGCCTTTGTCTGTCTGTGCCTTTTTTTGTGCCACTTTTGTGCAGTCTGTGCCTTTTTTGTGCCTTTTTGTCTATTTGTCTCTTTGTGCCTTTTTTCACTGTTCTTCCCTGTTTACCATTTCTTTGCTCCCTTTCCCGCCGCTGCTGCCCCGTTGGCCTCTCTCCCACTGCTTATTCCCGCTCCCACCACCCAGCTGCTCTCCCTCTCTCTGACCCCTACTTAATGGTGGCCGCTGTGTAGCCACGCCAAAGGCAAGCCCGTCTGCGGCCTGACCGCGACCAGCGTCAAGGACCCTGGTCCTCCGACCGCCCACCACTATGACACAGCAACCCACCATGCACTCAGCCCCGGAAGAAAGAAAAACTGCCAGCTGTCGACGCCAAACACCGCCCAAGGCCATTTCTCCTGCCAACACTGCTGCTGCACCTTCTCCCATCTCCGAACCCCTTCAGACACCACAAATCCACCGGACACCAGCACACCAAAACCCCTCAGCTGCATCCTCCTCAATCTACACACCCTACACAGGCACACAGTAGAAATCTGGGACCTCCTCAACACCCTCTCACCCAACGTCGCCTTCCTCATAGAGACCTGGACCAATGCCAGCTCTGCACACGACATCGCAACCGCCATCCCTGACGGGTACAAAATCCAAGGGAAGGACCGTCCCAACCATCCTGGAGGTGGCCTCACCATTGTACACAAAAGTTTCCTCCGACTCACAACCGTCATCTCGAACAACTCCTCACCCCCCATGGAACACCTCCACTTCCAGATCCAGATCAACCCCAGAACAATGCTACCTGGAACTCTGGCCTACAGACCTCCCGGATCCGCGCCCCGTTTACCAACACCAACGCAGACCTCATTGCACCCCATGCCCTCGCCTAAACGGACTAAGTCCTGCTCACAGACCTGAATTTCCACCTGGACAACACCAGCAAGCTCAACTCCACCACCCTCCTGAACAATCTTGCCAACATCGGACTGAAGCAGCTCATCACAAATCAGGACACATCCTCGACCCTATCTTCACAGGAGGAAACAACATTCGCTTCAGTCACACCACGCAGCCCCTCTGGATGGACCACCACTGCATCCACTTCTCCTTCTCGAAACCAACCGCACACAAGCCTACACCCCTGCACAGAAACTGGAGCAAGATCACCAAAGAGCAACTAAACTCCACCACAGTGCTCCACCTGATACGACCGAGGCTAACTACACAGCCAATGAACTCCACAGATGGATCGCAGACTGCACAAACATGCTGGCCCACTCCAGAACTCTGACAGACTACGCACCACGAAAGCTACCTGGTTCACCACAGACCTCCGAGAATCCAAGCGCACTTGCCAGCAACTCAAGAAAGCATGGAGGAGCAGCAAAACCTCGGAAGCATGCACCACCTACAGGACTGCCATGACAGAACACCACCAACTCATCAGATCCACAAAGAGGAACTTCACCCAGGACAGAATCCTCTCCAACTCCTGCAACTTAAAGGAACTATTCAGCATCATACAAGAATTCACAAAGCCCCCCAGAGAAACATCTGAAGTCCCTCCCTCTCAGGATGTCTGCAACAAACTTGGTTCCTTCTTCCATCGCAAGATCAGGACTCTCTACGACAACTTCAACAAACAGGACCAAGGCACCAACACAACACCAGCAACGCCACCCAGCTGACCATCACCGCCTGGACCCCTGTCACTGTGGAAGACACAGCAAAGACCATGAGGAGCATACACTCCGGAGCTCCCACTGACCTCTGCCCACCACACATCTTCCACAGGTACCACCTCCGCCATAGCACTTGTACTACGATGCATAATCAACTGCACCCTCAAAACAGGCATTTTCCCCGATGACTGGAAATGCGCAGAAGTCAAACCCCTCCTCAAGAAGACCTCTGTAGACCTGACAGACCTAAAAAATGACAGACCCATTTCTCTCCTCTCCTTCGCTGCCGAAGTCACCAAGAAGATCGTCAACAACCAGCTCACAAACTTTAAAGAATCCAACTCGATCCTCAACACTTCTCAATACAGATTCCGCAGCAATCACAGCAATGAGACCACCCTCCTAGCCGCCACGAACGACATCTGCACTCTCCTCGACCAAGGCCACAAGGCAACCCTCATCCTTGACCTCTCAGCAGCCTTCAACACCATCTCCCAACGCACACTAGGCGCCAGACTCCATGATGCCGACGTACAGGGAACTGCCCTAGACTGGATCTACTCCTTCTTCACCGGCCAAACAAAGAATCAGTACCCCAAGGATCCTCCCTAAGCTCTTCAGCATTTACATGGCCCCACTTGCAAGCATCGTCAGAAAACACGGACTCAGCATAGTATCCTATGCCGATGACACCCAGCTCATCCACTCCCTCACCAAGGAACCCAACATCAACAGACACAATTTCCAGGAGGAATGAAGGACGTTGCATCCTGGATAAGCGGCAGCTGCTTGAAGTTCAACTCGGAGAAAACCGAAGTCCTGGGATCCACCCCCTCCGCTTGGAACAACACCTGGTGGCCCCCCGCAACCCTCTCACTCCCACAGACCACACCCACAACCTCGGCATCATACTCAACTCCTCCCTCACCATGTACCGACAGATCAATGCCGTATCCTCCACGGGCTTTAACACCTACTCCATACTCCGCAAGACCTTCAAATGGATCCCCATGAATCCAGAAGAGGAACCTCCACTCCATCAACCTTGTCCTGGCCGAAATCCCAGGCATCTGCAGAACCAGAACAGGAGGAAGATCCTGTTCCTAAATCGCAACCAAGACCTGAAACAAACTTCCCCTCAGCATCAGATGAACCACCACACTGCAAGCATTGAGGAAGAGCCTCAAGACCTGGCTCTTCTTGAGCTGGAGCTGCCCCAATTTTCCCCCTCCCCCAGCGCCTTGAGACCCTCATGGGTGAGTAGTGTGCATACAAATCCCTGATTGATTGATTGATTGATTGATTGATTGTAAGATGAGCTCATCTGCACACAGCATGCACATCTCATGACTCACCTCTTTCCATCTATCTCCCATTAAAGGACTGTTCTCTACTTCCTACACCTCTCCCCATAATAAGCACGCATCCGCATTTACACTCCTTACCCTCCAATGTGACTTACACATGGACATTCCTTTGCACAGGGTCTGCTGTCCCCTGGAGACAGTCTGTGCTCTATAAATACCCATAATAACAAAAAATACAACATGCATTGCTTGCATCACAGGCCAATACCCTTCAGTGGAATGTGACTCATTCACACACTTGGATAGTCTCACTTAATCACACATCACTGCTCCCCTTCTGTGACACAAAGCCTAAAGCTGAGCTGCTTCGAGTTTCAATGTGTTTTATTGATTTTCCCGCAGTAATTTACGCAGATTTTGACATATATCATGATCTGATCCTCAGATGACTGGCGCATTATGAATGTGCACCACAGAAACCTTTGAGTTCTCCGGGTCGGAGGTTCAATTTCATTTTTTCATGGCATGCTTTACCCTTAATACCCGCTGTTGGCTATTTAGGAATCTGGTAGGTCACAAAACTAGATTCTCTTTTGGTGTTCAACATGAGGATCATACATTGCAGTGCCCACCTGCAACTCCAGTGGAAATCAATAACTACTACGGCATTATCTGCATTCCCCACAGACTTTCAACAAGTTGGCAGCCGGGTCAGACCTGCCTGGGAAAACCAACTCGCCATTGAAAAGGACAGTTTCTGCACTCCACTTGTTGGTCCCTCCAATAAATACCTTTTGGTGCCCTTTCGATCCATAGGACACAGTGAAGTGGTGCTTCTGTAATACACCTGGCCCTTGACCTAAACCACACATCCCACCACAAATGATTTGTACCACTTTCTGCTGCAAAGTTTCTACACTACATGCCCTTGGCTGCAAAGTGTGAATGTTTTGAAAGCAATCTGGGGATTGGTGCTTCGACTAAAGAAATGCCTCATATCGCGAGACCATCTTGAGCCAGGGGACCAGACCACTGAACAATAAACAGGAGACAAGAAGAACATGTGAGGCTTCCAAAGGTGAGCAAGACAAATGTGTCCCTCCAACAGAACCAGCTGGACTACTGCCAGGGTCAACCAAGAACAAGGAGAGTCCATTTTTCTGTTTGAGAGCTATCAATGACTCAAACCACATTAGTGTCAGGGGTGTAACACAGGCCCCTGAAGACCCTGCAGTGCAGGGGGACCCCAACCCATAAAGAGGGGCCTACTCGGCCCAAATACAATGAATATCTTTGAGATATGGGAGACTCAGAGGCTCCTCATCATTTTCTGCTGGGGAGCCCATCATTTTATATTACATCACTGATAAGCGTTCATGAACCTTCAGAGAAGGTAGGACCTAACCAGCCTTCCCCCTGGAGAAACAAGCATCAAACGCACTGACTCCGCAAAAGGGAAGCTTCAGGCAGACACTCAGGGGCAGATTTACAAGCCCCCTTCGTCACCAGTACGTCACTTTTTGTGACGTACTGGTGGCGCAGGGGGCTCCTCCATATTTACAAGGACAGGAAAAGACAGCCTGCATGACTTTTCCTCTCCTTGTAAATATGGCCCCTTCACACGCAGCACTTTGCGTTGAAGGGGGCGTTCCATGTGTGTTGCTGTGGGTGTTTCCACGCAACACCATGGAGCAAGACACATCTCCATATTTACGAGAAATCGTAAATCTGGAGATGCGTCTGAATGCTACGCCAACCTAGAGGTGGCGTAGGGATGCGCAACAAGGAGAAATATTTCATGCCTCCTCGTTTTTTTCTCTTTCAATGCGTGCTGCATTCCACAGCACGCATTGAAAGAGAAAAATGCCTGTAGTGATTGTTTTTTGTGCAGGACGGTGCCCCTTCCTGCTCAAAAACAACCTCCCCACGACGCAGGCATCATGGTGCAAGGGTGCCTGCACCAGAGCATGGCTGCAGTTTGTGCGCCAGCGCAGAGGGAAGCACAGAGATGTGACATATTCTTGTAAATATGTTGCATCCCTGTGCTACGGAGTGCCACAGCGTGGAGCAGCCAAAGGGCTTGCGGTGCCACGCTGCAGCACTTCCTTGTAGATCTTCCCCTCAGTGTGGCAGAGTTTCTGCTTTACCCAAGACTAAAGTCAAAGGGGCATATTACCAACGATTAGCGATATTTATCGCTAACTAGGCTTAGCAACTAATTTTTTATCGCTAAGCATCGCCGGAAATTATCGCTGAGATAACGTGCTATTAGCAACGTTTATCTCCAAATAGAAAATTTTCCGGCGATAGCGTGAATATCACTGAGAATACAGCGATATTCACGCATTAGCGTCAAAATGCTCTTAGCCATGTTATCCATCTCCCATTGGATAACATGGCTAAGAAGTGGTCAGAGCAGGTGTTAGTTTTTGGTGATAGCGGGAATATTTCCATCGCTACGCCTGCATTGCTAATAGGCGATAGCGACGTTAGCGACTGCTTTCAGTCGCTAACAGGTTGGGTACGCCCACTTTGCATGTCATTAGCGATAAATATCGCTGACATGCAAAGCGGGACCCAAACCGCTCGCTATCGCCTAAAGCTGTCGTTAACTGCTGTTAGCGACAGCTGGCTAATAGAGCAATAGATTTATCACCGCTTAGCGGCCGAAAACGGCCGCTAAAGCGGCGATAATTGCCTATCGCCCTGCTTGGTAATATGCCCCAAAGTTATTCCCAGAACTGTGACTGGAGATCCACCTCACAGACGCAATTCCCTCTGTAAGTCTAAGATCTAATCACTGGCGCCTTGAGGAGTCTCATGCCCACTGGATACCACTGACCCATGGGGATGGATGCACAGCACAACTGGAGGTGTAAGGAGTACTGATGAGGGTTTGCACAGAATTTCTGAGGTTGTACACAAGATAGCTAGTGGTGTGCAGATCACAACTGAGAGCGTGCAGCATCAAAGTGAGGGGACGGGGGTGAAATTGATGATGTGGGTCAGTTTTCAGAACCTTATGTTGCTTGTGTGTTAGCCCCCAAATACATTTTTGTGTCTCTGGTGCAATCTGGCGTAATGTCCAGCATTATACTTTTGCATATTGTTACATGAAATTCTTGGAATTATGCAAGTACACCAAGTCACATAATTACGTAATTACGCCACCACTCATGACTCGAACAAGTGAATGGAAGCTTATGCAGCTGCAGTTCACGATATGTGCAATTTAACAGTACGTTTTTTGACGCATAATGCTTGTAACGTCACATTTTGCCGAAAATACAGTGCAAATTCCTGATTTGGCCTCTTGCATAATTTTGTTTGAGTGTGCTTAATTTCCCCCAAATTGGCGTTATTCCACAGGAGAACATTAAGGAAATACAGTGTGAAAATTCCAGATTTAATATAACCTCATACAGACGGTGTTCTCGAAACGAGAAAACTGACAAGGTATTTAGCTTATATAGAACCCATAAAACGGATAATTAGCAATTACACGTTTGTCACTATACCTACAGAATACTCAGGTTCTTACAAGGGAACATATCTCTATAGATAGAACTGCCACGACTGTGCCCCCTGGGAAATCATAATTGCTCTGCATTAGAACAAAACTACACATCAGCATTACCATCTCCCATCAACTGTTCTTTCTGTCCCCATCTGCCTTATTGTACTTAGCCTATCAAAGTTTTAATGAGGGGCCTCTCCCCATGATACTGATCATATTTGAACTTCCATCGAAATGTTGTAGATTAGTGAGACAATTTGTTCCATTGTTGCAGGTAGATGGCTCTATTTTCTTTTTTTTTTAATGAGGGTAATTTGCTATTTTGACCTAACATTTGAGACTCAGTTTAAAAAAAAAATCAAAGCAGGAATGTTTTGTAGTTGCAACCCTCAAGGTGATTGCTTTTAAAATAAAAAATGGCGGTCAAAACCCTAGCATTTCACAATCAGTCCTGTTCAAAAAGGGGATAAATCAATTGCGGTTGAACTCAATCACCACGCTACCTGCCTCTGCCTTCACGCTGGTGCTGAATTGATTAGGACTATTAGGAGGAAGAAGGGGAACTGATTGACTCGGCGTGCCAGGTTTTTCTCCACCACTAGTTAGTTTTCTTACTCATTACACATATGCACACACTCTCTCCCCCCTCTCTCGCTCACAGTTCAGCATTATTATCCATCTCACTTTGGAAGGATGAAAAGCAGAGATGGTCTCAGTGAAAATGGAACTTGTGACCTTTTTGTTGCCCACATATTTCCACAGTAAGAGTCTTAACTCATAGAGCACTTTAAATGGCTAAGAAACTGTTGGCCGAAGGTATCAGCTGGGAACATAGCTCAATGGGTTAAGGCACCACCTGCAGATTTCAGTATGTATGTAACAGCTCGATCTTTCCAATACTCGTGCAGTATCTCAGTTGTTTTATAGGTTTCTTGCAGAAAATTATGTGTGATTTGCAGGTCACATGTTTTAAATGTAGAAGACTGCTCAGTGGGTTTATTCATCTGCTGCACAGACCCAGGAGTAAACTACAAGTCAGAAGATGCAGTCAGTTTACAATTACTCAGGGGGTATGCATCTGGTGTCAAGAGCAGCGTAGGATGCAGAGGATGCCAGATTCAATTCTTGCAGGACTAACTTAAGCTGTTATGCTTCTGAGGTTTAACAAATGGGTACAATTGAGTAGACTAAAAACTGGCATATATTTTTAATTGACAATAAACCTTTTTGTTGTGTGCTGCATCCATGGCCATTTTTAAAATAATGATTTATCTATGACTTCAGTACATTACACACATTTAACGTTAAGGGTACAAGTTATTTCAATTATCTCCTCTGCAGACATAATGCAGCACCATTTTCAACATGTCTGATATTTTTATTCGTATTGCACACATTGGGTACTTGTAGTTAGAAAATAGATTGGCTGTTTGACAATTTGATATATTATGCGTCACACTGAAATCTTTCTTCAGCTCATACATTAAAGGAGAGTAGATAGGCAGGGTGAGGATGCCATTCTGAACTGTCAAGCTCAGAGTGTTACCATTGCCTGTAGGAGAGGGCAGGAAGCGGTTACCATTTCTCACTTGATAGACAGTGGCGGCCGGTAATGTTACCAGGGAGAGTGGCACATACGCACGAAAACACCTCACTCACACCCATTCATTCACACATGCACACACACCCATTCACAACACTCACTAACAAATATAAAAACATTTATAAATACACACATGCAAGCACCTAAAAAAATGTAAAACCTACTCAACCTCAGCTCACCGACAAGGAAGCCTCAGAGGTCCCAGGAGGATTGGGACTGCTGCCTCCCATTATTGGCTAACCTTATGTCAGCCAATGAGAGAAGGCAGCAGTCCCAAGCCTCGGACGTCCCAGAAGGGGTGGGACTGTTGCCTGCCCTCATTGACTGACTTAAGGTCAATCAATGAGGGAAGGCAGCAGATCTAATCTCGTCAACGAGTGGGATGAGGTCTGTGAGACTGCTGGCCCCAACTGTACTCTATGACGAGGTGTCACTGATTGACACTCAGCCATGAACACTTCAGGGCTTGAAACTGAAGCACCCAAGTCCAAGGCATGCGTTGAAGCCTCTTCATCACGAGGGATAGGACCTCGAGGCACTCAGCCGCGGTCGGTAGTAGGAGTTTCTGCAGGGCGGTGACGTGGGGAGGGGCAGGGTGGGGGGAAGTAATGTATGGATTTCGGAGTTTAACAGGTAAGTAAACATATAAATAAATAAAACAAATTTCGTTGCGCGCACTGCATCGCATTTGGTGATGCCGTGCACGCCCCTCCCCACGTCACCGCCCTGCAGAAACTCCTACTGCCGACCACGGCTAGAGGCACTTTTGCTAGGCTGATGTTGTTGCCCACAGGGCTGTGCACTCCTAAGCCTGGCACAGCTCAGGCAGCCGGGAGCCCACACATTTGCACGTGTCTAGCTCCTGGATGCTTGACCTGAACCTGAAGAGTGTCTGTCAGGCTGACCGTTGGTCAGCCTGACAGACACTCTGCTTGCTGGAAAAGGTGTAGGTCATGGCCCCTCCATCTGTATGGATGGGCCACTGCTGCTGATAGTTCTTTCTGGGTGACTGAGAGACAAAAGGGAGTCAACATTCAAATAAACAATTTAAAGTTTGTGTAGCTCATTCGGCCATGCAATGAGGACCTGGAATCCATAACTAAAGTTGAGTGAGTTTATTACAAGTCAATAATCTTTCCAATAAGTGAAAAAATATAGAACATGTTTTAAACGTGAAGAATTACGACAAGTAAATCAAGACATTGACGCAAATTCCAACTCATTAGCATAACGCATACAATAATGAAAGTCTGAACAATATAGATGCAAGAATTAGAAATTGGTGTTCTTTTAAGAAAGTCGTCTACTTCTTCCTTAATATGAAAAGGGCCGAAAGTTATCTAATCAGGCTCTAAGACTAGAATGAGGATAGCTCCAAATAAAACGTCTCAGGGAGTTTCATAAATGCAAGAAGGTGTAGCATAAACTTCAGTAGAAGTCTTCTAAAACAGGCAAATAAGTGGTAGCATAAAGCCACACTCGTGCAAGAGTAAAAGAAGCAGAGGGGTCTGTACCTCTCAAAGTCCAAAGTGATCTTTGATCAGCAAACATGTAAACACCAAATGAAAACAATAAATTCTCAGGAATAATAATCCCATCCTGACGTCATCAACAGACCATTGTTTCTGCTCTTCCCACCGTTAAAATTAGCAACATCACTGAGGTTTCCCATCCCACGAGCATAGGCGATTGTTGCAACCTTGGGCACCCCTCCTTGCTCCTGATACACAGTGAATAGAAGTCTTCTGCTCTTTAAATCATCCCGCCCTTGCCAAGATTTCTCTTTTCAGGCCACACTATCTCTAATACAGAATACTCTGTTTTCTAGCTATGAAATCACAAAAATGCACCTGCAGAGGAAAAGAACATGAATTGCAAGTAAAAATACATTTCATGTTAAAAAATAAAGGCCTAGTCAAGCTAACTTTAGTTAAGGATTTTCATTGTTCACTTCGAATACATGACTGTAGGTGCACGTATAACTTTAAAATAACTTCAAAATAAATAATGCGTTCATGGGTACACATGCAAAATGCTTTAAATAAATGCAATAAGGCTTGAGCCATAAGTATGAATATAAATGAGAACTACGTTTTCATGATTAAACTAATAATAATGTGCACACGTTCATGAGTCTCTATTTTCTACAGTGAATACACTTCAGAAGTACATTTGAATGCTCACTTCCACCTTTAAAGTTAGGCACACAGAGTATATGGTTGAGTATATGAAAAAAAACATTTCCGTGATGTGTAAGGGTGTAACAAAAATTAAGCGGCTCCACCTGTATCTATAATGCAGGTGCCTCAGAGTTGGGGGGAAAACACAACCCACATCCAACAAGTCCTTTATCTATTTTTGTTTCTGTACAACAGCAATAGGTTTATGGGTGCACGTTTCCCAAAACCATCACAGTTGAGACCAGTATGAGAGATAACAGTGAGTGATCTATCGTGTTGATGGGTAATGGGGTGGTGCAGAGGGTTAAGATCAAATTTGTATTATACTGGCCTATTCTAGAAACATTTTGGTATATACACTATAATGCCACATCGTCTAACTATGCACCATTTCACTACAAGAACAGTATTTGCAGTTGCGGGGAAAGTGGCCTATTAGATGGTGAAGGCTGTATGACCTCACCATGTAATAAAGGTACAAATCCATAACAGGTCCAACCAGTCTCATTTGTTAAACCATAGCCAGTCATTTGCAGGTGTGGCTCAGAGCAGTCAGGCTTTATCAAAGGAATAAGGGTAAAGCACTAGGAAGTTCCAAAACAGTTGAATAAGAAGAAAATGCAACACAGTAAAAATCAGACAACAATTTATAAAAATAGGCTGAATTTTTATCCTTAAACAGACCTCAAGAACAAAAATCCACAGGAGTGGTCTGACGATATGAATTTATTTAGAAACAAAAAGCACAGCTTTTCAGTTAGCCCAATAATGGACTGCAACTCACAGTTTAGGGTTGGCCACAACAAGTAACTTTAAAACAACGATAAGTACACTCCCGTAGAGACCAAATCTGACATGGATCCAGTCACAGGGACCAATAAGGCCCATTTGAACAGTTACCTCACAGTTAAAGCAATCTCCAGTCCAGTTCCAAGGGCTAAGGATGAACCACCTTAGGAATCAATGCAGTAGCCCTGATGCAAGGATGCTGAGCCAGATTCAAAGGTCTTCTATTGGCTACCCCTTAGTCCACAGATATGGAAGGGCCATTTTGGCCTAAGGGGTCGACGAGCCGCGGAGGGACGGTGGAGTCCATCACAAAACCATTTGCCACTGGTCTACTTGTCTTCAGTTACAGCAAAACCATGGATTCCTTTAACTTGCAGTAAGTAACTTGTGTGCTGGCAACCAAACTGCACTCCAATGATGATCTCAGTTCCAGATGAATCGGGCGCAACATTTGAATGCCAGAACTCGATCTCAGAGGCTCGACCTTAGTATCCAGTGGTGATCAGGCTTCTCAAAGGAGCAGGCTTCTCAGCTCTCATGGCCCTGTTATTATAACAGACAGCCAGCCAAGTGACTTTTTGAGTCACCTTCTAAGTTCATTTATTATTGGTGCAGCTCTCTTTGCTGGGTCCACGGAACAGCAGGTCAGTCTTCCTTGGTCCACTCTTCAGTACAGATATGATCTAAGGTCTGGGGGCCACCTTTATGCCCATTTCTTTCCCTCAGGGAATGTGGCAACTACTAGCCATTGGATTGCCAGGTCCCCTCCTACCTAGCGATGACTTCCTGAGAAGTGTGGCATCTAGCTAGCCCACTCCCAACATGGAAGAATCCTTCTCCTGGTGTGTGGAGCTTCCTAGACTGTCCCACTAATGTAGCTACCTGGGGAACACACACCCATGGGAAAAACGGTTTGAAAATGGCTTTTCCGTCTCTTTCTGAGATGCCAGTCTGTCTGCTAAACCAAACAAGCAACCCCTCTCATGTGTTACTACCATTTGTCTTTCAAAGGCGGCTTTCCCTTTGAAGCTTGTCTTTAGGGCCACACCCAAATTGGTCATCCTGCCAGGAGGTCATACATCTACTCTTGCCAATCTTTTGTGTTTCTTCCTGAGAATCCTTCACACCTCACTCCAGGACAGCAGAAGGCTGCCTCGAGGATAACAGCTTGTGAGCAACCGCAAATAGCCAGAGCAAACTGTGGGCAACAAAATGACAACTTTTAAAATTTGCCATTTTTGCAGAAGTTACGTTAAATTGGACTTGAGCAACAAGTCAGATTTAATTCAATGGTTCTTTTAATCCCTTTAAGACCCTATCCGAAGTTATCACTGCTGAATTATCAGTGTGTATCTCAATACTCGCCAATGGAGCTCCAAGCCTCTTTGCAAAAAAGATCAACACTGCAGTTTTTTTCCTGTCATTTAATATTACGTATTCTACTTTTTAGGCTCTGAAGGCCAGCCTTAGGGGTGTCTTATTAATATTAAAAATGAAGGTCTTGGCTTTGCCGTTGGTTTAAATGGCACAGCCGAGTTATCAGTGTTAACTGCTCTGCCAGCCGGACTTGGCGGGCTGGGAGTCATGTTTTGCTTTGTCACACTCAAGGTGGCACAGTAAGTGTTGCAATCCACAAGCGACGCTTACTGGATACTCCTAGTACCTCATACTAGGGACTTATAAGCAAGTTAACTTATGCCAATTGTGGGTGTTCCAATTAGACACAAACCTGCTTAGGAGTCAGAGGGCTGGCAATGGGGCCTGGTTGGTAGGACTAAGCGCACTTCCAGAGTCAAAAACCAGTAGTATCATTAAAATACTTGTGGGTGATCATGCAAAAAGAAGTATTTCCTTACAGTGGTAAAAAGTCACTGCTAATTCAATGTATAACATGAACAGCAGACCACGAGTGGCTTTTGTTTGATGTACGTTTGTTTGTTTGCATTATTTTTGATCACAAAATGAATTCTTGTGCTGAAAGTGGACTTGAGGGCACATTTCTTGCTAAAACACAGTGCCAAGTGTCTGTTTTGAATTTCATGTAAGAATGCATAATTTTACATAATTTGGGATGGTTTTTCCAAACTTTAGCGTAATTATGCAAAAGCAAATTACTCCAATATTGTCCATTCCTAGTTGATTGGTGTCAGCATTCTAGCCTGAGGTGATTATCACAAACAGCTCACCCAAGGATAAGAAAATATTTCTCTGCTTCTAACCGAGATCCAGTTGTACAATTTGTACACTAATTTGGGTAACTTTATCTTACTATGAAGGGGTTTATAGATAATGCTTACCTGCACTTCATCTGAAAGTTCTATGAATAAGATGCATCCAGTAGTAATGATGAGTTATTTATGCAGAGTAAAAAAGCACAATTAGGTATTACCTATATTTATTATGATTTGTTGATTATGCATAGAAAAATAGCAGAAATACATATTAGATAAACATATTTATCAATGATATCACTTAATAATAAATTCTTCTGGAATGTAATCTCACTGCATTATGGCAGGATGGTAAAAAAGTTTGAAACTACAAAATAGCCATTGAGAAGAATCCAACGCATGGTCTGTTTCTTATTTTTCAAAATGGAAAGAGTTGCCGCAAGAGACTTTAGCCTGAACACAGGTAAATCTGAAACGGAAAACAGGTTTTAGTAAGTAATTTAGATGTGCTGAATAATAAAGGCACATCTTTTATTATAAGTATATGCATGTAAGTTTGTTTTTCCAGAAGGAGCATTTTATGTTTAATAGAATTCATTTCACTCTGTAAAGTAGAACGAACAGTGTAAAAATGATGTATCTGTGCTTCCTTGCAAGTACAAGTTATTATTTGTTGATGAATAACATTTTGAACAGAATCTGCTGAATGTCTACAGTTTCTGTTCAATACACCTTAGGATTTTTAATAGCTTCAGAATTCCGGTTTTATCAATATATGTTAAGATCAGGTCTGGGCAAATTTGAAACATACAGGTGTAATTTCGGTAATTTCATGTTAAGCATTTTGCATGAAGTTCCAGAAATAATGACATTACGCCACATCTCATAATTGTGCTGCTGCTCACTGCAAAATTATTGTGCAGTGCACAGAAACAATGCAAACAACAAAAACTCGAGCAGCTGTTGTTCACAGCAATTGTGTATTTTGTTCTATTTCGTTAGTGTGAGCATGCATTTCACTATGGAATATTGAGCTAGATGGCTGGTTTTGATTTAGCGTGATTGCAGATAATTTCACGTAATGTTCCCAAAATTGCACGTAAATATGCGAAAGAATATGTACAAAATTACACAGTTACACAAACTGTGCCAGCATAATTTAAATTTCGCCTGATCTAGTTTGAAAGGGGCTCATGTTTAGCCATCAAGACTGAATTAAAAAAATATGCAACTGACCAAAAGATGCACATGGGAAGGTGACATCAGTGATGCTATTTGAGATGTCATCAGTGATGTCACTGAACATGTCATGAGTGGTGTAATATGTGAGGGCATAAGTTATAGTTAGCTCATGTAACTATAACTGCTGACTTCTATGGTTTTGTATGAGTGAAATCTGAGCCTAACTAAAATATCACTGCAACCTTTGGAATTTTCAGTGAGTAGATAAATTAAAAAAAATCTATTTCCTAACTATAACATCCCGGTAACCTTTGTTTTTTTCAATGAATTTCTAAGGTTTTTTAGTTTGTTTTCCTAACTATAGCATCCCTGCAACCTTTGTATTTTTAAGGTGAATTTCTATGATTTTTTAAATTCTGTTTCCTAACTATAACATTTTTTATTTTCCTAACTGTAACCTGTAATCTTTGAGAGTGAGTGTGTGAGTGAGTACATGAGTGTCTCAGTGGATGTGTGAGTGAGTGTCTCAATGGGTGTGTGAGTGTCTCAGTGGGCCTTGGAGTGGCTGCATAAATGCCTCACTGGGTGTGTGAGTGTCTGAGTGGATTTTTAGTAGGTGTGTGAGTCTCTGAGAGGATGTCTGTGTGGGTACATGACTGTCTGAGTGAGGGTATGAGTGGGTTTGTGGGTAGATGTGAGAGTATCTGAGTGGGTTTGTGAGTGCCTCCATGTGTGTATGAGTCAGTCTGTGAGTGAGTGCATGGGTGAGTGGGTCTGTGAGTGGGTGTGTGAGTCTCTGAGTAGGTTTTTGAAAGGGTGCAGGACTGTCTGAGTAAGTGTCTCAGTGGGTCTGTGAGTAGGCATGAGAGTGTCTGAGTGGATTTAGGAGTGGCTCCACAGGTGTGTGGGAGTCAGTCTATGAGTGAGTGAAGTGCATGAGTATCTGAGTGGGTCTGTGAGTGGGTGTGTGAGTCTCTGAGTGGGTCTGTGAGAGGGCGTGTGAGTGTCTGAGTAGCCGACTGAGTGGGAAAATGAGAGTCTGAGTGGGGTTTGAGTGGGTGCAGGAGTGTCTGAGTAGGTCTGTGAGTGGGTGTGTGAGTCTCTGAGTGGGTCTGTGAGTGAGTGCATGAGTGTCTGAGTGGGTCTGTAAATGGGTACATGAGTCTCTAAGTGCATCTGTGAGTGGGCGTGTGAGTCTCTGAGTGGGTCTGTGAGTGAGTGCATGAGTTTCTGAGTGGGACAGAGAGTGAGTGCATGAGTGTGTCTGTAAATGGGTACATGAGTCTCTAAGTGCATCTGTGAGTGGGCGTGTGAGTCTCTGAGTGGGTCTGTGAGTGGGTGCATGAGTCTGAGTGGACCTGAGAGTGAGTGTGTGAGTTTTACAGTGTGTCTGTGAGTGAGTGCATGAGTCTCTGAGTGAGTTTATGAGTTGGTGCATGAGTCTGAGTGGGTCTGTGAGTGGGTGTGTGAGTGTCTAATTGGAACCATGAGTGGGTGTATGTGTGTCTGAGAGGGTCTGTGAGTAGATGCATGAGTCTCTGAGTGGGTTTGTTAGTGGGTGTATGGGTGTTTCATTGGGCCTGTGTGTGGGTGCCTGAGTCTCTGAGTGGGTCTGTGAGTTGGTCTGTGAGTGGGTGCATGAATCTGAGTGGATCTGAGAGTGAGTGTGTGAGTTTCTCAATGTATGTGAGTGAGTGCATGAGTCTCTGAGTGAGTGTGAGTTGGTGCATCAGTCTGAGTGGGTCTGTGAGTGGGTGCGTGAGTCACTGAGTCGATCTGTGAGTGTCTAAGTGGGTCCATGAGTGGGTGCATGTGTGTCTGAGAGGGTCTGTGAGTAGATGCATGAGTCTCTGAGTGGGTTTGTGAGTGGGTGTATGGGTGTCTCATTGGGTCTGTATGTGGTTGCCTGGTTCTCTGAGCGAGTCTGTGAGTGGGTGTCTGCTCTGTTATTCCTTTTCTCCTCTCTGTTTTGGCCTCTTCTTCTCTATTTTGCCTTTCCGGCTCATTTTACTACTCATTTTCTGCTCCTTTTTCTGCCCCCTGTCTTGCCTTTTCTGCTTGTTTTTCTGCCCTCTGTTTTACCACCACCTCACTGGGGCTTTACTGATATTAAAGAGGAGGCCCGCGGGGTCCCCCCTCCATTGACCTTCAAGAGCCCCATGGGTCGCCACCTCCCCAGGGCTTTATTTAAACCAAAGGAGGGGGCGCATGGACCCCGCTCCTGGGTCTTTTATATGCCCCAGGGACCACCACCTCCCTGGTGCTAACTTAAAAATTATGCGGGCCACGCGACCCCTTCACTCTGGGAGCCACCACCTCCCTGAGGCCAAATGCAACCTTTAAAGTGGGAGGGGGGCTGCATGACTCCTCTCCCTGGCCACATATGGTCCTAGGAACCCCAACCCTTGGGGCCCGGCCATATCTCAATGAAGAGGAGAGGGGAGCCGCATGGCCCCACTCCCTCGGTCGATTTCAGCCCCTGGGACCTCATCCCCTGGGGCCCGACCACGTATCCCTTAGTGCCCTGGTCTCAGTCAGGGCACCCAGTGTGCAGGATGTGGAGAGCAGGGAGCCCAGGGCTCCCACAGTCCCAGCCAGCTCCCCGCCTCCTGCCGGAGTCAGCATTGCTATTGCAAACAAGGAGTTGCTGGAAGCTCTCTGTGTGCAAGAGCAATAGTTTAATCTCTTTCACTGGCCACACATCAGTGGGCAGGGAAAGAGAAGAACTATCTGCTCTAGAGTGGATGAGAGTACTTTGACAGCTCCTGCCCGCTTGCACCAGGGTGTTTGCTTTTGCTCGGTGGGAGCTGTCAGCTAAATTTGACAAATAGCCCAGGGGAGGTGGTGGTCCATGGGGGTACAACGCAGGGATCCTGGGGGGACCTCGGAGGTCTGCATGGCCTCCCCTACATTTTAGAACTAGACCGGAGATTGGGGTGGTCACCGGAACAAGTTGGGGTGCACCTGGCCCCCACTATATTTTACAAATAGACCAGAGGAGGTCGTTGTCCCAGGGCAAAAACAAGCCCTTGGAAGGGGGCCCATGTGCCCCCCTCCATTTCTTCCTAATGTGCACATGCCCCCATGATCTGGCTAACCTAGGGGCTTAATTAAAAAGGAGATAGCACTTGTTTGGTTTTTTCAATTCAAGGGATTATTTACAAATATTTCATAAAAATCATCGAGAATGAAAAGAAAATGCTTTTTTACCATGCCGGAGTCCCTGTGGGAGCATAAGACCAAGGTTTGGGGGTGGGGTCTGGGTATTCCTACCCTGCCCCCTTATCTATTTTTCCCATTTTTGGGGGGACTCAGCTGAAGCAGAGTCCTAAGATGGCTGCCAACACTTCCTTGTTGAAGATGTCTAACAACTTGATTGAATTTATGACGTGGAGCGTTAGGGGCCTCGTCCAGCTGGAAAAACGTCACAGAGTGCATGCTTATTTGAAGCGATATAAGGGGTCCGTAGCTTGCCCCCAAGAAATGCAGGTGTAGGGGGTGCTGTATTCCTAGCCTCTGGACGAGGTGGAGGGGGCAACTATATGCTAACCTCCAGGTATGGTATGGTGCATCTACCTGGGTGGCTACTGGGGTCCTTTTTCAACACAAAAGGAAAATTCTTGACCCACAGGGGAGATACGTGATCCTGTTTGACACCCTGGATGGGCATGAGATGTGCTTGATGAACGTCTATGCTCCTAATAATAACTGTCCAGATTTCTATGCAAGGGTGACGACTACTGCCTTGGCCTACCTGGCAGCAGATATTGTTTTGGAGTGAGCACCCCAAAAGCTAATTATTAATTTGGTACTCATCCCTGCACCCTAAAAATGAATCACTAACCAAGTGCAATACCCATCTCTGCACCCTAAAAGCCACCCTAACCTGGTGCAATACCAACCCATGTGCCTTAAAAGCTAATTATTAAACTCATGCAATACTCATGCCTGCGCCCATAAAACTAAATACTAACCCAGGGCAGTCCTCATCCATGCCTCCTAAAAACTAATCAGTAGCACACTGCAACACCCACCCTGCCCCATAAAAAATGTATTTGTAAACATGTACTACACCAATCTTACACCCTAAAAACGAATTGCTAACCAGTGCAATACCAATCCCTGACCCCTAAAAAAATCATTTTAAAAGCAGTGCAGCACCTATACCTCAATCCCTATCAAATCTAAACATTCAAATAGTAAATAACATATTTACATTGTTTTTAAAAACGAATTGATATATACAAATATAAATATGCACTTTGGTGCACTACACAACGAAGCACTTTAAAACCCAACCATGAAAAGAACATATAACATATGAAAATAATCAATTTATATCGATAGATAGATAGATAGATAGATAGATAGATAGATAGATAGATAGATAGACAGACAGACAGACAGACAGACAGATAGACAGATAGACAGACAGACAGATAGATAGATAGATAGATAGATAGATAGATAGATAGATAGATAGATAGATAGATAGATAGATAGATAGATAGATAGATAGATAGATAGATAGATAGATAGATAGATAGATAGATAGATAGATAGATAGATAGATAGATAGATAGATAAATAGATAGATAGATAGATAGTTAGATAGACTTAAACAATAAATAACATTTGAAAGCACAGAAACATTTAACTTTAAAATAAACATTACAATTACATAGAAATAATACATAAAAACACTCAAAATTAATGTACAACAGTAGTGATTTTTAGATATTTAAAACGTCATTATTGTATAACATAGAAAAATAATATACTTACCAGTGATAATGTGTATCTTTAAATAATTATACTCAGGATGTTCTGTCTTCCATATTTAGTTCCAGCGATATTCTGACCGCTACTAAGGGTGCACACCATTCCTTGCGAGAATGGGGCTTTGCGGGGGGTGGCCGACCGGAGGGAGGCTCGCCCCCCCGGGGATTTTGGGGCTCCGGGAGGAAGGGGAGGGGAGGCATTTTAGAGGACACAGGAAGTGCATGGGTAGTTGGGCTGGTCGGCGGGTTTGGGCTTCTTTTGGGCTGGGTGGGGATAAAACCGGCCATTTTGGGTCACTGGTCACCATTTTGTTGGGACAGTGACCCAGCAGCCGGGGCGGTAAAGGGGTTTTTTGTTGGACGGTGGTATTAGCGTATTAGTACGGCGATCGAGTCTGTGTCAGGCTTGTTTCAGACAGCGGCGGTTTGTGGAGTGGTGCGGGCGTTTTCCTGTCAGTTTCAGGCGCAGTGACGGGCGGTTGCGTGAGGCGGCGGCGGTGAAGAGGAATACCTGTGATGGCGGCGGAAGCGTTTGGGGATCCCAGGGTGCAGGAGGCGCTGCGCCTGCTTGAAGAGGCGGGCAGGACCGACCTGCTGTGCAGCGGAGTTCGGGTAAGGCCACCGCGGCGCGCTGCTGATGGCGCTGCGGCGGCTGTGGTTGCATGTGACCCGCCGAGGTCACGTGCGCGCAAGGGGGAGGGGGCGGGAGCGGGGAAGAGGCCGGCGCGCGGTGGCGGCCCTCAGGCGGCTGGTGCGCCGAAGCGCAAGAAAGCTCCGGTGAAGAGGCGCGGTCCGGGCAAGAAAGCGCCCCTGGTATTTGTGGGGGATGTCGTGGGGCTGGGGGAGGTTGGGCATGACGGGGGGAGGGGGGGGAGGGCCCAGGAGGACCGGTTGTGCGCGCTGAGGATGTGCTTGTGGGGGTGGAGGGAGGGCTCGAGGGGGGAGGGGCCAGGGAGTTGGGGCAGACAGTGGTGGAGGCAAGGGGGGGGTTGGAGGGGAAAGGGGGCTAGGGGGTTCTGGAGGGGGCGCAAGGGGGACCAGGGGGGGCAGTGCAGGGGGGTGTGGAAGGGGCTGGGGGGGTGTCACCACTGTTGATTGAGGATACTGAGGGGGAGGAGGAGGAGGAGGTGGGGGTGGGGGGGGGAGTGGGCTAGAGGTGGAAGAATCTGAGGAGGAGCAGTATAACCAGCCAGGCGGTAGGAGTTCACCGCGAAGTGGGGGGAGGGGGGTGGTGGGGGGAGGGGGTGCACAGGGGGGTAGGAGGGTGCAGGTGGGGGGTTTGGGGATGCGACGGGGGGTGGGGGCGGGCGGGGGCGGGGGGAGGTTTCTGGAGGGACCCTGCGGAGAGGTTGGTAGTTTTGAGGTTGCGGGGGGGAGCAGGGGGGGGGAGTTGCGTGGTTGGGGTGGATGGGGGGGTATGGGGGGGGGCGCGTGGGAGGGTCCGGGCGGGGTAGGGAGCTGAGGGTGGGGGGAGGGTGGGTGGGGGGGTCGTCCGGCGTGGAGGGGAGGACATTCTGCGGCGGGGGGAGAGGCGGTTGGGGAGGTAGTGGAGATGGTTTTGCCCCGGCTTGCTGGACTTCCCCGTTTTTCTCTTGGCAGGAGCAGTGGGGGAGGGGCTCGGGTGAGCAGCATGCGGCTCCACCCCGCCGAGTGGATGGGCCGGCTCTGCCTAGTACGGGCGGTCGCGCTCCAACGAGGGACCAGGGGTGGTCCGACAGAAGATGGATGGACAGTAGCTCTCCAGCGCCCCCCTCCCGATGGGTCGATCCGGCCGCCGGGGGACGGGGATGGAGCAACGAGGCAGCGGTTTCTTCTTACCAACATGAGGGTAGACGGAGAGTGAGTGTGGACCTAGGGGCCTTGATGACGGAGTGTAGGGCCAGAGCAGGGTTGAGCAGGGTATCTACTAGTAGGATTGTGGTAGAAGGGGCAGGGAGTGCGGAGCTGGAGTCGGAAGAGGAAGGGGAAGTGCGGGAGGCCGGGGAGGTTTGTAACGTTGTTGCCAGTGTTTTGCAGGAATGCCCCCGGCAAGTGGTGCCGCGAGTGACGGCCCCCCCTGAGGATCTGGTTAGGCGGCGGGATCCGGTGAGGACGCCAGCCTTGACGCCAGGTAAGACCAGTACGGGGTCGGGGAGTGGCTTGGGCACGCCTCATGGAGGCAAGGCGGGAGGTTGTGGTGGTGGAGGACACCACGTGTCGGTGGGGACGGATGCGGAGGGTGGGGATACAGTGAGACTGGTGAAAGGTAGGTACGTGATGGATGCCGGTGTGTGTACCGAGGCGGTTTGCGGGTCGGCGGGGAGTGCGGGGGCGAGCGGGTCCTCTAGTGAGGTGGTGGCGGCGAGTGTCGGAGCGAAGGGGAGCGGTGAGGGTCCGGTTGCGAGCGTGGCGGTGGGGACCGCTGGGACGGATGGGGCGTTAGGCGGGGCGGCTGCGTCGAGTTCCGGGGCGAAAGAGAGCTGCGACGTTCTGGTTAAAAAGTTGCCCTACATGGGAGTGGCGAAGCCCTTGGGGGCTCATTTGTCGTTGGCGACCAGGGAGAAAATATGGAAGGGGGAGTATGTCGAGATCTTTAGGTTACTTCACCGGGAGTTGATGGCCAAGGAGGGGTCGAAGGAGGAGGAACAGGAGTTGGCACGGCGGCCGAGGGTGCCGGTTACTATTGAAAACTGGTCAGCGGCGTTCTTAATCTACGCGAGCGTATACTGCGAGAAGTACCCAGACAGGGCGGTCGCGCTGTTCAAGTACATGGACGTAGTGCGGAGGGCGCAAGTGACGTACGGTGGCAATGCGTGGTCGCATTACGACGAGGAGTTTAGGGCGAGGATGGCGTCGGATCCGGAGGCGAAGTGGGGAGAGTTGGATGCGGATCTTTATCAGCAGACAATGAGTGGGGCGAAATTTGGCCGCACTATTTACACGGCCAGTGGTTTGCCACTGGCTTCCACACCCTTTTCGGCTTGCCCCACCCGTGGGGGGGTGGGTCCGGGGGGTGCCGGGAGCGTCCAGAGTGGGGGGGCCTGCTGGGATTTAACAGGGGTTCCTGTCTCCGGCAGACGTGCAAATTTAGGCACGAGTGCTCCTCTTGTGGGAAACGACATCCAGAATCGCGTTGCTGGGGGCTTTGGGGAGGCCCCTCACAGGGTCAATTCCCGGCTCCCGGGCCCGGTAGGGGTAGAGGGGGGGGAAGGGGGGGTGCGAGTGCCTTGGGAAAAGGCTCGTACTCCGGTTAGGCTGGATCGGTTGGAACCTCTCTTGGAGGTTTATCCGCGGGCGGATGATGCGTCGGTGCTGCGTCGGGGTTTCAGGGAGGGTTTTCGGTTGGGGTACGAGGGTCCGCGGATTGCTCGTTGGGCGGAGAAACTGAAGTCTGTGAACGCACACAAGGGCATCGTCCGGGAGAAGCTTTTCAAAGAAGTCAGAGAGGGGAGGATGGTGGGACCTTTTGCGGTGGCACCTTTGGAGGATCTGATCATTTCACCCATTGGTGTGGTCCCAAAGAAAGAGCAGGGTCAATTCCGCTTGATTCAACATCTTTCTTGGCCGGAGGGCACGTCAGTGAACGATTTTATATCGGCGGACTTGGCGTCGGTGTCCTACTCGTCCGTGGACGTTGCGAGAAAATTGGTGACGACGGCGGGGCGAGGGGCACTCATGGCAAAATGCGATGTAAAATCGGCATTCAGGTTGCTGCCGGTTCACCCAGAGGATCATCAGTTGCTGGGAATACAGCTGGACGGGTTGATTTTTGTTGACAGAGCGCTTCCGATGGGGTGCTCCGTGTCATGTGCCTTGTTTGAGCGATTCAGTTCTTTCTTGCAGTGGGCTTTTTCCTGGCGCACAGGCTCTGAGGCGATTACGCATTATCTGGACGACTTCTTCCTGGTAGGTAGCCCCGGTTCAACGGACTGCCAGCAACAGCTGAGTAGTTTTATGGACCTAATGGATTACCTTGGGGTGCCTTTGGCGCCAGAGAAGACACAAGGTCCCAGCACGGTGCTGTCGTTCCTCGGGATAGAGCTCGACTCAGCGGCCATGGAAGCCCGCCTGCCGGAGGACAAGAGGTCGGCAATGGTGGTTCTGGTGAGGGACATGTTGGCAAAAAGGAAGGTGTTGGTGCGAGAGGTGCAGGTGTTGCTGGGGCACTTGAATTTCGCGTGCCGAGTGGTGCGGGCGGGTCGGACTTTTTGTCGACGGTTGGGATTGGCTTTGTCTGGGCTGTCTATGCCTCATCACCACGTTCGGTTGCCGGCGGGCGCGAGAGAAGATCTGTGCATGTGGTTGGCTTTCTTGGAGAGATTCAACGGTGTTCCCATGGCGCCGCCGGAGGAGTGGGAGTGGGACGTGACCATGTCATCGGATGCGGCGGGAGTCGGCGGTTTTGGACTCTACTGGGCGGGCCGGTGGTGCGCGGAACAGTGGCCGGAGCAGTGGCAGGCGGGGGGGAGAAGCATTGCGTTCTTGGAGTTGTTCCCGCTGGTGGTGGCTGTGACTGTGTGGGCGCGTGAGTTGGCGCACAGGCGCGTGTTGTTCAGGGTGGACAATATGTCGGTGGTACAGGTGGTGAATCGGCAGTCTGCGCGGGAACCTCAGGTGCTGAAGCTGATGCGCGTGTTTGTGTTGAGATGCCTGGAGAACAATATCTTGTTTAGGGCGCAACATGTGCCGGGAGTGGACAATGACATTGCGGATGCTTTGTCTCGTCAACAGTGGCAGAGATTCCATGGGCTAGCCACGGAGGCGGAGGCGGTCAAGACGGAGGTGCCGGAGGAGATGTGGTTGGTGGGAGAGCGCGGGTCGTTCGATTGGTGAGGTCGTCCGTGGCGGTGTCCACATGGAAGAGTTACGAACAGGCTTGGCTGGAGTTTCTGCGTTTTGGAGCGGTAAGGCAGCGGGACAAGTGGCGACGGGAGGAACAGGTGGTGCAATTCATGTTGGGGTTGATGGACAGGGGTCTTGCGAGAGTGACCATTGCGGGTAAGCTGGCGGGTGTGGCGTTTATGGGCAAGCTTTGGTGGGGCTATGCTCCCTCGGCGGGGGAATTGGGAGGGCGTCTCCTGGAGGGTTGGGAAAGAGAAAAGGGGGCCCGGGTACGGCAGAGGCGGCCCATCACGGAGGCAATGTTGGAGGGGTTGTTGAGTCAGTTGCCGGGGGTGTGTAGAGATCAGGAGGAGGCGGTGCGGTTCTCTGCGTTGATGTCGTGGTTGTATTTCGGGGCTTTTCGGGTGTCGGAGTTGGTGGGTTTGAAAGGACAGGCGGGATTGCGGTGGGGGGACGTGGAGTTTCAGGGAAGGGAGGTCGCGGTGAGGCTCCGACGTTCCAAGACTGACCAGAGGGAGAGGGGCACGTGGGTGGTACTGGGTCCGGGGGCCAAGGAGGCGGTGTGTCCGGTGGAGTGGGGGAGGCGGTTGGCGGCCGGTGGAGCGCTGGCGGGTGCAGAGGTTTTTGACAGGGGTGAGGCGGGTCGTGTGACGGCCGCGCAGTTGCTATGGGTCCTGCGGCACGCCCTGCGGTACATGGGTGAGGATCCAAAAGACTTCGGGACGCACTCTTTCCGCATAGGAGCGGCGACGGAGGCGGCGCGCCGAGGTTGGGGGAAGGAGGACATAAAGCGGTTGGGGCGTTGGAAATCGGATTGCTTTAAGACATACGTCAGGTTGAGAGGAGTAGTGGTGGAATGAGAAGGTGTGGACTGGTTGCTTACATGTGTCTCTTTTCAGGTGCAGTGGCAGGGCCTACGGCGGCGGCGGTGTCCATTTATGTGGTGGGACATTCTTTCGTAAAAAGAGCAGAAAAGGCCGAATGGGAGAAATGCAGGAGCCTTAACCTGGAATTAGATGAACAGTTGTTTAAATGCCATTGGAGAGGAAAGGGGGGAATGCGTTGGCACGAGTTGGTGCCGGTTTTAAATAATGTTGTTCGGGGAGGGGTGTGCCCGGATGTTTTGGTAGTTCATCTGGGTGAAAACGACCTGGTGCAATGTAAAGGATTGGCCCTGGTAAAGCAAATGCGGAGGGATATCTTGGAGATTAAGAGGCAGTGGGCAGGGTGTCACATTATCTGGTCTGAGTTCATTCCGAGGAGATGCTGGAGGGGGGCGGTGAGGCCGGGGGCGATTGACAGAACCAGGAGGAAGATCAACAGGGAGATGAGGGCATTTTGTGAGAAGGAGGGGGTAGGCAGGATGGAACACCCAGAGCTGACGTATGGAGCTATATATTTTTTCTTGGAGGATGGTGTCCATTTGTCTAGATACGGGATGGAACTGTATGTGGTACAGTTGAAGGAGGCGTTGGACAGGGCGATAGGAGTGAAGCGATATCCGAAGGTGCAGAGGTCCTAGAGGGGGGTCGAAAGCGGTAAAGGCTTTCGAGTGGCGCTTTTCCCTAGTATAAAGGGGGGGGGTAGGATAGGAGGAAGGAGCTTTACTGGTTGGAAGGGAAGGAGTGTACAGAGGGCAGAGATTAAAACATTGAGCCAGGAGTTTGTGTAAATGACAAGGAGTTTTATGAGGTTGTTGGGGAACTGTTTAGGGGTGGGGGTGGGGGGATTGACAGTTGTGCATATTTAGTTAGGCCTAGTTTTGTGCGGCAAAGGCCAAGGTTGGGGTATGTTCAGGATGCACCTGTTTCCAATAAAAGCGGCCTTTAACACACTATATACCTGTGTCCGGTCGGTTCTTCCCCTCCCCGTCTCCCGATGGGCCCCAAAGCGTTTAAAAAAAAAAATTTTAAAAAAGCAGCGCATTTTCCCCACTGGGAATGAGACTGCGGGGCGGTTTGTATGCTGTCCCATGCGGGCCTCCCTTATTACCTGTTCCTTAGCACATTGGACTCTAGGTTCCCCTGCTCTTCCTTTAAAAATTCATTAGAATTTCCAGAATGCAGTCACGATTAAATAGTCATGACCCAATTGAACCCTGCGTGGCCAGAATCTGCCTCATTTGTCACTTGAGTACTAGAGTGACTTAACTGAAATTGGCATTTTGTTTCTACCATAGATCATTATTGCATCCCTGTGTTCAAATCACCTTCAAAACCCTCCGAAGCAGGCAGCCATCTCTGACGATCTATGAACAGTTAATAAAACCAT
This sequence comes from Lissotriton helveticus, assembly GCF_964261635.1. Lineage (NCBI taxonomy): Eukaryota > Metazoa > Chordata > Amphibia > Caudata > Salamandridae > Lissotriton > Lissotriton helveticus. The sequence goes on from NC_136065.1 coordinate 859,435,364, forward strand.
CATAATTGGAGTTTACTTTTACAGATCTAGTTCAAATTACAATTCCACTTCTAAAAATAAATCATCTTTTAATTTTCCGCCTAAAAAAATTGCATGGTATTAAATTCATGTTCTGCTTTAAAATTTAAAATTAGCTTTGCAAAATGTCATTATTGTAGAATTTATTCACATAACTCACATCTGCTACAAGTAACCGAGACCCACTAAAAGCAGACTGATAAAGAGATCTCATTTGCCATTTTTACTGCATACTATTATTTTTCAGCACCATACTCAACCACGGCCATTAAAAAAACTTACCAATAAAAGTGCCCTAGTGCCACTGCATCTCCTTTCATCAGGCACCGTCTTTAATATGTCAATAAAAGACAAATCTACACAGACCAAAACAGATTTACATTTTTTTTCGTCTCCTCATACATTCTTTTTACTATTCACAAGCCTACAAATTAAACAGAGTGAAGACCCTTCGATCCCACACGAGGGTCGCACTGCTGCATTGTAGGGACAATGTCAAGGATAAAAGGGATGAGATTCTACTCCATCCTGTGACTGCAGCACTTGCAGAAATAGGGCTAGCACTTTACCACCACAAGAAATTTACAAACCCACCCAAGCACTGAAAAAAGTACAGCCAGATGATTAAAAATGCAATTACAGTGGTTGAGGGTCTCAGTCCTTGAAACAAATATGTCACATGGTGCAGCTCAACTCAGCCCTTATCAAGACTTCTGTTTCTTCCCGTTCTTAGTCCTGTCATATTGGTTGTGTGTATAGTGACTTTGGGAGTATGACAAGCCTGTATAAAGCCTCAATCTCCTCTGGTGTATCACGATAACCTGTCACGCTCACTTGGCTTAGAGGTATGCAAGAGCTTGAAGGTCATAAAGGTGATGTCATCTCTAGTACAGACAGAGTTGGTCTCCAGTCTGAGTCAATCCACTCCGATGCCCTCCAAGAGTTTATTGACAGCCTCCGCAGCCCACCTCCAGGAGCAGGGCAGCCCAGCTGCAACGAGGAGAACAAACCCCCTGCACAGACCACACAGCAGGCAGCACCCACCACCACGGCTGCCTCCCAGGACCCCTGCGAAGAACACATGGCCTTCCAACGGTGTGTGTTGGGTAGCCAGCAGTAGCTGGCTGAGCAGGTGCGAGTGGGCTTCGACCGCATGGCAGAAAAACTAGATGGCATACGTGGGTGTCTAAGTCCCATTAGGGACCACTCACTGTCCCTAACGGACACCCACAGTCCACTCCATGCTCTCCAACGGACCATGGCTGATATTGCTGGAGCCCTGACTCAGAGTATAGAAAAACTGCCCAGTCAGAGTGGCTCTAGCGATGTCACACGGGAGTTGGGAAACATGCGGCGTTTAATGGAGACCATGGATAGGGCGAAAACGGAAAGAGCGGCTGCCACGGCTGCATACCAGCAAGTGGTAGCTGGGTTCCTCAATGACCTCAAAACCATCCTCATGGTATTGCTGCCGCAAGGTCTGGTGCTGATGCATGCTGCTGCCACCACAACATCCACATCTCTGCCCCCTGAAGTGTCAGTACCACACAGTCCTGCAGACATTCCCCTTCCGGCCCCTGAGGTGTCACTGCCACACAGTGCAGGAGACAGAACACCACCACCCACATGTGAGGCACATGATACTGCAGAGGACGAAGATGCGGATGATTCTGCCCTCATGGTACGAAGGACGCAGTAGCATTCTCCTTCGCCATATGCCCTGTTTCTGCTTGGTTCTGCCCTCAACATCAGCACCTTCTACTGTCCCCTAATGCACTCTGTGACACTCACCTTGGACCTCAACATGAACTGCCATATTCGGTTTGATCGCCAATGACACAGCAATCAGAATGTGGACTGAACTCTTTTCTTTCCTTTGGAGTTGTCATTCTCTGAAGGACTCTGGCTGGCCCTCCACGGGCCAACATCGTCATGTGGGGTTTGCACAGCCCTGTACTTCTTCAGATGCAAAACTCCACTGAATGTGCATTAAACATTCCTAATCACACAGATGTGTTATGTCTATGGTCTTTCAATTGTGGAAGTATGGATGAATATAGGCTCAGTGAATTCCTCTTACGTCCATATGGCACATGTCGTTGGACTTGGGTCACTGGGCAACACATTGCCGAAAGCGGTCCGGGTGGCGCCGACACAACAACAGGGACACACACATTAGTTACTTCCTTTTCCAGCCCAGTACGGAACCAGGCCCTGAGCCCCGGGGTCATTGTTCGAACCCTTACGCTGGACTGCCCACTCCACTTACGCTCACAGGGGGGACGCCAACGCTACATGTCCCAGGTCTACCCTGTAGTGATCTGCTGATCACAGGTCTAGTTGTCAGCATGCCACAGTCATTCCCTCACGGCTGGTTTACACCAACACCACACCCATCCAGCACACGGGTCACAGGACATGTGACCCTGCCAATAAAAAGGGCCAGGCGCACGTGCTCAATGCCATTTCCATTCTCTCTTGGGGTGTGTCCGTGTGGTATTCACGTAGGCATGAGGGCCCAGGGCCCTACAACATCACATTCCCCCTGCCCGGAGGTGACATGATGACGTCCACACCACAATGCCCTATCATAGAGGTTCCATGACTTGCTGGGCACAGACTTGGTGGCACCAGATACACTGCGGCCGGCACAGGCACACCGCCACGGTATAGTTACTTTCGGTGCACTGAGATAGGGGCACCTTAAGTGCTAAGCGGGTTGCAGCCTGCGATGATGCCCCGTCCCGGCAGTCTGGACTGCTCAGGGTATGTGTGCCCTTCTAGACTGCAGTGTAGGCCACAGCCAGCTAGCAGCGCGAGCCTATCGCCACATGGCGTCGCCTCCTGGATCACAGAGTTAGTGGCACCTCCAGGGCTGAGAGGCTGTGCAGCCTGCGATGATGTCGGGTGCCTTGGTATGTCCTCTTCCATTGCGAAATCTAGACCCAGAATCAAAAGTGAGACCTGGTGGCCTGCAGAGCGGGGCTGCATGATGTGCAGGGTGCCATGTCCATGGGCCCCTGCTTTGGGGCTTGCACCGGCACTTGGTGGGCTATCATTGCAACACGCCGGTGGCGGAAGGTGAGCAGTGAGGTCTGGGTGCTTTGGGGCGGGCATGCACCGCTGGGCGGTGGGAGGGGCTGGGGTGCCTCTGGCTGGGTGCGAAGAGCCGGACAGGCAATGATGTATGCAATTATATGTACTTTGCGATTCATGTATCTGGACTCTGTTTCAGATGACGAATCCGTTTCAGATGTAGGACCTGGTGGACTGCACTACATACCCGCACGTGGTTGGAGACACACCTGTGTCAGCAGGTGAGCAGTGAGGCCTGGGTGCACTCTCTCTCCCTGTCCATCTCTACTGTCATCTGTATCTCTCTCCCCCTCCCTATCCGTCTTTCTCTCTCTCCCCCTCTCTGTCCGTCTTTCTCTCTCTCCCCCTCTCTGTCCATCTTTCTCTCTCTCCCCCTCTCTGTCTGTCTTTTTCTCTCTCCCCCTCTTTGTCCGTCTTTCTCTCTCCCCTCTCTGTCCACCTTACTCTCTCCCCCTCTCTATCCGTCTTTCTCACTCTCCCTATCTTACTCTCTCTCTCTTTCTATCCCTCTCCTTCGCTCTCTCTGTCCTTTTAAGAGCGCAAGTCACACCTTCTCATCTGGATTTTTATCTTGCAGGCTGTGACCTACAGATTGTCCCGAGGAGAGACGCAATGTGTCTTCATTTCTGCTCTGTATTTATTTTAATAAATTTACGATTGTTAATTCGAAGGTGAATGTGTGATGCTCATTTATGTGACGACACATGCATGTCATCAAATGTGATTGTGCGACATCAGGCTGATTATTTGGTAAGTGTTTTGTTTAGTTGATGTGGCATGTCTTTGCCCGGGGGTTGCCCGCGGAGAGGGGCTCCTGGGGTTGGTGGCGGTGGGTGTTGTGCCCTGTTGGGGCTCCCAGCTACATGATCGTTGGCTCCATGCCATCTGTTGCCCTTCAGGTGTGGCTCTGGGCTGGGCTCCCTTTTGTGGTGCAAGCTGTCGTCCGACTTTACACTAGGTCAGAGCAGGTGTTAGTGTCCTGCTGCTAACGCGGCTTATCGCCTGTTTTGGGTCCTTATCGCCGATCTGGCTGGTCGTTGAGAATGTTGCGAAGTCGTGTTGTCGTAGCTTTTGGCACTGTAACGCCTACTCTGCATCTCATTAGCGATAGTTGCCGGGGTCATCTGTGGCGATGTTTTTTGCAGATGGTATCGCAGGTAAACTGGTGATATCTGCTTTTGACAATAGCTTGTGAACGGTGCGATAAGTTTATTGCCAGTTTGGCTGCGATAAAGTGCTGTTAACTCGGCGATGAGTCCTTGAGAATATGTCCTGCTGTGTGTTGGTGAAGGTCTCTTTTTTTATGGTGCATGTGTTAAATAAGGCTGCTGAGCAAACCAAATATGTCACACGAGTCCACACAGTTTGGTGGTAAGGATGGGACGCACTGGTTTTGGTCGACGTCTTTATTTAGCAAGGGCAACACAGGATAGTACGCTGGTCACAGTCAAAATACAATAGATGTCTTTACAAGTGAAAGTAAGGACAGGCATTTCCCGCAGTATCGCATCCAACTTCTACCGAATACCTTAATGAATAGCTAGCCAAAGCAGAATATTTAATGATACTCTTCCTAAAATACAGATTAAGATCAAACATTATTTTAATTAAGCAATTAGCATTTTACAAATTGAAATCAAAATGTTGATTGCAGATACGTTGATAGTTTCTTGCCTTAATGATTTAATTACACAAGTTGTGCTGATGAAAATAAAAGTGATAAAAGGGTCTAGGGGATGTAATTTTATGAGTCTCGCTTGTATTGCTTTCCTAAATTATCTTTGTCAATTTTGGGATGTGAGTAATACAAAAAACAACAAGTCGGAAGGATATTTAGCACCATTTTTTTTTCTCGAGGAGGCAGGGGCTACAGCATTATACGGCTGAGATGAAGGGTGCATTGTTAGTAGGCGTGTGCAATATACGAGTTATTTCACTTCCAAAAGTGTCATAAAATTCTAGTAAAAATTTGAAACCTTCAAACTGACTTTTTGGCAATTATTTTTCAACAAACTAAATACATTCGTTTGTTTTTTTAATTCTGTTGCAAAAAAATCCCTACAAATGTTCATTTCTGTGAAAGAACTTTGCTAGCGGCTAATTCTAAAAAAAGTAAAGTTTTGTACAATTTGTCTGGTGGAACTACAGTTTTGCACAACAACCACTCTATTTGCCTAATTACATTTGGATGGGTTGAAGTGGAAGCCCAGAGGTTCAGACTTGGATTGTACAATACATAGTTAGTCATAATTCTGATACAGCTGATAACTAGGCCTGGGCGACATTTTAAGTACGGTGGAGTAATTTCAATAATTACGCATTATTTTTTGTGATGCGAAATAACGCACTTGCTCCAGCTTGGGTAATTAAGACTAATTTGGGGCAAAAATCTCACTGTAGAAGCTCAAGAACAATGAAGTAGGAGAGAGCAAGTGGCTGCCGGCTACTTCTGTTCATGTCCGGTAGCATTTAGAGCTATTTTCTTAGCGCAAAATGTATCCTCTGGCCCATGTTGGACGCAAGGGTGCATCGTGCACTAAGAAAATAGCATTACATTTTGGATTACACTTCTCACAAAATTACGAATAATTAAGAATAATTTTGTGGTAATTATGAGTAATTGCAATTGAGAGAATTACGCCAACCCCTACTGTTAACAAACGTTAACAGCTGAATTAGTGTTATGAGTAATGCAGAAACACTGCGTGCTTGATACTTTCACCTGCAAGGAACAAACAGGTAGAAAAGCACAGAAAACATGCGGGGGAAAGATGCAGAAACATTGGTTTCTGTATGTTTGGTTTCCAATTTCTCAAGGCCAATCATGTAATTCCCAGGTAGACCTGCAACCTGGAATTACTGATCACTGAAGAAATCCCATCACTCCTGATGTATGCAGTTTTCCATTAAAAAGATGCTATTTATACCTTCTCCTTAAAAAAAATGTCACCACCAAGTAGGTCAATGGAAAAACTAAGGGGCATATTATCAAGACAGGCGATAAAATGATCGCCACTTTAGCGGCAGAAAACTGCTGCTAAAACGGCGATAATTGATAATTGGCTTGATAATATGTTCTATAGAATTCCAATTCTAGCCCATGTTAGATGTGAAGGACATCTAACCTGAGCTTCAATTGGAATACCATAGAGCATTTTATCAAGCCTATTATTGCTGTTTTAGCTAAAGCTGCGATAATTTTATCGCCTGTCTTGATAATATGCCCCAAAGTTCCGCCATTTTCTTTCTCTGACTCTCTCCTTTTTAGTGTTGACAAATGTTGACACTGATACTGCCAGGTAGGGGATTACCTTAACAGTATATCCACATTATTTGGAATGGAGCTAAAAACATATGCTACTTGTCATTTAGCCCAGGTTGAAAAAACTATAAAAATATATGGGTGTAAGTCATGTAGTCAAGTACCTAACAAAGCTCAGGTGTATACCGCTCCCCCAGATAACCATCACCAGCCACAGAGTTGGGATGCATGACAAAACAGCAAGTCATTAACCATTCTGGGATGCATTACTTGGAGTAGCGTGATTTAGGATGGCTATCCCAGCAGCAATCAGAAATCCCAGCCCCCTGTTATCCCTGCATCTTAAACCGGTCTACTCATAATGAGGCCAAACATGTTCCGCGAAGATGGTGCCTAAGGCTGGAGACTGGAGCCAGTGGATGCGCTCTATCTCCCCATTGCCCTAGGTGCAGCTTTACTGATATAGAAGGTAAGAGTAACTTGAAGTAAAAAAACTTTCTGTAGAAGCAGATATATTATATCAGCTATAAGCAACACTTTATTTTCCAGAGCAGGCGCCCCGCAACTAGAGGAGGGGGCGTCCTTAGTCGTGCCACGGACTGGAGCCCTGCTGGTACAGGAAGTGGAGACGGCACAACCATGCCTCAGGATTATTTAAGACAGCACGCCCCATAGAGCTTCCTCTTTGTCCCTTTCATCACACGTAGTGACGGCCAGGATCAGCCCTCGAAACCACAAACTGGTTCTAGTCTCTGTTCTTGAGCATTGCAGTGAGAGAATGTAGGCGGGTTTCACATGTGTGCGTACTATGACTGTTGCACTTCTCCTGTCTATAAACAGGTAATAATATCACAATTCACCTGTTACCCGTCAAAGTGTCAATTATTTTTCGACAGCTTTTACCTCCTGCTGCGGCCTGGTTATTGGTGATCTCTGGCGGGTGAGGTAATTATCAGTAGCAGCTCCTCGAGGGAGTGCTCTGGGGCAGTGCGCCGGGCGCGGGAGTGGCAGGGTGGGGGGTAGTAAACTCCGGCTCACAGCCGACCGGAGTAATGTAAATAAACAAAACGAATTTCATTTCGCGCGCTGCATCGCCATTTGGCGTTTCAGCGTGCGCAATGAAATTCATTTTATTTATTTATGTATGTACTTACCTCCATTCGGCTGTATGCCGGAGTTTACTACCCCCCACCCAGCCCCTGTTCTGCCCTCCCAACCGCCCGGAGCACTCCCTCCAGGAGCCGTTACTGCTAATTATTGCATCCAATAAAATCTGACACAGGTGTCTTGATTTAATTGAATTCCATAATTATCAACTATTCAGACTTTTTAGGAAATAAGATTCAGATGTTGGTGCTTGCCGCATCGAAATCCACGTCTTGTCAGTGCCAGACCTTTATTTACCCTGTGCTAAATTCTGTCAGGTTTGCCCGGTCGAATTTTAACTAAGGGTGCAAACTTTATCATATCTGGTAATCACCAGGTTCAAAAACATCACACCACTTACAACTGCAATCACTATGCAAAGAGATGTTTGTACAGGCTACCCATAACCAGGCCCTAAAAGTATGCAGAGACACAGGGAGCTCATATAACCATTGAGGGCACCATGGGACATCCTGGGCCTCATTTATGAAAAGTGACGCATCGCTGCGTGAAAACAGCGATGCGTCACTTTTCACTGCGCCCTCCTTGCACCACCAATGATGCGTCATATTTACAGTATGACGCATCATGGGGCAAGGAGTTACAGATACGTCAGTATTTCTGACATATCTGTATGGCGCAAAAGTGGCGCATTGCTTGAGTGTGTCACAAAAGTGACGCAACTCCAGCAATGTATCCTTTCACATGAGGCAAGCCCCATCTGGAAGGGCCTGCGTCAGTCTTACGCCTGCTGTGAGGCAGGTATAAGAAATTGACGCATTTGTGCCTAGAAGTGGCCCAGTGAAATCACATAGACTTCACTGCGTCACTTCTGCGACCCTTTCTTGCGTCAATACACCCCCTTGCATACATTATACCTGGCGCAGGTATAATGTGGCGCAGGGGTTTACAAAGTGACTCACCTACCTAGATGCGTCACTTTGTAAATATGGCGCAACAAGGTGCATTTTTTACGCCACTGGTGCATCCCAAAAAGAGACGCACCAGCAGCGTAAAAGCTACGCATAGCCTCATAAATGAGGCCCCCTGTTTTTAGGGCTCACCTGAGAAAGTGTGCATACGTTATCGATTGCAACAATCTATTTTATTTATTTTTTAAAACCTCTAAAAAGGGGGTTTTAACCCATCCATTACTTGCCATATATTGGCTTCTTTGTCACTCTTATTTTCTTTTTATTTGTGAGTGTCTACGCAGGTCGACTTCACTTCGCCTTACTGATTGATTTCTTGATTAGTGTTCTTCCATGCTGCTTGTGGGTCTTGAGGCGTCTTATGGCACTTTTTTAAAAAACTTTGTTTTTTTGATCAGTCCATATTGTTTGTATGTTATTCTTCGACGTGCATATGCTGCTCGATATTGCCTTTTAGGCCCTTTAATGCCCTTCAATTTTATTTTTCATCTTGGGCCCGCCGCCCCTTAGATCCTTCTCTGCTTTCCAGATTTTCTCAAAACACCACACTCCAATAAGCCGCCCTTCTCTGGCCAGTCTTGTCAGAGTAGCAATACAATAAAACAACACACTTTATTAAATTTGAATAAAGTGGCATGTTACAACATTCACAAAGGGTTTGTTTTTTTATGACAAGTCCTCATTTTGGTTGCATTCAGTGTAATGCCGCTATCCCAATTTGGGAAAGCCAATGTAAGTTACATGTTTTTAACTGATTACCAACTTGTGATATTGCGCATGCCTAAATGTATATGTATGCGTGCTTTTAGCAGTTCGTAGGTTTTATGCCTCAATAACATGCCATAGTATACTCATATCATAATATGCTATATAATGACAGCCAATGACCTACCACACCATACAGTAGTATTTAATAACAGATCATAACATACCACATTATGCAATAACAAACCATATAATACCATAATCTAACATTCCATACTATATTAAATCAGCCCATATCATATGATATGATGGCAGTCCACACCATATCACATCATGTTATACCATGCTATACAATAACAGGTCATATGATAACATACCATACAATAACAGCCCATACCATACTTAACAAGCAATTGCATTGCAATAGGTCTCGCATTTGTAAAAGTTTGAGCTATTGGCATTGCTACAAATAATGCAACGCCAATAGCGCAAAAATGTAGTAATGTGAGACCTATTGCTTTGCAAAAGCAATGGGGAGCAGACACAGGAGTAACAGAGGCGAAAGACATTTTAAGTGAATGAAAAAGTATATAGCGCAAACTCGACCCGAAGGTATCTGAGCGCTACAGAGCGGTCCGGCAGTAAAAGGCAGCCACCAGTTAAACCTAATACATTGTAAAACAACCCCCTTTTAAGTAATAAATGTTAAAAAAAGCGAAAATGGAGGAAGGAAGAAGGAAGCAACGGATGAAAGGGTGGGGGGGCAAACACTGGGGGAGAGAGGAAAAATGGGGAGTGGGCACTGGAGTAATAGAAGAGGAACTTTTAATAAAACAAATTTTATATTTCAAATTATTTCAAAACTCCTACCGTCCGCCGCCTGGCTCAGTATCCCTTGTACCTACCTGGCATCAACATCACAGACGAGCGGTCTTCCGCCAGCAACCCCCTAGGTTCCCTGCATTCCAAGCCTTGTTAACTGCCCTCTGCACTGCACGGTCCAGCTTGGAAGGAAGAAGGGAGAAACGGACCAAAGTGTGGGGGAGTGGACATTGGGAGAAAGAGGAACAATGGGGGGTGGCCAGGGGAGAAGGAAATTTTAATCACATAAAAAGTATAGCACAAACTTGACCCAAAGGTATCAGAGTGCAACGGTGCAGGCCAGCAGTAACCAGCAGCCACAGTTATGCCATCTCGGGACCTGCTAAACCAAAAACAGCATCAGAAACCCGCGGGAGCGCGAGTCTCTAATACTATAGTAGAGATGAACTGTGATGAGAGCACCTTCTTCCTACCCGCCGGTACGTACCTCTCCACCAACATCGCTGGTAAAGTTGCTGCCAGGTTTTAGACAATTTCGATGTCGGGCTTCTGATACGGGTTGGTGGGCTGCACAGATCAAGCTCAATCGGCGCTCATGTGGGAGCACCACCTCCAACTCGCCGAAGCACTGATGTCCGCGTAGTCGTCGCTGATAGTAGAGAGTGTTCCTCTGAGCAACGTAGCAAGCAGCTGCCTTGCGTATTTTTCGTTTGGCATTACCCGTGGTACCTGGTGTATACGGCTGCTTCTGGTCCGTCAAGTAAGGCAGGATAGCGAGGTAGCTTTCTTCGCTGGACATTGCTCATTTTTTTTTTACGATTTAAGGCAAGGACTGGGCAGCTAGAGGAATGTTATACGCTTTCAGGCTAGAGGCAGAAGAGGGAGAAGTACACGAGGGTCCATGTAGGCAAGCGGGAGAGAATATGGCCATACTCCAGCGGACATGACGTCAACCCAGGGTTCGACAATCTGATGTACAGCTGTTTCCGTGTGCGAGATCGTAGGTTTATTCTCGCTGTATCGTACTAATTAAGTTAACATTTCAATTTATATTTGCCGTTCAATACCAGTAGGTGTGTTGAGTAGAAACCGCTGATATGTGTAACTGGCAACAGCCGAAGGAAATGAGCGGTGCGCGCGAGCAGCCCACCTCTCTTTCCTTCTTTCATTTAGTTGCTTCCCTGTGAAATGGATCCAAAAATGAAGCCCGCGAGTGGTGCGCGCGCTCCACAGGGAGACATGTGGTTTCAATTATCGCGCCCTTGTCTGGGCACGATAATTGAAACCACATGGCAGCGGTCCGCGTAATAGAAACCAATAGACATGGGCAGAGCAATGCGCCCGCCTTTGGCCAATTGCGTGCTGTCTGTGATAAAAACGGAGCGGTACAAAAGGGGGTGGTGATGGACGGAGCATCTGAACCAATCAAACACTCACACCCAGTCAACAGATCTGGGTTTAATCCATCACCGTTCTTTAGCCCACTCTGCCACCCCAGTTCAGACATGGCCATATGCAAATCAGTCTGACCCTGTGCCTCATGGGAACAGTCCAGCCCGAACTGCCAAGCCATGCCTTCCCTGGACTGGACTCAAGCTTCCTAGGACCGGTTTCTGGCATTACAGCCGTCTTCAGCCAGGCTTGCTTGAATCCAGTGGCAAAGTGAGCAAGGGACTCACGTCTGAGCATACCCTGCCAACTTATGGCGAACAAAGCGGTACAAAAGGGGGGGTGATGGATGAAGCATCTGAACCAATCAAACACTCACACCCAGTCAACAGATCTGGGTTTAATCCATCACCGTTCTTTAGCCCACTCTGCCACCCCAGTTCAGACATGGCCATATGCAAATCAGTCTGACCCTGTGCCTCATGGGAACAGTCCAGCCCGAACTGCCAAGCCATGCCTTCCCTGGACCGACTCAAGCTTCCTAGGACCGGTTTCTGGCATTACAGCCGCCTTCAGCCAGGCTTGCTTGAATCCAGTGGCAAAGTGAGCAAGGGACTCACGTCTGAGCATACCCTGCCAACTTATGGCGAACAAAGCGGTACAAAAGGGGGGGTGATGGATGGAGCATCTGAACCAATCAAACACTCACACCCAGTTAACAGATCTGGGTTTAATCCATCACCGTTCTTTAGCCCACTCTGCCACCCCAGTACAGACATGGCCATATGCAAATCAGTCTGACCCTGTGCCTCATGGGAACAGTCCAGCCCGAACTGCCAAGCCATGCCTTCCCTGGACCGACTCAAGCTTCCTAGGACCGGTTTCTGGCATTACAGCCGTCTTCAGCCAGGCTTGCTTGAATCCAGTGGCAAAGTGAGCAAGGGACTCACGTCTGAGCATACCCTGCCAATTTATGGCGAACAAAGCGGACCACCCCCTTTTGTACCGTGTCTTTGGTAAAAAGGCGCACGCAAAGACCAATAGCGTGGACCAAAAGGAAAAGCGCACGCACGAGCGTGTGCGATTCCTAGGTCCGTTTTGAAACCCCCTTCAAGAGGTCTCTCGCTGCGTCAGCAGGCTACGCACTGCAACGCAGTCGCTAGACCTAAAAATGACAAAAAATACCATACCAAATCATACCATACCATTACTAAGCCATAGCATACCATACCATACAATGACAGGCCGTACCATATCATACAATCCAAATGAGTCACTGTCACCTACTTTTACATTTGCCTACCCAAGAACACTTAAGTTACCAGCACCTCCCTTTACCTCTTCCCACCCAATAAAACTCATGTCACTCTCTCCTCCCTTTACCTCTACCCACCTCTGAACCTTCAATCACCTCCTCCTCCCTTTGCCTCTACACACTCCTAAACCTTCAAGTTACCCTCACCTCCTTTTACCCCTACCCACCTCTACGCTCTCAAGTCACCTTTACCTACCTTTAACTCTGCCCAAACATAAGTGCTCATGTCACCCTCACCTCCCTTTACTTGTACCCACCCCATAACCCTCTAGTCACCCTCACCTCCTATTCCCTCAACTCACCTCTGAATGCCTCAAGACACCCTCACCACTTTTTACCTCCACCCACACCTGAGCGCTCAAGTCACCCTCACCTCCCTTTACCTCTGCCCCTGTCTAAGCCCTCAAGTTACCCTTGTCTCAATTTATCTTAGCCCAGTCCAGAGCCCTCATCACCCTCTACTCACCCATGATTCCTCAAACCACACTCACCTCCATTTACCTCCACCCACCCCAGAACTCTCAAGTTGCTATTAGTTTCCTTTACCTCTACCCATCCCTGAACCCTCAAGTCACCATCACCTCCCTTTACCTCTACCCACCCCTGAGCCCTCAAGTCACCATCACCTCCCTTTACCTCTACCCACCCATGAGCCCTCAAGTCACAGTCACCTCCCTATACCTCTACCCACTCCTGACCAGGGCCGGACTGGGAACCGAAATCGGCCCTGGCAAAGTGCTCAGCCGGCCCCCCCTCTCCCCTGGGTGTGCGACCGCACTCTTTGCCAGGGCCGGTTTTCGGCCGATTTTGTTACAGGGCCGTTTTTGCAGCTATGCTGCAAAAAACGGCCCTGTAACAAAAACGGCCCCCTGGGGCCCAAAACCGGCCCGCACCCATGCGGCCGACCGGGGGATTGCCCGGTGCCCTCAACGGCCAGTCCGGGCCTGCTCCTGACCTCTTCTTAGAAATTGGGTTTCTGGTTGGCAGATGTATGCCCATTGTCCAAGCAAGAAGCTCAATCCTAGTCAGGGTAAGTCACAAAACCCCCCACAAATGTACCTGTGCTCACCCTCTGGTAGATTGGCATAGAGCAGTCAGGCTTAACTTAGGAGGCTACGTGTAAAGTATTTGTGCAACACTTCAAACAGTAAAATGCTGAAAACACCACACAAAATGAATCCACACCAGGTTAGAAAAATAGAACTTAATTTAATAAATGAAACAGGGCCAAAACCAAAAAAGTACAATAAGTAGAACTTGATTTCTAAAGAATAAACTGTAATATAGTGCTTAGAAGCAATAAGCGCCTGTTTAGGATATCTGGTTGCACTGAACCAGGGCAAAGTCAAACGTTCGGGCTGACTGCGATGGAGCGGAGGCCAGATACAGGGAACCACTTAGGATTGCTGAATTGATCCCGGTTCCATCGAAAAAGATGGGTTGTACAGCTGAAGCCGATGCATCAGAGTTGATCTCGCAGTAGAGGGAGGTGTGTTGATTTTCTCCACGCAAAGGAAGTGATGCATCGGTTCTGAGGGGATGTGCTGGGTCTGAAGGCGAAGCGCTGGTTCAGGTCCTGTAGCAGAGGATGTGTCAATTCGGAGGGTGATGCACTGGTTCCGACCTTGGATGAGAGGATGAATGAGTGGAGTGAAGTGTGGGGGACTATTTTAACTTTTTGTAAAATATAACAGTTATCATTTCATTGTGAAAAACAGGATCTTGTCGCAGTACATGGAAGGAAATGTTGAAATGTACATGTAGACCTGTGTGTAAGATGTGCTTATTAAGACCAACGAAGATGACAAAAAGCATGAAAGACTAATGAACATGGTCTTTAAAAAGATTCTGCATATGTAACATCAATTCATTTTGGGAACAGAACGAATAGCATTTGTAAGATATATGAGAAGAAATACAGGTCAGGTGGGAACATTCTGTATTTCCTTGTACTTGACCTGGCACAGCTAGATAACTATAATAAGTGCAGAGACTCGAAGGGACCTTGGCAGTGGGTGAAGCTGAGTTAGAAGATAAACGCACATTTCCCTGTAGCGCTTAAAGGTCCTCGGACTTTCTCCCCTTCTTCTTTGACTGTGGCATGAGAGCCACCTCCTGCCACCCACACTGCACCCCCTCCCCAGCGCGGGCCCATCACCCTGGCAGCGGGTGCTCGCCTCTGCCCAGATGCTGCCCTCCCACCCTGGCAGGGGAGACAGGCAAATGAGCAGTGTGAGAGGGTGATCAGGCGAGAGCACATGGATTACACGCCGGGGACAGTTGCCATGGAGCCCCGTTACCACCGAAACGGTGGTGTCGCTGAGACGCGAGGACCGTGGCATTAAAACTGGAGGGCTGGGAGATAAAACTGCGTGTGGGGAGGCGGAAGGTAGGTATGGCAAATGAAGTGGGGGGAAAGGTCGATTTGCTGGTGACAGAAGCACAGTGGACGCAGGCGGTGGAGTGATATCCGGAACTGCACGGCAGACCACGGAGGGACGGACAAGTGTTTCATGTACATAATACCTTTAGCCCAGAATGCATCTCGGTGGCAACAGCGAAAGTAACGTAAAACAATTTGCGTATTTGTACAAATGCGATACGAGTGAATATTTCAGAATATTTATGGACACTGCCGAGATGACGAATGCTTTAACTTCTAGACAAGGAGTCGGTCTCTTGTGTGCACTGCACATAGCGTTTATTTCCTTGTAACTATAACACGAGATGGGAAATTGAGAGGTGCTGCTGATCAAGTTATATTGAGATATCCATAAAACTGTTTGTATCGACGTAGCAGGCGTTGCAGTAGCCATGTGCTACTCAGTAGAAGTGGGTCAGTACCGAGAGCTGAGCTAGGAGTGACTCACGAGGCAAGCCCACAGAGCTTCTCAGCATCGGAATGTCAGGTAGTGTGACTGGAGGAATTAAAGTGCCTCGTCAAGCTATCAGAATCACATGGTCAGCGACTAGCTGCCGCCTCCCCCCCAATCCGGCACCCAACACCCAGGAACGTGGACACGAGACGTGTTTTACTTTTTGGAAGGCGGGCGCTAGTCGCCCGGCCGTATTTATTAAAGTATGAAATTAAAAAAGGTTTTAATTGCATAATCAACAATGAATACAAAAATCAGCAGGACATTCAATTATACAATTGTTATCAACAAGTTTGAGAGCCTGACCTTAACAAAACTCTAATACAAGTTGTTCCTAGCTTAAACTAAACATCCTACCTTGATTTTTGTACATTTCTGGCCATATGGCAGGGTCACTACCGGTGTCAGGTCCTACAAGCTGCGCCTTCCCCCTAGAAGTGCGCATGCGCAGTGTTACCCCGGGAATTGCCCGGTCTACGCCCCAAACTCCATTTACCCCCTAAAGGAGGGCCCTTACTCTGCGCCGGTGGCGTCATGAGTCCACGCGCGCGGGGTGGCTACCAGCCTAAGGAAAGCGTGAACTACTCCTACCCGCGCTCCTTTGCATATTACCTTGCCCCTGGAGTACTGGGAGTGGCCCGCAGGCCCCTCCCCCCGGGCGGGAACCTCCATAGGATGATGCCCGCCCCCTCAGACCTCAAATATGTGCTCACCGATAATGACCTTACCGCATGTCCCATACCTAATAAATACGACGACCTATGGAAAAAATTCTAAAGGACAACTACACTGGCTAATAAATAACAGTATCCACGCATAGCTAAAAGGGGAAAAAGGCCTAACGACACATGGCATAACATTACAGTTTGGTTCACTCATGTTACTCAAAATTACAATATCAACGTATAGCTACAAAGGGAAAAAAGGCCTAAAGACACATATCTTCAAATACAGTTCACTTCACACATCACTTTTCTACAAAGGGGAAAAAGTCCTAACAACAGATCACAAAATACAACAACAGCCTACTCTCTCCCGCGGTCCATACCTTTGAAACTTACCATTAGACCGGACATAATGCTGCTTAAACTTTGTACCAAGGGATGGTGGGTGGGAAACAAAGAAGCCCCGAACGCGGGGCACAGCGTTCAGCGAGGGAGCGTCCAGGGACAAGGGGGTCTCCTGGGCGCTCCCCACCTCTTATTCCCGAGGGGCCGGGTGGCCCCTCCTATCGCCCGCCCCCCCCGACCCGGAACCAGTCCATTGAATCCGGGTCAGGAGGGGCGCCGGCCAATCGGCGGTGGGCCGCGCCCCCAGGGCACGCCCCCACCGTCGAAGGACCCGAGGAGAGAGGAGGTGAGGCGGTCGCCGCGCCGCCATGCGTGCGGGGGGGCCGAGGGCCCCCCCTTTTCACATGGTCAGCGACTAGCTGCCGCCTCCCCCCCAATCCGGCACCCAACACCCAGGAACGTGGACACGAGACGTGTTTTACTTTTTGGAAGGCGGGCGCTAGTCGCCCGGCCGTATTTATTAAAGTATGAAATTAAAAAAGGTTTTAATTGCATAATCAACAATGAATACAAAAATCAGCAGGACATTCAGTTATACAATTGTTATCAACACGTTTGAGAGCCTGACCTTAACAAAACTCTAATACAAGTTGTTCCTAGCTTAAACTAAACATCCTACCTTGATTTTTGTACATTTCTGGCCATATGGCAGGGTCACTACCGGTGTCAGGTCCTACAAGCTGCGCCTTCCCCCTAGAAGTGCGCATGCGCAGTGTTACCCCGGGAATTGCCCGGTCTACGCCCCAAACTCCATTTACCCCCTAAAGGAGGGCCCTTACTCTGCGCCGGTGGCGTCATGAGTCCACGCGCGCGGGGTGGCTACCAGCCTAAGGAAAGCGTGAACTACTCCTACCCGCGCTCCTTTGCATATTACCTTGCCCCTGGAGTACTGGGAGTGGCCCGCAGGCCCCTCCCCCCGGGCGGGAACCTCCATAGGATGATGCCCGCCCCCTCAGACCTCAAATATGTGCTCACCGATAATGACCTTACCGCCACAGGCCAGTATTGTTAACCGACGATCTGGCCTCCCCCTCTATCCCCTGCCTAAGGACACACTCCTCCTATCCCAGCCCTCTAGCCAAGCCCAGATATTGTCAGACCATAGGACATTACCCTCTTCTGTCAAATGAACCCCGTCCTTCAAGTAATACTTGTGACCCCAGATGCACCCATGAGGTATTGACTGTAACACGGGGGTTCGAAACAACCTATCCAACCGTGTGTTGATCCTCTTTACCGAGTGATTCAACGCCCTGACCGAATGACCCCCCCGCCACTGAAGTCGAGGTATGAGTTGTGACCATACTAGCGTGCACCCGGGGCAGGTCCTAGCTATCCAACCCGCTGTTGAGATAATCTCTTCAATCAAGATGCGCCTGCCCAGTGTTGCCAAGTCGTTCTCCCCAAGGTGAAGTATCACCACTGACGGTGGAGACCGCTGGCGTGCTAACAGCCCTTGGAAGAAACCCCTAAACTCGTGAAGGCACAACCCACCTCTGCCAAAGAACGTGATATTCAACCCTAGTTGTGCCGCCCTTTCTTTCTTATCACCTGACAGGAAGACACATTCCGCTCGCTTTACATATGAATGACCGACAATCCAGACATTGTTCTTTGTTGTTTCCTGTTCGCCGCTCCGTGCCGATGAATCTTGGCGGTGCCCGACGACAAATTCCTCCCCTGCGTAACAGGTCTGAGAAACTGTAAGAGAGCGGAAAGAGACCAAGCGTGAGTGACAAGTAATCATAGCATGTCAATCCGAACATAACGTTTATAGCAGTCTGATGACCACCTTCCAATTGTCTTCACTCTTTCCACCGGGAGGCCCCCCGCCACCGCCTCAGTTGCTGCCCCAATCCTGAAGGAATGGGATCCAAAATCTCTAGGATCAAGACCTGCTTTTGTAACCCCTATTTCGAACACTCTCCTGAATTGATACCTGGTCAAGGGGCTCCCGTCGGCGTGACAGAGCAACGCCCTGCCTGCTGAACCGACCATCCGTCCCATGAGTGCTTCTACGTGCCTCACCGGGCAGCACGGGTTGGCGGGTGCCCGTTGCAGAACTATGGTGTGACCCCTAGCTTCTTGATCGGTCTTTGATTTCTGGATAATCACCCACATGGTGTCACCCCTTATCGTCACCCCAGCCTTCTGCAAGCCACCTAATATGTCAGACTTGGATCCTGCCACAAGTTCACTAATTCTCAGCGCCCCATAAAATGCCAGGGAGAACGCCGCCTTAAAAAGAAGCACTTCCCACTCCGAGTTACAAATAATCTCCAGCGTGCCCAGTAAGGCTGTTAGCCGGGCCAACCCCATGGGCTTCCTCTTATCCTTCTGGTGTCCCTGAATACGGCGCCATCCCCTTAAAGCCTTGCGTATCATAAAGGTATTAGTGGGATCCCTGAAGCCCCTAGCTTGAGCGAAGAATGACACTGCTGCCCTATGTCTGGTCGCCGCTGCCACTGAGCGCCCCTCTTTGTGCATCCATTCTAAATAGGCTGCAAACCCATCCTCCTTCGCCCAAAGCACTTCCCACTGTGGCCCCAAGAAAGCACAATAAGACAGAAACGCCCCTTCGTAAGCCGTCTTGGTCCTGGGGGCTAGGCTAGCGACCACGAGGTCCTGTAATCTGGGGCACCAATCTGCCAAAGTACTGCTGGGAAGTGTGCTGGCGAGGAGTCTGCTGTGGGGAGATGTTCCCTGAAAACCTGCATTTTGAAGCGAGAAAGGGAGTCAGCAGCATTGTTTAAAACACCAGGGACATGTTTGGCTCTAAAATTAGCATTCAGTTTAAGGCACCGCAGAACAATTTCTTTGATCAGACGAAGTATGAAAGGACACCGCGCCCCCTGCTGATTGATACATTCCACCACTGTCATGTTATCTGACCAAAACACCACTGATTGGTTACATAGGTGTTCGGGCCAAACCATCAGTGCCACCCATATTGGAAAAAGTTCCAAGAAGCCAATGTTGCTGAGCAAACCCCATGTGTTCCATTCTTCTGGCCATTGTTGAGCGACCCACCTATTCCCTAGGATGGCACCAAAGCCCACACTACCGGCCGCATCAGTCCATAATCCCAACTCCGCCGACGTCGTGAGCGGGCCGGGCCAGACCACCCTACCGTTAAAGTCCTCCAGGAATGCCATCCAAATGAGCATATCCTGGCGAATTTCAGACGATAGGCGCGTGCGGTGGTGCTTATCCTTCAGCCCCCTCATCGCATGCGCGATGGAGCGAGAGAAGGGGCGAGCCATTGGGATGATTCTTAGTGCGAAATTCAATTGCCCTACCACCTCCTGTAATTGCTGCAAAGTGACCTTCTCCTTCCGGAGGCATAACTGTAGCGATGCCTTGAATTTGCACACCTTGTCCCTGGGTAGTCTAAAACATCTCTCCATTGAGTCAATCTCGATGCCCAGAAATTCCAAGCAGGTGGTCGGGCCCACCGTCTTCCCAGGCGCAAGCGGGACCCCAAAAGCCCGCATGAGCACGCAAAATTCCTGCAATGCCAGTGCGCACTCCTGAGAACCCGCTGTACCGAGGAAGAGGAAATCATCTAAGTAATGCATGACCCTTTGATGGCCCGACACTTGTCTCATGGCCCATTCAAGAAATGAACTGAACATCTCAAAGTAGGCGCAAGAAATAGAACAACCCATAGGCATGCATTTGTCCATGTAGAACCTATCCCTAAAGGTGAAACCTAAAAGATGCTGGTCCGCCGGGTGGACTGGGAGGAGGCGGAAGGCGGATTCTATGTCTGATTTCGCCATCAGCGCCCCGGGTCCAGTGGCCTGCAATAAGGTAACAGCCTGATCAAAAGAGGCGTACTTAACACTACAGATACCTTCGTCAATGGCATCATTCAGTGACGCCCCCTTTGGCGCTGACAGGTTATGAATCAATCTGAATTGCCCCTTCTCTTTCTTGGGGACAACTCCCAGTGGGGAACACACAAAATTGGGTACTGGCACTGCGGAAAAAGGGCCAGTTATCCTGCCTAAGGAAAGCTCTTTGTCAATTTTGGCGGCCACAACAGCCGGATTGTGTTTGACTGATAATTGATTTCTACAGTGCGCACTGCCTGTGTATCCCCCGGCCGGGATCCTAAAACCTTTAGAAAAACCCTCCTGGAGTAGGGTGGCCGCTTTGTGGTCAGGGTATCTGTTCAACAATGGAATCATTGCCACCACATCCACTGGAGTGGGGGGGCGTAACCTGTCTGACTTATAGTGGCTTTCCCCTACCCCTCTGTCCTGTGTTACCTTGCTTGGACCTACAGGTAGTTTCTGGATGAGAGGGATGCCCACAGGAGGAACATGCATGCCTAAACTTACACGCGGCCCTTGCGCAGGTACGCCTATTAAAATCCCAGCACACCCCTTTCTTCTCTGGCCCACCTGCCCTAAATTTCCCAGGTATTTCACTCGTTTGGGGGGGCCGAAAGGGCTGCTGCGGTCTAGTGAACGCCTTGACCGCACCGAACTGAGGGGGCGGTGCAGTGTCAGAGAACTGTTTGTGCCAAGCCATGGAATCTACCGAGTCCCATGGCAATGATCTATTGAATTCCAATGCCTTCCTAAAGTTGACATCATAACCCTTCCATGCTTCCCCAGAATACTGTTGACTCCACCCCACAATCCTGCTCGAGTAGCAAGCCAATGCAGCCTGCAGATCTGGAGGACGCTCAGCCTTAACTGCAGTGAAAACAGCCCATGCTTGCATCCAATTATTGAGATTTTCCTCAACCCTGAATCTAGTACACTGCGCCCTCCATTCACTTGGAAGCATCCACTCTTTCAATGCTTTTGCCTGCTCCATTTCCCTATTATCCAACAATAAAGAATAAATGTACACGTATTTATCAGCCCAAATCATTTCTTTCACAGCTAAAGACACATGCTGAGCTAGATTTTCGCTCCTGGAAGGTATCACACCGTCCCCCAAGAGCGGCAATGCCACTTCCTTACCAAGTGCGGGCACCGGGGGCAGCTGCCCTTTTACTCCGTCCAGCTGGGGAACACTTGGACCTGCAAGGGGAGAAGAAATTGGCAATGCAACACTGTCGGCGACTGGTGCCGATCTGATTTTTTCTACAAACCTTGCCGCCTCTGCCGCATGGTCTGCAGAATTCGGGAAGGCTCCCCCTTTTTGGAGCCATGGCATCATGGCCGTTAACTGAGACAACAATTCGGGTGGCATTGAATCTACATTACCCCCCGGGACAACAGGTACCACTGGGGTTATGCCCAGTGGTCCTGGCACAGCTGGCAGGGCGGGCGCCGGGTGTGGCCCGCCTGTACCCGGGATTGTGGGCACCGGTGCGGGAGCAGACCCAGCGTCTACTGGTTGACCTGCCGGCACCGGCACCACAGGGGCAATGGGTGTAGGCACATGCGGGGGTGGGACCACCGCGGGCGGTGCGGCGGGTAACGGATCCACTGGGCCTGGGGTGGGGACCGCCTCTTTGGGTCGTTTGGACCTAGGTTTCCCTTGCGGGGTGACAAATTCCCCTCTTGGCACTGGTGCCACCCTCTTGCGGATCGGTCTCCCGGACGGGCCCGGTGCCTCGCCCTCTCTATCCTCCAACCGAGCTTCCCGCTCCTTAATTTGTCCTAGCTGTTGCTTAATGTCGCTCATCTCCCGCATCATAGCCCGCATCATAGCCTCCATGTTGGACCCCCTTTTTCCACCCCTTGGACCTGGCATGACGCTAACCCCAAAAACACCCGCTGCCTACTTAGTTCCCAACCGGTCAGCTGTGTGTACCTTTCAGATGGAGGGTCACCAGGGGGCTTTCAGCACCATGCAACGGCGACCGCAACACTAGCGGCTTGTCCGCTTATGTAAGGGGGTGAGTAAACCTAATGTAGACCCACCCGGCGGCCACCAGGAGCAATGAATGCTAGCCCCCCGTACCCCTCTTACCGACCAGTCCTGCGTATTCGCCGGCGATATCGGTCTGTAATCACGAACCACACCAGGCCGCGCGTTTACCGTCCTTACGTCCTTATCTGTGAGTGAATTGCGCCAGTAGTCTCGTTAAAGGTCTGAAATAGAGATATGTATTACCACCATGTAATAACCAAGGAGGGCAGATTTAGGAAAAAACCCGGTTTAAAACAATGGAGGCTTGAACCCCCCCCCTACCACCCTGTTGGGATGTGCACTACTAAATTCGTTTAGATCAGAAACAGAAAATTAACATTCCTTCCGGGACAGAATATTTATGAGACAACAGTGAATTCCCTACTTACTCGCAACTACACATTTCGTTAGCAGTCTCCAATAGCAAAAGTCAATGCAGCATTAAAAGATCTATAAAACATCAATTCACTTTTCTCTTACAATTGTAAAACAATTCTGAAGCCAGATTTTTAAAACATCAATTCACTTTTTTATCACAATTGTAAAAACAGTTCCAAAGTCACATTCAATCTTTTTAACGATTGCACACTTTAAATGGGGTCTCCCATCCAGGAGCTGCCCTGGTCGACCCTGCTTCACCTCCTAAAGAAAGAAAGCGTACCAAAAATGCCCTACGAGCACTCGCGTGAGCAAATAAAACAGGCGCGCAGCGGGTATTTAACAGAACGGATGCAGCCTTTCCGGCCCCGCTCACTTCCCCTCGATGGACGGTAAACTGGGAACTGGGAAACTGGGAACTGCTTCTACCGCCCAAACCCCGTACTTATAATACCGCCGGTGCAGCCCCAATTCCCCAGTGTAAACCCTCAAGTCCCACCTTACCGGTCTGAACGATCGGGCCGCCCCAGGTCCCGCCAAAAAATACCTCCTCGCCGCCGGCCCCTTCACGCAGAAATACCGACTTTGTTCTCCAGGTCCCTGATGCGGCGCCGCTCTCTAGCCGCTCCTGTTCCCGAAGCGGTGTGGTGCTTCGGATGAACTCCGCCCGAGCTGGCCTCTTCAGCCGGTGGCCTCCGCTCGCTGCGTCGACGCTCCCTAGCCGCTCACAAAGGGATCCAAAACAAAACGCCTCCAGGAACCTGAAAAAGAAAGCGGAAAAAGATTACAAAACAAAGAAGCCCCGAACGCGGGGCACAGCGTTCAGCGAGGGAGCGTCCAGGGACAAGGGGGTCTCCTGGGCGCTCCCCACCTCTTATTCCCGAGGGGCCGGGTGGCCCCTCCTATCGCCCGCCCCCCCCGACCCGGAACCAGTCCATTGAATCCGGGTCAGGAGGGGCGCCGGCCAATCGGCGGTGGGCCGCGCCCCCAGGGCACGCCCCCACCGTCGAAGGACCCGAGGAGAGAGGAGGTGAGGCGGTCGCCGCGCCGCCATGCGTGCGGGGGGGCCGAGGGCCCCCCCTTTTCAGCATGTGAGTGAGGCATTGACACATTTTTTAAATTCTATCTAGCACTGACACTGCTTATTCGTTTTTTTTTTTTTTTGTTGCGAACCTTTATATAGTGCGAACCTAACCCGAAGACATCGAGTAACAGAGCACGAGCAGGAGCACCAGTTGCGCTTACACGAAGACACATTCATTTTTAAAAACAACACTTTTTGTTAAGTGATTTGCCCAGGATCACAGGATGCTGGTGTCTTTGCCGAGACTCGAACCCGGTTTCCCGGAGTTGAGGTCTGAATGTACAATCTTGTATCTCATATGGAAACAATGTTGTTTCTGCACTTTTACATCCTCGGAGTGTATGCGTTTTGAATGAAAAAATCAGTCCTCCTAATAAGTTCCTCAAAACCAGCATTAAAAATTGACCTTCCTTTGTATTGAATGATCCTCTTCCTACCCTCCATCATCTGCAGACCTTACTGTCTCTCAATGTAGCCTACACTGCTGCATGTCAGTCTGCTTTACTCTCTATCACATTCCTGCAAAATGTCCCAAGCTCATTTCATCGATCCATCCTCTTCTTCTTTGAATGTATATGTTTGCAGGCTAATGATAACGTTTCTCTTCTAATCTATCTATACATTTCACCAACCATTTGCATAAACTTACACTAATGATCTCACCTAACTCCAAATAATTCAATTAACCACAAAAAATGAAGTCAATGCATGGAATGGTTTCCTTGAGACCACACAACTAATCAAACAGCGCTCCGGAGGATAGAAAAACGATAGAGCTGAAGGGTAGGGAGATCCTTTAACCCCTTGTATGCTGGTCACGGAACCACTCCGTCACCAGCCACGGATGTGCTGTGCTGGTGACGGAGTGGTTCCGTCACGACCCGGCAGCCGTGCCTGCGCAGCATTAATCTCGCGCCTGCGCTGAGTGTTCCATTGAGCGTGCGGGGCCATGACGGAACCACTCCGTCACAAGCACAGCGCGCCCGTGGCTGGTGACGGAGTGGTTCCGTCACCAGCATGGCGGTGCCGCGCGGCCCCCTCCTCCCCCCCAGCGCCGCGGCGGAATTACCGCCGCGGCCAAGGTTTTAAACAAGGAGGGAGGAATACGTCCTCCCTACGCCAATGTGCTACTAACACTGGAGTGTCCCTCAAGAGTAAGAGACACTTACAAGCAGAGAAAGGTTACGGGCCACACCTATACTCCACTCCTAAGGAAGTGGGAAAAGGAGAAAAAACCTTTTTCATACAAAGCACTCACCCACTCTAATAGTAGCATGCTTCATCATCGGGTTCACCCTAACTCCGAATGTTTAGGGTGGGCTCAACCATGTTCCAGGAAGCTCTTTGAAAAATGTTAACCAGGGGGGAGTAACTTTACATTAAAAATTTCTCATCCACTCCCAAGGTTTCCCTTTATTGGGGGGGGGGGGGGGATGGGAAAGATTAAAACAAAAGTAGGATCAAGGTTTTAGTATATAATGGGCCTTTGATTCTAAGTTCACCAATTTCACCAACATGCATCAGATCTACAGTATTGGCCTGTATAAATCCTGGGCTTTTGTCCGGAATGGTTTGTATTTTAGCACTCCCCTAGTGACTTATTTTTACATGATTTTGTGTGGCATGCAAACTCATTGAAAGCATGCACAGGCAGTGTAATATTTGCCACTCTGGATTATATTTGTAAATAAAAATTACATGGCATAAGATACTGTGCCACCGTGTGGCTTCTCAAACGTGACTCACATACCTCCCCAAAAGAGCAGGAAGAAGAGATAGAAGTCATGAGTGAAGCAGTGGCAGGGTGAGTGCACAGATCCCTTGGAATAACTCACATTTTCAGTTACCCAGGGCCTTTCTCAGCCTTACAGACATGCCAGCTTCTAAAAACATTTCATTGTTTGCAAGGAGGCTTGTACTACTACAAGCCACCATCTATTAAAAAAAGCTACTTAGTCTGCTGCTGATATCTAGGGGAAGTTTTAAAACCTGTCATAGAAATCGGCTTTGCAGAGGCTCCAAACACGACTTGAAAATCCTCTCCGTGCAGTAAATGGAAAATCGCCTTGTGTTCCAATATGTGTGTGACATTGGATATTCAGTGAGTGACTATGTAAAGTGATCCAATATCGTGTGTCATAGTGTTGCACCATGTGAGTTGGAAGGTCTCCCGAGAGAGGTAAACACAAGGAGATAATAGACGTAGCGCTGTAACTTTTCAGACACTCACCCCCAGTCACAGATCAGGGTTGAATCCATCATCGTTTTTTAGCTCACTTCGCCACCCCAGTTCAGACAAAGCTTTATGCAAATCAGTCTTGACCCTGTGCCTCATGGAAACAGTCCAGCCCGAACTACCAAGCCATGTCTTCCCTGGACCGGACGCAAGCATCCTGGGACCGGTTTCGGGCTAACAGCCCTCATCAGCCAGGCTAACTTGAATCCAGTGGCAAAGTGAGCTAGAGAGGTCACATGTACGTCATCATACCACTAATGCCAAAGTAGAAGTACTGTCTTCTGCCCCGTGGCTGTAATTGTTGAAGTCTAGCATTGGTCTGCACTCATAAGAACAACTGATTACCATATGAGAGAAATAATTTATATAACTCCTCCCCTATGTGCACACCTGATCCACCCATTGTACTACGTGTGTGGTCAATTCTTCATTGAACACTCCCTGTCCTGTGGTCAGGTGTGAATACAATAGTTGTTCAGTACCATACATTACAGGCACAATTGCTAGCAATTTAAAACACAATTGCAAGATATTGGAAATCCCAACCGGACATAGTAGGGCGGAAACTTTACCAAGGGTCAAATGCACTGAAATCATTTTATAAATCAGGAAAAACAATATAGGTGTGCAATGGGAGAAGGCTCTCTCCCCCTGTTCATAACTGCATCACCCTTGGAAGCACATAACATCTGAAAACATAGCATCTATTGGTGAATAGAAAGTGTACGTCTCTGATAATCACTTGATGCAACAGTTATAACATAAACTTGTCTAATTATACTGCATAAGGAGAAGGAAGGAACCTGAAAATGTAATATGTCATCTGGTGTAAGACTCAAAACATCAATTAGTGCGTAGTTAATTGTAATAACATTGTTTCACCTCAGTCCATTAAATCGTCAGTATCAAAATCAAAGGAGGACCAACACGCCATACCATATATGCGCGTATGAGAATCCTTGTCACAAAAACACATTATGTAAGGAACATAATTCTTAAAGTGAGTGAATTGTTTCAATCCGTCTCCCATACATGGAAATATTCACAACCTCTACCAAACTTCTTCATTACACACGGAATATGGAAAACCATTAAATCCTGGACATATGAAAGGTGTCAGCATCGCTTTGAGAACAACTTTCAGGTTCAATGTTAAACATCTCATCTGCTTGCTTATAGCCACAGTCACCCTCACCTTGCAATGTTGTAGCTTAAAAGCATTTTAGTTCAGTAGAACATATCAATAACACGGACAGATATTCATTTTATACTGTTTTTTTACATGTTAATACATGACATTAAACTAAACTACCATGCATCGCCTTTATAGACGCAACACTACCACACATTGTTTGCGCTCTCCAGTCCCTGGCGAATGCACCACCTCAAATCGCATTATAGCACACCCGCATTACAATCTTAAGCCTATAGAATAGTATCATCAGCTTTCCTTCAAGTAACATGCACACAAACGTATACATATCAAAACACACAATATAATAATTCTCAAATAAACCGGAAATCTTCCTTCTCACTGCAAAATTATTCTCATAATCACCTTTCCCCTGCATCACTTTTCCACCATCACTCCATCTTCACTTTCCTTTGTCTGCTTCTAAACCTTTTTATCCTCTACTCTCAAAAAGTCCATACTTCTACAAGGCTGTCTAGTATTCAAGATCAATAACTCCACACTCCACTCACACTATTCTGTCTCACTTACACACTCAACCATTTACATTCTAAGCAACACGTTTCAGGCCTCTTATGTTATTGGGGATACAACAATGATTAGTAAATAAAGAACTTCCCTAGTCACCCGAGGCAAATATATCCCCAGGATAGTAGGCGTAGTATATTGTCAGCTCATTCTTTTGACAAACCCATCAGCAAGAGGTCCCCATCGGCATGTGTCTGTCTGTGGCGAGCACACAAGCATTTTTTGGACAAAAGGCAGCCATAGCTGAGGGTAATGCATCTTTGATGGGCGTGTGTAGTGCCAGCGTAGTCAGCATCCCCAGTTAGGAACTCCCGCGTCCATTGTACAGCAGGCAGAAATCCTTGGTGCCAGATCCCATTTGTGTAGAATGCCATGTCAGAATTGGTGGACCAGGGCGTGGTGTCTGGAACATGTATGTGTGTGGAAGCCGGCAGTCGTTCCCCATTCTTCGTGGTCATGGTCGGGGAATAATGTGTGATGGTGAGATGTGTATGTAGAAATTGTCATTTTGGGTCTTCTTAGGGCTGTGATTATGTTGGTGGGGAACAGTGAGAGGGAGGAAGGTTACTTCATCGCGCAAAGTCTAGGCATGCTCCGCGTAAGGGCAGATACCCAGGGGCCTCTTTCCAAATCAACTAGCCCACACCAGACCCAGCACTGGATCTTGATGTGGTCTATCAGTTGACCTGCTTGTACAAGCCTTCTACTACGCTATGTAGTAGCGATGTGCATTTCTATCTGTCACCCTTAAAACAAACAGGGGTAAGGGACCTTGACATGCCATCCTGCTGGACCCCTTGTCCATAGTGTTTCTGATACACCTTGCACTGATGGGGTTATCAGCTGACAACAGCCACAGCATGAAACAAGACATAGATAGACACTTACGAAAAACACATCCCCTCTTCCACGGTATGGTACCTAAGAAATAATATGGGAGGAAACAAAACACTTTTGCAACAAACTTATTTTAAAAACCTGAATACATATTTCTACATCCCTGCATCCAGTGTTTATGACCATTACACAAACTAAACCGACTACCCTTATCCTGCTCTCACAGTATATTCCTGGTGGCAGGCACAGGATATTGGTACAGTATTTGGTTTTGCTCTTGGCGCGGAGCCCAGAGTTTGGGGTTAGCCAGGGGCATCAGAGCAAAAGAGGAAGGTAAACTCCACTAATGCTATTTAATATGCAAGTGTTTGTGTATTTCTTTTAACTGTTGATATTAGAATTCAATTGAAACCTCATAAGGACTCTTCTCCTTCTAAATCTAATATGTGGTCTAGTTTGGATTCGTACATTAGTACATGTTTGACAATTTAGGCTACTTATTTCCATTTTTGTAATAATTTATCTTTGATTAATGTAGCCCTTTTATCTTTGTTTTATTATTTATATTATGCTTATACTGTTTTACAATTTTGGTAATGCAATTGTACTTTCTTTGGGATATTCTAGTATGTTTTTCTATTTTCCATAGTTCGGTATTATTTTCTGTATTGTGTTTCATATATGTTAAATAATTCTTCAATAAAATATTTTGAACTCAGAATTCAATTGAAACTATGTGTTGCGGGCTGGGCAGCCTGAAGCTCAGTTTGCTCTGTGCTAGCTGCAACTCCCACTACCTGTGGCACTGATTCGAACTCCAGAGCCATAATACCTTCACTGAAAGACCAATCATGCTCCTCCATCATCGTTATTCCCTCCTCTCCATCTAAGTCCGGATACATCTCGAGCAACCCTTGTAAACTCATTTATCCGGCCCAAGGAGTAATCAGAAGCACTAGGTGTTTCAGGAGAAGTCAATTCTTGTATTCGCAAATGAAACACTTGACAACTTAGGAATGTAATAAACTTATCAAACATTTGTATCTGGCTTATAGCCTGCTGGAGGCCAGATAGTATTCCCTCCAAACCCCAAGATTACACCTCGTTTGAAGTAAAATTAAACAAATCAGAAGGTGCATTTCATAAATGTCATGTATATTCTGGTCCCATATTCTATCTTTTGCCAACACTCCTGATCTAGTAGTGTAATGACTATAGAGGCCATGGAAGAGACATGAATCCTCCTTTGCCCGTTCGCTTGGAAGATGCAGCACTTGTATCATCTTGCACCAGGAACCCAGGTATGAGGGCCAACCCAAAATCTCAAATTGTTCGCCAGTTAATTTATCTAAACGTTATGCACCTTAATTTGCTTCTGTGCTGTCAAGCATTTGAGAACTGGGTTTTTCCTTCTCATTCTCGTCCTCTTTATAACTC
Source organism: Lissotriton helveticus (assembly GCF_964261635.1). Taxonomy (NCBI): domain Eukaryota; kingdom Metazoa; phylum Chordata; class Amphibia; order Caudata; family Salamandridae; genus Lissotriton; species Lissotriton helveticus. The sequence continues at coordinate 859,465,564 of NC_136065.1, forward strand.
ATATCCTCTTCTAATACAAATTAGACTGGTATCTATGCCATTCCCTTTTTTATCAGCCATCTCCAAAATGATCTTTCTAAGCTCCCGGGCAATAAGCATCATCGAATCTCTGAAGCCAGGGAAGGCTATGTGTCATACAGGAGGGAACTCTATACCTTCTTGTGAACACTGACAAGCAAGACCCTATAGGGCTTGATGTGCGTTTCCCAAGTCACCATGAGCAGTCTTAAACATGTTGTACCGTGTACCCGCATGCATTAAATGCTGAAAGTCACTTATCTACTAATTGGGAAAAGACATCTTCTAAATTCAGTTGTGGCATCCTTGTGTCTGGTGGATGTCTCTTTAATCCAACTAATCCATTTCCCTTTGTGTCTCCTGATGTTTGTGTATTTAGAACCAGGAGACAAGAACACGTTGGTGCATCTCTTACCTCTTGCCGCCTTTCTCTACACTGTTGGTAGCTAGCGGATTTCATCGCAGTGCAAGTGTTGTGTTGTCCCTGCCATCTGTACTCACCATGCAACTCATTTTATCTGGAAGCATAATAACTATCGCCGCTGCGTTACGAACCGCTCATTCACTCTGACCACAAAGGAACGGAAGGAATTTGGTAAACTAACTCTACTGCTCATGCCCCAGGTGACAGTAGGGGAATGAACATTACATGCAGGACCACCCCAGGCAACCAGCCAGCCAGCAGCATGACTATTAATCCAAGCAGAAAGTGCTATTAGTCATTCAAAGGACAATATATTTTCCACAAGTTCACCATCAAAGCGTTCACAAGTGAGAGGAGAGAAAAGAGCTGATAGGTGCTGGGTGACCCCAGTCCTTTCAGCTGAACAGGAGAGGAAAGGGTGGGACCAAATCCAAATGCAACAGACTCAATCCACACCTAGTATGTCACACAGCGTGTGTAGATAAGGGTGAACTCTGCATATATTCATCGATTTGTACACATAAAGAATGAATACGCGGGGAAACTTGCCCTTACACAGGAGTCATATTCCCAGGAAAAGAGGAATGGCAGCAATAGGAGCGTGATGGGAATATATAGGTCAAGGTAAGAAAAACAATGCAAGCTAGGGGTAATGTGCAACATAGCACAAATAATAAGAAGTCAGCTGACAAGTCAGACATTGTATACTAGCAGCACATCATTGATATCAAAGTGACAAATCTGTTGACGTCACCAGGGAACAACAAACCGAAAAACACGGATATGAGGAGCATCAGTAACATACGCTAAGGTCATAGCAAGAAAATAATGTCAGTGGAACAGATGTCATTGTAGAAATGGCGTTGTGAGTCGCATAATTGTCAATCAAACCCAAAATCAATTAACAACAATGACTACTCCTGAAAACAAAATAACTAAGTAATAACCCCCTCCCTGTTGTAACTAGGTGCACACCAAGTTACATCCGGAGGCCCAAGCGGTGTCCAGAAAAGAGGGAGTGCAGCGGGGCTAAGTGCTCTGCGCCTACGCTCAAGTGGGGCATGCGCGGTGCCTAGCATTGAAGTTTTCAACAATACAGCCGCAGGCCTCCACCAGTCCTCCGTGAGTCACGGCTGTTGTGTCCACCACTGCCTCAAAATAAATGTCAGAGCCGAAGAGGGGGCGACTCCCGCCCTTGCTTTCATATCAATTCCCAAGCGGAGTTCCACTAGCCCAGAGCTACGTTATAGACAGAAGCGTAGTGCAGCGGTCATTTTCTGCTTGCTTGCGGTGCTCAACGTCAAGATGGCGGCCGTGAGCAAGCAAAATGACATCCTCGCGAAACTTTTTCCTTGTTCGCAATCAGCAACATCAAGTTGCTGATTGGGAGCATGGAAAATAAACCTCCCAGCGAGATTCTCAACGCGGGGAGGGTCAGGTTTCTCATTGCGAGTGGTCGCGCATGCTCGCGACTGCTCGCGATGAGAAACTACCAGTCCGCGTTGAGAAAGCTGCAGCTGGAGTAAAAATCTACTCGAGCGGCAGAAAACTACAGCTCGCACTGTGCAAGATGCCGTTTTCAATGATTGCACAGTTCTGGATGCTTGTCCGCACTTTGCAATCATTGAAAACAACATCTTGCACAGTGCGAACATGCTACTACGCAGTTTGCCTAGTGCTACGCGTAGCTCGCGTAGTGCGAAGTGTACTTCGCGTAGCTTCGCGTAGCACTACTTTGCGAACTACGCCCACACCTTCTCCATACTCCTGCCATGTCACTTAGAGCCAAGGACGGACTTCTGGAGGCCCGGATAGGTCTATTCAGTTTGACCAGGTTAAGAAGCTTTCTCCGGGCCCTGGGTCAAAGCATCGATTGGCTGGTGGCACAAGCTCCTGTGCTCCATTATCCGGATAATCTTGTTGCGAAGCGCCTGGGATTGGATTTGGCTGACACTGGAAGGTTAGGTTTAGAAGCCCTGACAGGGTTCCTGGGTCAGAGGTACTTCTGGCTTGGGGTGGAACCTCCCAGCCCTGGGCTTCATTCTGTGGCCTATCGTGCCACTTAGAGTCCATGACATGGTCCCACAGGGATGTGGCAGTCTCCCCTGACCTAGGGGTAGACGCTCCTGGCTCTGTGCTCCATTCTCCAACCCGTTGTGATACAAAGTGCCAGGGACTGGATTTCAGAGGCCCTGGGAGCGCTCCCCTGCGTGCCTGGATTAAGAAGCTCTGACCGGACTCGGGTCAGAGATCCGGCTGGCCTGAGGGAGTAGACTCGACCTTTGGTCTCCATTCTCTGGCCCACTGCATTACTTAGAGTCCAGAAAGGAGTCCTGCAGGCCAGAGGAACACTCCCTTGCTTGATTAGGATGATCTAGCTAGTATAGCACTCTGAGCAATTGGGCACATTCGCTAAATATAAAGATGTAATGCTTGGCCAGCCTCTACCTTTGTTTCAAGCACAGACTTTCCATCCCACCTGAGACTGGCTAGCTCCAGGGTATGCCTTTCGTGGTGGTCTTCTTCAAGGGCCTTCTCACCCAGCAAAGAATAGGCCAACGAGCCTGGAGAATCGTACCCTTCACTGGTCTGACCATAATGGGCAGGGTCGATGGTGCCAGACCCAGATGCCACCTGGTACAGCTGGCCCTGCATGCGACACTGTTGCTCTTCTACACTCAGCGCATTTCCACAGGAGCCTGAAAAGACCATTCTGTGATGTGTCCCTGTCATTCAGGCTGGCATCCCAATATCTCTCTTAGGCTGTACCATGGCCTGCTTTGGTCTGCCTAACCCTTCCGTCTATGCAAAGCAAGCTAGTCCCGCCAGTGTCTGTGCAACTGCCCTGTCCACCCAGCCCCCTGTAGGCAAGCAGAGGGGCTCCTGCAGCAGGTCCCTGAATGGTGCGAAGGTCAGTCAGGTTCAGTATGTGACTCCTCCTCCCTCCAACAGGTGCATCTACCTTGTTGATCCTGCTAGCAGCATATGCATGTCTCAAAGATTAAGCCACGTATATGTAAGTACATACGGACAAAACAGTGAAAATATGAATGGCTCATTAATTCACTTATAGTTTGTTTGAACCCTCCATCTTACTTGGATAACTGTGGTAATTCTAGATCTAATACATGCCCATGAGCACTGACCACCTGTAATTTGTGCATTCATCAAATAATGACTAATCAAGGTTTGCCCAGCCACTTTGGTGATGCTAGATAACCTCGGGCCGATGGCATGTCTCTATGACAGTGACAATACATACGGATGCCTCCCATATTAACTTTCAATGGTACTTTCCTTGCCTACCATCATGGTGACCGTAGGTAAGGTGGTAGAGGGAGTCTTTGAAATGGACCCCACATCCGAGGAAGGCAGCATGGTTGCAATTTACCCACTCTTGTGGACGTAGTGATGAAAGATAACAAAACAGGACTCTTTTGAGGCCCTATAATTGTTATGACTAGACTTTAAATACATATCATTTAACAAGAATCCATTGGAAAGCAAGTCTGGTGCCATCAGCCGCAGTTATTCTACCTCCAATAGAGTAATTTAAAAATGCTGCAATTAAAAAGCTTGTAGTTGGATCTTGTGATGGAGCTGTCAGTCCACTCCGAGGCAAGCTACTACCTGTCCCAAACTTGCCTCTCACCACCCACTTGATACTCTTTACTGAATGTCCTGAGACTTCGAAGCGTTTTGAAAACATTTGAGTGTTCAAAGCAGGGCAGTCATCTGAATACTTCAGCTAGGAATAATGGAATATGACTCTAGGTTATTTAGTTGGTTTTTGGAACTGGGGTCATAATTAGGAGAGACCACTGGAGGCATTCTTATTGTGTCCCTAGAGATGAAATTCTTGGACTACCTCAACATGAACTTACACAAAAGCATTTGCCAAGAATGTTCTGATTAATCAAGACTGAAAGCTGAAGTTTCATAGACGATCAGATACTGCTGCAGTTCAGACCATAGACAATGCCAGCTAGCAATCTGGCAGTGTTATTGTCATTAATCAAAAGGCAGCTTCAAAGAAATCAAAGTCTTTGGGTTCCAGGGTCAGTGTGATTGCAAAGCTGATATTAAAAAGAATTAACAGCAGGGCGGCACCAGGAGTGGAGCCTGCGGCTTTATTTGACTCAACGTGGAAGATCTCATCTGGCTCACATACAGAAAGGATGACAGATTCATAGTTCTTTTTTGATTCTGTGGTTGGTAGTGCATGGCCGATTTTGGTTGATGGAGTGATTTGCATGGTGATCAGCGTATGTCTACCTTTCACCGAGAGCTGCTGGTAACTAGCTGAACCTGTTTGTGAAAAGAGGTTGCAATTATTTCCCATGAACGAGGAATTTCCAGTAATGCGGGTCAATTGCTCTCATTGATTAAGTCCTTACACTTTGTACACCCCCCACTTGCTGCTACTACTCGCAGGCCAGGGCTCCAGCCACCAGACAGAGCCACCTAGTGTCAGAGGCTGGTGAGTCAGGAAACTTACCAGATTGGCTAACTTGAGATCCTGAGTGCAGCGGAGGCAATGAACAGGACCTGAAATTCAATTCCAAACTGTGCTCTCCAGATCAAGCGTTGTATATGCTTAATCTAAGACAACGCAGAGGGGAAGTGGGGAAATGAAGTGAAAGAGAAGATATGACAACCGTATCTGCAAGTGCCTCTCCTGCTGCATTCCTTCACACTGCTCTGCTTGGTGATTCCCCTCACTGCTTTTAATTTCCTGGCTCTCTTCCTTTCGATTACATTCTCTGTGCATAGCACAGCAAGAAAAAAAAACAATGTTTACTACACAGCCCCACCACTGGATGCTCACTCCCCTTTGTGGCCTTCCTTGCGTGTTCAAACCCCCCTCTACCCCTTTGCTTTGTTTTTAGGTCTCGCCTGTCGATGCGCATGCGCATCGAGCAAGGCGAGAGTATTGGCACTTATCCGCTCTTTATCCACACTGCAAGGAATCGTGGCGATTCCTTGCAGTGCACGAGAAATTTAAGCTCAATGCGCATGCGCATTGAGCTTAAATGCGCGTGCACATGCCCCCAGCCGCCTGCCTTGCCTACTCTCTTCCACAGCCTCCCCCAGCTCCGCCCCCTCACTACTTGATTGCACGGCCGCTAGGCCGTGCCTCCCCTACTCTCCTCCCCCCTCCTCCTCTCCTCCCTTGCCTGCCTGCCGCTAGCCTTGCCTACTCTCTCTCACAGCCTCCCCCAGTTCAACACTTTGGCTCTCTCTACACAGCGAATGCATTGATTCTACACCTCAACCCTGGTTTTCTGTACCTCCTCTACAATCTGCTTATATGCCTCTCTGTGCCTTCTCATCACACCCGGCCTCTGTACATACAAAGCAGTGACACTCTGTAAAGACCCATCACTCGGACTATCGAACTCTTCTTTACTTTCGGTTACGTAGTTCCGTACATTTTTTTACATCATCTGCATAGATGCCAGGCATCTAATTCACCGTCACCCAGTACCCGACCTGCTCTGCAGACATCCATCAGGACCAAAACACTGGACAGACCCTGCACTATGAACAACGTGTGTGCAGCGGGGCCACCTCAGCACTCAAGATCTACAGCGTTATCAGCACTCAGACACTGTACCTTCCTGGCAGCGAGTGGCTGCTCGGCTTTCCTCTTCATTTTGCCGTTGGACGTTTCTCTGCTACTCGTCTGTGAGCTGTTCCTGCACAGCACACTTACACATGTGAGAGCCACACTACCATGCTGCTAGTATAACCCCGCCTTCCCTGCCAAAATTCCCACCCATCACAGGGGCTGGGGAAAATATACTGTAGTTTGATTGGTTAATGCGAGTGGAAACTTAGCTCTCCATTGGCTAACAGGTCCTTCCGTGGCCAGGCAAACTAGTGTGTTTGCCCCGTAGTAGTTTTTGCCTTCCGTCCCTCTTTCTCTATAACAAGCCATCGAGAAAGAAAACGGCATTTAAAAACAACGTGGTTCATATATAGAGTAATGTGGTTAAGGATGCGGCCATCTTGTAAGGTCAAATTTGTTAATTACAGTGTACCGCCTCTGGTTCCAGAAGGATTATCAGCGATATTTAAACCATAAATCCTGAAAACGTATTGGTACATATTGTATTAAAACATCATTAAACGCCTTATTTAACAATTATGAAACTGAAGGTTGAAAAAGGATATGGAAATTCTTATAATGTTATGGAGAACATCACTGGTTGATTTTTAAACAATTTACTTCTGACATATAGCTACTTGATCTAATATACTCTTACAGACATCTATAATTCTGTGGTACAGGAAGATGCTTGTAGTGACGGTTAAATAACGTAGAGAAATCTGCTTACTTGAATTCAAGTATTTATTGTGACAAACGAGCTTGGGGAAGATAAGGGGGAGTGGCAACGCAGAGTAGAAGGGAAGTCGGAATGCCAACATATGGAGTTGACGTCAGTTAAATACAACATGAGAATTCCACTATTAAGTGCTTGAAATAACCAATTAAATGTGAGCACGTGCAGTAAATAAACAGAACAACGAGACCTACAACATCTCCCTTTATAAAGAAGCGATTAATTCACTATATAATCCTCCAATGCTTTGGGTAACTTTGACATTCTACCAAAACTGGTGCAAGTAGCCTCCCAACCTTCATGACAAGTTAGTAACATCTTCATTTGCTGTGGTAAGCATGGGGACTTCTTTCCTGGACACAACATCACTCAGTTTCCTCAACCTCAACCCCTCACTCACTCACCCTCACCCTCACTCACCCTCACCCTCACTCACCCTCACCCTCACTCACCCTCACCCTCACCCTCACTCACCCTCACTCACCCTCACTCACCCTCACCCTCACTCACCCTCACCCTCACTCACCCTCACTCTCACTCATCCTCACTCACCCTCACCCACCCTCAACCCCTCACCCTAACTCACCCTCACTCACCCTCAACCCCTCACCCTCACTCACCCTCAACACCTCACTCACACTCACCCACCCTCACCCTCACTCACCTTCAACACCTCACCCTCACTCACCCTCACTCTCACTCATCCTCACTCACCCTCACCCACCCTCAACCCCTCACCCTCACTCACCCTCACTCTCACTCATCCTCACTCACCCTCACCCACCCTCAACCCCTCACCCTCACTCACCCTCACCCACCCTCAACCCCTCACCCTAACTCACCCTCACTCACCCTCAACCCCTCACCCTCACTCACCCTCACTCACCCTCAACCCCTCACCCTCACTCACCCTCAACCCCTCACCCTCACCCACACTCACCCACACTCACCCTCACTCACCCTCACCCTCAACACCTCAGCCTCACCCTCACTCACCCTCAACCCCTCACCCTCACTCACCCTCACTCACCCTCAACCTCATGCTAAAGATTTACAAAAAAAACCATAAACAATTCTAAAAGCACTAACTCTAATGCTGCGAGACCTATTGCATTTCTAATGCTTGTTTCTTTGAGCCTCCCGTAGCTGGTGGGCAAAGTATGAATGTTCAACCTGGAAGGTTTTTCATCTGTAGATCCAAACTCTGGACTTAACCGCTTCAGCGCGGCGCGAATTTTCACGCTGTGCTGAAGATTCGAAAAACGGGCGTGGTCATCAGCACAGCCCAACCAACGCTGATGACGGAACCGTTCTGTCATAAGCATCGAAGGGGTTAATACTTGAGAGTTTGTCCAAATACACCTTAGTCTCTAAGCACCTTAGCTGTAGCTGGTTGTTAGGTCCTGTTCCTGTCACAGGGACCACCTCAAATAATCATGCTTAGCCTTACCCGTCTCACAAATGTTCTCTTAAATTTTTAAAGATTAGACTCTCCTATTTCTAGTTTAGTGAGATGTTAAGCGCACATGTTGTAGCTTGGGGCAACTTGTATTAATCTCAGTCTTTTCTTTTGCAGGGCTAGTAGTACCAGAATCAGTGAAGACCAAGGATGCTGGGATGCTGTCCACTGGGATGACTAGACAAATCAAGACTGATGTCGTTCCAGGAAGCTGGATAGGATTGAGCAGGTAAGTCTGACAGTCACACAGGATTTAGCATCTGCTGAGCTCCTAAATGCCAAGCAGGGCGTGGCAGACAAGAATGTCTTTTATATGCTCTAGATTCAAAATGCCCTATGAGAAGATTTCAGAGGGTTTCAAAATGTTACAGATTCAAAATGGCCGGCCAGAAGGTTCTAGAAGGTTCTCATGGTAGCTAACGTAGTGCAAGTGGGCCAAATCGGAATGGTGGTGAATTATGTGGACAAATTTCCATTTAAACACTTGATAACTTAAATTTTATTATATTAGACCTGCTGGTGTGTGTGTCTCAGCTACTTGTGTTTTCTTTGCTGCTCCTCCTAGCTATGACATTATCCCCTTGTATTGTGTATGACTACGATGTTTCAGAGTGCTCCTGGTGATATTTTGGGGCTAGCGGTGACTCAGAGTAAAATACATTAGGGGGCTCTTGATGATGAGGACATAAATCCTTCTTGAAGCAGGAAGGTGTCTTACCGGGAATGAGTCCATGGCTTTTCTGTGCTGAACACTTCCAGTAATCTGCAATAAGAGGCAAGACTATGAATTTTGCCTGGAAGTCCTAGACCCCCAAGATGGGGCTTCCGCCACCGGGCAGAGCCATCTAGAATGTTTGGAACAGGGTGAATGAATGAATGACTATTTTATATAGCTCAAACAAATACCCAAAGGTGTCACAAGGCGCTGCAAACAGTTCTATTATCTGACAGGAGCAAAGAGTCTTCATGGGTCAGTCTTTACAAGGCAAAGTCTCATGTCTTCAAGGCCTTTCAAAAAGAAGATGTGGTTCTACACAGAAGATAAATGGAGGAAGAGTATTCCAGAGCGTATCCGCTGCGACTGAAAAAGCCCTTCCTCCCCATCGTGACCTGGGAACAACAAGCCCATGTTTGTTAGCCGACCGCAGTTGTCTAGTGGGGATATATCATTAAAAGATATACCTAATTCCCTCTAGTCCTGAATTATGTAATGCCTTGTGCACAGTGTAATTTCTTGATGGCAGCCAATATTGAATGATACTTAGGAATATCTAAGACCAGTCTTGCCATTGCATTCTGCACCAGTTGTAGTTTATTGATCATCTAAGTAAAGGGCATTACAATAGTCCAACTTAGATAGGATCAATTATACTGCAGCTTGCTTCTGTGTAGCCAATGAAAGACACAAAAATATCTTTCTAAGGGTTCTTATGACCCAAAAGCAAGCTGACACAATCTTATTAACCTGGTAATTAAAAGATAAGTTGATGTCAACTATGACATCAAGATTCCTTGCTGAATAAACTAAGCTGGGACATGATCCTAGCCTTTCAGGCCACCAAGAATGTGTCCATGAGGGATGCTGATTTTCAAACATTAGAACCTCTGTTTTGTCCCCATTTAATTGAAGATAGTTTTTAGTCTGGGGAGGAGTCTGGAATTCTGTTGTGACGAACAGTTCCAGTAATCTCCAGTGGGAGGCAGGCAAATCCATGTTTTTTGCCTACAAAACCTGGTCCCCAAGCTGTGGCTTTACCCACTGGGAAGAGCCACCTAGCCTGCCTGGGGCTGGGTGGTGTAGGGACAGGGAGAAGCGTGGGACTCCTCCAGGCTGAATATCTCCTGTAGTCAATCAATCAATCAATCAGTGACACTTATAAAGCGCGCTACATACCCGTAGGGTCTCAAGGCGCTGGGGGGGGGGGGGGGGGGTGCCGCTACTGCTCGAACAGCCAGGTCTTCAGCTTCTTCCTGAAGGGGAGGTGGTCTTGGGTCAGGCGCAGGTCGGTCGGGAGGGAGTTCCAGGTCTTGGCGGCCAGGTAGGAGAAGGACCTTCCTCCTGTAGTCGCTCTTCGGATGCGGTAGTCTTTAGTGAGAGGAGGTCAAAGCCATTGCTTTCCCCTGTTAGGCCTGGTACCCACAGGCCAGGGCTCCTGCCATTGGACAGAGCCACCTAGCCTTCCCAGAGCAGGGTGACTTACTATTGGGGAGGAGCCAGAGGCTCCTTCAGATTGAAAAGTTCCAGTGATCCCCAGTGAGAGGCCGGGGAAGACATGGCTTTCACCCAGGAGGCCCTATCCCAGCAGGCTGGATCTCCAACCTGTGGGCAGAATCATCAAGCCTGCACGGGGCAGGGTGACGCCCCACCCACAAAGGTTTGACAAGTTTCAAGACATCCATCAGTTACCTTGTTGGCTTTGAAATCACATGTTATCTAAAATGTCACCAGTGACGTTGCATTCTCATGTTTCAGGAGAGTTGTCCTTCTTCAGTATAGAGCAGAGGTCTTCAAACTGTGGGGCGCGACCCCCAGGGGGGCCCTGGAGTCCTGGCAAGGGGGTCGCGCATTCCCCAGCTTCACTTGTCTCTGCAATTCAAAACGTGTGCTTTCCTTTAGAAAAAAGAAAGCCCTCCCGGAAGGCGATTTAAATCGTTATCAGCTGCTCTCTGAATGTAATGAAAATGTAAACGTGTAAACGATGCTTGGGAGTAGTTCTGGCTTTTTTGTTGTTAATTTGTTACTTCATTTAAATCTGTTTTCATTTATAAGCCCCGGGCTAAAAGAGGAAGCCTTCCTGGCAAATAGGCATAAGGACAGACAGCGAGCCACACTAGATGGTAGGGACTATATTAAAATAGTTGCCACAAGAATTCATTCAGTAAGATCTGGCTTTAATTAATCAAATCACTCCAAGCTTTGTGATAACAAAGATTTGGTTTTTGTGAGTGGAAGTGCAAAGCGTTAACAACTGGGCCTGAGAAGTGCTTGCTTTAATTTTAACTGCATTTAGACAGCCCGTAGTACCCCTGAAGAGGTGTTGAAGGGACAGCTATGGAAAAAATGTGCATTACAAACTTTGGCAATATTAAAGACTACGCTTTGAAAGCACCATTTTATCGTAAAACCATTTCCACCTTTTACAGCATTCTATCTGACACTGTGTAATATAAGTATGAAATCATTACTTACATATTCGCAGTGCTTTCTGTCACAGGCTGTGACCTTGTAGCACTAATAATGCACATCACTAGTCTCCACTGAACCAACCAAGATGTAATTTCTTGGCTCTCTAGTTACATGCAGACCTCTGCAGTGCTTTAACTAATAGAGGTTTCATAATGTACTACAGTGCATTTCCCACTGAGTAACAACTTTTTTATTTATTTTCCATTTACTAGGCTATTTTTATGTCGATACCTAATGGTAGAATACCACAAAAACGTAAAGAGGGCCTTATTTATGAAATTTGTTGCATCGCTGTGACAAAACAGCGAAGCAACAGTTGTTGATGGTTGTCGATGATGAAGAGTACAAGGTTCTACAAATTTTTGTCAGAAGGGGGTCCTTATGCCTAAAAAAGTTTAACAAGGGGGTCTTGACATCAAAAAAGTTTGGAGACCTCTGGTATAGAGCAACATGTTCTTTTGGAGGTGCTGGAAATGCTACCCGAAGTCTTGTCGGGTCTCTGACCACTTGTGTGGTGCATGTTCATTAACCAGAACTCATCAGCTTATTAGCTCAAGGGAGCCATTTTAATTTAGCACCTAGTTCTCCTGCTCCGGACTTGATAAACAAGTGAATGAAAAACAGCCATTATACCTGGCAGAGAACAAGAACCGGACAAAATCAGAGGTGTAGTCATTGAAAAAAGAACCTTCTAGCCACAATAAATGGGTATAATTCTAAATTCCCGTTGGCTTCTGAGGTACCACCCCTAGCAGAGAAGGTCGGCAAGGGTTGGTGCAGCAAAGGGCCCTGCCACCCTTCTAGTCTGAACCTGCCATCTTGTCCTTGACTGATTGTAGATTCTCAGCCCATAACCCCTGACCATGGCATACATTACAGATCCTCAAACTGTCTCTGAACCCTGCGCTCAAAAACATGACAGTTTTCATAACAGTGAAAATTTGCAGCCTCCACCATAACTGTCATACTGGCTGTCCCCAACCCTATTTTCTCAATGCTTCTGCCTCTGACTCCACCTCTTTAGCTCTGTCCTCTAAAGCATTTAACAACTGGGGTCTGACTCACATATGTCCAGCAGACACGGCTGATACAGCAAGGAGAACAATAGTACACTCCTTTCTTGAAGTGCCAGCATGCCGTTTGTGGGTGGCCCTGCATGCAACCTGTTTTGGGGCATCCAGGAAAAATTATAAAAGGTTAAGGTAACCGTATTACTTTATGTACAGCCAGAATGCTTATGTTTAGGTTTTTGTTCATATTTACGTTTTTGTTAAGCTCATGGCTGCAATAGGGCTTACCAGTGCTGAGTGCGAGTTGCTGACAATGAAAAGGTGAAAGACCCAATTAAGGGGCTACTGGGGAAACAGTCATTCCTTGAGCTTTTTCCTAAAGCTGGCATCTTCTTCCGGAAGTCTCAACCCAAGGGGCATGGAGATCCAGAGCTTCGGGACTAGATGAGAAAAAAATCTACCTCCCTATCAAGATCTCTTAATTCTTAAGAGTCTTTCATGTGCAGACCTTTAACTTCTTGGTGGTACATACAAGCAAATAAGACCTCTGATTTTAAAATGAGCCCGGCAATTTACTGCTTTATGTGCAAGGTAAAGAGACTTAAACTTGATCCTAGCATCAATAGGCAGAACAGTTTCAAGGCCTCTTTTGCTGATTCATGGCTCAGAATTTTGCAGAGTGGCCTGGCAGCCAAATTTTGGATAACCTGAAGTTTTTTATGACAGATTTTGGTGCTCCCAAATAAAGAGAGTTTCCATAATCCGGACAGGAGACTACTAAGGATTGTATTATAGTTCTTCTAAAATGTTCCAGGATAAACTCCAAAATCTTCTTGATCATTCTAAGTAGCCCAAAATATGTAGCAGCTAGCTTTTTTGCTTGATCATCCATCATTTGAATGTTATCCATCCAAATTCCCAAATTCTCCATGGGGGGATTAGGAACATGAGGATTTCCCATACAGCTTGGCCAAGTGATCACTAGGGACAGGAATTGTGACCCAAAATCATCAACACAGTCTTGTCGCCATTTAATTTCAAACAGCAGCTCACTATCCAGTTCGACTCTTTTTCATGACAAGGCACTAGTTGATGATGTTCCACATTCAAACTATTTGCCGAGGAGACCACCAACTGTGTGTCAGCTGCGTAAGAAACTATGGACATCCCAAATTCCTGTACAATTTTTGCCAGCGGACGCATAAATATATAAAACAAAGTGGGGCTGAGTGACAAGCCCTTTGGCACCCTGTGTCTAGATGGGATAATATCAGAGAAGCATGTGGTTTCCATAAGCTGAAAAGATTTGTCCTTTACAAAGGAGGTGAGCCAATCCTAAACTTTATCTTGGATCCCAACTTCATTAAGCCTTTTTATAAAAATTGTGTGGTCTACGGTGTTGAATGCTGCACAAAGATCTAAAATCAGAATTGCGTCCGAGCCACCCTCATCACGTATGCTTTTAAGCTCCTCAGTAACCACCAGGAGAGAAGATTCAGTACTATGTTGTGCGTGGAAGCCCATTTGTGTAGGGTGTAATCAACGGTTGTCTTCCAAGAAGTATGACAATGCATAGTTTACATGTTTCTCTAATATTTTTCCTAAAATAGATAGCAGCGAAATAGGACGATATTACCTGGATGGATTGTCTAGATAGAATTTCTTCAACTAAGGCCTGATGATTGCATGTTTCCATTTCTTTGGTATAATCCCTGATTCTAGTGAAAGATTGAGCATATCAACTATAGTCAGGAGAATAACCTCCACACCCTTGGATAAAATGTATAGTGGTACTGGATGTAAAAGCGATCCTGATTTGATTTTGTTCACAAATGCAAGGGTATTCTCCTCATTCAATACTGGGAAATGTGTTAAGGCTAGTGGTTTTAAGATCATAGTGATGCCCTTTGTTTGATTCAAGTCTGTGACTATATTGCACAGAAGTGAATCATAAATATCTTTGGCTTTTTTCTGAAAAAAAGCAGTTAGCTCATTACATCTTTTCTTAGCAGATTGTGGAAGAATATTAACCTGTTTTACCAATGTAGGAGCTTTCACAACCTTGAACGGATCCTTAGGAGAGTTAGAAGCCTGGTTATTCTTCTCATCATAATACTTGGCCAGAGCTTTTCGTATTTCATTAAGATATTGTCTGATGGTAAATTTATATTACATTTTTAGAGCTGGCTCAAAGGATTGCCTCCATTTTCTTTAAGTTTCTTCCAATTTTTCCACAGGGGGGCGAGGTGGATAATAAACCAGGGAGCTCTTTTAATATTAATTTTAGGACTTATGGACTTTGGGATACATTCATCTAATATTTGTACAATCCAGTGTTCCCATTGCGTGTATGTTGCATCTAAATTCCCCTATAAATATGGAATGAATGCTTTCAAGCTCTTAACCCAAACTTCCAGGTACAAGTTTAGACCAGCTCCGGGCTGGGCTTGAGACAGGATTAGATGCTGTTCATGTTCGTTTGTATGACCACATTCATTCAAGTCTCTGGGCCCCTAACCATTCTCACAGAATTGTCATTCTAATCCTCCTCCAACGAACTGCCCACATGCTCACTGCCTGGTCCTGCCTTGTTCAGGCTTTCAATCTTTGACCACCCGGTAGAAATATTACTCTCATACTATCGATGTGTGCCTCATCAACCAATAGCTGCCTCTTTTCCATCAACGGTTTGGCTATTTTCTTCTTCAGGCCCTAGATTGCTGCTCTCCAACAGTGTGCACTCTGAATATCGACCACAGAATATTGATGGGACACAAAACTGAAGGCAAAATATCCCAAAAAATATTAACAGATAAGTATGTCTAGATTTTCTATACCTAGCTCTACATACAGGTACCTATGCTATACATATATCTACAAGGTACATAGATGTGGAGTTTGGAATAGAACATCTATACTTCCCTATATGATTTCCAAATGTGTGAATTCTTTTGTTAACTCAGTTGTGTGCAAATAATGCACACCTCGGGTCCTGCTTTGACATAGAACCCTTTGTACTGTCTTTGCCCAAGCAAGCACAATCCACTTGACACCCTATTTCCACTGTAATGCCCCAAAGGGGGATTACTTTTTGAAGGCAGTCAAATGACCAATTCATAACATTTTAATATTTTTTAATATACAATTGTTATATATAGTATGATTCTGTATGATACACAATAATAAATCAAGAATAAGTGAATTTATAAAGAAAAGATGTAAAAGAAACTATAACACAGGTGACTCATTTTTTTTAAAACCATCAACCAACAGCCAATATGTGTTCACAAAGTCTACCTCTTTTGCTTCTTTAAGGCTAAATTTGACACCCCATGAGATTAAATCTGCAAATGGCACTGTCCCTTTCATAAAGGGCTGTTTTATGTTATTAATCTCAAGTGAATAAGCACCCAGGCCCATTCAAATAGCATACTTTGATTGTTTAAATGCTCATTGTTGATATATTTAACTTTCTGATGCCAACAGTTCAGACTGAATGCTGATCTATTTGACAACTCACCATATTTAATAAACAATGGCCTGAATGCTTCCCAGTTATGAATGGGAGGCCAGGTGGTCTGGGATTAAAAGGAGCTGGAAAAGTTAAATATGGTAACTGTACAATGAGCTTTTAGCAGGGTTTTTTATTACTTGCTATAGTAGATTTCCAACTCCACTTTTTATGTGGAAATATTGATTTTAAATGTTTGTATTTTTAAGTGATTGGAATTTTTTGTTTTTTTTGTGAACTTTTTTCACAAAGAAGCTGTTTTGAGACGTCTAAAGTTGTAATTTCTTGAATCTAATGAACTAACCATTGGACGATATCACAAACAAAGCCCACAATAGCCATCACAGAATAGAAATTGCCTTGCAAGAGCTCTATTTTTGTAGTATAGACTGCTATTAAAAATGCATAATAGAGTACTGAAAAGTAAATTAAAAATACAAAGCTGTGGGGCAATGACGCAAATGCAGGACGCACTAGGGAAACAAATAGCTCTAACACCACCAATGGGGCTTCTTAACATTTGGGAGGCCATCGATCTTACAGAAGTGGAACAGCAACTATCCACCCTGGGTCACACATTATTTAAAAGAGCAATTGCAATGAAATGGGGGGCTGCGGAAAGACCATTGATTAGGGTTTGGGCAGCTGAAATGGATAAGTGTATGATTGCAGAAAAAGAAGTATATAAATCTAAGGGAAGAAATTGGATATAAAATGGAATGGGTGGAATACGCATAGAGGGGAATTATGTATCTCACCAACAATGGAGATGGAAATGTAGAGACATGATGGACACTCACTTGTAGTGATTGACTAATTCACTGTGCACTGTTGCTGTAAGTAACTGCTATAACCAGAATGATATGTATGCATAGCATTATATGGTATTATTTGAAGTTTAAAATCAACAAAAACAATTTTAAAAAACCAAATACAAAGCTGTGGGAATCAATAATCAGAAATAGTTGTAAAGTAATTTATTGTTTAACTCTGCTTAGGCAAAATTACGTTTCAAATTCTTGCAGTACAATTGAAAAAGAGCAAACTATTCTTCCTTCAGATATTAAAACCAAAGTCAAAATACTCAAGCTACAATCAGTAGTTGTAGTGTTGGCACTGATCTAGCTGTTTTGTTAAAATGAATGCTTTACAGTGATGAAAATACTTAAGGCAAACTACACCTTATACACCATATTTTCCATGACGTTTTATTGTACCACAGAACAGACTTGCATTTTCTTTTCTCTCTAGAAAAAACAATTATGTGTGTTCCAAAGAGAAGAAGACTTTCACAGACTGTTCAGAATGAAATATACACATTCTTGGTTAAATCTAGCTCTCTTCATGTAACCTTTTCTGTTCCATGTGTAGATGATTGTTCGAGGGAAACCCCATGTAATAGAATTATGAAAATGTAGCTTAATGTATTTAGGTGAATTGTTTATCTTTTGCTGTAATCTGATTGGTTTAACACTTTTGAACCAAGTACTACTGTATTGAATGTTTGAAATGCTTGGTTTAGAACACTCTAAAATAGTGTGAATTCTTGATGTGACGCTTTCCCCTCCCTTTAGAGGGCAAATCACTGCCGGACTTACTCTTTGTTTTACTGACCTGAACTTTACTGAATTCATGATTGATTCTGGACTTTAACTGGGCTTTGCACTCTGTTAAATTGTCTAATCGATTTTGACATTTTGAATTAACTGCTGTAAGCCTAAAATCCTTAATTAAAACCTTTATGATTCAGACTTGCCTGTCTGTCATTCTTGTTAGAGCAAATACGTCCTACATTTCTATTATTTGAAATTGCTAACTTTGACTTCTTAAAGTTGAGATAAGTCCAGCAGGGAGCATCAAACTCCATGTAGAGACTACACTGTTCCCAATCCATCATGGTGCGCTTTGGGACAAAATTGAATGGATTTTGTGCCCTGTCAGTTCACAATACAATAACATTCAGCAGTAGCACTTGAAGTAGCGCTACAGCTCCTGCAAATGACATGAAGGAGTTGAGAGGAGAATGGACAATAATGAGACCTGCTCAAAGACAGTGAGGTATTGTAGAGAACAATGTATTACAAATTACTGCTTCTTGATTAATTAGTCTGCGTTAACATTGGCTCGGTGCAAAGGGATGTAATTGTATAACTTTATTTTTGCTCTGGAGTATATGAAGGGATATGGTTTGTGATACCACTTATTAGCCATATATATTATATATATATATATATATATATATATATATATATATATATATATATATATATATATATATATATATATATATATATATATTTATATTTATATATATGTATATATATATATATATATATATATATATATATATATATATATATATATATATATATATATGTTGAAGCAAGTAGCCCTTGAGCTTTGGAAAGGCACACACCGCTCTCTCGTGCCATCCGGCTGTCTGTGCCTCGCTGTTACATGCCTTCTGTCTTCCTTAGTTTCGGGTAAAAATCCGACGCGTTTCGAGGCAGAACGCCCCGTATTCATGGATGGGTAAGTTGGGGGAGTGACGTCTCCGTGCTTGAATTCATATCAGTTCATGAATAAGTACCGCCCTAAGTGGGTATGGGCTTCTAGTTGCACGCTACGCATGCTGGTTAGTGAAGTCCATTTGCACGGAGTTAAATTAGACCTTGAGTAGGCTCAGTCCCCCTTCTTGTATTTCATCTGTAATATCCTTGAGTAGGATCAGGAGTACAGGCAGCAATTAAAGGCCCTGCGAGAGTGCGTGCTCGTTGAGGAGAGGACGAGTTCGTCTCCGAAGCCGCTTCCCTTCTGACTAAGAAGTCTTTCAAGGTGCTGGTGCTCTTTCCCACGGCCAGGGCAGCCGTGTAAGTATGTGTTGAAGCAAGTAGCCCTTGAGCTTTGGAAAGGCACACACCGCTCTCTCGTGCCATCCGGCTGTCTGTGCCTCGCTGTTACATGCCTTCTGTCTTCCTTAGTTTCAGGTAAAAATCCGACGCGTTTCGAGGCAGAACGCCCCGTATTCATGGATGGGTAAGTTGGGGGAGTGACGTCTCCGTGCTTGAATTCATATCAGTTCATGAATAAGTACCGCCCTAAGTGGGTATGGGCTTCTAGTTGCACGCTACGCATGCTGGTTAGTGAAGTCCATTTGCACGGAGTTAAATTAGACCTTGAGTAGGCTCAGTCCCCCTTCTTGTATTTCATCTGTAATATCCTTGAGTAGGATCAGGAGTACAGGCAGCAATTAAAACCCCTGCGAGAGTGCGTGCTTGTTGAGGAGAGGACGAGTTCGTCTCCGAAGCCGCTTCCCTTCTGACTAAGAAGTCTTACAAGG
Source organism: Lissotriton helveticus (assembly GCF_964261635.1). Taxonomy (NCBI): domain Eukaryota; kingdom Metazoa; phylum Chordata; class Amphibia; order Caudata; family Salamandridae; genus Lissotriton; species Lissotriton helveticus. The sequence continues at coordinate 859,484,860 of NC_136065.1, forward strand.
TGCTGGTGCTCTTTCCCACGGCCAGGGCAGCCGTGTAAGTATGTGTTGAAGCAAGTAGCCCTTGAGCTTTGGAAAGGCACACACCGCTCTCTCGTGCCATCCGGCTGTCTGTGCCTCGCTGTTACATGCCTTCTGTCTTCCTTAGTTTCAGGTAAAAATCCGACGCGTTTCGAGGCAGAACGCCCCGTATTCATGGACGGGTAAGTTTGGGGAGTGACGTCTCCGTGCTTGAATTCATATCAGTTCATGAATAAGTACCGCCCTAAGTGGGTATGGGCTTCTAGTTGCACGCTACGCATGCTGGTTAGTGAAGTCTATTTGCACTGAGTTAAGTTAGGGCGGTACTTATTCATGAACTGATATGAATTCAAGCATGGAGACGTCACTCCCCCAACTTACCCATCCATGAATACGGGGCGTTCTGCCTCGAAACGCGTCGGATTTTTACCTGAAACTAAGGAAGACAGAAGGCATGTAACAGCGAGGCACAGACAGCCGGATGGCACGAGAGAGCGGTGTGTGCCTTTCCAAAGCTCAAGGGCTACTTGCTTCAACACATACTTACACGGCTGCCCTGGCCGTGGGAAAGAGCACCAGCACCTTGAAAGACTTCTTAGTCAGAAGGGAAGCGGCTTCGGAGACGAACTCGTCCTCTCCTCAACAAGCACGCACTCTCGCAGGGGTTTTAATTGCTGCCTGTACTCCTGATCCTACTCAAGGATATTACAGATGAAATACAAGAAGGGGGACTGAGCCTACTCAAGGTCTAATTTAACTCCGTGCAAATGGACTTCACTAACCAGCATGCGTAGCTTGCAACTAGAAGCCCATACCCACTTAGGGCGGTACTTATTCATGAACTGATATGAATTCAAGCACGGAGACGTCACTCCCCCAACTTACCCATCCATGAATACGGGGCGTTCTGCCTCGAAACGCGTCGGATTTTTACCTGAAACTAAGGAAGACAGAAGGCATGTAACAGCGAGGCACAGACAGCCGGATGGCACGAGAGAGCGGTGTGTGCCTTTCCAAAGCTCAAGGGCTACTTGCTTCAACACATACTTACACGGCTGCCCTGGCCGTGGGAAAGAGCACCAGCACCTTGAAAGACTTCTTAGTCAGAAGGGAAGCGGCTTCGGAGACGAACTCGTCCTCTCCTCAACAAGCACGCACTCTCACAGGGGTTTTAATTGCTGCCTGTACTCCTGATCCTACTCAAGGATATTACAGATGAAATACAAGAAGGGGGACTGAGCCTACTCAAGGTCTAATTTAACTCCGTGCAAATGGACTTCACTAACCAGCATGCGTAGCGTGCAACTAGAAGCCCATACCCACTTAGGGCGGTACTTATTCATGAACTGATATGAATTCAAGCACGGAGACGTCACTCCCCCAACTTACCCATCCATGAATACGGGGCGTTCTGCCTCGAAACGCGTCGGATTTTTACCTGAAACTAAGGAAGACAGAAGGCATGTAACAGCGAGGCACAGACAGCCGGATGGCACGAGAGAGCGGTGTGTGCCTTTCCAAAGCTCAAGGGCTACTTGCTTCAACACATACTTACACGGCTGCCCTGGCCGTGGGAAAGAGCACCAGCACCTTGAAAGACTTCTTAGTCAGAAGGGAAGCGGCTTCGGAGACGAACTCGTCCTCTCCTCAACAAGCACGCACTCTCGCAGGGGTTTTAATTGCTGCCTGTACTCCTGATCCTACTCAAGGATATTACAGATGAAATACAAGAAGGGGGACTGAGCCTACTCAAGGTCTAATTTAACTCTGTGGAAATGGACTTCACTAACCAGCATGTGTAGCGTGCAACTAGAAGCCCATACCCACTTAGGGCGGTACTTATTCATGAACTGATATGAATTCAAGCACGGAGACGTCACTCCCCCAACTTACCCATCCATGAATACGGGGCGTTCTGCCTCGAAACGCGTCGGATTTTTACCTGAAACTAAGGAAGACAGAAGGCATGTAACAGCGAGTCACAGACAACCGGATGGCACGAGAGAGCGGTGTGTGCCTTTCCAAAGCTCAAGGGCTACTTGCTTCAACACATACTTACACGGCTGCCCTGGCCGTGGGAAAGAGCACCAGCACCTTGAAAGACTTCTTAGTCAGAAGGGAAGCGGCTTTGGAGACGAACTCGTCCTCTCCTCAACAAGCACGCACTCTCGCAGGGGTTTTACTTGCTGCCTGTACTCCTGATCCTACTCAAGGATATTACAGATGAAATACAAGAAGGGGGACTGAGCCTACTCAAGGTCTAATTTAACTCCGTGCAAATGGACTTCACTAACCAGCATGCGTAGCGTGCAACTAGAAGCCCATACCCACTTAGGGCGGTACTTATTCATGAACTGATATAAATTCAAGCACGGAGACGTCACTCCCCCAACTTACCCATCCATGAATACGGGGCGTTCTGCCTCGAAACGCGTCGGATTTTTACCTGAAACTAAGGAAGACAGAAGGCTTGTAACAGCGAGGCACAGACAGCCGGATGGCACGAGAGAGCGGTGTGTGCCTTTCCAAAGCTCTAGGGCTACTTGCTTCAACACATACTTACACGGCTGCCCTGGCCGTGGGAAAGAGCACCAGCACCTTGAAAGACTTCTTAGTCAGAAGGGAAGCGGCTTCGGAGACGAACTCGTCCTCTCCTCAACAACCACGCACTCTCGCAGGGGTTTTAATTGCTGCCTGTACTCCTGATCGTACTCAAGGATATTACAGATGAAATACAAGAAGGGGGACTGAGCCTACTCAAGGTCTAATTTAACTCCGTGCAAATGGACTTCACTAACCAGCATGCGTAGCATGCAACTAGAAGCCCATACCCACTTAGGGCGGTACTTATTCATGAACTGATATGAATTCAAGCACGGAGACGTCACTCCCCCAACTTACCCATCCATGAATACGGGGCGTTCTGCCTCGAAACGCGTCGGATTTTTACCTGAAACTAAGGAAGACAGAAGGCATGTAACAGCAAGGCACAGACAGCCGGATGGCACGAGAGAGCGGTGTGTGCCTTTCCAAAGCTCAAGGGCTACTTGCTTCAACACATACTTACACGGCTGCCCTGGCCGTGGGAAAGAGCACCAGCACCTTGAAAGACTTCTTAGTCAGAAGGGAAGCGGCTTCGGAGACAAACTCGTCCTCTCCTCAACAAGCACGCACTCTCGCAGGGGTTTTAATTGCTGCCTGTACTCCTGATCCTACTCAAGGATATTACAGATGAAATACAAGAAGGGGGACTGAGCCTACTCAAGGTCTAATTTAACTCCGTGCAAATGGACTTCACTAACCAGCATGCGTAGCGTGCAACTAGAACCCCATACCCACTTAGGGCGGTACTTATTCATGAACTGATATGAATTCAAGCACGGAGACGTCACTCCCCCAACTTACCCATCCATGAATACGGGGCGTTCTGCCTCGAAACGCGTCGGATTTTTACCTGAAACTAAGGAAGACAGAAGGCATGTAACAGTGAGGCACAGACAGCCGGATGGCATGAGTGAGCGGTGTGTGCCTTTCCAAAGCTCAAGGGCTACTTGCTTCAACACATACTTACACGGCTGCCCTGGCCGTGGGAAAGAGCACCAGCACCTTGAAAGACTTCTTAGTCAGAAGGGAAGCGGCTTCGGAGACGAACTCGTCCTCTCCTCAACAAGCACGCACTCTCGCAGGGGTTTTAATTGCTGCCTGTACTCCTGATCCTACTCAAGGATATTACAGATGAAATACAAGAAGGGGGACTGAGCTTACTCAAGGTCTAATTTAACTCCGTGCAAATGGACTTCACTAACCAGCATGCGTAGCGTGCAACTAGAAGCCCATACCCACTTAGGGCGGTACTTATTCATGAACTGATATGAATTCAAGCACGGAGACGTCACTCCCCCAACTTACCCATCCATGAATATGGGGCGTTCTGCCTCGAAACGCGTCGGATTTTTACCTGAAACTAAGGAAGACAGAAGGCATGTAACAGCGAGGCACAGACAGCCGGATGGCACGAGAGAGCGGTGTGTGCCTTTCCAAATCTCAAGGGCTACTTGCTTCAACACCTACTTACACGGCTGCCCTGGCCGTGGGAAAGAGCACCAGCACCTTGAAAGACTTCTTAGTCAGAAGGGAAGCGGCTTCGGAGACGAACTCGTCCTCTCCTCAACAAGCACGCACTCTCGCAGGGGTTTTAATTGCTGCCTGTACTCCTGATCCTACTCAAGGATATTACAGATGAAATACAAGAAGGGGGACTGAGCCTACTCAAGGTCTAATTTAACTCCGTGCAAATGGACTTCACTAACCAGCATGCGTAGCGTGCAACTAGAAGCCCATACCCACTTAGGGCGGTACTTATTCATGAACTGATATGAATTCAAGCACGGAGACGTTACTCCCCCAACTTACCCATCCATGAATACGGGGCGTTCTGCCTCGAAACGCGTCGGATTTTTACCTGAAACTAAGGAAGACAGAAGGCATGTAACAGCGAGGCACAGACAGCCGGATGGCACGAGAGAGCGGTGTGTCCCTTTCCAAAGCTCAAGGGCTACTTGCTTCAACATATATATATATATATATATATAGGAACTTGTGCTTCATACTGTAGCAATAAACCTCATTTTATAGTATGTTCCGTCACACATTGGTAGCCCCTTTGATGCCACTGGCCAGCTACCACACCCAGAAAATTTCCATCATGAGTGACAGACGCAGTCATAACCAGTTTTGTGAAACAGTTTGTAAAAAGATTATCACTATTTGTTAAAACGAAAAGGTATGGGTCCCAATTTTCTTAGGACCTCAGTGTCTTATCGTGATACAACCTCCTGCCTCTTTCTTCCACAACTCTAAACTTCCTCCCTCTTTATTTCACTCTTGCATATTCTTTTTCATCCTTTCTTCCTGTTTTGTCACTGTTTTCTTATCTTTCTCCTCCTCCATCTTTTTTCTTGGTTGCCAGTATCTCTCTTTTTCTGGGTCATAGTCTTAGGATGAAAAATTAGTCCTGCTGCTGAAAAAAATTAATGCCAGTGCCCACCACCTGCAACAACCTTCACAATTAAAATACTGGTTATCACCAAAGTCAATAAATATGAAAGTAGCCTCAGAGTATTTAATTAGTAAGTACCATTCATTTCTCTTTTATTCTACAGTAAAAATATTATATTTTCAAAAATAAGACATGAAGGTGAAAGTCAGAAGTCTTCATGTCTAACCATTCTCGACACCCATCACAGGTAGGGTAAAGATTGTCAATAGGCCCCATATAAAGCATTTTTATTATATGCACACAGTATAAACAAAGTTAGCTCTTTTGGCAGAGTGAGGCATAGTCTTGGTGAGTACACTGTGATACAGGTTTCTGCCTAAGGGCGCAGGACATCAGAGCTCTGTGTGGTACCCATTAGTGTGCAGTTTCAGTGAAACAACAATGAAGTGCTTCTGCAAGGATGACGTGCCTCTCACATCTGCTGCTAGGTCAAAGGGCCTGGCAATCCCTCATGATTGGTTGTTGCTGTGGCACCCACTGGCCCTTTATTTTATCTCTTACCTTCAATTGGTCTGTAAATGGATCTTGTACTGTGCTGAAAGGGGTTGGATATTTGGGGAATAGACAGGTACCCAAAGAGGACAGGGAATAGGATAACTGTATCTACAAACTCAAATTTAAACTCATAGATACATCTCAGACAAATACTGTAGATTTAAAATATAATCACCTCACACCCAAATCTCTTAAAGAAATGTAGGCGAGCAAGTATCATACATACCAGAAATTCTGTTATAGCTAAGAGAAATTTTAGTATTAAAAGCTGATGATCAGGAACCTCCCTCCTGCATTTTTGTTTAGTCATAGTGTAACCCAGAAATAGTGCTCACTCACAAGTAATGACGAGTCACAACAATAAGTCAAGTCGTTAATTTGGTTTATCAGATTAGGATGGAAATGTTTTACATTTAATGAATTTAGCATTCAGATTAGAAATCAAATAAGAAATGTTTTACATTTTAATGAATTTAGCATTCAGATTAGAAATCAAACAAAATAGATTTACTGAAATATACCAAACCTGGGGATTCAGGGAAAGATATGTGAACATGCAGGGCAATCTTCCTCAGCCGACGTAGACCCCCAAGCACATACAGTGTATGCGTCAGTATGGATAGGTACCCAGGTGAGTCTTCCACATAAAACTCTCAGGAGAGTTTGGCAAAGTTTCAAGAAGCCAGTCCAGTCCGTTAAGACAGTATTGTGTCTTAGTCTGCCACTGTAACAACCAGAGTGACAGCAGCACAACAGAAACCCTTCGTTCTGCAATTGAATCTATCTGCTTCAGGTCAGGGTATGGCAAAAAGCGGGGCTAAGGCAGAGCTCCCAAAGGACCGGATGTACGACCCGTTCTTGAATGCGCAAACGGGTTTGGGAACCCATTTGAGCATGCGAAAACATATTGGGCCATGCACATAGCCTATTTATTGAGTCGCAATTTTTTTGCGACTTGCTAAATACGTTTTGCCACTCGCTATTTGGAAGGGGTGTTCCGTTCCAAATAGCGAGTTTCAAAACAATGTACTAATGTTTTGCGACCGAAATTGAGGTCGCAAAACAATCGCAATTAGCACCTACTTCAAGTAGGTGGTAATGCATTTGCTAAAGGGAAGGGGTCTCCAGGGCACCCCTTCCCCTTTGCAGATGCATGTGAAATAATTTTTTAAGCAATTTGTCCCAGGGACCACTGCCTGCACTTAAAAAATGAAACAAAAACGTTTTTTTTTATTTCTTTTAAATGCATCCTGTTTTCCTTTAAGGACAGTCTTTATTTTTTTTAAAAAAGCTGCTTTATTAACAAGCATTGAAAATGCAATAGGTCTCGCAATAGAAGAGTTTGACCTTTTTCGTTTTGCAAATGGATGAGTGGCGTTGCGTGGATGAGTGGCGTTGCGTGGATGAGTGGCGTTGCGTGGATGAGTAGCGTTGCGTGGATGAGTGGCGTTGCGTGGATGAGTGGCGTTGCGTGGATGAGTGGCGTTGCGTGGATGAGTGGCGTGTGTGAGTGGCGTTGCGTGTGTGAGTGGCGTTGCGTGTGTGAGTGCCGTTGCGTGTGTGAGTGGCGTTGCGTGGATGAGTGGTGGATGTGGTGGTGGATGCGGTGGTAAAGTGGTGGTGGATGTGGTGGATGTGGTGGTGGATGTGGCGTTGGATGTCATGGTGGATGTGGTGGTGGATGTGGTGGTGGATGTGGTGGTGGATGTGATGGTGGATGTGATGGTGGATGTGGTGGTGATGGATGCGGTGGATGTGGTGGTGGTGGATGCGGTGGATGTGGTGGTGGTGGATGTGGTGGATGCGGCGGTGGTGGTGGATGGGGTGGTGGTGGTAGTGGTGGATGGGGTGGTGGTTGTAGTGGATGTGGTGGTGGATGTAGTGGTGGTGGGTGTGGTGGTGGTGGGTGTGGTGGTGGTGGTGGATGCGGTGGTGGTGGATGTGGTGGTGGTGGATGTGGTGGTGGTGGATGTGGTGGTGGTGGATGTGGAGGTGATGGTGGATGTGTTGGTGAAAGCACAAGGAGGCAATAAGGCCTCAAAGGGTGCCTGGCATAACACCCTCTTCCCCTATTTCCACCCCCAAAAAGATTCCGCTGACCACATAAACCCATTACTGACGTGCCAAAGTCTAACCCAGTATAAGTATACCCTACGTGGTTTTCAAACAGTTGGTGTGCAGGGGTATAGAAGCTGAAATTAAGAACAGAAGAGGACTGGGATGGATAAGCAAGGTCGGAGGTCAAACATGCCATCTCAAATTCTTTCGGGGTGGGGGCAAGGAACGCACGGCAGGAAGTGTCGGCCTGTGTCAAAGCAGCAGCCAGCTGGGAGATGAGCACGTGCCTTTTGGGGGTGGGCTGTTGCAGCGAGTGCTCACGTGACCTTCCTCAACACAAACAATGCGCATTCAAACCCTCCAGGGGAGGGGTGGGCGTACTTGGACCAGGAGGTTAATTGCGGCTGGCAAGTGGCACGCTATTTTAATACAATATGGAGTTTTGTGCAACGTGTGAGTTTGGGCTGCGGGGGACTGTGGGAGTAGGCAGCAAAAATGCTTGTTAGTATGGAGTGCTAAAAGATAATATGCGAGAAAGTTATTTCAAAAGTATTGTGTGTGTGAAGGAAGATTGTATGGGTGAATGGCAGAGTATGGATAAGGAAGAGTGGGGGGCAAAAGATATAAGAGCAGCAACTTGTTGATAGTAAAGTTATGGAAGGCAAAAGGAATGTGAGCATATTTGTAGAGGCGAACTAAATTGTTTTTGTGTGTTGTCGTGTTATTTAACAGAAATAACTAACAATTGTAGCATTGTAATAACATATAAAAACAAGTAAACAATAATGAGAAGTAGTAGAAATACAAAAGTTGCAGTACAGCTCCAAATTGTTATATTAAAATGGATGCTGTAGTAGGTAGAGACAGGGAGGGAGAGAAGAAGATAGTAGCAGTTGCGTAAGAGTAAGGTAGTATTGTGTGCAAATGGTATGATGTATTATAAAAAAACAATAAGGGCTTAATGGAGAAAGGGAGGGTTAAGAGCACGAAAGATGGCAAGCAAATAGTAGTGGCATGTAGCTAAAGCAGAAGGGACTCAAGAAAAAGGGAGGTAGGGAGGGAGAAAGCAGGAAGTGCAGTATGGTAAAGTGTTAGTTTGTGTTAAAGCAAATAGTAGCAGATGCACTGAAGGCGCCTTGCAGTCTGTATTTTTTTTTTTTTTTGCAAGTAAATGGTCCGGTATTTAATTAAAATAAAAGAAGGGACTTGTAGGACACAGGATGAGAGGAGCGCGCAGGACGTCAAGCAAATAGTAGCAGATGCATCGAAGGTGCCTTCCAGTCTGACAACACAGAATAGATGGTGAGGTAGATTAGGTTAAGGAGAGGCCGCGCATGAAGTAATGAAGCGGACGCGCTTTGTGGTGGGGGAGGGGGGTGCATCTGTTCTGTTAAAGTGTTCATGAGTCTGTATGAAGGGGCTTATATGTTTGTGTGTGAATTTTATAGTTGTCAAATTCTTTGTAGTTGAGAGAGGCAAACAGAAAATACAGAATGACAGAAAAGAGACGGGTGAAAAGGAAAGCAAAAAAGAGACGGAACCAGCTTTGCAAAGGGGCAGATGGAAATGATCTAGACGAAAGACGAGAGGGAAACCTGAGCAATGCAGGCAGAGAGAGAGTGAGGGTTCGAGAAAAGAATGAGGCGTTGCGGTTCTCTTTCTCCCTCTGGTCCCTCCTACCTGGGATGATCCCTCGCTTGTGAAAAAGGGAGAAGAAACGGTTTTCACGTGAAAGGGCATGTTTTGGGATCAACTTCAACTACACACGTGCAAATTGTGAGATCGGGAAATGCATTGTGTCATTCCTTCAGAGGATTAAATGGAAAAAATGCTTCAGTGCGGCAGCGCTGATTGAGCCGAGTATGTAAGAGGAAAACAGCTTAGGGAGCCACTAGAAGCTTTGCCTTCATCCAGAGCGATTCTGGCGGGCTGAGATTGGGAGGGTTTCAGCGCTGCTAACTTTTCGCTGGGATTTCACGTGGTGCGTGCGCACACAAAGAAGGGAGGGGTAGTGAGAGAGAGGAAGGGGGAGAAGAGAGGGGGTAGTGGTACACGAGTGCAAATTGTGAGATTGTTAAAAGCATTGTGTCATTTCTTCAGAGGAATAAGTGACTCCGGGGAAAAGGGAGGGGGCGGAGCGGGTAAAAAAAAAAAACAAGACGGAGGGAAGGCAGAGAAGGGGAGGGGGGAGGAGAAATGCGACACGGCGGGCAGGGGAGGGGGCGGAGCGGGGAGAGGGTGTGAAAGCAGCAGGGGTCTGGAGTGCGGCTGAGGGAACTTAAGAAATGCGACACGGCAGGCAGGGGAGGGGGCGGAGCGGGGGTGTGGGAGGAGTGCGCCTGAGGGAAAATACATGCAAGGCAGGTGGCTGGGGGCATGTGCACGCGCTTTTAAGCTCAATGCGCATGCGCATTGAGCTTGAATTTCACGGGCAATGCAAGGAATCGCCACGATTCCTTGCAAGTTGGTTAAAGACTGTTTAAGCCCCCATAGTCTCGCAAGCTCGATGCGCATGCGCATCGACAGGCGAGACCTAAAAAGCAGTCCCAGACATGGTGGTCTGTTGAGCCCAGCAGGCCACCATCCCTGGGAGGGCTGGCATTCACAAGGGGCTCGCAAATTGTGAGAGGCTCATTAATATTAAAATTAATTTGCTAACCCATTGGGAATCGCAAAACAGTGTAAACACACTGTTGTACATTTCATTTAGCACCTCGCAATTTGCGACTCGCAATGTGTCTCAAATTACGAGGTGGTAAATGAACGGGTCATACATCTGGCCCAAAATCTCTTAAGATGGACAATTATACTCTGTCAGTTCTGAGGTGACACCTCTAGGCATCAATTCATTTTGTCAGACCACTCAGTCCATTGGACATTTTATATAGGATGAGCTTAATGTGGCACTAAAGAAGACACAAAAATCCGGAAAAATCAGTGGATCGATTACACAAGTCCTTAAGTCATTCAATCATGCAACACATTGAACAATGGTGCCTTTGAGAGAAAAGCATAACAGGCCGGAAGGGCACTTTCCCAGGCAGCTGTTTCTGAATGTAGCAAAAAGTGTAACAAGTGCACTGCTCAGTACAGGAAATGTCAAAGGAAAAAATTATTATTTCACTACTACTGGCAATAGTGTAGAATGTTCTCATATGCTTTGGTATTACCAGTCCATGATTTCACAGAAAGAATAAGGCCTATATGAATTTAGGCTAATTTAGAATAAGATCAAGTTAATTATGAATCACAATTTAAAAGGAAATTAAGCATATCCATTCAAATATAGATAATTGATTCATTAACAATCATTTCAATATGGTTGAAATTAATACATGTAAGTATAAGGTACTCATAAACCTTTGTAAGTACCAACGTATACATCTAACTAAACAATTGTCTACTAACACATACATAAAATGCATGCTAGAGAAGTTTTCATGAAGGCAAGGTTAAGTATGATTGTGTAACACCTACTTTCCTTTTGTCATTTTCGATTTACACATTATTACACAAAATGACATTTCATTAATTTTCACATAAAACCCAAGTTAATTCATATTGTTTCAATTTTAGTCTTATTAATGTTCACACTCATATATGAATATCAAATTGATTAGCAATTAATTCCATTATGTGAGAATTTATCATTCTACAAAATTCTAACACATGTTAATGATTATGATATACTTTCATTAGTGAAATCACAACTATATTATTCAAATAACTAACATTTATCTATGCTACCTTTCTTCTGCATGCTTTTAAATTGCAGTAACTGTATTTTGTGTAACAGTGTCATCTCTCATAACATGTGACTTGCACACGTTTGCTATTTTTCTCATGAAAGGGTGTCATAAATTATTTGTTTGTCATAAAATCCTTTTGAAGTAATCTCAGCTCTCTCAGTGTCAAACTTACTAAGATCCACACTATGCTTCATGAACAGCTGCAGTGTTGTGCAAACATATAAATACATATACACATATTATCAACTGGCGGTCGCCAGTAGATAGTTATAGTCAGGACCTAGTTTCCATAGTAAAAGCGTTTTTTCTTTTCCCAATAACTTTGGCGCAAGTTGATGAATCTTCGCAAAATTTTCAAAACTAGTGGCCCACTCTGGTCAGTTCCTGTCCTGAAAGTTTTGGGGTCATTCGCCGAGCAGGGGCTGAGGAAAAAAAAAGGGTTTTCTCCATGTTATTTTCCATAGGAAACTTTAGACACGGCTACAGCTCGAACTTCTGAAGGGAATTACACCAAATTTGACAAAAAGGTAGTCCTTGGTTCAGAAAGAGCCCTTTTTGTTAAATGGTGTACTGTAAATCCTTCTGTAGTTCCTGAGAAATTAAAAAAAAAGAGGTCGGAAAATCAATTTCCCATAGGAAACTTTAGATACGGCTACAGCTCGAGCTGCTGAACGGAATTACATCAAATTTGGCAAAAAGGTAGTGCTTGGTTCAGAAAATGTCATTTTTTTTAAATGGTGTAAATCCAGTAGTTGCTGAGAAAATCAAAAAATAAAAGTTTCGATATCTAGCGCTGCGGAGGATCTGCAAACCCTCTCGACCACGAGCTTTATTCTAATTGGCTGTCAACACTCCAACTTTATGTCATAAAAATATTCCCTTTGGGCAACTTAATTTCAAAACAGTAATTGTAACTGACACATAAACATAAAATGGACCACACATAAACCTATCAATTGAAGCAATGCATATGAACAATAATAAAAACCAAATAAGTTCAGCTAGCACAGTTTATTCATAAAAACATATCTAAAATATAATTAAAATTAAAATTAAAATTGGGAACACAGACAATATATTGAAGGACCAAATAATACACAGATATTCATCAATACTTCATATTACTACACATAGAGGGAAAGAACACAATAAAGGTTAACGTTCTGCCACAGTCAGAGTAGTCCTTAATTGATATATGGTGTACTTCTCCCTTAATTCAACGCGTTTCGACGGACAGTAAAGATTAAGCCGCCTTCATCAGGAAAATATTAACTGTCTTCCCAAGACTTCTGAAATTTAAACAGAATGCGTTTTACAATCCAGAATAGATTCAAGTAAAAGCACTAAGTCAGTTAAACCTAAAAGGAAGACAACATTGTCAAAGCAAAGCTCCAAAAGTAGACACAGAACATAACTAGACACAATGATCCTAAAACGTCGCCTACCTAGTTCTTCAAAAACACATACATAATCTAAGTCATATATCAACCATAAGACATATATAAAGCACAATACATATATCAACATTTAAACACATATTAAGGGAACATAGAAAAGAGCACAGTTACAATTTGGTATTAGCTCACATAGGAATCATATTCTATTTCCACATTCATGACACAATAATTTCAGTCTATGCTTTCCAAATATTCTATTGCCATTAGTGTATATCTAATAACATAGAGTTACTACCCTTTTTGGAAGGTTCATGCTGGCTAGGGGTGTGTAATGGCAAAGCGGTAAGTGCAACCCACTAAAAGTTCTTTTCAATTTAGATACAAACACATACCTCAGAACGACCTATTTAGGCGTGGGTTAAATAACCTCCTTCCTAAATATAAAAACTCTCTTCCAGCGAGACAGTCGAATTCTATTTCTTATCCACACAAAAATCTGTAATATATAATACAAGTAGAAGATATGAGTGGGCATAGAGTGTTTTCACTACTCCTATATTCAGCAAGATTACACAAAAATCCACATATCTACCTGATGTGGGCTTTAGTTATAGTCAGATTCTACTTCAACTGATAACAGCCCCAGATTGATTAATATCATGGATACTATAGAAAAGGAACATAAAAATTAGATAGCACCTATTTTAGATGAACAATCTTAAAAGTACACAACAAACGGCGCTATACTCACATATTATTCCCATATAGATGTTTGGGAATAAATCATATGTTGTTTGAGCGGTGTCTATGTATATCTTTTAGTTTTGAAAACAACAGCCTGAAAGATATATATATATATATCCATTAGAATCTCCGCTCCCCTCGAGAATAGGCAAGTTATGTAAAAAGCCTAGTGCTCATACTTACTTAAAAACTATTCAGATAGTATTAACTGTTCACGCGGTAAAACCATCAATGGTAACAGGGCATGCTCAGCGTCTAAGTATGTATACACAATTCCCCAATAGGAGCGCTAAAACTGGAGAGAAGGAAGAGAGGGACTCCAATTAGTATCTCTCTAGTACATAGCGTAGGGAATCCAAAAAATGCAGCCCATCTACTCACATTCTTGTTTTTAAATAAATCAGCCTCAAGCTTATGGGGTTATGTCCAGCCTCGCCGCCCTGTTCCTTTTGATATATACAGCCTCTGCAAAAAAGTCACAGGCTAAGATTATCTATATTCAATATATGAATCTAGGCTATTCAAAACTTCCTGTCTAACACCGTACCTTAAATAAGAGTGCACCAGCGTCCCGCGTGTCGTCCCGGCAAACTTTTTCAAAAAACGACAAACAGCGCGCGTTTTATATCTGTGATCGCGCACAACCCATTTCCCTCGTAATTGCGTGGTGACTCGAAATTGGTAGAAATCAATAGATGACTAAGAAGATAAACACAGAAGGTGGACAACTCCTCCTGATACGATGTACTCCTATCCCCATTCGAAACGGCAATGGAACTGCCATATAACGAGCACCGAGGAAAGACTTGAGGACAGAAACGTCTCTCATTTAGAGCGCTGTCAGCTATTAGCTAAACTCCACTCCTCCACGTTATTTAGACAAATGCAATAGCTAGTAAAATTACCAATAGTGGAACATACTCCGCTAAAATTAGAGGAAACGTTCAAGATTATAATCATCTAACCACAGCATTTAGGCTTCATATTATAGTTGAACTAAGTATATCTAATTGGTGAATACATTTATATCAGGACGCTGATGTGTAATAATTTCCTAAAAACCCGACAACTGTCCAAGGGTAGTCATATATATATATTTAATGTCACTAAATCGATATTAAAACATGTGTAATATAATACTATATGTACCAATAGGGACATATTCTCAACATCATACTGACCTTAAATCTGACAGTGTTTAGGTAGAAAGATTTTGCGGTTTTAACACTTTTATTTCATTAACCTATAGAGTCACCCATTTGTCAAGACAACCGTGTTACAAATCATACTCAACATAGTAGGCATTGGTAGATCCCCAAGATTAGTTATGATTCAAAAAACTCCTGTCTCTATAATCAGAAAATATTTGACCAACACATTCACTGATTACCAACAATGATTCGTTCCCACTCTTCTCGTGAATTGAGTCCATTTCTAACTGTATTAAAGTGAGAAATGTACCACTGTTCTCTATGTTTGCGAGCATTCACAATGTTTCCACCTCTTTTTCCTATCTTAACCCTCAACACTCCAAACCAGGAAGTGTTGGCATCCATCTTGTGACTCGGTAGAACAGAGTCACAAGAAAACAAGGAAACAAAGGTGAAAAAAAGAAAAGGGGGCAGGGTAGAAACACCCTGACCCCATAGGCCTGCTCAGGACCACAGGACCAAAAAAAGCATTAAAAAAAAAATCGGTGAGATTCATAAACGCAGTGCAAATTTTGGCTGAAAAAAAAAAACGAAGTGCGGGCTCCTGAGCTTTGTTTAATCAAGCCCCCAGGTGGGCCAGGTCCCGGGGGCAATTATAATTTATATAGCAGGGCCCGCAGCCCTGGGGACCGCCACCACCCCAGGGCTTCGTTTATATAGGGGGGGCCTTGGGGCCCCACAAGCCCTGAGGACCGCCACCTCCCTGGGGCTTAATTAATGCAGGAGAGGGGGATAGGAGAGGGGCCTCGGCCCCCCCAAGCCCCGGGGATTGCTACTTCCCCGGGGCTTCATTTATATGGTGGGGGCCTCAGACCCCCTAAGCCCTGGGGACCGCCACCTCCCCGGGCCTTAATTAATGTAGAAGGGGGTCTCGAGCCCCCCCAAACCTCTGCACCACCACCTCCCCGGGGCTCAAATTATTAATATGTGTGGGGGGCTCGAGCCCTCCACACTGCCCTGGGGACAACCACCTCCCTGGGGCACTTTCTATTCAAATTCAGGGGTCCGTAACGGGCCCCGGGGACCACCACCTCCCTGGGGCTTTGCCAATGTTGGGAGGGGAGCCGTGTGGCCCCCTTCCAGGAGCCCTTGAAGGCCCTGGTGACTGCCACCCCCCAGAGCCGGCTCCTGCAGTGTCCTGGGGTGCCTAACCCGGGACACTGCTGTTTGCTCCCGCCCTGTCATAGCAAACCCTGGTTTGCTTAATTGAAGCAAAGCAGAATTGCTTTTGAGCAAGGGGAGCTGCATGTCAGCAGCTCCCCTTGCCCAAAAGCAATGCCAGCTCCTGCAGGAGGCGGGGAGTCGGCAGGACCATGGGGGCATTGGGGCTCCCTCCACGGTTCCCAACAATGAGGTCAGGCCCCGGGGGATGGGGTGCCCGGGGCTAGAAGTGGCCCGGAAGGGGGGGGCCACATGGCCCCCTTCCCGTATATATATATATATATATATATATATGTATATATATATATATATATATATATATATATAAAGTTCCACACCTCCTCCGAGGTAGCCGGGACTCCAGGACAGCGGTGCACCCCACGGTCGGAGGTTACCCTGTCTCGTACTCACAAGTTCCCAAAGCAAAAGAATTGCTGGCGCACTCCACTCCAAAGAATGTATTACCACTTCATTATTAAGTTTGCAGAAAAATCGGGTTTATTTAATTCATAATGTTAAGCATGGTATATCAAGCTAGATGGAAAGAACCCAACGCGTTTCGACGAAGAACTCGTCTTGCTCACGGGTGACACCCATGTCTCATGCAGTTCTTTAAATAAAGTTCAAACATAGTGAAAACACACAGAAAGTGAATAATTAACATGGGTGAAGGACTTCACAATGATTGCTGTTGCAAGCAGCGGCCATCTTAGAGAGGGGTTCACTATGGATAACATCTATCAAAAGCTATCCCAATTCTATAAAACACAAATACATTGTGCATTATTAGAGTTCATGGCAACAAAATAAAATAACCGCCTACATAATATCAGGCATCAAAACTATAGCATTTAGAGTATTGTGATTCACATGACCAACGTGAAGGTAAGTGGCTTAAATCCAGTGGGCATAGGCAAATACTGTTGCCACGTGAATTGACGCATTCAAGATTAAAGGAGCTGGTAATGACCTATGACCTTATCCTTATTAGTAATAAACAAAGGAAAAATACATGCTATATTCAGCAAAGTCAACAGTTGAAATACATTATATTATATTATATTATAAATAATCAGAGCTTGTTGCATTGGTATAGTATTAAGTACCCCAGTGGGTAAAAAATCGGTGTTCTATCCCAAGTGGGAAAATAATAGGTGAAACACACTCTATCATGAAATCACAGCAACAACAGTTATTAAATTAAAAGAACCAACTGTTTGTAGTTTTACATTACGTCATGGCAAAACCCCATAGAAGAATAAATCCTAGTAACCCCAAGTGGGGAAATTCTCAATTCAACACAATTATACCCCACGACTGCAGGTCAATTAGACAGTTCATGACAATTGTCCAAATGTTGGTTGTTCTTCACAATGTCATATCTTGATTGCTCTGTTGCCTGAACAAAACAAAAGAAAACCACCTCAATAAAAACTTTACACAAGGGGATGAATAACTTACATACCAGCCCTAGCTTGCAACAGTTGCACATAAACAAACAGTGATGAATAAAGTTACGTGAAGATTAAAAACAACCATAAAGCCTAAATGCAGGAGGCTAATTCAAAGTCACATTAAAAACAAAGTATATCAGGGCACTCAAGTTGTAGATTCAGAAAAAGGATAGAATAACCAAACTAAATCTCAGCTCAAATTATTCCCCCAAATGCCAAGACAGTTCTTCCTCAGAGTTCAGCCCACCTGGAATCTTAGTATCTAAATCCACAATGTAGTGGCTCTCCAACTGTCGAAGTTTCCGTATTCTGTCACCTCCACTCTTCATTGGGGGGACCCGGTCAATAACGAAAAACTTCAATAAATTGGGATTGCTTTTATGATGTACATCAAAATGTCTGGCAATCGGCGACAGTTGATCCTTGTTCTGAATTTCCCTCATGTGCTCAAGAATACATTTCTTGGCGGGGAACATTGTGCTACCCACTTATTTTTTTTTTAAGGGGTCAGGCCCTGGGGGATGGGTTCCCCAGGGCCCAAAAAAAGGAAAAAGAATGGGGGCCACAGAGACCCCATCTAAAAAAATAAATAAAAAAACAATGCAATCGTGCCATTTGCCCCGCCACCTCACAGCAACACTCTGCGAACGTGCCCTGTGGCGCATTTTAAATTGGGAAATTAATTCCCCTTCAATACTGGGGGTCTCTGGGGGCCAACAAGCCCACCAGGTACCTCCAGGAAGCTCTACAGGGCTGAGTTGCAGAGAGGTGGTCCTGACCACGCCCCTTTTTACACCTCTCTGCAACGCAGCTCTGTGGCGCTTACTGGAGGTACCTAGTGGGCTAGTTGGACCCCAGGGACCCTCAGGATTCAAGGGACTTAATACCCCAACTTAAAACGCGCCACGGGTGCATTTGCACAGTGGTGAAGGGAGGGGGCGGGGCTTGAGGTGAAATGTGTGCAAACACTCCCTGTGGTGCATTTTAAGCTGGAGAATTAATTCCTCTTCAATCCTGAGGGTCCATGGGGACCAACTAGCCTACCAGGTACCTCCAGTAAGCACCACTGCGCTGCGTTGCAGAGAGGTGGTACAGGCCACACCCCTTTTTACATCTCTCTTCATTGCAGCTCTGTGATGATTACTGGAAGAACCTGGTGGGCTAGATGGACCCCAGGGACCCTCAGGATTGAAGGGGACTTAATCCCCCAACTTAAAACATGCCACGGGGTGCGTTTGCACAGTGGCAAAGGTAGGGGGCGGGGCCTGAGGTGACTTGTGCAAACACACCCTGTGGTGCATTTTAAGTTGGGGAATGAATTCCCCTTCAATCCTGAGGGCCCATGGGGGCCAACTACCCCACCAGGTACCTCCAGTAAGCGCCACAGGCCAGCGTTGCAGAGAGGTGGTCCAGGCCACGCCCCTTTTTACACCTCTCTGCAGCGCAGCTCTGTGGCGCTTACTGGAGGTACCTGGTGGGCTAATTGGACCGCAGGGAACCTCCGGATTCAAGGGGACTTAATCCCCCAACTTACAACATGCCAGGAGGACCGTTTGCAGAGCGGTGGAGAAAAGGGGCATGACCTTTGTCTACCTCTCACCAATCCCACTGCCTGGGGCTTACTAGAGGTAAAAGGTAGGCTAATTGGTCCTTAAAGGACTCCGAGCAGTGAAGGGTACTTCAATCCCCATCCAAGAACAGGCGTGGCCTGGTCCGAGTACTTACCAATGCTGCTGTGTGGGACTGACTGGAGTTAATAGTTTGGGAAGTTGGCCCCCAAGGATGTCCTTGGGGGCCAACTACCCCTGTTGTTACCTCCAGTAAGTCCCACACAGTGGAATTGCTAAGACGTCTTCGGAGGCCATGGCCCCTTTTCTCTACCACTCTGCATACGTGCCTCGTGTCAGACTACGGGATGGGAAATGAAGTCCAATTTAGTCCTGAGGGAGTTTGGGGGCCAAGAATCCCTCCTGGTACCTCCCATAAATCCAACGCAGCAGAATTCCTGAGCAATGGTTGGACGCCCAGCACCCTTTCTCCACCATTCTGCAAACACGACTACTAGTTAAAGTAGCATATTTCTGCACCTCTGACTTAGAGGTAGCTTTAATCCCCCTGCCCTAATATGTACTAGGGCCGTACAGAGCAGGTCTTGCTTTTCACAGGGGTACCCCAATGCATAGTGTTCCCTAATGTATGTAGGTGTTTTCACTGTATTCTAAGTGTCTTTTAGCATAGCACTGGCTCTAGGCCTGGTTAGTCAGAGTTAGTTACCACCAGTACCCGTCTGAAAAAGTTGTGGGCACAGGATGATTTTGTAACAAGGCCTCTTTTTGCTCCTCTGTTGGTTCTTTCTGCACATGTCTTGCTTCTTCCTGCACTTTTCTTCGTCTTTGTGGACTTCTGTTGCTTCTTTCTGCATTTCTTTTGCTTCTTTCTGTGCGTTTTTTCTTCTTGCTTCACATGTCCCACCTCTGTAGGCATAGTTAGAAACTAGCATTTAAAAAACCTTAGAAATTCACTGAAAAAAACATAGGTTTCAGCTACGTTATAGTTAGAAATTAGCATTTAAAAAACCTTAGAAATTCACAGAAAAAAAACATAGGTTTCAGGGGTGTTATAGTTAGTTGGACATTTCACTTGTATAAAACCAGTGAAATTCCCCCGGCTAACTATAACTCGCTCCCATGCAATATACTGCTGATGACGTCACATATTACATCACTCCTGACATGGTCAGTGACATCCCTGATGACATCTCAGTCATATACTCTAAAATGTAGCTCCTCAATGACTTTCTTCGTTCATACAAAATCCTACTACATACTCTATGGTTTAAAATGTTTGGCTGCACCAGTAAGCACTGCCAGTAGATACAGTAGTCAATACTGGATCACAAAAACATGTTTTAAGTAAATGTAATATGTTGTGGAAGTACATATGTATGTTGGACATTTCAAGTAGGACAAGATCTACAATATATTCTCAGCAAGAGTTTCAATGTGTTTAAGGGTAATTACAAAGTGATCTGTGTAATTCTCTTCTAGCAAATTGGTTTCCACCTTGCAGCTATAGTTTTCTTTTTATTTGTGAGGGATAAAACATAATTTGGGTACACAAGCCTAGTAGAAGTCTGCAACTACTTGGGATCATGCTCTGAAATTATATCAAGTTATGTATGCTAGGATTAGAGCCTGAAATATAAAAAGCCTAAACTCATGCACATAATCTGGTGGAAAATAAAATAAAGGCAGAGGAGTCCTCAGCATCTCATAGTTCAGTCTTTATTTTCTTATGGCCACTCATCCTAGATCAGACCAGAGTCTATATCTAATCCTAATCTAGTTAACCTCTGTCTTCTAATAGTTTGAACATTTTTAGAAAGGTCACCTGTACTTCGAAGTGAAGTTCATACTTTGTACTCTAGTCTGTGATGGAGGCAATGGCATCAAAGAGGACAGCACAGTAGTTTTGGACCAGGTCAGGATCCTCTCTGAACAAGATCACAAATTATGACACACAGAATTCGGCCCAACAAGGCCCATCTGTGATATGTACCACTAGTACCTAGAGGCCGGATTAGGTAGTTAGGTCTAGTCTGGAGCAGGGCCATACTGATTTGCACAAAGGGTGGTCTCTGTCTAGAGTGACTTAGTGGTCAAAGAATTATGGACTTGATTGTGGCCTTGAGCGATCTCTAATGGCAAAGGTTAAAATATTCAATCCATCACTTTGCTGTTTATTGTGGGCTGTAGTGCCTTCCCAACCTTTATGCCTATTTCTTCCCTGCCCTTAATTGATACAGTGCCACTGGACAGGTCTTAGCAGGCACAAGAGAGTAATTGTCATTTACTTCTGGTTTTGCAGGGCCTTATTTACTGCAGCAATGTTCAAAAGTGTCAGAGGATCCAATTTAGATGTTCACTCTCTTGAGTAGCATGGTAGTGCAGTCAGCGCTTCATCTAGGAAGTCTTTTATGGTTAGCACAAAGACAGAGTGTGACATAATCAAATAAAACACAATAAATATTAATGACTAGCGAGAGCTAAAGCTTAGAAAACATGTATTTCTGCATTTACACAGGAGGCAGAGATTAATAAATCAGTAAATCGATGATCAAAGATGTTCCAGCTGGATCAAAGATACAACACCAAATGTTATTAGATGCCCACTCCTCTAGCGGATAGCAGTGCTGTAACATTGAGCCTTACGGGGCATGTACACTAATGGGAAATGCTGATCATGAGTAACATTCTCTCAGCGATTCCTGGAGGAGAGGAAAGCGGCCTCAGGCTTACTATACAACACTCTAACTCATCACAGTTTACTATCAAACACAAGGTAAAGTCTCCCAAATCCATGCAGGTCACTTGCAACAAATTAATCACCTTCTTAAAAGTTGTGACTTCAACTATGAAGTATTACAGTAGTGCTTTTTTTGAGTTCCCAGCCCAACATCAGATGGATATTTCAGCAGTCAATGCCAATGCGGTAAAGCTTGATATGTTCAAAAACTTCACATCTCACCAAAACCCCTGCCTCCCAAAGGAATCACTAGACTTGCTTTATTTTTTGGTGCCTTAGAATCCAAAGGGACATGGGACAAAAGTAATCTCAAATCAAAGGTTAGCATGAAAATAGACTTTTGTTGTGTTTGAATCAGGGGTGAATTTTTGTACAGTCTGCATAATCTATTCTGATTTTTTTCAGTATTCAGAACCTTCAGGAGTTGTATACATTAAAATGGGTCCATTGTAGCCAAAGTATTTATATTATTTAGATTCATGAATCACTCAAGACCAGGGTCCTCCAGTAGCCAGTTAGTTCTGGGTTACTATCTGAATTGGGCTAGACTGGAATGTAAGGAGGCCTAGTACTTGTAATTATAATATGATGGGTACCATTCTGACTAGGGAGATTCTAATATTGTAATCTAAATGGTGTCATAATCATGATGACATCAAGGTTGGAATGTTGATAGTGTGGAATGTTAATTTATTTTCAACGTAGTAGTTACAGTTGTATAAGTAGTCACATCAGGATGGATTCAGAGGAGGAGAGCTGAGCTGCACTAATTAGCACCGAGATATACAGGGATGGATTGCCTGTTTCTTTCAGAAACACATTATAAATAACTGCAGGACAGAATCACCAGATCTAGTAAATGCACCGTTGCAAGGATACGCTAAAATAATCTATAATGAGTGTTAACATACTTTCAACCTCAGCGTTTTTGGAAACAGTGGCTCCAGCGGTAAAAATTTGGCATGCGAGTAATACATAACGCAAGATCACATGTTGTCCATATAAGCGCCCATTTTGAGATTGGGTGCAAAACAGCACAAGATCAAAGAAAATCTTGGCAGCCATTTTGAAGTCAGGCATGTAGCCAAAGACTTGCATTGAAAATGACATTTTAAAGTCAGGCATATTACGTATATATATATATCACAATAAGTAAACATCTTTGCAAAAACAAACCAAATAAGTGGATTACTTTGCAAAAGCAAACAAATAAAATCAAAAAGCAGTGACTACTTATTTATTTATTTATTTCTAGGTCCTTATTCCAAAAGAAATTCAGTGAACTGCAAGGTAAAATAAAATGTAAACTGAAGGTTATAGTTCAACATCATCAAACACACAAATGCATGAATGAATGAATGAATGAATACTTTATTGTTTGGTTACTTAAAACCATTACAATAAAACCAAAGTACAAAATTACAAAATTACAAAAGTTAAAACCAGGAGAGTTTCGAGAGGTCAGTCTATATGGTTGCTCCCTGGGTACTAGGAATACGATAGATAGGGTTCGTAGTAAAATGTGGGCCTGCAAGTCTCTATGTAGACGAACCCTTAGAGGCCATCAAGCCGGGCCGAAGACAGCTGTAATGCCAGAAACCGGTCCCCGGAAGCTTGTTTCCTTCCCAGTGTAAGAATTGGCTTTTGTAGTCTGGTCTGCCCTGTTCCCATGATGCACTGGGCCAGGGACAGACTCATTTGCATACAGCCAGGTTCTGAAACTGGGATAGTGCAATGAGCTAAAAAACGGTGTTGGATCTAGCCCTGATCTCTTGACTGGGTGAGAGTATTCTGCTTAATTCAGAGACTCTGTCCATCACCACCCCTTGTTGTAAATTATTTTGTCCACCCTAAGCGTGGAAGGGTATACTCAGATGTGAGTCCCTTGCTCATTGCACCATCAGGATTCAAGCAAGCCGGGCCGAAGACCGCTGAAATGCCAGAAACCGGTCCCCGGAAGCTTGTTTCCTTCCCAGTGTAAGAATTGGCTTTTGTAGTCTGGTCTGCCCTGTTCCCATGATGCACTGGGCCAGGGACAGACTCATTTGCATACAGCCAGGTTCTGAAACTGGGATAGTGCAATGAGCTAAAAAACGGTGTTGGATCTAGCCCTGATCTCTTGACTGGGTGAGAGTATTCTGCTTAATTCAGAGACTCTGTCCATCACCACCCCTTGTTGTAAATTATTTTGTCCACCCTAAGCGTGGAAGGGTATACTCAGATGTGAGTCCCTTGCTCATTGCACCATCAGGATTCAAGCAAGCCGGGCCGAAGACGGCTGAAATGCCAGAAACCGGTCCCCGGAAGCTTGTTTCCTTCCCAGTGTAAGAATTGGCTTTTGTAGTCTGGTCTGCCCTGTTCCCATGATGCACTGGGCCAGGGACAGACTCATTTGCATACAGCCAGGTTCTGAAACTGGGATAGTGCAATGAGCTAAAAAACGGTGTTGGATCTAGCCCTGATCTCTTGACTGGGTGAGAGTATTCTGCTTAATTCAGAGACTCTGTCCATCACCACCCCTTGTTGTAAATTATTTTGTCCACCCTAAGCGTGGCAGGGTATACTCAGATGTGAGTCCCTTGCTCATTGCACCATCAGGATTCAAGCAAGCCGGGCCGAAGACGGCTGAAATGCCAGAAACCGGTCCCCGGAAGCTTGTTTCCTTCCCAGTGTAAGAATTGGCTTTTGTAGTCTGGTCTGCCCTGTTCCCATGATGCACTGGGCCAGGGACAGACTCATTTGCATACAGCCAGGTTCTGAAACTGGGATAGTGCAATGAGCTAAAAAACGGTGTTGGATCTAGCCCTGATCTCTTGACTGGGTGAGAGTATTCTGCTTAATTCAGAGACTCTGTCCATCACCACCCCTTGTTGTAAATTATTTTCTCCACCCTAAGCGTGGAAGGGTATACTCAGATGTGAGTCCCTTGCTCATTGCACCATCAGGATTCAAGCAAGCCGGGCCGAAGACGGCTGAAATGCCAGAAACCGGTCCCCGGAAGCTTGTTTCCTTCCCAGTGTAAGAATTGGCTTTTGTAGTCTGGTTAGCCCTGTTCCCATGATGCACTGGGCCAGGGACAGACTCATTTGCATACAGCCAGGTTCTGAAACTGGGATAGTGCAATGAGCTAAAAAACGGTGTTGGATCTAGCCCTGATCTCTTGACTGGGTGAGAGTATTCTGCTTAATTCAGAGACTCTGTCCATCACCACCCCTTGTTGTAAATTAATGTTCCATTGAACCAGCTTTCTCCACAGAATTGCACGATCTACCCCATCGAGCGCCGCCGAGTAGTCAATAAAGCAGGCGAACAGGGGAGGGCTTTTGCGTGTTCGTGCGCAGTGGACCAGAAAAATTAGAAGGTTCAGTTTTGGGGGCTTTTTTGTGGATTGGCTGTAGGAGCGAGCCTCTCCATGAGTCTGGTACATCCCCCAGGAGCCAATATTCAGTGTACAGGTGGGTCAGGTTTTTGGACCAGAAGTCGGTGTTTGCTTTAAATAAGTGTCCAGGGAGGCCATTAGGGCCCGGAGCACCGTTTTGTCTGATGTTTTTTAGGATTTTGGACACTAGCAATTTTCCCGGCGGATCTTCTTGGTGGATGGATCTAGATCGACTCCTGCAATCGATGATTCGTTTTGCTTATTAACAGGGCCGTCTTCAGTGTAGAGAGCTTTTACGTGGGCCACCCAGATGGAGGCTTTAAGAGAATTCTCTCCATGGTTTGAGCCTCGTCCCAGGTTGCATAAATAGTGCCAACACTCTTGCGATTTTCCTGGGCTCAGAAAGTCAAAAATTTTCAGCCATTGTGCTTCGCAATGTGCTTGTTTTGCTGCCCAAACCTTTTTTGAGTGGCTTTTTTTGGCCTCTTGTAATTGTTTCTTGTTTAGGCTTGTTCCAATTTTGCGGAAGAGTTTGCGTTTCTTGTTTAGTTTGGCACTTATTTTAATTTCTGTGTTGTGGCCATATGTGGGTAGAGGGTGCCTATGAGTTGTGCTGTTTAAGTTCCCGTGAAGAATCACCGCCAGGGTCCCTGTTATGACGTTCCAGGTTGCTATTGCACCCTTTTTCTGTTCGCTCGGTGGCCAGCCTGTCCACTGGTTTGCCCAGCTGTTAAATGTGGTGATTGCGGTCTGTTCCCAATTGATTCTTCTGGGCAGCTTTATTAATTCTTCTCCATCGGATGCTCCGATGTATTCAAGCCTGTGGCTGGTGTCCGCTGTGAGGTTCAGTGTAATAGTTAAGGCAGCGTGATCGCCACAGAGGTGAATCACAAACAATTATCCTACCAAATTTCCTTGGGACAGCCATCCCTAGAAACAGACATTGTGACACCCTTGCTTTAGCAGCCACAGTGGGGTGGGGTTCTTTATGGGCATGCTCTATCTGTCACTTGGCAGGTAAAAGCTCATAATTAATGCTATAAGATTGATAGAAAAGAAAAGTAATGACAGGTGGATGAATTGGAGGAGTGGGTGTAAGAATGGCTTGGTTAAAGGATAGAAGGATGAGTGAGTTAAACAATGGTGGGAAAAAGAATGAATGCATTAGTGGAAGTAAGGATGGGTGGGTGAAAAGATGGATGGATGAGTTGGTGAAAGAATGGAAGGGCGGGTGGCTGAAACGATGGGGAACTGAAATGGTGGGCGGATAAGTGGATGGAAGGATGAAAGCGTATAGATATAGATGCTTTAATGGAAGAGACAAGGGGGCTGTTCCATGAGTTGGGCTCACTTGCTTGGTGCCATCAGTGCTTTGGTTCACAGTAGGGGGGATTTAATTTTTCTGGCTACTCCCTTGCCTAGACATCACATTAGTCAGAAGCTTAATCACAATCCAATTACAAAGACCCCTTACAAATCGCTTCTCTGACCATGTTGACTAGTGATCCCACTAATGCAAAGGCAATTTTCTGTGAGACAGGTAGAACTTTAAAAGAGCCTTCTAATTCCACCCCCACCCTTGTCAAGACATGTTAAGTACCCCCACTTCCACCACTCCAAATCTTTGTTCTACATTCTGATCCATATCCACCACCAGTACTTTTCATGCAGCCTTTTCTTGTTGAGCATCATGTCTAACCTTCATGCATGATACTCAGCAACCTCACCCTGACCTTCAACAGGGATGTCAACTTGAGTCAAATAGAGAGCAAGCCTCCTTCAGGGTAATTTCTGCTTCCCATTGCTTCTGCGCTTGCAACGCTACAAGCATAGCATCTTCCCGCAGCCAGTCTTTCTTAACCCAGTACATCGTCTTTACCAACACCACATCATTGTACATGGCAGTCTTCCACACACGTTCCATGACACATCATTGCTTTGCCCATACGAAACTCACCACCAGACATTTCCCATTTTCCAAGCCATCTACTCCATCATTGTTCGACTCAATCAAAGGCAGCCTAGAGAGAAAATCAATGTTATTGTTGCTTGGTACACCTACTATTTCGAGCTCCACCTGACCAACCATGCAGCGGTTCTGTTCAAAACTGTACTAATGCATTCAGAAACAACATTGAAGGCTTATGGACAATCCTAATGGCAAACCGTATTTCCAAAATACACTTACTGAAGTTAGGGAATGCCCACATTCCCTTGAGCATATCTCTTTGAATAACAGAATTCCCTTGTTCCTTACTCTTGAGAGTATGTGAAGGAAAGGCTATGGTGTGGTCTCTTCCTATGTGTGTTCTACTCCTATAATTATATGAAACAGTACACATCCCAGACTACAATCACAGGCCTGTTATATAATGGTAACCTTATATCCAGGAACAAATGGATTCAAAAGCAGTATATGTGCCGGCGACCTTTTAAAAGGAGCGGCCCCTGCAGGTAAGATCGATGTGGCAGGGTGGGGAGAGTCAACAGGCGACAACTCCGAATAGGCAATGTGGCGCGCGCAAGGCAAGTGTTTTTCTTTTTTCTTACATTTATTTTTCCCTTGTCATCGTCTGTCAACTCCCCCTTACCCCTACTAGTCCACCCCTCGTACCTGCACATGCCCACTCTCCTGCCCCCACTGGAACTTTACAGATAGCCATGACCAGTCGTTTACCAGTTTTGGCTTTGGCGCCATGCTCCCTCGAGAAATCACATGCCTCAAAACTCAACCTCACTCACTCCTAAAACACATCTGTCCTTCCTAGATCCAACACCACATCCAAGCTTTTTGCATGCTCCAAGCCACTGTATCCATACGCCAGCACATTTTCATTAAAATTCAGCATCTCCATGGCCCCTTTCAGGTTATATCCCATAAGGTAATGAAAAGCAACACCCTCTGATGCAGTCCAAATCCAACCTGAAAAATAATTAGATCTCATCTGGTGGGGAAAAACACAGGCAAATGCTTTGACTCTTCAACTTAACACTACATGCAAATACAATTTGGAAAAAAGGTGTGCACCACTGAGTCTTCAACCATATCACGAGGTAATCAATAACCATCTACCTAAATGGCTTTGTTAAAACTTCACACTCCTGAGGTAAAGGAATGGCCTAATGTAAGTGTTACATTTACATGTCATGCAGTGGTTAATTTGAGCCGGCGATCTCCGGTGCTCAGCACTGGCACTTACAATTAGCAGCAGTACTTATGACAGTCTGCCACATCGTAGAGCTGTCTGCCTAATTAGGAATGAGCACAACAACAGCTATTTATTAATTTAATATACATTATTAGGGGAAACAACCTTTACAACGCAACTTTTACAACGCACTACCATTACAACAAAACTTTTACAACGCAACATCCATTACAACGCATGCCATTACAACGCAACCATTACAACGCATGACACTACAAAGGACACCACTACAACGCATGTCTTTACAACGCAGTCATTACAACGCATACCATTACAACGCATAACATTACCATCCAACACTTACCCTACTGTTGCACCCCATGGAGTTAGAATAGTAATTTTTACCCCTACACTATCCAACACTTACCCTACTGTTGCACCCCCTGGAGTTAGAATAGTAATTTTTACCCCTACGCTAACTAACACTTACCCTACTGTTGCACCCCCTGGAGTTAGAATAGTAAATTTTACCCCTACACTATCCAATACTTACCTAAACATGAAATGTAATGTTATGCATTGTAATGGTATACGTTGTAAAGGTATTATGCATTGTAATGGAATGCATTGTAAACGTAGTTTTTTAATTTTCGTTGTAATGGTATGCGTTGTAATGGAATGCATTGTAATGGATGATGTGTTGTAAAAAATGCGTTGTAAAGGTATGCGTTGTAAAAGTGTGCGTTGTAGTGACATACATCCCATTATTAGTGACTAATACCTGCCTCCCATGCCATTCTTCTAGCTTTGATAGCCTGGAATAGTATGAATTGTCACACATGTACGAATGTGATAGTTAGTAGTTGCGTTGGCATTGCCATTGGCAGCTAGGAGGGGCAATGGATGGTGCAAGCTGCAGTGGCCTCTTGACGAGGGCCCAGGCACTTATTTTTTTTACAAACTAAGCACTGATGTCACCACTGTAGGTGACAAACACAATCACAATCACATCCTGTTTGCATAGATCAGTTACCACCTTACTCAGCTCCTCCTTCGTGTTTTGTGGCACTGCTTTTAACATATGTTTTACAGGTATCACACTTTCCTTGAATTTGAAGGCAATTACAAATCCCTTTTCATTCTTCGTCACTATGTCCTGCAGTTTGCACACTCCATCACATTCACTATTTCACACACTAACAGAATCTGTTGCTTCTGGTCATGTCTTAAAACAAGGTCCAAACACCCCTGAATGTGCATCTGTTGCAAAGTCATCCTGTGCCCTGGTTACTCCCCAACTTTTTTGCTAACTGGTTCTGGTGGTAACAGACTCTGATTGACCCTGGACTCTCCCTATCCAGGCCCATGGCCAGGGCTATGCTGCAAGAGACACTTAAAATACAGTGAAAACATCTACATACATAAGGGTACACTATGGGTTAGGGTAACCCTTGGATTGGCATCACCTCCCCCATAAGGCACTAGTACATAGTATGGCAGGGGGATTGAAACAGCCTTTCAGTCCCTAATATATTATAGGGCATGGCTGTTTAGAGGCCAGAAGCCCTTTCTGCACTTCCATGTGTGCACTGCTGAAGCCTGAAGTCAGTTTAAAAGCAGCCCTGTGTTGCACGACTGATTTTGAAATGTAAATTGTGCCCAAACTCGATGTTGGTGTTTGTGTCACTTAAAATGTGTTAACCTACAACATTCTGGCATATTAGGTACCCCCAGGGTCTCCCCTTGGTGCCTCAGGGGTGGGGGTCAGGTCTTTATAAGTAGGACCCTTCTAAAATTAGTTTTATGTGCCCTGGGTCTAGTGAAATTGTACATTTCACTCTTGCACATTGTTTTAAAGTGCTTCCAAAATCGACTTTTGTACTAGGAGCATTGTGGAGTTAGGATCTGCAATATTTTATATCTCCAGAAGCCCTAAAGTCGCCCCTAGGTATTCCAGGGTTGTGAGTTCCCGTAGATATAGGCAGGGTCCGTATAAATGATGTTGTATAAGCTCTGGTGTTGGAAAATGGCCAAGGTCATTTTTCCCATTGCAAATCCCCTGCCACATAGGTTAACAAGGCAAGACGTTTTTAACTAGCAATTCCCACTAGGAGAATCATGGAAATGCCATTGAAAGACTTCTTAGAGTGGTATTGTTAAATCTGACAATATGGTATTGTTGAATTTCTCCTAAAGTGTACGGACACGATGTTATAAGACTTTCTTATCTGTAAGCCTAAATTCAGCCTGCCAGTGATCTGTCCTGATTGGTCAGAGTTAAGTGGATTGGCCAGGCTCCTGTGATGAGGTGATACATAGCCCCTGGGGTTAGCCAGCTCTTTTGGGAGGACACAGTTGTGCTACATAGGAATGCCAGAGAAGGGGGAGGGGTCATAAGCCATATTCTTTAATGGAAGGAGGAGACAGGCAGAAGAAGTCAATTTAAATTTAAACCTCTCCTCTTTGAACCCTACCATATGGGATTAAGAATAGAATGAGCAAAGGCAAGAGGGAGAGTCTTTGGAGATTAACCATCCTGGGGGTGTTTTTAGCCAGCTCTTCTCTACCTGCTGGAAAAATCACCCATGATGATTTTTGGAGAGATTGTGCTCTCTGGGAGAAAAGAGTGCCACACTTTGGAGGATGCGGTCATACCCTAGGGCAGAGGTCTTCAAACTGTGGGGCGCACCCCCCTGGGGGGACGTCGATAGGTTCCCAGGGGGGCGCAACTGCCTCTGAAAGTATATGTAAATGAAGATGGCCTGGAAGTGCATTGATGTTAATTTGCTGCATTTCTAGGCTGTTTTCATTTAATAGGAGACAAGAAGAGTGAACTGGGATCAGAGTGGCGTGGGGGTGGGGGTCTGTGAGTGTGCTAACAGGGTCAATGAATGTGTTAAAAAAAAAAAGCCCGATTTAGCCTCCAGCTGTAGCAGTGTAGGCTATTTTTGTATTGCTACTTGTTTGCACTCTCTGTAAAAGGTAGAATCGCTGTGTTTTATGTTTTCCCATTGGCTGTAATGTAGTAGCAGTTAAAAGGGGTCTGAGATTACAAGGTGCCACAGAGGCGAAGTCTGTTAAGTGGGTGCTCCCCAAACCAGCTATTTAGTGCCTAATAGTCTTTATAGGTCCTCGTTAATTTGGTACAGCTGTTTAGAGAAGATATATCCTCTGCATGTTGCGAGAGGAGCACTCACCAGCAAAGGCACTCACCAGCAAGTCCAAGCTGCCTTGCCAGTGCACGTCATCAGCGATTGTCTTGAAGACTCAGCAAGTTGGCAGCAGGGTGAGGTCGAGTCCCAGGGCCACCGTGAGGCCTTGTCTGCATATCCTGTCTCACTCCAGAGGCCAGCACTGGAAGGCACGAGCAGGCCCACAGTCAGTGGTTGTATGTGAATAACACATTTTGAAAACTACCAAAAAACAGTGTGTTACTTCAACAAATGTGTCTATGGTTATTTGGCGACAGTCTGGAAGATTGCTACCCCATAAGAAGAATATTGTAGCCATTGCGCTTCGTTTGGGAGCTCATTGCCCTAATTTGTGAGCATTGTTTGGGCAATTCAAAATAAAAGAAATATTATTTTCTGAATATTTGCAAAAATAATGAAACATGTGCCAGAGATTTTCCATTCGTTTCAGAAAACATTTGACCCGTGGAATAATTGGAGTGTGATTAAACTAACCTGGAAAATGACAGACTTGAGTAAATTGAGCTGCATCCACCATACTAATTTGCTGGTAGAAACCTAATATCAAATATTTACTGGCTTTCTTCTTTCTTCAAACACCTAGGCTTCCATCTTCTTGCTGCTTGTATCACCCATGTGTATACTAGGTCAAATGTGTTCTTTCTTTTTTTTGTGTTTATGACCAAAACAGAGCAATATTATATTCAATGTTCTGTAACATTAAATACTGCCTTTTCTAGGTGCTCTTCTACAACTGTCATAAGCCCCGCCCCCTGCACGTAGCCATGTCCCTCCTGCTCCCCCGATCCCTGCAATAAATTTTGGAGGCGGGCCCGACCTCAAAACATTTTACTTACGGGGGGCTCTGAGCAAAAAATTTGAAGACCTCTGCCCTAGGGTGTTGCCCTGCACCTCATTCATTGGATAGGAGTGCACTCCTGCTTGACGAAGAGAACTTATAATAAGTATCTGAGAGGGGCAGAGCCTCTCAGATCTGCTGCTTGAAACATAAGAGAGAAGAAGGGTCCATGCTGGAAAGTTTGATTGGTACCAACCAGGCCCTGCACTCTGAAGATTGAGCCTGCAGCACAATCTGAACTACAGCCCTGTGGACCTAACTTGCTTCAAAAGGACTAAAGTGTGGACAAGCTGCAGGTTAACAGAGCTCACCTGGAACATCACCACCAAGGATCCTCAGCATGGAGTACTACCAGTGGATGTGTAGGGGTTTTGTCCAAGTGGATTGTGGGAACTGAAGTCCCAAACTTTCAAGACCCATTTTGGAGCTTCTCGACCCTGGGAGTAAGTTTTGGACCCTTTGGGGACCTTCAGGAAGATGTTCCAGATGTTTGGAGCAACTTTGGAGAAAAGCTACATAAGGGGACCGACTCGACCCAGTCAGCCAAGCCAGCGACCCTCAACACCGAGCCGGTATGCCGCCCAGGTTCATCCTGCTGAAAAGCTCCAGAGGTGCGACTTCCAGAGTTTGACCAGGAGTAAGCTGAAACACAAGCCGGCGAACCCTCACTGAAGCCGGCCCAGTGAAGAGCATAGAGGGGTCCCTGAAGTGAAAGCACCATAAAAGTTTCTAAGTCTGAACATAGGAAAGGTGACTGGGACCTACCACGAGAGCCAAGCCACCCCTCTTCCACCGGGAGCTGGCCTGGATCCCTGGTGTGTCCCATTGGAAAGCTCTGGAGATTGGACTTCTACAAGTTTGACCGGGAGCTCCTCGCAAGGCAATCCTGCGAACCCTTACCTAATCCAGATTTGCTGAGAGCTTTGAGGGACCCCTTGAAGAAAAGTTTCTAAGCCAGAAGGTATAAACTTTGACCGAGACATACCGTGAGGGGTAGGAGCTCCATTTCGCGAGGGCTGAAACTTTGACTTTGACACGGTCTGGACCGTCCAGAAGTCCCAATAGGCGCAATGGGTCTCTATGTGCTATATAGTGCTAAATCTATCAAAATTCATATCTCTGGTTCCCTACATTGGATATTTTTTTCCTTTTGGTGTCATTTTAGGATTGTATGAATTGTTATTAATTTTCTCAAGACAGTGGAAAGAGAAAAATAATATATACAAATTCTCCACCTACAACTAACAGTCAATGGCCAGTGGAAAAAAATAAATAAAAAGAAGAAGGGGGCGGCGGGAAGGAAAACAATAGACGAAGACAATAACCAACAGTATGCACTGATAATTCAAATAAACCAAATACCTATTCAAGCCATGCCCGCCTGTACCGTACTGATGTCCGTGTGGTCCCGTTTCCACCCCAGAGTTACTTAAGTGTCAGGCTGGGTGCCAGCTGTTAGGCACAAAATGCGTAGATATATCGGGCAAGTTAGTTCTCGGAATGTAGTCTCGAATTTAGGGAGTGTGTGATCCACAACTGCAGTTAACTTCTCCATACTTAATAGATCCCGGAGCTTGTGCAACCAGTCTAAGTGTATGGGAATGGAGTTAGTTCCCTAACGTGTTGGTGTCATTTTAAAGAGAAAAATATTTCCTATTTTTATAAATTGGTGTTGGATGTTTATTGTGTATTCTGACATCATTATTTACTGAATTGGTGTTTTTATTTGCTTACATACCTGTGTTTGAAGTTAAACCTGCCTGCTCGCACCCAAGCTACCATGGGTTGAGCATGGGAATAATTTTCTAAGACTTGTGCTGAGCTCTATATTCTTTTAGTGTCCTTATTGCCAATGGTAGATATGCATTTACCACCACTAATAACCCACTTTCCAACAAACCTCAAAATATCAGACCCAACCCAGAAAATATAGGCCTTGCCCCAGACACATTGCTTAATGAAAACAACTCCCCGCTCCATCAAAGATCCCCACAATCTCACTCTATGTCTTCTCATATCCTCCCAGACTCACATCTGAAGGTAAAAGCTCCTTAACCTGCCCATGTTATCCAAAATGTATCTGGTGATGATACTCCTCAACCTGGAATCTATGAGAAGTGGATACTCCAAACCATACCGGCCCCCCCCCGTGCACCCACACCTCCCCCAACACAAGGGGGGCCCGCATCAGGCCACGGAAGACATTCTTCGCCAGTCTTTCAATGGCTGTTCAACCGCCAGGGAAAGGCTGGCTACCACCGGCATCATAATTGTGCCGGCTGAGCCTGCTAGGCTCCGCCACCATTGTGCACATACTGTCCACTCAGCCGGGCAATCGTGACGATTGCTACCAGCGGAAAAGCGGTGGGCGGACTGTCCCTCTGCCGCATTACCCACCGCCATCATAATGTAGCGGGGGTAAACCTCATGACGATGGCGGAAAGATCGCCACCGCTGGCCCGGCGGTGGCGGTCCTTCCGCCATCATAATGAGCCCCTAAGTCTCTATTTGTTCTTTGCAGTATGTTATATACAAAACCTCTCACCCGACCTAACTTGAAACCAGTCCCAATAAGGGCTCTGATCATGCACTGCTCGTGCAAGCCACACACCTGTGTGCTGATTAAATTGTTTTGACCCAGGCAGAGCATGAAGCAAACTTCACAGGATATCCCAAACCCTGTGGACAGTTGCAACAAGCTGGGTCCCCGACCTGCCGGATTTTATAGAAAAAAAACGACTCCGACAGAGGTTCACACCGAAATAGCACGCAGCTCATTTTGCATGCATTTGAATGCTGATTAAGAAAACAAAGCTTAAAAAATCACTCATGGTACGCACTGAGTTTAAAAATCATATGCCAATCACTTAATTATGCGAATGTTATGCTTGAATTTACATAAACACCTCTCCTGTTTATTTCCTGGCCTATCCTTGCCCCTTAAAGACCCTAATCTGAATAATCTTTTTGATTACGAACACCCAGTCCAAATCCCCCGTTTTACTTATGCTCCTCGAAACCGGAATAAAGACTCACGCTGTCCCTCGGAATAAGCCACCCATATAAAAAATAAAAAAAATAGAGGGAGCGAACACAGCAAACCATGGCATGTCCATATTACACGTTAGAATAGGAAACCCGTGTCACCTTGAAAGGAATAATTGCCTCTGCGGCGCAGAGAAATAAACATGATAAATGCAGCCATGAACGGAACAAATGTGCGTGAATCGCTTGAATCCCGTTGAAATATTCATACGTCAGGCTTATATCACCGCGCGCTCGCGCACTCAGCATAATCAATGTATCTAAAGTACTGCGCGCCCATTGGGAGAAGAGTCCTTCGTACAGGGTCAGCAAGTGCTTACTCTTGAAATTTCCTACCAGAATAAAGATATTGGCAAATTAAATCATTTAAACGTCTACAGTGGCTATCACGAAAAAAAGTGTTATAAATAAATTAAAATGGCCCTGATTATGCGTTGGTCTATAGTCCGATCGCTGCGCATTCTGTGGAAGCTGAGATGGTCTTTGCTCAGATAACTCCCTGGGCGAAACCAAATTTGATCCCCCTTCCTACTCGTCCCATTCAGTTGTCTGTGTCTAAGTTTTGGTAGGAGTAGGAGAAGGAAGGTGTGGGGGCAAATTTAAGGAGCACATGAAAAGAAAAACAGACCACATGCGGATGTGGGTGCCAGCAGGCCTCAGAATCAGAGCTTAGAAACATCTTTCTTTTTTTGCAGTTTAATATAGCGCGAACTAGACTCGAATACATCATATCAGAGCGCTTTACATGAGCTTTGAGCACCAGTTGCATTATAGACGGACACATTCAGCTTTAGGCCGAGGGAGACTAGGGCCTAGATGTATCAAGATTCCATTTTGCGAATCTTAAATAGCGATTTTTAGCGAATCGCTATGTAGAATTCGCAAAATGGAATGTATGTAAAAAATTGCTTTTTTTAGCGATTCCTTATTATTCTTTATTTGCGAATTCGCATTTTGCGAATTCGCAAATAAGGAATAATTTCCCATGCATTCCTATGGGCCAGGAGGCCCATAGGAATGATTGTGAAGTAATTATCAAATTTCGAATTCGCAATTTGCTAATCGCAGTTTGAGAATTATTTCAAGGGTGCAGGGGTGTCTCATGGACACCCTGCTGCACCCCTGAAACTTACATGTGTGTGCATATGGCGCACATACATGCCCTATGGGCATGTATGTGTGTCACATGCCACCCTCAAAATTGCCAAATTTTAGTTTTTGAAAGGATTTCGCAAATTAACACGAACCTCAAATTGGTGTTAATTTGTGATTCCTTAACCTGAATTCGCAATTTAAAAAAGCTTCATACATGGCAATTAAGGAATCGCAAAATTGCGATTCCTGAAATGCTTAAGCAAAATAAGGAATCGCAATTTTTTGCGATTCCTTATTTTGCTAATTTCACATACATTCCAAAAGATGCAAAATGTCCGTTTGCGAATTTCGGCCTTAACGAATCTCAAAAGGCTTGATACATCTAGGCCTAATTGATTTGCCCAGAATTACAGGATGTTTGTGCCTCCCGCCAGACTCGAACCTGACTCCTCAGTTTCAAAGAGGGTGGACCTAGCCCTTAAGCCTTTGGCCTAGTAGGAAGGAGGCTGGTGCAGGCAACATTGGTGCCCTTCTGGAAGGCGACTCCCTGAGCGGATTTCCAGCTCTTGCATGCTAAAGGCCAGCTACCAGCACCAGGTTGAACATGAATTATATGTTGTGCAGCAAACTTGTGACCCCAGCTCCTGGATTATGCGATAGGGAAATCTGGGAGAGGTCAACGTTGTCGAAAATTGTAAAAAAAAACCTTAAAAATGTTGATGCATGCAGGCTTTAATACAGAACAACACATTTTGTACTGCAATTCACAGTTTTCTGGGGCTTACTCAGAATATATGGCATGTAACATGTCTGATAAGTGCCCCCCAGGGCTGGCCCTGGGTATGGGAAACCTAGGCCCAACCCGGGGGCGCCAACATTCCAAGGGGCGCAGCAGGGAGCTACATGACTTAATGTCATGCACACAGCAGCACCTTCATCCCACTTGATCTCATTCAGTTCCCATTAAAGACTTTGTAATCAGCCCTTAATGTACAGCAGCTTAATTGTTATCACTCCATGGAAGGCCAGGAAAACGCCTGACTCTTAGATGGTACCCGCCCCCTGCCCCCCTTCGGCCCGCTGTCTTCTCCAGCTCTCTGGCATCTGCCTCTCCTGGCTATCGAGCCTCCTGCTGATGGTGCCTTGATAATCACAGAAACAATATCCCCATGCCCATCTGGATTTTGGTTGGATAGTGGGTTTCTCATCTCTCCAACTCCCAACTGGACATCCGGCTCAGCCCTTCCCATCTCCCTGTTTTGTCTTCCTTCCACCCACCCCCTGACGGGGTAGTCTGAGCATTATGGATGATGCCCGGTGCCAGGCAGCTATAGAGGAGATCGGCACTGGTTCATCTCCTTGACTGTCACCTACCCAGCTGGACATTGAGCACAGGTTCTCCCTGTTTTGTCTCATTCCTCCCCCTCCCTTTGACAGCGGAGTCCGAGAATTATGGCCAACGCCCGGTGGAGCTGCCAGACAGCTATAGAGGAGATTGGCCCTGGTTCTTCCCCTTGGCCGCCACCTACCCAGCCGGACATTGGACACAGTTTCTCCCCGTCTCCCTCTTTTGTCTCCTTCCCCCTCCTCTGACGAATTTACCTTAACACTGCTTTGTAATCCTATGTTTGATTATGCTTTGTAACAAATGTAACTTGTAACCTGTAATTCACTGATCCTCATGTAAAGCGCTCTGATACCTACGGGTCTAGCCAGTGCTATATAAAACTCAATAAATAAATAACCCCCTGCCCTTCTCTTAGTCTTCCACACACCTCCTGCCTTTACACCGCAATGACACTCCCCGCCCCCACAGCAAACACCACATTTTCTTTCTGCCCAGGGTGCTCCCGGTCGTTCCGATGTCGGGCCGGCCCTGGTTAGGCCTCCGTCCCAGGTGTTGGTATTTACCAAGTACCACCACCAATCCCACTCATAATCGAGTACAAGGTAGTCTTGAAACAGAGGCATTCATCACAAGGGGGAGTTTAACTCCAAACCTTAGCCAAATTCAAGTTTGCACAGGGACTGGAAATCTGAGTAAACACCACCCCAATGTGCAGTTAATTCCAATAGATGCAGTAGTATTAGTTAGAAAACGTTATAACATAACATAGTATGGAAAGCATCAAACACTCATTCTTAGTTTTCTATAGATAGACTTGGAATGAGAGTATTTATCGTATCCATTAAAGGATCACCCATAATGAGGGTCAGAGTATATTATAGAAATATGACAATGAAGGTGTATTACGATTAAACCACAATCAATGGTCTCCCAGGACAACCTATACATTATTCTGCAACCATCATGAAAGAATGCCATTTATAATACAACATGATAAAAGCATAACTTGACACAAAGAGTTCAAAGCACCTTCAAATGGAAAGCATATTGAAGTCAGAATTTCTGAAGCATGTTCCTAGCTCTGGACTGAGGTCCAAGGTCTTTATAGCTGGTTGAGTAAGGTGCTGCTCCTTTTCTGTGTATTTTCGGATGACGACGATCAGTGACATGCCAACTAAAAATTGTGTAAATTGATAATGTGTGCCAGACCCTGACTTGATACAGCAGCATGTAACATAAATGTATCCGTGGAATGATCTTCAAATGCATATGAAGGGTAGTTTTGCACTTTGCGTAAACAAACCAGAGTGTTTTGCTAACTGCAAGTTTGTTAAAGCATGGCTTCCGGAAGAGAAGGTCTAAGTACCGAAAGCACACTGAAACAGAAAACCTTTTGAAGTCAGAAGTAACTGGATGCAAAGCAGACCTTAGAGCCAGGGGCACTTTTATATCAAAAAGACCATCAAACTGCATGTGAAATTGATATATTTGTGCCGGAGAGTAACAGGAATCCCTTCCTCTCCATCTTGTACTGGTGATTCCAAGGGAGGACTGCCAAGATGAATCCAATAATAATTTGCTGGTATCAGTGCACATGTAGAAGTGTTTATATGGGGAACTTCATAGAATTTGCACAAATGCTCTGAGGGTACAAGGGTCATGCAAGTAACATCCTCTTTGGACCAGGTGCAATGGAAGAGGGTAAACTTCAAAAAATAAATGCCATCTTTAGAAGATAACCACACACTGTACACAATAGATTCACAGCAGTGGTAGCAACTCCTAAACTGTTTAGAGTTGATAATCCAACTGCTCTCAATTCTGGAGGCACCACCTCGACTGCTGCCCCTCTACTTTGCCTCGAAAAAGTAATTGAGCCAAGGAGTTGATCAGATTGGTCGGACTCTTAAGATTTTCAGAATGACTGGTTAAAGGTTGGTTGGGTCCCCACACCATTGGCATGTGTACAAGGCTGGTGGGAATAAATGAAAGGTAGTTTGAGGTAGGTGTTCAGTGGCTGCTCTTGGGCTTATACAAATGGAAAGGGGATTCATTTCCAGCCAGGAAGTACTTTCTGTCTGTGTGCGTGTGGCTTAAGCTAACAACCATCAACAGTGGTTGGAAGAATGTCCCTCCAGAGCTCTCCCTGGATTCAGAAAAGTAGTTTTTTTTCCAACTAAATGGTTAGTAGTGGTGGCTGGACACCATCACCCTCAGTGCAAGGCAGCCGAGCCAAGAGGGTCGCCTCATTAGAGAGAGGCCTGGACCATCTTGTTATCTGAATGCTGCGGGGCTTGAATCTGTCGATGCCACAACATGAAAACACCTCATTCTCCTAAGGCAATCTACAGAGGCTCCTAAATAAGGCTTTAGCAGGGTACCATGGAGCTAGGATGCACCTTTTCCGAATATCTGAGCTGAGATCTTTCGTCAAACAGTCCTTTTAAACCTTCACCTTATTCGTTGCCCACGACCCACATGGACCAACCCACAGAAAATGGGGGCATTCATGTAATCAAGTTTAACTGTGCCCCGAGGCCCTGCCTAAGGCCATGCTAGACTGCTGGAGAATTCCTACGGAGTGCGGTAGCCACCTTACTACAATTGCCAAGAGTTGACAATGAATTCGTTTTACCTCTGTACAATGTGTCGGTCAGATTTGAGACTACGGGTTCGTGGGGTTCCTGGTGAAGCATGGTCGAAGCTTGTCGCCTTATCAGGGAGAGAAAAGATCATTTGAGCAGATGGAATCTTGTAGAGGAACACAGACAGAAGAAGAAAGCACATTCACGCAAAACGAATTTTGCACAAAAAACACCTTGAAAAAAGAACGAGGAAGGAAAAAATATTGAATCAAGGACTTTTGAAACGAGTCATCTTAGAGTAAAGGGCTTCGAGAGCAGAAATGTTAGTTGCATTCAAAAGAAGATGCCTGAAGGTGAAAGCACTGGTAAGGCAGCTCGCATTGAAGGCTTAGAATGGAAAGCACCTTGAAGCCAGAACCAATCGAAGTAGAAAACTCCTTGAAGCACAAAGCACCCGCATACGTTTAAGCGTCATTGGCTTATTTTATTTGAAGTTGTGTACTGTACAGAAATGTCGCATACTTATTTATAGCTTCATTATTAATATGAAAAGGAGGATTGTGTTGCACACCGTAGTCTGAGAAGTCACTTCGAGTTCATTCTCGCTCTGCAGACAACATAAAATGTAGGGGTGTCATTTGACTTACAGCACACCGAAGGGGTTAAAACGAGTCGATATTTCAAAATGCAGAAAGAAATGAAGAGAAAGACCGTTGTCAGGAGGAGGATAATGGAGCCATCAGCGTAACCAGTTCTGCTCTGAAACGTGGCATTTAAAATAAATAACCATCGGCAGAAAATGGG
The DNA here is from genome assembly GCF_964261635.1 of Lissotriton helveticus. NCBI lineage: Eukaryota > Metazoa > Chordata > Amphibia > Caudata > Salamandridae > Lissotriton > Lissotriton helveticus. The sequence goes on from NC_136065.1 coordinate 859,525,966, forward strand.
CCTGTCTGTCATCCAACACGAGGTGACGGATAGTTCATGGAGAGACGTTCAGCTGGACGAGGACACGCCGCCCGTAGCGAGAATCCGACGGCGACCTTTCCTGGCACAGAGGGTCTGGAGAGAACCTTAACCGGCTAGTGCCAGGGAGGGAGAGTGAAAGGAGCACGCAGGGGGCGAGGGTGCTACGTGACTAGGCTGACACTTATTGCGAAACATGTACGGATGAACGGTTAAGCAGATGTGATGTGATGCTATGTTATGTGATGTGTTGCTATGTTTATGTTATGTTATGCTATGCCGATTTCTAGAGCGCACTATCAACTGGGAGGGTATCTTGGTGCTAAGCAGGTGGAGGTCTAGTGAAAACTAGGGACTGCTAAAAAAAAGCCAGGTCTTCAGCCCCATGTGGAATTGAAGAAGTCAGGAAAAGCCTCTTATGTACAGGGTGAGGTTGATCCACACTTTAGCAACAATGTAGGAGAGGCTCGGCTATCTGATCCGGTTTTCTGTATGTGTGGGATGTGTGCAAGTAGGAGACTGGATAAGCAGAGTGTTGGGTTTGATGGTTAGTGGTTGTGGATTGGGGCTAGGGTGGAATGTCTTGGGTGAAATCTTGGGGTGGAGTGGAACGTGATGATCAGGAGCTCCAGGACGGAAGTTGCTGCCTGGAGCCTGATGTCACTAGGCACAATAAAGTGAATTTTCACTTCGAGTTGTGCATCCTGATGTGTGGTGATGGGGGCCAGGACACCGGGTTCAATCTGTGTGGATTCCGGGGTGGCCTGATCAGACATTCCACAATGGTAATGCTAACGCGGGATTACTGGTTACTAATTATCTTACCAAATCCCAAACTATGTCGACTGAATCGTTGGTACCTGTCTTTGAGTAAAAGGTAATCTCGCAATAAGTCAATCAATTTAAGAACTTACAACACTCTAAATGACCACTGACCAAATTTAAGTTTTAAAGATTTAATATAAAGTCAAAGATAACTGAAGATACAAACTTCTCAAAATGAGATTCAAAAGGTAAATTGGTATCACTATAAACATGAACTTCTTGAATAATCTAAGTCTGAAGAACAAAATAATAAGTACAAGCTCAAAGACCATAAGGGTTGTCAAAATAGATATAAGTTGCAATCTCAAAGTCATTACAGAAAAGAAAATTAAGGTTAGTCTGTCCCTACACTATTTTAAATGACATCCCTACTTAGCAAGATCTTAACCCTCTAGGTGTCAGCCGTGGTGACTTCCTAAGAAGATCACGCACTTCTCTTTGTCTCTTCTCTGATAATGGGTCTCTCCTGATCAGCCTATCTGCCTACCCATCCGCTTCCTTAGGCTCCCAAAATCATCTGCTCTGCTCTCCTCCCAGGTCTCTTTCCCTAATACCAAATCACATTTCCAATAGAAACGCCCCTTGGGACGCCCCTCACGTGGTACATCTTTGCGCGGCAAACTCCATGATGGTACTCTTGAAGACCCTCGTTATAGTTGACCTTGGTTCCCAGGCTTCTTCTTCAGTGCGCTGATACCCCCTGAAATTCCTGGAAACTCCTACAGGCCTGCGCAAGGCGCCACTGAACAAAGTCCCTTTCATTCGAGCTGATTAGGACCCTCGCACCTGCATACAGCTCGTCCTGCAGTGGGCCTCAAATTCCAGACTCCACCATATCTTTAGTCATAAAACACTCTCAAAGCTCGGTGCTGGACACCTCGCGACCTCTTCTCTAACGAGCACATGACGATTTACACGACATGACATTATCTCCTCTGGCCTACTTGATTTACATGCAGCAGGTCCCTGCACTCTTAAAACGTTAACTTGATTTAAACAGCAAACATTCTTAACTAGCATACGTTTCTAAAATAACACATCTATAAAGCATATACTTTTAACCCTAAGTTCAATAGTACATTTTGGAAGAACCATGTCAACCTTATCTCACATTAATTTAGCAGCACGTTCAGGTTTGCTGTGAATTGCCCTAAGGCCTACACATAATACTGGATTTTCAAAGTTACATTTAATTCGGACATGATTCTTTTAACATGAGAACATGAGGTTTTCACATATATTCCAACATTTTCTACATTAATCTCACACCGTTACAATTATAGTTACTCTACTTAACATTCTATACATTTCACTACTAAATATAAAACACTCTGTATATTTCACTCCTGGATATAAAACACTCGTGTGCAAAACATGTTTAAACTAACTACGTGCTTGTAAATATGGTGTACTTATACATTTTTTTTCTCAAACTTGTGCTCTCTCAGTCCCCCCTTTGATGACCTTCAGGGGTCATCATCACCAAAACACAAAAAATGTAGAACCCTTCAAAATGAAGACATGGTTGTGCCACCTCTTTTCATACTCTCCAATGCTTTCAGACTCTTATATTGAGTGTCCTGCATCGCTGTCAACTCTTCTTCCTGTTTCCTCATAGCTCTCTGCAACCTATTTGCTCTATAACATTGATACAAACGCACCAATCCCCACAAAGTGATTACGCAAATCACAATTATGATGATGGGTTTCAGTATGTACCAAACGATACCTTTCCCTAGGTTGGCAAACCAACTTCCAACTTTACCCATTCCATGACCTACCTTTTCCCACACATTTACCTTTGCTAGGTCCTCAATTTCGTAGTGTATGGCAGTGATATTTTGTATATACTTCTCTAGAGGTTTTGAATTGTCTGGAATGTAAGTACAGCATTCCTGGACCTTCAAAGCCTTACAGACTCCTCCCTCTTTTGCTAACAGAACATCTAAAGCAAGTCGGTTCTGAAGAACCATTGCCCTAATCGATTGCATCTCACCTTCTATCAGCATCAATGATCTTGCAGTACTAGCAGATAGCCTATCTACGACTGTAGCTAACCTCCTGATCTTAATGTCATTCATTATCAATCCTAAGAAAGGGAATGCAGCACCTAGTACATCTCCAACTACTTCTGCTGCACCCAGCCCTCGCTTCCATCTAGTTGATATTTCTTTCTTAGGCGTGTCTAAATTCTCAACATGATATATTTTAGGGAAGACAACAGCCAGATAGCATGATCCGTACCAATTATCTGGTAACTTCACATAGGCACTTCTTCCACATACAAAATATACATTTGGTATTGCTTGCATCCCTTTCAAAAAGTTCTTAGAGTAATACTCCAATTGAAAGGCATGTTCACAATGGACTTGACCTACATAAAAGTTTTCATAATATGAGTAACTCCTGTGAATGCACAGTTTTCCCCGTTTATCCTTATCCAAAGCAATTGGACCAATACTACCTTTTCTTTGATGTGCCCTTTCCTCCTTGGTCCAATCTGTTTCCCATTGTCCTGATGCTTTCAAAATCTTCTGCCTCCTGTATCTAGTATCTACCTGTGCTATAAACTTTTTCTCAACTTCTGATATTTGACAAGTCAGATTGTTCCTTCGAGCATGTGAAGTATCTAACGTTTTCCATGGAATAAACCATTTGTGTAATCTGTCTTCGCTTTTGTAGTAGTCCCATTTGTTCAAATGCTTGAAATTCGGAACCTCTGGCAATGTCGAGTCGAAATTCGAGAAATAATACTCGAATCCTTCTCGTCCATAAAACATGCTCAACAATAAACTGCACGTTATTCCATATGTCAACGGAAGATGATGGTATCTGATACCCTCCTCCACTGAAGCTGGTAATTGCATACAAACGTAACAATCCTTCACTTCCATGGCATCAACATATTCATAAAGCAATTTAGCATAAGCATTTGACTTGTAATTTCCCTGTGACTCGTCGGTGTGAAGCCTTTTTATTTCTGCATCTAACAATGCTTTGTCTTTCTCATTGATGTTTCCCTTCTCTTTAATAATGGTAGTTTTCGGTGTTGATACTCCCTTATCCTCCTTAACTGCGGTTTCATCCCCTTCGTGTCCCGCTAGGAATGAAACAGTTACCACTAAAATTATAAGAGAAACCACTACTCCTAAAAGTGTAACAACTATACATTTTGCCCTGCGGTTCGGGTTGCCAGCCTCCATGTTCTCAAACAGTGTAGTTTTTGACTTTCTTCCAGCATTCACTTCCTCTTCTTTTCAAACAAAGTCTTTCTCTCTTGCAATGTCTTTCTTTGAACACTTGGAAGCTTGACAATTTGTTTCCGCAAAACAGTTCAAAGTCCAGTAGAAAATAGACAACCCTAGCCCTTCTCCATCCACTAAAATGAAACCCCTATCACGTTTCTTCTTCCACTCGGCGCTAGGTTATCTTGCAACAAGTTTTTACCATTTCTTTTCAACAGTCTTATTTTCGTCTGAAGTTATGTATGACTCCAGGAGTGACACTACGTCTTCATAAATGTCCATCCGAAGTATCATTCCCTCAGGTTCTGGGCAGTTCGTCCCACAACATGGAAAGTCAACTTTTTCTAGGATTATTCTCCTTATTTCGCTCAAGACAAGTGGACGGACAAAATTGAGAGTTAGCGTTTTTTCAATTTCCACTCCTGGTACTATCAGTTCTACATCCACGATTACAAAGGGGTCCGTTCTAATCAAGATCACTTTCTTCACCTTTCCAGTTCTGCGCCCCTTTGAAGACATTCACAATATGGTATTAATCCACAACAATAAGCGCTCCTAGCATTTCTACTACTCGCTCAAGCATTTCCAAACGAAGAAGAGTTCCCTCCAATATTGGATATCGTGAACAGCAAACTGGAAACTCAACTGTCTCTAAAATCAATTTTCTTATTCCACTCAGGAGAGCAGGATGAACGATGTTGAGTGTCAGCAACCTTTCGGTCTCCGCTCCTGGCAGTAGAAACCTTATTTGCACTGTGATGATCGGGTCAGTTCTGATCAGTTCCACTTCCCTGATCCTCCCTGTTCTGTGTCTCCCAGACATCTGCAACGAGGTAGGTCCAGTCGGGAGTAGAGTATCTTCTACTAGGCACTCGCACCCTCCTTGATCTTCTAAGACCCTCCTCGGCTTGATCCTGGATATCTTCTTCTGGATCTGAGTCTTCGGATATAGGAGTAAGCGTTTCTTCCTGGGCCGACCTCAAACTTAGCCTTCTTCTCCTTGTTGGCCAAGTGGCAGCTCCAAGCCTTATTCTCCTATTCCTTGTCCTCTCACTTGGTTCTTGGTCGCTCTGATACGGATCTGAGTCTGAGTCGTATTCACTTCTGCTCTCTCCTTCAGTTGCGTCTTCTGTCTCACTGCCGTCCTGCCTTCGCTCTTCTTCTGAATCCGTTGCGTTCCCAACTTCTTCCGACACCCCCTTAGCTGCCTCAATCCCTTCTTGCGACTCTTCTTCCACTTCCGGGCTTTCGTCTGGGATGGGAGCTGTTCCTTCTAGAGGTGCTGGAACTCTTCGAGTATGGGATGCATGGATCCAATTTGGCAGCCCCCCGCACTTCACCGCGGTGTTCGTTATCAGGATTACCTGAAAGGGCCCACGCCAGCGAACATCTAGGCAGTTCTTCCGGACGTGTTTTTTAACTAAGACCCAGTCCCCTGGGTTCAGGTCATGACACAGGTTCCTCGATGTTGGAACTTCAACCGCATGCACCTGAAGGGACACAGAATGGATGGCGTCAGACAGTCCTTTACAATAATCCAAGATCAGATCATCTGTAATATTCAATAGGGCAGTAGTTGGAACTGTAGGAAGTCTCATGGCCCTCCCCATCAGGATCTCGTGGGGAGAAAGACCTGTCCTCCTGTCAGGGGTGCTGCGCATGCTCATGAGCACTAAAGGAAGAGCATCTGGCCAACTCAAGGATGTGGATGCCACTACTTTAGCCAATCTATTCTTCAAAGTGCCATTCACTTGTTCCACAATTCCTGAAGCTTCTGGTCGATAACTACAATGCAGCTTTTGATCGATATTCAGTGTGGAGCACAACATCTTCACTATTTCGCTGTTAAAATGTTTTCCTCTGTCAGATTCCAAAGAGGCAGGCACCCCGAAGCGCGGTATCAACTCCCTGAGCAACAATTTAGCCACTGTGAGTGTATCGCACCTACGTGTAGGGTACGCTTCAACCCATCTGGAAAATACGCATACAATCACCAACACATACCGAAGGCGATTGACTCTTGGCATTTCGATGAAATCTAGTTGCATTCTATTGAAAGGCCCCCCCGACCTCCCAATGTGACTCAGTGTGACTGGTGTTCGTTTGCCTACGTTCAGCTGTTGGCAAGTAACACATCGCTTGCATACTGATTCTGCTGCTATTCTAAATTTGGGGCAATACCAAGTCTGCCTAAAAACTCTCAACATAGCATCTCTTCCTAGGTGTACTGGACCATGTATTTCTCTCGCCATGGGATTTGCTAACTCTTCAGGTAACACAGCCCTCCCGTCTGCTGAAACCCAAAAATCCATTTCACTTCGCACACAACCTGCGGTTTCCCATGCCCTTTTCTCAGTTTCTGGTGCATTCTCCTGCATTACCCTCAAATCTTCCCAGGAATCCACGGTCTCTAACATCATGCTTAATTCAGTCTTTTCTTCTGCACCTTCTATTTCCACCTTTGAGAAGGAATAATTTTGTTCCGCACAATAGCGTGCGACTTCATCAGCGTATCTATTGCCTTGTGACACAAAATCTGTATTCTTAGTATGAGCTACACATTTTACTATTGCGATATCAACTGGACCTTGCAATGCTTCTAACAACAGCCGCACAAATTCTCCATTTCGAATGGGCGAACCAGAGGAGGTCATGTAACCCCTCTGAGACCACAACTGCCCGAAATCATGAACCACACCGAAACCATATTGGCTGTCCGTGTAGATGGTGACTCTTTTCCCGTTTCCTGCTATGCAGGCACGAGTTAGGGCAATAATTTCTGCTACCTGTGCGGAATGTACTCCTTCCAGGCAAGCGGCTTCCACAACTCCAGTAATGGTACAAACAGCATAAGCTGCTCTCAACCGACCAGTATCGTCTCTTAAACATGAGCCATCAACAAAATAAATTTCATCGGGGTCTGACAATGGCTCATCCACAATATCTGGTCTGGGTTTCGTGCATAGTTCAGTCACATCAAGGCAATCGTGGTCTTCACATCCTTCGCCTTCTATTACAGTGGGTAATGGCATCAAAGTAGCAGGATTCAAGACAGAGCATCTCCTGAGGGTCACGTTTTCTGCGGCAAGTATAACTTGCTCGTAGCGCGTGAGCCTACTATTGGTCAGATGCTGCGTCTTCGTCCTGGTCATTAGCAATTCAACTGAATGTGGTACATACACCACTACTGGATATCCCATCACAATACTCTCGCTCCTTTCAATGCTGACACCCGTTGCAGCAACGGATTTGAGACATCCGGGCAACGCTGCGGCTACTGGATCTAATGTAGCCGAAAAATATGCAACTGGTCTACGGGCATTACCGTGGGTCTGTGCCAAGACTGACAAAGCACATCCCTCTCTCTCACAGCAATAGAGTGAAAAGGACTTCTCGTAATCGGGCATTCCCAAAGCTGGAGCACGGCATAAATCGTCTCTCAGCTGTAAAAACGCCACCAGACATTCTTCATCCCATGGTACCGGATCACTCACCTCCTTGTGCGTCAGTTTCTGTAAGGGCTTTGCTTTCAGTGAGAAGTTAACTATCCACTGTCGGCAGTAACCCACCATTCCTAGGAACATTCTAACTTCTCTCTGTGTTGTAGGCGCATTCATTTTCATTATTGCCTCAATCCTCTCTGGGGACACCTTACGTTTCCCTTTTTCTAACCTGTGCCCTAGATACTGTACTTCTGTCAGACAATACTGCAACTTGCTCGGAGATACCTTATGTCCATTTTCAGCTAAATGGTTCAGTAAGGCAATTGAGTCTGCTTTACAAGCTTCTTCTGTTTCTGACGCAACAAGTAGGTCATCTATGTACTGTACCAGAACCGAGTTCTGTGGCAGTACTAGATTCTCAAGATTCTTTTTCAACAACTGATTAAAGATGGATGGGCTGTCTGTGAATCCTTGTGGGATTCGACACCATGTTAAAACGCGATCTTCCATTTTAAAAGCAAAAAGATACCTGCTCTCTTCATCCAATGGGATTGAAAAGAAAGCCTGACAGAGATCTATCACTGTGAACCATTCTGCTTGACATGGTATTTGAAATAGTATCACTGAAGGATTCGGTACCACGGGACAACATGAAACGACTATGTTGTTAATTTTTCGTAAATCCTGAACTATCCTAAACTTCCCGCTAGGTTTCTGCAAACCCATAATCGGGGAGTTACAAGGACTACCCACGATTTCTTTCAGTATTCCCTGCTGTATCATTGACTCGATCACAGGTTTTATTCCCGCAATCGTTTCCTGGGACAATTTGTATTGAGGCGTTCTTGGAAACTCAACATTTGGTTTTACCAATATTTTTACCGGCTCTACCCCCTTAATCAATCCTATTTCTTCTCCTGTGAAATCCCATACCTCTGACGCCACTGCATCTCGTAGGTCTTGAGGAAGATCTTCTATTGTCAGAGTAGGATATAGTTCTACACAAGATTTTGAATTAGCCACCTTAAAAGTAGCATCTTCGTCGGTAGTCTGTACCTCCACTCCTTGCGGGGTGCAGTATATGGTGCAATTCAGTTTGCACAACAAATCCCTTCCTAACAGACATACCGGACTCGAGTCACAAACCACAAACTGATGTTCGTTCATGTGGTTTCCTATCTTCACAGACACTGGTTCGGTCACGGGACTTGTCATTCTTTTATTTGCGACTCCTACCACCTGAATTGTTTCCCCTGACATTGGCAAGTCTGGAACCACCGCTGATCTCAGAGTCGAACGAGTAGCCCCAGTATCCACTAAGAATGTCGTGGGACACCCTGCCACTTCTGCCTCAACAAATGGCCCTCTCTGATCCACTTCTAGGACTGCCCCGAGGGTACAGTCCTCCTCACTGCTCACCCGTTGTCCTGTCAATGGATCAATGTAATAACACTTTTCTTCCTCGATAAACAGAGGCATTTGTTTAAAGACCTTTCCCCCAGCTGCTATCTTCGGTGGCTGTGGGAATTGGACCCGTGGAGCCGAAGTCCCCCCTTTGGCCACCTTACTGCTTGGAACTGTCACCTTTTGCGTTGGGACTTCTTGGACCTGCTCTTCTACTTCTAGCTCTCCATTTTCCGGGTTAAAGGGACACTCGCGTCGCCAATGCCCCACCTGGTGACACTGATGACACTTTGTCGTTTTCTTTAAAGTGGCAAAGTCTATCCTAGGTCTCTGCCCTTCCTCATTGTCCTTATTCTGACCGTTTGGCTTTCGTCCCATCCCCTGTTTCTGCTGGCCACCCTTCCCAGCGGACTGCATTTGCACCACCATCAATTTCTCCTTTAGATTCTTGGCTTTAGAATCTATCTCGTCACTACAGTATCGTGCATAACGTAGAATTTCATCTAGTGGTTTGTTCTGCCAACAGATTAAATGTTGTTGAATCATCAAGCAAATGTCAGGTCTCAACCCCAAGACAAACTTTGACACAAACTGTCCTATATCTTTGGGATCCATTACATCAAGTCCACTGTATTGCTTGAATGTTTTCAACAACCTCTCATAAAACTCATGCACGGTCTCCTTCGGTTCTTGCCTTGATCGATCTATCTTTACCCAATCTATATCCTGTGGTGGTACCTTATCTTTCAACCAAGCTATTACCCTTTCATACTTTCGCATGACAATCTCAGATGGTCCATTAGTTCGAGCATCCCTCAATGGTTCAGCATTTGGCCATTCAACACTAGTCTTACAAGGGGTCCACAGATCAGATGGGACCACGATGTCAAACAACGTGTTCAAATCAATCCACAATACCTTCGAAATTTTAACAAACCTCTCTACCTGCTTATACCACTCTACTGGATTGTCCCGCAACTTCGGAAATGAGTTGGTAAATGCAGCTAAATCTCCTCTACTCCAGGGTACATGTACATAATTTCCGTTTGATATTTCTCGCAAAGGGAATGCCTCCATATGCATTACCCTTCCCTCGGGGGTCATCACATTTGCACTTCGCCTAACCGTGCCCTTTTTCGACCACCTTTCTTCCCATTTATCCAGTTCTCTCCACACTCGTATCCCAGCTATCAGCTCCCTTATGTGAGTTTTCAATCCAGTAGTCCTCTTCTCATCTAAATCTTGGTCTGAGTACTGTAACCTATGGTTACTCTGTAGTGCCCTTGTCCTAGATAAATCTACAGCATATCTGTCGGCCAAATTAGACAGTTTCTCGTGGAATGCTCTAGCTCTCCTAGTAGTATCCTTTGCTATGAATAGCAACTCATCTTGTTCATACAAATCGATCCTTTCTAAAGGCACCGTTCCTTCTATAATCTCGTCTAGATCGGATTTCAGACTGGAGACATCAAGCCTTTTAACCTTTATCGCAGCTTTCAGCACCTCTGGTCCAGATGTACCTTCTGCCTCCCTCCCGTCCCAGCTCCTAGCCCTGCGCCTAGGCACTGGTGAGTTAAAGGGAGTCCTCCCCTGTTCCCATCTCTCTAGGTCCCATGCCTTTCCATCTTCTCGGGGTGGATGATGAAATACTTCCCTGTTTCTCAATTTTCCGCCTTCCCCGATCTGTCTGTTTTCTCTAGGTGCATAGTAAGGCATCCCATTGCTCCCCCTCTCTTCACTGTTTCCCTGTGATTCTTGATTACTCGAAGCATGGCGGGACCTGTCACTATTCTCCTTCCTCCAATGTTGAACATCTTCCCCGAGTGTATGGTGAAGGCACCTAAACCTATTTTGGAAAGCCCGTACCATTTCATCTCCCCCTTTCTCCCAGAGACGGGACATTTCCTCACACTCTACAATCCTAGTATTTTGTTCCGGCTGTTCTCTCTGATTGGTAGGACATGCATCCCCTCTATTCTCTTGACTTTGGCCTTCCCGGCCCTGACTACTCTCGCTGGCCCCACAATGAGATACTGTCCCATTGCCCCTGGTATCCCATTCTGGTTCCGTCCTTGTCCTGTTACTCGGGGATACTATGGACCCGTCCCATTCCCTCAAATCAGCTCTTAATTCTGAATAGGGTCTTGGCCGTGGTCCCCTTAGATCCATTGGTCCTCTCGGACCTCCCTGTTCTGAATTGGGACCGACAGTTGTGTCTAATGGGGTATTCCATGTTACTGATCCTGGCAATTGTTTCCATGCATTTGTCACATTATTCCTCCTTTCCATCTCGATCCTTTCTCTATCCAATTGCCTTTGTTGTTCCTCTCTATCTCTCTCAGGGTTATAGATCGAAACTATGGGTCCTATGGTAACAGGCACCTGAAGAGCGTCTGGCAATCCAACAGTCTCAGCCCTTTCGGTGGTTGGCGCTTTTTGCACCACAAACCTTCCCACTACACTCTGTACAGTGTTGTTTGGAGGTGTTTCTCCACTTTTGATAGGTGTCCATTCCGATATAGGGAGTGGTGTATATCCTTCTATGTCATTCCCATCTTCCCTTGCGAGCCCTCTATCTTCTATCCTCCCCACTCTCGGAGGTGGTCTATCCATTAACAATCTGTTTATTAGATTGTCCTCCGACTCGCTTTCCTCGTCTTCTTCCATGAGATTTCCTCCTCCTGACACCTCCCTCATCGGATACATTTTCTCCACCTCAATAGTCTGTACCCTCCAACGCTTTTCCTCCTCATCCCATTTGGAATCTCGCACTGCCCTTACCGATCGCGTCAGTCTTTGTTGACGCCTGTTCAAATTTCGGTCGTGTGCAGCCTTAATCCATGCATTAAGTGCCTCAAACTGTGTTGGTCTAGGTGAGGGTTTCAATGAGGACATGGTTGCTTTTAGCCGATGTAACACCTCTAATTTAAACGTCCCGTACTTCGGGAACTGCATTTCCTCATTCCCTTCCGTAAGCTTATTCCAAGCCCCAATCCACAATATGGTATGCAGCCCAACATTCGTTGCCATATAATGAGCTGGCGTACCCTCTGGGGGAGCCTCTTCCCCGTAATAATGTTCACTTCGTTTACGTTTAAAAATCCCTTTCAAACACTTAAAACACTTCATGATTTCTCTTTTCTCCGCGTTTGTTTACTTCCTGATGACACTCCACCAATCTCAGCGCCGTTCTCACTAACTGGCCTATCCGTACGCGACTTTCCTCCGACGTCACGCTAGCCGCCCAACCAGAGCGCGGCTTTAGCTAACGTCACACCAACCGCTCAATCACAGCGCGACTCTAGCCGACGTCACCCGTCCCCCTTCGCAGCAGTTCCCCTCCTTTCTCAGCTCGTCTCCTCGGTCATGCACGCATCCCATTCATACTCTGAAAAATGATTACTTCCGTCCAAGCGATCACCTTTCTTTGACTGTACGCCCACAGTCTTTCTGTAGTTGTCACCTTAACTTGGCGAAATGTCTTTCCGATTACTTCCAGACAATCGCCTTCTCCGATAGGTTACTCACACACAGTAACTTTCGACCAGCGTCCGTTACTCATACACTCACTCTTACACTCCCCCTATCTTGGATCCACGGCGGTCAATGGTACCTCGTGACCTCCGTACTATGGTCGACAACTACCCTGGATGTTCGATACACCCAAAACCACTTAAGCTCTGGCCTGAACTTAAGATTTCACCAGTTAACCCGTTTACCAGGTTACCAGTTTACCAGGTTGCGCGCGCTCACAACCTTCTCTCATTCACACTACAGGCATTCAACTCCGCAAGACATTACAATACAAATACAACGCAAAACACCGCAATCTGTTCACGCATGACCCTTTGTTATACTCACTCTCTTCCGATACTGTTGCTTTTCTCGCGCCGTCTGCACCTTTCGGTACACGATTCTTCCGCTGCTCGTCTCTCGACGTCTCGGGCCTTGGGGTAAACTAACCTCTCTAGATTACCTTCCTCAAGAAGATAACCATCCTCACTCTGCTACCAACTGCTAACGCGGGATTACTGGTTACTAATTATCTTACCAAATCCCAAACTATGTCGACTGAATCGTTGGTACCTGTCTTTGAGTAAAAGGTAATCTCGCAATAAGTCAATCAATTTAAGAACTTACAACACTCTAAATGACCACTGACCAAATTTAAGTTTTAAAGATTTAATATAAAGTCAAAGATAACTGAAGATACAAACTTCTCAAAATGAGATTCAAAAGGTAAATTGGTATCACTATAAACATGAACTTCTTGAATAATCTAAGTCTGAAGAACAAAATAATAAGTACAAGCTCAAAGACCATAAGGGTTGTCAAAATAGATATAAGTTGCAATCTCAAAGTCATTACAGAAAAGAAAATTAAGGTTAGTCTGTCCCTACACTATTTTAAATGACATCCCTACTTAGCAAGATCTTAACCCTCTAGGTGTCAGCCGTGGTGACTTCCTAAGAAGATCACGCACTTCTCTTTGTCTCTTCTCTGATAATGGGTCTCTCCTGATCAGCCTATCTGCCTACCCATCCGCTTCCTTAGGCTCCCAAAATCATCTGCTCTGCTCTCCTCCCAGGTCTCTTTCCCTAATACCAAATCACATTTCCAATAGAAACGCCCCTTGGGACGCCCCTCACGTGGTACATCTTTGCGCGGCAAACTCCATGATGGTACTCTTGAAGACCCTCGTTATAGTTGACCTTGGTTCCCAGGCTTCTTCTTCAGTGCGCTGATACCCCCTGAAATTCCTGGAAACTCCTACAGGCCTGCGCAAGGCGCCACTGAACAAAGTCCCTTTCATTTGAGCTGATTAGGACCCTCGCACCTGCATACAGCTCGTCCTGCAGTGGGCCTCAAATTCCAGACTCCACCATATCTTTAGTCATAAAACACTCTCAAAGCTCGGTGCCGGACACCTCGCGACCTCTTCTCTAACGAGCACATGACGATTTACACGACATGACATTATCTCCTCTGGCCTACTTGATTTACATGCAGCAGGTCCCTGCACTCTTAAAACGTTAACTTGATTTAAACAGCAAACATTCTTAACTAGCATACGTTTCTAAAATAACACATCTATAAAGCATATACTTTTAACCCTAAGTTCAATAGTACATTTTGGAAGAACCATGTCAACCTTATCTCACATTAATTTAGCAGCACGTTCAGGTTTGCTGTGAATTGCCCTAAGGCCTACACATAATACTGGATTTTCAAAGTTACATTTAATTCGGACATGATTCTTTTAACATGAGAACATGAGGTTTTCACATATATTCCAACATTTTCTACATTAATCTCACACCGTTACAATTATAGTTACTCTACTTAACATTCTATACATTTCACTACTAAATATAAAACACTCTGTATATTTCACTCCTGGATATAAAACACTCGTGTGCAAAACATGTTTAAACTAACTACGTGCTTGTAAATATGGTGTACTTATACATTTTTTTTCTCAAACTTGTGCTCTCTCAGTAACCTGCTGTAATCGGAAGTAGACATCATGGGCACAGTCGGCGGCCCTCATCGAAGGCTGTCATTGAGGGCAGACATACTGTGTGAGTAGTAAGGTGGCTTCCAATGCCAAGCGGGACTGCGATGGTTGACCAGTGCTGGCGCATTCTGCCGGACCCAATTAACCTAATCTGATCCTAAACCCGATCTTTGGCAGCTGTAGTAAAGTCAGTTGCCAATTCAGAGGTCAGCCAGGATCCATTGAAGAAAAGTAGGGGTGGGCATTTTCTTGAAGCAGATCCCAGATCTCAGTGGCTTGTTTGGTGTGTGAGCAGGTGCTGAGGCGCATGAATGGCAGTGTGGAGTGTTGTGTGTGGATGCAGGACTGTGTGAGTGTGAAAGAGTGTGGTGTTGCGAGTTCTTGGTACAAGTGCAGTGAATGTTGGGTGTGGGCAAGTTCAGTAAAACTGGCAAAACACACAGGAGAATGCTCCCTCTATGTTGTGTGATGAGGCGAAGCAGCAGCAGATGGAGCAGCAGCCAGGGTTGAGGGCACAGAGACACAGGGCCCTAGCAACAGGATGGGGGAGGACAAGGGTTCTTGGAGCTTAGCATGGTGGAGATTGGCAGAACACACAGGAGAAGGCTCCCTCAATGCTGTGTGATGTGGCGAGGCAGCAGCGGGTGGTGCAGAGGCCAGTGTTGAGGGCACAGAGGTTCTCAGTGATATAGCAACATGAGGGGGAAGCACAATGGTTCCTGGAGATAGGCATGGTACAGACGCAGACGGGCACAATCATGCAGAATGTGAGAATAGAAAGAAGGTGCAGGACAGGATAGAGATTGAGGGCCAGATGTAGGTAATTTTAATTTACCACCTCTTAAATACCGATTCATACCGAATCGGTATTTAAGAGGTGGTAAAATAGAGGGGGGGAGATGTAGGTATTTCTGATTCGGTAAATACCGAATCGTTAAGATTCGGTATTTACCGAATCTGTAAATACCGAGTCGGTATTGCCCATTGAATCCTATGGGCCTTGCAGCCCATAGGAATCAATGGGCAATACCGACTCTGTAATTACAGAATCGGTAAATACCGATTTTAGCAAGGGTGCAGGGGGTGTCACTTTGACACCCTCTGGCACCCCAAAAATAGGCATGTGCGCCATGTGGCACACAGACATGCCCTAAGGGCATGTCTGTGTGTCACATGGCACAGGTGTGCATGCACACATGTGCATGCACACCTGGATTCGGTATTTTACCACCCAATTGGATTGGGTGGTAAAATACCGACTCTTAAGGGCCTGTGGCACTCTTAAGAGTGCCACCTACATATGGATTTACTGAATCGGTATATTTACCGATTCGGTAAAATACCGAAGTGGTACTTTTACCGATTCGGTAAATATACCGATTCTGTATATACAGACCCACCTACATCTCAATCGCCTAATACCGGTCGGTAACGGCGAATTCGGCCGTTACCGACCGGTATTCGGCGACCTACATCTGGCCCTAAGTGTGAAATACACAGATGGGGGATTTCAGAAAAAGGGGGGAAAATGGATGTCAATGTCTCACAGAAAGGCTGCAGAGGAATGTGGAGTGAATGGGTGAACAGGAGTGATTGCAACACTGTAAATCCCCAGACGTGAACAATATTTAATTCTGTCTCATATTTCCAGAAGGAAAATTTCTTCAATTTTAATTTTTCAAAACAATACCGTTGTTAGTAATTTATCTAGCACTGCTAACAAGCAATGGCAAGCCAATAGGTCTGGTTTGTTTTAGGCACATATCTGTTATTGTGTGATATGTCTTGATGCAATGACAAAAAGCACACATGGAGGCAATCAAACACTAATCAGATGTTTAGTTTAAATATTTTAAGCCATACCCTTAATTATATTGACCACATGTCTTCGAAAGGATTGTTTCCTTAACCATGCCCATAGTAGAGACTCTCTGTTTCATCCTATCTAAAACCCTGCTGTTAATCTTGGCCATACTGCTGGCATTCTGTAATAAACTGAAGCTAAACAAATTCACAATTATCAATGGGTACACAGCATTAAGGAATAGCTGCCCCATTGTAGTGTAGTTCTTATTTCCCTAATAGGCTCTGCGCATTAGAATAATATACCCTATAGATTTGGCATAGGACTGAGGTCAGTATGCCCCTATCAAGTATTTTAAACTTAATTACTTTGTGTGCCAGCTAACTCAGAGGCCACCAGAAACTCCTTGCATACAAGAAGGGAGTCGTTTCTGGCAACCGGATAAACATGACAACTTTGTTTCCCTTTAGAATCGGAACACTCTCAGAATCGTGGAAACAACAGATTACAGTTTCACTCAGCTAATCATGCATGCTTAGTTTTTTTAGAGTTACACAGAAAGAATAGACGGGCATTTAAATAAAAGGATTTATTGAACAGTCTTGTTTCTCGTGTAAGAAATATGAGCTGTTACAATCGTAAGACAGTATGCAAGACATATGTACAGCGTAAGCAGTAGAAAGAAATAATACTGCACTACCATTATCTTTTAGCTATGACACATATATTCATATACCTAAATAACATAAGCTAAAAATACGAGTACTCATAAGATGCCTCTCTAACTAGTTCTACCCCAGTGTACCTAACCTAAGTGTAGTACAAGGTAAGAAGTAGGTGATTTATTCCATAGTATGGTAGGCTATAGTATGGTATGCTAAGAGTCTGGTATGCCAAGAGTCCCTCTAGGTTCTAGTCAGCTCCATACCTTGAGAATGAGAGAGATGGGAATTTCTTTCGGGGTCTCCAACAATAACACCCTGCAAAGGGGGTCAGGACACTGGAAGCTGGATTCTCTGCGAGCAGGGATGACAGCGTCTTTTGTCAGTGCGTCAGGCCGGGACACAGGCTCCTCTAAAGTCGGGGTCTCCTCCTACTTGCTTGGGCAAGGAAAGGTATATTTATACCTGGCAGGTGCCTTGGAATGTTAGCATTGATGTAAAGTCGGGCAGCGGAACCTTTAAGGAATAGTGGTTCATGCATAATAAATGAGTTCTTGGAAAAATCAATAATCCTGTGCTAGGGAAACTCCCAAAAGCTTATGGGTCTGGTTTCTAAGAACTCGTTGTGACACTGGGGTGGACGGATGTAGGTGACCACGCACATGTGTGGATAGCATGTCTAATGCCGAGATAAGTACTGGGATCTTATGCCTATATAAGGGCAATGCGAATTGTGCTTATATAAGGACATGTTTCAGGAAAACCTATATACGGACACGTAAAAGGGAATACAACACCATGGTATTTAGCTCTGGTGGCCAATTATACCTGTAATTAAGTTAGTGGACTGTGAGAGGCCACGTGGAAATTTGCTTGCCCTCACTCAAATGATGCAGCTGAGTTAGCCTCATCTAGGCACATGCACATTACTAAAATGGTGCACAATCTTTAACATGATCACACTCACACTACGATTTACATCACTAAGGGCCTGATTTAAATCTTGGCGGATGGGATACTTGGCCACAAATGTAACGTATATCACATTTGCCGTATTACCAGTGCCATAGAACATAATGCACTTGTAATACGGGGATCAGGATATCCATCACGTTTGTGATGGAGTATCCCATCTGCCAAGATCTAAATCTTGCCCTAATTCTAAGAATCAACCTACAATTTGTGACCACTGTTGCTTGCTAATTGCCCATGTTGAAAGCCTGATAATATCAAATGCTCTGCATGTCTGTACTCTGTATTTGTGTGCATGTGTGAAAATTACATGCAATAGATGCACTGGAAATCAGAGCAGAATAGTGCAAAGCCGGACAGCTCTGTGAGCCAACTAGAGAATGAGGCTGGGAACAGAGGATGTTAGATATGTTAAAATAATTATGTAATGGTTTCGTACACCATCATGCTGTATGGCGCAATAATCTGGTTATTACCTGAACATCTGAACTTCTTGTGATGGATGAGATCTGTCTACAGTAGGTCATGTCGTCATCGAGCAAGACTCCAAGGCCCAGATGTACAAAATTTGCACACAACACAACACAATACCCAAAAATGCTCTACTGCATTGCGTGAGAGGGAGAGAGAAGGACAGCATCATATCTACAGAGATATGGCACTTTCTTCTACTCACCCTAGCACCGGGTCCCAATCAGGCTGCACAGCACGACACACACACCTTTGCATCATAGTGAAAGTGTGTGTGCATGAATTTAGCATAGGTTTTGTACTGGAAGGGTGCCCTACTAGTACTAACTTTAAAACATTTCCCATGTTGGATGTGCGCTGAACAGTACAGCACACATGCAAAGTGGGAAGAGTTAGGAGAAACAAAGGCATTTCTCCTTTTTATACCTGATTCAAAGCAGCGTTATTTTTTAGTGCAAACATCAGTCTACTGATGTTAGTAGATATGGTTTTGCATCAAAAAGCATGGGTGTTTGCATGGGATCTCCCATGAACCACCCATGAAACACCCCTTGATGCTAAGTAACACAAAGCTGCGCTTCACGCTGCTTTGTGTTACTTTTATTCAACTTTCCAGTGCAGAAAAAGTTTTCCTCTGAGAAGCAAATAACCAAAAAAACATTTTGCGCTGGTTTGCATCACTTTTGTGATGCAAACACAGCGCACATTGTTTGTAAATATGGACCTCAGTGTTTTCATAGTCTGCATTAGAGATGAGGTGGGAGGGATCTCAGCTCCTAAAGCCATGAGAAAAGGATAAGGTAGGCAGCTGATGGAGCAGGGTTTTGCGTTAATAAAACCTGCTTGATTAAACCTTCATGGTGTGAGTTATTAACAAAGTTTGAAACAAATTGAAACTAATTAATATACAGTCGAGAAAAATAAATTAGAAAAGTGCTGGGAAAATGATACTGTGACTAAGTGGTCCACAAATAATTTCTGTACCACGAGTAAAAATACGAAGATGTGTATTGTTTGATAACAGAATTAAGCACATTTTATTTACAGAATAATAGTTTATAATGATTTTGTTCTATTATACTAATGAAGAGATTGAAATGAAATCATGAGATGAAGCTTTTGTTCTTGAATAAATAACAAAATCTTGTTTATTTCTCCTAGAGAAACTGCATGTTTTACAAGAAGGCCTCAGCATTGGCATTATGGTTAATTTTGCTTTAGAATGTAGAAATACAGAAATCGAGTTTATTTCTTCAAAGCTGTCTATTGTGTTTATTATTCTTGAGTGGCTGCTATGTGTCCAGTGATGCTTCCTACTGTTGCAGGAAAAAAGCGTTTCTTATGATAAACTGTACTGCTAAATGTTTCCAAATGCATCTGAAATTGTGTGCACTTTGGAGGGAGA
Organism: Lissotriton helveticus; assembly: GCF_964261635.1. NCBI lineage: Eukaryota > Metazoa > Chordata > Amphibia > Caudata > Salamandridae > Lissotriton > Lissotriton helveticus. The sequence continues at coordinate 859,545,733 of NC_136065.1, forward strand.
AGATTTGATTTCCTCTGCTGAAGGACAATGATGACAGCACAGAACTAAAACAATGGACGTTTGAGAGGGAAGAGCGACAGAAGTGGTGTGACTTAACACCCTATGGCTGACAACAAACGAGAAAAGGGTTTTCCTGGATTTAGTTACAAGAATAAGCCAGAATCGATAAACATAGGGTATAATTATTAGTGTTAGATTCGGAGAGGCAAAGAGAGAGAGAGGAGAGTGTTGATGTTAGATCTATCTGAGGCGTTTCGTGTGAGCTGCTCTTTGATGTACTTGGCTGATGCTGTCTGTAAGCTGACTCCTTGACTTTGCTCCTCTTACCTTGTGAGAATAGAACCAGCCTTCCCTTCCAGACGGATGGTGAGCATTGCCAGCTATTAGCACGCTGTGCTATAGTTTCAAGGTTCATATGAAATTCTGTATATGAATTATTTGTATTGAAATGCTCTTTTGTCTCTTACGCTATCCACTCCACTCATGCTCCTGAATTGAGATGTTACTGTGATTACCTGTATTGTGTTCCTGAGAGAATATTCAGATTAAATATTGTGCTTTTGTTTGACCAATTCATATGCGATTACAAAGGAAATAGATGAAAGCAAACTAACAGAGAAACTGAGTCTGTCTTTATTCATTATAATGATGATAAAGAGATGTATATGAATGTATATAGAAAGGTATAGATATAAATATTCTTTTTGTTCTAGGTCTTCATAAGGGGAATATTTCATCTAAGTCTTTTGCCAAATCACTGTCAAATTCTCCGGTCCGTTGGAGGATCTGACGTAATATGGGCCAAAATATAGTCTCATAAATATATAGAGAAAATATAGGCAAATAGGCAAACTGCTTATAGAGCATGGTGTAAATGGTTATACGCTCTTCTTTGGTTAAAAGAAACCCTTTCCCACTGTGCCGCGGGCTATCACAGCTGTATACTTAATGTTAAGGTCATCAGTTTTATGCCTCTCAAGACGTAGAAAAAATTCCTTAATTAAGTTGTGCATACGATGATAGCTAAGTTAATAGGTGGATTGTGACTGAAAGACAAAGGGGACAAGAACCAGCCATCTTTAACAATCACATTAAATTCATAGCAGCCATGATAGATTTCAGTGAAGAAAACTCATATTGTTGTTTTATAATGATAAAGATTTAAAAACAAAATTCTCCAGATGAAGAAATAAATGAGATTTATAGGCCCTAGGCAGGGGTATGAAGGTAAGTAGGGGGTCCTTCTCAGCGAACACCAAGTTTCTGCTCGTGCACACTAGCCACAAGGCAGTGATTAGTTTCTGAAATGATGCACAGGACTCACCCACCCTAATGTGAAATGGTTCATTATAGGACCCACTTCTTCATGTCAGTGGTGTTAGAAGTATGCGGGCTCAACCTCGCTTCAAATGAGTACTTCTGGTGTTGTCATTATGGAAAGGCAAAGTATTGACCCAATATCTATGGAAAAAGCAGGGATGAAAATGTTATAGCGTATTTATGAAGAATTTCCCATGGTAAGGCTAAAAACACAGACCAGACCAACAAAGTTCAGCCCCTAAGAATCAGCTTGATAATGTTCTGAGGCTTTCATCTGGGCCGAAAACTCTCTAGAATATGCCTGCCATGGCTATGGATCTCTCCCCTAAACACTATGAGCTCATAGATTGGAGGCACATGAGATCCAGTGAGCAAATTAAGTCTCTAAATTCCCTGTACCCACTTGCAAACCTAACATGCTTCGGTGGAACAACCCCACTAGGAGATATACCTAAAAGGGAGGTTGAGCCCACACATGTCCAACACCACAGACCTGTGATGAATGGGTCCTAGGATGAAACATACCACCTCAGGGTGGGTAAGGGTTCAGCGTCCTTTAAAAATCAGATCACTGACTTGTGCCTGATATCTATGAGCAGAAATTAAGTAATCTCTAATAATGAGCTCCAGTTTACTTTGATACCCCCATAGAGGGTTTAAGATTCTCATCTTTTCTGTCTCTGGGTTACTATGGTTATTGGTTTAGCCCCTTCCGTGCGGGCGTAATACCCCCACTGTGCTGGACGGCGGGGGCGCGCGCAGCGCCCCGGTGCTCATGACGAGCTCAGCTCGTCATGACCACAACCGTTCCCGTGGAACGCTCAGCACAGCAGGTGAATTATCCCCGCGTGTGAGCATTCCACTCGTCATGAGCACTGGAGCGCCGTGCCTCATAACGAGCTCATGGATGAGCATGGATGAGGTTAAATGATCCTTGTGGGAGGTGGAGTTACTCTGGGCAATATTCCCATCTACTCATCTTTAATGTTTGACCAACTCAATAGAAAGTACACAAGGGGAAGAACACCTCGATCATGCAGCGACCGGCCGGGCTTGGCTCCGCCGGTCTGCCTACATCACCCAGGATTCCAAGGGGGGAAGTGACGACGACTTCCACCAGCGCACCAGGCGGCGCATAAAGCAGTGTCAGGGGCCGAGTTCCCCGTGTTCCAGCATTTTTACTGTCCCTGCCATCAGCGCTATCTGACCCCCTCGACCAGCGGCCGGGCTTGGCTTCGCCGCATCTTTGTTTGCAGCGACCGGCCGGGCTTGGCTCCGCCGGTCTGCCTACATCACCCAGGATTCAAAGAGGGGAAGTGACGACGACTTCCACCAGCGCGCCAGGCGGCGCATAAAGCAGTGTCAGGGGCCGTGTTCCAGCATTTTTACTGTCCCTGCCATCAGCGCTATCTGACCCCCTCGACCAGCGGCCGGGCTTGGCTCCGCCGCATCTTTGTTTGCAGCGACCGGCCGGGCTTGGCTCCGCCGGTCTGCCTACATCACCCAGGATTCCAAGGGGGGAAGTGACGACGACTTCCACCAGCGCGCCAGGCGGCGCATAAAGCAGTGTCAGGGGCCGAGTTCCCCGTGTTCCAGCATTTTTACTGTCCCTGCCATCAGCGCTATCTGACCCCCTCGACCAGCGGCCGGGCTTGGCTCCGCCGCATCTTTGTTTGCAGCGACCGGCCGGGCTTGGCTCCGCCGGTCTGCCTACATCACCCAGGATTCCAAGGGGGGAAGTGACGACGACTTCCACCAGCGCGCCAGGCGGCGCATAAAGCAGTGTCAGGGGCCGAGTTCCCCGTGTTCCAGCATTTTTACTGTCCCTGCCATCAGCGCTATCTGACCCCCTCGACCAGCGGCCGGGCTTGGCTCCGCCGCATCTTTGTTTGCAGCGACCGGCCGGGCTTGGCTCCGCCGGACTGCCTACATCACCCAGGATTCCGAGGGGGGAAGTGACGACGACTTCCACCAGCGCGCCAGGAGGTGCATAAAGCAGTGTCAGGGGCCGAGTTCCCCGTGTTCCAGCATTTTTACTGTCCCTGCCATCAGCGCTATCTGACCACCTCGACCAGCGGCCGGGCTTGGCTCCGCCGCATCTTTGTTTGCAGCGACCGGCCGGGCTTGGCTCCGCCGGTCTGCCTACATCACCCAGGATTCCAAGGGGGGAAGTGACGACGACTTCCACCAGCGTGCCAGGCGGCGCAGAAAGCAGTGTCAGGGGCCGAGTTCCCCGTGTTCCAGCATTTTTACTGTCCCTGCCATCAGCACTATCTGACCCCCTCGACCAGCGGCCGGGCTTGGCTCCGCCGCATCTTTGTTTGCAGCGGCCGGCCGGGCTTGGCTCCGCCGGTCTGCCTACATCACCCAGGATTCCAAGGGGGGAAGTGACGACGACTTCCACCAGCGCGCCAGGCGGCGCATAAAGCAGTGTCAGGGGCCGAGTTCCCTGTGTTCCAGCATTTTTACTGTCCCTGCCATCAGCGCTATCTGACCCCCTCGACCAGCGGCCGGGCTTGGCTCCGCCGCATCTTTGTTTGCAGCGACCGGCCGGGCTTGGCTCCGCCGGTCTGCCTACATCACCCAGGATTCCAAGGGGGGAAGTGACGACGACTTCCACCAGCGCGCCATGCGGCGCATAAAGCAGTGTCAGGGGCCGAGTTCCCCGTGTTCCAGCATTTTTACTGTCCCTGCCATCAGCGCTATCTGACCCCCTCGACCAGCGGCCGGGCTTGGCTCCGCCGCATCTTTGTTTGCAGCGACCGGCCGGGCTTGGCTCCGCCGGTCTGCCTACATCACCCAGGATTCCAAGGGGGGAAGTGACGACGACTTCCACCAGCGCGCCAGGCGGCGCATAAAGCAGTGTCAGGGGCCGAGTTCCCCGTGTTCCAGCATTTTTACTGTCCCTGCCATCAGCGCTATCTGACCCCCTCAACCAGCGGCCGGGCTTGGCTCCGCCGCATCTTTGTTTGCAGCGACCGGCCGGGCTTGGCTCCGCCGGTCTGCCTACATCACCCAGGATTCCAAGGGGGGAAGTGACGACGACTTCCACCAGCGCGCCAGGCAGCGCATAAAGCAGTGTCAGGGGCCGAGTTCCCCGTGCTCCAGCATTTTTACTGTCCCTGCCATCAGCGCTATCTGACCCCCTCGACCAGCGGCCGGGCTTGGCTCCGCCGCATCTTTGTTTGCAGCGACCGGCCGGGCTTGGCTCCGCCGGTCTGCCTACATCACCCAGGATTCCAAGAGGGGAAGTGACGACGACTTCCACCAGCGCGCCAGGCGGCTCATAAAGCAGTGTCAGGGGCCGAGTTCCCAGTGTTCCAGCATTTTTACTGTCCCTGCCATCAGCGCTATCTGACCTCCTCGACCAGCGGCCGGGCGTGGGTCCGCCGCATCTTTGTTTGCAGCGACCGGCCGCGCTTGGCTCCGCCGGTCTGCCTACATCACCCAGGATTCCAAGGGGGGAAGTGACGACGACTTCCACCAGAGCGCCAGGCGGCGCATAAAGCAGTGTCAGGGGCCGAGTTCCCCGTGTTCCAGCATTTTTACTTTCCCTGCCATCAGCGCTATCTGACCCCCTCGACCAGCGGCCGGGCTTGGCTCCGCCGCATCTTTGTTTGCAGCGACCGGCCGGGCTTGGCTCCGCCGGACTGCCTACATCACCCAGGATTCCGAGGGGGGAAGTGACGACGACTTCCACCAGCGCGCCAGGCGGTGCATAAAGCAGTGTCAGGGGCCGAGTTCCCCGTGTTCCAGCATTTTTACTGTCCCTGCCATCAGCGCTATCTGACCACCTCGACCAGCGGCCGGGCTTGGCTCCGCCGCATCTTTGTTTGCAGCGACCGGCCGGGCTTGGCTCCGCCGGTCTGCCTACATCACCCAGGATTCCAAGGGGGGAAGTGACGACGACTTCCACCAGCGTGCCAGGCGGCGCAGAAAGCAGTGTCAGGGGCCGAGTTCCCCGTGTTCCAGCATTTTTACTGTCCCTGCCATCAGCGCTATCTGACCCCCTCGACCAGCGGCCGGGCTTGGCTCCGCCGCATCTTTGTTTGCAGCGGCCGGCCGGGCTTCGCTCCGCCGGTCTGCCTACATCACCCAGGATTCCAAGGGGGGAAGTGACGACGACTTCCACCAGCGCGCCAGGCGGCGCATAAAGCAGTGTCAGGGGCCGAGTTCCCTGTGTTCCAGCATTTTTACTGTCCCTGCCATCAGCGCTATCTGACCCCCTCGACCAGCGGCCGGGCTTGGCTCCGCCGCATCTTTGTTTGCAGCGACCGGCCGGGCTTGGCTCCGCCGGTCTGCCTACATCACCCAGGATTCCAAGGGGGGAAGTGACGACGACTTCCACCAGCGCGCCATGCGGCGCATAAAGCAGTGTCAGGGGCCGAGTTCCCCGTGTTCCAGCATTTTTACTGTCCCTGCCATCAGCGCTATCTGACCCCCTCGACCAGCGGCCGGGCTTGGCTCCGCCGCATCTTTGTTTGCAGCGACCGGCCGGGCTTGGCTCCGCCGGTCTGCCTACATCACCCAGGATTCCAAGGGGGGAAGTGACGACGACTTCCACCAGCGCGCCAGGCGGCGCATAAAGCAGTGTCAGGGGCCGAGTTCCCCGTGTTCCAGCATTTTTACTGTCCCTGCCATCAGCGCTATCTGACCCCCTCGACCAGCGGCCGGGCTTGGCTCCGCCGCATCTTTGTTTGCAGCGACCGGCCGGGCTTGGCTCCGCCGGTCTGCCTACATCACCCAGGATTCCAAGGGGGGAAGTGACGACGACTTCCACCAGCGCGCCAGGCAGCGCATAAAGCAGTGTCAGGGGCCGAGTTCCCCGTGTTCCAGCATTTTTACTGTCCCTGCCATCAGCGCTATCTGACCCCCTCGACCAGCGGCCGGGCTTGGCTCCGCCGCATCTTTGTTTGCAGCGACCGGCCGGGCTTGGCTCCGCCGGTCTGCCTACATCACCCAGGATTCCAAGAGGGGAAGTGACGACGACTTCCACCAGCGCGCCAGGCGGCGCATAAAGCAGTGTCAGGGGCCGAGTTCCCAGTGTTCCAGCATTTTTACTGTCCCTGCCATCAGCGCTATCTGACCTCCTCGACCAGCGGCCGGGCGTGGGTCCGCCGCATCTTTGTTTGCAGCGACCGGCCGCGCTTGGCTCCGCCGGTCTGCCTACATCACCCAGGATTCCAAGGGGGGAAGTGACGACGACTTCCACCAGAGCGCCAGGCGGCGCATAAAGCAGTGTCAGGGGCCGAGTTCCCCGTGTTCCAGCATTTTTACTGTCCCTGCCATCAGCGCTATCTGACCCCCTCGACCAGCGGCCGGGCTTGGCTCCGCCGCATCTTTGTTTGCAGCGACCGGCCGGGCTTGGCTCCGCCGGTCTGCCTACATCACCCAGGATTCCAAGGGGGGAAGTGACGATGACTTCCACCAGCGCGCCAGGCGGCGCATAAAGCAGTGTCAGGGGCCGAGTTCCCCGTGTTCCAGCATTTTTACTGTCCCTGCCATCAGCGCTATCTGACCCCCTCGACCAACGGCCGGGCTTGGCTCCGCCGCATCTTTGTTTGCAGCGACCGGCCGGGCTTGGCTCCGCCGGTCTGCCTACATCACCCAGGATTCCAAGGGAGGAAGTGACGACGACTTGCACCAGCGTGCCAGGCGGCGCAGAAAGCAGTGTCAGGGGCCGAGTTCCCCGTGTTCCAGCATTTTTACTGTCCCTGCCATCAGCGCTATCTGACCCCCTCGACCAGCGGCCGGGCTTGGCTCCGCCGCATCTTTGTTTGCAGCGGCCGGCCGGGCTTGGCTCCGCCGGTCTGCCTACATCACCCAGGATTCCAAGGGGGGAAGTGACGACGACTTCCACCAGCGCGCCAGGCGGCGCATAAAGCAGTGTCAGGGGCCGAGTTCCCTGTGTTCCAGCATTTTTACTGTCCCTGCCATCAGCGCTATCTGACCCCCTCGACCAGCGGCCGGGCTTGGCTCCGCCGCATCTTTGTTTGCAGCGACCGGCCGGGCTTGGCTCCGCCGGTCTGCCTACATCACCCAGGATTCCAAGGGGGGAAGTGACGACGACTTCCACCAGCGCGCCATGCGGCGCATAAAGCAGTGTCAGGGGCCGAGTTCCCCGTGTTCCAGCATTTTTACTGTCCCTGCCATCAGCGCTATCTGACCCCCTCGACCAGCGGCCGGGCTTGGCTCCGCCGCATCTTTGTTTGCAGCGACCGGCCGGGCTTGGCTCCGCCGGTCTGCCTACATCACCCAGGATTCCAAGGGGGGAAGTGACGACGACTTCCACCAGCGCGCCAGGCGGCGCATAAAGCAGTGTCATGGGCCGAGTTCCCCGTGTTCCAGCATTTTTACTGTCCCTGCCATCAGCGCTATCTGACCCCCTCGACCAGCGGCCGGGCTTGGCTCCGCCGCATCTTTGTTTGCAGCGACCGGCCGGGCTTGGCTCCGCCGGTCTGCCTACATCACCCAGGATTCCAAGGGGGGAAGTGACGACGACTTCCACCAGCGCGCCAGGCAGCGCATAAAGCAGTGTCAGGGGCCGAGTTCCCCGTGTTCCAGCATTTTTACTGTCCCTGCCATCAGCGCTATCTGACCCCCTCGACCAGCGGCCGGGCTTGGCTCCGCCGCATCTTTGTTTGCAGCGACCGGCCGGGCTTGGCTCCGCCGGTCTGCCTACATCACCCAGGATTCCAAGAGGGGAAGTGACGACGACTTCCACCAGCGCGCCAGGCGGCGCATAAAGCAGTGTCAGGGGCCGAGTTCCCAGTGTTCCAGCATTTTTACTGTCCCTGCCATCAGCGCTATCTGACCTCCTCGACCAGCGGCCGGGCGTGGGTCCGCCGCATCTTTGTTTGCAGCGACCGGCCGCGCTTGGCTCCGCCGGTCTGCCTACATCACCCAGGATTCCAAGGGGGGAAGTGACGACGACTTCCACCAGAGCGCCAGGCGGCGCATAAAGCAGTGTCAGGGGCCGAGTTCCCCGTGTTCCAGCATTTTTACTGTCCCTGCCATCAGCGCTATCTGACCCCCTCGACCAGCGGCCGGGCTTGGCTCCGCCGCATCTTTGTTTGCAGCGACCGGCCGGGCTTGGCTCCGCCGGACTGCCTACATCACCCAGGATTCCGAGGGGGGAAGTGACGACGACTTCCACCAGCGCGCCAGGCGGTGCATAAAGCAGTGTCAGGGGCCGAGTTCCCCGTGTTCCAGCATTTTTACTGTCCCTGCCATCAGCGCTATCTGACCACCTCGACCAGCGGCCGGGCTTGGCTCCGCCGCATCTTTGTTTGCAGCGACCGGCCGGGCTTGGCTCCGCCGGTCTGCCTACATCACCCAGGATTCCAAGGGGGGAAGTGACGACGACTTCCACCAGCGTGCCAGGCGGCGCAGAAAGCAGTGTCAGGGGCCGAGTTCCCCGTGTTCCAGCATTTTTACTGTCCCTGCCATCAGCGCTATCTGACCCCCTCGACCAGCGGCCGGGCTTGGCTCCGCCGCATCTTTGTTTGCAGCGGCCGGCCGGGCTTCGCTCCGCCGGTCTGCCTACATCACCCAGGATTCCAAGGGGGGAAGTGACGACGACTTCCACCAGCGCGCCAGGCGGCGCATAAAGCAGTGTCAGGGGCCGAGTTCCCTGTGTTCCAGCATTTTTACTGTCCCTGCCATCAGCGCTATCTGACCCCCTCGACCAGCGGCCGGGCTTGGCTCCGCCGCATCTTTGTTTGCAGCGACCGGCCGGGCTTGGCTCCGCCGGTCTGCCTACATCACCCAGGATTCCAAGGGGGGAAGTGACGACGACTTCCACCAGCGCGCCATGCGGCGCATAAAGCATTGTCAGGGGCCGAGTTCCCCGTGTTCCAGCATTTTTACTGTCCCTGCCATCAGCGCTATCTGACCCCCTCGACCAGCGGCCGGGCTTGGCTCCGCCGCATCTTTGTTTGCAGCGACCGGCCGGGCTTGGCTCCGCCGGTCTGCCTACATCACCCAGGATTCCAAGGGGGGAAGTGACGACGACTTCCACCAGCGCGCCAGGCGGCGCATAAAGCAGTGTCAGGGGCCGAGTTCCCCGTGTTCCAGCATTTTTACTGTCCCTGCCATCAGCGCTATCTGACCCCCTCGACCAGCGGCCGGGCTTGGCTCCGCCGCATCTTTGTTTGCAGCGACCGGCCGGGCTTGGCTCCGCCGGTCTGCCTACATCACCCAGGATTCCAAGGGGGGAAGTGACGACGACTTCCACCAGCGCGCCAGGCAGAGCATAAAGCAGTGTCAGGGGCCGAGTTCCCCGTGTTCCAGCATTTTTACTGTCCCTGCCATCAGCGCTATCTGACCCCCTCGACCAGCGGCCGGGCTTGGCTCCGCCGCATCTTTGTTTGCAGCGACCGGCCGGGCTTGGCTCCGCCGGTCTGCCTACATCACCCAGGATTCCAAGAGGGGAAGTGACGACGACTTCCACCAGCGCGCCAGGCGGCGCATAAAGCAGTGTCAGGGGCTGAGTTCCCAGTGTTCCAGCATTTTTACTGTCCCTGCCATCAGCGCTATCTGACCTCCTCGACCAGCGGCCGGGCGTGGGTCCGCCGCATCTTTGTTTGCAGCGACCGGCCGCGCTTGGCTCCGCCGGTCTGCCTACATCACCCAGGATTCCAAGGGGGGAAGTGACGACGACTTCCACCAGAGCGCCAGGCGGCGCATAAAGCAGTGTCAGGGGCCGAGTTCCCCGTGTTCCAGCATTTTTACTGTCCCTGCCATCAGCGCTATCTGACCCCCTCGACCAGCGGCCGGGCTTGGCTCCGCCGCATCTTTGTTTGCAGCGACCGGCCGGGCTTGGCTCCGCCGGACTGCCTACATCACCCAGGATTCCGAGGGGGGAAGTGACGACGACTTCCACCAGCGCGCCAGGCGGTGCATAAAGCAGTGTCAGGGGCCGAGTTCCCCGTGTTCCAGCATTTTTACTGTCCCTGCCATCAGCGCTATCTGACCACCTCGACCAGCGGCCGGGCTTGGCTCCGCCGCATCTTTGTTTGCAGCGACCGGCCGGGCTTGGCTACGCCGGTCTGCCTACATCACCCAGGATTCCAAGGGGGGAAGTGACGACGACTTCCACCAGCGTGCCAGGCGGTGCAGAAAGCAGTGTCAGGGGCCGAGTTCCCCGTGTTCCAGCATTTTTACTGTCCCTGCCATCAGCGCTATCTGACCCTATCGACCAGCGGCCGGGCTTGGCTCCGCCGCATCTTTGTTTGCAGCGGCCGGCCGGGCTTGGCTCCGCCGGTCTGCCTACATCACCCAGGATTCCAAGGGGGGAAGTGACGACGACTTCCACCAGCGCGCCAGGCAGCGCATAAAGCAGTGTCAGGGGCCGAGTTCCCCGTGTTCCAGCATTTTTACTGTCCCTGCCATCAGCGCTATCTGACCCCCTCGACCAGCGGCCGGGCTTGGCTCCGCCGCATCTTTGTTTGCAGCGACCGGCCGGGCTTGGCTCCGCCGGTCTGCCTACATCACCCAGGATTCCAAGAGGGGAAGTGACGACGACTTCCACCAGCGCGCCAGGCGGCGCATAAAGCAGTGTCAGGGGCCGAGTTCCCAGTGTTCCAGCATTTTTACTGTCCCTGCCATCAGCGCTATCTGACCTCCTCGACCAGCGGCGGGCGTGGGTCCGCCGCATCTTTGTTTGCAGCGACCGGCCGCGCTTGGCTCCGCCGGTCTGCCTACATCACCCAGGATTCCAAGGGGGGAAGTGACGACGACTTCCACCAGAGCGCCAGGCGGCGCATAAAGCAGTGTCAGGGGCCGAGTTCCCCGTGTTCCAGCATTTTTACTGTCCCTGCCATCAGCGCTATCTGACCCCCTCGACCAGCGGCCGGGCTTGGCTCCGCCGCATCTTTGTTTGCAGCGACCGGCCGGGCTTGGCTCCGCCGGTCTGCCTACATCACCCAGGATTACAAGGGGGGAAGTGACGATGACTTCCACCAGCGCGCCAGGCGGCGCATAAAGCAGTGTCAGGGGCCGAGTTCCCCGTGTTCCAGCATTTTTACTGTCCCTGCCATCAGCGCTATCTGACCCCCTCGACCAACGGCCGGGCTTGGCTCCGCCGCATCTTTGTTTGCAGCGACCGGCCGGGCTTGGCTCCGCCGGTCTGCCTACATCACCCAGGATTCCAAGGGAGGAAGTGACGACGACTTGCACCAGCGTGCCAGGCGGCGCAGAAAGCAGTGTCAGGGGCCGAGTTCCCCGTGTTCCAGCATTTTTACTGTCCCTGCCATCAGCGCTATCTGACCCCCTCGACCAGCGGCCGGGCTTGGCTCCGCCGCATCTTTGTTTGCAGCGGCCGGCCGGGCTTGGCTCCGCCGGTCTGCCTACATCACCCAGGATTCCAAGGGGGGAAGTGACGACGACTTCCACCAGCGCGCCAGGCGGCGCATAAAGCAGTGTCAGGGGCCGAGTTCCCTGTGTTCCAGCATTTTTACTGTCCCTGCCATCAGCGCTATCTGACCCCCTCGACCAGCGGCCGGGCTTGGCTCTGCCGCATCTTTGTTTGCAGCGACCGGCCGGGCTTGGCTCCGCCGGTCTGCCTACATCACCCAGGATTCCAAGGGGGGAAGTGACGACGACTTCCACCAGCGCGCCATGCGGCGCATAAAGCAGTGTCAGGGGCCGAGTTCCCCTTGTTCCAGCATTTTTACTGTCCCTGCCATCAGCGCTATCTGACCCCCTCGACCAGCGGCCGGGCTTGGCTCCGCCGCATCTTTGTTTGCAGCGACCGGCCGGGCTTGGCTCCGCCGGTCTGCCTACATCACCCAGGATTCCAAGGGGGGAAGTGACGACGACTTCCACCAGCGCGCCAGGCGGCGCATAAAGCAGTGTCAGGGGCCGAGTTCCCCGTGTTCCAGCATTTTTACTGTCCCTGCCATCAGCGCTATCTGACCCCCTCGACCAGCGGCCGGGCTTGGCTCCGCCGCATCTTTGTTTGCAGCGACCGGCCGGGCTTGGCTCCGCCGGTCTGCCTACATCACCCAGGATTCCAAGGGGGGAAGTGACGACGACTTCCACCAGCGCGCCAGGCAGCGCATAAAGCAGTGTCAGGGGCCGAGTTCCCCGTGTTCCAGCATTTTTACTGTCCCTGCCATCAGCGCTATCTGACCCCCTCGACCAGCGGCCGGGCTTGGCTCCGCCGCATCTTTGTTTGCAGCGACCGGCCGGGCTTGGCTCCGCCGGTCTGCCTACATCACCCAGGATTCCAAGAGGGGAAGTGACGACGACTTCCACCAGCGCGCCAGGCGGCGCATAAAGCAGTGTCAGGGGCCGAGTTCCCAGTGTTCCAGCATTTTTACTGTCCCTGCCATCAGCGCTATCTGACCTCCTCGACCAGCGGCCGGGCGTGGGTCCGCCGCATCTTTGTTTGCAGCGACCGGCCGCGCTTGGCTCCGCCGGTCTGCCTACATCACCCAGGATTCCAAGGGGGTAAGTGACGACGACTTCCACCAGAGCGCCAGGCGGCGCATAAAGCAGTGTCAGGGGCCGAGTTCCCCGTGTTCCAGCATTTTTACTGTCCCTGCCATCAGCGCTATCTGACCCCCTCGAACAGCGGCCGGGCTTGGCTCCGCCGCATCTTTGTTTGCAGCGACCGGCCGGGCTTGGCTCCGCCGGACTGCCTACATCACCCAGGATTCCGAGGGGGGAAGTGACGACGACTTCCACCAGCGCGCCAGGCGGTGCATAAAGCAGTGTCAGGGGCCGAGTTCCCCGTGTTCCAGCATTTTTACTGTCCCTGCCATCAGCGCTATCTGACCACCTCGACCAGCGGCCGGGCTTGGCTCCGCCGCATCTTTGTTTGCAGCGACCGGCCGGGCTTGGCTCCGCCGGTCTGCCTACATCACCCAGGATTCCAAGGGGGGAAGTGACGACGACTTCCACCAGCGTGCCAGGCGGCGCAGAAAGCAGTGTCAGGGGCCGAGTTCCCCGTGTTCCAGCATTTTTACTGTCCCTGCCATCAGCGCTATCTGACCCCCTCGACCAGCGGCCGGGCTTGGCTCCGCCGCATCTTTGTTTGCAGCGGCCGGCCGGGCTTCGCTCCGCCGGTCTGCCTACATCACCCAGGATTCCAAGGGGGGAAGTGACGACGACTTCCACCAGCGCGCCAGGCGGCGCATAAAGCAGTGTCAGGGGCCGAGTTCCCTGTGTTCCAGCATTTTTACTGTCCCTGCCATCAGCGCTATCTGACCCCCTCGACCAGCGGCCGGGCTTGGCTCCGCCGCATCTTTGTTTGCAGCGACCGGCCGGGCTTGGCTCCGCCGGTCTGCCTACATCACCCAGGATTCCAAGGGGGGAAGTGACGACGACTTCCACCAGCGCGCCATGCGGCGCATAAAGCAATGTCAGGGGCCGAGTTCCCCGTGTTCCAGCATTTTTACTGTCCCTGCCATCAGCGCTATCTGACCCCCTCGACCAGCGGCCGGGCTTGGCTCCGCCGCATCTTTGTTTGCAGCGACCGGCCGGGCTTGGCTCCGCCGGTCTGCCTACATCACCCAGGATTCCAAGGGGGGAAGTGACGACGACTTCCACCAGCGCGCCAGGCGGCGCATAAAGCAGTGTCAGGGGCCGAGTTCCCCGTGTTCCAGCATTTTTACTGTCCCTGCCATCAGCGCTATCTGACCCCCTCGACCAGCGGCCGGGCTTGGCTCCGCCGCATCTTTGTTTGCAGCGACCGGCCGGGCTTGGCTCCGCCGGTCTGCCTACATCACCCAGGATTCCAAGGGGGGAAGTGACGACGACTTCCACCAGCGCACCAGGCAGCGCATAAAGCAGTGTCAGGGGCCGAGTTCCCCGTGTTCCAGCATTTTTACTGTCCCTGCCATCAGCGCTATCTGACCCCCTCGACCAGCGGCCGGGCTTGGCTCCGCCGCATCTTTGTTTGCAGCGACCGGCCGGGCTTGGCTCCGCCGGTCTGCCTACATCACCCAGGATTCCAAGAGGGGAAGTGACGACGACTTCCACCAGCGCGCCAGGCGGCGCATAAAGCAGTGTCAGGGGCCGAGTTCCCAGTGTTCCAGCATTTTTACTGTCCCTGCCATCAGCGCTATCTGACCTCCTCGACCAGCGGCCGGGCGTGGGTCCGCCGCATCTTTGTTTGCAGCGACCGGCCGCGCTTGGCTCCGCCTGTCTGCCTACATCACCCAGGATTCCAAGGGGGGAAGTGACGACGACTTCCACCAGAGCGCCAGGCGGCGCATAAAGCAGTGTCAGGGGCCGAGTTCCCCGTGTTCCAGCATTTTTACTGTCCCTGCCATCAGCGCTATCTGACCCCCTCGACCAGCGGCCGGGCTTGGCTCCGCCGCATCCTTGTTTGCAGCGACCGGCCGGGCTTGGCTCCGCCGGTCTGCCTACATCACCCAGGATTCCAAGGGGGGAAGTGACGATGACTTCCACCAGCGCGCCAGGCGGCGCATAAAGCAGTGTCAGGGGCCGAGTTCCCCGTGTTCCAGCATTTTTACTGTCCCTGCCATCAGCGCTATCTGACCCCCTCGACCAACGGCCGGGCTTGGCTCCGCCGCATCTTTGTTTGCAGCGACCGGCCGGGCTTGGCTCCGCCGGTCTGCCTACATCACCCAGGATTCCAAGGGAGGAAGTGACGACGACTTGCACCAGCGTGCCAGGCGGCGCAGAAAGCAGTGTCAGGGGCCGAGTTCCCCGTGTTCCAGCATTTTTACTGTCCCTGCCATCAGCGCTATCTGACCCCCTCGACCAGCGGCCGGGCTTGGCTCCGCCGCATCTTTGTTTGCAGCGACCGGCCGGGCTTGGCTCCGCCGGTCTGCCTACATCACCCAGGATTCCAAGGGGGGAAGTGACGAAGACTTCCACCAGCGCGCCAGGCGGCGCATAAAGCAGTGTCAGGTCCCGCGTGGACGCGCGCGAGACGCTCCGGACGAAGCCAGTCCGAGACAGGCAGAGACTGGACTGGGCACGTTATACTGCCCGCATTGGCAGAAAAATTTCTGTTTAAAGTAAGAGCATCCGCATTTTTGTTATTTGTTACTAATATTGCTCCCTCTGTTTCCCTTTTTAAACCAGCAGTGTTCCCTCTGTTTGTAATTGCCCGGTTTAAAAAACCCGTTCCCTGATTATCTCTATCCAGGATGCCTAAAAAGAACATCACTGTTGTGGAAAACACCATGGACAACTACATGGTACACGTAGTAACTAAGATTAACAGCGATAGAAGACAGTCATTGGGTTTAAGTCAATCCCCTATCTTACAACCTATGAGTCCTCCACCTAACTCCCCATGGATAGACATTACGCCTCAGGAAGCAGGAATTCATATTCTAGATACTGAGACACTGGATAGTGAGATCCAAAACCACAGTGTCCTCCTAGAGCTTGATCAAGACTCACTCCATGTTACCGACACTGAGTCGCAGCCTGATGACGTCGTACAGGATTCTCCTGTACACGCGGTCACACAGGCAGACAGCGTGGTTGAAGATCCCCCAGCTCTAATGTTCAACACACGGGCGGTTAGGAAATGTAGAAAGACACAGTTAAATCGAGGAGGGAGGAAGAGGGTTGCAACACCCCCAAAAATTAGGGATAAAAGTGTGGGAAAAGGGGATGTTAGTAACAAACAGTTAGTTGATGAAGAATTATTATTAAGTAGGCTAGCGGATATGATTGATAGGAAGCTTAAGGCTTATATCAAACCAGTGGTGGCTAGACTCGACAAGCTCAGTACCGAAGTGAAGAAATTGGGCATGACCCAGAAAATGCTAACGGATGAGTTAACAAACCTGTCAACTATAGTCACTAACTTAGCTAATACCACCAAAGAGCCTAACACGACAGAGATAGAGGGAGGTGCTACTGTAACACAGTTTAACTCACCTGGACACACATCAGCAACACATAATACCCTTTTAACGTTAAAAGAAGACCCACCTTCAAACTTAGCTGAAATGCCAATGAATCCTGAAGGTGACTCTCTACATTTTATTGAAGAGGCCTCACCTTTAGTACTGGTACTTGCAAATGTCCCACCCTTGGCCACTGGTCAGATAGAAACTCCTACATCACTGACAAGTAAGGCCCTTCATTGGCTGTCTGGCAATATGCAGATGGCCCCTCACAGGAAGCACCAGCTAGCAGGAGAGGTTAAGTCAGCGAGAAGGGTACCTTGGATAGGACAAAACTCAAAAAAGTTTACCGGTGACTGCGTAATCTTAAATTTCATGAACGCTGTCACACTACCAAACATCTTATCGAACATATTTCCCCCCCAGCGCAGGAAGGGTACCATTGTCCCACTCACCTTAGAATTTTTTGGTAAAAAACAACGTAGCATGATTTACCCTAGGACAAATCATGCCCCCTCAAGAATAACCTGGAATTATACAGCAAATGGATGGGGCATAGCTGCGCCCGACAATAGATGGGGGCGCAGACTAGACAGGCGGGAAAGACCCCAACAGATATATCAACATGAACATCAATATCCCACCCACTTTAATAACCAGTTTAATATCCCCATTTCAAACAGGTTCAATGCCCTCTATGGACAGGGAGGCTTGGACGGGGTCGAATGACTACCGGACACACCTCTCTCTCCAATTTATGTGAACTACAGACAACAAGGGGTAGAACCGGGATATGAGGGTTATCTAATTGGGATGTATGGACCTATCCATGAGTTGCCTGCCTTACCAGCACAGACAGACAACCCTATTAATTGACCAGAAATGCATAATTCTTTAACTACAGGCACAACACATAACTCTGCGACAGGTCAAGTGGACAGGCACTTAAGTGCAATGCAAGATATTTTGCCTGTTAAATCTGACATAGATACACATATCAAAACCTCTCGCTCATCATTATCCTGCAATGAAAGTTTGTTATCATGGAACATAGCAGGGCTTCGCGATAAATCTAATGATATTGAATGGTTGTCTCTAGTTAAACAATATGCGGTAATCTATCTACAGGAAACATGGTTGGTGGGGAAAAATGTACACATTGAGGGTTTTCAGAGTTTTTTTATCCCAGCTGTACCTTCACTCAGTGGTAGAGCAAAGGGAGGACTGGCAATTTATGTTAATCTGTTGCTTATATGCTCCAAATCTGAATACCATTCTGGTAATCGAAATATCCAGGTTCTGGTACTAAAGAGGGGTAATACTGCTTATACCTTGATTAACTTTTATAATGCGACCAACCATTTAGGGGATTGTAATATACAGTCTTTGTGTGATTTTTTGAGAGAAAATGTTGAGAAATTGCCCCGCCAGTTGCTGCTTGTTGGTGACTTTAATACACATCCATGCGGAAACCCCGGAGTTACTGCCATTAATGATCTAGGATGTAATAACCTGGAGGGTTTCCACTTTGACCACTCGCACCGTGGAACTGTTTTAAACTCACTAATGAATGAAAATAACTTAATTTCAGCAATGTCAACAGTGGCGGTTCAAACTCTTTTTCCTATCCCTACGTTTAAAGGTTACACTACCGGTTCATACATAGACCATATTTTATTATCTGCCGACCTTGCCAACGCTGTTTCGAACTTCCACATCCAGATGAGTACCTACAGTGATCATAATCCTATGTGTATTAAAATGGGTGGGGGAATTTTTGAACAGAGGAAGCCACGAGTAGATTGTGGGTTAACAAAATGTATAAACGGGAAACGTCGCCTAAAATGGTCAATGGTGAACCATGAAAATTTGTATAATTCTATTCATGGTACCTGTAGTTCTGAATTCTAGACATGTATATCACCTGTATCAACACCGCAACAAGTCCTGGCATCCTTTGAGGGTGTCGCAAAGACAGTAGGATCAATGTTAACGGTGACAACTAGAGGGAACTTAAATAGTAATCCTAAATGGTTTGATAATGATTGCTCAAAGGTTGGCCGCGAGCTTAAGGTGGCACTAAAAACTAAACCTAGAGACCTAGCGCTTATAAAAGCTACGCGTACCAGGTATAAAAAGGCTCTTGCAAAACGCAAAAAGGAAGTAAAAAAAATGTATGGGAGTCCCTTTTAGACCCTGAAATATTAAGAAATAGTGCTAAGTTCTGGGATATTATAAACAAACCCCTTTTTGATAACCCAATTGACTCTACCTTGGGTACAAACATCCCAGAAACAGAGTGGGTTAACTATTTTAGTTCCATTTTTAAAAGCGACGAGTTGGAGACAGAATGCTCACCTGTTGCAGCAAAGGGAAAACCACTGCACTTCACAATAAACGAGGTCGAAAAAGGAATAGACGGGCTCACTAGTAACAAGGCACCAGGACCGGATAATCTTCCACCAGACCTTTTTAAATCCTGCAGATCACTATGGGCGCCAGTACTCACCGCAGTATTAAACGCGGCTGTGGTCTCCGGTTGCCCAAAGTCATGGGGGGTATCAACCATCGTACCCGTGTTCAAGAAAGGGGACCGTAATAGCCCCCTTTGTTACAGACCAATTTCTTTGATTAATTCTATCGTCAAAGTAGTGGGGGGCGTAATCTTAAACAGATTGGTCGCATGGGCAGACGAAAATAACATAATATCGCCCATCCAATACGGTTTCAGACCCGGACATTCTACGATTACCCAGTGTTTGAATTTGTACCTAATTATAGGGAAATACACCAGGGCCCGACAAGGTACAATTCACATGGCGTTCATGGATCTATCGTCGGCATTCGACTGCGTGAGCCGCAGAGAGCTCTGGACAGCCATGGCAAAAATGGGCGTAGAGCAGAATTTAAATAACTTACTAGCTGATATGCATTCTGATACAAGGGCAAATGTCCGGTACACACGAGATTTAAATGTGACAGAAGAATTCAGTGTACGCCGGGGGGTCCGACAAGGATGCATCTTAGCCCCGTTCCTTTTTAACCTATATATAAACGACCTGGAAGAGCATCTTTTAAGTACAGGAGCAGACTACCCATATATTGGCCGTAAAGGACTGCCAGTCCTGCTTTATGCGGATGACGCAGTCCTTTTGTCTAGAACCGCTAACGGTCTTCAAACATTATTAAACTCCTTTTTTACATTCATGAAATCTCGCGACCTGAGTATAAATAACTCTAAATCCTTCGTAATGAAGGTTGGCCAAGGTAGTAAAAAACCAAATTGTTTAACTGTAAATGGGGTAAAAATCCCGACTACAAAAACATTCTCCTACCTAGGGGTCCTGTTCGATTGCCAACTGAACTGGGGACCCGTAGTCCAAAAAAAGAAGGGAGAGATAGTTAGGGCTAATGCTGCAATACTTAATTTTGCAAGAAGAATGGGAAATAGTCCAGTGGCAGCATTACTCCAACTCTATCAGGCCAAGAGTGTTGCCATAGCTTGCTATGGCAGTGAGCTATGGGGATATGTTTCACTAGGGGCGCTCGAAATAGTAGAAAACAACTTCCTTAAAAAGATACTAAGGGTCCCTGGTGGTACAGCAAACTTCTCTGTACATGAGGAACTAGGTGTACCATTCCTATGTGACAAAATAGCAGTAAAACCCTTAGTATGCTGGCTACAATGCTGGACAAATAGTAATGTCCCTCTGACCCAGCAAATACTGAGGGAAGCGCTAACATGGGAAAACAGGCTCAAGGTTCCCTGGTTAAAGTACCTAAGCAACTGCTTTGGGAAAATCGGGCGCCCCGACCTTTTCCTAGATCCGGATTTCATTACAAAACAGGATGTTATTTTTGTGAAGAAGACCTTCATTACTTTAAGGCACTCAGACAGGGAGGCCGGTGAAATAACAAAGGGAAGCGTACGTAAACATGTGGTATTACAAACAACCCTGTACATGGAACCGTACCTGTCATGGCCAATGACAAGTTACGATCGCTTCCTGTTGACAAGATTCAGGCTGGATTTGTTTCATTTATTACTGGCCGTGCCAAAGGGAGTCCATCGAGGACAAGTGTTGTCGGCTTGCGGCTGCGACGAAAAGTCTCCGCAAGACCTGGCACACTTTTTATTCTTTTGTCCATTTTATGACATCCCACGAAGGTTATATTTAAAACCTTGCCTTAAAAAACTGAATTTCTCCCAACACAGACCAGCACTTTGTTATCTTCAAATGTTAGGATGGGACTGTACTTTATTTGTGTGTAGCTTTTTAAAATTGGCACTCAAATTTAGGAAAAGTATGGAAGGTTAACTGCCTTTGAAATTGACATGTTTTTAGTAAAATTATTTTTTAACTTCTTTTTTATGAATGTATACTAACTCCTTCTTAAATTTGAGTATATGCCTTGCCTGTAAATCTTCATTTTTATAACTATTTGCAATGAATTTAATCAAGTCATTTTTAAAACTTTTTATTTTATTATTATGTGTTATTTCATGTCCGTTTGCTAATGCTTTTATGGTTGTTTTTTTAAATAACCGAATAAAGTTATTTGACTTGACTTGACTCACCTCGATCATGGAGAGAATAAAAGAGAAACTATGTTCATGCTGTAACAAATGCACCCTATGGTCTGTCTTCACATATAATGGCTTTGATGTATTCATACAAGATACAAAACTTTGTTAATCCAAATGAAGGTTAACCACCTCATGAATTCTTCGAGGCTTTAGAAATAATTTGAATTTTTGCCCCTCACACTCATTGTCATTATAGGTTCCACCACTTATTTGGAAGCCATCCACAGAGACTTACAACATAGAAGATAATATACAGGATGCTATCCCAGCCTCGAGATCCTGCAACTATCTAGATAACAGTGTTGGGTGTGCCACCTTAAACTTAGAACTCTATATATTTTCCCCATTGCTGTGGCTTTTTGTGTGCTTAATTACAGCGTATTTGTTCTAGAAGTGATTCTGAAAAAATCCACATAAAACTATACACATATTATAAATTGTACCAGAAGATATGTATCTTACACTTTATTCATTATACTGACTCCTCTAGACAGAGCAAAGTACCTCATGTGATTGTCAATGTGACATAAGAAATCTATATTTCAGCAGTGACGGAGGCGGAGTACAATAGTTTGCTTTGCAGTTGTGTCAACGAGGAGAACAACGTCAGTCTGTCTCCCATATGGATGAGAATCCAATTGGACGAAGCATTTGGATTCTCATCCATGAGGAAGATAGACTGACGCTGTTCTCCTCATAGCGGCAGTTCATCCTGGAGCCACTCAGACATTAACTGTCACCAACTCGCCGATACATCGTGGGATTTACTACCGCCCCTCACATGTGACGTTCAAAACCGAAAAGTACTTTTCGGTTCATCCTTCTCCTATACAGACGTGTAAATTGGATACACGCTACCTATATTGTCAGATTCCCCCATAATTACAGGCCGCCCAGCTGGGCCCTTTGTAAGTACTGCTTCCCTCATCTCACTTTTCCTTGGGTGTACGCACTACCACCTGACAGTACATCTATTTTAACCCAGGTGTCCCACCATTCATAGGCCATGATGAGACCTCCTATTTCTTAAGAGGTCGAAACGTCATCGACACACCTGCATAGCGAACTATTGTACTCAGCCTCCGTCATTGTTACAGGAGACTGTGAATGTTTATTGCAAAAGGATTAGTTGGTCTGCTGTGTTTTGATCATATGTATTGTTGTTCTTTGGAATTGTTTTCCTTCAAGCTTCAGATTTATAGGGGTAAAAATAATGTTCCTGTTTCTTCCAGGAGGAAGGATTTAAGCACTTTGGACTATTTTTTGGAGGAGGGACAAGGTGATGTGATTTCTTCTTCTAATTCTCCTGAGACGTCTGTTAATACCCCTGAAATTTCTTTTGAAATTTCTCCTGATATGTCAGAAAATGTTTCTTCTGAAAATATGACTGATAATGAAAATTCTATTTCACCTGCGGTTGTTAACAATACAGATAATTCTGTTGTTAATTCTGCAACTCCTGTCTTGCAATCTGCATTCAAGAAACGTGTTGTATCTAAACCTAAATGGTTGGATGACTTTGTTTGTTGATTTATTATTTATATTTTCTTTGTAATTATTTTGTATTTCTTTATTTTTCGAAAGGGGGAAGATGTGTTGTGTTTTGATCATATGTATTGTTGTTCTTTTGAATTTTTTCCTTCAAGCTTCTGCCTCTCTGCTATTGCTTCAACATTCTATGCTGGTGGCCAAGGGACAGTTGCTGTGGGAGAAGACCTGTGTAGGCTGTGTCCTACCTTGCTCCTGTGTTCTTGCAATAAATCTTATTCTACTTGAATTACCAGTCTCCTCACTTTACATGGTCACATTTTGCTTTTCTGTATCTTTTTGAAACCTTCATGTATGTCACAACTTGTCACCTTAGTTTATAGGTTCCACCTTTCACTTGGGACACCGCACACGTTTCTTTGAACCGCTTTTTGGGACTTTTTTAACTTAATATAAATCACTATGCATTTTACCTACTGTGCTCCTTATGTGCTTGTTTGAAAATTCGTACATCTTCTCCTAGAGCATTGCCATTGTGCCGAATTAATTTCAATATTATAAATACTAGGATTATTCTCATGCCATTTCCACAGGTACCATTGTGTTCTTGATATATAATACTCCTTGTGAGTAGGGTGGTCCTTGTCTCCCTTGAACGCGGCACTTAACACAAAGGCCTCAATTAAGAGTGCCCCTGTTAATTTTTTTAATGATAGTTGAGCAAATAACTCTTTGTGCAGGGATCACAACTGCAGGTGGTACAGCGTTTTCCGCACCTGGTAATTAGCTGTAACTATCAGCATTACCTGTTTTAATTCCGGCAGGGAAGAGGGCCAACATCAGCACGTTATTCCCATTTTTGTAAGGAAAGGTTTGTTTTAAGAGTTAATGACCGGACGAGGAAAATTGTAAACGCTGGGATGCAGATTATTTGTATCAATTGTCCACAGGAATACCTGCACAAAGGATTGTGTATTTTTTAAAATAAATTCTGCATTTTTATTTCATTGAAATCTCCATAATCTAAACCTCTGGTGCCAAAGTATGATCTTGACTTTGCGGATGTTCAGGTTAAAAACTGCTTTAGTGCTTCTTGTGTGTACTTCACAGTTAAGGAAGTTTGTGCTGTGAGCGTTGTATTGGTTGTAGGATCGAGGGGCTTGATAGCAAGTGAGGCAAATGTAAAGCGCTTGGAAGCCTCACACGATGGTCTCTGACTCAGACTGCTCCCACGAGAGGGAATATGTACTTTATATGCTTGCACAGCTATGTCTGGCAACACAGGCGCGTGTACGCACAGACCCATCAGTTTCACTGCCCTTCTAATGGGGTCGGACTGCTCCCGAGGCATGTACACAATAGTTCTCCCTAAATGGATTCACAGAAAACACTCGAGGAAGAACTATTGTGTGGTATTAACAGACTAGATAAAGACGATACTGTTGGTTTAGGCTACATATTTTCTTATTTGTTAATTTTTTAATTATTAAAATGTTTTCATAAGCACTGGTTTGCGACAGAAGTATTTGCATTTAGGATTTTGTATTTGGGTTTAAAAAGAGTACTATGCCTATGGCCGTGAAAGCCCTGTCACCAGAAAAAACAACAACAGAGAGAAAGCAAAGCACTGTGATCCAGGATTGGAGAAAAAACCCCGCTTTCAGTTGCTTGTGGATGGTCATGTAGTAGGTGAAACTCACAGGGGCAGATTTACAAGCCCCTTGCGTCATTTTTGCGCTGCAGCTGCGTCACATATTGTGATGCAGCAACAGCATAAAAATGCGGCCCATTTACAATTACAACGTGACGCATCTAGGAAGATGGGTCACTTTGTAAAGCCCAGCGTCACATTATACCTGCGTCAGGTATAATGTATACAGAGTGGGCGTTCTAACGCAAAAAAAGCCTCGTAGAAGTGACGCAGTGAAATCTACAAGATTTCACTGCGCCACTTCTAGGACGCCACTGCATCAAATTCTTACGCCTGCTTGAAGCAGGCATAAGGAGTGTCGCAGCACAATGAGGATAGGCCTCCCCTGCATTGCTGGAGTTACGTCGTGCTTGTGACACGACTCCAGCAATGCATGACTTTTGCGTCAACAGATGCGTCAGAATTTCTGACGCATCTGTCAATACTTGCACCATGGTGCGCCGTATTGTAAATACGGCACATTCATAGGGGCACAAGGGTTTCTCAGAGTGGCGTAGGGAAAGTTACGCATCTTTACAGATGCGTCACTTTCTTGTAAATCTGCCCTGCCGTGTACAAGGGCAGCTTTTTCCACAATTTGGCTGCTGCTACAGAAAAGGAACGCCCGCCTTGCCTGGCTTTCCAAAATCTCGGAATGTTCACCTTCTTCAGCGTGGAGGATCAAAGCTGTCTCTTAAGAGAGTACCAGTTAAATGCTGTCCTCAGGGGTAATGGCCCCTGGTGTTAAAGGAACAAATGGACCATACAGAGTACTTTAAAATGTACTTGCTTCTTAACTGGCAGCCAGTGCTGGGGGCTTATCCTTTCCCTGACAGAAAGACATTTGGGAACATCCAATGACAAATGGCTCCCGCATTTTGAATAGCCTGTAGTTTGTTGAGCGATGACTTATTGATATTTAGGTATAGTGCGTTGCAATAGTCTGGACATGCCGTGATTAATGCAATAACTACTGCTACTCTGAGTTCAGCTGATAAAACAGCGGAAAGATCTTTTCCAGCATTTTAAAGATAAAAAAACAACACACTGTCCTGTTGACCTACAGTCAAAAGTGAGGGTATTGTCGAAGATGACGCCCAGGTTTTTTTTACAGACACAACAGGAGTCTGTAAAGGATCGCACATCTCTGACCACCATAATTCAGGCCACGCTGAAAGATGTGCCCCCAAAGACCAGGATCACCATCTTTTCAGCATTTAGTTTCAGAATGTTCTCCTTAATTCTGATGCTGATATCTGTCATACTAATTTTGAATTTCTCTGCAGCTGACACCATGTCATTAGAGATTGACAATAATCTGGGTGTCGTCTGCACAGGACAGCCCCTGAAAGCAGATAGATCTCACTAGTTTTGCCAGGCGGGCGACACAAAGATTAAACAGAGTGGGGCTCGAGGAGGACCCCTGCGGCACTCCATAAGGGAGCCGGAAGAGTTCTTCTCTGAAATCCCCACAGCTGATAGTTTGGGTCCTAATAGTTAAGAAGGAGCCCAGGAGATCTAAAGCAGTATCCCTCAACCCCGCCTGGTGTAATCTTTGCACCAAGCGGGATGGGGATATCTGCTGACAGATCCAACATTAACAGGAGGGCCGCACCTCCTTGATCAACCTAGCTTCAAATGGTATCTGCCACAGTAAGTAGAGCTGATTCCATGCTATGACCACACTGAAAAACATTCTGTGAGGGGCCCAGAAGGTCTTGGGAGGTGATAAACTTGCCCAATTCTTGGTTAACATATTTTTCAAAAATGTTGGCCGGTGGAGGCAGGAGTGAGATCGGTCAGAGATATGGAAGGTCTTCTGAATTCCCTTTAGTTTATTTTTGAGAAATCACTTCATAGCTTCATAGCACAATTGCAGGTTTGCAGGGTAGATTGTGACACTCCCTAACTCTAACCCGAATAAGACAACAGGTTTTGAATCTGTCTCATGTCGAAGTCTTCTGCATGTTACCCAGCAGCGGTCTTCTACAGTGGCCCTATGCACTATCGGGGACCTTGTCCCTTACAGAGGGGACAGGTTGTTATAGACACATCGAAAAAGGATGGATTAGCCTCACTGAACAAATATGTTTTAATTTTTGTCTTGCACGAGGTCAAGTGAGGACAATTTCTCAATAGGTTCCAAAATGAGCTCCCAATACAGAGATTGATTTTTTTCTTTGCTTTCTACAATTGTACTTGGTTTGTGTAACAATATTGCTAAAACGTATATGCGTTTAAAAAATGGACTGTGAATAATTGAGGCCAAGGCCCTCTTGTACTTTGACGGCCTTACAAAGCAGTTTGAAGTTTATTGTATGTGCTACTAGGGACCAGTAAAGGTTTTGAGGGCCAGACAAAGGTTGTCTGATCTTTTTAACTTGAGACAAATACCCATTGCTTGGTTTTGTGAGCTCTGTAGTATTGCACACTCTTTCTAGGAGGTTCCAGCATACACAATCTTGCAATAGTCAAATATAGATGGCACTAATGCACTGGCCAGTTCAATACAATTTGGGAAAGAGAGTAGTGGCAGAATCATTTTTAGTAATCTGAGAGAGAAGTTGTATTTTTAGCCAATGTGGAGATGTAGTGGTCAAGTGAAAGGTTTTCATAAAACCAAGGGGCATATTAGCAAGAACCTCGTTAAAATTATCGCCGTTTTGGCGGCAGGAAACTGACGCTAAAATGGCGATAATGGGCTTGCTAATACGCGTTATAGAATTCCAATAGAAGCCCAGGTTAGATGTCCTGCACATCTAACCTGGGCTTCTGTTGGAATTCTAGAACGCATATTAGCAAGCCCATTATCGCCGTTTTAGCTGCAGTTTCCTGCCGCTAAAACTGCGATAATTTGAACGAGGTTCCTCCTAATATGCCCCTAAATTCTTCCAGCATGAGGAGGGTGGGTGAATGTGTTACAAAGAGTGGATGTTGCTGGTCTGACATTGAGAAAAGAGAAGTGTGCATTCCTTTTGAAAGAAATAGAGTACTTGGGTTTTTGCCTATCCGAAGAGGGGATTAAACCAAAAAAGAATTTGTTAGAGGCCATTGAACAAGCTCCTTCTCCAGTTGATAAAGATCAACTTCGATCATTCATGGGTCTGATCGAGTTTTACTCGAAATTTGTGAAGGATTTTTCCTCAAAGACTGCTCCTTTGAGGAGTTTGTTGAAGAAGGGTGTTAAGTTCAATTGGACTGTTGAGCACGAGTCTTGCTTCGATATGATAAAAAAAGAGCTAAAGTCTGCCAATGTCCTTACACCGTTTGACACTGCTCGGTCCTCTATTTTGATGGTAGATGCTAGTATTGTAGGTCTTGGTGCAGTTCTTTTACAAAAACATGGTGGAGTGGAAAAGACCATAGCGTTTGCCTCTAGGCCATTATCTGTCTCAGAGTCGAATTACTCGGTTATAGAACGTGAGGCTCTTGCTGCTGCTTGGGGCACGAGTTATTTTAGGACCTATCTGTGGGGTTACAAATTTATCCTTCGCACGGATCATAAACCTCTCTTAAACGTGTTGGCTCCGGGAGGTGCTGGAAAGGGGTCTCCACGTTTAGCAAGGTTAGCCTCTCGCCTACAAGATTACCAATGTGAAATTGAGTTTGTTCATGGATGGAAAAACATCCAAGCGGATTGCCTGTCACGACTTCCTGTGCGATCTTCTAGTGGTGAAGATTCAGTTGAAGATGTATTGGATGATGTAGCAGTTGCTGTAATGGATGATGTTATGAGTGTAGGTGGTGGTTCTTTTTCTTGTAGTGAATGGTCAAAAGGTATGGAAGATGATCAGGTTTTAAAAGCTGTCATAAATCTTGTGTCAAAAGGAGCAAGAAGAGAGAGTACTGTAGAACCTCAAGTCAGACCGTTTTTAAAAGTCTTAGACGAACTCTCCTTAGAAGGGGAGCATGTTTTGATGAGAGGTGACCGTTATATTCCACCTAGTTCTTTAAGGTGTAGGATCCTAAACTTAGCCCATGAGGGACATTTGGGCCAAAGTCTCACGCAACGTCGAGTTAAGGAACATTTTTGGTGGCCCTCTGTCGATTGTGATGCAGTAGATTGTGTTTTAAGGTGTAATTTCTGCAAGGAAGGGGAGAAACGTCTGAAAGTGTTGGGGTCTCAGTCTACACAGAAAATTAGTTTTGAAAATATACCATGGCACAGTGTGTGTTTGGACTTTATAGGTCCCATGAGTGAATTGCCATTAAATCAACGTTACGCTATTGTTGTAATAGACTGTTATTCGAAGTGGCTTTGTGTACAGTTTGTGAGAGAGATAAACACTGATACTACCATTAGCTTCCTTAAAGGAGTGTTTTTGAATGAAGGATACCCTTCTGTTCTTATTACGGATAATGGCACACAACTGACTTCTTCAAAAATGACTCAGTTTGTACGTGAATGTGGCATCAAACATCAGAGGACGAGTTTGTACAATCCGCAAGGAAATGGCCTTTGCGAGAGAGTAAACCGTCTTGTAAAAGGGGTGATTCAAATGTTTGTTGAAGGTGGTTGTTTTTCCCATGAACGGGTACAAGAACTTGTTTGGGCCTACCGGTCAACGCCCCATAAGTATGGAGAAAAATCCCCTTTTGAGCTAATGCGAGGTCGTACGCCAGTGTCAAGATTGACTCCTGCATGGTTAAGGGGCTCTGCAAGTGAGGTGTCCTTATCCCAGGGCAGTGCTTCTTTACCTATATCTGTAGGCGATCTGGTCAAGGTAAAGCCAGGGAGATGTGCCAAGGGTCTTAGCAAGTTTAGAGGTCCCTTTAGAGTCAAAAGGGTTTTTCCACATTTTGTTGTCTTGGCCAATGGGGAAAGTTGGAATTATAGGAGAGTTGCACTATACCAAAGAAAGAATGACTGTTTTGATGGCGTAATACCTGGTAGTACTGAGGGATGCAATGGGTACTTGTTAACTTCTGATGGTAGCGCCTCTTTCGCTTCTCAACCAATTGTACGGGGGGAGGTGGGTAGTGGTGATGCTTCCACTTCCTTGAGTGCACAAGATAATTATTCAGTTGAAACTGCCTCTACTACAACTATTCCCACTACTTCTTCTTCTTCCTCATCAGAAGCTAGTTTGAGGTGTACTCGTTCTCGTCGTCCACCTACTTACTTGAATGATTATGTACATTGATTGTGTTTGATCTTTTGTATGATGTTGCTTCTTTCCTTGTTAAGGGGGGAAGATATGTTGTACAGTGCTTAGCTCATCTACTGAGCTAACACTCTAGATCTCTGTAATGTTCTTTGTTCTGGAATTCTCCGTTGCCCTGTTGGCAGTTGGAGCTCTGGCCAGGGGAGGATTGGGCTTACCTGTTCTGTGCTGCAATAAAGCTGTTCCTGCAACATCCAGTCTGTGGAGTTATACATCAAATCTACAACAGGCCCCTATTTCGTTTGCTCAGAAGAATGGCACAGTGTAAATTGGAGGGTCTCTCACGCCAAACATTTTAGTTTTAGAGTCGTTCAGAGAGGTCTCTCGCCTCGATCCAAGTGTAGATGTGCTTCTCCATTTTAGAGATGTTTTTGTTCTATTCTTCTAGGATGACCAGTCAAACCCGGATCTGGTTTTCATCTGTGTACATTTGGAAATGGTGATGTGATAATAAACCTACCAGTGGTCTCATATCATTATTACATAGCAGAGATGATAAAGAAATCTGTTTATCTGTTAATGAGGATAAGGACATTCTAAAATTGCTGACTTCTGTTTGAAATTATGGGTTACAGCATTGGAGGCAATGCCAGTGATAACAGACCATTTTTCCTTGCACTTCTGAAACATTTCTTCCAATTCACATGCCGAGATAGGGTGAGAAAGATCTTAGTCAAACAGATGTTTTTAGAACAGGTGTCAATGATGTTGAGGCCCATTGCCCCTGGGGCTGAAGTGAGACAGGCCCTTTTAAGTTCTAGAAAGATTCATTTCCGTGGGACCTTAAAGGACAGTTGAGGATCGCAGTCCATATCTCTGAACAGGTCGGACGCTCCAGATGCCGTAGGTACATTGTTTATATGTCAACTCACCACTGCTTTATTCCCACCTTCAGAGTCAACAGGATCTTGTGCTCTATGTTCCTGAGGGCTCATGGTCATGTGCTTACCTTAGAATCTCTTGGGGCTAGATGTAGGTAAATCAGATTTACCGCTTCATAAATACCGAATTTTACCGATTCGGTATTCATGAATCGGTAAATCTGATGTAGATATTCATTCGGTAAAAAATACCGAATCGGTATGATTCGGTATTTACCGATTCTGTAATTACAGAATCGGTATTTGCCATTGATTCCTATGGGCCTTGAGGCGCATAGGAATCAATGCCAAATACCGATTTGGTAATTTAAGAATCGGTAAAAATACCGAATTGCCAAGGGGGACAGGGTGTCACTTTGACACCCTGTAGCACCCCAGTTTTTGCCTTGTGTGCAATGTGACACACATACATGCCCTTAGGGCATGTCTGTGTGTCACATGGCATAGGTGTACATGCACAGATGTGCATGTACACTGGAATTCGGTATTTTACCACCCAATAGGATTGGGTGGTAAATACCGACTCCTAAAGGGCCTGTGGCACTCTTTGAAGTGCCAGCTAGATCTGGAATTACAGAATCGGTATATTTACCGATTCGGTAATTTACCGACTCTGTATATTTACCGAATCGTTAAATTTACAGATTCTGTCATTCTGAGGCCCCCTACATTTCAAAACCCAAATACCGGTCGGTAACGGCCGAAATCAGCCGTTACCGACCGGTAAAGGCCTTCCTACATCTGGCCCTTGAAGTCTTATACGCTTTTGGTGATGCAAGCATATCTATGGATGGTCATTATCATGGTGCTGTTTCTTTCTACAGTAGTTGAAGGGTGACCCTCAAACAACATATGAAACCTCTCCCTTGGTTGCCAATCCTTAACAGGACTTAGTCACATTCTTAAATTTCTAACATTCGGGCCCCACTCCAGGGTTTATTTTAGTTTTTTATCTCCCTCTGGTGTCTGATTCCCTGCCAGGCTGGAATGAAAGTGGATATAAATGAAGTGGCTCAGGATTGTTCCCACCAAAGTACACAACATTGTCACATGGAAAGGAGCACTCCTTGTTGATATGTGGGGCATGGGCTATTGTTCACATTGAAACAATCTAACCTCAGCACAATATGGTCCTGTTCCACTTCAGCTATTCTATTTACCTTCCTTATGGTGCCCATGAATCTTTCAACTTCTTCATCGGCTTATGGCAAGAAAGCTGTAATTGATCAATGAGTGAAATCCATTGACTCCAGGTATTGCTGAATGCTTACCCCTGGATTGTGAGCCAATTGTCAATATATACTTCTGAAGGACATCTGTGAGTGTCCAGAACCTTTTCAAACGGGTGGATTACAGCCTCGACAGAGGTGGTTTCTGCCAAATCAGCTTTGGGACATTGTCTGCATTTGTACATTAGAACGTGACATCCATATGGAGAAGGGCAGAATGCTGAACTCAACTTTTCTCATGGCGTTAACCTCAGTTTTTATGCCTTGCTTTGGGCAGGTCCATCATCTTCACTGGATGCTTGATACCAGGAAACCACACTCTCCCCAATCAAGGCACTGACATTCATAACACCTGAACTCTGTGCAAAAGGTAATGGGGTAGTGTAAGCAAACCAAACTCATGGGAATGACAATCTTCAGAGGACCAGATCGTTTTCTTCATGAGCTTCCATGGGGTAGGGGTGCCTTGACTGTAGCTAACGGGGTTGTCAGCCACAGACCAATACGCTGCCATAAAACAATTTAGTTATAGATTAAGAATAATTTTTTTGATAAGAGGTGGTAGATGCAGAACCAAGTCTTGGCACTGCAGGTCCAGGAGTTTGTGGTCAGTGTTGTGGGGTTGCCCCCCCACCCACCTTTACAGATCAGGCCGCACCGCCAGCAAGGAAGGCACATGGACACACCACTTCCGATGTGCAGACCAGCCTGGAACTCTCGTCCCCATCAACACCCTGCTTTTTATTACAACCGCCCACGTCACAGGTGGGTCACACCTTGAACATGTTGAGGACAGGGTTTCTCCACAGACATTACCCAGGCAATTGGCACCGCCCTCAGAAACATATCTCCCAACTCAAGGAACATCACATTGCTTCTCAACCATAAGAAACATTAACAACACAACAATACAGCAACTCCGTAACTGCTCTCAGAGCATCGGGCAACCTGGGATTGCATTTCTCACAGTATGCAGCCTTTTAAACAAAGCTCAGGATTGTCTCTTTGATGGTAGACGAGCAACAGCTCCTACTTTTCTGGGTCAGTCCTCTGGCAGGCTCATCCCGCTGGGTATTTGGTGGTGTAGGACATTAATTTTCACCCTGGTGAGGTGGGGCTGTCTGTATCGGCAGTGTTGTCGGGATACTGGTGCCCTTTCCGTTGCTCGCCTCCATTGTCCAACTTTCTTACTCGTTTGCACCAGCCTCGGGTCCTTCTCTGGCACACTTGAAAATCAAGATATTCCTGGTGATTTCCTCTCCTTCCCATCAAGCTGTGGTCATAGAGCCCTTCTCATTGAAGTTAGACTTGTTCTTCCTCTTGCCCTGGGATGATGGCAAGACTTCTGGGTTGGGGTTGTTATCCTCCTGGTTCCCTGAGGCTCCTTCCCTGCTTCTCTGTGTTGAGGAGTATTGCTTTGTTGGTTGCATCGCTTTTTCAAACGCTTCTGCAAAGCAAAGCACTGCTGATTTATGTCACTTTTAACATGGGAAAAGTGACGCAAAAGTGGTGCAAGGGACTTGTAAATAAGCCCCATGGTCCTTGCGCCATTATGTGCTGTACCATAAATATTGCGAATCCGTGGTGCAGGGAAATTCCACAACACTGTGCAGATTTTTCTGACGCAACGCTGCGCTGTGCAGCATTACACCAGTGTTGATAAATATGCTCCCTAATATCATCGTCTACGCATGACTACGTACATATGGCGCTGAATAATATTTTAAGATTTGTGCAGCGCAGTGCTGCACTGCATGACTTTTAGTAAACCTGAGCTCGAGTGCATTAATCTGCTTTCGCTGCAATAACATTGTCTCCATATGCCAAGTTTTTCAACATGATCAGAATTAATCTGTGCGGGAGCTTAAAACGAGGAACCGAGAACAAAGATCGCTCTCTCATTTTCAGTAAGTGGACGTATTTCATGGAGTTTTAGACAAAAAAGGTTGTTGGTCGCCACACAGTGAAACAGTAAATGTTGTATGCTGAAGGGTATAATGTCTTTTTTTGGACTAAGCAATTAAGGGCATTCGCAGTAGAGACCATTTGTATCCGGGTTCATCTTTCTGAAGCAATGTCAGTTGCAGCCGGAGAGGCCTGCTTAAAACAGTGTTTGTTCATTCTTCAAAGCAGCTGTTTGCACATTTTAAAAGCCTGGCAGACAGCAGGGTAAGAAGCATTTGGAACAGATGTGAAGGGAGATGATTTACAAATGAAAGAATGACAAATGTATGCTGGCCAGGTTCAGCATCGCACAGATGGGTACCTGAGTTTGGAGAAGGGAAACAGAGAACAACATGGTACAGCAAAGAGAACTGTTAATATAATTATTTAAGGCTTTTCTTAGAATATGGCAGAATACTTCACCAGTGGTGTAGTGGTATGTACATTTCGGTTCGGGGCAAAAGACTTACAGTAAATCATGAATACTCTATCTGCACCCTTCATCACTCACCCACCCACTCATACTGTCACTCACCTTGACGTTCATTCACTCACTACTACCACCACTTATATACCCACTCATAGACCCACGCACCCAAACATTTTATCTACCTTCACATTGCACTCCTGCAACCACTGCACACACCCATGTACACCACCACTCTCACCTACATTCAGTTCACCAGAGCTTCCCCACTCAAACCACTGCCTGCTCACTTACACAGATGTTCTCCAATGGACTTTGGTACCATTGAGTACTCATGCACTCTGATCACCACTGACTCACTTACTCACTCACTCTTATTGTCACTCATATAATCTGCCACAAACCACTTGTACCACAAACCACACCACTGCATCAGCATAAACCTATTTAAATTACTGTTCTATACACCATTCATCTCCTCCCCCCACCACTACCCCAGTCAGTCCATCATTAAAGGCATAGATCTGTTGCAGCTGATTTATTTTGTTATTTTACATTTTTCCGCTGAGAGTGTGTGTGTGTGGATAAACTGCTTAACATATTGCTGTTACCCTTTCTAGTGTGAGGGATACTTGACATATTGTGTTTCCCAAGTGAAAGACCACTGTGTGTAGATGAACCTCCACATACCTATCCACTGACCCATAGACATTAGCTAGGATTCCTCCTTTTAAAAGGACATGCTTTAGGCGTTGAATAGATATCATCTTCCAGTTCCAGGCCCTGTTTGTCTTGGAGAAAATTAGCAAACTG
This sequence comes from Lissotriton helveticus, assembly GCF_964261635.1. Classification (NCBI taxonomy): domain Eukaryota; kingdom Metazoa; phylum Chordata; class Amphibia; order Caudata; family Salamandridae; genus Lissotriton; species Lissotriton helveticus. The sequence goes on from NC_136065.1 coordinate 859,580,118, forward strand.
GCCATCTCTCCTGATTGGCTGTCAGTGTACATTTTAAGGGACTCATTACGAGTCTGGTAGTCTACGGATTGCCAGACTCACAAGGGCGCAGCGGTGGTGGTCTTCCAACCAACCTATTATGACCAGGGTGATTGGGCCTCCCTGGGACCACTGCAACTACCAAGGTTCAGAGATCCCTGGCTGTGGTGCGGCGGTCTTGAGATCGCAAGTTGCTTGGCTCTGGAGTTGCGGCCTGCCAAGCATAATTACGAGTTTCCTCACTGCCACACTTTTCATGACGGTGCAACTGCTCATTTTAACATTTCCATTGCGATGCCTATTCCATAGGCACCACCATGGGAACACCCCTGCACAGCCAAACTCGTAATGAATCGCAAAAACAAGTTTCTATATTAATTGGAATTCAGTTCATGACCCATTCCCCTTGAAGCCAAGTACATATTGAGCCGAATTTCATTGAGTAATATCAAGATGATCTGAAGTAGACTTGAATAATGCTAGCTGTACAAGGAGTCACTTGCTGCTGTTTTTCCTACCACTGAAATGAAGATAGAGGATGATCTGTTTGGCCTTGATTGCTATACCTCTATGCCTGTAGACGAACATGCATGCGAGCCAAAAGCATTATAACCACTAGTCACACAACACTACTGTATTCCAAAACCCAAAATTTGTGACATCAATTTAAAATAAGGCCAATGGAGCAGTGGAGGGGAAGTTGATCTAGTAGATCAGACAATAATATGAATTTCAAGTGCCCAGTGTGTAGAAGTATTAAGTATTTCAAATTGATGAAAATATGTCATCCATTCACTGGTAAAATACCTTTAACTCTCACTTCCCACTATATCCCAGTAACCACCCCTCCTTGCTGGTATTGACCCACAGCCTACAACCCACTTCCACTCCCAAGTCAACTATGCCAAGCTCTAGAAATACTTCAGGCTTTCCCTAACACCTGGCTGGCTTAGCATATTGGTCTAGCAACTGGATCAAGATTGTATTTAAAGAAACTAAAGATCCTTCATGCCCCCTACAGCCCCAAGACTTAAATAGAAGTTGCCCTAGATAAGAAGAGACCTACCTATCTAAAAAGTCACCAAGAGAAACAGGTAGATCCCAATATATATGTGGTCGAACTTCCTGGGGTGGCCTAAAAGCACCGCCCTGGACCTAAAACTAAAAAAAAAAGGCAAACAAAAAATTGACAGCAACTGCCCAGTTTCAAGATATGTGGCCATTTCGTGTAATCAGTATCACGTGCCTGGATCCATACTTATCATAGCCCCAGGTACAACAGGATCACAAGAAACATGTAATCACAACCAGAGCCACAGGTACCACAAGAAGAACAAGAAAATGAAAATCACAACCGGTCCCTTTTGAGATATTTGGCTTTGTCATTGATGCGGTTACGTAAGTGAAAGAGGATCTGGGGCACCTGAGAATCCCTGCCAGCAGAGCCCAGTAAAATCCTTTTTATGCCGGAATATGTCTTGTGCTCTAGCTGGTTTCACTTTTATTGGTGGTGTGGGCCAAGACACTGCAACAGTAGCAAAATCATAACCATAACTTCACTTTAACCTTTCCTTGGAGATTTTGTTTTTCTTTTAATCGTACAACACTTCTAAAAGTTCCCTCTGCCAAAATGCTGCACAAATCCTCAAGAAACATGGCAAACCTTTATCATGTTTAGTTTTTTTTTAGGGAAGTCAAGATTTATTATGGGAATCAAACGAGGAGGAAAACAATTAATTGGGGTGGGGCCTAAATATCTTTGATATGCTAATAACGTTGCTGCTTTACAGCAGAGCTAGAAGAAATCTGGCAGAGCCTTATCATGTTTAGCTAACTCATGATGTATTAAGATATACTAAGTTTTATGCTACTCCACCAAGAAGGTGCATAGTTAAATAGGGAGGGTCAAAAAGTGCTCATTTGCTGGTAATTTGGCATTGGATATTAATAAATCGCTATAATATTTGACAGGTTGCTTACAGATCTGACAAAAGGGATAAAGTTCAATAGTTTTGATGCTGGATTAAAAGTTTAGCTTCATGTTGGCAAAAAAGAGTTAATTTGCTTAACTTTTCTTTGTTAATCTGATTCCCCTCTACCCCCCCCCCCCACCTCCCCCTCATCCTGGGTATTTTTAGAAGAAAGAAAATTAAGAGGATTCATGAACCCTGTTTTAAGTGGTTTGCAGACCAAACTTTGATATTGCAAAATTGAAATGGACATTGAGACAATAAAAGCATGATTGTCCAATGAAAGGGATTTTAGTTTTAACTCTAGGTCCACAGACAGAATACAGATTTAGACTTGAGGAATGTCTGCAGATTACCTGTCCAAATAACTCTAAAATGTAACCTGTTCAAGCCCACTGACACGATACTGCAGTGGTAACGTCTTGAAAATTAATGAAGGGATTTACAACAAACCAAGCAAAGGTACTTCCTGATTCAAATTTTTGTTTCATAGCAAGTGTTTTTTAATTTCATTCAGATTTTCTCTCTGGAGCACCATAGGAAAATTCCTATTGAACTTAAAATAGGAAATGCCCCTGTTTGGACCACCCCGGTATGTTTTCCCACCTCAATGTAGTTGCATCGACATCCAAATACCAGCTAAATATGATACATATGCACCTGGTGGGTGCAGATTTGCAAACCTGAACCAAACGTAAATAAAATTAGATAATAAAGTCTTTTTTCACTCCCCATTTTTACTTTTCCCCTTTCTCCGATGTGCATGAAATCTGAGATTCCTGCACTGTGCTTAGTGTGCTACCAGCCTGCCATATGTCATGCTAATTCGTTAAAGAGTACTAAAGTTATTAGCACATGAAGTAATTTTTGCCTCCCTCTTTTAACTTTGCCCCACCTTGATGTATCTGCGCAAAAATTGCCAAACACATAGAAGGCAAAACATGTGTCAAATTTCATATGTATTGACAAATGATGACATAGATATTAGTAAATGAGCTTGGCTGGCATTGGGCTGGGGTAGTAGGAGGGTGGTGCACAGAAATCAGGATCAAAGGCTCTGAGTTTGTTGTAGTTTACTAGACCATCAAATGCAAATTTTCATGAATGTCTTTAAAGGATGCCAGGGATGAGATGACTGAAAGTTCAAAGCCCATAAGAAAACTTCCATCTAAAATCAAAACAAATAGAAGTTGACACTGGGGCATGTTTTGGTAAGCGTCAACAAGTATTATCACCCAACGTGCTTTCCTTAATGTGGGGAAGTGGGAAGAAATATATAGCACATTTACAGATAGTTCAGTTATAATTTAATTTAATTGATAGCAGCAGTAATTTAAGAATAGCTGCACTTTTATGAAAGCATCAGTGATCTCCTACAACACTACATTTGAGGTAACATAAATGCAGAGAACAAGCATTCATTACCAAGAGAGTGGAGATATCAACGATGAAATCTCTTGTATCTCTTAAAGTAACGCCAGAGATCACTTCATGGGCACACCACCTGCAGCAGAAGGACTAAGGGTCCTGGGCCAAGACAGCAACATACTAGATCCTCAGCACAGAGTTTCATAGAAGTCAAGAGTCACATGGGCCCTACAAATCCTGGCAGGTGGTTGCCCACCTGCCCTCCCTTGCTCCCCGGGCAGAGGGGCCAGTGCCATATCTAAAGATCTCCATCAAGCACGCGAAAATCTTTGTGAAGTAACTTAATTGAAGGCAGCAAATTTCGAAGAGTGGGACCCGTGCTTGTTGTTCACTTTCAGCAAAATTTCTATGTTTTCAGAAAACAGATTACCATAACAGGAAACAAAAAAACTATGGTCCAGATGTGTAGAGCCTCTGCACGGATGAGCTATTGTTCATTTTCCCTGAAAAGGACCACCATGCTTCCCATATTAGGGTCGGGATTCAGTCAATTTGACCTGGCGGCAGATGGACCATCAAGTAAACGTTTATGCCGGTTGAGTTTGAAGAGGCTCTAATGATATAAACCCAGTACCACTCCGACTCTAAAGAGAATGGCGAAACCACAAGCTTGGCGGGTTGTAGAGCACTGTTAAATTATGACTCAAAGGGGTGACTCAAGATGGCGGGTATCTATCCCATACATACCAATCAAATTGAAGTCATTTAAAGCTAGAGTTCCCCAGTGCAAACCAGAATATTATCTATTCCCTTCACACCTCTGAAGGCCTGAGAACAATGAACGCTCAAAAAGCTGCCAAAATCTGCCAGACCCTGCCAAGGGGGTGCATCACAGAGGTATTCGAGATCAGATAATCGGAAATGACAATTTGAAAGAAAACATGACTGATTCACTAACTCAGATGTTGGTAGATCTCAGGGCATAAGAGGAAGCATGCCTCTTTAGTCAGCCTGTCCCTGGCATCTTTATAGACAGTGATAACAATGAAAATTTTAGGATTCAATAAACTCTACAACAAACAAAGAACCTTTGACCATGATTGCTGTGCACCACCCTCCTACTGTCCCACGAAAAGACGATGGTGGCCATTAGAAGCCCCCTTGCCAGAAAAGAAACTATGATTTATGGCAATCTCATTTCATCCGATGACCAGGAGAACGTATTCACATACTTGGCAGCAAGTAGTGTCTCTCCTTCGAAAGTAACTACAAATAGGCTTTATGTCGAGTTCAAGCTCTCATCCTGCTACACATCACTGAATTACAAGGTACCTACCTTTCCGCCATCTTCCAGTCTGAGCTCATGTTAAGGGTTAAGGAATAAAGACAATGCTTCAGGGTAGATGGATTTTTTTAAATAAAGTTACTGTGCCCAAACTCACATGAACCATGAAAAGTTCTAGCCTGCCTGAAAGACAAATCCAGGCCCTGTTACACTATGCAGAGGCAGCTCATCTGTTAAGGTTAAGGAGCATCGCCCTACTGCTTTTTGAGCAGTGGAAAATAAAAATAAAAAGATAATAACAAGAAGTTATTATCACTTTCTGTTTTTGCGGGACTCTAGCCAGGTCGGGCGGGGCAGGGTTGAACTCACTGCCATCAGAGGAAGCAGGAGTGGTTTGCACTCCCTCCCTAAGTGTTCATGACGGCTTGGCCGGAACTCTGGGGCCAGTTAAACAGTCATGCGCACTTGACATGTGGTCTCTGCGCAGCCCATTGGAGAAAATGCCCAGCCTCCCAGGTACAGCCTGAGCGGCAAATCAGGCCGCTCAGACTAATCACAACACTGCTCCTGCACCGTTGTGATTGGCTGGGAAAGTCCGGGAGCCTGGGAGCTTCTAGTGCTGGCGAGGACAGAGGAGGGACGTGCGGCGGCAAAGAAGAAGAAAGTACGTTTATTATTGTATTTTTTATCCCTCCCCCCACCCCACCACCTCCCTTCCGAGGCAGCTGCCACTGAGACTATGATAGCTAAAGAGAGTCAGTTTTGCTTAAAGATAGCTAAAATACATCATAATAGAGTGTCGGGAGAGTAATAGCCAGAAAATGTATGTGGCAACAACGCATTGGTACCCAAAAAATCAAATTCGAAGGTTGTATTTGACAAATTTCTAAGCTGTAGCCAAAGTAGAACACAGGTGTAAGATCTCTTCTCATTGTGAGAAAACAAAAGATGAAACTATTTAACACAAATTCGTAAGACCAATATTTCCTATGTTTGACAATAAATGATTCTTCCTAGACCAATTATCTAAACATTTCTTTTCTCTATCCACTGTCTGACTACTCTCCCTGCACCTCCTCTACCAATCTAGGTCTGTCCCAAACATTGATTTATGCACATAATATGTTTTAATTGTATTTATTTTGTCACATAGAATAATCTGTATATGTTTTGATGCACCTAAGGTCTGTCGTATGTTGTGCATTTAATGAAAGTTAGAAAAACGGGGACATAGGTGAGGGATGCTGCATTCGTTCTTCGCGAGGGTGGCAGTTTACCATCTAATCTAGACGAATTGATCCATCTATTCCTGCCCCCCATATGTGTTCTTTGTCATTTCAGCATCCCTCAACTTGGTTGCATTTTTAGGCACTGATGTACCTGTTTGTTTTATGTAAGAAAGAACTTTTGAATGCGAGTTAGTGTGAATGATATGAATGTGGTCTGAATCTAGTATGGTACGGTGTGTGCGGGACTGTGTATTTTTGTATGAATTGTCTTTGAAATTGTACGTTAGACAAATACATGTTATGTCTTTTTTATGGTAAAAGGAAAAAACTTTTTCATAAAAAAGAATCAGAAAAAGTAATTAATAAATAAAAGAACCTAAAAGTTTCCTTGTGTGTCTGGCTCCTATCCTAATGTGTCACACTCTTTATAAAGTGTAGGATCCTCGTGAAGGACCTGTGTATATTAACTGGGCAGTGTTCGTGTTTCTTTTTTGCTGTTGTACCCTTTGGCCTGCCTGTTATCCGTAAATCCCACCTGGGAATCCTATTCTATTTTGTTAATATATATAGATAAATATAGTTTTACCATTCTTAATCATCTTAAAGATACCTATATTTTCATGTTATATAGATGTGGAATAAAGGATAATGATCATTAATCACTGAAGTCCCTAAATTTCATATGCCAAGATGTGCTCAGGGCCACAGGAATTATGCGGCAAGAGAGGGACAAATTATGCAGCAAGTTTGAGTAAAGTATGCAGCAAGAAAAGGCAAATGATGCAGCATAATGTGGCACATTTTGTAATAGCATTATTTAGTAATTTTTAAACGTGGTAACTCTGGGCATTGCTTATTGCTTGTGCCTCATTAGTACCAGTTTAACACTCAAATATAGCAATAAGCAACAGAATGGTGACCAGTCCAGTTTTGCAAAGGGCCTTCTAGCACACCGCAACAATTGTCACTGCATTTTTAGTAACTTTTGAACTGTTTGAGCTAGAATTCTTTTTTGTTAAAATCTGCACATTATGCGGAAGTTAATAGATTATGTGGCAAATGCAGCAAACCTATAATTATGCGAAAATTGCTCCACAATCGCATAATTCCAGTTGCCCTAGATTACTAGAAACAAGAACTAGCACAGGCAACTAAAAGATATAGAGCCAGATTTTCAAAGGGTTTGTGACTCTAAAAACCTTTTACATATGTCCTCTTTTTGTGATTAAATGTTTTTTTTTCAAATGGCACAATTGGTTTAGAAATCATTACTAAATACCAATTTGGAAGGTGCATATTAGGAACCTTCCTTCCCAATGCCATTTAAATAACCTATGGTTCACCAGTTTGCGACCGTAATTCAGGGCGCAAACCATTGATCCGTTTCTGAATCCTACGTTGGTGTGGTAATTGAGTTGCAAAGGTTAGAGGGTCCCCTTTGGACTTCTTTCTCTTTGGAAATCGTGTAGCAGCTTCAGTGGAGCAGACAGTGGTCTGGGGACCACTGCCTGCTCCCATTGAAGTTTTCCCAATTTTTATGTTTTTTTGTTGTAACAACAGCAGCCCCGGTGTCTTTAAGGATTTTAAAAAAGTTTGCAGTTTTGGAATGCAATAACAGGGATGGTGGTCTGCTGTCACTTGCAGGCCACCATGCTTGCGACTGTAGACAATAACAGGGGGGTAACAATTGCTGTGGCCCTGTGTGATTCGCTCTTTTCTGAAACCTATTAGTATGTGATTCAGTTTGCAAAATAAAATACTGTTTGCAAACAGTGTGCAATTTCAACAGCTTTTTGCGACTAGTTCGTACGTACATCTGGCCTCATAGTTATGACTGAACTTAATTAGCACACCTTTATCTCTAATAACAGTTCACTCTTACCATAAACACTACTTTAAAAGTAATGTTACTCTCAGTCCAAATAAAAGCTACCCTCTCTCAGGAAAAATAGGCCCAATATAACCAGATGAACAAAATGAAAATGAACTCCACTTCAAACATGGTTCTGACGCTGGCATCAAATCTTGCTTGCATTAGCTCTCTGATTCTGACTAATTCTCCCACTTGGTTTAGCATCCAAACACTTTTATTGTGTTTTCCCTGTCAGACTTGGGCTTGCCTTCTTGCTCTTGGCTTTCCTTTGCCCTGTTTTCAATATTTGTTGGTCTGACTTATGTTGTTTCTGCTGTGCAATATTACCTACTCTTTGATGTCCTGGGGATCAGCATTGGAATTCTCTTTCATGTCTTGCCTCAACACAATGCCCTCCATTTTGGGGCAGATTAAGAATATTATTCATATAGTAAAGGCCCAGCCTTACTCCATTCCTGCCTGGTTCTAACACTCTTATACTTACCTCCTTACCCAGAGCACAAGCATTCCTCTTCCACATAGACAGGCCGCCTACCAGTCCAGAAACCGACACCAATCTAATCTGGGACCTACCAACACCATCCTTCAACAGCAAGCAAGGTGGGTGAGTGCTTACTACCTCTAGAAAGACTACCGGAAGACTGGGATTTGAAGCACCTCAAAGCAAAGCTTGACACGTGGGCTTCCCTAATAGGTTACTTGCCCATTTTCCTATCATGCTTAGCTGTCAGCTAGCTCATAGGCAACAATGACCCTGAAGTATAAAGACAAATTGGTTTCTAATACAGTCTTTCTTCTCCAGTGTGAGCTCTGCAAATGTTTTCTATTGGTTTAAATGTTGATGAGCATATCATTACCTCAAAACTGCAGAAAATGCTATGTTAATTTTAATGTGTCAACTAATTAAGAGGTACAGTTTCATATTAGTACTTCATCCATATCAAGACGTAATGATAACATGATATGTGTGGCGGGCAAAAACTCCCAGGCCATTTTTATGCAGATTATACTCTTTTGTTAGCAAAAACAAGAGTCGGTCTCCTTGGAGATGGTTTCTGTATGTTTTGTCAAGATTATGGCCTAGAGGTAAATGCTGCCAAAACAAAGCTAATGGTATACGCTAGAAGGAGGAGATTAAAGGGAATGGTACATTTGTGTAATGAAGCACTAGAAAGAGTACTTGAATTGGTTATTTGTGGGTCAGATTAGCTGACTCTGGATCCTGAGCTCCACAGACCCTGAAAAGCTCCCACATTTTAAATCATTGGGCAGGAGCCATCATTAGGCTGGCAAAAAAGCCTTGTTGTTTCCTATTGCTCCTGCAATGGACATTTGTAAAATGCAGGCACGAGGACCCGCACTTTGTGGGGCAGAATTATAGGGCCACTGCCAACAGGCTGATTTGGGAGTCAAGGAAAATATCTTCTTCAGAGTGCTCACAGGACTGGGGAGGTGAACACCTTTGTTGCCTTTGAAAATGGACCTGGGAACTCACTCTGTTGCTGAGTTAGCGGCCTTATAACCACAGAAGTATTGGGTCCGTATCTGGACATCTAGTGAAATCCAATGCAACAGTTCCAGTCCCATTGACATCATGACGCTCCACTCATTGGTTGCGAAGATGAAATGGCTGGGATACATAAGAAGCGTATTAAACAATTTGGACCTCAGGGAGTTCTTGGAAAATCCTGTTTCTATTCCAGCTAATACAGCCCCTATGGTCAAACTTAGGTACAGGGAGATGATAGGCACCCAAACAATCATGCACCGAGACCCCACTAATAGAAGCAGCAGGAATAGCCATAATCTACAAAGAGACATTGAAATGCGTAACCACCACAGAAGACACCACCCCCTTCATGGAGTACCTCAATTTCCAACTCCAAACCAATAACAAAACCACAATTCTAGGAACCATTGCCTGCAGACCCCTTCAGGCCCTGCCCCCTGTCTGCAGCTCCATCCCCAACTTCATTGCTCCTATCGCCATGGACTTGGATCTGTACATCTTCCTAGGAGACCTCAAGTTTCACCTTGAGAACACCGGCGACCCCAACATGGCTGACCTCTCAGTATGGCCAACCTCAGACTCAAGCAACTGTTCACCGACTCACCCACATCACAGAACACACATTCAAACCTATCTTTGCAGCCAGCAACAGAGTGAAATACACCCATCCTGAATAGCTCACCTGGACTCACCGCCACTGAGTCCACTTCATGAATGAATGAATGAATGAATGAATGAATGAATGAATGAATGAATGAAATTATTTGTAGAGCGCACGATGGCCAAAGCGGCTTCCTGGCGCTGAGAGCTCTAGAGGACAGAACAGACAGGGCCAGGAGGTTTAGCGGGGGTAGGCCAGGGCAAACAGAAAAGTTTTTAGCGCTTTACGAAAGTGTGAGAGAATGGGGATAGAACGCAAAGAAAGAGGAAGGGAGTTCCAGAACCGGGGAGCAAGAACAGAAAATCTAGTTCGACCAGTGCGAGATTTGTGGAAACGGGGAACAGTGAGGAGGGCAAAAGAGGATGAACGAAGAGTGCGGGCAGGGATGTGACGAGAGATCAGAGAATTGATGAAAGCCGGTGCAGAGTGATCAAGGGCCCGATAAACAAGGCACCCTAGCTTGAACAAAGATCTCTGCAGAATGGGTAACCAGTGGAGGGATTTAAGGACAGGAGTGATGTGATGGGTTTTGGGTAAGTGAAAGATGAGACGGGCAGCCTGATTTTGGATAGCTTGAGGGCGGCGGGTTTCGTAGGCAGGAATGCCTGCGAACAAGCTATTGCCATAATCCAGGCGGGAAGTGATAAGGGCAGAGATAATGATTTTAAGAGAGTCCAGAGAGAAAAAGCGGGAAATTTTTCGGATGAGCCGAAGGGAGAGGAAGCAAGAGGACACCACGGCGCTGACCTGGCCGTGCATGGACAGGTCCTGACTGACTTTGATGCCCAATGTTTTAACGGAGGGAACCGGAGTGGGAGGGGGGCCAAGAATAGGGGGCCAGAAGGCAGGGGACCAAAGCCTGGATGAGCCGCCAATCAAGACAAGCTCAGTCTTATCTGGATTGAGCTTGAGGTGGTTGGCGCCCATCCACCCAGAAATAAAGACCATAGTGGAATAGAAGAAAGATCGAGAATGAGAAGAAGAAGAAAGATCAAAGACGAGCTGGAGGTCATCAGCGTAATTATACACAGAGACCCCCAGCTCAAGAAGGGAAGAGATAAGTGGATGGATGTAAAGATTGAAAAGAAGGGGAGAGAGGGAGGAACCTTGGGGAACCCCACAGGGCACCGGGAGGGGGGGAGCGGAAAAACCGGGGAGGTGAACAGCTTGAGAACGTCCTGTCAAGAAGGACGTGATCCAAGAAAGGGCAAGGCCTTGTATGCCCGCTGCGCTGACACGGTCCAAAAGAATGTTATGGTCGACCGTGTCAAACGCAGCGGACAAGTCGAGGAGAATCAAAGCTTGGGGAGAGTTGACGTCGGCCTTGGCTTTAAGCTCGTCAAGGACGGCAAGCACCACGGTTTCGGTCGAATGACCCGAGCGAAAACCCGCTTGATGAGAAGCAAGGAGTTGGTTCTGATCGACATAGGCAGAGAGACAGGAGGTGACGTAAGATTCTAGAATTTTAGCAAGAAAGGGAAGAAGAGAGATAGGTCTGAAATTAGAGGGGAGAGAAGAATCAAGACCAGGTTTTTTAAGAATGGGGGAAACAATAGCAGATTTAAATGAAGAAGGGACCAATCCGGTGGAAAGGGAGGCATTGAGAAGGGAAAGAGGGGTGGTAGGACAGGAGGAGAAGAGAGTTTTAAGAATGCGGGCAGGGGCACAGTCGGTGGGAGAGCCGGACTTGGTTTTAGTGAGCAGAGCTAAGAAAGAATCTAAGGAGAGGGGCGGGAAAGAGGAAAAGGAGGATTTAGGCGCAGAGGGAACAGAGTGAATTGGAGTAAAGGGAGTAGCCGAAATGTTAGATTTAATTTTAACAATCTTCTCGATGAAGAAGTTGTTTAACGAAGAGCAGAGAGCCTGGGAGGGAGTAAAGTGAGGGCAAGCACGATCAGAGGTGGCTAGATTTTTGACCAAGGAGAAGAGTTCCTTGGATTTATTGGCCGATAGGGTTACTTGATCGGAGAAATACTTGGTCTTAGTGGCCAGAATGGCCTTCTTATACTCCTTAAGAAAAGATTTGTATTTGGCCTTGAGGTCGGGGCAGTAGCTACGGCGCCAAAGGCGCTCCGAGCGTCTAAGTTCCAATTTGAGGATCTTAAGTTCCGAGTTAAACCAACGGTGGGCCTCATGAGGACGAATGGACTTGACTAACTTGAGGGGGGCTACTAAATCGCATGCAGAGGAAAGCCAGTTGCCAACTGCAGCGTCCTGTAAATCAAGGGAAATGCCAGTAAGGTCGGGAGGAGAGGAAGCAAGGGAATGAGAGAGGGAAGACAAATCAACACGATTCCAGCTACGAGAGAAAACGTTCTTGGGACGAGGGGGTTTAAGAGGGGAACCAATGTTGATGGTAAAGGAAATGAGGGAATGATCGGACCAGGTACAAGGGAGGATGCTGGGGGGGGGGAAACTATGTCCTGGGATGACCAGACTTGGTCCAGGATGTGTCCAAGATTGTGGGTAGGGACCAGTACATGGGATTTAAGGTTGAGGCATAAAAGAGTGGCCGTGAGGTCCTTGGACGCTGAGTCCTCCCTGGGGTCGCCAGGCCAGTAATTAAAGTCGCCTAGCAGGAGAACGGAGGCGTTGTTGACTACAAGCGTAGTGAGAAGTTCCTGCAGGGAGGCCAGAAACAGAGGCATGTTCAGGGGAGGGCGATAAACGAGGACGACCGTGAGAGGTGCAGAAAGATTAGAGGAACGGGCGACCAGAAAGTCCACTCCAGCTATAGATGATTGGGAGAGAGGCTGGAATTGGATAGTGGATCGAACAATCATAGCGACACCCCCCTCGGTCTTGCCCACGGGGCGGTCAGCCCGGAGGGCATAGTAAGAATCGGGAAGGATGGCAAGAATGTCGGGAAGAGAGGCCTCAGAAAACCAAGTTTCCGTTAAAAACAGAATATCTGGAGAGTCTGTGGTAAGAAGGTGAAACAGTTCAAGTTGGTGCTTGCCTGCCGAACGAGTGTTAAGGAGATAGGCAGAAGCAGTGTGAGGGGGTGATGAGGGTCCAATGGGGGGAGGTCCGGAGTCCTGCGTAGGCAAAGGGGGAGTGGGGCGTGAAGGCACAGCACAATCTGAATGGGAGACATAGATATCTAATGCCACAAGATGCTGCATGAGGGTGTGGGGGAGAGGCACACGAGCGGTGCAGGAGAGGAGTTGTGCAGGCGTGTATGACAACAAAGGGGCAGGGGGTGAGGTCCCTGGTCCCGGCCCGTCGCGGACGGGCGCAGACGGGCTTGACTTAGGCGCAACTTCGGCGCGCCTTCGTCGCGCCCGCTGCGCGGCCGGGATAGAAATGCCATAAGTAGGGAACCGGAAGTAGCAGGGCGTGGCAGGGGGTGGAGGGACAGAGGAGCTGCCCCGCCAACCAGAGAGCAGCCCAAGATGGTCACCACGCCAGTCCCCGCCCTCGTGACCTGCCCGTCAGAGGGGGAGGGAACGCTCGGCGTGGGGCGCTCTGGCGGCGACAGAGGAGGGAATCCCAAAAGGATAAGGGGTGCGCGATGACCTCGGCGCAGCCCCTGAAGCAAAAGGCAAGTGAATTAAAAGTGTCCAGGCACTGTTTTTAAAAGAGAAGTTGCGCCGCGCCTCAGCGGCGTTGTTGCTCCCGGCGAAGCCTCGGGAGATCTGTCAGTTCAGTAGAGCTAAGGCGGGACTCGCCCGACAGGAAAGTATTGCCAGGGGGGGAGGGACAGAGGAGCTGCCCCGTCATCATCTTGGAACCTCTCAACAACCTCACCTCCACTGCAAGCTAAACACGGCGCAGCTGGTGCAAGATATCAGACAATGCTGGGCCAATGCTCTCAACTCCCATCTACCCACCACCACCGAAGATACAGACCAAGCGGTGGACAACTTCACAAACTTGATCACAGCAAGCGCTGACAAAGTTGCCCCAAGGAAACCTACTTACCCAAAGAAATGAACACAACACCCCTCAAAATTGAAATTACAGTGCTTAGTGATCATACTGTGCTAGATCTCACCTTAAACATCACTCATAAAAACCAGAAGTATTGGGAATAGTGCCCCCTGTTAAACTAAGAAATGGGGATGCCTTAAATGGGCTGGTGTAAATTAGACAAAAATGAAACCCTTATTATAGAGCAATGGGACGCTTTTGTCATTTGCACAGAAGCAGGGGCGGATTATGAAAAGTTGATGGAGGCTTTTCACAAAATAACCTCAGCATTTGCCTAAAATCTAAATATCCTGGCTAAAGTCCTAGGGAAGAGAAAAACACACCTAGGGTGGTTCACCTCCTAATGCACTAGAGAAAATCAGGCCCTAAGACTTTGCAAAAAACCCTAGGAAAAAGGGCTAGAATCAAGGAGCTAGGAATGAATGATAAGATGCTGCTTGCCTGAAGGAAAAAAGAACTTCATGAGCAGGCCTGGGCAGATCCAGAGCATGCAGCAGAAACCGGTGATGGTAACCTTTTCTGGAAAACCGTAAATTCTCCTTTCCTTAAAGAGAATTCTTTGTCAACCATGGAGGTTTCAGTTCCACCAGATGCCTGGATTACATTTTTCAGAGGCACTTTTTTTTCAAATAAGGTAGCTACTGATATGCCCCAAGGTCTCCCAAATATAACCAATTTTGAGCTCTTGAAGTCAATTACTACGGAGGACGTTAGTGTAGCCTTAAAGAAGAATGCCCCTGGAAAAGCCCCAGGGCCTGACAGGGTTCCAGTGGGTGTATTTAAGTCGCACGCACTTTTAAGGGAAATCATTTTCAACACATTTTTAATGCAACAGCAAATAGTTACACCCCGAAATAGTGGAGTAAGAGTGTGATTGTTCCTATTTTTAAAAAAGGGGACAGAGGTAAAGCTAGAGTTTATTACACAATGTCGCTTTTGGACTCTTCTGTGAAAACCATGTGAAGGGTGATTTTAGGTCAGCTGGAATCCTGGGCCCAGAGATAAATAAATGGGTTCAGGATAGGCACAGTGGAGCAGGGTATAAACATGCATCTTATTATAAACAAACACACAGTAGCACAATAGGGGCAAAGCCACCTGTGATTTGCGAATGTCCATCGCTTTTGATCTGATGAATCGCGCATAACTTTAGCAGGTGCTAGTTGATATGGGTGCCCCAAACAACATAATATGGC
Source organism: Lissotriton helveticus (assembly GCF_964261635.1). Lineage (NCBI taxonomy): Eukaryota > Metazoa > Chordata > Amphibia > Caudata > Salamandridae > Lissotriton > Lissotriton helveticus. The sequence goes on from NC_136065.1 coordinate 859,595,161, forward strand.
ACCTTCCTCAGTTGTACACAACTTTAAAATCTTGGATGGAACGGGGAATGTACTGAGATGTGATGGGTGACAAGTGGTATTAGGCAGGGATGTGTCCTTGCACCGCTCTTGTTCTCACTGTACATAAATGGGGTGGACAGTCTACTGCAGAGTATAAATGCTGATGCCCCTTGATTGTTACCCTGATTTTACTTTACGCAGATGATGCAGTGCTTTTATTGTGGATGGTAAATGGTCTCCAGCAATTGATTAATAACTTTGTTATTTTTATGGAGGGTAGATTCATAAAGCTAGATTGAACTAAAACTTATAGTATGGTTTGAGGGAAAATAATAAAAAAGGGAACAAGCCATTATGCACAGGGTCAAAAGCTAGAAGAAGTAAAGAGCTTTACTTACCTAGGCATTTTGTTTCCACAGAGAGGAGACTGGACATCCATCTGGAAACTGCTAAATTAAAACTATAAGGGCCACTACTGGTGTACGTAGTTTTGCGAAGAAAATAATCAGCAAACCTCTAAGAGAAATCACAAAATAATGTACAAGTAAATATCTCCCAGTTGCCTTATTTGTATCCCCAGTTTGGGGTAGGAAAAAGCAAAACCCGCTACAGACACAAGAAAATATCTTCCTACGTAGGCATCTGGCAGTGCCAAGTTCGACTCCTGCCAACATTGTACACAAAGAACTGGATACCGAGTATACAGAAGATAATATTAACTTTAGCACACTAACAAGGTGGCATAGTATCTGGTTCAAACAAGGCACCAAGTTCACTACTGATATTATTAGGAAATCCCTGATTCTCGATCACCACGGAAAGATACAGTTGCTCCAGTATGTACATTTTCTATTACAAGAACTGGGGAAAAACCTTACCACTTCAGATCCAAACAGTATTCTCCAGTTCGGTATAAAGGAAATACGATACATTTTTTTGGGGAAAAGGAGGATATTTGAAAGTCCCAGGAAAAAAGGAAGCCCACAGTGGACAGATATTCTATGGGTTTGTCCCAACAAGGGATCCAAGGATACCAGTAAATGTGAAAAATACCCAGGAGAGATTCCCATGAACTAGATTACGCCTTGAGCTGCTTCACCATCAAGTGGCTTTCCCCAAATCAGATCTGTAGCTTTTGAATCTCCCAAGGTGCCCATGTGGTGGTAAGGCCAGACAAATGACAACTCATTTTATGCTTTATTGCAAATTTTATGAAATTATACAATTTTGCACATTACATCCCTTTGTTGACACAGGTTTTTATCTCTCATCAGGAGGCTTTTCACATTTTTGAAAACGTGTCTAACATGCATAATTCTTGTACAATTCTTGTTTACATAAAGAAGGCCATTCCAAGACGTAAATCATTGACATATTTAGATTGTCTACGATATGACGAAAGTAGCATTGATAATTGAGACGTCTAATGACTGACTCTTGCTGTGTCATATTGTTACCATTTTATTGAGACATTCAATGAAACATAAACCCTGAACATTTACGATTGTTTACTTATATGAGACCCCCAGATTTTGCCTTTTTTGCATTTTAGATCCCTGAATATATGTAGAGCTCCCTCTCTTCCTTTAAATTAAATGTGCTTTTAATAAGATGGGACTTATTAGTATAAAAGGTGAAGGTGATCACATTGTAATATTTACCCGGTCAAGCATGCAGAGTGCTTGGTGACGCCTACTACCACATCACATCAAATATCAATATCCCAGCAGTGTGTTCAGGCTTGTAGGCGGAATACTTAGCAATGCTCAGAGTGTGTGGTGACGCCTACTACCGACTAATGGTACACGTTGATGTGCACAGAATGCACCCGGTCAAGCATGCAGAGTGCGTGGTGACGCATACTACCGACTCATGGTACACATCGATGCCCACAGAATGCATCAAGGCAAGCATGCAGAGTGCATGGTGACGCATACTACCGACTCATGGTACACGTCGATGCCCACTGAATGCACCCGGGCAAGCATGAAGAGTGCATGCTGACGCCTACTACCGACTCATGCTACCCATCGATGCCCACAGAATGCACCCGGTCAAGTATGCAGAGTGCGTGGTGACGCCTACTACCGACTCATCGTACCCATCGATGCCCACAGAATGCACCCAGGCAAGCATGCAGAGTGCGTAGTGACGCATACTACTGATTCATGGTACACGTTGTTGTCCACAGAATGCACCCGGTCAAGCATGCAGAGTGCATAGTGACGCCTACTACCGACTCATGCTACCCATCGATGCCCACAGAATGCACCCAGGCAGGTATTCAGAGAGTGTAGTGATGCCTACTCCCATATCACATCAAATATCAATATCCCAGCAGTGCGTTCAGGCTTGTAGGCGGAATACTTGGCAATGCATTTTTGTGCATTAACAGTGACAGTTGGCATCATAAAAGGACACCTGGACGTGTTAGGAATTCTTGAGCACGTCAAAGCAACATGACTAGGAGGCATGGAGGGCAGAAGAAGGTTTTGCCTACAGGGCCATCAACTCTTACAGATCAGCAATCTCAGCAGGTCTAGTCCGTGTGGCAGGGTCCCTGGTCAGAGGACAAACTTTGGTAGGTAGACTTTTAACAGAAATTAAAATCACAATGTCTCGGACCGGCACTACGCCTTTCTTTGGGATGCGACATTCTATTACATTTTTGAAGAATTGGCTTCTAATAAATAAATGTCCAGGAAACAACTTTCCACTAAACTGAACACATTGCCTTGTTTAACCTCCTGCTCGACAGTATCAGATGTGAGGTTCTCAATATAACAGGCAGGATCTTTCCACCTGATGGTTTATTTATAACATTGCCAGGAAGGTAGAGTCCTTTCCTAAATGTATTTGTTATCCATGCTTTCAAGGGAATGCTTGGTGTTGTGTGATTTTACACCTGAGAATTTATGAAAAGAAGATAACACAGTTCGGAGCAGTAGGATCAAGGCAACTTTTGATTTTATTTGTGAAGCTTTTTATCCAGTCTCAATTCCATTAGTCAGATGGTGATATGGATTATATTGGAAATGGCTAGTGACATAGATATGCTTAGGGTACATTCTATGAGGGCCACAATAGCAACACATATTTACCTTTGAAATGTAGATTAAAATACCTAATTGATCAATAGAGTCTTCGTTTTAAACTTTAAAAAAATCATAATCCTTGTTTCTGGTCTGATACTAGATCCAAACATTTCCTAATTTTCGCAAAATACTTACCGTAATCTCTTAAAATCAATAATTGTTCTAAGTGTTATAGATCTGATTGTTGTCTTAGGCTAATTTTTTTGTTCTGAAATGTGATTAGTATTGATGGGAATATGATGCACTTTTTGTTTTAGGCAATGGTCAGGAACAGAGCTGAGGCCTGAGGAGAGCTTACTGAAGAGTCACAGGCTGCAATCACTATAAAGAAAGAGGCGAACATGGAGTGTACGGCACTATTATTGATGCACTGCATTGTGATTGGCCAAGTCTAAACCATTTGACATAGTTCTTTTGCTGTTGCTTCATTAGTATTGTTGAGTAATATCTTACAGTGAAGACCTATGAATTTAGTAAAGGAAGTTATAAAGCAAAATCCTCTACTCTGGTCCTTATCAGAATGGAAACTATTTGTTTAAAAATCTAGGACACTTTTCATTATAGCATAGATGTGAGAGATAAAACTGTGTAGCATGGGCCTCATTTATTGCATTTTGGCGCAGGACACTGCAGCAAGGGACCTTGCTGTGCTGCCCTACGCCAAAGTGAAAGGGCTGGAATGCACTGTGGTGCATTCCTGTCCGTTCTGCCTGCGCTGGAACCATATTGGCGAAAATCAAAGAGGGCCTTGACTCGTTACTCTGGAAGGCTGAGTCCAGCTGTACTAATTAAACAAAACAAAAGCCAATCCTGGGACTTTATTCCAACAACACTAGAGTTTCTAAGACGAGCTGTTTTGATTCAAGCAAAAACAACCTATTTATATTTTAAACAAATTTATTCTTTTTTGAAAGTGTCACTTTTCTTGTAAGCACCTTGTTTATCGTGCATGGATAATACAAAATACAAAAAGCATACAGTTATATGTACATTATATACAAACAGTTAAATCAACAATTTCAAACACACTTGGCCGTTCATTCATACACCATTCATTCACAACAATAAAACAAAAAATATTAGATAACAGTGCGTCCAAGCAACGGAAAACAATTCAGTCCAAAATATTTCTTTTCATATTTTTGCAAACTTATTTAAGTTGAAGTTCTCACAAGATCTCTTGTGAACCCAATTAAATGCAAAAAAAGGATTGGCCAGATGCTGGACGAAAAAATGGTCGACGCGTTTCAAACCCCTATAATTAGGGTGGGGTTCTCCTCAGGACCGGATAGGTTCTGAAACAATAAAAAATGCCTGGCTTTAGCGCATATGTCTGGAGCATAGACAACTAAAAGAAAGAAGGGATCAACTCCCTGTGTTCTACTGGGGCTTCCTACCTTAATCCAAGATAAGGAACGGTATCAATGGTGAATAGTAAAGATTCCAATCAAGTTGTATTTTCCCAAAAGGATGTAATGCCAGCAACTGTGCGAAAAAAAACAACAAACGCAACAGCATTTACTCATGTGTCACGCTTCGCAATCATACAAGACATTCATGTGCAAATGCGAGCTGATGCGGGCAGCCTTTGTACTTACCCGCTGTAGATCAGTTCTTCGTCTGCCGCTTAGTCATTAAAGTTCAGGGCGTCGGCTCCTGTTCTGCGAGTGTGAAACGTAAAAAGTGTTAGCTGCGTGACGCCTGAAGAGCTGGCTTCACAGTTACCTGCAGCGCGGTAAAACGTACCAGAGCGGGACGGAGGGAGCAGTCCTTCTCCTTAGACGATTTCCATGTTTGGCACAACAGAAGTCCTCGGGCTGAGGCGTGTCCTCAGTACTTCCTGGTTATTCACCACTGCCTGGGGTTTCTGGGACTTGTAGTTTCAAAGGCGGTAATAGCACAAAGGTGAAGTAAAACCCGGGCTCGGATGGAGGCGTATCCTCAGTTCTTCCTGGTTATTCACCACAGCTTGGGATTTACAGTTTCGAAGGGGGTTATGGCACAAAGGTGAAGCAAAAACCCGGGCTGGACTCCACGGTGTATTAGTCAGTGAGATTTAATACTGTAGGCTTGTAAATCTCAGAAATCTAATTTAAACCCCGCGTTGCGGTGTTGAACTTCATTATAAGCATTGCCTCACGTCGGGACAATTGGGCATCAATGTCCCCTCCTCTGGGGTCTTTTTCAATTTTAGACAGTACTGTCCAACGCAAGTCTGTATTTTCGTGCTTACACTTCGCCCAATGGTTGACTAATGGGGCATTTTCAACTTTCCTGCGGATGCTCCCTCCGTCCCGCTCTGGTACGTTTTACCGCGCTGCAGGTAACTGTGAAGCCAGCTCTTCAGGCGTCACGCAGCTAACACTTTTTACGTTTCACACTCGCAGAACAGGAGCCGACGCCCTGAACTTTAATGACTAAGCGGCAGACGAAGAACTGATCTACAGCGGGTAAGTACAAAGGCTGCCCGCATCAGCTCGCATTTGCACATGAATGTCTTGTATGATTGCGAAGCGTGATACATGAGTAAATGTTGTTGCGTTTGTTGTTTTTTTTCGCACAGTTGCTGGCATTACATCCTTTTGGGAAAATACAACTTGATTGGAATCTTTACTATTCACCATTGATACCGTTCCTTATCTTGGATTAAGGTAGGAAGCCCCAGTAGAACACAGGGAGTTGATCCCTTCTTTCTTTTAGTTGTCTATGCTCCAGACATATGCGCTAAAGCCAGGCATTTTTTATTGTTTCAGAACCTATCCGGTCCTGAGGAGAACCCCACCCTAATTATAGGGGTTTGAAACGCGTCGACCATTTTTTCGTCCAGCATCTGGCCAATCCTTTTTTTGCATTTAATTGGGTTCACAAGAGATCTTGTGAGAACTTCAACTTAAATAAGTTTGCAAAAATATGAAAAGAAATATTTTGGACTGAATTGTTTTCCGTTGCTTGGACGCACTGTTATCTAATATTTTTTGTTTTATTGTTGTGAATGAATGGTGTATGAATGAACGGCCAAGTGTGTTTGAAATTGTTGATTTAACTGTTTGTATATAATGTACATATAACTGTATGCTTTTTGTATTTTGTATTTTCCATGCACGATAAACAAGGTGCTTACAAGAAAAGTGACACTTTCAAAAAAGAATAAATTTGTTTAAAATATAAATAGGTTGTTTTTGCTTGAATCAAAACAGCTCGTCTTAGAAACTCTTGTGTTGTTGGAATAAAGTCCCAGGAACCATATTGGCAGCCTAGAGTCAACATAGGCACCTTTTCTCCATGGTGCAAGGGTGCCTCAGTTGCAGGCAGAATTGTTTTAATGCAGGCTTATGAGGTGTTTTCCTCTTTCTATGTATGCTGCAAAATGCATAATAAGAGGAAAACGAGCACAAATCAACATATTTCACCTCGTTATGCCTCACTTCGGGAGGTGTATGGATTTGACACTTCCCCAGGTTTACATCACTTTGTAAATCTGGGCAGTGTCACATTTAATGGGTGTTGGATGGGAAAACCCACTTCAACGCCCTTGGAATCCCTCCCAGGTGCATGGTAAAGCGACGCAACGATTTACTCAGCATCGTCTTACTCATGATTTATGAGGTCACTCAAAACCACGCAGGGCGTCACGCATTTACCACTTTATGTGGTGCAAAAGTGATGCAGCGCTCTCATAAATAAGCCACCATGATTGCAAAAGGAACATCCATTATAAGAATCAGGAGTGAAATACACAATATGTACCTTCCCACCATAAGGGGACAATAAAAGAACACAGACAAATGACTCTTGAACAAGAGGCTTTTTATGTATTTTTCAAAGGCAACAAAGGAATGGAATACATGGAATTTGGGGGTACTGAGCTCCAGATTCATATAGCACACCTTAAGGGACATTAAGCCACAGAGCCTAGCTTTTTAAATTCTGGTAACTCCTGTAGAAGAGTCGCCAGGATCTGCCATCATGGAACCCCCAGAGATATGCCAAGGTAGTGTAAAAATCCAGTGCATAGCATTCTATGCACCAAACACGCCATTTTACATACGCACCTGGCACCATTTTGCGGTTTCACCTGGCCGGAAAGAATTGCTTGAGGCTTTCAGCAGCAGCCAGTACTCATTCTGTAGTTTTCCTACTGGGTGGCAGCAGCTGTGGGGCAGGGCAGACAAGGGGGGAGCCAACAAACGACGGAATAGGTATTATTTATTTATTTAATTATACCTATTCCGTCATCTGTCAACTTCCCCACCCTGCCCCGCCTCACCACTCCACCGCGTTTACCTGTGCTGGCCGCCGCTGCTGGGTGGAGCATACAGTGCTCCACAATGCTAGAAAAAAGCTTCTCCGTCCATCCCGTAATCCCCACCCCCCAACCCAGTCTGTAATGCACCACGGCACCCAACACCCACAGGTCTATGCATACATTGCAGTCAGGACCATTGAGGGCGTACGTGAAGGAGTTCAACCAGCATTTACTTGAGCCACGACGGGCTGTACCATGTCACTGTTTTCAATTCTAATATTCATATTTATTTACATCCCTATATAATACAGACCAATGAATCAGTGCTTAATTTGAGACAGTGTTTGCAGGTGGGGCCTCCAGATCTCGTGTTTCCACAGCAGACTTTGCTCTAGAGAGTAAAGAACAACCCAGGAAACAGGATGAAAGAGAAAGATGGAAAATACCAAAGGGAGAAGTCACGGAGGAAAAGATTCTGTAAGAGTGAGATAAAGAGGCAGCGAGTGTCTGGTGGTGGCTTAAAGAGGCATGAGGTGGAATCAAGACTATGCAGCAATGGTATTAAGCACCGCGACATTCGAAAGTGCCGCCATGGGCTTCTCAACAGAATTTATTTGGAGCCCGGCAATTTTATTTTTATAAATATAGTACTGGAGACCGTAAATGCATGTTTGCAGATTTCCAATTGTTGTCCGGTGCGTGAGTATCCTTTTGTTCTTATCTGGTGTTGTTCAAGTTGAAGGTTGTTTTTTCCAATCAGAGCCAGCGCCAGTTGGGCCGGTTATAATGTCCTGCAGTTTGTCATCTGTGCTGAATATTGGCTGTAGACCCTGGAAAGGGTGCCGAGTTTTGACAGGGCTGGATATGTGCGATAAAAACTGGTACTCATTCCGTTGCTTTGTTAGTTTTGTTTAAAAAGGTTTTCTCCGGGCATGTGTCGGTGCCCATTTAATTTCCCTGCCAATTACACTGGCAGAGTGTCCGTGTTGCAGAAATGCACCAGGGAGCTGGGCTATTTTCCTGACCCTCGTCCCACACTGGAGCATTTGTGGTGGAAATAGATTGCTTGGCATGAGTACAATTTCTATTCTTGTTCGCAAGGCTTGGGTTGAGGCGTACTCGGTTCAGGTACAAGTTATGGTTTTTAGGCTTTTCTACGTTGCTGTGATGATGTCTATTTTCTGGAACCACTGAAGTGGGGGCAACGGGGGGGGGAGGGGTAATTGCTGTTAATGAATCCGCTAACACCAGGAAACAGGGGAGATGTGGTAAGACAATGGGGGAGCACGTCCAACACAGTGAAAAGGCACATTGTGAATGATAACGAAAATAGAAGAAAGTGACATACGGTGACAATATGGGACCTGCACGATGCTTGTACCTGGGAGTTATCTCGGACTCGGACCCCTGCACCATTGAGTGCGCCTCCCCATCGGAGAACCAAAGGGTCTCGATTTGCTGGGCCTAAGACCTCTGTGTGTTGGTTTGACGTAGGCTGTCGAGATTCACCCAGAGTGGGACTGGCCTATAAAGCAATCAGACAATGCCAGAAGTCAGTGGGTGTGCCACTCTTGGCAGTTGGGGGGCCTGTTTTTTGCAGTGCTCAATTTTTGAAAGAGGCAGTTTTGGTGCCCCAAGCTCTGCTAAAAAAAAAAAAGGCCGGTCCAATTAAACCAGTCAAATCAGAAGGCCCGAAGGGGCATATTAGCAACAAATAGCGATATGTATTGCTAAATGCGCTTAGTACATTTTTTTAAATCGATATCGCCGGATATTATCGCAGGGATAACATGCTACCAGCAACGTTTATCTCTAATGCGATAAAATATCCGGCAATTGCGGCTCAATGCGTGAATATCGCTGGAAATCCAGCGATATTCAGGCATTAACGCTAATGGGGACATAACCTAAACATCCATCTCCGATTGGATATACAGGTTAAGTCATGGTCTGAGCATGCATTAGGTTCTGGCGATAATCGCGCTTAGCGCAATTTTTTTAATCGCACATCCTGCCTTGCTAATAGGCGATAGCTGTGTTAGTGACTGCTTTCAGTCGCTAACAGATTGGGTACCCCCACTTTGCATGTCATTAGCGATAAATATCGCTGACATGCTATCGCCTAAAAGCTGTTGCTAACTGCTGTTAGCGACAGCTTGCTAATAGGGCGATAAAATTATAGCCTCTTTAGTGGGAAAAAGTCCAGCTAAAGCGGCGATAGTGCCCTTGCTATTATGCCCCGTAGTCTTTAATCCACTACCAGACACTCCTGTCCCCTTTTTTCTTGCTCTTGCAGGTTGCTTTCTGTATGTGACAGGTTTGCCATCTTTTTATTCCTCCATCTTTTCAATCTATTGGGCCTATTTACAAGCCCCTTGCACCACTGGTATATCACTTTTGCCCATATTAAAAATCACTCACCTGTGGCACAAAGTCGAAGGTTGTTTTTCCTTCTCTTGCACTTGAAAAACATCTGATACTGAAAAATAAGTGTCAGTCCCCAAAAACTAAGTACTGGTCCCCCAACCAGAACCCAAAGTCTCAAATTAAGCAGCACTGGTTTTATGGCCTGGTGGACCGGTTTTTACTGTTGGTACCCATGACATTACCACACACATTGCCTGCAGCAAGCACAAATGCAAGCATTCCCTCATTTCTTGTGAAACACTTGTACAGCATCTTTTTACAAATTTAAAACTTCCCTAGTTTGCAAATCTGGGGCACTTTCTTTGCTACCTGATTCACTAATGGGGGACACTTTTATTTTGGTGCCCAGGCCTATTTTCTTTCCTAGTCCGACTCTGGGTTCACCGTTGGACCTTTAGAGGGTCTGAGATTCAATTTAAATAGGTTCCTACAGCAAGCCCCACTCTGGTGAACTACCAGAGCTTAGTAAGGGATGTCTCTCACCTCCAAACTCCATCTTTTAATGCAGTGATCCACACAAGAACAAATCAATGACTTCCAACCTAAGCTCGTGAAGACCCACAGATATGCTTGAACTATATTCCCAATCAGAGAGTTCCCCACTCAGCGCTTTTTAGATTGACTTCTGAAGTCAGTTAAGAAAAACTAATCCACCTAAATGGGAGGTCATTTTAATGTTCGTTTGAACCCTCCTCGTTCGCTGCTGACATTACAGGAAGGAGGATGCCTACTGGGAAATCCCAGCAATTGACTCAGTTAGGTATCTGGCAAAATCAGCTTACCAGGTGATTAATGTAACAATCTCCCACAGTATCCAGGCATGGCAGACTAACTCCCACGTTTGGAAAGTGATGTTACAATATCCATTTAGATTAGATTATATTTTTAGCACTCTTGATTTATGGTCTGAGTTGATTGGTTTAATTGTAACTTCAAGATTAGAAAGTGCTCATGATCTATTAACTTTATTTCTGAAGGGGTCAATATCCGATTGCCTACAACCAGTCCGGGACAGGGGGAACAATAATATAACCTTAACCAATAGTAGGAGGGCCGTCAAGTGGTCCTCTCTCGAATCCAATGATGCAGCACTAAATTTAATCCGGACCAACACCTCCACAACTCTTGACTTCTTACAAACCCACTCGCCCGGGCCGAGCAGTATCTTGGAGGCCCACAATGTACTATACAAGAAATTTAGAGTTTCTTACCAAAAATAGGTGCGGCGTGCCCGTATTTGAAATCAAATGAGTGCTTCAACGCAAATTGGTTAAGGGTATATTATTGTTCCCCCTTTCCCGAACTAATAAGTGCTGTTAGACTGGGAGACAGAAAGGCATAAGAATAGGTAGAAATCACTATAGAACAGAAACTCAGGCTGCTAAGATGGTGAGGGACAAAATGAGTAGGAGCAAAATACTGGAGGCTGCCAAGGACAAAGAGTCTAAGCTTTTCTGGCACTTGCTTACACACGGGGGTAAAATGGGATACAATAAACCCAAATCATATGTGCTGTCTAGTGAGAGGAAGTCCCACTTTAAAGCACTGTACTTGTGCAAGGCGGAGTACTCTTACATGTTTGTGCCCACCACCCTTTAAACTACTCCGAACAAACGCTATCCTTTTCCTCAGTCAATGAAACAGCTCTAAAATCCCAAAAACCTGGAAAGGCCCACGATCCTGGCAAAATACCAGCTGAGCTTTACCATTCTAACCCCGATTTGTTGCTGCCATACATTAACATCATAAGCATGCAATCCAAAAACTTGCAAGGGCACCAAGATAGTTCTTATCTTTAAGAAAGTATCTCGCAACGATCAGGCTAATTATCGCACAATCAGTTTAATTGACAACATGCAAAAAAACTTTTGCAAGCATTTTTTGGACAAGCTTACGGCCTGGATCTCAGAAGCTTCCATCTTAACTGAATTCCAGGCTGGTTTCCAACTAAAAGCAAGCACTGTTGACAAAGTTTTCCGATTCGAGCTTGTTAGGTGGAAAGTGGTGTTGCTGGGTAAGGGTAGCCTTTATGTCGCACTCATGGAACTACGCACTGCGTTTGATTTGGTCGCCAGAACTAACCGTTGGCAAGTCCTATCTACCATAGAAATACCCCCTGACCTGCTATCCATCATCATTCACTTACACACAAACAACTACGTTAGGGTTCATAGTGGCCCAAAAGGTGAAATTACAGGGCAAAATTGACATCAGTAGAGGAGTACGCCAGGGGTGGCTGCTGGCACCCACACTGTTGCTACTCTTCATCAATGGGTGCATAGATGCCTTGTTGGAATCAGATAATGACTTGCCCACTCTGGCAGGGAAGAAAATCCCAGCGCTACTTTTCGCTGATGACACCCTTCTAATTTCTAAAACTCCTAGATGCTTAGAGTCCCTAGTTGATAAGTTTGATTAGTTTTGTAAGCAAAGCGGCTTTGAAATTAATGATTCAAAGACTAAATTCATGTATTTTAATGTAAAGAGTCCAAACAGGTACAGAATCATTGTGGACTCTAAATCCCTTGAAATACTTTGGCTATCTTGGCATCAGACTGGCTTTAAGTGAACAATGGAGAGTACATCTAGCTAAGAGCAAGATCTGCTTAAACCACAGATATGATTCAGAAAAGGGGGGGGGGGTCCCTTGCTCATTGCACCATCAGGATTCAAGCAAGCCGGGCCGACGATGCCTGAAATGGCAGAAACCGGTCCCCGGAAGCTTGTTTCCTTCCCAGTATAAGAATTGGCTTGGTAGTTTGGTTTGCCCTGTTCCCATCATGCACTGGGACAGGAACAGACTAATTTGCATACAGCCAAGTTCTGAGCTGGGATGGTGCAGTGAGCTAAAAAACGGTGATGGATCAAGCCCTGATCTTTGGACTGGGTAAGAGTGGTCTGCTTAATTCAGGCACTCTGTTCATCACCACCCCCTTTTCTGAATCATTTTGTCCACCATAAGCGTGGAAGGGTATACTCAGATGTGAGTCCCTTGCTCATTGCACCACCAGGATTCAAGCAAGCCGGGCCGACGACGCCTGAAATGGCAGAAACCGGTCCCCGGAAGCTTGTTTCCTTCCCAGTATAAGAATTGGCTTGGTAGTTTGGTTTGCCCTGTTCCCATCATGCACTGGGACAGGAACAGACTAATTTGCATATAGCCAAGTTCTGAGCTGGGATGGTGCAGTGAGCTAAAAAACAGTGATGGATCAAGCCCTGATCTTTGGACTGGGTGAGAGTGGTCTGCTTAATTCAGGCACTCTGTTCATCACCACCCCCTTTTCTGAATCATTTTGTCCACCATAAGCGTGGAAGGGTATACTCAGATGTGAGTCCCTTGCTCATTGCACCATCAGGATTCAAGCAAGCCGGGCCGACGACGCCTGAAATGGCAGAAACCGGTCCCCGGAAGCTTGTTTCCTTCCCAGTATAAGAATTGGCTTGGTAGTTTGGTTTGCCCTGTTCCCATCATGCACTGGGACAGGAACAGACTAATTTGCATATAGCCAAGTTCTGAGCTGGGATGGTGCAGTGAGCTAAAAAAACGGTGATGGATCAAGCCCTGATCTTTGGACTGGGTAAGAGTGGTCTGCTTAATTCAGGCACTCTGTTCATCACCACCCCCTTTTCTGAATCATTAAACCACAGATATAGCACTAGCATCAAGTTTTTTGGGAGCTTTAAAAACTTTTTAGTCTTCCCTGCTATGCAGGCTTACAGAGCACAAGCTTTCAATGCAGCACTATATGGCACTGAGCTTTGGGCGACAGACAAGTTGAAGGTTTAATACCTTCTGAGAACCCCTTCATAAGATCGCAGCCTAAGATACTGCAAAGCACTGCTCTACTCTCTTTGCGCCTGGATCTAAACCTACACAAGATAAGTGACCATGTTAGGCTGAAGCCCATCCTGTACTGGCCAAGACTTTAGTCAACCGAAGAACTGGCCCATTTTGGAAATGCTCTAATCGATATAACCAGTAGGCCCCAGGCACTAAACATCCCCTGGTTAAAACATATACAGAGCTCTCTAATCAAACTAGGCATAGACAAGTTCTGGTCTGATTCTAGCACAATGATCAAAAGCGCAGTCTTGCCTGTAAAAAAAAAGTCCTTTTGGCAATCTGCCCAGGCGACTCTTTGTGGTGTACCGTCACCAGGCACTTTAACCAATTCATTTTTTAAAACCTAAATGGATTACATCTTTGAAGACTATCTTTATTTCTTACAGTCTCCATTGTCAAGAAGGCTTTATATTCAGCTAATGCGGGACACACTTCCTCTAGCTAGTTTTACGGGGATTTGGTCTAACTCCATGTCCAGCACCGATACATGACCAGCATGTAACTGGTTACGCAACAAGACTGCAAAGTGCATAGAGAGGGCTCCCCACCCAGTCTAGAGCTCTCAGGCCTGCCCTTGCACAGTGCTGGAGGGGGCCCCTTGGGGCTTGGGGCACCCCTGCATCGCTGGGGCTGCGGGGCCTATTGTTACACTACTGCGTGTAATGTTGGCCGAGAAAACTCCCAGCATGTCCTGTTTTTCTGTGCTGCTTACAAAACCCCACAAACAAAATGGATAAAACCACTCTGTCTAAACATGGGGACCAGTCACTAACAGGAGGCTTTTCGAGTTTGGCAAACCGATACTAACTCAAGAATGGTGCTCCCTGTGTCCAGCTTTTTTTACAGCAGTCTGGTATATAAGAAACAAGTGCTCAAATAACTAGGGGCCAGATGTATCAAACATTTTTACCCATTCTGTGTCTATGGGAAAATGTGTTCATAGAGATGGCCCTAGATCTTGAGACTAGAGTCCACCAACACACTGCTGGAGCCCTTGTTTGGCTGAAACACTGCAGCATACTTTTAACCTGGTCCCTGCCAGCCGCCACGCGAGAGGAGTCACGAGCGCAGGAGCGATACATTAGACGGGGGAGAGCCACCGGAGTGGGAGCCCTTGTTTGCCTGAAACACTGCCGCATACTTTCAACCTGGTCCCTGCCAGCCAGCCCCGCGGGAGGAGTCACGAGCGCAGGAGCACTACATTAGACCCGGGAGAGCCCGCTGCGCGGGGACGCACGCGCAGACGCCGAGCGGGCGAAGACGTCTGACGGGCCCGTCAGAGGCTGTTTGCGACCGGGCCGGGCCCCATCTCGTAGATCTTCAATGGGGTTGTGTATTTCGGTCTCAGGCGTAACCCATTTTCTCCTGGACAAGAGGTAGCGTAATTTGAAAGGACTTATATTGGACTGTTGCTTTACTTTTTTTTTGTTGTGGGCACATTTTACTACTGTATTAGGTTTCTAACTGCTAGCCAAAGGGGTATTCTTAACGGCCTGAACAATTATTATAATGGGGAAAAGGAAATTATTATCTAACTCTGCCGCACCCACTAGAAATTCTCCCGGGGACACTCAACAAACTCTGCTTTCATACCTAACAGGGGCTATGGGAGCAATTGCTTATTTTCTCCCCTGATGTGGAAGCCGGGGGATCTCTGCTCTATTCTCTGCTCTACCTTAAAATTGATTGTTTGCTCGTTATTGAATAAAGAATAACGTACTTTTAAGAATTGTAAATATTTTAGCCAGTACTTTTTAAAATATCGCCCCTGCCTCGGTGCGAGACTTGCGTCGCTCCGAGGCTGTTGACCGACTTGCCCTGCCACAGCGCTGCTGTTACCAGGCGCTGTCACCTCACTCGACCCACCTCAGCCGCCATCTTGCTGAGGGTAAGGCTGGCGGTGTAGTTGTTCGAGCCCTCCCGCCCTCCCAGGATATTTAATGTTGTGTTTTTAGTTTGCCGCAATATTTGCGTATTTTCTCCCCTGAGGCGGAAGCCGGGGGATCTCTGCTCTATTCTCTGCTCTACCTTAAAATTGATTGTTTGCTCGTTATTGAATAAAGAATAACGTACTTTTAAGAATTGTAAATATTTTAGCCAGTACTTTTTAAAATATCGCCCCTGCCTCGGCGCGAGACTTGCATCGCTCCGAGGCTGTTGACCGACTTGCCCTGCCACAGCGCTGCTGTTACCAGGCGCTGTCACCTCACTCGACCCACCTCAGCCGCCATCTTGCTGAGGGTAAGGCTGGCGGTGTAGTTGTTCGAGCCCTCCCACCCTCCTCCAACCTCCTTACACACATGTATAAAATTACTAGACCTCCCCGTCCGCGCAGCGGGCGGGCGCAGCGGGTGGCCGGCAGCAAGCCCGTCTGCGCCCGTCCGCGCCTGGATCGGGCCTAGGGCCACCACCCCTGGCACCCTTGACCTAGCCTCACGACTAACCTATTCTATGTCCAGGCTCCGAGAGATGCGTCCTCATAACTATCAGGAATGCCAATTATTCGATCCAGTATCCCTTCCTGGTAATTCCGCCCAGTCCTGTTTTCATTGTAAGACACCAATGCCTTTCCTTATTAAACAGACCCTCCAGGATATCGCGATTTCGCGATTTGCCGCGAAATCGGCACTTTTTAAAAAATGCCGCGATTTTTACCGAAGTGCCCGCGAAATCGGCACTTCTGTAGCAATCGCGGCATTTTTACAGAAGCGCCGCTATATCCTGGGGGTCTAATGGATGTAATCCTGTTCATGGGATTAACTCCGAGGCTCCACTAGGGGGAGCTGCAGTCTCGCTGAATTTCTGGACAGTCTAGCTAACTTACTCTGGTATAATTTATACAAGGTGTGTGCATTTACAATGCGTTCCCAAATTAGTTTTACACATATTGAGAGTAGAACTGAGTGGACAAACCAGTTTCAACCATGTTGTACGAATAATGCTCTATGTACGTTGGGAATGTTTGTGAATGGGTAAGCCAAACATATTTCGGCATAGAGGATGAAAGATGCAGGCTAGAACCTGCACACCTTTTACGTGCAAGAGGCACAAAGGTGCAGAATTCGAGCAATGAAAGGCATATTAGCAGTTTAGTGAAATACAGAGCACAATCATGTTTAAATAGATTCATAATTTCTATAAAAGCCACAGAACTCGAGCAATGGTGGACATTTTTTATTTATTCCACCTTAAACCTGCAGACCCGCCTAGGAGGAACAACAAATTACCAAACTATACCAGACACAAAAAGAGATCTAAGCAATGAGCCTTTACCTACTGAGACAAGATTTGGAAACGTTGGTAGGCCTCAGCAGATTAAAACAGAGCCAGGGGCCAGCAACCTGGAAGGGTTTGGCTACTCAACTAGCACTGCCTACGCGTCTCCTGCAGCAGATGTTTTTTCAATCGCTCTCCCAGATTAGAAATCAGTGGATTACATTTACGATTGTGTATTATGCACCTCTACAAACTATGTTACCAAACAGTAGCAGGGTGGTTTGACCTCAAGGACGTACTTGATTTGAGTTTTCTGCTACAATTTGAGTTACCTGATTGTTATGTTCCAGAGAGGCTGGGGGGATCTCATACAATCATGATTACTATAAGCTAATATCTTGAAGATTAGCAGTCCGAATTTTAATTTCATCAGCCACTTGATAAGCACCATTGTACAGGGTCGGACTGGGACTAATAATATGCCCTGGCACCAAAATAAAAGTGGCCTCCATTACTGAATTAGATAACAAAAAAAGTTTTGAACTTGTAAAGGAAAGCTGCATGGGCGTTTTATAAGGTATGGAATGCTGCGTGGATTTGTGCTTGCTGTAGGCATTGCTTTTTTTTAATATAAGGGAAATCAACAGTGGTAAAATCGGCCCAGCAGACTATAAAAACGCCCACACAATGACCTGTCAAAAAAGCTCTTCAGGCACTGCCTGGTTGCCCTATGGGCCAGTCCCACCCTGCCATTGCGGGAAACAACCATTACAACGCAGTCATTACATTGCACTGCTTTTACAATGCAATTGTTACAACAAAACTGTCTTTACAACACATGCCATTACAAAGCATACCATTACAACTCATGACATTACAATGCATACAAAGGTAAGTAATAGAGATTTTTTAGTTTTAGGGTGGGTATGGGTTTTGGGGTAGATGGTAATAGTAATTTTTACCCCTTGCATCCTGAAGATGCAATGATGAAACGCTCTAATCAGGGAAACAAAGTGTCTACCATGTAAATAAACCAAATATACATAGCTTCATGTTGTTAAATAACTAAAAAAAACAAGATATCTGTGTTTGTTGTAGGAAAAATGGCCAAATAAAATGCCGCAAAATTGCCGCTAAATTTCCATATTTGTGCCGCTAAATTTCCATTTTTGTGCCGCTAAATTTGCGAATCCATGCCGCTATATCCTGGGGGGTCTGATTAAAACATCCTCCGGTACCAATAACAATTCATCTAGCACTATTTCAATAGCCCTCTCTAATGTCCGCTCGCTCGGTAAACACCGACAGGACATAGCAGACCTCACAGCGGACAGCAAATTAGATATACTATTCATGACTGAAACCTGGATGGACAATTCATCCGACCCAGATCTAGTGATAGCAGTCCCAAGAGGCTTTTCCATCCACAGACTTGATAGACAGCTTAAAAAAGGTGGCGGAGTAGCAATTATCGCCCGTGACTCATTTATCGTAAGAACTAACGCTATCCCGTCACCTTCTTGTGAAGCCCTACAATTCACCATCAAGTTATCTCCCTCTTACAATTTTAGAGGGATCCTCTAGTACCGACCACCGGGACCAAGAGCAGGTTTTATCTCCGACTTCAGTTCCATCCTGGAATCATTGGCCCTTGAAAACTCTTTAACAGTCCTCGGTGACTTTAACTTTCACTTAGATAAAATAGAGGATAGGGATACTTCATCCCTTATAGCGGATATGACAACCTTCGGTCTCCCCTTACTGGTCAACTCTCCTACGCACGACGGAGGGCACATATTGGACGGCATTTTTTCTAACCTAGATGAAATACACATATCCCAAATCCTTCCCCTTACCTGGTCGGATCACCATGCTATCTTGGCTTCACTGACTGTTCACGACTCTCGTTCCCCCATATTATCTTCTAACCCCCGTCAACCGTTCCTGGCTTGGAATGACATCGATAGTTCCAGTTTGAAAACGCTTCGTATAAACTCCAACTCTTCTTTTTCCGTTGATCCTAACATCGCCACAACACAATTTCATGACTGGTTGGGCGCTGCCGCCACCTCACTGGCCCCTGTCAAACAGCTGACCCGTAACAGACTTGCCCCTTCGGCCCCCTGGTTCACGGAGGAGTTAAGAACTCAGAAACAACTTTGCAGGAATAAGGATAGGCACTGGCGGAAGGCTTATACTGAAGATACCAAAATGTGCTACAAGGAGACGTTGGCTAAATACAAAATTATGATTAGCGATGCCAAGAAAAAGTTTTTTAGTGAAAGGATCGAATCATCCAAAAATTCCACCAAGGAACTTTACAATGCTACCAAGCAGTTAGCTGGCTATTCCTTCGATCTGACCCCACCCCCCTCCCAATCCCTTTGTGACGCCTTGGCCACCTTCTTTTTCACTAAGGTTAACAACATCTTCTCGGCTTTTTAAAACAATACCAATTCCACTTCTATAACTACCACTCCGATTCATTCCGGTCCTATCTTCACCCAGTTCACAGACATCTCTAACACCCAAATGGCGGATATTATTTCCACGATTAGATCAGGCTCTGCACTTGATCCTTGTCCTTTTAAAATACTCCCACCCATTATTGATGTGCTCCTGCCTGCTATTACCTTAATATGCAATTCCATGTTTAGAACAGGTATCTATCCAGACGCCCTCAAAAAAACTCTCCTCAAACCTTTACTAAAGAAGCCACACCTTGACAAGGACGAATTGAAAAACTACCGCCCAATTGCAAACCTTCCATTCCTGGCAAAAATCGCCGAAAAAGCAATGAACCAACAACTGTCTGCTTTTATAGAGGTAATACAAAAAGGGGGTGAAACAAGGGTCATTGGGGAGTTTAAAGCCCAAGCCTAGGTTATGCCCCTTATTCAATAACTTTAAACACCAGAAAACCTAGGGGTCTAATAAGGAGGATATATGCAAACCTCAAATCCAAAAGCTGAATGGATATCACAAACATTAGGAGTGGAATAAACAATAACCTATATAAGAGGAAGTGTTAGTGGTTGTGAAAAACGGACTCGCTCAATTCATAGGATCCCCATCATACTATTGTATGATCAATTATATCATCTGGTCATCCTACTGTGGTAATAGTCTCTAGATCATTGAGACCCGTATTTACCCAGTTTAGAGAGCGAGATCAC
This sequence comes from Lissotriton helveticus, assembly GCF_964261635.1. NCBI lineage: Eukaryota > Metazoa > Chordata > Amphibia > Caudata > Salamandridae > Lissotriton > Lissotriton helveticus. The sequence continues at coordinate 859,615,165 of NC_136065.1, forward strand.
TGCCCACAAGCACTAGGTGACCAGTGAAAAAACTCATGATGGGTAGAAGTGCAGTGCAAAAAGAATGTGGTGAATGTAAAATAGGATAGAGGACAAAACAGTACTTTTATTGAGAATATGCCCTCTTCCTAGCTAAAAACAAAACGAACAGTGCAAAACTGCAGTATGGGAACAAATTACTGCATTAATGGTCAACATGTTTCAACCTGAAAGGGAAGGACCCAAGGCTTTCATCAGGACCTCTGTTCATTAATAATGCTACTGCTTAGTGAAAAATAATATTGAAAAAGTGACATTTAGAAAAGGATACAACGTATTAGTTGCAACACCTCCATGTAGATAGATCCATTGCGTGATCTATAAAGACACAAACACCACCAAAAATTCAGGAAACATATATCACAGGATATTTCAACACTCCATGTTTCTGCGAAACAAATGGTAATTAAACCACTCACCCACCTCTACCGGGGAGAAGACCTCACCTCGCCTGGACTCAAACTCAGGGGAAAATGAAGCCACGCTCTAAAGAAAATAAGGAAAGCATATGGAAGAATGTTGAGTTTTGAACAGCTAGTCATTAATCCTCACATTCTATAGCAATAAGTATATGCTCCCTTATCTCTATTAAACTTCAAAAAAATGAAAACAGCTTATGAAACCACTTGATTCAACCTACAAAACCAATCTTAACCTCAATGCATCCAAAGTATGTATATTTAAAATTACTTAAAAGGTCTGTATTGCAAACCAAAGTTACTCCAGTCAGTTATCCCAGGGTAACTTAGATACAATCAGCAAAGAAAACCAAACAGTGGACTCTACTGCATCTTAAACGTCCATTGTATGCACGCTCCCACTCACCTCTTTGTCGTTGCCCCAGGCGAATACCTGAGAAAGGGGGAGGCAACGAACAGAGAGAGTGTGGGAAATTTAAGCCTTTACTCGAACCACGCCAAAACTAGCGTCTAAGATATTACGCTTCAATAGTGGTGTCTCACAAGGAGCATGATATTCATTAATTGATACGTCCTCATTAAACATGTAATTGGTGAACCAACACATTGCTGTTTCAATATTGGGCTCACCTCGTCGTAACCTCTTTCCAAACACCGGGACCGGCCGCAATGCCGTGTCATGCCGTCCCGCGCATGCGCGAAAAAGTCTATCTCGCAGGTTTACCTCGAGAGACTACAAAATGACGTCAATCACGTCAGAATTGTAGTTTTTTAATTTTTCGGCATGAAGCGAACACTCTAAAGAACGAGGTATCAGCTTCGCTCATATCTGCCAGCGGGTGCGATATACAAGTAAATACTAAAGCAACCAGCAATAGCTTATTACGCAAAGCTGTTTATAGAGGGAATTATCACAGTTAGCGAACAACCAATTGCCCCCAAGTGCATGTGGTCGTTCACCCATGTTAAAAACCAACTTATTCAATGATAGAAATAGTTTTAAGACATAGTGATCGGTGGTTGTTTAATTCCACTCTCAGGACTACATCTAATTGCACTACCATAGAGCTAAAACAGATTGTTTACATATTAACAACTGGACTGTTCACAGAGAAGGAGGGAGTACACCATTCATAACTACGCCCAATAGGGCTACAGATCCCAAATCTCATCACAGGGTAGTCCAGGGTATTTCATCATTCAACCCTAGGCTGTCCAACTGTAACCGATAGATCCATTTCTGCTCCTTCTGGAAAAGGAATTTAGTCGGGTCCCCGACCCAATTCGGAATGTATGGTTTTTCCAGAACAGTCCAACTGAACTCATTCTCTTTATGATTATGTTCCAAAAAGTGCTTCGTTAATTTGGACATACTTTTTTTACATTTAAAAGAGCTTTTGTGTTCTAACATGCGGGTCCGAACTTTCCGGGTTGTCATCCCGACATATCGTTTATTGCATGGACACGTCATAATATATATGATGTTTGAACTATTACAGTTCGAGAAATGCTTAAGTAGCCAGGGATGGCCTGTCCCTATGTCTATTTGAGAGGTTTTCCGAGTTAAAGTACACATAGAACATCCACCACAAGGGTGATGTCCCTGTATTTGTGGTAAATCCCACAGAGTCTCATTGGTCTCTTTGGAAACTTCTCTTGGGCGAGTGTGCACCAAGCAGTCCTTCAGATTCTTAGATCGCTTAAATGCAAACAGAGGTTGTTCTATTTTATCGTTCGTGCAGTTAAGAATCCTCCAATGACGTCTCACAATTTTTTGTACCAGGTTCGATTTCGTATTGAATGTGCTTACAAAAGTTAATCTAGTCAAAGGTGGCTTCTCCTCAGATACTTCTAATAGGGCGTCGCGATTATTATTACTAGCCCTCTTCAAAGATCGTTTAATCAAGGACTTAGGATAATGTCTGTCTTGTAGTTGACTAAAGAGGTTCGCAGAATGTTTAATGTAAGTCTCTTTAGTAGAGCAATTTCTGCAGACTCGAAGAAATTGACCATACGGAAGATTTTCGCGCAGGGACATGGGATGTTGGCTCTCAAAAAGCAAGAGCGAGTTTCTAGCCATAGGTTTGCGAAAGAGTTCGCTTTGGAGTCCATCAGAGCTCACAAATATGGAGAGGTCCAAGAAGGTTATTCTCTCCTTGCTCATTTCAATCGTAAATTTCAAGAACCTGTTACGGCTATTGAGCCACTCATGAAAAAGAGTGAGCGACTCCTCGTCTCCACACCATACCATGAGAATGTCGTCTATATAGCGTTTGTAACAAATTATGGATGGCAAAAAAGGATTACTAGCTGTTAATATTTCACTTTGTTCAAACGAGTGGACATATAGATTCGCCAAACTTGGCGCAAAAATACTGCCCATACTCGTGCCAGAGATTTGCAAATACAGACTGTCCTCGTATGTAAAATAGTTTTCCTTCATCGCAATTCTCGCAAGTGCCATTATGAAGGGAACCGGTGTTATGGTATCCAAGGTGGTAGAATTCAAGATGGAATGAACGGTATCCAAGGTGTCATCCTGGGGAATAGATGTATATAAAGATTCTACATCCAGGGAAACAAGTAAGTCTGTATCTTGGTTATAAGCTATCTCTGGAATGAGACGCAAGACATCTTTAGTATCTTTTAGATACGTAGGCATAGTATGCACTATTGGTCTCAAGAAGTGGTCAACGAACTCCGACAATGGCTCAAGGACAGAGCCCTGTCCCGAGATGATAGGCCTACCCGGAGGAGGTCTCTGTACCTTATGCACATTGGGCAGGGTGTAAAAATAATGTACTACAGGGTTCTTAGCCTGTAGGAATTGAGATTCTGAAGGAGAGATCCAGCCCTCTGCCAGTGCTTCCTCCGTTAATGATTGAATCTCTCTCATCAATCTTTTGGTAGGATCAATCGTCAAATGTTGGTAAGAAGTACTATCACCTAATTGGCGTAGACATTCTGCTCAATAAACCTCTATATCCTGTATCACTGTGGCGCCACCCTTGTCGGCAGATTTAATAATTATAGAGGGATCTTTCATCAATGATTGTAATGCCTGGTTTTCTATCCTAGACAGATTGCAATACTCTTGTTTTTTGTCAATATGCCAGATGGTTTCTATTTGATCTTGAACAGCAGTATTAATACTGCTAGATTTGTCGGCTGCCTTCGACACGGTCGATCACGCTATTCTGATCGACCGTGTCGAAAACATGGGCTTCCAACATACAGCCAAGAAACTGCTAGCATCTTTTCTGGCCGATAGGACTCAGGCTGTTACACTGGGTTCCTTTCAATCGTCCAACTTGTCTCTGCCATGTGGGGTACCTCAAGGCTCATCCCTAAGTCCGACACTTTTTAACATTTATGTGTCGGACCTAGCTAACATCATTCGAGCACATGGGATGAGCCTTACCTCCTATGCGGACGACACGCAGTTGGTCCTGGCCATTAAAAATAACGGCCACAAAATAGCCGATGACTTCAAAGAGGGCATGTTGGCAATTGGGGATTGGATGGCCACCAATTGTCTAAAACTTAATTCCGACAAGACGGAAGTCGTCATTTTCGGACAACTGACGCCAGAATGGTCCTCTGTTTGGTGGCCCTCGTCCTTTGGACTCCCCCCCCCCCAAACCTGCTAGCAAAGTGAGGAACTTGGGAGTGATCTTCGATGACCGCCTCAATTTTCTCCCACATGCCAATCAAATTACTTCCTCCGCCTTCCATAAACTGCGACTCATAATGAAAATCCTCCCCTTTCTCCCCGAAACGGCCGGTAAAACCTTGGTGACTTCTCTAGTGTTGTCCACTTTGGACTACTGTAACGCTTTGTTCACCAATGCACAAGCAAGGGTCATCAATAAAATGCAAGTTATCCAGAACTCAGCTGCTAGACTCCTGGGCAGAATTCCTAAATATAAATCCGCTACAGAAATTATTAGATACCTACACTGGCTGCCTATCAGAAATAGGATTAAGTTCAAAACCCTTTGTATTGTGTAAAAGGCTCTGCACAATCAAGGACCTGCATTTCTTACACAAAACCTGATTCCTTACTGTCCCCCCAGATCGTTACGTTCTTCTTCTCTAAATGACCTAACGGTTTACCGTACCAAATCGGTTTCTTGGGGGGATAGAAGGTTCCTGGTATCAGCCCCGAAACTATGGAACACTCTGCCCCATTCAATAAAAACAAGCCCCTCACTTTGGTCCTTCCACAAGCAGTTAAAGACCTGGCTGTTTAATCAGTAAATTTAGATCCCCTCCTCCTCTACCTCCAATTCCAAGAAAGGGCATAGACCGAGTAGATCATGAAATCCCCATCAGAATCGACACACCGAAGAGAGCAAAGCCAGCTAAAGTTAGAAAAGTCTTAATAGGGAAAAAACCTCAGCCAGAAAAAAACACAAACGTGAAACAGAAGGAAACGGATATTAAGACCCTAGTCACATTGGTTACTAATTTAGACTTCTTTATAAGTGATTCAATCCTGAAGATTGAGGAAAGAGTACACACAATAGAACATACCTTGGTGGGGCTTTCTAATAGAATAGCCAATAAAGGCTTATTAAGTAATCATCACGAAAGGGCTGGCATCGAGATGGGGACAGGGGGTAATACCACGATACATAATCTTCAACCCCAGTAAGCCAAACGTGAAACACGGGCAAAGCAGAGCATGCCTAACGGAAACTCAGATGATCAACAGTGGACTATTATCCACAAAAAGGGCAGAGAGAATAACGAAATAGAAACCAGTAGGCATAGATCAACTCGGTCGTACGAATATAAGGAAGATAGATCAACAAGAGAAACACACAAAGAAGCTCCACAATATCTCGACCTACCACCAGTGTGTACTCCATACACCATAGTTTTAGCCAACGTCCCCAAGTTGAGACTAGAAGAGAAGGAAACATGGGACAACCTAAGGAATACATCGCTTTACTGGCTAAGTAGAAGACTCTGTTTAAACAACCACCTCTTCATAGACTTTAAAATGGCCAGGAGGATCAATTGGGTAGGGAAAGGATTTAAGACTCTCCCCGGGGACTGCATTGTTCTAACTTTTAAACAGCCAGATCTGGTTAAAAAGAATCTCTGGAAAGGGGGAAGTGGGTCCTTAAATGAGATTGGAATTAATATTCTCCCCTTAGGCTACTTTTACAAACTTGAAGACCTAAAGGGTAGGGACAGTATGAAACGGGCAAATGGAAAAGGTATTGGGTATTTCCCAAGTATCATGCTAGAGAACCGTTATGCACCACTGACTTCCCTAGAAGAGATAGACTGACTGGAGAACTCTCTAAACGACCCCAGGGATGATTATCCAGAAGTTGCCCTCCCTACCCCATGTGAGCGGGACAACCCAAATGGGAATTCAAACGAACTAGAAACCTGCTTTTTTTTAACAGAGGGGTCTACTATCGACATTCCCTATCCCGAAACCATTCAAGTAATTGAATCTACCCCAGGGAATATGCATTATTCGCACCACCAAAGACCCCCAAGTGGCCAGTATCTCACAGAGCCACTGAGACAAACTAACATTAATAGCCTAGATGACCTATTGCCTTCACTAACTGTAGACCAGACTAGGATTTCATCGCATAATTTACATAGATTTTTACATACTGATAGTCAAACTCACAATCAGAGAGCAGTTGTTACCAATAGTATTACAGTACTTTTTTGGAATATTGCCGGACTTTGTTCCAAATTACACAACCAGCTGTGGGTAAACTTTGTGAGCAAGTTCGATATACTCTGCTTGCAGGAAACATGGTCTTTGGAGGAGAATCACATCGGAGGGTACAAGACTTTTAATACTCCAGCAGTTCCATCAACAAGCAGGAGACCAAAGGGTGGTTTGTGTATATATGTGTCAAACTTACTAAGGGTAACTAAAATATGGCTGGCCTCTTCGGAACCCAATTACCAAGCATTGGTTATGAAATTGGATAATAGTGAAACAGTTATAGTGGTACATTTTTATAATAATGCACAAAAAGATTACCCACGGAAGAGGGTCAAGTACAATAATAGGCTTTATATTAATCCCAAATAGGTCTGCCTGTAGGGTTCAAAGTTTTAAAACACACAAAAACGCTTTAAGTGATCATTTCCCACAAAGTTTGGAGATATCGGTTGTGTCAAAAATACGGACTGTCCACTCCAAAAGGTTCCATAAATTACAAGGTATAGTAATAAACAAAACAAATGTATATTCGTTATAACAGGCCCAGATAGAACCATCAGTAATTATGAAAGTAGTTGTGGAAAAAAGCATGGAAGATATCCTGAAGTGCCTTGATGAGACAACACCACATGAAGACATAGTAGGGGCTTATATTCGTATTACAGATGTTATAAGGAACACACTGAAACTGGAAGTAAAAAAGGGACAGGGAAAGAAAACCGGATGGTTTGATAAGAACTGTACGAAAGCATATAATACCTTAAAGCTTGCTCTGCATAATAAGGAACGGGATAGAGCAGAAATAACGAGATGCCAGCTTGCATATAACCTAGCGCTAAAAACTAGAAAGAGAGAAATAAAAAGAAATGCCTGGGCAGATCTACACAAGGCTAGTATAGAAGGGGACAGTGCTGCATTTTGGCGCGTGGTTAACTCCCCTTTCCTGAGACCTGAAACAGCTCCAAAATTAGAAATCGCAATTGACGTAGAAAAATGGGTTGACCACTTCTCCAAAATGAATTCCAAACTAACTGAGGTTAGTAACCAAATTCCCTGTTCTACACTATCCAGCTCTATGAATGTCCCTTTTCCAATTGATATAGAATTCACACTAGACGAAGTTCAACTAGCCCTGAAAGCTACCAAGGGTGGAAAGGCCCCAGGGCCAATTTCTCTTTTAGATTCGGTGGGAAAGGTTTTGAGACGTATAATTTTAAATCGCCTCCAAGAATGGGCTGAAGACAATAGCGTATTAACGGACTTAGAATTTGGATTTAGGGAAGGTTTAGGAACAGCTGAACAGGCCCTAAATCTAACGATTTTGATGGGCAAATATGTTAAAGCAAAAAAAGGTAAACTGTACCTAGCATTCTTGGACCTTTCCACAGCGTTCGACTCCGTAAGCCACAATAAATTATGGAAAATACTTGAACTAATGGGAGTTGAATTGTCCCTAATCCAAATTGTGAGAGAACTATATTCTGACGTTAGTGCCATAGTACGATATGGGCCAAATGGGGAATACACAGCTCCATTCGCAATAGAGAGGGGGGTTAGGCAAGGCTGTCTCCTGGCACCCTTTCTGTTCACCTTGTACACCAACAGATTGGAGCAGGTGATGCTCAAGGAGTGTCAGGACCTGCCTCAAGTACAAACTCGTCCTATACCCAGGATACCCGTAGGGTGGCAGTCGCGCTATACAAGAGTAAAATACAAATCAATACAATACAATACCCACCCTTCTCTACGCCGATGACACTGTAATAATGGCTCAAACACCCCTAGAATTGCAAAGGACACTGACTAGATATAGTGACTATATGGTGAGCCTGGGTTTAAAGATTAATGCCAGTAAAACTTACGTAATGAGCTGTGGGAAGGCAAGAATGAAAGAAAGATCCACTTTTATTGTTGGCAAAAAGCTTGAAAACGCAATAACATATCCATACTTAGCAATCCTTGTGGATAATAAGGGCACCTGGAACCAGGCAATAAGAGCAAAAAAACTCATGTTTATGAAAACAACAACAGCCCTTGTAAATTTCGCGCAGAAAATAGGAAAAAAGTCCGCCACAAGAATTGATTAAGATCTACAAAGCAAAATGTCTTAGCGCCGTACTATATGGTGCCGGGATTTGGGGTTACTGTAGTGTGGAAGAAATACAGAAAGTGGAAAACGCCTTTATTCGTTACATACTGGCTGTTCCTCGAGAAACCTCGACTTTTATCTGTCATACAGAGCTGGGGTTACAATATATAACGGACACAATAAGGGTCCAACCAGTGCTTTTATGGCACCGAATCTGGACCTCTACTAAAACAACGTTTAACCAACAGGTCATAGAAGACTCTCTCAAATTGGACAAAGCCCTAGCCATTAGCTGGTTAAAGTCTATCAGAGATTTTATGGGGGACCTAGGACAACCTGAGTTATTTCATAATCCAGTGAAAATGATGGAGGTTTCCAGGAAAGACTTTAAAAAACAATGTATGTTGCATCTGGAAGAACTAAGATATATTTGTGAACTTCAAAAAACAACAGTGCGGCTACATCAGACCATTCTTTCCTCGACAAAAATGCAACCCTATCTGTCCTATTATGGTACAGGGCACGATAGATTCGTACTCACAAGCTTTAGATTGGATTCTTTTTTCCGTTTAGTATCTTTCCCTGTAACAAATGATTGGTCAAGACATCTAGATCCTTGTCCTTGTGACGGTATTGCGTCTCAAACTACTATCCACACTGTCTTATTTTGCAAATATTACATCGAACAAAGGAAAAGGTGGATTTTTCCAATTTTAAAAACTTGGGGTTTGAGGCAATGTCGGCCAGCGGACTTTGCATTGCAATTATTGGATAATGAATTATATACTAGAAACAATACACTTTTTAAAAAAGCAGTAATTAAGATTAGAAAATATGTCAAATGAAATATAGAGGTTTTATCTGGAAAATATTTTTATAGGAATGTCACACGAACTGACAAACATTGATCACTTTGTAAAATAAAGTAATGGAACGCCAATATAGTAAGGTTTGGTAATTTCTTAAAAAGAAATCCAAATAGATTGTTCAATATGTGTAAATCTAGAACTGAATTACTGTCCCATTTTTGGCAAAAGAGTATTAATTAAGTTCGGGTAGCAAAGTTCATTTTTAATGTATGATTTTAAGTGGAAAATGGTTTTAAACAAAATGCACCATGAATTGATAACACTTTTCTGCTGTAACTCGGGAGTAGGGGAGAGTTGATAGAATAGGGCTTTATTACTTTTTAAAAATGAATTCAAATAGCACGTTCAAAACGTATAAATTTATATTTGTGTATTATGCTTTTTTAATGTAAACAAAAACTGAATAAAGTGAATCTTGAATTTGATTTGACCGAGAAATTCTTAAGCAAGCCTAGAATCCGCCAAATACACTGCTGTTAACCCGGAAATGCCTACGCTAGTCTATAATCCTAGTCTATAATCTGCCAAATACACTGCTGTTAACCCGGAAATGCCTACGCTAGTCTATAATCCTAGTCTATAATCTGCCAAATACACTGCTGTTAACCCGGAAATGCTTACGCTAGCCTAGAATCTGCCAAATACACTGCTGTTGACCCGGGGAATAAGCAGACCTATAAATGGCATGCACTGTCCCAAAGAACTTGAGTTTTAAAACGAAGTCGTCTTTTAACTAGTGTGCAGTCTATTCGCAGATAAATATTGACTAGTGTGTCTTATAGCTCACCTATGATTAATAATGACCGTATGCACAATTGTGAATGTTTTATATATTTTTTAACATTTTAACTTTACAGTGTTTTTATGATATTATGTTTATTTGCACTGTTCTTGTCGATTAATTCATGTAAATTCGAACAACAAATAAATAAAGGGACCATGCTCCATAGCGGGTAAAAACTATTCTCTTTATACAGTCATTCATCTTTAATAGTCATCCTCAATAGCCATTGCAGAATGTTCCTTTGTTTCATGTCTGTCTAATTTTTAAGAGCAATGGTGACATCATTCACTGGATGGCCCCTTTCTGTTCTTTCGCTGGTGATGCTTCAATGCAAACGTTTTCATCAAATCTGCTTCTTGTTTTTTGAAACAGATTGATATTCCATATTTCTGCACTGCAGATCTTTACTGTTTTGACATGAGGACAGCTAGATCAATACAGATATCTTTATTGATGATGGTAACGCTGATTTGCCCTCTGCGTTTTCCCGCTTTTTCCTCTCCAGATGACTTGTGGAGCGTGTCTTGCTAGACTGACCCCATTTGTTCAGCTTCATGAGGTACCAGAGGGTAGGCTTGTATGAAAAATGTACTTGCAGTAAAAGCCATGTCTAACAATGCTCCTATACAGAAACATATAACAATACGACTGGCTCCGCCGCTATGGCGGAGAAGCGTCGCCCCACTGCTTTTAAGCAGTGCTAAGTAGAAACATAAAATGATAATAACTTTGAGCTATTATCATATTATGTTTGTGCTGCTTTGCGGGCGGGTGAGTGGGCAGGGATGCTCTGCTCTCGGAGCAGGGCTAGGAGAGGTTTGCCCACTCCTCAGTGTACATGACTGTTTGGCCAGCCCTCTTGGGCTGCCCAAAACAGTCATGCTTTCCCTGTTCTCCATGCAGGCTGCATTATTGCATGCGTGAAGAACATACCCAGGCCCCCATTACCTGGCTGAGCATGGGACCAGGACGCTTAGACCAATCACAAAGCTGCATTGCAGTGTTGTGATTGGTCAGTGGGGCCTTGCTGTGCTTCCTATTCCTCGAGTTAGACAAGGAGAGCAGGAGCAGAGATGCAGAACCCGGCGGCAAGGTAAGATTATTTATTTATTTTATATTATGCACCTCCTTGTGCATTCCCCCTGCTCCACCCACCACACCCCCTGCCTCACCACCTGTGAGCCATGTCTGCCGCCACTGCTCAAAACCCAGTGAATGAGTCACATATGTAAATGTGCCACCTGGAGAGATTATCATTCACTTTGGTTACTGACTTGCACTGGCCTATGTCAAATGTATTGTTGTTTCAACAGACCGGTACCTCAAAAAAGCTGGTAAGGCTTAGGCATTGACACTTAGGGTCAGATTTACAAGTCCCTTGCGACACTTTTGCGCCGCCGTTGCATCCCTTTTTGTGACGCAGCAGCCGCTTAAATAATTTGTCCGTTGCCGCCAATTTACAATGTGACGCATCTAAGGAAATGCGTCACCTTGTAAAGCCCTGCACCACATTATACCTACGTCAGGTATAATGTATGCAGGGTGGGCGTTTCAATGCAGAAAAGCCTCATAGCAGTGACGCAGTGAAATCTACAAGATTTCACTGCGCCGCTACTAGGATGCCACTGCGTCAAAACTCTACGCCTACTTGGATCAGGCGTAGGGAGTGGCGCAGTATATTGGGAATAGGCCTCCCCATGCATTGCTGGAGTTGCGTTGTGCTTGCGACACGACTCCAGCAATGCGCGACTCTTGCGCCAACTGATGCGTCAGAATTTCTGACGCATCTGTTAATCCTTGCGCCATGGTGCGCCGTATTGTAAATACGGCGCATCCAAGGTGGCACAAGGGTTTCACATGGAGGCGCAGGAAAACTGACTCGTGTGTACAGACGTGTCAGTTGCTTGTAGATTTGCCCCTTAGATTACCTGCAACTGATGGGGTGGGAACCCTACCACTCCACGAAGAACTGAGCATCTCACTCTACAGGCAAAATAGGACTGGGAGAATGCCATTGTTTGCATTCTCCTGACAAAATAATAAAAATTATTAAGAATTGGCAAAGCCAATAGGTCTGGCTTGCATATTGAGACTTGCCTAAAGCATTTTAAAATCCTGTCAACACTGAAAAACAAAAAGCTATGGCTGTCTATATTCAATGCGCTATGAAGTAAAACATCTAATGTTTGATTATTCAGTGTACTGTTGAAATACAAAATACACCCTCATGCATGTAAATGCTGGCACTAAGTTGGAGGTGGAATGTTACAAAAAAACATGCAATAGAATGTGGTTTTGTGAGAGAGTAATACTCACCGAGGGCGAACCCACGCGACCTCTATCTATATCTTAAAGTATTAATAACAATAGGTCTTACAGACAGACCAAAACAATTGTTTCCTAGCCATGTCGGAGGTTAATAATAAAATATGAACACGTTTCTAAATTTGAGGCTTCCTTTCGAGCTTGAGTCCCAGGACAAATGGTGCTTCCGTATGCCTTCTGATAGGTCCTCTGAGCTGCAGGCTACCAAGTTCTCTTGTGCCACATAGAGATTTTTTGGCTGGCTGACCAGAGTGCCTCATAAATTGAGAGCAATAAATGTGAGCTTCTGGACTGGGAGTGGGGGTGCAAGGAGTAGATTTGGAAGAAAAAAAGAAAAAAAAAGTGTTGGGGACGCTAGAATCGACCATCCGTGAATGATCTTCACTGCTTCATTATTTGCATTGCAAAGCACGTAGGGAAAGTGGCACACTTCTTAAACTCAGTTCTTACCCTTGGATAACAGGGAGGATGATAAGAAGAGATTTAAGAAGACTGCAAGATGGTCAAATGTAGAAATATATTCTGCATAACCATTGTTTAAAAAAGGACTGAATCCAAAACATAGAATACCAAAAATCTCCAACATATATACAAGTTGCACCTGGCCCTTTCTGCATATTTTTGGTTTCCTATGCCTCCCTTTGCTGAACCCATTTTTGTTGGCTTTTAGTAGTGTGGGCACTTTTTCCCTGCTAACCAGTGTAAAGTGTTTGTGCTCTCACCCTACAGCATGGTAAAATTGGCCTACACCTGACTGGTACACCTTGTTTACTTGCAAGTTCCTAGTATGTGGTACTACATGTACTCAGTGCCTGTCAATTACATGCTACTAGTGGGCTGCAGCACTCATTTTGCCACCCACTAAAGTAGCCTTTTAAAACATGTTTCAGGCCTAACAGCCTGTAGTGCAGTTTTAAACTGCTTTTTTGACCTGGCTGAATAAACTTTGTGCCCAACACAAACCCTTGGTTTAATATTTATAAGTCATTTCTAAGGTAAACCCCTAAAGTTATAAGGCAGGGTGCATGATATTTAAATATAGGACATTTGAGTTTAAGTTGTGCATGTCCTGACAGTGAAAACCCCCTAATGTAATTTTTGACTGGGTCTAATTAAATTTTTACTGGGCCAATTAGTAAAGGGTATATTATGTCACATATGTTACATTTTGGAAAGCACTGAAAAGGTGGCTTTTCTAATCCAGAGGCCACACTATATCCATCCTGCTTCACTGATCGCCCTTATGCATTGCAGTGCCAAGACACCTTTAGGTATATGAGCGCTATATAAAACTTTATAACAAAACATAATACATATCATAACATGCCTATTTACATGGCACACTAATCACTTGTATGGGTATCCAGGTGCTTGTGCATGTCCGTAGGTGAGTGAAGGTATCCAGGCGCTTCATGCAACGGGTTGGTTGCAAGCCCCTTGTACACGAGTTTTGAAGAGACAGCGCATGCGCGGTCTAACTGAGAACTAAAAAGAAAGGAAATATGGAAGGAAAGAAAGAAAGGAATGAAAAGTAAAAGAAAGAAGGAAGGAAGTAAACATGGAAGAGAAGATAAGGGAACTAAGGACAGAAAGATGGTAGGAAGGATCAAGGGAAGAAGGAAAGTAAGGTTAGGAATAGCTAAAAGAAAGCAAGCTTTGGCAAAAACCAAATGCTTTAGAGGGAGTTTTAGCTTTGTCAATTGTAGCCATGTTGTACAGCACAGTGAAGTGGTGTAAAGTAGAGCGGTGTCAAGTGCAGCGGCCAGGATTAGAGTGGAGTGGAGTGGAGTGGTGCAGAGCGAAGTGGAGTGGAGTGGACCAAAGTGGAGTAAGATGACGTAGAGTGATGTGGTGTACAGAGGAGTGACATGGCATAGAGTGAGGTGGAAAAGAGTGGAGCAGAGTGCAGCGGCCTACAGTGAAGCAGAGTGGTATAGAGTGGAGTGATGTAGAGTACAGTGGTGTAAAGTGAAGTGACATAGACTAGAGTGGCATTGTGTGGAGTGGGGCAGAGTGATGTAGAGTGGCACTGTGTGGAGTTGTGCAGAATGGAGTGGTGTATAGTGGAGTGGAGTCAAGTGGCGTAGAGTAGAATGGACTCGCATGTAGTGCAGTGATGCAGAGCTGTGCAGAGTAGAGTCAAGTGGCATAGAGTCCAGTGGTGTAGCTTGAGTGGTGTAGAGTGGTGCAGTGTAGAATCTAGTGGTGTAGAGCTCTGTGGTATAGCATGCACTGGTTTAGAGTAGAGAGGTGCGAAGTTCAAAGTAGGCTGCAGTGGTGTAGAGTGCAGTGGAGTAGAATTCAGTTTCGTAGCATGCAGTGGCATAGAATGTACTGGTCTAGAGCAAAGTGGAGAAGAGAAGAATGGTGAAGAGTGTAGTGACGACCATCTCGGTAGAATGAGGCGGGCTTCCGCCCGGGTCATTCTACCGAGATGGTCGTCACTGCTGTCTTGGACGAGCTTAAGGGAAGGGCCGATTCCAACCTCCCCCAGGCGCTGGTGCTCCTCGACTTGTCGGCTGCGTTTGACATGGTTGATCATGCCATCCTTCTCGACCGTGTCAGCGCAGCCGGCATCAGGGGGGTAGCACTTTACTGGTTGAAGTCCTTCCTTCAGGGTAGGTCCCAGGCAGTCCAGCTTGCTGGCTTCTCCGCCCCTCCCCGCCCTCTTGTGTGTGGGGTTCCCCAAGGTTCCTCCCTTTCCCCTCTCCTCTTCAATCTTTATATCTACCCTCTCATTTTTTCCCTCCGCGAGCTGGGGGTCTCCGTGTATAATTACGCTGATGACCTCCAGCTCATCTTTGATCTTTCCACTCCTGATTCTTCTTCCTTCTTTAGTTCCACTTTAGTCTTCATTTCGGACTGGATGATCACGAACCACCTTAAATTAAACCCCGACAAGACGGAGCTTGTCCTCACTGGTGGTCCCTCTAATCCCTGGTCTCCCTCTCACTGGCCTCTTTCTTTAGGCACTCCCCCTACTCCAGTTCCCACTGTTCGCACTTTAGGCCTTAAAGTCAGCAGTGACCTATCCATCCACTCCCAAGTTAGCGCTGTAATTTCATCTTGTTTTTTATTCCTCCGCCTTATCCGAAAAATTTCCCGCTTCTTTTCCACTGACGCTCTCAAATCTATCATTTCAGCCCTTATCACCTCCCGTCTCGATTACGGGAATGCCCTTTATTCTGGCATCCCCGCCTATGAAATGCGCCGGCTCCAGGCCATCCAAAATCAGGCCACCCGGCTCATCTTTCACCTCCCCAAATTTTCCCACATCACGCCCGTTCTCAAGTCCCTTCACTGGCTCCCTGTTCGCTTTCGTTCTTCCTTCAAATTAGCCTGCCTAGCCTTTTTAGCCTTCACCCACTCTGCCCCTCTGTTCATTGTTTCTTTGATCACTCCCTACACTCCCTCTCGCACTCTTCGCTCGTCCTCTCAACTTCTTCTTCAAGTTCCCCGCTACCGTAAAGCCCGCATTGGTGGCTCCCGTTTCTCGGTTCTGGCCCCTCAGTACTGGAATAGTCTCCCATTTTCCATCCGATCAATCCCTACTTACCCGGCTTTCCGAAAAGCTTTAAAAACTTTTCTCTTTCTCCAGGCCTTCCCCGGCTAGTCCCATCATCTGCAGTGCTGAATCCGTTTTTCCCCCCCTCCCTACCCTTTTTCCTTCCCCCCCTCCCCCCTTTCCTCTCCCAGCGCCAGGAAGCCGCTTGGCCACAGTGCGCTTAATTAAGTTCCTTTTTCATTTAATTTAGTGGCATAGAGTGATGTAGAGCAGCGTACAGTTCAATGGCATAGAGTGCAGTTGTGTAGGATAGAGCGGTGCAGAAAAGAACAAAAACGACTTCATGGCACCCTCCCTCCTGTGTCACCCATTGATCCGCCCTCCTTCCTTTGTCACCAATCGATCCACCTCCTTCCTGGGTCATCTATTTATCCACTGAAACAAAGACATAGCTTTCTTTATTCTTGCACTCAGTATAACGTTTTGTATAATAATATTCTCTAACGGTTAAAGCGGTTGACCTCGAAGCTGAGGAACCAGGTTTGAGTTTCGTGAGGGACATTCAACTTCCTGTGATTCTGGGCAAATCACTTAATCTCCCAGAGCCCAACATATATGAATGTGTCCTTGTGTAACATAACTGGTGCTCATGTGAAGCGCTCTGATACCTTCAGGTCAAGTTTGCGCTATATAAACCCCCCCCCAAAAAACCAATTGTATTATTTTCCTCTGGTTTTTGCTAGGTTGCCCTGTTTTGCGACTATTGTCCACCTTTCTAGAGAACACCACACTTTGTGTGCTACTGGTTAGTTAGAGCATAATATGGAGGTGGTACAGCAATCTGCCTTTGTAGATCCTTGTTCCACGCCAAGACTACATTCATTATCACAGTAAATACCATTCAGCATCCAGATAAACACATTATTTAACAAATGTTAACCAATAGCTTTGCCTTTTTATTAGTAAATATATTTGGTAATGTCGTGGCAAAGCAAGAGACCTTCACTGAAAGGACCTGATTCACAAAGGGAACTTACACTTTTGTGTAATTTACACATTAATTAATTTAGACTTTTGAGTAAGTTTACTACTTTTTTGCTATTCACAAAACACGTTTACGTTTCCCAAAAGTATACGTTATTTTTGTAAATCTGTCAATTTGGTTTCATGTTTATTTTTGCAAAAGCTCCATTATAGCCAGTAAAAGGGATCAAACAACATGAAGAAACTGAAAAAACAGTGCTGGCTGTGAGTGGGAAGTCTGACTTTACCTTGTAAATGGACGCACCAAAATATAATTCCATTCATGACTAATCGAGTTGTGGAGTTAATGAGGAAAAAGAGTGGGGAATTATCCAAAATAGTATATGTGAATTAAGTGGGCCCAGCGCCCCCTTCTACACTGTTCTGGGATTATTGTGACATGGAATGCATTATGCCATGATACAGGAGTTATATTAATATAGTAAGGCAAATGAGGCTGGAGTATGGTCTGGTGTTGGATTGGGACGATGGGTGTATAATGTGGTAACATAGCAAGAGTTGTCACCTTTTCACATTGTTAATGAATAACTGTTAATACATGGTTAAAACTGTCATATAGATATGCTTTACAAATATGCTGTGTTAAGTTAGCATTAACTTATTAGGAGTTTAAACGCCATTTTACCTTTCTGCTGCTTCTGCACACGACACATAACTGTTACTTTAGCTTTGAGCCTAGTAGAGTGTTTTGATTCACACGAGAATAATATGTTGTTACTCTGATATCTGCTATGCTTGGTGAGTTGTGTCTGTACAGTGAGTGCTGAAGCCTTCAAGGATATCTCGACACAGTGGTCGTTGTGAGGTCTGATCTTCGCACCTTCCTAGACATAACAGACATGCAGCTGCGGCCAAATTCTGGCTTTAGACGCGTTTTATATTGCTTTGCACAGAGCATACAAACACACTTGATGGTGCTTCGCATGCAGAGAGCTGGTGGAAGATGATGTGATCCCTTACCACTAGGATCTGAGGTATGGGGCCGCCCTGCTAAAACCCAAAGAGACCTTCTTAGATATAATATAATATACTAGCAAGGGAGGTTGAGAATTAGGTGTTGTTTAGCCTTCTTCGCTCTAGCATTTTAACATACTTTCACCTTTTGTATTCTATGGACTAGTAACTATGCTGATTACTTTGTTTCTTATAATATGTTTGCTTGTATTAGCTAAGATACTGCGCTTGAGAACACTACATTAGAAAATAAACATTTCAAATGTGCACGCGTCCTCATTTACTCTTGCGATGGAGCTTTTGACCACTTGTAAGTAAGGCCCCTAAGGGGCAGTGAGCCGTGCCTAAACTGGATATATAGTTTCTTTGCCAGGAGAGGCTGGATGGCATCCAGAAATTTCTCGAATTCGGGAAGGGCCTTGAAATCTAGAAAGTTATTAGTCAACCTGCCCATAGAAGAGTTTGATAGAATGAGAGCAGATAGGTGTTGTTTTAGTGCCAAACTCAAGGATTTTTTGGAGAACATGGGGCAAGCCACCTCAGGGGACGACCACAAGTCCCCCATGCCAAGAGCTTGAGAGAGGTGCTTAATGTACTTGAACCAAGGGATCTTCCCCACACCCCCTCTGGACAGGAGATCCCCCAGGTCCTCTCTATAGCTCACAAGTTCCAGAGTGGACCAGAGTCGTCTCCAATATAGTAACGGGCGGTTCGAGACGATTTCCTGGATAGGCACTAGACCTAGATCCAACCTTAAGGGAGTTAAAGGGGTACTCCGGGGGAGTCCCAAAAGGAGCCTTATGAAACTATTCTCAGTGAGAGATAGCGGGGCAGAGCTGACATGCCCCCATAGATTCGCACTAATAGCGCACCCCCTCTTGCCTGGGCTTTATAGATTTCAACAGGTTTGCTTGTATTAGCTAAGATACTGCGCTTGAGAACACTGCATTAGAAAATAAACATTTCAAATGTGCACGCGTCCTCATTTACTCCTTGTTCTGGATTGAAATAATTGTATAACAAAAGAGTGTTCATGTGTTCCACGTTACCTGAGGTGTTCTAAGTCCATGTTCTGGTTTGTCTAAACATTGGGAGTTTATAATAACCAATGAGACACTGTAGCTTGTCTGGTAGGGGATTTTGGGTACTAAGGTGAGTTTTGGCACACCCTAATTCACTGAGGTTCCAAGTCTCTATGCACAGTTCTGTATGAGAATGGAATCCCTGCGACAAAACACAACAAAGGACCAGAAAGCAGGGCTACCACATTTAAGAATCAGTATTGTGGAAGTGTGTGGACATTTTGACAAACTGGAAATGCTGAGAGCGGAAAACAAAACGTATTCCGTCGGAGACTGTTCAAGGCCAAAGGCTGCCTGTATACCCCTAGGGGGTAAATCAGAGTCTCATTACAGCTGCTCCTGGAATCTATAAAGACCTACGAGTTACAGGGATAGACCCCAGTATGGAAAACATAGCGTTTCAACCTTCTGAGAATGATAAAATAAGAACCCCTAAGTTTGGCACTAGCAAAATCTGTTTTACTAGTGGTTAAATGTTGCAAGAGGGTAGCAGTAACGGATATATAGAAAAAAGAAAACTTATAAATAACTGACTCCAAGTGTATGACTGTTTAATTACACACTGTGCAAAAAGTTGTTGAACCCCATCCTCCTCCACTTGCAATGAATAGAGAGAGCCCAGGTGGCCTCGTGCCATGCCCATACACTCAATCAGCTTGGATCTTTGTACCGACAGCAATTGCCACTGTGCGACTCATAGGCCCAAACTTAGCAGGACTAATACTTTAAACCGGTCCCAGAATGCAGTGGGGCCATGGCCAAAAGGCAGGAATGATTGACGGTGCTAAACAAGCCACAAAGCTTTTTGGAATAAAAATTTGAAACAGCGGGGAACCAGTAGATGCGCGGCTTACAAGCGGAGCGCTGTTAACAAGAGATCAAGATGAACAAAATAAATATCCTCATACAATTGGACTTCACACAGTGTGAATACCACTGGAGCCACTAAAGCCTACTTGGGAGAAGAGGCGGTTCCTCCACCTTAGCAGAAGACACGCGCCGCACTGCTTTTAAGCAATGTCACTAAAGAAAATACAAAATGCTTATAACTCTAAGTTTTTATCATTTAGTTTTTCCTTGTTGTGGCAGCTGTTCGGACGGGGCAGGGCTGTTCTGCTAACAGAGCAGGGGAGGGAGGAGTGGTTTGCATTCCCTAAAGTGTGCATAAATGTTATCCATGCAGACTGCATTACTGCCTGCATGGAGAACATGCTCGGCCTCCCATTCTCTGGGTGACCTCCGATCCACAGCGCTTAGAACAATCACAACATTGCATTGCAGCATTGTGATTGGTTACTGAGAGGCTGTGAGCTGGTGCATCCTGCTTCCAGCCCTGGACAGGAGGCAGCGGCGAGAGCAGGTGGCAGCGGCAGACTGGTAAGTGTGTTTTTTAACTTGTATTCCTGACTCCTCCTCCTCCTCCCCCGCCCCCCACCATTTCAAATACGAGCCGCTACTGTTTGGGAGACTTCCCTATTCATAGTTGTAACTGTTCAAAGTGGACAACTTTCCTTAGCCCAACTCAGGCTTAAAAGACTGATATTATTAAGGAGCAGTGCCCTAACTGACACAGACCTGCTCAGTTTGGTGGCACTCAAACCTAGAGCATGAGTTTCCAGAAGTACTTATTACTCTTTTTGGTCCTTGCCTCATCAAATGATCCCTGTGAATGTATTTACAACAAGCATTGGCAAATCCAATATGTTTCCCATACGCGAGTTCTATTGGCTTTGTCAACGTTTTTTTTTCATGTTGTACAGCAGCAGAGCTGCTGTGCAACATGACTTAAAGTAAAAAGAAAGAGCTTTGATGTGGCCAACGTTGATCTGCTGACTGCATCAACGCACTTTGTTTCCCCTTTAAATCATGTTGCATAGAAGTCTGCGCTGCTGTGCAATGCATCTTAAACCAGCTTGGGGGGTTGAAGGGCGCAAGGACATGAGGGAGGAGGGTGGGGAAAAAAACAGCGTGAGGAAGGCAGGGGGTTCGGACAAGGTAACAGCACGCGCGTTTCGCTGCTGTATTGTAGGCTGCAGCGCTGACATTTTTTTAAAAACTTACCGTTTTTCTATTTTCTTTGTATTTTATTTTGCATTTAGCCCTGATTTTAATTCTGTTTGTAGTGCCCACACACTTGCACGATAATTGTGCCCCTCACCGCGTTCTGAGCGGATTTGTGATCTCTCTGCTAGCGTTTTTGGCGCGTGGCGGCCATCTTGGGGGTGGCTAGTGGCGAGTGTGCCATTTGTTGAGCGCTCTAGCGCTTTTTACATTCACAGCTGTGCCCTACTTAAGGTGAGCACTCTCTCAGCTCGCCCTCGGACAAGGTAACAGCACGCGCGTTTCGCTGCTGTATTGTAGGCTGCAGCGCTGACATTTTTAAAAAACTTACCGTTTTTCTATTTTCTTTGTATTTTATTTGCATTTAGCCCTGATTTTAATTCTGTTTGTAGTGCCCACACACTTGCACGATAATTGTGCCCCTCACCGCGTTCTGAGCGGATTTGTGATCTCTCTGCTAGCGTTTTTGGCGCGTGGCGGCCATCTTGGGGGTGGCTAGTGGCGAGTGTGCCATTTGTTGAGCGCTCTAGCGCTTTTTACATTCACAGCTGTGCCCTACTTAATGCTCGCGTGACCCGCGCAGCGGTGACGCGCAGCTGTAGCGCCTGAGTCGTGCCAGAGTCCTGCCCGTCTGCGCCCGTCAGCGTTCCGGAGGTTTCCGAGGCGACGGGCAGGACTGGCCTTTCGTGTGCACTCTGTTCGTATATGTGTGCATCATGCTCCATTACTCGGGCTTGGAGCTTCGCTCTTGGCAACAGACTAATGGCTCCTGTCGTACGGTATTCCCTGCACGCCACAAGGGTAAGAGGTGCTGCCCTGAGTGCGGTTGGCGCCCGCAGAAACATCTGGCCGGCGCACCGCAGAAGGCGGCAGTCAGCGTCAAACATCTGGGCCTACTGCTTAATACTAGATCTCTCGGCCGGCATGCTATGGATATCTTTGACCTGTTGGAGTCAGAGAAACCATTGTTTCTGATGCTCACCGAGACATGGCTCGGCGAGTCATCCAACCCAGATATTGCCACAGCTATCCCGCCTGATTATAACATCTTCAGGCAGGATAGAGTGAAGGGGCGCGGAGGTGGGGTGGCATTGATAGTAAACAAAAGTGCCACCTGCATCATCATTCCCTCTGATGCGATTAAGGATTGTGAATCCCTCGCCTTTTCTATTGTTCTTTCACCACACCAATCTGTGAAAGGCCTCCTCGTTTATCGACCCCCAGGGCCCACGGGCTCTTTTTTCGAAGAGTTCCAGTCGGTAACCTCATCTCTGTTACTTACGTCAGAGCATTGTATAGTCGCCGGGGACTTTAATGTCCATATGGACGTTGAAACGGATGCCGACGCAATTAAATGCTGGATGTCACAGCCCCTCTGGGCCTGGTGCCCTATCACGTTGGGCCGACCCATGAGAAGGGACACACCCTGGACCTGACTTTCTCTACGACCCCTATAGAGATGCTTGCTCCTATTCAGGTGCTTTGGTCTGATCACAGGCTGGTTAAATTTTTTCTTTTTGAAGTCAGGAAGCTTTCCGGTGCCCCTCGGCAAGCCTCCCAGGGATTTAGGGCACTTCACTGGGTCACTCCGGAACTACTGGCACAGTCTTGTGCGGACCATCCCTATGCTCCGACGGGGGATTTAGATGAGGATGTTGGGCGATTACAGACCTGGCTCTTAGAGAGGTTAAATGATCTTGCTCCTCTGAGGCCTCCGCGCCAACTTGACAAAGGTGCATCCGCCCCATGGTTTACGGAAGCGTTGGCGGCTTCATGTCGACAATGCAAGGTAGCGGAAAGAGCATGGCGCGTGAAATACGACCCGACAGCGAAACTTGCTTACAGGTCCTTGGCGAAAGTTTACCATCGTGATATCCTTTCTGAGAAGAAGGCTTACTTCGCGAGAAAAATCGAAGCTGCCTCCAATTCCTGTAAGGAGCTCTTTGCTATTGTGCGGGAGTTTACGACTTCACGCGCTGCACCGACGCAGACTCCCCCTCCTGCGCCTTGGGTCAGAGCGATCGCGGACTTTTTTACCTCTAAGATCCAATCGATCCAAGACTCTTTCCCTGTGCAGGGACCGGAGGCGCCCTGCTGGGCGGAGAATGTTGCTGCTACCTCGCCCAGTGCAGGTGTGGCCCTGACAGCTTTTCCTCCTCTCTCTATGACCGCCTCATCCGATCTGATGGCTTGTCTTAAATCAGGTTCTCCCTGGGACGCCTGCCCTGCCAAGTTTTTGGCAAAAATGGCAGCTATCATTAACCCATATGTGAACCCTCTGCTGAACTGTTCTCTTGCACAGGGTGTGGTTCCCCAGTCTTGGAAGCAGGCAATGATTATCCCCCTGCTCAAAAAGCCCGGTTTGGATGCGGAGGTGTTGGCGAATTACAGGCCTATCTCGCTCTTGCCTGCTTTCGCGAAGATCATTGAAAAGCATGTGCACAAGGTGCTGGCCGATTATCTGGAGTCCCATGATCTACTGCACCCTACTCAATCGGGTTTCCGCACCAATCTTAGCACCGAGACTGCTCTCCTGGAAGTTTCGGAGGCGATTAAGGAGGTGCTGGATTCGGGTGGCAGGGCGATGCTGGTGATGTTAGATCTGTCGGCGGCCTATGACACCGTCCCCCATGAGGGTCTCCTTGCAAGACTCTCAGAGATTGGTCTCAGGGGGACGGTGCTCCAGTGGTTCCGTTCATTCCTGGCAGGCCGTCGACAAACGGTCTGGGCCTCCGCCTGCTCCGCCGAGATGGCGCCATTGGGTGTCGGAGTTCCCCAGGGCTCAGTATTGAGCCCAACTCTATTTAACATCTTCATGACCCCTCTGGCGGCTCTGGCGGAGTCTTTCGGGGCTCAGATCGTCTCCTACGCCGATGACACCCAGCTCCTCTTCACCTGCGAGAGGGGTGCGGATTTCGATGGAGGTAGGATCCAGGGTTGCCTTGAGGCTGTATTTCAGTGGTTCCAACATCACAGCCTCAAGTGCAACTCGGATAAATCCGAGGTCCTCTTTTTCTGGTGCAGTTCGGATCCGGACTGGAAAGTGTGGTGGCCTGAGAACATGTTTCCACCAGCAAGTTCGTCCCAGGTGGCGAAAAACCTTGGGATTAAGATTGACAACGGCCTCACACTGCGCTCACAGATAATTGGCCTCACGGGCACCTGTTTTGGCTTGCTCCGGATGTTGCGTAAGTTTCTCCCTTTGTTATCGGAGGAACACAGGAAGATCACTGTGCAGGCGATAATTGGCTCGAGAATTGACTATGCTAACGCTCTCTATCTCGGCCTGCCAGAATATCTGCTTCAACGGTTACAGGTGGTCCAGAATTCAGCAGCTCGGGCCATCTTTGGACTATCTCGCCGTGCTAGAGCTTCGGGTCTCCTGGAGGCACTGCACTGGCTTCCTGTCCGGAAGCGGATAATTTTTAAGATCCTGACTCTGGCGCACAAAGCTCTGCACGCCTCCGGTGCGAAATACCTCCAAAAAAGACTGACCTTCTACCACCCAGCCAGGTCGCTGAGGTCAGAATCCTTGTTTCTTGCTGCAGTACCTCGTGTGAAGAGGGCACGCATTGGAGGCCGCTCTTTTAGACTACTGGCGCCCCAGTTGTGGAATAAGCTGCCAGTGGCCCTGCGCAGCATCTCAAACTTGTTGGCCTTTAGGAAGGGGCTCAAAACCTGGCTTTTTACTTCTTAGTTTTTTCTGGGCTCCATTGGTTTTTTTTTCTGTTTTTTATCTGTTTTCCTCTTGTTATGTTGTGAGATCGGTGTGCAAAACAAAGCGCCGGGACACTCTTTGAGTAGCCGTGTGCTATATAAACCCCAGTATAACATAACATAACATAACATAACAGGGGGTAGGATAAACAGAAAGGACAAAAGGAGGAGGGCGGGGCAATCTATTTTGTAGTGAAAATTAAGAAATTTGTTTTGTGTAGGAAAATATTGGGTATCTACATCGCCTCTGACCATCTATACCTTTGTGATTTGTTTTTAATGGGAAATTCTTGTATTTAACTGGAATATTTGAAAATGATGAACAAATATGGCTGTCGTTTTCTAAAACAAATACAAACTGAGTCTTAACAGTAGGTTCACTGCAGTGTGTACTAGCATTAAAAAACACAGAGGCTGCTGTTGAACCCAGCCATGCTGGACCTGTGCCCCAGTATTGGCAATGCGTCTGGTCGAGGAGAGGAGAATTCCGAGGTCACCGGAGCTGGGGTAGGGCTCAGTTTTTAGGTTCTTCTGCATTAAGGGGCTGAAGCTTTCCTTTAATATGGCTGAATAATGCAGATCTTTCTGTTTCACCTGTACGACAATGGTGTGAAGGAATAGGTAGGAGGGTGAGGTAGTTGGGGAATCCCAACAGACAGCTGGAGGAGGGTGAGAGGGTAGAGGAAACTGGTATATCCTTATGTTATGTTTTATCTTTTCATTTCATGCTTCTATGCTTGGTGCATGTTGCATCATAGCTGCCCTTATTACCATGGTGTTTAGAATGTTAGCTTCTTTGAAGCTCCAGGGTCATCAGTTATTGCTGGTGATAGAAGCTGCTTTGTGAGGGCCCTTGGTGCTGTCTTCCTTATCTGAGGAATAAACCTTGGGAGAAAATAGGTGTGGATTTTGTTGGTCCTATTGGTGGATTAAATGGTGGTTTCAGGTACATTCTAACAGTTATCGATTACTTTTTTAAATGGGTCTCTGTGAAGTTCATGAGAGAACCTAGTACTGAGAATATTATAGCACTTTTTAAGCATTTATTCCATTCTGAGGGCATTCCTACTTTTATTGTCTCTGACAATGGTGTTCAATTTGTTTCAAATAGCATGAAGAATTTTGTATTCAAGTTTGGGATCAAACATCTCACTACTGCTCTTTATAGTCCTCAAGGTAACGGTCTAGTTGAGAGGGCCAACCGCGTTTTAAAAGATTCCATTCAATTAGCGATGTCATCTGGTTTAGAAGTACAAGACACTGTTTTTGAAAGAATTTGGTCTTACAATAATACCCCTCACTCAACCACTGGAGTCTCTCCTTTTGTTCTTTTGAGAGGTAGACATTCTTTTAATGAGCTTGCTCCGAGTGCGTCATATCTAATTCTGGTGTGGATGGTAACATTCCTAAAAATGATCAAATTAGATGTAGAATTGAGTCAAGCTCAATCTAAAGTAAGATAAGATGATGTCAAAAAAGTAGATTCAGAGGAGTTTGTGGTAAGTGAATTAGTTCGTATCAGAAGACCTTTCAAGAAAGGAGGTTCTAAGTTTTATCCTGAAACAAAAATTGTTCAAGTGAACAAACATTCTGTGAAAGTTGTTGGTGGTAAGTGGTGGAGTAAAAGGAGGTTAGCCAAAACTCATAAATCAGCTGCCATGAGCCCTGATTTTAGTCCTGATGTTAATGTTTCTGATGTTTGTCATAATTCCTTTTCATCTGATTCAGGGATTACCACTGCACATTATCTTTATGACTTGAATTCATCTAATAAAACTTCTATTTCAGATCAAGATGAAAGGAATTTGTCCTTCCCTGATGAAATTCATATGCAAAATAGTACTAAGGTACATAATTCTGTTAATAATTATTTGTCTATTCCAGAAATTTCTTCCAATACATTGGGTTCTGGCAAGTCTCACACCATTTCTTCTTTACCTAATGCTTCATCATGTGTCAACTGCACTTTTCAAAATGCATCCTCAGATTTTCTGGTATCTGGGAGAGGCAGAGTTAGACGTTTGCCTAAATATCTTGAAGATTTTGTAATATGATTTTCTGTTATGTTTGTTTTGTGTGAAGGGGGAGGTGTGTTATATCCTTATGTTTTATCTTTTCTTTTCATGCTTTCTATGCTTGTTGCATGCTGCATCATAGCTGCTCTTGTTGCCATGGTGTTTGGAATGTTAGCTTCTTTGAAGCTCCAGGATAATCAGTTATTACTGGATAGCTGGTGATGGAAGCTGCTTTGTGATGGTCCTTGGTGCTGTCTTATCTGAAGAATAAACCTACTATTCAACTTTACTTCAGCGTGGATTATCATTATTGGGATCTAACAGAAACACAATGGAGAGTAGGGTGGTGAGAGGGACTGCAGACACATTAACTCTTTAAGAGTGCATGTGGAAAAGTAAAAAAAAGGCTGCCTGCAGGAGCCTGTGGCCTGTGGAAGGACACTGGCCTCAGACAGGAAGCTTCACTTGGTCTATGCTCCATGGCTGGGACAAATAGAGAAGCCCAAGGAGGAAGTGGGGTGAGATGGAGGCTCTGACTAATAAGCAAGAAAATGAGAGGGACATCGGTGCCAACCAATGGTAATTAATGGGAGGGCTCTAAGCCTATTTTAGTATTTTCTTTAGGTTTCTCTTGCTCAGCCCTTGACTCATAACAGTAGGCTCATTACAGCCTCTCCTCGCGTGAGAAAAAAACTGAGGCCATGGTTGGACCAAGCCATGCATGCCGATAGATCCTTGTTGAGGTGGAGAATCCAGAGGTCACCCGGCCCGCAGAGGTGTTCTGCTGTGTTTCCTATAACCAGGACTGCACGTAAGTCACTTCTATAGAAATGTTGGGATTATTCTGCATTAAGGGGCTGCTGCTTTCTTTCAAGATTGGTCAATATATTAAATATCTGTGTTTCACCAAGAGTTGCTAGGAATCTGTTGGACACTTTTTCACTGGGTTGGCATAAAACTGGTACATTTAAACTCTTACTCCTTGGGTACTTCTACAGGCCCATGGTTAATTCAAAGCAGCCAGCTTGGTTGACACTCGGGGTTTTAAACAACCTCATCTGCATTCCTTTAATATTCAAGTTCAGAACCGTTTTGGCCCACTTGGAAGCTTGGTGGATGTGGATAGACTGTGGAGTGGTGTAAGGAAGAGCCGACCCGCCCCTTCTTAATAATACTCCGGTCCACCCCACGAATCTCAACCCAGCACCCTTGACCCATTTGGACTTACCTTTTAGTCCCCAGCCCGTTGACCTGTTCCGTGGACCCATTACCCGTGAAGAAAAGAGAGACAGGGTTAAGGAAAACAAAGGAGAAAGGCGGACAAAGAAGGAGGGAGGAGCCATAAATGAGAGGGGCCAATCACTCGCGAACACGGACCTGGAAGGAAGAACACTTGGACCAGGGGCAGGAGGTGGAGGAAGGCGGAATCCGGAAGACTCCAGAAAGGAAGGAGTCGTCGGGACTCAATGGGATAAAGGAGAGGAGGACAAAGGCGGCTGTATGGCGGAAGAAGATGGAAGTCCCATTTCGGCAGCTGAATGCGGGAGAATAATCCCAGAGGACGAAGAGACCCCAGAAAGGTGGAGCGAAGAGTGGTGGTCGCCCTGGGAAATCTGAATTCTCTGCTGCAAATCAGGGGAGAGTTGCGGCTTTGCCTGGTATGTGAAATGGCAGTGACGGTAGCCTTGGGGTTGTACGGGTGGAGAAGGTAAACATGGGGAGAGAAGTACAGGGTCGAAAAGGGAAATGTGGGGAGAGAAGCACTAGAGAGACTCATGACGTGTGGTGTGTAGGGATCAAGGAGAGTTCCTGATTTAATATAAAGGCCAATGACTGAACTCAAAGAGAAACAGACAGATTTGAGGGAATAGAGCAAAAGACAAACGTACATAAGAAGAGTACAAGAAGAAAGGATTAAGGCAGTAGCTTAAGGGAAGTCACAGAAAGGATTCAAGAAAACTGAAAAGAAAAGTCCATGTAATTAGTTTGAGAAGCAAGAGAATAAAGCGAAACAGATTTAGTTGTGCGCATGTATTTAATTTCTTTTTCCTCTTTCTGCACAAAATCTCCCCATTTCCCCCTTATCAAAGGGTTAGACACTATAAAGGTTTAAAGAGTAATAACCGAAAGAAAAAGCGTTTTCTAAATTGTATGTGCACCTGGGTGTAGTGATGGCCTCTGTCACTATTAAACCTAATGGACAGACCATTTTACATACCTCAACTTCCTTGTGTTCTCTCCTGGTAACCCGGGGATGACGCATAACTGGATACTGGACTTGGGACCTAAGGAAAGGACAAGAAGAAAGGAGTTTCACAAAGGAATGAAGAAGTCCTTACAAACCAGGAATAAATACCAGAACTAAGACATTATTTTCTTGGTGTTTACCAAAAGTTGTCTTATTGCATTGACCTCTCAGAATAAAAGCACCAAAATTAAGAAACACACATGGCCTCCCAGATTTATTTTCCTCCCATCCCTCATAAGTGATTTTTACAAGACTGCTTGGGCCCCTATGGATGGTAATCACAGTATGGGCAGGCATCTTGTGGAGCACGACCTGAATTTTGATTGGCCAAGTCCACAGTCCTCCATTTCCATCCCTTGTGCAGCTAGTGGTCCCTATATGGATGAAGGGAAACGTTTGGCAGCACTTACCTGGCCGCAGCTCCAGCCATGAGGGCAACGGCTCCTGCATCATGTGTGCTCACTACCTCGCCGCAGTCCCAGCCATAAGGGCAATGGCTACTGCATCCTGTGTGCTCCCTCTGCCGGGACTTCAACTCTCAGGTGCCCCGGGGGTCAGGGTGCACCTCTGACGACACCGCAGCGCCCGGAGGCGCTTGAAAAGACCAGAACGCCTCGCGGGACGCGCGCAGGCAGCGCCGGGCGAATTCCGGGCAAAGGGCGGGCCGTCTGTGGCCGTCCGGGGCAGGACGAGGCTGGGGTGGGCCACCCCGATAACATTGGCTTCAAGGAAAGGTACTGTCTCCCATCAATTTTATATTGTTAAGCAATCATGGGTAAAAAGAGAACCGAGGTTTCAAAACCCAATGGAGGGGGAGTGGCGACCCTGGATTCATACTTGGTGAAAGTTTCTAGCATGATCAATGATGAAATCGAAAGAACCAAGAGGAGGCTCTCTTTGAACCCAAGCTGTATTGTTGACGCCATGGTACATGACATTCCAGAGGGCCTTACCTCCCAGCTAGAGACTCCATCCGCAGGTCTACCACGGGACTTGATTGACCTGGTTGAACCACCCAACATGTCTCTGAGTTGTCACGATCAGTCCCAAGATGTATTCCCCCTAGACCGCATTGTAGATGACTCATCCAGCTCTTCCCCCTCGCCTATTCCACCTATGAGATGATGTACAAGGGCTGGTGGGCTGGTTCCCCCTAGCAAGGCCATACAACAGAAGAGGGGACGGATTCCAAAAGCAAAGCCTAAATTATCCAGACAGTTACCTGCAAACATTCAGCCATCACTGGAGGATTTATCTAGTTCACTCTGATAATCCTCAAAGAGAAATTAGATTTTACTCTGGCTCCCATCATGTCCAGGTTAACTTCCATTGAGGGCAGGATGATAGCTTTGGAGCAGAATAGTGGGCCAATACTGCAGCATAACGCCCCCTCCGTACTACCAACATCAGTACCTCTGGAGTCTGTCGGGCAGCCATCCACTCCTAAGAGGCAGGCCACTCTGATGCCCCCATCTCAGTCTATACATGATTTTCCTCTTAATGCTGAGGGTTTAACCACCAAGGTCCTAACCCTTGAATCAGCTGTTCCCAAACACCCCAGCGATATGATAAACCTAGAGAAAGGGGCCCCTCTTGCTACCCTTCCTCCAAGCTCGACTGCCCCTATAGCTACTCATAAACTCTCATTAGACAGAGCAGCATTTCAGTTTATTCCGGAGGCCCTAACATTAGTACTTGTTTTAGCTAATGCTCCTCCTTTGGGTCCTGGTCAAGTGGAAACAGCCGCCACTTTAATTGACAAAGCAATGCACTGGCTGCCCAATAACATGAGGATATATGCAAGGGGTAGCCAGCAATTAGCCAGGGAAATTATAATGGCTAGAAGGGTGACATGGTTAGGCAATCACAAGAAAAGATTTGAGGGTGATTGTATAGCTATGAACTTTTCTAGCCCACAAGCGCTGATTAATGTGTTAGCAAACTTACTCCCCCCCCAACAAAGGGATTCGGTGATAATACCACTTACCCTGGTATTTTTGTATGATAAATTCTGGTGTGCAAAGAGTTCTTGTAGGTCTAGGCCAAAACGTGGGCTCACATTCATGCCAAGCGGGAGGATGACCCCCATCCTTGTGGGATGGAATAAGTATGAGGAACCGGTTTGGGGCCCTCATCGATTTGGAAGAAAGCGATTGACTACAGGGTGACTCTAATAACCCTTTGGGAAACATCCCTTTGAATGGTCGGGTGAATGACCATCGGGCACAGGGTAAAGCGGTTGTCTGTCAAGATCCCAAGACATCTGTATGTCCCTTTGTAAGCCTGATGGCCAATGTTGGGACCACTCATGACACTAATTCCCCCCTAGTGACCTGTTTGTGTTCCATCAGTGAGGGTGGGCCTAGTAGAACAAATAGTACCCCACTAAACTCACAGTTACTTAAGTCTAACATTGTCAAGCACACACTAGTGAGGGAGAGTGACAGGAGGGGAGGAACAGGGAGTCTGCCTAATATGAGTATAACCCTGCAAAAAAAGAAAGGACCGTGTACCCTGCCAAACTCACAGTTACCTAAGTCTAACTTTGTCAAACACACATTAATGATGGAGAGTGACATGAAGGGAGGAACAGAGAGTCCCTCTAATATGAGTATAACCATGCAAAAAAAGGAAGGCTTGTCTTTGCTTTCATGGAATCTTGCGGGAATTGGTAACAAGGTTTGGTCACCTGAATGGTGTAGTTTCATAGATAAACACAACATTAACCTTTTCCAGGAGTCCTGGTCAATAACCCCAGTCTTTCGCGTGGGATTTCCTAATTTCTATGTCCCCTCAACAAAAAAATTAAAAGGCCGGCCTGCAGGTGGACTGGTGATTTGGGTTTGCCAGAGTTTACGATGTAAGGTGCATCAAACTGGGTTCCTGGCGAACGACATTATGATGATTAGACTTGAATGGTCCCACGGTCAAAGGGTGGCTATTTTTAATGTCTATGCCAGGGGATAACAGGGGGGTATACTTCTGAGGTAATAGCCGCTCTCGACAATCAGCTTGAGGCTCTCCTGGAGCAGATTCTTTCGATAGTGGGTGGAGATTTTAACACCACTTATGAACCACTTGGCCATGAGGATCAAGATCTATCAACAGACCAGGATCTTAGATGGGGTATCCCCAAACTTGAAGTGCCTGCTATAAAAAGATGGACAGCTACAGCTATTCAATTAAAAGCCTTATGCCTAGAAAGAGGCCTTAGAGCAGCAAACGGGAGAACCCCTTCAGACTTGCAGGGAGCTAACACATTTGACAATGGACGGAACAGCAGCCGTATTGACTATCTCCTGGTGGATATTAGACTATGGCATTGTCTAGTTGATATGGTCATTAAAACCCGGTTGGAAAGTGACCATAACCCTCTCTGTTCGATATTCCAAGCCCAAAAGGGGGTCAGAGACAAGCCTCCAAGAGTAGGGTTAACTACACTGGATATCATTGTTTCTAATAACATGCGCCATGTTAAATGGAATAAACTTATTGAGAACCCTGCAAATCTGGTCGCGCTCAAAGCAGAGGTCGTGAGGGAACTGGCCGGACTCAATCTCCAAATTAGTAGTCCGGATTTTCCTCTAATTATGTTAGAGGCACATTCCCATCTGTTTTCTAGGCTTAAACTCCATTTTGTGAGGGCTTGGAACCCAGGAAATAGAGGCACAAATCCGTCAATGGCCAAGTGGTATAATGAGTAATGTAAATCTGCACGCCAAAATCTGAGTGCGGAATTAAGGACAAAGAATCCCACCAGAGTGAGAGAGGCTAGAGATCTATATAGACATGCCCAGAAGGTGGCAAAAAGACAGTGAGATGAGGATAGGTGGAGGGACTTGAAATACGCTTGTGAAGCGAATGATTCCAAGCAATTTTGGAACATTATAAAATGGGACATGGGAGGATTAGCAGAACCTCCACAAAATAATGTTGCTCAATCCCAGTGGGTAGAATTCTTTAAGCCCCAATATGCCCGAAGCTTAGTAGAGGAGGAGTGCCCTCTACCTCCTGCCATCTTTTACCAAAGCCAGATTTTTACCACTAAAGATGTTAGTAAAGCATTAGATTGTGTGTCCAGCGACAGAGCTCCAGGCATGGATGGTATCCCGGCTGATGTCTTTTTAAGTGACAGATCGTCCTAGTGCCAGTATTTCGGACTTTTAGCGAACTCAGTGGCCAGGGGTGCTCCCATTCCATCTTCGTGGAAGGGAGCCGAAATAATTCCTGTTTTTAAGAAGGGTGATAAATCCCTCCCAAGTAATTACAGGCCCATTAGTCTTATTGACTCTGCATAAAAACTTATTGGGTGACTAGTACAAAACAAAGTCCAGACTTGGATAGATGAACATAACATTTTATCCCCTTTTCAAGCCGGCTTCCGCCCCTGCACTAGCTCTATAGACCAAGCCTTCTATTTTATTGCACTATATTGGAGGAACGTGGTCCTGACTGAGGGGTCATTTTGCGCAGTTTTTGTCGATTTGAAATCGGCTTTCGATTTGGTCCCTCGCTGTAAACTTTGGAAAGTTCTTGCTGAGTTGGGAATGGCCCCTGAGCTACTGACCATCCTCGTCCGCTTACATGAGAGCAACTTTGCAAGAATCAGATGGGGGGCACAGGGTGAGGTCACTGACACATTCCCTGTCGAGCGCGGTGTTCGGCAGGGTTGTGTCTTGGCCCCTACCCTGTTTTCGTTATATATTAACGGAATAGTTGACCATCTTTGTAGTTTCCCCACTGATGCCCCTGTAATAGCTGGGGTTCACGTTCCTGTCCTCATGTTCGCGGACGACACGTTGATAATCTCACGAACTCCGAGTTGGCTACAGAAGGCTGTCAACGCCTTCGGGGACTTTTGCCAACTGCGTGGACTTGAGATTAATACAACAAAAACCAAATTCATGTCCCTCAATCAGCACAAATCTTTTAAAGGTAGCATTTTTCTGAACAACACACCCCTAGAGCAGGTGGAGGCTTTCACCTACCTAGGTATTCTACTCCAGAATAACATGCATTGGAAACGTCACACGGACATGGCCACTTTAAAATTTCACCAGCTTGCAGGTGTCCTATTGTCTAAACATAAATCCTCTCTTACAAAGCCAATCACGCCAGCTTTGGAGATATACAACATGAAAGTGTTAAGTGCCACCCTGTATGGATCAGAGCTATGGGGATTAACCAACCTGAGTCAATTAGCAAAAGCAGAGAATAAAACCTTATGTAGTTTAGTCGGTGTTCCCCAAAGCACTCCGACCGTTCCGCTTTTACTTGACATAGGCAGGAAAAATGTTGTAGATATAGCGAGGTTGCGCCCACTTTTGTACTGGAGGCGAATTTGGACTACTCCTGAACTCACACACTATGTCCAGGCCCTGAAGGATGTGATCTTGGTGGATTGTTTTCACAAAATCCAACTGGCTCAAAGAGCTCAGGAAGCTTTTGATAAAGCTAGATCTAACCCCTTTATAGGATGAACCGGACATATCAACCTTCCCCACAAAAGATCAATTGAAAGTCATATACTGGGAAATGGTCCTGACTTCATCCCATAGAGCTTGCATGAACACTAATTTGACTGGCCGTTTTTTACATTACAAATCACGGCCTTTTTGTGAAGCTTATTGGGATATTATTGAGAGCCCACTAGATCGTAAACTGTTTTTTCAGTTTAGGGTAGGATCACTTCCAGTTAAAGCTTTTACCTACAAATGGGCGCATCCCCCTGATGACAAATGTCATAAGTGTTTAGACATGGTTGAGACAACAGCCCACCTTTTCTTTGTATGCCCCCTCTATGTTAGTCCACGATGTAAATGGCTGAAACCTACTTGCTTAAACTTGGGCACCCGGCGGCACATAGACGCCTTAAGGATATTAGAGTCAGATTGTTCCCCTTGCATAGTTGTTGCTGTAGCCAAATTTTTAAGGTGGGCCTGGATTATCCGTACCCGTTCTTTACTGCCACCCGCTACTTGCTAGTACGATGAATAATGCTCCTTTATTATGAATAATTTTTATTGAATTGTATATCTATTTTAACTTGATTTTTAATCAACAGTAATCATTGGAATTTAATAACTTTTTATCTTGTGTATGGTTATGTACTATTTATTTTGTCTTGTGATATATGTAGTGTGCATGCTTTTATGACATACTGTCGAATAAAGCTTTTTGAAACGGATGAAGGCTTTGTAATTTCAGCGTACTCCAGCCCTGCGCCCATCGATAATGGTGTTAATGAGGCCTACACCCTGAAGCCTCATGGGAATCCTACTCATCAGCTGAAAATGCTCTCCGGGAATATTGCCAGAGGAGGACGATGACTGGGTTGCCCTAATTTCGGAGTATGATTTGATATTTCTGCAAGAGACGTGGGTTGCAGAAGCTATTAATCTGAATGTATTTGTTTCCTATGCGGTCTCAGTGATTCCCTCTTCTTCTGGGAGACCTAAGGGTGGTTTAATTGCATACACAAGAGTCATTCTGAAGTGTAAAATCTGTGTGATTTTCACTGGTAGCCCCGTTGTTCAAGCTCTCCTTCTGATGTGGCCTAATCGTATTAATATTGTTTATATACATTTTTACAATGAGTCTTTTGGCTCAGAGTCATATATTAATATAAATATAATGTGTAGTTTTATCTTGGGTCTGGACTTTGAATTAGCATATTTGACCTCATATTTCCATATTGTGGAGAGAGGTAATTTTATTGTCAAATGTATTGATTCCCCTAATCTAATGTACCTGTTATTTTAGTAAAACTTTGTCCAAGGGGGGTACCCCAGCAGGGGGATTTAAAAGCTAAGGCTCATTTAAATATGGTTAAGACTTTTGATCTCCTTAATGCTTATGCCGAGGTTGATCCTGCCTACCTGTTGAATGCAACTTTTGTAAGGGGGGACTATTAATTCATTATTGATTGTATTTTTGTATCCCGAACCTAATGGCAAGGGTTTGGTTGGGTGGCACCACTGTAACCTCTTGGGGTAATCCCATGTGGGTGGTTTGTAACATATTCACAAGATGCAAGCGTGGCCAGGGATAGCCTTGCCACAGCTTCAACAGTTAATTCTCAGGGGCTTCGATTGCCCTGCATTTAGATCTTTCAGCATCTGTAAGATTTAGCCCTGTTGGGGAATGCACCAGCAGTTTTCTGCTGGAGAGGAGTGTTCACCAAGGGTCCGTATTGGCTCCTATTTTATTCCTAAGGACATCAATGGCCTTGAGGATGTGTTATCTACCTGTAACGCTGATGTACCCTACGTGGGTAAGAAAAAGGTCCCAGCATTGCTTTATGCGGTTGACGCTGTCCTGCTTCGGAGAACACATAAGAGCCTCAATACCCTTTTTTCAGGTGTTCGTTAACTTCATGGAATCTTTGGAGTTAACTATAAATCGTGCCAAAACTTTTACTATGTTTTGTGGCCCCCAAATCTGTGAAGATGAAGAGTTTGTTTCTGCAGGGCCGTCTTGTTGCTCCTACACAGGATTTTTCTTATTTGGGAGTGTTTTTATGCCAGGGTAGCTAGGGCCCCTGCAGGGGGAACATCCTTTACAACGCAACTGTTACAACGAAGTACCTTTATGACGCAACCATTAGAACGCAACTTTTACAACGACTTGCGCTGGGGGGGGCGCTCTAGGATAGGGAATAGTTTCCAACACCTTCCCTACTATCCACGGGGACTGGAGTTGGAATAGTAAATTAAACTATTCACTATCCAGCGCCCCCCAACGCAAGTCGTTGTAACGACTTGCGTTGTAAAACTTGCGTCGTAAAGGCATGCATTGTAATAGCATGAGTTGTAACGTCATACATCCTCCTGCAAAAATAAAACCTCCCGAAGGTTTTCCAATGCTCCGGACTATATTTCTAACTGAGCCTCACACATTGGTAAAAAAACCTGTGGGGCCGCTTTTGGAACAAATGTTTACCTATCCTTAACTATGGGCTGGTATTTGCAGCTTTCCTAACACCCTCACTTTCCAGACAGAAGAAAATAGGATCTTGCAACGTATTGTAGGTGTACCCCCAAATTGTGCCACATACATTGTTCATTAGGAGTTGGGGGTTGAGTATGTTGAGGACTGTGATAAATTGCCCCCCCCCACCCCTGGTGTTATGGTGTAATATATGGGCAAATACGTACACAAGTTTTAATAGAAGGTGATCTCTGACTGTCTAGCCTGTGACAGAGGCCTGGCTATACCCTTATTACACTATGTTAAGCAGGCATTGACTATCTTGACTACCTTAGAGAGACCAGAACTCTTGTCTTCCCGCTCTATTATTACTAAGGCTGATACCAACTGGGTAAAGAATGCATTTTTGCCAGGAAAGAGGAAGAAAGAGCTGGAGGAATCAGCCAAAACCTTGGTTAGGGAGTATGGGCCTCTACAGACTACCCCAATACGAAGCCATGCCTGTCTTGGGTGGATTCCACCTGGGACAGAGTTGTTCCAACTAGATTTAGACTTTGAATTATACGGTGGCATTTGGCTTTTTCTGTGGGCTAGTTTGACCCCAATAAGGTGTCAATCTGTCCCTGTAACAAGTCTTCATCCCAGAGTTTACTTCATTTCACCTTCTTTTGTAAATATTATCTGGTACTCTCTAAGAGGTTTCTAATACCTCTAATACAAGCTTGTGGTATCAGAAGATGTGATGTGGCATTGCCCTATTTACAAGGGCTAAATTCTCCCACAATTTGTGCCTCTATTTGTTCCTTCTTAAAGGGTGTTATTGCACGGGGCAAAACAGATGCTGTTTTAATAGCTTGATCCTGACAGCTTTATCTGTTTAATTGATAACAGCGGGGCACATTGATCCTTGGCAGGTTTCTTTCTTAACATATTTGATCTTTGATTGTATTTTTATTGACTATGTAGTTGAGCTTATATAGCGCACAGCTACCCGCAGTGGGTTTCCCGGCGCTTGCTTAGGGAACCCTTCCTGGTATTCCCCTGTGAGATAGCAGGGTATCCACAAGGTGAAAGTCAGGCATCCCGCCGCGAGGGGCCGTTGTGGAGATTAAGCAAGCTATTGCCCAGAGTCGCAGAGTGTGAACCCGTGAGTCAAGGAGGCACCAGGGCGAGAATTATCAAGTCCGTGGAATTTTTAGCCCAAGACCCGCCGAGGCGGGGAATTGAACCGTGGTCCAGGACCGATCTCAGCTTCCGGGTCTGCCGCCTCTAACCCCTGAGCCACACTTCTCCTATATTTATTCTATTTGTCATTATGAGATCTATTTTACTAAGGTGATCATGAGAAGTGTTTTTAACAATAAATTTAATCTTTGTGATATGCTTTTATGGCTGTGTTTCACCACCGAAATAGTTTATCTACATACTAAGTGATTCACCTGTAGAGAAGGAGGTTTTGCTTGAACAGATGAGATTTTGAACTCCTCCTAGACATAGAGAGGGAATGGAGAGACTATATGTCATAAGGCTAAAATAATATATTGTTATATTGGACTCGTTCTCTATTTAATTTGAAATGTCTTTTTTAAAAGAAATCTTTTGACAGATTGGCTGGGTAGCCCCTAGCATGAAAGTTAGCTGCCAAAGTTGTGGAATCTGTTTGTGAGATATTTAAGCAAATGCATACTCTTTCAAAGCCAGGTTTAATCTATTATGATAGAGGTGATTAAATGGATTCTATTAATAGGATATATTTGTCCTCTAGATTACAACACGCTCTATTTACTGTCCAGCTCTAGAAGAATTAAAAGCTCAATTTGATTAATGGAAATAGGTTAAATGCTATGGAAGTCTTTAATCAAGAAAACTAAAAGTCATGGATACTCTCATGTAATATTCTACTAAAGTATAAGTTAGTAGATCATGTTATCTATTCAGCGTACGTTGTACTAGACTGCTACCAAAGCTTTCAAATGGATGGCGTAAATATTGTCTTGCGTTTTTGCTGTACTTTTCTTTCTTATTTCTTGTACCCAATGGCAGGCATATCAATAGTGCTGTAGTGGAAATCACATTTTATTAAAGGGGTGCCTTATAATCACACGTGTAGAGCGCACCCGCATATAATCTTTTTGTCGCATTAACATGAGGTATCAGAATTAGGAAATGTATTACCTCGAAATGTGTTGTGCTTAGCACTTTGAAAAGCAACATGGAAAATTAACATAGAAAGTGAATGTAACCAGCAGAAATCATTAACGTGAAGAGCTTGAGTTGTGAAACTGACAATTATTCATGTACTAAACGTGTTTACAAATTGTGTCATTTTTAAATGTAGGTAAATGCATTAATTGAATGTGCCTTACTTTCCTATACAAATTTGTACAGCTCATATACTGGTTTCTCATATTAGCTGAATCTTGTAGGCCTGAAATGCATTTCCCTGAAAACTCTCACTTTAAAATGAATAGAGGAATTTCATGTGTGCTGTCAAATGTGTTCTTTCTCCTTGTGTTGCAGGTGAAAGAAGCATTCTCATTAGTTAGAATAATTTCTTTGTTCTACTAGTCAGGCAAGAAGAGAACAAGTTACAATTATATAGCCTGAGTCAATAAAGGAAGGTTGCTGAGCTTCACACAGGAGAAAGGCCTGGG
This sequence comes from Lissotriton helveticus, assembly GCF_964261635.1. NCBI lineage: Eukaryota > Metazoa > Chordata > Amphibia > Caudata > Salamandridae > Lissotriton > Lissotriton helveticus. Next base: position 859,654,606 of record NC_136065.1, read on the forward strand.
AACCAAGGACAAGCTGTTGCAAGAGGAAGAACACCGTTATCCCATGTGAAAACTACCTTTAGGATTGAACTCAGAGCAGATGGTTTGACCCTCAAAGACTCTTGGAAAAGATACATGAAATAATGTAATGTTGGGAGTAGGGAAAGTGCCCACTTCTTCTAATGCCTTCAGATAGAGAGTACCTTAGAACAAGCTCTGTCTCTGTAGCTTTATGCCACATGACTCATTGACTGTGGGGAGACTTCTTAGGAAGACTCCACAGACTGACACCTTATATTCCTTTCCTTGAAGATGCTTGAGTAGGGATGTTAGTGTAGGGATAGATTAATGCTTTATATTCATCAGCCCTCGATGAGGGACACTTAGACTCATGCTTTCTGATCCTCTGTATTCTGCTTCTTGAATGAATTGTTTTACATATGCTTTATCGCCTTAATTGGATGCGCAGATATAACTACATGCTGATTCCGATGTATTGCTACAGACTCATCTTGAGGTGTATTTATGTTCAGTTATTTTTGGCATGGTAATAAATTAACTAACCTTACGTAGTTGTCAGCGGTTACTACGTGTCCAAAAGATTTCTTGTTGATTTGATTGGCAATAATAACACATTTTCGCCCCTCCACACTTCCATGCTGCTAAAAAGAACCATCGAATTGTGATTCTAGAATAGGTCCAGAATTTATGGGCCCGGCCCTTTCAATAAAGTGAGAGAAACCAGGTTAGGACCCAGCAACTGTGTACTGTTTTTACTATTTTACTAATGGCAAGCACTTGAAACTTCCAATTGAATTGTAAGCTAAAATTAGAGTGTATTTTCCTGAAGAATGGAGTGACCTGTAGACAATTTGAACTGCAGAAACATATTGACACCTGATTGAAGGTGAGTTATAATTGTGTAAGAAAAAACCTTTTTAGCCATTTGTAGGATTCTGTGAAACTCGTGGAGGAATCAGATGTGCGCATAGAATGCAGGAGGCATATAACACCAGCACTATATCACAAAAAATAATATGGATTAGAACTTTGTTTTCATAATGTAATATGGACCTGACATGACCCCCTAGGACTACTTCCTTTTCTGAGTACATTGATGGAGACCCACTGATGAGACAAAGTACATAGCAGAAGTGTCTACTCAATCACCTAATATCGGGTCAATGCAAAAGTCCGATATACGACATTAAATAGGCAAATGGAACTACCAACGTATTTTCCAAGGGAACGCGTATCCTGTCAAGAGAGCCACCTGCCTGGCTGTTTCATGTGAGTATCTGCATTTCCAATACAGCATGCCCTCTTTGTCCAAAAAAATAAAAGTACTTACTTTTAAATGCAGACTTTCCCCTGTACCTGTAAATATTTAGCTCTCTTGTCAGACAGCAATGCACCTTAGGATGTGGATATTCTAGTGCAATAGTGCTGAACATTAGTTTGACTCTGAGCAAGTAACCTGTAAGAGATTGTTTATTTAATTCATTAATTAATTAGTTATACATTTTAACAGTCAACATCAGGCATCGTAGTGGTAAACTCCTTTTCCCGGTATATGGGGCGCAGTTCAGCATGCAGATTACACAGCGGCGTAGCAAGGGGGAGGGCATGAGTTTTGCGGGCAGCGGCCTCCTCCCGCTCTTATCTGCCTGGCGGCATCTCCAGCCCCCCTCCCACTCTACCATGCGGGCAACATCAGCAAAATCTCGCCAGCTCCCGCACCCTCCTTCTTCAATGCGGCAGCGGGTGGCAAACGCTGGGACAGGCACGAGAGGCCAAAGGGCTAACTACGCCACTAAGACTAGATGTTAACGTGCTATCAAGCTTTACTTGTTTTTATTTTGCTCAAATAGAGGCCTTTATGAAAATTCATTAGCAATATACACGTTGCTAACATGTCAGTATGTTAGCTGTGAAATCAGTACTCCTTGAAAAAACGAAAGAAAAAGTACAAGGGTCCAAAGATTTTATTGAAACTCATAGCCAGTTCTTCCCCCTGCTGGCAATGCCCACAACAACTGTTGAAGCCTCCTTTATCATTATTTCCTTTTCTCTGCCATAGTTACTATGTCATCCACCTTGATAGGCACAGTATTCCATCGATCCCCAGATAGATTTTTTCAGCACTGTAAAAGTATGCACCCTCCATCTTGGCATTCTTCCCCCAAAGCCGCAGCATTCATACAGAGATGGCTTCTTCCTGAGTTGGTACCTTTTTGGTGTGAGAAGCATGTGTACTGCTCTTTTCTTTTGCATTCTGGCACTTGTAGATCTTCCTTTACGGAAGAGGATGTGGCCTAATGGCTAGGGTGGTCGACCTCGAAGGGAATGTGGCCTAATGGCTAGGGTGGTCGACCTCGAAGCTGGGGAACCAAGTTTGAGTCTCAGCAGGGACGCTCAATATCCTGTGAGGTCTTTCAAGCACCACAACGTTTTTTGTGAATATTTCACCAGTAATTTGTTTACGTAATAGTTAAAAGCCTCCAAACTATTCAATGTTCTTGTAAATATTTTCACCAGAAAGGAAACTTTTGTGAAGAACATAGAGCTGGGACAATGATTCCTCTCTCAACATTAACTTTTAATAGTACTCATAAAGAGACCCTCATCCCAAAATTCCAAACACTGTTTCAAACAATGAGCCAGGCGCGGTTCGTCCATTGGGGCGTGGGGGCGTAGTCCCCCCTGCCCGAAGCCGCCCGCAGCTCCCTCATTTATTTATTTATTTATTTATGCATTTTTATATAGCGCGGACTTTACCAGAAGGCGTCAGAGTGGTTCACAATAGGAACAGAAATGAAACATAATGAGAAACATTACAAAACATTACAAAAGAACAGATTACAAAAGCATACGTTACTCCAACTAACTATAACGTCCCTGAAACATATGTTTTTTTCAGTGAACTTCTAAGGTTTTTTAAATGCTAATTTCTAACTATAATGTGCCTCAAACCTATGTTTTTTTTAGTGAATGTTAAGGGTTTTTAAAATGCCCATTTCTAACTATGCCTACAAAGGAAGGAGGAAGAAAAGCACAGAAAGAAGCAAGACAAATGCAGATAGCCAACAGCAGTCCATAAAGACGAAGAAAAGTGAAGGAACAAGAAGAGATGTGCAGAAAGAACCAACAGAGGAGCAGAAAGAGGCCTTGTTGATGGGTACTGGTGGTAACTGACTCTGACTAACCAGGCCTAGAGCCAGTGCTATGCTGAAAGACACCTAGAATACAGTGAAAACACCTACATACTCATGCCCACTTTGCACGCTCTTGGATGGGGATTGAAGTCCCTTTCACTTCTGGGGGTCCTTTAGGGGCCAACTAGCCTACCTTTTACCTCCAGTAAGCCCCACACAGTGGGATTGGTGAGAGGTAGAAAAGGCCATGCCCCCTTTCTCCACCACTCTGCAAACGCACCCACTGGTGCATTTTAAGTTGGGGGATTAAGTCCCCTTGAATGCTGAGGGTCGCTGGGGTCCAACTAGCACACTAGGTACCTCCAGAAAGCACCACAGAACTGCATTGCAGGGAGGAGTAAAAAGGGGCGTTGCCTGAACCACCTCTCTGCAACGCAGGCCTGTGGCACTTACTGGCGGTACCTGGTGGCTAGTTGGCCCCCAGGGACCCCAAGGATCGAAGAGAAATTAATACCCTAACTTAAAACGCGCCACAGGGTGTGTTTGCACACATGTCACCTTAGCCCCCCCCTCCCTTCACCACTGAGCAAACGCGCCCTGTGGCACATTTTAAGTTGGAGGATAAACTCCCCTTGAATCTTGAGGGTCCCTGGGAGCCAACTAGCCCACCAGGTACCTCCAGGTACCTCCAGTAAGTGCCACTGGGCTGTGTTGCAGAGAGGTGGTCTAGGCCACGCCCCTTTTTATACCTCTCTCTAACGCAGCCCTGTGGCACTTACTGGTGGTACATGGTGGGCTAGTTGGCTCCCAGGGACCCCCAGGGCAGGGCCACATATATTTATTTTCTATGGAGGGGGCTGCGTGGACCCCCTCCTGAGGCCAGTATTGGGCCCGGGGACTCCATCGGGTTTCGTTGTCATTGCAAACAGCACTGGGACACTGCAGGAGCTGGCCCTTGGGGGTGGCCGTCCTCAGGGCCATCAAGGGCTCTGGGAGGGGGGCCGTGCGGCCCCCTCCCAACGTATGCACAGCCCGGGGGAGATGGTGATCCCCAGGGTTCGGGAGTCTGTTACGGACCCCCACATTTACATACTTAGTGCCCCGGGGAGGTGGTGGTCCCCGTGGCATGTGGGGGGGCTCGAGCCCCCCCACACAGGTTATTTTTTTTTTTTAAAACAAGCCCCGGGGATAGCGGTCCCCGGGGCTGCGGGGGCCCCCCTGGGCCCCCGCAATTACAATATAGCATGCCACTGGGACTTGGCCCACCCGGGGGCTAAATAATAACGTAGCGTGGGAGTGCTTCGTTTTTTTTATTTTCACGGCAAGATCCGCGGATCCTCCGCAACTTTTGCTGTTTTTTTTTCCAATTGCTTTTTTTGGCCCAGGGGGTCCTTGTGGGACCCCTTAAGCAGGCCTAGGGGGTCAGGGTGTTTCTACCCTGCCCCCTTTTCTTGTTTTTCGCATTTGTTTTTCTGTTTTCTTGTGACTTGAGCCTCTAAGTCCACCCCAAGCCCCGGGGACCGCCACCCCCTGGGGCTCAACTTAATTAACATTGTGGGGTAGCACACTGCCCCCCGCAGCCCCCGGGACTCGATTTAATTTTGATTGCGGGGGGCACACTGCCCCCTTCAGCCCCGGGGACCGCCACCCCCCCGGGCTTTTTTTTTTTAAACTACCCAGTGTGGGGGCTCAAGCCCCCCCACACGCCCCAGGAACCACCACCTTCCCTGGGCTCTAAATATTTATATTGAGGGGGGTTCATGACGGACCCCCTAGCCCCGTGGACCCCCCCCCCCCCGGGGCTTTGAAAATGTGAGGAGGGAGGCCGCGCAGCCCTCCTCCTGGAGCCATTGATTGTCCTGAGGACCGCCACCCCCCAGGGCTGGCTCCTGCAGTGTCCCGGGGTGTCCACCCCCGGGACACTGCTGTTTGCAATGACAGGGCAGGAGCCTCGCAGCTCCCACCCTGTCATTACAAACTGCTTTGCTTCATTGAAGCGAGAGCAGGGAAACCTGCTCTCGCTTCAATTAAGCAAAGCAGATGGCTTTTCCATATGGGGAGCAACATGTTAGCTGCTCCCCATGTGGAAAAGCAATGCCGGCTACCACAGGAGGCGGGGAGCCGGTTTGGACCGTGGAGGGATTGGGCACCCCCCATGTTCCCCAACCCCGGGGCTACAAGCTGCCCGCGAGGGGGGCCACGTGGTCCACCTCTCCTTAAAATAAAAAAAATTAAAAATGAGGCAGGCCGGCCCGAGGATGGGGTCCCTGGGGTCATAATAGGTCTGGGGAGGCCCCCCTCCAAAAAAAAGTAATGGCCAGGCCCCGGGGGAAGGGGTCCCCAGAGCCAGAAGTGGCCTGGGAGGGGGGGCTGAAAATTACCAAAAAAAGGCCATGCCCCGGGGATGGGGTCCCGGGGCCAATTAAAGCCTCGGACGGGGGGGCCACGTGGCCCCCTTCCTAATTTTTTATTTAAAAAAAATTGGATGACAGGCCCTGGGGAATGAGTTCCCCAGGGCCAAAATATTAGGAAAAGAAGGGGGCCACACAGCCCCCCTTCTTAAAACAAAAAAAAGAAACAGACCGACATCGTGCCGGAGTACACGCCCCCTTCTTGCAACACTCTGCAAATGCACCCCCTGGGGCGTTTGCAGAGGAGGTAGGAATTCCCCTTGAATATTGGGGGTCCCTGGGGGCCAACTAGCCCACCAGGAGCCTCCAGTATGCGTTGCAGAGAGGTGTTCAGAGGCCACGCCCCTTTTTACACCTCTCTGCAACGCAGCTCTGTGGTGCTTATTGAAGGTACCTAGTGGGCTAGTTTGACCCTAGGGACCCTCAGGATTGAAGGGGACTTCATCTCCCAACTTAGAGTGAGCGCCACTGTGCTGCGTTGCAGAGGAGTGGTCCAGGTCGTGCCACTTTTTACACCTCTCTGCATCGCAGCTCTGTGGCACTCACTGGAGGTACCTAGTGGGCTATTTGGACCCTAGAGACCCTCAGGATTCAAATGAACTTAATCTCCCAAATTAAAATGGCCACAGGGTGTGTTTACACAGTGGTGAAGAGAGGGGACGGGGCTGAGGTGACGTGTGCAAACAGGCCCTGTGGTGCATTTTAAATTGGGGAAAAAATTCCCCTTCAATCATGAGGGCTCCGGGGGGCCAACTAGCCCACCAGGTGCTTCCAGTAAGCACCACTGCGCTGCGTTGCAGAGAGGTGGTCTAGGCCGTGCCCCTTTTTACACGTCTCTGCAACGCAGCTATGTGGCACTTACTTGAGGTACCTAGTGGGCTAGTTGGACCCTAGGGACCCTCGGGATTCAAGGGGACTTAATCAGACAACTTAAAACGGCCACAGGGAGCTTTTCCATAGTAGTGAAGGGAGGGGACGGGCCTGAGGTGACGTGTGGAAACATGCCCTGTGGCTCGTTTTAAATTGGGGAAATAATTCCCCTTCAATCCTGAGGGACCCTGGGGGCCAACTAGCCCACCAGGTGCTTCCAGTAAGCGCCACTGCGCTACATTACATAGAGGTGGTCTAGGCTGTGCCCTTTTTTGCATCTCTCTGCTACGCAGCTCTGTGGCGCTTACTCGATGTACCTAGTGGGCTAGTTGGACCCTAGGGATTGAAGGGGAATTATTTCCCCAACTTAAAATGAGCCACAGGGCGTGTTTGCACAGTGGTGAAGGGAGGGGATGGTGTAGGAAAGTGGCTCTATATATATCCTGGACCGAAGTAAAATCAGCAGAACTACGAATTCCGATTTACTCACCTGTTATCAGGAGAGACTTCAGTGCTGCATCTTTGAGCCCAGTACTGATCCTGAAAAGTAATTTTAACCGTACTTACAGTAACTTGAACTTCCTTCCATAGAATATCAATGCCTGCTTTTTGCTGGAAAAGTTTCTAAATGTCGACTTTTGAAAACTTACAAATATTCCTCTAAAATCAGCTGAGCTACGAATTTCGATGTACTCGCCTGTTATCAGGAGAGACCTCAGTGCTGCATCTTTGAGCCCAGTACTGATCCTGAAAAGTAATTCTAACTGTACTTACCAGTAACTTGAATTTCCTTCTATAGGCTAACTTTGACTTGTTTCACTTGGAAATTCTTCTAAGTGTGGAGTTTTGGAACTTTAAAGTATTCCTCTAAAATCAGTCGGACTACGAATTCCGATTTACTCACCTGTTATGAGGAGAGACCTCAGTGCTGCATCTTTGAGCCCAATACTGATCCTGAAAAGTAATTCTAATCGTACTTACCAGTAACTTGAATTTCCTTCCATAAGATATCATTGCCTGCTATATAAAATATATATAAATATATTTAAAAAAACATAAAATAAAAAACAATATTAGAATTTCAATATTTTTAAAACATTTTTTTTCAATTTATATTAAAAATATGTAATGTAATTTAAAAAATAAAACATCTAAAAATAAATAGTTTAAAAAAATGTAGTAAATCAGTATCAAAAAAATAAATATAACAATTAATTTAAAAATTGTCATTTACAAAACCTTTGAAATTCACTTAAAAAACCATAGGTTTCAGACATGTTATAGTTAGGAATTAGCATTTAAAAAACCTTTGAAATTCACTGAAAAAACTATAGGTTTCAGACATGTTATAGTTAGGAATTAGCATATAAAAAACCTTAGAAATTCACTGAATAAACCATAGGTTTTAGGGGTGTTATAGTTAGCTGGACATTTCACTCGTACAAAACCATTGAAATTCCTCGTTATAGTTAGTTGTACTAACTATAACTCACGCGCCCGCAATCCACTGCTGATGATGTCACATATTACATAATTCATGACATGGTCCGTGACATCACTGATGGCATCTCAAATTACATCACTGATGACATCACTGATGACATCATCCACGTGACAATCTGATGCATCTCATCATACACTAGTATAACCTTTCAACACTCATTATAAAATATGGAGTACCATATTTGAAATCATTGACACACCAATACAAGTTTCTAAAAACCCACTCAGTGATTCCTACATCTACACACATAACTAAACACTTACCTATAGATTCACTCATACATGCCAACAAAGATCAATAGAACACTATTAAATATACTTATACACCTACATCGACATTACACAGCAGCACACATCCTATTCACTTATGCAGTCATCCTACTCATTTATGCAAACAATTGATCATACTTACATTTACTAAGCTACACACTTATGCAAACACCACTTTATTTATTCATATAGCTAGTAACTCATACTTAGTGTGTTATAAAATCGCTATTACAAGTATACAGTTTGATACAGTCACTCATACAATTACTGAGTCTTATGTATACGTATTTATATACAACAACTGTCAAATACACTGCCTTTTATATTTCTAGTTTGTTGGACATGTATCATTGAGAAATATATTTACCCATCACCACACCCATAAAGAGATTCACTCACCCAAACAACTGTTTCCACATACAGTCTTAACCTCATATACCTACTAAATCAACTATTTACACATCTTTGGACAGTCACACACCTCCCACCCAACCACACACACATTCACTATCCCATACAAATACTCACTTAACTAATGAATAACTAATGTAGACTTTCACATAGCTAGTAACCAACTTATGTAGTACTTTGCACAAGAGATAGAGTCATACAGATATTCACCCAGTTTAATCACTAACCCATATATTTAGTGAAGCACTTTAAATTAGTCACTAAGACAGTCAATCACAGTGCTACTAAATCCTCCATTCAGACACTTATACATCCACTCAGTTTTCAATGCAGATTGCTATATATATAATACTTATTTATATATCGAACCAAACCACAATCACTGGATGATGTCATGAGTGATGTCATTTGAGATGTCATCAGTGATGTCATCAGAGATGTCACTGATCATGTCATGAATGATGTAATATGTGACATCATCAGCAGTGGATTGTGGGGGCGTGCGAGTTATAGTTAGTACAACTAACTATAACGGAGGAGTTTCAATGGTTTTGTATGAGTGAAATGTCCAGCTAACTATAATACCCCTAAAACCTATGGTTATATATATATATATATATATATATATGTACATATATGTCACCAATTAGTCAGTGGTAGCGCATTCTACGCTCTATTACACAGAGGGTGCTGGTGTCGAGGGTGGACTGACTTGTTCTGGTTTTTGTTCCTCAAATCTAGTCACCGTAACCTAGAATAATAGCAATGTAAGAGAATATACAGGGCAATTAATGCAAACATCGAAAAGTAGAATCTGCAAATGCTGGAGCTGTAAGGCCTGAGGTCGGCAGTCTGTGTGACCATACGGGAGGGAGGGCGGAAAGTAAAAACTGGACAGAGGAGACCGGATTTAGGGTAATGAAATTACCCGTAAGCAATTAGAACATTCCTTCATTGGCACAGTGGCTTCAGGCCTTGGGCGTACAAGGGCGGGTCTGCGTCCCTTGGTGGATGTGTACGTTTTATTTTCAATCTACAGCAGCCTCCGGTATGAACCACGCCACAGTCGCTGAACCTGACTCAGTTATAGCCGCCGCTGAGAGCGATAAACATAAGGGCCCCCTCGGCCTGGGAGTTCATCATCACAGAGCCTTTATTGCCTCATAAAACTCAGCCGTTATGGGGTTCTCTCCATAAGACTGTAATTTCCCGAGGCTCGGTCTTTCTGCATCATTCGTTGTCTCGTCCTCCGCCAATGAGGGGAGATGGCTCTCTTCCACCCCGGGATCTGACAAGGACACCATGCAACGCAGTCTGTCATAGAACCGTCCCAGTTTCTGTCCTGAATGGTACATAACAGACGATTGATTTATTTTTATACAGTGCTTGCAACTTCAAGGCGCTGCAATGCGACACAAAAAGGTCCACTTTTATCAACCTCTGGAAGGTGAGCGTTTGAACAGACCCTTTGAGGATACAAGGGTGTAGCAAGGATGTCCTGTGCCCTCATGCAAGAAAATAAAAAGTATCCCAATATCCCGAACCATTGATTCAAGGCACTAATGATCACTAGGCCCTGCAAGTTTATAAACCTCTGCCCTGCAGCTGGCACGGTGCAGCAGGTAATGAGATCGACCGACCTATTTACTGCTTTACCTTCACTGAAGACAATTCCTTGAGTCAGATGTATTGCGCCAGTCCCCTGGCAGGCAGCAGGGAGCGTGCTTTTAAAAAGTGCTTTCTCTGTTAGACAGGGTTCTGATGACTACCAACCAGCACACCACAATCCAGCAATTTTTCAAACCTCTGTCTACTTCTTTCTGCCAGAGAGCTGGGCCAGCCATTGGAGGCACTCCTAAATCATGTACAAGTCAGTCACATTGAAAGGCCTGAGGGCTTTTGACAGAGTCACGTTTGCCATGGCAACTGTTGTGTCATTTTATCTAGAATTTGCAAAGCGTTCAAGTGGCATTGTTGAAGCATTGCAGTACTTAAAGTGAAGCAATATCAAGCAGACCTGCACGTATAGCAACAAACTGAGAACTCAGACTCTTTATATTTTAGATACAATAACGTCTGCTTTCTTTTACATTTTGATATAAACTAATACGTACCACAACAAACTGGTCCAATTCAAACAATCAGACATTTTCTTTACCAATGCATTTTGCTGTTGCCAGTCATCATCTTCAAAGAAGAAAAAAGCAACAAAATGACATGCACACATGCATGTGTAATCACGCATGCATGCGCATGTGGTATGACGCTAAGGCGACTCAGCGTCATGACGTGTATGTGTGCGTGTGTCATCACACATACAAGAAGAAATGGCATCACACAGCTGCCATTATTTTTTAGATTTCGTCTACATCACACATGCACTGTCTCCGACAGCTAATGTTCTGAAAATTTTTCTGAAAAATATCGTAAAGCACCTCCTCCTCGCCTCAGCTTTCTCCTGGGGCTTATCTGTGCGTCCATACTGTGCAGCATGGACCAAGTACGGCTTCGTGTGGCCAGTGTCCTTTCACTGGCCGCAGGCTTCTGCACGTACTGTTTTGTTACTTTTGGACACACGCTCTTATTGATTGCAAGTCCAAAAGTAACTCATATTCACTCTGCCTTCCATTGTTTTTTCACCCCCCCCCCCCGCCCTGCTACCACTTTCCAATGTGTTGCCCCCCCCCCCCCCCCCCCCCCCGCGGGCTGCTGTGCAACGTGTCTGAATGGGGAAAAAAGTGATTTGACCCAGTCATCATAGTGCATTTTTTTTTTATTTTAAGTCAGTTGTACAGCAGCTTGCACTGCTGGCCAACATGTAAAATATACATTGACAAACCTAATAGATTGCTCATAGGCTAAACGTATTGTCTTTGCCAATGCTTGTTTTTATTTACTGCTTTATGATGAAGGATGCTAATGCTTGAGCAGTAAATTAGTAAGAAATGTAAATGTGTATATGAAAGTATGTTGTGAAAATGCAGTGCTCAGGATGCAAATTGCAGCCGCCAAACCCTCCCAAAAAGTTCCAGAAAAGTATTTTTTTAAACATGAAGGTGAAGATCACGAGCAGAGGGAGAGAGGGGGGCAAATGTGGGATGGAGAGGAGAAGTCCACATGGAGGGAAGGATGGAGGGTGGGAGGAGGTGAATGGGGGGACAATGAGGAAGTGTGAGGCTGCAAGGAAGGAGAAAAATAAAAGCAAAAAAGTCTGTCAGTGAGGGATGGAGAAAGCAATGGGTGAACTGGGAGGAGGAGGGAGCAATGTAAAGCACAAGGTGGGGGCAGGTGTCTTAGAGTGGAAGCAACACATACAGGAGATATAAAAAATACACATGCGCTCCCATGGAGTACTGGAAAAAAATAAACAAGCATTGGCAAATCCAAAATGTCTCATATATGCGAGAGCTATTGGCTTTGACAATGTGTTTTAGCTATGTTATACACTAGTGTGCCTGCTGTTCAGCATTGCTAAAAGTTACTGGCATGAAGTGAGGTGGAGTGGTGTCGAGTGAGGTAGAGTGTAGTGGAGTAGCATGGGGTATAACGGGGTAGATTGCATTGAAGAAGATTGGGGTAGAATGGGGTAGACTGGAGTGGGAGTAGATTGTATTGGAGTAGAATAGGGTTGAGTGAGTAGATTGCAGTGGAGTAGAGCGGGGTAGATTGGAGTGGGCTGGAGTGGGTTTGGGGTGATATGGAGTGGGGTGGGTGGAGTGGAGTGGAATAGGGTAGATTGGAGTGGGGTATATTGAGTTGGTTTATTTTGGAGTAGGCTAGATTGGAGTGGGGAGTGGGATAGACTAGCATGGTAGATTGGAGTGGGGTAGATTAGGTTGAGGTAGATTGGGATGCGTTAAGGTAAATTCGGGTCAAGTGGAGTCGATTGGAGTGGGGTTGATTGGCATAGACTAGAGTGGAGTGGAGTAGATTGAGGTAGAATGGACTGGCATGGTGGTGGGGAAGATTTGAGTGGAGTGGCTGGGGTAGATTGGAGTGAATTGGGGTAGACTGGCTAAGAGTGGAGTTGGGTGTACTGAGGTAGACTGGAGTGGAATGGGATAGAGTGGAGTGGGGTAGATTGGAGTGGAGTGGGGCTGATTGAAGTGGTGTAGATTGGGTGAGTTTGAGTGGGATAGATTGAAATGAGTTGGGTAGATTGGAGCAGTGGAGTTGGGTAGATTGAGATAGATTGGAGTGGAATAGACTAGAGTGGGGTAGTTTGAGTAGATTGGAATGTATTGGATTAGACTGGAGTAGATTGGAGTGGGGTGGAGTGAAAGGAGTGGTGTCATTTGGTATTGATTTGAGGAGATGGGGAGATTTGAGTGGAGTGGAGTAGAGTACATTGGATTGGAGTGGCGTACACTGGGATAGATTGGTGTGGGGTAAATTGGGGTGGGTACATTGGAGTAGCTTAAATTGGGGTGGGGTAGATTGGAGTGGGGTATGGTAGATTGAAGTGTCGTAAAATGGAGTGGAATGGGGTAAATTGTGATTGATGGGAGTGGGTTAGATAGGAGGGGGTAGGGTAGATTGGAGTATAGTGGTGTGTATTGGAGTAGAGTGGGGTAGATTGTGGAGTGGGTTAGACTGTGGTACATTGGAGTGGGGTGGAATAGAGTAGCGTAGATTGGAGATACGTGGGATAGATTGGAGTGGAGTGAAGTAGTATAGATTGTAATGAAGTAGAGATTGGAGTGGGGTAAATTGGAATGGAGTGTGGTAGTTTGGAGTGTGGTACTCTGGAGTTGAGTGGGGCAGAAAGAAGTGGAGTGAAGATTGGAGTGGAGTGGGGTAGATTGGGGTAGATTGTAGTGGGGTAGACTGTGGTAGATTGGAGTAGGGTAGAGTGGAGTGGAGTTGGTCAGAATGGAGTGGAGTGGGATACATTCTAGTGAAGTGGAGATCGGAGTGGGGTAATTTGGAATGAAGTGCGATAGATTATAGTGTGGGTGATTGAAATGGAGTGGGGCAGATTGGGGTGGAGTGGGGTAGAATGGAGTAGAGTTGGGTAGACTGAAGTGGACTGGGGTAGAGTGGAGTGTTGTGTGGTATGTTGGGGTGGAATGGATTGGCTTGGTGTTGATTGGAGTGGGGTAGATTGGAGTGCACTAGGGTAGATTGGATTCGAGTAGATTGGAGTAGATTGGAGTGGATCGGAGTGTAGTGGGGTAGATTGGAATGGAATGCAGTCGATTCAAGTAGAGTATGGTAGATTGAAGTGGAGTAGATTGGAGTAAGGCGGGGTTGATTGGGTTAGATTTAGTGGAGTGGGGTAGGTTGTAGTGGAGTGGAGTGGAGTACATTGTAGTAGAGTAGATTGTAGTGGAGCAGAGTGAAGTGGAGTAGATTGGGGTAGATTGGAGTGGAGTGGGGTAGACTGGGATGGAGTGGAGTGAGGTAGTTTGGGGACTATTGTAGAGAAGATTAGAATGGAGTGGAGTGAAGTTGAGTGGAATGGAGTGGAGTGGGGTAGTTTGGGGTTGATTGGATCATAATGGAGTGGATTTGGGTAGATCAGATTGGAATGGGGTTGAGTGGGTTAAAGTGCAGTGCAATAGAATCAGGTAGAGTGGAGAGTTGCAGATTGGAGTAGGTTGGAGGGGATTGGGGTAAATTAAAGTAGAGTAGATTGGAGTGGGTGTGGAAGATTGGAATGGGGTAGATTCGGGTGGGGTGTAGTGGGGTGGGGCAGATTGGAGCAGCATCAATTGGGTGTAGATTTGGGTTGATTGGAGTAGAGTAGGGTAGATTGGGGGACATTGGAGTGTGGTAGTTTGAGTAGAGTGGAGTGGAATAGATTTGGTGGAATTGAGTGGGGTACATTCTGATAAATTGGAGTGGAGTGGGGTAGATTGGAGTGGAGGGGTAGCTTGTGATAGATTGGAGTGAAGTACAATGTAGTATATTGGAGTGGTGTAGATCGGAGTGGAGTGGATTGGGGTAGATTGAAGTGGGGAAGATTGGAGTGGAGTCGGGTAGATTGGAGTGGAATGGCTTGTGGTAGATTGGGGTGGAGTGAGTTGGCTTGAGGTATAATGGAGTGAATTGGATTGGGAAAGACTGGTGTGAGGTAGATCGGGTGGAGTGGAGTGGACGATTGGAGTCAGGCAGATTGGGGTAGATTGGAGGGGATTGGAGTGGACTAAGGTAGATTGGAGCAGAGTGGAGTAGATTTAAGTGGAGTGCATAGAATGTGGTTGAGTGGGATGGTGTAGATTAGAATGGAGTGGGGTGTCTTTGGATGGATTAGATGGAGGGGGTAGATTGCAATGGAGTGGAGTAGATTGGACTGGAGTTAAGTGGGGTAGATTGAGATAGAGTAGAGTGAGGTAGAATGGGGTGGATTGTATTGGAGTGTGGTAGATTGAAGTGGGGCAGATTGTGATAGATTAGAGTGAAGTACAGTAGTTGGGGTAGATTAGATCGCAGTGGAGTGCATTGGGATAGATTAGAGTGGAGTAGATTTGGATAGATTGGAATGGAGAGGGGTACATTGGGTGGTGTGGACGATTGGAGTAAGGTAGATTGGGTATATTGGAGTGGAGTGAGGTAGATATGGGTAGAATGGTGTGGAGTGGAGTAGAGTAGGTTGGAGTGGAGTGGGATACATTGTGTGGGGTGGGGTAGATTGGAGTGGGGCATGGTGGGGTGTGGTAGATTGGAGTGGGTGGAATG
This sequence comes from Lissotriton helveticus, assembly GCF_964261635.1. Lineage (NCBI taxonomy): Eukaryota > Metazoa > Chordata > Amphibia > Caudata > Salamandridae > Lissotriton > Lissotriton helveticus. The sequence goes on from NC_136065.1 coordinate 859,669,886, forward strand.
GTATAGATTGGGGTGGAGTGGGGTAGATGAGAGTTGAGCATTGTAGATTTGGGAAGACTGGAGTGGAGTTGGGTAGATTGGAGTGGAGTGGGGTAGATTGGGGCAAAATGGAGTGGAGTGGGATAGATTGGGGGTAGAGTGGAGTGGGGTAGTTTGGAGTAGATTGTAGTGGAGTGGGATAGATTGGTGTAGATGGGTGTAGATAGGGGTGGGAGGGGTTGGGTGGAGTGGGGTAGATTGACGTTGTGTGGATTGGGGTAGATTGGAGTGGAGAGGGGTAGATTGCAAAGGAGTGGAGTAGATTGGAGTGGAGTTAAGTGGGGTAGATTGAGATGGAGTGGAGTGAGGTAGAATGGGGTGGATTGTATTGGAGTGTGGTAGATTGAAGTGGGGCAGATTGTGATAGATTAGAGTGGAGTACAGTAGTTGGGGTAGATTAGATCGCAGTGGAGTGCATTGGGATAGAGTGGAGTAGATTTGGATAGATTGGAATGGAGAGGGGTACATTGGGTGGTGTGGACGATTGGAGTAAGGTAGATTGGGTATATTGGAGTGGAGTGAGGTAGATATGGGTAGAATGGTGTGGAGTGGAGTAGGTTGGAGTGGAGTGGGATCCATTGTGTGGGATGGGGTAGATTGGAGTGGGGCATGGTGGGGTGGGGTAGATTGGAGTGGGTGGAATGGTATAGATTGGGGTGGAGTGGGGTAGATGAGAGTTGAGCATTGTAGATTTGGGAAGACTGGAGTGGAGTTGGGTAGATTGGAGTGGAGTGGGGTAGACTGGGGCAAAATGGAGTGGAGTGGGATAGATTGGGGGTAGATGGGTGTAGATAGGGGTGGGAGGGGTTGGGTGGAGTGGGGTAGATTGACGTTGTGTGGATTGGGGTAGATTGGAGTGGAGAGGGGTAGATTGCAATGGAGTGGAGTAGATTGGAGTGGAGTTAAGTGGGGTAGATTGAGATGGAGTGGAGTGAGGTAGAATGGGGTGGATTGTATTGGAGTGTGGTAGATTGAAGTGGGGCAGATTGTGATAGATTAGAGTGGAGTACAGTAGTTGGGGTAGATTAGATCGCAGTGGAGTGCATTGGGATAGATTAGAGTGGAGTAGATTTGGATAGATTGGAATGGAGAGGGGTACATTGGGTGGTGTGGACGATTGGAGTAAGGTAGATTGGGTATATTGGAGTGGAGTGAGGTAGATATGGGTAGAATGGTGTGGAGTGGAGTAGGTTGGAGTGGAGTGGGATCCATTGTGTGGGGTGGGGTAGATTGGAGTGGGGCATGGTGGGGTGGGGTAGATTGGAGTGGGTGGAATGGTATAGATTGGGGTGGAGTGGGGTAGATGAGAGTTGAGCATTGTAGATTTGGGAAGACTGGAGTGGAGTTGGGTAGATTGGAGTGGAGTGGGGTAGATTGGGGCAAAATGGAGTGGAGTGGGATAGATTGGGGGTAGAGTGGAGTGGGGTAGTTTGGAATAGATTGTAGTGGAGTGGGATAGATTGGTCTGGTGTAGATAGGGGTGGGTGGGGTTGGGTGGAGTGGGGTAGATTGACGTTGTGTGGATTGGGGTAGATTGGAGTGGAGAGGGGTAGATTGGAGTGGAGTGGGGTAGATTGGAAAAGTGGAGTGGAGTAGATTGGGTGGATCTCAGTGGGGTACATTCGGGTAGATTGGAGAGGAGAGGGGTGGATTGGAGTGGCGTAGATTGGAGTGAGTGGGGTAGAGTGGAGTTGGGTAGATTGGGGTAGAGTGGAGTGGAGTAGATTGGGTGGATTTGAGTGGGGTACATTCCGGTAGATTGGAGAGGAGTTGGGTAGATTGGCATGGAGTGGAGTGAAGTGGGGTCGATTGGAGCAGATTGGAGTGGGGTCAGGTGGGGTCAGGTGGGGTAGATTGGAGTGGATTGGGGTAGATTGAAGTGAGATACAGATTGGAGTGGAATGGAGTAGATTGGAGTGGATTAGGCTAAATTGGAGTGAAGTGGGATAGATTGGAATGGGACAGAGTTTGCTGGAGTGGGATGGATTGGAGTGGAGTGGGGTATATTGTGGTAGATTAGAGTGGATTGGATGATGGTAGAGTATATTGAAGTGGCCTGGTGTAGATTGGAGTGGAGTTGAGTTGATAAGGGGTCGAGTGGAGTAGATTGTAGTGGAGTAGTTTGGGTGGAGTGGGGTAGATTGGGGTAGAATGGATTTGAGTGAGGTAGATTGGGTGGAGTGGGATAGATTGTGGTAGAGTAGTTTGGGTAGATTGTAGTGAAGTGGAGTGGGGTAAATTGGAGTGGATTGGGGTAGATTAGAGTGGAGTGTATTGGGATAGATTGGAGTGGAGTAGACTGGGTGGAGTTGAGTGGGATAGATTGTGATGGAGTAGGTTGGGTAGATTGTAGTGAAGTGGAGTCAAGTAGATTGGTGTTGATTGGAGTGGAGTGGAGTGGATTGGGGTAGATTGGAATTGAGTGGGGTAGATTAGGTTGGGATAAATGGTGTGGAGCAGAGGGGCATGGTGTGGAGGAGCCTGGAGCTCATGTTGTGAAGTGGAATGGTTTGTCGTGTTGTGGAGTGGAGGGGCTTAGAGTGGAGTGGCATGCCGTAGAATGCCGTGGAGTGTCATAGAATGGATTGGCGTGGAGTAGAGTGGAAGGGCACCGAGTTGAGTAGGGTAATGCAGACTGGAGAAGTGTACAGTGGAGTTGCGTATGTGAAGTATGCATGATGTTGTAAAAAGGCTCTGGTGTGAAATTTCACTCTGCTTGCAGTGTTTGCAGAGTATTTTCCACTCAGAGCTCCACGTAGCGCGTGGAGTTCCAAAAAACTCGACCACATGTAGTGGAGGAAAATCTTACTCCAGACCATCTCCCGGCGAGATTTCTCAACGCAGGTCGTCGCATATGGCATCTACCGCTCGCATTGAGAAACCTTCCGTTCGCATTGAGGAAGCTGCCTATTGAGTAGAACATCTACTTGAGTGGCAGAAAGAAGCAGCACCCTCGTGCGCTGAGCCTGGTGCCCTTCGTGCTGATTTTCCAGTGTGGGATAAAGACCTGGTGCTAAAAATCAGCTTGAACAGTGTGACCTAATGGACTCAGCCGCTTGTGGAACTTCGTGTAGCGCAGCTGGGTTTAATGGGTCACCTTACACAGTTCCGCATAGTGGAACTCTGCTCAGGCCTAGAGGTAGAGCACTGTACATTACAGGCACCACATATTCAACTGAAATGACCATTGCATTCGCACAGACATACAGTTTTATTGTACGCAAACAATAATGTGTTGAAATGTCATCACCTAATGTATTGGTGTGTTTTCATTGTATACAAATATTTGTGTCAGAATAAAATAAAAAATAGCTTCATTTGTACTTTTCTTATTCTGATATATTCTGACATGCATGAGCAGTTCCTTTTTGTTGTGTGCTTGAAAAAATACCATCCTACAACCTCTCCTCTCACAAGGGTAGCCAGCAGGATTGTCACCTAAATTCTCTCACTTTGAAGCCAGAGAAAAAAAGTAAACACCAAGGTCCATGGAAGACAGAGCCTGGCAATTGACATCTGCCTTTGAATGCACAGCAAATGTGACAAGATAAAAACAAGATTTAACCTCTTCGAGGCGCTCGTCATGAGCCACGGCGCTCCGGTGCTCATGACGATCTCAGCTCGTCATGAGCCGTGGAACGCTCGCATGCGGGGATAATTCCCCTGCTGTGCTGAGCGTTCCACGGCAGGTAATGCACCTGTGACGAGCTGAGCTCGTCATGAGCACATGAGCGCCGTGCCTCATGACGAGCTCAGCTCGTCATGAGCATGCGGGCGCTGTGTGCGCCCCCCTCCCCCCCAGCACAGCGGGGGATTAACCCCCGCAGCGAAGGGGTTAAAGGTCTGTTTACAGAAAGCGAATACTCAGAAGGATACAATGAACAAGGGATGCTCTACAGCAGGAACCAACTCAAGCTGGACAGCCTAAAGGAAATAAAGCCAGCAAATAGAAAGCAAGCAACTCTGAATTTCAAACCATAAAGCCAATAGTAAACAATGTGCCAAATACATTCATAAGGAAGTTTTCAGAATGCCCACAAGAATTTGTTAGCAAACAAGACAGCTGCACTGTTTGGAAGGCTTCAAACTAAAAAAACAAGAGCTCCCTGAATCTAATTATTGGAAGGATACAAGTCATCCAGTCAGATGCATAGTTAAACAAGCATTTGCAAAGCCAACATGTCTGGCTTTGCCTGCCAGGCTTCTGGCAATACATTGTTTGTTTTGTCATAAATTTAGAAAAACTCTATTGTTTGGGAATGGAGTGGGCGGAAGAAAAATATGAATGACACCAGGGATGAACTGGCCTAGAGAGCAATCAGGCAGTGCCTATTGGGCTGGTCTGACAGATTAGTGTGTGGGCTGGTTTTGTAGCAGTTTTGGGCCAGTTTTCTTGCCAGATGGGCCTGCTTTTACTGTTGATTTCTCTCATATGACCACTTTTCAGCTATATGCTTCAATAATGGGGCCACTTTTATGTTGATGTCCGGGGCTATTTTCTGTCTCTGTCTGACCCTAAATGATAAAAACCACACACTAATGGATGAAGTCTAGCTGAAACCCCTGCAACTATGGTCTGCACATCATTTTAGTAAAATGAAAAGGTCCTGGCTAATACACACCTACAAAAGTCAATCAGTCAAGAATTCAGGAAAGAGAAACGGGAACAGAAAAGTAAATAGAGAAGGAAATAAAGAAGTAGAAAGAAGGCAAGAGAAGGAAAGAAAGTAAAATATTGATCACCATGCATGCCATGCGGTTGAGTGCAGGCCCTACGCCAATCCCCTGTGATCGCCCAACCCCTCATTGGCACCCAACCACCCCCTGCGCATGTGACCAGACCCTGTGCTCCAACCCCTTGTAAGTGCCCTATGTCCCATTGCGTCCAGCTCCTCGCTGGCACCCAGCTACAAATAGAGCACACGGTGTGCACCTTGTGGGGTTGGGCGCAGGGTCTGCTCACAATGCCCACTGATTTATAATGTAATGTTACAATTTAAAATATGTTATTTTAAGTAAAGCAGACTTACTTACTTTGTCAAAGGGTCACAATATTTGTCTTTTGCTTTATTAAAGGGTGAGCATATCAACATCTGGCCACTTATATATTATTCATTTGCTCCGTCTTTTGTTAAATCTTTGTGGGTGTCCCATTCCCACCTGGGACACCCACATATTTACTTATTGTTGAGGCGCAAGGGAGAGCTCCAGGGCCCTAGCAAACCAAGCCTAGACCCATTGTGAGTGCCAGCGGGAGTTGGCATTTTTTTGTGAAGTGGGTGTCCTGGTGCCAAACTAGAACACCCACAGCTCCATTCTTATTGGAGCCATTAGGAGAGCCTTAGGGTCCCCGTTGTACCTGCAGGGGGAGCCCCAAGACCCCGGCAGCCCCTGTCGGCTTCCTAATCAGTATCACACTAGGTACTGGCAGGAGCTGGTACCATTCCGTTGCTCCTGGCTGGGCAGAAGCAGCTTTTTTATTGCTCTCTCTGGGCCGGAGCAAGGCCCTCTGCCAGGGAGAGTGTTGGCAGTGCATGCCTGCACTCTTCCGTTCTGAGAACCACGGTGTCCCCGGTGTAGCCCCCCTTGAGCATTCCAAAGTCTTGTGCCCCAGTGATGGGGTCTTCAGATCTGATGTCAGCGTAGGGAGGGGGGCTGGGCTCCCCTACCCACTACAATTGAACACAGCATCAGGAGATCGGATCCCCAATGCCTCATTAAGGATCAGGATGGCTGTCCATGTGCCCCCTCCCCTTATTAAATATGTGGAAAAGATAGGGGATTTCTGATTGGCTAATGTGTTCTTTTTCAAACTATGACGGTCACCATGTTCTAGAGAGAGGTTTGCCTCTGTTTTGTAATGCACCTTAACAATCAGTTTAAAACTAAGTTCTGTGTTGCACTGTTAATTAATATTAATTTAGTATAGTACAGATATATGAAGGGAACAATATGTGCAAATGCCTATATGTTTTTTTTAACATACGGAGTACCACAGCACTATCGCATAAGTCTCTAGAGAGTACCACCATACTGCAAAAGTATTTTTTAAAAGGACCCATATCTTTTTTATATTTACTCATCTTACTGTTAGGTTGGCTCTTAAAAGAGACTTTGATTAGAAGTGTCTACTTTGGATTTAGATATGAATGAGCAAGAATTGCTAGATCTCAATAATGAACATGTTATTGCCATCAAAGGTTAAATGTGCACCTTCAGCACAATATAGGTAATCTTTTGTTCATCACCACCCCCTTTTCTGTATCGTTTTTGGCCACTATAGGTGTGGCAGGGTATACTCAGACATGAGTCCCTTTCTCACTGCTCCATCAGGATTCAAGCAAGCCGGGCCGAAGAGGCTGAAATGCCAGAAACCGGTCCCCGGTAGCTTGTCTCCTTTCTGGTGAAGAATTGGCTTGGTAGTTTGGTCTGCCCTGTTCCCATGATGCACTGGGCCAGGGACAGACTAATTTGCATATAGCCAGGTTCTGAGCTGGGATGGGGCAGTGAGATAAATAACGGTGATGGATCAAGCCCTGATTTTCACTTGCATCCCAATTGCACTAACTCCTGGGTAAGGAGAAACCCACATGATGATAAAGTGGCGGTACAGATCGACAACTGATGGGAATATTTCCACCTACCCTTGGGTCCGATTTCCCCAGTCATCACGTGTTTTTTTGATTTGTAACATTTCACGTGGTGCTATTCGATCTTTATAGTTTTACCATGGGCTTTTGATGAATGGAGCGGTTGTTTTTTCCTTTTCCTTTCTTCTCTTTTAGTGTCTGACTCCTAGATACTTTTTGTGTATAACTGTCCTAGTTTTATACTCATGGGAGTTCACAAGCAATTCTCTGAACCCGGGACTTAAGTGGGACTGTGCTCTCGCCGTCACACTGTGGGATACAAAGCACAAATAATGGTTGTTCGTGCAGGGTAATATATGGCATCTCTCGCTAACCCACCCGCCATTTATTAAATGAGTAATTCAAATGTCCTATCACTATAGGTATTTTGCCTCAATACCTCCTGGCTCTTTCTCTTATTGTGCTAATCTCCAGTTTCTTTATTTTTAAGCGAATGGTAAAGAATATATAGTGCTGTCACACGCAAAAACGGTGTAAGAAAAATAGGAGTCTAGAGGGAAAGACAAAACTAGGACGCCCTCCACTCAGTAAGTCATCAATCAACAACGGTCCTAGTTTTCAAGGCAATTCTCGTCTACCAATCTATAGACAACACTGGTTAAGAACCAATCACCCCAGGACATCTCTTATTATAGAGATTGTCAAATTGTCTCAGTTTATTGCCTCTATAAAAAACAGCCTAGCTCTGATCTACACATTCAGAACAACACAAAGACTCACAATCACCTTAGAAAACAACAAAAAAAGTGTGGAGAGCGAGATGGCACCTCACGGGCGCACCACCAATGGGGCCCCTGGTTGGTACTCACCAGGATGGCCCTGTTCTCATCATTGGTGCCATCAAGCTTTAACGGAAACGTGTCTTAAACCCAAAGTAAAAGGACAGTGAGTGGTGCAGTGGACACAACTTATATGTGACAAAAAACTTACAACATTAAACATTTAACATACAAGCTACTGTGCAACCAGGACAAACAACTTTACTCATGTTTCTTTCTTTGTTGCAAGCAGTACACACATAAACATAAAAAGGGAGGATGTGAATACTACCCATCGATTCACACCCTACTTACAGCCGACATGTTTCATTGCCTTGGTTTCTATCAGGCAATTTCCTCAGGGCAACTCAATTGAATGCCACTGCAAAAGACACTGAGCTTTTGTGTGCCTTCAGTTAGCCTTGCCTCTCATACCAGCCAAGAGGAATATTAAAACAGGAATGTAGCCCCCATAGGTGAGCGAGATCCTATCTCCCTTTGGTTCTGTTACAGTGGAGAGTAGTCGTTCGGCGTCTTCTCAACCCTCGAAGTTTTTTGTCACATATAAGTTGTGTCCACTGCACCACTCACTGTCCTTTTACTTTGGGTTTAAGACACGTTTCCGTTAAAGCTTGATGGCACCAATGATGAGAACAGGGCCATCCTGGTGAGTACCAACCAGGGGTCCCATTGGTGGTGCGCCCGTGAGGTGCCATCTTGCTCTCCACACTTTTTTTGTTGTTTTCTAAGGTGATTGTGAGTCTTTTTGTTGTTCTGAATGTGTAGATCAGAGCTAGGCTGTTTTTTATAGAGGCAATAAACTGAGACAATTTGACAATCTCTATAATAAGAGATGTCCTGGGGTGATTGGTTCTTAACCAGTGTTGTCTATAGATTGGTAGACGAGAATTGCCTTGAAAACTAGGACCGTTGTTGATTGATGACACACAAAAACGGGCCGTGAGAACCTTGTCTCTCAACTCATTTCCACACACTAAAAATACCACTCTCAATGCCTCCCCACCTACTAGTCACAATAGACAAGCAGGCTAATGTCCTCACATCCGTCCACCGCCGATCGCAAATGCCCGCCATTCTCGTTGTTTTAAAGTGCAATCTGTGTTTTAGGCGTGCCCAATCAAGGTCACGAGATTGCAACGCCCGGGCTCTCAGCCGAGGTTAGGATATATAAAGGGGACTCTGCTAGGCATGGTGTATGAGCGGTCTCACAATCACAGCCATGTTCAAAGTATCACTTACTTTCTTTTAGCATCATACACATTCATTAAGAAGCCCTATCTCAGAAAACCATTACGTTTTTAATAGATTGCTTTTATTACATCCCATCCGGGATAAATAACCAGTATTTTGCTCATTTACATTTTTTTACTCGCAGACCATTTTCACATTCTTTATGTCTCCACAAATCCTGGTCAGAGAATAAAAAGGTCAAAAAGCTAAATGTAAGCCCTTTTCGCTGGTCCCCGTCCGGGAAACCAAATTCACATATACCCATTGTATATTTACTCAAAACTTGCTCCTACCTGTTGTATAAATATTCAAGACAAGTAGCAGACTCTTTTCTATGTTCTAAGGTGGAGTGCAGCAGAGTTGGGGTCCTGTTGTTTTGCTCTATAGGATATTAAATGTTAATAAGAGCAACCACTAGCGGCACACATAAAGACAGATACAAATATCTCTCAGGGGCTCTTTAGTCACATGTAAGGAATGACCAACACTTTCCCAACTGTATCCCACATTCTAAAATGCTCGCCTTTCCCAGTATCCCAATGGCTGATTACCTTCTTGTGATACCATAGAGTTGGAACCATGGAATACAGTCATTGAGTCCATTAGTACTACTCTTCAACCTCTCCACCCAGCGCTGTTCCCTTATTAGGAGAAAATTCGCAATGTCACTGGTGTTGGGTGGAATAAAAGGTTTGTCAAGTACTGTCCATCTCAATTCAAGTTCACTGTGGCTACACAAAAAAAAATGGGCGTCATTTTGGTGTTCGTTTTTCCACAGCGTATCGTACTCATATGTTCCAGTATGCGAGTCTTAACTTTTCGAGTTGTCATTCTGACATACTGCATGTTACACAGACATTTAATTAAATAAATAACATTTTCCGTGTTGCATGTAGTATGTTTTCTCAATTCCCATGGGCGGCTGAGGCCGATGTCCACATATTTCCCTTTAATAGAGAGTGGGCACGCCCTACAGTATCTACACGAATAATGGCCTTGATTTCAATGTCTGCCAAACCTAAATTATGCTCAATTCCACGCTTCTTGGTGTACTCTTGAGCCCAAAAGATATAACTGTGTCCAATGATCCACGCACAAACCATCTTCTTTGAAGAGTACCCCAAACCTTCAAGAAACACTGACTGAATCTAGGGAAGTAAAACTTGGATGTACTGGCCTAGAACACTGTCCAATTAAACACTATTTAAGGTACTACTTGTATGAAAGAAACTGTGTGATTGTTTATGTGTTAGAATAGGCCAGTAACATAGCCCAAACAATACTAAAGAAGCACATTATATAACAAATAGACTATTCCATAGACTTTAAGAATAATATAGTTTCCCAACAACTATTTCAGTGATATTTAAGGTCATATGACCATGTAAACCAATAGAGTACAGTATTAGAAGAGAAAGCCGCCATATATATGTTAGGTACTGAGTGATGTGTGGAAACCACACATGAAAGAGAAACAAACTTTAATTATATGATAAAATAAACTAAAAGTATGTAACCTAACAAGCACAATTGAGGTGTAACACTCTTTGCTATTGGATTTTTTTTCTCCATTTGCCTACGATTGTAGAACAATAATACTGGCATAAGCCCGTATTACTGCCGCGCCTGTAGCCTGCAAGACTCTGGGGCTGGAGGTGCCCAGGACTACCTGTCCCATCCCCCCCATTGCCGTCGCCGCCACCATCATCCTGCCAGTGCCCTGAGGCGCTTAAAGAGGAGAGCGGGCTCCTGCAGCGTGCGGGCGTGCCTGGGCCAAGAGTGGGCCCGTCTGCGCCTGTCGGCGGCAGGAAGAGGCGGGGCGGGGCCAGGTCTCTTGGCCCTTGGACTTTGGATATCAACCTGTTTACTTCTTTGGCCTGCTCCTGTATTAGTAAGCACATTCTTCATATACAATTTATTTAAGTGACATGCCGGCAAATCTGAAAACACGGGGGGAAGGTGGTTACGGCAAGATCCATGCCTAACTCCACACTTGACTGCTTTCTACTGCTAGTGGCAAAGGCTATTGATATGGAGATTGAGATTGCCGAACGGCGGCTATCAGTGGGAGGAGGCCCGGTTGGTTCGGCCATCAACCCAGACTTCATGGATGCCCCGGCCGCTCAAATGATTGATTTTAACCAAACAAATTCCGCACCCATGAGTAGCTTTGTGGCTCCATCTCCCGCTAAACAGCCCTGCACAAAACCTCTAATTTTGCCAGTACGAGATACGGCTGGAAAAAGGAAGAAAAAAGTAAAACATACGGAGCCCACAAGGTGCACACAGACCAGGTGAAAGAGACAGTCTTAGGTTACATGCCCAGAAGCTCTGGCACCACCCTTACAAGGACCAGCTACCCCGAATGGCAATAACTTGTCATCACCAACTCAGCCAATAGCTATTCCTCAGCAAATGACTGTGGCGTTAATATCCCTGATAGAAGAGATGATTTCTAGAAACTTTTTACCAATCTTAGCTAGATTAGATACTGTGGCACTTATGCACACTACGGTTAGGGATTTAATTACAGTGGCAGGGGCAACACTGAATTCACTGGATGGGGGCTCTGCTCAAAGGGGGACTCTAAACCAACATGAGGGGTCATCTGCCACACGTAACACTCATCCACCCTGTCCTGTGGATAATGTTGTCCCTAGAAAATCAGCCAACGAAGAAGAACACAAGCACCAAGGGTCTGCTAGCACTAGTCAAGTGGCAAATATACGCATGCCCTCAAGTAAAATTAGGCCTGGCCCACCATCCGCAGTTATTACTGGGATGGATGTATTCACAAACCAACTAACACCCCCATTACTGCCCCACAAAAACGGCCCAATTGAACGTGACGATAATTTGACCCTCCATCTCCCACCAATGTGCTGTCCTTATGTAGCCCTTCTCACCAATGTTCCCACTCTGCAGGAAAATTAAATTTAATCACAGTCTCAACTAAGGAATAAAACCTGCTATTTTCTCCAACAGAATACACATTTTATTAATTCAGACTACCATGATATTTTATTTGTGAGATGAGTCAGTGGGTGGGCCCGTTACGCAAGTCATTTCCTGGAGACTGCACTGTTATAAATTGCAAATCCCCAATTATTGCTAGTCGGCTGCTGGGATGGGGTTCTCACTTAAATAAACAGAGGCTGGGCAAACTGATCGCCGTTTTGCCATTGGCTTCTTTTACAGGCACTTTGAAAATAGTGAGAGGAACACTCTGGCCAATGATATGTCCAATTCAATGATTCCCATACACCAGGAGGCAAATTGTGAGTCGCAAAATTCAATAGTCTTACATCTGGCCCCTAGTTTCCATAGGTTTTGTTAATAACTTTTTCACCATTTGACAAATATTCAGGACATTTTCCCCAAAATTGCTCAACCACCACAGCTTCTTCCTGGAAAGTTTCTGGGTTATCCCTCAACCGGGGAGAAAAGGGGGGGGTGTCCACAAAGCTCTCTTTCCCCATGCAATTTCCATGTAGAAAAGTAGGCAGAAAATACGGCTCAGCAGAATTATATCAAATTTGGCAGAAAGCTATATCATTACTCAGAAAGCGTGCTTTTTGTAAACTCGTCCAATTCTGTTCAGCCATTTCAGAGAAATGAAGGGAAAACATTTATAGATATCTGTTGCCATGGGACTCCCTCAGGACTCCTGCTGGTTGTAAATAATCTATTGGTCAAATCCCTGACTCAGGCCTTAAATTAAATTAGTGAATGAGCTTGTGCTCCGATGTTGAAAAGCCAAAAGAATCAGTGCCATCTACGGGCAGTCCACTCAGTGCCCCTTAAGCTGTTTTGAAGTTCAGAACGAGGACATTCATTGGTACATGTTTTGTATTGTTTTTTTTATGTTGTATGTAATAATTAATTTTCATGGCAATGTAATAATGCGCTCTATCTGATATGGAAAACATAATGAATGCTAATTGATTCTTTTCATGATGATGTTCTTCCTCTGTTCATGACGGTTTTATGCAAAATGAAAAGTATTTCACCAATAATGATGAAATTAAATCGTGATCACAGTAATTGAGTTTTGTGACAATGAATAGAAATCATTGTGTTGGTTAGGTAGAGTCAGTATTTTTTGTTTTTTATCCTCATTCACCACAGACCGCAATAACCTTTCCAAACGTTGGTTCCCATCAGACCCTGGGAGCAGGTAAGGAAGGACTTGCAACCTTCCCTCCTCCGGGTAGACCTGTGAGTTGGAAGGTATCACCCCGATAACGGGAAAGAGTCACTCTCAAAATGTAATTCGATATACACCGGTGACTGTTTAGATGTCCCATGATGTCAAAATAGGGAGGGGCCCCGGACCCGGGACCGGCGGTGAGGGGTAGGTCTAACGAAGGAGACGCGGGATAACAAAACCTATCCACTATGAGGTTCACCCGCTGTTCTACCCGCCGGGTACTGTTGTTGTAGCTTACCACCACTTGATGGGAACACAGAGCGCAACACAGGTACACTACTTCCCCCTATTTTGACAATGCAAAAATCGGAACAGCTACACTGTAGACAGTTATCTTTTATATAACACAGTTAGACACTGGTCCTGAGGAATCGCCAGTCAATTTGACAAAGTGGCGAGAAACATGTCGACCCAGTCGCACACCAGGTTAGCCTTGTACTAGGATACATAATTTCCCTACAAGTCTAGTCCTTGTTTAAATTTTAATTGGAGCCTAGGGACCTCCAGAATAAAATTGATCCTGGTACCCTTGTGCCCATTTTAACCCACCTTCACGTCTACACCCCCCCTGGCCCCACACCCGCACTTCACCCATTCGGCAGTTGGAAAAAGATCTCCGCCAAAGAGCCCCTCTTTGAGGTGTTGCCTGTTGGGTATTGCACCGCCGACCCAACGAGGAGCATTGCCGATGATGAAGCATGACACTCGCAAGGGTGTGTGAGGCCATTATATCCAACAAAATGGATGCCCGTTTGTAGGCACCTCCCGTTGTCCTACAGAATCCTTAAACCTGTCTCCGACCAACTAGCACTCCTTTAGGAACAGCCTGGTACCACTCTTGTGTTTGGTATCTCTAGCGAACACCAGGACTGGACCTTCCGCTCCCCTACATGAGGGGTAACTTCGCTATACTTGGCACATAGTGAGAACCTAGATGTGCTTTGTCCCCTTTTCCCCTTTTGTTGAAACCAAAATAGGGAGGGGCCCATCCCAGTCTAGAGAGATCCAGAGGGGTATAATTATAGGGCATAAATTGTGGTCATATCTGGAGGAGGGGGGCCCGTTTTGTTGCCTAGCATCCAAGTCCAACAATCTTATTAGAGGATTCCAGAGGGCCGTCTTCCTCTTTGATTGAGTCCCTGTAGTAATGTGTCTTTGAATAGATTGTAGAGTGTAGAGTGTTATGTAGACTTTGTATTCTGTATGAGGTGAAAGAGAATGTAATAGGGACAGACGCGGTGTAGCAATAGATGTGCTCACACCTCAACACCTGTGCTGTCCGAGGTTGTCAATAAACTTCATTCTCATTTGTATTGGTTCATTTTTACATATCTGGCGATGTGTTATGGCAACCTCGAGGGACTCACGCTGATCCCACTCTGCTTCAAAACGTTTCCAGTGGATCACAGTCAGCTATGTTGTTTGAAATCTACGGCAGTTGGATTTCCTTTGAATGATCACCGGATGACTTTGGAAACTCTTATTTAAGCTCACGGGTAAGCAGACAATTTTGGGAGATACAGAATTGTTTTTTTTGTATTTTTGATTCCATCATCAATCTGTGAATACTCGGCAGTTAACCACTTAAACGTGCGTTGGTTACATTCGAGTTCAACACTGCCGAGGCTCGAGCGGCATTCTGCATTCTCTGCTGAAGGTCTGTTGATCACGTCGTCAGGGTATGCAGTACGTGTTTGACGTGTCAACGTCACCACGCTGGTCATGACCCTAACGTGACACCATTTTGGAAATCAAATCTTTGAGTCGATTTCAGTGTTTAGAAAGCACAGAATTTTGCCGAAGAGAGAGCAATCATTTTATATTTGCCAAGAGTGCACCGGTGATCTTATTTACAAAAAATAAACCAGACAGTAAGTATATTACATCTATCTATTTTTTCCATTTTGCAATACATTTTGTTATAGGAGTTTCACTACATAATGACCACTCCAACAGCATCTCCTCAAGGAGAGGCCACCCCACGGGGTGATTCTGCATTTCATTTAAGCACTCCAAAGGAATTTTTGTCATCTCCTGGAGAACCTATTATTCAGTGGAACAAATGGAAAGATTATTTTTTTAACTATATTGCTAATCTTGAAGAATGTAATGGAACTTATTCTCCTGAAAGGAAGAAAATGATTTTAATTTACTGTCTGTGTCCCGAAGGTCATCGTGTTTTTGGACAATTACAACAAAAAGATAGACCTGGTGATATAGATGTATTTAAACCTGCCTTATTGGATCTAGATGAACACTTTTCACCCACGGTGTGTGTTGGAGTTATGCGCCATGCATTTTTTCAAAGGAAAGAGGAAAAACATGAATCCATTGAGGATTATGTATCAGCCTTAAAAAAGCTTTCTA
This sequence comes from Lissotriton helveticus, assembly GCF_964261635.1. Taxonomy (NCBI): domain Eukaryota; kingdom Metazoa; phylum Chordata; class Amphibia; order Caudata; family Salamandridae; genus Lissotriton; species Lissotriton helveticus. The sequence goes on from NC_136065.1 coordinate 859,685,161, forward strand.
TAACGTGTAGATTTGGTAATCTTCATGATGAACTCATATGAGATCATATTGTAATGTATGCTAAAAATAAGGCTATTCAAGATAGATTGTGGGTGGAGGGTGAATCCAACTTGAAAGATATTATTACTATTGTCAAAAAAGCGGAGTTATCAGAGTGTTGTGCTAAAGTTACGTTAGCATCTGATAAAAAAGAATGTAGCCACTCCGTTAACAACATTTCAGAAAGTCAGGGTAAATCCTCTCATACATACAAAAAAAGTTTGATAAAAATGAGGTTAAGAAAAGTGACAGTTCTATGAAAAACAAGCAGCATAATTATTCATGCTATCGTTGTGGTAGCAGTTCACACTCCTCTCAGTATTACAAATGCCCAGCACGTTCTGCCAAATGCTTAGAGTGTGGTTTAATTGGTCATTTTGCCAAAGCATGCAGATGTAAGATTTATAAGAAATAGGGTAAAGTTGCTTTGTGTAAGCTGTACGTAGCCAAGGATGAACCATCCGTCCTTGGATGGAAAGATCAACGCAAACTGAACATTATTTTAGATCATAATTGTCCAGAACAGATATTAGTAGCATATGAATCTGAGGATACAAACAAATGGGTGTTGGAAGAATTTCCTAATGTATTCAACGGAAAAGTTGGAAAATTGAGAGGATTTTCTTATTCCATCAGGTTGAAACAGAATGCCATCCCCAAAATTCATAAAACACGAAATATTCCATTTATTGTGAGAGATGAAGTGAAACAAGAACTGGATATATTATTAGATGCACACATTATTGAACCAGTAGAGTCATCTGAATGGATATCTCCATTGGTTGTCGCGAGACGTGTCAACAGCAAAGTCTGCTTGTGTGTTGATTCAAGAGGATTGAACAACAACATTATTGTTGATCAGTTCCCATTACCTCGCATTGATGAAATGTTATCTTTAACCAGGGATGCAAAGTGGTTTCCATGTTAGATTTGTCCTCAGCTTACCATCAAATTATGCTAGATTCTGATTGTAAACTCTTGGCTGCTTTTTGTACACCTTTTGGATGTTTCCATTTTCGCCGAATGCCCTTTGGATTGGCATCGGCGGCAGTTGTGTTTCAAAGACTCATGACACAGTTATTTGGTGACATCCAAGACGTTGTATTTTTTTCAAGATGACATATTAGTCATGGGAAGGTCATAAAAACACCATGATGCTATTTTACGGAAAGTTTTGCAAGTGCTTGATAAAAAGGGCTTAACTTGTGAAATTAACAAATGCAAGTTTGCTGAATCCAACGTAACTTACCTTGGTCATGTAATTTGTCGTGATGGCATTAAAGCTAAAGATAAACTTATTGAAGCAATAGTCAAAGCCCCTCCACTACAAAACTAGGATGAACTTCTTTCATTTTTAGGTTTAGCAGAATATTATTCTAAATTTGTGGAGAAGTTTTCAGACAAGTCTCAGAAAACCATAAATCCTCCGTTAAGTTCTTTAGTTTGTCCCAATTTACCGTGGGAAGATGTAGCTTTAGATATAATGGGGCCAGTGCCATGGTCTGATGGTTCACAAAAATATATTATTGTTTTAATGGATTTGTTTTCAAAATGGCTTGAAGTTGAAGTCACTACAAAAATTGACACTCGCTCTGTTATCAAATTCCTTGAGAATGTTTTTCTGAGAGAAGGGTTCCCTAAATCCTTACTTACTGATAATAGTGTCCAGTTTAAATCCTTAGAAATGAAAAACTTCATGGAATATGCTGGTATTGATAAAAAATTCACAGCACTTTATCATCCAAGAGGAAATGCTGTAGTGGAATGGATAAACAGAGTTATTAAATGTGCTCTGCAGTTAGCTATGCAAAACAAAAATGATTTAGCGATAGAATTAATGAAAATGGTGAGGAGTTACTGAGTTACCATATATGATTCAATTGGTAACAGTCCTTTCGGTATCATAAGAGGTAGAGTTCCCCATTCCAAAGTGAATCCAAGTTGGATGAACAAAGGAAATAAAATTGAATGGGATGTCAGTGACGTAAAGGAATGCATGGCAAAATCTCAACAGTAGAACAAAGTGTACTTTGACAGAAAATATGGTGTATGGAATGTTAATATTCGTATGGGACAATGGGTAAGAGTGAAACCCAGTAGGAAAGTTGTAAAAGAAAAAAACTGATTTAGTGAACCAAAGAAAATTGTCAAAGTGCATAGAAATACTGTGCAGCTAGAAGAGGGATCTAGTTATCATATGAGCAAATTAGCTGTTTTAAAAAAGGGTAGTGCTTGTAAACAAACTCAAGGTACTAAGGTTAGTTCTGAGGAGGACAAATATTGGTGGATTACCATTGATCATACTAACAATGGGAATGTAACTCTCAACACTGACATTAGGTCTGATCATAGCTCAGACCTGTGCAATGATAATGAAGTACCCAGTCATCCTGTAAATCAAAGTTCTTCTACTAGCACTGACAGAGTTAGCAGCTTTGGCAGGAACATTGTTAAACCCAGGAAACTTGAAGACTATGTTTGTGTTACCTATAGTTGATGTTTTTTTGGGGGGGGTTACAGTTGTATTGTAAGGAGAGGATAGGAGTATGTTTTCAATAAAGGATAGGGATGTGTAGTAATGTGTCTTTAAATAGATTGTAGAGTTTAGTGTTATGTAGACTCTGTATTCTGTATGAGGTAAAAGAGAATGTAATAGGGACAGACGCGGTGTAGCAGTAGATGTGCTCACATCTCAACACCTGTGCGGCCGAGGTTGTCAATAAACTTCAAGAAATCATTATCATTCGTATTGGTTCATTTCTACACACCCCTCAGGTCCATCTTTGATGTGGAAATGACAGATTCCAGCCAGTGTTGGGGAGGGCCAGCTCTCCAACCATCTGCGGCAAATTTCCCTTCTTGCTAGTAATATTGCATAGAAGATAAAGGCTCTTGCAGGGCCTGTAACTTGGCTAGAGACTCTGAAGATAATCATAGAGAGGCTTACCTTAACCTGGGCCCCAGAATAGCAGAGATAGTTGTGCCGACTTTTGTCAAAAACTCCAAAATTTCTGGACATTCCTGAAACATGTGGATGTCTGAAGCTCTCTCCAGTCCACACTTCTAGCATTTTACCGGAGGGACAGTTGTTATCTTCAAAAACTTTTGAGGAGTTAGCTAAGCCCTGTGGATGATAAAAAAATGATTCCTCCTTAGCCAGGGAGGCTTAACCGTGAGGAACAGTATGTTCATTGATACTTGCCAAAGATGTTCCCAGGCACTCCCAGTATGCAATCACCCCATAGTTCTTCTGCCTGTCTGAAATCTCTATCTATTGTTTGTTCAATCTCCTGATACCACCTGGAGACTTCTTTTTTCCCAGGCGGTTTCACCCCCAACTGTTCTTCTTAGAAGTTACCCCCACCTAATGGGCCCAACTCTTCAGCTGAATATATTTTAAATCTGGAGAGCTCTCCCTCCAGAGTGGCCTGTAGTGTTGACCATGGGTGGATTATAGGCTCTTGGGCGAGATCTCCCCAAACACTAAGCCCCTAAACTTCGAGACATTATACACAGAGGATAGTAAGGTGATTAAACAGCAAGCTGTCCTTGAACACGTTCAAACCCATGGCAGTGTCACAACAGTATATCTTAGAGCAGGAAATATCACAGGAAGAGGTTAGGGAGGCTATATGTTCAAGTAAGGGAGGGAAGGCGGTGGGCCCAGATGGACTGCCAAATGTGTTATACAAAAACTTGAGTGAGGTAATAACTCCAGTTATGACCTTGCTCTTTAATTATATCCTAAGTAAAGGGGTAAAAATCCCGGACTCCTGGAGTGAAGCAACTATCATCCTAATATTAAAGCCAGGGAAAAATCCAACGAAATGTGAGTCATATAGACCCATTTCCTTGCTCAACACAGACTATAAGTTCTTTACTAAAATCTTAGTGGAAAGCTTGGGCAGAGTGGCTGGTGACATGTTACATCTCAATTAGAAGGGCTTTGTTAAAGGCAGAAGGTTGCACAAACTCACGATCTCATTGGGGCAATAGACCATGCTTCAACATATTCACTTCCTCTGGCATTGATGACGTTGGACGCCACAAAGGCATTCAAAAGAGTAAACTGGGTGTATCTGGCGGCCGTACTGGAAAAATACAACGTTGGTACGACTTTCTCTAGAACCATCCAGCTGATTCATCAAAATCCTACTGCAAAAATGTTGGTTAATGGCAACTTAACGCAGACTTTCAAAATTACCAGGGGTACTAGACAGGGCTGTCCTCTATCCCCCTTCTCTTTGACCTCCATATAGAACCATTCGCTCGGAGCGGAAGTAAACATTACATCTTTTAAGTATGAAGGGTGGGAAAGAAAGACTGCCCTATACACAGATGACATACTGATCTTTTCATCAGATATCGTAGATACGCTTCCAACTGTTCTACATAAAGCAGGAGAGTTTGGGAAGATCTCTGGTTATGTAGTCAACACGAGGAAGATGTAGGTTATGACTTGGAACTTAGAGGCAACTCAACATCAAACCTCAAAAGAGATGAGATATCTGGGGGTAAAAGTAATACATGAGATTGAAAAAAAAGCCAGAGTCAACATGTCTAGCGTCACAAGTGAGTGCCTGCGGCTTATGAAGAGCTGGGTTCACCTCCCCTTGTCGATCTTTGGGAGGGTAAATTTGATTAAAATTATAATCTTATCAAAAATCACTTTCATCTTTAATACTATCCCTCTTCCAGCAGGCCAGAAATGGCTTTATTTGTGCCTATAAGGGGATTAGAATCGCTTGGAAGAAGCTAAAACAGAGGAGGGAGAATGGGGGTGGTTATCCCTTCCAGACTTACAGTATTACGCATGGGCATTCCAGCTGACTCACTCCAGAATGCTGTTAAAATCACCTGACGATTCTGGGGTAGGGTCCGTGTTTTCAGCTATGTTGAAGGGGGCTAAATTGGGTGAAGAGGGCTTCCTGTTTAAATACGGGGTCCCCAGGTTCTTTAAAAAAGTAAGACTAAAGGTGTTACAGGCAGCAGCTAGAACTTGGGCCAGTATCAGAAAGTTGACGGGACTTAGCTATTATTCCAGTCTCGCCTCTCTATGGGACTCCCCCGGTACACCGGATTGTTTGAAAGACATGTTAGCACAGCCAATAAGGAATACGAGGTAGAGTCAACATTGACATGTTCATGTTCTAGAAATTTGTAGTGGGCTAGCCTTGCTAATGTTAAATTGGCCCAACCCCTTGCTGCTGTAAAAATTTCTAAAAGTAGCATTTTCAGACTTGCAACTTAAAATCCAACTTTACCATACATTGTGATTTTACATTGTGAATCCAGGGACACCCAAGTCGAAATATCTATCTGTTAGAAGTGGTCCTGTTTTCAGGGTTATTCCCAAATGTTTTGGTTTTTGCCTCCTATTTGTTATCATCTGTTTTTGTTGCTTTTGGACTCCGGGCACTTTACCCTTGCTGATCAGTGCAAAAGTTTATATGCTTCTGTGTAAATTGTGATTATGAATGGTTAGCCATGGTTGGCATATTTGATTTACTGGTAAGCCCCTAGTAAAGTTACTCTGTGTGCCCAAGGCCTGTAAATCAAATGCTACTAGTAGCCCTGCAGCACTGATTGTGCCACCCACACGGATGTATGACGTTACAACGCATACTTTTACCACGCATACCTTTACAACGCGGTATTTACAACGAATACCGTTACAACGCATAGCGCTTTGAGGTGCTGGATAGTGGTAAGTATAATTTTCTATTCCAACCCCAGTCCCCGTGGACACTAGGGAAGGTGTTGGATAGAAAATTAAACTTATCCCCTATCCTAGAGCGCCCACTGCAGTGTTCGTGTGCACAGTTTTTAACTGCCATGTCGACCTGGCAAGTGAACCCACTTGCCAGGCCAAACCCTTTCCTTTTACTACATGTAAATCACCCCTCAGGTAGGCCCCTGGTACCACTATTGGGCAGGGTGCAGTATATGTGAAGGGTAGGACATGTCCTTGTGATAGTTACATGCCATGATAGTGAAATACTGGGCATTTCATTTTTCACTATTTCAAGGACTAGCTCTTCTATAGGCTAACATTGAAGCTGCCTTGTAGCATTTTATATGTGCAACTTTCAATTGGGAACAGATTGGCATTTGGAGTTTAGACTCTCTGAACTCAGAATTTAATAATACAGCTTTTAGTAAAGGTGGTTTTAAATTATGTGTTTGAAAATGCCACTTTTAGAAACTTGCCATTTTCTTGTTTAACCATCCTGTGTGCCTCTGCCTGTTTGTGTTTGCACCGTCTGGTTTTAGACTGACAGGGCTGGCGATGTGCATTCACACTAGATTGTCACACAAAGGGGGTAGAGGTGAGTCCAGCCTTTCCAGAATGACAAGTTCTTTCTGCATCTAGAGTTGTGGGAGTAGTTGCCACTTGCACCTGAACTGTTGCTGCCTTTTACAATGTTGTGTCCAGCTCCCGGAGTGGGTCTGGCCTGTACAGGGCAGAACTGGTTCTGGTGTGCAGCAGAGACTTTGTTTGTGCTGACTTCAAAGAGAAACGTGGTACAAATATTGGGGCTCTGACCCCAGAACATTGGATTACTCTGAACAAAGTAACCTGCCAGGAAGAAGAGCTGGAAGAGCTGTGTGAGAAGTGCTGCCCCTTGATGTGTTTGGGGTGGGTTGGCCTGCAGTTGCAGCTTTTGTCTTGGGCAGAAAAAGGACTGGGATGTTCTTACTGCATTCTAAGTATCCCCATTGGCTTGATGTAGAGCTTGCCTCCTGTTTCAAGTCTCAGGCAAAATCCAAGACTTCAAAAGATGACTTCTGGACCCAAGAGAAACTTCTGCCAAGAAAAAGATTTTACCTACAGCCTTCTTAAACTCCAATGTTGGAAATTCTGACCTGCCGGAGTGCGCCTATTCCGGTTCTGGGCCTATGAAGGTTGTTCCTGCTGAAGAAACCTACAAAATTGTTGCTTTTTTTTCCTTACGGCTGATTTTCCAATGCAGCACCGCCGTATGGGAGAAATTCCCGACTCACAGCCCTGCTTGGGAGAAGAAATCCGCACAGCACCTGCCAGCGGCCTGAAAAAGCGCTGCAGGCCGAGACCCGTGCACCGGTCTCTGAAGTCCAAAATCACAGCACTGACTCTGACGTAGTCCCTGCTGAGTGGCTAAAAGAAATGATGCATCATGGAACTGCTGCTGAAGAAATGGACAGTTTGCTGCCACCACACCGACCTCCAGTCTCCCGGACTTCCGCGCATTGCATCTGTGCAGCAAGTATTTACGACGCAGCACCAGCAGACCAGAATCGCCTGCATTTCAATGCATCACTTTCCCATACAGTCCGGATCCAACGCAACACTTCTCCTTGCGTGGCAGTAGAACTGACACATCGCCTCCCCAAGCGCTGTCAAACTGATGCATCACTGTGTATTTCTGATGCTTTCCTTCTCTGCAGATGTTTTGCCTTGTGTATTTGACACATTTGAGTTATTTTGTATAGAAATCATGCACCCATAGTGTCCTACAGACAGAATTGCCTGAAACCTTTTAAAAGTCATATTTTTAATTGTGTTTGTTCTATTTTAATTTTTTTTGTCTAGTTTGTTTTAGAAAAAGAGACTGTATTTTTTTTTGTGCTCTTATATATTTTATTCCTGGTTTGTCATTTCCTGTTTGCACTGAAATGCATTAAGGTAAATGTATTTTTTTTCTTTACATTTTTTATTGTAAACAATAAGATCTGCTTGTACAAGTAATCATCTGCAAAGACACTACATTACATTAGTTATTCCATTACATGTAGCAACGTCCGACTTCACAATTCCTCTCCCTATTATTACATATCATCTTCTGAGTCGCTTTCTTCCTGGGGGGGGTGTACATATATCTCCTCTATACATATTCCATTTTCCCCATACTCTCCCCAATTTTTTGGTACATTTCCTGTTGATAAATGTGGCCGTCTCCACCACCATAGCCACATCCATATCGTTGTTTCATTGCGCCACAGATGGTATGCTTTGAGCCCCCCATTTTTGCGCAATGTTTCTCTTGGCTATCATCATGCCGGTCGTTGCCCATTGTCGTTTGGCGTGTGTAAGATCCGTAGGTACCCATATGTTTAAAAGACAACATTTGAGCTCCAACAGGACTTATTTCTCTGCTACCTCTGCAATGGTTCTCACTACTGCCTCCCAGTACGGTCCCAGTTTCATACAGCCCCATAGCGTATGGTAGAAGGTGCCTATATCCCCACACTGTCGCAGGCAACCTGGGTCAGTGGAAATTCCCATCTTGTGTAGAACTACCCTGGTATAATAGGACATATGTATTATTTTTAACTGTACCAGCCGTAATTTAGAGGGGATTGCCTCCTCCTTAGGTGACCCTACAGCATCTCGCCAGTCAGGGTCATCCATTTCTCCCACCTCTATCTGCGAGGTTTCCCTGAGACGATCAAGTGGGTCTGCTCGGTAATTTATAATTTTTTTACATGTTAGTGGAGTTGCTCGCTTGTATAAGTGGTCCATGAGCAATCGGTCTTCTTGGGGCGACGACTCCGGTAGGGTCTCGGCTGGGGGAAAGGCCGCCTTTATGGCATGGTGGAGAAGTGTGGCTCAATGGTTAGAGCGGCAGACCCTGATGCAGAGGTCTAGCCCGGGACCAGGGTTCAATTCCCCGCCTCGGCGGGTCTTGGGCTCAAAAATGTCACGGACCTGATAATTCTCGCCTCGGTGCCTATTCCAATCATGGAGTCCCACTCTGCAACTCTGGGCAATAGCTTGCTTAATCTCCACAACGGCCCCCACAACGCTAAGGATGCCTGGCCTCCACCTTGGGGGTGCCCAGGAGTGGACACCTCACATGGAAAGCCAGGATGGGTTCCACAGCGGTATTCGTACAAGCGCCTTGAGACCCTTGCGGGTGAGTAGTGCGCTATACAAGTATCAATTTACAATTTACAATTACATATGTTTGATTTGCATGTATCTAAACTGTTCCCTCAGGGCCATCTTGTACTGATCTTACAGATAAGCGAAACTGACCACCTCCCCATTATGCCATCGGTCCCCCAGCCGGGAGATTCAGGTCCCAGTTTCGGAACCCTTTGTTATTGCCCAATGTTCCTAATCGGCCTGTGTCCCATAAGGGCCTGCGCTGTGTAAATCTACCCGTCCACCCCAGATATCTGTTGGCCGTACGCTAAATGTGAACAGTATGCTTTGATGGGCCCATGAGGTTATGGTTAGTGTTGGGCATAAAGCGCTCTGTTAACCCCTCCTACCCCCAGGGTCATCCTGTCTAAGTGATATGTTGGATCTGTGTCAGGTACATGTAACTACTGGTTAATTACCGTGAGCTGCGAGGCCCAGTAGTACGCCTTTATGTCTGGCAGGGCTCTCCCGCCATCATACCAGCTCCGCGTCAACTTGTGTGCAGCTATCCTGGCCGGTTTGCCGTCCCACAAGAGTGCCGATACCTCTGAGTTTACTGCTTTAAAGTATGCGTCGGGGACTGCGTGTGGCGTGTTGTGCAGGACGTATAAGAATCGGGGCAGGGCCATCATCTTAAAGAGGGCTGCCCTCCCCGGCAATGTAAACAGTAGTGTCCTCCAGTGTTTGGTGTCTCGTTTTAGTCTTTGCAGGGGGGCTGTAAGTTGAGGGTAAAGAAGGAATCTGGGTCCGATGTAATATGGATACCTAAGTACTTAAAACTGTCCGTGACTATCTGGACTTTACAGCCTCTCGCCAACCATGGAGGGTCCCCATGCAAACGTACAATATGGATTTATCCCAGTTAATCGCATATCCTGATAATGAACCGAACACAGCACAGACTTTAAGAATGGCATGTAGAGAATGTGTAGGCGAGGTGATATATAGTAATACATCGTCGGCATAGAGGGATAGACGGTCTTCCCATTCCTCCCTCCACTTTAGTCCACGTATCATCGGGTCCCACCGTATCCAGGTCGCCAGTGGCTCCAAAGCTAATGCAAATAGTAGGAGTGATAGTGGACAGCCCTGTCTTGTCCCTCTGCCCAGAGTAATTTCCTTTGATATATGACCATTCACTACTACATGCGCAAGGGGGTCGCTGTAGAGTAAGTGTACCCACAAGCAAAATTTTGGCCCAAATCCCAGGTGTTGGAGTACCGCAAATAGGAAGGTCCATTCCGCCGAATTAAAGGCCGTCTTTGCATCCAGTGATAGGACTGCTGCATCTTCCAGTATAGTGTGTTTTCTGCCCAATACGCCAATGCGGCGCCTTAGATTTAGTGCAGTTTTCCTACCGGGCATGAAACCGGACTGATCCGGATGAATCAGTTTGGAGAGGTATGGTGAGAGTCAAAGCGCTAGTGTTTTTGCTAATATTTTCCCCTCCACATTGATTAAAGAGATTGGGCGATACGATGAACATTCCTCCACTGGTTTGCCTGGTTTACGGATGACTACGATAATGGCTAGCCGTTGGTCCTTAGGGGGTGTCCACATTTCTCGACCTGTCTCATACATACGCAATAGGTATGGGGTTATCTTATCTGCTGTGCACTTATATAATTCTATTAGAATACCATTTGGGCCGGTGGCCTTCCCGGATTGTATTTTAGTGATAGCCACTTTGAGCTCATCTACTGTAATGCTAGCTTCTAGCTTCTAGTTTGTCAGCTTCCTGGGGTGTGAGTTGAGGCATATGAATATCTTTGAGAAAAGCTAGTGCTTCCTGTGTTCATAGTGCCGTGCTAGTGTGTCCACTATGAGTTGTGGGTCTGTTGTAGTTACACCCTGATCTGTTTTAATCTGTGCTATCCATTTATGTGTTTTTCCCTTTTTATCAAGCCGCGCAAGGAGCTTGCTCGCTTTATCCCCAGATTCGTAGATCCGGTGTTTGACTGGCTGTCATGTAGGATAGGGTTGCATTTCGAAGACTATTCACGCTATTCCTGTCTTTTAATGCGCAGAGTGTAATCGATCCCTACTGTAGGGTTGATGCTCTGCTGGGATTCCAGTTGTTCTATTCCATGCTCCATTGTTTCTAAATCTTGTTTCTTCCTTTTCTTATGCCCCTCAATTTGCGATATAGCGTGACCTCTTATTACTGGATTGTATGCTTCCCACAACATACCTGGGGAAGAAACTGAAGCTTCGTTATCCTGAAAGTAGTGCGTGGTTGCCCTGACTAAGGCTTTCTTGATCTTAGAGTTCAGGAGATACCCCGGGTATATAGGATATATACAACTTTGAGTAGAGCGATGTGTTATCAGTTCTGCTGTGACCGGTGAGTGGTCAGAGATTCCCCTGGGTAAGTGTGCGGCCCTACCTAGCTTATTCAGGCTGTCCACTGCCACTAGCACGTAGTCTATACGAGAAAGGCTATTGTGCGTACCTGAATGGAATGTGTAGTGTTTCTCATTTGGGTTTTGGAACCTCCATATGTCTAACAGGCCATGGGCATCTAGGAAGTCGGTCAGAGGTGAGCTACCCCTATGTTGCGGTCGGGACAGCGTGCAATCTAGTATATTGTTTGCAGTCATATTAAAATCTCCTCCTATCACTAAGTCTCCCTCCAGTAGTGCTAAGAGAAATGTACCCAGATCCCGTAGGGCAGGAGTGTTTAGTGTAGGCGGTAGATAGACTGACACAAAATTAATCAGGCGTCCTTCCCACTGCATATAAACTGCCGTAAAGCGGCCTGGTCATCTTTAAAGGCATGTTGGAGAATGAGGGGGAACTGTTTCCGTATCAGTAGCCCCACCCCCCAGGAGCCGGTCGTGAACTCAGAGTGTGACACCAATTGGAACCCCCATCGATCTATTGCCCGACACGTGGAGCCTGTCAGGTGTGTCTATTGTAGTAGTGTAACGGCCAGAGACATACGTCAGGTATTGTAGTACCAAACCCCATTTTATCTTATCCCGCAGGTCATTGAGGTTCCAGGAAAGAAATGACCAATAAGCAAAAAAGGGCCTCGGCTCATAACCAGTCAGGCTGAACCAAATCAACTATAAATAACAAAACATGTGCCAGGACTGATAGTTTCTTTATGAAAAACAATTAGGTTGTGGTCTTCATGAATAAAGCATAAACACCTGCTTAGACATTTGCATCATTTAATGATGTGATTCATTCATTTACTTTATCACAATTTTTTGGAAAAAATATATTGCTGTGTGAAAAAACCTTTAGACAATACTATATACAAATATATACAGAATATATACAACAAATTAGACAAGTCAACAAATTGCACTTACACCACATCCATACCTCTTACAAACTTAGCATTCAAACTACAAAAGAATCCCTCGGAGCACCACAGTACACAAAGAACATTCAAAACTAACACAAAAGTCTATAACAAAAATGAGAACTAATTGCGTCAACAATGTTTCTACTGATTGTACAAATTTAAACTGTCCATTATTGACAATCCAAAATGATCACTTCTTAGTGCAGGTGACCTGGGATTAGGTCGACGCGTTTCGAACCCTCATAATCGTTGGGTTCTCATCAGGACCATACAGACTCTAAAAAACACAAACAAAACCAATTTGTAGGAGAAACCACTAAAACATATCTCATCTATAGTGCCTCTCCAGTGGGGAGCTTCCCTACCTTAAGTCTTCTAAAACTACTCCAATGCGTGGTGTTGCTGTTGTTGGAGTCTGAAAATAAATTAATTCAATATCAACCATAAGGCTCACGAATTGCTCAATCATGAACGTTTGGTTAGTCACGTCAAGCGCTCACATCTTTCTCACTTAGAAACTCACCCCTGTGTGCAAGGTATTCACTGTTCTGGTTTTCAAACAGCGATCTGACAACGGCATGGACCTGTTGCTAGGAGTCCATGTTTCTCAATTCCTTTGTCGAGGTTGCCTGTAGGAAAGACAGGGGCTAGTTAGAACACTCCTGTCGTCCTTGTGTGAATTAGTCTGGGTCAACTCGAACGTCGTGCACCGGCCGGCGACACGTTATGGATGGAGACGGTCTGAACCAGTAAGCGCGCGTGCTTGGGGAGTTGTTATTTCTGCGCGCTGGTGTTGTGTAAGTCTAACTTATGGCCCGAGTGGACAGTTTCCCAAACTTTAAAAATATCCGCGGTGATGATAATTTCCTAAGGCAGATTTCAGCTGATTGTTCTTTCAGTCAAAACCGCCGCGTGTGCGGTGGACGCGCGTGAGCGCTGCACGGCACTGTCTCTTACTAGCCCCTGAGGTATAATGTTGCGCGGATCGCGCTCACAGGCTCTGGCTCTTACCTGGAATGAATTCTTCTCACAAAGTATCAGACAGCAAAGCGGGACGCGTCCTCCAATATTCAGAGCAATGATGGAAATGAGTGGACCAGTGAAAGTTAGGGGTTTTACTTCCTGGTTGTCACATGATGCCCTGATGGCAAAGCCTTCTGGGAGATGTAGTTTGATGAAGCAAGTTTTTTAGGGTGATTTTACAGGGTCCCCTGAGTGGATGGTTTCAGTTCTAGAATCAGATGATGTGGGTATCGAGCGGATGATCAATTCTTATAAATTTCAGAGATTTCGTTGAGGCCATCAACTGCTGTATTATATTTCATAATAAGCATTGCCTCCCTTTGATTGAGTCTTGCATCCAGATCACTGCCACGTTTGTCTATTTAAATTTTTGAAATGACTGTCCACTTGAGGTCAGCTTCATTATGTTTTGTTGCGATCCAATGATTGACAAGTGGAGCGTTTGCCACATTTCTTCTGACCCTTGATTTATGTTGGGTTATTCTCTGACGTATCTCCTGTGAGGTTTTCCCGATGTATAACTTAGGGTATGGACACAGTATACCATACACCACATTTTTTGTTTTACAGTTGGTAAAACTGTCGTGTTTCCAATGGATTCCTTTGTGAGAGAAGACTGTTCCTTCTATTGTTTGTTCACAACATGTGCAAGTTCCACATTTATGATGCCCCACTATTGGTGGAAGATGTAACATATTTCTCAGGTCAAGTGGTTGTTCCTGTGGAAGGGCTGCCCTTACCAAATCATTGGCGATATTCATGTCCTTCTTAAAGGCAAGCATGGGTACTTCTGAGAAGTCTTCATGTAGATTTTGCACTAAATGCCAGTTGGTATTTATCATCTTTCTGAGCTGATGTGCGTTCGGACAGAACGTGGAAACACATATAATCCTACTTGGTTGCTTTTTTGTTCTTTTTTCTAGCAGGGTTTCCCTGGGAACCCACCAAGCTCGTTTGAGGGCATGCTTGACAAGTTTCTTTGGATATCCTCTCTCCATTAGTCTTTCTGAAAGTTGGCCCGCATGTGAGAAGTATTCGTCCTTACAGCAACAATTCCTTCGTATCCTTAGGAATTGCCCAAAAGGCGGGGCAAGATGGCCGCTGAGGCGCTGTAGGAGTAAGTCGCATCCAGACCCCTCTCCGACCTAAGCGCAAAATTCAGGCTTGAGTGGAGCTGCAGAAGCGAGCAAGCAAGCAAGCAGAATGAGCGCAGTATGCAACCTGTATTCTGGCTTCAACAAGCGGGAGGCTTCTGTCTGAGATCACTTCATGACGGAGCTGTTAGCCTTACACGAATTGTGGAGAGGGCAAAGACAATATATCTCAAATTCCTAAAAATGTCTGCGGCAGAGATGGCGGAAAAAGTGACCCGCGGCAAAAACAGACAGCAGCAACAGCCACCCATACTCGAAGGGGCAAGTAAAGAGGTACTTCAGAAACAAGAAGCAGGAAGAACGGGTACTATCCCGAAAAACAAAATGCCCTTTACTAATAGAAGAGCGACCCCCACAGTCTCCGCATTAACGAAAGCGCAAATGCGCAAATTGGAAAAAGCTAGCGAAAGGGGCAAGGCGGTCGATCAAAGCAAAGACCCACAAGCTGTCAGTAACATACCGGCAACGCGGGATACAGCGGAAAAGAAGAAACATGACACTGTGTACCGGCAGCCGTCAGTATCAGAGGTTTTCAGCGTAAAGGCTCCCATAGAGGCGTTGGGTGCTGCCACGGCAACCTCGCTAAGCACTTCATTCACGCCGACCGCCGGAGCTGGTCTGAGCGTCCTCGAGGACGCAAGCGGTGGCGTTGCCAAGCAACTAACAACTGCAGAGCCCATGCTTCCCGCGGAACGTCCTGCGGCGACTGAGGCAGACAGCGCTGGGCAAAATCAGTCGCAGGAGAGGCAGGATGACTGGGACACACTAAAGGAGGTGAGAGAGGCTGATCAAGGGGCTGATCAAGGGGCAGGGATGACGATCACAGGGCAAATGCTCGAGGCCCTCATAGAAGTGGAGTCAGAAATACGTGAGGAGCAGGCACATATCCAAAAGAGAGATAACGCAGTGCTGGGTGAGGACACTGCGTTCTTTTCAGTCCCTGAGGACTCCGAATCAACGCTGGCAAGCAGTGAAGAAGAGAGGGGTTCTGCAGGATCATGCTCGAGCTCCGGTGATAGTGATAGCTCTAGGGGGAGAGACACACAAAAAAGGCGCAAAATGGCATCCAGAAGGACAGGATCCCCACTGAGCTCACATAAAGGCACTCATAGGAAGCTTGTTTGGGATTATTCCGCTACCTCCAATATTTATAAAGAGGATGCTCAAGAAACTCAAAATGATGGCGAGAAACTGGACATAATGTTTACCACTCTAAAACAGATGCAAATGGAGGCTAGGGCGGAAAGTCGGAGGGCCAGGCACGATACTAAAAAAATTCAAGCGTCAATCAGGAAAATAAATAAAAAGTTTGAGGAAGTGGAGGAGAGGGTTATAGGAGTGGAAGAAAGAACTGGAAGATTGGAGGATGAGGTAACGGACTGGCAGACCTCCAGAGAGGAACAGTCTAAAATGGTGGAGGACTTACAGTGGAAGGTGGAGGATTTGGAGAACCGCCAGAGGCGCAACAACGCCAGACTCCTTGGAATTGAGGAAGGGAAGGAGGGGCAAGACCCTAGAGGCTTTGTTATAAAGTTATTAAAGGGGGCCTTTCCGGAGGTACCATGGAACTGGGAGCAAGAAGTGCAGAGAGCTCATAGATTCCCGATCTTTGCAAGGAAAAATCATAAAGAGGGTGCAGGGGCTCTCCCAAGGGCTATGCTTGTATTTTTTGGTAACTTCCTGGCAAGGCAAGAACTAATGGAAAAAGCCAGGCCTGTTTCTAAAAAAACAGTTGAAGGAATAACATTTTTTGCTAGACCTGACTTCTGCCATGTAACAGTGGAGAGGCGTTGGCGGCTCAGGCAATTGATTACAGCATTTCAGACGCAGGGGGCGGAGGCCTATCTAATGTTCCCAGCAAAGCTAAAGGTTATCTCTGGAGGCCGCACAAGAATGTTTTTCTCGGAAATTAAAGCAGGGGAATTTCTGACAGAGTTAAAAGAGCAAGGGGGTGCCAGAAGGAAATAGATAGGGAAGAAAGGGGGCACTAGGGCACATTAGACACATAAAATGCACGCAATGGATGTATAAGTTCTGGGTAAATCTATAAGCCTGATAGCTAAAGACAGCAGTAAGTGAGAGGGGAGGAGGGGGGTCGCGACGCTACATCGCACAGCGGACACGCATAGGTCAGGAGTGACCTATTTGCCTGCCGCAGGGGGGGTGGGGCAGCAGTCGGGGTGGAGGGAGGCTAAGGGGGGGGGGTGGGGTGGGGTGAAAGACACTGGTGAAAGTTGGTGGTTTAACACGGTGCAGATTTGTAAAGTTTATAAGGAAATAGCAAGAAATTGTTTTGGTAAATTTAAGCTGGCTGCAGAGGTGTCGGTAAAAGCCAAATCTAACGCATGGCACTTCGGATAATGACGATCAATGTCTGTGGTTTAAACAATAAGGAGAAAAGACAGAAGCTCTCCGCATTGCTGCGATACTGGAGAATCGATATAACATGCTTACAGGAAACACATGTGGCAGTTAAGGACAAATTTATTTTGGACCAAATGGGGTTTGAGGTTCTGGCTTATACGGGACAAGAGGGGAGAAACAAGGGAGTGGCTATCTTGGCTAGAAAAGGTATTGCAAAAATCATAAAGAAAAAGGGAGATCATGATGGGAGATGGTTATTGTTAGATATAGAGACCACCGCAGGAAGATGTACACTGGCTTCTCTGTATGGACCAAACGAGGATGAGCCTGATCTATTTGAATTTATTGACAATGAACTAGCGGTGTGGCCAGAGCCTGTGATTTGCTGCGGGGATTTTAATATTAATGGATTCAATGGTCTAATAAATGGGGGAGGGGCAGATATCAAGGGAGGAAAAAGAAGGTGCTCAAAGCTGTACAAAATCTGGCTCACCATAATGCATTGGTGGACGCATGGGCGGAATTCAATCCTGTAGGTACAGGCAGCACTTTTTATTCAGCTCCTCACCAAACAATAGCCAGGCTGGATTATTTTTTTATCTCTAGTTCACTTGTTGGCAGAGTTAAGATAGAATGTTTTCCCAGAATAGTGTCAGACCACAATCCGTTGGTTTTAAACTTAGCAGCGCTCCAAAAAACAGAAAAGGTAAACTCAACATGGACGTTTGAGAGAGGGTTGCTGAAGGAGGAGGAATATATTACTAGAATGAAAGAATGGATAACGCAATTCTGGGACATAAATAGATACTCAGCCTCAGCAGATATGGTGTGGGACAGTTTCAAGGCAGGGGTGAGGGGAGAGACACTAAGTTATACTCTGGTAAGACGCAAGCAGGAAAAAGAGAAGGTGGAAGAGGAGATTAGAACTCTGATGGGTCTGGAAAGAGCATTAGTGGAAGCAATTGATAGGAAAGATCCCATTGATCAGATTTTGGTGGCCATGGAAGTACAGAAGGCAGAAACGGGGGTGTCCCTGGCACAGAAAACAGCAAGGAATTACTTAGCAAAAAAAGAGAAATGTTATGAATTCAACGAGAGGGTCGGCCACTTGCTCGCAGTTAGAACTAGGCAAACGTTAGCAGCAGGGGAGATAAAAGAAATTAAGGATTCTACAGGGGCAATTGTCAATAAAGGGGGGGAGATACAGGAGGTATTCAGAAGATTTTATGAGGTGTTATATGAGCAAGACACAACTAACGACAACATAGAGGTAGAAAGCTGGGAATATCTTAGGCAAGGTACACAGGAGGGGTTGAGTATTGAAGAAAGGGACAAGCTAGATGCACAATTAACAGTTCAGGAGATAAAAGAGGCGATTTTCAGCTTACCATCCGGGAAAGCATCCGGCCAAGATCAAATTCCTGTAGAATTCTATAAAACATTTTGGGACGTGTTGGCTAAGGATATTTGGGTAATCTGTTGCTTGGCACAGGGGGGCAGAATAGTCCCTCAGTCATGGGCGGGCGCGGATATAATCGTGATCCTGAAGAAAGACAAACCCCCCATTGAACCAGGCTCCTATAGGCCGATAACATTGTTGAACGCTGATGCAAAAATATTTTCCAAAGCTCTGGCTAATAGGTTGAGCAAGGTAATAGAAAAAGTGGTTTCTTCTACACAACATGGCTTCATACCGGGGAAAGGAACTACCCAACACACTAGGCAGCTAATCACTATTTTAGACGCTGCAGAGGCCGCAGGAGACCCTGTCGCGGCTATATTTTTGGATGCCGAGAAGGCTTTTGACAGGGTCTCCTGGGCATACCTATGGAAGGCTCTAGAGTGGGCTGGTATAGGCGGAGGATACATAACAGCAATCCAGGCACTTTATAAACATCCTAGTGCGCGGATACGTATTAATAGATCCTATACCAACACAGTACAGATTAGACGGGGGACTAGGCAGGGATGCCCAGCCTCACCCTTATTGTTTGCGATATATTTGGACCCCTTTTTAAGAAGACTCACGCAAAATAGGGGGATTACTCCAGTTACATTGCACGAGGAAGAATATAAATTATTTGCGTATGCAGATGACGTAGCTGTCATAACTCCAACACCAGAGGAATCACTGAAAGAAATAGAACAGGAGGCAAAGAAGTTTGGCAAGGTTTCCGGGTACCTAATAAATAGGGGAAAGACACAAGTTGTTCAGAACAGATTCACTGTATTTACAGACACAAGAGTAACTCCGGAGGCAAGGTATTTGGGGGTCAGGGTGACTGCAGAGCTAGAGAAATTAGTGGAGATAAATATGGAACCTCTGTTGGGAAAGGTTAAAAGTAATATGGAGAGGGTAAATAATCTACACTTGACTCTCATGGGACGAATTAATTATATTAAAATGGTGACTTTTCCTAGATTTTTATATTTGTTTAGAGCAATTCCGCTATATTTTGAAGCGATATGGTTTAATAGAATAGAATCAACAATAAATAAACTAATCTGGGCACAGGGGAAGACACGCAGGGCATACCGCTTTTTGACACTACCACGACAGAGGGGAGGCTGGGGTGCACCCGATTTTAAATTTTACTACTGGGCATCAGCACTCCAATATTCCAAAGGCTTACTAGGTGGAAGTATACAACAAGGGGAGAGAGCACACTTAGGCAATGTTTATGAAGCACTCCTGGGAAAGGCAGCAGAGAATGCCTTAGTAACAACTGTAGACTACGCCTACTTCAAACACACAAGATTTAAGACCCTGAGTGCAATCTACAAAGTTTGGAGAGCAGTAAAGAAAAAATTGGGGCTTGGGAGATATAACAGATACCTCAGGCTGTATTTGAATCAGGATCTCCCATCAGAAATTTTCAGGGACACAGTCATGAAAGAATGGGACGAAAAAGGGATTAAGAAACTGGGAGACTTAATGGATTTAGGAGGAGGGCTTCTAATGTTTCAAGATATACAGCATAAATATAAAATAACAGGGAACAGCTTTTTTAAATACTTGCAAGTGCGGAGCTTCTTTCACACAAAAATAGGGGGTACAGGAGGGATGACAAGCTGTAGGATAATGGAATTTATGGGAAGCAGCTTAAAGTGTTCAATTAGGCAGCTGTATGCGGAGTTGCAGGCTCTTAAAACAGACGACAGAGAGAGTTATAGTAACAAATGGGGCGAGCAAGTGAGAGCCCGACCAGAAGATCTGCAAACCTCATTAGACCTTGGCCGCTCCATTCTATGCTCAGCTACACTACAAACTCAACATTATAAAACCATCTATTCATTATATCATACACCTGCTAAGATCGCCCAATGGGGGGGAACCACGGGGATAACATGTCCGCGCTGCAATGCAACAGGGGCCAACATCACACACATGTTTGCACAATGCCCGCAATTATACACCTTAAAATTGGCAATAGAGGAGTTTTTGGAAAAGTCATTAGGAATTGAAACCAAACTTACTGATGAATTGATAATGTTGGGTATAAGTGTAGGAGAGAATATTGTATATTCAGAATTTCTATTTATTGCGACACCAGTATTTAGGATAATTGTAGCCAAAGCTTGGAAAGAGAAGGCAGCACCGTCGTTTCAAATCTGGATGGCAAGGTTACTTTCTACTTATAATCTAGAGAGGGCTATATATGACAGGAAAGGCAAAAAGGCAAGAGCCCTGGGGGGTAGGATATGGTTTCCCATTGATCAATGGAAGAGTGGGAAGAGTTAAAAAATATGTTTTCTTTGTTTATTTGGTTTGATTTGTGAAATTTGCACAGGCGATAAGCATGTACCACATGATGTATTTTATTTATGCTGCTTCTATCTTTTGTATATGTATAACCGTCTAAAAAACAAATCTGTACAGGGGTGGAAAAACTCGATGTAACATTCAAAAGACTATGGTTGTAATAGAAAAAAGGGGGGGGGGAAAAATCGAATAAAAATATTTAAAAAAAAAAAAAAAAAAAAAGGAATTGCCCAAAAGGCAAATTTTGGCGTAGATTTCTCGGGTGATAACTGGTGTACAGGAGGCTTTTGTTTCTATCCGTTGTCTTTCGATATAATGTAGTGCCAAGGAAAGAAATGACAGCCTCGGCCGTGTGGTACGCTGTGCTGTTAGGTCATGCGACGCCATTGGGCATGTTAGTCTTCGTGTTAAGGTGAGGTGTGAGAGTCGTGATGTGTACAGTTTCAAAGTGTGTATAGAGTGACAACGACAACTGCAGATCTAGAACCATTAAAACTTCAACATCATGAGCATATCTACCAAGATGATACAGTGATAGCGGTAGTAACTTCCCCATTTCTACACCCCAAACATATCCCCCTCCCTGCATCCCTGCCTAGTAGATTCAAAACTACCCACCTCCCCAATAGCAGAGTGCCTATAGTCCCCAACATTGAAGAAAGCATGAACGTAGGGTCGGGAGGTGTGGCGCCTGTGAGTCTCTCCCTCCCGGGCCCCATCAATCCCAATCACATTATACATTCCCCGATGACGTACATGAGTGTCTTTAGTCCCCAACTGAGACTGTGTGCCCCCAGGTCGGTCATGGACACCGCTGAGGCTTCAAATCAGAGTTTGTCCACCCCCATTACAGATAAGTCAACTAGTAAAATATCTACTGACCATTGTCGTCATTGCAGTCTTTCATTTCCCGGAGCGGGCAATGTCGCTGCCAGGGCTCCCAGACCTGGAACTTCTGGATCTTGACGGTGAGCATCACCTATCTTTGAGTCTGAGATCTGTGTCTTAAGTGTAGGCATTGGCACTTCTGTTGGCTGTGCCTTCTCTGCGGCATTGGGACGTGGCCGGCCCTTCATCAAGCCATCGCTGGCCGTTGTCCGGTGTCGTGAAGAACCATTATTTTTCTCCATCTAGTACCTTCAATTTAGCTGGGAAGAACATCATATACTTTATACCACTGACTCTGAGCGCCCGCTTAACGCCCTCAATGGAGCGACGGTCTCTCTGCACTGTCAAGGTAAAATCCAGGAAGAATCTGATTGTTGCATTATCATAGGGAAGATCTCCTTTCACTCTAGCTGCTTGCAGGATTGCATCTCGGTCACGGAAATTCAAGATACAAGCAATTATAGTGAGTAGGCGGTGCACCAGGCCGTGGCTTCGGGATTGGAGCCCTGTGCGCCCTTTCGATGGAAAATAACAGAGAGAGTCTCTTAGGCTCAAGTTGATTAAGGATAAGATCTTCCAGGAAGTGGTTCACTCTGGGCCCTTCCGCCCCCTCAGGCACCCCCACCACTCGTATGTTGATACGACTGGCTCGTCCTTCTTGATCATCCAGGTGCAGTGCCATTTCCTTATGTTGATGTACCAGTTTTGTACCTTTTTCTCCAATTCACACGTGGCGTCTTGCAGGTCACCTATATTTTCTTCCTTGGCAGTAACTCTTTCAGATGTCTTCTGCATATCAGCCCGCATAAGATTCATTTAGATCGTGACCTTGTCGATTTTGGTCTCCAGATTATTTCCGACTGCTTGTATTGCTACCATTATTGAGCCCAGCGAAGGCTCTTCCGCTGGCGTGGCCTCTTCATTTACGCCAGAGTCCGTCGTACACTGTCGTGGTACAGCGTATTTGTCCATTTTGTTGACCTGGATGGCGGCCGTTCCAGTCTTTGGTTTTGTCATGGCGATGTGGAGGAGTCGTCTGGACCACCTCAACGTCACAGCTGTACAATTATTTTATGCCAGGTTTGGAGAACGTGAGTGGAGTGTTCTTAGTAATTGCACCCCAGCATGCAAAGCTGTCTCTGCTATCTTGTCTGTGTCTGCCGGGGACGCACCGCGACTGTCTCGATTTGTTGGGTGTTTTCTCACAGCCCCCCTCAGAGGTCCGCTCCTATGTTGCCACCCGCTGATTCATCCGGGTCACCTCTGCCAGGATTGCTTTATTTATGGGCGATAATGGAGTTCGCAGTGGCTGGCGTTCAGTTTTGCCCCCTTTGCAACGTGGCGTATTCCGCACCGGACACACTTGGGGGTCGATTCCGATCCGGTAAAATCCCCGTCCGTACGAATCGTATCCGGAGCCGTTTCCGTACGACTCGTATGTACGCCGTACGACCGGACGATTCCGATCCCGATCGGCCGACCGGGACGCGATTCGTACGGTACACGTCGATTCGTACGGAGAAGCGCATGATCACCTACACACCGTACGGCGCGTACCCCCCATGATCGCAGGGGTACGCGCCGTACCCCTGTGATCATGCGGGGTACGTGCCGTACACCCAGCGTACATGGGGGGTATGTGCCGTACACCCAGCGTACATGGGGTACGGCACGTACCCCATGTACGCTGGGTGTACGGCACGTACCCTCATGATCGTAGGGGTACGCCACGTACCCCTGTGATCATGGGGGGTACGCGCCGTACCCGGGGGGGCCGTTCCGTACCTGTTTCGGGGCGAACTCTGACTGTACGACAGTTTCCAGCTCCCGTCGAAAAAGGGTCGTACGGAGCGTACCCAACACGGATCGTACTTGCCGGGTCGTAAAAAGCAGCCGCGAAACGTATGAACGTCGCGTACAGCGACTTCCGAGGGCGATTCGTACGGGAATTTCATTCGTACGGTCCCTGGTACGATTCGTACGGATAGCTGCATCGGGTGTGGATCGTACTACGTCGTTCGTACGGAGACGGTTACGGGTACGATTCGTACAGAAAAAAATGCTCTGTACGACGATTCGGAGCGCTTTTTACCGGATCGGAATCGAC
Organism: Lissotriton helveticus; assembly: GCF_964261635.1. Taxonomy (NCBI): domain Eukaryota; kingdom Metazoa; phylum Chordata; class Amphibia; order Caudata; family Salamandridae; genus Lissotriton; species Lissotriton helveticus. Next base: position 859,708,723 of record NC_136065.1, read on the forward strand.
CCTTTGGTCTTCCTTGCTCCTGTGTCACGTTTTTCTGTGCGCAATGTAGAGTCCTGTCTGCTCCCCACGCACCCTCAGGAATGGGCCAAATATACATTATAGTCTCCCGCCTGGCTGCCGCTTCCTCGTGCACTGTGCAAATCCCGGCTGTCTCAGCAGTGGTTGGCGTCAGGTTGGTGCTCTTTGTAATGTGGCTTAGTCCATACCAGCTACCTCCGGTTTTCTCTGCTCCTGTGTTGCCTGTACTGTACTTTAATGTCCTGCCTGCACCCTTAGCTCCATCAGGGATGGCCCATACATGTGGTGCAGTCTCCCGCCTGGCTGTCGCTTTTCCGGGCACTGTACGGGTGGTTTGCTGTCCCTGGTGCTGCATGCACTGCATACGTTGGAGAGGGGGGGAATGGAGCAACCGCCAGTGATCTCCCCCTCCCCGGTCTCACCTTGGTGTTCGTCCACCGGCTGTGTTAGGTGGGGCCTTTCCGGGGCTGCGATGAGCGCGGCCGTGTCAGGCCCAAAGCTGCGAGTCTCGCGCACCGCGGCCGCCGGCTGCAGCACTACGTTGTCCGCTACGAGGCCCCGCCCCCTGCCGTCAATGTCGGAGCCGCGAGGCGTGGACTCCCAGCGGCTTGACTGTTGGTGTTATACTGGTGCCCAGGGCAGTGGATTTGCACCCACCGTCGGTCCTCAGCTACGGAGGTCCAACTGCGCTAGTATCTCTTCCAGGATGTGCGGATTTTTAACGGATTACAGGGTTTTCACTGTGGGCCCTGCCGGAGCTCCAGAGCTACGCCGCCATTACGATTGGTGCCTAGCCAGCCCCCCCATACTTTCTTTTTTTTAACTGGTGTGGTGCCCATTTGTAGTGTTTTCACTGTATTACTGTGAGTTTATGTACACATGCTTAGATAAGCCTGTCTACTTGTGCCAAGCTACCAAGGGGGGTGGGCAGGGGTCATCTAGGTGTATCACTCCCTTATCCTGATTAGAAGGAAGGGTGCATGCCACTCCGAGCTAGAGACCCCCATTTCCATTTCTAACACTATCTTTTCGCAATTGTCAATTACACTTTTAAAATGTAACAAGGTAATCCTAATTTAACACATGGGAGAAATAGACCTTGCAGGAATAAAAAACATAAAGTACATTTCCAACTTTTAGGATATACTGCACCCTGCCCATGTAGCTACCTAGGGCCTTCCTTAGGGATGACTTAAATGTATTAATAAGGAAGGCTTGGGCCTGGCAAGAGGGTTAACCTGTCAGGTAGACATGGCAGTTTGAAACTGTACTCACAGGCTCTTCAATGGAAGGCCTAAGAAATGTTTAAAGGGCTTCTTAAGTGAGTGGCACAATCAGTGATGCAGTCTCGCTAGTATTATTTAATTTATAGGCCAAGGCACATGTAGTGTGCTTTACTAGGGACTTATAAGTAAATTAACGATGCCAATAGTGAATAAGCAAATGTTACCATTTTTTAAGTAGAGAGCACATGCACTTTAGCACTGGTTAGCAGTGCTAATGTGCCCAAAGTAGTAAACCCAACTAAAACAAATTCAGTAAAAAGGAGAGGAGGAAGGCAAAATCTTTTGGAGGAACCCTGCAGAAATGGCCAGGTCAAACAGTTAGGTCTTGTAATAATATCTCACTTTATGATAAAAAAAACTTATAAATTCACTGAAAAAACAAAGGTGAAGGTGAGGTTATATTTAGGTGAAAATGGCAGTTAGACAAATATCCTTTTAAACTAAAAATACCCATTGAAATTCACCAGTTACAGTTTACTTAGTTAACTTTATTGTATACCCTGCCATGCACTGTTTATGATCTCACATATTTTATCAGTCATGACATGTTAAATGACATCAGTGATGACATCAGTGATGACATCTCAAATTGAATCATTGATGACATCACTCTTGACATCATCCGCCCTACTATTGTTCAATTTACTCTACAAACCAAGTCAAAAGAAATGCCCCCCCAGGTGAAAATCTGCCCTAAATCCATAAATTCACTTCCAAACACTTACAATTCATTTATACCTTCAATCAACTATATGAACTATGTGGTAAAAACACATAGATATAAGACAATATACTGTAAATGTATTATTGTTAAAATCAAAATAATCTGTTTAGGTTTTTTTAAAACATATTTTTATTGGCATTTATCATGAGGAACGGTTTAGTAAAAACACTAGCAGAACCGCATAAGCCGCTCTTCCAGGCGGCTTACAATCAGCAAATATGAGACTTCTTATGCTAATTGTTAATCATCAGTTCTACCAATATTGAGTCTCACAAACATTGTAAACACACTTTACAGGGGTGTGCACATATGTGATGCATTGGCTAGCCGCTGTATGTCCGTAACATTGAGAGGATCCCGCCTCCCAAGGTAGGAATGTCTAAGAGGAAACCTATAGTAAAATTCTCAACAATGTAAACCTTGAAAACTAATGAAGTGATCACATTTAGGTGAAGTTCTAGGGATAGTTAAAATGGAACAGGCGTGTGTGGGGGGGGAGATTCCTGTGGCTGGGTCACAGTTTCATGTGTCTGAGTACAGTCCCCCTATACGGTGCAGAGCAGGATTATCGCCGGAGAAATATCGAGGTACATTAATATAGCCGCAGAAATATCGTCTGGAAGAAATATCGACAACAAAAATATAGATGACAAGAATATTGACTGACAGGTAAGAAATATCGATTACAAAAATATAGTTGTAATAAATATAGTTTACAAAAATATCGTTTACAAAAATATTGATTTATTAATAATGTTATGTATTTTAGTGTTTTTAATAAGAATTGTTTGTCATTTTATTATATGTTTTAGAATTGTTCTAGTTATAAATGTATTTTAAGTTTAATTTTGCGTTATTATTTTCATAGCAGGTTGTGGGTTTATAGGGGAATAGGGTGGGAAGTAATTTAATTATATTAAATAATTGAATAATTAATGTGTTAATTTATTAATTCGTAATTAATTGTTAATTATTTTTAATTAATAGATTAATAATTAATTATGTTAATTGTTTAATTAATTTTAGGTGTGTGTTGTGGTATTTGTATGTGTACATGGTGTGAAGGGTGGTGAGTAATTAATTTTTAATTGATTAATTATTAAATATGTAAAAATTAATTACCAATAATTATTTAGTAATTATTAATTGTAATTGTGTAATTAATTTTAGGTGTGTGTTGTGGATATTATAGTGTGCTAAGTAATATGTAATTGTTTAATTAATATATATTAATGAATTAATTTTCATTAATTTATTAGTAAGTATTAAATGTAATTGTGTAATTAATTTTAGGTGAGTGTTGTGGATATTATAGTGGTAAATAATGTGTACTTATTTTTTTATCTTTGTTAATAATAACATATATATATATAATTATATATTAATTATGTTAAAATTGGAAATTAAATGTAATAAAAATGTTGATAGTTTTGTTTTTTATTTTTTTGGGATCCTGCGCTTTCCCTCCTGTTGCACTCACTGGAGTGGGAATAGTAATTTTTACCCCTACGATATCCAGCGCTTTCCCTACTGTTGCACTCACTGGAGTGGGAATAGTAATTTTTACCCCTACGCTATCCAGCGCTTTCCCTACTGTTGTACTCACTGGAGTGGGAATAGTAAATTTTACCCCTATGCTATCCAGCGCTTTTCCTACTGTTGTACTCACTGGAGTGGGAATAGTAATTTTTACCCCTAAGCTATCCAGCGCTTTCCCTACCGTTGCACTCTCTGGACAGGGAATAGTACATTTTACCCCTACGCTATCCAGAGTGGGAATAGTAATTTTGACTCTGCTGCTAAATGTTTTACCTACTAATTTTTTCATTTTGTTATTAAATGCATGTATTGTTTTTTTCAGAGTTTCATGTGTTAATTAAATATAGAATATTTTATTTTATTTTAAAATATTTATATATGTTTTTATTTTATTTTTTATAATTAATACATTTTATAAATTAAAGAATGATAATAGTTAATAAAATGTATTTAAGTAAATATATGTATATGTACACTTTTTTGTGTTTATATTTAATAAATTACATTTATTTGTTATAATTAATCAAAATATATATAACATTTAATTTAATTTGTTAATAATAATAACATTATTTAATTAATTTAATTTAAGTTATGTTATTTTTTAAAGTCGATATTTGTTACATCTATATTTTTTACATCGATATTTTTCGAGTCGATATTATTGTACTTACCTGTTTAAGTATAGGGAGTCGATATTTTTGTAATCGATATTTTTACATCTATATTTTTGTTGTCTATATTTTTGTTTTCGATATTTAAACATGGAACCCCATATACAGGCAAGTGTTTGTGGGGTCCGGTGGGGGATCAGGTCCCAGAGTCTGATTCCATTTCTAAGATATATAGGACTTCTCCAATGAGGTCTGCCCCATTTGAGGTCACATCCAGTCACGGTTCTCCCAACTGCCGATCACTATGATTGTACCTTTTCTTTCAACCTGTACATCATCTTGGTTGTGGTCGTCCAGACTTTCCGCTAGCTCCCTCTCCAGATGTTGCCAAGCGTTGAGAACATGCCATCCATAACTCCGCGGTGGGATACCGTCGTAGACCTGAGACTCCTCTCTAAACAGAACCCTTCCCTCTGCTCCAGCCTACTGGGTTACATCTCTCACTCAGGTCCCCACCACAGGCCCATTGTTAGACATCCAGGTAAATGCTATCTTTCTTTGGCCACCGCCAAATCTAAATCAATAAATCTAGTTCCCACTTTCTGTTTGAGTGGAAGCGGAAAAAGTCCCAGTAGGCAAACCTCAACAGTTGTGTCAAGGGAGTATCCCAATGTGGTCTCAAGGGCAGCCACAACTGCATCCCATAAAGGATGTAGACTGGTGCATGCCCAAGTCATGTGAATGAAGTTTGCATCCTGGTGGTTTCCTCTTGGGCAACGGCGTGGGTCCCCTCCATATACCACCGGGATTCTATGAGGGGTCATATGTAAATAGGTAAACTGTGTGTATTTTAACCTTGTGTTTCTCAAGATCTTCTTGGGGTAAGCTAGGATCTTGTTCCAGTCCTAGTCTAAGAGTTGCCAGTCCAGAATCACCCCCCTTCTCTGGTGCAGCTTCAACAGTTGCTTACGAGACATCTCTGACAGTGATCGTTAAAACTACTGTACCAAGTGTCTCACCGTATCTAATGAAAGCAAGAACTGCAATTCCGCATTCATCTTGGGCTCTTCACTGCTCCCTCCCCAAAGTCCTCTGAAAGTGTGGGCCAAGCCCTTGTATATGAGGAATTGACCGTCCAGCAGACCAAAACTAGATACTTGTGCTTCAAAGGGAACATGTGTGTCTTGCTGGTAACAGTCACCGACAGTCACCACTCCTGTATCTGTCCAAAGCTGATAATTGCTCAGCCATAAAAAACGTCAATGGGTCACCATGTGAAAAGTCCACCAAGGGCAGCGCCAACGCATACAGGGGAATTTCTGCTGTCTTAGCTACTTAACACGTCCAACACTGCAGTGCAGTACCCAGCAATATAGTCAAGCCTGGATTCTCTACCGCTGGGCTAAACAGTTTAGCGGGTAATGCTCCCATGTGGGCAGAGAACTCTACTGGTCCAACCTCCTCCTGCCACAGCCCATCTAGTCATTGTGTAATCCACTGTTTCTGAGAGGCTAAGAAATATAACTCAAAGTTCAGTGCTCCCAGACCTCTCCCAGCCACAGGGCGCTGAAGGGTATCCAAGGACACCCTCTGTCGGCTCTTGTCCCATATCAGCTCCCGTTGCAGAGTATTTTAGTTGACAGAACCAGTAAGAAGGTATCACCACCGGAAGGTTGATAAAAAGTATAGGAGGTGTGAAATATGATCATTTTGGACAGGGACATCCAGGCAGTTGTAAAGAGCGCCAGAATTGGATGCAAGATCAGAGAGATGTGAGTTTTTACCCAAGGTTACCGGCCCGTATGTCCTCAAGAGAATGGAATATGTGTATTCCCAGGTAGCGGAATGTGGTCTTAGCCCAATTAAGATCTGTGGGGAGCTTCTGTGGACAAAGGTTTTGCGGGGACACGGGGAACAAATGTGTTTTGGTCTTGTTGACCTTCAGGCCCGAGAATTGTTCAAATTCTTGCATGATACCAAGTGCCCTAGAGGAGCCCACAGTGCCCTCTGCCAGGTAAAGTACAAGATTGTCAGCATATAAGGAGGTAATGTGCCCCCAGGCCCCGACAGACAGTCCCATACCCGTACCCCATTCTCTAAACAGCTCTGCTAGGGGCTCAATAACTAGCACAAACAAAATCGGGGACCGGGGACGTCCCTGTCGGGTGCCACAAAATATCTCCTTCTCCAAGGACACTGTTTTGCCAGTTTTGACCCATGCAGTTGCGGTCACATACAGAAGTTTCACCCGCTGATCCAACATCCCTCAGGCCCATCCTTTGCATGACTTTAAGCAAAAAGTCCCAGCGAACCGTATTGAAGGCCGTTTCCAGGTTTAAAACAACACAGCAGCTCCCTGAAAGGACTACATCTCTGGGTAGTACAACACAGAATACATGAAGCATTCCACTCCTGGATGAAACCATTTTCATCCTCATGTATAAGGGTAGACATGTATGGGAGTAAACAAAGAACCATAATTTTGTTAACGAGCTTAAAATCCATATTAAGAATGGAGGGAGGATGGAAATCTGTTGTACATGTGCCCTGGGTGGTTAGCTTGGGGAGGGGAATCACGCCTGCGCCCCACATAGTCTCCAGCAGTCTCCCCAGTTGCAGAGACTCAGTGTATAAGGTCTCTAATCGGGGAACTATTTTTGTGGCATATACTGAATAAAACCCTGCAGGGAGGCTGTCTGGGCCCAAGGTTTTACCCAAGGCCATACTTTTGATAGCTATGCATATCTCTTGCTAGTCTAATTTCTGCAGCTTCAGTGTACTCAAAAAGTTTGCTAATGCACCCAGAGGAATGGGCGGCGATGAGGTATATAGATCTTTGTAACAACCTCCAGCTCTCGTTATAATATATGTAATCGGAGCTCCTCAGGATTCTGGCCTGATTAGCCAAGCCAACAGTCAATCCGGGCGTGACTCTTCTTCCTGCACTTTGGAGAGATAACCTCTATAATCATGGCATTGGAGCCTCTCCAGTACAGCATTGTAGAGCTCTTGTGTCTCCCTAAGGCCATCAGCATCTGCACACTATCAAGGCTCTTCAACCGGCCTTCAAGTTCCCCAAGCTCTCGGTGTACTTCACACTGTATTCCTATTGATTGCGCTTTAAATGCTTCCCAGTCCACCTGTTCCATGGATGCTGATTCGGTATTAACATAAAAGTAACTATCTATAGCGTCCAACAGGGTTTCCCGAAAACATGTGTCTTCTAGAGTGAATGGGTTGAGCCCCCACAGGCTCAACCCATTCATTCAGAAAATGTGCATCCCAGATATTCGGTGTGTGTTAGAGAATGACTGAGTCTGTGGGAGCACATAACGGCATCTAGCCTTGTATGCAGTTGGTATATGGAGAAGTAGAAAGAATAGTCCCTAGTATTAGCATGTTGTGCCCTCCATATATCTGTTAAAGCCCAATGTCCCAGCCAGTCACAGACGCCCGTAGCAAACCAGTGTGTAAGAGCTCAAGGCAACAGGGAGAAGAAGCGGTCCAGGGTGACATCCGCCACACAGTTAAAGTCTTCCACTAGGAGTAGATCCTCAGTAGCCAATGAAACCAGTGAGGTTGAGAGCTTGTGTAGGAATGGTATCTGATCTTGATTTGGGACATAAACACTACCTAGTGTAATGTTGCAACCCAGCAACCTTTCTGCCAGCAAAACATAAAGCCCTCTTTTTATACAGATGTGTGTAGTGGCCAAAATGGTATTCCCGCTATGATTCATATATGCACTCCCCGTGCATAGGCAGGGTATGAAGTAGCAAATAACTGTCCTCACCATCTACGGCGCAACCTCACCACTTCAGTCTGCGTAAGATGTGTCTTTTGCAGCATGGCTACTTGTACCCCGTCCGTCTTCGCAAGTATCTTTGTATGTTGTGGAATTTTGTAGCCAGAGGAGTTGGCCTAATGGCTAGGGCGTTCGACCTCGGACCTGGGGAACTGGGTTCGAGTCTCCGTAACAACGCTGAACATCCTGTGATTGTGGGCAAATCACTTAATCTCCACGTGCCTAACAAAAATGAATGTGTGTCCTCATGTAACGTAACTGGTGCTGTGTAAAGCGCTCTGATACCCGATTCCTTTGCGAGTCAAGTTCGCGCTATATAAAACTCTGCAAAAAAATAAAAAACATCCTTCGGATATTTCAGGACAGGAATTTTAACATGTAGGGTATAGCTGCCATGTGGAACTGAACAATGTATACCCCCTCATCCCTACTTTCCCCCTCATTCTGGGGTCCCATAGTCAAGAAGCGTGGAGCTGTCCCTTGCAAACAGAACAAAAATAACAACCAAAAACTCCCATAAACAAGAACTTCCTATCTCAAGAGCAGCCTGGCAACTGGCAACCACACAAACTACGAGCACATTAACATCATTATCGGTAGGTCTCCACCAGTCCCCGGGTGAGACTATCTGGGAGGGGGTAGGCTTCGGTCTAATGACAGCAACTTTCCACCTTGTCCACACTAGCCATAGCTAGTAGCAATGCCGAGTTGTCCTGCATATCCCAGGGTAAGTATACAATCAGTCCCGGTCCGTGTCGACACCTCTGCAAGAGCTTCCATCAGAGAAGTTCATCTGCTGCCCTCACAGTTATTTTCAGAATGGATAAGCTATCTGTTTGGGAGGAGGACGAGTCGGACCCATCTGAACCTTTCACAACCTCTGAGGTAGTCCCCTGGATCCTTGCAATCTCAGCCACTGCTTGAGGCGGCAGCCCTTTCCTGCTCAGTTTTAGAAGGTTTGGCTTCTTTGCTGTTCCCCCATTGGGTCTCGTCTGAGCTGTTCTCCTTACCCTCCTCCCTCATGCCCTGAGGGCAGGTTCTGCCCTCGGAATAGTCTGTCCAGACCTGTACGCTTCCAACCATTCCCAGGTGTCCTGGGGAACATGACAGAAGTGCGTAGTGCCCTCCAAGATTATCCAGAGTGCTGCAGGGAATATCAAGGAGTATTGTAGTCCATCCGTGCAAAGAGCTCTCTTGACTTCTAGGAAGGAGGCTCACCTCTGTTGCACCTCTGCTGTGTAATCCGAGAATATGGAAACCCTACTGCTGTCTACTACAAATGGGACTTTGGAGCGTGCCCTCTGGGGTATTGTATCTCTATCTTTATAGTGGAGAAGTCTTGCCACTACTGGGCGGGGGTTACCCAGCACTGGTGGGCGTGTCGGTACCCAATGCTTAGGCTCCAACGTGTAGAAAGCAGACAGGCCCTTTGTAGCAACCGCCATCTTCAGCCATAGTTTCGAGATACACAATCATGTTGCTGCCTTCCACTCCTCCAGGCAACCCCACCACTTGGATATTATTCCTTCTATTTTGTTCTTCTGCATCATCGACTCTATATTCCAGTGTGCACACTCTGTCAAAAGTTCCATGACTTGGTGTGACAATGTCTGCTGAGCAGGGTGTAGGCCGGCAATTGAGGTTTCCGCCACCTTGACCCTCTCTGCAAATTTGTTTTGATCCGCTCTCAGAAGCCCTACCCCAACCTTAGCCTAAGTATCGGTAACGCTCCGTCCATCATTCCCTTGGGTTTTCTTTGTTCGCCATAAGTTGGCAGGGTATGCTTAGACGTGAGTCCCTTGCTCACTTCGCCACTGGATTCCAGCAAGCCGGGCTGAAGAAGGCTGAAATGCCAGAAACCAGTCCTCGGTAGCTTGTTTCCAGTCCAGGAAAGGCATGGCTTGGCAGTTCGGGCTGGACTGTTCCCAATGAGGCACAGGGTCAGACTGATTTGCATATGGCCATGTCTGAACTGGGGTGGCAGAGTGGGCTAAAGAACGGTGATGGATTAAACCCAGATCAGTTGACTGAGGGTGAGTGCTTGTATTGTCAACGCTCCGTCCATCATTCCCTTCGTTTTTCTATGTTCGCCATAAGTTGGCAGGGTATGCTCAGACGCGAGTCCCTTGCTCACTTCGCCACTGGATTCAAGCAAGCCGGGCTGAAGAAGGTTGAAATGCCAGAAACCGGTCTTCGGTAGCTTGTTTCCACTCCAGGGAAGGCATGGCTTGGCAGTTCGGGCTTGACTGTTCCCATGAGGCACAGGGTCAGACTGATTTGCATATGGCCATGTCTGAACTGGGGTGGCAGAGTGGGCTAATGAACGGTGATGGATTAAACCCAGATCCGTTGACTGGGGGTGAGTGCTTGTGTTGTCAACGCTCCGTCCATCATTTCCTTTGGTTTTTCTTTGTTCGCCATAAGTTGGCAGGGTATGCTCAGACGTGAGTCCCTTGCTCACTTCGCCACTGGATTCAAGCAAGCCGGGCTGAAGAAGGCTGAAATGCCAGAAACCGGTCCTCGGTAGCTTGTTTCCGGTCGAGGGAAGGCATGGCTTGGCAGTTCGGGCTGGACTGTTCCCATGAGGCACAAGGTCAGACTGATTTGCATATGGCCATGTCTGAACTGGGGTGGCAGAGTGGGCTAAAGAACGGTGATGGATTAAACCCAGATCAGTTGACTGGGGGTGAGTGCTTGTATTGTCAACGCTTCATCCATCATTTCCTTTGGTTATTCTTTGTTCGCCATAAGTTGGCAGGGTATGCTCAGACGTGAGTCCCTTGCTCACTTCGCCACTGGCTTCAAGCAAGCCGGGCTGAAGAAGGCTGAAATGCCAGAAACCGGTCCTCGGTAGCTTGTTTCCGGTCCAGGGAAGGCATGGCTTGGAAGTTCGGGCTGGACTGTTCCCATGAGGCACAGGGTCAGACTGATTTGCATATGGCCATGTCTGAACTGGGGTGGCAGGGTGGGCTAAAGAACGGTGATGGATTAAACCCAGATCTGTTGACTGGGGGTGAGTGCTTGTATTGTCAACGCTCCGTCCATCATTTCCTTTGGTTTTTCTAAGTATCGGTAATGGCTTCAAGTATTTTGTTTAGTTCCAGCTGAATAGGGTCTTCCAGGGACATGGAGCCTGGTCCCTCCAGAACTTGCTCTTGGGAAGAGTCATCCATTTCAGGAGGCACCCCGGTATTCCTGATCCGTGCCTTCCTAATTTTTGCAGACCTGGGGGTCTCCATGTAGGGGTTCAAAAATGCATATGACCACTGATGTCAACTGGTTATCCAGTCCCCAGTTATGTGGGACAATAAACCCTCCGGGGCGACACTCCCATGTGGAGCGCTTGTGTATTTGGGACTCCATAATATCATAATATAATAATATATAATATCATAATATAGTAGGCTGTCATCCCGCTGGGTTTTAATTAGCTACGACCCTGTGTTTCAGTAATGTCTAGGCCTCACCCATGTCTCCCAGGCACTGCAACACTTGTTCTGGTCGCTAAACATCTGTAGTGTCCCACCCAGCAGCACTAATCAGCTTAGGCCCACAGCTATTTCATTGATGCAAAGGTTCATACATTCTTAAATGCCTGTCAAGTCCAGCCGGCCCATAAGGCCTCTGGATTCTTCAGGCCTCACTTCGAGTCACAGGGCCATGCACATAGTGCTTTGCAAGTCAAAGTCCCCAATAAGGGGGTTCCACCCTGTGGGCCTCCCTTAGCTGATATGAAAGTTGACTCAGTGCTGCACCATTGGCCCTGAGCTGGGCCTGTGGTCCTCATGGTTTTGGGGAGCATGGATTACAACCTTCTCATCTCTGCCCCAGTCTCAGCTTACCGCTTCCATCATGGCAGTGTTCCTCAAAACCCAGGTGACTTGGGTTCAGCAGTCTGCTCTGTCCCTCCAGGCTGTCATGGACAGCTCTGCAGCAAAGGTCAGCCGCTCCTCTTCTGCAGGGGCCGCGGCAGGTCAGACGTGATCGCTCTGCTCTCCACTCCATGTCTCCTTGGCTCACAGCTGTTCGTCTGATCTCCTGCCAGCTGCAACACTGTACACTCGCCGCAGGTGGTCCCGTTCCGCGTCACAGCAACGGCCACCCACTCCTCCTCAGGGTCCGTCGTGGCAGGCCAGGAGGAACCGCTCCACTCACCCCTCCATGTGCCCTTGGCTCACCGCTGCTCTAGCATTCTTCCAGTCACCTCCAAGGGGTCTGAGATGATAAGCTTCCAATTCCGCAGCATCTCACCAGCCCACGACCACCACTTTCAGCACGGAGGCCATGTCGATTGTAAGCCACTTACTTTCGGCCTCAGGATGCAACTCAACATTCCAACTTCAAACCAGCATCTCACAGGCTGCGCTGCTATCAGTGCTAATGTTGTAGGATATAAGGTGGGCCAGTGCAGAACAGCAGGCTCATGCGTCCACCATCTTCGGCATCCAAGCCACGTGCCAACAATCCTCTGTTTAGTTAATAAACATATGAATCATACACCATAAACAACAACACAGAAAGATGCAACACAATGACAAGTAAGAATGTAATACCATCCAAAATTATTAGCCATAATACCTGTATGTGCCTACTAATTGATGGCATTGTACAATCATGAATTGATTCTTTATATGCAATCATTTAATGCTAGCCGATGATGTCATTAACGCCTAAATGACGCATTCCGGTGAGGAAAAAGAATGATTGTCCACCTTCTTCAGGACATTCATGCATATGTTCTTGTCATAAATTGTAGAACATATATTTTTATATAAATTATGAATAAAAACAATCTAAATAAAAAAGGCAGCATTTTACTTCACAACCGACATATTGCTTAATTATGCATTTCTCATATACGAGTAATGTGGAACTGCATTAACTACGTGCAGGTTTATGACTCCGCACTTTCTATACTTATGTGTGGGGAGTTCTCCGCACCCCGAGACTCCACAGTCGGCGAAGAAGTCTGCATATATAAGTATAGTGGTAAAACTCTGCACATAGTTTGTGTGAATTTAATTTTAAGTGATGTTTTGTAGTAGTACAAAGCGAGCTACAAAGTGCAGTTAAAGTTTCAGGCCCTAAAATTCACCAGTTATCCACTATTGTCAGCTGGCTTCCCCAGCCCCTCCCACTAGCACAATATTGTACATGCGTTCCCCAGGCCCTCTCTCCAGCCATCTATTGTCTGTGTGCATCCTAGCCCTTCTAGCCAGCCCCCCTTTCTTTGTGTTTGCTCCCCCAGCCCCTCCTGTTGGCCTTCCATTGCAAACTTGCTGCTCTTGGTCCCCTCCCCTCTCCATTGTCAGCTTGCTGCTCCAGCTCGTCCGACTGACAATCTATTGTCTGCTTACTGCCCCCGCTGCGCCCGCCCACCCTTCATTGTCCATGTACTCCACCAGCTCCTCCCGCTGGTCCTCTGTTGTCCTTGTGGTCCCTAGCTCTTGACACCAGCCCATCATTGTCAGCATGCTGTCCCCAGGTCCTCCTGTTAGCCTTTCCTTGTCAGCTTGCTGCCTCAGGCTCTCTGGCCGGCGCTCGATTGTCCATGTGCTCCCCAGGCCACTCTTGTGTATGTGGCCCAGTGTTGTGAACCACTGGGACTCTGGTACGCACTACTTAGAGCAATAATCCTTTAAACCATTTAGTTTGTTTCAACATATTTTTATATCAAAAAATTATTTTAAGTAGTCATCAACTGTATCATTGTTTAACAATGTTGTAATTCTCACAGTAGTATGAAATCATACATGTCTCAAATTTTTCAAACACAGGTTTACAAACACAAAATATAATAGGAACCCAATGCATTTCGGGGCATAACTGCCCCTTCGTCAGGGGTCTGTGAAAAAAAGCAATACAAACAAGGAGAATATTAAATTCTGATCAATGTGACATCATGTTGAATTTTCAAAACCATATTTGATCCACTCTTACCTAAATCATAGGAAAAGACGTGTAACCTGTGGTATGTCTTATGCTACTTCTAGAAGTTATCTGTGGAAGAATCAAAATAAATATGTCGTATGATCTAATCTTTTAATACGATGCTAATTTAATCAGTGTCGACTGTTTAGGTGTATATACTCGGGATAATAAAGTGTTACCTTCAAGCTCACCCGAGGCTATGATTCTGCGTTTTACAGGAGACAAAAAATAATGGAAGAAACGATAGTCAAAAAAAACGCCATTGCATTACGTATGCCCAAATTGTATTATGATACATGTCTGATCTTTAAAGGGAATCGAGATCTCACCTGTGGATTGTGTCGGACCGGTTGTCACAAGAAAACAACCTGAAGTTAAATAAATAGTTGCCATCAATACACAAATGGGTTAGTGTATTAGCACAATAAAATGATAAGAGAATTATAGCGCGTGTACCTGCAGGTCTAAATTACAGGCGTCGACCTCGCTGTCATTTTCGTGCACATCAACTGCAGACGGAATAGACAATAAACCCAATCAGTACCGTTTGTAAGTTTCAAGCAAGCACCCAAAGGTAATGCTTTCAATATGCGCCAATTCAAGGCTTACCGTTAGTGAAAACGTGTGATTCTTATCACAGTATCCTTTCGACGTCCTCGCTCGTGAACGGAAACTTCCATCAAGTACTATCGTCCTACCTCGCTGTTTAAATTTCCACATCAGTGAAAAAGTAGAAATGGCCAACAGACTATCAAGTTTAGCCTGTGAAGGTATGTTCGAAGAGAAGCCTTTCCACAAATTACTCAAAAAACAAAGGTGTGCGTGCGCAATTATACATTTGCGCATCAAGTCCATAAATAAATGTATTGACGGTAAACGCTTAATAACCAAAATATTCCGAACGAGAAAATTAATGGAATAAGTGCCCGTGTGCGTTTCACATATGATATGTGCTTTCAATCAATAAAGTTTTTTGCAAAAAAAAACGCTAGTCTCCTAGATGAGCATATGTAGTGCTTAGAAATTATAGAAACTTCTTATGCATTTTGTTAAGATCGACCTAAAATATTACTATTCACAAACCAATTAATTTGCAACACAATACGAGCATGCAGTATTTTCCTGCCTATTTACAATCTAAATGCGCATCATTTTGAACCAAGTAATCAACAGCATGGTTATATTCAAATTGGAACACAAAGCCTGTTTTGACACTCACTTGATCTAACTATGGACCGATTATGAAACCATTATGACATGTGCTGGAAAAGTGTGATGTGCTTAAACAGATTTATATGTCATTAGCTAAACGAAACTTGCTTTACCAACCCAGCGTTTTGTGCGTTGAATTTTATATGAAACATGACATCTCCATTTTGTCATTCAATCCTGTCGGGGCCAACGTTTGCAGTTTTCGAATCCAGAAAGCTTCTCTCTGCAGAAGTATCTTTACATTGTTCATACCCAATCTCTGGGGTATTAACTCAATAATTTGGAATCGAAGTTGCGCAATATTATGATTTTTTTCAATCCAATGTTGTGCTAAAGGTGACGTTAAATTTTTGTTGCGAATCCGACTTTTATGCTCACTGAGCCTGATTCTCATTTTTCTATCGGTTTTCCCGATGTATAGCAGCCCACAGGGGCATTTTATTGAATATACAACGTGTTCTGAGTCACAATTGGTGGAGTGCCTAAGCGGAATCTTTTCACCAGTTCTAGGGTGCAATAAGATGTTGCCAGTGATTACATTATTGCAGTTCTTGCAGTTAAAACACCTCGTTGTCCCTTTATAAGCAGAATCACGTTGCGACATCGTTGGTTGGTTCAATAATTCCTTAAGGTTTTGTGCTCTTTTATATGCGAATAATGGTCGTGCATCAAATAACGTGCCAAAATCCTTTTCCGCCAATAAAATTTCCCATCTCTTAGAGATGCATCTTTTTATGTCTCTAGATGCGGTTGAATACTTAGAAACAAAGACCATTTTGGTGCTCGTAGTCTTGGATCTCTTTTGTAGTAGTTCTGTCCTTGGTATTGTTTTGATTTTATCTAAATGAGCCTCTAACAATTTTTTTGGGTAACCCCTCTCGAGGTACTGTTGTTTTTGTTCTTGCAAGTTCTTGTCACATTGCTCTTGGTTAGATGAAATCCGTTTGATCCGCATGAATTGTGATACTGGCAAATTGTTTATCAAACTAGCCGGATGAAAACTGGAGTATAGTAGAGCTGTATTCTTATCCGTCGCTTTTTTGTATAGTCGAGTCTCGATGGAATTATTTTTGATTTCAACTAACACATCCAGAAATGGCAATGCAGTTTTGCTTACATTGTGGGTAAATTTAATCCTTGGATCCACAAGGTTTAAACTGCTGATGTTATTGAGAAGTTCATTCATGGGACGCTTCCAAATTAAAAAGATGTCATCTATATAGCGTCGAAAGTACACTAAACCTTGTTGCCACATTGGATCCTCAAGATATAGATATAAACATATAAACACGAGTGCAGAACCCTTCATTCATTCATATTTTATTGCCCCAGGCCACTCTTGCCAGCCCTCCATTGTCCGTGTGGTCCCTAACCTCTCCTACAGGCTTTTTTTGTCTGCGTACTCCTGCAGCGCCTTTCACTGGCCTTCTATTGTCAGCTTGCTGCTCCATCCCCTCCTGTCCACTCTCTGTTGTCAGCTTGCTGCCCTAGCTCCTCCAACCTACCTCTATTGTCAGCTTGCTACCACAGCACTCATGCGCATATTGGAACCCAAATTGGCCCTCTGTTGTTCATTTGCTCTCCAGATCCTCCTGCTGGCCCTCTGTATTCTGTGCACTCCCCCAGCTCTCCCTGCTGGGACTTCATTAACCATGTGCTCCCCCACCCTTTCCCCCAGACCTCCATCGTCAACTTGCTTCGGGAGCTCACCTACGAGCCCTCAGTTGTCAGCTTTGGTGCCTCAGTCTCTCCTGCCATCACTGTATTGTCCCTGTGCTCCCTTTGGCCCTAACCCCACCCCTCTGTTGTCTGTGTGCTCCCCAAGACCTCCCTCCAGCCGGCCCCTGTCCATGTGCTCCCCAACCCCTCCCGCATACTTTGTTCTCAGCTTGCTATCTAACCTCCTCCCACCCTCTCTTCATTGTCTGCTTGTTGCCCCATCCCTTTTGCTGCCCATCTGTTGTCCGTGAGCTCCCCCAACCCTTCCCACCTTTCCCCCATTGTCCTGTAGTCTCCAGAACCACTTGCCGGCCCTCCATTGTTCGTAGGCGGCTTGCTCTGGATCTCCCGTAAGATAAACCAACATGATGGCATAATGTTTATGCTAATAAAACTGCAACAACTTTCTCCAGCAAATTGTGTTGTGTCGGTTATTGGTGGAAGGGTGTGTTGTCTGAAGAAAGGTCTGGGTTTGGGCCGATATTGGCACTATGTTCTCAGCTTGCTATCTAAGCTCCTCCCACCCTCTCTTCATTGTCTGCTTGTTGCCCCATCCCTTTTGCTGCCCATCTGTTGTCCCTGGGATCCCCCAACCCTTCCCACCTTTCCCCCATTGTCCTGTAGTCTCCACAACCACTTGCCGGCCCTCCATTGTTCGTATGCTCTCCCAAGCCCTCGAACTGACCCTCTATGGACATCTTGCTGCTCAAGACCCTCTTGTCCTTCCTCCATTTTCTGATTGCTATCCAAGCTCGTTGCTGGTCTTCCTCTGTTATCTTGCTGCCACAGCCCCTCCTCCAGCCCTCCTTCATTCATGTACTCCCCTAGACCCTCCTGCAGGCCCACTGCTGCCTTCATACTCCTGCGGCCCCTTCCACAAACCCTCCATTTACAGCTTGCTGCTCCAGATCCTCTTGACTGTTGCCAGCTTGGTGCTTTAGACCAACCCGCCCAACCTCCATTGTCAGTTTGCTACCACTGCACATCCCTACATTGACAGCTTACTGCCCCAGCCCCTCCCACTGACCAACATTGTTCATTTTCCTCCACAGGCCCTCCCTCCAGCCATCCATTATCTGTGTGCTCCGCCCAGGGCTTTAAGTGGGCCGGGTCTCACTGGTGCCGAGCAGTGGCAGCAGGCAGTGGTCCCAGGGACCACTGCCTGCCCTTAAAAACTGAAATGAAAACTTTTTTTTATAAATGCATCCCGTTTTCCTTTAAGGAAAATGGACTGCATCTAAAAAAAGCTGCTTTATTTAAAAGTAGTCCCAGACATGGTGGTCTGCTGAGCCCAGCAGGCCACCATTCCTGGGAGGGCCTGCCATTCCCAATGGGCTCGGAAATTGAGAGAGGTACATCAATATTCATGAGCCTTGTAATTTGCGACCCCATTGGGAATCGCAAACAGTGCTAAACACACTGTTGTACATGCCAAATAGCGCCTCGCAAATTGTGAGTTGCAAATGCGATGCAATTTCTGAGGCGCAATATTATATACTTTATATAGGGGTTTTAGGTAAAGTATGAACATATATATTTCCTCTGTGTGAAAGCCAGAGTTGCTCAGCTTTTTGGCCAAAAACAGTGTTACTAAATTTAAATTCATTACCAGTTTACATAAGATTTCATGCTGAGTCTACAAGACCTTAAGAGTCCTACTGGTTTTGCCTACATGCAGCAATCTGCAGGGGCAGTTCAAACAAAACATATTTTTTTAATTGCATCTCTTATGAAGGGCACATGTTTGATTCAATATTCTGAATTATGACATTCATTAATTTGTTCTCACCTTCTTTTTGGTCTCATTTCTTGACATTTCCTTTGAAATCAGTTTTTATGTTAAATTAGAGTTCTCAGAGACATTGTTTGAAAATCGGCAAAGCACCTAAAATTAGGCGGCAACGGAGGACAAAATTATGTGGCAGGGATGATAAAATGATGCACCAAGAAAAAGCAAATAAACAACATAATGCAGCACATTCTATTAAAGCATTACGGGCTCTTTTAATTTTAGCACAAATTGGTACACTATGAGCAAAAATGTCACCTCATTAGTAATAGTACAAACCCTTGAATCAGAAATCAGCAATTGAACGAACAATTAACCTTTGAAAATCGTCTGCCACTGTACAGCGCTATATTTGGAACTTTTTAGGTAACGATTGATTAGTTTAGCTTGAAATGATTTTATTGAAAATTTCTGCAACTTATTCATCAGATGGAGGACTATGTCCACTTGTATGTATTGCCTGCTCATGTGCCTATATAATTTAGCTTTTTCTGTAACTTTGATAGACATTTTCACTATATATATATATATAGAACATCATGTACCTGTGGGGGTTAAGAGTTTACACCGTACCCTCCTACGAACATCCAGATCCTCAACTCCTCACTAACTGGGCAGAACACACAGCCCAGTACTGCGAAGGGACCCTGAAGATCCTAGTGAAATACGCTTGAAGCGACAGAGAAAAAGCGCTAGCGGAGATTAAGATCCTTGAGGAGGAATTAGCAAAAGAGGAGGAAGTTAATAAAGTAGAAGAACTCAAAGGTCTGATGAAAGCCTGCCTAATTAAATACGAGCAGAAAATCAAAATGCGGAAACAGGAGAAATATATTCGGGACGAGAATGATTATCTACAGGGGACAGTCTTGACATTCACCAAGAAATTTGACGCCCCAAGGAAGGAACTACATCAAACCGCACAATCGGTACCAGACTCTAATCTGGAGACTTCTGAGTCTGAAGTCAGTGATTCCAGTGATGATCAGTCCCTTCCGAAGACAGATAAAAGAAGTAATCTTTCCCCTCTCCCTTTTCACGAAGAGTTCAAGATAATACGGCAGTCATGGCTGCGAGGAGGGAAGAACAAGCCCCCAGAGGCTCCTATCGGAAAACCCGAAGAGCAGGGGGCAGTAGGTCAAGGAAAAGCTCCAAATTGGTCAGGTCGCAGCAAGAGATCAAACAGGCGCTAGGAGAAGTGGCCAATCTCACCGTGGTCAACTTGACGGACAGAATATTGACGGACATGGAGAAGGAATTGTTAAGTCTGGGCCTAATATTCTGCCCAAGCAACGATTTAGAGTATACCCAGACAAAAATAGATCTATTTTGCTTCACCAGGAAGTTGAAGCTACATAGATATTTTAAACTGAGGCCTCAGATTAAAGATCCAAAGATACAACCGATGAGATTAACAGCCACTGATGCTCTGACCGGTAAGGATTTACCGGGCCTGGAAGCCTTGGAATATCTGAGGATGCAACAGGAATCTAATACAACAATGGATATGAGTATGACACAGAGAGCTGTAAGGCAAAACATTGACCAAGACAGGGAAGAAAGTCCCTTTAAGCCATCGTCTGTCTTCGTCCCTCAAATGCCCTGGGACGCGATCGATGTTTTTACAGAGGCCATGACGAATGACCTATTGAAATTCAGGAAAAAGAGTTATTATCGAAAGAAGACTGGAGGGAACATTACACCGGCCCAAAGAGCAGCCTTGCAAGATCTCATGAATGACACTACGGTTATTGTGAAGCCTTCTGATAAAGGCGGTAACGTAGTGCTACTCACTAGGGAGTACTACAAAAATGAGGCGATCCGTCAACTTTCGGATAAGAAGTATTACGAACCAAGCACCAATGAGGCATACAGAAAGAGTGTGGAACTGTATGACAATCTAGTGAAAAAATGGTACGATCTATCCATGCTGGGTTGCGAGGAACATTTGTTCTTGAGAAGCGGCGATCCAACAATTCCTACATTCTATTATCTCCCGAAACTTCATAAAAATTATCTACATCCACCTGGAAGACCGATAGTCTCCTCTGTGAATAGCCTGACTGAACACATGCCTAAATTCATTGACAACTTTCTATTCCCTTTCGTTGTGCAATTGGAGTCTTATGTGAGAGACACTAAGGACTTTCTTAAGCAAATCATTGATATCAATTGGAAAAGTGACTATTTGCTAGTGGTATTAGACATTACCAGTCTTTACACTAGCATAGAGCATGCACATGGCTCAATAGCAGTCCGATACTATCTGGACAAAGCCAATTGAGATTTGCACAACACAATATGATGCTGTTAGAGTTTGTAAAATTTTATCTTTCGTACAATATATTTTTGTTTGAGAGTCTGTTCTTCAAGCAAATATCTGGGACGGCAATGGGCACCTGCTTTGCCCCCAGCTACGTGAACTTGTTCATTGGCTGGTGGGAGGAGCAGGTGCCCAGAAGCTGTAGAGTGGGTCATGACAGCGGTAAGGTCATCCAATGGTATCGGTATATTGATGATTTATTCATTGTTTGGGAGGGGTCAACTGAGACTCCCCTTAAATATATCGATGATTTGAATAACAACAACTACAACTTGCACTTCTCAGGTACCATTAGTCCGGTGGCAGCTGACTATTTGGATCTGAGAGTGTTTGTTGAAGATGGGCGACTCCACATCTCACTTTACCGTAAACCCACAGCTGGTAATTCCATCTTGTCTGCCAACAGCAACCATCCAACGAAGCATGTTAACAGCATACCCTATGGGGAGCTATTAAGGCTTCGAAGAAACAGTTCAAGGGAACAAGACTTTGAGGCGGCTGCCTCAGAGTGTATAGAGAGATTTAGTCTTCGAGGCTATGGGCGCGATGCACTAAATAAGACATTGGTGAAAGTCAGACAGATCCCGAGAGAGACCCTTCTGAAAGATAAACCTAGTAAGAGGGAGGAAACCAGTAAGGAAGGGCAATTTCGGATGATTACACCTTATTCATCTGAGGCTAACTATCTGAAAAAAATGCTTAGAAAAAACTGACATATTCTCCTTACTGATAACGTAATAAAGGAGGACATACCCCAATACCCACAGGTAACTTTTGGAAAGGCAAGGTCCTTAAAGGACATGTTAGTTAAGAGCCATCTTGAGAGACCCATCTCTAAAACCAACACCTTGAAAGAGATGAAGGGTTTTATCCCTGCGGTAGTTGTAAAGCCTGTGCGGCGAGTAAACGGGTCCTTAATTACACTCTATTAGACACAGGAAGAACGGTAGAAATCAAAAAGTTCTTGACATGCAGTACCTCCTTTGCAGTCTACTGTTGTGTATGCCCGTGTGGCTTACGCTACATTAGCAGCGCAATTCATGAGCTGAAAATCAGAATACTGGAACATTTACGAGCCATTGATTAGGCGGATCCCTCTTACCCAGTCGCCCGCCACTTTGCAGAATTACACAGCAAAGATAGAAAAAAGCTTCAGTATTTCGGATTAGACTATTTCCCATGGAACATCAGAGGTGGAGACCGTTTACAGAAATTAAGAAGATTAGAGTCGAGATATATTATCGACCTATCATCTAAATTCCCGAAAGGCTTAAATAGTGAGGAGGAACGTGCGATACACCTGGGGAAATAACATGATTTGCCTGTTAGTTATGTCCTAAGCTGTGATTCACTGATTTACTGTTATGATTTACATCTATTTTGGTCTGTTTGCGGTGTAATTTGGTCCGTCTTGCTTTAGCATGTTGAACATACATTAAGAAGTTATTGACTCTGTCCAGAACGGTCACATAGGGCCAAGAGAATCTAAGGGTAACCATAATTGATGTTTATGTTGTCTCGCTTATGCATGTATACTGGATGTAATATTAGACTTCAACTGAATGCTTATTAATTTTAGTTGAGCATCCAGTTAATTTGTACTTAAAAGAGCATGTACTTTCAGAGAAGAAACATTAAGTTTTATGTATAAGTATGGTTTATTATTCAGAAAGGACCCAGGCCGATCCACGGCACTATTCCATGTATTTACATGTATATGTGGTTTAACCTTGCGACATTGTGTGGAGCCAATGTTATGCCGATTTACGGCTTAATGAGATTGTTTGGCAGTATTGACTGTTGTGCATTGTATATACTCTAAGATGGCGCCCAATGTATGCTTAAGGTCGTTGGTCCTTTCTCTATTGCCATAAACCTTTTTAACCAGTCACGATAGCGGTGTCATGAACACTGACGAAGGCTTGACGCCTAAACGCGTTTGTTCGCTTCAAAAATAAAGGAAGCCTGTTGTGGAAAGCTCCCCCCGTGAGTGCGGTTTTTCTTTTGAAAATTGAAGAAACTGAGCTTGTGATATATATATATATATATATATATATATATATATATATATATATATATATATATATATAATAGCTCCCCTGACAGAAAGTCAGAAAACCAGCACTCGCAGTGAGTTAAACCACTTTGGTTTATTGCACACAAAAGGAAAAACGCGTATCGGCTCTTGCCTTCATCAGTTTCAAACTGGCGGCGGTGAGGCGGATGTAAATAGTGGCAAATGGAAAACATAAAGGTGGGACTAAAAGGTCCAAAATCATAAGTGCCATCTTAAAGCAGTAAATAAAACATAATAGTAACACAAATCAAATAATAACGTTGTGTGACACTGTCTTGATCAGTTGATCAATGTTCTCTAATCGAGTTATATTGCCCTGGATGGGCATTTATAACATTTCAATGTATAAAGGATTAATTAAACAGTAAATCGTGACAGTTATATACAAGAGAAAGACGACTCTATTGTTATTAAGCCTTCAGACAAAGGCGGCAATATTGTAATCCAAAGCCGCCTAAACTACTGCAAAGAAGCCTTACACCAGCTACAAGACCGCACCAATTATTCACTAACCACAGAACAAGAGTACCTTACCAGTATTCGTGAATATCATCTATTAATTGATTACTGGTATGGTAAAGGGATCCTAGCCAAGGAAGAACACCTCTATTTGCAAAATCAACAACCCAGACTTCCATGCTTTTACCACCTGCCTAAAGTACATAAAGACCCCATTAGACCACCTGGGAGACCTATTGTTTCCTCTATTGGAGGACTCACCGAGAAGATGTCCAAATTCATTGACTTATTCCTAGCACCATGGGTCACGCAATTAAGTTCTTATACTAAAGACACCAAAGACTTTTTGCGACAGATACAAGATGTAGAGTGGGAGGATGACATGATCATGATAACTATGGACATCTCCAGTCTATATACTAGCATTGGACACTTGGAAGGGATAAGGGCAGTGAAAACATTTTTAGATTTGCGCTCTGCAAAATATTTGGAACACAGCAAGATGATCTTAGATTTTATATCATTTTGTTTGAATAACAATATCTTTGTTTTCCAGGATCAAAGGTACAGACAAACAAGGGGGACGGCGATGGGCACCTGCTTCGCCCCCAGCTACGCAAATTTATTCGTGGGCTGGTGGGAGAAGCAGGTGGCCTGGGCCGACGACAAGGCAGTGTGGGTAGAGAACTTAATTTGTTGGAAGAGATACATAGACGATCTCTTCCTTATTTGGAAGGGACTTAAATCCTCGGCTGAGGAGTACATAACGGCCCTCAACATTAATGATTTGAACCTTAAGTTCACCTACAATATGAGCAAACAGGAGATCAACTTTCTTGACTTAAGGGTCTTTGTAGAGTCAGGCATGATCCAAACAGCCATCTACAGGAAAGAAACAGCAGGGAATTCTGTCCTCCATGGACGTAGTAACCATCCGAGATCCCTCATCAGTAGCATCCCTTATGGAGAGCTGTTAAGGATAAAACGCAACAGCTCTCTTGACAGAGACTTTGAAGTAGCAGCTGAAAGTAGTATCAGACGTTTTAAATCCCGTGGCTACTCTAAAAAAGTTCTCACTAAGGCAAAAGGAAGAGTGACAAAAACTGATAGGGAAACTCTTCTGAAAGAAAAACAGAGTAAGAACAACAAAGGTGGTAATGGCATAATACGACTAATTACCAACTATTCGGTGGCAGCGAATAAAATCAGAGCTATTATGCTTAGGAACTGGAACATTCTTAAATCTGACACAGTCATTGGCAGAGAGTTATCTGATCATCCGATGATAACTTTCAGGAAAACTAAGTCTTTAAAAGACAAGCTAGTACGAAGCCACTTGTCGAAAATGAAATCTAAAAGAGAACTGCAGTCCATGCATGGATCCTTTCCATGTGGGAAATGCAAGGCCTGCAGCTCAAGCAGAAGAGTGTTATCTTATAAAGTTCCCCATAAAGAGACAAAGATCAGAATCTCTAAATTCATAACATGCTCAACACCCTTTGTTGTCCACTGTCTGCAGTGTCCTTGCGGACCCGCTATGTAGGGAGCACTACTAAGGCAGTCAAACTGAGGATATTAGAACATCAACGTGCCATCGTGAATAAGGATGATAGCTATCCGATGGCCCGTCACTACGCAACACATCATGGTAGCGATAGAAATCTCCTTAGTTTTTTCAGTTTAGACTGCATTACACAAGATCTGAGAGGAGGGAACTACAAATGCCAGTTGAGACGTTTGGAGTCGAGATATATTATCAAGCTCCAAACGAAGTCTCCAGGAGGTATGAATTCAGGAGAAGAACTGCTATCACATCTGTAGTAACTAAGAGTAATTTAAGTAATCAAGCTGCTGACAAACCTGAGTCCACTAGGAACACGTCCTAATGTATCTACATAGTTGTATGTTGGAAGAATACTGATTTATTTACTCAGCATACGAATTGGAATGATTTAATGAACAATGATTTGAAAAAATGTTTGAGTAATAACAATCGCCTATTTTGAGGTATTATGAATTCGGAAACTATGAGTAGACTATGCTCTTCCACTACTTGATTATTATTATGAAATTTGTATATAACTGTCACGATTTACTGTTTAATTAATCCTTTATAAATTGAAATGTTATAAATGCCCATCCAGGGCAATATAACTCGATTAGAGAACATTGATCAACTGATCAAGACAGTGTCACACAACGTTATTATTTGATTTGTGTTACTATTATGTTTTATTTACTGCTTTAAGATGGCGCTTATGATTTTGGACCTTTTAGTCCCACCTTTATGTTTTCCATTTGCCACTATTTACATCCGCCTCACCGCCGCCAGTTTGAAACTGACGAAGGCAAGAGCCGATACGCGTTTTCCTTTTGTGTGCAATAAACCAAAGTGGTTTAACTCACTGCGAGTGCTGGTTTTCTGACTTTCTGTCAGGGGAGCTATTATACAGAAAGCGGCACGCCGCCGCCGCTTGCACCGGCACCCACTCGGATTGAGTGCAGATTCCCATGGGCGACTTTGGAGCTACGAATATATGTATATATATATATATATATATATATATATATATATTCATAAATATCCAATCCTCAGATTAGAGAAATAAGTACGCACTCACTCGTGTAGATTAGAAATTACAGCGGCTTTAATTCAGACGCCTGTCTCGCCCACGCGTTTCGCCTTGTCACAAGGCTTGATCACAGGATGCTGAGCAATGGCAAACAGACTTCTTTTATTTTCAGAACACATTCACTTCCTATTTTGCTTTGAAACTAGTGCATTGTGGATATTGTGGTTTGTGACTGTTTTTTCAATAAAAGTTATAACGCATTTATTTCTCTGTGTTGAGAGTGCTCAGTGTGTTAAAGTGAAAGCTTAAAAATATATATACATGCAATTTTTTACGTACGATGGTATGTTTGCACCAATCACAATTAGGTAGTTGCCTTCTCTCTAGTGAGTGATGTTGGTCTGTATAGAACTGTATGTTACTACATTTGCAGTTTTGACATTTTTGTCCATCTCAATTTCTTGTCCCTTCTTGTATTATTTCTTGGCTCCCAGGTGAGCCTAGTCTCTCTTTTGTCAGTCTCAAAGGAGAAGGGTGTTTTATCTCCTTTTTGTTCTCCTTTGTTTTTGCATTTTGCTCTCTGGTGAGTCAGTTCTTGATTTAAGGATTTAGAAATCATTCCTGTTGATGTTAATTTAAGATGGACATAGAGTTCTTCGTTCTGGTTCAGTCCTCTTGGGTCCTTGGTTCTAAATGTCAGGATATGCTTGGATTCTTTTTGTCATAAGGTTTTAATCCGATTTCCTCCTCTTTCCGATACTGGTATCTGTTCTAGTGCACAATATCTCAGAGTTTCCCAATTGCCTTCGTGGTATTTCTCCATATGTTTCGCAATTGCATTTGGGCGGTCCCTATGGGTTGTGGCTCGGACCTGTTCTAAGATGCGTTTCTTCACTTCGAAGATGGTGCTCCCTATGTATCTTTTGCGGCAATGGCATTCTATCATGTAGATTACATATTCACTCTTGCATGTCAGGTGTTGATTTATTTTCCATTTTGTGCCCTTTTTGATTTTGATTTCTTTTGTTGGAGCCGCGAACTTGCAGACCTTGCAATGTTTGCATGGCCAAAAGCCTGCTCTTTGTAGCCACGTCTTGTTTGGAGCCTCTGTGAAGTGGCTGTGGACAATTTGATCCCCTATGCTCCTGGCTCGCCGGTACGTAATGTTTGGATGATCTCCTATGATTTCTGCCAGGGTAGGGTTCAATCTTAAAATACCCCAATGTCTTCTAATTATGTTGTTGAGTTTTTTTGTTTTCTGCACTAAATGTAGTTATGAGTCTGATTTTGTTGTTAGTTTTTTCCTCTTTCTTTTTTTGTAATATTTCTTTCCGATCTTGGTTCATGACTCTTGTTAGGAATTTTCAACAACTTTTTTTGGGTAATGATGATGTAGAAATCTTTTGCTGGCCTTCTCACTGTGTTTTAGAAATTCTTTCTCATTTGAACAGTTCCTTTTAAGTCGTAAGAACTTCCCATAGGGGATGCTCCACTTTAGATTCTCATCGTGGAAACTTTCCCCATGTAGCGTTGCAATTGTCGCTGTAATCTTTCTATGTAGTGTGGTTTGTAGGGAGTTCTTCTCAACATAGATTTCTGTATCCAAGAATGTGACTCTTTCAGGGCTAATTTTAAATGTGAACTTCAGGTTTGCTGAGGTGTTATTCAGTATTTCAAAGTAAGTTTCAAACTCTTCTTTAGTACCGTTCCAGATGATCAGCAGATCATCTATGAATCTGAGCCATAGGATAATTTTTTCTATCCATTCGTAATTTTCTGTGTTCCATGCCAGGTGATGTTCGAACCATCCCATTGTAAGGTTAGCATAATTGGGAGAATACGAAAATCCCATTGCGCATCCTCTTATCTGTTTATAAATCTGTTTATTGTATAAGAAAATATTATTATTCAAACACAATGAGATCATCTTGTTCACCATGGTGTTATGTTCCTTGTATTTGATGTTGCGTTTTCCCAAGTTATATTTGCAGGCATTTGTACCTATGGAGTGTTCTATGTTGGTATATAATGATTCCACGTCCATAGTTATTAATTTGTAAGTTGGCATCCATGTTACTTTCTCCAGCTTTTTGAGGAGATCTGTTGTATCTTTTGAATAGGATGAAAGTTCCTTCACTAGTGGTGATAGAAAGTGGTCAATATAATCTGACATTGGTTTGAGCAAAGAGTTTATTGCAGATACTATAGGCCTTCCGGTTAGATTGTCTCTGTTTTTGTGCACCTTTGGAAGGCAATAGAAGGTTGGTAGTGTGGGAAGCTTCTTGTCCAAATACCGTTTTTCTTCTTCATCTATTAGACCTTTTTGGTACCAATCAGTTAGATTGTTTTTTATTTCATCTTGTAATTTTGTTGTTGGATCTTGGGTTAACAATTGGTAGCATTCCACATCTGAAAGTTGTCGTTTCGCCTCAGCAATGTACTCCTTTTTATTTAGAATGACGATGTTTCCGCCTTTATCGGCTGGTTTTATTTCGATAGTTTTGTCATTTTGGATGTTTTTCAATGTCTCCCTCTGTATTTTTGTCAAGTTATTTTTTCTAGTATTTCGTGTCATCTTGTATAGCTCTTCCACTACTGCCTCATGGAAGAGGTCTATTTTATTACCCGGTGGTAGATTTGGGTTGAATTTTAATTTCAGTTTTAGACCACTTTCACTTGCTCCATCTCTTGGTATTGATTCTTCCAGTTCCATTAGTGCACGTTCTTCTTGGGAGTCTGATGTTGTGCCCATTGTCATTAATGTTCTTAATCCTTCTGCATCCTCCGCAAGTAATTGGTTGGTACCCCTTTCAGTGGTCGGTGGGATATTGTGTTTTAATTTTTCTGCGTACATTTTTGCTAATTTCAATTTCCTTGTGTATTTATATAAGTCAATTCTTGTGTTGGCGATGTTTAAGTGGGAGGTGGGACAGAAGTTTAGGCCTTTCTTGAGTGTTTCATCCTCTATTGGTGTTAGTATTCGTGTTGAGAGATTAATTATGTTCAGTTCTTGTGAGTTGGGCTTGCCTGTGTCTATTTCCGAGGTTGTCTCAACCTGTCTCTGGACCATGTGTCGGTTTTCTCCTCTTCCCTGGCCTCTCTGGCCACATACATATATTCACTTAAAAAACACAGGTTTCAGGGTCATTATAGTTAGGCTCACATTTCACTCATAAGAAACCAGAGAAATTTGACTGTTATAGTTAGCTGAGCTAAATTTAATTCGCGCCAAGGCAATGCACTGTTGATGACGTCACATATTACACCACTCATGACATGGTCTGTGACATCACTGATGACATCACTGATGACATCATCCAGTGACTATGTGTTTCTGAAAAGCTTAAGTATGTATATATATATATATATATATATATATATATATATATATATATATATATATATATATATATATATATATATATACGCCAAGGTGTATTGAAGAATGAGTGGGTGTATGAGTGTCTGAATGGATGATTTAGTAGGTGCTTGACTGACTGTATAAGTGAGTGTTGGAATGGCCCTTTTTTGCAGGGTCATCTCAGAACTTTTTGCCTTCCTCCTGTATTGTTTCTGACCTGTTTTTGTTGGTTTTATGACTCTGGGCACAAGCTACCAAGGGGATCAGCAAGGGTTATTTTAGAAGTGTATCCTGCTTACCATGACTAGAAGCAAGGGTCCCTATTTGGACAAAGTTTCCTACCTCTGCCAACTAGAGACACCCATTTCTAACAGTGAGTGATTAAACGTGTCTTGCTGAGTGCATGGGTTAGTGAGTACTCTGTATTAATGTCTGTATCAGTCTGTCATTTGTTGTGTAAGTGGCTACATGGGTTGGTGAGTAGCTACATGAGTGTCTATATGGGTTATTGACTGGTTGTGTGAGTACCTGTATGGGTGCCTGAGTGTCTGTGTGGGTGGGTGTGACTCCCTGCATGGATGTGTGGGCGGGTGATTCACTGGGTGTATGAGTTCATGAGTACATCTGTGAAGGGCTGTATGGATGGGTGAGTGTGTGTATGGCTGTGTTGGTGAGTGAATGGATGTCTCAGCGGTACATGTGTGAGTAACTACATATATGAAAAGCAGTATATGTGAGTGTTGGAGTATATAAGTGACTATATGTGAGAGTGAATGTTTGTGAGAATAGCTGTATGGATGAGTGTGTGCTTGTATCAGTTATTGTATAATAGAGTAAGTATGTGTTAGTATCTGTATGAATAAGTGAGGTGATGTGTGTATAACTATAATGAGTCAATTGCAGTGTGATTGATTCTTTGGGTTCGTCGGTGTGTGAGTAACTCTATGGGTGAGTGGTGGTGTGTGAGTATCTGCATAGGTGCATGAGTGCATATATCAGTGGCTGTATTGATGAGTGACTGCTTGTACGAGTGACTGTATGGGTGAGTGGATGTGTGTGTAGACCTATGAATCAGTGAGTGAATGTGTACTAACTGGTATTGGTGTGTCGATGGTTTCGAGAATGGTAGTCTGTATTTTAGAGTAGGTGTATGAAAGGTTATATTAGGGTGTGAGGAGGTGCATCAGATATTAAGTGGATGGTGTCACCAGTGATGTCAACAGTGATGTCATTTGAGATGTCATCAGTGATGTCATCAGTGATGTCACTGACCATGTCATGAATGATGTAATATGTGACATCATCAGCAGTGCATTGCGGGGGCGCCAGTTATAGTTAGCTACACTAACTATAACGGCCACATTTCTCTGGTTTTGTACGAGTGAAATGTCAGCCTAACGATAACGTCCCTGAAACCTGTGGTTTTTTCAGTGAATATCCAAGGTTTTTCAAATGCTAATTATTAACTATAACGTCCCTGAAACCTGTGTTTTTTTCTGTTAATTTCTATGTCTTTTTAAGTAGCAATAATGTTTGTAGAGTGGTGGAAAAACGGGGCTGGGCCCCCAATCACTGCTCAGGAATTCAGCTGACTAGGACTTACAGGAGGTACCAGGAGGGCTTCTTGGCCCCCAAAGTCTCTCTGGAGTAAAGGGGACTTCATCCCCAACCTTTAGTGTGCCAGGAGACACGTCTGCAGAGTGGTGGAGAAAGGTGGACATGGCCTCCGAAGACCTCTTAGCAATCCCACGGTGTGGGACTTACTGGGGGTAACAGGAGGAATATTTGGCCCCCAAGGACGACCTTGGGGGCCAACCACCCCTCCTTTTACCTCCAGTAAATCCCACACACCAGCATTGGTAAGTTCTCAATGCAGGCCATGCCCCCTTTGCCCACCAGTCTGCAAATGCGCTCCCTGATGCGCTCTTGGATGGGGATTGAAGTTCCCTTGCCTCCTGAGGGTCCTTAGGGGCCAAATAGCCCACCTGATACCACCAGTAAACCCAGATAGTGGTATTGCTGAGAGGTGGACACGAGACATGCCCACTTTCTCCACCACACTGCAAATGCACCTCCTGGCATGCTCTTGGTTGGGAGATGATGCCCCCTTGCCTCTGAGGGTCCCCTGGGGCCAACTAGCCCTCCGGTTATCTCTAGTAAGCCCCACACAGCTGGATTGCTGAGAGTGGTCCGAGGCCGTGCCCCCTTTTTACGACACTCTGCAAACGCACCTCCTGGCGCACTGCTGCTTGGAGGATGAAGTCCACTTTAGCCCTGAGGTCCTCAGGACACAAGAGGGCCTCATCCCCCCACCAGCAGTGCGCCAAGAGGCACATTTGTAGAGTGGTGTAAAAAGGGGTGTGGCCTCGGACCACCTCTCAGCAATCCCACTATGTGGGGCTTACTGGAGGTACCTGGTGGGCTAGTTGGCCCCTAAGGACCCTTAGGATTCAAGGGGACTTAATCCCTCAACCCAGAACATGCCATGAAGCGCATTTGCAGGGTTGTTCAGGGAGGGGGCAGGGCCTCTGGCGAGATGCCAGCTTCTTTTTTCTTTTCTTTTTTTAGAAAGGGGCTGTGTGGCCCCCTTCTCTTAGTATTTTTGGGCCATGGGGACCCATCCCCCAGGGCCAGGCCATTTTAAAATATTCTTATTTCTTAAACAGGAAACGGACGCGCGGCCCCCCTCCGAGGCCAATTTTGGCTCAGAAACCCCATCCCCGAGGCATGGACAATTTCTTCTTAAAAAAAATAAAATCAACACTTAAAGGAAGGGAGCCATGTGCCCCCCCCCCCCCACCCACTCCTGAGGCCTTTTTTGTCCCCATCCTCCAGGGCTTTGCCTCTTTTAAAAAAAAATCTTTTTAATTTAACGGCAGGGGGCCACCGGGCCAGGTCTCACGTTGGGGGCTGCGGGGGGAGCCCCAATGCCCCGTGGTCCTTGCCTGCTCCCCATCTCCTCCGGGAGCCAGAATTACTTTTGGACAAGGAGAGTTGCAAACATGCACCTCCCTGTGTCCAAAGGTAATTCTGCTTCACTTCATGGAAGTGAAAGCAATTTTTCTGCTCTCTCTTCCATGAAGTGAAGCTGAAGTTTGCAATGACAGTGCGTGAGCAGTGCTCTCGCCCTGCCATTGCAAACTGCAATATACCAGGGGAAGGCACCCCTGGATATTGCTGGAGCTGGCCCTGGGGGGTGGCAGTCCCCAGGGCCATTGATGGCTCCTGGAGGGGGGACGAGTGGCTCCCCTCCCTTAGTGTTTAAAGCCCCAGGGAGGTGGTGGTCCCGGGGGTCTGCAACGGACCCCGTAGCTTTATTATTCAATGCCCCCTGGAGGTGGGGGTCCCTGGGGCAGTGTAGGGGCCTCAAGCCCCCCCACACTTAGTATTTAGAAGTAGCCTTGGGGAGGTGGTGGTCCCTGGAGCTTGGGGGGCCCTCGAGGTCCCCGGCCCCTGATAAATTGAAGCCCCGGGGAAGTGATGGTCCTCGGGGTAGTGAGGGGGGCTTGAGCCCCCTCACACATATTTAAAGCAAGCCCCGGGGAGGTGGCGGGCCCCGGGGCAGGCCCCCCAGCAATTATTATGCAATGACGCGGGGAGGTGGTGGTCCCCGGGGCAGTGTGGGGGGCAGGAGCCCTCCATGCTGTTTATTTTTAAAAATGTCCCAGGGAGGTGGCGGTCTCCATTGCTGCAGGGCCCCTCACTTCCCGCACATATATTTACCACATTGCCCCCAGGACCTGGCCCACCCAGGGGCTTCTTAAAACAAAGCGCCGGACACAGCGCTTCGTTTAAAAAAAAAAAAAATTCGGCAGGATTCACGGATCCTACTCGAATCCCATTTATGTTTTTGCACAAAAAATGCTTTTTTGGCAACCCTGAGCAGGCCTAGGGGGTCAGGGGGTTTCTACCCTGCCCCCTTTTCTTCATCTTTAACCTATTTTCTTGTGGCTTGATTCAACCGAGTTACAAATGGCTGCCAACTCTTTTTGGTTTGGAGAGTTGGCGGCCAAAGAAAATGAAGCTTGTGCTCGGGAGGGTTTGTGAATCCACTGCGGGAACCAGGTATCTTTTGCTTTTTATTTTTGAATTTCTCAAAACTGCTGAACAGATTTACACCATTTAACAAAAAGTACGGTTTCTGAACCAAAAGCTACCTTTTTGCCAAATTTGGTGTAATTACGTTCAGCAGTTCGGGCTGTAGTTTTGTCTAAAGTTTCTTATGGAAATGAACATGGAGAAAATGCATTTTCGGCCCCCCCCTTTTTTCTCAGCCGCCGCTTGACAAATCACCCCGAAACTTTCAGGACAGGAGCTGACCACAGCGCTCCATTCATTTTGAAAATTTTGCAAAGATTCGTCAAATGGCGCCAAAGATATTGGCATATCAAAAAACGCTTTTCCTAT
Source organism: Lissotriton helveticus (assembly GCF_964261635.1). NCBI lineage: Eukaryota > Metazoa > Chordata > Amphibia > Caudata > Salamandridae > Lissotriton > Lissotriton helveticus. Next base: position 859,742,557 of record NC_136065.1, read on the forward strand.
GGAAACTAGATCCTAATTATAACTACCTACTGGCCACCGCCAGTAGGCCTTTTGGGCGGTCTGAACCAAAGTATGAAGTCTTCCTCATCGGAATCTGTGGTCATTGGAAGTATTTATGTCTGTGTACATATTTAAATGAATGACATTTTAGGACCCTGTGTTGGAGTAGGAATGTCCCCTGCATGGCATAAGTCATGTTTCCCCCCTGTGTGCCCAAAGAGCATGTTTCTGTAATGTTGCTTTTTGGACTTTGGCTCCTGCCTCACTCCAATTCAGTGAGTGCGTGAAGACCTAGTCATACCTTTGATGTACGGTGGGTTCTGGAATTGTTCTGGTGTCTACACTTGTTCTGAGCCCGGCATGGTGCATCAAGAGAGCCCTCACAGTGACAGCGGGATTACTGTCCCTTTCACTGGATTCACATGTGGCAAAAAACAAGGTAAATCCAAGCTAAATAACAAGGTAAATCCAATCTCTGGCTAACATCCAATCTCTGTCTAACTAAGGAGGTATATCCAATCCCTGGCTAAATAACAAGGTAAATCCAATCTCTGGCTAAATACAGAGGTAAATCCAATCTCTGGCTTAATAACAAGCTAAATCCAATCTCGGGCTAACTAACAAGGTGTATCCGATCCCTGGCTAAAAAACAAGGTAAATGCAATCTCTGGCTAACTAACGAGGTATATCCAATCCCTGGCTAAATTACAAGGTAAATCCAATCTCTGGCTAAATACCGAGGTAAATCCAATCTCTGGCTAAATAACAAGGTAAATCCAATCTCTGGCTAACTAACGAGGTAATAGACAATCCCTGGCTAAATAACAAGCTAAATCCAGTCTCTGGCTAACTAACGAGGTATATCCAATCCCCGGCTAAATAACAAGGTAAATTCAATTTCTGGCTAAATACAGAGGTATATCCAATCCCTGGCTAAATACCGAGGTAAATCCAATCCCTGGCTGAATAACAAGGTAAATCCAATCTCTGGCTAACTAACAAGGTAAATCCAATCCCTGGCCAAATAACACGGTAAATCCATTATCTGGCTAACTAACGAGGAATCTCCAATCCCTGGCTAAATAACAAGTTAAATCCAATCTCTGGCTGACTACCGAGGTAAATCCAATCTCTGGCTAACTAACGAGGTATATCCAATCCCTGGCTAAATACCGAGGTAAATCCAATCTCTGGCTAACTAACGAGGTATAACCAATCCCTGGCTAAATAACAAGGTAAATCCAATATCTGGCTAACTAACGAGGTATATCTAATCCCTGGCTAAATAACAAGGTAAATCCAATCTCTGGCTAATTAACAAGGTAAATCCAATCTCTGGCTAACTAACGAGGTATATCCAATCCCTGGCTAAATAACAAGGTAAATCAAATCTCTGGAACGATTGCCTACGTTCCAGAGATTGGATTGGCCTTGTTATTTATGGGCACGGAGGTGAGAAAGGGAGATGAGGGAGGCATTCACCTCTCTTTGGAAATTCCTGACTCCTTGCGTGAAAGCGAAAATAATGTGGCAGCAATAATAAAGAGCAAGTGTTGCTAAAGGATATAATATTTTCATGTTATATGCACGTGGCTTTTTAATTTTTAAAGAATAGACTGCACTGGAAATATTGAATTGAATTGAATTGAAATTACACTTATATAGTATAATATATATAAATATTAATAAGAACTTTTAAACTATGGCGTTGTGACGCTATTATTATAAACTATTGCACCACAATACAAAATTTGATAAACAACAAAGGTGCATTCTGGTATTCGTAGGAGCATGTTACAAGCTACGTGTCAGAATGGATTTAAGCGCCTGGTTTCTACAGAATGCAATCTTACTCACCTGTGAACAAGGCACGATCGCCGAAACTCGCCAGGACGTAACTTGCAGCCACTTTCAAGAGAAAAAAACGCTTGGATGTAATCTGAAAGTGGGCTCCTGCTTCTCTTCCTTTGTTTTATTGCTAGCGGAAAGCTTTGTGCTGCTTTTGTTGCTGTGGCCGATATTGCAACTACACTGCAAAACCTGCCGGGTAACAAAAAACGGCCTACCAGGGGTCTAAAACAAGCCTGTTGATTTTTTGTGAAGATCTGACAAACAATGGGTCAAACATTATTTTATTTAAAGTCCTGAAGATGGTCTAATGGACGCAAGCTGGAAATAGACCGAAATGTCGACATTCCCACCGTTTTTTCTTCATTTATGTATAACTGATTTAGAGAAGGTGGTCACAATAGTGATCAGGAAGAATATTCATTTGTACTAAACAGTAACTTCCGATCTTATTGTGTTTTAAATTGTTTGTGTACCCTCTTTTATATAAAAAAAACTCTTTTTGCAATATTATAAAACACTTTTGAAAATATACACCCGTGTGCTAATATTTATCTTTTGGTTATGTAAGATTAATACATGTTGAAATAATCACGAATAATATCCTTTGTCATATATGTTTAGAGACAAGCAAATTGAGATAGCCTGTCCAAAGTAAATTGACTAATTCGGTGAAATATCTATTGAAATAAATCCACTGTAGGCACTTTTACCTGCCTCTAAATGAGGCAGGAGGAACTTGGCTTTGGCAGAGGTACTCCTTCACTGTTGCAACAGAACACCCTCTCGCCCAAAGTCTAAATAGGGTGCAGTACCTGAGATGAATTAAAGCATTCCCTCCATGACTTATGCGACATCCTGAGTGCAACTAGTATACCCTTAGGTGAGTCCCTTAATTTGCATAGGACTGACGTTGTACTGCACTGATCAAGGCCAACATCACTCTGAGGTTGCTTGTGTTCCCTTTCAGAGCGAATGTGGCACAACACTCTGGCTGTGTTATTTCTGTTTGAGAAGGACAAGGACTGATTTGCATCCCTATCTGCAGTAGCACAGTGAACAAAAAAGATGGATTGAATGCATTCCTGAATAATTACCAGTGACTAAGATTAATTGAAGCATTTCACTAACCTCTTTTTTTCTTTTTAATACCATTTTAAAAGCACCCTTTCGCAATTACTGCTGTACCCAGTTTTCATGTTCCTCGAGTAGCCTCATCATCTGATGTGCCCTGGATTGCATTAGTACCATGGCATCACTTATGATTGCAGATGTGTGGTCTGTTACCAAAATCAAATACAAAAAGTAAGAAGTAGGAAGTTCCTGGATCCAAAAGCCAGCAGATGCAATGACAATGAATGCGAATGTAAGTGACCTTTGGCAATTACCTGTACAGTTTGACCTACTTTCAACAGATATTAAAGAGGCTGGTGGCGGCAGAAAGCAGCATTTCCCATTGTTACCAATGAAGCTACAGTCTGTAGGCGTTCAGCTCGGTTGTTTCTCTTCATTGATTACTTCATTATGTTCATCAAACTGTAAAGTGTCTGAAATATTGACAATTGATAGAGCAGGCGGCCTGAACTAAAATGCTCCCTGTGCTTTACTATTGTTGTTACCTAATTATACTAATACTAATTCAGAAAGATTAATAATAGTCTTAGTTCATTTTTTAATATTTGTTGAAGTGCATCTGATATAGTATTTTACACAAAGAACACAATCCAGACTTACGATAGGCCTTGGCTAAGAACAATGAACTAGAAGTACTAGTGGACACGAATTTAAGGAATAATCGGCCACATGCATCAATCTTGCCGTTTGCGAATCCTTAATTGCGAAAATTAGGGAATCGCAATTAAGAATTCGTAAACGGCAATGCATGAATAATTCGCATTTTTTTTAGCGATTTCTTATTTTTCCTTCATTGCGATTCACAATTTGCGAATCGCAATTAAGGAAAGCCCTTCCCATTGATTCCTATGGGCCAAGAGGCCCATAGGAATCAATGGGAAGGCATTTACAATTTGCGATTTTCAATTTGCGAATCGCAAATTGAAAATGCAATTTCAAGGGTGCAGGGGGGGTCCAAAGAACCCCTCCCTGCATCCCTGAAATTAAACTTAAGTGCAATTTACACACACACATGTCCCAAGGACATGTGTGTGTGTAAAATGCAACTTTCAAAAATGCATTTTTGTGCATGTTTGAAGATTTTTGGTAAATTAGCATGAGGTTCAACCTCATGCTAATTTAGCACTTCCAAACAGCTAAATCGCAATTTAAAAATGATCATGCATTGCATTTAAGAAATCTGAAATTGCGATTTCTTAAATGCAATCGCAATTTTGGAAATCGCACCATGATTGCGATTCCTAAATTTGCAAAATACATGATGCATTCCAATTTTGATAATTGCATTCGCAAACGGCCGAAAATTGCGATTCGCACCGTTTGCGAATGCAATTACCGTTGATGCATGTGCCCGAATATGATCATCTGAAAATGAGATCATTTCTTGTGCCAAATTAGGGTCAAAAGGGCCTAGTTGAAAAACTGACAGGAGAGATGGGTCTTAAGATGTTTTCTGAAGGTTAGAAGGGGGGGGTTACAGTCGCAGCCCCTCGTAATGGGCGAAGGGGCCACGGACCCACACCTTTGGCCCAAAAAGGGAAGTGCCTGTCAGGCTGAGCAAAGGTCAGCCTGAGAGAAACTCTTAATTTTCAGGTCAGGCAGCCAGGAGCTAGACATGTGCTAAATGTGCAGGCTCCTGGCTGACTAAGATGAACTTTACCATTCTGAAGATGTCATAAATCCTGTGAGAGTTCCATCTTCAACCTGGCAAAGCAACTCAAAGAGGAGCATCACTACTTGCCTCGGACATGTGCGCTTCATTCCTAAGCCCTGAAGTGCCCTGAGTCGAGTGTCAATCATTGACACTGTAGTGTAGTTCCTATCATCCCAATAGGCTCTGCGCATTGGAATAATACCTTCAATAGTATAGGCCTAGACCAGACGTTAACTAGGTCTACTACTGTCGATATTAGACTTAAAGTTTTGGGTTTGCCAGCTTAGCTCAGAGTTCACTAGAAACTTTCTCGAATGTTCAGGAAAGAATTAACTCCCCTGATTAGACAAGAAGGGATTTCGTTTCTGACAACCATAGAACATGACAACTTTGCTCTCCCCTAATCAAGAGTGTATCTCGAGAGTCGTGTGAACAAAAGGCAATTTATTTTACTCAGTCAGTACGTGCATTCTTAGTCTCATCAGATTGTAGAGAAAAGGAAGAGACGGGCGTGTTCAATAAAAGATGTTATTTATTGATCAGTCTCTTTTCTCGTACAAGAGAAATGGATCGGTATTATTGCAATACTTATAGGTAAGTAAAGTGCATACATTAAAAGCAGAAGTATAAAATAATACTGAAAAAACATTGATATGGTTTCTAAGCCATATGAAGGTTTAAAATGATTAAAATATATTACATACACATATACATTTGACTAAACGTACTCAACTGGTGTTTCTAGATACGCCTACCCCGTGTACCTGACCTAAGCCTAATACGTGGGCGGGAATAGAAAGTTACAGTTTAAGTTAAGTTTGTTTTTGCCAAGTGACTGACTAAAGAATTCTCTGTGAGGGGTTATTCAGTTCTGTACCTGGAAGTTAGGATGAATGAGGGATGGTATCTCTCTGCTCTCGATATTCCAGGCTGCCTGCGAGGGCTACCCGGAAGCGCCGGTGCTGGATTTCTCGGCAGGAGAAAGCAGCGCGTCTCGTTCTCAGCGCGTCAGGAAGGCGGGGCTGCGCCAGCGGGGTCTGCTCTGCTCTGGGCTTCGGCAAGTATGGCTGCTCCGTCTCGTCACCACCGCGTGTGTTTGCATAGGGCAATATCGGTAATATTTATACCTTTAAGGTGCCGAGATTGACGTAAGGATGGACATAGATACGTCAATAAGGATGTCATACGACTTGGTCGTTAGCACATTCTTTTGCTGAAGTTCTCGGTGAAATCAAAACAATGGCCGCAGGGTTTTTCCCAGGTTGTCATAGGTTTGATTTGTTATGAGAACTCCGTTTGCCTTATCAGGGGCTGGAGGAATATCGCTTGTCTAATTAGATCGCAAGCGTTATGACCTAATCAGATAACACGTTCCTGTGCCGTAGTGTGGCTTCGTCAGATAACGGTATCTGCATCATGGGGGTTTGCTGCCTCATGGGCTGACTGCTAGTTAACTTGTTGGTTTGTTAACCAGAATAGGGTCAGGAATAGGGGGATCGATTCAGAACCTATAGGAATACATCACACCCACTCCACGCTAACTATGGACATATTTACTAATCTATGCATAGTAAAACATACTATAGAGTAATGTGTATACCTTACCACCCCAAAATACATAAATGCATTTTGAAATTATCAAATATACGGAAAAATTCAGTCATATGTATAGTATGCACTCAATCTGTAGAATATTGCTAAAGTAAGCACGCATTTGTATACATTATTGCTAATCGGTATATGAAAATTTACACATGAAATGGCTCTTAATACAGAAAAAAGGTTCGAGACCATCCCATCACAAAATAAAATATTTATGAACATGCCAGCGGGCAGCTAAAGTCTATAAGTTATCTAAAAATAGAAATCTTAGTTCTTTAAGAATAGTTTCTTACTTTAAGCAGAAGATAAGTGTCCCGAAAAATATGCAAAAATATTTTGGGGCTGCTGAAAAAATAGCTGTCCGTGAACTGGAGGGAAAATTGTTCATGGTATTCTGTTATTAAAGTTGAAGGCCAAATTCAGGGTGTCGGGAACGCCGTGTGCGAGCTTGCTCAAAAGTCTCTATTTCTGCTCTGGTGAGAACATCATATCATTTAGGCTTTCGAAAAAGCTGTCAACAGCTTCCTGGGAAAGATCCACTAACTCGGAAAAAGGTGTAACCATGCATTCGGTCGCATGATTGTCTCCATTGACGTTCTGGTTTGGATTGCTGACAGAAGGTCGTACCTGATCGATGCTGCTTTCATCTTGAACTTCACTACCCCTTAATCGTAGTGGTGAAGCTTCCACGAATGCCGTCATCAGGATTGGTAGCCGTTGAGGGCAGCACAAAGCATGAGCCTTTGTCGGACTCAACAATGTTTCTGCATCCATTGGCGCATCCGATTGTAGCGTCAGACAGGTGTCTAACACGCATTCTTCTCCGCATAGCAGGCACCTTAATACAGGTAAAACACATCTTTGCCACATAGGTCGAAATGATAGAAACCAAGTCATGTTCAGGTCTCTAAGCCGGGATAGTCCCAGGATTTTTGTTATCCGGTCCCGGTATCCAATGGATTGTTTCTTCCCTTGTCGCAGGTGTTTTGTCTGTGACATGGTTTGCCATAACGAAAAATAAGGACTAGGAATAGGATTCCTGCAATCAGTCCTAAAATGAGGGGAAGTCCGCCAAAAATCGAATGGACGAAATCTGGAAAAATACCCAGTATGGCTTTGAATGGTGTTAATGCCATCGAAAATACTGTCTTAAATACCTTTGAGACCCCAGTGGTATCAGAAATATTTAAGATTTCATTCAAGATTTCTGCGAAATGTATGGGGGAATTAGTTGATAACAATGAATGTATCTCTGCAGTCGTCCTTGCGACTTGGAGATCATACGTTTCTTTTGATGACGTGAGCCTGGTAGGCGTCTGAAGAAGCACTGTTTTCATTCTGCTTAAAGTATCTATTCGAATAGAAGTAATTTTCAAGTTGGGCCATGCCCTTGCCTCCCTGTCTGGAAAGGAGCTGGGGAACAATGAGTGTCCACAGCACTTGACCTTCGCAGTCGTAGTTACTAGATAAGGAGTCCCGGGCATAAGACTACAGCATCTGCGGTCTACAATTAGAATGTAACTCCCATTATAGAGTCTTTGAAAGAATGGTTCTATCTCTGTTGCAGGTGCGCCTAGCTGGTGACATGAAAGGTTGTTCGAATTCCCTTCACACGCTCCATGCAAACTAATTCCGTTACACAGAAGTGTGCCGCTTAGTGACATCGCACAATTATTGCCACTAAGAAACACTTTCTGTCCTTTATTACTGACACATGCATGTGAATAGGGCAGGTTCCATGTTGTTTTTATGTACCCTTTTCCCAATTTTTCGTACATGCCAGCCTGTATATATTTTTGGCAGTATTGAAAACTGAAGGTTGATATTGGAATATTAATTATCCCATGTATTATCCATTCACTGACAGGTCGTTCTGACATTGTCACTGGTAATCTCTCAAGTTTCTCAATGCTCAGGATTGTATAATCAGCACCCTTCTGGGCCATACTGATTTGTCTATCAGTAAGGTTAAAGATTTGAAATAGTGACGTTGTGTTGATTAAACGCCAAGGCACATAGCCTGAACGCAGATTTTGTAACGTCCAGCCAAGCTGTACAATAGAACGCAATTGAGACTGACCGTGTTGTAACAACAGTAAGTCCTGCGATAATATGTCGATTGCTGAAGACACAATGCTGTCCAAAGAAAAAATTCTGGAGGACAGAGTCATTAACCCATTGTCCACTACAGAAAGTGATTTTTCCAAATTAATACGGTCAATTTCCCGTATTCTCTCTGCTGTTTCAATTTGAGTAACCTTCCAGGCCTCGTTGTATGCTGCATATACAGAGGCTGCTATGAAACGCTTTTGACGCTGTTTGCGCGGTCCCATAATGAAATCACGCAAGTCAGCACCATCAGTAAGTAAAGTCAGGTGTTGCTTAATTTCTGCCAGTGTGGAAGTTTGTAGCCATTGAAGGCATAATTTGCCCACACTGTAGGTGGTTATTATCCCTGGGTGTTGTCTTTGAGGATATCTAGGGTCTGGCCTGGTCATTTTGAACCCCTGTGTTTTGTTCAGGAATCTGTCTTGACAGTTATTAGTATCTGTGGGCCAGATCAACCACTGTTTCCAATTTGGATGTGTTCTGTTTTGGTTTAATACATAGTTTACGTCTATCTCTTCATCTGTAGAGCTATTGCTGTTCATTGTTGGTTTTGGAATAGACGGTTTATTTAAGTCTTTGATTTTGGCTAAGCCAAGACAGGTGGTTTGTTGAACAGTGTCATTTAAAAATATAATTTGTTCTGGGATCATGCAGGCTCTAAACAAAGATTCTATACCCTGTACTTGCCATTCTTTTGTACCCCAAACACTTTTCAATTCAACATTTTTGTCCCAATAATCAAAACCAAAAGTATTCATTTGTTCGAAGAATGAGTCTGAATATATCAATTTTGTGTTTGTTATCATGGTCTTTGTCCCTGTCTTATTTGACAATTTGAAATAAAATGTTTCAGCATTACTTGTGTTAAAACCTGAAAAGTATGAATATTTGTCATAAACGGTTCTTGAGCTTCCTTTTGGAGGTGTTGCACAATGTTCCCATTGATTATAATTTAAAACATTTCTAGGTTGTGCAGATTTATATAAAAAATGGTTACCATAGTGGTTGTAGCAATACATACTATCATAATTTGTAGAACCCTGCAAATAATCATGTTTGGTAAATTTAGCAGACATTACTAAGTCAGACATCATATTATTAATGCTTTCGAAGTCCCAATCATCAGCAAATGAGTTTTGTTTTGCAAAGTCACTCAATGAGATCTTCATTTGGTGTGGATATTTCAGGATTTCCACCGGACCATAGATTTCGTAGCCAGTGTTGTCCCATGCTACCCCACCCGGTATAGGATTGGCTGTGAAGTTGACTGAAGAAAGTTCTCTTTTCTCGACGTGTGAAGATGTGTGTGGTTTGAGGATCAAGTTGATTTTCTGACTTGCTGTGTCCATTTTAGCATATTTTCCCTCAATGAAGCGTCCCAATGTTAGTATCATGATGAGCCAAAGTATGAGGATAAATGCACCAAAACCCACCCAAAATTCAAGCCATGGAGAAATCAGATATGTTTCTTTCAGTTGTTTCAAAAGTTCTTTAGCTTTATCTTTAAAGGTTTTTGATGATGGCTGTGTCTTTGATTCACTGAAGCCTTCAGAGGAATCATCGAAGTTTATGAAGTAGCCGGATGCAGTTCTGTCAATTGTTCCAATTGGTTCATGATCACTGTTTCTTGCATTTGTACTTGGTACTTCATTATAGATTGGTGTGTCTCTGCTAAATGTTTTTATTTGGGTTTTCAGAGGTCTAAGTTCCATTGCATTGTTGCATAGTCCTTGTTGTTCTTCTGTAGGCGTTTCGAATGTGATGAGCCTCTTAGTTAGGACCTCTGTACTGGTAGCAAACCTTGGTGTTCTGCTACTTATTGGGAGTCCACTTGGCCTACTGTTTGTTATCGGCCACATGATTGTGGTTTTACCAGGTCGATGGATACAACTCGGTTCTCCTTTTTACCAGCAAGTGGCGGTAGTACAACTGATCTTGTCCCGTTGACAGACAAGACAGGCACTGCTTTTCTGTAAGAAGGCCCAAATTCCTTCTTTACCGCGATCTTTTCTCTGACTAGATCCCCGACTTTTGGAATCCAGACAGGTCTTGCTGGGACAGGTGGTGGTTCTTCAGTGGTTGTTGGCTGCTGTTTCAACTTTATGTTGCTCAGGTCTTTTCTTGTTTTGTTTAAGTCCTGCAAAATAGCCAAACGGTCTTTGATATCAAAGCTTTTTTCTTTCACCACTGAAGTCTGACTATCAAGGTCAGAGATCAACATCCTAGTTCCAAATAATAATTCGTACGGACTGAATCCCTTCAGAGAATTTCTTGGCAAGTTATTTAGACTACGTTTGACACTTATTAGATGTTTGACCCACCCAGCTCCCGAACCTAATATCCTTTCCGTTATAGATTGCTTTATGCCTTGGTTTTTTCTTTACACCATCCCGTATCCCTCAGGAAGGAAGTGAGAAGATTCCCGCTGTGCTATGCTCATTTGGCTATGTTTCCCATCAGGCTGGAGGGCTAGAGTGAAAACAATGGTCAAACGTAGTATGCTCTTAGCGTATATGCCATTTAGACTCGCAAATCTCTGTATAACAGTCCGGACGTCAGCCGAGTGCTGGTGATCTACATTATAAGTGGAAACTAGCCTGTATATGTTAATCGCAAGCCTTGTTTTTTACTCTTGAATTTTTCTGGAGTGAAACGACGAGGTATTACACTGTTTCTCTCCCCACTGCGATTTCTGTTGCAGTTTGGGCAGTTTTTTACAAACATGGTGTGATGCAGGCTCATGCCTGGCCACCAGTACCGTGATTGTAATTCTTCCAGAGAATCTTTCAGTTTGAGGTGTCTGAGACCCTCGCCCATATGTGCGTCTGCGATTAACAAGTTTCTCCTGTCCATGTTTGGAATCACTCTATCCCCCACTCCAGGGATTCGAGCAAAAGGGACGGAGTTTGCATCGATTGTGTATGTATAATTGAGTGGATAGTTGATCGGTAGCACTGAGCAGTCGCCTTTTGATGACGTTTTCACCGCCAGCACTGTTTCACCGTCAATGTATTTTAATGTACGCTTTTTTCGAACTACGGGAGCCGATTTAGTGGCTGCCGCTGTGGCTGTTTCAGCCAATGAATTCCCTGCAACGTGAACGCCATCACGTTGATGACTCAGTGAGTGTGTCACGTGAGTCTTTGATAGTTCTTTTTGTAAAAGAGCTATTTGTTCCCAGAGCAATTTCTGCTTTATTGGTGCATCATTGTCATCTTTGTAACCGTTTTGAATCCATGTCTGCAAATCCTTGTTGTATGATTTGACGCAGTAATATGAATCTGACACTATAAGTGTCGGGAATTCGCGATCCGCATTATCTAGCGCCATTTTCAATGCTATTATTTCAGTCTGTTGTTCAGAATTAGTTTCTACTGAGTGTGTTTTTGTTAAAAGAGGTCTTAGTTTACCTCCGCGCCACACTTCTTTTGTAATCCCACATGTGGGGTTGTATGCTTGTTCTCCCCACACGGGGGGGTTGAGAATGTCCGTCTGTATAAATTACACAGGCGTAATGTCGTAAAGGCAGAATGTCGATTGGCAGAGGGAATGTTCTTTCATATTCTAGATTTTTTAACTCTTCTAGTTCTGGATCAAAGTAGTAGTATACTTTGTCCGTTGTGATTGAATTCACCCATTGTATCCATTCCGGATCCAATGTTGTTGTTGGTAAATTACATGGTGTTGTTAATGCCTCAAAGGCTGGTTCAGCTGTTCTGACTGTGATATGTCTACCGTCAGCTTGATCTTTTTCTCTAGCTATTGCGGTTTGAACTGTATGAACAATTTCTTCTGTACTGCTGAACTTCTTTTCAGCTTCTGTGTACGAGTGTGATTTGAATGCAATTGGTACCTTTTCTCCCTCATTAGAGGTCAGGTATGTGAATCCGCATCTTCCTGGGATGACTCGAATCACAAGATTGCGTGTGTTATCACGTGTTTCTAATTTTGTTTTAATTAGCATGTCTGTTTGTAAGGATCTCAGAATTTCTGTGTGTATTTGAGTCCAATTGTTTCTTTTAAAATCTGGTTTAATTAGATCATAAAGGGGTTTGACCCTTTCTGCGTAATTTGCAATGTATGTTCTTCCGAAATTTAGGAAGCCTAGAATTGACTGTAGGTTTTTTAGTGTTCTAGGTGCTTGGAGTACGGCACATTTCTCTAGGAAATTGTCAGCCAGGCTTTTGCCTTCACTTGATAATTCATATCCTAAGAACAGGACTTTCAGATGGGCAATTCTGGACTTTCAATCAGTTGTGGTTTTACTGGTATTCCACCTAAACTATCCCTACCTAGTTTCTCATAGGATTTTTCTATGATTCTGGCAATTTCAGCTGGTTGGTCTGCTATATCTGTTTCTTTTAACCTCTGGCGGATCGCTACGTTTGCTGCTTCTCCCTTGATGTTGGCTAATAATATAGCCGAGACCTGCTTGAAGTCTTTTAGTAATTTCATACCAAGAGTTAAAGCGGGTTCCGGACCGTATTCATCTTGAATTTGTTTTAGCACATCTGGTATTACCGAAATGGATGGAACACCGTGCGTTTTTGTGTAAATGGAAGCAAAGACTGTACCCCAAGTGTCACAGTCCTCAATGTGTGGTGCGATTCCCATTGGAAGGCAGATAGTCAGAATCCTGTGTTTTTCTAGCGGGGTGGTGTCTGGAAACACCGCCTCTATTTGGGTGATTTTTTGTGCCAACCAGAATGGTATTTGTTCCCGTTTAGCCGGTACTTTACCTAGGCAGGACTGTATGTTCTGTGGTGTAATTTTGTTTGTGTTTCCCTGGTGAGGGGTCAGCTGTGGAATTTTAATTGCTGGTTGAATGGTTGAAGTCCGCATCACATACTGGACTAATTGTCTATGTACTTTTATTAATTGTTTTAGCTGTGTTCTGCTGCAGACATCCCGTCGATGTCTGGATGTGGTGTGTATCCGGCTAGGACCGGCCACGTTGCTCCTGGTCTTCCTAAAGGACCGAGCCTGGTGATGTGATTATTATGTTTTAGGGCGCCATCAAATAAGAGCAGATGCTCTTGAAATTTGAGTGGTACTTCCACCTCCTCGAAAGGAGTGTACATTTCAGGAGGTTCCTCTATTTTGTAATAGTGGAAGTACTTTGTTACAGCATTTGCTGCCGGAAAATTTATCCATGAATAGTATACCTCTGTCTGCCGATATTCGTGTGCCTCAATTACGAATATGACTGTACCACCTCTAGGTGTCAGTCCATTTTCTATAAGTTTTAAAGTTATAGATTTCCTTTTGATGACTGGGATGAGTATTATATCCCGGTCCGCGTCTTGCAGTGCAGTATCAGCTGCTGCTATTTCAGCTGCTAATCTAACTGCCTCTCTTTCTCCTTCACTGTCTGACATTGTACTGTCCAGAAGGTTATTTTGTTTGTTTGCAGATCAGGTTCCTTATGGAAACAAAGATTAGATGCACAATATTTTGGAACAGTGTATCCTTCAACGTTGACTATACCAAGAACCATACATAGGAGTTCCCTCCTGCGAGGTTTTGGAGGATATTACCTTTCACCCACTCCAGACGTCTTTGGAGTATAATGGAAAAAAGGGGTCTGAGTGAGAAAGCACGACTGAGTTACTCTAAATGTCTTACGTTCGTTTTATCGCCCTTTCCAAACGCGTTGGGCGCCATGTAGTGTAGTTCCTATCATCCCAATAGGCTCTGCGAATTGGAATAATACCTTCAATAGTATAGGCCTAGACCAGACGTTAAATAGGTCTACTACTGTCGATATTAGACTTAAAGTTTTGGGTTTGCCAGCTTAGCTCAGAGTTCACTAGAAACTTTCTCAAATGGTCAGGAAAGAATTAACTCCCCTGATTAGACAAGAAGGGATTTAGTTTCTGACAACCATAGAACATGACAACTTTGCTCTCCCCTAATCAAGAGTGTATCTCGAGAGTCGTGTGAACAAAAGGCAATTTATTTTACTCAGTCAGTACGTGCATTCTTAGTCTCATCAGATTGTAGAGAAAAGGAAGAGACGGGCGTGTTCAATAAAAGATGTTATTTATTGATCAGTCTCTTTTCTCGTACAAGAGAAATGGATCGATATTATTGCAATACTTATAGTTAAGTAAAGTGCATACATTAAAAGCAGAAGTATAAAATAATACTGAAAAAACATTGATATGGTTTCTAAGCCATATGAAGGTTTAAAATGATTAAAATATATTACATACACATATACATTTGACTAAACGTACTCAACTGGTGTTTCTAGATACGCCTACCCCGTGTACCTGACCTAAGCCTAATACGTGGGCGGGAATAGAAAGTTACAGTTTAAGTTAAGTTTGTTTTTGCCAAGTGACTGACTAAAGAATTCTCTGTGAGGGGTTATTCAGTTCTGTACCTGGAAGTTAGGATGAATGAGGGATGGTATCTCTCTCTCTGCTCTCGATATTCCAGGCTGCCTGCGAGGGCTACCCGGAAGCGCCGGTGCTGGATTTCTCGGCAGGAGAAAGCAGCGCGTCTCGTTCTCAGCGCGTCAGGAAGGCGGGGCTGCACCAGCGGGGTCTGCTCTGCTCTGGGCTTCGGCAAGTATGGCTGCTCCGTCTCGTCACCACCGCGTGTGTTTGCATAGGGCAATATCGGTAATATTTATACCTTTAAGGTGCCGAGATTGACGTAAGGATGGACATAGATACGTCAATAAGGATGTCATACGACTTGGTCGTTAGCACATTCTTTTGCTGAAGTTCTCGGTGAAATCAAAACAATGGCCGCAGGGTTTTTCCCAGGTTGTCATAGGTTTGATTTGTTATGAGAACTCCGTATGCCTTATCAGGGGCTGGAGGAATATCGCTTGTCTAATTAGATCGCAAGCGTTATGACCTAATCAGATAACACGTTCCTGTGCCGTAGTGTGGCTTCGTCAGATAACGGTATCTGCATCATGGGGGTTTGCTGCCTCATGGGCTGACTGCTAGTTAACTTGTTGGTTTGTTAACCAGAATAGGGTCAGGAATAGGGGGATCGATTCAGAACCTATAGGAATACATCACAACACCTCATCACAGAGTGGAGTGGTGTCAACAACTCTCACTGACCCCATCCCACTCTGTGACAAGGAGGGACTGCTGCATCACCTTATTGGCTCACCTAAGGTCAGCCAGTGAGGGGGGCAGCAGTCCTAACACTCCGGGCATCCTTGAGGCAGAGCTGTGCAGGTAGGTGTGTTTTTTAAATGTTTGGTGGGTACCTGCATGAATGTTGTCAATGGATGATTGTGTGTGAGCACTTGTGTGAATGCATGGGTATGAGTTAGTGTTTATGTGTGTTTTGTGTCCCATACACCCTCCTCCCTGTTATAAGTACCGGTTGCCACAGCGGGATTTATTTTTGTATCATCACAGAGAGAGTTCCAGTTAGAAGCGCACTGTTGAAGAATTTCTTTTTTTTTTTTAAACTTTATTTTAAGTTTTCAACCCCCAGCAGAGGGGTTCACCATAAGAAACAAATTACATTTTGTACATAGCTCATCAATTGAAATTCAACAGTATATTATCATCAGTTTCATTGTATAGGGGTGTGCTAGTGCTACAACATCAAATTACCTCAGTGACTGGAGCCCGACTGGCATCTTTCCCTCCTTCCAGAATCCCTTGTTATCTTTCGTCAACCATCCCCTTCCAAAGCTTATCCTCCATGAGAGGGAACTGTTCAAGGGGTCGGGGTGTCTTCCTATCATGTTCGACAAAGGTATGAAAGGGAATCCATGTTTTTTCACATGTAGGCATCATGTCCCGCAATAGTGCAGTTAGTCTTTCCATTGCGTGAATGTTCCATATTTTCGACCACCACATCCCCAGGGTCAGTGGGGTGGGATGTCTTCATATTGTGCCACCACATGGTGGGCATCCATCAGCATTGTGGTTAATAATCTAGTTCTGGAAGTAGAGAGGGGGGATATCCCTTCATCATCTACCATACTCATTAGGGCCGTTAGCAGCTGTATGTGAAGGGTTATGTTTGTGATGTCTTGTATGACCCCAAAACTGTGGTGTCTGGGAACACTCACACCACACATGTAGGTTTGTCCCCCTTGACCCACATCCCCTCCAGCACGTGTCTAGTGCATTTGTCATTGCTTTAGGCTGGACGGGTGTCCCTTTTTAGTCACTGGGACTGTGAATAACAGGTTAGTCATCAAATGTTGGTATAGGGGTTCCATGGTGAGCGAGAAAATCAAAGGCGAAAGAGGACACCCTTGCCAAGTGCAATAGGCTTGAAGAGGCAAGAATGTATTCTGGGTCTTGTTGATGGCCTGGTATAGTTATCAAGTATGAAAGTTTTCATTTACAGACCTAGCAATTTCTTGTCCAGTGTTTTCATTAGGAAAGACCAGTCCACGCAGTCAAAGGCTTACTCCACACCCTGCGACTGCAGGAGGCCCTGCGTGTCTGTTGTTTTCGCCTTCTCGACTATAGTTAGGCCAGTCGGAAACTGTCCTCAGTCAGTATATTCCTGATGAAGCCTGCCAGGTACGGAGATACCAGCTGTGGTCACACCTCACCCAATCGTTGGGCCGGGATATTAGAAAAATGTTTTAACATCGCTGTTAAGGCGTGTGATTGGGCTGTATGAGTTGCATAACTGCAGATCTCTCTCTGGTGTATCAGCGTGAGGATTGATCTATCATTGTAGGAGTGACCTCCTGGATGTCTAGAATGAGTTATACACTTTCATCAAATGGGGTGCCAGCAGACCAGCAAAAGCCTCAAAAAAGAAGTTTAGCAGCATCTTAATAGCCAGTAGTACTTCTTCTTTGGTTATTGTATGTTTGATGTCATATTTGACCTCTGCATCAAGGGTGGGTAGAGTGATCCATTTAAAATATTCTTCCTGTACCTTAGGGGAGCAATAGTCTCCAGTACAGACGGCAGTGTGATATTAGGTAAACCCAGCATAGACGGCAGTGTAATATTAGGTAAACCCAGCATAGACGGCAGTGTACTATTAGGTAAGCAGAGAGAAAATGGAGACGCGACTACAAAGAAATTGCTAAAGATACGTGGAAAGCCTAGGTTCAGGCCTATAAAACCCTCATTAAAAAATCGAAAGCCGATCACTATTCTTCCCTGATCTGTAGTACTACCAACAATTCCAGGAGCATTTTTAACATCCTAAACAGTGTCACTAACCCGGAGTCGTGCAAAAATGCTATCGTCCCGTCGCAAGATCTCTGCGACAACCTGGCCACCTTTTTCAAAGAGAAAATTGATCTTATTCTCAAGGAGTTGTCCACTCCGCCTGGTACTGAAGCTCCCCTTTACGCAAACCCTGTCATTTCGGAAATTCGATCACCTGATTCCGCCAGAGCCTCAGTAGAATCACTCTCCAGGTTTCCACCGCTCACATATGAAATCTTCACTAAGATAGCGAGAGGGATTGCCTCTGGGTCTCCACTGGACCCGGTGCCTCCTAAAATTTGGAAGGAATTTGAAGAGGAACTCTTCCCCCCTCTCCACTTAATCTGCCAGCAATCTCTGCTGACTGGCTCTGTCCCTGTCCAGTGGAAACGAGCTCTGGTCTCCCCCTTGCTGAAAAAGCCCTCCCTTGACCCTGATTGTTCCAAATATTTCAGGCTTATCTCATTACTGCCGTTCCCTGCCAAGATAGTAGAGCGGGTGGTCAGTAAAACCCTCTCCACCCATCTGGAACAACATCTTCTACTTGACGGGGACCAATTTGGTTTTCGCCCTGCCCACGGAACTGAAACAGCCCTCATCACCGCCATGGACGAACTTCAAAGGCGAGCAGACAGAAGACAGGCGTCTTTTTTGATACTGCTCGATATGTCTGCCGCCTTTGATACGGTGAACCACAAGATCTTACTGAGGCGGCTGTTGGAGGCAGGCGTGAGGGACACGGCTCTACAATGGTTTCACTCTTTCCTGCAGGATAGGCAGCAGGCAGTTTCTCTGCCTCCTTTTCAATCAGCCTTTTCCCCAGTAACGCACGGAGTCCCACAGGGCTCCGCCATCAGCCCAATACTTTTTAATGTCTACCTTAGACCACTGATTCTCCTTATTAAAAGTTTCGGGATTAAAACAATCAACTACGCCGACGACACGCAGATGATCCTCTACCTGGAAGGGGAGGACTCTATCTCAGTAGAGGCCTTACACAACTGCTTGCGGGTTACATCTAAATGGCTGAAGGACAACTCACTTCAGTTTAATTCTGGTAAAACTGAGGTGCTTTTCAACACTGGCTCGAGGATTCCCCGACCGTTTCCGAACAATTTTTGGCCCCCGGAAACAGTGTCCGCTGCACAACCTGTAGACTCTGTCCGCAATTTAGGGGTCATGCTTGACCACAAGCTCAGCATGGAGACCCACGTTCAAAAAACCTCAGCCTGTTGTTATGCCATCCTTCGCTCGCTTAGGAAAGTCCTGCCTCTCCTACCCACACAGGCCCGCATTGAAGTGGTTAGGTGTACCATCCTGAGCAGGTTGGACTATTGCAATGCCCTCCTGCTTGGGTCCCCCGAGTTTTTGTTGGATAGGCTCCATAGGGTTCAATCTGCGGCCGCAAAATTAGCTTTGGGGCTGCCAAGAAGATCTCACGGTTCCGCTGCCTTAGCACAATTGCACTGGCTCCCTCTTAGACAGAGGATCCAGTTTAAGGCCCTCTGTATTGTTTTTAGGGCCCTCCATGGCTCCGGTCCGACCCCTCTTCAATCTAAGTTTGTGTGGTATGCTCCTCCAAGACAACTCCGCTCCTCTGATGCGAAACTGGTGATCATCCCCAGATTTAGGAAAGTCAGGGCAGGAGGTAGATCCTTTGAGGTGGCGGCGGCCAGACTCTGGAATTCCCTCCCCGTCGAGATCAGACACATTAATGAACTCCTACCATTCAGGAAAAAGGTCAAAACTTGGCTTTTCCCTAACTAACTCACTCCCTTCTGCCCCTCTTCCCGTTTCATTCTCAGACTCTGTCAGCGCCAGGATGCCTGCAATGGTGACAGTTCGCGCTCTATAAATTCCGAAATATATAAATAAATAAATAAGTAAACCCAGTATAGACGGCAGTGTAATATTAGGTAAACGGCTCTAGGACACCGCAATTAGTCATCTGAAGAGTACCCTGGAGGTCCAGCACTGCAATTATCTGATTTCTCATTCTGTGTGCTCGTATCTGATGGGCGAACAGGGAATAAGCCTGGTTCGACCTTCTGTAGTACATCTGTTTGGTATCAAGGAACTTGTGAATAGCCCCTCTAGTCAGGACAGCCACCAGCTGCCCTATGAAGGGCTCTCAATGTGCTCTGACAAGGCTTGGCTTTCAGGTTCTTTTATAATATCACTATTTTCCCCTCAAGCTCCAAACATTTGTTCTGGGTTAGCTTCAGGCAAGTAGTAGTGTGATTAATAAATTCTGCCCGTTTAACCACCTTAGCAGCATCTTAGAAGGTTGCCCATCTCAATGGTCTCATCTTCGTTAAAATACTTCCCAATAGCCTTCCTTATGTTATCACAGAGGACTGGTTCACGGAGCGCTCTTTCGATCAGTTTCCAGGCTCTTTAAGGTGGGTGGTTTAGGGTGTCACGCAAAACGATATGGACCCCCGATTCGTTGTCAGACATCACATGGATGCCTATCTCCGAAGTGCTTACCCAGGAATACGTGGACTGGGAGACAATCATATAGTCAATCTTGGAATGTGTTCTATGAGCATGAGAGTAGTATGTGTAATCCCTTTCTCCTGTATGTTGTTTGGGCCTACATCTATCAACTTCATGTCATCTAGACCTTGAAGCAAGGAGGGGAGCGAGGTTAGCAGCTGGCATGTGGAGTGTGAACTAGCAATACTGGGCTCCAATGCTACATTACAAGCACCTCCCACCATAAGCTTATCCCCCAAGTGTTGCATCAGATGGAGAAATGCTGTAATGTGGTTCTATGTTGTAAGACGGTCCTATGTAGCAATATGGTCCTTTGAAGGACTTTAGAATGTTTGGGGAATCCTGTGTTGGAATTGGAGCAGTGGCGTTCCAGTCTTGAACAGTTGTAAGGAACTGGCAAAGACGGAAATCACACGCAATCTCTGATCCAGAATAAATTAATACTTTGACAAAGACAATGCTGCTATGTGATCCTTTTAAACACATTTTTGGTCTGGAGTTGTCAGTTCTTCCCATACAACCTTGAGCTCGCAGTGTGGTTTCCAAAAACCATCGTAAACCTAACCGACATCGGAACAGCATCTATCTAGCATATTGAAACAGAGAGTACACAGAATCAGTGACATTGCTAATTTTGAAGTGAGGCTCAAGGGGCAAGCTGTACCTGAGGTGAGGCAAAGTGAAGAACAAGGTGAGGTAACCCAAAGAAATATGTGTTATGATGATTTATGTTAGCCAGAGTACATAAACAGCCTGGGAGTTCATCGCTGTTGATATACGCTTGTGTAGGTCAGCGCACAGCAGAAATATGTGTCCTCAGCAGTTGAATTAAACAGCAAGGAAGAAAGTGAGGAAGCGTGGATAATAGTTATAGCAGGCCCTGTCTCCCTCGTGCAAATTGCCGGTTGTGATGGGGTGTAGCTCCCTATGCAAGAGAAGACTCAGCCATCGGGGATCTCACACTCTGTGAATTCTTGGGAAAATGTCACTCGCTCCTTCTGAATTGTGACGAGGCACAGTTCAGCCATTGGGGATGTCGCACTCTATGAATGTCTATGTGCACACCTTCTAAATTGTGCTGAGTCATAGTTCTTGTGTGCGAACTATAAAAGAATCAAAACTCATGTTTTCTGAATGCCCTCAACGCTCAATGCCTTTCGCCTGAGTTCTGCATGTGCCATGTAAAATGCAACTGCTGTCTGCCCCTTTGTAAAGCTTCACAAGGATTTGTAAATCATCTACCACCGATCGTCTGTGAGATTAAATAAAAGGAGGAGAATTCCATTTGATTCAATCGATTCCCATTTCGAGCTCCTGCAGGCTTGTCAACTGTAGTCACAGTTGTGGCACCTCACGGAACAATCAGAAGAAGGACCCTTCAGAAACTCTTCCTGGTCAAAAGAAAATTAAAAGAAAAACCCTAAGATTTTTATAAAAACGGTAGTTCACAGATCTTTCAGAAAAACTTTGCGGTCAAAAGAAAAATGCAAGAAAAGACCCTCAGACTTGCTTCTCAAACAAAAGTGTCTAACCCTTCACTGGAAGTATTTGATTCCAATTATAACATAACATTGGATCATTTCTACTATGGATGTCTCATCCATAATACCACCTTCTACATTCTTGGCTGAACCAGGAGATCAACCAATTGAAAGGGAGGAGTGGCTGGATGTATTTGACAATTATATGGGCAGGATTTTCACCGGAACAGGAAAAGGGCAATATTACTGAATGCCTTACGGAAAAAGGGACAGCACATATGTAAATACTTAGAGGTATTACCAGTTCAAGAGGGCCCACCTGACACAGATGTTTACAGTGAAACACTGAAGAATCTAGAACTGAAATTTGCAAAGGGTATACATGTAGTCATGCGGAGACACGAATTTTATAACCAGCACAATGGGGAGGAGAGTCTATTGATGACTTTATTTCAAGGTCATGTGAATTGTCAATACAATTTCAATTTAAGATTCCCTTTATGGATGAAAGGATACCAGACCTTATTAATAGTGCAGTGAAGAAGTAGAAATATGCAAAAAAAAGTTTGTGGCCTGCTAAAAACCCAACATTGAAAGTTGCTATTGAAATAGAAAAGATTGTGGAAGAATCTGAATAGTGCATGAGAGAAATGAGTAAGAGGGATGTGAAAGGTGAAGTGTTAGCAGTAGACATAATGACAAGTGAGGTAGTAGTAGCAGCCAAAGCTGGTAGTACCAAGCCATTGAGAGGTTTACCAAATAACAAATCATCAAGAAAAATATGTGGCAGGTGTGGTAGCTCCAATCATACTACAGAGGCAAAACATCGTTTTGCAATAGGAAAGGAGTGTAGGAAATATGGGCAAAAAGGTAACTTTTTCTGAATGTGTCAAGGCCAGACAAAAGGGAAAATAGTGTTATTGACCTGTGATCATTCCTGAAATCATGAGTGTAGGGGTAGGTAGGATCTTATTTGTAGAGGGAGAGGACAATTGTCCTGTTACAAAACAACAGCGAAGGCAGGGTTTTTAGTGCGAGGATGATGGAGAGTAGGATTATAGAACACGTAGAAACGTCAAATTTGATCTCTTCAGTATTCATTTTACACAAAGCAGATGGCAAACTCAGATTTTGCGTAGACTTAAGAAGCTCACACCAGAATTTTGCTACGGACAACTTTCCACTTCCCAACATGAATTAATTAATATAAAGGCTTAAGAGTATAAAATGTTTCACTAAATGTTACCTAAACATGCCTACCAGCAAGAAAAGCTTTATGAAGATTTCAAATCTTTGATGGCATTCATAACCATGGAATTCACTTTCCAATTTCCGAGAATGCCCTTTGTGTTATGGCAGCAAGTGCCTTTCCGAAATTTATGACTGACGTATTTAGATGTGTGAGTAATGTCATCAATTTTCAAGACGACATCTTGATTTTTGTGTATAGCGTGGAGGATCACAATTTCATGCTAAAACTGGTTTTAGACTGAATTTAAAATTCAGCATTGACAATAAAGAAAGAAAAATGTGTTTCTTGGCTATGAAGTCGAGTTTCTTGGTTACACCTTTTCGGCAGATGGGATTAAACCTTAGAAGGATCTGTTGGCTGCTATCAAGATGGCACCAGCACCACAAGACAAGGACATACTAAAATCTTTCTTAGGGTTGATCGAGTACTATTCGAAATTTGTATCAAATTTTGCATTCAAGTTGGAGAATCTAAAAAGTTTATTGAGAAAAGTTGTAAACTCCTCAAACATTGTGTTTGGATAACATAAAAGAAGAAGTGTGACAGGGGTACACAGTCTAAATATCGAGTTTGTAATATCGACCTACAGAAATATTGAGTCTGAAATATCGAAGGTAAAGAATATCGAGGTCAAGAATATCGTTGGACAGAATCTCGACCCTAAGGTAAGTAATATTGAATTTTTTTATATCGATGTAAGTAATATCGAAGTCAGTAATATCGACATCAAGTATATCGCTGTTACTAATATCGATATTTGTATTATTGTTATGTATTTTATTATGTATTTAATATGTATGTGTTATATGTTTTTGTTAAGTATTTTACTTGTTTTAAATTATATGTGTACTCATTTTATATATTAATAATGTTATTTTTAAGTCAATTTTATGTTTTAGTACTGGAGCGGGTTGTGGGTTTATAGGGGAATAGGGTGGGAAGTAATTTAAATATTTTACATTAATGATTTTTTTCTTAGGAATTACAAATTAATTGTAAAAAAAATTTGCGTTTAAGTTTTGTAGCGGGTAGTGGGTTTATAGGGGAATTGGGTGGGAAGCATTTTAATTGTAATTAATTAATGATTTATTTTAATTTATTGGTATTGATAATGAATTCATTTTTAATTAATTATTAATTGGCAATTAATTATTTTAATTGTTAATTTATTTTTTAAATTGGTAATTAATGTTTGTAATTGGTAAATCATTTTTTTAATTGGTAATTCATGTTTGTGATTGGTAATTAATGTTTGTAATTGGTAATTCATTTTAATTGGTAATTACTTTTTTAATTGGTAAGTAATTTTTTTTAATTGGAAATAATATTTTAATAATTGGTAATTAATGTTTTATAAAAAGTATTTTTGGGTATAAAAATAATTTTATTTTTTAAAGTTTTTTTAATTGCTAATCAGTTTTTAATAATAAATGTTTTTTGTTTTGAAAAATATTTTATTGTTCAATATTTATTATTTGGTAACTAATATTAATTAATTAATACTTATTAGTATTTATTGTTTATTTATTGTAAATTAATTATTCAATTGTAATTATGTTTTTAATAATTATTAATGGGTATTTGTAAATGATGTTGAGTTATTTAAAATTTAAATTATTATTTATTTTAAAGACAAACATTATTTATAAGTATGTTATATTTAATTTCTATGCTATCCAATGCTTTCCCTACTGTTTCACTCTCTGGAGTTGGAATAGTAATTTTTACCCACCGGCTATCTAACGCTTTCCCTACTGTTGCACTCACTGGAGAGGGAATAGTAATTTTTACCCCTACGCTATCCAACGCTTTCCCTATTGTTGTACTCTCTGGAGTGCGATTAGTAATTTTTACCTTCCCGCTATCCAACGCTTTCCCTACTGTTGCACTCTTTGGAGTGGGAATGGTAATTTTAACCCCTACGCTACCCAACGCTTTCCCTACTGTTGCACTCACTTGAGTGGAAATTGTAATTTATACCCCTATGCTATCAAACGCTTTCCCTACTGTTGCACTCTCTGGAGTGAGAATAGTAATTTTTACCCCTACGCTATCCAACGTTTTCCCTACTGTTTCACTCTCTGGAGTTGGAATAGTAATTTTTACCCCTACGCTATCGAGCGCTTTCCCTACTGTTGCACTCACTGAAGTGGGAATAGTAATTTTTACCCCTACGCTATCCAACGCATTCCCTACTGTTGCACTCACTGGAGTGGGAATAGTCATTTTTACCCAACCGCTATTCAACGCTTTCTCTACTGTTGCACTCTCTGGAGCGGGAATAGTAATTTTTACCCCTACGCTATCCAACGCGTTCCCTACTGTTGCACTCACTGGAGTGGGAATAGTAATTTTTACCCAGCCGCTATCCAACGCTTTCTCTACTGTTGCACCCTCTGGAGGTGGAATAGTAATGTTTACCCCTATACTATCCAGCGCTTCCCCTACTGTTTCACTCACTGAAGTGGGAATAGTAATTTTTACCCCTACTCTATCCAACGATTTCCCTACTGTTGCACTCTCTGGAGTGGGAATAGTAATTTTTACCCACCCGCTATCCAACGCTTTCTCTACTGTTGCACTCTCTGGAGCGGTAATAGTAATTTTTACCCCTACGCTATCCAAAGCTTTCCCTACTGTTGCACTCTCTGGAGTGGGAATAGTAATTTTCACCCCTACACTATCCAGCTCTTTCCCTACTGTTTCACTCACTGAAGTGGGAATAGTAATTTTTACCCCTACTCTATCTAACGCTTTCCCTACTGTTGCACTCTCTGGAGTGGGAATAGTAATTTTTACCTTCCCCCTATCCAACGCATTCCCTACTGTTGCACTCTTTGGAGTGGGAATAGTAATTTTTACCCCTACCCTATCCAACGCTTTCCCTACTGTTGCACTCACTGGAGTGGGAATAGTATTTTTACCCACCCGCTATCTAACGCCTTTGCTACTGTTGCACTTTCTGGAGTGGGAATGGTAATTTTTACCCCTAAGCTATCCAACGTTTTCCCTACTGTTGCACTGTCTGGAGTGGGAATAGTAATTTTTACCCCCACGCTATTCAACGCTTTCCCTACTGTTGCATTTTCTGGAGTGGGAATAGTAATTTTACGTTCTGCGCTATCCAATGTTTTCATTACTGTAGTTTTTTTTGGGACTTTAAATAGTAGTTTTATTTATTTATCTATTTAATATTGTTTGTATTATTTTAGATAATGTAGTATTTAATTAATTCTAAATATTTTGAAAGTATATTTAATTTTTTTAATTTATTAAAATAATTATTTACTTTTTCTTTATATTATTTCATGTGTGTAGATGTATTTGTAATTTATAGTATTTATAAATAATTTATAAGTAATTAAAATAATTACTAAAAGTTATCATTAAGAAAGTATATATTATATATTTTATGTATATGTTTAATTAATGTTTTATTATTATAAATGTATTATTTATTAATTTTAAAGATTATTAAATATTTGTAACTATGTTTATTTTATTTATTAGTATTATTTACTTTATTTTACACATTTATTTTTATCAGAAAAAAAACGATATTTTTAATTACGATATTTTTAACATCGATATTTTGGTTTCGATATTTTTGTACTTACCTTGTTGTAGATAGGATGTCGATATACTTGCCTTTGATATTCCAGCGTCGATGTTTCTGTAGGTCGATATTCTGTGAGTCGATATTCTGTCAGTGATTCGTGACAGGCGGGTATATTGGTAACATTTGATATTAGATGTAAATCTATGGTCACAGTAGATGCCAGTGCCAGCAGAATAGGGGCTATCATCACAATTTCATGGGCTCCCAGAAAAATCTGTTGCATTTGCATTGCTCTCCACTGACCGCCACTATTCAGTTATTGAGAGGGAGGTGCTGGCAGCAGCATGGGGTATGGAGCTCTTCAGACCACATATATAGAGGAGTTAAATTAAACTCTACTCTGATCACGAGCCTCTTGTGAAGATATTGTCTCCCTCCAAGATGTACTGGAAAAGGTTTGGCTAGACTAGCCAGAGTGGCAGCTGGGTTACAGGGTATAAATATCACAAGCAGACTGTCTCTCACTCTTGCCATTGAATTGGGAATCGGTGTACAAGGAGGCATTCTTTAGGATTGATAAGGAAGGTGCTGTGGCAATAGTGACTGAAGTGGTGCAATGAAGTTTGGGAGCAGTGAGCAATGGGGAATGGAATGAAGCAATGGTGGGCAATGAAGTTTTGAGAGAAGTTGTTCAAATGTTTTTCAAAGGTGGAGGAAGTGAGGGCACATTGCCGACGGCTTTAAAGCCATATGGAAAGGTGTATGGATGAATTGTCATTAGTAGATGACAACTTTTTGGTACAAGGTGAGAACATTTTACCACTTGTGGGAGTCAGGAAGAAACTATTTGACAGTGCTCATAAAGGACATTTATTGCAAACTTTAGCCAAGAAAAGGCTAAGAGCAGACTTTTGATGGCTCTGATAAGGATGTGGTGGGTTGGGTGGAGCGGTGTGATACATGTATGGAGAGTGAGAAAAGGTTGAAGGTTGGGTGTCTATCAGATTTTGGTACCATACGTGACCCTGGACACGTTCTGGCATAGTGTGTGTGTTGACTTTATTGGTACCATGCTTGCCGTTAGAAATGAACATAGGTTTGCACTTAGTTTGTTGATGTGCATTCAAGAGGGTTAGTAGTGAAATTCATGTCTGAAATAACTACAACATCCACAAAAAGAGTCTTGGCAGAAAGTTTTAAGGATGAAGCATTCCCAGAGTGATGATAACGGACAATGGTAACCAACTGACATCTCATGAGATGAGAGAGTTTATAATCATTCTGTGGAGTTAAGCATTTAAGCACCACTTTATACAGTCCCAAGTGAATACAATTGTTGAAAGGGCCAACAGAATGGTCAAAGGGGCTGTTCAGTTGGCATTAGTCAAGAAATTAAGTGTGGAAAGGGCAGTTTCTAATCTGGTCTGTTTGCATCGTACAACAGAGAATAACACTGTAAAAGCCTCACTCTTCTTTTTCATGCGGGATAGGAAGCCCAGTACCAAATTGATACTGTTCTGGTTGAAGGAGCTAATAATGGATGAGAAGACCGTGGAAGAATATATTTCTGAACAAAGTGAGAGGAGGACTCAAGGAAAATATGGAAAGTGAAGGTAGGAGCAGAAGCAAGATTGTACCAGGTGATTGGGTGAATGTGAGGTCAGGGCGAACTTGTGTACGTTTCGTGGATCGTTCTTAGTTAAAGAAATCCATAATTGGCATGTGGTGTTGGATAATGGTAAAAGGTGGAATTTTAGGAGAGTCGCAAAATATGGATTAAAAATCAAGGGTGGTGAAAAAGATGATGACTGCAGTGGCTTCATGCTGATGGGGGATAAGGATTGTTTGGTTTCTGCGTCACTGTCTGGTGAAGTACCATACTCATATGAAGCGAGTGAATGTGGAATTAGTAAAACTGCTCAAAGGGATCTAAGAAGCAAGGACATGGCTTCTGGATCTACAAGAGCTCAAAGACTAAAAAAAGTTCCCATCTATTTGCAAGGTTATGTGAGATAAGTTATTGGTTTTAAAATATGTGAGATATGTTTTCCTTCATGAAGTTTTGTTTGAAATGATTTGAATGTGAGGGTAAATTTGTATTATATGATAAGACATTAGTTTTTCTTTTACAGTTTTCTTAAGTTGTCATTCTAGGTTATACTTCCTCTAATTAATATATGTTATGAAAGGAGGAGGCTATGTTGTAATATGACTCTATGTCGTAATATCGTCCTATGATGTACTGTGGTCCTTTGAAGGACTTTAGAAAGTTTGGAAAATCATTTGTTGACATGAGAGCAGTGGCTTTCCAGTCTTGGACTGTTGTAATGACTGGCAAAGAGGTAAGTCAAGCTCAATCTCTGATCCTGAATAAATCAATACTTTCGTGAAAACAACATTGCAGGGTGATCCTTCACCATAAGAAACAACAAGACATAGAATGAGTCTGTTTGTTTGTTGGAACCATAAACTGAGGCCATTGTCACAGCCTCTTCCACTACCCTCTACATTATCATTATCTACCTCCAATCACAGTCTTTACAGGATGAGCTTCGCTGGAAGGGGCATCCACAACCCACTAAAATCACTACTCCTTTGTTTTGCTTGTGGCAGTGGAGTGTAATTGTTGGGAAAAATTCCGCAAGGAGCTGCATTTGGTATCTGCATCCAGAAGATGGGTATCTTGAAGCAAAGCTATGTCTACCCTCTTTGTGTAACACCAGCGTAATAGTGATTTCCTCTTGACCAGGGAATTCAAACATTGTACATTTTGGGTCGGTATTGTCAAAGAGTGAAAGGTGCTTTGCATCATCATGATTGGTGGTAATGTCTGCGTCTGATTATCACATGTGAGGGTGTTGACCATGTAGTCATCCCATTCTGTTCTGCTGAGAGTTACTAGATATGAATCCAATCCTCAGGGGATCGCATAACAAAAGTACTAATAACATATTCAACAATACAATGAAGGAACTCAATGTGTTCTTGCCCTCTTCGAAGTACATGCATCTGTAGACTTGAAGAGACCAGGGCATAACATCTGAGTATGGGGAGGTGTCTCTCTGCCATGACGGGCTGAGTGGTCTGACGGTGCGGGTCTTTTATTCTGGAGAGGAGGCTTCTTGTCAGTTTTTGGGGTTTCACACCTCTTTCCTTGTTTGTCATCCTCTCTACTCAGGTGGTTTTTATCTAACTGTTCTTCTGTGCAGTGTGAGTCATTATCCAAGCTGAGCAGCGTGAGCGCCTCGTCACTTGTGGTTACCATGGCAGGTCTTTCTTGGTAACAAAGCAGGAGATGCATGGAGAATCCTCAGTGATATCGGATTTTATGTTCTCGAAGGTAGTCTGAAGCCACTTGGAGGAATTTCCACTGGGAGAGATACAGATACAGGGCGGAGACATCTTGACACAGGTTTGGGGTCAAGCTCAGGAATACTAGGGGATTGGATTTTCTGTCCACCTTCATGATCTCTTCTTTTTGACAAAAGTAATGGACCATGGTCAATACATCCGGTGTAAAGTTGTTCTTTACTTGATGTGCATTTTAAACTCTATGTATTTAGTGGAGTTCAATTGTCATGTCTTCTCCACTATGGAGAATGGAGCGGAACAGTTCTTGGACCTGTTGGGCGAGCACTTTGTCCTGAACACTGTCTGGGATGCCTTTGATGCGCACATTATTTCTCCTAGATCGATTTTAACCATCCTCCCCCTGTTTGTCAATCACTGGCATCTCTCTTTGAATTCATTCACATGGATCCACAATTTGCTTCTCTTGTGGGCCCCATTGGCTATGACCACTTCAAGGTGGTCTGTTCTAGTATCCAGATCCTGGATAGCATCTTTAAGGTAAGTGAGAGCTTTCACAAAGTCTTAGCATTTGAAGCACATCTCAGCCGTGAAGATGGCCCTCATCTGTGCAAAGTCTCTCCATGTGGCTAGGTTGGACACTTTATTTTCCCCCTTTCCCCATTAAACACAATGCTGGGGCCCCACATCCACTAGTAGGGATCTGAGAGTGGACATCTGGTCCTGTAGGAGATCATTGATTGAGGAGGCTCCATGAGTCCTCCTCTGGTCTTTACCATCTGGTATCGTGTAGAGCGGGGAAGGATCCTGCATTGGTTCATGTGGATGGAGAGGTCAGTACAGAGATTCCTCCATCACAGATCCCATCAAACACGATGACCTCTGCTTGGCCCTGGCTGGTTCTTGGCCGGGGCCCTGCTCCCCTTATTCCTCTACTGTGGCCCTCCCGCCTCCACTTCTGGCCTCAGATGGACTCGTCTGGTGGCCACATTGAGCTGTTCAACTTGGGCTGTTCTCTCTTCTCAGAGGCCTTCACTCATGCTCTCCACGCCGGTGGACGGCAGCCATCTGCAGCCTGTCAGCTAGACCCCTGTGGCCCTATTACAGATAGGCACACGTTCTCTTTTTTCTCCATGGCGCAGCTTAAAACGGGTGAACCAGTCGCAAACAGAGAATGTGCGCCCTATTACTGTGAAGGTGCTGCCCCCAGGGCAGTGGCTAAATCATGCTTCCCTGGGGGCAGGCCATTCATATCCAAAAGAGAGCAGCTTTGAAGCAGACACTCCATGCCTCACTGTGCAGGTGGCAACACACCTGCACTTTTAAAGGGGATTAGAGATCCCCTTACAGGCGGGTGCAGTCAGTCACTGCACCTGCCTGTAAGGGCATGTATGGGCGGGTCCATAAGACCCCCTTTCCATCCTTCAAAGGGACCCATATGGGGGTACACTGACAGTGCGCCACCTTTTAGGTGGCTCTCTGTCAGTGCGCCTCATGACAGCTTCTTTGCCTCTGCACCCACATCTATAATACGGCTCAGGCACAGAGATAAAGGGACTCCCTCATTTGAATGGGTCCACACCCCCGTGCAAATGAGGGAACACCCTCTGGTGTTAGCACTGATGTTATAAGTTCACCAGAGCTATCTGTATTACAGAAAGGGCTGCACTAATGTCTGCCGCCCTTTCTGTAATACCAAAGTTCCCCGAGGGCGTGCAAATTGGGCGCACTTGCCCATTGCACCCCCGGCGCACTTTCCAAATATGGCCCCATAAGTCACTCAGAAGGGCTTCTGCCCATCACTCTCTTCTCTCGAGACTCACCCAGTTCCTCTCTGGGTGCTCAGGTCTCTCCTGCCTCACTAGTTTTCTGGGGCCTCCTCTCAGCAGGCCATGCTCCATCCCTCAGCTGTCTCTGGTGTAGACAGAAAGCCGGCTAGCTCTCCGTCGATGGGCAATACCGCTGCAGCCATATTGGAGCACGCCTGTCAAGGGAGAGGGAAGGACTCTCTTGGGGCTTCACTGCACCCTATCCAGGCTGTTGGGAACAGTTAGCCGGTATCTACTCATCACATAGCAGTTCCTGGAGTTAGCACAGTAGTTTTGAGGGCTTGGCTTGAAGACCTCACTTGGTTCTGGAAGTGGAGGGCCTCCACGACCATGTGTCACAACAAGGATGCTTCTACATGGGTCCACATCACATCCACATCCCGAAGAATTTGTTTTAATAATTACTTTTGTGTAGGTGTTCTGAGTTCCATAACTGAAGTGAGAAGGAATTTCTACTCCAAGGCCTTTCAGATCTCTTCAAATTGATAGCACATCTAATAAAAATAGAGTATTTTCCTGGTGCATAGCTTTGTAGGCAAGGCAGCAGAGTTCAAATTGAATTTCCACATTACTGAGAGGAATGTGGTGACTTAGCAACATGTGGCTCATGGTCTCAAATTTGCCTGAAGGACAAGATGGAAGGCAAATCCGAGAACGGCATGGCCCAAATCTATTATATATTTGACATTCAGGATTACTGGTGTCAAGGTAAGCTCAGACTCACTCTCGGTAATGTAGCAATCCTATTGAAAGAACAATGATTGCATTTAAGTTTTTGTTTGATGACATGCCAGTTATTAATGAAGTATCCTATCATATAAGGACAAGTGGTTCACTGCTTTGTCAAAGATGACTCATTTTCTTTCACTGGCAACTCAGAAGATAAATTGTACAGGTAGATATTCATGCATGACATTTTAATTCAGAGTGCTTCATGCTGTCAGTTCCATGCAGTGAGCCCTTTGTATGCATTTCAGAAATACATGTTAGTAATTAGTAACATGTCATGTCTTGAGAATTGATCATGCGCTGAAGGTGGTCCATTATTTATCTGGGATGCATAACATGCTAAAGCATTATAAACCACTGCTGAATACTAAATACACCGAACTCGAGTTATACATCCAAGACACTGCTGAGGTTCTCTAAGAATGGTGAGGGAATTTAACAACTCGAATAACCAGAGGGAGGGCTATTAGAGCATTCCACTTGAGAGCCTCCTGTCAATGATCACATCAGCAACAATGTGCCATGTCTGTATGCTTAACAGTATGTAGTAATTAAGCTGGCACAATTGCCAGCTCTAAAGGTTTTCTTTGCTGGTGCATCTGACAGAGTACATCCATTGAGGGTGTGGAGGGCACAGCATGGTGGAAGAGATGACCTAGTCCTGTGCTCCTAAAGACCTCTCTTGCAAACTCCTCATTACATAATTCCAGCTCTTGCATCAATGTTTGCGGTTTGATATTAAAATCACTGCAGCGAGTATTAGATGTGTTTTAATTCTCCTTTTATTTCCCTGTCATGTTCTTTTGATGTTTGTCTTGTGTTGATTATAGCAGAATCTAGTTCTATAAGTAGATTACACCTGATGCTTATGTCATCAGGAAGAAGGTACACATTAAACATATAAAAAGTCAAGGAGTCTCTCTTCAACCTTGTATACTGTAATTTGCTTATAATAATATTGCATGCTTGAACATTAAATGGAAGGAATGTAGAGATCCAGGGGCTATATTATGGAAAGTGCCCTGGGGGCTCAACAGGCATGTGCCCCTGTGTTGCGTGACCCGGGGTACTTTGGTATTACAGAAAGGGCAGCAGCCACTTGTGCGTCCCTTTCTGTAATACAGATAGCGCTGGCGTACATATAGCACCAGCACTATCACCATAGGGTGTTCCCTCATTTGCATGGAGTGTGGGCCCTTGCAAATGAGGGAATCTCTTTCCCTCTGAGCCCCCTGCCGTATTATAGATGAGGGCGCGGAGGCAGAGAAGCTGTCAGCAGGCGCACTGACAGTTGAGCAGAGCCTATGGCCAGACCAGAAACATATGAATGTGGTTTATTTGGTTTAGGAGATTTGCTCCGTGGGCCTTCTTCCTTAAAAACTCTAGGGCTGTATTTGAGTGTGCATCATAAAGGACTTGCCACATTGAAGTCGGAATTGGTGCTCACAAAAGCCTCTTTTGCACTCTTCCAGGCACTCTTCCTGAGGAATATGTTGGTGGTTCAACAACCTCTGAATTACTTTTCTTTGCTTGCTTATATGATTTCCCCTTGGTATTTTTGTAATCTTATTTTTGAGCTGCTATTTAGTTTAGTCGATGATAGAACAGACATAGGGGCCAATTATGAGTTTTGCGGTCCTCCTGTAGGACCTCCACCACTGCTCTCCCAGAAGGACCACCAAGCCCGTGGAGCACCAGCCCTCCAGATTTTGAGTTGAAACCAGGGTGGGCGGAAGAGCCTAATAAGCAGACCGCCACCATGACACAGTGCAGAAACAAAAGTGCAAATATATGGGGCACATCTGTCCCCCGCATGCGTCCAATGGGCAAATTCACCTTGAAGCCCTGTTAAGGCCTGTTACTTGCATGTCCTCCACCCTTTTCATGGCTGGCTCACCGCCATGAAATGGGCGATGG
The DNA here is from genome assembly GCF_964261635.1 of Lissotriton helveticus. Lineage (NCBI taxonomy): Eukaryota > Metazoa > Chordata > Amphibia > Caudata > Salamandridae > Lissotriton > Lissotriton helveticus. The sequence continues at coordinate 859,776,646 of NC_136065.1, forward strand.
AAATGCAACTTGGAATATGCTTGACAGTGTTGGCATCGACATCACCAGCATATTCTTGCCCCTTTCAACATTTTTTTTTTTTTTGCAGAGTTTTATATAGCGCGAACTAGACCCGCACCGAATCAGGTATCAGAGCGCTTTACATATTTTCCAGTTACGTTACATTTTATAGGCACGGGGAGATTAAGTGATTTGCCCAGATTCACAGGAGGTTTTGGCGTCGTTACCGAGACTCGGAATATGGCGGTTGGACCCACAGGGATGGCGGTAGTCAGACCACTACTGAGAGGATGGAGGGCCCAGGACCGCCGTACTCGTAACACCTCCCTTAGTGCCTCAGGCTTTGTCATGATCTACTTCCTTTGTTTCAGCAGGACCAGTTCTGATCGGTCAAAATCATTCTTTATCGCTGAGTTTGGCTTCAGAGAGATGCTGTGAGGATTTTTAGCAGTAGATGACTTGCTTAGCGATTTTTCAATGGCGTGTTACACCCCGCTTGCAGTCTGTTAATATTGATTGAATATCCTTTGGTATGTCTCCTACCTTAGAGAGGATAGTTGAGCAATTACAGGACTATAGAATGATTTTTAAAGCTTCCACCACTGCCTCCTCCATTACACTCATTCTGTTGTTGATGGCAGAAATATAGGATGCCTCTTTGTAAAAGAAATGCCTCTTTTTGCGTGGTATCCCCCATTCTTTTGCTGAATAATATTGCTGATTTGTAGACTCTGAACACTGGGGCACTGCTATTCAAGGCTCGATGTGTATGCTCTGACCCTTAAAACATGTACAAAAATTCTAATGTCTGATTGGTGCCTTTACCTTTTCTAAAAGACCATGGAATATGGTGTAGAAACTGCACCCGTGGCATGGGAAGTTAAACGCCTCCTATGGACTACAGTACTCATTGTTCCATTCCAGTCTGCCTTTTAACGGCGCAACATTGTTGAGTCATTCTGATTGCCTGCGCTTGCATTTCGTGATTATAGGTGTGTAATTGGCACTGCTTGCACTCCGACTTGCTTTCCTCTGGGTGCCACCATCTTGTTGTTGTTGTGCTTTCTCTCGCCCCGCCTCTCCTCCCCGCTACCGCCTCCCAGCTGACCCTCCCACACTCCGCCCCCTCCACTATCCATTTTAGACAGATGCACCTACGTGCAGTGGCCACGCGCTGCGGCCGCGCCGAAGGTGCGCCAAAGGCGAGCCCGTCTACGTCCGTCCGCGCCTGGACCGCGCCCAGCGCCAGACCCCCTGGTCCCCGCTTCACCCATCCTCCCCGCATTACATACGACGCCTCCTCCCTCCTAGCACTCAACCCCGGCCGACTCAATAACTGCGCCCAAGCAGCACCAGGACACACCCATGGACCCTTCACCTGCCACTCCTGCAAATTCACCTGCGTCAAGTCCCAAACCAAATCCACAAACACAAAAAAGAGAGCCAACACCAACCACCTCAAATGCATCCTTCTCAACACCCGCTCGGCTCACAAACACGCCATCGACCTTTGGAATCTACTCGACACCATTTCTCCGGACATCGCCTTCCTAACAGAAACCTGGATGAATGCCTCTTCAGCTCCAGACATCACCATAGCCATCCCGGACAGCTACAAGATCATCCGTAAGGACCGCCCCATCCAAACAGGAGGAGGCATCGCCATCGTCCACAAGAACACCATCCGCGTCTCAACCAGCTCAGATGACAACCTCGCTATCGCCGAACACCTTCACTTCCAGATCCACACCGACCCCAAGACAACACTTAGGGGCACCCTCCTCTACAGGCCACCAGGACCCCGTACAAAATTCAGCGAAGACATCACTGACTTTATCACCCCACACGCCCTCCCTTCGGAAGAATACATTCTACTGGGAGACATCAATTTCCATCTGGAAAAGAGCAACGACAGTAACACCACCACACTTCTGGCCAATCTCGCCAATCTCGGACTCAAACAACTTGTTAACACCCCCACACACTATGCAGGACACACACTCGACCCCATCTTCACTTCCAGCAAGCATATCTCCTTCACTCATACCACACCCCTCCACTGGACGGACCACAGCTGCATCCACTTTATTTACAATAAGACCTCGATCCACAACCACCCTCAACCAACTCTGCGAATAAATTGGAACAAAATCACCATCGACCAGATCTCAACATCGCTTCGTCAAAATCCCCCTGCCTATTCAACAAACCCTAACCAAGCCGCCATCAACCTCACACAATGGTTAACCCAAACCGCCGACAAATTAGCACCTTTGAAAAAACATCAAATCAAGCAAGGAAGCAAGAACGCCCCCTGGTTCAACGACGACCTTAAGAAATCCAAGAAGCTCTGTCGTTCTCTTGAGAGAACTTGGAAAACAGACCCAAACACTATCACCCAAGCCGCCTTCAAAAACGCCACCCGCAAACACCACCAACTAATCCGGACAGCCAAGAAATCAGCACTCAAAGACTGACTAGACAACAACGCCCACAACAGCAAGGAACTTTTCAACATCATCAAAGAATTCACCAACCCCACCGCCAGCTCTAACGACATCCCCCCCTCTCCAGTCCTCTGCGACTCCCTTGCCTCATTCTTTCATGACAAAATCGCCGACATCCATAACAGCTTTGACAACCAACCTGTTAACCAGTCCACCCCACTCACCTCCGAACCGTTACCTCCTCCGAATATCCTTCTCGAATGGAACCCAATCACCACAGAAGAGACCATTCGCCTGATGAACTCCATCCACTCAGGATCCCCCACAGACTAACCCTGGGCGAAGAACTACGCTCCGTTCGCGGAGCTTGCGGAGTTTCGGCAGCTCCGCGTTCCGCGGAGAACGCGTAGCTGTCGATAACTCCGCGATCCGGTGCGTAGCGTAGTTCTCGCGCGCTGAATAACATTATCGCGTGCGCGGCAATGGCTTACCTTCGTTCTGCGTTCGTTTTTTCCTGGTCGCTTGTGCCACCATGTTTGGAAACACTCTCGCACAGTCCCGTGCGACTGTGCGAACGCGATAACGTCATTTTGATGCGAGATAGCGTCATAAGGATGCGCGAGGATGCTTTTTGGTAAGATCGAGTTGCCGAACACGCAGAAACTGCATTCTTGCTCAGAATAACTCGCGAGCATGTTAAAACCATAATAAATTACCATTTTGGTTAGGAAAAAAAAGCAAAAAACCTTAAAGTTGTACCTTTGGCTTTATTTTTAGGGGGGAAGGACCCCTCTTTTTGTTTCTACTCTTGTTTTGCAGAGTAAGGAGGAAGGGCTCTTGAGTTTACAACTTCCTGTTCCTGTCCACCAGGCTCCTCCCAGTGCTTTGTCCATGTGGTGCTCACTTTCCTTTGGATTTTGAGCTGGAAGGATCACTTTCTGTCTGTGTTGGCTGCATTACTGATTTACCTTGGATTTAATGAGGACTTTTTGAATTGGAATTCTCTTTTTCAAGTAAGTTTGTGTAATGTATGAGTGATGTAGACTTGTGCTTGTTTGATTTGATTTTTTTTTTAACAACAGTATTCAATCCTGGAATGAAATTATTGATGGAGGCCTGTACTTTCATGAGGTCCCAAATTGTAATTTTTTTCTAACATTGCATTTTGTGGAATTTAAAATGTTTCTAATTTTTAAGCCAATATCTGACCCTAGTACCCCATGTAGTTAGTGTGTAGGCATGCATGAGTTCATTGTATTAACTTTCTGTGGTTGGCCTGGCCATGTGTTGGCGGCCATTTAATGTTTCCAGCCACTTTGCTCTTGCCATAGGCCTCCAACCTTGTGGCCTACTCTGGCAGTAGGCCATAGGTACTACTCATAGGGTCATGAAAGTTAATCAACTGTTTTTGTGGTGTACCCTTAATGTGAAAATCATGGATGGCTTGGATTGATATAGAAAATCTTATTTTTATGTGTGGGGTATTTCTGGTTTTGGGTGTGTTTAAACTTTAAATACTCTGTCAATTTCTGCCATTAGGTAACCCTAGGAATACAGCTTGGGTAGTTTTGGTAACTTCGCACCATGTGAGCACGTGAACTTACATTTTTTGTCTTGTTCGCGCACTCAATGTACTTGCTCGGGAACGCGAACACGACTTTTTATTCCGTTCGCGCTGCCGAACATGCCGATTTAGCATTCTCGCGGACAATATGTCCCGAGTTGCATAAAAGTTTCTCAAAAATGTTGCAGGTCTTTCTTGTGCACCTAAAAATTCCTCATTTATGTTATGTTCTCATTTTGGTAGTAGTTTTCTCTTTTTGGAGCATGGACCACTTCCATTTTCTCTCCTCTGTTATTTTTTTTTTTTTTTTGGGGTGGGGTGACCAATTTGGGCGGTGGTGTGGTGTGTCCATTTTCTGAAGCAAAGCATTGTCCCTTTGCCATAGGCATTATTGTCTGTCTTCTCTTTCTTGTCATGTTGTTGTTGGTGGCCAGGCCATGTGGTGGCGGCCATTTTGTGTATGCTTCCTTTGTGATTTATTTTGCCATGTTGTTGTTGGTGGCCAGGCCATGTGGTGGAGGCCATTTTGTAAAGTTGTCCATGTTGTTGTTGGTGGCCAGGCCCTATGGTGGTGATCTTTTTGTGTATGCTTCCTTTGTGATTTATTTTGCCATGTTGTTGTTGGTGGCCAGGCCATGTGGTGGAGGCCATTTTGTATATACATCCTTTGTGATTTTGCCATGTTGTTGTTGGTGGCCAGGCCATGTGGTGGCGGCCATTTTGTGTATGCTTCCTTTGTGATATATTTTGCCATGTTGTTGTTGGTGGCCAGGCCATGTGGTGGAGGCCATTTTGTATATACATCCTTTGTGATTTTGCCATGTTGTTGTTGGTGGCCAGGCCATGTGGTGGCGGCCATTTTGTGTATGCTTCATTTGTGATATATTTTGCCATGTTGTTGTTGGTGGCCAGGCCATGTGGTGGAGGCCATTTTGTGTATACATCCTTTGTGATTTTGCCATGTTGTTGTTGGTGGCCAGGCCCTATGTCGGCGGCCATTTTGTGTGTCCTTCCTTTGTGCTTTTGCCATAGGCATAGGCCTCCAACCTTGTGGCCTACTCTGGCAGTAGGCCATAGGTACTACTCATAGGGTCATGAAAGTTAATCAACTGTTTTTGTGGTGTACCCTTAATGTGAAAATCATGGATGGCTTGGATTGATATAGAAAATCTTATTTTTATGTGTGGGGTATTTCTGGTTTTGGGTGTGTTTAAACTTTAAATACTCTGTCAATTTCTGCCATTAGGTAACCCTAGGAATACAGCTTGGGTAGTTTTGGTAACTTCGCACCATGTGAGCACGTGAACTTACATTTTTTGTCGTGTTCGCGCACTCAATGTACTTGCTCGGGAACGCGAACACGACTTTTTATTCCGTTCGCGCTGCCGAACATGCCGATTTAGCATTCTCGCGGACAATATGTCCCGAGTTGCATAAAAGTTTCTCAAAAATGTTGCAGGTCTTTCTTGTGCACCCAAAAAAACAGAATTTGTCATTTGGTTGTTGTTTTGGGAGCCTGGGCAGGGGTTTCTTTGTATGTGTTTTTGCGGTGTTATGTTTACAACCTCTGTCTTAGCCATGGGCTATTTATTCCTTGCACATTAACCTGTCATGTGCAGCAGGCATCCTCGTTTTTCTGTCCATATTGGTATCTATAGGCCTGCTTGACTTTATTGGTTCTTTCTGGACTTCATGTGGCCTTTGAGCTGTGGTGCTGCTGGACTGGTATTATTAGTCTTCTGTTTTGTCTTTTATACATTGACCTGTGTGTCTTTCAATTGTTCATGTTGCCTTACTGCTTGTTTGACTGATGTTGTTCTGCCTTCTTTACTTGTAGGTGCACAAAAAAGACTGAGGAGGTGCTGGTTGTTTTTTCATCCATCGCTCGTTCTACCGCCAGACGGACGTCCTTCAGTTGTACGCCACGTGTGGTGTGTGACTCATCTGACCAGACATCTCTGCAATTTGTGCTGCTGTGAGCTGACTGACATCAGAAGAAGATGGGCCCTAAGAAAGCTACCAGGTCCTCCCCCACAAAGAAAGTTGCTGCGAAGAAGGAACAGCAGAAGGAAGTGTCACTTAAGTCTGGTATGGACCCCAAAACCTTTTTTGGCACCCCAAAAGGTACGCCTGCAGCAGCGGGGTCTGGGGTGCAAGCTGGGACCAGCACATCTGCATTAGTGGGGGCAAGCCAGCATCCCAGGGCCAAGCACATGATGAGGGTCGAAGAGGTAGCCAGCCTTCTGCTTGCGAGCAGTGATACTGAGCCAGAACTAAACTTATCGCTGTCTCAAAGTAGTACACAATCCACGCAAGATGGAAGTGCTCAACAACCACCGCCAGCAGTAGATGTTCAACAACCACAACCACCGCCCGCAATAGGAGTTGTTCACCCACAACCACAACCACTTCCCGCAACAGTTGTTGAACAACCACAACCACCGCCCGCAACAGTTGTTGTTGAAAAACCCCAGCCCGCAATAGTACTTCCTCAAGAACAACAACCACCATCTCCGCACCAAATAGTAGTAGTTGTTCCTCCCGAAGTCGGGGCAGTTCAGGAAGTAGAGCCTCCTTCCGAGCAAGAAGAAGAGGAAGCCACTTCTGTAGGTGATCTATTTCCTTTGAATTCACCAAGGGAAAGGAGGGTTAGTGCATCGAGTTCTTCGCAAAGCATCCCTTCCGATGACCTTGATACGGATTGGCAGCCACAACTATCTGCGCATTCAAAGGAGAGACATCCCAAGAAGACCATGCTAGGAAAAAGGAAGTTTCCAGGCAGGCTTGAACTTATGGAGGTCGATGTAGGTGAGCAGGATACTGCTGGTGATAAAGACGGGTCTGACACTGTCATCATCACAAGCGTTATTCCTGGTGCAGAGGATGTAGAGACAAACATTTTCACCCTATCCAGAAATGCTGCAATGACTGATGAGCAGGTACCACGCATAACTCCTACACACTCAACACCCACAGTAACACCAGCTCCAATTTTTTCAACAGCGAAGGCCCGGCAGCATCCGACATCCAGCAGAAGCGCCACTTCAACAGAAGGAGGTAGTGGCAGTACTAGGACTGAGCTGTCCCATAGTGAAATTCCACAATCCTCCAGTCCATCCGGCATTGGCAGTGGGTCCTCCTCTTCCTATGGCAGGAGACAAAAGTTTACCTCCCCAGTGTGGGACTTCTTTACGGTTCACCCAGTTCAGGAGAACATTGCTGTATGCACCATTTGTCATGCCAATGTTAGTCGTGGTAAGCTTGGTACAAACTATGGGACTGGAGGCCAAACGACCCATTTGAAAAAAACACACGTGATCAGGTGGGAGAACCACCTTGCAAGCTTAAAAAATGTTAGCACTCGTGTTGGTGGGGATACAGTGGTACAAGGTCCACTCATGGTTGATCAGGAGGTAGAAGAAGAGGGAGACGATGACCTTCTATCTAGGAGTGGTACACAATCGACCCCTGTCGCCAGCACTGGAGTGGTAAAGACCACATCCTCCGCATCTGCAACTTCTCAGTGGCACCAGAGTCAGCTGGAAACACCAAGGAGTGCAAAGTCTGCGATGCAAGGTGGTCCGTCTAGCACAACTCAAAGACATGCAAAGCAGCTTACCATTCCTAGCATGTTAAGGCAGGAGGGAAAGTACGAGCGGAACCACCCAGTAGCACGTTTATACAATGCCAAACTTGCGAAAATGTTAGCACTGGACCTTCTCCCATTTTCATTTGTTGAGGCTGTTGGATTTCTGGAATTAGTGGCAACCCTCTGCCCAAAATGGAACGTTCCCAGTCGCTACTATTTTGCCCGAGTGGCTGTTCCAGCACTACACCACGATGTGCTGGAATTGATTGGGAAAGCCTTACAACAGAGTGTTGTCCATTGTATCCACCTGACAACAGACATGTGGAGCAGTTGCGATGCTACAGATTTCATGTGCATCACCGCACACTGGATCTCTTTTGCAGGTGTTAAAGACAAGTTAACTTCAGGCCTCCGTGACGTTGCTGGAATTTTTAATGATACGCGCAGACATGCAACTATAGCCATGTTTGGTATGGACAAAAGTCATACTGCTGAAAACATTTTGTCTGACTTTAATGACAAGGTCTTTGAATGGCTGAAACCAAGAGGCCTTAAGATTGGTTTTGTTTCCACCGACAATGGCAGTAATGTAGTGAAGGCAATGAGAGAAGGACATTATTTCAGGGTACCCTGTTTGGCACACTGCATAAACTTAGTCGTGCAAGACTTTCTGAAAAATGAAGCCAAAGTCAGCAACATAATGGCCATCTGCAGAAGAATATGCACGCACTTTAACCATTCTTTCAAAGGACGGAAGCTGCTACGGGTCATTCAGCAAGAGCATAGGTTGCCAGTCAAAGCACTGATACAGGAGGTCCCAACACGTTGGAACTCAACTTATTTCATGCTTGAGCGTCTCTTTGAGCAGTACATCCCACTGAATGCTTATGTCATGTCAAGAAGATTAGGGGATCCTACTGTTAATCTTAAAGCCCTGACCATTGAGATGTGGCAGTGGGACCTCATTAAATGCATCACAGAGATGCTACAACCCTTTGAGGTCTTCACACGTGCAGTTAGCAGGGAGGACTGTACTATGGGCCAAGCCATCCCATTGTTGTACATGCTTGAGCAACAGGTGAAGGAGGTCTGTGAAACATACGAAGGTGACGAACAAAAAGTTGATGCATATACCTTAGCCAAGGGCTTAGTCAACCGCTTGTGTGAAAATGTAAGGCTCAACAATATTGTGTCAGGTGAACATTACATAACTGCAACAATCTTGGATCCACGGTACAAATTATTTGTCAGCAGTAACGAAGTAATTCCATTTTCAGATGAGGATGTTGACAAGTACAAAACTTCCATAGCTGCGGAAGCTAATGAGTTAGAAACTGAACGGCTGTTACTTAAAGGCCTGCCACTGCCAGCCCAGGCCAGTCCAAGTACTCCTGACGCAAGTTCTTCACAGCGTGAGAGCAGTGCGTCTGCTTTCCAGCAGGCACCAACAGTACCAAAAGCAGCACCTACACGATCTGATTCAGCAGACCCAACCAAAAGCATAACTGCTTTTTTTCTACAGAAAGGGATGGGTAAGTCCGTTGCTGTTGCAAAGGGAAAAGAGGACCAGCAAAGCCGAGCACCAATGAACATTGAGCGGATGGTTCAGGCCTATCTGGATGACACAACAGAGGTGTTCATGGAGCAAAGCCCGTTGGTCTATTGGTATGAAAGAAGGAGACAGTGGCCAGTGCTGAGCAGGCTGGCGATAAAGTATCTGGCTTGTCCTGTAGCCAGTGTCTCCTCTGAGCGGGTTTTCAGTGCTGCTGGTGCCATTGTCACATCGAAAAGGACTAGTCTCTCCCCCAAAAGCGTGGAGCGGCTGACAATGATAAAAATGAATCAACGCTTCATACCACCAGACTATCAAGTACGTGAATCACCGCCGGATGAAGAAAGCGAGTGTGAAGAAGACGTCCTCACTACTGGGTTACATGACCTACTTCTGTCTGAACGCACAGAGTTTGAGGACGAGCTCCTCTTCCCTGACAACTAGGACAGGTATGTTAAAGGAATGATGCAATGCATTGCATAGGATTGTTTAGCCGACTCTGAGCAAATGTGCATGGAATTAAAGTATACTAGTAGTAACTTCAGACTCACGTGATGGGCAATTTTCCCATGTTATTTAATAATATAAATTATTTATGCACTTGTGACCCTACTACTACAGGTGCAGTCAGTACTTAATTTATCGTTCGTAGTGCATGTTCATGTTGCACAACGTACATTATTTGGTGAAACAGTCCCCCCTCCACCCCCCCAACAAACACAAATGAACTTCAAATGTTTTCTTGTGAAAATAATATCTTTGTTTTATTTTTATATTTTAATAATGATAATAGAAAAATAAAATATATAACAAATGTAACCCCCTGACCCAGAGCTGTCCCTACCCTCCCCTAACCCCAACCAAATTTCAACCCAAATGTACACCCCAACTCCCACATCCCACCCACCAACAAAAGGATTAAAAAAGGGGCAAAAAACAGGGTCCATTTCAAAGCCGGCGGGCTTTCAGGTGTTTGTCCACCAGTATCTTGACACGCTCCTCTAGACCGTCCTCCTGCTTCTTCCGCTCCTCCTCCAACTTCGCTACCCGGCGGAGAATCTTTGCTTTGAAATCACGGCACCTACACTTGCATGCATGTTGTTGTTGTTGTTGTTGTGGGGGGGCCGCCGAAGATGTAACAATGCGGCGGCGGGCGGCTGCCTGACCACGGCGACGTAGTCCTGCAGGCTTGGGGCCCGGGGCATTGGAAGAGGCAGCAGCTGCTGCCGCCGCCTCCTCCTCCTCCTCCTCGGCCTGATCCACCAGCCGGCGGTAGGCCTCTACAATTGCCTGCAGTTTCCGCTGCCGGGCCCGGACTGCCAACTCCTTCCTGGTTGGTTTTTGGGAAGGAGTAACTATAAAGAAAGAAACAGAATTGTTAATCCAAACTCCCCGCAAATCAAGAACACAACATTGATTCAACACATAGTGGGCGGCACAGTAGCACTAGCAAGCAAGCTGAGTACCAGAAATTGTGTTGCGTCTATCTTGAACATTCTACAGCCTCTATTAATTTTTCGGACTTTTTGTCACGGCTTTATGCCTGCCCTATTAGCATGGGTGTACTTCAACGGTCACACACATTAGAACGAACACCTGTCTTTTACATATCTCCTTTTGTTCCGGGAAGGCGGGAACACTCTCAAAGTAACATTAATTAACAGGGGGCAGCTAGTAGCACATGTCTAGTAAAGACTATAATACTTTATACCGCGCAACAAACCTTATTTGGTTTGTGTTTCACCAGCAACGACCCATGCACCCAGTCGTCCCCTCCTTCCCTTGCCTTTGGGTTTGCCCAAAACACCGCTGCTGCTGAGACTATCCACTAACCACCGGTATTGGGTGTGTCTCCCAACCACGCTGGCAGCTGTGTTTTCCCCTTTACATGCTTTAACAACAACCCATGCATCCGACTGCTATCAGGCACTTGCATTACTGTAGTGGTAATGCTTAGCATGCTAATGACAAGTAAAGGTAACATCATATATTTTCCAGTAGAGTACAGTGAGAAAGTTTTCCCCTCCCACCAAGTAATGCAGATCACTATTGAATGTAACTTACCATCGCCCGCCGCTGTTAGCTCCCCCCCCACTGCTGCTGGTGTAGGTGCCTCTGTTCCTCCTGTCCCCGCCGGGAGCGCTGAAGCTGCGCCGCTGTCCCCGTCGGCACTGGTCGATGGTAAGGGTTCTGCACCTATAAAAATAAGTACGCCTTTTTAGATGGATGCACAGCCCCCTTTGTACTTGTTCACCAAGAATGGAGTTCTTCAAAACAGTTAAGTCCAACGTACGTAATCAGTATGAGTCCACATTGCATAGTACAGCAGAGTCACTACACATATTATTAGCATTCATTGTTATGGTATGGTACCCAAGCTCATCTCATCTGTCCTGCTACTCTAGTCCTTGGAAATTGGAAGTGAACTATGTAACCTTTGTACATCAATGTATCCAGTTTTGCGCATGTGTTAACTCGCAGCTTGTTGCGCAGTACGAGAAGACGCTCTGGGGCAACACATCATTGTTCAATGCATACACCTGAAGAGGTGGGAAAGTAAAAGGGCCCGTATTTAAGTTTTCTATGTGGATTGTGGGATAGAGTTTGCTTACAGGTTACAACTTCTTTTTAGCATGGCTGCATAAAACTGGCATAAATGTATTTAATACTGTCTAACGTGCACCACTTTTGTCATTATTTTTCGGCAGGTGAGAAGATTGCCTTCTACGAAGCGGACATTTCCATAGCTTACAAAAAAAGAGGAATATCTGACCAGTATACGTTGGTGAGAGGTCTCCGATAGTTGCCACATTTCCCTATTGTGCACTAGTAGCTGTACAAATGTTGATTACTTTATTATGCCTGTTTTAACTCTGGATTTTTTCTGGTGGGCCCTTCAACGTATTGGACGGAAGCACTTAAAAACATTGATGTTACTTACTTACTTCTAACAAAATAAAGCTTTTGAATGACCACTTTGACTCTGAAGTTTATTTTCAGTGTCTGTTGTCTTAGAGACTCACACGAGTGAGTGAGCAAAAGGGGGTTTCTTAGGTAACGGTTTGTGTCCTAAAAGCATTCGGCATCTTGGTATTGGGGTTCAGGAGTGTGATTTGAACAATAGACCAATGACTCAGGCCATATAGGCTGACGTTCAGTGAATTGTGCGTTCCTCAGAGTTCTGTGACTGAGGTGTAAGTAAGGTCCAACCTGCCTATCAGTACCAACAACATCCAATTTTCGTGTGCATAGTTACATAGTTGTGTAATATGTATATAACTCCATAGGAGATAGAAGAATACCCACAAGACTAGTAGTGGTATACTAACGTTTACAAAAATACTAGACAAACATCATTCTGGATGCCTACTTGGTTGCTGTCAATTGACAAAGCACTGCAGACACATTACAGAGGAAAAAACAAGCACTGTTGGACTTACTGGGGACAGCAGCAGGATCCTCAGTAGAGGAGCTCTGTGTAACTGGTGGTTCACCCGCCGACTCGGTCCCTGTATTCTGCTTGCCCCTGGGTTCTGTGGTTCATGTAAAAATTAAAATAATAAACAAAGATAAAAACATTGAGTGATGTGAAACATAGACATCATTGCAAATCACACTGCTACAGTGGAACAGAGCCGGAGGCAACAAATCCATGCCAGGGGCCGCAACGCAAATATGTATCCATCCTTAGAGTATTATTAAATTAAGGATATCTATTGGTGCGGTGGCCCCTGAAGTTTGGTGCCCCTGTGCAGTTGCACAGCTTGCACATGCCCCCTAGAGCCGGCCCTGGCTGAGGTAAGAAGAACAAAGTAACGTTAGCATTCTTTGCAAGAAAAGGATTCCATTCATGCAGAAGAGAAGGCCGTGAAAAAAATGCTACAATATGCAAACAACGTACAATTATCCATCCACCGCTATTTCACTGACGGACAAAGGAAGGACAAGACTCTATTAATAGCATTAACTAACTTCAGTTCTCAGCAATAAAGAAAATCTCACATCAATAAACAGCAACAGCTAGCGCCAAGTTGAAACAACACGCAAGAGCCAGTGAAGAAGAAGAACACTGTCATACAATGACAGTAGATATACCGGAATACATCGCAAATGTAACTAGGGGCAACAGTCATCGCGTTACTTATTCAGCCAATATTTACAAAGATACAATAACAATATTTATACAACTATATATATATATATGTATATATATATATATATATATAATCTATATGTATATAAATATATATATATATATGTATATATATATATATATATATATATATATATATATATACACACTTTATTTTTGGGGTAGCCACTCACCAAGACCCACAACCTCCACACCAAGCAGGTCCAACAGGTCCTGCTCCCGGTCCAAAATGTCGGCCCAGCGGTGGGACAGCTGATGGTGGGTACGCCGGATACCGGAGCAGCGGAAGACTGCACGGCGCACCTTCGCCCACCGCCGGAGACGCTCTTCAATGTGCTGGTATCCGGAGCCGGGCCTGCCGCCTGCTGCCAAAGTCAAGGGGAGGTGACGTTGGATAAAAAAGACCAGGGCGGCCACCTCCTCCTCCCCAAAAAGTTGGCGGGGCGTCACTCCTGCCGGGCGCATTCTGCCGCAAGGCAGCCTGGTTTTTTTAGGCACAGCCGCCTTGCCCTTTGAGCCGCCGATTCTGCTGGCACCCTTCACCATGGTTCTGGGTGGAGGGGAGAAGGAAAGTTGAAGACAAAAAGGTTAGGGGAAGAAAGAAGAAAGATAAAAGAAGGAAGTAATATAAAACAAGAGAAAAGTTGCAAAAAAAGTGGTAAAAGTAAAAATAAAATGAGAAATATAAACCTAGGCACAGACAGAAATAGGTAAGAAGTAAAGAAAGTTAGAAAAACTGAGGGAAAAGACCAGGATGGAAGAGATAGGAGTGAGATGCTGAAGTAGGCCCAAAACCATAGCCAGAGTGTGAAATCGAAGATGGCTCTGCCCGTCGCGACCGCCGCGGTAAGTTCGCGCGATATTTGACGCGATCACGCACTTTGGCAGTGCGAACGAGAAGATGAGTTCCCGAACATGTCTAACACAACGCGAACACGTTACTTGTGACCCGGAACCGGAAATAAGGGAACGCAAGCGGGCGGGACAAACCTCATTGAGTAACTTAGCGCGCTAGCTATTGCGAGCATGCAGGCAGCGCCCCGAACACGCGAACCGCGCTCCCGAAGACGAAAAACGGCGCGCGAACGGGTCTAGCAAGCTACTACGCATGTCCGCGGAGCTACACGTAGCTCGCGGAGTGCAAGTGCGTCTTCGCGTAGCTTCGCGGAGTGCGGCTACGCGAACTACGCCCAGGGTTACCACAGACCCATGTCCCCATCACATCTTCAACAAAGCAGACTCCATTATCGCACCCCATCTCCGAGATGTCATCAACTACTCCCTTAACTCCACCACATTCCCAGAAAGCTGGAAACACGCCGAACTCAGCGCCCTTCTGAAGAAACCCACAGCTGACCCCACCGAACTCAAAAACTACCGCCCCATCTCGCTCCTCCCATTCCCTGCCAAAGTCTTTGAGAAAGCCATTAACAATCAGCTCGCCACCTTCCTCGAAACCAACAAATCACTCGACTCCTCACAGTCTGGCTTCCGAGCCAAACACAGCACCGAGACCGCCCTCATCGCAGCAACAGACGACATTCGAACACTACTGGACAACGGAGACACAGTCGCCCTTATCCTCCTTGACCTCTCCGCAGCCTTCGACACAGTCTGCCATAGCAGAAAAAACTCCAACGCATCCAAAATGCTTCAGCCAGACTCATACTAGACATCCCCCGCACAGACCATATTTCCGCTCACCTGAAAGATCTTCACTGGCTCCCCGTCAACAAGAGAATAACGTTCCGTCTCCTCACCCACGCACACAAAGCCCTATACGAACTTGGACCCGATTGTCTCAACACGCGCCTTTCCTTTTACACCCCCACCCGCCAGCTGCGTTCGTCCAACCAAGCCCTCGCCGCTGTTCCGCGCATCCACAAAGCCACCATGGGAGGAAGATCCTTCTCATACTTAGCGGCCAACACCTGGAACTCCCTTCCCACCCACCTCCGCCTTACTCAAAATCACCTAGCCTTCAGAAAACAACTTAAAACATGGATATTCGATAAGTAAACCTCCCCCCCTTCCTCAAGCGCCTTGAGACCCTATGGGTATGTAGTGCGCTATATAAATTCTGACTTGACTTGACTTGATCCACTAGTGAGACAAAGGAAAGCATGGCTTTAGGTCTACCAATGTAGTCTGACTGCTGCAGTGTAAAACCTGCATACGCCCTGTTAAAATAACCCTTTTTTAACAAGTAAAAACCACCCTTTTACCTATTAGTTAGCCAAGTTATCCCTATAGATGACTTGTAGCCCCAATGTGAATGGAATAAAAAAGTGGGAGATATAGAATATTAATGTTACCATGTCCCTACAATGAAAAGGGTCTAAAATATATTTTTCATTGTGGCAGGCCTAGCTGTCCTGAATAAAATCAGAGTACAGATTAAAATTGTAATACTGTGTCTCTGGAATGGGACCAGCTGGAAAATACTTTTACTACTATTTTTTATATTGCCTTGTCAGGGTTCTGAAGGGCCCTGTTATAGTCCTAATAGACTTTTGTCTCGTGTTTTGTTGTAGGTACAGTGCCTGCTTCAGACTTGATTGTGTTGCTAGTTGTTGGTGGACATTAGGGGTTACCGTAGTCATGTCCCCGTTACACACCCTGCACCTGAGCTCAAGCTTAGTGTGGAAGAAGCTTTTTGCCTTCTGGAAAAATCCCTGGCTCAAGGCATTTGGGCCTGTTTGCAGTAATGCAAACAGGAACTGCTGCAAAAGTAGGTAGGTTAGGATCTCAGAACCCGTACTCCATTGTACAGAAAGGAACTATGAGTGTCTTAGATTGCCCCATATCCACAAGATGGTAAACCATACAAAGCTGGGCCCATACCCTCATACTCAGCCTTCATCTGAACACTGCTAGACTTAGGAAAGAGTACTAGACTGAACATGCTGCACTTGTTATCTGTGCACTCTGAGAAGGACCTGATGAGGCTGGATCCCTTTTCACTTGGAGTGCAAAGACATAAATATCTCCAACAATCCTAAGGCTGATCCCCGGGTGATTACAGAAACAGGAAATAGCTGAAGAAAATATGTTTGTCAAAAATCCAAGCTGACCACTTCAAACTAGGCCTGGGCTTGACTTTGCTGTTGCCCTCAGCATGGCACAGTTAGAATCTCTAAGAGCTGTCCCTTTATGTCACTGGGGCCTTGGAAGTGTACTCCTGTCGTTGTTTGAATACCAAATGAAGTTTGGGAACTTTTACAAAATGTTTTGCTCCAAAGCACAGGAGGTTCAAAGGGACTGACTGCAAAATGTTTTGGACCAGCATTTCCACAGCACCGGATTGAATTTCGGATTGAATTTCGGGGTAGTCCCACATGGAGAATATTTTTTTCTCAGAGAAAGGACAAAGTATCTTTCCAGACTGGGAATTAAACCCCTTTTATAACTCCCCTAATGTAGGCTCTGGCAGGGCCAATCTACTTGGTTTAATACTTTGCGTGTGGGTCTGGGTCTAAAGTGACCATTGACTTCCTTTGATGCTTTGCACCTTATGGTGCTATTTTCAATCAAATCTTTCAAAAATTCATATCTCAGGATACCCTTTATGGATTTTTGATATTTTGTTGTCAGTTTGCTTTTTACGTTTTCTATATGTTTCTATATGTTTATAAATTGGACTTGTATTTTTTGTGTTTTGCTTTTGACTTTTAACTGTTTTGATACTTCCAAATGCTTAATGCATTTTGGTTAAATTAAGTCTGTCTGCTTTGTGGCATAGCTACTAGGGGTTGAGCTCAGGTTTAAATTGGTAAATTATTTGACTGGCTCTAACAAGATATTGACTTTATGACTAAACCACCCCAAATAATAAACAATTTTCCAATATTGTTGTTTATTGGTGGGATCCAGAACTTGTGCTTAAAGGTGAAATTAGAAATCCCTAAATTTAATTAACAGCAAACATTGCCTTTTTATTTTTAATTGGCATAAGTTCTTTTATTTGGTAATTTTTTATTTATTTTTTATTCCAAATTTTGCAACAAAAGTCCTTTTAAGGTCTTGCTTGCGATAGTGAATGTGCTGCATGTGCTTTCACTTGCAAATTGCATTGTTTACAATAAAGAGCTTGGATTCAGCCTATTGGTCGCCATTGGCTAGCTTCATTGTTATGTTCTGTTAGGTTATGTTAGGTTATGTTAAGTTATGTTATGTTAGATTATGTTATATTAGGTTAAGTTATGTTAGATTTTGTTATGTTAGGTTATGTAAGGTTAGGGTAGTTTAGGTTAGGTTATGTTATGTTATGTTAAGTTAGGTCTTGCTAGATTAGGTTCTGTAATGTTATTGTCACTCTCCTTTGCTGTCTCCTAATTGGCCAGCATGTGTCTGGCATTAGTTTTCTTTCTGTTGAGCATGGACCAAGCACAGATTGATCGAACATAATTAGTGTTTGCCAGCTGACCACACTATGATTGAGGAAATTCAGGGCACTTCCTTTGTTTTCAGCTCTCGTACAGATTTCTCCAGTCATTGTTTTCCAACTCATTTTTAGACATTGTTTATCTATGCCTGCTTCGTTTGACTTATACATACAACTTAACCAAAATGACATATTATATCGGTGGACTAAGCCATTATAATGTACAAATGCTACTCTTACTGCACATTGATGCACATGAAGCTTGACTCCGCAAGCATAATATTTTTGCCTGTTTGCCAGTCATTCCAATATGGCTCATTAATTTACTTTGATTTTTAGTTTGGTTCCTTGTTTACGTTACTTACACCCACAACTGTACTAATCTATACCACTCTACTCTATGCTACTCCACCACTCTCCACCACTCAACACCACAGTAGTGTACACCACTCCTCTCTATGACATTGGAGTAGGTTTTTAATGGTTGATATATCCTGGTTCGACAGGCTACATAAATCTGTATTAGAATATTCTGTCCTCATGGGGCAGAATGTTCTAATTGTGTTATAGCATGCTGAAGATGGCTATTGTGCCCATTTAAGTGTTCCTCCCTTGTTATAGGCCTTCGCCTTTAATTTGGGTGTAAAACGGTGGACTGTGCCTTTCATGGCCAGTACAGCTTGCAACTGTGGTCTCTAAGGTTATTTTAACACAGACATAACCAACAAAATTAATTTTTTCTATCTTTTAATCAACAAAGATGGTTTTAAAAAGAACCTTTTTTGAGATTTTAAATTTTTGGGGAGAGTTTTTTACTTTTGGAGAGATTCACCTTAAAGAAGAAAACAGGGCATCTGAAGTTGGGTAAAAAATATATAGTCTACACTTTGGTTAATGAGCAGATAGCAACTTGTCCTGCACTCCGACACGTTGCTCTCCAACTGAAATCATTTTGCAACACTTGGTGCAGTTCACAGCTTTATAAGCATTCAGAGGATTGCCATCTCTTGTGTTACCAAGTCATAAGATGGAACAGAGTCTCCAGGTTCCACGGATGATACTGCACCTAATGTTGAAACCTGCTCCTCTTCTTGCCTTCATTTGGCAGGAGCAAGGTGATTTCCCTGCCAGGCTCTATGATGCTTTAGCATCCCCGATGTGCCAAGGAAGCACTTTTTGTCCAGACCCCTGCTGATCTCTTTCTGTCACAGGTTGCATGTTGCAACCTTAGAGGCCACTTTTTCAACAGCTAGCATTGAAACAGCTGTCATACGATGGACTCTGGTGTGGTCCTAGTGAGCTCCTCCCGCTCCTCAAACTGGTAATCAGGTTTGCATTCTACCTCAGAGGCCATATTTAGGTTAAATTACCCCAAAAAAATAGAGCTCTACAAAAAAGAAGATTGGGTGCAGCACAGAATATTCACAACCCCAAGTGCTAATACCTAATATGGAGAAAGGCTGCTAGAACCTCCTTTAAATGCAGCAATACAGTCTTTACAACAAATCAGGTGTGCTTTTACTGTGGCACAGGTACCACTGTACCATTTTGAGGTACCACAGTAAGGCAACATATAGATACACAGAAATTTCACCTAAAACCAATAGACAACTTTCTTGTTTGTGACTATGAAGAAACTTCAAGGCTCAAAGTAAAATAATTAAATTACCCTTCCTAGTAAATAAACATTCTTTTTAAGAAGTTCTGGGTCCTGCAGAACTCCAGAGGGACATAGGACAGGAAGTAAAACCAATGCAGGATTCTCACAGCACTCTCTCATTGGTTCTATGGGTCCAGTGGACTTTAGAGGAGGTAAAAAAAATGAAAGCAACCATTAAATTGGCAACTCAGTGGACACTACTCACAACATGAGTCCATACACTTTAGAAAGACCCTCAAATGCTTTTCCTGACCATCATTACTGAATTGGTGTTCAAGAGAGAAAGGTTGCTTTATATAGAATCCAAAGCCATCATGTCCTCACCGTCCACCAGGCAGTCAGAGATGCGTCATCTAAGGACAATTACATTACTGTTATCCCATCCACTTCCGCAGCAACACAATATGCTAGGCCTGTATAGGAATTACTGGTGTGGCTGTTTTTAGCACTTCCACCTGATGAACAAAATAAGTGCACTGGAGGTAATGTGTGCTTGGTGCAAGCAGGCGCTGCATTTAGGAAATTCTGTGCAATTTTCCATCGAAACCAGTGGGATGTGGAAGAACCTCAGAGTTATGCACCCCAACAGTGTATCTCATGCAGAGATGCAGATGAGGCAAGCAGTAGAAGTATACTTGACAGCCATGCAGGATGTGCTGCATGGAGATCAGAAGAAAACTATAAAAAGCATAATTTTGGAATATATTACAGGCACTGTCACAAAGTAGTGGTCTTTGGTGAAGTTTAAAAGAGAATATATTCAAGGACCATGGAAGACCATAGCCACTCAGAACACAAAGAGTTGTAGCAAAGAGTTGTGCAAAAAAATAATGCAATATGTTAAAAAATGTTTCAAACCATTGACTTAAAAAAAATATATGAATGCTAAACTGTAAAAAAAGAAAACAAAAAAAGTGTATGAATCACCACAAAAAAATATACAAAAAAATGAAAATATGCATCCAATTTCTACCACACACAACCACATGTTGTGGGTAGATGAGGTGAGGTTCCATTACAAAGCTGTGCAGAATGATTGGTTGGTCATCCTGAGGGGGGGTTGGACACAGGGCCTTACAACACAGAAGGGCCTATGGCTAACTCCTCTGCTGTGCACAGCTGAAGGCTGTGCAAGTAGAGGTATTGCCTGTGTGTCATCAAAAAACATCAGAAATTCACTGAACAAACACCAAGGTTAAAGTAATGTATTAGATAGGTATTGTTAGAAACTGAGTAACTGGTTGACTGGGGTGTGGGCCCTGGTAAGGCACAAGCAAGCCCCAAATTAACCTCTGCTCACTCCCTCGTAGCTTGACACAGACCAAATAGGCTCAACTTAGAGGCAACGTGTAAAGTATTTGTGCACATCTTAAAACAGTGAAAACACAAGGATCATAGAGCTAAATGTAGTAAATAAAACAAGACCAAAATGACAAAAATTCAATTAGTAGAACCAGAGATATTACATTTTTAAGATTTTAGTAAAAATAGCACCATAAAGCACAAAGCCCCATCTGAGGATATCTGGTCGCACTAGATTGGGACAAAGTCACAAGTTCAGGCTGAGCACGATGGAGAACAGGCTAGCTACAGGTGAGGCCAGATGAACAAAGTGCTTTAAATCCTGGTTTGTGGAGGGCTGTGAGGATCTGTGTCACAGATGCATAGTGCAGCCGAAGCAAAATGTCAGCTCAGAGATGTGACAACCCTGCGATGCTAGGGCCTGTGTCGTCATAAAGGATTACAAGGAACAGTCTAAAGAATTGGAAGTCAAACTAGAAAAGAGAAGTTACCCAGTAAGACCCATCAGAAGATGTCAAAAACGAGCTCATAACCAACTGAGAGAGAGCCTACTAGAAACAATACCACGAGAAACAGCAGTGGATTTGCTGACCTGTGTCACAACTTATAATACATCATCAAACATGATAAAGAAGATTGTGAACAGAAACTGGCGAATTCTCACATCCAGCACCCTTCATTGGCCTAAACCTAGATTTGCCAACAGAAGAACTCGAAACATTAAGGATCACCTGGTACACACGAGACCAACAGCAGTGATAAATAAAGAAAGCCTTACAGCAGCATGGAACTTGAGCCCCATAGTGGGCCATTATCCATGCGGATCATGTGTAGTATGTAAGCTGACGAAAATCACTAAGAAACTACAGTTACTACCAAACCTCACCTGGATATTGCGCCAACACATGAATTGTAACACCACTCATGTGATTTACATGATCACATGCCCATGCCAACGCAGGTATATAGGAATGACGTGTCGCAAAGTAAAACTAAAGAAATGACTGGGGTCCCTAATTTACCAAAGAATTGGAAGAAACAAATGCCTACTACAAGTTGATACAGAAAGAAGGTATCACTGCCCTTTGAATGCCATAACCACACATGTAATAAATCACAATAATAGAGGAAAAATGATCATAAAAAAACACTTTAGAATGATGTGTAGAAAATTGTACAATTTATTCAAACAGTAATATATTCATAAAAACTTCATAGTGCCATAAAAACAGATTAAAAAGGTGCAAATACGCACAAAGAATACATTTAGAGATTGTAAACAGAGTTATCAATTAAGACTGTGCAAATAAACACAAAGAATACATTCAAAAGTTAAAAACAGAGTTTGCAAAGTAAAACTACGCATTGGTGAGCACAAGACTAACATCAATTGCAAAAGAGCCACCACTAAGATGAGCAGGCACTACATTGAGAAGGACCACTCTGCTGAGGATCTCAAATGGGTGGTACTGGAGACACTATGCGTAAAAACCAATAACACTGAACGTGTCTGTGAGAAGTTGGCCTGATGTATGATGTCCACAGTTCTGTGGGCACCTTGTATCAGTCCAAACAATCCCTTATGGTGGTGGTTGTAAAGTCAACCTTAGACAAGCTATCCTAATGGTAGCATGGACTAAGCAGTCTTAGGCTAAACTCAAGAGGGCATGTGAAGCCAGCTGTTTTACCATATGCAATCCTGTAATATCAAATGAAAGGACACCACACAAGTTCTATATTATAAAAATATATGTATTTATTACTAGAATAATCCTCTGTACTCTTTATGAGTGCAGAGGCACAAGCCTTTAAACAAAAGCACAGTTAAACATATAAAAGTTGCACAGTTATGGATAGGGCCGGTGGCCACTCAAACCATATATTAAATAAGTGGTATAAGAATCACTTTACGAACAATGGTAAGGCCTAGGGCCTTGGGAATTGCTGGGACTACACTGGACTAACAGGAGTTAGGACGCTATGGAGCCTGGAGATGAAGATGCTGCAGGCGGCCAGGAGAGAAGAGTCCGGTTGGTTCCAAGGGTGGATAGAAGATGTAGAGTACCTGAAAGCAGAGGGGACAGAGTCTGGGTCACTTGGCAGTGACCAGGATGGAACCAGGAAGGAAACAGGCAATGTCGGGCGCAATCAGGTGGTTGTCGTGAAGCCTGTCTCCGCTGCCACGTGGACTCTGGGGCATCGAGGATGACCAGGAGTGAATCTCGAGCTGTCCCACAAAGGCTCTCGCTGTCGGCGGTGTCGGCTTCCGGATCGGAGTTAACAGGCCTTGGCAAATGCAACCCACGCAGGATTTAAAGATCGCTTCTTAATCGGACCAGCAAGGTCAGAGCGGTGGCTCCTTTTCAGGGGAGCAAGGGCCACTTGGGAGCAACTAGACCAGCAGGGTAAATTTGAAGGTTCGTTGGTACTGGGGCCACTAGCCAACGGGCAAGTGACCGGACCAATGCGTCAAGCAGGAAAATGCAAAAGGGCCCCCCGCAGCACTCGGTCAGTGTAGAGAGGTGATCTGCGGTACACAAGCTGCTCGGGGCTCGGGCTTCTCAAACCTCAATGCACAGCTTCGAGGGTGCCTTGGGAGCTGCACGGTCAGCACTTTGCAGTCTTTTCAAGATGGCCGGCCCCACGCTTCACGTCGCCTCCATGGGTCTCAGATTTGCTGGGACTGTGGATCGGGCTGTTGGAAATCAGGGAAGCTGGGTCTTGTTGATCTCTGTTGCTCTAGTTCTGGCAGGAACTGCAACAAAGTAAACCGTTGGGCGCTGGATGGTGCCTGTTTGCACAGGGTGGTCACTCCTTGACCACAAGGGAGATTCTTCAGTCTTCCACGTCGAGTGGGATGTCGAAGGGTCCAGAGTTCTGTATCAAAGTTTCAGTCAGGATTATCTGATGTGCATGGGCACAGCTCCTACCTTTATTCCAAATCAAGGGGCTGGATAACCTGCTAGGTCCCTCCTATGGGTGGGACCAGGGAAGGGAATGGTTACACCCCTTTCCCTTTGTCCAGTTTCGCACCAGAGCTGGGGCTGGAGAGCCCCAGAACCGGTTTGACTGGATTTTGCATGGGACACCTTGTGTGCCCCAGGCAGTGTCTAGTTTCATTCAGCCCTCCCTGCCCCAATCCACTATCTCCTGTCTGGGGTGGTGCAACACCTCCCTGTGACAGGAAACCTTTTGTCCAAGCCTCCCCTGCCAAGTTTCGGTCAGCAGCAGGAGGCCAGACTTGTGTCTGTGGCAGCAGCATCCATTTTGTGATGCTGAGGCTCTGTTTAGATTTAACCGCGTTTTAAGTAAAGTTACATGTCTTCTCCCTCTAGAAGGGTGGAATGCTACCCCCGTCCCCAGAACTGGAAAGGGGGTAGTATTCCAAAGTGTATCACACCTTACACAACATGTTTTGATAAAGCCAAACCAAAGTTAGCAATAACCGCGAGGATTATAATGCACTTAAGAGTATGTGATATGGCAATATCCTAGAACAGCTATAAGGAAATGGTTCCGAAAGCTGCAGACAGGCTCAGCTCATGCTAGAGCACCATCTCACATAAAACCAAGCACTCTGCCTCCAGGATTGTTAAGGCCTGCCATAGGAGTGACTTATAGGTATATATGTGTCCAGATATAGGTTTAGATATAGGTATACTATATATAAGCAAGGGGTGATTACACGACCTTGCCCCAGCTGGGTGATCAGCCAGATGTGTCAGTTTGGATGGCCAGCCAGGGGTGGCAAAAGATATGCTGCAGCCCCTGGTAGACCTTGGATGCACCTATGCCCTGAGTACCTATAGTACACTGTACAGGGGCTGATAAGGTGACCCAATACAATTTAGTTATGCACCTAGGGTAAATGGAGTCCATTTTAAGGAGAGAGCAGCTAGCCTGGGACCCTGATTAGCAGGATCCCAGGCCAACTAAGTCAAAAACCAGCTAAACACAAGGCAAAAAAATCTGGGCTAACCGTAGTCAGGTATCCACTTTCCTACATAACCCCCCCCCCCCAAACGAAAGGAGATAAGGCTATCCTTGACCAGGTAAGCCTATATTGCCTAAGTGGCCATATAAGGAAGTACCTGCAGTAGCATGGTTACCCCCTGTCTCATGGTCCACTAAGAAATCCCTCACCCTAGGGGTATCAGAGGGACTCCACCATAGGGAATCACTACCTGTGGTGTGTTTTGGCAAAGCAAAAGGCTGGTGTTGAGATGGAGTACTGAAGTGAGGCTCCACTAATGTAGGGCTCAACTTCCTCCAATCACTGTCCACCATGGATGCCTTTATTTCCATGACTGAGTTGCACATTGCTCTCAGGGTCAACCTCTGGCTGCCTACAGCTGGAGGCTGGGTCCCTTTTGTTGGCTTGCTGGAGGGACAGGTCAGGTTTGGGGCCTTTGGGTCCCATGGTTGGCTGTGCCCAACAGTGTCCATCTGGGGGAGGTCCCTAACTAGTTGTAAGAGGGATCCCTCAGGAATTTTTAAAGTTTTCACCTTGCTAGGGCTGCTAGCTTTGGTGCCCCTAATCTGCTGATGGGGGTGTTTTATTTGACAGGGGGCCCTTTGGGGCTCACTGACCTCCTTGACCTCTGCAGCCCTGGGCTGACTGAGGCAGGGTAGAGAGGGGCAGTTTACCTGCTCCAGACTGGGTCCCACTTTGGAAGGGTCCACTGACATCAGGGGCTCTGCCAGGCTAGGCCTGACTACCTCTGGGGCAGTTTCTTCACAAGGGGTAAGATCAGTTCCCTGAGGAGGCTGATCCTGTCCTAAAGGCTGGTGGGAGGGAGATTTCTCTTCCTCCTCAATGCTCTCTGTTTGTGTGGAGTGATCCATAGTTTCAGGCTTCACAACACATGAATCTGTTTGAGTTTGGGCTGTGGCCATCACAGCCCCACCAACCTTTTCAGGAAGGGACTCAGTTTGGGTATGGGCTGTTACCATCACAGCCCTGCTAACTTGTTCAGGGAAGGAATCTACTTTAGAAGGGGCTGAGTCTTGCACAGCCCTACCAACCTTTTCAGGAAGGACATCTTGGATTGGGGCTGTGGCCATCACAGCCCCACTAACCTTTCCAGGGAGATTTACCATTTTAGAATGGGTTTCTTGTTCCACCTCAGCCCAGGCTGAGATTTCCAAATCATTCCCAAGTAGACAATCTACAGGCAAGTTTGTTGACACTGCCACTCTCTTGGGGCCAGTGACACCTCCCCCGCTGAGATTTACTACTGCCATGGGATGATTTTTCTGCACTCCATCAATATTAGTCACCTGATATGTGGCACCAGGTAAAAGTTGCCTTGAGGGGACTAGATTCTCAGTCACCATAGTGATACTAGCCCTTGTGTCTCTATAGGCCTCAACCTTTTGATCGTAGATGAGGGGATCCTGTCTGTACTTGCTCAAAGTGTTTGGGCAATCAGTGAAGTTGGCAAACCCCATGCCATTTTCACAGACAAGAGTAGCTGTAGTTGGGGACCTGGTTAGGCCAGAGTCCACATGAGTTCCAAAAGTAAACCCAGCCAAATTCTTGGGGGTGCTCCCACCACCTGGGGGATTACTACTAATAGTAACAGGGGATGTTGGAGCTTTAGTTGGAGGAATATTTTCTTTATTGCTATTCTTTGGACAACAGCTATCTGTTTTCCAGTGGCCAGTCTGCTTACAGGCATGGCAATAAGGTTTCTTTAGGTTAGAGGAAGTGTTTTGGGACCCACCCCCATCCTTGGAGTTTTGGGGCCCTGTGGGAGACTTTTCTTTTGATTTATCCCCACCTTTCTCTTGAGCCTTGAAAGTATCCATCTTTTGGTCATTACCCTGATTCTTAAGCCTAATCCTGGTTCTGACCCATTTGTCTGCCCTCTTACCCAATTCTTGTGGAGAGGCCAGATCTGAGTCCACCAGGTGCTGGTGCAAAAGCTGGTTTTGACAATTACTAAGGATCTGTTCCCTCATAATCAAATTATACAATCCTGTATAGTCATGTACTTTGCTGCCAAGTAACCAACCTTCCAGAGCCTTAGTAGCACAATCTACAAAATCAGTCCAGTCCTGAGTCTGAGCTTTTTGGGTATCTCTGAACAACAACCGGTATTGCTCAGTGGTTAGGCCAAACCCATCAATAAGAGCACTCTTCAAGACAGTGTAATTTTTAGCATCCTCAGGTCTAACTGTGAGGAGCTTATCTCTCCCTTTCTCAGAAAAGGAGTACCATAAGATTGCTGCCCACTGATCTTGGGGAACCTGCTGTACCATGCAGGCCCTCTCCAGAGCAGTCATCCATTTGTGGATGTCATCCCCTTCCTTATAGTGGGGCACAATCTTTGTCAGGTTTCTATTATCATAGGACCTGTCTTTCTCCTTAGGAATATTGCTGCCACCAGTGAATTCTACTTCACTCAATTTCCGTTCCCTTGCTAAAGCAAGTTTAGCTTGGGCCAGGGCTATCTCTTCCCTCTCTATCTGGAGTTTGACAGATCTCATCCTGGCCTTATGCTCTTTTCTCTGGGGGGAAGTCATTCCCCTTTGAGAGTTCCTTGAGGCATTAGAAAAGTTAGAGTCCCTGGAAATGGATCTATCTCTTCTATTGCCTGGGAGTATTCTGCTATTGGGTCTGGGGAGGTGGTTACCCTCTCCATCTCCATGTAGGCTCACGTTAGCATGGCTAAGCCTTCTAACCTGGACCTGGATGTCTTCTTGATCTGAATCTTGATCATGTTCACTCTCCACATCCACCACCTCTGGGGTAATGGTATCATTAGGTATGGGGAGTGTTCCCTCTCCTGGATTACCTGAGGGACCTGCACTAGCCTTCTCAAGATCATCCTTTAGTAGGACTCCTATCTGGATGGGAATTGTAGGGTTGTGACCCTTTTTCAGCCCCCTTGTAGTGCACAAGGCACTCAAGTCTCTGAAGCTGAGGTTGTCATAGCTGGAAGGTGCCTTGGTAAGGTCACCTGCCACAGGCAGAGCAATTGGTTGCTCACCTGTGCCAGACATGACTCTAGTGAGGTGTAAGTGGTTCACTTACCTACACTATGTGTTTTCCTACTGGAACCTTGATAGTGAGTTGTAGTCAGGGTGTGCTAAGCCCTTTAATCTACAACTACTAAGTTCAGTAGAACTTAAGTATGTAAGCTTTATTTATATGTACCTTTAGTACTTAATGTGATCTTTCAAATGATATAAAGATTGCAATGGTAAAACAACAGCAAGCTCAAATCCCAACCACTGCACACCAATGTGAGAAGTTGGCCTGATGTATGATGTCCACAGTTCTGTGGGCACCTTGTATCAGTCCAAACAATCCCTTATGGTGGTGGTTGTAAAGTCAACCTTAGACAAGCTATCCTAATAGTAGCATGGACTAAGCAGTCTTAGGCTAAACTCAAGAGGGCATGTGAAGCCAGCTGTTTTACCATATGCAATCCTGTAATATCAAATGAAAGGACACCACACAAGTTATATATTATAAAAATATATGTATTTATTACTAGAATACTCCTCTGTACTCTTTATGAGTGCAGAGGCACAAGCGTTTAAACAAAAGCACAGTTAAACATATAAAAGTTTCACAGTTATGGATAGGGCCGGTGGCCACTCAAACCATATATTAAATAAGTGATATAAGAATCACTTTACGAACAATGGTAAGGCCTAGGGCCTTGGGAATCGCTGGGACTACACTGGACTAACAGGAGTTAGGACGCTATGGAGCCTGGAGATGAAGATGCTGCAGGCGGCCAGGAGAGAAGAGTCCGGTTGGATCCAAGGGTGGATAGAAGATGTAGAGTACCTGAAAGCAGAGGGGACAGAGTCTGGGTCACTTGGCAGTGACCAGGATGGAACCAGGAAGGAAACAGGCAATGTCGGGCGCAATCAGGTGGTTGTCATGAAGCCTGTCTCCGCTGCCACGTGGACTCTGGGGCATCGAGGATGACCAGGAGTGAATCTCGAACTGTCCCACAAAGGCTCTCGCTGTCGGCGGTATCGGCTTCCGGATCAGAGTTAACAGGCCTTGGCAAATGCAACCCACGCAGGATTTAAAGATCGCTTCTTACTCGGACCAGCAAGGTCAGAGCAGTGGCTCCTTTTCAGGGGAGCAAGGGCCAGTTGGGAGCAACCAGACCAGCAGTGTAAATTTGAAGGTTCGTTGGTACTGGGGCCACTAGCCAATGGGCAAGTGACCGACCAATGCGTCTAGCAGGAAAATGCAAAAGGGCCCCCCGCAGCACTCGGTGAGTGTAGAGAGGTGATCTGCGGTGCACAAGCTGCTCGGGGCTCGGGCTTCTCAAACCTCAATGCACAGCTTCAAGGGTGCCTCGGGAGCTGCACGGTCAGCACTTTGCAGTCTTTTCAAGATGGCCGGCCCCACGCTTCACGTCGCCTCCATGGGTCTCAGATTTGCTGGGACTGTGGATCGGGCTGTTGGAAATCAGGGAAGCTGGGTCTTGTTGATCTCTGTTGCTCGAGTTCTGGCGGGAACTGCAACAAAGAAAACTGTTGGGCGCTGGATGGTGCCTGTTTGAACAGGGTGGTCACTCCTTGACCACAAGGGAGATTCTTCAGTCTTCCACGTCGAGTGGGATGTCGAAGGGTCCAGAGTTCTGTATCAAAGTTTCAGTCCGGATTATCTGATGTGCATGGGCACAGCTCCTACCTTTATTCCAAATCAAGGGGCTGGATAACCTGCTAGGTCCCTCCTATGGGTGGGACCAGGGAAGGGGGTGGTTACACCCCTTTCCCTTTGTCCAGTTTCGTGCCAGAGCTGGGGCTGGAGTGCCCCAGAACCGGTTTGACTGGATTTTGCATGGGACACCTTGTGTGCCCCAGGCAGTGTCTAGTTTCATTCAGCCCTCCCTGCCCCAATCCACTATCTCCTGTCTGGGGTGGTGTAACACCTCCCTGTGACAGGAAACCTTTCGTCCAAGCCTCCCCTGCCAAGTTTCGGTCAGCAGCAGGAGGCCAGACTTGTGTCTGTGGCAGCAGCATCCATTTTGTGATGCTGAGGCTCTGTTTAGATTTAACCGCGTTTTAAGTAAAGTTACATGTCTTCTCCCTCTAGAAGGGTGGAATGCTACCCCCGTCGCCAGAACTGGCGAGGGGGTAGTATTCCAAAGTGTATGACACCTTACACGACATGTTTTGATAAAGCCAAACCAAAGTTAGCAATAACCGCGAGGATTATAATGCACTTAAGAGTATATGGTATGGCAATACCCTAGAACAGCTATAAGGAAATGGTTCCGAAAGCTGCAGACAGGCTCAGCTCATGCTAGAGCACCATCTCACATAAAACCAAGCACTCTGCCTCCAGGATTATTAAGGCCTGCCATAGGAGTGACTTATAGGTATATATATGTCCAGATATAGGTTTAGATATAGGTATACTATATCTAAGCAAGGGGTGATTACACGACCTTGCCCCAGCTGAGTGATCAGCCAGTTGTGTCAGTTTGGATGGCCAGCCTGGGGTGGCAAAAGATATGCTGCAGCCCCTGGTAGGCCTTGGATGCACCTATGCCCTGGGTACCTATAGTAGACTGTACAGGGGCTGATAAGGTGGCCCAATCCAATTTAGTTATGCACCTAGGGTACATGGAGTCCATTTTAAGGAGAGAGCAGATAGCCTGGGACCCTGATTAGCAGGATCCCAGGCCAACTAAGTCGAAAACCAGCTAAACACAAGGCAAAAAAATCTGGGGTAACCGTAGTCAGGTATCCACTTTCCTACTGTGTCCTTTTTGAAAAAGAGCAACGTTGGATCCATCGTTTGAAAACGGACAGCGAAGGATTGAACGATAATATTCCCTGGCATATACTATTGTAAAGAGTCCAACATTGGTTACACCCTACTCCTTGCACCCTGATGGCATGACACACAAAACGTCAGAGAGTTACTAAACACCCAGCTGAAAAAGAACAAAAGACGAAATAACATTGGTCAACCCGAAGGATCCACACTCTCTCTGACTAGAATGAGTGCCAATGATCTATAAACACATTCAAATGACAAGAATACCATCAAGATTAATGAAGCTCTTGAAAGAATCTGAACATCAATCCTTAACAGGTCACGAAAAGTTTCCCAACATTAAATGTAGAACTTAACCAGTCATCTACTAAGCGTGGAAAAACGCTGCAAATTGTAAATTTTCATCCTGATTAGAACAGTAACACTAATAAGGATGACCTTTGACCAAGAAAAGCATTTATCTTAAGACCAATGAATACGTTATGACCATCATTGGGAACTAGGGAGTTCATCAGATATGGACAGATAACTAGTTACTACAGATATTAGGGCAGCCATGAAGGTCAAACAGTGAAATTCAAAACAAACATCTCCTAAAAAGAATTGATACATATAAATGCCAGGAGAATTAAATACAATTAAGAAAGTATGGCATAACAGCTCTTTCCTACAGCCCTTATTTAACTGTGCCAACCACCCGTGGTTGGCAATAGTAACAAACTGGCAGAGGAGTCCTTCTACGATTTCAATAACCTCTTCTATGTAAATGGACTCTCTACGCGGCCCCGCGTCTACCGGGACGCCCCGCAGAGACAGAATGGGGACCTAGGGGGCCTTGGTGCGAGCCGGTGTCCCCCTGGGATGATTCGCACTATGGAACAATCCACACAGCGCGATAGGTAGGCAGGCTTGGGGGCGGGGCTTAGTGTAGGAGCCTGGGGTGGTGCGAATGGCGGGAACGTTTTCCTAAGGGGATTCAGCCAGCAGTCTCGCATTTGACCCACCCTCCCATCCCCCTTTTTTCATTATTTGTTTTATGTACTTTAAAAAAAAATAATAATAAATAAATTACAAGTCACGTTAGGACAGGTAGGAGTTTTATCCTTTTGTTATTAGTTTTTCTTTAGGCGCTTTTTGGGGGGTCTGGATAGTCTGGAGCGGGCTTATCCTTTCCCTCTGGGGTGGGGGGAGGTTAGACGGAAAGCTTGTTGTGAAAATATAAGGAAGGAAAAAGGAAATGATGGGATTTGTACAGTATGTGGGGTGTTCTTTATGAAGTATTGTTTGGAAAGATTTTGAAGCAATTTATGATAAATGTTTGAAATATTGAAATGAGGAATTGTTCCGTAATAACTTAGTTATCATTTTAGAAGTGTTATTTTATCTGCTTACCTGTCTTGATAAAGTGACCTTTTTTGCCATGTTAAAATGGTGCGGATTGTTGTTATTGCACGACAAGTCAATGGCTTTTAGGAATCTGTAAGTGTCCACCCAAGCTCATGAGGCAGTTGGAATTCCGGTAAGACGTTTAGAATTGTAACTTTCTACCTTTCCAGACCTAGGATTCCATACCGCTCGACGGCATCCTGAGGAATGTTTGAAAACTTCAATCGGAAGGTAAACATTCATTTGAGAATATTACTGCTTTAAATTACACAGCGTTGTTCCTTTTTAAATATCACCTCCTTTTCAATATCACCACCTGCAAAAAGTGATTTTTAGTAATACCGCTCCATCTGTCCAAGCAGTATTAGTTTGGCACAATTAATAACACTGCCTGCAATGAATGACCTAAGAATACGAGCATTACAAACCCTCCATGTGCTCGTACTCTGTTTGGTTAAGACGCACTAATTGCTGCATTTTGATTATACTGTGCATCTGTTTTTATGTTAGAAGGTCACATTGAATGACCGCCACGACTAACAGAAGATCAGTGCATTTAATTCCTGTACTAATGAGCACCCTCCCAGATAAATCTTTTGAAAGTTGGGCATATTTATTTTCTCTCTGTGGCCTGGACACCTGGCATGCAAACCCACGCTAGAATCAGTAATGTATGCCTATTTTGACTTGAGACAGCAAAAGACAATAATTTAAATACTCACACAAATGATCTTAACAGCAATCATGAATATATAGTGTCACGCAATAACTAACTACACTGAATACATAGGGTATACATACAAGAATTATGATAATAGGTATTTCTTTTCTTGTAATTCCAGATAAAACAGATCTGAATTCACAAATACAAGTCGTAAGTTAACCACTAGAGTTAGGAGCTCTAATAAAGCACCTAAATACATCTGGTCCTGACGAAAGCCTTTAGATATTACAAGAAGGCTGAAACATGTTGACACTATAGTGCGGTAGACTGGTAACTGGGTCTACAGACGCACCATTATATTTTTTTATTTTTCACATCACTGTTTTTCTAAATAAACATTTTTTGTGTCACACTGATGTAGGGAATTTTAAACTCACTGCACAGGAGCACTTGTACACCCTCACCTTTTTTTTAATCTCTGGACACTATTGGTAAATCAGTTGTTCTACCTCGGGTGGAGGACAGCATACGTACCACCTAAGAACCCTATGATGATGCTGTAACGATACACCAAGGCAGAGAATCAAGATATACCGCCATTGTCCTGTGTACGCTTTATGAGGGTCTTTAGATGGTTGCAACACTACTAAGACCCTGATTTCATAGGACAAGTGATCCATTCTCCCCTTGATTTTGTGATTTAACTTTTGTAAGTTGAATGGATCATAGCTTCTTATTCCCTCCATATTGATTATCAGTCATCAAGGATCTAGTCGACTAGCTTGCGATGCAAATTCCAGTGTAGAGGATGCACTGCGCAGTCAGGGCGGTGTGTCGGTTCTGAAAAGCTGCGAGGCTGTGAAGCAGTGTCTGTTGTTGAGGCTACTGTCTAGGAGGAATGTGATGGCCTGCTCCGAGGATGCATCGCGCAATGCCGGTTCCTAAGGTATTGTGGGTTGCGGCTTTGATGTGAGTCTTTGCGACTGGTCCAATGCACATCGCAACGGAGATGCGTAGGTTGTGTAGGTTGTGTTTGGGGTTGTGCAGCTCTGCAGGGGAGATGCAATGGTTTGATGAATCCTCAGAGGCTTGCAGAGCACCTTAAGCCTACTTCCAAGGGTCCAGGGCTGAGATTCCACCACTTGGCAGGGTAGACTCACAGATGGCACCGTCCAGGTGCAGGTGAAAGGTGTTTGGAAGTCAGTAATGTCCCTGAGGCTTCAGATCAAGATGTCTGCCAACTAGGACTTGGAGTCACTCTGGGCACTGGGTTTAAGAGATTCAGGTTCAGTGCTTCTTACCCAGGCAAGAGGGCAGCCGATCAGCACAGCAGGGCAGTAGTTCCTTTAGAGCAGCAGTCCAGCAGAGTGGTAGTCTTGGTGCAGAACAGCAGTCCTTCTTCCTGGCATAGTATCCACAGACCAGAACTGTACTAAAGTGGTGGTGTCTGAGGTCCAGCATTAATACCCAGCGGTGCCTTTGAAGTGGTGAGAAGCCTCTAGAGGCATGCATTTAAAGTGCACAGGTGCCCTGCCTTCCTGGTACTGGCTCCAGACTAACTACAGGGGTATGCACCCCTTTGTGTGGCAACAGGACATAGCTGATTCAAGTGTAAGTGGGGCGGGGCCCAGCTCCTCTGTCCCATTCTGCCAGTGATGGCCCATCCAGTCTCACCACAGCTCCCCATTTGGGTAGCTATCTAGGAGGAATACACAAAGCCTAACAAGGAACTACATCCAGTCATGTGACCCAGAAACAGACAGC
Organism: Lissotriton helveticus; assembly: GCF_964261635.1. Classification (NCBI taxonomy): domain Eukaryota; kingdom Metazoa; phylum Chordata; class Amphibia; order Caudata; family Salamandridae; genus Lissotriton; species Lissotriton helveticus. The sequence continues at coordinate 859,810,874 of NC_136065.1, forward strand.
AGGTACCAAATGGATAATGCATGAAAATTCTTTCTCTAAAAGTGGCATTTTCAAAATAGTAATTTAAAACTTGACTTCACGATAAGTTAGCCATTTAAATTCCAATTCCAGGGTATTAGAAATAGGGGTCTCTAGTTGGCAGAGGTAGGTACTTTTGTCCAAATGGGGACCCTTGCTTCTAGTGAGGGTAAGGAAGATACACACTTTAGATAACTCCTGCTCACCCCCTTGATAGCTTGGCATGAGCAGATAGGCTTGTCTAAAAGGCAATGTGTAAAGTATTTGTACCAACACTCACAGTAACGCAGTGAAAACACCACAAAAGGACACCACACCAGTTTTGAAAAATAAAGTGTGTTTATCTAAACTAAACAAGACCAAAATGACAAAAATCCAACATACACAGTTAAAAATATGGATTTCAAAAGGTTTCAAAAACTTGAACCATAGAAAACTACGGATGCGTGACTTTTCACCCAAGTACCTGTAGATGTGACAAAGTTCCAAAAGCAAAACAGCTGCAGAGTTGGAAAACAAAGAGATGCAACACTCCTTAGACCTTGGCGGAGGCGATGCAACAGTTCTGCGACACGCAGAGGACGAGATTCGTCGAATCCGGTCTGTATGGGGAGTGATGCATTGATTCTTCGTGACGGTTCGGTCCACAGGTGATGCCTCGAGAAAGGGTGCCGCACAGGTACGATGCGTGGAAATCCAGGATGCATCTGCGATCGGTGCGTCATCGTCAAGCGGTGCTGCATCAGTCCTCTTCAACCGCAATCCCTTGATGCGACAATCTTAGTAGTTCTTCATGTTTCTTCTTTATTCAGCTTCCAAACAGTCGCAATAACCTCCAGAGGCCAAAACTGCCACAGGCACCTCCTGACAGGCTAGACCTCACAGCAGCAGGGTTCAAGGGAGCTGGGGTGAAGTCTTTGTGTTTCTGAGATTTCAGAACAGGAGGCCATCTCACTTCAAGTCCTTGGAGATCTCCTTCAAGCAGGGGACACAGCACACAGCAAAGTGATTCTCCTTTCCTTGGCAGAAACAGCAACTGTAGGCCAACCTCAGACACACAGCAAGTGTTTCTCCTCGGTCTCTCCAGCTCTTCTCCTTTGCAAAAGTTCCTCTTGAATTTCAGGAATTATCTAAAGTCTGGAGTTTTGGGTCTGATACTTATACACCAAAATGTCTTTGTCCTCTTTGTGCAAGGGGCTCTGAGCCCAGTTCAAACCAATTCTTGGGGGCACTCTGTAAGTGCACAATAACATCCATTGTCAGTGTGAGCCTTGGCTCCAGACACCATATAGTTAACAAACACAGGTCAGGTAAAAATAGGAGCAAAATTTGGGGTATAACCCTGCACAAAGGGCCATTTCCAACACAGAGACACCAAACATGAAGTGATCATGCGTTTCCATTTGTAAATTATACTTATATAAGGTAGTAAGATAATAGGTAATAGGGTGATTCCAATGTTATCTGATAGGAGGGATGGACCTTGCAGTGGTGAAAAACAAATTTACGAGTTTTTATCACCAGGACATGTAAAACTTAAAAGTACACATCCGACTTTTTAAATACATTGCACCCTGACCGCTGATGGTTTAGAACTGCACTCACGGGTTCTGAAATGGCAAGCCTGAGACAAGTTTAAAGAGCTACTTGAGTGGGTGGCAGAATCAGTGCTGCAGACCTGCTAGTAGCATCTCATGTACAGGGCCTGGGCACATGTAATGCCGCATTGATAGGGACTTACATGTTAATTAAATATACCATTTGGATGTAAGCCATGATTATCATGTGTTAGGGAAGGAGCACAAGCACTTTAGCACTGGCTAACAGTAGTAAAGAGTGCAGAGTCCGAAAGCCAGTAAAAACTAAGTAGTCTGAAGTCAAAATGTTAGGAGAAAACCATGTCAAGGATGCCAGGTCTGACAGGTATACAAGAAAAGCTTCACTTGTGTAAAGAAAACACATACATCAAGTAAAAAAACAGCGGTTCAAGAGAAATTATAGTCAAGAATGGAAATAAGATCTTAACGTATGTAAGCGTAGTTTTAAAAAAAACAGAAACTGACTAAAAAAGTTAAGGTGATATTATAGTTTTAAAAAAACAGAAACGTATTTTAAAAAAAGGTTAAAGTTATGGTGTAGTTAAGTTTGAAGACAACATACCTTCACTTGTGTTAAAAATTAAAACCTGTTACATTTTCTGAAATAATGAAAGGTTAAAGTGACTTCACAGTTAGATATGGAAAAAAAATGATTATTTAATATTAAAAATAACCTTGAAATTAACTGAACAAGTCAAAGGCTAAGCTGACTTTATAGGTCAAGAAACTCACTGAAACATACAAAGGTTAAAGTGATGTTATAGTTAGGTATCAAAAACACTTCTTAACTAATATTACTATTATTATTATTATTATTATTAGCAATGTGTAAAGGGCGTCGTTCACCTCACAAGTATCTTGGTACTAGCAAACCACCTAAACACATAGCAACCTTCCTAACTAGAAACTGCAAACAGAGCAGTCTGATTTAAAAAACCCTCTACTTAGGGAGGAGCCAAGTTTTTTGATTCTTCTAAAGCTCATCAAATTTCTATTCGCTCTAAGGGAGTTTGACAGACTGCTCCACAGTTGAGCTGTGTTGATTTGGAAGCAACTTCCATCAGGCCTTGCTTTCTCAAAGTTTGGCACACACAAGGTTGGCTGGTGAAGACCTTAAGGGTCGCTGAGGTCTATAGGAACAAAGGACCACATGTATCAAGATTTGGAATAGCGATTACCTAATTGAGGTTTTCAGCAAATCGCAATTAGGTCATCACTATTTCAAATGTATGAAACTCCAACAGTTTCATTTAGCAATTTATAGAGACTCGCAAATCGACCTACCTAATTAACATTAAGGAGGTAGGTTGAAATGTGCGACCCCCTAGGAATCGCTAAAATCATGAAGATGGTGGCCTGCTGGGGTCAGCAGACCACCATGTCCATGAGTGCTTGTAAATAAAGCAAGCATTTCTTTTAAATGTAGCCCATTTTACTTAAAAGAAAATGGGTTGCATTTAAAATAGAAAAAGGATAAGTTTACTTTTTAATTTTTTGAGAGCAGGCCATAGGACCACTGCTTGCTCTATAAAAAAATGTTTTCGCCACCATTCCCAAAGGGAAAGGGGTCACTTGGAGACCCCTACCCATTTGTGAATGGTTTACCACCAACTAGAAGTTGGTGGTAAATTGGGAATGGTGTGCAACCACATTTACGGTCACAAAACATTCATACATACCGCTGCGATCCGCTATTTGGAAGGGACGCCCTAATCACGCCCCTTCCAATACCAAAAATGAACCCATTTTGCGATTCGGTAACAGGTTACTGAATTGCAAAATAGGGTTTGATACATGTAAATTAGTCTTTTTTTGCTTTTGCAAACGGGATGATTCTGTGAATCGGATCATTTGCAAAGGCAAAATTGGTTGATACAAGTGGCCCAATTTTTTTTTTTGCATTAACATTGACCTTATGCCATTTATGGCTTTATGAACCAAGCACATAGCTTTAAAATTACTTTTTTCCCCTTACTGAGGCAGAGTCAAGTCTACATTTGTTCAGAGCCAATATGGCCACCAGCAACTGTACCCTGTCTAGCCTTTTGAGTAAATAGTCTGGAATTCCCAGCAACAGAGCATTGCAATAGTCAATTCTGCTTGGAATTGTACATTGCACCACCAGTTTTCTAGCTGACTGTGGTACAAATTGAAAAAAATGTCTTACATTTCTCAAAAGTCCATGGCACGTAGCAGCTGTTTTGTTGATGTGGACTTCCATAGATAGTTTCTCATCCATATGGACCCCTGGGTTTCGAACAATCAGAGCTGTATTAAGATCCTCAGTACCGGTCCATGGCCAATATTTCTCCAGAAGAGAATGCAGTACTTTGGAAGGGGAGCAGCACATAAACTCCGTTTTACTTCCATTGAATTTTAATGTGTTCCTCCTGAGCCACTTTGCCATCTCCATTAAGCAGTCAATCAATCAATCAATCAGAGACATATATAGCGCACTACTCACCCGGAGGGTCTCAAGGCGCTGGGGGGAGGGGGTCCGCTACTGCTCGAACAGCCAGGTCTTGAGCTGCTTCCTGAAGGCGAGGTGGTCCTGGGTCAGGCGGAGGTGGGTCGGAAGGGAGTTCCAAGTCTTGGCGGCCAGGTAGGAGAAGGACCTTCCTCCTGTGGTGGCTCTTCGGATGCGGGGGACGGCGGCGAGGGCGTGGCTGGTCGATCGAAGCTGGCGTTTGGGAGCGTAGAAGTTGAGGCGGCTGTTGAGGTATCCTGGTCCTTGGTTGTGTAGGGCTTTGTGTGCGTGGGTGAGGAGCCGGAAGGTGATTCTCTTGTTGACCGGGAGCCAGTGCAGGTCTCTCAGGTGTCCGGAGATGTGTCTGCAGCGGGGGATGTCCAGGATGAGTCGTGCTGAGGTGTTCTGGATCCGCTGGAGTCTCTTCTGGAGTTTGGCGGTGGTTCCGGCGTAGAGGGAGTTGCCGTAGTCCAGACGGCTGGTGACGAGGGCCTGGGTGACCGTCTTCCTGGTCTCGGTGGGGATCCATCGGAAGATCTTACGTAGCAGGCGCAGGATGTTGAAGCACGACGAGGAGACGGCGTTGACTTGTCTGGTCATGGAGAGGGAGGAGTCCAGGATGAAGCCCAGGTTGCGTGCGTGGTCTGTTGGTTTGGGTGCGCTGCCCAGGGCGGGGGGCCACCAGGAGTCGTCCCAGGCGGAGGGTGAGGATCCCAGGATGAGGACTTCCGTCTTGTCCGAGTTCAGTTTCAGGCGGCTGTTCGACATCCATTTGGCTACGTCTGTCATCCCTTCGTGCAGGTTGGCTCTGGCGGTGGCGGGGTCGTTAGTGAGGGAGAGGATCAGCTGGGTGTCGTCGGCGTAGGAGATGATGTTCAGGTTGTGCTGGCGTGCGATGGCTGCGAGGGGGCTCATGTAGACGTTGAAGAGTGTTGGGCTGAGCGAGGAGCCTTGAGGAACGCCGCAGATGACTTCGGTGGCCTCCGATCTGAACGGGGGGAGGCGGACTCTCTGTGTCCTTCCGGCGAGGAAGGAGGTGATCCACTCCAGTGTCTTCTCCTGGATTCCGACGTTGCTGAGGCGCTGTACTAGGGTACGGTGGCAGACAGTGTCGAAGGCCGCGGAGAGGTCCAGGAGGATGAGGGCCGCTGTTTCTCCGTTGTCGAGCAGGGCTCGGATGTCATCGGTAGCTGCGATCAGGGCGGTCTCGGTGCTGTGGTTGGCCCGGAAGCCAGACTGCGAGAGGTCGAGGGAACCGTTCGTCTCGAGGAAGGCGGCCAGTTGCTTGTTGACGGTCTTCTCGATGACTTTGGCCGGAAACGGGAGCAGCGAGATGGGGCGGTAGTTCTTGAGGTCGGTTGGGTCTGCTGATGGTTTCTTGAGTAGAGCGCTGAGTTCGGCGTGCTTCCAGCTCTCCGGGAAGGTGGCGATGTCGAAGGAGGTGTTGATGATGTCCCGCAGGTGGGGTGCGATGACAGCGTCGGCCTTGTTGAAGACGTGGTGAGGGCAGGGGTCTGTCGGAGATCCGGAGCGGATGGAGTTCATCGTGCGGATGGTGGAAGCAGGGGTGTAGTCTGCCTATCTGAGTTGTGCTGTTATTATTTAGTGTCAATATTAGCTGGGTGTCATATGCATAATTTATGAATGGCATCCCATATGACTTAATCAATGTCAATAGTGGGCGTAGAGAGACATTAAAAAAATAGAGCTTAAGGCTGAACCCTGAGGTACACCTTGCGCAATTTCTTTGAATTCTGACTGAAAAGGAGGCATGCATTTTGCTTGGAATCTGTCCAAAAAATATGACTTGACCTATTTCAGAAAGGTACCTTCCACCCCTATCTCATTCAATCCTAAGTAGTATTTGGTGGTTAACAGTCTCTAAAGCAGCCGATAGTGCTAGCAATATCAGTACTGCAAACTGACCTATGTCCACTGTCATCCTCAGCTCATCCATCGCTAGAATTAAGGCTGTTTCTGTCCTGTGGGCTGATCTTAAGCCCATTTTCGCCAATTAAAGTGACATTATAGTTAGATGACAAAATCACACAAAATGTAACGTTTAAAAACAAAAAAAACCACTGAAAGTTTCAACTCATAATTCAGGAAGCTAACTGCAAAGTGCACCCCCACATGCATTGTTTGTGGCCCTACATATTACATCACTTAAGACATGTGAAATACGATCATTTATGAAATCACTGGTGGTATCTTGAATGGCATCACTGATGACATCAACCAACGTATATGATAGTGGTCATTGTCACCCCCATGAAAACGGCCAGTACCAGAAGATCCAGCAAACATGCCAGCTGCTTTACCCCTCAAACTGCAGGCCTACAAACAGCAGTGGAAATGACTGGCGGGACAATGGTGCTCCAGCAGAAACAACACCAAACATATGTGGTCTTAAGCAGAAGAACTCCTTAATTTCTTCGTAGCTACCTACTACAATACTAACTCCCAGAGTGAGGGCAATTCCAAGAATTGGATGAGGTAGGCACACTCACGTAATGTTTCATCATTTGCCAACTCTTCCCACCCTGGTAAGATGGCACGCCAGGGTGAACTCGACCTGAGGGGTTTCTTAGAAATTAATTATTTTTTCTGCATAAAATACTCAGATCCAGTTTTACGGTTCAAAAAGCCTTAGGATAAACTATAAAGTATCCTTTGTTCAGGTGGTATCGTAGGCATCTTTAAAACACCAAAAGGTATTATCAGCGAGCTTACACAGGTATAATGACCTATATGCTCCAACAGAAACCCATCAGACCTCAACACCTTCAAAGCAGCCCTCAGCAAATACCGCCACCACTTTAAGGAAGCCAAATGGGCCACCTTCCCTGACACCTTGAAACACACAGAGGTGAAACCCTTCCTAAAGAAGACCTCCATTGACCCCGATGAGCTCAAACCTACCTCCCCATCTCGCTGCTCCCCTTCCCGGCCAAAGTCCTGGAGAAAGTCATCAACCACCAGCTCACTGATCACCAGGATGGAAGCAACCTACTCAAATCCTCCCATTCAGCCTTCCGCTGCACCCACACGACCGAGACTGCCTTGATAGCCGAATTCGAACGATATCAGATCCATCCTCGACTGTGGCGAGTCAACAGCCCTGATCCTCCTCGACCACTCAGCAGTTTTCAACACCGTATCCTACCATACCCTCATCACCAGATTCCAACACATTGGCATCAGAGCAAATGCCCTCAAGCGGATCTCCTCCTTCCTTACAGGACGCACACAGAAAATCCGCCTACCACCATTCACCTCTGAACCCAAGAGTATCCTCTGCAGAGTACTCCCGGGATCGTCCCTCAGCCCCACGCTCTTCAGCGCCTACATGACTCCATTGACTGAGAATGTCCATGCCCATGGAATCAACATCATCTCATACGGGGACAACACCCAACTCGTCCTCTCCCTCATGGAAGATACCGCCACCACCAGACATAATTTTGAGAGCGCCATGACCAACCTTGCCGACTGGAGGAGATCCAATTGCTTGAGACAGTACACAGACAAGATAGAACTCCTAATCTTTAGACAGAATACATGCCCATGGGTCGACACATGGTGGCCCACGGTACTTGGACCCTCACCTACTCCCACAACCCAGGCCCTCAACCTCAGCATCATCCTGGACAGTGATCTCTCTGTGAAGTGCGAGGTCTACGCAGTCACCTCCTCCCCCTTCCACACCCTCCCCATGCTGTACAATATCTTTAAGTGGATCCCCGTCAGTACCAGGAAAACAGGGACTCAAGCCCTTATCACCAACTAACTGGACAACGGAAATGCAGTCTACACTAATTCTACTACCCACCTTCTCAAATGACTTCAGACCATACAGAACACCGCAGACAGACTCATCCTAGACCTCCAAAAATTGATCAGTATCACCCCCCACCTATGAAACCGTTGGATCCCCGTACTGAAGATATGCCAGTTCAAACTGCTGGCCCTCACCTACCAGGCCCTCCACAACACCAGACCCTCCTACATCAACCACCTCCTGACCTTTTGCCAACCAACAAGACCAGTACGATCCACCTCTCTTGCACACATCCCCCACATTCAGCGGAGCTCCAGTGGAGGTCTTTCTTTCTCCTACCTTACCACCAATTCCTGCAACGACCTCACACTTCACCTCCAAACTTCCCCTTCACTCGCCAACTGCAGGAAGGGACTCAAGACCTGGCTCTTAAAATGAGGCTCACCATACCCCAGCGCTTGGATACCCCCGGGATGATAAGGCGCGCTATACAAATACTGATTGATTGATTGATTGAGGCCACAAAATAGAATATTTTGTAGTACATTCAAGAAAACATCAATGCTGTTGGAGTGATCTAGAGCAGTACTGAGTAAATCCGGTACGATCGCCCAACTGTCCCCATGAGAAATGTCTCATTTAAAGTCAGTCCGGAGCATTTAACAAACACTACATTGTATTCTAGGACTTGAAATTTGGCAGTCAAAATTGTAACTTTGGACTCAAAAAACTCAGCATGGCACTGCAGTTGCAAAAAAAGCCAGAATTAGCTGAAAAGTAATTACACATAACAATGGAACACCTTGCAGCTATGAATGTTGTTTGTATGCGGAAAGACGTGCAATGTTTCCGCCACTATTCCATGTGCAGTCTTTACACAGGTATCTTTTCACATTGCATTGATGTTTAAAGCCTGGGTGTTTGGAAGTTGACCTTTTATCAGTACTGACTTGTTCGAAAAGTAGTGTGATGTATCAAGTGGTTTTACTTATTCTGTATCTGTGGCTAAATGTGATGATACATACATATCAGCCGAGATTCTCATGAAGCAGCCATTTCACAAATCAAGGAAAGAATTAAATACAGCAAAAATATCAAATATATTTTTAATATTTTCAGATTCTCTAACATGCCCATTCTTGGGGCCCGTGACTGCATAGGAAATAAAATATTAACAGATTATTAAAGTGCATATAAATAAAGAAGCAAGATGAAAAATAACGAATTTTAAAATGTTCTGTAAATGTGAAGGAATTTGAAATTGGGGGATAAAAATGATATTAGTTACATCACATTGATTTGTGGAAGCAACGCAAATGCATCAAGTAGAATTTAGTATGGACGATGAGTGGCCTGTATTGATTCTAGAAATACTTCAAACTTCACCTTACAATTACAATTTTGTTTTTTACATATTTATTTGTGATTTAAATAAAATATTTCATCATTTGTTGGCTTAGGCAGGGATCCTTTACTTCCAGTAATTACTCAGTGGGGGCCCTTGGATTCCGGTAATGATTCAGTGGGAGTCCCTGGGTTTTTCTTATGATTATGAGGGGGCCCACAGAAGTCAAAAGGTTAAGAATCACTGTTCTACAGTATACAAAATAATTAGATCAGGCTTAAAATATGCCTCTAAACCATGCACCTTTAATTAAGGTACACAAAACTGGAGAAAACAAAGGCAGAAGAAATAAGAATGTTTTTGATGTCCCTAAACTACAAAACTCAAACAGAATAATCTTATACCAGTTTTTCTTGCTGCTATCTCATGTAACAAAGTTACATTCTGTTGACCCCTTCAGGAAGAAATAAAAAAAGTCTCATTCTCTTTCACTTTCCTTTCTTTGAATGGTATTTTGAGTTAGTGCTGTGCAGTTGTTTATCGGTGTTCATATGTTTACACTGATGATGTCTGTTTCCCTTTGGGTGGGGATTATCAGTTATTATAGTTTTAAACATAAAATAGGATAGCCTAAACATGTCTTTTATTTAATATTGATATATAGATGTTTTAACCATGAAAGAATTATTTACGTTTAAAATCAGATTTTTAATGTTACGGCGATAGTGCATTATAGGAGTGTTAGTTTTAACTGTGATGTATATGTAAATGTGTATAGCATCTTATTGTGAATAAAGGTAGTAAGCTTTGGCCTTTTTACACAGTCTACAGCAGAAGATGTTGAAGAGGAAGTGGGTATGGAGTTTGAAGAAGAGACAATTGAGTCCAGAGAGCCTATCACCACAGTATCTGAACTCACACTAGTCTCCACTCTACCAACACCACTACCAGCCAGTATTCAACAGGCATCCAGACCACCCAGAACACCAGAAAGCAGACCTGCTGAAAGGCCTAGCACTCCCTTGGCTACTTTCTTTGAACTAGAGTTTAGTACTGTTGAGCACCAACAGCACCAATTAAAAGCAATGAGAATTCTTAACAGAAGAGTAATATGCCTTGAAAAAACTATGAAGGATGTATTGAAAACCCTATCTGAAGTTCACAGTAGGAGAGCATATTGACAGTTTGTTTGATGCAACTTCAGAGAGATCTGCTGTTTCTAGAGGGAAAAAAAGACAGAGACTGACTTTGTTTTAATTACATTTGAAAAAGTGTCTTTGTATTTTCATAAAAATACAATGTGTGTATTTATGAGCATTTATTCTTACATAACCAAGTCCAGGTGACTTCTTTATTTCTTTATTTTACCTGGAATAAACAGAACATTTCTTTAGTATAATAAGATTATTTATTTATCTTAGATATTGTTATACATAACTTAGCTTAATTATTGGTTGTTTCTGTTTGAAGTGCCATTCATTCTGTTGCTTAGTTTGCATCCAAAATTGAGGTAGATTTTGAAGGTAGTATATCATCATCGGAATCATCTTTTTTTTATAACCTTTATTTTTCAGTTTTAACAAACATTTGCAGTACAGTTTTGACATTACAACATACAGGTCAGGCATAGGCGATGGCCGCATATTTTGAAAGATGGAGTCAAACAGTTCATACTCAGGGTATATTGTTGCATGCTTACTCACCGGGTTAGTGGTCTAACCACTCTCTGTCCATTTTCCTCCTCATTTTCCTCCTCAGACATGCTCACATCTATCTCCACACAGTCTGAGGAGTCCACGTCCATGTTAGGACACAGAAATGCATTGCATAGTTCCCTCCACCTCCTAATGTCCTCTTCCAATTTCTCATCCCACCTGCTTAGTTTCATATGCGTTTCTTCAGCTAGCGCCCACTCACGCACATCGCAATGCCAGAGTTCTACCATGGGGCCACGCTGACCTATCCATGTTCTAGCTACTCTACCCCCTAGCTAATACCAGGAGCAAGTGCAAGAGCTTATATGCTATCTTACGCCCTTTTGGCTTTTTAACAAGACCCAGCAAACAGTGGAGTGTTAACCTATCTATAGGAAAACCTTTGACCCTCCGTACATCTGATACCATCAGGGTCTAAAAACATGGCACAACCAAGCCAAGTGCAGAAAATCAGCACCCCCTCACACCACATCGTGGGCATTCATCAGACAGTAATGGGGATATGCGATGGAGTCTCCTAGGTGTCATATATGTCTTGTGTAGAAAGTTATAGTGCACCAGCTTGAAGTGGGTGTTGCAAGATGCATGAGTCCACTAATGGCAGACAACGTGTTGTCCTCTAATGGAGTGCTAGGTCTACATCCCTTGTTGCTCGAGCTGTGGGCAAGAGGCCAGTTGCATACTGTCTCATCGCTCTGTACAACTGAGTTATCAGATGTCATCCTTAGCCACAGGGCTTCAATGCGTCTAGTGTGTGTGCCCAGCGGGCAGCAGGGTACTTGGGTCATGTTATTCTGACTATTTCAGTCAAGCCAACGTAATGTAAATAGTGCCCCATCCCAATGCAAAGTCCCCACAAGCTTATTTGTATGCAATGAAAGTCTGACCACGATTTAGGACCCCCAGCACTTCACACCCTCATTCCCTCCAAACCGGAAAGGACATATGGGCCATCATCTGCTGAACTGGTACCAGTATCCATACGGGAGTTCCCAGAGTAAAGGGATGTGCCTCAGGGCCTGTTCCACGTACAGTTGCCATATGTATGCAGTGTACAAGACTCACAGATGATGGACGGAATGCAGAGCAAATCAAACACTCACCCCCAGTCAAGAGATCTGGGTTAAATCCATCATTCTTTTGCTCAACATGCCACCCAAGTTTAGACCCAGCCATATGCAAATCCGTCTTGACCCTGTGCCTCATGGGAACAGTACAGACCAAACCGCCAAGCCAGGGCCTCCTTGGAACTGAAACAAGCATCCTGGGACCGGTTTCAGGGCATCACCCCTTATCAGCCAGGCTAGCTTGAAACCAGTGGCATGGTAAGCCCTGGACCCACTTCTGGGCATACTTGGCGAACTTAGGGCAAGAAAGCGAAAGACACACAGATGATGGACTTAATGACACATCAAACATTCACCCCCAGTCAACAGATCTGGGTTAAATTACACACTATGTAAGGTACCAGTCCCACCAACAAACGTTTCTCCAAGTTGTGCCCCCTGGCTAGCCCCAAGCTGCAAGTTGTAAGTATACTGCATATTAATACATATCTAACATGTGTATCTCCAGTCCTCCCTCCTCATACCGCCGGGACAGGGTATGTAGGGCCACTCTGCTGTGGTGAACCGCACAAAGTAAGGAGATGAGCACTGATTCGAAGGCCGCCCTGGGAGTAGGGCAGAGTGAGTTTTGTAATATGTACATGCTGTGGGGCAGCACCACCATCTTGGACATTGCCAGTCTGCCCAACAAAAAGAGCATTAATTTATTCCAGAAGGCCACAGACCTCTAAAGTACGCCGATGACTCGGTTGATATTAAGGTGTAGCAGCTGAGTGTCAGTGTGTACCACTTGTATGCCCAAATAGCAGTAGTGTGCCAGCACCCATCGCGGGCCAGGGTATGTGAGGTGGTCCAATGGCATGGTAACTAGGTTCACTAGGTGGGATAAGCAGGGACTTGGCACAATTAAGGAGCAGACCCAACTGATCACCAGATTCATCTAAGAGCCTTAAAAGTTTAGACAGTGCTACAAGGGGAGAGGCTATATAAAGAAGAGCATTGTCCACATATAGCAAGATCACGAGCATAGTACCACTCAGGTTGATACCCCAATTTGTGAGTTCCTGCCTCGTCCAGACCTCCAGCGGTTCTATCACCAAGGCGAACAGTAGCAGCGACAACTGGCACCCGGCAACGTTCCACGCCCCAATATCAATGCCCCCAAGTTACTTTGACCCACATGTACCCTGGCACTGGGGTTCGTATAGAGCAATTGGACCCAGCGAAAAAGCTACAGTCCTACACCTACGGCCTTCAGTAGGTAGCCTCAATCCACTGTATCGAAGGCCTTTTCTAGGTCAATCGATACCAGGGCCAACTCTTCATCCCATTGCTTCATCTTGTGGGGTATATGGGATAAGTGCTGCAGATTCAGGCCATTGTATTGGCCGGGAATTAACTCACAGTGATCCTCGTGCACCAGCTCAGCATATGGGGCGACAGGCAAGTAGCCAACAGTTTACACAGCACTTTCATGTCCACATTGATCATGGCAAGTGGCCGGTAGGCTGAAGGGTCCGACCATTACCTCCTGGTTTGAGGAACATACAAAGTTCTGCCACCCTCATTGTTGGAGGCAGAAGACCTTTCTCATGTACTTCCATCAACACCTACAGTAATCCCAGCGCCACTGTCACTACGTGCGCTTAAAAAACTTGAGCAGGAATCCATACCCTCCCAGCGCCCTTACCTGCAGGAGCACCATCAGTGCCTTGCGTAGATCCTCTAGGCTTAACTGAGCGTCTTATGTCTCCGCACCCAGTGGCTCCATCCACGGTAGAAGTAGGCACTCCAGAAATGGTGCTTATTGATGTGCCATCATAGTGGGGTATGCCGTGTACACTCGCTGCAAGTGCCGCTGGAACACATCTACTATACCAGACCAAGTAGCAACCCTTGTACCATCAGGTGAGACCAGATGCATAGTCTGGGGCGGGGCTTGCTCTCTACGAAGTATCCATGCTAATGGGCAACTGGTCTTGTCATCCTTTCTGTGCAGGCGTTGTCTATATTATCTAAGTGTGTATTTATCTAGATGATCCCAGATATCACTAATGCGTCTATGTGCTACAGGTAATGGGTAGGACAGTCCCTCTGCCTGCAACATGGCCAGGGCCTTCTCCACATGGAGTTACCACTGGAGCTACCTGCATACACTGCATGTCAATCCGAAACTTGTGCCCCTCATCACTGACTTCAGAGCCTCCCATTCCATAGCCCTGCTATTTGTGGCTCCCCAGTTTAAAGGTCATATACTTCGACAATCCTTGGGACAAAGCCTCCCTCCTTCCAGGATAGATCCTCTGGCCCAGGCCAACCCCATTTAACCACACAGCTGACTAGGAAGTGATCAGACAAGAATTGTGCTGAGTGTGTCACCACAATGTCCTCTTCTCTAGGTAACACTGCCACCAGTATTATGTCCAGTCTGCTGTGAGTGTTGTGTGTAGCTGAGTAGCAGGTATATATGCCCATTTCGCTGGATGGCTCAGTTGCCAATCATGTATTTCCAGTTCTTGAATCACCCCACGGAATTTTCATCAATGGTTTGGTACCCATCCTAGGTGGTAGCCTCTCCAAGTCAGTATCCAATATGCAATTAAGGTCTCCCAACCACAGGAGAGGCACATCTATGTCTTGTGCTACCAGGTCCTGCATGTTCTGATAAAACATCAGTATTCTGGGCGTAGGTATTTAATATAGTCAATTCCCACCCATCCAGGTTTCCCCTGAGAAGTGCAAAGCAGCCACCCACATCAGCCTCCAGGTATGTAAGGGAGAATAGTAACCCAGGTGCCACCTATATTAATGTGCTTCTAGCATATGTCGAGGATGAGGAATGGAACATCTGTCCCCTCATTTCTTAGCTAATCTTGTGGTTCCTGCATCATCCAGATATGTTTCCTGCAGGCATGCTATGAAGACATTGTAGCTCTTTAAGGCGAGTGCCCTGTATTAGTGTATGTACCTAATGCCCTCACGTTCCAGGTCCGGAGCTTAAGGTCAAACCCCATCATAGTTCAGTACGTGAATTAATTGTCGCTCATTTTATCGTTCCGCATCTGTATCTTCTGACTGATGCAAACAATGGGCCTCATTTACAAGAAAGTGCCACAGGGCTGCACCGCACTTTCAAAGCACAGGGATGTGTCATATCTACAAGGATATGACGGATTCCTTTGCCCTCCCCTGTACTGTTTCACAATTAGCTGTTATGTGCCGACTCAGGCACACTTGCACCCTAGTGCAAGGATACATGCGTCACAGAGATTACTGTTTATGTACAGGAAGGTGTCCCTTCCTGCACATAAACAAGATGAAATGCCATTTTCAACTTCTATGTGTGCTAATACACACAGAACTTGTGAAACTTTATTTTTTTTTATGATTGTTGATATACAGGAAGGGGCAACTTCCAACACATAAACAATCATAAGAGGTGATTTCCTTGTTCCATGTGTACTACAGAATGCAGCACGCATAGAAAGAGGAAAAAAAACTAGGAGAAATGAATATATTTCTCCTCGTTCTGCCTCCCTTAGCCTCACCAGGGGATGCATAGCATTCAAATGCATTTCCAGGTTTATGATTTCTCATAAATCTGGAAATGTGTCAGGTTCCATGGGTGTTGCGTGGGAACACCCATGGAAAGCCTCTTTCACGCAATGTGCTGCACGTAAATATGGGGCAGCAAAATGCCCCGCCGGTGCGTCACAAAAAGTGACGTACCGGCGGCGCAAGAGGCTTGTAAATAAGCATCTATGCATCCCAAACATGCAACTCAGAACCAACCCCCCACCCACAGACAGACATACTACAACTGTGTGACTTTCAATGTCCACCCCAAGCTTGTGCCAGGACGTGCACAGCTTCCCCATCAGCCCAACAGACACTGGAAAAACTCACTTCACCAGCCAGCTCCACGGCCACTTCCGAACCATCAACAGGCTGTCGCAACAAGTCCCCCTCCGAGCATGGGTGCCCCACATTTGACACTGGCTGTATTCTGTGTGAGGAGGCAACACATCTCCCCTGATCTCTAGCCATTCCGACACTTCTTTTGGGTTCTCGAAAAAGTGTGCCCTCCCTTGTGACAGTGCTTTCAGCTTACTATCCTGTGGGGTGCGGGTGATCACGCTCCACTCCCAGAGGCACTGCATTCATGGATGCCTTGTCCAACCAATGATTCACCATTTGAACTTATTCGAAATTTCTCCAGTTTAGTCCAAGATGTTTGCCGTGCTTTTTTTCACTTCGTTTTATCAATCCACATATATCACATAATGTATTTTGGCAGCTTCTCATATTGACGTGTGTCCATCTGGACTTCTTCGAAAATACGATCCAAATACAACAAAATAGTTCACAGCAGCATATCTTTATTTCGAACTCAATGCAAACTATTTTGTTGTATTTGGATCGTATTTTCGAAGAAGTCCAGATGGACACACGTCAATATGAGAAGCTGCCAAAATACATTATGTGATATATGTGGATTGATAAAATGAAGTGAAAAAAAGCACGGCAAACATCTTGGACTAAATTGGAGAAATTTCGAATAAGTTCAAATGGTGAATCATTGGTTGGATAAGGCATCCATGAATGCAGTGCCTCTGGGAGTGGAGAGTGATCACGCGCTCCCCACAGGATTGTACTATTTTTGGTGCATTCAGGGCAAGGCACAGCCCAGCTCCGCACGCAAATCTCAAATATTGTTCAAAAATGGATCAAATAAAATTGATGACATTGTGAGAAGCACGGTGTGCATACCACCTCTTTTTGATGTTGGAGTACTTTCAGCTTAGCAGTGTACAGGAGCATGTAATCGAGTTGCAGTGCCCGCAACTTCTCCTTGACCCCAAGGAAGGACTTATGCATGTCCTGTACCTCCTTGGTGTAGGCCGGGTTTACGGTGATCTTGCTGTTGTTCATGGGCTGCATGTACAATACAGTCCCTGTCACAGTAGTTAAAGATCTTAGCAATTATGGCCATCAACTGGGCCCCTGGCAGTGGCAGCGGTACAAGTGCCTTGTGCACCCTCTCTACGATGAAGAAATCTTCGCAGTTGAGTGCTGCTCTAATTCTCCAGGAACTGTTCTGAGTATCATTCCTCCTCTCGTTCTGGAAATGCCAAGTCGCAAATATTGCTGCTTAGGCCTCAGTTCTCCATGTCCTCTGCTCCCCGCTCCAGGCCTTTTGAGGCAGTGATCATCTGCGCCAGTTTCTGCTTGAGGGTAGCCACCTCTTCCATTAACTTTACAATGACTCCCTTCGTTGTTATCTTATCGGCTATTTTCCACAGATCCACAGTCAGCAAATTGACATCAATCAACACGGTCTCCACTTGATGCTCTAATGCTGTTCTGGAGCCTTTAATGGCCACCAGCAGGTATGCACGGCTAGACTCCATTTTGCCATCTGTCTCCCCCTTATTTTTGAATTCAGTTTGTCTTGTTATACGCTGAGTGGGGTGTCATGGCGTGGTGCATTGAGTGATGGTTTTAGTGGTAACAGAGTGGCATGTTTTGTCCTTACCCATGAAGCAGAGGCAAGTTGTTGATGCACAGAGTGTCTTTCTCAGGAGCCAATTTTGCAAAGCAGTAAGGTGGGCGCCCTAGCCTATGGCAATGAGTAGGCCCACACTCAATGTTCCTGTTGAGGGGTCCCACTGTTGTCCGGTTCCCCACGACGGTACAGGTGCCACCACCAGCACTTCTCCACAGCTCCAATTCACGTAGCACCTGGGGCCAATTAAGTTGAGGGTCTGCTCCGCTCCGTATGCACCACTGTTACTTCTGGGTGCTCGGCCCGGCACCCCAGGGGCAGATGCACGGATGCCCCAGGCCCACCCACAAGGTCCACACTGCCATAGACCCAGCCAAAGGCTGCAGTTCCGAACAACGTCTCCAGTAGGGGGTCAACCCCAGCTGTGTCAGGGTAAGCCCCATTCTGGCTGCTGGAGGGGCACTGGCAGAGTTCAAGGCAGGGCAGGCCTAACAGAATAACAGCAGGGTCTGGGAGGTCCCCCAGCCCCTGGTTGATGGCGGGTATTTTTGGGACAGACAAGAATGAGCCACGGCCTCTACCCGGTGCTGCTGAAGGAATATTGAGCAGGGGTCCACTAAATTCTGCCAATGTCAAGGCCGGCGTTGACTTGCGGGCGTCATCTAACGGGGCGACCCAGCCCAGCCATGTGGACCATCCAGGGAATGCGTGGCAGCCCCCCCTTTCTGCGGTCGTCGCTGGAGACAGTCTGGGCCCACAGGAGTACAGTGGATTTGCACTATCTTCCGCAGGGGAGGACAAAGTCATCCTGGGAGTCGTGGCATCACCACACAGAGCTTTCTGCTCGTTTCTGAATTCTTACCGCACCAGCCAGGGCACCTCAATCTGTCCTCTGGGTTCGTTGGCACCACAACCATCCAGGGCAGGCAGCCTTTGACCGTGGCCCCTCACAAGCCTACCACGCAGCAATCGCACTCAGAGCCGTGGGACCCCGCATCGTTTACACGTGCTCATGCACCTGATGGCCCTCTACCCATCAGATGCTCCATTGATCTTACAGGCCGTGAAGCAGGGGCCTGGAACACACCACCAGTAGCAGAGTCTCGATTCACGCCATGTCCACGTTTCTGCCATGGCCCAGGCCACAACCAAAGCCCGCCTCACTCAGCAGCAGTCACTCACTGCTTATTACACTTGTCTTTTGCCTGGAATCATAGGCGCTTCAGGTTCTTTTGTACGTGTGCATCTATAATCATCATCTGTGGGCCGTGTCTGGCAGGATTATATGATTGGGCCGGCTGGAAGCTCATGGGCTCACTTACCTTTGGCCATGAATCCTGGCCACGACCCCCATCTGATTCATCTTTATCTGGTTTGATGGGGAGTCTTCTCCGGTTACAATTCTGAGTAGAGTAGCACAACATGCAACAATTTTGTAACAACTTTCTAGTACATATTGAAGAGCTCCATCACTTTTGTGCAGGCATCGGAACCTATTATTCAATAAGGCAAAGGTTCGTTCTACTACAGATCTCTTTTTTGTTGTTGCAAAATGTTGTATCTACGCTGCCTTGCAGAATATCAATACAAGTATGGTGTAACAAGTCATGCCCTTATGTCATATGCGCGTTTCTCCAGTTTACATAAAGAAATATAATAAATATATAAAATTAAAAAAAAGGAAATGAATGTTTGAACAAATCCATACCTTACTTAATAGATAGTCCTCTATAAACTCTCCTTTTGTGCAGCGAAGATACAGGCCACAATGTTAAAGCATGAATGAATCATGTCCTGTATGGGTAACGGGCCACCATATCAGTAATAATGTAATCAAAATTGTATACCATATATATTAAGTGACTACTGCTTTTTCTTATTTCGATAAAGAAATCAATTTTCTGGACATAGCAAACGTATTGCATCAATGTAAACTATATCTTTTGGAAATCCTGCTTTCCTGCTACTCGAAAAGTTTTTACCAAGGTGTCTAAGTTCTCTAGAGTATGAGAAAAATACATGTGATGTCTAATGTGCTTAAAATTGCTTCTAGAACATTCCTGGAAAAAAGAACTTTGTGAAATTTCTCCAGCTACTGCAACTACCATGGTGTCTTCCTGAAGTCAGTAAATGCAAGTAACATATGAACTTGACATGAGTCGGTAAAACCTGACCCCTTACGTTTTTCCACCCAAAATTTGGTTTAGTTCATCTACTAAGACCAGTAAAACATGTTTCTAAACCTAAACTTCAGATAGATTTCCAGTTACATGCTGTCTAAATATCCTCTCTTTTCTCCTCCTTTGTTTGACGCCAAAAATTCACACTCTCCTTACGACTGAATTAAGGGCAGTCATTGTGAAAAACCAGAAATTCATGTTGTGTCTCTGTTTATTGTTTGCACCTTGTTATCATGAACACAAAAAGGGAAATGAGGGCCCAAGGGGATGTTTAAAGACCTCTCACCGCTACAGCTCCTAAACAATCAATATACCAACAAAAAGTAGCAGTGGGTCACAAACTAACTGACTCAAATTATGTATCTGAAAAGAGTGTGAAACCCAACAGAGGATAGTGTACCTAAACTCAAAACTACGTGTAAGGGGGGGCGTGGCAGAGATGGCGGCTCGGTAAGACGTGTCTCCAGAGGGCTCCCCGTTCCCGATCCCCCGACCGGGATTATTAGCAGACCTTCCCATACCGAGCCCCCACCACCGAAAGCAGCCAGCAAACGGGACACTAGCTGAGCATCCTGGGCCCCCGCCGAGACCAGGTGGCGGAGGAGGAGACCGTAGAGTGCGAGAGCTGGCCGCGGCAGCCTAAGGGCGCGAAAACCGCGAACCCGGCTCCTAGGCAGAAAGAAGCATTCTGGCCTCTCGCGGCGCCCTGGGGGACGGCGCTGCGCTGCCGGAGGTTTCACCGGCAGATACAGAGCGCAGGAGACGGTGCGGGCCCGAGGCGAGAAGCGGGCCCAAAGGGAGCAGCCAACGACGCAGGGTGCCCCCTGGGCCGGCGGCCCAGATCACGCGAGGCCCCGGCTTGGGCCTAGGCGCCGGAGGTGCCGGGGTACGGGGCTGAGTGACCGAGGCCCTGACAAGGCCGAGAGCAGGGGAGCCAGAGCGAGGCCCTACAAAGGCGGCGCATCTACGAAGGGGGCTTACAACGTCGGCGAATTTGAGTTGGAGGCGCGGGGTGCCCCGAGGCCGGCAGTCTAGATCACGTGAGGCCCCGGCTTGGGCCTAGACACTGGAGGTGTCGGGGTAACGGACTGGGCGGCCAGGGCCCCGACAGGATTAGGAACGTGGGAGCCCGCACAGGGCCCATCAAAGGCGGCGCAGCTACAAAGGGGCCCTGCAGTGTTGGCGCGTCTACGGCGGGGGCTCCCCGGGGCTCAGCGGCACAAGAGACGCAACAGGGCCCAAAGCGGTGCTGCCTCGGTTCGAGTGAGAGGCCCTGAAGCCAGGCTGCATAAGGCCGCAATCGACAGCAGAGGACCCATACATTAGGAGGTGAGAGGGAGTCATCTCTGGAACGATTGGGAGAGGACTGGGGGTACTCAACGTGCCCGGCGGGAATCCGGGGCCGCGAATGGTGACGGCCCCCACAACACAAGCTCCCCATTGACCGCCAGGTCCACGAGTGGCGGTAACCAGAAGGACGGAGGTCTCAGACACCGCAGCGCACCAGAGCGAGATCGGAGAGCAGTGCCTGGGACCCCGGAGGATACCCACGAGTGTTTAACGCGCCTGGGGGCCAGCCTCAAGTCAACACACTCCAAGCTCCTGGGTCCGGCGGCCGACGGCCCGCGCTGAATCACACCGCCATCCAGCCACACATCACTCCTTCCCCCCCGTACGCACCTGTCGCGGACGAGCGGCAGTACAGTTAAGGACAGCGCCCAGACTGGGCATTCAGACCGGCAGAGGGGAGAAGGATGGCAGCTTCTAGTCGCAAGGGGAACCGCAACATCTCTGAGATGTTGTCCAAAGGGACCCCTAAAGTTGATAAAAGCCCGGACAAACCGGCTCATGTGCCTCCTCCTAAAGGTAACGACCACGCAGCAGGAGAGGCCCCGGCGACCAAAGCGTTCATGGAAGCCCTCTTCACCTCTCTTAAGGAGGACATCCAAACCTTTAGGCAAGAAATGGCAGGGGAATACAAGGAACTCCGGCGAGATGTCGACAACCTCGGGGAGAGGGTGGCCGCAAATGAGCTCACCGGACAGGCCAGAGGTGAAGAGATAGAGCTCCTGCGGCAGGAAATCACCCGGCTCAACGAGCGACAAAAGGACCTTCAATCTCACTCAGAGGACCTGGAGAACCGCTCGAGGCGCAACAACATCAGGGTCAGAAATGTGCCATCCAAGGCGGAAGGGGACGACATGGCAGGGTACCTACAAACCCTGTTCCGGGCAGTGCTTGACGCCGACGGCGAGCTTGAGATCCGTATTGATAGAGCCCACCGGGTGGGCCCGGCACGTCGGTCTCAGGGTCCCCCGCCGGACATCTTGGCTTTCCTGCCGGACTACCCTCTTAAAGAACGCATACTAAAAGCGGCACGGGGCAAGTTCTGGGGTTCTGTCCGGGTGCGCTCCACTAGCGTAGACACAGGATTAAGAGGGGGGGGTGTCCGTCCACGGGTTCGTTGGCATAGCGAAGAGGATTACCCACATTCTCATGGCTGAGGAAGATCTCCAGATTCTCTCCCTCAATGTTAAAGGGCTGAACAACCCCATCAAGAGGAGAGCGGTGCTCTCATATTTAGAACACTCGGGGGCGGCGGTGTGCCTCCTACAGGAGACACATCTACTAGCTAAAGATTGGCATCGCATGAGGTCCAGAGCGTTTCCGACTCAGATCTACTCCTCCACTACGGAGAAGAAAGCAGGAGTGGCCCTACTATTTGCTAAACACTTCAAGGGCAGGGTGGGGGACAAGGTAGCGGAGGTCAGGGGTAGGCTGCTAGCTCACACGATTCACATAGGGAGTCTATCACTCATAGTGGGGTCCATCTATGCGCCTAATACGAAACAGGAGGAGTTTCTCACTGGGGCACTCTCAGACGTTCTAAGCACAGGCTCACGACACATACTGATTGGTGGGGACATCAATTTGGTCATGGATAACGACAGGGACAGGTCAGGTAGGAGGTTTGGCTACTCAGGGGCACTATCCGCGGTGGGGAGGCGTTGGCTCACGGACCGGGGGTTCCTCGACACCTGGAGGGAGGCTCATCAGACGGCACCGGGGTACACCTTCTATTCTCATGTGCACCACACATATGCTAGACTTGACCACTTCATTAGCTCTGCGGATCTGACCCCCATGGCACGAGATATTGAGGTGGCCCCGGCCGCCCTATCAGACCACGATGCGGTGGTGCTGCGCCTGCAGGTACCACGTCGGAGGGCGCAAAGGGGCAATTGGCGTCTCCGCGAAACCTTACTCTCCCGCAAGGGAGTCACCGAGCAAATTAGCCAAAGCATCAAGGATTACTTAACCCAGAATGACTCGGGGGAGGTGGCACTACCGGCGGTTTGGGGAGCGCTCAAAGCGGTTATTAGGGGGGAGCTGATTGCAATATCGGCGGTGGAAAACAAGGAACGGAAGGAACGTCGACAGGAATTGTCGGCACAGGTGCTTGAGTTGGAACAGGCGCATAGTCGAACTGGGGCCCCTAGAATATGGCGAAAGCTAAAGGCAGCCAGGGCTCAGCTGGCGAGCTTAGATCTTGACCGGGCGGAATACGCCGCACTACGCCTTAAACATATGTATTATGTAGGGGGGGACAAGACGGGTCGTTTGCTCGCCAATAAGCTCAAGGCGAAGACCGTCCGGGCCAAAATCCCGCTCATATGCGAGGACGGGGGCCGAGAGCTCCGAGAGGATGACCTGATAGCAGAGGCATTTAAGTCGTTTTATGCCACACTCTACGCGGCTGACCCCACCACGGCTGCGGACAAGGGAGTCGCATACCTAGAAGGGGCTAACGTGACAGCCCTCAACGAGGCGAACGCCCTAGCACTGGACGCTCATATCCGCTTAGACGAGGTGATCTCTGATATCGCACGCCTTAAACCGCTAAAGGCGCCTGGCCCAGATGGATTCTCGGCGGGCTTTTATAAGTCTTTATGCCCCCTCCTGGCCCCGGTCCTTACGAGGCTGTTCAACTCCTTCCGAGGGCCAGGATCGATCCCTCCGGAAATGCTGGAGGCAGCCGTTATCGTTTTACCCAAACCAGGCAAGGACAAGACCACTTGCGCGGCTTACCGGCCGATTTCCCTCCTAAACATAGACCTGAAACTTTTCACAGGGATCCTAGCAGCAAGACTGGGCCCGTGTCTTCCCGGCATAATAGAGCCGGATCAGGCAGGCTTTGTCCCCACCCGCCAAAGCTCGGATAATACCAAGCGCCTGTTGCATCTGATCAATAAGGCGTGTTTTAACGCCTCGGACGCAGCCCTTCTTTCGGTCGACGCTGAAAAAGCGTTCGACCGGGTGGATTGGAACCACCTTGACCGTATGCTGGAGAGAATTGGGCTGGGCGAGAGGTTCAGGGCATGGGTGGCAAGTTGCTACACCTCTCCTAGAGCAACGGTTAAAGTAAACGGCACTAGCTCCGGACCGTTCACCATAGGCCGCGGCACGAGGCAGGGCTGCCCGCTCTCGCCCCTACTGTTCGCCCTCTACATAGAGCCTTTCGCACAACGGGTGAGGGACAATTGGGCCATCAAGGGTGTTACTTTTGGGGGAGAGGAACATAAGATCAGCTTATACGCAAACGACGTCTTGGTGGCGGTCAACGACCCCAAGATCTCGATACCGGCGTTCCTGGAAGAGATGGAATGCTTTGGCGCGGTGTCGGGCTTTAAAATGAATGTTAGCAAATCTGTCATTCTCCCCCTGGGGTGCAATACCCACCAGGCCAATAGGGGCGTGCTCGCCTTGAATGGGCTGGCCACGCGGACTGCACTCCCGTACTTAGGGATCGAACTCACGCCTAATACAGCTCAAACGGTGAAGCTAAACTATACTAAATTGCTTGCAAACATCCAAGAGGATGTCAGACGTTGGACACAACAACCGCTCTCATGGCTAGGTCGGGTGGCGGCGGTCAAGATGTCCCTGCTGCCAAAGGTGTTATATCTGTTTCAGACCATACCAATCACCCCGCCGATAGGAATGCTCAGGAAACTGCAGGACACCATACAGCAATACGTATGGGCAGGCAAACGCCCTAGGATGCGGCGAGATCTGCTCACGGAGGGAGGGTTGGGGGTTCCCGACCTGAGAAGGTACTTTCAGGCTACACAGATGCGATACTTACTGGAGTGGTCCAGGCCACTGTCAGAGAAGCGATGGCTATTCCAGGACAGGGCCATGGCTGGAATGCCGCTTTGGAAGATCCCATTTCTGGCTCGAACGGACAGACCAGCATACATTAAAAAGTCACCCATCACAAAAACACTGCTACAGGTCTGGGACGCGGTAGCGGTGACGAAAGACCTCACGTCCTTCCCATCTCAGATGACACCACTGTTCGAAAACCCGGCATTTCCTCCTGGAATGGCCCCTGGCTCCTTCCCACAGTGGAAACTGACCGAATGCAAGTCCGCTGGTCACCTATTCGACACACAAGGCTTTATGTCACTAGGGGACATACAAGACGGGTACTCAATCAATACACCACAAAAATATCAATATTTCCAGCTGCGGCACTGGCTCACCAGTAAAGACACCATGCCACACGTCGGTCGCGTCCTCAAACCCTATGAGAAATGGCTTCTCGCCAAAACCTCGGATAAAAAGACGATCACGGAACTGTACAAGATCTTAACCCCCCCCAACCATCAACTAAATCTGCGGGACAGCAGCGATGGGAGAGGGAAGTGGTTCGGGAACTCTCACACAGGGAATGGCAGGACGTATACTACCGGGCGCATCATACTGCCCGGAATGTAGCCAGCCGGGAGGCAGCAGTCAAGGTGGCATATTACTGGCACTTGACACCGGAGCGCCTACATAGGGGCAACCCCCGCCGAGACCCCATGTGTTGGAGGGGCTGTGGGCACATAGGGACCATGCTCCACCTGCTCTGGGACTGCCCGATGGTGCTAGAATACTGGGTGGAGGTCCTCCGAGATGTGGATGAATGCTTCGAAACGGAGATCCCCCGCTTCCCGGCTTATGCGATCTTAGGACTGCCCAACCGGCTCACTTTCCCACTTAAATCCGTCCAAGGTCGCCAGATGGGATTGGCAATAGGTGCAGCTTCACAACATATTCTGTCTCTTTGGGGTTCCACTAGGAAACCTACTCACACGGGGTGGCTTCATTGACTGTGGTATACGCTGGGTATGGAGAGGATACAAGCGTCCCTCACACAGACTTCAGATAGCTTTAAAGAAACATGGGCACCCCTGATATCCCTATTGTCCCAAGAATTCCGAGAGCTCACATGCCCAAAATATCTTAAAGTCCTTAGACTAGTTGATGAATTCCATAAGTCGCCAGGAGAGGAGACGTGAGACTCAGTGGAGGACACACTGGTACACCACACAAGCACATAGAAATACGCACCGGACAGAACGGGGAGTGGAGAGGGGGTCAGTTCTCAGATTGGGGCAGTTGGGGTTAGGGTGGGCCCTTGGGAGGCAGGGCGAGGGGGGGGGTTTGAATGACAGTTGGCACGCCGTGCGGGACTCCAGCCCTCTTATGCGGACTCATGGAACTTTGCTCCGAAAAGGGCCTTCTGATTGTCGAGGTGGGGTTTCGGGGCGGCATTGCACTGGGGCTATGTCTATCTGTTTACAGCACTGTTTTACCTGAATGCAACTGTCAATAAAATACACTTGATCTAAAAAAAAAACTACGTGTAAGGACGCTATCTACGTGTAAGTACCTTTCCTGTGTGAAAAAATACCCATCAGTTGTCGAACCTTGCCGCCTTGTTCATCATCTGGGTTCCTTCACACCGGGAAGGTAAGGTTTGAATATCCACTGTAGACAGCCAGAAGTAACAACTTTGTCTAACCAGTGGAACCCAGTGAATTTTATCGTATACTTGGGTGTGAACAGACAACTGTAGAGCAGTGCAAATAGAGAGTGAGAAAAGTGAACTGTGATGTGAACAGATAAAATTGGGTAGTAGAAAGGATAGAAAACTTTATTATACACCTTAGTACTCCTAAATCAATAAAATGCGTGCGATAGTAGTGGCTTCAACAAATAACCACTAATTCTTGTATGTGGTCAACATGTTTCTGCAGACTGAAATGGAGCCTATAAGGTATCCTGCTGCTTTCTTCAGGACCATGATCGCGACTGCTCAATAAAAAGGTGAAAAAAAGGAAAACTATCACCTGGGTATTTAATAGATCTTCATTCTCCTCGCTAATTTGTAGGAGAGAAAAACTCCACCCCACCTGGCCACAGTGCAGGTTAATGGAGCCCCGCACTTCCGGTCGGTATTCCAGATGTCCTTCTGGGCTGAGACAGCCCAGAAGGACATCTGGAGTACCGACCGGAAGTCGAAACAGACGATCTTAGTTTTTTTGTAGTTAATTTGGAAGCCTTGTGCACCGATGTACTCATGGAGCTTCATGATGGAACGTTGTAGGCCCAACGGAGTCTGACTACGAAGTACAATGTCATCTGCGTACTGTATGCTCCTAATTTTGTGGTGGGCTAGCTTCGGTGGATCAGTTTGTATCTCCGCGATGCACTTGTCCAGGTCCGCGGTGAAGATGTTGAAAAGAGTTGGTGCCAAAACACAGCCCTGCTTGAGGCCTACGTGGGTGGGGATTTTTTCTGTTGTTTTATCGCCATTGCATAGTTTTATTCTAACCTAGGTAAATGAATATAGGTTTATGATGGCCCGCAACAGCTTTGATGGTATTCCCCAATTGGCCATCTTTTGCCATAGTGCCTCCCTCGGAACTGTGTCGAATGCTGCTTTGAGGTCTACAAAGCACGTATACAGCTTGGTTGACTTTTCCCTTGCTTTATCCACCAAGAGGTTTAACGCCAGCAGGTTGCACGATGTATTGGTTCCCGGCCTAAAACCCGTCTGCGTGATCGGCAGAATCTTATTTGCGCTAACCCAGTCTTCCAAGGCCCTCAGAAGGTTCGAAGCGTAAATTTTGGCCTCGACATCTATAAGCGCGTTGAGGCGGTAATTGGCTGGATCGGACCTTATACCTGCCTTGAAGATTGGATGTAAAATGCTGCCTCTCCATGACTGGGGAATGCTCCCAGTCTAAAATGCATTGTTGTATAGTGGGGTAAGATATTCTGCCCAAAAGTCTTGATCTTGTTTAAACAGTCCATTCGGTAAACCGTTTGGGCCTGGTGCACCTTTGGACCTCAAGTTTTTAAGTACCATAGCTACTTGGGATGGTGTTATCCAGTTTTCATCGAATTGTGGGTCATCTTCTTGGTTTTTATTTTGATGAGGGGTCTGCTGGTCTAGCCTCCGTGCTGGAGAGTTATTGCTTTGCGATTGCTCTAAATGCTGAATCCACTCTTTCTCAAGTATGTTTGCATTGAAAACCTGGGCCGCTCCATTTGCAACTTTGTTGATTTCTGCCCAAAAGTTCCTGTTGCTATTTGATTTGCTGGAAGCTAATAATGATTGCCAGATGTCTGTTTGGTGTTTAGATTTTTCCAACCAAACACCTTTTTTATATTTTTGCCTTAGTTTGTAGATTTGTCTGGCCGCGTCTTCTCCCTTTGTCTTGGCTATTGCTTGTAGCTTTCTGATTTCTTGATTTAGGATCCTTTTCTTGCTCACTAAGGAGCCCAGAGACGCTTGAAGTGCTTTGCATGATTTCCTTTTGTGACTATGGGTTTGATGGCCAAATCTCTCAGTTAGTCTTATAGTCAATTTTCCCAATTATCCTGGTGGGTGGATGAATCTTCTCCAGTCGCTTCTGTATGGACACTTTTCATGTACGTCATTATCTTTTTGGTGTTATTTCCGTTCCATACTAGTCTCTTGAGGTTATAGAGACTTGGAGATTCGATCAGGGTTTTGCAAGCTGGGGCCATTTTATGTTGGACACTGAATTCAAAAGCTTGCAGACTGTGATCACTCTCCAATTTGTGGATTATTTTAAAAGTGATGATGGTTTGTAAGACCTCTAGATCCACAATGGTATAGTCGAGCACTGATTTGGCCAGTTTGGCTATTCTGGTTGAAGATGCTGGTTGATCTTGTGAAAAGCGGCCGTTCAAAGCGATCATTCCGACCTCAGCAAACATTAGAGCACACTGTTGACCGATCTTATCCTTTTTCTGCTGATTTGTTATGATTCTCGGGATAGGTTGGCTGTTCCGTTTATTTTGGTTCATTGTTTGGGCGTGGTCCTTTTGAAGCAAGAACATGTTCAGGTCACCCGACACAACTAACCCCGCCTGCGGGTAGATGGATTGCATTGATTTAATGAGGGCTTTTAAGGTCAGAATTTTCTCCACTTTTTTCTTGGAGTCTGGATGTAAATAAATATTACAGATTATCATTGACAAAGAGTCTTGAGCCCTCTGCGGTCCTTTTCCGGGGTCTTGCATCAACTCAATTTTGATGCACTGGATCCATTGTTGTCCTGTGTCGATGGTAACGTAGGTCCAAGGGATGCCAGTGTTCAAGTAGATCGATAGACCTCCGGCTGCCCTTCCCGAAAGGCCTCTTTTGTTGGCGTGTAGTTGGATTTCCTTGAAACCATCTATATGCTGGGAAGACGTTAACCAGGTTTCTTGGAGTAGAATAATGTCGAATTGTTTTAGAAATGACATTAATTCTACATCATTGGTTTTACCCCCCAGACCATTGATATTCCACGAGCAGGCTTTCAGAGTCGGTTTTCATGCTTCCACCATCCTTGCATCCGATGTATTTTGCATTGGGGGTAGTATTTTCCGGCATTCTTTGAATCCCCCTGACTGGCCTTGATGGATGATTCGTAAATTGGCCCATCCCCCCTTGACGGTGTCCATGCCACCAATGGCCCCCCGGAGAATTCCGCCTTCTGATTTAGATCTTTTTCCTGCCAACATGGATAATTGGCCTGGGTATCTTTCTGGCGGCACGGGTCTGATTTCAATACCCCACTTGGCGAACTCTTCTCTGTGTCGCCAAACTTTTATGGCTATTTCGGGGTCCTTCCATGTTGCCACTGTCATTTCTCTCCCGTTTGTGTTAGGAATTATTTTAAATTCGATACTTTCTATGTGGTTTGAGTTCACATGTTTTAACGTCTCAAACAGGTTAGAGAGTTTTAATATGGCACTCTGGTTGAGAATGTCATGCTTCCCCCTTGAATTGTAGTGCGGTATTATTTCTTGCGTTGTGGATCCCGCTGGACAGGCTGCATCTAGCTTCTCTTCCTGATTTGTGAGCCAGATTTGATTGTTTGCTTTTGATGGTCTGGCCGGACTGCCCTGGTTTAGGGCATTTGACTGAATTGCAGGCTTGATTTCAGAGACAGCCTGCTGAGGTCTTGGGTCCACCGGAGCTTGTGAGGTGGGTCTCTGTTGTTGCTCCATTACGGGGAGAGTTTCTTTTGGTGCCGTCACCATTTTCGGGAAGTAATGTGGGATGTTTTTCTGTTCTACGTGCGGCTTCTGCACAGGAGGGCCGACCGCCGGTTGCCTGGTCGTTTGGGCTTGTATTAAAATTGGGACATTTTGGCTCTTTATGTTGACTGTTGGTTTAACTTCCAGGGGCGGAAACATGGTTGGGGATATGTGCCCGCGGTCCACTTGTTCTACCTGGTCCGCCTTTGGCGACTCTTTACGATTCCGCCCTTGCGATGTTGTTCCTATGGTTGTGTTTGGATTAATGATTCTTATGGTATCTTTTTTTCCCTGGTGCTTATTGTGTCTAGCTTTCCTCCGTCTCTTGCGTTCATGCTTTGTCAATGGGATTATCTGATTTTGTGGCCCGCTGGATGTTATCCCCGGATCTTGTCTCCCCAGGTTTTCCGGCTCGTCCATGCCTCTGTTGAATTGATTCCCGTTTATTTGGGAAGCTTCTTTCCCTGTGTTGGCTGGCTCCAGAATGCCTTTGCGGTGGTATGTTGTCACGTCGGTGATTTCTGTCTGGGTGATCGAGGGATGATGAATTGGACTGTCAGCCGTTTGGTCCGCCCTTGTGTCCTCACTGTATGATATGGTGCTACTGGTTGAACTTGACGAGCTTTCGGGATGGATTTCTATACCTGGAATTTCAGATGAATTATGGGCATCATTTGGTTTGTTTGGTACCTCTGCCAGAATGTCAGTTAAGATGGCCGGTAACACTTTAAGCTGGTTCATTGTTTCGAAGCACTGACATTCGTGGTACGTTGTATGCGGGTCTTTCTGTACCCGTTCAATGAAAGAGTTTAGCGCAAGGATCTTTTTGTCTATGCCCACCACGTGTGAAGCTAAGATTTGCAGAATGTCTATCTGTGACTCCAACTTTTCAGAGTGTTGGAGTAGTGCTGAAGAGATGGTTTCCATGATGTTTATGAACGGCGGCCACAATGGTGCATGAGCTGGTAAACTATTATCTGCTAGGTATCTCTGTTCTTGGGGACTACTCCGATCTTTGTCCCTTAATTTGTACCTTGCTGAACCTGGAGCTCGTGGGTCTCGTGGGTCTAGTAGATCTCGTGGGTCTCCACCCGGACCCGTATCTGGGATAAGTGTTTGGTTAGCCGTTCTGTTCCTTTGTTCAAGGGACTTTGGCGAAGTTGTTTTACTTGGTAAGGAAATGTTAAAGTGCAGAGGGAATAGCCCAGACGGGTGATTTGATGTTTTTCTGTTGCTCATTTGGCTGGTTGTTGTAAGGCGAGCGCCGGAGGAATTGAATACCTCCTGCGAATCTGGACATGCAGTGATTTTTGGCATGATGTTATACTTTTTTTGTGCCTCTGTGTCTGGCGAGCCACCCATTGGCTGAGTTTTGCTGTTGGTTATCTTCCTTTCATCTATGGGATTATCCTTGTTATCATTTTCTGTTGGGAACTTGTCCGGAAGGTCCTTGTTGTCCATTCTCAGAGCTAATAGAGTGTCAGCCCCGTGATCATAATCCGCCGGGCTAAAGTATGAGCCTAGACTTAAAGAGCGCCGCGTCTCTGGTACGATTGGTGCATTGGGTGTTTCCATTGTACCCTCAGTTCGATCGTCACTTGGCGCAATGTCAAAGTTGGTCTCACAAACTTCCCCCCTTGTATTTATTTGGGCATTCACCGTGTGTTGATTCGTCATTTTATTTGAATATTTTCGGAGATTTTCCCGGGGATGATGTCTGATCTCTTGAGGATGGTTGCTCTGCGTGTTGTTCTGGAGCTGCAGGGCTTTGGTTAATGAAGTCGCCGACTGAGACATTCTTTTAATGCTGATCACGGTCTTTAAATTCTGTTCCTGCAACGCTGGCGGAGCGGATGGTGTGGCTGAAATTAAAAAGTCTGTGATCTTGGTGTTTCTAAGACCTGCGGTCTTCAGTGGCGTTTTGGTGGTGAAGACGCTGACAGTGGTGTCTGGCGCCTCTGGAGTGTCCTCTGGTGTATCCTCGTCAGATGAGTGAGTGAATTCTTCACTCATTTTCCTGCGAAATGGTTGTGTTCTTATGCTTGCTTTGGGTGTGGGGACTGTTCTAAGTCTCCCTGATCTCATGGTGAGGATGAGATATAAGATATTTGTGGAAACCTGCCCCTCCCGCTCCTTTCGGCCACACAAAAGCCCTGTTGCAAGGCCCTGGCCGTGGCCGTGACCGTGGCGTGACAGAGGCAGTGAGGTCTCGGCTGGAGTCACAAGTTAAGTTATGATGTTGAGAAGGTCCTTCATAAGGTAATACCTACTTGGTGTAGGCTAACGTGGGTTTTAGATGTCAGCTTGCGGTGGACAATCGGCTGAAGAGTGGTAGAAGCGCACTACGATATTGTCCGGGCTTGTCAGGGCTTGTCAGGGCTTACTCTCAGCTTTCGGGTTCCCGCGATGAAATTACTTTATTCGCTCTGTATGCTCTGTTGCTCTATGCACTGTGCTCCGCTCAATTCTCTGCTCTCTGCTCAGCAAAAGACTTAGCTTGGCATGGCTATGTTCGGCCTTAGCGACGCTCAGACTCCCGCCGGGGTCCAAAGTCCCAGGATCCCAGAAAGTCCAAGGACCCTCCCGACTGCCTTCTTTATTTGTCTTCCTCCTACTTTGTTCGTGCTTTGTTCGTACTCCAAAAATCGATCTTCTGGAGTTTCCACCCACCCCTTCACCTCCGCCTCCGCACTTTGCTCTCTTACTCCTGCTTCTGCGGATTCTTCAGGTTTCTTTTTGTGGACGGGCGTGCGGGTACGTGCGCGCGCAAGGATGGGCAGGAGTGAGCAGAGCTGTGCTCTGTGTTCTAAGTGCTGGTTAATTTTTAGAGGAGTATTAGCACCGGAGCCGAAGAGCCAGAAAGTCGGGGGCTGCTGCGTGCTGCGGGGGGGGGGGGAGTCGCACCAACCTATGCTGCCTGCTTTGGTCCCGCGTTGACTCCCCTTGGGCCCTGGGCCTGGCTCTAATTTCAGATTCCTCTGCTCCTCCTCTGCTTCTCTGCTTGACTTTTCTGCTTTCTGCTACCGGACCGGGCCAGAACCGGACCGCGGCCACAAAGCTCCGCTATGCACACGAAAGCTGCAGCTACCAGCAGACAGGTCTCTCCTCTCCGGGATCCGTCCGTCACTCGAACGAGTGAGTGTGCCTCACGGGCTGAGGGCAGCGGATGTTAGCGGGATATTTGCGGATATTTGCGGCGGGGACTTCGCTTTGGCTGGCTGTGATTTTTTAATCTCTTTATTCGAGCTCGGGTTCGTACTCCCCCGTGGCTTCCTTGTCTCTCTTGCGGACGCCACCGCTACCACGCTACTACGCTGCTCCTCTGAACGCTGCTCTCTGCTCTCGCTGCTCTCGCTACTCTCTGCTCTCTGCTCACTAGCGCCACCCTCTCAATGCACATGCATGGCTCCGGAAGTAAGGTGGCAGTGATGGCGTCCTGCCCACCGCTTCGGTGGCGAACGCAGGGGTTCTTCACGTGCAGCGGAGTAGCGGTCTCTGCGTCAACCCCACGTGCAGCCAAATTAGGGGGAAATGCTCCAATTACCGCCGGCGGCCGGCAAACTTGAGGACGTGATGCCTGAATAGAGTGGGTGGTGAGGGGGCCCACTTTGCAGGCGCTTGAGCCGGACGTTGGAGCAGAGTCAGGTACCCTGGGGGCGGGAGGGTATTTACAAGCACCTGCTACCCAGAGATTCTGAGAAGAGATGGGAGTGACTGTGTAGAAAGAGGAAAGCTGCACCATGTAGTAAAGAGTCAAATGAATGCACGCTGGGGAATTGTGGGGGGAAGGGGGCCTGGGGCCTATGGGCACTGGAGCAGGTAGAGTAAACTGGTGGTGGGTGCCCAAGGCAGAGGACAGACAGGTGAGCTCAGGCGGAGCTGTGACGGCACGTGGTCCCAAAGGTGAAGGAGTCCCTGCAGGTGGGCACATCCTGGAGGACGGAAAATTGTCAATGCCAACGGGTGAGGTTGACACTGTCTGAAATTGGGTGGGCGTGCGCGGAGAAATGAAGTCCAAAGATCACAGACTGATTTTAATTAGGTTTCTTTATTTCATATTCAATATCCAAAAGACGCTTTTACTTTCCAACCAACGCGTTTCGTTCTCCTTCAGAGAACTTCATCAGGGCTGAAAGTACATAAAAATCACACTTATTTAGAAATTACATATATTGACACATGAAGAGAGAACATACAAAACGAAATGATACAAGAACACAATGTTACAAGGACAACATTAATATCAACATGAGACCATAAATTCCTAAAAGGACACTAACACTAAACGCATTTGCTCCCTCTTACGCCAGCCTTTTCATGGGCTGGTTTGAGAGGGAGCATGCCTGGGGCAGAGGTGCCTCCCCCTGGATAGAACATATTGTGTTCTGGGGGAGGTACATTGACGACATCCTCTGCCTTTGGTCTGGAACTGCTGATACTCTTAATGAATACCCGGTATATCTGAACTCAAATCCCTTCAATGTGAGGTTCACCATGGAATTCAGCCAGAAGTCCATGAATTTCCTTGATTTACAGTTTTATGTAAAAGACTGCACTATACAAAGTACGTTGTATCGGAAGCGCACATCATGCAATAGTGTGCTTCATGCGATCAGTGCACACTCTAGTTCAGTCATTCACAACATACCATTCGGGGTAATGGTTAGAATTAGGCATAATTGTAGCGAATCGAGTGAGTTTTCTCAAAAGATTACGGAAACAAATAATAGATTTGCCACTCGAGGTTATTCTGATAAAGTATTAGATACAGCCGAGAAGAGAATACATGGACTGCAGCGTGACACCACACTATTACCTAAAAATCGGAATAAAGAAGAAGCCAATAAAAAACAGCTGCGTTTCATTACTACATATACAAATCATAGTAGTGACATTTTCAAACAGTTTAAAGGTAACTGGCATCTATTAAAAGAAATACCAAGCCTAAAGGGAACAATTTCCAAGAACCCCTCGATTACCTACAGAAGAGGGACTACCCTTAGAAATAAGCTATGTCCTAGTTACATTACGACAAACACAGGTACTGCAACCTGGCTACCAGACAAACCCTGTGGATTCCATGTATGCAGCACCTGTAATGTATGTAAGTTTGGCAAAAATAAAACTAAAGTCTTCAGTCACAACAGCAGTATCTCGTACAATGTTAGGCAATTTATTAATTGCAATACGACATATGTTGTCTATGTCATTGGATGCCCGTGTGATTCAATCTATGTAGGTAGCACTAAAAGAAATCTCAAAACATGAATTCAGGAACATAGACGGGCCATTCTAAAGAATGACATCAAATACCCGTTGACTGAACACTTCGCCAAAGTTCACCCTGGCAACACTCAGTTTTGGTTCTATGGTATCGAATATATTGAAGCTAAAGCCAGAGGTGGAAACAGGGAATTGATGTTAAGACAAAGTGAAGCAAGATGGATCTGTAAGTTGCGGGCAATTACATGTGGCCACAACACAGATACAGAGATGCATCATTTTTTGAAAAAAAATGGAGATGTCAGTTTGTTCAGGAATGATTACTATATCATGTATAATCAGATCCCTTATGCCGGCTGGCGTAAGTATGTTACTGTAATGTTAAGCTTTGGATCTTTTTTTGCGAGCATATTATGGAACTATTGTATGCCCTGTTTCAAATCGGTCTAATGGAAATCATCTTTTTTTAAACCACAATTTTCCTCCCTCCCTATTCACGGTTCTTCTGCTCAGAAACAATAATAAGACTTACATATTAATATGGTACTCCCTTGATCGTCATGACAAGTTCTTCGGTCTTAAATATAGATATGTGTCTTCCTATCACTCAGGAAGCATAATACCTTTGAGGTCTTAATTTCTCGAGCGTTAAATCCTTTATTTTGGGTCATATGGTGAACTTATCATGGTTTTGGGTCATATGGTGAACTTATCAAGGTTTACATTTTGGGCATATCTTTCCCCTATTGCAGTTATACATTTCATACATGGGTATTGGGTTTTTATGCTTAGCATATTTTATGGCGAACTATCTGTATTTAATTATATCGGCTTCCCTATAGGTATTACACGCTCCTTTCCTTGGTGACAATTTTTTTTCTTTGCCCATTTGACCCCTATGTTTTGCACGCGTTATGGCTCTATATATATGACAACGCTTATCCCTGTGTGGTTTTCTCACATTGGGCCAGATGTAGGAATGCCATTACCGGTCGGTAATGGCCGAAATCAGACGTTACCGCCTGGTAATAGTCTTTTCCTATGTATGTGGCAAATTTACCGATTCGGTAAATACCGAATCGGTATTTGCCGAATCATCATTTACCGATTCGGTATTTACAGAATCGGTAAATGAGATGTAGGAAGCACTTTAAAGAGTGCTTTTGTGCTTTAAAGAGCCGTTATTTACCACCAACGATTATTTGGTGGTAAATAAGGAATTCCTCTGTAAATGCAAATCTGTGCATTTACACCTGTGCCATGTGACAGACATACATGCCCTTAGGTCATGTATGTATGCCACATGTGCACACCAGCACTATTCAGGGGTGCAACAGGGTGTCAAAGTGACACCCTGCCACCCTTGACTCTTTCCCTATTTTACCGAATCGGTATTTACCGATTCGGTAATTGATATTCATTCCTATGGGCCTCCAGGCCCATAGGAATGAATGGCAAATACCGAATCGGTAAATACCGAATCTTACCGATTCTGTATTTTTTACCGACTTTTTATCTACATTGCATTTACCGATTCGAAAATACCAAATCGGTAAATTCGGTATTTTCGAATCGGTAAATTACAATTGCCTA
Organism: Lissotriton helveticus; assembly: GCF_964261635.1. NCBI lineage: Eukaryota > Metazoa > Chordata > Amphibia > Caudata > Salamandridae > Lissotriton > Lissotriton helveticus. The sequence goes on from NC_136065.1 coordinate 859,847,759, forward strand.
CATCTAGCCCATAGTGTATTATTTCATGTATGTATGCCACATGTGCACACCAGCACTATTCAGGGGTGCAACAGGGTGTCAAAGTGACACCCTGCCACCCTTGACTCTTTCCCTATTTTACCGAATGGGTATTTACCGATTCGGTAATTGATATTCATTCCTATGGGCCTCCAGGCCCATAGGAATGAATGGCAAATACCGAATCGGTAAATACCGAATCTTACCGATTCTGTATTTTTTACCGACTTTTTATCTACATTGCATTTACCGATTCGAAAATACCAAATCGGTAAAATTCGGTATTTTCGAATCGGTAAATTACAATTGCCTACATCTAGCCCATAGTTTATTATTTCGATGTTTGATTATGCTTTGTGAGATAAAGATATTTGATTATGCTTTGTGAGATAAGGAAGTTAATATTGTTTAAGGTACTAATTTTTACATCGATTAGAATTCTCCACAGCCCAATGCTAAGTGTGGAAATTATTATTCGTTTATGAGTGTGCATTTTGAATTCCAATTTAAATAATTTATCGATTGGACTTCTTGTACTTGTATTCTCGATCTTTTATATTGTTCTGGCACTTTTACTGTTGACCGGGATGTTTATCCTCTTAGCCAGTACCATTTCTGGCTTCATACTTACAAGATAGGTGTAGACGGGTTGCTAAGTGACATCCTTATACGCATTACACACTGGTGAATTTAAAATTTGCTAACATTCGTGCCAAGAATTTTCAATTCTATTAAGGACAGGAGGCGAGGATTATGCTTTTCTCAATTTCTTTACTAGACACAGCAGCCAATGAAAACACAGTAAAGAAATCAAAAACTACACTACCCATAAACCCTGGGCAACCATAGAGTATGTAGAGGGTATATAAAGAGTCATAGAGGTTCCAACTTCCTCTTTCTTTGTCCAGAACCAGAATTAGAACAACAGAAGTCCCAAAATCCATTAGGAACATACCACGGAGAAGTCATCATCGAGAGGAAGGGACGAAGGAACCTCCCAAAGCCACAGGAACAGAAGTAAACCCACCAAGAGTAGAAACTCGCAGCACATCTCATTTAAGGTCGGAGCCTGGAGGAAATAAAACAGAGCCGTAAAGGCCATTCCCAAAAGGAAGGAACACAAAATGCAAAAAAGGGTGGTAAAAGAGTCATAAAGTAATGAACATTACAATATAGCAAAATGCAGATATCAATACAATATATAGACTGTCAACAAGGGTGGGATAATCCTCGCCTCCTGTCCTTAATAGAATTGAAAATTCTTGGCACGAATGTTAGCAAATTTTAAATTCTATGTCAGGACGGAGGCTCCGATTATGCTTGTTCAAAGCTCAGCCACCACAACAGAGGCAACATCAACAATAGATTTAAAATAAAACGTTTTGAAAACAGATTCCGAAGACCAATCAGCGGCCTTCATGATATCCTGGAGGCCAACCCCCAAGGAAAAAGCCTTTGAAGCCATAGCTCCCCGAGCAGAATGGGCCCCAAAGACAGAAATGTCAATGCCCGCTTCTAACATGAGCCAGCGTACCCAACGTGCCAAGGTAGCGGGAGAGACAGGCTTAAAAGGCTTTTGCAAAGCTATAAGCAGTTGACCCTGCAAATAGTGTCGAAAAGGTGCAGTACTCACCTCATAATCTTTAATGCACTGTACCACTCACAGTTTGGGATTGTGTGGAAAAGAAGGATAAGACACAGAAGTTGTGTTAGTCTTAGTACGGCGAGAAATGGAAAAAGAAACACCCTCCGGTGAAAAAATGCGACCGGCAAGGTCCAGAGCACGTACATCTGACACTCGCTTGCATGACAAAAGGCATAACAACATTGTCAATTTGGCGGACAATTGCTTTCGAGAAAGTAATGAATTATTAGGCCAGGAATTCAAGAAACGTAAAACCACAGAGACATCCCATAATGTAACGTACGTAGGGCAAGGAGGTTTTACCATCCGGATGCCTCTGAGTAATTTGGAAACCAAAGGATGTTCCCCAATAGGCTTACTATCCACTGGAATGTGACCAGCTGAAATAGCAGAACAAAAGTTATTTACCGTTCTGTATGCCAAACCAGAAGAAGCAAGAGAAGCAAGAAAATTAAGAACTAAGGTGACATCTGCCGAAGAGGGATCCACTGACCTTTGAGTACACCAATCACACCACCGTTTCCAAGCTGACTCATAACGTTTGTGGGTGTTTGGGGCCCAAGCTTCACCGATAAATTGGGCAGAGTCTGAAGAAAGGCCTGCGATTTGCCAGCGTCCCCCGAAATCGGCCACGCAACAAGACGGAGATGACCCGACAGAATGAGAGGGTGGGGCTGCAGAAGAGGGTCCAGCAACAGGTTCCACCTGTTGGGGAGAAGGAGGGGCGGAGAGCAATTCATCTCCAGAAGAACTGGAAACCACGCCTGAGCCCTCCAAAGAGGAGTGATGAGAATCAGATCCGAGAGGAAACTCCTCGTGCGGGCCAGAACCCTGGGAATCATCAGGAAGGGCGGAAACGCATAGCACAGGAGAGGAGGCCAAGACTGGAGAAAGGCATCCGTGGCTAAGGCCTCCGGAGCCGGTCCCCAACTGTAAAACAGTGGAAGTTGACTGTTCAGGCGAGAGGCAAAGAGGTCCAAGTGGCATTGGCCCCAAAACCGGGTCAAGGTCCGAAACACCCGAGGGTGGAGACGCCAGTCGCTGTAATCCCAGAGATGACGGGAGTTCCAATCCGCAATAAGATTGTCGCGACCCGGAAGGTATTCGGCAATAATCGTGATCTAGCGCTGCAAGCATAGATGCCAAAAATCCTTGGCGATCTCCGAAAGGAGTTTGGATTTCGTGCCCCCAAGTTTGTTGACATATCTCACCGCTGAGATGTTGTCCATGCGGAGGAGAATGCAACATTTCGTTGCCTGAGGGGAAAGACAGCGGATCGCAAAAGAGCCCGCAAGAAGCTCTAGACAATTGATGTGTAGGGATAATTCCTCTTGGGACCAGCGGCCCCCTGTCGTCAGAGAACCGCACCGGGCTACCCATCCCCAAAGACTTGCATCGGACTCGATAACTTTTTTTTTTTTTTAATATTTTTATTGATTCCCCCCCCACACATTTTTCTAATAAATCTGATGCATTTTTACAGTACAGATATTACATACACAGAAAGTTCGACATTCAGCAGAAAAAACAAAACAAAAAAAAAGAGGAAAGAAAAAATAAAAAGAAACCAAAGAGGCAGATTTTTAACCCTATTTACCCCTATTCTTCCATTGCGCAATGGGTAACCATATCCTACCCCCCAATGCCCTTGCCCTTCTGCCTTTCCTATCATAGATGGCCTTCTCCAAGTTGTATGTGGAAAGAAGCCTTGCTATCCATGACTGGAATGTAGGTGCCGTCTTATCGAGCCAGGCCCTTGCAATAATAATCCTAAAGACTGCCGTAACCATAAACAAAAATTCTGGATATTCACTATTATCTCCTATATTCACCCCTAGCATTATCAACTCATCTGTTAATTTAATCTTCATCCCCAAAGATCCCTCCAGAAATTCTTCGATTGCCAGTTTTAGTGTATAGAGTTGTGGGCATTGTGCAAACATATGTGTAATATTGGCACTACTTGAGTTACACCGCGGACAAGTTATTCCAGTGCTACCCCCCCACTGGCCAATTCTAGCAGGTGTATGATACAGAGAATAAACCGTCTTATAGTGCTGAGTTTGTAACGTTGCCGAGCACAAAACAGACCGGCCTAGATCTAATGAGGCTTGTAATCCCTCGGGGTGCGCCCCTACTTGTTCCACCCATTTATTGGCATATTTCTCTCTATCATCTGTTTTTAATGCATAGAGCTCTGCATACAGTTGCCTGATCGTACCACGTATGCTGCGCTCCAAATAGTCCATTATCCTACAATGAGACAGCCCTGCTGGCCCGCCCTGTTTCTTATAAAAATAGCTCCTCACTTGTAGATATTTAAAAAAATTACTTCCTGGTATCTTGAATTTGGTTTGAATATCCTGAAACAGTAGGAACACCCCTTTTGCGTCCAGCAAGTCCCCTAATTTCTTAATCCCCTTGCCATCCCAATCCTTCATAACTGCATCCCTGAAGATCTCTGCAGGAAAAGCGTTGTTTGTATACAACCTCAGATATCTATTATACCTCCCAATTCCTAGCTTTTTCCCAACGGCCTTCCAGATTTTATAAATAGCACTTAGTGTCTTGAACCTAGTGTGTTTAAAGTAGGCATAATCCACTGTATTTACTAAGGCATTCTCTGCCTCCTTGCCCAGAACCGCTTCATAAACGTTCACGCAGCCCAATCTCTCGCCATTCTGGCTACTACCTCCTAATAACCCTTGAGAGTATTGGAGAGCTACTGCCCAATAGTACAGCCTAAAATCAGGTGCCCCCCATCCCCTCTTCTCCCTCGGTAGTGTCAAAAATCGATATGCTCTACGTGTCTTCCCCTGTGCCCATATTAGCCTGTTCAATATTGCTTCTATTCTATTGAACCATGTGCCATCAAAGTATAAGGGAATCGCTCTGAAAATATATAAACATTTTGGAAAAGTAACCATTTTAATCATATTGATACGCCCCATTAACGTCAAGTGTAAGTTATTAATTCTCTCCATATTTCTTTTGACCTTCCCTAGGAGTGGCTCCATATTAATCTCTATTAATCTATCCAGATCCGCTGACACCCTTATCCCCAAATACATTGCTTCTGAAACTACCCTCGTATCCTGGAATGTTGTGAACCTATTCTGCACTACCTGTGTCTTTCCTCTGTTTATAAGATACCCTGAAATCACCCCGAAATTCCTTGCCTCTTGCTCTATTTCGATCAATGCCCCCCCCCGGTGCTGGTGTTGTAATGGCTACATCGTCCGCATAAGCGAATAATTTATATTCCTGCTCATGCAGCCTAACTGGGGGGATCCTATGGTTGTAAGCAAGCCTTCTTAACAACGGGTCCAGATATATGGCAAACAGTAAAGGCGAGGCTGGGCATCCCTGCCTAGTCCCCCGCCTGATCTGTACTGCCTTCGTATAGGATTTATTAATTCTTATCCTGGCCGACGGGTGTTTATATAATGCCTGAATTGCATTTATGTAGCCGTTGCCTATACCAGCCCATTCCAAGGCTTTCCACAGATAGTCCCAGGAGACCCTGTCAAAGGCCTTCTCGGCATCCAGAAAAATAGCCGCGACAGGGTCTCCTGCAACCTCGGCTGCATCTAAGATGGTAATCATCTGTCTTGTATGTTGGGTAGTCCCTTTGCCTGGGATAAAGCCATGCTGTGCCGGGGACACCAACCCCTCGATGACCTTACTCAGCCTTTTTGCCAGTGATTTAGAAAATATTTTTGCATCTGCATTCAGCAGCGTTATTGGCCTGTATGAACCTGGCTCTGTTGGAGGTTTATCCTTTTTTAATATCACAATTATATCCGCCCCGGCCCAGGACTGTGGGACTACCCTACCCCCCTGTGCCATGCAGCAGATTGCCCACATGTCCGTCCCTAACACATCCCAAAAAGTCCTATAGAATTCTACTGGAATTTGATCTTGACCTGTTGCCTTACCAGAGGGGAGGCTGAATGTCGCCTCTCTTACCTTCTGGATCGTTAACGCCAGGTCTAGCTTTTCCCTCTCTTCCATACTTAGCCCTACCTGCGGTACCTGTGACAAGTATTCTGTAATCCCTGTCTCTGTATTATTTGGGTCCTGCTCGTATAGTGTTTCGTAAAATCTCCTGAACACTTCCTGTACCTCCTCCACCTTATTGACTATAGTCCCTGTACTGTCCTTGATTTCTTTTATTTCCCCTGCTGCTAATGTTTGCCTAGTCCTAATTGCCAACAAATGGCCCACCCTCTCATTAAATTCATAGCATTTTTCTTTTTTTGCTAGGAAGTTCCCTGCTGCCTTTTGCGCCAGACTTACGCCTGCCTCTGCCTTCTGTACCTCCAGGTCCAACAGAATCTGTTCAATAGGTTCTTGCCTACTTATCGCTGCCACTAGACCCTCCTCTAAGCGCACCAACCTTCTAATCCTCTCTTCCATCCTCTCCTTTTCCTTCTTGCTTCTTAGCATAGTATAGCTTAGTGTCTCTCCCCTCACTCCAGCTTTAAAAGCATCCCACACCATATCCGCTGAAGCCGAGTACCTGTTCATGTCCCAAAATTGTGTTATCCATTCCTGCATCCTTATAACATACTCCTTCTCCTTCAGCAGCCCCCGTTCAAATGTCCATGCATTAGTCGTCCTGTCCCTATTTTTAGCCAATGTCATACTTAAAACCAACGGGTTGTGATCCGACACTATCCTGGGAAGCCGTTCTATTACGGCCCCGCATACCAGTGAACTAGAGATGAAAAAGTAATCCAACCTAGCGACCGTTTTATGTGGAGCTAAGTAGTAAGTGCTGCCTGTGCCTATTGGGTTGTTCTCCGCCCACATATCCACCAGAGCGTTATGCCGGACCAAATTCTGTACTGCTTTGTATGTCTTTCTCTTCCTACCCCGATATCTACCCCCATCCCTGTCAATTAGGCCATCCAGACCGTTAATATTAAAATCCCCACAACATACTACGGGCTCTGGCCACAGTGCTAATTCCCCATCCAAAAATTCAAGCAACTTAGGTTCATCTTCAGTTGACCCATACAGTGAGGTAAGTGTAAATCTCCCAGCCATAATTTCCACATCCAACAAAACCCATCTCCCATCTTGATCCACCTTTTTCTTTTTGATTTTTGCAGCACCTTTCCTAGCTAATATCGCCACCCCCTTATTTCTAACTTCCTGTCCTGTATAGGCAAGCACCTCAAACCCCATTTGATCCAACATGAACTTATCTTTGCTAGCCACATGCGTCTCCTGTAGACAGACTATATCAATTCTCCAGAATCGAAGCACCGCAGCTAGCTTTTGCCTTTTCTCTCCATTATTTAACCCGCAGATATTGAGCGTAATTATCCTAACTGCCATTTATTCCTGCTTAGTTTTGCCAACTTTCCAATTACTACTATGAAATTGTCCAACCGCTGCCTCCCTCCTTTATATGCTTTGCAAATCTGTACTGTATGTCTCAAACCCCCATCACCTACACCATCACCACCCCCCCCTTTGCCCCCCCCTCCGTCCCCCCTCCCCCTCCACTGACCCACCCCCCTGCCACAGGCAAATAGGTCACAGATGACCTATGCGTGACCACTGTGCGTTGTAGTGTCGCCCCCCCTCTCCTTCCCTCAACACTGATCCACCCACCATTTTCTTCCCAGACCCAGGCTAAAAAGACCAGCCACATCCCCCCTATCAACCTTCCTCATTTCCCCTGTACATTCCCTTTTACTTATTCCTAGTTCTCCCTTGTTCTGTTAATTCTGCCAAAAATTCGCCCGCCTTTATTTCGGAAAAAAACATTCTTGTGCGTCCTGCAGAGATAACTTTTAACTTTGCCGGGAACATTAGATAAGCCTCTGCCCCTTGTCTCTGGAATGCTGAAATTAGTTGTCTGAGTCGCCATCGCCTCTCCACTGTCACGTGGCAAAAGTCAGGTCTAGCAAAAAATGTTACTCCTTCAAAAGATTTCTTGGAATCTGGCCTGGCTTTCTCCATCAGCTCTTGTCTTGCTAGGAAATTCCCAAAAAACACCAGCATGGCCCTTGGGAGCGTATCTGCGCCCCGTCCCGCCTTTTCTTCATTGTCAGTGGAAACCTATGGGCCCTCTGAACTTCGAGCTCCCATTGCCATGGCGCCTCTGGAAAGGCCCCCTTTAGCAGCTTAATGACAAAACCTCTTGGATCTTGCCCCTCCACACCTTCCTCAAGCCCAAGGAGTCTAACGTTATTTCGCCTCTGGCGGTTTTCCAAATCCTCGACCTTCCATTGTAGGTCCTCCACAGCCTTTGTCTGCTCCACTTTAAATGCCTGCCAGTCCGTGACTTCATCTTCCAACCTGCCAGTTCTCTCTTCAACTCCTACCACTCTCTCCTCGACCTCTTCATATTTTTTATTTACTTTCCTGATTGAGGCTTGGATTTTTTTTGTGTCGTGCCTAGCTCTCCGGCTTTCCGCTCTAGCTTCTGCTTGTATCTGTTTTAAAGTGGCAAACATAATGTCCAATTTCCCCCCTTCGCCTTGCCCGTCTTGGCCATCCTCTCTATACATGCTGGACGTAGCTGAGTAGTCCCATAATAGTTTCTTGTGGGTGCTCAAGGGAGAGCCTGCCCGTCTTGTTACCACCTTGCGCCTTTTCTGGGTACGTCTCCCCCTGGAGCCTCTGGAGCTTCCGCTATCCCCAGAGCCCAGACTTATGTCTGAAGTATCTTTCTCCTCGTCGCTGCTGCAATAGTGGATTCAGACTCTTCTGGGACCGAAAAGAACCTATCTCCCTCGGCCCCCTCGGTGATTTCTGCCTCTGTCTGCCCCTTCTGTGAGCCAAGGCTCACCAGGCTCCCCCACTTTGTTCCCTTGGCCCCCCGCATCTGAGCCTGTTCCACAAGCATCTCTGCCTCCACCTCTTTTAATGCGCTTAACATTTGCGAGGTATTATGGTACTCTGTCCCACCAGCGTCCGCTCTCACCCTCAATTCGGCGTTTTCCAGCTCTCCTTGGCTCCCCTGCCCCTGCTCCTTCTCAGAGCCGTCCGCCAACGCTGCCGAGATTGCCGCGGGAAGCGTGAGGGCTGCACACTCCTGTTGCCTAGCAGCACTGCCGCTTGCGTCCTCGAGGACGTTACCGCTTGTTACACCGGGCGGCTGACTTGCCGTGGATATTCCTGACGCCCCCGCAGCCGCTTTTAGCCCGAATGCTTCTGACACCGATAGCTGCCTATAGGTAGGATCTTTCTCGATCTTCTTCTTCTCAGTCAAGTCCCGCACCGGCCCTTCCTGGGTCCCGTTGCTTCGAGCAGCCGCAACCCTGGCCAGCTTGCTCTCCTTCTCCTTCTCCTTCTTGTTCGCTTTGTCCAGCTTACGCTGCTGGGCTTTGGTGGCTGCTGAGACAGCCGGTGTAGAACGCTTGACCGGCGGCGGCGGCGGCATTTTAGTCTTTGGGATAGTGCCAGATTTCCCTGCGTCTCTCTGACTCGCCTCCTTACTCAGGCTGCCAGGCATCGGCTGCTGTTTCTCCTTTCCACGTTGTGCCATCGCCTTCTCCAGTACGTTAGCACGCAGTGCTTCAGCCAGGGATATAGTCAATGCCTTTGCCCTCCCCCATAGGCATGAAGCTCTGAAAAACACGCCGTTCCTCCTCTGCCAAAACGTCCTGCTGCTTCCGCCTTGTTGATCCTTTACTAGGCGGAAAATGAGCTGCATACTACTGTTTTTAGGTCATCTGTCTATTAGGTCTGGCCTTGGGTCGGAAAGGGGTTGGGTTCGACTTCCCTCTACAGCGCTACGGCGGCCATCTTGCCCCCGAAATGATTGCATCGGACTCGATAACAATGTCTGGAGTCTTCCAGAACAGCGCACGACCGTTCCAAGACTCCATGTGGTCCAGCCACCAAAACATCTCCCAACGAGCGTCCTCCGAAAGGAGGACGAGATCCGAGTAACGAAGGCCCTTCTGAAGATGCCTGATCTTGAGGCGTTGAAGAGCTCGATAATGTAAGGGACCCGGAAATATGGCTTGGTTTGAAGTGGACAACAGACCCACTATCCGAGCCACGGTCCGTAAAGATACCAATTCTTTGGACAGGACCATGCGTAATTCTCGTTTGATCGCTCTGATCTTCTGACCTGGAAGAAGAAGCTGACAGGCGAGCGAATCGATGCGGAATCCGAGAAAATCCATCGTCTGCGAGGGTTGAAAGTCTGACTTCAGTGGATTGAGAAGAAACCCCAGAGACTGTAAGAGTTCTATGGACCATTGTAAATGAAGCTGCAGAAGAAAAGGGCAATGTGCCATCAAAAGAATGTCGTCTAGATAGACATTCAAACGGACTCCTCTGGCCCGCAAAGATTCCATCACTGGTCTCATGAGCTTCGTAAAGCACCATGGAGCGGAAGAAAGACCGAAGGGGAGTACAGTGTACTCGAACCATTTCCCCAACCACCGAAACTGAAGGAAGCGACGGTGGGGAGCATAGATCGGGACAGACAGATAGGCATCATCCAGTCCCCTTCTTGAAGAAGGTCTCGAAGAAGATGGATACCCTCCATCTTGAAATGTCGATAGACAATGCCGCCGTTGAAATCTTTGAGGTTGAGGACCAAACGGGAACCTCCCCCTTTTTTCTCCACTAGAAAAATGTTGCTGATGAAGCCGTCGGGATGACGGGAAGAAGGAATGATGGCTCCTTTCGCCAGAAGAGATTCGACTTCTTCGGAGATGAAGTCCTGATCTTGTTGGGAAAAAACAAGGGGTAAAGGAAGGCGGAGTTGGAGAGGACGTTCGTAGAACTCTAGTTTGAAACCTTGCACCGTTTCCAACACCCAAGCATCGCTGGAGATTTGCTGCCAATTGTGGAGAAAACATTTCAGTCTGCCCCCCAAAACAACTTCGGATTCCAGAATCAAGCTCACCTGAGTTGGAGGAATCTTGACGTCCTCCCTGGGCACCTCCATAGCCGCCTTTGCCGTAGTTGTTTCTGCCTTTCCGTGAAGGGTAGAATCTAGTCTTTCCAGAGCCATAGTTGTCCTGGGCTCCTCCTCTCTGGGACTGACCTCCTCGCTGAGAAGGTTGATTACCTCCCCGGCCGGACGAACGCCCCCTTCGTCCGGCCCGTCCGAAAACCGGACGGAAGGCACGACGCAGGTTTGACTGCACCTTGTCAAGGCCACTGAACGTCGCCACAAAATTAGTTAATTCTTTTAGAAAGGGAGGACCAAAGAGATATCCCTGAGCTAAGGGACCAGATTCGGAAGAGGCAAGATCCGTTAATTTAGGGTCCAATTTCATCAGAATGGAGCGACGGCGCTCGCAGGACAGGGCACAATTAGCATTACCTAAAATGCAGATGGCCCTCTGAGACCATCCTGCTAATTCATCGGGATCAATCATTGAGTTAGAGTTTTTTGCAGAGTACGCCAAGTCCAAAATCTTGGTCAAAGGACCCAATAGATCAAGTAATTTGTCCTGGCAGGACCTCCACGACCTATCCAGACCTTTCTTCGGGTCTTTGGCATATTTGCGCATGTAAGTTACCATAGAAGGATCAACGTCGGGAGTCTCCGCTAACTTGTCCGCCAGGTCTGGACGGGGACACTCAGAGCGCAACCTGGCGCGAACATCTTTTTCAAAGGGACGACGAATATGTGCCTGTACATAATCAGTAACTTCTGGTGAGGGAAGCCAGGCCGATGAATTTGGATGAATAATGTCATCCGGATCAAAGGTTAAGACCTGCGGGATTGATGGTGCATCCACGAAATGCTCTTTACGAGCTTTCTTTTTGGGAGGCGCAGCAACAGGATCTGAAGAAGAGTCAGTAGAAGAAGAGTCCTCAGTCACAGTGGAAACTTGGTGCGTCTGAAAAGACGAGGCAGATCTTTTAGAAGTCTTGGAAGTGGATAAATTCTTTGTCAATTTAACGAAATCCGCCTTATGGGGATTTTTTGGTGACTTCTTGGAACGACCTGAAGAAGGTAGCCAACCTTGCTGAGTTGCATATTCAGTCAAATGTCTTTTAAGAGGGGCTATAGCCTGGTACAATGCTTGGTCCATGAATTCGGCACCTTCAGATCCTGCTGGCTCCTCCTCAGCGTAATAGAACGCCTCTTCATCCTCATAATAATCTGCCATTTCGACCTTCAAAAAGGTAATATGCCCAAGAGGAGAAGTGAAATATTAACACCCAAAGGGCACTTCAGGGGTATGTTAACCCTAAAGCAAGCCAAAGAACAGGCACCAACCTGTCAAAATAGAGTCAAATGTGGAGGGAGGGCTTGCTGACACACTCTAGGCAAAGCCTCTGCAATTATTTTACAACCCTAGGTCTTCGAAATACACTAGGGCATCAGGGGCCTAACGACAGGCTAATGGGCAAAGGCTGAGAAGCCAATTTACTGAACTCCAAGGAGAAACTCAAGCGCTTTACCGTCCTGTCAGAAATCCACACAGGAACGAAGAGCGCAGTACCACCGCCGACCTGCAAGTGATACAGCCGGTGTACTGCGCATGCGCCGATAAAGCCTGACGAAAATGGGAGACGCGCGAAAAGGACGCGCGTCTTCCAGCCCCACTTCCGCTCCACTAAAGAATAAGGACAGGCGCAAACAGCTAGCCTGCAACGGAGGGTGAACACACGCCCCCGAACAAAACGGCGGTAAGAGTAAACGGCCGATAAGCAGCAGCGCGAAACAGGGAACCGGAGAGTTCCAAATTAGCATATAACAGTAGCGCAAGCCGCAATAAACAAAGCGCAAGCAGAAAAACAAAGCGCGTATAAGGTTAACAAAGAAAAATGCACAATAATGCAATATTAAGGCAAAAAACACTTAACTGGGTGCGGAGCAGCAAAGAAAGAGGAAGTTGGAACCTCTATGACTCTTTATATACCTGCTACATACTCTATGGTTGCCCAGGGTTTATGGGTAGTGTAGTTTTTGATTTCTTTACTGTGTTTACATTGGCTGCTGTGTCTAGTAAAGAAATTGAGAAAAGCATAATCGGAGCCTCCGTCCTGACATAGAATTTTAGCAATTTTTGTTGGCCCTTCCAGAATTAACCTGGATATTCATGGACATATTGAGGGTCACTTCCTGTTTGCACCGACGTAACAGGGTGCAGGTCTAGATACTTTATCACGCTTCAGCGTTCACATGTTGTGTTCCTTACGTCATATGCGGAAATGAAACGCTATTTAAACACAGATCTTGGATGCCATTATGTTTCGGCATTCGGACCCCATGTATCGTGAGATCAGGTAATGTCACAGGGTAGTTGTTTTTTACTTGTAGATGATCGGCTCTGATCGTACTACTTTGCTTTAAAATGTACGATGTTTGGGGGAGCTCTTTCGGCACATGGTTGGAGAAGTGCCTTCGGGGATTACTTTTTCGAAGGTTAATTTTTAGCGGTAGTCCATTGTATGAGCAAACTATATATGAGATGGAGGCCATCTGTCACAGAGGGCTTTTGCTAGTTACCGAAGCATGAGGGCTTGTACCATACAAATATAGCTCCGTGTAAAGATTAGGTTTTAGATGGTGGTCATCTGTGTCGGGGGCCTCTGTAAACTACTGAAACATGAGGGCTCAATTTTTGCATGGTGTAGGTATTATTACACCTCGTAAAAAGTTTAGTACAAAGACTGTGGGACACTACAATTCAAAGCACTTTAAATTGTATATCGATTTACTCGGTCTCCTGAGTATGACCTAATGGCGCTTGTTTACATATATTTTTCTCTGTCCTTTTTAGGTCTCGCCTGTCGATGCGCATGCGCATCGAGCTTGCGAGACTATGGGGGCTTATCCACTCTTTATCCAACTTGCAAGGAATCGTGGCGATTCCTTGCAGTGCACGAGAAATTGAAGCTCAATGCGCATGCGCAATGAGCTTCAAAGCGCGTGCACAAGCCCCCAGCCGCCTGCATTGCCTGCTCTCTCTGTCACAGCCTCCCCCCAGCTCCGCCTCCTCACTTTTTGATTGCACGGCCGTTAGGCCGTGCCTCCCCTACTCTACTCCCCCCTCCTTCTCCACTCCCCCTCACGAGTGTCACGACGCACCTCCGGATCCGCCCCCTCCCCATTTTCTCTGCCTGCCATGTCGCGTCGCATTTCTCCTTCCCCCTCCCCCCTCCCCCCAGCCGCCTGCCTTGCCTACTCTCCCGCCCCCTCACTTCTTGATTGCACGGCCGCTAGGCCGTGCCTCCCCTACTCTCCTCCTCCTACTCTCCTCCCCCCTCCCCTTATCTGGCCTTCCCTCCGTCTGTTCCCTCTCCCCGCTCCGCCCCCTCCCCTGCCCGCAGTCTGTTCGAGACATCTTCGGAAGCACGAAATGCCCTATTGCAATGTAGCGTTTGCCTTTTGAAGAACATGTTATTTAGAAGAAACGGCTATATAGTTCCCAGAAGATCAACAACGAGAAAGTAAAGTGGTTTCTGGGTAAACTGCTTTTCGCGGTGATTTGGGGACAATGAGGGGAGCCGAGCACTGTGTAAAGATGGCACCATAATTTGCTTAAATCCTGCTGATCGTGTTGAATCGATACCCAGTGTGGCTTCATGGTATTAAAATATTCGGTCACTCGCTTTTGGGGGGACCTAAGGCTTCTGAAGGTCCAAGGCCCCAGAGATGTTTGTTAGACATGCGGAAAGCCAAGATCTGTACTTCAGGGCGTATTTCCAAGCCTCCTGCCCTCCGATGCCTCACTTTTAATATGGAAAAAGTGGCGCCAGAGGCTTGTAAATCAGCCCCTTCTTTTGCACTCGGGGCTCTGGGCGCAAGAAACGATTTGTCATTAACACAAACACAGTTAGAACCCCAGCCCTCTTCTTACAGCCCCCTTAACTTGATACCCCCTTGCTGACTTATGTTTATATTTCTCACCGGGTCTAGGCTGCTGGAATAAAAGCAGCGCACCTATTATTCTGTTGGGCAGTGAGAAAGCTCCCTTCACCTCGGAGTTACCTCACAGGTTGTACCTGTAGCACGTGGTGGTAAAGACTGACTACGAGGGCCGACCGGAGCAGGGGTCAGAGCTCACCTTTTACTGAGAACTTGAACTACATGTATTTCATAATCAGTCTCCAGCACCAGATGCGCTCCGCTGCCCGGGGGTGTCTTCAGGTGTGGGTGCGCGGGCACTGTTGTGCTCAGGACAACACGTGCTGCAGACAGTGCAAAGCCAGCCATGGACCCTATGTGGGGAATCAACAAACATGCACCCGCCACGGAAGCCCCTTCTCTGCTGCACGACCTGGCATTCGGACCCGGTGCTCCCCGCGGGTGCACGTGCCGGCTGCGCGTGCCCGCGGGCACTAGCATTTACATTTCTGAGTGCGCAGCCTGGCGACTAACAGCAACTCGTCCCCCGAACCGGCGCACATAAGGCCAAGGACAGTGGGCAGTTAGGGACAGACATACTTCCAAAGCACAGGAGCAGTGACTGTCACAGACAGAATGGCGCCTCGAAGCCCGAGGTCAGGTGACTAGTAGCAGAACTCTGCAATGATGCGTTGTGAGGCGTGAACACAGGTTTAATCTGTGCATTTTTTTACTCAAAGCCCCACTTTTATATGGAAAAGCAAAACCCTATGTCCCTCATTGCAAGCAGAGTCTCAGCACCGGAGACGCTACTCACACATGAAATGGGGCCAACGGGATAGTCCGGTCATGCTCCGTCCGAGGAGCGCATTTCTACGAGATTTCTTTTATACTGAATCCGGTCTGCTTCAATGAGATGGACAAAGTAGCGCCTGGTCAAAAAAATCCGAGCTATGCTATAGCGTATCACAAATGAGTTCATAATGTAGTGCCACACAACATCTTGTCACTGTCAGCGTTTCACGGAAAGCCCTCCAAAGTCTCAAAAAAGCCCTGACACTGTAGCCCAGACAAAAATAACTTTTGCCGGTATACAATTATATAAGAGGTGTGGTCACTTTGCCATCTGGTAGAAGCGCGTGGCTTACAACAAGTGTTGACAGCACAGAGACTCTTATATGAAAGCGTGATTCCTATAGCATCTCACAGAGGTGTGCGAAAATTATAGCGCCTCACCCACATCTTTTATGACAGTTTAGAGTCTCATAAAAAGACGTCTCTACAATACCTCACATGAGCGCGAGGTCAATACAGCGCCTCACTAGAAAGTGTTGATAGCGCCTCACTAGAAAGTGTTGATAGCAGAGTCGCATAAACGCCGTGACCACTATAGCATCTAACATAAGTACGTGGGAACTATAGTTTAAAAAAAAATTGCATCGACTCTAGCGTCTAAACAACGTGTTCACTGTAAGGTCTCACAAAATAACCTTTTACACAATTACATCTCACAAAAAAGAGTGATCGCGGCAGCGTAAGAACAAACACATGTAATACAAGGATGGACTGTATAGCGTCTTACAAAAAAACGTTAACATGTCAGTTTATCCAAAAAGCATGGTTGCTATAGTGTCTCACCAAAAATCGAGGACATTACAGTATGTCACAACAAATTGTGCGCTATAGCGCCTAAAAACACAGAGCTATATTTGAATGTGTAAAGAAATTCGCAAAGAATGTAATTTAAAAGACACAAATGGTAGGCAAAATAACACAATTGGCGTGTTATCTTGTAACTGGGGTGTTTTTTTTCGAAGTAATGCAAGACATATGCGTATTCCTTCGGGTCAGTTAAGGTACCCTTCTCTGATGTGCATTTTTCGCGCCTTTTCCTCTCTCACTTCGTCTTAATTCATTGCGTTTCCTCTTTTGAATATATTTAAATATATTTTTCTTATTTTGGCTTTCACTGGAAAACATCTTTGCGAGTAGAATAGTCTTTTGCGGGTCCGTACAACCGGTTCGTAATCCCGAATTCTTGCCCTGTCTAAAATGAAAAGCTCTTCCCGCCCTCTAACCCCTCCCTTTTTTAACCTTAATTCCTGCCTAAACGGTTTTGCTCCGGGAGAAGAAATCTTTTCTTGCAAAAAAAAGAAGAAAAACGTGGAAGGAGAGAAGGGCATTATTGGTCTAATCCTCTTAGCGGCCGTCATTTGAAGAAGGGCTGTTTTGGAGCCTGAGATTTGAATTCCCTCTCAATAGGTAGGATATTTTACATTATACACCACTACCTGTAAACAAATGTGACAGAAAGGTAAAATAAAGTCACGTTCCAATTAGGAAAAACATTAGCTGTAGCTGGAGCTCGAGTCAAGGATACCCGTGTTGTACGGCATTCTTTTAGTCTGTATCATTCTTTAATCTGCTCTGCCTGTAAACGGTATATTGACAAACTAATGTAACCAAAAAGCTCGTGCTCAGTTAGTTCGTTGTGTATCAACACGTATAATGGGTGTCGGGAGAACACACCTAGTGGGTCTGTCTTGAGAGTCGTCCCAAAAGCGATTCAGTTGTCGTCAGCTTCAAATGTTTTCCTCTGGATTCAATCGGTGTTTTAGATTTTTGGATCTGTATAAGTTTCATTATGTTTTTAACAGTTACATTTTACTTCACCGGAGTCTCGAGTTTATATTAAATTAAACCTCGGGGCCCTGTCCACTTATATTCCGTCCATACAGGGCTAGGTGAGCAGTGTCTTAAGCTGTGCGCAGGTGCAAAAGAGTAAAGTATATTTGCGCGCTTGTCTGAAAGAGTAGTTCATCACAGTGTAGCCTCCTCCCTCGAATCACGCTGTGCGCATGCGATCAGTATTTCATGTTGCGCATGCCTATGGGATACACGCATGGTACCTTGATGAAGCTTTTTTTCAGGGAATTGTGTTCATAGTTGGGGTTTCTGGGTGAACCCCAACTCACCCTCACTCACCCTCAACCCCTCACCCTCAACATCAACCCCTCACTCACCCTCACTCACCCTCACCCACCCTCACCCTCACTCACCCTCACTCTCACTCACCCTCAACCCCTCACCCTCACTCACCCTCAACCCCTCACTCACCCTCACTCACCCTCACCCACCCTCTCCCTCACTCACCCTCAACCCCTCACCCTCACACAGTGCAATAGGTCTCGGAGCATTTGAGTTAGAGCTTTTAGAAATGTTTATGGCTTTTTTTTTTTGTAATTCTTTAGCATTGGCTACAGGAAACAAAAATGCTAAAGATTTACAAAAAAAAACCATAAACAATTCTAAAAGCACTAACTCTAATGCTGCGAGACCTATTGCATTTCCAATGCTTGTTTAAACTTAGGCATATCAAAGCCTACGGGAACTTTCCCTCTACAAGCTAGCGGTCACTCATAAGGACCGCTAACCTTTCTTTGCTGTCAGTCCCATTTTGTGATAAGCAGGTGAGATATATATGCGTTGCAACATCCCTCATTTGTTATTCGGTTCCATAACAAGTGTCACTGACCTTATTCTATCATTGGGGTTAATGCCTTCATCTTTAATAGGACCTTTTTGTGATGTCCACGACTTAATCACCACTTAGCTAAGTACATCTTTGCAGTCATCACGCCGAGGAGGATAAATATTTACGTCCTGACACTGAACGCGAACAGACAAAGGTGAGGTGGCCATTTATTATGATAGTCTGAACTTATTCGTTGCTACCCGCAATGCGGAATATTTTATTTACACTCTATTCCCTTTTTCATTTTGCTTGTCTTTATTTATTGACATTAGGGCTGCATTGGATTTTCCTTTACGGTCCCATCACATCAATATCTTCACTTTATCATCACAAGAATACTGTCACAGGTGTACCCTTACTTTCGGGGTCTAACTTCAATATTCCAGCTCTTATTAATGGATCAAGGTGCGTGCAACGGACCCGTTTGCCCACGGTATAACCTGCTCTTGTGATTAGGCCCTTATTGGGCATTCTTTGACGTTTTGAGGATAACAAAATATGTACAGGCATCTGTCTATCTATTTGGTTATCATTTTATATCTACGTATCTTAAATTTAGACTAACTCCGACTGATCAAGGAGCATCTGGTCAAATTACAAATTAGCCGTATATGCTTCATATTCTTAATCAAATATGGCAACACAACTGAGCAACTTTTTGATATGCAAATTTTGTTCTGTGTAGATTTTCAAATCAGGACCGACCATATGTGCTTTTTAATTAACAAGAATATACTGACAATTCTAGGCTTCGTACAGAACGGTACCATACTGATAATAAGGTGGGAGTTTACTTATAGAATGGTTACATTATGATGCGAGCAATAGGACAGATTGGTACATTGTTGCTAAGAATTATGTATTTCAAATGGATTTTATATCACAGGCCATGATGAGCAATGGTTCGACCACTAATTATTCCCTTTTTCTCTTTTCCCCCTAATTTGGTATTGTAATATACTTCTTAGGATTGACGTTCAATATATTCTTGGTTTTATGTACTTCTACTTAAGATTAAATAGTACAAGTCAGGACGATCAATGGCGTATACATGCACTGTCTCTGCTCCTGTGTCTCCTATTGCACATATCTGAATCAGAAATTTTATGACACAATACTTAGCCTCCTTTCTCAACAGTAGCATTTCCTGCATTTACTATACTGTTTATATTGTAATGTGTAATGGTGATCACACTGAATATGTTAACATGCTGTGATTCTGAAGAATTCAATCTGTCTGGAGGGGTTCCTCTGCAGCATGTTAAATGGTTCACATTAACATCTATTTGAACCCCTAACAAATCTTAATTGCCAGTAGAGTTTCTGGAATGTTGGGCAAATATAATTTTGTATATTTGATTTCTTTTGTGTCTACATTAATATGGTTCAATTACAAGTTTGGCGTAGAGGATATAGCGATGCTCTCCAATGTGTTGGCTACAACAAACTAATATACTGTGTGCAAGTTTTTGATATAAGTACTGGAATTGGAATCCTCAAATGGTTTATTTTCTGCCTCAGAGTATAAATAGTTTCCTTCCTCCCCCTAACCCTCATTGTAGGTTGTGAGTAGGGTACCTTAGCGGAGGTTATTTTTAATGTGTTTAGTGTCCTTTTAGGATTTTATGGTCTCATGTTGATATTAATGTTGTCCTTGTAACATTGTGGTCTTGTATCATTTCGTTTTGTATGTTCTCTCTTCATGTGTCAATATATGTAGTTTCTAAATGGGTATGATTGTTATGTACTTTCAGCCCTGATGAATTTCTCTGAAGGAGAACGAAACGCGTTGGTTGGAAAGTAAAAGCGTCTTTTGAATATTGAATATGAAACAAAGAAACTTAATTAAAATCACTCTGTGATCTTTGGACTTCATTTCTCCGCGCATGCCCACCCAATTGCAGTTTGAAGGATCTGGAACACAGTGGCATCAATAGACGGTTGATGCGAGGGCTATTTACGTGGGAAAACTGGATATCAGAACTAGCATGAGGTGCAGACCTGTATAGTCAACCGTCTTTCCTGTTTGTTAATGAGGTTGACACTGTCGATGAGGCAGGATGTGGCCCTGGAACGTCGACCCGAATTGGTGGGAAGGTCAGCGGTGCCTTCCCGACACCAAGGGTTCATGCAAACTGAAGAGCGCACCATGGTGCCATATCTTTGCTGGATGAAAGCATGAATGTGCATCAGGTGAGGAATGATTAGCATACTGAGGGTGCAGAGGAGTTGGTGCTGGACTCTGAGGAGGCAGTGGTGAATGGGAGGAAAGTGATGCGCAAGATGATGAATGGAGGGACAAAAGGAGCAACGGGCGCAGTCAGCTGGGATGAGTTTAATGGTCAAGGAGGGCACTGGTTGTGCCTTACTGAAGTTAAGTGCAGACAAGAGGGCCATCAGAAGAGAAGAACACAACATGGTTGGTGGATGCTGCAAAGACTTGTGGGACATCGGTGGACTGCCTACATGTAGGACGATTAGTAGTCAGTATGGGACATGGACAAGAGGGCAGTGGAAAAAAAATGCTGAAAATCTGAGGGTATGGGGACAGGGGGATCAAAGCAGTGGGGGGACAAAGAAAGTGACAAGGTCTGAGTGGCTGGCAATGCCTGAGGCAAAGCAGGCTGGTGACAAAGGTGGTGAGGAGGAAGAGCCTAAGGAGGGCAATGCCATGAAGGGCAAGGAAGGGGACAACAGTAACGGTGGCGAGCAGTACGGGAAGAAACTCCCATGCATGCGTTTAGCGATGCCTTTAGGGTCTCACATATTCAACAAAACTAAGAATGGAATATGACTACACAAATATGTTCATGTATTCAGATTGTTGCATATGGGGAATATAAGCTAAGGAGGGTTCCAAGGAGGAATATTGGGAGCTGATGAGACTGCTCAGAGTGCCCATTAACATGGAGACTTGGTCGTCAGCCTTCCTAATGTATGCCAGTATATACTAGGAAGCAGTTGGAGAAGGCAACAGCCTTATACAAATACATGGATATTATAAGAAAGGTGCTGATGCAATTTGGGGGGTATGCATGGTTGAGCTATGATGAGGAGTTTGGAGCCCAAATGAGCGTCAATCCAGACAAGCCTTCGGGGGGAGGGGAGTAAACTCAGAATTGTGGCTACAGTGGATGTCTTCCACTTGGACTGGGGGATAGTTTTTACAAATACACTGCTTTTTTAAGATATAAGAAAGGTGCTGATACAATGTGAGGGGTATGCATGGTTGAACTATGATGAGTTTGGGGCCCGCGTGAGCATTAATGCAGACAAGCCTTGCAGGGGAGTAAACTCAGAATTGTGGCTACAGTGAATGTCTTCCACGCCACTGCCGGTGACAAAGCACACAACAAGTGGACTGCTGGTCCCATATTGGGTTTTTTAGCAGCATTCCACCCAACTTAGGGCATGTTATGGACCAACAAGTACAGGAACTATTGTGGGGGCATGCTGGAACTTTAACAAAGGTTGCCGCTCTTGACAGTTCTGTAAACTTAAACAAGAGGGCTTCAAGTGTGGCGGGAGACACCCCATGAAGCAAAATATCACATTGGCAAACCTTGTGAAGAAGTGGCGGATGCCACGTGGGAGGTAGCACCAGGCCCCTGCTGGCTTCAAGGGCCCCTTACTCCATTTAGAGCAGAGAAATTGGTCCCATGGCTGTAGGTCTACCTGGATAGGGAGACTGCTTTGCGTTTGGTATGGGGTTTTACAGTGGGTTTTCACTTGTGATACCAAGTACGGAAAGTGGAAGGACTATTAAAAGAATGAAGGAGGCTGTTGAGGCTATGAAGAAGTTGATCTTTATGTTAAGATGAAGTGAAGTTACTACATAACTGCAAACCTGTCCTATTAAAGTGGCCTTTTAAGCATCATCATGGAGTGGCGTGTGGTTTTTTCACAATGAAGAGGCCCCGAGGGAGTGACAGTCTCCACCGGATGCACTCGTGAAATGAAGCAGTCCGGAACAGGGGACAGGCTAGTTTAGGGGTGGGCGTGGGCTCTAGGAGGAGGCTATAGGCAGGGGGAGGTGAAGAGTCAGCATCTTTCGGACGACTTCTTCACCTTAGGCAGGGAGGTTAGTTTAACCCCTTGACTGCGGGGTGGTTTCCCCCTCCTGTGCGGGGGGGGGTGAGGGGGGCCGCGCGCAGCGCCGCTGTGCTTTTGACGAGCTCGGCTCGTCATGAGGCACAGCGGAGCTGCCCTCGTGATGAGCTGAGCTCGTCACAACCACAGCAGTTTTGGAACGTTCAGCACAGCGGGGAAATTATCCCCGCGTGTGAACGTTCCAACGGCTGTGACGAGCTCAGCTCGTCATGAGGGCAGCTCAACCGTCCCTCATGACGAGCTGAGCTTGTCAATAGCACACAAGGGGTTAATTATGCCACCCACCCGCCCGGCTGATGAGGAGTCAATGAGGGGGACAGTGGCCTAGTTATGCCACAGTCGGACATGGTTAGGAAGCAGTACGTTACGGTAGGTTGGGGAGATGGTGGCAGATGCAGGTGGAAGCCAACCCTCAGGTGGGTGACTGGGACCACAGTGGAGGGCAAGATGGCATGTGAAGCTTTGTAACAGGAAGAGGAGGCTGCATTGGAGAATTGTAGGGTAAGTGAAAGAGCAACTGGGGTAAGGTAAGGCAGGTGGAAGGACGACTGAAAGAATGAATGGTTTTTTGAGGCTTTGGAGAAGTTGATGTTTATGTTAACTGAAGTTTACTGTATCACTGCAAACCCGTCCAAATAAAATGGCTTTTTGCAATTCATCATGGATTGGCGTTTGGTTATTCCACGAATAATAAATCGATATTTAGAAACGTTACTGTACAGATTTGAGAAATTACTGAATCAGTATTTCTGCACTTCGAATAAGATTTAGTACATGCTGAAAGCACTTTTAACCATTCGTTAATCAATGTGTGACTGGATAGGAAATCGCTACCCTTTACTACATATGGCCCCTACTTTGCTATTCTACCCACCTGCTCCTGCAGACCTGGGTATTCTAGTTATTTCCAGCCCTGATTCTGTTCCTACTCTAAGATAACTTGCCTGTCTGCAGCCTGTTTTTTGCAAAATGATTCATGGCATAAAGTTTAATATGCGAGATTTGACCCTAGTCTAATTTATCAAATAATTCTGTATCTAAAATGCATTATAAAAGCACCTAATACTATCGGCCGGCACAAAAACGCAAACATCATAGGGAAAAATACTGCTGCCGTAACCTATTTGCGCTTCTGATTGCTACATGTTCAGGGTTACCTGAGAACATTTCTGTACGTTCTACCGAAAGGTTGCATTTGAATTGCAAACTGCTGTAAACAGCTGCACAATAAAAGCAGTCTGCACTGCAAGCACAAAACTATTGATTTGTCTCCACGTGCATTCCACACTCAGACTGACATTTTGATTTGTAGATAGTTTCTTACCTTTTTATCTGAAGCATCAGTTGTTAAAGCCTTTAAAAACTTGTGCCAGTGAGAACACAACCTGCCTTAATGAACTGCACTGAGAGATATGTGGCTTGTAAACATGTCCTCGCCTGTTGCCAAAGTCTGCTAAGAAATAAAAAATTGCAGTAAAGCAAAACAAAATAATTAGACATGTTGAAAATACAGTCAAGTGCAGACAAAATGAAAGTTCTTAAAGAATAATATTAGACAAACTAGGATCCGGATGTACTATTTCCTGTTCACAAACCAGGGTCTTTACATTCCTCACTTACCATTTTGGAAACAGGGTTGCAATTGGCAATGCACCATATGTCCTAACAGGTCACATAGCAAATTACCCTTTGCAAGGGGTCACAAGATAACCTGCCTAATAAATATTTATTAGGTCGGTTTCCATTTGCAACCCTCTGTGATTGGCTGTGAATGTGGTGGTTGTGACCCACAAGAGGTAGGGGACCTCCATCCCAGCATTTGCACTCCTAATTGGAAATCTGCTTGCATTTTTAAAGCAGTTATTGTCCCTTCAAGAAAAAGGTGCAACCTTGAAAAAAAAAGTTTCCAGTTTGGGCAGACATTGGCCAATGTCCGAGGCTGCTTGAGAGCATTCCATCCCAAAAAAGCTGTTCCCCCCGGACGCATTCACTTTTGAAAATCATTTACCACACCCTTTGAGAAGTTAGTACATGATCACGGGTTAGCGACCGAAATTGTGGCAATCGCAAACCCCTGATAGATGTTATTGTCACTCGCAGGTAGGAAGGGCTGCCACTTTCATGTGCCCTTTAAATTGCAATTGCTTATGTTTACGTGAGTTACAAAGGCTTTTTCGACTCACAAAAGGGGGTTTGTACATTTCAAAACACTCCGTTGTGGTTGAGATCTTGCGAATTATAGGATTGTCAAAATGTAAAACTGAAAAGGCTAGAATCTACAGAAGCACTTGATATTTCTTGCATATGTCAATTTGGAGGAGGCTTTACAGCATGTGTTTTTGTCTTTTCACACCTATTGTGTTAAAATTGTAATTAACCAAGCCCAGGAAGGTGAGGACTAGATTTGTTCAGTGAGCTAATATGACTGTCAACCTAGATATGGAACAAGTGCTTTTGGCCTTGACCTGACTTGACCTAGGCAGGGGCACAAATGGGACAGAGGCCTCAACATCTGGATGAATAGACACCCATGAAAAAGAGCAGAGGAACAGTTCAAACATGAATTTAACTGTGTGGTGACCAGAGGTGGCAGAGGCAAAGAAGATCTTAAGAAATTGCAAATCTCTAGAAGTGTAATTCATAATTGATATTAAGATAATGGACCTTTTTTCTAAATCTCTTCCAATTCTTCCAAATCCATTAATCTCAGTCTAATTGAAGAAATGAATGGAATAAATCAAGCACACTATCAGGCAGAAGTAGAGCTGGCTCAGAATACCCTGGACCTTCTGGAATACCTCTTTGCCAAGGGATCAGCAAGACTGTTCTAGGAACATAGAATATAAGTGATATAGAAATCATATTGCGAAAATACATTTGCTAAAATACTTTTTGACTATTTTGACACTGCATTATTTGTACTAATTGGAAGCTTTTATGATCAAGTCTAACTTTGAAAGACTCTCTTGACTCATTAAGAGAAGTTGCCATTCCAACCAGATATGCCTGAAGGCTTACGGGCCATGCTCCAAGAGTGAATCATTTTGTTCAAAGGATGTTAAAGCAAGGGATAAGTAAAACATAGTATTTTTCAGGCTGTCATCAGATTTTACTAGTAGCAGGACAGCACCCACAGCACTTTCGTTAGCATCAGTCTCAACAATAAAATATCTTGTGGTATCCAAATGCCCAGGACTGATGATTGTTGAAGGCTTTCTTTAATTCATTAAATACTTTCTCATCCTCTTGGGCCCAACTGAAGCAATTTGTTTCTCTTTCTTCAAGGTCTGAAAAATATAACCCATCTCATCACAAATGAATGTGCAATTAAAAATTGAAAACATAGGAAACTCTGACCTTGTTTTACAGATGTAGGTGAGGGCCATTCCAAAATAGAAGGTATTTTCTTTGGATTTATATCCAGCCCTTGAGGAGGCAGATGAAATCCAAAGTATTCAATGTTGTCCTTCTCAAACTTACTTTTTCTAGTTTAGAGGGGAGACGGTTACTAGAATTGAGAAAGGATCGACTGGACATTGATCCCTAGGTGAAATCATAAGAGTGTTGTCCATGTATGCAACCACATATTAAATAGGACATGGGATAAAATGTGGTCCTCACATTTGTGGAAGATTGTAGGGCACTGTCGAACTCAAAAGGCATGATCAGGTACTCACAGTTACCAAAAGGAGTACGAAAAGCTGCCTTCTCTTCATCTTCCGCCTTAATTTGAAGATGGTGATAGGCTCCACAGAGCTTCTGCTTAGTGAATATGGAATTGCTTCATACTTTCTCAGGAATGTATTTTTTTTTAAAGGTAATGGATAGCAGTCCTTGACTGTAATCTTATTCAATACCCAGTAATCAATACAGGCTAAAGCTCCAAAGATGTCTTGGGCACAGGAAACAGTGAATCACTGGCTGGTAAATTGGAGAACAATCATGTTCTCCTCAAGATTCTGTTTAAGAACCTCCTTTTTGGACTCTGATAAGGTGTAAATGTGCCCACATGGAATGGTTGCTCCTAGCATAGAACAGTAAAACTCTGAAGAAAGAGATAAAAAAAAGACTGTTGATTTCTGAAAAACATCTAGGAATTTGCCATATTGGTCAGAAATAGTGTTCAGAGAAGAGATAACTGGAGTAGGGACAACAGCCTTAAAGGATTCCTCAACCAAAGGGCATTACCCACCTGTGGGTATATGCAATATTCGAAACAAAATTGAGATGACTATGAGATAGTTCAAGTAGCCCAATTTAAGTAAGGATTATGACATTCATGCTGGGAAAGACCTAAAATTACTAGGTAATTTGGAATGTACAAAATATCAACTTTACAGCGATGATTAGTGTACCAGGCCCAGAAGATAATGGTGATTCATTACCTGTCTGTACCTGTTGTGCAATAAGCAGGTACAGACATCATCACTATTATTTTCAGGTCAAAAAGAATCTGTCCTTTTTCTTTTTGTGCCCAGGTCTCATCCAAGTACATATTACAAGCTCTGGAATCCAGAAGGGCAGCCACAAAAGGAACAAACCAGCAGTTAAGTGTAACTTTATAGAGATTAAGATAAAACTTTGAATTTTGCCCTTCCCAGGCCACAATAAGGGAGTTTGTACACACCGTCCTACTCTCCTTTAAAATACATCTGCTCCCAAGTGTGCATGTCTGGCCTGAATAGCCTTAACCCTCACAGTATCAGGCGTTTAGTTTTAAATACATCAAAAAATAATCTTTCTGTGGCATTTCTCACTTTTTACTTCACCTTTTTTCCCATAATCCTCTCTCTCACCCTCTCTCTATTTATCTTTTCTTTTCTATATACCTTTATCCTCTCTATCATTTCTTCTCTTTGTACTTTCATCCTATCTTCCTCACGTTTCTATACCTCACCTCTCTTAATAGAGCCAATATACCTCCCTCAGCTTAATCTCTTTCGACCTTTGTCATGATCTTGCTCCTCTCTATCACTCTCTGGGCCTGATTCACAAAGGTATACTGAGACGAAAGTCTAACTTTATGAATTTCGGTATACACAAAGGGCATTTACGAGTAGTAAAGTTAGAACTTTGTCTCAGTTAAATTTAAGTTTTGGCCTTAAGTTTAACTGAGACCAAAATGTTACCCTTGTGAATCGGCCCTCTGTGTCTATATCTATATCTATTGCTATTGATCGCTTCTCTTTTCCTTAAATCATCTCTACCTCATCCCTCTCTCCATAGCTCACTCTGTACTTTTTTCATCTGAACACCCTGTATCTCTCCTCCCTCTACTTCACTTCTCGCACAACCTCACCTCTATCTTTACCTCACATCTCTGCCTTTCTCTCCATGCTTTTAGAACATTACCTCTCTCTCTCTCTCAGCTCTTTCTCTACCTACCACTCACACGTACTTCTCTATCTCATTTCCCTCATTACTTCATATCTCCTGTAAAACTTCGCCCCTTTATACCCCACCGTCTGTCTTTCACTACATAACTTTTAAATTGACCTCACCTGTAATTCACTACATCACCTTGCCACCTCCTCTTGCTCTTGTTCTACCTCTGTTCTCTTTCCTACACCTTTACTCTAAATATCTTACAGCTTTCTGGCTAACTTGATTTCTTTACCTCATAGCCTTTTTCTCTATCATCATCTCCTCTCTGTCTCTCTCTCTCTCTCTCTTTATCTCTCTCTCTCTCTCTCTCTCTCTCTCTCTCCTCTCTCTCTTTATTTCCCCATGCCCCCACACACAAATACATGTCTCTCTCTAAATCTTCTTCTCCATTTCAACTTCCACCATCAACTTCAACTATCTCCTTCAGCCTCTTTCTTTATAAATCTCTCTACCTCACCATCTGTTCCTCTTTTTCTATGTCACAATTCTCTACCTCTGTATGAATCTGTGTATGTTTATTTCAATTTTCTTTTTGCTCTACACCATATTATCTTTTTATCTATCACCCCATCGCAACCTTTCTCTTTTTCCCAGTACTCTCTTTACATGGCTGTTGAAAATCGGATTACTGGTTGAGGGGTGATACAAACCCTAAGATCAGCCAAGAGGGTGTACTTAGCAGATCGTATAATCAAAGCTGAAAATTCATCAAAAGAGCTCCATCATATTTTAAAAGAATTTACCTTTCACAAAAATCCATCATCTACTCCTGACACCGTAGTATGGATTGAAGCTCTCTCCAAATTCTTGGAGGATAAAATTACAACTATATGTGAACCTTTCAGCTCAGATTCTCAGATTACACAGAATCAAGAACACGTTTCCACCACTGATAAGTCTCCCTCTAGATGGACAACCTTCGAAATGTTCAATGAAGATAAGACCTTTATAGTGGGGCAAAAGATTAAATCAGGCTCCCCGAATGACCAACTACCCCCAAACCTATTTACCGTACTCGCTCCAGCGTTGGTGGATTGCCTTACCTGCCTCCTAAATAAATCACTGTTGGAGGCAGATGTCCCAGAAATCTGGAAGGCGGCAAGAGTAAGGCCGATATTGAAAAAACCTGGAGCGGACGCCAACATTTATGTAAACTACCGACCCATCTCCTTGCTCCCGTATTTTGGGAAAATACTGGCAGCATCGGTCAATGGACAGTTGGTAAAATATCTTGAATCTAATGACCTACTTGACATTTCACAGTCGGGTTTCCGTGCTGCTCACAGTACCGAGACAGCACTGGTGGAGGTCACATACAATATAAGAATTGCTCTGGACAAACATCAATCTTCCATCTTGGTCCTCTTGGATTTGTCTGCGGCCTTTGACACCATCTCCCATCGTATTCTGATTCAGAGACTATGGGAGATTGGTGTCCGAGGGCAGGTACTGGAGTGGTTCAGGAGCTATCTATCCAACCGAACGACCACAGTACAAATAGGCCGAATCCTGGCTAGCACTCGGCCCGTCAAAAGGGGGGTGCCGCAGGGCTCTATTTTGAGCCCCACGCTTTTTAATATTTATATGGCACCCCTGGCCAAAGTAATCAGAGCGTTCGGCTTCGATGTTTTATCCTATGCCGACGATATTCAAATTTTGGCCACCCTTAGCCCTGACGTTAACGAGACTAAAGGCCGTTTTAAGAACTGTTTGAGGGAGGTAAAAAACTGGATGGATCAAAATCATCTGCAACTAAACGGCAGCAAATCAGAGGTCATGTTGTTTGGCAAAGCCAGTGAACATTGGACTCAGGACTGGTGGCCTACTCAATTGGGCGATTGCCCGTCCCCCAAGGAATCTGTCCGTAATTTAGGCTTACACATGGACAATAAACTTTCCATGAAAACGCAAGTGGACCATGTTGTTGGCACCTGCTTTGGCATCATGCGCGGTGTGCGCAGGGTTTTTAAATGGATACCGGTGGAAACCCGTAAGCCCTCATCATAAACAGGCTTGATTATGGCAATTCGTTATTACTTGCCACAAATGAATGCCATCTCAGGAAGCTGCAGGTCTTGCAAAATACTGCAGCCCGCCTTGTTCTCGACCTACCCCGAAGATCCCCCTCTATGCCGTGTCTAAAAACTTTACACTGGCTCCCTGTAAAAAAACGCATTATGTTTAAAACACTATGGGGCCGATTAGGATGGCGGACGGACTTGCGTCCGTCCGCCACCCTTGAGGAGGAGGGAACGTCCGCAGGGGCTGCGGCGTTCCCTCCGTGCTGATTAGGATGTGACCGCCAGGGTGGCGGTCACATCCTCTATATTTAACATTGCGGCGGGTGCAGCTACAAGCTGCACCCGCCGCAATGTTAAAAAAGCATGTTTTACATTTACATGCACAAAGCGGCCGGCACCGCACGGTGCCTGCTGCTTTGTGCACGCAAATGCAGGGGGGTACCATAGGTACCCCCCATGTGAACCCCCCACCCCCCATTCACCCAGGGGGCCCGCAACGGGCCCCCGAAGTGAATGTCCGTATGCTTTTCCATGGCGGAAAAGCCGCCGTGGAAAAGCATGTATTTACGAACATCCTAATATGGCGGACGGTGTCTCATAGACACCGCCTGCCATGTTATAGCTTTTCCGCCACGGTCGGAAGCCGACCGCGGCGGAAAAGCGGCGGACGGAATTCCAGACCCACCAGCCATCCTAATTTGGCGGTGGGTCTTTGGAGGCTCCGCAGCGGTTTTTCCGCATCCTCCAGGCCGGCGGACACTTCCGCCGGCCCGGAGGATGCGGAAAAACCGCCATCCTAATCGGCCCCTAAGTATGGTACACAAACATATGTATGGAAGGGGCCCAAAATACTGGACCCAGAAACTCACATGGTACATGCCAGGGAGACAGCTGAGATCTAGCACTGAGTCACTACTCACCCCATTAAGAATCCAAACTGCTCGGAATGGAGGTCGTGCTTTCTCTTTCCTGGCACCATCTCTCTGGAATAAAATGCCTCTTAGTCTGCGTACAACCTTTGAACACACTAGTTTCCGAAAGAAGCTTAAGACCTGGCTCTT
Source organism: Lissotriton helveticus (assembly GCF_964261635.1). Lineage (NCBI taxonomy): Eukaryota > Metazoa > Chordata > Amphibia > Caudata > Salamandridae > Lissotriton > Lissotriton helveticus. The sequence continues at coordinate 859,878,324 of NC_136065.1, forward strand.
TTGTTAACTTCAGCTATCTACCTCCTTGTCAGAATTGTCTGCATGCGCCATGAGACTCTTTGGACGTGATATGTGCGCAATACAAATGTCCTGACTTGACTTGACTTGACAAACCCCAAATTAGCCTGTGCTTAACCCTCTAGTAGGTTGGCACAAAGAAGTCAGGCTTAACTTAGAGGCAAAGAGTAAAGTATTTATGCAGCACTTCAAAGAGTAATGAAGTGAAAATACAACTCAAGAAAAATTCCCATACCAATTTAGAAGAACAGTGTAAAATGTAATAAATGATTTTAAACAAAAACAGCAAAAATCCAAACAGTTGGACCCGAGATATGCAATTTAAACAATTTAAGTGAAAATGGTGTCAATAGCACCAACTGTAGTTATCTGGTTTGCTTCACCAGGATAAAGTCACAAGCTCAGGCCAAACGCGTTAGAGCGAGGGCTGGCTACACAGACCCAATTGTGTCTGCTGAACAAAGTAACTTAAATTCTGGTTGTGAAGCAATATGGAATGCCGCGGCAATGATGTGTCACTCAGCAGGAGGACAATGCAAGGTTCTTGTGCGGAGATGCATCACGCAGCAGCGGTTCCATGGAGCTGGAATGGGTGAAGCGAGGTCTTTGCATTGAGATGCATCACATGGCGCTGGTTCTTATGAGCTGCAATGCTGTGATGCAAAGTCCCAGTATTGCCAACTACTTAGGGAAAATGGGTGGGCCTAGACGTGCCCACGTTACTTACTCTATTAATTAGTAAGTACTCGGACTACTTTTTTTATCCAGAATGAATCAATTGTGTTGGTTGGAGTGTAGAATTTTTACTTCTTTTTATGGCGGGTGTCTGAATTCCGCCAGGGACGTATCACCGGATGTTATTAAATTTGGGTGTCGGGCGCCTCTCAGTTGTTTTTCGTCCTACGCGGCAGTCTTCCAGTCCTGTCAGCGTGAAACCACAGCCTCCATTGTGTGACCGCTCCCACACAATGGAGGCTGTGGTTTCACGCTGACAAGACTGGAAGTAAAAATTCTACACTCCAACCAACACAAACAGTACAAGGGGCTGATAATCCTCGAGGGCACAGAAAAACAAGCACCTTGAGCTACGTGGTCCTGACGAGAATTCCCTAGAAGCAAAGGGTTTTCGAAACGCGTAGACCTTTTTGCACAACATTAGGATCCCTTCTTGAAAATACAATTAATTGTTTAGCATTTGATCTGATTTTCCTGTGTTGTTTTTGTTTTGAATTGATTCTTGTAAATACGTTATATGTTAATTGATGGTAATCGTTTTTTCATGTGTGTGAGGATATGTATGCATGGTTGAAAGTGGTACCAAATGTATGAATTGTTGTGTTGATTTAATGTGGAGTGTAAATATTTTTGTGTTGAAATATGTGAATATTGTATAATGATGTTTCGTTTATAAATTGAGAATTAAAATAATTGATTCATTCTGGATAAAAAAAGTAGTCCGAGTACTTACTAATTTTTAGAGTAAGTAACGTGGGCACGTCTAGGCCCACCCATTTTCCCTAAGTAGTTGGCAATACTGGTGCTTGTTTTTGGTTTATTATTAGTGAGGCTTGTCCTTATTGCCCTAGAGCCTAGACCTAGTCTTGGTTACAGTACTGATGCAAAGTCCTGCATTGGGAATGTGTTGCGCAGCAGTTCCGATGCAGAGTTTTGAAGGCGATGAGTTGCACTGTGTCAGTTCTCCTCGGTGCACAGCTGGGCTGGTAGGGCACTTTCAAGCCCAGTTCCAAGGGTCCAGAACCACAGTGACATCACTTGGGAGGAAGGAATCATGGCTGGCACAGTCCAGGTGCTGTATTCACGGATGTTGGAGTCTTCTGTCCCTGTGGCTCTGGTCAGGAGGCTAGCACACTTGCCCTTGGAATCACTCTGGTGGTCCTGCATTCAAGATCCAGGTTTAGTCCTTCTCACTCAGGCAGGGGGATAGCAGGGCAGCAAAGTGGCAGTCCGTCTTGCAGCAAAACAGCAAAGCAGTCCTTCTGAGTCTTTCATAGGGCCAAATGTGTACTGAAGAGTCATGTCTGAGGGTCTATTATTTATATTTGCTACCCACTTTGAAGTAGGAGGTGACAGACATTCCCTTCCTCCCTGCCCTGGCCCCAGCCTGCCTGGGGACACAAAGGACTAGTGGCAAACCTTTGTGAGTAAATCATCAATACTTATATAGCACTGCTAATCACCTGTGAAGGTATCCAGGCAATGCTGCGGCAGCTCAGTCGAGCAGCCAGGTCTTGAGTCCTTTCCTTGATTCCAGTAGAAAGGGTGAAGTCCAGAGGTGGAGAGGTAGGTTGTTCCAGGACCTGGCAGCAAGGTAGGAGAAGGAGTGACCACCAATGTAGCTTCAACATATTCGGGGATATGAGTGAGGTGAAAGGAGGCAGAGAGCAGGTGTCTGGAGGGTTGGTGGAAGTTCAGGCAGTGGTTGATGTAAGCTGGTCCTTGGTTTTGCAGGGCCTTGTATGTGTGGATCAGCGTCTTGAATTGCCATCTCTTCTGAACGGGGAGCCAGTGGAGTTTCCTGAACTGGGAATTGATCTGGGTCCGCTTTGGGAGGTCGTGGATGAGTTTGGCCGCAGAATTCTGTATGGTCTGTAGTCTCTTCAGGAGGTGCGAGATTATTCCTGTATAGAGTTCATTTCTGTAGTCCAGTCTGCTGGTGACGGTTCATCTGGTGTTGATCGGGAGCCATTTGAGGATCTTGCAGAGAGTGAGAAAGCAGACAGAGGAGATTGTATTTTTCTTGTTTTTCATGTTGAGCTTGCTGTCCAGGACGATGCAGAGGTTGCGGGCATGGTCTGTCAGTGTGGGTGAGGGTCCTAGTTTGGAAGGCCACCAGGAGCCATTCCACGGAAAAGGTGTCCGAAGATTAGTAATTTCAATTTGTTAGTGTTGAGTTTCAGGCAGTTTTCTCTCATCGATCTGGCGATGCTCGTCATGCACCTGTGGAACCTGGCCCTCGTGGTGGGTGTCGTTGGCGTAGGAGATGATGTTCAGATGATGTTCAGTCCATGGTTTCTGATGATGTTGGCGAGGGGGGTCATGTAGGTATTGAATAGGGTGGTGATGAGGGATGAGTCTTGTGGGACATCGCCGATTATGCTGAAGTGAAGGGAAGAAGGCAGATTATTTTTTTAATGATTTTATGATTTTGAAATACATACAAAAAAACACGCAGAAAGACAACCCACGTTGTCATAGTAATTTTGATGGAAGGACTAAGCAGACAATTATACCTTTTTCCCATTCATAAGATGTGACATGGCAGAAAATATTTCTAGTCTGTAAGGAGCATAGGTGTATTCAAGTTACAACACTGTAAGCGAGCTACATACGATCATTGCCTGATGACCTGGAGATGGAGTAACTGTTTAGTCGGCCCCCTGTTGTATACGCTGTTGCGGGTAGGTACGAAATGGTTGCCAAATGTCCCGTGGGTGAAAGGAGGGGGGTTGCAAGTAAGCATACATTTCAATAGTATTATCACAGAAAGCGAGGATTTAGAGCCATCCAGCCATCATCGGGTGACATCTGCAGCAACAGGGCAACTAAGCTTGGGCGGAGTTCGTGGAGTTCTGATATGCGGAGCTCCATGAAGTGACAAAAAACTCTGCCAGTTCTGCGAGTGGCGGGGTGCGTTAAGGTCATGCCATTGGCAGTGATTTGAGCGCCAGGTGAATGTCCCATGCTGTAAAATCATCACCATGTGCAGGGAAAGAGGGCGGCGCAGCTTTCTTTCTGCTGCTCAAGTAGATTTTCTACTCGAGCGGCAGCTTTCTCAACATGAACGTAAGGTTTCTTAATGCGAGTGGTCGAGATCTGCCACGACCACTGGCATTGAGAAATCCGAACACCCGCGTGACAAATTCTCGCCGGGAGGTGACTTTTCCTCGTTCACGCTCACCAACTTGAAATTGACGAAGGTGAACGAGGAAAAAAAACTCCACTGCGCCTCGGGGAGAAGAGTTTTGGGGAACGTTGCATGCTCTGTGGCGCATAGAGTGCAGAAAACTCTGCAAATTGAGCTGAGTTCACCACCCAGGGTTAAGAGCAATGCTATCTCAGATTTCGACAGTAACAACACCAGCACATCAAACCTACGGACACCCTTCAGAACATCACATACATAGTCCAGTATTGCGAGAAGAAGGTCATAGTGGTTCGCACCATGAAGGAGAGCTGTGAGAAAACCACCACTCAAAAGTCCCTAATGTGGATGCATGTCTAAGTAAAGTGCCCAAAGTCTGCATCTTCCGCCTGGCACTTAGGACATGCCGTGGACCTAGTGGAATCGATATTAGATAGGGAGATAGGGTTAGTATATATGCTCTAAAGAAAATTGAAGTGTTTCCATTTATGTCTATGATTTGGAGATAAAAGTTATTTTTGGCGACAGCAATAATACCAAGTTTTATCTGACAGGAGTTGTTGTAGTTCACGTTCCCAAACCTCCTGAATACGACCATCCCTGGCTGGTAACAAAGCCAGGCTTGCGTGATAGAGTTTAGTGGCAAGGTGTCTTACATTCGTATCAACTATCAATGTGGTCAGCAGAGTAAACTCTGCAAGGCGAGAGGATAGGAGGGGATCTGTGCGGATGGTGCACTGTGGATGTGGTGCAAAAAAGAAAATTCCAGTGGGGTTGTGGCAGCAAAGCGTACATCTTCAGCATGGGAAAGAATATGTCCATCCGGGAATAAGTCCCCAAGTCGCATTTTCTTGACACGGTTCTCTTGTGCAGAAAGGTAGCCACGATCATCCTCAAGTGGTAGTGTAGGAGAGTATAAAAGATCGCCCACCAGCAGTCAGAGAAGTTTACGCCATGACCAGAATGTGGTGGAGAGAGTTTGTATATCTGTGGGGTCCAAGGGAATCCACTGGGGGAGGAGTGAGCATACTGGGACCCTGACAGCATGATCCTGCTCGGGTCTGTCATATGGAAACCATGCAACCCTAAGGTACCAATGTTGCTCATCCTGGCATTGCGCTACTAAATAATAAAGTTGGAGATGTGTTACCCGAAACCCACTATGCTCATAGGGCAGTACTAAATTATCCCATCCCATCCCTGACCTGCAGCTCATCCAGACTAACCTCATTAGCACACCTCTCAGTGTGGCAAACCAAACCATTAGTGGGGGGGATAGGAATGTTTAGGAATAAGTATAAAAAGCAGGGAAGAACCACAATTTCGGCCATGGAAAGTGGCTGGTGGGTCCACAGTTCCGGTCCAGGGAAGACATGGCTTGGCAGTTCGGGCTGGACTGTTCCCATGAGGCACAAGGTCAAGACTGATTTGCATATGGCCATGTCTGAACTGGGGTGGCCTGGTGAGCACAATAACGATGGATTAAACCCAGATCTGTGACTGGGGGTGAATGTTTTGCCATTGTGCAACATTCCGTCCATCAATTGTTGTTTTTGCACTTTTCGGATCCACAGTTCCACCTGTTTTGTAAGGCGGTCAAACACTGGGCCATAATTCAGTTGAAGGACCAGTTCCTTATTGCGATGAACATGGATACCCAGGTATTCAACCATGTCTCCACACCATTTCATGAGGTATTCACACGCCACAGGTGTTGTGTCATCAGTAAGTGGAAACATTTCAGATTTTCCCAAGTTCATTTGAAGACTAGAAAACGGACCAAAACGTCATATCTCACAGATAATGGGAGCTAGGTTACCTGCGGGGTTGTGCTAAAACATCTAAATGTCATCTGCGTATACCGAAAGCAGCAAGTGGCCCGCAGTAAACTTTAAGCCATGGTGGAGGTATTTTTCTTGTAGATGCCGAACCAGGGGGTCCATGCCATGATAAATAACAACAGGGACAGGGGGCAGCCCTGCCTGCCTCCTAGCTATCGCAAACGGTGCTGTGAGCGTGCCATTGGCTTAAGTGCAAGCCATTGGCTGTGAGTAACGGAACGTAATAAGAGAAGTGATCCCTGTGGCAAACCTAATTTATTTTTGGAGCATTGCTAGCAAGAAAGGTGACTCGAGTGAATAAAGGGCTATTTCCGCATCTAAAAGTGCCATCACCGCTGGAGTATCAGGGGAGATTCTATTGAGCACCAAGAATAATGTTCAGAGATTGAGAGATGTAGAATGGTGAGGGACAAATCCTGACTGCAAGGGCAAGATGATAGTTACGAACAAAAGAGAGTTGTGAATATTTTGGCCAGGATTTTGTTGTCAATCATAGAACCAGCTGCTCTGTCCTGACCAGACGGTGGGGGTAGGTGTTAGCGGCTCCGACCGCACGCTATCCGGGTTCCTGACCTTTACGTGCAGGTCCCACTGGAGCAGACTGCGGGGCATCTCACGATCTCCCTTAGGGTCACTCATACTGAGCAGGATTTCCTTGCCTGCCCCTTTATGACCTGTTGGCATAAGGTTGTATGACTACAGATTTTTTAACCTTTGCATTTATATTATTTTTCACTGTGTAGTACGTCCCACTTTGGGTCCTGATGAAATGCCGCGTAGGCATGAAACATGTTGACCACACCAGGGGGTTGTAGATATCTTGCCTAACATAACCAGTAGCAACTATCTCCCCTCCCACCTTTTTACTAAGGGCGCCAGCCACTCCAATAAATTCTATTGTGGACTGACCCACCTTTTTTATCTTCACCTCACCTCCTACGACTACACCCCTTTTCTTCCCCGCACACCCGCATGCACCATATGGCAGGGATTAAAGATCTCCGTTAAAGAGCCCCCTTGAGGGTGCCCGCTGAACATTGCAGCGCCAGTTCAGCGAGGAGCAAACCCATATGATGAAGCATGACATCTAGCTTGCTAGGTGTGTGAGGGTTTTAGTCCCAACAAGGGGATTCCCCCCTCTTTGGCTTTTCTTTCTTTCTCTCTATACACACTACATATCGACATACTCTACCTCCTCTCTACCCAGTCTGGGGAACTTTGTACTTTACATTGTGGCTAAAATCATAGCAATGACAGAGGTCTATACATTGATAATGTAGTGGGTCCTTGCATGGTTTTAGAAGAAGTATGATCACAGCTTCACAAGAGTAGGGGCAGGATTCCATTGTCAAGTGACTCAGCATGCATAGCTAACAAATGGGGTTTAAGGAGGTGTTTGTAGGTCTTGTAAAAGACTCCAAGGAGGCCATCCGGGGGCTTTGGATCCATCCAGGGAATCGATGGCGCTAATCACCTCTTCTTCAGAGATTGGTTCACTAAGGAACTGCTGCTGGGGGGTGGGGAGCTATACCATGCTATCTCTGATGCCAAATGTCCCATGCAGGCTCATTGCTGTTTTCCCTATGTTAACATGTAGATGATGCAGACTTTGCTTTGCACACAGTACTACACACATGTATTTTGCTTTGTGCCACTCTGTACTTTCACACAGTACTTACTGTTATTTTTGTATTCTGTATTTTCCTCGGATTTAGTCTGAATACCGTAGACAAGTTCAAACAAAAATGCCCGTCGCTATTCTGTTTTGGTCAGGCCTTAGGACATAGACAGAACACACACATGCATCTGTTGTTTCGGAACATGTACTCTTTGTCATATAGGTATGCACAGACAGGCAAATGCACGGACAAGATTGCGACTACACCTGAGATGTAGAACCTTATTCTGTGCATGCTAAGGTATGGGCTGCTGCATATACACACAGATCTTTTGGTGCGGGGGCTTTACCTCCTCAGTTTGTAGGTACTTCCTGTTACTGTAAGTTTTTCAAGCTTAGATTTTAAAAGATGAAACACACTTTTGTGCTGCTGTTTCAATCCCTTACGTTTCCATATGGCTCAACCAGTTGAGATTCCGGCTTATTGTTGCGCAACAGTTACTCATCACTTGTTACAGAATGGAGTCCCCAAAGTGGGTGTCTCCTGTTGTTTTTGTGGCTGAGGCGGACCCTGCATACCGCTTCGAGGTTTTCTACTCCTGGGTTATGTTTCACATTGTAGATACAAATTATAATATTTTTCATTCTTATACAGTAGCTAATGTTCCTGGAGTTTATCACACCTATGGGATCATTGAGCCTCCTCTTATGGCTTTGGAGAACCAGATTTGGTGTAATGGAACCCTTCCCTATCCTCTTGTTCTGTTTGCATGGGACCCTTAAGTATTGATGAGGCCACATGACCTGGTTTGGCAGGTTTTACTCCATATCCACTTTATGCCATGGCTAATGTGGCAGATGTATGTTTGTTGTACGCTCAGGTTGTCCATTTCTATAAGCATTGATTCAGATTGTTGCTCATGCTTTTTTAGCGGCTCCACCTCCTGTGCAGGCCTCACAAGGGGGAGGCCTTGCAATTGGCCCCATTATTATAAACTGTGTTATGGCCAAATCGCCCCTTGATCATGAAGAATTTCCATTTTGGATTGCTCAAAATATGGATCAGCTTCATGCAGTTTTTCCCTTCACGGGTCCTATGAAAAAGCATAGGATCCTTACTATGTGATTGCCTACTGGTCTGGTCCCTCCCTTGGCTGTCTGCAACACCTGGGGGTCGGTGTTAGCTACAGTGTATACACTTTGTATGGCACCCCGTTGATGACCATTTTTCCAAATGTACCGAATGAACATAGGGCCCTTCCTGCCCTAGATTTGAGAATTAAGTTACTGGGTAATTTTCCCATAGTCTCCAAAATGATTCTTTCTAATGTTAAAGGTGAAGTAGCATCCTTGATAATGCACCAGCAACTTACTGCTGTGGCCGCGGCCAACCATGTGCATGAGTTGCCTGAATTTAATTTTGATGTTTATACATCTTTGGGATGTAATAATGTGGGGTCCAGACCATCTGCGCAATCTCTGTGCAAACCTCCTCTTGAAAAGGAAGGTTGTCCGTTTTTTCCTAAGAAATCTTGGGATAAATCAAGACAACAACAACAGTAGCTCAGGGCTTGTGGCGGCTCTGGATGCTTCTGAGTGACGATATGATTTGCGTGATTGCACTAAAATTAAGACTGTGGAGCGTTTTCAGGTTCCTGATCCTCATTCTCCTCGTTACTTTCGAGAATCATCTGATCAACAGTAAGACAGAGGCGAGAGACAGGTTCGCAGGCAAGGTGAATCCATGCAGCCTAAATAGGACAAGCAGCGCTCTTTTGACACTAAAGTCAAGAGAGAGGAACCACCTCTGTATAGAGTTACCTTTCAAAGGAAGAAGTTTGCTGCTTTAACAGCGAAATATGCCCCAGACGGTGAGAACCCTTCTCCTGGACGGGAGTTGGGTGGTGACCCTCCTCGACAGCCCATCGTAGGTCACCATAGTGCACCCGACACTCTGTCGCTTTCTGGAGGAGAGAGCAACTGAAACTTTCGCTCCTGTTGAGACGGTGGATACTTCTGTTAGACATTATCATTTAGACATGAAAATTGAAGGTGATATTAAAAGCACCATTAATGCTATTTTTTGAGACAATTTGACTTCTTCATATGGCATTTTATTAGCAGAGGTCGGTTGGCCTCCCTCCTTTATTCTTGCTTGTCCTCGTGGGGAAGATTTATTCCTCCCTTCTTTTTCACATCTGGTGCCTGAGGAGACACAGTATGCTTACGCTTCCGAGTGGGTCTTTGCATTGGCTACTGCCCTATACCGCAACCAGGTTGGTTGGGATGTTAACTCTCTGCAACATGTTATTCCGATTTGTTCCACCCCTCAACCGCAGCCTCAATATCCAATTAAACATCATGCGAAAGCATCCATTAAAGACATTCTTAGTTTGTTGAAGTATCACAGTTTTCTTGAGCCCTGTGTCCCTTCTATGAATAATCCTCTTTTTCTGGTTTTGAAACCTGACAGTTCCTATTGCATAGTCTTTAATTATAGACCTTCGAATTGTCATATACGCACTTTTGCCATGCAGAACACCCACGGTACAGCCCTGATTAACACTATTGTCAGTAAAAGGTTTAAAACTATGCTGGATGTTTTTCATGTTTTTTTAGTCACAACGTGGCCCCCGAGAGCCTTGATTGGTCCGCATTTACCGCCCTTGGTTCCCAGAGACAATACATAGTTTACCAATGGGATATAAGATCAGCCCCAGTGTTTTTGCAGCACATATCGTGTTCCTTTTACATGATTTTGATCCTGACACTTTATCCTATGTCGATGACATATACCTTACCAATTAAATATGCATTTGACGAGAATGGAACGCATTATATCGTGATTCGCTGAACTTGGCTACGAGTTCAATTTGCAAAGTTTCACATTGCATTTCTTGCTGTCCTTTTTTCTTGGTTATGAATTAACCCATGAGGGTAGAGATTTGGCTCCCCATTTTTTTGAGAAGTGTGCACAATTGCAACCACCTTCTACCCGCAAAAAATTGCAATCCCTGCTTGTTTTATTCATTTCGGCAGGACTTACATTCTTGAGTATGCTCAACGAATCAAACCTCTTTATGCTTTATTACACCTTATGTTTTCCGCTTCTTCTTGGATTTTGGAACATACTGCGGTCTTACCCAACTTACAGTCTGGTCTACTGGCTACGCATTTCTTACACACCAGGCTTAACACCACTAATTTGGTCATCCGGATACTACTGAGTGCAATTGGTTTTACTTATGTCACAATCAATGCAGTGCAGATGGCCATCCTTAAAGAATGGCCTCTCGCTAAAGGTAAACACATTTTTGTTGTTTCACTTGTGCCTGCCTTAGAGGCACTAATGATGGCCAGGGTTCCCAAATCTAAACCCCTAACCCTGCATTGGATTCAATGGGCTGCGTCTTTTACATCTGTTGATTATTCCTTTATTTTTGACCCCTCACTACAAACACAGGGGTTTCTTCAATATGAACATGTTGATCCTCTTCCTTCTACGCTTCTTCCTCTTGATCAGTATAAATGTATCATTTACACTGATGGTTCAGCACAACCAGTCATTGGTTCTAAGCAGACTTATTCTGCAGCTAGCGCTATAGTAGTAGGCACCATGATCAATGGAGATTTCCACTCTACTGTGATTCATACGCAGTCTCTAGGTGACTGTACGGCACAGTTGGCAGAGCTGAAAGCATTTATTTTGGCTCTCAAGCATTCTGATCTTGAGTCGCTCACCCTTGTGTTGTGTGATTCTATTTACTGTGTTCATTCTTACAATGACAATTTACATTTTTGGAAACAAAATGACTTGCGATTCCAAAGGTAGCAAAATACAGTATTACATGCTCTGGGTAAAGGTGGCTGAATTTCAAGATCGCCTTCCACTTACACATGTTGTACATACATTGGGACATCAACGTTCGGGAGTGCATGCTGTTGGAAATTCAATGGCTGATGAAGCAGCCAAATCTGCAGTAGCCACAACTAGATTAGCCACGATTATGCATTCTATGATGAAAATTGATTATGATATCTTAGCTCCTATAGCCGCATGCTGGGAGGGCACTGCTTTTCCTCAAGGATTTCCTTCTAAGTATACTTATCAGTAACTTATGACAAGGTTCCCGTTGTAACAATGCCTGGGGTTGGTGATCACCTGATACCAAACCTCGAGCATGGAAACTCTTTAATAATGGCTGCTCATGAAGTCATAGCTTCTGCACATGTAGGGGTTGCAGCCACTATTTCTCTTTTACAGCAACGTTACTGATGGTGGGGTTTATACCAACAGACTCGCTGTTATGTCTTATATTGTGACGTTTGTCAACAAATTAGTGTTCTACTGTGTCCGTCCACCTCAGACACACTATGTTTCGAAACAACCCTATCTTGATCATTGCAGTCCCCTTGTTTTAGACAATGCATTCAAACATGTTTTAGTTACAGTCGATTCTTGCTCTTGTTTCCTCTGCGTCTGGCCACAGCGCTCAGCTGACGCTCAAACTGTTATTAAGGATTTGCAGGTATTTGTTGGAACTTATGCCTGTGGCGCTTTCCATTTGGAACAGGGTCCAGCTTTCACCTCTAAGGCATACCGTGATTCAATGGCATAGTTGGGAGTGCAGGTGCATTTCTCATCTCCATATAGACCAGAGGGCAACTCTATTGTGCAGCGGGTGAACCGTGACTAAAGTAGTCTTAAACAGAGAGGGTATTAGGTATGGGGCGAGGCTGGTTTACTCATCTTTATGGGGTTCAGCGAGTGCCTAATAATCTCCCTGAAAGATCTCTAGGTGGCCGGATCCTGTACGAAATGCTCTTTGGCATCAAGATGTATGTTCCAGACCTTTGATGGTTTAGACGTTGTGGCGGCAGCTGTAACCTTTGGCATTGATAACCACTGTGCTGTCTTGCAGGATCTACAGAATAGATGTGACACTATGGCAAAAAGTCATTTGCCTTCATCTCTGCAATTGGATGTGGCTGCTCAGATTCCTGTTACTGGCTGGCCTCCATAAGTTGGTGATTTGGTTTGTCAAAAGGTGGCGTTCAACAAAGAATTTGGTCCCTCCTACCATGCACCTGTTCTAGTCCTTCCTCTTCAGGGTACCCGAACTGTGATTTTACCTCCACTTCCTGGATACAAAGAAAATCGTTTTGTCAATTGAATATGTGAAGTTACACCATATGGCCAATCCTAAATAGTGTGCCACGTGATGTTCTTACACAGAATGTTGCTTTACTGACCGTGAGCTCCATCCTTGCTGATTCTCCTCGGCTGTAGGAGGGCGATATCGAGACTTCAGTTGACCTAATACCTGTTACACCTTCTACACATTCAGTAATGGACATTGTGTATTCTGATCTGGCAGTTGATGCCCCATCTGCGGTACAAAAACCAACTGTCCATCCAGAATCACAGCCTCCTCTATTTCAGCTGAATTCCTCTGGTTATTATAATGATCAAGATAATTTTTCTTCAGACAGTTCTTTGTTGTCTTCTGTTTTGCCTTCACCACCAGCACAAATTTGTGTTGTCATCATCTGGTTAAAACGCTCTTGTCTGGTTCCACCTTGGATATATTTCTGGATCGTATATTCCATGGTATTTTTGTTCATGTGGATTGAGTTTGTAACTGGTTTTTTCCTTTTTATCAATGGCCATTACCTCCCAGAACGTTCTGCTGCAGAACTGGTTTTACAGGATGTTGGCCCCTCATTCTTCTTTGCGGAAAATTAAAAGAGACCAGTCCCTTGTCAACATTTCAGCAATCACAGTCACTGATGGAATTGTATGGGATAAAGTACCATTCAATGTATTTGTTACTATGGAGATCCTGCAAATACCATATGTGTTCGGAGTTTCCATGGGTGATGTTAAAGTACCTGCGTTGCATTCAGATGATTGGGATGTTGGGATGTTGATACTGTGAATGTGAGGTTTTATGAACTGAAATATTGCACTGTCTTTGATTCTGAGGATTTGTATTTAAAGTCTGCTAACTATGCCGATTTGTTCTTTTATCAACATTATGGACATCATTTTTTGTATAGGACTAGTAGATAGCATCCTCAATATAAATATACTCATCTTGTCTCTATCAAATCTTATTGTAGACAAGTACGAGTGTGAGAGTGAAAGAGTGTGTCCTGTCATCGCGATTCCTGAGAGGGTCAGGAGTGTTGTCTTCTAATCACTTGGTCCTCTGTGAGTGAGTAGGTGGGCAAATGAGACACTATAGCTAGTTGCTCCTGATTCATGGGTACTAAGGTGGTAGGATAGCTTAGTTCCAGCCTATTAAGGTGCTATAGTCCCCAGCATAGTCCTGTGATTTTGCAGAATCCCTGCAACATCGAAAGATAATCTGCCACATCTTTACCGTCTCCAGAATAGTGGGAGGTGTACAAACTTGTATAATAAGGGAGGAGCTCTGCAAGCACAGAGTTGTTGTCCGTAGTATGTGCCCCATGTTCGATTAGCTGTTTGGGGATGTAAGTACTATCCCTTTGTGGATGGAGCTAGCGTGCGACCAGACGTTCACCCTCACCATAGCATCGGGCCCTGGCATATTACTCCAGGTAGGTCACTTCGCATTCAGCAAGGTCCTGAAATTTGTCCTTCAGGGAAGCATGGTGCAGAACCTGCAGAGCATCACACTGCTGTGCATCTGTATTGTCAAGATCATGCATTGCGGTCTCAACTCGCGAGAGGGTCTGGTGTATGTTGAGCAGTGTACCGGCATGCTTGGGTATGCATACGCCTCAGATGTAGGCCTCGAAGGCCTCCCAAAGGGTGGCCTGCGCCTTCACCGATCCCACATTGAGGTCAAAGAATTCAACTATGGCCATGTGGAGCTCCTCTCGAAGACATCATCAGAGAGGGCATTTCAAAGGAAGCGCCAAACACACTTGACACCTCCCCCAAAGGGCACGTAGAGTACAACACGAACTGGGGCATGGTTCAATAGAGTGTGCGGCAGACAGTCCACCCTGCCTAGCCTAAGGAGGATTGGCACAGATACTAACCAGTAGTCTATGTGGTACCAAGAGTTGTGTAGTGCAGAATAGAGTATATGCCCGGAGTTTGAGCATGGTGAAAACGCCATGCATCCTGCAGGGAGTGAGTAACGCAGATATCTTGCAGGATGCAGCGTGATCTCGGCATTCCACAAGGCATCGTAGCAGTGGAGCCAAGTGTAGGACTGAGGCATATATTGAGGTCACCTCCCAGTATGACATGGTCAGCATTCACTCACCCAAGGACCGACTGCAGTTCCCGAACAAAATCTGGGTAACCAACGTTCGGTGCATAAGTAAACGTTAAGCTTGCAAGACGCTGTGGCCCATAAACAGCTGATGACCGCTACATACCTGCCATCCCCATCTGTGTAGCAAACCCTGGGAGTGAAGGGAACCGTCCGATGTATTAAAATGCAGACCACGTGTGAATAGGTGCTGTAGGTGGAAAATACCTATATGGGCCCCAGGATGATGCAAATGTCTGTGACATTCCAAGTGGGAGATGTCTCTCCTGCAAAAACACAATCTTTACCCCTTGGCGTGTAAGATATTACAGCACCTGCTTACCCTTACAGGAGTTGTTGATGCCCCTGGTGTTCCAAGTCAAGAGAGGGATCTCGACCCGTGGGTCGGTAGGGTTACATGACATGTGTACGCAAAGTGATTATTTAGTTAGGAGCATTGTGCAGCCTGCATAATAGGGCCTTCCACCCAAATGAACAGACAAAACATTTCACACAAAAACACTTTCCCTTCCTCCACCTCCACCAACACCAGGCCAAAAAATGCCCAGCAAGTCCCCATGATGCATTCCAACAATTTTACCAACAGAGATAAAGAAATAATCCACATGATGTACACCACAGGGGGGTGAACAACGCTACAGCAACTGGTCCCCAAATTGAACAGGGAAAAGTCAGTATGAGATCAGGATTAAGGACAACAAGTTACCTTGAATATGTATAGCCATTGGAAAAAAAATTGCAGGACTAAATGGAGGCTGGGATGTGACCAGCACAACCCTACCGCCAAGGATCGTCAATATCTGGTCCATGCAGCAGCCATCATGATGGATCAGTCCGGAGGGAAAAATGTGAACTATTTGTAGCATGCCCTGACGGATTGGTGAATGATCTTTGGCATAGGGTTTGCAGAAGGCCTGAGCATCTACAGGTGTGTCGAAAAGGTGTGCCTTACAGTTAATGTCAACTCTCAAGCGGGCCGGATACAGCATACCATACATTCAGTCCCAGTAATCTGAGTGCAAATTTGGCATCAGTGAATTTGCGGCATGCCTTCTACACTACTAAGGTGAAATCTGGAAAAAAGGAAAGTTTGGAGCCTTTATATTGCACCTGTCCATGCTCACGGGCAAGACAAAGAACAGTGTCTCTATCCCTGAAATTTAACAGACAGGCAATTGTGGGACATGATGGTGCCCCGGGAATGGGACGTGGGCCAAGGTAGTGATGGGCCTGCTCCACCTCAAAGGTGAAAGTAAAGTGTTCATGGCCACAAAGCTCGTATAGTAGGCCTTCAACAAATTGGTCCGTTCTGCCAATGTAAGTGGATTCTTCAATGCCCACAATGTGTAAATTATTGCGACGTGATCGGGCTTTCAAGTCCTTGTTTATTATAGTAACAGTTTTGACCAGCTTTGCCATATACGCTGGTCCATCCTCTAGCATAGAAAAGTGTTTCTTAGCACCATCAAAGCGGGCCTGGTGGCAATCCAAGTTTTTCTCCCAAGCAATCTAGCCTGGTCACAAGCACATTGAAATGCGTATCCATGGCTAAAACCTCTGAGCGTATCTCCGCCATACTGACTTCCATTGTGTTTAGCTGCTCAGGGCCAGGCGGTACCGTTGCCCCCTTCACCATCCCGGTAAATGGCTCAGATCGATCTTGGTCCATCGTTCGCTCAAATGGCAGCTTTCTCTTCTTTTGGTCACCACTCCCCATGCTACACCAAGTACGGGATGTAAGGTTAGTAGGCACATGTAGAAGAACTACCCAGAGGCAAAAAGCAGCAATTTATAGTTATCAGGAGCATTTATGTAAGGGTAGCTGATGTTGGACTGGGGTAGAGGATCAGACAGGCAGACACTGCAAGTTAACATGGGCTAGGCAGAGGAGTCATCAAAAGGACCAAACAGTTACAGCCACCGCCGTCCTGCAGTTATTCAGCAGGCAATGAGGAGGGGCAAACACCAACAGGGCACAAGATGTCAGATTACCTGCAAACAGTCAAATGGCCTCAGATCTGGTATCTCATCCAGCCGTCAGGTTCGGCATGAGGATCGGCTAAAGGACAGCACTTCATGGAGGCGAGGCAGCAGTTCACTCAGGAGTGACCTGGGGGTTCATAAGGTAAATTAACCTACTGGGCCGAGGCCAGAAGGCCTCCATCAAAGGGAATCCAGTGCGCCGTGGCTTCCACTCCCGATTCTCGAAGGTGGGCTGGCACTTGAAGAGACCTCAGGCCAACTGTGGCCTGCACAGACACTCAAGCGGGGGTCAGGAGCTCCCCGAGTTCAGCGGCTAATGAAGGATGGCAGCCCTGCCACATCCCAGGTGGGGAGTCTCTGGGCCGCCAGGCAGCTCCGCAGTGGGCCAGATGGGCTGGAACATCAATACCTCATGGCTTGCCACAGCCAAAGATGACACCAGTGAGGCCCACAAGACCCAGGGCCTGTGCGGGCATACTCTGCCTCCCTCAGTTCACCCCAGCACTCGTCCACTCAGTCTGCAAGCAGATCTCACAGGCCAATCGGGTGCCACAGGTCAATGTTACATTGTATGCAGGCCCTGCAGGGCTCGGTAGCCACAGAACCTCAGGCTCTCCTAAGAACCCTGTCACTGTGGAGCCTCCGAGGTACACGGCGGGCCTGCTATTGATCTTGTTACCATCGCCGCCCCTTCACCGGAATCCACCTTGGCGATCCACCACTGGCATGGGTGGGGGCTTATTATCTGCCGAGGGTCACAGATGCATGCCGGATAGCCAAAATCTGCCACTTTGGAGAATCAGAAGTCAAAGTTTCTTCGCCAAGCTGCCATCTTAGACACCGGCATGGACACTCCAGGAAGAAGGATTCCTTGGGTTTTTTGGGTGAGGGTGTCTCTTTGAATTGCAATATGGTTGAGCCTCTTGATAAGGGTGTGGTGTTATATAGTGTTGAATACTGCTGAGAGGTAGAGGAGGATCAGGGCCACAGTTTCTCCGCAGCCAAGGTGGGCTCTGATGTCATTGGTGGCCGCAAAGAGGGAGGTTTCGGTGCTGTGGTTGGTGCAGAATACTGAGTGGGAAAAGTCAAGAAGATAGATGTTCTCCAGTTGTACCGTGAGTTGGCATTTGATGGCTTTTTTAAGGACCTTGGCGTGAAGGGGAGCAGATAAATTGGACGGAAGTTCTTGAGTTAGCTAGGCTCGGCAGACGGTTTCATGAGGAGGGGTTAGACTTCAGCGTGTTTCCATTCATTGGGGTAGAAGTCCATGGCGATTGGAGAGTTGAGGATGCTGGTGAGTTTGTTGCTGATCATCTTGCTTCCCAGGTTTAAAATGTGGTGGGGATAGAGTCTGTAAGTGCTCCTGAGTTGACGGACTTCATGATGGTGGTGGTGTTTTGGGTGGTGAGCTGGTCCCAGGTGGTTAGCAGATGGTCAGGGATTCCATCTGTCATAGCGATTTGGGGCTCGATATTTTGCAGATGCCGGAGATCTTGTCATAGAAGAAATCCTCTAGGGCGTCGTAGAGTTCCTGGGAGGGTGTAGATGCCATTTTCTGAGGCAAAAGGATTAGAGAAATCTCTTCCTTTTCGTCCTTCTCAGGAGTTGGTGGTAATGGTTGAGTGCTGTTTTGAAGGTTGGGAGGTCTGTGGTGTCCTTGCTGGGATGCCACCTCCTCTCCAATTGCTTGCAATTGCATTTTGTAGCTCTTAGTTCCGGGGTGTACCAATTGGCCTGTTTGGTGGTTCTCTTTAGTTTTGCAGGCTTGATGGGGGTAACTCTGTCGGTGTGCTGTTGGTGATCCAGGAGGAGAAGTTCTTAACAGCCTGTACTTAGTTGGTTCAGGAGTTCGGGTGGGAGGAGTTGAGGGTGTTGATCCTTTGACTCTCTGAAACTTTGCTCCAGCTTCGGCGAGGGGTGCTGGCAGGGTTGGCAGTGGTGCCGGGGAGACCTGAGATGGCTAAGTAGACAACGCTGTGGTCTGTCCAGGTGAGTTTGGTGCAGTGGCTGTACTTTACTCGGTTGCTGGCAATGAAGATGGGGTTGAGTGTGTGTCTTGCGATGAGCGTGGGGATAGTGACTAGTTGATTAAAGCCAAGGATGTTTATGCTTTCAAGGAGGTTGGCGGTGTTGGAATTGTCAGGGTCGTCGAGGTGGAAGATGAGGTTTCCTGGGAAGATGTAGCACTTGGAGGCAATGGCAAGTGGAGCAATTAAATCGGGAATGGCATCACAGAAGCCAGGGTGACGTCCTGGAGGTCTGTAGGTGAGGGTGCCTCTGATGGTGGTCTTGCCATCGGTGTGGAGTTGGAAAATAGGAAGTTCCATGATTGGAGTGATGTTGTCTGTGGTAATGGTGCAATGGATGGTTTCTTGTGGATAATGCCAATTCCACCTCCATGTTTGTTGATATGGTCTCAGTGTGTTATCTTGTAGCCGGGGGGCGTTGCTGAGGCAACATCAGGCACAGATGCAGGCTTGAGCCAGGTCTTGGTGAGGAAGATGACGTCGGGAGTGGGGGTGGTGATGGTGTCCCAGATCTCAATGGCGTGCTTGCAGTGAGATTCTGCGATAAACTACAGGCGGTGGAGATGTTCTGAGGTGGTTGTCATTGGCGTGGCAGCAGTAGCTGTACCTGAGTGGGCTCTGGTCTGGTAGGCTAAGTAACAGTGCCGGCAGGTGAACGGTCCTGCTGTGGATCATAGTGAGGTGCTGCAGCAGCTGTTGTTAAAGGTTCCAGGGTCTAGGGCTCGTAGCGCTAGTGTAGCTTCGGGTGACAGTAGAGCCAATTTTTCTGGTGCTGGGGGTGGTCAAAGAGTGGGCGGGTTCCGATGGGCTTGCCTTTTATGTGCCTTCAGCTCACCAGCACTGCGGCCTCAATTAAGTAGGTGGTGAGTGGAGGGTTGTACTTACAGGAGGCAGCAAGCAAGAGGGAAGCAGGCAAAAAATGTCAGCAAAACGAGCGGCCACGGTGGAGTGGTGGCAGGAAAACAGCAGGTCAGAAAACAGCAATCACAGGTTAAGAAATACATCAATAATACAAAGCAAAAGAAATGATTGAGTATGTTCAGGCAGGAGCTTTGTGATGAGCAAGTGTGGTAGGTGACAGTTCCTCCCCCTCGTTAAGTCAGAGTGGCCCATCCTGTCAATACCTATTTTCCCTTTATCTCACGGTCTGGGAACAATCCATGAACACCAACTGCCAGCTACAACTAGTCATATGACCCAGAGACCAACTGCAGGCCACAAATGGCTAGAACAATAAAATGCTATCTTTCTAAATGTAGATTCACCTAAAGTCCTATTCAGTTATTATTAGAAGTAATCACACTATATGCTTTTTGTGATTATGGTTATTTATTTACCCACACGTTTTTTATGTGGTCATTATGTGATTTTTGATATATAATGTGTTTGTTTGTAACTGTGATTTTGCTAAATAGAAGTCCAAATGTCATATGTGTTGTTCTGAGACAAGAGGTGATTCCTACTATATAATCTAAAGAAAAGAAAAAAGTGTGGGTTAATAAATAACCATAATCACAAAAAGCATATAGTGTGATTACTTCTAATAATAACTGAATAGGACTTTAGGTGAATCTATTTTTCAAATACTAGTTTATGGCCCTACCGAAGTCCTGTCCAAAGGGCCTGACTCCAATCTTGGGCTGTCTTTCTAAATGTGGAATTTCAGGATTGTAACTAAAACTTACATTTATCATTAAAGTGTGCTTTTCACTTCATTACTTTAGACACCAAGCTCGATCTACCTGCCCCCAATTGAATGGTATCACATATTAAATGTAATATGGAAAACCAATGTTATCCTACACAAGAGGTAGGCCTTGAAGTATTGAAAAATGATTATCAGAGTTCTTTACTAACAGGACATGTAAAACTTACTAGTACATGTCCCACTTTTTCAATGCACTGCTCTATGGGCTATTTAGGGCCTTCCCTAGGACTGACTTATTTGTATTAAAAAGGAAGGTTTGGGCAGGCAAAAGGTTTATTTGCCTGGTCGAAATGGCAGTTTAAACTGCACACAACACATGGGCTGCAATGACAGGCCTGAGACATGTTTAAAGGGCTTCTTGAGTTGGTGGCACAATCAGTGCTGCAGGCCCACTAGTAGCATTTAGTTTACAGGCCCACTGCACATGTAGTACCCCTCTACTAGGGACTAGCAAGTAAATTAAATGTGGCAAATGGGTGTAAGCCAATGTCACCATGTTTATAGGAGTACTTTAGCATTGATTTGCATTGGGAAAGTGTGAAGAGTCCTAAGAGCCAACAGAACTGAGTTCAGAAAACAGGAGGGTGAAGACACACAATTTGGGGGTAATCCCACAGACAGGGCCAAGTCCAGCAATGACCCATTATTCTATACCTCTTCTCATTTTGTTCACTCCGTACCTGGCACCTCTTTGTATCCACAATTCTCTATGTATGCGGCTACCTCTTGCTGCCTTTACGTCTTTCAAATTCACCAGATTCTCTATATTATTACTCTCCCTATGTCACCCTTCGGACTACTGAACTCTTTTGAACTTCTCTACATTTCCTCTCTCTATCTCTCTACCTCTCTATCACATTCTAAAATCTTACCACGTTTTCTGCCTCTCTGTCTCTACTCACAAATTCCTCTTTCTACCTCTCTTATCTTTTCTTCTGGCTACATTACCTTTCTCTGTTTACTTTGTGTTTCTCCCTACCTTTCATATATTGCTACATCATCTCTAGCTCTACCCCATTCTCCCTCTACTCTACGTCTCTCACTCTACTGTTCCCCTTATGTCTCTGTCCTGCTCTTGTATCTTGGGTTGTATGATGTTACAACGCATTCCGTTGCAACACATGCCTTTACCACGCATGCGTTACAACGCGAATGCCATTTCCACACATATCCTTTACCACGAAAATGCCTTTACCACGCATACCCTTACAACGATTTTCGTTGTGAAACCATGCATTATAATGGCATTTTCATGGTAAAGGTTATCTCCGATTCCTGCCCCAATTCATTTAACTGCTCCCCTGCGCCCTCCTTTTTTTATTTAATACCCCTTCCCTGTACCCCTGTGCGACTCTACGCCCCCATTCCTTCTAAGAATTACCCCTGCCTGTAATACTAAAATTCTTGCCCAGCGCGATTCCCCCACCCACAAATCCTTCTATCATATACCCCTCACCTGAACCCTAAAAATGTACCCCTGCGCGACACCACTCCCTCAATCTTTTTTGTATTTTTTTTTTACTAAAATCCACCTTACCTCTCCGCGTCCTCTCCACTCCAAGCACTTCCGATTTGAGTTCCACGGCGTAAAGAGGAAGCAGAAGTGTCTTTCTGTTTCCACTAACGACGCCGATTGCCTCCACATCTTTTCTCTACAGATACTTTAAATGACGGAAACAGGTGCTTTTTGGGGGGGGGGAGACCCCCCAAGCTCCCTTTTTGGAACCCACGCTTTTTTTGGGGGGGAAGAGGCCCCCCAAGCCCCCTTTTTTAATTTTACCTTTAACACACATGTCTTTACTACATATCTCGTAGTAAAGGAATGTGTGGTAAAGGCTGTTTTTGGTAACCCGCATGCGCTGTAAAGCATGCATGGTTAAGTGTATGCGTGGAAACGGCCGCGTTGTAGTGGCTGTTTCCCGTATCTTGTCTCATCCCATTTCTCTTACTCAGCAGTGTAATAGGCATCTTTCCAGCTGGGGATGTGCGCACACATAAAGAGGAGAAGCGGGACAAGGTATGTGGAAAGAAATTAGAAGACAGTTATTAGATTTTAATCAATGAAATGGTGAAAATCCTTAGAGAAGCACTTTTATCTTCACTGTTGCACCAAAAATGCCAGCATTCAAGGGGGGTATATTTGTTATTTCAAATATACACTAACTAAAGCTACAATTTCAAGTGCTAAGAGGATATGCTAAATTTACACACTAAATTACACCAAAATGTTTTTGTTGCAAGGAAAGAAACCTAGATCCAAACTCAAAACGAAATGGCTTTATCAATGCTTGTTTATGTTTATGTTGTTAGTATTGGGTTGGCAAACTGTTGTAAATGATTAGTGAGGCAGATAAAGGAATAATAGATATTTATTATGCTCTACAGAGAATAACTGGTGTTCCCATCAGAAAGCCAGGGAGCTAACTGACCCGGAAGAATCTAGACAAAGCACAGTAGAATATGACATCAAGAACATAGAATGTAAGTCTTAAAGCGATACAACAAAATATAAGTCGAGAGAATACAACATATCCTCTTCCCTTCGCATAAAAAAACCAAAAAAAACGAAATAATAAGCTCATGCTTTCCACTACACGAACAAACATCACTCACAAACAAAATCGTGTAAATAACTCGGGGGTCTCCTTTCTCTCTGACCTTTACTAGCACCAATACCATTGTTTGATTCCAACCCATGGCTAGACGGAGGCAAATCAACCTCACGTTCAGCCTTCTTATACAGTGCCACTCGCCTCAAATTCCAACTTTCTCCATTAAATAAGGTCACAAACCTTTTATGAACGGACTTGACTTTAAACGAACCCCTGAACTTCGTCAACCCAACACCAACACCAACTCGTCCGGGTTTTACTTTCACCCAATCATTCACTGCAAAATTACACTTACTGGCTGGTTCATTCTCATTTTCACGCTCCACAAAGACACCAGTACCCAAATACTCTTTCATCCATTCAGCGACGAGTTTGGTACCAGCTGAACGCCCTCTCATCATACTAAAGGGAATCTTCCCAGTCACACCATTCTCAGTAGTTCTATAGGCCCAAACCAGGTCATTAACCAATCCTCTCACATCTGTCCTAGATGAGATGGCCATTTGGATCGCTCCTTTAACCATCCGGTTCGCCCTCTCAACTATACCATTCCCCTGCGGGTTGTAAAGTGAGGTCCTTGAATGTGCAATACCACATTTTCCCAAGAAATTAGCCATCTCCAAAGAAGTCAATTGCGTCCCATTATCAGTGATAATCTTCGTGGGAAAACCTTCCTCTCTGAAAATGTCCCTCAACATGGTAATAGTGCTGCTCGTAGTGATCTCCTTCATAAACCTAACTACCAACCATTTCGAAGAAACATCAACAACCACCAAACCAAACCTCATATCTTGACTCAATTGGTAAAAAGGGCCAATGAAATCAAGACATATAGTGTGCCAGGGGCATCCTGGGTCTTCTATTGTACCACATCCGGTCTGACTACCGACTTTAAGCCTCTTCTCACTCTCCACACAATCTGTACATCTCTCCACCCACTGAGAAACCTCCAAGTCCATACCGGGCCACCAAAAATTCTCCCTCACTCTCCTCTTGGTGAGAGACTGTCCTAGATGACCCTCGTGAGCTAACTTGAACAAAGTAAACCTCACCTCCTGCGGGGGAATAAACTTATCCTCCTTCAGAATAATAAGACCTTCCTTGTCCAAGACAGACAGATGCTCCAAAACTTTGAGATATGGACGAAGAGCGGGAGATAAGCAACTCTCCCTCCTTGGACCCTTCACAATTAGGTCTTTCACCTCTCTCAACACCTCGTCCTTAGCCATGGAAGTATTCCACCAACTCTTGCTTACTGCCCCAGCACACATATCCACCACCTCATCCACAGCAGCCACAGACCCTTCTGAATTGAGTGATTCCACCCCCAACTTGTCTACCATCTCCCAAGGTAGTGGAAGTCTAGAAAGACCATCAGCTTGGCTGTTCCTCCAACCCGGAATATACTCAATAGTATACAAATACTCCTGAATTCTCGCAGCCAGCCTAGCTAACCTCGCTGATCCCTTTGTCAGCCCCACCAGGTGATAGAATTTTGACCAGGGGTTTGTGATCTGTCAACAACGTAAACTTAAACCCCCACAGATACATTCTGTAATACTCACAACCCCATGCTGCAGCTAGAGCTTCCCGCTCGATTATAGAGTAATTCCTCTCTGCCGTTGTGAGCGTTCTTGACGCAAAAGCCACAGTCAGAGTCCAGACTCATGCACTTGAGCTAACACCGCACCAACCCCCACAGCACTTGCATCCACTGTCAGCACTGACTTACGGTTGGTATCAAAAGGTGTTAAGATACTAGCTTCACAAATTTCTGTTTTGATCCTTTGGAAGCAATCTTCTTGTTCCACATCCCACACAAACTTGCACCCTTTCCTCAACAGCACCTTAATCTTTTCAGTTTTCCCTGCAAAATTTCTTACGAACTTTGCGTAGTACTCAATGAGACCAAGAAAAGACCTCAACTGGTCTTTATCAGACGGAGCTGGTGCATTTCTAATGGACTCTAACAAATCTCTCTTGGGTTTAACCCCATTAACAGACAGAGTATATCCAAGGTATTCGACTTCCTCTACCGCAAATTTACATTTCTCCTTCTTTAGAGTCAACCCAGCCTGTTCCATTCTTTCCAAAACAGTTTTCAAAATTAAATTGTGTTCTTCTACAGTCTCCCCAAATATCAAAACATTGTCCTGAAAATATACTACATTGTTCACTCCCTTTAATACAGCCCCCATCATTTGTTGAAATACTCCAGCTGCAGAGGCGAGTCCAAAAGGCATACGCGTGAACTGATATATTCCCTCAGTTGTTATAAAAGCTGTCAATGTCTTAGAGTCTTGGTGCAATTTAATTTGGTGATAAGCGCTGCGGAGATCCAGCTTAGAGAAATACTTTCCACCCTTTAGTGAGAAAACTAACTCATTGATATTTGGTAACGGGAAGTTGTCCACAACGATGTTTTGGTTCAAGGTGCGTAGGTCCACACAGAAGCGGAATTTCCCATCGGATTTGGTTGTGATAACCACGGGAGAAAGCCAGGGTGACGTTTCAATCTGTTCTATCACCCCTTGGTCTAACATCTCATTCAACATCCTCTTCACCTCTTCACGTGCAATAAATGGAACCTTTCTGACCCTGTGTTGTATAGGTACAGCATCATCACGCAGTACGATCTTATGCACGTAACCTTTCAATTCTCCAATGTGCTCCTCAAACAAACCAGTCATTCCTTCAACTATTGACTCGGTGGTTATGCTATCAACTACCATCACTTGCTGTTCAGCCCTAGGGTTAATGACAATGCTGAGGTCGTACTGTTGTCCCCAACCCAAAATCGCAGGACCCGACTTGGCTACATAAACCTTCCCTTTTGCAGAACAGTCCTTAAATGATATTTCACATATCATATAACCAATCAGTTCTATACTCTCTCCCTGATATCCACAGGGGCTAATATCACTTGCAAGCAATTGCACATCTTTCCAATTTTCCAAATACATATCTTTTGGGATGATAGTCCAAAACGACCCTGGGTCAACCATTAACTGGACTTCCTTTTGGTCAATAAGAAATTGAGCTTTGGGCCTTTGCCTTCTGCCTGGTTCTCCTTCACTCATACCATCTTCACCCAAGCACAGTATTTTATTGACGCCCTCAACACCAACGTCACCTCTCCCTATCTCCCTCTTCTCCACAACCGCTACTTTTTCGCCATTCACTCCTTTACACATTTTAAAGAAATGACCTTTCCTCTCACACTTTCTACACACTTTATCTAGGGCAAAGCACCTCTTGTAATCAGAGGTATGAAAAGTACTCCCACACCTACTGCACATTCTTCCCTGGAATCTATTCCTCTCGCTACTTGAAAACCCATTGTTAAATCTCTTAGGACCCTTCTCTCCCGAGTCTACACTTCTCCTATTCACAGCAGCAACTTCATCCTGTTCAACACAAGAAACACCATTCCCTTGTCCGCTCTCCTTTACACTATCCTTTTTTTCCATCTCTTTCATACATGCATTCGATTCTTCAACTACTTTTGCTATGTCAATAGCTGTTTGCAGGGTAGGGTTTTTTGCTGCCCACAATTTTTCCTGCATTTTTTTATTCCTATATTGTACTATTAACTGGTCCCTTATCATTTCATCTCTTATTTCCCCGAAATTACATTTAATAGACAGTTCACGCAATCTGGTCACAAATTGATCTACTGATTCTTCTGCTCTGTGTGGTTGAGTGTAGAATTTGTGTCTTGCCATAACGATGTTTACTTCCTTTGAATATTGTTTTTTCATTCGCGCCTTTGCCTCAGTGTAAACGTTGGTTATTGTTCTACCATCTTGGTTTAGTCCTACTGGTAAATATTTGAAAGAGCGCTGTCCCTCTTTCCCTAATGCACTTAATAAAATAGCTTTTTTTCTTGTAGCACTGAAATCCTTCCCATCAAGTGCCTCTATGTAGTTTTCAAAAATGTCTATCCATTCATCCCACTCAATGGGTGGATCTCCAGTTGTTTGTAGGAACATAGGCGGCATAATGACATTAAGATTCTCCATTTTAATAGTTTTTCCTTTCTTTCTCCCTTTTTTTTTTAACAAGGATAATCCTCTTCTAGTTTACACACTCGCAGTCTATTTCCTTTAATATAAAGCGGACGCTGCTCTTGTTTACACACTCGCAGTCTATGTTCTTCAATGCAAACACTTGTTCTATAATGCAGACACTTCTTCAGATTAGGTAGGTCAATTTTGAAAGATGCCTACACTCACTGCCGTGGTTCACCTTGTACTCGGTAACAATCTCAGTTCCTTTCGCACAGATTTACGTCTTTCCAATTTTAAAGCAATACAGTCACAACTCCATTTAAATGTGAAGTACAAGTAGGCAAAAACGGAAAGTTCCTCAAACTCACCAGTTGTTTGAGAAGGACGCAAATTTCTATTGTTATCTTGAAGGGTTGAGTTTCCTCTCTTTTCTTTGGTTACTGTTCTTTTAGTTTCAGTCAAATACAAGGTGGGATGTCAAATAGGATTACCGTTCCTTGTTCACTGTTTCACCTCACTTGAAGTATCTTCCTCGTGTCTCTCGATTTAAAATTTTCTTCTCTTGAGAACAGTTTCTCTCAGCTTGACATTTTCTCTTCTTGGTAACTGCAACTGCTTCTTCCAGTTGGAAATTTAACCAAGTGAGCTTGCGTGGTTCTTCTCTCACCAGTGGAGTCCCTCTCCCTCTGTAGTTGTTCAGCTCCCTCTGCTCATCGTCGCCATGTGTTGTAAATGATTAGTGAGGCAGATAAAGGAATAATAGATATTTATTATGCTCTACAGAGAATAACTGGTGTTCCCATCAGAAAGCCAGGGAGCTGACTGACCAGGAAGAATCTAGACAAAGCACAGTAGAATATGACATCAAGAACATAGAATGTAAGTCTTAAAGCGATACAACAAAATATAAGTAGAGAGAATACAACACAAACCCAAAGGCAATGCAATCTTTTGCTTGTCTTTTGCATGCCCGTTTCATAAGGTTTATCATATATTTAAATATTGTTTGGCAGCACAAGGATTTGAAAGATCTGAAAAGAGGTAATAAATTCAGGTTTGCTCCAAAAATGGGTCCCACAATATATCTTGTCAAGGGTCCACAAATCCCTATGATGTCACTGGTAAAGGGGCCTCTTCCAGGGAGGTTTCAGTACTTTCACTTAGCTCTTTCGGTGCCATTAGTGGCATGTTTCGAAGGGAGAGTTCATTATCTTTCTAGTTACTGGTTACTATTATGTGGTTCCTATGTATCCCCTTCCACCTTCCATTTCCTTTTTCTTCTATCCTACCTATCTGCTTCCTCCATACATCCCTGGTTTATCTTGAGAGATTCTATACCTCTATTGCACAATTGTTTTATAGTTATATTCAACTTCCTTGCATCCACATATATACAAGGCATACAGTGTGCAAGGCGCTCACTGTTGGTAATGGAGAAGTAGAGGTTAAGTTATGCTTGAGAAAAGAGATAGGATCATTTAGGGAGAAGAGGTCGTGCAAGGAAATTACACATAAGGAAGTAAATGTTTGTAAGCTGGAGGGAGGAGAGGCAATGTATGGAAGAAGAAGAGGAATGGTTCGGGCGAGGAGGCTGCTAAAAGGAGTGAAACGCATAGAGGAATAGGATGCTATTCCCAGAAGTGTTTTGCGATAGCTGGAAGGTATTAGACAGGCAATAAAAAACCATGCAGGTAGGCGGTATGGAGCAGATGTTGTATAGAAGACAATCAGTAAAGGTGCCAGATGCAAGAAGAGGTTATAAGCCTAAATTAAAGGGTGGAGAAGAAAGTGTGAGTGAAGCTTACTCTCAGATATTTTACTTAAATGCTTGCCCTATGCACTCTAAACTCCACTGGCACGGTCATCAATGCAATTGGCACAGCCCTCTTCTGCACCCCCAGTACCCAATTCCATCCTCCACGAGGTCACAACAGACATAGCCTTGCAGCACTTCTGTATCTTGGAGATGCTTCAATCGCCTGGTTCTCGGTTCCCCTATTCAAGAGGGCCATTATTCACTCCTTCTAAGGTTCCCAAGAAGACCAATGGAATAGGGTGTGTTATGTCTTGTACCAACACATCATCCAAATTAATTATACTGTTTAAACCTCAGTAAGATGAAAGCATGAGCTTGCTCTATCTTTTCCAAACTCACCCCTCAAACAGATTGTCATGTTTTTCATTTGGAAAAAAGCCTTTGCCATAAATAACGTTTTAAAAACTAAAAAGGTATGGAAAAGTGTTTGCAGATGAGAGAAACAAAAATGGGAAAAGCCTGTATGAACAGATACTACAGGTGAATTTTCAGTAGTTAATAATTCAAGAACATGCAAATACTAAGCCTTTACATAAGCCTAAATGTATCTGCTTGTACGCTCTGTTTCGGTAATGGTGGCAGTCTTTATGATGTGGTACACGAGTTATAAGAACCATATCAGCATTTATGGTCTTTTCCTGGATCCTATCTATTTATAAGAGCTTAGTTGCCACATTACTGAATCTAGCTATCACAAAGACTTTTTTGTAACTATCTGGAAAAATGTGATCATGTTCTGAATCAAACACAATCACCAAATACATTCTTTCATAGCATATATTTTAACTTTTCTCTTCCACCAGGATTCTGCGATGTTTAGAATGGAATCTTTGAAAATATGTTTGAATTTTGGGGACTTTGAACAAAGAGCTATTTGCCAGAAATAAGATGCAAGTGAGATATACATTTCCTGCATCAATTTGAATCTTCACTACATTATTACATTTGGGTGAAATTGGTTATTTTCAAAACCCATCGGTGAGAATTGATTTCGACTTTTTACAACTGAGACTAGAATATATTTCAGTCTAAAAAGTCAAAAATTGCTAGGTAGTTAAGGTAGTTAAGGATGGCTGCCAACTCCCCACACTACCACGAGGACACCTATTTAATCTCCTGGTAAATATGACAACACGTGCCACATACCCTATAAGTTTTGTTTGTTAACTGTGTAGGTGATCTCAAGTAAAATATTTTGGTTAAAAAGAATGCCTATCAACAGGGGACCTTTCTTTGAGTCTAGATTCTTTTGAATTAGGAACTGAAGACAACTCCTTGAATCACTGTAAAAAAATCCTGATACTGCCATTGTCTACCTGTGAGGGTTGTATGATACAACCACTTATGTCTAAACAGCGCATGCCTAAACAACACGTTCTGAACTAAAACTGCATCTTTACCACCCATGCCTTTACCAAGCATACCTTTACAACAAATGCTGTAGCAAAGGCATGATTGCTAAAGGGATATGCATAGAAAATTCCACACCCCAGCTCCCAGCCCTGTGCCCTAACACCCGATACTCCGGCCCTGAAATCCACCCCACATCCCTTCAAACTACCCTGACTACTTACCCTGAGCCCTAACACTCGGCCACTACTCAAAAAACTACCCTGACCCCAAATCCCCTGCCCTGAGCCATAAAACTGTTCCCCCAGCCCTGTAAATTGACCCTTCCCCCTGCCATGAGACCTGAAACCCTGCCCACTGCCAAAAATCTACCGACCCCCAGCCCCCCAACCTGAGCCCCAAAACTGACACCAGTCCCTGAAAACTAACCCTTCCCCCACCCTGAGCCCTAAAACCCTGTCCCCTGCCAAAAAACTACCCTGACCCCCTGCCTTGAGCCCTAAAAGCGACCCCAACCCTTAAACTACCCTTACCCCCAAATCCAGCCCCAGACCCATGTCTCTGAGCTACCTCTCCTGATGTGTCCTGTTCCTCTCCCCGCCCATCCACACATCTAGACCCCTGACTGCCTTAACCACGAGTATGTGTGGTTAAGGCATATGTATGGTTAAGTCAGATGCATGGTTAAGGCAGATACGTGGCTTAGGCAAGCGTTGCTTAGCCCGAGTTGTAAAGTCCTGAGTTGTAAAGCCTGTTTCCTACCTGTGGGTGATTAAGATTTTCAGAATTATCCTTTCGAAAAATTTTAACTGCATGTCTAACAGACTCATGATCCTAACTGGCCTTGCATTATCTACCTTCCCTCCTTAGTAGTTAAGCATGATTATACTATTTTTTCAAAAGCGCAGAACTGTGACATGTATTAGGCAGTGCCTAAAGATTTTTAAATAGCCAGAAGCCAACATTCAGCAGGTTCCTAAGCAGTTTTTCATAATTAAATTGAGTAGTTCGGCGTTTTTAGTTTTTAAATACAAGAATAAATTACTCAGGAATGACCCATGCCTTTGTTCTTGTAAGAACACAGTCTTCTGAGACTTTTCCTGTCTCTACCTGTTTTGTGGCTAATCATTTATTTGAGCTTCAGGTGCAGATTTTCCAAAAATGGCTGCAAAGTGATTGATCCATATATTCTAGAGTGTACACAACGTTTTAGCAGAGGTTTTTGTTTTTCACATAAAGCAGCTAGTTACTTTAACCAACATATTTTGGAGTGGTTTGGTGTTGTGCCATCCTTGAACATCATTGAAAGATTTATTTTTCTTTTCTATGACGTCTGTACATGTTTCTCTTACATTTCCAAATTCTTTAGTTCGACTATGTTGCGGAAGATTACCTTTAAACTGCCTCTCTTTTGGAACCGTCAAGGAGATCTATTGTTTTTTTATGTCTGGTCAGAGGGCCATCTTGTCATGCAGTTTGAATGTTCATTGGCCACAGTGGTCAATCAATTAGGGGAAAACCAAATGCATCTTTGTCTAAGTTTGATTGACTCTCTACAACCTCCTACATCAGGGATTATCTTTTCACCTATACTTCCTGGTTTAAGAGATTTAGAAAGAACTCCTTGCACTTAAGTAAGTTCCATTGGATGATGTTTTTTTGAATTTCCAAACAATGATCTTTCACACTACACAAAAGGCACTTTGAATGGTCTTTTTTCCAGAAAAAAAGTTACCAAGAAAGGACTAAGGACCTTCTCAGCCCTCAATTCGAATGATGCTTTTGCAAAAGAGCGTCAGAAAGATAAAGAAATAGTCATAACACATTATGCAGAGCAATTGAAGAATGGCAGGGTTTGCCAAACCAGGAAAAAGATATCTTATTCAAACGCATGACTTAAGATCGGTGCTGAAGCAGCACATCTGAATTGTTTGCCACGATCTTCCTTGTGTAAACAGGCACACAACAAGTACTTAATTTCTGGGAGTTTGGAGCTATTTCCTACAGAATATAGGAGGTTCCAAGTCTTCCAATAATATCTTGAAGTCCTCAAGTGTAACCTAGGTCCAGACATTGTTTATTCAAATACTTGATAAATGACATTTCTGGAAGAGAGTAGAGCCATGTTTCTTGCAACTGTATCATGGCACATTTAGACAAACACTCTTTCAAGTCAAAATCAGCTTATTGATGGCTAACACCAACCATATTCCAAGAAATGTAACTTTCTGATGTAGACTGTGACTCTATATTTCCTAACCATAATTTTGTTTTTGTAATGGAAACATTTCACAAATGAATTCTGCTTTAAAAAGGATAAAGGCTTTTCACAGTTTGGCATTACATTCAGGAAAGGTACCATCCTTTCCATAGGTTAGCTTGGAGTCAGGTAGGGATTGTATCTCTTCTTCCAGAACTGAAGCCTTAGATAGAGATGTATTTTAGCTGATTTCAATTTATGTGTCAGCTTTCTTTCAAGGTTGCGCAATAAATCAAGTAAAAGTAAACTCAGCTTTCTGCATGTTGGCCTCCCAATTTTCTACTGTAGATTTCATGCATGGCCTGTATCCAGTAAATTATGGCAATGGAATTTACTGGGGAAACATCCATTATGAATTTTGCACCATGTCATTACTCATTTTCCTTTTTTGTCCTAAGCAGAAAGGGTTCAATTTTTCCTATTTTTTATTTCATAGCAATTTTCAAGAAGAGTCTTTTGTATTATTCACTTACCGTACCCTTGTCTTTCATTGTTTTCAGGGACTGAGGTTGAGTCTGAATTTTCTGCCAGATGTTCTAAATGTTGCCGGTTTGTCATATCCTTTTTATCTTTATTTGTATTTTAGTGCATCCCAACCAGATACAACAATTAAACAGCCTTGAGAAAAAATATTTATAGCGAATACAGTCAACCTGTTGCCACATATCACAGTATGCGTCGCACCTTCATCTTGTTCAATATAAGGTACGAGGATAGTCTTTAGAATCTTTTATTCTCATCCTTGTTCAGGCACATCTGCCATTGCTGAAATCAGTTGCAGGCTCTAGATTGGCATTCTCTCACTCCAGTTACCATCTTCTCATTCTCTACCATGTGCCCTCCCCTTCATAGGCACTGTGCCTAAAATTTCTGTGGTTTGAATGAGTCCACCATTAGTGCTTTCTAGCTAGTGGGTTCAGTTTTACTTACATATTGAAATTCTCACTACTTCTGTTTTTTTTTAAGTTTTCAAAAACCTTTATTGAGGAAAAATATTGGCAGACACAATGCACCGTGCAACACTGCAGTTCAAATCAACAAAATACAGATCAGGTCAAGCGTTTAGTAACAGGTAGATTACAATTTGCAGCAAATTTAAAAAAGCGTGAAAGTTGAAATCACAGCTCCACTACACCGAGGTCCCCCCCCCCCCCAGGGGGGGGGGGGGCACACACAAAACAGCAACATCAGTGGGGGTACTAAAAAAGCAGGGGTGCTTCTAGAAAGGGAGAGAGCAGTCACTGACCAGCACCGGGGGCCGCCGCGGACACAGGGCTGGCGGGGAGCGCGGGAGAGGCAGCGCCTCTGGGATGGGAACGGGAAAGGAGATAGGCAACCAGAGGGCCCCAAATGTTAACAGGTCGAGACCTGGCAGGCATTAAATCCCAGAACTATGATAGGAGAGTCTGGCACTGAGAGGCAAACCAACTCTCGGCTTTGGGGGCAGGCCGACGACCCCAACACATGGCCACCCTGAGCCTAGCAAGGAACAGCAGCATCGAGCTCAGATGTCGAGAAGCATCAGGACAGAATTTAACGAAGCCGAGAAGGCACAGAGGTGGATCGGGGTGCACTGCAGCACCGGTGATATCAGAAATGGTGGAACACACCACCCGCCAGAACTCAGAGACCTTAGGGCATAGCCACGCTAAATGGGCAAAGTCTGCGGCAGGAGCAGCGCAACGCACACAATTGTCCCCAGGAATAAGTCCAAGCCTGTGGAGATGAACTGGGGTGTGGTACAGCCTGTGCAAATACTTGAAATGGATCAGACAGACCGGTAGTTCGGTGACAGCTTTTTCGTCTGATTACAGCAATATAGCCAGTCAGCCTGCGAAATGTCGATACCAAGATCCGCATCCCATTCCTCCCACGCACGATCCGAGGAAACGGGGGCAGACACTAGGGTGAGAGCGTATAGTTTGGTGACTAATTTGTGCGGTGACAGGGAAGTGTATATGAGATCCAGAGTCGGCATGGTGGGTGGGGGCTGAGGGAATGTGGGGTGCAGTTTCCGGTGAAGTGGCACGCAGCTGATAGAACAAAAGTGTGTCCAGTGGCCCGAGGAGTCAGGAAGAGAGTAGAAGGTCTTCTCTGGGTATAGATCAACTACCGTCCTCAAGCCCAGCCACGTCGCATGTCTAGACATGCTGGAAGACGGAAGTGAGGGGAAATCTTGGTGGTTCACTATTGGCACAGAGTTGGATGAGAGCCTAGGGATGCTAGAAAGCCGACGCAGGCCAGACCATGCCCATCACAGCGTCTCGACCGTATCGACCTCCGCCCGAAGGCGCACCGTGGGCGCAAACAAAACTGTGCACAAAGGCCAGGGAGAAGCTACATCCATCTCGACTGCGACGTGAGGCTGATAAGGGGTAGGATGAATCCAGAAATGCAGGAAGCTGGCCTGGGTACACAAGGCATAGATCCTGAAGTCAGGCGCGCCCATCCCACCGGCAGACATGGGGAGAGTAAGGATGTCATAAGCTACTCTTGCCTATTTACCTGACCAAACGAGCGAAATGATTAGGGAGCGTAATTTGCGAAAAAAATGAGACTTTTTTGTAGCCAAAATGTTAGGATAATTGCTAATTAATTCGTACTTAGATCACCTTGAGATATTAAAATATCTTTCTCTGAACTGTAGTTCATCCCAATGTCTCTGATATCCATATGGTAACTGTATTTTGCAAGGTAATATTGCATTGTTTGTCTGTGTTCAGATGAGCATGTGTTATGATTTCCTTTTTTTGGCCTTGTGATCTATTTTGGAGATAAATCTTCTAGGATCTCTCTCTCTCTCTCTCTGTATTGATTATTTTTCAGTCTGTGATGCCTATTTGACTAAAATCGGTCTGAACATTTTTGGCCACTATGAGTTGTAGGTAGATAAACTGTTTGATTCTGGGTATATTTTAGATATGAGGTTGCCTAACACTTATCCTGGGGATAAGGTCTGAATAGAGGTATTGAAGGAGGCATTAAAGGGCTGATGAGTTATGGTGTAAGTCTCCTCTACTGTATGAATACTCACATTCTCTATTTATAAACATGTCTAAGCATCTTCTAGTCTAGTGAACTTTAAGACAACAATATCTCTTCTTGATTTCCATTTTCAGGGAATTCGAAATATTCAGCATTGAGACCTTAATTTCAATGCTTCAATTAAGTAAATTATCCAGAATGCTTAAGATCAATCTATCAGTTCCCAAAATACGCTGCCTTGCCCGTATGGGGGAAAGATCTTTTGGTTTCCTTGGTGCATGGATATGGAACAGTCTTCCAGAACCTCTGTGATTAGCTAAAGACCTGTTAACTTATAGGAAGAATTTTAAAACCTGGCTTTTTCAAAACTAGCCCCTCCTCAGCATTCCACTACTCTTTCTGCTTCCTTGCACCAGGACACTCTGGTTTGAGTAGCTGCGCGCTATATTAACTGCGTTCATTTTATTTTATTCTCTCCATCATTAATTTCAGACTCAGCAAGGTAGGGCAGCTGTCTGACCACTAACAGGCCAAAGTTTCACTGACACCCAAAAAGGGGACATCAAGATGAAACAAATTAGTACTTCAATAAAAGGAAAACAGAGAAGAGATTGTAAATGAAAATATATACAATTTAGCTCCTGGTTAACATACTTCTTTCAATCTTGTGATGGGAGTATATATAACCTAACACCCAAACCACAAACACTCCCCATGTTGTCCAGTTCAATTCCTCACGCTAGGCTGCACGTTTTGTTTTATTAATTGCATGTAATTTTCCTTTCTACTTGGTTTCCAAGCACTGTTGGTGTCTAGTCTAGGATTATGTCATGGTGAAATAACAGA
The DNA here is from genome assembly GCF_964261635.1 of Lissotriton helveticus. Lineage (NCBI taxonomy): Eukaryota > Metazoa > Chordata > Amphibia > Caudata > Salamandridae > Lissotriton > Lissotriton helveticus. Next base: position 859,914,552 of record NC_136065.1, read on the forward strand.
GTGGATGATAGCTTGATGGAATATGGTCAAACCAGAATATTCTGTGAAGTCCATGTCCTACAGACTAAAGCCATTCTGGGTCTTACTTGCCATGGTATTGTGGTAGAAGTGTGGTGCCTATGAATGTTTACATTGTTTACCAGCAGGTCATTGAATTCTTGCTGTCAATGTCCAATACTTTCTTCCCAGTGCCTGCCATAAGCCCTCTTTTATCCAACAGGATTCTTCAGAAGGGTATTGAATATTGTGACTTTATGACAATAAGTTGTGGTTTGTGTGTGGATGGTGATGTTAAAAAGTCGTTCGTCTCATTTGTGGTTTATTCAGTGTGTAACTGTCAGCAAGGTGTTGTGCCTATGAATTAAGCTTGCCTTGAGACAAAGGGTATTCTGCGAAATCCTTCTGGCTGAAGGTTTGCATGTTGTTTCAGTTAAGATTGGTGTATTTACAAAATTTAGGTCATATGATTCCAGGTCGATAATCATTTATTTAAAATGTTATAATGTTGAGTTTTTATTGTATACACATTTTGCTTGAGCTTGAGTAATTGAATTTGTGTTTGCTATCTTCAGATAATTTACTTGGGGTTTAATCTAGAAGTATTCAGAAGTTTCCATTATCTTAAGTCTTATCAGTTTTATGCCTCCCTAGGTTCTTTCCATGTGCCAGTAGAAGCTGCATCTCATCTGTGTCGGAGTTTCTCTTGAAACCTATTTCTACACAGCTACTTCCCATGACATTCTTGTGTCTTTCTCTGTTTTCATGTGCCTCTCTGTGACTTCCCTGTGTCTTTCCAAAACTCTGTTGTATCTTCACCTGTATCTTCGTTGTCTTCTCAGGGTATTGGTTTAATTCTCCCTCTTAGTGGATTTTCGTTTATGTGTCTTTCAATGCTATGGTCTCCTAATGAATTTTATTCTTAGAGCTCTCTTTCTTCATGCCCCACTGTCTTCCCAAGACCATGTCTGTGTTTATTTATGTCTGTATTCCCCTGCAACAGAGTGAATACTGTTGGCAACCATAGTCAACATGAGTTACCCTCTCAGTCATTTACTCCAAGTTGAATAATGGTCCTAGAGTTAAATTCAGATTAATGTAAGTCACCATCAACCAATGAATGCACCAATGCACAGTGGTAGCCATGCCCCACTGAACAGTTTGGTAGGACATGGGGCATTTCACCTCTTAGATTCTCCTCTGAGTGATAACAAATCCTGCAAAGGTTTAGCTGCATTATAAAGTACAAGACCATATAAAAATGGATGTCTGCGCTTGGGATATTACTTCTATGTAACTTTAGGAACTCATTATTCCTCCAGGCATGGGTTTTCTTCATAACACAAGGATAGTTTAAACACTGTGTAATGTTGTGTCATACCGGAAAGACTGCTCAACTTACTTTTAGTCTTATTTATTTTTTTATTATGTGAGTCTATAAGTAAAAATACTTTGTGTACTAGGAAATATTGTATTGGAGATAGCCTTGTGGCCAAGTAATACAATTAAAAAACAGAGAAGTCTCATGTTCTTCTCAGGTACAGATAAGCGTTTCTGAAAAATATAAAGAATCTTTTTCTTCCGCATAAAAGTATCAGAGAGTTTTTTTTTTAATAGAAGTCTGAGTCCTAGAGAAAAGTTTTTGACATAAATTAACTAGGCTTGTGTAAAAGAAAAATTTGGATATAATTTAAAAGACATTTGAAAGAGTGAGGACATTTTTGATCTAAAGATGAAGAGTTTTGACGACGGGCCTGATTTTCTTTTAGTACAGGCTGGAGGCCTTTGGCAAAATCCATAGTTAGGGCAATACTCAGAGACCTTAACTTTACAGCCAGTTTGTCAGATTTCTGAGTGTCTTCGGGAATCTCAAACTGTGTTTTGGGATGCATGAGCAAAATCGCAAAATAAGGAATTGCAAAAATTGCGATTCCTTATTTTGCTCAAGCATTTAAGGAATCGCAATTTTGCGATTCCTTAAATGCTATGCATCAAAGCTTTTTTTTTGCGAATCCACATTAAGAAATCGCAAATTACCACCAACTTGTAATTGGTAGTAATTTGCAAATTCTTTTACAAATGCACTTTTTGGCATTTGTAAAGGTGCCATGTGGTGCTCATACATGCCCTTAGTGCATGCATGTACGCCATATGCGCACACATGTTAATTTCAGGGGTGCAGCAGGATGTCCTTAAGACACCCTTGAAATTATTCTCAATTTGCTATTAGCAAATTGCGAATCGCAAATTGAGAAGAATTTCCCAATCCTTCCTATGGGCCTCCTGGCCCATAGAAATGAATGGGAATGTATTCCTTAATTGCGATTAGCAATTTGCTAATCACAATTAAGGAATTTTAAGAAATCGCTAAAAATTAGCGAATTTCTAGATACATACCATTTTGCAATTCTCAAATAGCGATTCTCAAAAAATCGCTATTTGAGAATCGCAAATGGGTATCTTGATACATCTGCCCCAGTGTTACTTCAGGGATAACCTTGTTCTTGTGAAGAAAATCTGGAGAAACTGTCTAAGTTAGAAATGCATGCAAGGCCTATAGTCTGAGTGTGACATGGGATCTTTGTTGTTTTAAAAGGTATAGCCATGTGCTCTCTTGCCTGCAAGTCAGGGGACTGTTTTCACACAATGGGGTTTGCTTACAAGCCCCTTATCCCACGGGTACGTTTCTTTTCCACATTTTAAAATGTCTGTAAGAGCGGTGCAAGGTGCTTGTAATTAAGCCCCAATATATTCTGACAGGTTAACAGACATGTGCCTTGACTTTATGACACTGAGGGGCATATTTACAAGCCTCTATCGCCACCACAGTGTCACTTTTTCTGGCCTTGATGTGGCGATAGAGGCTTTGTATAATTTACAATTACCCACTTAACATGGCTTAACGCTGCGTTGTAAATAAGGCACACTTTCACACTTAATTAGCGTGAAAGGGGGGCAATTGATGTTGCGGTGGGTGTTCATCCCACAATACCCCTTGATTTTGAGGCTGCCCCCTATTTACAAGGGTGACGTAAATAGGAGGCAGCGCCAAAATTAAGACCAGGGAAAACCTGGTCTTAAACAGGCAAAACGGGGAGAAATGCTTTATTTCTCCTCGTTGTTGCTGTTTCCATGCATGCTGCGTTGTGCAACACACATAGAAACGGCAAATTGCCATTGATTATTTATGTGCAGGAAGTTGTCCCTTCCTGCACATAAACAATACAACAAAAAGAAATTACATTTTGAAACTTCTATGTGTGCTGCATTAAGCAAACCACATAAAAGTTACAAAATGTCATTTAAAGGTTGTTTATGTGCAGGAATGGAGCCCTTCCTGCACATAAACAATCTTCTCCACAACGCAGACACCCTTGCACTATTGTGCAAGGTTGCCTGCGTGGGTGCTAGGCTGCTAAGTTTAGCACCAGTGCAGGGGGAAATGCAGGGCTGCACCATATTTTTGTAAATATGGTGCAGTCCTGTGCTTCTGAAGTGGCGGAGTACGGCGTTAAGCCAGGAAGGATAACGCCGCACTCCTTCACTTCACTGTAAATATGCCCCTGCATGTCACTGCAGTGTTTTATTGTGTCCACGATTACTGTGTGTGTGTTTCTCTGAGTTTCTCTTACTTCACCTTGCTATGAATGTGGTTCCCCAAATTTCGTGGTGTTTGTGCTATTCAGTGTTATCCTGTGTCTGTTAGCCTTATGTCTGTTTTCAAGTGCATTCCCTTGGGAGTGTGGATGCATTTCCCTGTGAAACTGTGCTTCTCTTATGTTTCCATAACCAAGTGTCCATCTGTTTGCATCTCCTTGACTCAGCTGTGACTCACTAGCTCCATGTATGTAACCCTATTCACCTGATTCACAGTGAGCATGCACCTATGTGTCATTCTGCAGTGTGTGCATGTTATTATTGTTATTTTTTTATATTGGACAGAATAGTGCTTTAGTGGGTGACATAAGATGAGTTACAATACAGGTGTAATTGCAAAAGAGTACTTTGGATTTTCTACCGGCAGCACTAGAGGGGGCCACGGAAGGAGGAGAACCACGCTCCCCACAAGCCAGCGGGGCTCAGAGACGCCCTCTCGCCTCGCCCAGCCCAGGTGGAGGCTAAATACCTCTCGCGTTTCCCGCTCTGCGGGAAACACTCACACTTTGGATTTTCTACCGGCAGCACTAGAGGGGGCCACGGAAAGAGGAGAACCACGCTCCCCACAAGCCAGCGGGGCTCAGAGACGGCCTCTCGCCACACCCAGCCCAGGTGGAGGCTAAATACCTCTCGCGTTTCCCACTCCGCGGGATACACTCGCACTTTGGATTTTCTACCGGCAGCACTAGAGGGGGCCACGGAAGGAGGAGAACGAGAAACAACCTTTACAACGTAACTTTTACAATGCACTACCATTACAACGAAACTTTTACAACGCAACATCCATTACAACGCATGCATTTAGAACGCAACCATTACAACGCATGACACTACAACGCACACCACTACAACGCATGCCATTACAACTCAGTCATTACAAAGCATACCATTACAATGCATAACATTACCATCCAACACTTACCCTACTGTTGCACCCCCTGGAGTTAGAATAGTAATTTTTACCCCTACACTATCCAACACTTACCCTACTGTCTCACCCCCTGGAGTTAGAATAGTAAATTTTACCCCTACACTATCCAACACTTACCCTACTGTTGCACCCCCTGGAGTTAGAATAGTAAATTATACCCCTACACTATCCAATACTTACCAAACATGCAATGTAATGTAATGCGTTGTAATGGTATGCGTTGTAAAGGTATTATGCGTTGTAATGGAATGCGTTGTAATTGTAGTTTTTAAAATGTCGTTGTAATGGTATGCGTTGTAACGGAATGCGTTGTAATGGATGTTGCGTTGTAAAAAATGTGTTGTAAAAGTATGCGTTGTAAAAGTGTGCGTTGTAACGTCATACATCCGAGGAGAACCACGCTCCCCACAAGCCAGCGGGGCTCAGAGACGCCCTCTCGCCACGCCCAGCCCAGGTGGAGACTAAATACCTCTTGCGTTTCCCGCTCTGCGGGAAACACTCGCACTTTGGGTTTTCTACCGGCAGCACTAGAGGGGGCCACGGAAGGAGGAGAACCACGCTCTCCACAAGGCAACGGGGCTCAGAGATACCCTCTCGTCACGCCCAGCCCAGTTCTTAATCAGTCGCTTTATCCTGCCTCGCGGGACGAGCCGGGCGAAGCCCGGGCCAAGGGCAGGCCCGTTGAGCCCGTTCGAGAACGAGCGAGGACGGGACGGGGCCACCCTCTTTCATCTTCGACGCAAAAGATCAAGCTAAGGTTGGTGTGATTCTAATTTGACTCTTTCCAGCCTTTTTCCCCTGGCAGAGCCTTTTAGCGCCCGTTTGTTGCCCCTAATTAAAAGAATTGAGGGTCTTTAATCAAGCATGGTGGGCGTAAAGGCGGGAAAGGGTAGTAAATCAATTCCCGGTGGGTCATTCATTGGAACTCTCGATCAATTCCTCACGAGGGCTTCGTCTATGTTGGCCCAGCAAATAGATATCACCGAAAAAAGGCTATCTCTGGACCCCAACCTTGAGAAGCGGTCCTCCTTGGGTCGGTTGGCGCAGGCTCTATCACCAATAAGGTTGGCCTTGCCTGAAGCATCTAACAGGGGGGGCGGTGGAGATGGTCCTCCCCACCAGGTGCAAATTGAAATTAGACCTCAGGTAGGGGAGGCTACTTTATCTCCCGTGCAGAATACATCGGCAACCGGGATTGTAGCCCCGTGCCCCACCCCTGGGAACCACCAAACTCGCTCCGTAACCACCCAAAAGAGAGGGGCAGAGGCCGTGGTACCACCAGCCAAAAGAAAGCGGGGAGGCACAACAATGAACAAAAGGAAGGCCAAAATCCAAAAATGCAATGGCAGGGGAAAGGAACAATTACCAACGGTTGTAGCGAGCCCATCTGTGGACCAGCGGCAAGATCATGTATCCAGGATATCTTTTGACTTTAACAATGCCTGTCATACGGACCTGGGGGAAGACTTTTGGGCTAAAATGGAAGACATTTTTGTCAAGACCTGTGGCCCTTTGCACGATAGACTGAATGCTATTGAAAATAGACTTACTTGTCTGGAACAATTGCATTCTGTCGTCACAGGGGAAGGGGCAGCTCCTGATTCACTAGTAACTTAGGGCTTCACAGTGAGGCCCTTTGAGTCGAACATTGTCTCCTGTAACCTCCTGGTACTCCCAACAGACAGGCTTACTGACCCGTCACCCCTGAGACCTCAAGAACGGACCCAGGGAGACTCAGTGGTTGAGGGCATTGTCGGGCATATAGGGGGCATAGACCACTTGAGCAGTCGAGGGGTGGTGGGACCAATAATTTATATGCTAGTTCTCTAAAGAGAATCATTTTGAATCCCCCATCCTTTACTGTAGAAGCCCATTGTCTGGATCACCCACCCGAGTCTGCCTTGTATGTGGCTGTCCTTGCTGGAGTGCCAGCCAGGGACCAAGAGAGCAGGGAGGATTATGTTACCCTTAAGAACAAATGTATATATTGCTCAACCAGAATAGGCCATTGCCACCGCACGTTTCGAGCGAAATCTTGTTTGCACGGCGTGTTGGTTGGGTGGGCCCACGGGCCAAAGACATAGCGGGTGGCTGTATAGTCATAAATTTCAGGGATAGCAGGGGGGTGGATTACATCTCTAACTGGGCCTCAGGATGCCCAGGATCACAGGTTCAATCTCTTCATCTGACCTATTTTTATCCCACGCCAAATAGGGTTAGAGGGTTCCTGAATAGAGGTGACCAGGGTTTTCGGGACACCAGACCAAATGACACACGGATCGCCTGGATGAGGAATAATAATAATGGTCCTAGAAGTGATCTGCTCGCCCTCACTAATAGATTCAGCGTGCTAGATCAACTGGATTGATGCCCCACTGGGGGAGTGGAGGGTCAGTCTATTGCTGTCACGGAGATTGAGGATGGGCCTTTAGGTTGTGAGCCACCTGAGGTAGGGCGGCCACTCTCAGTTGACATACTAGAGGACGTGCCCGTTCGGGGTGACAGCCCGAATTTAGTGGGTTGTGAAAAAAGGGCGGGGACGGGACAGGATTCTATTAAAATTCTCTCCTGGAATGTGGCTGGGATAAAAAGCAAATTGATGTGCCCTGACTGGGGAGCTTTCGTGGAAAGCAACGATATATGCTTATTCCAGGTAACTTGGGCACTGGTAGGTGAGCAGAGGTCTGGGTATGCAACCTTTAATGTCCAGGCAGTAAAGAAGGGGAGGGGCAGACCTTCGGGGGGTCTCAGTATTTGGGTTGGTACACACCTGGGGGCCCAGGCGGTTCAGGTTCCTACTGAGTCCCCAGATGTGCAATGTGTGTTACTTATACTTCCTGGGAACAGGAAAGCCGCCCTAATTAACATCTACTCGAGACCCACTGTAAGTGGGAAGGAGTCCCCAACCATAGACCAACTTGCACAGTTTATTCCAACTCTGGACCCAGCAGTAAGGCTAATCGTGGGTGGAGATTTTAATTGTCAGTTTGAGCCACTCACTGATCCATCTCACGGCGGTCTAGACGAAGAGGACCAGCTCTGGCTCATCCCTGAACCACAGATTCCAGTGGTGAGAGCATGGACCCCTCTGGTGTTACAAGTCAATTCCCTTATTCTGTCGACCTCTCTTAGAGCCTGCAATGGGAGGACTAATTCAGATAGGCCAGCCCAAATGACATTCAATAGGGAGGGCCAAAACTCCATCCTGGATTACATCCTGGTGGAAGCCAGAAGCTGGAGTATGGTCACAGATTTTAAAATCTTTCCTAGGAAAGATAGTGACCATAATCCCCTGGTCATGTTTCTGAAACCTGAGAGCCTGGGCCTCTCCAACCTAGGTTCTGATCAGAATTTAATCACCCCCCCACTATCCCTAACCAACAATAGGCGGAGAGTCAAGTGGCCATATATATTGGGTTCTCCCAACAAATTGGCAGATGTCTATCAAAGGGCACTGCCCCACCTTCGTGGTATGGCGGAGGTGGAGGAAAGTGTAGCAATTAGCAAAGAGCCCCTATCCATCCACCAGGGGCTCGTGCGGGACCTGGGTGGTGTGTTGGATGTATGACATTACAACGCATGCTTTTACCACACATGCTTTTACATCGCAGTTTTTACAACGCATACCATTACAACGCATAGAGCTTTGGGGTGCTGGATAGTGAATAGTTTAATTTACTATTCCAACTCCAGTCCCCGTGGATAGTAGGGAAGGTGTTGGATTGTAAATTAAATCTATTCCCTATACTAGAGCGCCCCCCAGTGCAATGCGCTGTAATGGTTTGCGTTGTAAAAGTTGCGATGTAAAAGCACTGCATGGTAAAAGTTGCATTGTAAAGGATGTTTCCCGGTGTGTTCTACCCAGTGGGGAGACCCAAGGCGAATATAGCCAAAGCCCATTCATGGTATAACACCAATTGTAGGAAAGCCAAAAATGATCTGATCTGTGCAGTCAGGCTCCAGGACAAAGATAAGATAAAGCTCTATCGGCGTTCGTCCAAATTGGCTAGAAAGTGGTCTAGAAAGGAGTGGGAGGTGGACAAATGGGAAGACTTAAGAATAGCACTTGGGTCTAAAGACTCCAAATCCTTCTGGTCAATCGTCAGTTCTGGGAGTAAGGAAGGAAAACTGACGAATGAATCCAATATAGCAGCTTCGGCCTGGGAGTTACATTTCAGGGGGTTGTACTCCCTCCCGAGCAATGAAGAACCAGAGATCCCTCTCCCATGCCCCCCCATGAGTATCGACTGGAGGGGGCCTGGGAGATCCCACCCACGGAGGTTGAATCTGCCATTTTGAAACTGTCACCGAAAAAAAAACCCGGCTTGGATAAGCTACCGGGTGACCTGTACCGCTCAGAGCCAAAGATATGGGTCCCTTATTTTTGTGTTCTATTTAATGGCATTTTAAAAGGCATGGATCCGCTGGACTCTTGGCGGGGTGCCGAAATTGTCCCCATTTTCAAAAAAGGATGCCCCTTGAAACCGTCCAACTATAGGCCAATTAGACTCATAGACGTCACCCAAAAACTGATGGGACGCATTATCCTGGGCAGGATACAGACTTGGATGGAGGAATACGAGGTTTTGTCTACCTTCCAGGCTGGCTTCAGGCAGGGAACATCCACTGTGGACCAGCTATTTATACTTCAGGTCTTATACTGGAAAACAGTGATTGTAGAGGGTGGCAGCCTCTACATGATCTTTGTAGACTTGCGGTCAGCGTTTGACCTGGTGCCCAGAGGCAAACTTTGGAAGGTATTACATGAGCTGGGCCTACCAGGTTACCTCCTTAATGTCCTAGTTAGGCTCCACACCAATAATTTGTCCAGGTGAGGTGCGGAAGGCAGGGTGAACTGTCGCCTTGTTTTCTGGTCAGGCAGGGGGTCCGCCAGGGGTGTGTACTGGCGCCCACCCTTTATTGCCTGTACATTAATGGCCTGGTGGATCACCTGCTGGGGATTGGAAACATAGACGCACCGAGGCTAGCTACAGGGCGAGTGCCCGCTTTGATGTTCGCGGACGACACTTTGCTGTTGTCCAAGACATCGACGGGCATCCAGCGCACCCTGGATGGCTTCGCGGCCTTCTGTGCCTCGCGGGGTTTGGAGATAAACTTGGACAAAACCAAGTTTATGATATTCAATCCCCCGAGGCAGACACACCCGAATCCGTTGTTGGGTGGAACTCCCCTAGAGAGAGTTAAAATCTTTCAATACTTGGGCATTACCTTGGGCGAACACTTTCAATGGGACCCGCAGTTGGCTAAAGCTACACTCAAACTAACAAGAGTGGAAGGGGGGTGCAGAAGTTCCACAGACAGTCCGATTATAAACCGGTGGCCCCAGTCATAAAAATTTGCACCGTACAGGCTAGGGCAGCAGCCCTCTATGGGGCCGAACTTTGGGGTCATCAAAACTCCCCCAGTTTGGTGAAGGTTGAACACACCTTTCTAAGGAATATAATGGGACTCCCTGTTAGTACCCCACTCGTCCCACTGCGTCTGGACCTAGGGTTGCTTCCCATCGAAGAGGTTATGTCATCACGCCCCTTAACTTTCTGGAAAAGACTGTTGTCTGTCCCGGAACTTGAGTCCTACAGAAATGAATTTAACGATATATGGGATGCCCTGAGAGGTAAAAACATTAGGTGGCTGTCCCACATAAAGACCATTATTAGTAGGATAGGCCTATCTGAACTCTGGGAGAGCCCGGGCGTTGCCTGCCCGGAGATCACCAAGGCTGAGGTGCTTCGCCAGTATAAGAACTATAATTTAACCACCCTTCAGGTGAGCTCCAGGGTGGGAAGATTGACCACCGAGTTCCTCGAAGTTAAGGCTGAATATAGAAGGGAAGAATTTTTGGACGTGGTATTTCCTGCACTAGCAAGAAAACTCTATATGCAATTTAGATTGGGCACTTTGCCTCTTAGTTTTCTCTAGCAAATGGGACAATAGTAATCAGAAAGAATGTCCAGTCTGTGGATATTCCTTGGAAAATGATATACATGTTCTTTTCTTTTGCCCAGGGTACCAGGGTGCACGCAAGAACTGGCTCATCCCTATTTGTCGCAATTTGGGATTTCGCCAGTCCTTGCGCGCATTGAGAGTCTTAAAATATGACACCCACCCTCCTATTGTCTTTGCTGTGTCACGTCTCCTGAATGCAATGTGGCATCGGCGTAGGAAATTGATTAGTGCCTAGTATCTATTTCTGCCACAATCAAATGGAAGTTCGATAATGAAATATAGTTTAATTCTATTTTACCATGTATCAGATTTTATTGTATACTGAATGTATTTTAAACGTATGCTATATTTATTGTCTTAACATTTGTAATGTATTTACCTTTATGCGCTTTTATGGTCCTTTGAGGCCGAAATAAAGTTATCGAACAAACGTAATCCTTTGGGTAAGAATGTCTTTTAGTACAGGGCATAATGACTAAGGGCCCTATTACGACTTTGGCGCAACAACGCCAGCTCAACGCTGGCTCTGCTGCAACAAATCCACGCAAGGACCTCCAGCAGTATTACAAGCTAAAAATGTGTTACTCGTAACACTGCTGGCTGTCCCTTGTCTTTCCCATGACAGTGCCTGGAAACCAGGTACCGCAATAGGAATGGCAAAAATGTTACAGCACGGCATGGACGGTGACATCCATGCCGTGCTGGAACTTTGTGGGAATATGGACAGGGGGCGCATGTTGTTCCCCTCTGAATGTATTCTCATGGTGGGGGAGCCCTGTAGGGCCCCTTTATTCTTGCACTGCCCGCCTTTTCATGTGTGCCTCCCCCATTAAAATGCTGGTGGTGCAAGAACTTGTAATATGCTGTGCCAGTCTCTGCTCAGAATATTGCGTTGTGGTGCTGCTGCGTCACTGCCAGGGAACGACTTTTCCCTGGTGCAGCCCGCAGTCCACTTTCGGTTTGACTTTGGAAGTTGTAATTGGCACGACGGTGGACCACCACTGCTGCTCAGTCGCAAGACCGGCAGACTGGCGTTCAGCCCCACAGACGGGAACACATATGGAAATCAGTGGCGCGGCTAGACCTTTAGCTGCTGTGGCATTCCCTGCGTTTCTGCCTGCAACAGGCCGCATGTAAGAGCGAGGAGTGGGGAGCGATTCCTGCCTTTGCTCCCCGCGATGGCCTCAGGTAAGGGGGGGAGAGACCACCATCCCTAAAACTAGCGCCGCCCGGGGAGGACCGCCTCCCCTTGCTACGTCACTGATGGAAATGCACATTATGGTGGATGGATCTCTACGTGGAAATAATCTTCACATTGGTCACCCTTGGAAATGTGTCACTCACAGACCGGCGCACTCACATAGTGTCACCGTGTGACACACAATATTGAGCACTACATCCGTCTCCTGGAAGAGACCCGGTATCACGCGGGCAGAAGCACAAAAGATGAGCTGAAAACCTCTTCACAGAGTGAGCTTTCAGTTTTTGTAGCCCTGCACAGACAGTAACTCATCACCATGCGTGAAACGTCAGCAGGACTTTTTAAAAGTGAAGTTGTGCTCCGGCTCGGCTCCCGGTCTGCGCGCGCTTCTGGAGCATCTAGCGTCGGTTCCCCGGAGCACCGGGGGTTGAAATTGGTCGCAAGGCACAGCGCAGTATGTAGGGTGTAACTTGGAAGTACTTACCTGCCCTGGCACCTGCGGGAATTTCCTCGTCCGACGCTGTCGGCCCGCGATTGAAAATGGCGGCTGATAATCGCCTTTGAACATCGGCTCCGTGGAGGGCGACGCTTCCAGGCCCTGGGTTCCCCATCATCGACTCCCGCACCCGAGGTGAGCCGATCTCCAGAGGGGACATCGAGAGGCGCTACCTATTTTGCTGCGAGGGGCTCGTCCGACGGGGGTGCCATGTGGTTGCCTGACTCTGCAATGGTGGCGCCTGTGACCCAGCAGCGCTGATAATTCTCGCTGCCCACTGTGTGGACTCCTGGGACCTGGTGTTGTGTGGAGGGCCCTGGGGGTGGCAGCGCGACTTCCACCACGCGCCCCTGCTTGCTGCTGTGAGCTCGTCATATGGCTCTGTCTCACGGAACCCATGCCTGATTCTAAGATGGCGCCTACAATACACAGCTACCGCTGTCCCTGCCTGCTCATCAAGTGTGCTGTTACGACTGTTGCTTCGACTGGGGGGTCTTGTGCTGCGGGCTAATCCTGGAGGGGACAGACATCTTGCACACCACGCTCCCCTGTGCCCTGCCCTAGCCCAGGACCACCAACCCTCCCAGACATCGGAGCTCAGGATCGGAGGCCCGAGGCATGACCCCCCCCAGCTCTCCCAGACAAGGAGCTCAGGTCTTTCTTCCCTGACCCCTGGTCTCCGGATTGATCTCCTCTGCCCAAGCTCCTCATGGATGATGAGGCTGTGACTTTACTGCAGACTGTCTTTCTCCCCCACTCCTGGACTTGCTGGCTATGGCAGCCCTCTTCCTGGACTTTCGGACTTGGACCTTTGTGCTCCTCGCCATTTTCTTTTATGACTCGCTTCTTCTTCTACCTTTCTCCTCCGCCATTTTAGTGATCTCTGACCTCCCCCCTCTATCCTAGCGACCTTTCCATTGTCTCTCCTGTTGCCTCTGACACACTCCTCACTGTCTCACTCATTACTATCTGCTCCCCTCTCTCGTTTGTCTCACTTTCCTGCCTTTCTCTGTCCCCCCCCCCCCTTGGTGCTGTGACTGCATCCCCCCTCCGACCCCACTTCATGGAACTGTGCTTTTCTGTATATAGAGATAACTCTAATCACTAGTATATGCAGTAGACCTTTGTACTATCTACCATTCCTATGTGACTCTTAGAGTATATCCAGTCATATCCCTTCCCTATGTATATAGAGATAACTCTAATCACTGGTATATGCAGTAGACCTTTGTACTCTCTACCATTCCTATGTGACTCTTAGAGTATATCCATTTGTATCCCTTCCCTATGTATATAGAGATAACTCTAATCACTAGTATATGCAGTAGACCTTTGTATATCTACCATTCCTACGTGACTCTTAGAGTATATCCAGTCATATCCCTTCCCTATGTATATAGAGATAACTCTAATCACTAGTATATGCAGTAGACCTTTATATATCTACCATTCTTACGTGACTCTTAGAGTATATCCAGTCTTATCCCTTCCCTATGTATATAGAGATAACTCTAATCACTAGTATATGCAGTAGACCGCTGTGTTCTCTACCATTCTTATGTCACTCTTAGAGTATATCCATTTGTATCCCTTCCCTATGTATATAGAGATAACTCTAATCACTAGTATATGCAGTAGACCTTTGTACTATCTACCATTCCTATGTGACTCTTAGAGTGTATCCATGTGTATCTCCTCCTTGTGTGACTTTACATCTTGCACATTTGCAATTTTTTCTGTTTGTATCCTTTATGTAACGCATGTAATCCTAAGTCCTTATGTTTTTCAACTGGTTCTTATGTAAAGCGCTCTGACACCTTCGGGTAAAGTTCGCGCTATATAAAATCGCATAAATAAAATAAATAAATAAATAAAGAAGATAAGGGGGTGTAGAAATGCCTCAGGCTGTGCTTGGCACTAAGCCTCGCACCTCTTAGCACACTGTGAATTTTTTTTAGAAGTTGGCAGGTCTGCACCCGTGTGAGATGGCCATAACACGGCTAAATGCGTTATTACAGTGTAATAACCTACTGTTTCTTTTTGTCTTCAGAAAAAGGCCCAAGAGTTACCTCCTTATCCTTGCATTTCCCGATTCATGTTCTTTTTTATTGAACAAGTTCTTTCATATGCTGCTGTACCTCACAAGCTTATTGACCTACTCTTTTAATGTGGGCAATTTTTGATTGTTTATATTTAGCACTTTGGATAAACGGGCACTATAAATGGAGTAATAAATGAATATATAAATAGTGTGTGCCCGTTTTATGCTCATATTAAGTACTACTTTGCTGAGACATCTGCATTGGTTGTCCAATAAGGCCATTAATTAAATTCGAGGATCTGATTACGACACACGCGCCTCTCTTTCTTGGTTATAAAAGGCGCACAGTTAGTTTGCCTGGTGTTTGTAGAATGTTGTGGCTAAAGTTTTTTAAAGTTTCAAGTTTTTACGGTAATGGTGTACTCGTTTGGCTTCCTAACCATCTTAAAGCGGGAGGCGCATGTGCTTTAAAAGCATCATTAAAAAACAAAAGTTTTTGTCAAGTAACTCAATTACACAAAAACGTGCGTCATTTCTTCAAAATAATTTCACTTGCAATCAAAAACAAAGTGCTAGATTTAAATTTAGACATGCTAACTATAACCTGGAATGCATTTGTACTTTCCTTTTTGTATTTATCGAGCAACTAGAACGTTTCTACAAGACAGAAAGGCCTCATGTGGGAATGGTTTAGAGGTCATTAGACATTTAGGTGGTTCATTTTAGGAGAAGAGCCTCAAAGCTGTAGGCTGGGAATATTCAATCTGAAATATCAAAGGGGTCACAATATTGTGACCACAACATCCAAAAAAAAAAAAAATCTAATGGTAAGTTTGTATACATTTTCTGTATCCAACTCCACATATTATACTCGGCTTATGTATATGCAAACTGCAGTACGCAAAGTGACACACAAAAATGTCAGGAGGATATAAAAGAAAGGTTTTTACAGAGAGGTTACAGTCTTAAAGCAATTGAGGAAGCTCAGAGGTCAGCAAACAACAAGAACAGGGAGACAATTGTCTTTTCAGAACAGACGAGGGAGCAAGCAGCTGACTGAGCAGCTTACACATCGGAAGTAAGCTTTATAACATTGTACAGTGCCCAAGAAAAGAAACTAGAAGCCCTGTTGAGTAAAAAGTGGCATATTATTAAAGACGAACCACTATTAGGTGCACTGCCACTAAAATGGCCGCAAATCACATATAGATGAGCTCCCCCACTAAAAGATACTTTAGTATGCAGCAGTCTGGAAGTTGTAGAGAGGAAGAGTTGGATAAAACCTCAGGCAGGCTTCAAACAGTTCTCAAGATGTAAGGCCTGCAGTCTATGTCAGAATACCACAACCTACATGTCACCATTTAGCATGGAGCAAATCAAAATAAAGAGCACATATAACTGCAGGACAGAGTTTGCTATCTATGTATTAACTTACACATGCAACCTAAGCTGCACAGGAAGTTCCACACTGCCTGTACATAAGAGGATTTTGGAGCACCTGCGTGCCATCACAAGCAATGACCCGACGTATCCGGTACACGCATTGCCCAACACACCACCTTAATGGCCCCAATCAGATAAAGTATTTCGTGATTGATGCTGTACCCCGAGGAAAAGAGGTGGGGACCGAGTAAAAATTCTAAGGGAGCTTGATATTATATATATTGTAAAACTGAACTGTAAGGTACCAAATGGCCTCAACATCCTTGAGGAACTGCATTCATGTCTCTAGATGATATGAGAATGATAGTAATTTTACCAAATGATTAAATGAATTGCCAGTTTGCACAGTGATTGGAAGTCTGCCCACTTGGGCTGGATGTATGATGTTACAACGCATACTTTTACAACGCCTACCTTTACAACGCATTTTTTACAACGCAAAATCTATTACAACGCATTCCATTACAACACATGCATTTACAACGCATTTTTAAAAACTACCTTTACAACGCATTCCATTACATCGCATACTACTTTTACAACGCATACCATTACAACGCATAACATTACTTTGCATGTAAGGTAAGTATTGGATAGTGTAGGGGTAATAATTACTATTCTAAGTCCGGGGGGTGCAACAGTAGGGTAGGTGTTGGATAGTGTAGGGGTAAAAATTACTATTCTAACTCCGGGGGGGTGCAACAGTAGGTTAAGTGTTGGATAGTGTAGGGGTAACAATTACTATTCTAACTCCAGGGGGTGCAACAGTAGGGTAAGTGTTGGATACTGTAGGGGTACTATGTGTTGTAATGCTATGCGTTGTAATGGTATGCGATGTAATGACTGCGTTGTAATGACATGCGTTGTAGTGGTGTGCGTTGTAGTGTCATGCGTTGTAATGGTTGCGTTGTAAATGCATGCGTTGTAATGGATGTTGCGTTGTAAACGTTTCGTTGTAATGGTAGTGCGTTGTAAAAGTTGCGTTGTAAAGGTTGTTTCCCACTTGGGCTTAATGACATTGTGTTATAATTAGGATGATTCTTATATTTAGATACCCCATGAATGGCAGCATAATCATTAATACGGTTTAGTATTTTGCACCACAGAAATGATAGAGGCAAACATTAAGCTAATTCATTGTGGGAATGCGCAGAGGACAAAGTGTTACTTAAGATATGTCCAAATCTCTGCTTATAGGACACCATAAAATGAATAAAATTAAAATGGCACTGAAGATTAATATAGTGGCAAAAATTAAGACATATTACATTTGATTTTTTTGGCAAATCAGAAATTAATACCAAATGTGAATAAAGTGCAACATGGCAAAAGGCTGTTTAAAAATTATTAAATGTAAGAACATAGCTGTAAAAAATGAATCATGTAAATCAATGGGGGAATTCGCAAAAATGGCTTTAATTATACAACTAATCGCAAACGTATTTTTGAATGTACCATATGGGCTGATATAAATTAATGGAGAAGTGTTGCCTCTATGTTTATGATTCGAAAAAAGTATGGGAAAAAACATGCAAAAGTACCATCAGGAGTGTGGACATGTCATGTGACCAAGACAGCCGTGTTTGGTCGAAACGCATAATGGCGGATGAAGAATAAAAAATTAAAACTGCAACAAGTGTCTGCCTTGATCCTTTTGGATTTGTGAAGATTGTATATTTATATGTGTGTGAAGAATAATTAATTTGTATCCCCATGTACTGACTCTCTGACATGACTTCTTCTGTCTCATGATGTGTGTAAGATGTATATCTCTTTTCAATTGTACAGTGCACATAGTATATTAACTCTGTAATTTTGACACTGTACATATATATATATATTTAATCCTAATCAATTTTCTTTTTCTCTCTCTTCACAGGAGTCTCCAAAGAGGCACACCAAGTGACCTAAACAAAAGTGATGCTTACTACAATGACATGACTTGTATAAAAAAAACAGATACGCTAAAATCCCCTTATCTCTTGATGGTGTTAACCCGAGGAATTCTCGAAGAAAAGGGTAGGGAGCCCAGTGCTCATTGAGTCCACTCAAACAGGAGTCCCTAGTTCCTTTCCTCCTGAAAGAAATAACAAAGAAACCTAAATGTTAAAAAGTAAATAAAAACAGTATGGTCAAGCATAATGAAATTTTGATCTTATGGGAAACAAACTTCTATATGCGAGAGAGTTGTAACGCAGTGCACATGGACACAGCAACAGATCACGTAAGGGGCATATGGAAATGGGAGGAGACTAAGAAGTTATTCTTTATGCAGATGAATCTCCAATTCCTCATCCTGGTTGTGCCGCCCGAGCTCTTGGTTTTCAGCTCAATAATGTATTTGGACTCCTTTTTGCATAACTTAAGAACTCTCTTACCCCCTCTGGAGTACCCAAGTACCTGTTAAATGGCATAATATCTCAACAGGGAACTGTTGGAGAGGTGGTACTGCTCAAGTTGTCTTGTGATGGGGTAGTGAGTATCTTTGTTGTTGATTGCCCTCATGTGCTCTGAGATCCTTTTCTTCACAATGAAGGTGGTACTACCCATATAGCGTAGGTTACACGGACATTCAAGGATGTACACAATGAAATTAGAACTAGAAGGAAGTAATCTTTCTATTGTTCTTAGGTACATTTAATTTTCTTTGCTCATCATTACGCTTTTCGGCTTCAGCTCAGCCTTGATCACGTGACAAGATTACACCAAAACAGTGGTACATATACACACATTACCAGACAAAAAAAACGGACTTCCATTCTAAAAGGTCTCAATATTACATACAGAGCCATGTTGGAAAGTCTACAGGGATACCCTCATCTGGGAAAATCACATATGGTATTCATAATACAAATATTACAATCATGACAGTAATAACAAAATACATACAGGTTCCAGAGTGGTAATTCGCAATTATTAGAAGGTAGCTCCTAATGTAAAATTACACATGTCTGGAAAATATGTACCACACCACAGGAAATATGGCTGAAATAGTCCTGTCTAAAATGGTAAAAAATTAAGTATAGGTGCTACAAGCAAAGCCAATTTCGCATATTACCACAACTGTCCCGGGTTCTTGTACACTCAATCGCAAGACCTCTAAATAAACACATCAAGGGTCAAATGCCTGAATGTAATTAGGTTGTAACCAAATAAGAGGGAGGAATCAAAGTAGCCCGGGATTCTTGCTCCTGGACCCAGAACTCCAAGTGGTTCAACACAGGGACTAGTACCAGAATTTGGGTGGATGGTTGGCAGATAGTGAGGCCAAAATGTTGTATTGCGGTAAATTACCTATCCATTAGTCCTAATTCTTCTTCCAGGTTAAGCCCTTCTGGGCTCTTGGTCTGCAAATCAACAATGTATCTATCATGATTGTAACATTTGTATTATGAATACAAATGCAGCCGAAATGCGTAATGAGTAAAGAAAATTACATTTACTTGCATATTCTGACATCCTGAGAGTGCATTTTTCGTGCATCATTGCTTGCAATCTTTTGCTGTGATTAATTAGTGGCTTGCTCGGCCGAGACACGCACCACCTCCCTATGGTTGGATGGTCCCTTAAAGATCGTCTGATTTGGGGAAATATATATATCTTCAAGGTACGTAGATGTGAAGTCCTTACCTCACTGCACTTAACTGTTAAATCGTTTGTCCCTTGATATTTTTCTCACAATATTATAGTCCATTGATAATTTGGATTCGATATTCCCTATACAATCACCTTGAGTAGAGTCTTTAACACAGTGAGTGCAATACTTAATTTGAGGCAGTAGTTTCCAGTGTGGGCCACCAGCATTTATTTTTGGTGACCAGCTTTTATTTTTCTCATCAGACACTTCCTGAGAGGAAGAGAGGGAAAAACATAAAAAAGGAAAGAAAGAGGAAGCAAAAGATGGCAGAAAATGTCAGCAAAGAGATTAAGAGAAAGCAGGACCCAGTAAGAGTGAGAAAGAGGAGCAGGGGGTGTGGCAGTGGTTTAAAGATGCCTGAGGTGGATTCAGCACTACGCAGCCTAGGTATTAGGCAAGCTGACATTTAAAAGCGCTGGCCGTGAGCTTCTCCCTTTGGGCACAAGCACTCACTATATTGCAATTTAAGCAATGAGTGAGTGGGGAGATGACATGTAGGACAGCAGGAAATGAGTTCCAGAACAGGGGTTCCATTTGGGCGAATGGTCAACATCTTCTTGTGGAGCCAGGAGGTTTAAGAGTGAGTAGGAAGAATTGAGTGGCCAAGCCTGGTTAGCGAGGGTGGGCAAAGCATACAACAGTTTGAGTGGGACTATTGGAGGAGTATCCATTGACAGCTACAAATCTTGCGATCAATCAATTTAAATGAGCCCTGTTTTTATCGGAAAGTCACCCAGCTAGTTGATGATAAGGCAAGTTAGGGATATGTCTGGGTAGGTTGTGAAAGTTCTTTGTGGTGAAGTTTAGAATTATATCAAGTGAGGAGAAGGAGTCAAGAAGGATGCTGACCAATAAGTTGTTGGAGTAGTTGCTCTTGAGTAGGACTAGAGCACTTTTAGGATCTGTAGCGTTTGTGCTCTTACCACATCTCTGTTAAAGGACAAGACCAGGAAAAGGTGCAGAAGAAGCCATCTAGCAGGAGGCTGACCTTGGTGGGTTTGTAGGGAATTCTTAAAAGGCCTAGTATCATTGTAAGATGGCCACTGGCATCAACAGTATTCAGGAAGTGATATTCCCGCAAAAGTGAGCGTCTCAGTGGAGGCACTTTAGGACGCATTGATGTAACATGCGGACCTGCTATTCTGGATCGCAGTTGTTGGCCTTTTGGCCTTTGAAGTAGGCATACTTCAAAGGAAAGTCTTTGGACTTCACCATATCCTGACTTGGCTCCACACACACTACAGGGGGGAGGAGACAGCATTTTGAGAGGCCAGGCACAGCCCGATTTAGGTGTCAATGACAACTCCTCCCAACACTCTAGCTCAGGAAGGCGTAACAGCCTGGTGATGGGCCATCAGGATATGCAGGGCACAACTCAGTTACCTTTGTGCGACTGTTCAGAGTGAAGGCACAAACAGCCCCTGTCAGTCAAATCAGACGTTGGTACCACAGGCAGGCAAAGACACAGAATGGTAAAGCAAAAAAAGGCCCACTCCTTCCCTCTTCCCTCATTCCTCGACAGTGCTGCGTAGCGGGACGCCTTTATGTGGGTTAGGGGACGGGGATTGGGCAGGTTCTAGGGAGAGACTGGGACAGATATTGATATAATCTGATGTGGGGGAGGAAACGAGAAAGGTGGTAGCAAATCAGGCCGCTCAGTGGGCCCATCATCCCATGTGTGTGAAGATGTGTGGAGTGTGATGAGAGATTATGAGCCATTTGTGCAGCAGCATGCCCTTAAGCACATGTCGACAACACTGATTGGAGTGTGGGAACAGTGCTTCAGTGATGTACCGCCCCTGATTATTTATGATATCAGAGACAATGTTTATGCTACTGTTATGGCACCTGAGGAGGTTTCCGGTAATGTTGCAACATTGATAGCTTATTGAGGTAGGCTGTTTGAGAAGAGCTCAAAGACAATATCCCAGTTTGCGATGAGGGAAATCCATCCCATTTACCACCCCGAATTACCTGAACTAAGAGATCAGCAGAATACTGTTATTAGAACCAGAATTGAGACCCGTTTCCAAGAGCAATGGGTGTACACTCCGTGGAAGAGGAGTGAGGTTTTGTCCCTTAAGACTCATTTACCTGACCCAAGGAAGAATCCCATTGCATATTATAAGGAACTGACAGAGGCTGCTTGATCGACGGTAATGACGTTTACAGATATTGAAATGTTCTTTGATTTGCTGGTGCCCATTGACATTTGGGGACAGGTGCACATGCCGGACCACGCTGTTGAATTGGATGGTACCGGGGACCAGATTAAAGCATGGGATAAGTAGTGGAAGCCTGGGGAAAAGCCTAAGGCTGAGATACTATTTCTGCCTGGCCGAATTATTACGTATATGCACTCTCTCATTCCACCGAGAAGGGTAAATTGGGACAGCATGTCACCAGAAGAAAGAATAAAGTGTGTCAGATTTCTTCACCCGGTTTGAGGGTGGCTTTTTGGATTGTAGTGGACAGGATATGTCGATGGAAGGGGGTGTTCGATTGTTCATTAATAGATCTGTTACGAACCTGCTTCCTGAGATAGCAACTTGTTTGCAGGCCTCGGAGAGCACTTGGACGACATCCTACCCTTCTGTTATATTGAGTATGGCACAGTATTATGAACACAGGAGTACAAGGAGAAGGAGAAGTTAGAGAAGACAAAGGTGTTGTTACAGCAGGCGTCTCGAGGAAGCGGTAGGGAACGTGGTTCTGGTCCGGCCCAGCAGCTTTCCAGGACTAGCAGAAGCACAGTGTCTGTGGGGCTGAATCAGTGTGCGTACTGTAAGGAGGAGGGGCACTGGCATAGCAAGTGTCCAATGTTATTACAGAAAGTTGCAGACCCTAGAGGAAGGGGTTCTCGTGGACAGGGTCATGAAGGAGGTGATCAAGATAGCGTTCAGGAGGATACGACATCACAGGGTCGCACTGACCAAAACTATTTTGATGACTCTCGAGGGAGACAGTATTATTACGATGATTATGATCTGGACGAGGTGACAGGGATGTCTCACAGCTAGGACAGCCAGGGGCAGGGTGAGGGACCAATTCAGATACCTGTAGATCAGCGTGGTCCTTATGTCACCGCAGATTTGCAAGGCTCAGTTAAGAAATATTTGTGGATACAGGTGCAATGAATAGCTCTGTATTTCGTTTGCTGGTCCCCGGGCGGCTCTGTCTGACAAAATAATGTTTCG
Source organism: Lissotriton helveticus (assembly GCF_964261635.1). Classification (NCBI taxonomy): domain Eukaryota; kingdom Metazoa; phylum Chordata; class Amphibia; order Caudata; family Salamandridae; genus Lissotriton; species Lissotriton helveticus. The sequence continues at coordinate 859,937,119 of NC_136065.1, forward strand.
TAGGATTCTCTGGCGTACCAGTTGTAAGCCCCATTTCCAAACCTCTTACCTTGACTGTCGGTACTTTTACTGTGGATTCACTGTTCCTATTGACATCAAACTATGGAGAAAATGTAATGGGCCTTTATGTATTAAAGAAGTTGCATGCAACCGTGTTTTGCTCCCCGGAAGGTATTTACATGACAATGGGTCCGAATGTGTTTAGCTCTAAGCATTGTCTGTCCAAAGATGCACCCCTTCATGCTGAGTTTAGGGATGTGCCGTCCACTTTGTGGGCAACAGGTGACACGGATGGAGGACTATTGTAAATTCCCCTGATTTCCATTAAAGTTAAAGACAATGCCATTTTGCCTCGTATTCCCCAGTATAAAATTCCTCAAGCAGGGGCGCAAGCTTTGCTGCGAATTATACAAGATCTGATTGGGTCAGGAGTGGTTGAAGAGAAAGCAGCGAATGTGTGTACTAGCCCTATTCTTCCTATTCTCAAAAAGGCATCTTCAGACCCCCCATGACCACCCAGATGTTTATCGTTTTGTGATTGATTTGCGCACAGTTAATAAAATAGTCATCCCTCAGTTCCTGGTGGTCCATAACATTACTGCCATTCTGATAATAATTCCTTCCTCTGCTAAATTCTTCTCTGTCATTGATTTGAAAAATGCCTTCTTTAGTATGCCGATCCATCCTGATAGCCAACATTTGTTCAGTTTTACCCTAGCTGGCAGAAGCTTTAGATTCTGTCGCGCTCCTCAGGGCTATACTGAGCCCTACTATATATAGACCAGCTTTGAAAGCTCAATTGGACTCCCTCAGGCTTTCCCCAGATAATGTGTTGCTTCAATATGTGGATGATATACGAATAGCTTCTGATACTGAACTGGGATGCAAAGACAGTACGATTAAGTTTTTGCTACATTTGGCTCACCATGGACATAAAGTGTCCCTTTCTAAATTTGAATACTGTTGACAGAAGGTCACCTATTTAGGTCACCTACTGTCGAAGGAATGTAAGAGATTGACCACTGAGCGCTATTGTTAAAATGCCTCTCCCTAAAACTCAGAGGGATGTGTGCACTTTTATTGGCATCACGCCGCTATTGAATCCCTAATTATTCATTACTAATAAAGCCTTTGCTTGCGCTAACCACTAAAGATGTGCATGAGCCCCTGCCTTGGATGCCTGAATGTCAACCGTCTTTTGAGCAATTAAAAGTTGCACTTTGCCCTGCACCTGTGCTTGGTATGCCCGACTATGCAAAGCTGTTCGTGTTGTACGTACACGAGACGGCTGGTTGTGTGCTTTCTGTTTTAACACAGGCTCCTGGAGGTAAGCAACAACTGTGTGCTTATTTTTCTGCTCTTCTTGACCCTGTCGCAAGAGCCCTCCCTAGCTGTCTAAGAGCTGTTGCCGCAGTGGCCGTCTCTAAAAGGCAATCGGCTGGGCTCATACTTGATATTGATCTCACAGTCATGGTGCCCCATGCTGGGGTCACCCTTTTGAATAAGACCAAGAAGCAGCACCTTACTAGTGAACGTCTGACTGGTTATGAGCTAACTCTCTTTGCCCCGCATATCACCATAAAAATATGTGCCTCTCTGAACCCAGTCACGTTCCTATCCCTCACTTCTGAGAGTGAGAAAATTGACATACATGATAGTCTTTTTCAGACAGAGGATGAGACGACAAAACGCGTAGACCTGACTGATGTTCCCTTATCTGAACTCCAAGGGGAGCTATATGCCGATGACTCTTGTTTCAAATTACCAGATGGCACCACCACTGCAGCATATGCACTTAGTACACTACATACGGTAGTTGAGACATCACGAGTTCCCTATCAGTCCGCTCAAGCAGCTGAATTGGTTGCTCCTATTAGAGCTTGTGAATTGAGCGAGGGACTGGCTGTTAATATTTATACTGACAGCCAGTACACCTTCGTGGGTCACCCAAAATTTTGGGTGGCTCTGGGCACAGAGAGGGTTTCTCACCTCCCATGGAACGCGTATCTAGCATGGCTCCCTCATACATAGGCTTCTGTCTGCCTTGACACTTCCTAAGAAATTGGCTATAGTAAAGTGCAGTGCCCACAAGGCAATTACTGATGATGTGGGAAGAGGGAATGCATTTGCAGACCAGACAGCTAAGGAGACAGCTCGAACAAAGATGAAGAGGGTGTTTGTAGCAGGTCCCGCTAGGTGGGTGCCTGAGGTCACTATGTTTGAGGACAAGCTGGACAATGTGAAAGAGACTCGAAGTGAGGCAATGAATTAGGAGTTAGCTGTATAGCAGGAAAGCACAGCACACTTGGATGAGGGTGGGTGTTGGATGGATAAGTCAGGAAAACAGAGATGGATGTTACCAGATGCATATGTCCTCCCTGTGGTCACTATGGCGCACAGGCCAGCCACATTAGTGCGAGAACTATCTGTAGACTGTTAGATCCTGTATGGCAGAATGACAACATTCCCAAGGTTGCTGCTCATCTAGTTACATACTGTATGGTGTGCATTATGTATAATCCTGGAAAAGGCACCCCTACACCCCCTGGTAATTTTACGCCCCCCTCGTTCCCTTTTGAGGTCCTTCAGATGGACTTTATCGAATAGGAACGAGTTAACAATCTGAACTATGTGTTGGTGGTTGTTTGTGCATTCAGTAAATGGGTTGATGTTTGCCCCATTAAAGAGAATACAGCCATGGCGACGGCGAAGGCACTCTTAAAGGAGTTCTTCCCTCTGTTCAGTTTCCCCTCTTTGATTTGGAATGGCATCGGAAGTCACTTCAGTTCAAGGGTAAATTCAGTTTGTGTGTGATGGGTTGCACATCCAGCAGGAATTTCATGCTGCAAACCACCCCCAGTCAGCAGGTCTGGTTGAGAGGTACAATGGTACTCTCAAACTGAATTGGCATAGATTTAGGAGAGCACAAGGTTGCAGTGTCCAGATGAATGTATGACGTTACGATGCATACATTCACAACACAGTATTTTACATCGTGTTTGTTACAATGCAAGTCGTTACAACGCAAGTTGTTACGACGACTTGCACTGAAGGACGCTGGATTCAGGAATAGTATGATTTACTTTTCCATCTCCAGCCTACGTACCAGTAGGGAAGGTGTTGGAATAGTAAATCCTACTATTCCTTAGCTCAGAGCGCCATCCAGTGCAAGTCGTTGTAACAACTTGCATTGTGATGCCAGTGATGTAAACATACCTTGGTGTAACGACCGAGTTGTAAAGGTCGTTCTCTGGTCAGATGCTTTACCATTAGCTCTTTTGTCTACAAAAGCTATGATTCACTCTAGGACAGGGTTGTTACCGTACGAGGTTGTGTTGGTGCGCCCCGCGAATGTCTGGGGCATCCCGCAACGTCAACGGTTTTCAGAAATTGAACATCTTTTGCTAGTGGATTACCTGTATGAGTTGACTACAAGCTTGCACTCTATTCACCAACTGATCCACAAGGCCTTACTATCAACACCTGAGGGGACAGGGCACGATATTCGGCCTGATGATTTTGTGTTGACCAAACACTTCCAGAGGAAAGGCACTTTGGAGCCCCAGTGGAAGGGGCCTGTGCAAGTACTCCTCCTTACCCGGACAGCAGTGAAGGTGGCAGGCCAGAAGAATTGGAATCACTGCCAGCATTGCCGCAAGGTACCCCTCCTGTTACTCTATGACCAATGGGTGCTTGACAGAGTTGGCGACTCTGAAACTGAGCAGGTGCGCCGTTTCGTTCCTTTTTTGGATGCCTGGCTACCGTGGGCACAAACAGAGTAAGAAAACGACGCAGTGTTGAACGAGGCAGTGCCTCCAGAGATCAGGGCCATCCAAGAGCCCCAGTCTGCTGGCCCATCTGTGCTTGAGCCCCAGTCCATTGGCCCCTCTGTGTCTGAGCCCCTGTTAACAGACCCCTCTGTCCATGGAGCAGTTAGGTGTAGTATGCGCCCCCGACAGAGGAACAGTGCACCAAAGGAAAATTCAGATTAGCAGGGATGGACTCAATAAGTCAGGCCACAGTAGCATAGGGAGAGACGAGATTGGTGCATTGTCCTGACATTGAGCGTACTCCCCTGGGAAGGGGGTGCCTCACCCTGAGCGAAATGGGATTTCTCAAGAGCTGGTCTGACAGCTCCACCGCCGGTGCTCAACAGCGCCAACGACTGATGAACAATAGGAGTCTGCCAGTGAGGCTCTGACAGACATTGGGAACATTTGCCCCTTCTTATTTTCTTGTCATTGGCTCTATTGCATGTCCTTTCCTCTGGTTGAAATGTATCCATTTGGTCGCCCAATTACGGAAGAGGAACAACCATTTGCAGCCCCACATTTAGGGCAGAATGAGTCTGGTTGGTCTACAAAGAGTAAAACAATTTTCGTGGTGATTATCTTGATATCCCTGATAGCAGTGCTTGGAATAGTATGGTTCCTTGAGAAGAAATATCCTGTGCACTCTTTGATTAGTACAACACCTGTTCTCCCTCAAGACATATTTGTTACTTTGGCCCTCCATAAAGGTAAACACAGAAAAACGTACGTAGATAATGTGTTTTTGCAAACACTTCACCAAGCCCACGATACCTGTAATGTTACAAACTGTTTTATAAATGGACTGCTCCCTTCCGTTACACATAAGAGTGACAGCTCGTTGTCGCTGCCTATGTCTTCTTTTGGCAGTTGTGAGGGGTGGTTTGAATTGCTCTCAATGTTATACATTCATTATCATTCTTGTATTATGAATATGACATCTGCTGACTATCACACAGTGTAAGAATATATACGTGTCCTCCAAGGTTTTACCCCGGGAGAACAAGAGAGCTCTGATACTTTATCCTCAACAGTCTGCATGAATGTATATGAAAGAGAGAAAAATGTAACATGGCTTCAAAATGAAATGTTGGATTTCCAGGGATGTAATGTCACTGAATACCTTCGCTCATTTCACATGTGTAATATTACTCAGGATGAGGCTATGCTGGTACCAGTAGACAACACAACAACTGCGTTTTGTGTTCGTGGGTTAGGGAAGGTGAAAGTGGGTGAGAGAAATTTGCTCCCACTGCATAATGTTTATTTTGTTTGTGGATCTCAAGCTTATGATTGGCTTCCGAGGGGATGGTCTGGTGTCTGTTTCATTCATATCTTTCCTCATTCCCCCAGTGTACACAGTTGTGGAAGGGGTCATTAATGGAACAGCAGGGATTTTGACAAATATTACAGTTGAGCTCCAGGCTACGAGGCTTGTTGCTCTTCAGAACAGGATGGTGTTAGACAGCCAATCAATCTCAGTGAGAGCAGCAAAATCCTGGAATACTCTTCCTCTCTATTTAAAAACTGCATCGACTCTTAGTGCTTTTAAGAAAGGTCTTAAGACCCACCTTTTCAATATCATAGTCTAAACTTCCCTATTTCTGTGCTTCCAGATATTTGTTCTCTCCCATACTGCTCAGCCTTCAACGCGCCAGGATACTATTTTTTTAGTAATAGAGCGCGATATAAAAGCCTTTAATAATAAAAATAATAAATAATAATAATCAGCCTGCCACATTATCTACAGCAGTGGTTGTGTGACCATACTGGATCACGACCCTAATGTATACGTTGCTATACAAAAGCTGCATAGGCTCCCATCTGATATCCACCAAGACAATGGTACCTGGACACTTTCTGGCTGGTTCTGGTGTTTAACAGCATCCTGGGGGTGGAGGATTCTTCTCTTTCTGATAGCAATTGCAGGTGTCATTTTCACATGCTGCTTATGTGTTCATTGCCTTCCTGCTTGCTGTACTTAGTGTGTTGGAGAGCTGACGCCCACACCGAAGGCCCCAATACATGATGCTAAGTCTTCTGCTATGGTGATGCAAGCTGTCCACGACCTAATGGCCATTGATGAGGGTATTTTTGAATATTGATAATGTGTGTATTGACATATGATGATGATATGACAATGATGGTCATTTCCATTTGCACGTAATTATTGGTTTCCTTGTACTAGACATATTGTTAGCTGATGGACTGAAAAATGTGTCTAGATGACTCCTTCTAGCATTGTGCGAGTTAAGTTAGCATTTGCGGCCCTATTTTGTATTCAGCCATCATTTTGTGCCATAATCGAAATGAAGTTTCTCTCTCATACTTTCTGCAGGAAGCAGCCTAGATTGTTTCTTTTTATTGTTCAATGTTGAGCTCCGCTGCACTAATGAATAGATCGTTCTGTAACTGCATGCCCTTCCTCGTAGGTAGAATATAGCAACGATGGGGCGACCCTGTGTCCCTCAGAACCTGGGTATGTATATACTAGGCTACAATGGTTCTGTCGGGTAGAACCTAATTACTTTGAAAAAACAAAATTAACAATTACATTAAAGAGAACCTGGAATAGGTGCTTGGAACCTATTAAATAAGTATAACAAATATATCATTTACATTGGTTAAATCATGAAACACATATCAAATAGCGTTGGAATGCATATCAAATGACGTTGGAACACTGATTGAAGCAAAACACCTACAAATATATGCTTTGCAAAAGACTCTTCTTTTATATCAATTTAAGCTTAAGTGAATATTTGCAAGTAATCAGAAGGCTGTCAATACAAGAAATACTGAAAAAGGCGACATGTGGTACAGTGACATTAAGTGCCCAGTGATGGTGGTGCAGTGCGTATATACAAGGTGATATTATGTACAATGTATTTACACAAAGAATTAGAATGTAGTCAGAACGAGGGTAGGCAATAACTCTGATGAACAGCAGGTTTGCTTATTGATTTGACACCCAGAGACTTGATTGGTCTGAACCATCTATGTTCGTCAACGTTTCAACCCTGACAGAGCGTTATTGGAATGTCATGGTGGGTCTTCTTCAGGACAAGTGGGAGTGTTGACAGCCCAAAGGGTGGGGTGACTCGCTGAGGCGTCCCTTGCTCGGTGAAAGCCGTCAGAGGATCTGCATGTATCAGATAAGTTCCGGGTGTGGACATTTGCCTGGAGCCCCTGAAGGACCTAATTCACTTTGTGTCCTCCGCGTTTTTTAATTAACTACCACATTGTGTTAGGGTTTTACTTTGTGTAGCAATCTTCACTCCCTGAACTTATCTGATACATGCAGATCCTCTGATGGCTTTCACTGAGCAATTTGAGAAATACAATACCCATGTTAGAACGTCTCTTGCTGTTCACAGTTGATTTGTTTCCACACTACTTTATAGTAAATATAGTTCATATTGAGTGTGATTACCATTCATATGGTATGAACTAGATTGGTGCTTTCAAAATGTTCATTCTGTTTTCTAATGAGTGTGTGATTCATTTGTGAAAAAGGATTTGGGTTTCCACTAAAATGCCCCTGTATAGTATCATGGGACTCATCATTACCAGAAGCACACCTTATGCAAATATTGCTCAGTGGATTGTATATTGACTGCAGTTTTTGTACAGCAAGGGAAAAAGTCCTGCACAAGAGCAATCTTTGGAGTCTTTTTCCTCTTGCTGTGTGTTATGCAAAATGCAGGACACGTAGAATGAGGAAAAATGGTGCAAATAAAGCTATTTCTCCTTGTTTCTCCTTCCCTGGAATGGTGTACCTATTTGATGCATGCAACATGTTTGCTCCGATTAGTAAATCAGGGAATGTGCCAAAATCTATGGGTGGATGCTTGGGAATACCCAAGCTCCACCCATGGAACATCCTCTGAGGGCAGAGTAACGCAAAGCAATGGCTTGCACTGACTTACATTACTCCAGAATTACTATGCCACGCAGAGCCACATGAGGTAGCATAGTAATTTCTGTGATTTGAACCTCAAAACAAAACACAAAATGCTAATACAAGTATATGCTACATAAATGCTCAAATATGTTTGTTTATTTAACAATCAAATATAGAAAATGTTTTCAAATTTTCAATTTTGCTTATTTATTTTTATATACTTTATTAATTTAATTCATTAATGTTCATATTCAGGGCTTTAAGTGGGATAAAAAACTGGGAGGTCTCTTAAAGGGGTGTGGTCTATAAAATTAAGGGCATGGATTAAAAACACCTAAGTAAAAATCTGTGTTTAGCCTAGTGAGCAGCCTGACTGGCATTTAGCTGTTTCTGTCATTGCATCCAGATATATAATATAACAAGTAACATTTCACCTACAGCAAGCCAGCACTATTGGCTATGCCCATGGATGTTAGTTGTATAAGATAAATAAGTAACAACTACGGCTTTGTTGTATAGAATATTGAAAATGTGTCAGTTCTGAAATGATGAGGCTGTGAAAGAACTATACCGAGTATCGTTACCTCAAAGGCAGTGAAGGGTGGTATTGTTGCAGAGTTAAGATTTTTTTTAACCCTGAGGGTGAGGGCAAAAATGGAGAGCCCGATAGGGACCCGTCTCAGCACCTGCTCTTTGGAACTGTTGGTGCTGGGCACTAGCAGGACCCGGCCCACTTAAAGCCCTGTTGATATGTAAATCAGTAGCGGACCCCCTGAGTAGGCCTTGCAGACCACCCAGGGGTCCTCTCACCACAGGTTACGAACCACTGGCCTAAAGAAGTTTAGAAGCTTGCAAGTGTAATGAGCCAAGAGAAAGAAGTGGGGATTGGTAAGGGCAACATAATAACGTGAGGAAATAGGCCCTGTCATGCAAAAGTGTTGGCTAGTCACAGGCTTTAAAGCACCTTATACAACTGTGTCTTTTTTAGGATGTAGATAAACTCCCAGGTTAGTGCTTACCGTGAGCAAGGCATTAGAAACTATTCAGAAGGAAAGGGAGCGAACAGATGGAGTATGCAAGGCTGATTCATAGACTGAATATCAATCTGAAACAATTGCCTTTAAAGTGAATTTGCAAGTATTTCCAACTTCAAAACTAAAGAAAATGCCGCAATACAGCGACGTTGTTTCACCCCATTCCAGTCCATGAAAAAAGGAGTTTTGAGATGATCTCCGTTTAAAAAAAAATCTTTTTTACACCATAATTCCGATACTCAATCTCTCTCTCTCCTCTCGATCTATTTATATGCTGCCTGCCACTCCCACCTCCCCATTTATTTCAATGATGTTTTTTCTTTATTGAGACTGGCAGCAGAAATCTGCCACAGGTCAATCCCTTCTCTTTTTTGTGCTACGGTGACCCTTCCTTCTTTATATTTTATTTTTAATTGATCATTCTGAAATAGCCGTCTGCCATTTGGAATAGCAAATTGAAAAAGCAAAGAGGCAGCAGGTGTAACGACGCATGTCATACATGAACACGCACAGAGTCAGAAATGGAAACCAACAGCAGTGCTGACAACATGTTTGAACCAACCCTGAATTTCTCTCTCCTTCTCTCTTTCTCACTCTCTGACCCTCTCTTCCCCCCAAAAACACAAAACTGATTCTCTTGAACCCACAACTGATGCACAAAGTAAATGTGAGTTTTTGTAACATATGAATTGCTTGGCTCGGCACATGCCATATTCGAAAGGCTGGTTTTGTGAATACATTTTGCAAAAATTCGGGGCAATGGATATCATACCCCTGCTGGCATGATGTTTGTGATTGTGATAGAAACAGTGTGGGTTTTCCATCTCACCTCACTCAAACTGTATTTCCTACACAAGAAACTTCCCTCAGAGAGTTTGCATACCTGCTCCTTTTGATGTTCAACAAACATGAAGAGCTTTGGGTCATTCTGGGTCATTCAATTTGGATAGCTCATTTTTTAAGGTCCTCTCCTGTGTATAACTAATCCACACCACCATTGTTGGCAGGGCCAGATGTGGTAACTCTCTTTATAGGCTTGTGGCACACACTTAGTTAAATGTTCCATGGATGAAATGTAATGTAATGTATGTGTCTTGTAAAGCGCACTGCTGCCCTGAGGCGTCCTGGCGCTGTAGACCTCTGGGGAACCCGTCCTGGCTATCCCTGTGAGATGGTCCCTACTGGGTATCTCCAAGGTGAAACCAGGCATCCCCGGCGAATGTGGGGGGCCGTTGTAGAGATGAGGCAAGCTAATGCCCAGAGTTGCCGAGTGTGATCCCTGGTTAGAGTAGGCACCGAGGCGAGAATTATCGAGTTCGCTGACCCTGGTCCACGACCCTGCCGCGTCGGGAATTGAACCCTGGTCCCGGGCCGTTCTCTGCTTCCGGGTCTGCCGCCTCTAACCAGTGAGCCACACCACTCCAAATGTAGACTCCTTTATGAAAGTAGGGCTAGTAATAAACGCACTCCCTCACATTGGTCAGAGTTTCAGCATTTCTAGTTGTTCACCAGAGCTCAGGGTCACACTTAGGCCCAGATTTACATAGATTTGGAGTCGGGTTTCCATTACTTTTATAACCAAGATCTGGCGCAAAATCCAGGTTGGTATTTAAAAACTAATGCAACTAATGATATATGTTGGTTTGTATCCAAAAGTAAAACAACACAGTGCAATGAGCTGCCTTGCATAAATTTGCATCAATGGGACAGTCCATGGGTTGTGCACGGGCATGCCCATGCAAACATGCTTGGCTTTTAACTCAAATCCCTGTCTACAAAGAATTATAGACAGGGATTTGAAAGTCACTGGAAGCTCAGAGCCACAGGATGTTCTCCGCCCCTCATGTTGACTTTATTGCTGTCCCCCTCTATAAAAAATAAGTGATTTGATGTGGCCTGTGCAGGCCGCATCATAGTGCTATGGCAAGATAGAGGATGGAACAAGCACTCTAATACCATTGGATCATGAGAAAAAATAATAAAAAAGAGCAGCGATGAGAGAGGTAGTGGGGTGACGAGTCAAACAGTGAGGCAGGAGGGGATGGGAAGATGGACAAGCAATGACGGGAGAGGGCAGGAGGGAGCAACAATGAAGGGGGAAAAATACTTTAATTAAAGCAGGATCAGCAACAAAAATGAAAGTATCATTGATGGAATGTGGCTGGTGAGCACTTGTATTGTATTGCATTGTAATTACCTTTATATAGTGCTTACTACCCCTTACGAGGCATCAAATTACCTTTTTGGCAAGTAGTATGCTACTCCAGAACCCATAAAGTATTAGTGGTGCATTAGTAGAGTGAAATACAAAAGTAATTTTAGCGGTGGATGTGTTAGTCTGTTATTTGGATTGAGAGGATAGTTGAGGGATAGAAGAGGGAGACGGTTTGCATTTATATAGCGCTTTCTACACCTGATGAGGCGTTGAAGCACTTTTCTTTGAGTAGCACACTACTCTCTAACCCAAACAGGATTAGTGGGGAATTAGTATAGGGAAATAAGAAAATTATTTGAGTGATGGACATGGTAGACAGTTATTTGAAATGAAAAGGAGTAGTGGAGTGATAGAAGAGGGAAGGGTCTAGAAAAAAAAATGGAGTTCATAGCAGTGTGGGAGGGGGTTAGGATGAGTGAAAGGGAGATGGAGGGGAAGAGTCAGAAGGAAGGGTTTAGAAGAACAAGTTACTTACCTTCGATAACGATGCATCTGGAAGAGGCACGTGTTAGTTGTAGACTCCCCACCCAAGAGCACCAATGCCATTGGTTCATATTCATGCTATGGCAAGGCGGAGAAAGTGCAATACCATCGGATCATCCAAAAACAACAATAAACAAGTGCTGTTCATGTTTTAACAACTCTTTAAGAAATTCATTTGTTTACGTACGCACTCATGAATGTAACTGGTATGTGTGTATGTGTACAAGGGAGATGGCCTGAAAACAAAAGCACTCCAGTGCTTGAAAATAAAGAAAAAATAGCTGCATAAACTGGGAGCCTTGTAAGGAGATATGTGTCCGCTCCATCTGATATTGGAGAGCCAAACACAAGAAGAGGGTATGACGCCAGTATGCCATGATGAATGGCATCACAATTAATGAGAGTTATACAGAAGTTTACAAATGGTAGGAAATGAGTGGTCTGTAAGCCCACAGATAGAATACAGTAGGTCTCTGCGAGACAGCATATGCTCTATCTAGCCGAGCAGCACATGCACTGTCTAGCCGAAACCTAAAAACAATAGATTCAGAAGAGGAGAAACCTAATGGCTATACTAATGCATGTTGTGTTTAGAAACGGGAAGATTACGTGATTTATCCGTAATCACAAAATGTGGAACTGAAGCCTAGGCTAAGGAGATGATATTGCCTCCTTTCGGGACAGGATGTGGCGTAAGGGCAGAGCTGTCGACTGTGGGGCTGATAAACCTAGTTTGAGTTTTGGCATTGGCTTAACATTCTTTACTTTTAGCAAAAAGACATAAACTTGCCATGCCTGCAAAAAATGGGTGTGTCCTTGTGTAAAGCAACAGGTCCTAATGTAAAGCGATCCAATACCTTCAGGTGGTGTTGCCACTATATAAAACTGCACAGAAAAACCCAGAAAGAATCACAGTGTTAGGCTGGTTTACAATAGTGAACATGAGGGAATACATTGCATTGACAACCACATTAAAAGGACTACTTTTGCCATGGACACGGAGGGGCAGGCATACCTTACCTTGATGAAACCAAAACTCAGCCTGACTCCTTTGAAGAGATTCAAGGTAAGCAACAACGGTGCATGAAAACACTTCACCGGTGAATGTGGAAAAGGTACGAAAGTATCCAGACAGGAGAAATTTGAAGTAATAGAGTCCCACCCTATGAAATGAGAGACAACAAGGTGAAGCACAATCAGTTCAATAATTTCTAAAAGGAGAAATGAGACAATGCAATTACAGCGGAAGACACAGCTACTTAAAAGCTTGGATATGCCCTATGATGATGCATACCTGATTCCCATGAGATCTGATTTTCCAGCTATAAACACCATTGCCGAACGACCACAAATGCTTTAATTAGCACATAAGCTATCCAGCAACAGGACATTAACCCCTTCCACGCTCATGACGAGCTGGGCTCGTCATGAGGTAGCCTCCTCGCACGCTCATGACGAGCCCAGCTCGTCATGTAACATGCGCTTTACAAAATCTCAGCGTGCGAGCGGAATTCCGCCCGCACGCATGCGGTTAAAAGGCAGAACACCACCACTCACTAGAACGAAACATACTACAATGGGGGTTTAAAGCAGTAAACGGGTTGGGTGAGGGGATGATTTGTAGACGGGCAAGCACCGGGTGGTGCAAGGAAGACAGCAGAGATAGGGGAGGGGGTGGGGGAAATTGAAAGCAGCAACGAAGGGAAAAGCAGTGATGGTGAGGGGGTGATTTGTGGATGGGGCAAGCACTGGGAGGTGTGAGGGAGCAAGCAGCGATGGAAGGGAGGAGGCGTGGGAAATGAAAAGCAGCTATGATAGTAAAAGCAGTGACGAGGAGGTGGCAATCTGTGAACGGAGCATGAGGTGGGTGTGAGGAGACTGAGTTGGTAAAAGCACAAGCACTGTATAGTGTAGTGTAGCTCCTATCTTCCCAATAGGCTCTGCGCATTGGAATAATACCTACAGCAGTAAAGGCCTAGGCCAGACGTTAACTAGGTCTACTACTGTCGATACTAGACTTAAGTTTTGGGTTTGCCAGCGTAGCTCAGAGTTCGCTAGAAACTTTCTCGAATGTTCAAGGAGGAATTAACTTCCCTGATTAGACAAGAAGGGATTTAGTTTCTGACAACCATAGAACATGACAACTTTGCTCTCCCCTAATCAAGAGTCAATCTCGAGAGTCGTGTGAGCACAAGGCAATTATTTTACTCAGTCAGTACGTGCATTCTTAGTCTCATCAGATTGTAGAGAAAAGGAAGAGACGAGCGTGTTCAATAAAAAGGTGTTATTTATTGATCAGTCTCTTTTCTCGTACAAGAGAAATGGATCGATATTATTGCAATACTTATAGTTAAGTAAAGTGCATACATTAAAAGCAATAGTATAAAATAATATTGTAAAAACATTGATATGGTTTCTGAGCCATATGATGTTTAAAATGATTAAAATATATTTACATACACATTTACATTTGACTAAACGTACTCAACTGGTGTTTCTAAATACGCCTACCCCGTGTACCTGACCTAAGTCTAATGCGTGGGCGGGAATAGAAAGTTACAGTTTAAGTTAAGTTTGTTTTTGCCAAGTGAATAACTAAAGAATTCTCTGCGAGGGGTTATTCAGTTCTGTACCTGGAATTTAGGATGAATGAGGAATGGTATCTCTTTCTCTGCTCTCGATATTCCAGGCCGCCTGCGAGGGCTGCCCGAAAGCGCCGGTGCTGGGTCTCTCGGCTTGAGATAGCAGCGCGTCTCTCAGCGCGTCAGGAAGGCGGGGCTGCGCCAGCGGGGTCTGCTCTGCTTCTGGGCTTCGGCAAGTATGGCTGCTCCGTCTCGTCACCACGCGTGTGTTTGCATAGGGCAAGATCGGCAATATTTATACCTTAAAGGTGCCGAGATTGACGTAAGGATGGACATAGATACGTCAATAAAGATGTCATACGACTTGCTCGTTAGCACATTCTTTACTAAAGTTCTCTGTGAAATCAAAACAATGGCCGCACGGATTTTCCAGGTTGTCATAGGTTTGATTTGTAATGAGAACGTCGTATGCCTTATCAGGGGCTGGAGGAATGTCGCTTGTCTAATTAGATCTCAAGCGTTATGACCTAATCAGATAACACGTTCCTGTGCCGTAGTGTGACTGCGTCAGATAACGGTATCTGCATCATGGGGGCTTTTCTTGCCTCATGGGCTGACTGTTAGTTAACTTGATAGTTAGTTTAACCAGAACAGGGTCAGGAATAGGGGGATTGATTCAGAACCTATAGGAATACACGACACCGACTCCACGCTAACTATGGTCATATTTACTAATCTATGCATAGTATAACATAGTACAACATACTATACAGTATAGTGTATACCTTACCACCCCAAAATACATAAAAGCATTTTGAAATTTTCAAATATACTGAAAAATTGCAGTCATATATATTGTATGCACTTAAGCTATGAATTAAATGCAAAAGTAAACACGCATTTGTATGCATTATTGCTAATTTGATATTTGAGAAATACACATGAAATGGCTCTTAATATGGCTATACAGAAAGGAAGTCCGAGACCATTTCATCACATAATAAAATATTTATGAACATACCAGCGGGCAACTAAAGTTTATAAAGTATTTAAAAATAGAAATCTTAGTTCTCTAGGAATAGTTTCTTACTTTAAGCAGAAGATAAGTGTCCCGAAACTTTTGTAAAAAATAATTTGGGGCTGCTAAAAAATTGCTGTCCGTGAACTGGTGGGAAAAATTGTTCATGTGACTTTATTTTTAAAGTTGAAGGCCGAATTCAGGGAACGCCGTGAGCGAGCTTGCTCAAAAGTCTCTATTTCTGTTCTGGAGAGAACATCATATCATTAAGGTTTTCGAAAAAACTGTCAACAGCTTCATGGGAAAGTTCCACTAAGTCGGAAATAGGTGTAACCATGCATTCGTGCGCATGATTGTCTCCATTGACATTCTGATTGGCATTGCTGACAGAAGGTCGTACCTGATCGATGCTGCTTTCATCTTGAACTTCACTACTCTTCAATCGTAGTGGTGAAGATTCCACGAATGCCGTCATCAGGATTGGCAGCCTTTGAGGGCAGCACAAAGCGTGAACCTTGGTAGGAACCAACAATGTATCTGCATCCACTGGCGCATCCGATTGTAGCGTCAGACAGGTGTCTAACACGCATTCTTCTCCGCATAGCAGACACCTTAGTACAGGTAAAACACACCTTTGCCACATTGGTCGAAATGATAGAAACCAAGTCATGTTCAGGTCTCTAAGCCGGGAGAGTCCCAGGATTTTTGATATCCGGTCCCGGTATCCAATGGCTAGGATCGTATCTTCCATTGTCGCGAGAGTTTGATCTGTGACATGGGTTGCCATAACGAAAAATAAGGACTAAGAATAGGATTCCTGCAATTAGTCCCAGGATCAGGGGAAGTCTGCCAAAAATCGAATGGACGAAATCTGGAAAAATACCCAGTATGGCTTTGAATGGTGTTAATGCCATCGAAAATACTGTCTTAAATACCTTTGAGACCCCTGTGGTATCAGAAATATTTAAGATTTCGCTCAGGATTTCCGCGAAATGTACGGGGGAATTAGTTGATAATAATGTATGTATCTCTGCAGTCGTCCTTGCGACTTGTAGATCATACGTTTCTTTTGATGACGTGAGCCTTGTAGGCGTCTGAAGAAGCACTGTTTTCATTCTGCTTAAAGTATCTATTCGAATAGAAGTAATTTTCAAATTGGGCCATGCCCTTGCCTCCCTGTCTGGAAAGGAGCTGGGGAACAAAGAACGTCCACAGCACTTGACCTTCGCAGTCGTAGTGACTAGATAAGGAGTCCCGGGCATAAGACTACAACATCTGCGGTCTACAATAAGAATGTAACTCCCATTATAGAGTCTTTGAAAGAATGGTTCTATTTCAGTTGCAGGTGCGCCTTGCTGGTGAATTGAAAGGTTGTATGAATTCCCTTCACAGGCTCCATGCAAACTAATTCCGTTACACAGAAGCGTGCCGCTTAGTGACATAGCACAATTGTTGCCACTAAGAAACACTTTCTGTCCTTTATTACTGACACATGCATGTGAATAGGGCAGGTTCCAAGTTGTTTTAAGGTACCCCTTTCCCAATTTCTCGTACATGCCAGCCTGTATATATTTTTGGCAGTATTGAAACCTGAAGGTTGAGATTGGAATATTTATGATTCCGTGGATTATCCATTCACTGACAGGTCGTTCTGACATTGTCATTGGTAATCTTTCTAGTTTTTCAATGCTCAAGATTGTATAATCAGCACCCTTTTGTGCCATACCGATTTGTCTATCAGTAAGGTTAAAGATTTGGAATAGTGACGTTGTGTTGATTAAACGCCAAGGCACATAGCCTGAACGCAGATTTTGTAACGTCCAGCCAAGCTGTACAATAGAACGCAATTGTGACTGTCCATGTTGTAATAACAGTAAGTCTTGCGATAATATATCGATTGCTGAACACACAATGCTGTCCAATGAAAAAATTCTGGAGGACAGAGTCATTAACCCATTGTCCACTACAGAAAGTGATTTTTCCAAATTGATACGGTAAATTTCCCGTATTCTTTCTGCTGTTTCAATTTGAGTAACCTTCCAGGCCTTATTGTATGCTGCATATACAGAGGCTTCTATGAAACGCTTTTGACGCTGTTTGCGTGGTCCCATTATGAAATCACGCAAGTCAGCACCATCAGTAAGTAAAGTTAGGTGTTGCTTAATTTCTGCCAGTGTGGAAGTTTGTAGCCATTGAAGGCATAATTTGCCCACACTGTAGGTTGTTATTATCCCTGGGTGATGTCTTTGGGGATATCTAGGGTCTGGCCAGGTCATTTTGAACCCCTGTGTTTTATTCAGGAATCTGTCTTGACAGTTATTTGTATCTGTGGGCCAGATCAACCATTGTTTCCAATCAGGATGTGTTCTGTTTTGGTTTAATATATGGTTTACGTCCATCTCTTCATCTGTATCAGAGCTCTTGCTAAACATTGTTGGCTTTGGAATAGACGGTTTATTTAAATCTTTGATTTTGGCTAAGCCAAGACAGGTGGTTTGTTGAACAGTGTCATTTAAAAATATCATTTGTTCTGGGATCATGCAGGCTCTAAACAAAGCTTCTATACCCTGTACTTGCCATTCTTTTGTACCCCAAACACTTTTCAAATCAACATTTTTGTCCCAATAATCAAATCCAAAAGTATTCATTTGTTCAAAAAATGAGTCTGAATATATCAATTTTGTGTTGGTTATCATGGTTTTCATCCCTGTCTTGTTTGACAATTTAAAATAAAATGTTTCAGCATTACTTATGTTAAAACCTGAAAAATATGAATATTTGTCATAAACGGTTCTTGAGCTCCCTTTTGGAGGTGTAGCACAATGTTCCCATTGATTATAATTTAAAACATTTCTAGGTTGTGCAGATTTATGCAAAAAATGGTTACCATAGTGGTTATAGCAATACATACTATCATAATTTGTAGAACCTTGCAAATAATCATGTTTTGTAAATTTAGCAGACATTACTAAGTCAGACATCATGTTATTAATGCTTTCGAAGTCCCAATCATCAGCAAATGAGTTTGGTTTTGCAAAATCACTCAAGGAGATCTTGATTTGGTGTGGATATTTCAGGATCTCGACCGGACCATAAATTTCATAGTCAGTGTTGTCCCAGGCTACCCCACCAGGTATAGGATTGGCTGTGAAGTTGGCTGAAGAAAGTTCTCTTTTCTCGACGTGTGAAGATGTGTGTGGTTTGAGGACCAAGTTGATGTTCTGACTTGCTGTGTCCATTTTAGCATATTTTCCCTCAATGAAGCGTCCCAAAGTAAATACCATGATGAGCCAAAGTATGTGCATAAATGCACCAAAACCCACCCAAAATTCAATCCATGGAGAAATCAGATATGTTTCTTTCAGTTGGTTCAAAAGTTCCTTAGCTTTGTCTTTAAAGGATTTTGATGATGGCTGTGTCTTTGATTCACTGAGGCTTTCAGAGGAATCATCAAAGTTGATGAAGTAGCCGGATGCAGTTCTGTCAATTGTTCCAATGGCTTCAGGATTTTTGTTTCTTGCATTGTCACTCGGTACTTCATTGTAGATTGGTGTGTCTCTGCTAAATGTTTTTATTTGGGTTTTCAGAGGTCTTAGTTCTATTGCATTGTTGCATAGTCCTTGTTGTTCTTCTGTAGGCATTTCGAATGTGATGAGCCTCTTTGTTAGGACCTCTGTACTGGTAGCAAACCTTGGTGTTCTGCTACTTATTGGGAGTCCACTTGGCCTACTGTTTGTTATCGGCCACATGTTGTGGTTTTACCAGGTCGATGGATACAACTCGGTTCTCCTTTTTTCCAGCAAGTGGCGGTAGTACAACTGATCTTGTCCCGTTGACAGACAAGACAGGAACTGCTTTTCTGTAAGAAGGCCCAAATTCCTTCTTTATCGCGATCTTCTCCCTGACTAGATCCCCGACTTTTGGAATCCAGACAGGTCTTGCTGGGACAGGTGGTGATTCTTCAGTGGTTATTGGCTGTTGTTTCAACTGTATGTTGCTCAGGTCTTTTCTTGTTTTGTTTAAGTCCTGCAAAATAGCCAAACGGTCTTTGACATCAAAGCTTTTTTCTTTAACCACTGAAGTCTGACTGTCGAGGTCAGAGATAATCATTCTAGTTCCAAATAATAATTCGTACGGACTGAATCCCTTCAGAGAATTTCTTGGCAAGTTATTTAGACTACGTTGGACACTTATTAGATGTTTGACCCACCCAGCTCCCGAACCTAATATCCTTTCCATTATAGATTGCTTTCTGCCTTGGTTTTTTCTTTACACCATCCCATACCCTCAGGAAGGAAGTGAGAAGATTCCCGCTGGACTGTGCTCATTTGGCCATGTTTCCCCCCAGGCTGGTGTGCCTGAGTGAAAACAATGGTCAAACGTAACATGCTCTTAGCGTATATGCCATTTAGACTCGCAAATCTTTGTATAACAGTCCGGACGTCAGCCGAGTGCTGAGGATCTACATTATAAGTGGAAACTAGCCTGTATATGTTAATCGCAAGCCATTCTTTTTACTGGTGATGTTATCTGCAGTCAGATTCCACCGTATTATATTTTTTCTCTCCCCACTGCGATTTCTGTTGCAGTTTGGGCAGTTTTTTACAAACATGGTATGATGTAGGCTCATGCCTGGCCACCAGTACCGTGATTGTAAATCTTCCAGAGAATATTTTAGTTTGAGGTGTCTGAGACCCTCGCCCATATGTGCGTCTGCGATTAACAAGCTTCTCCTGTCCATGTTTGGAATCACTCTATCCCCCACTCCAGGGATTCGAGCAAAAGGGACGGAGTTTGCATCGATTATGTATGTATAATTGAGTGGATAGTTGATCGGTAACGCTGAGCAGTCGCCTTTTGATGACGTTTTCACCGCCAGCAATGTTTCACCGTCAATGTATTTTAATGTACGCTTTTTTCGAACTACGGGAGCCGATTTAGTGGCTGCCGCTGCGGCTGTTTCAGCCAATGAATTCCCTACAACGTGAACGCCATCACGCTGATGACTCAGTGAGTGAGTCACGTGAGTCTTTGGTAGTTCTTTTTGTAAAAGAGCTATTTGTTCCCAGAGCAGTTTCTGCTTTATTGATGCATCTGTGTCATCTTTGTAACCGTTTTGAATCCATGTCTGCAAATCCTTGTTGTATGATTTGACGCAGTAATACGAATCTGACACTATAAGTGTCGGGAATTCGCGATCCGCATTATCTAGCGCCATTTTCAAAGCTATTATTTCAGTTTGTTGTTCTGAATTAGTTTCTACTGAGTGTGATTTTGTTAATAGAGGTCTTAGTTTACCTCCGCGCCACACTTCTTTTGTAATCTCACATGTGGGGTTGTATGCTTGTTCTCCCCAAACGGAGGGTTGAGCATGTCCGTCTGTATAGATTACACAGGCGTAATGTCGGAGAGGCGGAATGTCGATTGGCAGAGGATACGTCTTTTCATATTTTAGATTTTTTAATTCTTCTAGTTCTGGATCAAAGTAGTAGTATACTTTGTCCGTTGTGATTGAATTCACCCATTGTATCCATTCCGGATTCAATGTTGTTGATGGTAAATTACACGGTGTTGTTAGTGCCTCAAAGGCTGATTCTGCTGTTCTGACTGTGATATGTCTACCGTCAGCTATGTCTTTTTCTCCAGCTATTGCGGTTTGAACTGCACGAATGATTTTTTCTGTATTACTGAATTTCTGTTCAGCCTCTGTGTACAAGTGTGATTTGAATGCAATTGGTACCTTTTCTCCCTCATTAGAGGTCAGGTATGTGAATCCGCATCTCCCTGGGATGACTCGAATCACAAGATTGCGTGTGTTATCACGTGTTTCTAATTTTGTTTTAATTAGCATGTCTGTTTGTAAGGATCTCAAAATTTCTGTGTGTGTTTGAGTCCAATTGGATCTTTTAAAGTCCGGTTTAATTAGATCATAAAGGGGTTTGACCCTTTCTGCGTAATTTGCAATGTAAGTTCTTCCGAAATTTAGGAAGCCTAGAATTGACTGTAGGTTTTTTAGTGTTTTAGGAGCTTGGATTACGGCACATTTCTCTAGGAAATTGTCTGCCAGGCTTTTGCCTTCACTTGATAACTCATATCCTAAGAATAGGACTGTCAGATGGGCAATTCTGGATTTTTTAAAGTTGAATTTGTAACCCTCTGCTGCGAACCCAAGTATTATGGTGTTCACTCTTTTCAAGTGAGTCTCCAAGTCATCGTCTGTTAAGTAAATGTCATCGACATAAGATAATGCTTCATCATCATATAGTTGTAGTAATTCTGTTACTCTCGCTGAGAATACCCCCGGACTGTTCTTGTACCCCTGGGCTAACCGACAGAATTGTTTTTGAGTGCCATTTACTGAGAATGCAGTTAAATATCTGCTCTCTGGTGCTATGTTTTGACAAAAGAATCCATTGGAGATGTCCAAGGTTGTTTTGTATTTTTTGCGCACTATGTTATTCATTAGTGCAGCACTGTGTGAGTTTTGCACTGCAAAGGTTTTGCAACATGTGTTAAGGTGTCGGTAATCCAAAACTAGACGATATGAGTTGTCTGGTTTGGAGACCGGAAACAAAGGATTGTTCATTTGTGAGGTGCAAGTTTCAATCACCCCCTGGTATTCCAGCTGATCTAGTATTTCATTTACCTGTTTTTTAGCTTCTTGCTTAATTGGGTACTGCCTTTGTGCAGTAGGTTGTGATTTTAACTGGATTTTGTGAGGAGGAGAATCCTCATCCCATCCTACATGATTTTTATATAAAGCAGGTGCTAAGGCCACTGCCCACTTTCTAGCAAGTGTGTATTTTTTATGAATCGGGATTTGATTCGAGAAGGCAGGCATAATTACTTCTTTGCCATGAGGGCACTCCCTGACAAACTCTGGTGGCCAGTCTTTTTCAGCTAGAAGGATATCATAGCCCTTGGAGAGATTATCCCAAAATAGTCCCCTTATTTTCCTAGTCTTATCTCCCTCTATACGTAATGTTATCTCGTATATCTTGTGGGGTTTGCTAACTCTGGTGTCTGCAGTTTCCACTTGAAGATATTCATTCGTGTCCACTGTCTCCAGATGATTCATAAGGACTTTGCGAGCTATGCTCACCTCTGCTGCGCTGTCTAGCATTGTCTGAGCCCACTCTCCGTTTTTCAGTTGTGTCCTCAGTATTCTCGGCATTGTTAACTACCTTGATACTGGCTACCTTCTTTTTTGGAAATTGTAATTTCTTTTTTAGCTGAGCAGGTTCCTTGTCTTTGGACTTGGCGTGCTCTTCTCTTTGTTCTGATCGTCCTCTTCTTTCCGATTTCTGCGAGGAATTCTGAAAAGATTGAGAGGGACGTGTATCAATGTCTTGATATCTATCAGGTTTTTTAATATTATCCCTATTTCTAAGGTTATATCTATTCCCAGAGGGGTCACTCTGCGGTGACCTCTGTCTTCGGTTTGGAGATTTTTCTCTTCGCCTAGGAGACCTTCCTCTGGACTGGAATTTCTTTTCTTTTGGATTGGATTGTTTGTTTCCATCCCAGTTCTTTTTTGGTGAATTGTTATTAAAAAATATTTTTTCTGGACTTTCAGTCAGTTGCGGTTTTACTGGTATTCCACCTAAACTATCTCTACCTAGTTCTTCATAAGATTTTTTTATGATTCTGGCAATTTCAGCTGGTTGGTCTGCTATATCTGTCTCTTTTAACCTCTGGCGGATCCCCACGTTTGCTGCTTCACCTTTTATATTGGCTAATAATATAGCCGAGACCTGCTTGAAGTCTTTTAGTAATTTCATACCAAGAGTTAAAGCTGGTTCTGGACCGTATTCATCTTGAATTTGTTTTAGCACATCTGGTATTACCGCAATGGATGGAACACCGTGCGTTTTTGTGTAGATGGAAGCAAAGACTGTACCCCAAGTGTCACAGTCCTCTATGTGTGGTGCGATTCCCATTGGGAGACATATAGTCAGAATCCTGTGTTTTTCTAGCGGGGTGGTGTCAGGAAACACCGCCTCTATTTGGGTAATTTTCTGTGCCAACCAGAATGGTATTTGTTCCCGTTTAGCCGGAACTTTACCTAGGCAGGATTGGATGTTCTGTGGTGTGATTTTATTTGTGTTCCCCTGGTGAGGGGTCAGCTGTGGAAGTTTAATCGCTGGCTGAATTGTTGAAGTCCGCATTACATACTGAACTAATTGTCTGTGAATTTTTAGTAATTGTTTTAGCTGTATTAACAGCTCTCCTGTAGACATCCCTTCGATGTCTGGGTGTGGTGTGTATCCGGCTAAGACCGGCCACGTTGCTCCTGGTCTACCTAAAGGACCGAGCCTGGTGATGTGATTATTGTGTTTTAGGGCGCCATCAAATAAGAGCAAATGCTCTTGGAATTTGAGTGGTACTTCCACCTCCTCGAAAGGAGTGTACTCATTAGGAGGTTCCTCTATTTTGTAATAGTGGAAGTACTTTGTTACAGCATTTGCTGCTGGAAAATGTATCCATGAATAGTATACCTCTGTCTGCCGATATTCGTGTGCCTCAATTACGAATATGACTGTGCCACCTCTAGGTGTCAGTCCATTTTCTATAAGTTTTAGGGTTATAGATCTCCTTTTGATGACCGGGATGAGTATTATATCCCCGTCAGCAGCCTGCATGGTAGCATCAGCTGCTGCGAGTTCAGTTGCTAATCTAACTGCCTCTCTTTCTTCATCACTTTCTGACATTTTACTGTTAGAAAGGTTATTCTTTTTGTTTGCAGATCAGGTTTCTTATGGAAACAGAGATTAGATGCACAATATTTTGGAACAGTGTATCCTTCAACGTTGACTAAACCAAGAACCATACATAGGAGTTCCCTCCTGCGAGGTTTTGGAGGATATTACCTTTCACCCACTCCAGACGTCTTTGGAGTATTTGGGAAAAGGGGTCTGAGTGAGAAAGCACGACTGAGTTACTCTAAATGTCTTACGTTAGTTTTATCGCCCTTTCCAAACGCGTTGGGCGCCATGTAGTGTAGCTCCTATCTTCCCAATAGGCTCTGCGCATTGGAATAATACCTACAGCAGTAAAGGCCTAGGCCAGACGTTAACTAGGTCTACTACTGTCGATACTAGACTTAAGTTTTGGGTTTGCCAGCGTAGCTCAGAGTTCGCTAGAAACTTTCTCGAATGTTCAAGGAGGAATTAACTTCCCTGATTAGACAAGAAGGGATTTAGTTTCTGACAACCATAGAACATGACAACTTTGCTCTCCCCTAATCAAGAGTCAATCTCGAGAGTCGTGTGAGCACAAGGCAATTATTTTACTCAGTCAGTACGTGCATTCTTAGTCTCATCAGATTGTAGAGAAAAGGAAGAGACGGGCGTGTTCAATAAAAAGGTGTTATTTATTGATCAGTCTCTTTTCTCGTACAAGAGAAATGGATCGATATTATTGCAATACTTATAGTTAAGTAAAGTGCATACATTAAAAGCAATAGTATAAAATAATATTGTAAAAACATTGATATGGTTTCTGAGCCATATGATGTTTAAAATGATTAAAATATATTTACATACACATTTACATTTGACTAAACGTACTCAACTGGTGTTTCTAAATACGCCTACCCCGTGTACCTGACCTAAGTCTAATGCGTGGGCGGGAATAGAAAGTTACAGTTTAAGTTAAGTTTGTTTTTGCCAAGTGAATAACTAAAGAATTCTCTGCGAGGGGTTATTCAGTTCTGTACCTGGAATTTAGGATGAATGAGGAATGGTATCTCTTTCTCTGCTCTCGATATTCCAGGCCGCCTGCGAGGGCTGCCCGAAAGCGCCGGTGCTGGGTCTCTCGGCTTGAGATAGCAGCGCGTCTCTCAGCGCGTCAGGAAGGCGGGGCTGCGCCAGCGGGGTCTGCTCTGCTTCTGGGCTTCGGCAAGTATGGCTGCTCCGTCTCGTCACCACGCGTGTGTTTGCATAGGGCAAGATCGGCAATATTTATACCTTAAAGGTGCCGAGATTGACGTAAGGATGGACATAGATACGTCAATAAAGATGTCATACGACTTGCTCGTTAGCACATTCTTTACTAAAGTTCTCTGTGAAATCAAAACAATGGCCGCACGGATTTTCCAGGTTGTCATAGGTTTGATTTGTTATGAGAACGTTGTATGCCTTATCAGGGGCTGGAGGAATGTCGCTTGTCTAATTAGATCTCAAGCTTTATGACCTAATCAGATAACACGTTCCTGTGCCGTAGTGTGACTGCGTCAGATAACGGTATCTGCATCATGGGGGCTTTTCTTGCCTCATGGGCTGACTGTTAGTTAACTTGATAGTTAGTTTAACCAGAACAGGGTCAGGAATAGGGGGATTGATTCAGAACCTATAGGAATACACGACAATAGAGTGCTGAAAAAGAAAGAAAAAAGTAGGTCCTAAAATGGTCGTAAAAACGAGAGCAGTGGATGTTTCCATGCTCTGAAGTTAGGTCTGAATACAAGAAGAGGCATGAACATGCATGCCAGTGACAGATGGTGACAAAGAATATGAGACAGATGAGGGAGCAAGCAAATGGGAAGCCAGTGGGTGGGCTGAAGCCCACAGATTAAACACAACATGTCTCTCCAAAACAGCGCATGCCCTGTTCAGCCGAGACCTAAAAAAAAAGGAAAAAGGAACTATTGCCACAAGAGTCCTTGCCACTTAAGGAAACTACTTTACATATGAATGTGTTCGTATTGTGAAATGGAAGAATGCTTTACTAATGTAAAGACCGTTGGTCCATGCTGTATGCTGTATTGGGTAAAAGAAGAATGTAAATGTCACAGTTACAGACCAGTGGACCATGCCATAGAACTGGCTGAAAGCACCTATGAGAAATTACATTATTATGCATATCATTTTAGTTAAACCTTATTATATTAGTTAACATCAGACATAATATTAATAAATAGTTCATAAACAAACCAACTATTATAAATGTATAAACGCCAATTGAAGAAAGGCTAATTGATGTTAAAATAACAGGTGTGAATTGGTGTTCGAGTATATGAACAACAAGGCAAGCTGGTGTTATTGAAGAGTTCCTCGCCGTAAATCTAAATTCAACTGAAGATGTAAAAGTGCCAAAAAGAGAAATATGTAAACTGACACACTTCCGTGTTAAAAGTGCAGAGGTTTCCCACGACCACTCTCCCAATTACGGAAAACCCCACTGCTAAAAACTGGTAACATTGCACTTGCCCGCTCAAAAAGTGCAAATGGTTATAAAACTATTAATGCAGAGCATTTTTCCTGAGAAGCTCTTTTAAAATGCTTCTCAGTCAAGCACGAACCCCTACGGATCCAAAAGACATATTTATTAGCAGCACAGGCAAATTACAAAGGAGAATGAAAAGAAAATGTTTCCAGCCAGCAATATAAAGATCAATAAAATAAGACTTTATCTAACAACAATGCACCATAGCACTTTTGACTGGAAAATGGGCTACCATTTTGAGCAATTCTGTGTTTCAAAAACCATTTCCTTCCAGTATTTGGCATACAAACCGATGTATTAGAGAGTCAATAATATATAAATGTAATAACATAAACATATAGATCAGTACGGAGGCACAGAAAAATACACGAGGAGAAAACATGGAAATTGTTTTATAACATCATTTTTAAGCGACACGAATGATTGAATTGTATATTTATTTTGAAATATATTATTCACCGAATTGAAAAAGCTCACTAGAGTGAAACATTTGAATGAAGGTGGAAATACATAAATGGCACTATGGAAATTGAATTTCTGGGGCAAACGAGTGAGTTATTTGAAAAACTGTAACTGTAAAATAAGGAAAAAATACAGCATTGTGTAAATACAGTAGTGACTATTGGTCAGAAAAAATAGGCATTTATTGGAACAAAATATTCCAAACCATTGTCACAAAATATTCACAATAATGTTTTCAATGCATTGCTACGATTTATTAAACCTTTGCAAGACAATGTCATCCATGATTTATAGAAAATGACTTATCTCCCCAGTGGAGCAAAATATTGCTCATTTCAGACAGCAAGGATAGTTAACATTCCAATTAGCCGCTGCGCCACATTGGCAGAAGATGTTGCTAGAAAATATTGCCACTCGTTGCCAGAAAACATTGTTCTGTAGTGGCACTGTCCGCCAGTTTGTACCGATCAATCAATCAATCATTTGTAAAGCACACTACTTACCCGCGAGGGTCTCAAGGTGCTGGGGGGAGGGGGGGGGGAGGCGCTACTGATCGAACAGCCAGGTCTTGAGTATCCTCCTGAAGGTCAGCAGGTCTTGGGTCTGTCGTAGGCTCAGTGGAAGGGTGTTCTATGTCTTGGCGGCGAGGTGGGAGAAGGATCTTCCACCGGTGATTGTTCTTCGGATGCGCGGGACGTGGCGAGTGAGAGGTCGGCGGAGTGTAGCTGGCGGTTGGGGATGTAGAAGGAGAGCCGTCTGTTGAGGTAGGCTGGGCCAGTCTTGTGGAGTGACTTGTGTGCGTGGGTGAGGAGCTTGAAGGATATCCTCTTGTTGACGGGGAGCCAGTGCAGGTTTCTCAGGTGGGGGGTGATGGGGCCGTGGCATGGTATGTCGAGGATCAGTCGTGCCGAGAAGCTTTGGATGCTTTGCAGTCGTTTGATGAGCTTGGTCGAGGCTCCCGCATAGAGGGCATTTCCGTAGTCGAGTCTGCTGCTGACGAGGGCCTGGGTGACTGTCTTTCTTGTATCTGTCGGGATCCATCTGTAGATTTTGCGGAGCATGAGGAGGGTGTTGAAGCAGGAGGAGGAGACGGCGTTGACTTGCTTGGACATTGAGAGCGTTGAGTCGAGGATGATTCCCAGGTTGCGTACGTGATCGGTGGGTGTCGGGGCTGCCCCCAGTGCCGTCGGCCACCAGGAGTCGTCCCAGGCTGAAGGGCTGGAGCCGAGGATGAGGACCTCCGTCTGGTCCGAGTTCAGCTTCAGACGGCTGGTCTTCATCCTGTCGGCGACGGCCTTCATTCCTTTCAGGAGATTGGCTTTGGCGGTGATGGGGTCCTTGGTGAGGGAGAGGATCATCTGAGTGTCGTCAGCGTAGGTGATTATGTTGAGGTTGTGCTGTTGGGCCACGTGTGCGAGCGGGGCCATGTAAATGTTGAACAGCGTCGGGCTGAGGGAGGATCCCTGGGGTAATCCACAGATGGTCTTGGAGGCTTTGGAACGGAATGGGGGAGGCGGATTCTCTGGGTTCTACCAGAGAGGAAGGAGGTGGTCCAATCCAGAGCCTTGCCTCGGATCACTGCAGCGTGGAGGTGTGCACGTAGTGTGCGGTGGCAGATGGTGTCGAAGGCGACAGAGAGGTCTAGGAGGATGAGTGCTGCGGTCTCGCCGGTGTCCAGCAGGGTCCTGATGTCGTCGGTGGCAGCGATGAGGGCAGTCTCGGTGATGTGGTTGCTGCGGAACCCTGACTGGGAAGGGTCCAGGATTCTGTTTTCTTCGAGGTATCGGGTTAGCTGTCTGTTGACAGTTTTCTCTATGACCTTGGCCGGGAAGGGGAGCAGAGAGATGGGACGAAAGTTCTTGAGGTCTCTTGGGTCTACCTTAGGTTTTTTGAGTAGGGCGTTGTTCTCGGCGTGTTTCCAGATCTCTGGGAAGGTCGCGGTCTCATGGGAGAGATTGATGACGTTGTGCAGATTGGGTGCAATGGAGCTACTTGCTTGCTCTGATGGAGAGGCGGAGTGGATTAAGCGCATGGTCTTGATGGTGTCATCGATGCTCACACTGGCCCAGGCTAGCAGGGGTTCATGGTCGATGGAGTACGGAGGGTCTGTTGTGTTGTTGTCTGTTGGGGCTGTCTGGGTGTTGAAGCTGTCGTGGATGTCTGCTATCTTGTGGTGGAAGAAGGTGGCGAGGGAGTTGCACAGGGCTTGCGAAAGCGGGATGTTTTTGGTGTTGGAGCTGGGGTCAGAGAGTTCCTTCACGATCTTGAAGAGCTCCTTGCCATTGTGTGCATTGTTGTTGAGGCGTTCTTTGAAGGAGGTCCTCTTGGCCGACCTGATAAGGTGGCGGTGGTTGCGGATGGCGTCCTTGTGTGCTGTGTGGCTGTCCGGAGTTTGTTCACTGTGCCATTTCTTCTCTAGTTTCCGGCAGGCTTGCTTGGAGGCTAGGAGCTCTGGGGTGAACCAGCTGGCCCTCTTGCTGGTGTCTCTGTGGGGGGGTTTCTTCAGCGGGGCGAGGGTGTTGGCGCAGTCCTCGATCCAGCGTCTGAGGCTGTGGGCAGCGTCGTCGGTGTTGGAGGGTTCGGTGGGTAGGCTGAGAGCAAGGTTTGCGTGTAGTTGGTCTTCAGTGATTTTGTTGGGTGCGGTGGTGTGTGGTGGGTTTCTGGAAGGCGAAGTGGATGCAGCGGTGGTCGGTCCAGAGGAGTTTGGTGGTGTGGCTGATGGAGACGTACGGGCTTGAGGAGACTGTTTTTTGATACTGTGGTGGATCATAAATATGAACCTGATCAATGGCGATTCAGCTTTTATTTCACATGTCTTATGTAAAAGGCAACGGTTAATTCGAGCCTTAATGAGTTCCAAATCCAAGCTGTACTGAAAATGTTAATTGGTAATAGGTTAAACCAAGATATCATTTCAATACTTGAAAGCACCTTCTATTGTCTACCTGACAAGCAACAAATGTTTTCTAACATCTGGAATGCAATTTTGAAGATGCCCAAATAATTATTTTTATATCAATAGGTAATTCAAAGAACTACTTTTGTTACATACGTTGGTAACCCTCATCTTCCTTTTGTGAGTTGTTAGTGGTTTGTAACTTAGAGTTTTTACTTTAGAATTATTTTTATTTTCTTAGTTTGACCTATATTATAATTGCTCTCACAATAAACGTTTACTAGTAGACTGTTTAGGACACCCACCCCTATATTCTCCTATGGCAGTGTATTCACACTTTAATAAAGCCTTCCTTAAGAGAAAAAAAACTTTCCCCATTACAGAAGTAGTATTTTGATCGCTAATTCCAGGAAATAGTAACACATTTGCCATTAAACATGTTGCCACAAAAAGGCACCATTTAATAACAGAAAATATTGACCATTATTTGTCCGAAATAGTGCTTGTAACTGCCACACAAATTTCCCATCATTGCCAAAAATTGGTAATTATTGTCACAGAATACTGCACATCAGCATGAGAAAATATTTCTCCCTTGTGTTATAAAATATAGTTGATCCATGTGTCCTTTTTTTAACGCGGCTTACTATAAACTGAATTGATTCAAGATACTTACAACCACGTTATATCACCCATCATCCCAAGGTTATGGTAGCAAGTGGGTAGTAAAGCATGCAGCGCTAAGTAGCCATTTCACTTTCAGATACTTAGTAATCTCTTTTTTACAGGGCCATTTTTCAAAGCTACCCTGATGGTATTCAGATTTGGAGATCTCATCAAACAAGTTAATCACTTTCTGCTATTGGGCTCTGAGCGTATGACTCAAAGTCAGTGTTATTAAGGGTTTTGTGTCTATAGCGACATAGAAGAGTGAAAGGGTTAAAGATGTTGAGGGTACACTTCGTTTTTTCTTATTTGTTCTTTGGATGAGGGCAGTTGACGAGCTGTATCTTCATTGCTTTTCTGTAGCAAGTGACAGTGTGTGGCAGAAATTATTGGCATGAAGATTTTAGTATGTAGCACTAGATCTGTAGCTAAAAGCATGAGATATCATGCTAGTTAAGTGATTGTACTTCAGGTTGAGTGTCTTGAGTATGATCCCGACATTAACTGGTAGGCAGTGGAGTTTCAGAAAGACTGGAGCAATGTAAGTCCAGATATACTTATGATTTGCATCGGGTTTATGTTGCTTTTTTAGCGCAAACAGGATGTAAGGTAGTATGCTAGGATTTACTATCCAATGCAAATCAGGATTTGTGTTGGATAGTTTTTGAAAGTAAAGCAAAGTTGTTCTTTTTGCCGATTTGTGTCATTATGCGTCAAGAGGTCGTTCCATGGGTGTTACATGGACATTCCCTTTTTTTTTTTTTTTTCTTTTTTTTTTAATATTTTTTTATTTGCATCAAAAGTACACAAAAACTACAGAAAAAAAGAGTAAATCAAAAATATGCAACAGTCACATGTAAGCATTATAATAATCCCAAACAAAAATACGGTCATGTAACAAAGAAAGAGACAAAGGAAAAATAAAAAGAAAAGATGCCAAAAATTTAAGACATAAATGTTCCCCAAATTTTGTCCATTTTTTGTTTAGCCCGAAGGCCCTTGGAGTTGGCAAGAGTGGTCTCCATAGCATAAATTTCTTTAACAAAGCTCCACCATTCCATAACTGTGGGTGTATTTTTCTGAATCCAAACTCTAGCAATAATAAGTCTTGCACACGAAATTAAGATGTTCAACAAATCCTTAAATTCATTTTGACCCACGCATGTACCAATCATTACATCAGTTGAGGAAAAAGAGATTGGTTGATTAAGTCTATCGGAAACCACCTTAAGTATACCACTCCAATATTCTTTCAGCATAGGGCAAAGTAGAAACATATGAGTGATATCAGCCCCGCTTAGATCACATTTAGGGCATTTCGTACGTTCACTGAAGTTTTCATTCCTTGTCCATTTAAGAATTCTCTCTGGGGTATGATACAGTTGGCATATAGATTTAAACATTTGCAGCTTAAGGCTAGAGGAATGAACTGACATATCTAGGCTCTTAAAAGATAAGGTGATTAGATCAGGTGGTATAGTTACAGCTAGCCTTGTATTCCATTTCGCAGTTAGTTTTATTAAGTCGCTAGTATAAAAGGCCGCAAATAATTTGTATCCTATACTAATCAAAGCTTGGTCTGATTCTCTATAGATACAATCCCAAAAGTCTGAATCTATTATCATCTTAAGTTCTAGTTTTTTCACTAAATAATCCTTAATTTGAAGATATTTAAACCCAGCCAGTTCAGATAGATTATAGCATTGCCTCAATTTTTCAAATGTCATAAACCCTTGATGATCATACAGGTCTCCCAGTGATCTAATACCAGATTCTGCATATAGTCTGCATATTGATTCATGAAAAATTGATGGGAATCCTGGATTACCCCAAAGAGGTGTTTTATAATGAAAGCAAGAGGTATTACATTTCATCAGGATGGAGCGGCAAATATTAACAGTATCTCGTATAGTCTTAAACTTAACCCTTTTAAAATAATTAGGGTCATTTAATCTGTATATAAACATAGTGGCATCTTGTCCTAACAGAAATTTATGAAAATACAAACATTTATCCCGAATTGTTAAACTGCGAAAACGAGTTAGAAAAGCCGACAAATAATAGAGTTTGAAGTCTGGAAGAGCCAAGCCTCCTTGACTAAAAGGAAACTTAAGTGAGGAGATTGCCCGTCGGGCCTTTTTATATCCCCATATAAAGCTACTAATAATCCCTTCTAATCTGACAAAATAAGAGTTATTAACACGTAGAGGAATTGCCCGAAATAAATATAGATATTTAGGCAGGATTTTCATTTTAATTAGATTTATACGTCCAATAATATTAAGGGGAAGTTTGTGCCATTTCTTAAATTGCAATGTAGTTTCTTTTAATAATACTTCGTAATTTAGAGCCACAACAGAATCAATATCTGAAGAAATTTTAACACCAAGATATGTTGCGACCTTACAAATACCTAAAATAGAGGTAGGAAGATGATGATTAGCAACTATTTGAGTTTTAATAGTGTTAAGCTTGTAACCAGAAACTGATCCATATAAGTTTGCTTCGATAAAAATACCTTTCAAAGCTTGAGGTACATCCGACGAAAACACTGCTACATCATCTGCATATACCGTGATGTCCAATTTGTTTAAACCATTAAAAAATGGATTGATTAACGTCTGACGTTGAAGAGCAATTAGGAAAGGTTCCATACCCAAAGCGAAAAGCAGGGGTGATAAAGGACACCCCTGTCTGGTCCCCCTCTTGATAGGGAACATAGGAGAATATTTCCCCATGTAAGATATTTTACCCATTGGGTTGTCATAGAGTGACTGAATCCATCTCAACAGTTGACCATTAATGCCAAATGCCTGTAGGGCTGGCCATAGAAAGTCCCACCCCACTCGGTCAAATGCTTTTTCTGCATCTAGTAAGATCATACCGAGTGGGGCGGACTGTATCCGTGCAGCATCAAAAGCAGAAATGGCCATATTAATATGTGCTGTTGTATCACGTTTTGGTATGAATCCGTGTTGTTGGGAAGATACTAACTGAGACATAACAGGTGCAAGCCTAATGGCCAATATTTTAGCAAAAATTTTGGCATCACTATTTATAAGTGAAATTGGTCGATATGATCCCCTCTCCTGAGGTACTTTACCCTTTTTTAAGAAAAAAATGATTTGAGTTAAATTCCATGATTTAGGTGCTTGTTGTCCATTACCAATTGCCCGGATCACTTCTAATAATAAAGGTATTAATTCCTCAACACAGCATTTGTATAGTTCCAGAGGAATAGAGTCCTCCCCTTCTGCTTTCCCTGTTGCTAAGGAGTTAATAGCCTCTCTAATTTCTCTTACTGTGATGTCTTCCTCTAATTGTTTTGTTTGTTGTAGATTTAAAACATTTACTGTGTTAAGTTCTATATATTTTTTAACACTATCTTCCGAGGTTGCATATTCCGGAGTGTATAAAGCTTGATAGTAAGAAGCAAATTGTAGCAGTATAGATTTAGAATCGTTAACCAGTTGATCATTATCTCCTTTAATTTCTTTAACTATATTCTGTGCACGATCTTCGGCAACTCTATAAGCCAGAAGTTTACCAATTTTATCTGCATTTTCATACTGATCAAGCTTATCTTTTTTTTATTTATTAATACTTTTAGTTCTAAGGAGATCTTTAAGTGCAACTTTGAGTGCGATTAATTTAAGATTAAGATTAAGTATATCAGAAATCATTGCCTCATCAGACAGAGCTGTTGATAACTGAAGTTCAATATCTCGTATTTCACCAAGTCTTTTCTCATTCAGAATTTGGTGTTCTTTGTTTTGATGCAATATGTATTGTTGTGTAAAGCCACGTATGCTAGCTTTACAGGCGTCCCATACTATTAAGGGTTGGCTCGAGTGGATATTTATATCAATAAATTGTTTCAGTGTTCCTTAAGTTTACTCACAAATCCGTTGTCAGAAAATAAATATCTAGGAAA
This sequence comes from Lissotriton helveticus, assembly GCF_964261635.1. NCBI lineage: Eukaryota > Metazoa > Chordata > Amphibia > Caudata > Salamandridae > Lissotriton > Lissotriton helveticus. The sequence goes on from NC_136065.1 coordinate 859,971,348, forward strand.
TGAGAAAAGTCGTGGCGAAAAATCTTCAAGTGTAATCTCAAAAGTAATAGAAATTGGGTTATGATCTGAGGTAACCCTTGGGTAAATTGCCATTGAGCATTTATTGCAACTGAGGATAGAATCTGAGACCCAGATCATGTCTATGCGTGAGCATAGTTTATGGGGGGCCGAGTAGTAGGAATACCCTGCAAGTTTATGATTTAGACATCTCCAAGAGTCTTTTAAAAAATGATTAGAAGCTAAGTCCAAAATTGCTGCTCTAGTCTTCCGCATTCTTTGAAAGGAATTTCTCCTAGTTGTATCCAAAGCATAATTCATAATACAGTTGAAGTCATCCAAAACAATAAATTCCCCTTCCCATCCAAGCAATTCTATATTAATATTATCAAAAATTTGTGGTTCATCTTGATTTGATGCATAAATTCCACATATAGTGTATTTCCGTCCCTCCAGTTTTATCTGAGCAATAGCCCATCTACCAGCTTTATCAGTTAGTGTCTTAAGTATTTCGCATTTTTACCCTTTTTGCTTTAATATCGCAACTCCCCGAATTGAGGCATTAAATCTAGTACAAACAATTATGTCATATCCTAATTGTTTCAACAGATGTTTATCTTTATAAGGTATATGAGTTTGAGTTATAACCACTATTTGAGGATTATACATTTTCAACTCTTCATACACTAAGTTTCTCTTTGTTCTACTATTTATTTAATCCTGAAACATTCCAAACTAGCCATTTTATACGATGCATTGTAGATGATGGAAATCCTTATCTATATGACCCTCATAACCAATCAAAACATTTTTATAAATCATATTATTTTCGTATATTTTGTCTTTTTTGTGCCTTTTGATGCATTTTTTTCCCCCCCAGAAAACTCTCCCTCTTCCCCTCCCCACACTTCATAACAACCACCCCCCACCCAATAGTTACCTGCTGGTCCCCCCATTCGATTGACTGCCGTTCCCCTGGCAGTCAAAGAGCGGTTAGAGCGCTAATAGGGTCCAGGTAATCAGTACTAATCATATCAACAAAGAAATAGAAAAACCATGCTACACCGTGATCTTTATCTCAAATATAACCTAGCCAGAAGGACAATCGCCCAAATCCCACAAGAAATTAGGACAACTAGTAATATATCCAAAAATCCAGGAAGCAATATAAGCAGAGCATTAATCATTAACTTAATCATTTCCCCGATCGCCAAGAAGCAATAGCTTTTTCAACTTCATTTACTTCCAAAAAGAAATAGGAACGACCGTTTTTAATCACTTTCAGTTTTGCAGGTTCCTGTAAATAAACTTGACATCCAAGTTCTTTAATCGGGTCAATGAATTGTTTCAGTTTCCAACGTCTTTCTAACGAGAGTTTGCTTAGATCTGACCTCACAAAAAAAATAGTAGAATCAATGGTAACTGGAGTATTCGGCCGTGCTTTTAGAGAAATAGCTTGTCTAAGCAAGTAATTACCTATATAGATCAGAATTGGTCGTGGGAATTTACCACTCTTATCCCTTTGAACTAGGGGTAACCGGTGAGCTCGTTGGATCTGCGAATCCCAATCCCAATCTGAAAGGTCGGGAAAGGCCTTTTGAAATAATTGAGTTATATATGCTCTCGGGTCTGCCCCCTCGGCTCCTTCAGCAATACCAAAAATGCGGAGATTCTGTCTCCTTTGTCTATTTTTTAAGTCTTCCAGCTTAGCTTGCATTTGAAGAAGATGAGAGGCATGTTTGTTCACTGCTATTTCGGAGCTTTGTGATTTCTCCTCCGTTACCAACACTCTCTGCTGCAATTTCTCAATATCTTGAGTCACAGCCCCCAGTTTACATGCCATCTCTTGTAGTGTGGTTTGAGTTCTATTATTGTCATCCCTCATTTGCTGGTAATGAATTTTAGCTTCTTGTCTCTGTTCATTTAAAAGATGTAATATTGTCTGAAAAGAAGCAGATACTTCCCCCTGAGGAATCCATTCTGTTGGTGCACTGGACGAAGAAAGAGCTGTATTTCCCGGGTGTGTTTCTTGCATAATCTCGTCTATCGGAGCTGGAAGAGCATCGCATATAGACGCCTTAGAAGTATTAGGCAGATCTTGGGTTAGGCTGGTACTGCTGTTATTACCGCTACTACTACTATTACAGCTTATTAACATGGATGCAGAATTGTCTTCCACAAGTATAATAGAAGGTACAGAAGAGTGTGGGTGATCCAATAGAATTTCCTCAGATGGTTTTGTAGGCTCCTTAATCATGCCAGACAGATTATGTCCATCAGCTTCAGCTGGGGTCTTCGTAATAGTAGACTGAATGGAACTAAAAGGTACCTTGATGATTTGATTTGAGTCCGTTAGCCCAGGTCTATTCGTATTCACCATAATAGTAGCTCCGTTTACCTCTTTAGTAGTAATATTTTGATCGTTAGGGCTGTTACCGGACAGTCTCATCGCCATTGATTTTACGCCACCCTTAGCCTGCACCCACTGTCTGATTGGGCTATTTTCAACAATCGCTTTCAAAACACTTGTCTTGGATTTGCTTGTGGTTTTTGTGGTCTTATTCTTATTTTTAACCTTCGATTTTTTGGTATTGAAAGCTTTATTTTTATCTTTAATTGATCTTAAAGGCGTATTGCTTCCTTGATCATTAAGGTCCATATATTCTTCGTCTGTCTCAACCACATCCGTATTATCAGTAATTTCTCCGTCCTCACCACCCTCACCTTCTTCCACGCCCTCGGCATTCCCCTTGTCTGAAGGCGTATTAGTCATTTCACTTTGAGGGGCTCTCATATTAGTATCGGTATTAATCACCCTGTTCATAATCTGAGGCTCTAAGGGCTCTAAGGGTTCAATCGTTCCTTTAGACAGACTAATAGAGGCATTAGTTAAATCTGTAACCCCTTCATCTGCAATAACCATCTCCGTAGTATCTAACCCTGACGAGGTATTTGACTCAGTTAAAATTGCCTCGCTTTGAGCTACTGCAGTAACATTTTGACACATTGTCTCAGATTCTAATACTTCTGTTTGAGTCCCCCCGTTTAACAGCATGTTATCTTCTGGGTTACCTTTTGCTCGAGGTAATTTTTGGTGCTTGCCGGGGTGCATTTTATCCACATCCACAGTTGGCTCCGGAGCGTTGCTGGCAGATAAGGGCTTTTTACTTGCTGTTAAGTCATTCAAAGCCGGCACTAACACAGATACCGGTGTGGTCGTTGCTCTCCCACTAGCTGTTGTCATCCGGGTAGTACGCGCAGGAGGTTTCGGCGCCATCCCACAGGAGCTCGCTTTCTCTGTCAGCGATGCTGCCGGTGCCACGGGAGAGCGCTGAAGCAGTCGCAGACCAAACCAATTGACTGCCGTCAAGTTCGCCCAGCTCGTCCAGCCCTTCGCAGACTCCAAAGCAAAGCGTGATACCCTCGAAAGTCTCCGCACGCTAGTGGAGCGCAGCAGCAAGCCCCAGACACGGCTCTCGATCAGCCGCAGCCGCCGCATTCAACTTTCAACACTTGCAGTCTCAGTAAGTCTCAGTAAGTTCCGAGCTCTCCGTTTTTCTTTTTGTGAGTTAAAGCATTGTAGCCTTACAGCATTACACTTCTCCGTCGTGTAGCATATCAATCGTCCATTAAAGCCGCATCAGCCCGGACCCATTCAGCGTTCCCCACTCCGGCGGTGTCAATCCGCCATCTTGGACCAGCTGACCCCATACTGTGGTGGATCATAAATATGAACCTGATCAATGGCGATTCAGCTTTTATTTCACATGTCTTATGTAAAAGGCAACGGTTAATTCGAGCCTTAATGAGTTCCAAATCCATGCTCATAAAGAACTAGATAGCTGTACTGAAAATGTTAATTGGTAATAGGTTAAACCCAGATATCATTTCAATACTTGAAAGCACCTTCTATTGTCTACCTGACAAGCAACAAATGTTTTCTAACATCTGGAATGCAATTTTGAAGATGCCCAAATAATTATTTTTATATCAATAGGTAATTCAAAGAACTACTTTTGTTACATACGTTGGTAACCCTCATCTTCCTTTTGTGAGTTGTTAGTGGTTTGTAACTTAGAGTTTTTACTTTAGAATTATTTTTATTTTCTTAGTTTGACCTATATTATAATTGCTCTCACAATAAACGTTTACTAGTAGACTGTTTAGGACACCCACCCCTATATTCTCCTATGGCAGTGTATTCACACTTTAATAAAGCCTTCCTTAAGAGAAAAAAAACTTTGCCCATTACAGAAGTAGTATTTTGATCGCTAATTCCAGGAAATAGTAACACATTTGCCATTAAACATGTTGCCACAAAAAGGCACCATTTAATAACAGAAAATATTGACCATTATTTGTCCGAAATAGTGCTTGTAACTGCCACACAAATTTCCCATCATTGCCAAAAATTGGTAATTATTGTCACAGAATACTGCACATCAGCATAAGAAAATATTTCTCCCTTGTGTTATAAAATATAGTTGATCCATGTGTCCTTTTTTTAATGCGGCTTACTATAAACTGAATTGATTCAAGATACTTACAACCACGTTATATCACCCATCATCCCAAGGTTATGGTAGCAAGTGGGTAGTAAAGCATGCAGCGCTAAGTAGCCATTTCACTTTCAGATACTTAGTAATCTCTTTTTTACAGGGCCATTTTTCAAAGCTACCCTGATGGTATTCAGATTTGGAGATCTCATCAAACAAGTTAATCACTTTCTGCTATTGGGCTCTGAGCGTATGACTCAAAGTCAGTGTTATTAAGGGTTTTGTGTCTATAGCGACATAGAAGAGTGAAAGGGTTAAAGATGTTGAGGGTATACTTCGTTTTTTCTTATTTGTTCTTTGGATGAGGGCAGTTGACGAGCTGTATCTTCATTGCTTTTCTGTAGCAAGTGACAGTGTGTGGCAGAAATTTTTGGCATGAAGATTTTAGTATGTAGCACTAGATCTGTAGCTAAAAGCATGAGATATCATGCTAGTTAAGTGATTGTACTTCAGGTTGAGTGTCTTGAGTATGATCCCGACATTAACTGGTAGGCAGTGGAGTTTCAGAAAGACTGGAGCAATGTAAGTCCAGATATACTTATGATTTGCATCGGGTTTATGTTGCTTTTTTAGCGCAAACAGGATGTAAGGTAGTATGCTAGGATTTACTATCCAATGCAAATCAGGATTTGTGTTGGATAGTTTTTGAAAGTAAAGCAAAGTTGTTCTTTTTGCCGATTTGTGTCATTATGCGTCAAGAGGTCGTTCCATGGGTGTTACATGGACATTCCCATTCAACCACCCATTTGTTTTGAGTTTTGACGCAAATCCCTATCTTTCAAACATTAATAGTCAGGGCTATGAGCCAAAATCTTTCACCTCCGTGAGGTAGGCGTAACAAGGATAACGAACAAGGAGAACGTTTCCATTTCTCTTAATTTTTCGTACATTGCATGCCTGCAGCATTGTACAGCAATCTAGCAGAGCAGGAAAAGTGGAAAAGGATAGATTTTGTTCTGGAAGGAAGCCTTCCAGTTCAAAAACTGTTCCTTACAGAAAGTACACACTCTTGCAGTATGGCACAAGGGTGTGTGCATTGGCACTTGGCAGCCTAAAGTATTCCAGCCCAGGGAGACGGGAAAAAAACGCCATATCTTAGCAGACATGGTGCTGTTCTGCTCTGTCCCTTTCGGCAACGCAAGCTGCGCTACATTACATGAATTTTTCTTAGATTTGGGCCTTAGTGCTTAACATTAGACCTAATGAGCTACAAAACACACTGCAGCATTGGCGCCAATCAAATTTGCACTAATACACGCACCAGCAGATCTAAATATTGTGTTGTGCACTAGTGGGTGCAATTGTTGGTGTAACAGTTGTTGCATTAGCACTTCACCATGCTGTGTTGGTGAGCTGACCAGAAGACAAAGGACGCAGACTAGGGTGGTTTACCCCAAATATTGCTTTATTCGGTATAAAGTGAGATTTTGGCCCATACCAAGTTCAGAATCAGTAATTGTGCCTGTACTTGATGATTAATTCAGCAAGATGACCAAGGTGTGGCATCCGCCCTGCTATTGCTAGATCTGTTGCCCACTTTTGACACGTTCAACCACAAAGTATTGATTGACCGCGTTGAAGAAGCTGAACTGCAAGGAGTTCCTTGGATTGGATCAGGTAATTTCTTCTGGAAAGCACGTAAGCTGTGAAATTAGGTACATTTCTGCAAAGGCTATGTGTGGTCCTACCATGCTCGTCCTTATTGCCACATTTATTCAATTTGTATGTGAAAATTCTAGACCATGAATTAGGTTCCAGAAAAAAAGGTTTACAGTACATATAACTATGCTGATGATTTGCAGCTGCTACTCCAACATGATGGATTCCCTGCTTTACAGGTCGAATTTCCAAATATGATGCAATTCATTCCTGGATGGACGAGCATTTATCATCTAAAACTGAATACAGAGAAGACAGAGATTGTCATTCTGAATAATGAAACAATTTTATGATAATCAATCATACTGGCCCAATAAATAAGTATAGTGCCTAAACCAACAGCAGCAGCAAAAAGTCTGGATGTCATTGTTGATAGCAACTTAACAATGAAAACATAAGCCGGTTCAGTGGTATCCAAAGGTAAAGTTATATTGAAAATCTTGAGGAAGGTCATACCGCCTCCAGAAGAAAATCACCTGTAAAGCATATTCCTCATTGCTGAAACATATTAAAGAATTAGAACATGAGTACTTCACCTCTAACCATAAAGATACATTGGCCCGTCTAACCACAGCTAAACTGCAATTTAACAAAAGCTCCATTGAAAGTGCAAGTGGCAGTCTTTTAAAAATGAACACCAAATATTATGGGGACTGTAGTAAAGCAGGAAAACGTCTAGCTTACTACTTAAAAATAAGAAAAATCTAAAATTGAAATCATCAAAGATTAACAAAAAACAAGCAATCACACTGACCTATAGATTTAAAAATGTTTTCTTGATTTCTACAAAAGTCTTTATAGTTCTGATCCTCCCCTACAGAAGATGCTTTAAATGCCTGTTTTGCCTACAGCCTCAGAAATAATGATCCAGCTGCTGGTTTTTCCTCACTAAAAAAGGATCTCATAGTCACTGAGCTCATTGATGCCCTATTAAAATTACTTAAAGACAAGAGCCCCAGCCAAGATGGGTCTTCTGTGGAATTTTATTCTAAATTTGCAAGACTTATTCACAAACTCCTATTACTTTTCAAACATTTTCATTCCATAGATAAGGCACAAGTGTCCTTTCTTGTGGTTATGTTTTGTTTCATTAAAAAAAAGACAAGGATTAAGCCCAATGTGGTCATTACAGAACCATCTTACTCATTAATACACATTGCAGGATTTTCGCGAAGATGTTAGATCTGCATTATAAACTTTATTGCACCAGAACTTATTGGTAAGGAATAATCTGGCTTTGTCACTGGATGACATATTACTGATAACTCCAGAACCCTTTTAAACATTATTCATTTAGCTACCAAATGCATCTTCCTGTTGCATCCATTACCTTAAAGGTTGAGAAAGCATTTTATCGCGTTAACTGGAATTATATGGTTAGTGAACTGAAATAACATGGCTTCAGGTCAGAAATGTTAAAATACATTAATTAATTTTATTCTTCATCAACCACTTTTCTACACATTAAGGGACATCAATCCCCACTATTTTCACGTACATACACTTACTTGGCAGGGTTGTCCTATTTCTACATTGTTATTCATCTTGTCTCTGGAATCAGTTTTTGAAACTTAGGTAGATCTTGTAATTTCCTAGACTTTAAATATAAAGATACGGAGACCAATACATTTTTTTTTTTTTAATGAATTTATGGAAAATTCAGGTACAAACAATAGGAACAGAGTTTCAACCAAGAACCAGTCAGCATGTCGTTTCATAATATACAAAATTCCATAAAACAATTTACACTTAAGGAATGATACATCCAATAAACAACATGTGTAGGTCAGGTAGTAGTACAACCACATATAGCACAAGTGAAGTGTTAACCATTTCATTGGTGGAATTATAAATTACATGAAACGTCAGAGGCCAACAAAAAACATATATTATCTATACATGTCCGTTCAAGAGCATGCCTGATGACAATCACACAGCCTTATTGCAAACTGGTCCAGTGTAACATGGAAACACAACATTAAATGACTGCACCAGGACTAGGCACATGGGATTCAGCTCTAGCGCGCGCCCAGTGCAAGAAGGGCTCCCATATATCCCTTGGTCTTGAAGTCGGGGCATCAGATCCCAAAATATTCCAAGTTGTGCGTGGCGTATGTCACATCGGATAACCAGTCTTTAAACCTTGGTACCCTCTTTCTCCCCCAGCAAATAGCTACCTCCCACCGTGCGTATAGCAAAAGGAGCGCATGCAGTTTGCGCTGTTTGGGTTGAGTGACCTGCACGCAGCCAAGAAGGCCCAATCTCAGGTATGGGGCATCTGTCCTGCTAACTATCTGATTTACCGCATCAAATATCTCCTGCCAAAACACAGTTAACCGTGGGCAGTCCCAGGCTATATGCAGGAAAGATGCTGGTGCATATCCACAGCGCCAACACCTGTCATCTTCCCTCAGGCGCATGCAGCAGAGGCTGATCAGTGTCCTTAATATCTATGCAAAAATGTAAAATGAATTAGGCGAAGTCTGTAAATTTGGGAGAGCTCAGTCAGCTGCCTGTAGCAAAAGCCCCACTGTTCTTCTGTCAATGGAGGGTCAAGTTCACTATTCCACTGATGCAGGGATTTTGGCTGAACTATCGGAGCAGTGTTTTGCATGCTGGCCTATAAGCGCGTGACTAGTTTACGTGGGGAAGGTGTTTTCAGGATATTCTCTAAGGCTAGCAGTATTGGGGGAGCTTCGGGAAAACCCACCCAGAGTGCACGACATGCAGCTCTCAATTTGTGATATAGAAACTGCTCTGCAAATGGCACATCACGCTCTTCAGTCCTAGTAGACGGAGACCTAAACTCGCTATCTGGATATAGGTCCACAAAGCTGTGTAATGGCATGTCCTTAACCAGGATTTTATTCACCCCCCCTTCTATGCAAGGTAGCATTGGATTATATGCCAGCGGTATAGATGGTACATAGAGCACCGGGATGTTAGCTCTCTTCTGTAGTGCATGCCATGCCCATTGCATGGTACCTGCCATGTCTACATCTCCCCTGGGACGCTGCAACCTCTGATATAGTGCCACCTCGAGTGGTACCGGTGCCACCGCGTCAATCTCCACCGCCACATGCGGCTGATATGGCATCTGGCGAACCCAAAAAATGGAAAAACTGGGCCTGCGCACATAGTTCATATAGCTGCATGTCCAGGGCGCCCAATCCACCTTGTCGTAATGGAAGTGTCAAGAGATCCCACCACACCCTGGCCTGTCCACCCACCCACACCAGGGACAGCAATTGAGATCATAAGCTTTTGAAAAAGTGTTGTGTAAGGGGAATCAGCACATTTACAAACAGGTAAAGGAATTTCAGCAAAATTACCATTTTTGTCAGCACCACTTTCCCTGCAATAGATAAGGGGAGTTTGGACCAAATTGCAACCTTACCTTCCAACCAAGTATATGCCCTTCCGAAGTTCAAGTTCCAAATCTCCTGTAGACTACGGCTCAGTCACACCCCCAGACATTTGACTGCTTCTGCCTCCAATTTTAATGGAAACTCAGATATCACCACTGGGGTACCGTCAGTCAATGGAATAATTACTGACTTCGCCCAGTTAATGGAGACACCTGCTAACCCTCCAAATCTGATGAACTCTCAAAGAACTGGATCTAAATTTTCTTCGTGGTTTAGGATGTACAGGGTCACGTCATCTGCATAAAGGGAGATTAGTAGGCTACGGGTACTGAAACCTATTCCCCTTGCAGTATGGTGTTGCCTGATTCTGGCGGCCAGGGGCTCCATGTCAACAGCAAATAGTAAGGGTGATGGTGGGCAACCCTGTCTCGTGCCCCGCGATATCTGGAATGAGTCAGACACTAAACCATTGACTCTTATCCGGGCTAGCGGTTTTGTATACAGTAGCTTGATTCAATTAATACACAGAGGGCTCAATCCCATACGTGCTAATATCGTAAACAAGTATGGCCACTCAAGTGTGTCAAACTCTTTTGTCGCGTCTAAAAAAATGGCAGCGGCATGAACACTCGGGTGGAGATAGTGTAGCACTAAGAACAATGTACGCAAGTTGTGTGAAGCCGACCGTCCAGGGATAAACCCCGACTGATCTGGGAGAGAAATCATCAGACGTAGTGGCTGAAGTCGATTTGCCAGCAGTTTGGCATAGATCTTCACATCTACTTTGATCAATGACAATGGCCTGTATGAGTCAACCTCCGTTTTTGCCTTGTCCATCTTCAGCAGTGTCATAATTACTACTTCTCTCATGGACGGTGGAAGAATCTCCGCCTCCGGTGCTTCTTCCTATACTGCGAGCAGTCTGGGAGCTAGTTCTTCTGCATACGTTTTGTAAAAGGTGGTTGTCAGGACATCTGGTCCAGGGGCTTTATTTTGTGGCAAACTCCAACGTAATGGGGAGGTCCATGTAGACTCTATGTATATTGTTAAACCAAACCAGGGCAATAGAATCTAAAAACTCCTGCATGCCTTCTAGGTTTGATGTCTGGGTGGCTGTGTATAAGGAAGAGTAAAACGTGATGGTGTCCCCACTAGCACCGTTTATCTTGTTTACAAATGCAGTGGATTTGGATTGATGAACCATACCCTCTAACGTGCAGCCTGGTCTGTTTCCTTCGCCATATCACCTTGCCTCAGTATATTTGCATAAAAATGTTACCTTCCTTTGCGACTCTTCCGCAAATTCCAAAAGTTTCGCCTTCAGACGTGCAGCTGTGGCGGGGTCGGTCTTAGAATAAAATTGGCCTTCAAGTTCCCTTATCTGCCCCTCTAAGTCTGCTATAGTGCCCCTGATGGCTTTAAGTACACCCGCCTGTCGTGCTATACATTGCCCACTAATCTCTACTTTAAATGCCTCCCATAACGAGGCTTCGGTGTCCACCAATCCAGAATTAAGAGCAAAATATTCTGTAACATCAGATCTGATCGCATCTTTGAAGGCCTCATCTAGTAATGCATGGGGGACAGTCGCCAAGTGAAAGCGCATGGTGGGGGTGTCTGGCAAAGACAATTTAAGTAAACAGGGGGCATGGTCCGATAGCGAACGTGCCAGGTAGGACACTTCAAGTGTTCAGGTGGCAACATCCCACGACACTAACCAAAATTTTAATGGGACCAGGCCGCATGTTGACTAGAGATACATGCCTCCTCCCTGAGCCCGGGGTGCTCGACCCGCCAAATGTCTAATATGTCGCCGTCAGATATGATGTCTTGTAGGGCAGTACTAGCCTGAGGATGTAGGGGACGAGCCGAGCCGTGTCTATCAGAAACATCATTTAGTATGGCATTGAAGTCACCACCCCATATTATTGTGTAGCAGCCTTGTGCCCTTATCCTTGACCAAACGTCGCGAAAAAAAGTCGGGGGACGTCAACATTCGGGCCATACACAGCTACCAATATCATAGATCTACCGCCCAATCGCCCACTCAAAATAACACATCTTCCCTCAGGATCAACATATGTAGTGGCTCACCGCCAGTCCACTCCTTTTCGAATGAGTATTGCCACTCCCCGTGCATAGCTGGAATAGATAGCTGAATGTGTTTCTCTCCATTTGCTGTGGCATAGCCGTTGCGATGATTTTACATTAAGGTGTGTTTCCTGCATAAAGCAGATGTCAATATTGTGCCTTGTCAGATAGGCATGCACCAGTCTAGCCTTCCTCCCATCGTTCAGCCCCCTAACGTTATTATCACGTTCCACATGATAATATTCAATGCGATAGTGCGTGTTCCCATAAGAAGCACCCATATCCAGCTCTCATACCTGACCCCTGCATATGATAAAAACTCCAGTGTAACATTCCAAAGTGTCCAACATCTGCATACTGGCTTAAAACTAAACAATTAAACCCCCGTCTCTACCCTCCACCCACTCCAACCCCCCAATCAGATTGTAGCATACCCTACCCAATTCCAACTGTGGAAACTTGCAAGCAAAATATAGGGAGACTTCCCAAGAGGGCGAGGTTAAGCCAGTGGACTCCCCTGTCTTCACAGGGTGGCCGGGAGTAATGCGGGTAGGCAAGTCGCAGCATCTGGCGATACTGAAGGTTCATTTCTATTTAACACCCCAGGGCTCCTAGGGACCAGCACCCCGCAGTATTGAGCCCCATCACTTTTAACCACATGAGGCCTACCTCTCTTCATAGAAATTGAAAATCAACAAAGCACATTTAAAATATTACAACTAGGCTAGACAGCAGATTGGCAACATATCAGTCATTGTCACTTAGACGGCCATCGGAGTGTCCTTCCCCAGCTTTGGCATCTTTAGATTTTTTACCAGGGAGTAAGGGATCTGTGCCTGCAGGAAAATACGCTGAGCTGGGGGAAATTCTCTGTGTGCCGCCTGCACCGCCGGGGTGAAATCCGGGTAAAAGGATATGTTATTTCCTTTGTGATTGATTTGCCCCTTTTCTCTCGCCAAACGCAGGATAAGGTCTCTGTCTTGATAGTTTAGCAGTTTGGCCAGTATTGGTCGTGGAGTTCCGCCGACAGGGGGTTTCGGGCCCAGAGACCTGTGAACCCTTTCAATCACGAACACTGGGGACAAATGTGGGTCAAATAGCTCATGTAGGAGGTTCGACACACATACCTCCATTTTTTTAAATAGCGGTGGTCTCCAGAATACCAGTAATTCGGAGGTTGTTAATTCTGGATCGCGCCTCCAAATCATCATTTTTGGTCCTGATGATGCATAATAATTTGTCCATATGCAGTAGTTGTTCCTTTGTTTCAGTTTGAAACTCATGGAATTCAGTGTGCCTGTTCCCCAAACTGTCCAATATAGTCTTGTGCGGGGTCACCTGGTTTCTCAAGGAGTCCAGCTGCGTGGTCAAAGTGTCTAGCTTTGTGTCTATGTTGCGCAGACTGGAGCGCATCTCTAGCATAAATGTCCGCAAATCTTCCCCACGGTCCTCTGACTGCAAGCCTTGGCATGGATCACCCTGCGTGTCAGGGTCATGGTCCCTTTGCCTGGTAGAACGTTTGTTCTCAAAGTTTATCTTGGGTTGTTTTGAATCAGGCTTGCCTGTGTGGCCACCAATCAGCAATGCGCACTATACTTGCACCACTCCACTGTAGCACTTCCAGCCACTTTCTATAGGCTGCTACACGTCAGCTGTGCACCCACCACTTCAACGAACAGGGTACCACCGCTGCAACTTCTCAGTCAACTTTACCTGGCCTCTTTCTATCACTAAACAAATCCAACATCAATAGCGTCACACGCTGTGCTCCTCTGCAGGTATAGGCAGTGCCACCTGTGCTATGTCTCCTCAGGTTTTCGGGCCCCAGGTCAGTCCGCAAGCAGGAAGAGACAGGCTCCCACTTGACGTCTGTATGCATCAGTCCAGGCACAACCGCTGTAGTGAACAGGGGTGCTCAGATATGGCTCAGACTCTCCTTTCTCCCCGCTCCTTATCTATTTTGATCTCTACCTCCAATGTTCCTGCCCTCAGACCCAGATCTGCTTTCTCAGTCTTAGATGTAGAGCAAGGAGATCCCATGGCCCGCATATTCCATGCAGGTAACGTTAGCACAGTCTTTATGGCACAACAATAATGGCATAAGGGACCCCCAATATAGCTGCGTCTGACCTGCGTGTTCACGTGGTTGAGGGTCCACAGGTAATGCCAGCCACCTCAGAGTCACCACGCAGCGAATGCAGGCTCCGAGTTATCAAAATGGCGGCCACCCCTCTTCAGCACAAACTCCTTTGAATGCACTTGAGTCCGCCACTGTTTCCAGGCGTGTCACAGCCACGTGGAGGAGGGTGCACAAGCCTCTGCAGCTAACATCCACAGTGATACTCCTCACCGCTACGTTGCTTGACTCCAGTGCAGCCGATATACCCGGTCCCGTGCCAATGTGCCGCACCCTCCATTTCGCTATCCCGCTCGGTCTCAACGGGCACTCAATCCAGCTCAAAGTTCGGTTAAATAAACACCGCTGCCTCTTCAATGCGCCCCATATCGGAATCAGGGGAGCGACTGTAAAAGGCGCCGGCCTCTCCCTGCGCCACACTCCACTGTAGCGTCTCGGTTCTCCTCCGGTCTCTGGGGGGCACCTCAGCCTCGCCTGCTTCTGTAGGGATCTCCACTCATGTCACCTCCTCCTCTGGCCCCCAGCACCACCGTCCGCCGATCTGTGCGCTTCCACCACGGTACGCCCTTTCAGCCTCTGGCTTGATTTTGGAGATAGCCCGGCCTCTGCCCGGCCCGCGCCTCTCTGCTACAGCCGCCCTGTAGTCTGGCTGCCCGTAGCTTCAGCTCCACCGCTTCAATGCCCCTGAAATTAATTCCACCACGGGCACCAGTGTTTCCCCAGCCCAGGGTGTCTTGTTGGCACTGCTATAGCCTCACAATGTGCAGGATTTATTTAGGATTTCTTCCCGGCCGGCGGAGCTCGCTTAAGAAGCAGCCGTTTCGCAGCTCGGCCAGCCACGCCCCCATACGGAGACCAAATTCACTGTATATGCCGATGCTGTCCTTCTATTCATTTCTGTTCCTATACAATTATTTCAGATTTTTTTTATTTATTGGGGAATTCTTGTTGGTATCAAGCTATATTTAAACATTGACAAATCAGAGGTACTTCCCCTTAACATATACTGCCATAAAGCAATGTTTAAAGACTCAGGTTCTCGGAATTCTACCTGCATCAAAGGCATAGGTATCAGATATTATTCCTCTTTACATGATATGCTGGTCAGCATGACTAGAGTTAAGCAAAAAATATTCGCACTCTCTGAACAATTATCTCTTTTATTTTTATCTTGGTGAGGTTGGTTGAACACCATTAAGATGATGATGTCACCTATAATACATTTTTCCTTGTCCGTGCTCCAAGTGAAACTCCCTCAGTCCTTTTTTCAATCCCTAGATAGCTCTAGGGAGTTTCTGTGGAAGAACAAAATAGCACATATTTATTTACACAAACTTCAACAAACGAATGCGCTTGGAGGGGTGAATTTTCACAATTTTAAGAAATATCACTCCACTTTTATTCTTAAACAAATTTGGACCTTTTTGCTGGAAGAGTCTGGTTTCACCCCCACTAACTGGCAACAAATAGAATGCTCCCTTTAAACCCTATCTCCATTCCATAAATTGTTATATATCTCACAACCTCCCAAATCTCTTACTTCATCTCTTATTGCTTTTTTTTATATCTTTAGCAAAACCTCTTATTGCATGTTCACATTCTGATGATGAAAACTTTCAGTTGTCCACTCTTTGGTATAAAAAACATTTTAAAGTAAACAACAAAGGGGCATATTACCAACCAATAGAGATCATTTTTGTCTCTAACTTGTTTAGAGACAAAAATTATCGCCGCAAATCGGCGATTTTTATCGCAGATAAACCTTGCTATTAGCAAGGTTTATCGCAAATGCGATAAAAAACGGCCGCAATGCATGAATATCGCTGAAAAGTCAGCGATATTCATGCATTACCGAGCTAATGCTCTTAGCCATGTTATCCACCTCCCATTGGATAACATGGCTAAGAACTGCTCAGGGGCAGGTGTTAGCTTTTGGAGATATTCGCGCTTAGCACGAATATCTCCAAAAGTTGGTAATAGGAGATAGCGATGTTAGCGACTGTTTCCAGTCGCTAACATCTTGGCACGCCCACTTTGCATGTCATTAGTGATAAATATCACTGACATGCAAAGTGGGGCCCAAGATGGTCACTATCTCCTACTAGCTGTCGCTAACTGGTGTTAGCGACAGCTAGGTAATAGGGAGATAATTTTATCTCCGCTTTCTTGGCTTTTAAAGCCAAAAAAGCAGAGATAAAGCCCCTTGATAATATGCTCCATAGTCCTATTCTGGAATGATTGGTTCCAGAAGGGTATTGTTACAGTGCATCATTTTTTCCTGATTCTAGTCTTCTTTCTTTTCCTGCACTCCAAGACAAATTTGGATTACATGCATCCTCTCTCCCAAACTCCAACCGTCTTGAAGCCCAATTCCTTCAACAATCTTCATTGTCTGTATTTGCAGATCTCGCACCATATATTAGTTTTCCCACATTAATTTTTCAATTCAAACTAAGTCCTCCCACATTTATAAAACTATTGAAAATAACCCCACTAACCACATTGATAGAATAAAAACTACTACTGAATCTCAATTGGAAACTGATTTCCAACAGGTCTGCCCGGTGCAGTTATAGAATAAAATTGAGACTAAAATCCACACCTCTTCTTGCACTGCCAACACCACAAAGACATTATTTTTCTTTTATAATATATTATTTCTTATGCCCTCTCCCCTACATGGGTTCAGACAGTAAATGCTGGTCATGTACAGAAGAGATTAGTAATATTTTTCATATACTTTTTGACTGTTCCCTGCCAGCCATTTCCGGTCACAAGTGTGGGTCAAACTCATGGATGTTTGTTTGATTTCACTTCCATTCGGTGGGGGACAATGGACAGCAGGGGCAAGGTGGGTGGTGGGTAAAAAAAAAGCGTTGTGATGCGGCCAGTGTTGATACTACCTTATCTTTTTTTCCCCATTAAGCCATGTAGCACAGCAGCCCTCACTGCTGTGCAACGTGAAAAGAAATAACACAGGTGAGTTTGGAGGATCAAGCAACATGTGGGAAGAGGGTGAGCAAGTGTGGACAATGAACAGCAAGGGGAGGGTGTGGGGTCGGGGATAATGTCAGCAGGAGGAGGGCAGTGATGTGGAAGAACAGACAGCTTCTTTACAAAGAAATGAGGAGCTCCAGCAGTGGATGAACACCATAAGGAAGAGGTATTTGGTCCATGCTCCACAGAAAACACAAACACATGAAGGGCGATGAAGGGAGATAGGAAAGTGAATGCAGTAACCAATACAAAACAAGGAAATGAGAGTGACAAGAAAGTAAACAAATGGTAAGTAATGGGTGGGTTATAAGCCCCTGTTATGATTTTTTTTTAAAGTATTTACAAGGGATTTTGCAAGCACTGTGCAGGTGAAATCTAAACATCAGTTTTTCTTTACAAAAGGCTGCACAAAAACGAATTATAAAAAAATGAGACTGATCTAATAAAAGGAGAGTGAGTAAAAGGCCAGGAGCCCCCCTCCCTCCCAAAATATTTTTGTCTCTTGCAACCACTCTCACCCTGCAGTCCCCTCGCTCCACTACATCCCTACCTTCTCCTGTACCTCCCCTCTACCCCTTAACTTCTATGGAAGAAAGCCCCCTTCTCCCCCGCTCCTCTACCACAAGGCCACTCATTTGGCACCCCCTCTCCAATCCTGAGTAACTTGTGCCCCTACCTCTGTATTCCCCACCCCCCAGCATTCACCTCTGGCTGCCAATTTCACCTTTGAAATGCAAGTTGCTGGATGCCAGGGAGAGCAATTATTATACATTTAAATCTGCACTCTTAGCCAATCAGAGTCACAGTCACAAACCAAGGACAGAACCTGCACAAGATGGGACTCATTCCTAATGATAGATGCTTGCGGTGCTCTGCTCCTGCGGCTGACTTTTCACACCTCGCCTGGCTGTGTGCCCAGGTCTCCGCATATTGGCGTGAGGTCTGCGCTGCTATTTCAGAGATCACCTCGTCGCTGGTCCAGCCCGATCCTCCACTTTGCCTTTTAGGCTTTGTTAAAAATATTGCCCCGATGTCTCCCGCTACTTGACTGCCATGCTACTTGTCCTTGCTCGGCGCAGGGTTTCCATGTGCTGGGGCCGCAAGCCTGCACCTAAGGCTGCTCTTTGGCTCAAGGATTCCTCACGCTGCCAGACTCTCCTGTCCGAATTATGGGCCCTCATGCCTGCTAGATCCCGCCCAATTAACATATGGGGACCACTCACGTCCTACCTCCAAAGTCACAATTCCCAGCGCCCGGCGACCTCTCCCACGCTTCCCGCCAGCTATCCACCCGTGGTGGCCGCCGGTGATGGTCAATGAATTGCTTGCTTCCTGCTCTACCTCCCCCTCTGTTTAACCATGCTCTCTCCCTGATTTAAGGTGCTTCTTTCTGTGGTCCACCCCACTGTATTGGTGCTCCTATCGATATTGCCTCTTTGTATTGCTTTTATACATCCGGTACTCAAGGTATCTTTTGCTGAAATATATCATATGTCTGTACATGATGTCTTGATGCAATGCAATCATGTAACTTTGCTATGATATTTTGTTCAATAAAGGTTTTTGGAAAAGAAAAAAAAAACTAGGACAGAACCGTATTTTTGTGGCAGGCACATTTTCTGTCTGTCACAAAAATACTGCAAATTTTGGAGTTAGGGACTGCAAATTTTGCTGTTCTTGCATCAACATTTGCAATCCATGGCTGCAAAATCTTGGGCGATCTGGAATATCCATGCCCACACTCCAAACGTTTGTACCTGCAGCCTCACTGCCATTCTGTTGGGCAATGTTCCTGCTCACGACCATCAAATTCTGCATGCCTGGCATTTTGATATGTTTGGGCAACTCCTGTCACCCCACATCCATTGTGCCCTTCTTTGTAGGGAGAGCCAAACCTATTTTAGTACTATTGAACCAATATCAATTACAACCATCCAAAACAATTGTACCTTTTGGGCAAACCAAGATCGCCTGCCCAAATGTACCGTTAGTACCACAATTCATTATGCATATTTCACTGTGCATCCCCACTAGCATACGAATGGAACAGGTGAGATTCATCCCTATGTAGGATCTTAACTTGCTTTTCGAAAGGACCCATCCCCATGCTCTAAGGGTGAACTTACCTATAGGAAAGTTCCTTCGTTTTGGAAGGAACTGTGCTGACCTACGAGAAGGCAAAATTAAGGCAGAAAGTTGGACAGAAAGTTTGACTTCCTTAGCAACATTATCCAAAATATAGTCAGGGCAATGCTAGCCTCAATCTACGCAAAAAGTGAGCTGTTTATACATATGCAAACTATTGCATTCAGTTAATACTTATCTCTATCACCTTCGCCAATACCCTATCTCAGGATATGGGGTAAAAAAAAAAAAGGAACGTCCCCACTATAATATGCGCCAGATGGTGCACCTGTTGAATGGTCTGGCATGCTACAGCAATGGGATAACACTTAACAACCTTGAATATTAATTCCCTTTTGTTAAAAATACCGGACGTTGGCCTTGAATACATTGGAACTAGTGGCCAGATGTATGACACACCAACTAGCGAGTCGCAAATTACGTCGTATTTGCGACTCGCTAAATGGTATGCACAACAGTGTCTGAGACACTGTTTGCGATTCACAATGGGGTCGAAAATTGCATGCCTCATGCATATTAATGAGGCTGTCGCAATTTGCGACCCCATTGGGAATTGCTGGCACTCCTAGGCATTGCTTTTAAATAATGCAGTTTTTTTTTTAATGCAGCACTTTTTCCTTAAAGGAAAACAGGATGCATTTAAATAATTAAAATTAAACTTTTCAGTTTCATTTTTTTTCAAGGCAGGCAGTTGTCCCTCGGACCACTGGTTGCCCTCAAAAAATATTTGCGCATGCATTCACAAATGGGAAGGGATCCCCTGAGAAGGGTGGCAAACTGTGAGTGTCGGGCGACCACAATTGCAGTCGCAAAATATTCTTACATGGCTTAAGGAGTAGCTATTAGGAAGGGACGTGCTTGGAATGCGAGTTGCAAATTGAATTGTGACTTGCAAAATAGGATTAGTACAGGAGCCACAGGGTTTTTGCTGGTGCTAACAGGTCTAAAACCCATTTGCGCGCGCAAAAAACCTTTGTACATCTGGCCCTAGGATTCCCATTTGACAGTGCCGGTTGGTAAGGGGGCCAATACCAATGGGGAGAGGACGGCCCATGCTACAAATACCATGAATCACTGTCGGCACGGGAAAAGGCCTATGACATCTTAACACATGTTTTGGGAGTTGCATTGAAATAGGCTGAAGGGCTCCCCAACCATTTCTAGGCGCTTTGACATGACACCAATGTGGTATTAATTGCCCTTTATTGTTTGGTAGTGACAATTCTCTTCTTTTTTTTCACTGAGAGTTAGAAGTGGTGTCTATGGACACTATTGGGTGCCCCCGTTGGTCCGGCCATTTTATTAAGCCAGCAATAATCGTATCACTATTTATGTTGGTCTCCCTAGTGTGTAACTAGAGGGGAATGTTACCCCTTCTTCTTATGTCACACAGAGTATTCCCTAAATAGCGTATGATACGGTATGTGTTTTTGTGTACCTACCTTTTACGTGTTTGCAGTGTAGTCAGGACTTTAAGTTGTATAAAAAAAACTGGTGGGTTTCTCAAAGATGGATGGCCAATGCAGTTAGGGGTGTGCCTTAAAAAAATAAACTTAAAATCTATTCTTAGCTTATTGGGCCACCCGACTGGTACTTTGCTACTTATGTCATTGCATCCAGATATATACTACAACAAGAAGCATTACACCTAGAACAAGCCAGGACTATTGGCTTTGTCAATGGTTGCTAATTGCATAACATAAAAAAGCAACAACTATGGCTTCGTTGTATAGCATATTTAAAATGCTTCAGCTCTGAAATGACACTGTGAAAGAACTATAACGAGTCTCTTTGAAGTTACATCAAGGGCAGTGAAGGGTGGTACTGCTGCAGAGTTAAGATTTATTTGTTTCATCCTGAGGGTGAGAGAGAGTTCGATAGTGACACGTCTCAGCACCTGCTTTTTAGAACTTCCGATGCTGAGCACGGAAAGACCTGGCCTACTTAAAGCCCCGGGACTCAATGCGGAGCCTTCGTGGCTCCTCGGGCAGCTCTCTCTGACTCTCGCCGCGATGGGGCAGGACTTCCGGTTGGGGCCGCGCTGGGATTGGCCGGCTTCCCAACCGCTTCCGGGTCGTCGCGGGCAGCGCGGCGGCCCGGCGGGGACTTGTTACCGCTCAATATCTCAAATATCAATTTTGACATCACTAAATCTTAGCAGCCCCTTCGTTCCATTCAAAGCTTTTATAAAGCTCTTGCTTAAAGTCCATCCGGGGCAAAAGGCTGTTGCAGACCGGAGATATGTAAAATCCCAAAAATCTCTCTCAAATTCTGTGCAAGAATATCAGTAAAGGCATTGAAAAGCTTTGGCAGGAGTTCCAGCTATTCTGGCAGTTCATTTAGAAGCCCTGTGTTGGTGATCACTTTTTTGTTTACTATACTAATTTTCTACATCACCTCCGATCCCATCACAGTCACTCAAAAGGACTTCGCTCAGTCTAGCTACTCCTATCATGCACAACCACGTATCTGGAAAATAAACTTCTCTCGCCCATTCGTAACAGGAAGAACGGAGACAGTACAGCAGATATTGCCAGTACTCGCCCCTATCTGCCAGGCAACACTTCGAGATTCAAAGGATTCTAATGAAAAAAAAGAGTTTCCCTCATTGGACATTGCAATTTCACAGCTAAGATTCAACAAGCATTTGCAATGCAATAGGTCTCGCATTTACGCGTTTGAGTTATTGACATTGCAAATGACAATTCCTTTTATTATTATTTTAGTTTTTAAAACCTAAATAAAAGGCATTGTCTTTTACAATGCCAATAGCTTGAACTCGCGTAAATGCGAGACCTATTGCATTGCAAATGCTTGTTTTGCATGTAGGTGTGCTGTGCAGTGTAGTCACACTTTGAGTGGAATGCACAGTATGTTAATGGATAACAATGTCATGTACCCCTCTCTGTTATCTTTTATTGGAAATATTACATATGCATTAGGAAATGGGTGGGTAGATCTTGTGCATGTTATATGTTGTTTGATAATAGCCCGGACTGAATACCGAAGAGATATTAGGCATAAATAGGAAATAAAACATATAGCACCAAAAGAAACTCTAGTTCCGGTGCACTCATCTCAGACTTGTTGAAAGCCAGGGAATCTTAGTGGCTAATACAATAGGCTGAAACATGTTGACTCTGAAATGAGTGTAGAGTAATTACTCCCCAACCCTGTTTTTACTTATACCAAGGACACCCATCATTAAGGGGATACCTGGGTGCCCCTTAGGTATGTGTGTCCTAAATAAGACCAAAGTATGAAAATATAATAATTGCTCCCGGAAACATGTTTTTAGCTAACGCGGTCTTTAACTTCATCATACAAGGTTGCCCTGGGGTTACCTGTCATTGATTTCCATTTCTATTGATCTCTTGATCATTGGTTGTAGAATACCCATTTGTTTTAGAGTAACGGATCTTAAGCTGGACCCCCCTAAAGGTGGCCTTAGCAGCTGATTCTCTCGGGTGCATTACAGACTTCTCCCAATCCTGGCCATCCAGTTCCCTAATGTCTTTCTCCCATTGGGATTTTAGCTAGCTCAGCATAACATTCATATTATTTATTAGGGTTTTATATATTTGCAGTCTACATGGTTATGCATGGCTGGCAGAGTTGCGAGGACGTTAATTTTGCAACTGAGCCCTCAACAAATGTTTATGTCCCACAACTTAGAGACATTCATTAAATGCCATTTTGTTAACCTCAAGCTAGTATTGACCTCCTGGCATCTGTTCTCTGCAGTGGTGGCGTCTTCGCTAAGTTAATAAGTTAAAGAAACAGTGAAACACAATGAAATAAAGTAACATGTAAAATACCACATACCCTCCCCCATAGAATGCAAAAATCAATACAATACATAGTCATGACATTTGACCGGCATTCTACAAATTTGCTGATCACATGCAGGTACAGCATCAATAGAAGTACAAGAATTTGAAGGTGAAACAACATTAGAGCCTGTTGGCGAAAAATTTGTAGTTGGATTGGAGGTGATATTAGATGCATTTGTAAAGTTTACAATGTCAAAACCAGGCCCAAAAGTGAAATCAGTATAGCCTTCATCAGACCTGTTGGCATAAACCTAGTTAAAGATCTCAACTTGGTTGTCAGTAAGTTTTACAACCTTGCTCTTGTTCCACCAACCTCTGTTTTCTAAAAGAACAGAAGGTTTGGTAACTCTGACAACCTGAACAGGTAGTGTGAACTTAGACTGTCCCTTGCAGACTTTATAGGTTTTCTTTAATAATAACCCAATCTTTTATTTGGAAGAACAGGGCTGTGGGATGCAAAACAACCATCATAAGATTTGTTGCAACTCTAGTTTTAATCATTTGGGAATCTGCTGAAGTGTTTCTTTTATAATGGAAAGCAGAACCTACAGCCAAATCACTGAACCATTGTGGCATGAGTTTGGATCTAGCTTCTCTGCCCCTGAGAGCTTTGAAAGGTATAACCCCAGTGGTGGAATGAGGTGTTATTAAGTAGGCCCAAACATTTCTTTGCCAGAAATCCCCTACATCAACGTTAGCCGCAATAGCCTTTGGAAGTCCCTCATTATGAAATGGATTGGCCCTCTCAATGAGTCCATTGGAAGAAGGACTATTCAATGCAACTTGACAGTTTTTTATTTCAGAACTCTCCAGATAACTGGTGACTTGATGGGAAAGGAAAGGTTGACCATTGTCAGTGACAACACAACTGGGAGTACACTAAACTTTGAAAATGCTTTGGAGAAAAGAAACAACAGTGGAGGAATTGGCTGCCTACACAAATGAATATTATATCCACTTAGAATGGTAATCGATAGCAACTAGACAGTACCTTTTGTCTATAGGCAATAAAGTGAAAGTTCTCGAAAAGTTCAAGGCAATTTTATCCCAGGGGAATTCAGGGAATGGAACAGGAATTAAAGGCTTGTTGTTGGTTTTCCAATGTTTGTCGGTAACAACGCAACCAGGGCAGTTGTCCATGAAAAGGACCACTTGTCTGTCCATACCGGGCCACCAATAAATATATTATAATGTCTTGCAGGTGGCATAAATACCCAAATGACCTTCGTGGGCAATATTAATGATCTTCTCTCTAAGGGATGTAGGAGGGATAAACAGCCCATTCCTCACACAAACACCATTTTCAAACAATAGTTGCTCACCAATTTGTGCAAAACACTTAACGTCATTGCTCAAGTTCTTATTAGCAGGCCATTTGCTCTTGATGAAAACTTACACTTTCTTAAGAGTCTCATCAAGTGCCATGGCAGAAGCCCATTCGTCTTGTGAGATGCTGCCATTGCACATGGAAACAGCATCTATAAGACCAACCACACAATCTTTGTTGAATTCGTTTTCATCTTCACTACAATCAGGGAGAGGAATATGACAGAGACAGTCAGCACAGATGTTTTGCCCCCTTGAATATATTTGATATTGAGATTATACTCTTGTAGTTTTAAAAGTAATCTGCCCAGCCTTGCAGAGACTTCCCCAAACCATTGCCAGATAATAAAGAAATGAGAGGCTTGTGATCAGTGAAAACCTCACACTGAGTTTCCCAAATGTATATCTTAAATTTCTTAACTGATGAAACAATGGCTAGAGCCTCCTCTTCAATTGTGCTGTAGTTCATTCAGTAGGTGTCAGGGCACGGGAGGCAAAAGCAATAGTGTTTTCTTTGCCATCAACCCATTGCCCAAAAACTGCTCCAAGGCCATTCTGACTAGCATCCACAGACACAAAAGAACTAGCATTGGAGATAAACAGATGCAACACAGGAGCATTAATGACTAAGATTTTTATCTTTTCAAAGGTATCACATAGAGTGTCATTCCATTCAAATTTTGATACCTTTCTTGAGGAGACACCTCAGCGGTTGAACCAGTTGTGCATAACCTGGAACAAACTTGGCATAGTATTCACAGAGGCCAAGGAACGAGCGTAAGGCATCTTTGTCAGAAGGAGGAGGGGCATTACGTATTGCATCCACATTACAAAACTTTGGTTTGATGCCTTCGCTCGAGATGTTGTGACCAAGATATTCAACGTCATTGACAAGTAATTTACATTTACTGGCTTTTACAGTCATGCCTCTATCTTGTAAAATGGTTGGCACTTTGTGAAGAATGTGTACATGTTCTTCTTTGGTTTCTGTATGAATGAAGACATCATCTTGATATGCTTGCACTTGGGAAAGGTCACCAAACAAGCTGTCCATGAGTTTTTGAAAAACACTCGCAGCTGAGCGAGGCCAAAAGGTAACCTCAAGTACTTAAAGGCCCCAAAAGGGGTCAAGCAGTGAGTGCTTGACAATCAGGCGAGAGTTGAATGTGATGATAAGCGGAGTGTAAATCAATGGTGGAGAAAAACTTTGACTTCCCAACATTAGCTAACATTTCATGTATAAGAGGTAGAGGGTGGCACTCCACAAGAATGTTTTGATTGAGGGATCTTAAGTCCACACATAGCCTCAGGTCCCCAGTAGTTTTTTTTAATACAACGGCCAGAGAAATCCATTCTGAGGAATCGACAGGGAAAATGATACCTTCAGTTTGTAGGTCATTAAGTAGACACTTTAAATCCCCTCACACTCTAGGAGGTACAGGTCTGACTTTATGTATTATAGGAATAGCATTTTTCTTTAACATAATATTGTGCTCGTAACCTTTGACAGTACAACAGCATTTTTTAAGGCACTTGGAAAAGATTTTAAAACGTTTTCAACAACTTATTTCGGTTGGTCGACAGATAAAATATTGGAAGGAAGATCCCCTAAAACAATGGGAGGATCTTGCCCAGGATGCAATATGATACCTGGGAGAGCAAGGTCCTTCCAGCCTATGATGTCTCTTCCTTTAATTGCTACATACATTTTAGTCCTAACAGATCTGCCAAGACATTCCATTCTGTCCCAAAAATAACTCAAGAGATCAATATCTTGTTCTCCGAAGGCTTTGGGGTTTATATCAGGAGTATGAAGGGACATGTCAGTAGGCCAAAATATGTAAAATGTGTAAGCTGCAAGAATAGTAACAGGAGCGCCCGATTCAGCCATTGCTAAAATAATCTTTCCATCAATAGAAATGTCAACCAACGGCCCTTTAATAGGTTTGTCAGAAGATTCAGAGGCTTCGACAGTGACCAAAATATTAGCGAATTGAGAAGTGCAATCTTGGATGTCAGAAGTCTCCAAAGAGATGCTAGAGACCTTAACCCTGCTTGATGTTGTATTCATACCTCTTCTACACACTCCTTGAAAATGTCAACATTTCTGACATTTAGTACATTTGTTTCCTAAAGCAGGACAATAAGGATTGTTTCCTATGTGGTTTCTGGAACTGCATCGAAAACAAACCAACTGACCTCTAAAAGGTTGATTCTTATAAGGTTTATTATTGTTAAAAGTTTGTTTAGCATTGACAGCACACACAACATTGTCATCAGAAATTAGAAACTGTAGGGTGTGCAGTGGACTGGGTGGGAGGAGCCATGGTTTGTTTAGTGTGACCAGAAAAAACCTTAGATGTAACGATTGATCTTTCAATGCTTTTAGCAATATTAATCGTTTCAGCCAAGGTCGGATTACGTGAGGTGAGGAGGCGTTCTTGGATCTTCTTGGAAAAACAATAGAAGACAAATTGATCAATTATATAAGTGTCAATATTAGGGCCAAACTCATACTTCTTAGCCAATACTCTTAAAGACGCTATATAATTCTCAACTGACTCTTCACAAGATTGCTTGCACATGGTGAAATTAAACCTCTCTAACAGAACACTTGTGGAATCAGAATATTGCTTAGCCATGCACAAATTAGCTTAGATGAAAACGTTCCATACAGTACCTCTAGTTGTAGAAACAGGATGGAGTGGTAGATTGTCAAAAACTCTGCGACCAGCTGTGCCTAGATGATTCACTAACAAAGCTAATTTCCTTGAGGGAGAGTAACCATCAGCGTCAAGGGCAGTGAGGTCATTTTCAAAATCCATAAGCCATTCAGCCCACTTTAAATCAGGCTTGCCTGGCTTTTGATAAGAAAGATTGTATGCTGTATGACTCCTTGGCTCGACGCCATTATAAATGAACAAAGGGTATGATAATATTGAACAAATTGTACTGAAGAAAACCAGGCGTAAAAAGAGTTTGAACATGTCACACAAATGTACAGATTGGAACAGAAAATTGTAACAACGTGTGAGCCACTGACAATTAAAATAAAATTGTAAAATGTGAAATACTGACTCACTGCTAAATAAGGAAGGCACTGGAAGGTGTGCGAAGTGCGAAACACTGTGTCGCACTACAGGAAGCCCAACAGACAGCAGATAAATGTAATATAATAACTGTGGTGTGCGAATCACCGATGGCAGTGCCGCACGTTTAGCAGTAAGTACTTGCTGTTAGAGTATGCTGTGCGTATCACTGATCATAGTGTCGCACGAAGCAGAGGCAGGCAACAGCTGAGAGTTAGATGTATAAGTGCCGTTTCAGACTGATCCAAGATGGCTGCCGTTGTGCGCATGACGTCAATGCGTCTCCCCAGAATGCACTGCGGCAGCTTCCTTCTAGTGACGGCTGGAAGAGCTGCAGGGAGAACGCAATGGCAGGCGAAATTCCAGAGCCATAGAAATCTGCAACGAGGGAGGAGTGGCAACAGCAAGCCAGGAAAGCGATTTTTGAAATGGGTGAGTGCCCCAATGGAAAGAAAGCTTTCGTGCAGCAGAAATTTCCACCATTTTTTTTCTTCTCTCGAACCCCACCTCAATAATATTCCTAGAGGTCGTCCGAATGCCAAGTATTTCAGCAACAGCAGTCCAGTGGGATCCGGGAGAGATGCAGGTCAACGAATAAAAGGCAAAAAAAGACCTCACTATGATATTGAACTAGGGCACTTAGCTCCCAAAACCTGTTAAAAACGGAACTCGGGTACACAGCTCCCACAACCTCCACTTAATAGGGAAAACACCCCTCCCTATGATCCATAACTGGGGCACTTAGCTCACCCTATGATCCAGCACTGGGGCTCTTAGCTCCCACAACCTCCACGTAATAAGGAAAACACACCTTTCTATGATCCCGAACTGGGGCACTTAGCTCCCAAAACCTCCTAAAAACTGAACTGGGACACAGAGCTCCCACAACCTCCACTTAATAGGGAAACCACACCTCCCTATGATCCAGAACTGGGGCACTTACTGCCCCACAAACTTACCACAAAATACTCACAATCCAATAAGAGCATACAGTGGCACCAACCACCCACAACACCATAATAGGGTACTAACACTAATTACCCACAACACCCTAACAACTTTAACATAAAAGGGTACCATAATAGGGTATACAACACCCTTTAACCACATGCGTGCGGCTCATTTTCCCGCTGTGCGCTAAAGAATTTAAAACCCCGCAGTTCATGACGAGCTCAGCTCGTCATGAGCGTGCAAGGGGTTAAGATTGAACTGGAGCACTTGCCCCACAACCTCACTGTAAAAAAAAACTGTATACGAACTTAGAGGAAAATCCACACCCCATTATATGACATGTCAAGAAAAACAATTAAAGGAGAAAGTCATATACTCGGTGAGCGATCTCACCCAGCACCTTGTCACTAAGAGAAAACCTTTTCCAAGAGCTGCATGTAGGTGTTGCGCAGAAACTTCAACCTAGTTAGTGTCTTTGCATAGCGTGAGAAAGATAAACTCCAATGTAGTATGTCCTGCAAACTGGTGCAAAATTGTTGACCACCCACTTTAACAGGAACACGAGTCTCCATGAAGAACTGGATAGTTGCCCAACGATTGTGCCCAAAATTGAATTAATGAGAAGGTCTATAGGCCCCAGTACCTTTAACTGTTCTCATGAGGACACAAACTGCAATCAAAGCTGACAAGAGTAACTTCAAAACCTTTCTGCCCCATACAGACAATGTTCTGCATAACTTTATTGTACTTGACAAGCCAAATTAAAAAAAAACGTGGTTGGCAAAACGTGTAAGAAAGTGGTTGGCAAGGGTGTGCTTGAAACAGCAGTAAACCAAGAAGATCCGAAACGCCAGTCCCAAAATGGCGGCACGCACCGATGACGCCGCGCCGGATGGCTCCCGGCATCACCGTGCTCAAAGAAGTCCACAACAGCCATAAGTCACAAGTCACTGAGGAATGGCAGAACAGCAGGACACAGGTAAGACAGCGCAGGCTCAGTGAATGCGTGCTGTGGACGGCTCAGGACATGTTTGAATGTGTAGCAGCGGTTTAACTGTCATGGAGCAATAGTAACTGCAATAAAATCGGCGGAAACCAAGTACTCACAGTTTACTGAACAATACCACCAGCAGACTCTGCCCCTTATTGAAGTGTGTAGGCTCACGCATTGCACATACTCCCACAACAAACCGCAAAAATTTCTCTGGGGTGCTGAAGAGTCAACAATTTAAAATCCACAGCATTCAATAAGTTGGCTCTCATGACAGAAAACACAGCAAGATGTGCAACGCACTGAAACGTTAAATTCGTTGCACCTCTGGAAATCTCAACCAGCCTCTGACTATTATCCTTTAAAGTGTAACGCCTCACAGGGGTGCCGGTTTTCCCCAACACACGTCGCTGCTGCCAATTTCCAAGCACCATTCGCTACTGGCAAACCCAATTAGCAGTCTTTCCCAAGACTGTAGCATGGACAGCTGGGCCAGAGCAGCTCCTCCATAGTAGTTAGGTGGCAGCAATCTCCACAGCAACTGTACGAAGACCTGCAGTAGAAGGTCAAACGCCCTGGGCTGCAGGCTGTCCAAGTGGGAAAAGACACAGGTGGGGCTGGCCAGGGTGTTACTTTTGCATTTCTCTTTTCTTTAGGCTTATGTTCATATGTTCCAATCTCTTTAGTAGGGTCCTTAACACAGTCTTCAATGCGTAGGTTCTTTAAATCGTCACCAAATGTGGTAAATTGACCACACCTAAGATCTGTATACTGTGCCTAGAGCTCCATCAACTTGGCATGTTCTACATATAAAAAGTTCTTTATTTTTTTAACATGCATTTCTCCTCTTAGGGAATTAATCGGTATACAAGTTTCCGGATGGGAATTTTAATTAATTTACCTACTTTCACTATGGAAATTCAAGTTTTGCATGTGAATAATTAAACTCATGCCTATTTCAACTTATCCAATTGGCCCAGTTAAAGTACTTCTATGGTGACATCTTATCTTCCAAGTTTAACTAATTTTTTACAAAAGTTTGAAATGTGTTTCAAGTAATCCACATTGCTAACCTGTAATTGTATGGTGCTTTTCTTACATTCATCCTGATGATGCACATCTTGTTTATTCCCATGTCTATTTTAAAATGTACCAGTTTACATTTGCACTGTTTATTTCAAGAGTTATTGGAGCGAGATTCTCTTTATTGACTCCACCTGTGCATATGTACTGTGTGTGGATTAGTTCAAGGTTTATGTTGTAATAACGTTACGGCTATGTGGCTTTTCACTGGTAAGTAGATTTGTCACCTATATTGTTCTGTAAGGTTTATGTTGTAATAGCCTACTGGCTATGTGACCTTCCATCAGTACGTGGATTTGTCACCTATTTTGTTTTTACATGAATACTTACAGTGCTTTGTTTGCAAGTTTTAGTAAGGGGACTGTTATTGATTAAAGTATACGTTATGATAGCCTACTGGCTATGTGATACTCCACTTGTGCGTGGATATGTTACTTTGAAGTATAGTTTAAGATAGCCTACTAGCTATGTGATATTCACGTGTGCGTGGAAATATCACCTGCATTGTTCCTACTTGCTATTTTACATTACGGTTATGGATTTACAAATCCACTGTGCGTAGGATCTACTGCTTTGATTTTCGGACTGTGTGTGTTTTTCACTTTTTCAAATGGTACCAAAATGTAGTATAATGAAGGTAGTCAACATCCAAGAAGTTTTCGTGTAGATTTATTGATTAGCAGGTTACATGGAAAAGAGCCCCACCAGGAGCAGACACCCTGCTGCTCAGTCCATACACCAACTGACACATGCACTCCAACATTCCACATACCAACATTCTCTCATGCATTCATACTGGCTGAGCAACAGGATACCACAGTGTTTAGCATTTCCAAGCCGTACGTAATAGATGGCAAAAATGTGGCTGCTACAACCGGTTGTAGGTGTTTTTTTGAACTACTGCTTAGTTTTTTCTGCAGAGTTTTTAAGGCAAATTGTAGTTGTTTTGCTTTTGTTTGACCACAGTCTTGATGTAGTTTGTAGCTGAATTCGCGATCTAAATGAGCCCCCAATTATTTGTATACGTCCACCTGAGATAAGATGCTGGAATTTATCCTCTAAATAAATTTGGGGTATTTTTTATGGGTACCGGAGAAGCATAAGACGTTCAATTTTTTTAGGTTGATTATTAGTTGTTCTTTTGAGGTGCGTAGCGCTAGTTGAGAGATCAGCCACAGCAAACCAAGAGGCGTTTAGGAGGGCAGCACAATGTCATCCGCATATTGCAGGCTAACCTTTAGGGTATTTCCCAACTTGGAGGAGTTGCCCTGGGTTAGACATAGGTTGCTCTCTAAGTCCGCGGTGTAGATGTTGAATAAGCTTGGCACCAGGACACGTCCCTGCTTTAGCCCATTGGTTGTCAAGAGTTTCTTAGTTAAGCTCCAGCCGTCCCCTTTTTTTTAAATTTGAACCCATGTTGGCAAGTACAGGTTAACGACTGCTCCCAGTAAATTCGAAGGGGCTCGCCAGGCTTTCATTATAGCCCATAGCTTGTATCTTGGCACTTTGTCGAAAGCTGCTTTGGGAGCTACGAAGCATGCATAGAGGATGTTCGACTTGACAATTGCTTGATTGGCTAAACGGGTAACTGCCAATATATTTGTTAAGGTGCCCATGTCGGACCGGAATCCGGTCTGCGTTTTCAGAATCCTTTATTCATATATACTTATTTAATATGTTAGTATTAGCATATTAATAGCATAACTGTAGCAGATTATTCATCTGCTAATTTTATTTAATTTTCTAAAGAGTTGCGGACCTTTGAGTAGGTGTTGTGGACCCTAGGGATCTACGGACTAGAGTTTAAGAACCATTGTTCTAACAGTTGCTTACCCCTTGAGTAAGCAACTTAAGATCCCCAGGGATCCACGGAGCACAGGTTAAAAACCACTGGCCTTTACAACCTGAGTCCACTAATTTTCATGACAGTCTGGAACCAGGAACCTTAAAGTCGGGGTCCATTGACACTTGTTACAGCCTGGGGCCTTTAAGGCCTTTTACAGCCTGGAATCATTAATGTTTGGTAGAGCCCTTGGGCATTAATGTTTAGTATTTAGTGGAACTTGTCACCATTAATGATCATTATAACTTCGGACCAATAATGATTTCTAGAGAATAGAAGCATTCGAGCACATTAGAGCCTGCGGGCATTAAAGCCTAGGACCATTGACAGACATTAGAGCCTGCTAATGTTAATAGATAATACTTCCTGGGGTAATTTATGGTCAAGAATGTCAGGGCAGTAGATCATATTGCTTGCTGGTTATTTCTATTGCAGCCATTGATTCACAAGTTCGCCTGTTGTCATTGATGCCAATTACTTTGTTCACCCGTTGATGAATAGTCTGCATGTGGGTAATGTAACATAAAATATAAGTGTGAGAAGTGCACCATTTTGTGCACCAATGGTGTATATTGCAATGAAGGCGCACATATATATCTAACTCTCTGGAACCATTGATGCTCATTACAGTCTGATGTCTTGAACAGATTTATTGTCACAGTACATTGATTCATATTGCTTTATGTGGCAATGGATGCAATGTCCTGTCTCAATCAGCCGCTAACTCATTTAATGACAGAGGCATAAAGCCTATTTTGCCATTATGTAATGATTTCTCATGTTACAATAACTAACACTAGGGCTTTGGGAGTGGAGGACCCCTGCTTAACCTGTGTTTACTACGGCAGTGTTGTTGCATAGGAACAGTGGATCTTGTGACCCTAGGTGTGTTTCTGAGTCTTTCTAGTCTTTCTAGTGGCGTGGCAACTCTTTCTTATCTGGACTGTATTGCTCCTGATATCCGCTCTAATGAAAACATGCTTCCATGAGTTCTTGTTTCCCTTTCTACTTGGACAAGTCTTTTCCTACATTGCACTGTTTTTGCTGTCCTTTGGTTCAACACTGTTAGACCTGGCATAATTTGAAGTGTATCCCCTGTCTTTTGGCTTATTGACTCCGTGTTTTTGATGGTATGCTGAACTTCGTTTTTGCTGGTTTGGTGTCTGTGCACTTTTTCACTGCTATTCAGTGCTAAAGTGTGAGAGCTCCTACTGTAAATGGTGTTATGATTGTTTTTCCATGATTGGTATACATGATTCACAAGTAAGTCCTCAGTACAGTGCACTATGTGTGCCCAGGGCCTGTAAATCAAATGCTACTAGTGGGCCTGCAGCACTGGTTGTGCCACCCACACAAATAGTCTTTCAAATATGCCTTAGACCTGCCACTGTAGTGCCTGTGCGCAGTTTTTACTGCCATGTTG
Source organism: Lissotriton helveticus (assembly GCF_964261635.1). Taxonomy (NCBI): domain Eukaryota; kingdom Metazoa; phylum Chordata; class Amphibia; order Caudata; family Salamandridae; genus Lissotriton; species Lissotriton helveticus. The sequence goes on from NC_136065.1 coordinate 860,004,837, forward strand.
ACCTGGCAAGTGCACCCCTTTGCCAGGCACTAACCTTCCCTTGCCCTACATAGAAGTCACCCCTAAGGTAAAGCTCATATGTGAAAGGTAGGACATGTAGTAGAGTGTTTTACATGTTGGATAGTGAAATACTGTGCATTTCGTTTTTCAATATTGAAAGGCTGTCATTCCCATAGGTAGTCATAGGAGCTGTATTGTTACATATTACAAGTGTAACTTTCAATTGGGAAAAGATATAGAAATTTGGTTTAGGCTGTCGTGTATTTCTATAGGTTCTGAATCGATCCCCCTATTCCTGACCCTATTCTGGTTAAACTACCTAGCTAGTTAACTAACAGTCAGCCCATGAGGCAAGAAATCCCCCATGATGCAGATACCGTTATCTGACGCAGTCACACTACGGCACAGGAACGTGTTATCTGATTAGGTCATAACGCTTGAGATCTAATTAGACAAGCGACATTCCTCCAGCCCCTGATAAGGCATACGACGTTCTCATAACAAATCAAACCTATGACAACCTGGAAAATCCGTGCGGCCATTGTTTTGATTTCACAGAGAACTTTTGCAAAAGAATGTGCTAACGAGCAAGTCGTATGACATCTTTATTGACGTACCTATGTCCATCCTTACGTCAATCTCGGCACCTTTAAGGTATAAATATTGCCGACCTTGCCCTATGCAAACACACGCGTGGTGACAAGACGGAGCAGCCATACTTGCCGAAGCCGAGAGCAGAAGCAGACCCCGCAGGCAGCAGCCCCGCCTTCCTGACGCGCTGAGAGACGCGCTGCTATCTCAAGCCGAGAGACCCAGCACCGGCGCTTCTGGGCAGCCCTCGCAGGCAGCCTGGAATATCGAGAGCAGAGAAAGAGATACCATTCCTCATTCATCCTAAATTCCAGGTACAGAACTGAATAACCCCTCCTAGAGAATTCTTTAGTTATTCACTTGGCAAAAACAAACTTAACTTAAACTGTAACTTTCTATTCCCGCCCACGCATTAGACTTAGGTCAGGTACACGGGGTAGGCGTATTTAGAAACACCAGTTGAGTACGTTTAGTCAAATGTATATGTGTATGTAAATATATTTTAATCATTTTAAACATCATATGGCTCAGAAACCATATCAATGTTTTTACAGTATTATTTTATACTATTGCTTCTAATGTATGCACTTTACTTAACTATAAGTATTGCAATAATATCGATTCATTTCTCTTGTACGAGAAAAGAGACTGATCAATAAATAACATCTTTTATTGAACACGCCCGTCTCTTCCTTTTCTCTACATTCTGATGAGACTAAGAATGCACGTACTGACTGAGTAAAATAATTGCCTTGTGCTCACACGACTCTTGAGATTGACTCTTGATTAGGGGAGAGCAAAGTTGTCATGTTCTATGGTTGTCAGAAACTAAATCCCTTCTTGTCTAATCAGGGGAGTTAATCCTTCCTTGAACATTCGAGAAAGTTTCTAGCGAACTCTGAGCTTAGCTGGCAAACCCAAAAATTAAGTCTAGTTTCGACAGTAGTAGACCTAGTTAACGTCTGGCCTAGGCCTTTACTGCTGTAGGTACTATTCCAATGCGCAGAGCCTATTGGGAAAATAGGAGCTACACTACATGGCGCCCAACGCGTTTGGAAAGGGCGATAAAACTAACGTAAGACATTTAGAGTAACTCAGTCGTGCTTTCTCACTCAGACCCCTTTTCCCAAATACTCCAAAGACGTCTGGAGTGGGTGAAAGGTTATTATATCCTCCAAAACCTCGCAGGAGGGAACTCCTATGTATGGTTCTTGGTCTAGTCAACGTTGAAGGATAAAACAGTTCCAGAATATTGTGCATCTAATCTCTGTTTCCATAAGAAACCTGATCTGCAAACAAACATAATACCATCCTGTCTGTAAAATGGCAGAGAGTGATGATGAAAGAGAGGCAATTAGATTAGCTACTGAAATAGCAGATGCTGATGCTACCATGCAAACAGCAGACCCGGATATAATACTCATCCAGGTCGCCAAAAGGAGATCTATAACCTTAAAACTTATAGAAAATGGACTGACACCTAGAGGTGGCACAGTCATATTCGTAATTGAGGCACACGAATATCGGCAGACAGAGGTATACTATACATGGATACATTTTCCAGCAGCAAATGCTGTAACAAAGTACTTCCACTATTACAAAGTAGAGGAACCTCCTGAAACGTACACTCCTTTCGAGGAGGTGGAAGTACCACTCAAATTCCAAGAGCATTTGCTCTTATTTGATGGCGCCCTAAAACATAACAATCACATTACAAGGCTCGGTCCTTTAGGAAGACCAGGAGCAACGTGGCCGGTCCTAGCCGGATACACACCACATCCAGACATCGAAAGAATGCCTGCAGCAGAGCTGTTAATACAGCTAAAACAACTACTAAAAATTCACAGACAATTAGTTCAGTATGTAATGCGGACTTCAACAATTCAGCCAGCGATTAAACTACCACAGCTGACCCCTCACCAGGGGAACACAAATAAAATTACACCACAGAACATCCAATCCTGCCTAGGTAAAGTTCCAGCTAAACGGGAACAAATACCATTCTGGTTGGCACAGAAAATTACCCAAATAGAGGCGGTGTTTCCTGACACCACCCCATTAGAAAAACACAGGATTCTGACTATATGTCTCCCAATGGGAATCGCACCACACATTGAGGACTGTGACACTTGGGGTACAGTCTTTGCTTCCATCTATACAAAAACGCACGGTGTTCCATCCATTTCGGTGATACCAGATGTGCTAAAACAAATTCAAGATGAATACGGTCCAGAACCTGCTTTAACTCTTGGTATGAAATTACTGAAAGACTTCAAGCAGGTCTCGGCTATATTATTAGCCAACATAAAAGGTGAAGCAGCAAACGTGGCGATCCGCCAGAGGTTAAAAGAGACAGATATAGCAGACCAACCAGCTGAAATTGCCAGAATCATAGAAAAATCCTATGAAGAACTAGGCAGAGATAGTCTAGGTGGAATACCAGTAAAACCGCAACTGACTACAAGTCCAGAAAAAATGTTTTTTAATAATAATAATAATTCACCAAAAAAGAACTGGGATGGGAACAAACAATCCAATCCTAAAGAAAAGAAATTCCAGTCCAGAGGAAGGTCTCCTAGGCGAAGAGAGAAATCTCCAAACCCAAGACAAAGGTCACCCCAGAGTGACCCCTCTGGGAATAGATATAACCTTAGAAATAGGGATAATATTAAAAAACCTGATAGATATCAAGACATTGATACACGTCCCTCTCAATCTTTTCAGAATTCCTCACAGAAATCGGAAAGAAGAGGACGATCAGAAGAGCACGCCAAGTCCAAAGACAAGGAACCTGCTCAACTGAAAAAGAAATTACAATTTCCAAAAAAGAAGGTAGCCAGTATCAAGGTAGTTAACAATGCCGAGGATACTGAGGACACAACTGAAAAACGGAGAGTGGGCTCAGACAATGCTAGACAGCGCAGCAGAGGTGAGCATAGCTCGCAAAGTCCTTATGAATCATCTGGAGACAGTGGACACGAATGAATACCTTCAAGTGGAAACTGCAGATACCAGAGTTAGCAAGCCCCACAAAATATCCGAGATAACATTACGTATAGAGGGAGATAAGACTAGGAAAATAAGGGGACTATTTTGGGATAACCTCTCCAAGGGTTATGACATCCTTCTAGCTGAAAAAGACTGGCCACCAGAGTTTGTAAGGGAGTGCCCTCATGGCGAAGAAGTAATTATGCCTGCCTTCTCGAATCAAATCCCGATTCATAAAAAATATACACTTGCTAGAAAGTGGGCAGTGGCCTTAGCACCTGCTTTATATAAAAATCATGTAGGATGGGATGAGGATTCTCCTCCTCACAAAATCCAGTTAAAATCACAACCAACTGCACAAAGGCAGTACCCAATTAAGCAAGAAGCTAAAAAACAAGTAAATGAAATACTAGATCAGCTAGAATACCAGGGGGTGATTGAAACTTGCACCTCACAAATGAACAATCCTTTGTTTCCGGTCTCCAAACCAGACAATTCATATCGCCTAGTTTTGGATTACCGACACCTTAACACATGTTGCAAAACTTTTGCAGTGCAAAACTCACACAGTGCTGCACTAATGAATAACATAGTGCGCAAAAAATACAAAACAACCTTGGACATCTCCAACGGATTCTTTTGTCAAAACATAGCACCAGAGAGCAGATATTTAACAGCTTTCTCAGTAAATGGCACTCAAAAACAATTCTGTCGGTTAGCCCAGGGGTACAAGAACAGCCCGGGGGTATTCTCAGCGAGAGTAACAGAATTACTACAACTATATGATGATGAAGCATTATCTTATGTCGATGACATTTACTTAACAGATGATGACTTGGAGACTCACTTGAAAAGAGTGAACACCATAATACTTGGTTTCGCTGCAGAGGGTTACAAATTCAACTTCAAAAAGTCCAGAATTGCCCATCTGACGGTCCTATTCTTAGGATATGAGCTATCAAGTGAAGGTAAAAGCCTGGCAGACAATTTCCTAGAGAAATGTGCCGTTATCCAAGCTCCTAAAACACTAAAAAACCTACAGTCAATTTTAGGCTTCCTAAATTTCGGAAGAACATACATTGCAAATTACGCAGAAAGGGTGAAACCCCTTTACGATCTAATTAAACCAGACTTTAAAAGATCCAGTTGGACTCAAACACACACAGAAATTTTGAGATCCTTACAAACAGACATGCTAATTAAGACAAAATTAGAAACCCGTGATAATACACGCAACCTTGTGATCCGAGTCATCCCAGGGAGATGCGGATTCACATACCTGACCTCTAATGAGGGAGAAAAGGTACCAATTGCATTCAAATCACACTTGTACACTAAGGCTGAAATGAAATTTAGCCCAACGGAAAAAATTCTTACAGCAACACAGACAGCTATAGCAAAAGAACGAGCCCTGGCACAAGGTAAACGAATAATAATCGTGACACCAATACCAGCCTTAGAGGCGGTAACAAAGGCAAGCATTCCAAATGCTAAAGCACTCCATCCAAGATGGATACAATGGGCTAACTCTCTTGCTGCAACAGACGTGATGTACGAATTCGATCCTTATTTAAAAACACAAGAATTTCTCCAATATGAATTTGAATGTCCTCCGCCAACCGAAATTCTGCCTCTAGATGACTACGGCTGTATAATATATACAGACGGATCAGCACAACCCGCAGTAGGGGGTAAACAAGCTTACAGTGCTGCGTGCGCGATTGTTAAAAGTCGTTGGCACGAAGGGAAATTTAAACCAACCCTCACTAAAACACAATCCCTAGGAGATTGTACAGCTCAGCGAGCTGAATTACTAGCATTCAAGATGGCGCTTGAAAATACCGATCGAGAATTCCCCACGCTCATAGTGTGCGATTCGTATTATTGCGTTCAATCTTATAATGAATACTTGCAGATCTGGCTTCAGAATGGTTTCAAGGATGCGAAAGGTGGAAAAATCAAGCATAAAATGCTCTGGGAACAAGTAGCTCTTTTACAAAAAGAACTACCAAAGACTCACGTGATACATACACTGAGTCATCAACGTGATGGCGTTCACGTTGCAGGGAGTTCATTGGCTGATGAGGCCGCGAAGGCAGCTGTGCAAACGGCTTCCGTAGCTGCCGTCACCCGGTCAAAAACAAAAATAGACAGCGAAATATTACAAGCTGTCAGCGCTTCAGAAAAGGATTCGATAGAACCACTCCCTAAAGGCTTTCCAGTAAAATACTCATACATAACTGATACAAACAATGTTCCTTTTGCTCGAATCCCTGGAGTGGGGGATAGGGCAATTCCAAACATGGAACATAGGTTAGGACTGATAATAGCGGCACACGAAGGGCTTGCTTCTACCCATGCTGGCGTCTCAGCCACTGTATCATTATTAAAACAGAGATACTGGTGGCCACAAATGAGAAGACAAACAAGGAACTATGTTCTAGCATGTGAAATATGTCAAAAAATGAAAGTATCAACTGTGAGACGTCCAGCACAGACGCCCCTTCTAATCTCGGATAAACCATTAGCCTGTGTTTATCTAGACCACTGCGGTCCCTTACAAAGGGATGGTAACTATAAATATATCTTGGTCGCAGTGGACTCATGCACGAGATTCATATGGATGTGGCCCCAGCGAACGGCTGACGCCAGAACTGTTATAAAAGATTTGCGAGTCTTTATCGGCACATACGCAATTGGCATTATGCATTCGGACAATGGTCCTGCTTTTAGCTCTCGGGCTTATAAGGAGGCCATGGTCAGCATGGGCGTGCAATTGCGGTACTCTTGTCCATTTCACCCTGAGGGGAACGGAATTGTTGAAAGAAAAAACCGTGACATAAAGCAATCTATAACGGCAAAGGTATTAGGTTCGGGAGCTGGGTGGGTCAAACATCTAATAAGTGTCCAACGTAGTCTAAATAACTTGCCAAGAAATTCTCTGAAGGGATTCAGTCCGTACGAATTATTATTCGGAACTAGGATGTTGATCTCTGACCTTGATAGTCAGACTTCAGTGTTAATAGAAAAAACCTTTGATGTCAAAGACCGTTTGGCTATTTTGCAGGACTTAAACAAAACAAGAAAAGACCTGAGCAACATACAGTTGAAACAACAGCCAACAACCACTGAAGAATCACCACCTGTCCCAGCAAGACCTGTCTGGATTCCAAAAGTCGGGGATCTAGTCAGGGAGAAGATCGCGGTAAAGAAGGAATTTGGGCCTTCTTACAGAAAAGCAGTTCCTGTCTTGTCTGTCAACGGGACAAGATCAGTTGTACTACCGCCACTTGCTGGAAAAAAGGAGAACCGAGTTGTATCCATCGACCTGGTAAAACCACAACATGTGGCCGATAACAAACGGTAGGCCAAGTGGACTCCCAATAAGTAGCAGAACACCAAGGTTTGCTACCAGTACAGAGGTCCTAACAAAGAGGCTCATCACATTCGAAACGCCTAAAGAAGAACAACAAGGACTATGCAACAATGCAATAGAACTCAGACCTCTGAAAACCCAAATAAAGACATTTAGCAGAGACACACCAATCTACAATGAAGTTCCAAGTGAAAATGCAAGAAACAAAAATCCTGAACCAATTGGAACAATTGACAGAACTGCATCTGGTTACTTCATCAACTTCGATGATTCCTCTGAAGGTTTCAGCGAACAAAAGACACAGCCATCATCAAAATCCTTTAAAGACAAAGCTAAGGAACTTTTGAAACAACTGAAAGAAACATATCTGGTTACTCCATGGATTGAATTTTGGGTGGGTTTTGGTGCATTTATCCTCATACTTTGGCTCATCATGGTATTTACCTTGGGACGCTTCATTGAGGGAAAATATGCTAAAATGGACACAGCAAGTCAGAACATCAACTTGGTCCTCAAACCACACACATCTTCACACGTCGAGAAATGAGAACTTTCTTCAGAACTTTCTTCAGCCAACTTCACAGCAATTCCAATACCTGGTGGGGTAGCCTGGGACAACACTGACTATGAAATTTATGGTCCGGTCGAGATCCTGAAATATCCACACCAAATCAAGATCTCCTTGAGTGACTTTGCAAAACCAAACTCATTTGCTGATGATTGGGACTTTGAAAGTATAAACAATATGATGTCTGACTTAGTAATGTCTGCTAAATTTACAAAACATGATTATTTGCAAGGTTCTACAAATTATGATAGTATGTATTGCTATAACCATTATGGTAACCATTTCTTGCATAAATCTGCACAACCTAGAAATGTTTTAAATTATAATCAATGGGAACATTGTGCTACACCTCCAAAAGGGAGCTCTAGAACCGTTTATGACAAATATTCATATTTTTCAGGTTTTAACATAACTAATGCTGAAACATTTTATTACAAATTGTCAAACAAGACAGGGATGAAAACCATGATAACCAACACGAAATTGATATATTCAGATTCATTCTTTGAAAAAATGAATACTTTTGGATTTGATTATTGGGACAAAAATGTTGATTTGAAAAGTGTTTGGGGTACAAAAGAATGGCAAGTGCAGGGTATAGAAGCTTTGTTTAGAGCCTGCATGATCCCAGAACAAATGATATTTTTAAATGACACTGTTCAACAAACCACCTGTCTTGGCTTAGCCAAAATCAAAGATTTAAATAACCTGTCTATTCCAAAGCCAACAATGTTTAGCAATAACTCTGATACAGATGAAGAAATAGACATAAGCCATATACTTAACCAAAACAGAACACATCCTGATTGGAAACAATGGTTGATCTGGCCCACAGATACAAATAACTGTCAAGATAGATTCCTGAATAAAACACAGGGTTTCAAAATGACCAGGCCAGACCCTAGATATCCTCAAAGACATCACCCAGGGATAATAACAACCTACAGTGTGGGCAAATTATGCCTTCAATGGCTACAAACTTCCACACTGCCTGAAATTAAGCAACACCTAACTTTACTTACTGATGGTGCTGACTTGCGTGATTTCATACTGGGACCACGCAAACAGCGTCAAAAGCGTTTCATAGCAGCCTCTGTATATGCAGCATACAATGAGGCCTGGAAGGTTACTCAAATTGAAACAGCAGAGAGAATACGTGAAATTGATCGTATTAATTTGGAAAAATCACTTTCTGTAGTGGACAATGGGTTAATGACTCTGTCCTCCAGAATATTTTCATTGGACAGCATTGTGTCTTCAGCAATCGACATATTATCGCAAGACTTACTGTTATTACAACATGGTCAGTCGCAATTGCGCTCTATTGTACAGCTTGGCTGGACGTTACAAAATCTGCGTTCAGGCTATGTGCCTTGGCGTTTAATCAACACAACGTCACTATTCCAAATCTTTAACCTTACTGATAGACAAATCGGTATGGCGCAGAAGGGTGCTGATTATACAATCTTGAGCATTGAAAAACTAGAAAGATTACCAATGACAATGTCAGAACGACCTGTCAGTGAATGGATAATCCACGGAATCATAAATATTCCAATCTCAACCTTCAGGTTTCAATACTGCCAAAAATATATACAGGCTGGCATGTACGAGAAATTGGGAAAGGAGTACCTTAAAACAACTTGGAACCTGCCCTATTCACATGCATGTGTCAGTAACAAAGGACAGAAAGTGTTTCTTAGTGGCAACAATTGTGCTATGTCACTAAGCGGCACGCTTCTGTGTAACGGTATTAGTTTGCACGGAGCCTGTGAAGGGAATTCATACAACCTTTCATGTCACCAGCAAGGCGCACCTGCAACTGAAATAGAACCATTCTTTCAAAGACTCTATAATGGGAGTTACATTCTTATTGTAGACCGCAGATGTTGTAGTCTTATGCCCGGGACTCCTTATCTCGTCACCACGACGGCGAAGGTCAAGTGCTGTGGACGTTCTTTGTTCCCCAGCTCCTTACCAGACAGGGAGGCAAGGGCATGGCCCGGTTTGAAAATTACTTTTATTCGAATAGACACTTTAAGCAGAATGAAAACAGTGCTTCTTCAGACGCCTACAAGGCTCACGTCATCTAAAGAAACGTATGATCTACAAGTCGCAAGGACGACTGCAGAGATACATACATTATTATCAACTAATTCCCCCGTACATTTCGCGGAAATCCTGAGCGAAATCTTAAATATTTCTGATACCACTGGGGTCTCAAAGGTATTTAAGACAGTATTTTCGATGGCATTAACACCATTCAAAGCCATACTCGGTATTTTTCCAGATTTCGTCCATTCGATTTTTGGCGGACTTCCCCTGATCCTGGGACTAATTGCAGGAATCCTATTCCTAGTCCTTATTTTTCGTTATGGCAACCCATGTCACAGATCAAACTCTCGCGACAATGGAAGATACGATCCTAGCCATTGGATACCGGGACCGGATATCAAAAATCCTGGGACTCTCCCGGCTTAGAGACCTAAACATGACTTGGTTTCTATCATTTCGACCAATGTGGCAAAGGTGTGTTTTACCTGTACTAAGGTGTCTGCTATGCGGAGAAGAATGCGTGTTAGACACCTGTCTGACGCTACAATCGGATGCGCCGGTGGATGCAGATACACTGTTGGTTCCTACCAAGGTTCACGCACTGTGCTGCCCTCAAAGGCTGCCAATTCTGATGACGGCATTCCTGGAATCTTCACCACTACGATTGAAGAGTAGTGAAGTTCAAGATGAAAGCAGCATCGAACAGGTACGACCTTCTGTCAGCAATGCAAATCAGAATGTCAATGGAGACAATCATGCGCACGAATGCATGGTTACCCCTATTTCCGACTTAGTGGAACTTTCCCATGAAGCTGTTGACAGTTTTTTCGAAAGCCTGAATGATATGATGTTCTCTCCGGAACAGAAATAGAGACTTTTGAGTAAACTCGCACACGGCGTTCCCTGAATTCGGCCTTCAACCTTTAAAAATAAAGTCACATGAACAATTACAATCCAGTTCACGGACAGCAACTTTTTTCAGCAAGCCCTTAAAATATTTTTCTATATATTTTTTCCCCGGGACACTGATCTTCTGCTTAAAGTAAGAAACTATTCCTAGAGAACTAAGATTTCTATTTTAGATACTTTATATAGACTTTAGCTGCCCGCTGGTATGTTCACAAATATTTTATTATGTGATGAAATGGTCTCGAACTTCCTTTCTGTATAGCCATATTAAGAGCCATTTCATGTGTATTTCTCATATACCAAAAAGCAATAATGCATTACAATGCGTGTTTACTTTTGCATTTAATTCATAGCTTAAGTGCATACAATATATATGACTGCAATTTTTCAGTATATTTGAAAATTTCGAAATGCATTTATGTATTTTGGGGTGGTAAGGTATACACTATACTCTATAGTATGTTGTACTATGTTATACTATGCATAGATTAGTAGATATGACCATAGTTAGCGTGGAGTGGGTGTCGTGTATTTCTATAGGTTCTGAATCGATCCCCCTATTCCTGACCCTTTTCTGGTTAAACTACCTAGCTAGTTAACTAACAGTCAGCCCATGAGGCAAGAAATCCCCCATGATGCAGATACCGTTATCTGACGCAGTCACACTACGGCACAGGAACGTGTTATCTGATTAGGTCATAACGCTTGAGATCTAATTAGACAAGCGACATTCCTCCAGCCCCTGATAAGGCATACGACGTTCTCATAACAAATCAAACCTATGACAACCTGGAAAATCCGTGCGGCCATTGTTTTGATTTCACAGAGAACTTTTGCAAAAGAATGTGAAAACGAGCAAGTCGTATGACATCTTTATTGACGTACCTATGTCCATCCTTACGTCAATCTCGGCACCTTTAAGGTATAAATATTGCCGACCTTGCCCTATGCAAACACACGCGTGGTGACAAGACGGAGCAGCCATACTTGCCGAAGCCGAGAGCAGAAGCAGACCCCGCAGGCAGCAGCCCCGCCTTCCTGACGCGCTGAGAGACGCGCTGCTATCTCAAGCCGAGAGACCCAGCACCGGCGCTTCTGGGTAGCCCTCGCAGGCAGCCTGGAATATCGAGAGCAGAGAAAGAGATACCATTCCTCATTCATCCTAAATTCCAGGTACAGAACTGAATAACCCCTCCTAGAGAATTCTTTAGTTATTCACTTGGCAAAAACAAACTTAACTTAAACTGTAACTTTCTATTCCCGCCCACGCATTAGACTTAGGTCAGGTACACGGGGTAGGCGTATTTAGAAACACCAGTTGAGTACGTTTAGTCAAATGTATATGTGTATGTAAATATATTTTAATCATTTTAAACATCATATGGCTCAGAAACCATATCAATGTTTTTACAGTATTATTTTATACTATTGCTTCTAATGTATGCACTTTACTTAACTATAAGTATTGCAATAATATCGATCCATTTCTCTTGTACGAGAAAAGAGACTGATCAATAAATAACATCTTTTATTGAACACGCCCGTCTCTTCCTTTTCTCTACATTCTGATGAGACTAAGAATGCACGTACTGACTGAGTAAAATAATTGCCTTGTGCTCACACGACTCTTGAGATTGACTCTTGATTAGGGGAGAGCAAAGTTGTCATGTTCTATGGTTGTCAGAAACTAAATCCCTTCTTGTCTAATCAGGGGAGTTAATCCTTCCTTGAACATTCGAGAAAGTTTCTAGCGAACTCTGAGCTTAGCTGGCAAACCCAAAAATTAAGTCTAGTTTCGACAGTAGTAGACCTAGTTAACGTCTGGCCTAGGCCTTTACTGCTGTAGGTACTATTCCAATGCGCAGAGCCTATTGGGAAAATAGGAGCTACACTACAAGGCTCCCTGAGCAGGTATTTAATAACACATCGTTTAGTTAAGGTGGTTTTTAAGTTGTGTGTTCGAAAATGCCACTTTTAGAAAGCATTTTTTTGCTTAACCATCCTGTGTGCCTCTGCCTATTTGTGTATTCACTGTCTGGTTTTTGGAGTGACAGCAGCTGGTGATATACTTTCACACTAGACAGCCGAAAGGGTCGTTGAGGTGTGTCCTGCCTTTCCTGGGTGACTCATATTGAGGCTGAGTAGACCTTTCTGCATTTACAGTGGTGGGAGGAGTTTTCACTAGCACCTGAATAGGCTGTGTCTGCTCGGCACAATGTTGTCTCCATCTCCTGTAGTGGAGCTGACTAAAGAGGACAGAACTGGTTTCTACTGAACAAGAGGGGATTGTTGCCTAAAATGTCAAAGCCCTGACCCCCAACCTTTAAAACTCTTTTAGTTTAACAAACCTGCCAAGAAGAAAAGCTGGAGAAGCTGTCAGGATGAGTTACCACTTTGCTATGTGCTTTGTTGTGTTGGCCTGCAGCGGCTGTTCTGTCTTGGGCAGTGAAAGGACTGGACTGGACTTTCTGCAGCTTATTTTCCCGAGTTTTTCTCCAAGGGCTTGAGGTAGAGTTTGGTCCCTGTTCAAGAAGTCTCAGGAAAAGGAAAGACTTCAAGATCATCATCTACCAGCACTGGGAACCGTGTGCTTTGTGCTGAAACAGAGGAGAAAGCTACCCGACGTCGCCAACAACCTCGCTGCTGGCTCCAAGACCTGTCAGCACCACAGAGAGCACAGCTCCACTTCATACCGCAACCCTGGTCTTGCCTCTGCCACCGAGCCACTGCTTGCACCGTGACCTGAAAGCACCACACCGTGCATCTCCTCACTTCACATCGCCGCCCTGGTATCCTCGACATCACTCCATGCTGACATCGACACGCTGCCTGCACCGTGGCCTGGGGGCATCGTCCATAAGTTACTCAACACACCGTCCCATCTCACTCCCCAGCCTTGGCGCACCAAAGCCATCAACTCCAGCACTTCACCAATGACAACGACGCTGCTTGCACCGTGACCTGTCGGCACTACAACGAGCACTGCCCCACTTGGCCAGCAGCCCTGGTAGCTACCAAGGACTGCAGATGTGATTTATTTGGAAAATACACTGTGTGACCAGGCTGGTAAAATGGAGCACCATGGATTGTGTCTGGCACAAATTCTCTCACAACCTTCACCTAGTTCCTTGACAGGAGCAGGTTTGGTATTACAGCAGGGGTGTTCAGACTTAAACACTAAGGGGTAGATTTACAAGAAAGTGACGCATCTGTAGAGATGCGCCACTTTCCCTGCGCCACCCTGAGAAACACTTGCACCACCATAGATGCACCGTATTTACAATATGGCGCACCATGGCGTCACTCCTTACGCCTGCTTCAAGCAGGCGTAAGGTTTTAACGCAGTAGTCTCCTATAAGTGATGCAGTAAAATCCTGTAGATTTCACTGCATCACTTTTACGAGGCTTTCCTGCGTGGGAAAGCCCACCCTGTAAACAGTATACCTGACGCAGGTATAATGTGACGCAGGGCTTTACAACGTGATGTATCTCCCTAGATGTGTCACGTTGTAAATTGGCCGCATTTTTTACGCCACCACTGCATCACAAAAGTGATGCAACAGCAGAACAAAAGTTTGCAAGGGGCTTGTAAATCTGCCCCTAACTATCTAGAGCTGGATCTTACCAACTTGTGGTAGAGCCCAAAGAAAAGAAAAGCATTTGTTCCTGCCCCAGTGTTTTGTTAATGTTGTTAGATTACAACCCCTGTGCCAGGTCAAAATTCACACTTTTTAAGTGGCAATCTTAAAATTAAACAGTGTCCATGGTGGAGGAGACGTGTGTTTCATGTAAATCAAATGAGTAATGATTATGGGTCTGGATTTAAAAAAACTCTGGTCACTGGCCTTATTAAATGAGTACTTGTGTAGTGGAAGAGTTGTATGCTCTGACATACTCTGGTACTGCTAAGTCAGTGGTCTTGCTACACTTCAAGGCTAGTGCTCAACACATCTAATCAGAAACTGCAGTGCACATTGTGCATAACAGTGGTCACTATATACTACTGATGAAATTAGTTTAGTCAATACAATTATGACTAATTAGTTGTGGCCAAAATAATAAACCCATGAAAACCTCAAGTTTGGGTTTGTCCACGGGCTACCTGACTTGACTTCTAATGCAGGTGCCTATTGCCAGTAGAAGGTCTTCCTCTGATGGCACAGGTCCTGTTAGCTTTTTCAATCTCTAGGGGGCACATGCATCATTGGTTTTTGCATTCGCAAACGGTGCGAATCGCAAAATTCGGCCGTTTGCGAATGCAATGGGATGCATAATTTTTTTCTTCATTTTTTGCAATTTAAGAAATCGCAATTTTTTGCGATTTCTTAAATTGCTACAGCATTTAAGAAATCGCAAATTTTGCGATTTCTTAAATGCTATGCATGATTTTTTTTAAATTGCGATCTCGCAATTAGGAAGGGGAAAATTACCATCATGGTAATTTGCGAAAAGTTTAAAAAATGCACAAAAGTGCATTTTTGAAACTTATATTTTACACACACACATCCCTTGGGACATGTGTGAGTAAAATGTACTTACGTGACATTTCAGGGGTGCAGGTGGGGGTCCTTTGGACCCCCCCTGCACCCTTGAAATTGCATTCTTATTTTGCGATTCCTTAATTGCGAATTCGCAAAATGAGAATGCCTTCCCATTGATTCCTATGGGCCTCTAGGCCCATAGTATTCAATGTAATGCGATTCCTTAATTGCGATTCGCAATTAAGGAATCGCGAATAAAGAAAATTAAGGAATCGCAAATACTTTTGCAATTTCTTGATGCATAGGATTTTGCAATTCCTAAATTGCGATTCCTTAATTTTCGCAATTTAGGAATCGCAAATTCCTACAATGATGCATGTGGCCCTAGATGCCTGTCACTAAGAAATCCTAGGCTCTGTCAGAGTGAATACAGCCATTCACAGCATTAAAGTGCTATCAGAATATATATTTTTATATATCTTCCAACTCATTACGCAGTGTGTATCTTTACTATGATATTTTACCTTTAAAAAGGGAAAGCAATCATATCATTCAGATCAAATGTCCAACTTGGGTGGAGGCCTTTTCTTTCATTATTCATTTCATTTTTACAACAATCTTTGAACGTTGAGGGTGAGGCAGAACCAGCATTTGCACCAAGTAATGTGGACACAAATGAGCAGGGTGAATATATCTGACCTTAAACCTTCTTCACAAAATACTTTTCTATTTCTAGACTACAAAATAAATACATCTCGTCTTCAGCATCAGGCTTAAAGACTGATGAAAAACTATGCTTACTCTGAAAAAAGTGTGCTGAAAAAAGCAAATATGAGTTTGACAACGTTGCACAGCAGACAATAAATGCAGTATAGGACGGGGGGGGGGTAAATAAATTAACACATTGGTGGACTGCACATATAAGTGGGTACATGCTGTGACTGCCAACATGCCCACTCAATTCATTACCATACTCATGCCATGCATTCAGACATTGATAATTACAATGCACTTTATCATAAATGACATTGTCATAGCATTCTGTAATATAATCACAATAACCATATTTTTAAAAAACTATTTCCAGCAGCATTACAGAAATAACCCTTAACTACATGTTCATTTTTGAAATGTCAGGCTAACACAGTAAGTGAAAAAGGAGGGGCCATCCTTATGCAGCAGGCGTAAATACTCTGTCAGGTATCAGTGCCTAGGGGCCATGGCGGCTGCCACAAACAAAGGGCAGTGGGCGGGTGTAGGAAATTCAGGAGGGGAAGCGTAGGGGGGACACGCAGCGGGGTGTTAGAATATTTAAAAAAATGAAAATAACTTTCCTTAAGGTGCCGGCCACCGGCCGCTTCAATCGTCGTGCTTCCTCTTCTCTTCCTTGTCCCTGCAGACACTGACACCACCATGTCACAGACTCCCATCCAATCCCTGCGCTACTCTCCTGCTAGGAGGGCAGCATGGGGATTGGCCTGAGCGGGCTGAAAAGTTGCTCCGCTCAGGCCAGGTAGCTTATGTGGGGTTCTCCAGCTCAGCTGTTCAATGGAGATGGGCTGGAGAAACCTAAGTGTGCATGTGTGTTTTAGTCGACCTGAGACGGCCAGCCAAACACATATGTGCATTTAGGGAGTGCACAAAGGACTTCTCCTCTTGTGACCCGCCCCACCCCTCCCTGCACAAGCTGGCTCGGAGCAGGCAAATGAAAAATAAGATGCCAGAACTTTGTTTTATTTTTCATTTGCTGGCTCTGAGCCAAGCAGTGAGGTGACGATTCTCCACTATTGCGAGGAGCTGCCCTGCCTAGGGATACTTTTCTGATGGAGCGATGCATGTAGTATATGTGTGGTAGAGTACAACAAACCTTTACCCAGTCAGCCTTGCCAAGTTTCCCAGGTCAGTATGTGACTAGCTCAGGTTTTTTCTTTGCATTATGAAACTTGGGGAATGATATACAATTCGACAGACGGGTTACCCCCTAACAATGGTGACGCATATACTGTCCTGCCGAAATTTTAATCCATTAGGATATTATGAGATATATATTTCGGCAGACAGGATATCCATCACAGTTGTGATGGAGTAACCCATCCACAGAAATCTAAATCAGGCCCTTGGTGTTTTTTTGTTTTTTTTTAAATACAATTATGAAACCAGCACTTCATGTCTTAGAATGCAAAGAAAAAACTAGAATAATCATGACCTTGGAAACTTGTCAAGTAGGTACCTTCCCCCACCTTTGATACAAACCCACATTTGTAAGAGCGAGTTACTAACATTCTGCTGAATCACTTTGAATCATATAGGGGAAACATAATTTACCCTGCATGGGAAACAACGCATGCAATTACAACGCGGTCATTACAACGACATGCTGTAGGGGGCAGAAGGTGTTGAAGTTTAATATCCAATACCTTCCCTACAGTTGCACAGACTGGAGTTGGAATAGTAAATTATACTATTCCAACATCCAGCGCCCCCTACAGCAAGTCATTGTAATGACTTGGTTGTAATGCTATGCGATGTAACAACGCGGTCGTTGTAATGACCACGGTGTAATGGCATGCGTTCTAAACGCATGCGTTATAACGTGGCTATTCATCATATAGCTACAAAAAAAGAGTTACGCCAGACCACCATTAAACAAGGAAGGCCGAAAAAGCAAGTGGGCCTACTTAACAGGCACATTTTCATAGTAATCTTTCTGTCAGACAGCCGTTAAGACTGTTAGAGACTTGCTTACTCCAAAAGTTGCCTTTAAACAAAATAATCGTGGATCAATAATTCAGACATTATAAGATGTTCATGAACTGGGGGGTGCTGGGTGCACGTTTCATCCGTTATTGTGCTGTTTTTATTAGTGTCATTGAAGAGGTTGAGACTGAGACTTCATGTGCATCCTGTGACCGCTGACTGGAGAGGACTGAGCACACAGTTCAATCATCAAGAGCAATATTGATGTGAAGCTTTTTTTATATTTATTTCATGTTGCAGTGACAGCGATCTACTGTGAAAGGAAGCAAATGCACAATAGCAGCTGCTATCGAATGGGCATGGGGGCAAGTGGGGGGAGGGAATTAAAAATAAATAATTAACTGGATGTGGCAGGCCAGCCGATACCGCTCCTCCATCCTCTTCTCTTCTCCCAGGGCAGGAGGAAGAACTCAGCCTCCCAGACTCCCCTGAGCAATCATAACGCTGCCTTACAGCAGCGTTGTGATTGGTCTGAGCGCCGTAGTTCAGCACTCAGACAGGGGCCGGGAGGCTGGGAATATTCTCCACCAAGACTATAATGCAGCCTGCGCGGAGAACATGCAAAGTGCGCATGCCATTTTGTTCGGCCAGAGACGGCCATCCAAAATGCCATGAGCCCTTAAGAAGTGCATATCACTCGTCCCCCAGCCTCTAAACAGCCCAGCCCCGCCCACACCCAACCAACTGAGCCAGTAAGCTTAAATAAAATGATAATAGCCTTATGTTATTATCATTTTATTTTTCCGTATTTAATTGCTCAGTGGGGCGGTGTGCCTCGCATTAGCAGAGGAGCCGCCACTGCAAATGCAATTGTGAAAAAGATTAATTGGTGGCAGCTTGCCCAGAAGGAGTGTGCAACACTGGCTACTGACAGTCAGGACAGTCAACCTGTGCAGAGCGAGCTTTCCTGACCCTATGGTCCAGCCACAATGCGGCACATGACAAGCTGTGCAGTAATGGAGGAAAGGCAGCGCCAGCGCAGGCCTGGTAAGGCCAAAGCATATGAAACTGAGAAAAGCAGGGACACCACTGCTGGATGTAAATGATATGAAACACTTACAGGAGATCTGGATTTAGCGAGCAACCAGGAATCTCTGCACGTGATCCCTCTGTAGCAATGAACGAACAACAGCATATGTACTTCCTCACGAGTAGTCCTCAAATGCTGTTTAACCCAGAATTAGCACCCATCAGTCTACTTCAGAGCCCAATCCTCAGTTTCCATTATACAATTAAGAAACTGAACGGTAGAAGCCAGCACTACGGTAGTTGCCACCCACTCCACTTTGTTCACAGCAGCTTATCTCGCCCCAGTGCTTTATATCAATTGCAGTTACTGACCCTGCTCTTGGCCTCTGCAGTCAGCGCCCCAATTGAAACACTGCCATTGCTACTGCAAGCAGCTACTGCTACACCCATCAGTCTGATGTCACTGTCCTTGCTTGTGCCTTCAGGGCAAGCAATACCTTACTTGGCACAAGCACAAGAGGAATCCTTTGCTCCACCGGCCGTCCCTTCCCAAATGCTTTTCTGAAAGATTTCTTGCAAGTGTAAGTACAGTGAAATTTTGAATGACTGATTAAGGCTGTTTTGGCTTCTTAGATCATTCTTCAGTTACTTAGATAAATGTGTGGTGATTCTACAGCTAATACATGCCAACGAGCGTTGACCTTAAGTGATGCTCTGATTATCATACAAAGAGAATACTAAGAGCAATTGGATGTCTGCCCTTCATGTTTTTGGTGGTACTATTTGTACCTGCTATGATGGCCACAGGTCACAAGGAATCTGGCTTCGATCTTGAGAGGGATTGTTATCAATGGCTACTACATCCATGGAAATCAATAGCTGCACAAATTGCCTATACTTACTCCTTGAGGAAATGAAAAGAAATATCAATACAGTACTCTTTTGAGGCCCTGTAATTGGAATGTGTACATTTCAAATCTTTCAACGAGGATCCATTGAAGGGAAATGTTGGTGCCAGCAGTCATCGTAATTACAGGTCTAATAGTGTATATTAAAGTTGCTGCAGTTTAAAAGCTTGTTGTTTGGTCTTACGATTAAACTTGCGGTACCCTACAAGATGAGCGGCTGCCTGTCCCAGTCCTCCTCCCTCTACACCTCCTTTATGCTCTTGACTGAGTGTCCTGGAAGTCTAAAATGTTTATTTTGAAAAATGTAGAGCAATCAGTCCGGTCACCTGAATACTTCAGCAATGAATAATGGAATAGTACTTCAAATCTATTTTGTTGATTCTCAGAACTGGGACTATGATTTATAGGGACGGCAGACAGCATACATTTATATTGTGCCAATAGAGGTGAAACTCTTAGACCATCGCAAGACGAACCAAAGTGAAAGCACTTGCCAAGAAAATTTATTGTAAGCAAAAATGAAAGTCAAAGGTTTGAATACGATCAGATACCGGTGTAGTTTGAACCATAAACAATCCTGACTAGCAGTGGCATAACACATAATGACGGGCCCCCCTGCACCATGTAATGAGGGGCCCCTAAGTATCCTATACTGCACAGATATTCATTGACATTGGCCTGAATGGGCCCCCCCTGAAGTGCTGCAATGCACCTGAAGGGGTGACTCCCCCATGCTGCAGGGGATGCAGGGGCTTGTGTTACCCCCCTTCTGACTAGTGATCTGACAGCGTTATTTCAAATGACCAGTAGTACAATTTCAAGGAAGCTGAAGTCATTGGGTTCCAGGTTGAGTGTGGTTTCAAAGCTGAAACCTAAATGGATTGATGAAAGGGCACTGCCAGGAATAGAGCTGCTGCTTAATTTGACGACACAAGATACCTCTCCAGGCCATACACATAACATAATGACTGATTGATAGATATTTTTCAATTCTCTGAGTGGCAGTGCATGGGTTTTCCTAATGACACTGTAATTTTTTGTTGTCTGGTTAATTCTGATATTGAACATGATTTCTCTAGGCTAACCTGTTAGGTGAACCACTGCGGTCAGCTTTTAACTTCTTAGATTGACAATTTGCATTCATCCACAGGAGACAGAACAATTGCAGGTCTTTGATGCTCTCAGTTGTCCAAGTCTATGTGTGTACTACACTGAACGGATCAGTATGTATCAACACTTTGCCGACAGGTAAAGACAACTTGCTAAACCCCGATCTTCATATGGATTTTGGATTGCAAATATGAAGTAGAAATTACCATACAGCACATAAACTTGCATTGATTAAGTCCCTCCATGTGTACACACAACCTGTCACTGCTATTAATTGGATAATTTTGTGAGGGCCTTGGATTAGCCCAGGAGGAGTTGGCAATGGCCCTCCAGAGTGGCCCGAATGACAGTTATAGCCTGTCCTTGGCTGTTTCCCCAAGTCACAGGGCCCAGCCCTCCACTCACTCACGTGCTTGCCAGTGAAGTGGTCCACAGCTGCTTAGTGTTTGGGCTTTGAGAGACAATGATCCATGGGCTCTGCATGCTTGAACCCAGCCTGTCATGACATGCAAATCTGTCATCCAACTTGGGTACAAAAGCAAAAGACTAATTAAACTATTTAGTAGTCAGTTCCCTCCTTAGGGCTAGCTGGTGCTCATAATCCCCAGTTTTATCTAGTAAAGAGAATAATTAGAGGTCTTGGAGTGGAAATGATTCCAACCTATTCTCAATCTTTTAATCGGTAAGAAGCTGGCTTTTGCTAAGCAGAACTGGCTCTGTGGGATGAACCGAGCACCAGGTTCAGACGGCACCTTATACCAATGCTCACAGGACCTCAGAAAAAGTTCTGGTTGATTGAGA
This sequence comes from Lissotriton helveticus, assembly GCF_964261635.1. Taxonomy (NCBI): domain Eukaryota; kingdom Metazoa; phylum Chordata; class Amphibia; order Caudata; family Salamandridae; genus Lissotriton; species Lissotriton helveticus. The sequence continues at coordinate 860,026,350 of NC_136065.1, forward strand.
CAGCAGAACAGTGACCATAATCTGTTAACGAATATGCAACAACTCCCCCGCTGAAATAACTAGCCCTGAAAACGGGTGATGCTAAAGTCTCATGCCTATAGCTAGCCTCTGAGTCACAGGGGTTTAGCCATGATGAGTAGGAGGGCTTCTGTGATGAGAACAGAAGCCAGAGTAAGGCACTGGTGGAATCATCACAGGCTCAGATGTTGGTGGTGGTAGCAAATATTCAACTGAGAACTTTGAAAGGCACAGTGGAGCAGGGATCCATGTTAACCCGTTCATTGCTAGTGACGGAACCACTCTGTCACGAGCCACAGGCGCGCTGTGCTCATGACGGAGTGGTTCCATCACGCCGCAGGCGCTGCGCCCACGCGGCTTCAATTCCCCGCCTGCGCGGGCAAATTAATGAGCAAGCGGGGCCGTGATGGAACCACTCCGTCATGAGTATAGCGGGCACTCCGTCACAAGCATGGCGGCGACGCACGACCCCCCCCCCCCCCCAGCGCCGCGGCGGAATTACCGCCATGGCCAAGGGGTTAATAGCAGTTTAACATGGGTAAGTCAGTCTTAAGAAAAGGGAGAAGAGTATTCGGAAGGGACAGACTATGGCCTCCATTGCCCTCAGCCAATCAAAAGACAGCTGAGTCCAGAACCCTGAACCCTGTGTGATAGAGATGGGCACCCTTGCAACACACACATAGCTTCCACTGCAGTAATGCAAGCAATGCCTGAGAAGCTGGCTGGAGCCCTCAAAAGAGTTCTTTTCTTTGTGAAGAGCAAAGGCACCTACCACGGGTCTGTCCCATGAGAGGGGCTTAAGTCTGGGAAAACATTGTGGCTCCAATGGTGTCCAGTGAGCTGATCCTTAAAAATCCATGGGAGGTGGTGTAAGTGTCATTTTGGGTCATACTGATATCTACAGCAGTTGTACAAGATAACCAGCATCTGGTATGTTGGAACAATGTAGATAAGGGAAGTTGGCATGTCATATATGTAATTTTGGGGTAAGGACTGGCTCTAAAAGTTGGATCAGTGGGACTGGGGCATGAAGAAGTATTGTGCACTTGCTACATCTGGAGCAGGTGTCGCAGTAAGATGTGGAGAGTTACTCTGGACCCATGTGAGTCCGTTCTGTGGATCACCCAAGCTGCAGTAGTAAAGCCTTCCTATGTCGCTCCCTGTGGTGCATTGCCGGTGCCTAGCAGCTAACCTTGAACTGCTGGGAACTGTGAGAATCCAACTGTTTAGTTAAAAAAAGCATTGAAAATACCTGAGGTGGCTGTTGATGCAAAATGATTTCTGAACAGTGCTCTGACTGTAGAAGTGAAGAAATTCAATGTAGTGCATTATCAGTGGCAGTAAATATGACTCTCCTGTGGCTCTCCCGTCAGGCTCCAAGTGCCTGGCATCCATCTGGCACACAATAATACAAGTATCCTAAAGAGACCTCATGGAGGACGGGAAACCTTCCAGAGAGCAGTGGCATAAAGGATGAATACAGGCCATCAAAGTTTGCCTTATGAGTTGTAACCCTAATGACGATTTGGGTTAAGCAAGATGTTTCAGAAAAGTTACCACAAGAATAACTGGCTTGTGGAGGCCAAGTGTTCACAACAACATTACTTAGTTTTACCCTGCTGATATCTTATTGCACTAGTATTCCTGCTAAGAGAAATTGCAGCCTAACATTTGTTATATGTGCTTGCCTCAATCGCCAATGGGGTGAAGCTACCACATTTGTGATTATGACTAAATGCCTCCACCTCAGAATCTCACTTGAACCATAATGAAAACGCAGTGCCATGGAACTTCCATCTGCTTATTTGTGGGTCAGCATTTTATAAGCAGCTGAGTAGCTATTTAGCTGTGGTTTATTGAAAGACATACGCTGAGCCAAAGTTTTGTCTCTATGAGTGTCAGTGTCCCTCTTTGGCTGGTAGGATAATCAAGCCACTGGCCCTAGGGAAACTGCCTCCATATGTTGGGTGATGCATTGTGTGCAAGCCTTCCCCTCGCACCTGGCATTCTGGCTTCAGGTTAGGGGCACACCCTCTTGCAGATGAGCATAGGGACCAGTTAGCTCAGGTTGAAACCAGCAGAGGCAAACAGATTGGTGGCTATAAGGCCTTGTGCCTTCTAATCAGTCACTCCAATGGACCTGGACTCTCTGATCAGTGGTTCTAACAGGCCTGGGCATGCTGGTCGGTGGCTCCAGTGAGCCTGCGCTATCTAGTCAGTTGGTCTGGGCTACCTGGTTAGTGCCTGGACTGGGATATCTGGTCAGTGGCTGGCCCTGTTATCTGGTGGATAGCTGGTCACATCCATCTTGTCAGCAACTGGCCATGGCTTTCTATTCTGCAGCTGGTAGACCAGATGATTGCTTACTGGCCGGAGCAACTATTTCAAACTTGTCACTCTTCCTGGGTTACATAAGCCCCCACTTTGTGTTGGTCAATTGTAAGCCTGGGAAAATGTATCCATGGCTGTGTAATTTTTGTAATTTTGCATTACACTTATTATATGAAATTCCTCCATGTTGTGAAATGACGTGACATTTGCAGCAAAATGTTTGCAAAAACACACTAGAACAATGTGAACAACCAGAACAGGAGCAGCTCCTACTTTCGGCACTTGTGTTTTTTACACTATTTTTTAGTGAGAAACGCGTCCTTCCATCCACAATGGAGGCGAGTATGCAATTTGTCTAAAATACAGCACCAAATGCAAGTTTTGCATTTCATGTGTTTATGCATTTTTTTGTCTAACAGTTGAGCAAAAATGGCTTCCTGGATAGGTCCTAGGGATGTGGGGAGCTTAAACTAACTTGGAAAAACAGGGCCGGGTTCCAAGAAGGCTGATGGCACCCATAGGATTCCAGGGCTGAACAGGGTGGGTTAGGGTGGGACTCAATCAAGCAAGCTCTAGTGAAGGGTCTGTGAAGCCCACATGGGTTTCAGGGACAAAGGGCTTCAGGCTCCTGTCCGAGCCACCTTCACAACACAGCCCAAGATTCCACCAGACTGGAGAGATTTCTCAGCTTCTCCTAGCCAACCAGCTCCAAGAAACCCTAGTGAGAGGTCAATGAAGCTTAAACATTTGTTTGGTCATAGATGTGTGATCACCTTGCACACCCATGGAAGGTTGGTGCCAGACCATAAAGGCTTCTTATGTTCCTCCGAACAACCCACTCAGCAGAAGCTCTAGTAAGAGGTCAATGAAGCTTGTGGGGACAGCTGCAACTTGGTCCTCTGGGCTAGGGTTTCAGAAACCGACTGCAACCACCTTCCCTACCCAGGGCAGGGTAGTACCAGACCAAGAAGGAGTGTCATGCGTATCTGGGCCGAAAAACTCAAAAAAGCTCCAGTGAGAGGTCAGTGAAGCCCACAGGGACACCTGAGGCCTGGTCCTCCTTGCCAGGGCTCGAGTTACTGGCTCGAGTAATTTTTCCTATCCAGGTCAGAGTCTCACCAGTTTGTACAATTTAAAGATAGCTGCTTGATAAAGCATATCAGCTTCAAAATTTGGTGTTGGTTAAAACATCACCGGTGAGATTAAGTTTTCATGGAAGATCAGGCCAATGGGCAAGATGGAGTTTGCTAATGCTGAGTTCCACCCATGAACGCCACGTTTTTTTATTGTACATAAAGTATCACCAACAAAGCAAGTGTAATTTATTTTGCACACCCGTAGCCAACATTATATCACTTTATGTGATGTTATGGGCTGACAATGTATGCTTTGGCATTGTGTGTTGTGTTATAATATGTTACTTTACTTCTGGGTGGTAAAATATTAAACAATATGCTTTGTTTCTTTATTTAAGGTTGTGCTATGCTATTAGGGTAGTTGTGGCACGCTTTACTAAGCTGTGTTGTGGTATGTCCACTATGATATAGTGCGGTTGAATGATATGGGATATACATGGTCAGTTGTGATGTTATAGTGTGTTACTGTCTGTCAAGCAATTATGTAAACTATAAAGTGCTAGAAGTTTTGATGATACATCCACTGAGAAGCATGGTTATTTTGTGTCTGTTAAGAAGTTGTATATTTGCACATTAAGTGGCAGATGTACTAACATTAGGAATGCTGATTTCCTAGTTGCGATTCAGAGAGAATTCCAATTAGGAAATCCAGGTTTCTTTACTCCTTCGAATTTCATTAGTGATTCCTAGTGGGTTGCAAATAGACCTACTTCATGCATATTAATGAGGTGGGTGGGAATTTGCTAACCACTAGGAATCGCAGCCATCACAGGGATGTTGACCTGCTTAGAGCAAAACATGATGAATTTAAAAAGAAAAAATTTAACTTTGCAGTTTAATTATTAAGAGTAGGCAGTGGTCCGTGGGACCGTTGTAGGGATTCAGTTAACTCAAGATGAAAAGAAGAATTCTTTATTATAAGTTAACAGTAGGTACCTCCAGCTTCCTCCTCTACCAGCTTCCCAGCTCTATCTCCTGCTACTTCAAACACTAACATTCTAACCTAGTAACAAGTGTACATTCTACAATACAGAACTCCACAACTCTGCCTGTTCTTATTATTTTTTTAACATTCTCAGAGGGGAAGGTGCTCCCAAGGGATCCCTTATCCTTTGAGAATGTATTACCACCAGGTTTAAGCTGTTGGTGAAGTATTACTGTTTTGCAAACAGGATTTGGTCACAAAACATTAATTCATACCATTCTGTTTTGGTATTTGGAGGGGACGCCCCTTCCAAATACCGAATTGGTATGTGGTAGCCAATGCAGTTTGTGATTCAGTAACAAGTTACTGAATCGCAGTTTGCCTTTTGTACATTGAAAAAGTTTTTTTGCGGTCGCTAACCATTTGCGACCACAACAAGGCTTTGTACATGTGGTCCCTAATGTTTAAACTTCCTTTTTTGAATTTATGATAAATTTATAGGTATTTCGTTAACTTCTTGATTTTAGTGTGCAATTTGAATAATTAAACTTCCTGGGATATTATTGGAGTTGAAATTCTTATGATTGCACGAGAGCTGGATCAACAATTAGAATGCTCCACTTACAGGCTATAGTTACCATTGCAGGCCCACTCAGGGACTGGCTTCCCACTCTGTCAAGTTATTTTTTTTAGTTTTGCAAGGGGCCAAATGGATTCTGCCCAATGATCGAGCAGCTTCTTTTTTCTTAAGCCGGTGTCTTTGTCAAGCTGTAACAGTGTTAAAGGGTAGGCAGATTTCAACCGATTATCTTTAAGTATTGCCCGGCGTTAGTCGCCTCTCATACCACTCGAAATTACCAAACAAAGAGGCAGGCGCTGGAGAATGGAAGGCAGGAAACAGAAGTTTATTCCGACGGAGCAGAACACGTCAAATCAGACAGCAGGGTATCTTCTCGAGGTGCTCTAACCGCATCTCTGAGGCCTGGCCTCTTATACACAAGTTTATGGCTTTATTGCATGAAACACATTCTTGTCGATACTTTGATGTATGGAAAGACATCCTCGGAATCCCCGCTTCAAGCCCGTTCCCACACATATCTACAGTAGAAGTCCCCACCCCGATCTCAGTAGGTGATGACTGTCGCGCAGCTGGATATTCCGCCGATTCCCGGAATGTGTGCGGCTGATCGGATCTCATGGGGTAGGGGCTTTGATCAGTCATAGATCCTTTGAAGAGGGACAGCTTCCTACTGTATGGGGCAATAAACTGCATCCGCAGGGCCAGGTGATGGCCTGGGATCGGGCTGGACAATCGGGCACGGAGGAAGGGGGTTCATCAAAGGATGTGTGATCATGAAAGGGATGGAGGGAGGTGTTAGCCGGGTACGGGATGTGGCTCTGAGGCAGGGTCGCGCTGAAGGGGTGGTTTATGGCCCACGCATGTGAGAGCGGGGGCTGTCAGTGCGTGGGGGATGCTTGCGAGGTCAGAGAGGGAGAGAGAGACGCGCTGGCTATCGGCAGTGGGCAGAGAGGCCATGGCATTCAAAATGGCTGCTACTTACGCCCACATATGAGCCTGAAAAGGGACAAGATGGCGCCGATAATGTTTACGTCGCAATCTAAATTTTAACAGTCCTCCCTTTTCAACATATCTAGCCAGCTTGTCAATCTATGTCTATCCCCATCATATTACGGATTTCTACTTCATACAAAGCTTTCATGCGCTCAGCTTCGAAGTCCAGAGTCTTAGGGCAGATACAGTTAGCAAAAAGTGAGCACAGGGGTGGAAAGCATTGAACACCCAGGCAGAATCCACATATTACGACAATCGGTATCAATACGATCATAAACAACCTCCACCCCCAGTCCTTTACAGTACTCCAGAACCAACTCCCAAGCGACCATTCTTCTTGTTGCTGGTGAACCTCTGAGGAAAGTCTGTGGAGGTGTTCAATGGCTTTGTAAACTGAGGGGGAATTGTCCGGTATGTAGGTGCAGCAGCTGGACCCGATGATACGGCATGCTCCTCCACGATCTGCTAGAACCACATCTAGAACAAGGCGGTTCTGAAGGGCCACCAGGCTGTATTGTTTGTGAGGATGCCAGCTGTAATGTTCATCGTCATTTCAACTGCCTGGGTCAAATGTCGGATGGCACGGCTGTTCACCATCGGACCCCAGAGTGGAACAAGTCCCTTTATTGCGTCCAGGAACTGCGCTCCGGTGGAGTCGGCCTGCTCCATGTCTTTTGCTCGCTTTTGTCGGTGATGGTTTGCTGGGGCCACATAGGTTGGAGGAAGGATGAAGGCAATGTAGCAGGTACCTCCCCAGCCCTTTGGGAGCCAAGTGTAGGCTTTTGTACCACGGACAAAGTACATGTTCGGAGAGGTGACAAAAGAGGGTGGATCAGTTGAGTCCAAAGTTCTGGTGATGCGGCAAGCACTGTGGCCCACCAACTGTGTCCCAAGGCCTTCGATGCATACAAGGCCCGAGACATTGACGACAGATAGGGCCACAGTCAGGGTGGCAGTTGCTCGTTTTCGGAGGTAAGAGAAGGTGGGTCTGGCTGGGTTATTGAACACCTGCATTTCAACCCGTTTTTTGGCAGGGATGTCCATGTGAATAGAGGTATTGGATGTCAGAGGGCAGAAGGGAGCAGCATTTCTTCCTGTTTTGTTCAGCCAGACCCCATGATAAAAGTGTGACATAGTTTTGCTGGAAGTGGCATTATCCCTGTAACTCTCTTGCAAGAGGATCAGCCAAGCAAGGCAGGAACCATGGACCGAGAAAGGTGAAGGGATGAAGGGGATGGAATGTCCAGTGGCATGTGGTAACAACCCACAGATCCAGCAATTTGTGGCATTCGCGGCAAGGTTGTGTTGGTGCAACAACTGCACGAAGGAGTTGTTCCAGAACTCCTTACGTCTTTCTCGGAGTTGAGGTGAAAGAGAGACCAGGTAGTGTTATTTCATGGTGGTAGGCTGCGCAGTAGTTAGAAATGTCTTATGAGCTGGTGCGCTCTCTTCCACGATCCAGAGGGTGGTCATGAGGAGGAGGCAAAAGAGAAGGGCGATAAAGAGGGCAATAGTCTTTGAGCTGTGTATTTTGTCAGTCTTTGGGTTTCTGTAGTGGGTCTTCGGATGTCCGGTTGCTTCCATCATCTTCGTGTCGGGTGCTTCCATCACCTTCGTATCGGGCGCTTCCATCATTTTCAAGGGGCTCGGTAGCGGGCAGAACCACAAACTTCGTTTGGCTTCTCTTCTGGCAGCCTTAGTAGTGTTAGGCCGCCGCTCTGAGAATTGTAACTTAGTCAGTGGTCTGCTTAGCCGAAGCTCCCTCCTTTCGTTGCAGGTTGTACCCTTCTCTGGATGGCACAGTGGGATCGGGGAATTCTGTCAATTCAAGTGTCTCTGTATCAGGGTAACAGCTCAGGGATGGTCGGTCTTTGTTCAGGAGCTCTTCTTGGGTGGCCACGTCTTCGGTCGTCGTCAGGGTTGAGGAGATTTTCTTACAGTGGTGTGCGTGCAGCCAATTCCGCCTCCCTTCCACTCGAAGAGCTGTTCGGGTGGTGATCAAGACTTGCCAGGGGCCCTTCCATCGGGGTTCCAGACTCTTTGCACGCTGGAAGTTTCGGACTAAAATGTAGTCACCGGGTTGGATGTCGTGTCCGGGGCCCCTGGAAGCATCGGGGATGGCCTGCAGCACCTGTTGATGGATAACAGACAGTGTTTTGGTCAAATTGTACAAATAGTCAGACATAAGGACGTCCGGGACGTCGTGAATGGATGTCGGTTTTGGTGCAGACCAAATGCTCATAGGTCGGCCGAAAACGACCTTGTAAGGGGTCAAATGGTGTTTAGTGGGGGTGGAACGCATTGATAGCAATGCCAGTGGGAGAGCGTCTGGCCATTTCAGTCCTGTGGTAGCCACTATTTTAGCTAGTTGGAGCTTCAGTGTGGCATTATGTCGCTCAACCAGTCCAGCAGATTGGGGGTGGAAGACTGCGTGAAATTTTAGTTTTACACCCAACCCCTTCAAGATGAGTTGGATGACCTCGGCTACGAAGTGGGGCCATTGTCGCTCCACAAAATTCGACAAAGGCCGTAGCGAGGGAAGAATTCCTTCAATAATACCTTTGCAGTAGCAATGGCGGTGTTGTCGCGAGTTGGATAGGCTTCCATCCACTTGCTAAATGCGCACACGACAACAAGTACATACTTTAGACCTTGGCATCTTTCTAGTTGGATGTAGTCCATCTGCAGGACTTCAAATGGATGATTGGGGACCCCAAACCCTCCCCGGGGTACGACAGTTCCTTTCCCAGGGTTGTGTTGCAGGCATATCAGACATTGTTGGACCAGACGTTTAGCTGAGTCTGTGATCTTGTCATTGTGCCAAACTTTGGAGACAAGTTCGGCCATAGGGGCAGATCCTATGTGTGCAGGGGAGTGTGCCATAGTCAGTATGGGGATCAGGTATGAGTTGGGTAGCAACCATTTGTTCGTGTCCTTTGTCCGCCAGCAGCCTTCATCGTCTTTCAGTCCCACCCATGCCCATTCAGTCAATTCGTGTGGTGAGCTGGCCATCTGGATGTCCCTAATAGTTTCCCTAGCGTCCTTCCATTTTTCTGTTTGTGACCTGGTCACATACATGCGTGTCGTTGTCCTATTCTCGGCTGTGGTCCGGGCAGTGATGTCCGCCAGTGCATTCCCCTGCCCAATGATGTCTGTCACCTTTTTGTGTGCCTGGCATTTGATTACAGCAAGTTGTTTGGGGAGGAGGACTGCTTCAGTCAGAGCGGAGACTAGATCTCCATGTAGGATGGGTGTGCCATGTGAGGTCAGGAATCGCCTCTCCTTCCACAAGAGCCCAAAATGATGAACCACCCCGAAGGCGTACTGGCTGTCTGTGTAAATATTTGCTGTCGTCCCTGCTGCTAGGATACACGCTCGTGTGAGGGCAATCAGTTCCGCTGCCTGTGCAGATCGTTGTGTGATGCGGGCGGTCTCAACTACAGTTCGGGCTGTGGTAACTGCATAAGCAGCTGAGGTGGTGCCATCGGGGAGTTTGATACAAGAGCCATCCACCCATAGCTCTCCGTCAGGATCTGGGAAAGCAGTGTCTCGGAGGTCAACCCTACTCCTGGTCTGTTCGTCCGTGAGGGTCACACAGTCATGTATGGGGGACACATTGGGGTCGTTATCAGGTAGGGGCAACAAAGTTGCTGGATTCAGCGTGGTGCATCTTTTTAGTGTGATGTGGGGTGCAAGCAGAGTCAGTTCGTATCCAGTCAGTCATGCACTAGTCAGATGCTGTGTCTTAGTCTGGTTTAGGAGGGTGTCGACCGCATGGGGCACTAACACCGTGAGGGAGTTCAAGAGCACGATCCCCTCACTTTGTCGGATAGAGATAGCGGCGGCAGCTACAGCTCGAAGGCAGGCAGGCAAAGCTCTGGCTACGGGGTCAAGAGTGGCAGAGAAGTAGGCACATGGGCGTTGCTTGGGGCCAATGGACTGAGTCAGGACAGACAAAGCACACCCCTCCCTTTCGTGAGTGTAGAGGGAGAAGGGCTTTGTGTAATCGGGGGTTCCTAGGACTGGTGCAGAACAAAGGGCGTCTTGTAGTTCTTTGAAGGAGGATTGGCATTCAGGGGTCCAAGGGAGCGGGAAGGGGACATCTTTAGATAGCAGGGAAAGTAGTGGTTTTACAATGAGGCTGAAATTTGGCAACCACTGTCGACAGAAGGAGGTGAGGCCTACCAGGGAGCGGACTTGTTTCTGGGTCTTAGGGACAGGGGTTTCTAGGATGGTCTGTATTCGATCTGGTGTAAGCTTTCTCCCGTCTTTGGACAAGAGGTGGCCTAGGTAAGTGACCTGGGGTTGGCAGAATTGCAACTTCTTCTTGGAGACCTTGTGGCCATTTTCCGCGAGGAAGTGCAGGAGTTGGATGGTGGCTGTGACTGCAAGTGGAGTGGTGTCGGCAGCCAAAAGGATATCATCGACGTACTGTATCAACACCACTCCATCTGGTAACTGGACTGCGTCCAGTTGTCTCTTGAGGGCCTGGCTATAGATGCTGGGACTTTCAGTGTAGCCTTGGGGTGCTCTACAAAATCTATATGAGCGGGCTTTTAAGGTGAAGCCGAAGAGGTAGCGGCTGTCTGGGTGGATGGGGATGGAGAAGTATGCGTTGTTGAGGTCGATTACAGTGAAGGTGGTGGCAGTGGAAGGAATCAGACTCAGAATGGTGGTGATGTCTGAGACTACGGGGTACTGAGGTACAACTACTTTGTTGACCTCTCGTAGGTCGATGATGAAGCGGTACGCTTTCTCATCTCCCTCACCCTGCTTCTTTACAATGGGTAGGATAGGGCTATTGCAAACATTGCTAACTACTTCCTCTACCACTCCTGCATCTATCAGGGACTGGATGATCTTTACCAATGCCTTCTCCCCCTCGGGCGATATCCGATATTGTGGAAGTTTTGGGAGCACTGCGTCCTGTCGAACAGTTATATGCACAGGGTCAATCATCATGCGTCCTACGTCCGAGTCAGTTTTGGCCCACAGGTACAGAGGTAGGGTGTCGAGTAGGGACAAGTCAGCATCAGTGAAGGAAAACATGCGTCGTGTGGGACAAGGTCTGAGCAGAGTCGGGTTGTCGTACAGAATGACTCGAACTCCGTCTTGTGAACACCTAATAGTAGCTCGGAAATGTTTCAATAAGTCAAGTCCCATAATGGCATCGGGGGTGTTGGATGAGAGCAAAAACGTTGTGTCAGTGGTGTTATTTTCCAAGTCGAAGGAGATCAGTGTGGACAAGGGATTAGTGGAGGGCGTTCCATCAAAACCTATTGATGTTACATGTAAGCCAGACAAGGGTGCCCTTGGAATCAGTCGTTTAGATAACGCACTACGTGTTGCGCCAGTGTCTACCAAAAATGAAGACTTCGTACCCAGGACCTTAGCGGTGACATAAGGACCTTGCTGGTCAACATAGAGCTCGACTGGATCCCTCCCTTGTCCTTGGCAGTCCTATGCGAAGTCGTGGGCATTGTCGTAGTCAGACTGTTGGCACTGGTTCTGTCGGGGACGGTCAAACGTGTTCGGTCTGCCTGGCCTATCGTTGTTGGTGTCGTTTGTGTACCCTCGTCCCTGTCCCCTATTTCTTGGCCCACCCGCTACGTCTCTTGTGTCGCTATTTTTGTTTGCTTCTTGCAGAACCGGGCACTGGGATTTCCAATGACCAAATCCTTTGCAAAACGCACACTGATTCTCATCGATGTCTTTACGTCCAGCGTAGGGTGCGGATGTACGGTCTCTAGGGGGTGGATTTCTAGGAGCATTCGATTGGTAACTTCCTTTGTACTGTTCCCTTCCTATTGTCACCCCTTGCAACTGTGCGATCATCACCCTTTCTTTTAGGTCCTTTTTCTTTTTCTCAGTCGCCCTATCGTTCTCATTCTTTTGATGCTCATAGTACTGGGCCATCTGAAGGATAGCCGCAGGCTTGGAGGCCGCCCAACTACTCTCGCTAGTCTGTAGTTTCTGCGAGACTTCCTGCGACAGACCTTTGACATAATTCTGGACAAACAGATGATGTCCGGTTGCAGTGGTCATGTCCTGGCCACTGTAATCGGAGAACACGTCTCAAACCGGGAGAAGTATTCTGATACGTCTTCCTGGGGTTTCTGGCGGCAGGCCGTTACTATCGACCAGTCCACCTTCTTTTCTGGGACCAGGGTTTTCAATTTCTGGACGATCTTGTCTGGGAGGTCTAAAATGGATTTTAACGGTTTCTGTCCAGGCTCTCGTTGTCTATCTGTGCCATCGAGTTGTGACCAGGTATGTCCGAACAGCTCAAGGTGGTCGACTTTCCGGATTTGCTTCCACACGTCAGCTGGCAGACATAGCCCGAAAAACAAATCAATGTCCGCTAGGGTCATAATCGTCGAACCCAAGGCTGTGCCTAATTCAGTATAAAAGGCAGGGGGGTTCTTTCGTAAATCAGGCAAGGATTTTCGGAAAGTCAGGATGTCTTGCCGATCCCATGGTTGGCAGACCCAGTTATAAACTACTCTCCCTTTCGCATCTTGGTGGTTAATGCCATCATGCGTTCCCTGTCCTCTTGGGGGAACCCAGTAGGGAGCGGCCTCCTTTATAGGCATCATTGTGTCATTTTTTTCTGTTCGGGGTTCGGTCGCTACAGGAGTCGCAGCGTTAGTTTCTGGCCTCTGTTCAGTGAGGTGGCGAAAACTTCAAGCGTACGCGTGAAGAGGTCCGTCACATCACACTCGCCTTCATCCCCAATGTCAACTTTCCTATACAGAGTCGTTAGGCTCTCAGGACCTTTGTCTTGGTATCGATCCTCATAGGTATTGAGGGTGTGATAACAAAATCGCACAACAAAGTGTCGTCTGTGGCTATTGGCATATGAATTGTACATATCCGTTACGTATTCCTCACTCTCTTTTCGTTCCACCAGTGTCTTCACTATCTTATCGATCCCTGCTCGTTCATCTTTGCTTAATCGGTTCATTCTAGTGGAATCTTTCCTTCTAGCTTCAGGGTCATCTAGTGTTACTGCTTGAGCTGCGTTGAGTACGAGGGGCCAGCCGGCGCGGAGGCCGTGAGGACCGAGGTCCTAGCACTATTCTCACCTGTACTTGGGGGTTGCGGGTATTGTATTAAGGGTTGGGAAGGGGCGTATGGAGACGGCATGTAGATGATTGGGGGACCTAGTAATAAATCATCGTTCGCTCGTTGTTTCGAGGGTAACTCAGGGTAGAGCGTAGAGGGTGTTCTAATGGGACACTGGCCCGATGTTTCGGACTCTTGCTTCTGTTTGTCTTCCTCTCTCTCCTTTATCTCTTCCTCTAACTTTTTAGCAGCTAGGTGAGCTGCTTTTCGTAGCTCTTTCTCTAATCTAACTTCGTTTCTCTTTTTTCGTTGCTCTGCTTCTTTGCGCCACATGCCGAGACTATCAAGCATAGTGGGCTTTGTCTTATTGTTACGTAGGGCTGTTTCCAGCACGTTTATTTTATCGGCATCAAAGGATCCTATCAGTGGCCACTGACTTTCCTGATCCTTTCTGGTATATTTATGCCAAAGCTTACTATAAGCTATGGCGACTAATCCATATTTAGTGAACATGTCCTTATTAGGGGTGCCTTCCAGTGGAGCTGGATGGTTCATCTCTAATAAGCGGTCCGGGCTGAACCAACTACCAATCAGTGGGGAGAAGATAGGCATGACAGATTACAAAGGGGGACAAAGGTCCGCACTACCTATCCTTCACTACTTGCAAAGACTAGACAGAATATTTCTATTCTACGTTATTTGCAAACAGAGAATATCTCACAATCAATGTTCGGACAATCAATCAATCAGTGGGGAGAAAAATAGGCACAACAGATTACAGAGGGGGACAAAGGTCCGCGTTACCTACCCTTCACTATCTGCAAAGGGAGAGGGAATATTCCTATTCTTCCCCGTTTGCAGGCAGAGAATATCTCAAAAACAACCAATGAGCAATACTAGTATTTTTCAAACAATCAAACAATCGTTTCGCAATTTGTCGTGTTACACGACCTTACCCGGACCGCATGGACAGTTTCTCGTCTTCCGCTTCCAGCGCCCGATCGTCCTCTATTTTCCGTAATTGCCGCGGCACTCCTGATGGTTCCCAGTCAGGACCGTAGATCACTCAAGAGAGGTCTGTTCGGAACCGGTGAAGTTCGGATGATCGGCTGCCAGACGAGGGTCTATTGGGCAGGTGCACTCCCGATCATTGCAGTCGTTCACTCTGTCGTCAGGACCTCTCCCACTGGATCCACGTGTCGCTGATGGGCCCCACGTTTGGGACGCCAATTGTTAAAGGGTAGGCAGATTTCAACCGATAATCTTTAAGTATTGCCCGGCGTTAGTCGCCTCTCATACCACTCGAAATTACCAAACAAAGAGGCAGGCGCGGGAGAATGGAAGGCAGGAAACAGAAGTTTATTCCGACGGAGCAGAACACATCAAATCAGACAACAGGGTATCTTCTCGAGGTGCTCTAACCGCATCTCTGAGGCCTGGCCTCTTATACACAAGTTTATGGCTTTATTGCATGAAACACATTCTTGTCAATACTTTGATGTATGGAAAGACATCCTCGGAATCCCCGCTTCAAGCCCGTTCCCACACATATCTACAGTAGAAGTCCCTACCCCGATCTCAGTAGGTGATGACTGTCGCGCAGCTGGATATTCCGCCGATTCCCGGAATGTGTGCGGCTGATCAGATCTCATGGGGTAGGGGCTTTGATCAGTCATAGCTCCTTTGAAGAGGGACAGCTTCCTACTGTATGGGGCAATAAACTGCATCCGCAGGGCCAGGTGATGGCCTGGGATCGGGCCGGACAATCGGGCACAGAGGAAGGGGGTTCATCAAAGGATATGTGATCATGAAAGGGACGGAGGGAGGTGTTAGCCGGGTACGGGATGTGGCTCTGAGGCAGGGTCGCGCTGAAGGGGTGGTTTATGGCCCACGCATGTGAGAGCGGGGGATGTCAGTGCGTGGGGGATGCTTGCATGGTCAGAGAGGGGTGCCGCTGGAAGCTGCGTGGAAGGACACTGCTGGTTCGTGAGGAGTTTGCCTTTGTTTGTCCTTGGGAGGCTAAGTGCTGTGTGCTGACGGCGGAAGGAATTGCGGGACTGCGAGTCCCAGGAACGCCAGCGGCTCGGCTGGCCGCCGCACCTGTGTGACTCTTCCCCTCTGACCCCGCCCCCACCCAGGTGCTTAAAACCCACGCCTCGCGGCCCCCGCTTCGCGGGCGCCGCTCGAAGCTGCGTGGAAGGACACTGCTGGTTCGTGACGAGTTTGCCTTTGTTTGTCCTTGGGAGGCTAAGTGCTGTGTGCTGAGAGCGGAAGGAATTGCGGGACTGCGAGTCCCAGGAACGCCAGCGGCTCGGCTGGCCGCCGCACCTGTGTGACTCTTCCCCTCTGACCCCGCCCCCACCCAGGTGCTTAAAACCCACGCCTCGCGGCCCCCGCTTCGCGGGAGCCGCTCGAAGCTGCGTGGAAGGAAACTGCTGGTTCGTAAGGAGTTTGCCTTTGTTTGTCCTTGGGAGGCTAAGTGCTGTGTGCTGACGGCGAAAGGAATTGCGGGACTGCGAGTCCCAGGAACGCCAGCGGCTCGGCTGGCCGCCGCACCTGTGTGACTCTTCCCCTCTGACCCCGCCCCCACCGGGGGGCATTTTCCTAAAGGCGGGGGGCATTTTCCTTATAGCCCAAGGTGCGGACACTTACCCTCAGCCCCGCTGATCTGACTGGACGCTCCTGGGGGGCTAATGCTGTAGGTCACCCCGCCGTCGCATTCCAGATCACCGCGGCCGGGGACTACAGCTCCCAGCGAGCTTAGCGAGGACTTCCTGGTTCCCGCCCACATCGCGCCCGGAGGCGCTACTTAACTGGAGTTGCTCCCTCGGTGGAGCGGGGGGCATTTTCCCTATAGCCCAAGGTGCGGACACTTAGCCTCAGCCCCGCTGTTCTGACTGGACGCTCCTGGGGGGCTTATGCTGTAGGTCACCCCGCCGCCGCATTCCATATCACCGCGGCCGGGGACTACAGCTCCCAGCGAGCTTAGCGAGGACTTCCTGGTTCCCGTCCACATCGCGCCCGGAGGCGCTACTTAACTGGAGTGCTCCCTCCGCGACGCGGGACGCGCCGGGAGATGCCCGGGACAAGGGCGGGACCATCTAAGGCCATCATAGGCAGAAGAGGTCGGGTCGGGCCACCCCTCCTGGCCGTGCAACAAAAGGAGGTAAAGACCTTGGTATATCATACTTAACCACATCGTGTTGTGAGACATTCTCTGTCCCTGTAGGTGCCTGCTGCTGTATACGTGCTACTTACATCATGACATGCAAGGGGGGCGGAAAAAATTCTACCCTGACAAGGGACTTGGCCAAGGGGACGTTGGACCACTACTTAATCAAGACAACATCACCTAGTGTCCAACAAACAGTAAGAATAGAACGACGATGACTGTCTACAGACTGTTCCATCAGCGATTTCTCCCCCCCACAGTCAGTCGCTGCACTACAAAACCTATCACTGCTGGAGGAACTTAATAGCTTATGCAAATCCAAGTATGCTGTTGTCGAGTCGACATCTGAGCAATGTAGTGCTTCTATCTGCTCTACTGTCATCACAAGTCCCCCGTCCAGTATATTATCCCCACCAAATGGATGTCTCCTGGGTATTCCGCTCTATTCACCTGCTATAGGTAACATGAATCCCAAAATGTCCCTTACGGACCTTCCTGGTAAAAGGAAACGACTTGTGGATAAACATATAGGCAGCCAAGCAAAACAGCAAAAATTGAATTTGAGCCCTCCATTGCTTATCACCCTCTCCCCGGAAACATGTAAGGATCCTGTGAAACTGTTAGTTCCTCCACCCCCTACCTCACCAACCTTGTTGGCCCAGATAGAAACCATGATCAACTCTCTGATATACCCCCTGATAGAAAGAGTGAACAATCTAGGGGATAGGATCGTGGCAATAGAGGAAATGACCAAGACAAACTTGCTACTCCTAAAAAGTATGGCAGGCTCCAATCACATACAGACCTCATGTAACACTGTAGCGCCGTTAACAACTCCTCAAAATAATATTGACCAACACCAACCAGCAGCCCCACGTATGTTAACTCCACCCATCCCGAAAGTGTCCACCAAACCTACAATAGCACATAGCTCTTCCTTTAAAACTAGGCAGAACAAAGAAACTATACCACCCAATGAGTCACTTCCCAATCCAGGGGACATGCCACGAAAATCAAACCACATACAATTACCACCGGAGGCTGCCCCGTTTGTGTGCTTTCTTTCTGGAGTGCCAGTACTCACACTTGGAAAAACTGAAAGTCAACAGGAACTAAGAAATAAGGCACTGTTCTGGCTAACACAGAACAGACCCCTGCCTACTGATATCGACGGGAGAATACAAAGTGTTAGAAGGGTGGGTTGGCTAGGCCCGCTTCGTAAAGAGATACCTGGCGATCTGGTGTTAATAAAGTTTAGAAATAGTAATGTTGTCCCATACCTCCAGACCTGGTAACCGCAAATAGGAGATGGACCTATACACACCTGGGGACTATCTGACTTTTATCCCAGAGTATCACTTCTCCCCCATACAAGATCAACGAAGAGAGTAACCTTTAATAATAATAATAATAATAATCCACATTTGTATAGCGCACAATCACCCGTTAGGGTCTCTAGGCGCTGGGGGCCGTCGGGAAGATTAAGCAAGCTTTTGCCCAGAGTCGCATGGTGCTGGGCTAACCTGCCGCCGGAGCCGGGGATCGAACTGTGATCCCCAGATTCCAGCGTCAGTCGCCCTGGCCGCAGCGCCACACCTCCTCCTTTGGTTGGTCTGAAACGGCTCCGGGGTGAGGGGCGTTATCATCCAGACTTTGACTTGATATACTCTGTAATGTTCGATTTTGGTACCTGATCTCTTTTAAAGATTTTATGCCATAATGTAACTTGCTGTGAAATGAAGTGACATGTAATGATATATACATATCGCAATGTGCTTTTATGATTTTATATTTCAAAATCGAATAAAGCTAATCGAATCGAATCGAGAGAGAGACGCGCTGGCTATCGGCAGTGGGCAGAGAGGCCATGGCATTCAAAATGGCTGCTACTTACGCGCACATATGAGCCTGAAAAGGGACAAGATGGCGCCGATAATGTTTATGTCGCAATCTAGATTTTAACAACAGCACCCTCCCTTTCTCTATACAAAGGTGAATGTAAGCCCTAACAATGTTTGTAAAGTAGAAACAATAAACAAAATGACATGATTATTTTTTCTAGGCATATGGGGTTACAATTAATAAAGAGCGGCTGGCACAGTGGCGCAGAAAGTCCAGCTTATGAAGACAAAAGCTGTGCTGTTGCCGTTTCTCCCCCAGAACATGGTAAGGCAAATTCAGTGCTAGATGAGGTGGGAGGGTGCCAATAGCCTTATTGCCATCCCCAGCATGCAATAATATTTTTTTAATGACCATCCCCTCATTATAATTGTGTTGATGGAAATTACCTGCCCAGGTGTGCATTTAATAACCCTTAATTTATATTCATAAACATTTTAAATACTGAGTGCCTGATTTACAAAGGTAACTTACACTTTTAAATAATTTAAGATTTGAGTGTATTTATTGTTACATTAGCTTATAAATTCAAAATAGAGTATTAAAATACTTTATAATTAAATATTAAGTATGTCCTGTTGTTATATATGTTATTATCATTAAATTACAGTTTTTTAGATTTTTAACTATTCAAAATAGGTTAAGTTAACATTATTTTCTATGGATTTTTTTTTAATTTCCCACCTCCATTATTTTTAGGTCGAGCATTTGAGACCTCTTGTATATGCTTTAGTATATACTATACGTATATGTATATGTATTTTGTGGGCTCTGGATATCAGCCCTAGGACTTGTCTGCTTCCGCTTAGGGACTTTTTTCTGTTCAACTGCCTCTATTTAAATGTCTTGATAGAAAACGACCAGTAGAGGTCAGTAAAATACCAGAATTGCTTTCTGCTTGTTCAACTGCCTCTATTTAACTGTCTTGATAGAAAACTACCAATAGAGGTCAGTAAAATACCAGAATTGCTTTCTGCTGAGGGACTTTCTTTTTTAAAATGTTCTGGCAACTGCCTCTATTTAACTTTCTTGATAGAAAATGACCAGCAGAGGTCAGTAAAATACCAGAATCTCTTTAGCATTCTCTAGGTTCCAGTCCATAGAAATTGTGTTCCACAAGCACCCGTAGACAATAATATTTTTTTCAAATCTTGTATTTTCATTGATATGACCACCGAAGGCCCTGATTTTATATTAAAAACAGAGCTTTGGACTAAACAATTTCCTGCTGAAAGGCAATATTTCTCTCCATGTGTTCCCATGCCCGGCGTGTCATGCAGTTTGGTGCTTCCTTTCCCTCCATGTTAAAGAACAATAGATGTTTCAGCACCCAGTCTAATGTGCTGCATGGCTAAAAACAAATAAGGTCCCAAAGTCGAGCCCAATTGCATTGCAGGGCTGGTGCCTCAGTGGACTAATGCATCCATAGCAGGGGCCTGTGTTTGACCTCATGGTCACAGGGTCAAATCCCAGTGGGTCCACTCAGCCTTTCATCCATCTGAGGTTGATAAAATGAGTACCGTTGGGTAACAATAACCATCTGTTATTCAGCACCAAGAGACCTATGGGTGAACATGTGCTTTACAAAATACACATGATATGTTATGTATTGCAAATGCTTGTTTGTGGGAGGGTATTGAAATTCCAGTGGTGGGTCATATGTGGATCTGAACTTGCTATGTTTTTTTTTTAATAGTGAATTACACTCTGATTTTGTAAGTAAGCAAAAGGTAGTAAAAGGTAGTAAACATACTCAAAAGTGTAGATGACTCAAAGTGTAAGGTGCCTTTGTGAAGCAGGCCCTCAGTGCACTGACTTAAGGTAAAAAAAGGAAAGTTGGCTGTGACTAAACATGAGACAACTTCTGAGGCCGCAAGTAATGACATGTTTGGTATGAATAATTAATCTAATCCTGCTTCTGCTTATGAATTGTTGTAGTTTCGATTTTACTGTCCGCAGTATAAACATAAACTGTTCAAAGCCTAAGGTCCTGATGTAGCGATGGGTGGTAATGAGACAGCCTGTGAAAATATGCAGCTGTTCCGTCTCTCTTCCTTTTGCAACCACTACTTCAGTTCAAGTTCAGGGAATAGTGGTATTTTCTACATTGGCTCAGCTGTCTGGAGAATCCCCATCTGCCGAACTTGGAATGAGATTGGCCACCCGACTTTGGATGGCTCTCAGATGCCCTGCACTCTGGCTGTTTTCCTTTTTTGGACTACCATGTTCACCGTAGGATTCTCAAGCAGAAAATAAAAAACTTCAATTGTCCCACATGCATCAGGGGCATACGTTTTTTATTATTTAAGTGGGACCACTGCTTTGTGGGTCTGTCTTAAAACTGGCAGCTGCCTTATCTGTGAGCTCTTCCATTCCTCATCACTTTTAGATTGTTGGAGATGGTGGTTTTCTCAAATGTGGTGTTGCCACTTGCACCGTATTCTAGAAAAACCGTCTGGCCTGGCACACTTCAATGCACATAACATCGGAAGGGCCTGTCATCCTTTCAAGAGGACATTTCAGGCTGCCCTAGGATGCCCACTGGCTTTTGCTCGTGATGGCTGTCCCTGACAGGAGAAATGCACCAATGGTCCCATGGGCTGGGAGAAAAATCCCAGCATGTCAGGAACAATTAATTTTTTCAGACAAAACAAGAATATTACAGGTGTCTATCCTCAGGAAACAAGTGCTAAAAGTCTGCAGTGGTACAATGGTTACATGCCAACCCAGACAGTTTGTCAATCTTTTTTTTTTCTTTAGCAGTTCTCACAATTTAGATGGTGGCTGCTTCAGAGAAACCATTGCATTCGATCCAATGAGAATCTCAAAAATGTGGTGGGACAGCAATGACTGCTGAACACAGTGCTGACACTACCCCCAATAGTTTGATGAATGCCCTCTACATTTCTTCATTCAGGTTCGGCTCCTCCATTGTAGCGGAGGAGCGTTGGATCGCTGGAATGCCCCCAGAGAGGAAAAATAAAATTGTAATGAAGTTAATTTATTACCATTTTATTTCATGTCACCCGTCCCAAATGGAGTGTCAGGACGGGGCGGACCCTGCTGGATGGCAGCAGGGAGGAGCATGGGCTGCCTTTGCACATGTTTAAAGTGTGCATGTCTCTTTGTCCAGCCATCTTGTGACGGCCAGACAAACATGTGCACTGTAAACCTCTCAATCCAGCTCTCTTAAAATAGCTGGGTTGAGAGTAAGTGCAGACCTCAAGTGTGCTGTGGAGCACTGAGACAGGCTGCTCCCTCCAATCAGTGTGCTGCTCTCATTCTGGTTAACAGCATGAGAGCAGGCCATGATTGACTTGTGGACATGCCTCGAGGAGAGAGGACATTTGTGGATGTCAGGCTCATTGCAGGAAAGTAAGGGGGATATTCTCAAGAACGTGCGATAATTATCGGCAAAATCAGTTAAACCAATGTTTCATATCGCCGACTATTGTGGGAAAATAACTGTGTTAATGTCCTATTCACAACACGGCAGTAACATGCGATATCTTCCCGATAACTAGTCAAATGTCTGCGATAAAGTCACAGGACGGCGATAAAAAGCTAAACCTCAACGTGAAAAAAGTTGCACTGGGCCCAACCGCCATAAAAAATTTCCGCGATAAGCTGCGCCAGGCCTGCAAATCACACACGTCAGGTGGGAAAAATCACTATAAAAGTAAAAAAAAAAAATACAAACAAAAGTAAAACAACTGCAAAGCACAATGGAGGTAGCCGGAGCAAGTACAGAGGACAACCAGAACCCCACAAGCCCCACGGAGGACCAGCCTAGGACCTCGGGGTCAGGGAATGGCAAGGACAAGAAGAAGAGGAAGACGCAGTTCAGTCCGCAGGAAAACAGGATCCTGATAACGAAGATGATAGAACACCATCAACTACTGTTCGTCACCTCCACTGTGTCATTGGCAACAAAAAATGGAATATGGCAGTCCATCGAGGACAAGGTGAATGCAGTCGGAGTGCTGAGGAGGACATTGGAAGAGGTCAAGAGGCGCTGGAATTATGTGAAGCGCAAAACCAAGCAGAAACTCGACAACAACCAGAAGGCAGCAATGCAGACTGGAGATGGGAATCCAGTGCTACTGGAGGAGCTGGATGAGATGGAGGAAATGGTGTCCACAGTCATCAGTGTGGAGATGGTGGCAGGAGTTGGGGGACTGGACACTGTTCAACATGACCTGACACAACAGCAACAGGGTGAGTAATGACCAGGGACTGGGGGTACCGGGGGAGATCAGCAAAATGGCACATATGCTCAATTAAGTATAGCACAGTGCACACCCACAATGACCCTTGAGAATGTCTCTGATCCACTTGGCACACTGCAGCACACCTAGAAACAGCAAGTAGGTCCCCATCGACTATGTGCCCAGAGGGGGCCCTTCCCACACACCACCAATCTCACAACCAACACATGCACATGTGTTAAACCCAGCACAGCGGCATTTCTGTGAGCAACACTGACAATGCAAGAGACACTGCATGACGAATAGCATTGCTACAGTCAATATGTCATGAAATGTTGCACGGCACGACACTGTGGTGGCTGAGTGTGGACCATATCCATATAGGAGCAGGTCACACTCTGACATGTCTACTGGCACAAACAACCCCTGACGTCAACAACACCTCTGTGGACAAACCATGCCCCAGACTCCCAACTCCCACCAAGAGACCAATGTACCCAAGTCTGCAACATCTCAGCACTGTATAAGCACAGAAGTCAAAGGCACACCGCATGAAAGGGATAAGGGGCAGCAAAATCAGAGCTGCAGGGGGGACTCTCCCAAAATGCAGCACACACACACATAACATGCAGAGCACATCAACATTGACAACAATGTGGTACAAACCGCAACACGTCCACAAGAGAACAGAGGACACAACTGGTGCCGCTTGTACAAACACACATTTGTGATGTTGTCGAAATATCCACTGACCCGCATTAAATAGGCAGCTCCTCCCTAACAGTCACAATGTAGCATGTCATGCAGTCTGTATGTAAACATTTACAATGCGTCAACATACATGTGAACACAATGTTAAACTGAATCTCCTCTTCACCTTGCAAAGGGAAAACCAACACCTCCTGCAGAGCAGACCGAACCTCTCTTCACTGATGACGAAGTGGACCTTCGACACCGATGCCCTCCAAGAGTTCATTGACAGCTACGTCAACCCACCTCCAGGAGCATGGCAGTCCAGATGCATCAATAGACCCCACCCCCTGCACAGACCACACAGCAGGCAGCACCCACCACCACGGCTGCCTCCCAGGACCTCCATGAACAAACATGGCCTTCGAACACCGTGTGTTGGGGTGCCAGGAGCAGATGGCTGAACAGGTGCAGGTGGGGTTTGACTGCATGGCAGCCAAATGAGATGCCTTATGTGGGTGTCTAAGACCCATCAGGGACCACTCACAGTCCCTAACAGACAAGCACAGTCCACTCCATGCTCTCCAACGATCCATGGCTGACATCGCTGGAGTCCTGACTCGAAGACAAGAACAACTGTCTTGTCAGAGTGGATCCAGAGATGTCACTCAGGAGTTGGGACACATGCAGAGGATCATGGAAAACATGGAGGGGACGCAGGTGGAAAGAGCGGTTGCCACGGCTGCACACCAGCGGGAGGTAGCTGGGTTCTTCCATGCCCTGCAGACCCTCCTCATGGCATTGCTGCCACAAGGCCTGGTGCGGATGAATGCTGCTGCTACCACTCCATCCACATCTCCGCCCCCTGAAGTGTCAGTGCCACACAGTGTGGCAGACATTCCACCTCCAGCCCCTGAGGTGTCACTGCCGCACAGTGCTGGAGACAGAACACCACCACCCACATGTGAGGCACATGAAACAGCAGAGGACAAAGATGTGGATGAAACTGCCTTTCTGGTAGGAAGAAAGCAGTAGCATTCATATCCACCATATGGCCTGTTTCTGCTTAATTCTGCCCTCTGTATCATCACCTTCCACTGTCCCCCGATACACTCTGCGACACTCACCTTGGACCGCGACATGGACTGCCTTATTCTGTTTGATTACCAATGACACAGCAATCAGACTGCAGATTGAACTTTTCCTCTTCTGATGAATTTGTCATTCCCTAAAGGACTCTGGCTGGCCCTCCGCAGGGCAACAATGTAAAGTGAGGTTTGCATGGCCCTGTACTGCTCCAGCTACAACACGTCTATGATCATTCAAGTGTGGAAGTATGGATGAATGTAGGGTCAGTGATTCCCCCTTACATCCATGTTGCTCACGTTGTGGGACTTAAGTCACAGGATGCAACATTACCAATTGTGGTAAGGGTGGCGCTGACACTACAACAGAGACACACGCATTAGTTACTTCCTTGTCCAGCCCAGAATGGAACCACGCCCAGAGCCCTGTGGTCATTGTTCACATACCTACACTGGGCTGGCACATGCAAAACCAGCCCACTCCGCTTACGCTAACAGGGGGGACGACAACGCTACATGTAGTGATCTGCTGATCAAAGGTCTAGTCGTCAGCTTGCCAAACCACTCCCTCACGGCTGGTTTACACCCACACCACACCCATCCAGCACACGCGTCACAGGACATGTGGCCCTGCCAATAAAAAGGGCCATGTGCACGTGCTCAACGCCATTCCCACTGTCTATCTGGGTGTATCCGTGTGGTTATTATTTATGCATGAGGGCCTAGGGCCCTACCATATCACACTCCCCACTGCCGGAGGTGACATGATGGTGTCCGCACCACAATACTCAATCATAAAGGGTCCATGACTTACGTTGAACAGAGTTGGTGGCACCGGATACACTGCGGCCGGCACGGGCCTACCGCCACGGGATGGTGACTTTCGGTGCACTGAGGTAGGGGCACCTTAAGTGCTGTGTGGGTGTGCAGCCTGCAATGATGCGCCATCCTGGTGGTCCGGACTGGTAAGTATTTGTGTGAGCCCTTCAGTACTGCAGTGTAGTGTAGGCCTGAGCCAGCGGGCAGCATGGGCTACTGCCATGTGGCGTTGCCTCACGGTGCAAAGAGTTAGTGGCACCTAAAGAGCTGAGCGATGATGCCGTGTGCACTGATATGATCTCTGCCATTGTGAAATCAAGACCCAGATTCAGATGTGTGACCTGTTGGCCTATGGTGCGGGGCTGCATGATGTGGAGGCCAAAGTCGCGGGCCCCGGGCTTGAGCTTGCACCGGCACGTGGTGGGCTCTCTTGGAGACATGCCGGTGGCTGAAGGTGAGCAGTGAGGCCTGGGTGCGCAGGGGCAGGCAATCACCGCTGGGCGGCGGGAGGGGCTGGGGTGCAGCAGCCTGTGCGCGCAGGGGCGGGCAAGCGATGATGGCGTGTGCAATGATATAAACTCTGCCATTCATAAATCTGGACTCTGTTTCAGATGAGGGACCTTGTGGACTTCAGTGTATTCCAGCACATGGTTGGAGACACACCTGTGGCAGCAGGTGAGCAGTGAGGCCTGGGTCCGCAGTGTCAGCACTCTCTCTCTCTCCCTCTCCCTCTCTTCTTTTCTCTCTTCCTCTCTTTCTCTCTCTCTCTATTTCTCTCTCTTTTTCTCTCTCTCTCTCTTCCTTTCACTCTCTCTTTCTCTTTCTCTCTCTCTCTACCTTTCTCTCTCTTTCTCTCTCGCTCTACCTCTCTTTCTCTCTCTTTCTCTCTCTATCTCGCTCTCTCTCTTTCTCTCTCTCTCTCTCTTGCTATCTCTTTCTCTTTCTTCTCTTTCTCGCTCTCTGTCTTTCTCTCTCTTTCTTTCTTTCTATCCCTCACTTCCTTTCACTCTCTCTCTCTTTCTCTCTCTCATTCTCTCTCTTTCTCTCTTTTTCTATCTCTTTCTCTCTCTCTCCCTCTCTTTCTCTCTCTCTTTCTCTCTCTCTCTGTCCTTTGATGAGCGCATGACACACCTTCTCATCTTGAATTTTGTCTTGCCGGCTGTACTTACAGATTGTCCAGAGAAGACCCGCCATGACTCTTCCAAATAGTTTTTTTGAGTTTAATTTGAATAAAATGATTTGTTTGGAAATTCAAAGATGAATGAACGATTCTCCTCTTTCTGACCATACATGAATGTTAATTGTTGCAATTGTGCGACATCAGGCAAATTGTTTTGTTTATGATTTCGGAAAGTTGAAGTAACATATCTTTGCCTGGGAGGGTGCAAGGGGGGTGGACCTGGGGGTGGTGGCGGTGTTTTTTTTAGCTCTGTTGGGTCTCCGAGCTACATTATCAGTAACTCTATAGCATCTGTTGTTCTTCAGGTGTGGCTCTGGGCTGGGCTCCCTTTTATGGTGCAGGTACACCAGGTAAGAGCAGGTGTTAAATCCCTGCTGCTAACGCGCCTTATCGCCTGTTTTGCCAGATCGTATCGCCGATCTGGCTGGTCGTTGGCAAGGGGACGCCTACTCTGCATGTCGTTAGCATTAGTTGCCGGTGTTATCTTTGGCGATGTTTTTTGCGGCTGCTGTCGCAGGTAAACTGGTGATATCGGCTGTTAGCACCAGCTTGTGAATAGGGCAATATATTTATCGCCACTTTGGCTGCGATAAAGTGCCGCTAACTCGCCGATAAGTCCTTGAGAATATGCCCCTAAGTTTGTTTATTTAATGTATTTCTTTTTGGGCCACCCACCTCACCACGTCTGGACATGCCAGCCCCCACTGCCCTCATTGCACCACTTTCATTTCTCAACTGCTTCATATAAAGTGTCACTCACAGTGTCACACACAAGGAGCCTAAATCACATAGATAAACTTACACTTTTGTGTAAGTTTACACATTTTTACAATTCACAAAGTGATTTTACGAGCTGTATCTCTACGACTGCATATCTTTTTATATGCCGATTCTCCGTCACAACAGTGAAGACTCCGCATTTATAAAGATAAAGATACTATTTGTACAATTCCTTTGTGAATTGCCAAAATTCGAATACTTACACAAAAGTGTAAGTTTGCCTTTGCTAATCAGGCTCCAGGCATGTAAATGCCCCTCAGAATCACAATGCGAACCCAGAAAGGTCAAAAATTGTGGAACATCTCTGCCGGACGCTCTCAGAAATTGTAAGTAATGTCTCACCTTCCACAAAAAAACTGAAGACGTGGCTATTCTAAGACACTGTTTTGTGACATTTAATCTGCGCTTGCTTTGCGCCGGGAAAGCCTTCGGGGTAGCTGTGTGCGTTATAAGTTGCTAATAATAATAAATGTCAGACATATGCATACTGAAAACGTTTCATGAGTGAGTGTGAGGTTATTTGTGTGTCTCTCGTCCGCTGATGTTGCGCAGGGGAGCAGCAGTTTGGGGGTGTCATTCACCAGGCGGGAGAGGCAAGGGGGTGGTTTGTCTGGTCACGGGTAGACTGTGGGCAGCCGGAATTCTGACAAAAAAGATGTTTATTTTCTTTACAACTGGAAGTGCATTACAGAGGCCAGGGAAATTGGGGTCGGAACCCAGCTCGGTTGCCCATAAGCTATTCCACGACTGTCAACTACATTTCTGGTTTTCGAAGTGGAGGTCGTCAGAGAGGTGTTTTATAAGTGAAACTTTTCACTTTCAAGAGGTCGGAGCGCTGACGAAGCCTGCATTTACAGCTGAGCAAACCAGCACAATAAAGAAACCATTTAACTGCACTTACACCAGATACGCCCGACTTAATGGCCAGGCACTTCTCTGTGCTCAGGTGTCAGAGCTATGCATGTGTCTGTCTCTATGCGTTATGCATTCGTAAGAATGATAGGCTTTGCATTCTGCGTGAGGTAAGGATGCACGAGGTGTGCATGTGTATAATTGCACCCAGTATGACATGTGCCAGCGGGTATGCAGGGCTGTGTGTATTTTTGTCATGATCTTGTCAGCTGAGTGGATGAAAGCACTGTGAAGGGCAAGTGCAACTACAACTCCCCAGCACTCTCAGAATGTCTGTGTGCACAACATGCATGGAGAAGAAACAATACACCCTCTTGGTTCAGGCACCTACTTTTTGGAACTTTCTAGTTCATGACATCCGAGGTGCTGCCAACTCCTACTTAATAAACACCAAACGCCATAGCTATTTATTGGCTGTCTACTGAAACTTAGATCTAGGCTGCAATGTGGTACAGGATATGAAATAACGGCCAGAGCGGCCGCCTTTTGGAGCTGGGAAACCATGTTCGAGTCTCAGTGCCAGGTCAACATCCTGGGGCTTATTTACAAGCCCCTTGAGCCGCCAGTGCGTCACTTTTGATATGGGAAAAAGTTACGTACCGGTGATGCAAGGGGCTTGTAAATATGCCCCCCCCCTGTAATTCTTGGCAAATCACGTAATCTCCCTGTGCCTACCAAAAGTAAATGTGTCCTTGTGTAATGTGTAATGTAACTGGTGCTCATGTAAAGCGCTAATAATACCTTCGGGTCGAGTTCGCCCTATATAAAACTAAAAAAATTGCATTGCAATGGGGAACAGCGTTTACAACGCAACTTTAACAACGCAGTACCTTTACGACGCAACCATTACAACGCAAGTCATTACAACGACTTACGCTGGGGGGCGCTCTAGGATAGGGAATAGTTTTAATTTACTATCCAACACCTTCCCTACTATCCACAGGGACTGGAGTTGGAATAGTAAATTAAACTATTCACTATCCTGCGCCCCCCAACGCAAGTCGTTGTAACGACTTGCGTTGTAAAAGTTGCGTCGTAAAGGCTTGCGTTTTTAAAGCATGCGTTGTAACGACGCACATCCCATTGCAATAAAACATCAAAGTATACATCTTTAGAGGCAGAGCAAAAGCTGAAATCAGGTAGGCCTGAACCCAGATCTGCAGAACACTGCTCTAGATAGAGCACTGCAGAGAGAACAACCCGGGTCTGAGCAGCACTAGCATAAAATATGTGCCCTGTATAGCAGCACATGATCCTGGGTCCCCAGAACACTCCAAAAGGCATACAGCCCTATATAGAGGAATTAGAACTTTTGCCTGCACAGCAGTAATAGGACTGGGAGACTAGGTGACAGGTTACGAACAGCAGTATGGTCAAAAGAGCCCTGTCGAAAGAGCAGAATTAGGTCTGCCCAGACTGGCTTAATGAGTGCATTGTACTATCAAACCTGCAATACGGACTCAGGAAATGTGGGGGTACCATGGACCAGTGCCTTAACCTTCATCTGTTAGCAGGTAAATACACCATTGCCAAGAAAGAGACACTGCACCTGGCCCTTATGGATCTGTCCTCGACATTGCGCTGGAGGGCGCTGTAGGATAGGGAATAGTTTAATTTTCTATCCAACACCTTCCCTACTATCCACGGGGGCTGGAGTTGGAATAGAAAATTAAACTATTCCACTACCCAGCCCCCCCCAACGCAAGTCGTTGTAACGACTTGCGTTGTAAAAACTGCGTTGAAATGGCATGCGGAGTAAAAGCATGCGTTGTGATGACATACATCCACGGTTCTCGATTTCACGCGTAGGTTAGGGGCAAAGCCAGTGCAAGCAATGCTAAACATAGACAGAGCAAAATGTATCGCTATTTCAAATTACGTCTCTGAAATCTGGGGATATAAGGAAGTTGAAGACCTTCAAATAGTGGAAAATAATTTTTTGAGAAGCCTGCTATCAGTTCCACAATCAACACCCTCCTATATTATCCACCAAGAAATTGGCATTGGTTTTGTGTCAGACTTGATCGGAATAGCGCCCTTACTTAAATGGATAATGACCTGGATTAATCCTGAATTAGAAATGAACCGTGAGATCATGCGTGATTGCATAGCCATGGACAGAGCAAGTAGTATGCCCTGATTGAGATATGTTAAAAGTATAGCAATGCAATTAGGACGTCCCGAGCTGGCTAACTCACCAGACAAATTATTGAAGAAAGATTTGTCGTGGGCCAAGAAATCCTACTTATGCATGATACACACAGAAAAAGAGGCTAGAGAGATGATGAAATCAATGGTACAAGCCCACCAACTATTGAAAACAAACCGCACCATGGAACCCTATTTAGATGTAGTTACTAAGCCACATCACAGTTCCCTCATAGTAAGATTTAGATTCAACTATTTGCACTTTTTAGTGGCAGACACCCCAGGGGTGGAGAAAAGTGAAGGATCTGGGTCCCTGCACCAGTGATAACGTCTCTACTAAAGATACTTTGCACTTTGTCTTGTTCTGCAAGCATTATTTGCACATTCGCAAACCTTTTGTACTACCAATTTTAGTGGGCAAAGGCTTTCTGCAGGCAAGGCCTGCACTAATATATTTGCAGATGTTGAATAATGTTTGGGAAACCATTAGCATTGCTAGTTTCTTGGATGAGGTGGTTAGAGAAAAGAAAAAAAGAGGGCCCCCATGATCTGGTATATATTAATCTCTTTTAATCAAAATGAATTGTTTGTTGACCTGGTTGATTATTATCCCAGCAAATTTAAAAATGTTTAATTATGTAAAGTCTTCCAATCAGATCTTTTATCATGTTTGAATGACAATGTTTGTTGCTCACGTTTTATTCTGTTTTAATAATGAATTTTTGTACTATGCTTTTATGGTTTGATTAACCGAATAAAGTGATTATGACTGACTGACTGAGGTCTGCCAGAATTACCATAGATGGACATAGCTAATGACAGGATTTGGCGAGCATTGAGGGTTTGAAGCAGGGGGAGCTGCACCAAACATACAGTTCCCTCACCTCATTTACGGGTTGGGGAACCACAAGGTTTTTAAAAGCTGAACCTCAACTTGCTCTACCATCAGAATCCCTTGGCTTGGTAGCCTGACTTCCACAGTGTCAAATGTCTCACTCTGTTTAGGGTCAGAAGTCCATCACTGACTTTGTGTGCCCGTGACAGGCAAGTTAGGCATGTTAGGCACAGGCAGACCAGGCAGGAATAAAATATCCCAGATGCGCCAGAAGAAAAGTGTCTGCCTGACAGGGAAATTTTACTTCGTTTTGTTTAAAAAAAATATCTTTGATTCTGGAGCTAAAGAGAATGACAACGCGACCCTCTATAAGTTTTATCAAATAGAGACGATAAAACTTCCTTTGTGACATTAACGGTTTCATTTCCATCACAGAGATATGTCGACGGAGATCTCTTAAAAAGGGCAAAAAGACCACAATCAGGGGGTTGGAGGAGATGGAGATTTCAGGTCACACTCCAATGCCTATATGATGTCGCAGATCCGCAACATAGGTTGGATGATCATGATGAAATTTGTGAATCTATGACATTGCCGTTTTAAATCCCATAATCCTTTTTCCAGTCTTGGATGTATTGCTTTTTATATTCATTAGGGACCATTTACTCTCAGAAGTCTCTGTGTATGTGACAGAAGCTTGCACAGCTGATTGATGCACATGATGAACGTGCTCTCTGTTTGAAGAAGTATTCCAGATGCAACCTGCTTTTTGTGTTTGATGGAACGTTTGGCTGCTCTGTGACTAACCCCAAACTCAAAACAGAAAACTACAGACATTCAGGTGAGCTTGCAATGCTTTGAGAAACACCTAATACTTGATACTTCCTAAAGAACTAGATGAACATTCTAATGAGTTTGCAAATAGCTCTCACGTCGGACTCTCAGTGGAGATGTACAGACATTCTACTGAGCTAAAAGAAACTGCAAATAATCCAAATCTCCCAGTAGAACTTTATGAATATTTTGACGAATCAGCTCAATCTCCTCACAGGAGTTCATGGATATTCTAATGATGAGCTTGCAAAACTGTTCAGCCCCCAAATCCCAATATCAATTTATAGACAAATTTGCAAATGACCCAAAACTCTGAATAGTCTAGAGGCATTCTGATGAGACTGCCAAGCTGAGAATCACTTCAAGCACCAATTGAAGCTTACAGACTTTAATCACAAATGTAAAATGGCCTCTTGTATAATATTGCTTAGTTTGTTGAGTCTCACTGATGATCGATACTACAGGATTGCTTATACTCTCTACAAAAACCTTTACCCAGCTCAGTGGGCTTAGTGCGTCAGTGTCGAATATATGATTATACCACGATTTCAATTACCACGCATGGCTTTACCACGCTGGTATTAACAACGTAGGATTTTACTACGCCTAGAAACGTCTTACCTGCACGTCTTTCTCTACGAGCCCTTACTTCCATCCTCCATTGAAACAAGCGTCAAAACACGTATACCAAAATAAAAAAAGGACTGTTTTTTTGACGTACACGGCACGTCTTTGGGGGAGGCTCTTTCCTTTTTCTTTTAAAATTATGTTCGTTTTTTTTTTTAAAGTAAACTGCTTGTTATTTACCCCCCCAGCCCCCCTCTGCCCCCCGCTTGTTATTTTTTGGGGGGGAGACCCCCCCCAGCCCCCCTCTGCCCCCCAAGCCCACGCAGAACGACTCGAAGGAATACCACGTCTCCCCCCCAGCCCGTGGTAAAGACGTCGTGGAAGGCACCCTGCGTGGAAGGCACCCTGCGTGGTAAGTGTCACGTGGTAAACGTTAGTAGTGGTAATGCCTTCGTGGTAAATGATGTTTCCCGTCAGTGTCAAGTTTAATTAAAGTGTTTGTCTGGTTCTCCTAATTGCCGTTCTGTGATGGTCATTTACGGTTCCATTCTACAAAAGGCGAGTACAGTGATCCAACCTCCTGCTGACTCTTGCCAACTCCTCTTCACCATGACGGCTCCATTTAATATATTTAGGAAGGTTCTGAAGAAGAACATTAAAGGTTGTCTAGAGAAGAAACATTTTGCAACTTTGCAAGGGACTGATTATGTCAATTGCAACAGTGTTGGTTCATAGAGTACCACTTTGCCGACAAATTGTGTACCACATAAAGAGTGTTAAAATGAAATTACAGCTGTACTGAGTGGTGTAAGAATAATATTTTGGAATATTTGCTCTGTTCAAGTGTTGGTCTCAATGTCACTGCAAAATTACACCAGCTCATTCTTTGTACTCCAAAAATATAAATGCAAAAGTGCATCTGTGAAATTTATATGTAATGCAGCTTTTTGGAGCATGAATTCATATGCAGCTGTTCCTTTGCTTTGAATAGTTCCCTGCTGCCTTTGACAGGGCATGTATAATAGTCACTGGACAAAATGAGACAAACAGATATTAAGAAAGGCATGGCTGCAGATGAGACCACCATGCAAGAGCCAAAGTGCAAAGAGAGCTCTCACCATCAACAGGCTTACCAATGGATAAGTATCAGGCCATCACACTTTTATTCTAAACAATGGCCCCTTTCCTGCAAAAAGAGCATAACCCTGGAGCTTTCTTGCATATGATTGGCTACCTCAAACTTAAATTTATACAGGTGGTCCGACCAAGAGGAGAATAAGGAGATTCCCCCACCAAGACCTTGTGCTTGAAAGCACCCCAAGGGTGCAACAGATTGTACAACGGAATGTTTATCATAGGAATATCGTGGTGTCAGTATATTCTGGACAAAATATCAAGGGACAAAATATCGAAAGGTAAGTGCACATAGAGTAAGTGTAGATTGACTATTCCTAAGTCCACGCCTACATACCTTGAAGATATAAACACACACACACACACACACACACACACACACATATATATATATATATATATATATATATATATATATATATATATATATATTCACTGAAAAAAAACATAGGTTTCAGGGGTGTTATAGTACTAACTGTAACTCTCGCGCCCGCAATCCACTGGTGATTATGTCACATATTACATCATTCATGACATGGTCAGTGACATCACTGATGACATCACTATATGATGACTATAACCTGCTTGAAACCTATGGTTCTTTCAATGAATTTCAAATGTTTTTTAAATGATAATTCCTAACTATAACCTGCCTGAAACCAAATTAACATCAACATTTAACTAATGTAAGGACGTCGAGTATGTACTGCATGAATTACATCCAACCCACACCCATATTTAAAGAGCAATATGTAATAGAGGTACTAATTTTACACTTCCAACACCCAACAAAATCGCAATACCCAGCGCCACCACAACGACAACCATCCCTCCTGACCCCTCCCCCTCTACTACCTCAGAGGCAGCGCAGAACAGGACAACGAACCTTCCCAAAATAATATATCCCCTCAACAGCACACTAGCTCAATGTTCAGAGATGTGGCAAACAACTATGTATAAGGGAAGGAACTCACATATCAACAATAATTTAAAAATTGCAAGACTACCGGTGAAATGCTATACACAACTCACTATAGAAACCAAAAACGTTTCCGTGTGCAGATATACCATTGATATGTGTGCACTGCACAGTGGACGCAACCATATTATCTCAGACTCTGGGGAATATCTTGGTCAAGTTGCTGTGTTGTCTCCCCCCCTTGAAGCAGAACTGAAGTTGGCTGATCCAACATACGCAACTCCAGCGTAAGAGTATAAATAATTAGCCAACGCCTTGGGCGTGGTTCACTTCTGCAAAGAGAAAAGACTCTGCCACAGAGAAGGTCCTCACCCTGCCACCTGGCTGTCGCCATGACCACGTGCCTCCTCGATACAGGCCGATTGCGAATTCAGCGCCACAGCACTGCAGACTTATGTCTGTATTGACTACTGTCTTCGATCTACACTGTGGACAGCAGGGTTCACATCTTGAATTCAGCTTTGGATATACACTACGCACAGCTTTGAAGTTATCCTTCATTTATGTAAGGCAGAGACAATTCTACTCTATGTCCTCAGACTTTGTTAAAATAAGTGATAAAAAGTCTTTGTCGGTATCTGTGCTGACTACTGCCTTCGATCTACAGTGCGGTCAGTAGAGTTTACAACTTGGTAACAGTGGCGCACCAGCACTACAGAGAACATTGAATTCAGTCTACTATGTCCTCAGATTTTGTTAAAGTATGAACAGCAGGAAATTCAGCCTTCATTTATTTAATGCAGAAACAATTCTACTATATGTCTTCAGATTTTGTTTAAATAAGTGACAAAAAGCATTCCTCCATGTCTGTGTCAACTACTGCCTTCGATCTACACTGCGGACAGCAGGGTTCACAACTTCAATTCACCTTTCCATCTACACTACAGACAGCATTCAAGTTAGCCTTCATTTATGTAAGGCAGAGACAATTTTGTTAAATGATGCAACAAAATACATTCCTCAATGTCTGTAGTGAGTACTGCCTTCAAATGTACACAGCGATCAATAGAGTTCACTACTTGATACCAGAAGCGCATAAACACTATAGACAACATTAAATTCATTCCCGATGTATTTAAGGCAGAGACATTTGTACTGCATCCTCAGATTTTGTTAACTGTGACAAAAAATCAGTCATCGATGTTTTTGTCGACTACTGCCTTCGATGTTCATTGCAGACAGCAGGATCCACAACTTGAATTAAACTTTGCATCTACACTACGGACAGTAGGGAATTCAACCTTGATTTATTTATTGCCGAGAAAATTGTACTGTATGTGTTCTGATTTTGTTAAAATAAGTGACAAAAATCATTCGTCGATATCTCTGCTGACTACTGCCTTCGATCTACAGTGCGGACAGCAGGGTTCACATCTTGAATTCAGCTTTGCATCTATACTACGAACAGAATGAAATTTAGTCTTGTTTTTTTAAGGTACAGTTAATTGTACTGTATGTCCTCAGATTTTGTTAAAAGATACGACAAAAAGAATTTCTTGATGTCAGTGATGACTACTGCCTTCGATCCACATTGTGCAGGCTCACCATTCAGGTAGAATGACGATTGTACATGAAGCATTCCAGTAGACAAGAGATATTATACCACTGCGACCCCCCCGAACAACGATTCATCGCAGGGTACGCATACGCTGTGTTCTTTCGGTACCACTAACTCACTGCACCAAAATGTCGTCTACCCGTAGCCTTATTAAAGCAGAATTCACTAGGCAAAAAACATTGCTCCCAGTGTGGCCCCCCTGCACTACGCATTATCGCAGGATACGTACAAGCTAAGCGCCAAAGATACTACTAACTCAGTGGACCATAAATCATCATAAAGAAGAGTGAACAGTTTTATGTCACAATGAGACATATTGTCCCTTTTAAATGGAATTCATGCAAAATTCAATCGACAAAACAGCCTTGATTTACTTAATGCAGAGACAATTATACTGTATGTATTCAGATTTTTTTTAAATAAGTGGAAAAAAGTATTCTTCTATAACTGTGCTGAATATTGGCTTCGGTGTACACTGCGAACAGTAGGATTCACAACTTGAATTCAGATTTGTATTTACACTACAGACAGTAGGGAATTTAGCCTTGATTTATTTAAGGCACAGACACAAAATACTCCTTTTGCACTGCTAGTATGCGCAAGCACCTTTAATTCCTACATCCTGTGAACTATGTTTACAAAGAAAGTCAAACACAGCGCCAAAATGTACCTCCACCACTGGCAATACCAAGTACCTCTGGGGCATCACCTTCAACATCGCCACCAGACATATATCCCCATTTTGAGAAAGTTAGAATGCACTGCGTGAAATGCTATAGTTTAATTTGTTATGGGGATCAATCAGTAGACCTAGTTTGCAGAGCAATTGATAACCATTGATGGTAGTTTTTTTTTTTCCTCAAAATTCATACAGAGCCCTACGGCTCACACAGTAAAGTTATGGTATCAGGCTTCTGCTTGCCTCAAATGTAAGAATACGATCACGCAGATGGCGCCACTCTGGGTATCCCGGCGCCTCGGTCGGCTCTGTAATAGTAAGGGTTTTGAGGCCTGGGACAGCATAGGTATATCAATGATTGGAGACCTCTATAGGGGGGGTGCGACTCTCACCTTTGACCAGCTGGCGGCTCAATTCAACCTGGTGGAGACGGAACGTTTCCGCTACCTGCAAATCACTCACGCTCTCAAGTCTGTGCTCCCGGCTGACGGAAAGTTATTAGAATCTACTCCTTTAGAAGATAGACTGCTTACGGAGCACATGCTGAAAAAGGCAACCTCGTTGGTCTACCGTAAGTTGGTCAATAATATGCCTGACCCTGTGGAAAGACTTAGAATGGCCTGTACTGCGGAAATAGGTGACTTTGATGAGTCGGACTGGCAGGCCGCGCTCTCCTCTCCTCAGGAGGTCACTGTGCCGTCGCGGCTCAGACTGATACAACTGAAAGTCCTACACCGAGTATATTATACTAGGGTCACACTACATAGGATAGGAAGAATCACACACCAGTACTGCTTGAGGGGCTGCGGGGAGGTGGGGAAGTGTTACCATACTATCTGGGACTGCCCATTGATTGCTGGTTACTGGTCCAAGGTTATGCGAACTATATCTCAAGTGGTGCATGTTTCGCTGCTCCCTGAGCCGCGCCGTTGTCTGTTGAACATTTGGGAGCCGAATAAGCTGAGCACCCCCCTGCAGGATTGGGCAACGCTGGGTATTATGTATGCTAAACGAAATGTAGCTAAGATCTGGGGGTCCCCAGTGTTACCGGCGCTTAGGGCCTGGAGTACGGATATGGACTCAGCGATGGTTGCCGAAAAGGCGGTATATTTAAATCGGAAATGCCCGCGAAAGTGGGCAAAAATTTGGGGAGCCTGGAATGAATATAGAGGATTTATTTGTGAACCACCGCAGATGGAAAGTGATAATGATTCAGATTGATAGGGAGGGGGGTTGGGATAATCCTGGAGAGGAGAAATTGTGTTGTATCAATGTAATGATTGCAGTATTGATGCTCCATTGAAATAACCTGCTATGGCCACTATGTATCACCTTATTAACTACGCTCGATTGATATGTACAATGTAAACCTTGAGAATGCCCATTATTTATTTTTCTTAACAATAAAATTGTTTCTAAAAAAAAAAAATCATACAGAGCAGTATGCAACACTCAATATCTTGAGTAGAGACCGCTCAAACCACACATCATCGCAGGGAGGGCCCACACTGAGCACCACACGTACCACTTACTCAGTGAACCATAAATAATCGCCATGTGGCCTTATTAAGGCAAAATTCAGTTGCCAAAAGACATTCTTACCAGTGCGGTCTGCCTGGACCACGCATCATCGCAGGCTCCACCCAAACCGCCCCTACCTCAGTGCACCACAACTCATGAACCCTTTACAATAGAATCTTCTGTGTATTATTTCACATATATTGCTCCTACCTTTGTACAGCAGAAGCCATAAACCGTTTATGATTGAATATCTGTGTATGATATCATGATTACTATTCTACTTGTTACCAACAGCAACGTAATAAAATGGAGACGAGCACACGTGCCCGTACCCACTTCAACTATCTATCTGTGTCTGTGTATTTATTATATTTGTAAAATGCTGCTCCTGCGCCCTACCACATTATATTGTGCTATAAATAGCGCATTCAACCATCTTACCTCTGACAGTAAGTGTGGGCTATTCCTCCTTTTTTTTTTTTGCATATTTATATAGCATAAAATCAACCCAAAACTATATCAGCAATTTACATGAGCACCTTATTTGCAGTACATTTTCAGGCAGGCGTAGATTATGTCATTACTCTCTGTGATGGCCCGTCCTAGTGGTTTGGACGCCTCATGTAGGCCCGAACCACCGAGTACAACAGTCTACCACTTCGATCGTGGCCTCTTAGGTCACTGAGTTAGTGGTACCGCAAGGACTGAGCGGGTGAAGAACCTGCGATGAAGATAGGTGCACAAATATGTCCTTTCCCATTATGATATCAAGACTCTGCACCATATGTCTGACTTCTTGGTGGCAGACCGGGACTGCATGATGTAGAAGGTGTCCAGTTCATGAAAAGGTGAGCAATGAGGCCTGGGTGCGCATCGGAAGGAGTCGATGGGGTGCAGCAGACTGGATATAAAAAGGTGACACAGCGATGTAGACGTTTTAGATGTACGCAGTCCTATATACCGTATCTTATTGCATTTATATATATTTTTCCAATAGCAGGATCGTTTTTATAATTGGTCAAATGTCCGACGCTCGTGATGATCGAAACCACGTGTATCACTTCGCATCACTTGCTTTCACAACCGAATAAAAACATTACTACTATAGTAATTGTTCAAAAATCGAAGCCTATTTAACAAGTTGGAACTGTACAAATAGTTGTTTTTAAATGCGGGAGGGGAGGTGTTTGAAAGGGCGATGTAATTCTACTCCACATTAAGATAGTAACAATTACCAATCATAAGATCTTTCTTTTAGATGGAGAGCTTCAGGGTGCATTATGTCCCGGCACGTGGTGAAAGACACACTGGTGACAGAAAGGTGAGCTGCAAATATTCTTTTCAGTCACTCTCTCACTTCCTCTCCCCTTTGATAAAGAAACGACACACAATGTTAACTTCCTTTTTATCTTACAGGTTGTTTCACAAATTGGCGTTCCCCCCAAACACCTCCAAAGCTCAACGTTTGTGCATTCTGCGATGATGCGTGGCCATCGTAACAACATCTGAGAAGGATGTTTCGACACATGGTGCACCCTCTTTGAATCACGCCAATAGCACAAGGTGAGCAAAGAAGCTTGTTTCCAAAACAGCGATAAGTTATCTGTGGACGAAGAGAGTGGGTAGTGTGCAGCAGCTTGACTGCGTAGGAATGTACAATTACCTCCGAGCAGTGAGAATAGATAGGTTACAACAGCCTGAGGGGCGGATTTAAAAGCCCCTTGTGGCACTTTTGTGTCACTTATAACATGGGAAAAGTAGCGCAAGGAGCTTGTAAATCTGCCCCTGAGTGCGCAAAAAAAAAGCACTCACCTCCGGACTCTGGGAGTCAATGGGGTGCAACAGTCTGGGTACGCAGTATTGAGAACTCACCGCTATGTAGGGGGGGTGCATGGGATATAGTACTTTGGAAGAAAAAGAGCGCACAAACACCTCCTTACAGTGGAAGTTAATGAAATACAGTATCCTGTCTTTACAAAGACATAAAGTAAAAATATACTTTTGCAATTGTATTTACTCTGCTTTTACTAACTCTATACTATCTTTCAGATTACTAAACTAGAGGGTGCACTATGAACTGGCACATGCTTGGACATACAACGGAGGCAAAAAGGTGAACTACGAAGATTTTCTCCAGTATTAACTGCTCCATCTATAACTTTCTCTCTCTTGCAATTTTAATGTCATTTTTTCTCTCTCTCTTTCTCTCTCTCACTCTCTCTCTCTCTCACATCGTTTCTCTTTCCTTTTTAAAGTTAAGGACACTGCTGTCCACTCTGCGGATAAAAAAAATCAAGGCTGAATGTAAGACAGTCTGCAGTGTACAACCAAAGCTGAGTTCAAGTTGTGAACTCTGTTTGCCACAGTGTTTACAGAAGGTAAGCAGAGCGGCCTAGATACACGATACCTCTGATTAAATGCGTTAGAAATAAAGGGGCTTATTTACAAGCCCCTTACGCTACTTTTACGTCACTTTTAACATGGGAAAAGTAACGCAAAAGTGGCGCAAGGGGCTTGTAAATAAGCAGGGCAGGTGTGCTTGCTTTTTTTGCTCCCCATAATCTACAGTGATAAACCAACCAGAGGGTGGCAGTGATGTACCAGAGGGTGGCATGGGTGTACCAGAGGGTGGCAGTGGTGAAACAGAGGGTGCTGTGAACCTGTGATGATGAACCAGATGTAGAAACAACATAGTCGCGGCCGTTGCGAGCCAACAAGTAAGTTCGCAATTGCGAACTGGTACAGAACCCTCGCGAACTGGCAGAAATCCTTGCGAACACACAAAAAAAAAAATCCGCAAATTTGCGAGAGTTCGCGTATTTTGCAGATTGCGAATCCGTAAATACGCAAGTTCGCGGATTGCCAATTCGCAAAATCCGCCCATGCTTAGTGGCATTTACTAGAGGTACCTAGTGGGCTAGTTGGACCCAAGGAACCCTCAGGATTCAAGGGGACTTAATCTCCCAACTTAAAACAGCCACAGGGTGTGTTTGCACACATGTCACCTCAGGTCCCCCCCCTTCACCACTGTGCAAATGCACCCTGTGGCGCTTTTTAAGAGGCAGTTTTAATCCTCCTGCCCTATTATGTACTAAGGCCTACAGAGGAGGTCATGGTAATCACAAGGGTACCCCAACGTATAGTGTTCCCTAGTGTATGTATGTGTTTTCACTGTATTCTAAGTGTCTTTTAGCATAGCACTGGCTCTAGGCCTGGTTAGTCAGTCAGTTACCACCCGGACCCCTCTTGACTGCACATGTCTTGCTTCTTCCTGCACTTTTCTTCGTCTTCATGGACTTCTGTTGCCTCTTTCTGCATTTCTTTTGCTTCTTTCTGTGCATTTTTTCTTTTTTCTTTACATAACCAACCTCTGTAGGCATACTTAGAAATTAACATTTAAAAAACCTTTGAAATTCACTGAAAAAACCATAGGTTTCAGGCACGTTATAGTTAGAAATTAGCATTTAAAAAAACGTAGAAATTCACTCAAAAAAACATAGGTTTCAGGGGCGTTA
This sequence comes from Lissotriton helveticus, assembly GCF_964261635.1. NCBI lineage: Eukaryota > Metazoa > Chordata > Amphibia > Caudata > Salamandridae > Lissotriton > Lissotriton helveticus. The sequence continues at coordinate 860,067,913 of NC_136065.1, forward strand.
TAGTTAGTTGGACATTTCACTCGCACAAAACCATAGAAATTCTCCCGTAATAGTTAGTTCAGCTAACTATAACTTGCGCACCCGCAATGCACTGCTGATGATATTACATCACTCATGACATGGTCAGTGACATCACTCATGACATCACTCATGACATCTCAAATGACATCACTGATGACATCATCCTTGTGATAGAGTGGCAAACCTCCTCTCACCCCAATATAACCTTTACACTAAAAAATACAAACTAACATTTTCAAAACAATGGCCATACCAATACCAATTACAACACACCTATTCAGTAATTCCAAGATCTACACACGCATCCACTCATTCACCAACAGTCCTATACAGTCACTCATACATGTACTCACTCATAATATCTACTCATACACCCATACATCCTGTTACACACGCGACTCATCCATAGAGTTACTTACAGACAAAGTCACACATGCAAACAAACTATCAAACATTCATTTACTTGCATATTACCGCCACACTTACTTCTATAGAAACTTACACATACTCTCTTAAACCATCACTTATTAAAAACACATACGTATTTATACAGGAACTCTTCCAAACTCTCACTCTCACATATACTCACTTATATACACAAATACTGACATATACTAGTTTAAAACATATGTAGTTACTCATAAAGACACCATTGAGACAGTCATTCACTCACTAACACACCCATACACACACTCATCCACCCATACAGTCCTGCACACATACTGTCTTCAACACATGCAAACAGTGACTCACTCATTCATGCATCTATGTACTAAGTAATACTCCCCAGCGAACTACACAGACACTCAGACACTCTTACTGATACTCAAAAAACTAACTAATAACCAATATAGAAGCTACTCACCAACCCTTGTAGTCACTTATACACAAAGTGAGAGACTGATACAGATATTTACATATTTAAACATTACTCACTAACCCCTGTATTCACTAAGATACACTTAATCAGTCATTTATACAATCAATTTTACCAAACAAAATAACCATTTAGACACCTAAATACCCATTTATTCTTCCATTGACCTTGAGATATACATATATAAAACATATTTAATTTTCAGAAAATACACACATTCACTGGTTGATGTCATGAGTGATGTCATTTGAGATGTCATCGGTGATGTCATGAGTGATGTCACTGATCATGTCATGAGTGATGTAATATGTGACGTCATCAGCAGTGCATTGCGGGCTGAACTAACTATAACGGGAATTTCTATGGTTTGTACCAGTGAAATGTCCATATATATATATATATATATATATATATATATATATATACGTATATATGAACACCAACTCCAATTTCCCTCCAGATCCCAGATACCAACACAGGATTTTAACACTCTTGTTTATTTCCAGGTAACGCGTTTCGCCTGTCTCCGCAGGCTTGCTCACACAATAAACGCCATTGCCAGAAGTTCATTTCATTTTAAAATCACAAGCTCCTGATCATGTGGTCCGCTATTTCCATAACAATGGAAAACAGACTCTACAACACTTCGTGATTAAAACCATGACAAAATTATCCTGTTGGAGATTTTACAATCCTCTAAAATGTGTTTTTTCGCACTAATGATTCATTTTAAAACACTTTCAGTATTTCTCAATAATTAGCAGTCTTACATTTCTTGTATGTTCATTGTACAGTCAAATGTTCAAAATGTTCTCACTTCTCAATTCCCATTCTCATATATATATTACCTACTGGCAGTCACCAGTAAATAGTTATAGTTAGGCTCTAGTTTCCGTGGGAGGAGTGTTAGAAATGGGGGTCTCTAGTTGGCAGTGGCTGGCCACAGTCCCAGTAGGGACGCTTCTTCCTAAGTCAGAGTAAGGGGACTACACCCTTTGATAACCCCTGCTCAACCCTGTGGTAACGTAGCACGTGCAGCTAGGCTTATCTCTGAGGCAGTGTGTAAAGCATTTATGATCATGCACAGTAGCACAGTGAAGGACACTACAAAGGGACACCACACAAGTAGTTATAAAACATAAGTATCTTTATATATAGATTTAACACAAGACCAATAAGGGTAAAAAGCCCCAATACTGAAAAAGGGGGGTTACTCTTGAAAAGCTGGAAAAGGAGTTCAAGGTGTTCAAATAGGGGTTCAGTTCAAAGCAGGCGTCTCTGCGACCCTTCCACTTACAAAGTACCTGGATTTCGTAGCAAAACAAGCAAAATGTTGCAAACGAGCTGTATCGATGATATTGCCCACGCTCGATGCGTTGAATCCTTGCCGCAAGGGAGGATGATGTGCCGGGCTGTGGGTGCGTGTGGGACAAAGCGACAGACTTCCTCATGCTAGGTCAGCAATGCGTTGAATCCTTGCCGCAAAGGAGGATGATGCGCTGATCCTGTTGCATGTGCGATCTTGTTGTGATGAAAGAAAATGGTGCCCCGCGAGGGAGCGACGATCCGGGTGCGATGCGAGGGAAATGGGGAATGCGCGGCGCCCGCTCTGCGATGTCGTGAGGCGATGATCTCGATGCGATGATCCGGGGTTAGCGAGCCTTCGACAAGCCCGCAAACGTGTGATGATCTCGGGTGTTAGGAAACACTTTGTGGCCAGCAAGCGTGAGATGCGATGATTTTTGGTTTGCGAGTGCTCTGCGGCAGCAGCGCGGTGATTTTTCTTCCGCTCTTCAGCTGCGGCGGCTCGCACATGGTTGTTAGCGATGATTCCAGCACTCTCTTCTCTGTAGTAGAACTAGAGGTCCTGGAACTCACAGGGGCCTCACTTGCAGATAGAAATCCTCTCTGGGAGGAATCAGGAGGCTGGTGGGGGAGTCAGATGAGCCTGTTTCTCCAGCAGGAGGCTATCTCTCTTCTAGCTCTTGGGTGATTGCTTAGCAAAATGAAAGTCTCTCGAAAGTCCTTTTCCCTCTTGATCCAAGTCCAAGGGGAACTACTGCAGGCCAATCCAAGAAACAGCACACAAGCACAAGGGCAGTCCTCTCCTGCAGATTCCTTCAGTAACACAGAGAGAGGTTCCTCTTGACATCAAGGAGCAATACGGAAATCAGAGGTTTGGGCACAGATATGTATACCCCAAAAGTCTTTGTTCTCAAAAGTTTCTAGTTACTAAACCCAGCCAGAACCAGTTCTGCTCAGCCCTTGAGCACTTTGTTTACCAGGCTGCAACCTTCCTTTCAGAAAGAGGGGGTCTGCCATCAGACGCACATTAGGAGGTGGAGCCAGCATTCACCTTGCCAGGCCCAGCACTATTCAGGTCAACTAGCTACCCCTCCCCAGTACTCAATGCAGATCTCCCTATTCAATCCAGGTCTGGCTCAGCCTGCCTTGCCCCTCTAACCCCAGACAGTCAATACACATAACAGCAGAGCACACTGGAAGGTTTAGGCAAGAAAATACCTACTTTCTAAAAGTGGTATTTTCAAACACAGAATGTTAAAACCAACTTCACTAAAAGATGTATTTTATCATTCTGAGTTCAGGCATACTAAACTCGAATTTATACCATGTTCCCTGGGACAGTTAGGACTATAAGATGTAATAGCCAGTCTGTCCATTCTAGCCTATGGAAAACAGGTATCCTTGCAGCAGTGAAAAACAAAATGGAGTGTAATTAACTACCAGGACATGCTACACATATCAAGCCATGTCCTACCTTACACACACAATGGACCTACCATAGGGGTGACTGACATGATGCTAAGTGAAGGTTCAAGGGCTGGGAAGTGTGGGCACTTCACAGCCAATTTGGCAGTTCTGGACTGCACGCAGACACTGCAGTGGCAGGTCTGAGGAACACTTTACAAGCTGCTTCTGTGGGTGGCGCAAACCAGCGCTGCAGGCCCACCAGCAGCATTTGGGTTACCAGCCCTAGGCACACACAGGCCACACTACTAGGGACTAACAGGTAAACCAAATAAGCCAATCAGGGATATACCAATTCACAGTCATATTTACACAGGGAGAGCATATGCACTTTAGCACTGACCAGCAGTGATAAAGTGCCCAGAGTCGTAAAACCAACAACAACAGGTCAGAAAAAATACAAGAGGAATGCAAAAAGTTTAGGGATGACTCTGCAAAAAGGGCCATTTCCAACAAGGAGCGTTTAGTGTTTTGCTAATAACTTCAGCGCCGTCTGACGAATCTGAGCAAAATTTTCGAAAACAAGTTTGTCAGCCAGCTCAGCTGCTGTCTGGAAGTTTTGAGGTGATCCATCAAGTGGGCCAGAGGAAAAGGGGTCTCCAAAATTCATTATCCCCATGCAATTTCTCATAGGGATTTTGGACACGACTGCAGCCGAACCACTGAACGGAATTACACCAAATTTGGCAGAAAGCTAAAAATATATATATATATATATATATATATATATATATATATATATATATATATATATATATATATATAATATTACCTACTGGCGGTCGCCAGTAGGTATATATAGTTAGGATTTTTTTCCTATGGGATTTTTGAAAATTCTATGTTGAATAACTTTGGCGTTTGAGGACGGAATTGGCTGAAATTTTCTGGAAAATTGAACATTTTGTTTCTGAGCAGCCCCTGAAAATTTGGGGGGGTTTCGTCAAGCGGGGGTCGAGAAAAAAGGGGGGTCCCAAAACGTGTTTTTAACATTGAGTTTTCCATAGGGCGGTTGGACTCACTTTTAGCTCGAACGGCTGAATGGATTTCCACGAAACTTGGCAAAATTGTAGGGACTGGTAGCCCGATGTGCCTTTGCTATGTCTCAAGATATATGCTTCAGTGGTTTTTACGAAAATTAACTTTGAAAAATATATATTGGGCTACATTGGGCTATATATATGTTGGAGCCCAAATGTAGCCCAATGTAGCCCAATGAAGCCCAATGAAGCCCAATGTAGCCCAAAGATGGCCGCCAGAGACAAAAAAAAACAAATGTAGCCCAAATATCAGCCAGATGTAGCCCAACTATAGCCCAGTGACAGAATGTCCCAGAGTGTTTTAAAGAACAACTAGAACGCTAACAGTCTTACTTATGACAAAAGTATGGCACACCTGAAGTCATCTTGATTGGAATAAAGTGGTAACACTTAATACATTTAATTTGAAAAGGAACAAAGTAAGGGGTTTCATTTTGCCATAGAAATGTTATATATATATATATATATAATATATATATATATATTACCTACTGGCGGTCGCCAGTAGGTATATATAGTTAGTATTTTTTTCCTATGGGATTTTTGAAAATTCTATGTTGAATAACTTTGGCGTTTGAGGACGGAATTGGCTGAAATTTTCTGGAAAATGGAACATTTTGTTTCTGAGCAGCCCCTGAAAATTTGGGGGGGTTTCGTCAAGCGGGGGCCGAGAAAAAAGGGGGGTCCCAAAACGTGTTTTTAACATTGAGTTTTCCATAGGGCGGTTGGACTCACTTTTAGCTCGAACGGCTGAATGGATTTCCACAAAACTTGGCAAAATTGTAGGGACTGGTAGCCCAATGTGCCTTTGCTATGTCTCAAGATATATGCTCCAGTAGTTTTTACGAAAATTAACTTTGAAAAATATATATTGGGCTACATTGGGCTATGTATATGTTGGAGCCCAAATGTAGCCCAATGTAGCCCAATGAAGCCCAATGAAGCCCAATGTACCCCAAAGATGGCCGCCAGAGACAAAAAAAAAACAAATGTAGCCCAAATATCAGCCAGATGTAGCCCAACTATAGCCCAGTGACAGAATGTCCCAGAGTGTTTTAAAGAACAACTAGAATGCTAACAGTCTTACTTATGACAAAAGTATGGCACACCTGAAGTCATCTTGATTGGAATAAAGTGGTAACACTTAATACATTTAATTTGAAAAGGAACAAAATAAGGGGGTTTCATTTTGCCATAGAAATGTATATATATATTCACTGAAAAAACCATAGGTTATAGACCATATATAGTTAGGAATTAGCATTTACAAAACCTTGAAAATTCACTGAAAAAACCATAGGTTATAAACCATATATAGTTAGGAATTAGCATTTAAAAAAACTTACTTTACTCACACAAAACCATTGAAATTCCATATATAGTTAGTTGTACTAACTATATATCGCGCACCCGCAATCCACTGCTGATCATGTCACATATTACATCATTCATGACATGGTCGGTGACATCACTGATGACATCACTGATGACATCTCAAATGACATCACTGATGACATCACTGATGACATCTCAAATGACATCACTGATGACATCACTGATGACAACATCCAGTGACTGTATGTTTCTGTAAAGTTAAAATATGTCTTACATATTGAAGAATGAGTGGATGTAGAAGTGTCTGAACAAAGGATTTAGTAGGTGCATGACTGACTGTATGAGTGAGTGAGTGATTAAATGTGTCTCACTGAGTGCATGGGTTAGTGACTAAACTGTCTTAATTTGTGCATCATTATGTCTGTTGTTCTGTAAACTGCTGCATGTGTTGATCAGTAGCTATATGATTAACTATATGGGTTATTGATTGGTTGCCCAAGTATTTGTATGGGAGACTGAGAGTGTGTATGGGTGGCTGGGAGGTGTATGACTCTCTGCATAGATGTATGGGTTCAAAAGTGCATGTGGAAACAGCTGTATGGGCGGTTGACTGTGTGCATGACTGTATTGGTGAGTGAATAGATATCTCAGTGCTACATGTCAAAGTAAGTACATATGTAAAATACAGTACATGTGAGAGTTGACATATATAAATAACTGTGCATAAGAGCCAGTGAATGTGTGAGTGGCTGTATGGATCATTGTGAACTTGTATCCAGGATTGTATAAGTGAGTAAATATGTTTTGTATATGTTTGAATAAGTAAGGTGTGTTTAACTGTATAGTTAAGGAAATGGAGGTGTGATTGATTGTTTGCATGACTGACTAGGTGTGTGTGTAACTTCATTGATGAGTGACAATCTGTGAGTCTGTGTTTACACTGAGTGTATCAAAGGTTATATTAGAGTCTGAAGAGGTTCATCGTATTATCACATGAATGATGTCATCAGTGATGTGATCAGTAATGTCAAATGAGATGTCATCAGTGATGTCATCAGTGATGTCATTTGAGATGTCATCAGTGATGTCATCAGTGATGTCATTTGAGATGTCATCAGTGATGTCATCAGTGATGTCACTGACCATGTCATGAATGATGTAATATGTGACATGATCAGCAGTGGATTGCGGGTGCGCGATATATAGTTAGTACAACTAACTATATATGGAATTTCAATGGTTTTGTGTGAGTAAAGTAAGTTTTTTTAAATGCTAATTCCTAACTATATATGGTTTATAACCTATGGTTTTTTCAGTGAATATATATATATATAAATATATATATATATCAACAATACCTGTGACCTCCCACCCCAGTGACTTAAAAGCAGTCCCTCTACTAAGGCACACTAAGGATTTCATTCAGAAGATTCAGAATCTCCATTAGGGTAATGAGTGTTGGATGATGTGCCTAGATGTGGAAAATCTTTATACAAGTATTAGACACACCGATGGCCATAACGCCTGTAAATATTTTTTGCGGGCCACAGGCATCAATGTCCTTGAACAAACAGATATAATCTTGAAAATGATTGAGACATGTTGATGCAAGAATATTTTCACGTTTGAAAATGATATCTTAAATCAAATTCAATTATTAATATTTTTCATTTAAGTTTTAATTGTTTTATATGTACATTAACATACACATATAAATATGTATGTGTGTGTGTTTAGATGAGAATATTTTGTATATATCTTTTAAAAAAATATATTTTTTAATTAACATATTAACGTTACAAGTTAAAATATTTAATATTTACTATTTTTAACTATATGTATATGTACATACATATATATATATATATATATATAGCTATATTTTGTATATGTTTTTCTTTGATATTAGTGTATAACAATATTTTTTCAACATTTTTGTACTTACCATTATATGTAAAGAAAGGCAATATTTTTGTGATCGATATTTTTGACATTATATTTTGGTAGCGCGATATTTATGATTTCGATATCCTGCAGCACACATAGAAAGAGGAAAAAGCCTCTCATGATTGTTTTTGTGCAGGAAGGTGCCCCTTTCTGCACTAAAACAACCCTGCATGCAGCGCAGGCACCCATTGCACCATGGTGCAAGGGTGTCTGTGTTGGCGCTAGGCTGCCAAAGCAGCTGCAACACAGGAAGTAACAACAGAAATGAGCCATGTGCCATAGACAGAGTGCATTCCTGCCCTTTCACTTTGAAACAGGGCAGCGCAGCAAGATGATTTGCTGCACTGCCCTGCGCCAAATTCCCGTAAATATGCCCTTGAGTTTCTCTGACTGTACATGTAAAACCTGAATCTGAAAAAATATCTCTTCTTCTGACCCGCACTGCTGGCTTTAAGGAGGAATAATGTCATACCTGTCCGACTTGTGAAGCCGCTCTTCATCACCAGGGGGTCACGTCACCTCAGCACAATCTACACAGACAGTTCTTAGCTATGACAGCCGGCCATGTACTGGGAAATATGGCACAGGAGAGATTCTGCAAATGAGAAGGAGAGACTTGATTTCATCCTGAGACAAAAAAATATGCCCCTGATCAGCCGCGACTTGTGCAGGTAAGAGCGGTGGGCCGGGTGTGGGGGGATTTTGACAGACAACAACAAGGGTAAATTAATAAATAATTCATTTTACCTCATCGTAGTCTGTCAAAATCCGCCCCCCACCCTGCGCCACCGCCCAACCGTTCTTACCTGCATGAGCCGTGGCTGTCCCTGATACTAGAACACTCTATCACCTCAATCACCAGTGCCATAGTTTAAGGAACACTGTGAAAGTTTTGCACGGAGATTGCAATTACAAATGGTGTGGAGTTTTCAATACTTGGTATTTATTAGCAAGTTCTCTCCTCCTAGATATATTTTGGTAGGTCGAACTTGTCAAAATTTACAAGGCAAAAAAGGCTCATGAAACAACTGTATATATGGATGTTGGTTTGAAAAGTTCCAAAATGGGTATGTTATACCCCATTGTTAGGGCACAATTTAAAATTCACTGCCAAGGCTGGTCTGACTTTACTCCATTGCATGACTGTCAACCTCTTTTTTCATGCGGGACGGTTCACCGAGAGGCCCAAGGAAGCTGAAGTGGCATAACACATCCATTGATCAACAATCTCTCTCAAAGTTGACCCATTGTACCACACATAGCCTGTCAGCATGCACCTACCTGCCGCTGAGGGGCTACAATATTGTTAAAAAGTGGAAACAGTTGGAAAGTAAACATGGCTCTTGGATCTTTCTTTACTTTCTTCATGATTCCTGAGAAGAGAAGTAGCAAGGGCAGTGCTAGGGGTCCCAACAATAGTAGTTGCAACATCTACCCCTAGTTTTCCTAGCATTCTGCAGCGTGCATAGAAAGAGAAAAATCCTCTAAAGATTATTTTTTTTCAGGAAGGTGTGTCTTCCTGCACGAAAAACAATCCTGCCTTCAATGGAGGCACCCTTTCACCATTCTGCATAGGTGCCTGTGTTGGCCCTAGGCTGCACACAGCGCACCTAGCACAGGGAGAAGGCAGGAAAGCACCATAGCTTATTAGATATGGCGCATTCCTGCACTCAACCTTTGACGCAGCGCAGCAAGTTTCCACGCTGCATTGTGCTGCACCAAATGCTAGGAAATCTGACCCAAACTGTCCAAAAGAGAACCTAACCTCCCCATTGTTCCCTTACAGAGGGCCTACCCAACATTCTATTGCACAACAGAAAATTATCATGTGACCATTATCCCCCTTACAGAAGAACCAACAATTAAACAGCATGTGGAGAAATTCAAACATGGAAAAGAAATTAGAATAACCAATCACATACAGAACCCAGAAACCTATTTGAAAACTTGAGTACTCTAACTTCTGTCTTCACTCTCTGTTCTGAGATCAGCTCTTTGTTGCACAGATGTTCCAGCATCTCACCCACCGTAAAATCATTGATACTAGCAGCACACTTTTTTATCGTGACATCCTTTACTGCTGGGTGGTTCAAATTACACTCCTCACTCATCTCCATCCTTCTCTCTAGTTTTATATTCTTTCTTATCCAGCAAGAACAGCCGCTCAAGCAGCCTTCTCACTGTTTATCATGTTGAATGGGAGTCCATGGATGTATGTGGGGTACTGCAATACATTGACACAGCGTCAGTTACCTTTTAAAAAAAATCCACCTAAGATTGCAAGGTGAACTTTACTGCAACCACTTTATTTCTTTGTTTAATCTCTCCGTCAGCACATTTTTCTGAGGGTTATTATACAACATTGATGTACCATGTTCCACACCAAAAGTTTCCTAAAATGTTCTCTTTTCTCCGGACAGCATCTAAACCCCTTTATTGGTTACCATAATTTATCACAGCCCCTTCTGGCAACACTATTGTGTCTAATTTCTCCAATACCCCTCAAGTAGCAGAGGATGCAAAAAGTATGCCACCTTTGGCCACATGGATCTGTAACCCACTAACACCAGAGCAAAACCTATTAAACAGACCTATTAGCTAGCTTTCTGAAACCTCTGGGTGGAACCTACTGCTTATCCCTGAAGTGTCAATCACGTTCCAAACTGTGTCCACAGATCCATCGTCTTGACACTTTTGTAAATGCATATGTGCTTCTCTCCAGACTAGGGTTTTGGCCGTCAGCTATTGGCATGCTGTGATTTTTAAAGCTACACTTATAAATGTAAATTTCTAAATCCCAGAATGCAACACTCTAGCCAAAAACCGAGAAATTGTTGCACTTCTCGCACATGACAAGGACCACTCACCAGCTGAACATATGGAAGGATTGAATAAAAACATGCACAATTAAATGTTTCTTATTTCAATTTTAAACAATTATCTAATTTTAGCATGCTAAGTAGCGTGCTCTGCCTTTTTGGCCTGCATTTGTTTGGGTGAACCACATTCTAAACAAAAGAATGCCCTGAGTAACAATTTCTCTTATTTTCATTTACCCTGTACCTTTTGATCATTTTCGTAGCCAGTGCTTACATATCAGGGCAGACACAAAGCTGAATCGCAAACCCATACAATAATAGCTGAATTCGCAAATCCATACAATAAATGGTTGTAATAGGATGTGTGAAAGAAAAGAAACTGACTGACCCTTGATCAGGCCATGCATTGTTTTTTTTCAGATGGTTTCTGCAAACATTGAATAAATCCACCAATGAAAACAACAGATGCCTTAGGAAAGTGGTAGTCCATAACACATATGGAAACATGATGCTGGCAGCACGCCTAATCACAAAACAGACAACTACAATGAAAAATCCATAGTATTTTAATATTTATATCCGCAGAAGAATTTGACATGTGAATGCCGAGCTGATCATACAAAAGTGGAAATTTGTGGACATGCTCTGAAGCGCTGGTGCAAATCCCCTAAATTCTTCATCATTGACTTCTTACCCTTCTTACAGAGATGGCTGATGCCAACACGGCTTGTGTCATTGCAAACAGTATTTGAGGCACCTACAAAAATGAGTCCATGCACCTCAATTAGCTGGAAATATATCCGCCCTCCAGAGCATGCCTACATTCTCAAGAGTTTCTGCATGGAAAGATGACAGTACAGTCAGTGCTTAACTTGTAAAAGAGTGAGAGCTGGTCCCCGAAGCTCTGCTCAGAAGCCGCGGCCGGTGCAATTGAATGGCGGTGCGCCTAATACCAAGGCTGCGTTGTGCTAAATCCACCTCATGCCTCTTTAATCCACTATCGCACATTCTCTGTCTGTTTATCCCACTCTTGCAGGTACCTACTTTCTCTCTTTGTGACAGTAGGTAGTGTAGAGATCCACCCGCTTCTACACCCTTAAAGTATCCACTTCAACCCTCAGGGCCAGGCTCTGCCCAGGGGTATAAATAAACAGGTGTGAGGTTGCTCCTGGCCTTACCCCAGATACAGCCAGCGGTGTGTGTCAATTCATTACGTGGCCCACCGAGTCCTGGCTGGCATATCACCTAGGCCACATGACAGGTGGTTAGATTTTTTTTTTCAATAAGATCCCTCCATATATTTGAATGTAATCATTATATTTACTAATACTAACTGTGCTTGTTGGGAAGCCATTTTGATTTAGTTAGCTAAACTTGTAACCAGGCCTGAGAAACATGAATTCCACTTTATTAAGATGTTTTGCCACTGTCTTGTTTTTCCCTCCTCTGCATGTATCTTATTGTGTGTCTTGTTAGTTAGAATAGGCTTATTGATGAGTGTATTAGACTGATACGTGGCTGGAATCTAATGAGAAATTGGCTTCGGACACTGAGGTTGAGATGTATGAGAGATCATCCTGTATAAGGCACACCGGACCGATGCTACATCCCAGGTCGCTCACATGGTAGCTCTTTTGTTCGCCCCTGGGGAAACTGGGGAGTTTACCTGCTCTCAGTACATTTGGTGGGAACTTTTATGAAGAGTCTTCTAGAAGTTTCTTTCGTGCTTTAATTATGTGATCTTTAGAATAGTTTAGTATATTTTGTTCTGATTTTGCTGAGAGACGGCCCTCTTTTCAACTCTTCTGTTTTTCCCTTGCCCAAAGTTTTGAGCTTTATGCATGAGCACTATTGTTTCTCCCGTAGAACCTTAAATTTGGTTCAACTGATGCTGACACCCTCCTCATGGAAATCTATTAGCCACTTTTAATGCTTTCTTTGAATAGGGGAGCTCCATTATAGAAAATTATATTTGGGATGTTGCCTCTCCTTTTTGATTATGTTTTCCATCTTTTTCCTCTTAATATTCAAATTTCGATTGCATGATCATTTTCATATGTTTGCTCATATGATATTTTTACTGAACCTCTGCTTACTGATTTGGATTGGGATTTGGATAAACTGCTAATAAAAACCTTATGATTTGGACATCATCCTCATTGTCATTTCTTTGAAGGCACATTGTTTTTACTGTACTTGATGTGTATTGCTGATGCTAGCTCCTTTCTTACACTTCAAGTCAACAACCAAAGGTCCATGCAAACAGGGGTGAAGATCTCTGATGATTTCATTAAGAGATTGAGAATCAAGGACCACCGCTCCATCACTTCTTTTTGTTTTGTGTCTTCCCTCTCTCTTGCTCTCATAAATATCTTATATGGAAATATAAGTGCTGGTCCCAGAAAAGAGTGCCAGTGGCCCTGACAGCAATCTTCGTCTCAAACTAAGCATGAGTGGAGAAGAGAAACAAGAAACAACAGAAGATACCACAATCCGTGATTCTCTGTGGCAGGATCCAAAACACTTAAGGATGTCCTGCAATCCCCCTCAAATTAACCCTCCAAGGCCAGACTGCAAGATGGCTCTGCAGTGATAGAGAGTCAGCAATTTCTGCAGTGTGCGTCAGTATCTCTACACAAGCTCAGTGCACACATGGCCTTCAATATGGTCCAAAGGGATGTGCAGTCCCTTACCGTCTGAATCCTCCCCGCCCACTGGTTAGACCGTATGGTATCCCGTGAATCCTCCGTTGCCTTTTCCAAACTTTTCCCATGAGGAGAGTGGAGTGATAACTATGCTGCACCTCCTGGATGGCACACACTTAGCATGTCACTTGATGATGCACATGTGCCTGCAAGATGACACAGCCATATAAGCAATTGTGTTCCCTCATTTAAGTGGGACTCTCCCACACACAGTCAAAACTGCAATGCACCTGTTCAATGCATGCCACAGCCTTTGTAACGTAAGGCTCTAATGCACCTTGAGTGTCCCAGAAGTGAAAACAATGGAGTATCACGCGTACATGGCACCTCTAGCCAAGGCATGAAGGACACCATTCTGCAGTAGTACAGCTGATGCCCTTCTGCTTCCCATCAAGGGCTTCTGAGTGGTGCTCTTTTGACTATTGTCCCTGGGAGTCTTTAAGTCATTTCATCAGAAAATCGATGCAGAGTTCCAAAGCCACCTTCTTGTCTACCTGACATCTTGACTTCTGGCGCAGAAAAATGAAAATGCATCATCTGATTGCTGATCTCGAATTCACCACTGGTATCTGGATGTCCTGTGTGTCTGGGTGTAAGGGAGATATCTCGCCAGACAGTCGGTACCTGTTGGATCCTGTGCCCCTGCTTTATTTAGTCAGTTTTTGAGTTCATGGCAGATCAATGTGTTATCTTTATCTGGTCTTCTTTGTCCTGAAACTACTAGCTCTGGCAGCAATCCATTCCCTTATTGGCTAGATGAGTCTATTGCAATATTTGTCTTTGTTTCCTTTCAAATCTTTGGTAACTCTGCATCAGTTCTCTGCATGGCTGGTGTACATATTCCCCAAGATTAGTTTAGATGTCTGGGTCGTGCCGAGGTCTAAGTGTAGCAAAAGAGTAGTGGATTTGTGTCATATACCTCCAAGCAATTTGCGAGTGCAAAGTACTTTAGTGAACAAAATCATGAGCCGCAACGACAAAAAAAAAATGAGTCTTATCTGCAAAAAATCCTGAGCCTCATTTGCAAAAAATAGTGAAATTGGCTGTGCCAAATAGTGGAACCAAATAACAGTAAATAACAAAGAAGTGTAATTCGGTGCCCTATAACCTGCTCACTATAACTCCTAGGTTAAGATTTCCTGACCAGCCACGATATCTGGAAGACAAGGAGACTTCGGAGACTGACTCTGCTCATCTGCTTTTGGCATCTAGAACCCGATTTACTAAAATACATGTTGCAGAAAAGTGGTCACAAATCACAATAATGTTAGCGACCAGCATCTTTTTTGTGACCCGACGTATGCATTGATAGGTCTATTTGTAAAATATCAAATCGTGGGGTATCACTGATCAACCTGTCTAATAAATATTAATTAGTCAGGTCACAATTTGTGACTCACTGTGCTTGGGTACAACCTGACTGATTGGTTTTTTTAAATTGAAAACTTTTTTTAAAGCAGCCTGATTTTCTTTAAGGACATGAGGCTTCCTTTAAAAGACAAAATATTTCAGTTTCGAAAACCTTCAGTGGGAGTTGGCGTATTTCCCTGAAGCACTGCCTGGTCCCCATGAAGCTGTCACCTTGATTCACTAACGGGAAGGTGTCCAAAGAGGACCCTCTCCCTCTTGCAAGAGTTACATTGCCATTGGGTGGTACTAACGTATCGATGGTTTGCAACCAGACCATCCATACATAGGGTACTGAATCTTCCATTTGGAAGAGACGTTCACAACTCATCCTTTCCAAACTGCAATTCGGCAGCTGCAGCCGGTACAGGTAAGCATGATGGGGCGGGGGGAGGATGTCAGCAGACGACTGAATAGGGAAAATGAAATAAATAAATAAATCCTATTCTGCTGTCTGTCAACACCCCCCTCCACCCACCCCGCCCCACCGCCCCATTGCATTTACCTGCACCAGCAGCTGCTGGAAATCAGTATTCATTTCCAAACCCATTTTAGGAGTTAGTAGAACTTTACCTACTCCTACAAGGGTTTTACATCATACCAAAAAGTTTTACTGGTCACAAACCCTCTGATTTTGAGGGTTTGCCACCACCTAAAGGTTCAGTACATCTGGTACTTTGTCTCCCGGAGTGGTGCTGTCACCTGCTGTAGCTCTTTGTTGACGCTTTTGGAGTACAGTTACAGGAAATGGATGAAGTATCACTGAACTCCCAGTTAACCTATGCAGGCTCAGCCCAGTGACCATTACATACCCTAGTGAGCCATAGTGGAGTGGAGTTCTGAATCTCCTAACTGTTGAAGGCAATTGTAAATGGTAAATAGGGGCTGGAAATCACCGAGGGCGGCCATATACTGCTGTGTATACTTCCATAATTCTCATTTTGTTTTACATTTTTAGTTTTCTTAACCCCTTCCATGCGGCCGCGATTCTGTGCCTGTGCGGCAGTTTTATTGAGTGGGCGGGTTCATGACGAACCCCAGCCGTCATCAGCACACGAGCACCGTAGTGCATGACGGTTGGGGTTCGTCATCAGCATGAAAGGGGTTAAAAATTTGTTCAAAACCAGTGCTAGTTGCCAAGTATTTTGACAGGCAATCATAACGAACAAATATAAACCCCATGGAAACCCTATAGGAAACCCTATGGAAATGCTGATATATATAAATATCTACTGGGTAATTAAATATATAATGTATGAATATATAATATTACCCAATGGCAGTCGCCACTGGGTAGTTATAGTCAAGTCAGTGTTTCCATGGGAAATTTGTTTTTTGTGTTGCTAATAACTTTGGCACCGTTGGACGAATTTCCACAAAACGTTTTTTAAAAGTACTTTTTCTTGCCTAGTTTGTGCACAGAATGTTCATAATAGTTTTCTGTTACAAAACAAAAACAATTTAACATATCTGGTAAGACAATAACTGCTGTCTGCTACTAATATTGGAAACCTAGCTAGTCTGACACTTTGCTTGGAAGAGTGTTGCAATTTCCATGCTTGTGAAGTGGTGTTCAAAATGACTACTATATTAATAGATAAACCTGGTGGTCACAGTAAGACTAGCGTAATGCACATTCAAGAGGACAAAGCACTGTGCTTGTCGTCATAGGCAACAAGACTGATACACTCTAAGAGAAAGTAGGGCTAAAATATAAAGCATTCCCCATGTCTCACTCCATACCAGTCAGTGCAATAGTTTCAACCAACTGCTACTAAAAAGTCTCTAAGCCAAAATGTAAAAAAGCTTTAAAACCATTTTTATAAGCCAAAATGTAAAAACAGCTTTTAAAACCCTTTTTTTTATTAACCTGTCAAACTAAACTTTACTGCAGGTAGTACAGTTTTTTATTAGTACTCTGTAATACGCGTTATGCTTTTCTATGATGTAACACCTGCTGTCTTTTAGATTTAATCTGTTACATATATTGTATATGTTCGTCATTTATCATTGCCTGTCAAAACGCTTAGCAGCTAACACTGGTTTTGAACACAATATTAAGAAAACGATAAATGTAAAACAAAATGAGACTTATGAAAGTTTCCAAGGCAGTCCATGGAATCCCTTTATTATTTCCAGCTCTATAGCTATGGGGACCATGCAAACAAGGCGACCGCCAATGGGTAAAAAAATTATAAAATATATATATATATATATATTCACTGAAAAAACCATAGGTTATAGACCATATATAGTTAGGAATTAGCATTTAAAAAACCTTATTTTACTCACACAAAACCATTGAAATTCCATATATAGTTAGTTGTACTAACTATATATCGCGCACCCGCAATCCACTGCTGATCATGTCACATATTACATCATTCATGACATGGTCAGTGACATCACTGATGACATCACTGATGACATCTCAAATGACATCACTGATGACATCACTGATGACATCTCAAATGCCATCACTGATGACATCACTGATGACAACATCCAGTGACTGTATTTTTCTGTAAAGTTAAAATATGTCTTACATATTGAAGAATGAGTGGATGTATAAGTGTCTTGATGAAGGATTTAGTAGGGGCATGACTGACTGTATGAGTGACTGATTAAATGTGTCTCACTGAGTGCATGGGTTAGTGACTAAACTGTCTTAATTTGTGCATCATTATGTCTGTTGTTCTGTAAACTGCTGCATGTGTTGATCAGTAGCTATATGATTAACTATATGGGTTATTGATTGGTTGCCCAAGCATTTGTATGGCAGACTGAGTCAATCAATCAATGGGTGGCTGGGAGGTGTATGACTCTCTGCATAGATGTGTGAGCAGTTGATTCACTAGATGTATGGGTTCAAAAGTGCATGTGGAAACAGCTGTATGGGCGGTTGACTGTGTGCATGAGTGTATTGGTGAGTGAATGGATATCTCAGTGCTACATGTCAAAGTAAGTACATATGTAAAATACAGTACATGTGAGAGTTGACATATATAAATAACTGTGCATAAGAGCCAGTGAATGTGTGAGTGGCTGTATGGATCATTGTGAACTTGTATCCAGGATTGTATAAGTGAGTAAATATGTTTTAGTATATGTTTGAATAAGTAAGGTGTGTATAACTGTATAGTTGAGGAAATTGAGGTGTGATTGATTCTTTGCATGACTGACTAGGTGTGTGAGTAACTCCATGGATGAGTGACAGTCTGTGAGTGTATGTTTATACTGAGTGTATCTAAGATTATATAAGAGTCTGAAGAGGTTCATCATAATATCACATGAATGATGTCATCAGTGATGTGATCAGTAATGTCAAATGAGATGTCATCAGTGATGTCATCAGTGATGTCATTTGAGATGTCATCAGTGATGTCATCAGTGATGTCAAATGAGATGTCATCAGTGATGTCATTTGAGATGTCATTTGAGATGTCATCAGTGATGTCATCAGTGATGTCATTAGTGATGTCATTTGAGATGACAGCAGTGATTTCATCAGTGATGTCATCAGTGATGTCATTTGAGATGACATCAGTGATGTCATTAGTGATGTCATTTGAGATGTCATCAGTGATGTCATCAGTGATGTCATTTGAGATGTCATCAGTGATGTCATCAGTGATGTCACTGACCATGTCATGAATGATGTAATATGTGACATGATCAGCAGTGGATTGCGGGTGCGCGATATATAGTAAGTACAACTAACTATATATGGAATTTCAATGGTTTTGTGTGAGTAAAATAAGGTTTTTTAAATGCTAATTCCTAACTATATATGGTCTATAACCTATGGTTTTTTCAGTGAATTTTCAAGGTTTTGTAAATGCTAATTCCTAACTATATATGGTCTATAACCTATGGTTTTTTCAGTGAATTTCATTGGTTTTTTAAAAGCTAATATCTGTAGCTGTAAAATGTATTCTTCTTTAAATCCAAAAATATATGTTATATGTTTATTAATAATTTTTTTTTTAAATATTTTTTTTTCTTCGCTCCCGGTTCGTGAACCGGGAAGCTTCCCGTTAGCTCAATTTGATGCCGCGACCCGGTCCGCGAACCGGTAAACGGTCCGTTTGCGCAACTGCCGCGTTAGAAATCAACATCGTGACGCGTCGCGGAAGCGCGACATATCGCGTTGTCGCGTAATGCGTCTTATGACGCGCCGCGTTAGCGCACCCGGAAGTGCTCCGGTACGCGAACTGAGACGCGAAGCACAGCTCCCCGGAAGCGATCAGGGGCGCGTCGCGAAAGCGCGACGTATCGCGTTGTCGCGTAATGCGTCTTATGACGCGCCGCGTTAGCGCACCCGGAAGTGCTCCGGAGCGCGAACCGAGGCGCGAACCGAGGCGCGAAGCGCAGCGACCCGGAAGCGATCCGGGGCGCGTTCCGCAGCGCGTAACATAAGCGTAACAGGTCATGTGACTTGTTAATAAAACTTTTCATTGGTTCATTTCACTTTTGGTTTCATAATGATGTAAGGCTAGGTCAGGTGACCTAAAAATAACACTTTTCATTGGTTTAGAACTATTGTTTTTCCCAAATGATGAAAACCCCTCCTTCTTTCCTCACTCTGACTTTCATCTTTGTGAGAGGAAGACCTTTTTTTGATAGTTCAGCAATGGCTTCATTGGTAGCTTCAGCTGGTGGACCCCCACCACCACCACCACCTCCTCATGGGAAGAGAGGACCACCTCCCCAGTTCATCAGCAACACAGAGGAGGAAGAGGATGAGCAAGAGGAAGAGGAGACAGAAGGACCACAGTTTTTAGAAGAGCAGCCCCGGGTTTCACATCGGAAAACCAGTTTTATTTGGCAGTTTTTTTCGATCCCTGAAGGGCAGAAGAAAGTAAATGCCAGATGTGTCACCTGCCTCATATGTAAGGAGAAGTTATCTAGAGGCACCTTAAAAAAATACAGCTTCGGTAACTACACCATGTATCGTCATATGAGCAGGTGGCATCCTTTAAATTACAGCCGGGCAGAGATACGTGACCAGCAGGACAACCCAACAACTCCTGTGGCCAGGTCATCATCACAGATATCTTTGACACCAGCAGAGGCACGGGAAACCGTGCCAAACATTCAGGACAACTTTGTCCATATGAAGTTTACCTGCTTGTATTGTGGTGCATTATTGTCTTGTGGTAATATGAGTATTACCTTAATCAACCGAGCTTATGAAAATCACAATTGCCCTAAACGCCCCAGACAGTAATTTTTTTTTTTGCTCCTATTGAGCCGTTTCCAATGCCTGTTTTTTGTTGTTTCCCCTCCATCAAAAACAAAAAAAAACATAAAACTGTTAAAAAAATACAAAAAAAACAAAAAATGTTCAGAAAAATAAAAAAAAATATAAAACAACAAAAACATTAAAAAAACAGTTCTTTTCTGAACTACCTCCCCTTTCAAAAAAAATTGCTAGAATGTTTAGCACTCTGGCAAGCTCTATTTCTTTTGGTTCGCTTCCCCGTTCGCTTCCCGGTTCGCGAACCGGGAGCGAACCAAAAATTATTTTTTTTTAAAACAAGAAGAGTTAGTATAAGGGAAGTAAACAGAGAGTAATGTTAAAAGAAAGACAGCTATAGGGATTAAACCAGAGATACTGTTTAATAGATCTATTTACCGAAGAAAAGATGGAAGAGGGTATAATTGTGAAAAACAAAATAAAAAAGGAAGTGAAAGAAAAAAAAGAGAGTAGAACAATAACAAAGAAGAGTTTCTTGGAGAATGTGAGTGAATGTTCAAAATAAGATTAAAACATGTGGAATAACAGAGAGAAAAAACAGAAAACAGAAAAGAAAAAATAACAGAAAAAGATTAATTGAAACAGCAAAGAAATGTAAATAACATACAGCCATATCATCAACATAGCCAATAAAAGTTTTGCAGCTTTTATCGGCAGAAATGTGTCGCTAAAGCCGCTTTTGCGGCAGAAAACTGCCGCTAAAACCACTTTTGCAGCAGTTTTCTGCCAATAAAAACAGCAATAATTTTATTGGCTGTGTTCATAATATGCACCTTAGTGTGCTTCAACTACACAGAGAAAGCATTATGAACAAGTAGTGAAAGAGTGATCAGTCAAAGACACTAAGAGTAATAGAGACGGAGTGAGTGAACAAGAGTGAGG
Organism: Lissotriton helveticus; assembly: GCF_964261635.1. Taxonomy (NCBI): domain Eukaryota; kingdom Metazoa; phylum Chordata; class Amphibia; order Caudata; family Salamandridae; genus Lissotriton; species Lissotriton helveticus. The sequence goes on from NC_136065.1 coordinate 860,088,972, forward strand.
AACTATGAGAAGAGAGGGACTGAGAAAAAGAGTGGAAGGAGTTGAGTAAGTAGGTAATAGAGAAAGGAATGAGGAAAGTAGCAAAGGCAGGAAACTGAGGGTTAAAGAAATGAAGCTGTGGAACTAATAGTAGGTGAATGTGATAGAAATGTAACAAAAAGAGTACAAAACATTTACCTTATAATTGTCGTTAACTTACTCACTTTTTATTTTTATACTTTCAATCTGTGAAAGAGAGAACAAACATTTGAAAAATATTAAAACATGTATTTAAAAATTAGAAAAGACAAGGGAAAAGATTGAAGGACAAACAGTTTTTCAACAACTTTGACACTTACAGAAGCTTCTGCTTCTCCAGGCCCCCTACACAGTCCTAAAGATATACATTTTAAACTAACAGTATCTTGATGCAGATGAAGTGAGGCCTATCTTAAAACATGGTGCATCTTTTGCACTGCTGTTGTCTCACAAAAGTGTCGCAAGACACTAACATTTTAAATGATTGTTTCAGGATGCCAATAACATGTGTCCTATCCAGAGGTTTGTTTGAGGTGAGGCCTACTCAGGGTTCCAAATGATATTTCGAGTTGTTGAAGAGAACAGAGGACATAATACATGTGAAGGCCTACCAATGAAGTAAGTCATGTCCACTTCACTCTTGAACAAAGGCCAGACCTCTTCTGTGTCCGTGGACAGACCTAAATTTCATCTGCACAATGTCATTCGTAAACTTAGGAAACACTGGTGATGTAATTGAAAAATGTGGAGTTTCTTTTCCTCATTTCACAATCACATCACCTGTGTTGCCTTTGGTTAGGTATCTCATAGTGCAGATGGAGTCTAGCATATCAAAGAGTACATAGAAGTTGAGCAGTATATACAACAATTTTGACATTTACAGAAGACTTAGCTTCTTATCTTGTTGGAGATGAAGTCAGGCCTGTCTTGCAACATGGTGCATCTTTTGCATCACTGCTGCATCGGTTTCATGTGGCACGGGTTTTTTACAGCATGACACATCTGCCTAGATGCATCAATTTGTAATTTTGCCACCTCATAGCAAATCTTTTGCACCGCCGCTGCATCACAAAAGTGACGCACAGTGGTGCAAAAGAGGCATACACCTATCATAAATCTGTCCCTAACATTTGAAATGATTGATTCAGGATGACGATAAGGTGTGGCCTCTCCAGAGGTTTGTTTAAGGTGAGGCCTACTCAGGATTGCATATCAAATTTATGCTTGTTGAAGAATACAGAGGAGATAATACATGTGAAGGCCTACCAATGAAGTAAGTCATATCCACTTCACTCTTGAACAAGGGCCATACCTCTTCTGTGTCCGTGGACAGACCTAAACTTCATCTGCACAATGTCATTCGTAAACTTAGGAAACACACGTGATGTAATTGAAAAATGTGGAGTTTCTTTTCCTCATTTCACAATCACATCACCTGTGTTGCCTTTGCTTAGGTATCTCATAGTGCAGATGTAGTCCAGCATATGAAACAGTACCCAGAAGTGCAGCACTGTATGCAACAACTTTGACACTTACAGAAGCCTCACCTTCTCCATGCCTCCTACACAGTTCTACATGTACATCATAAATGCAAACAGTACAGAATTAATTATACATGTTAAATGGTTTATTTTTGCTGTTCTCAGAATGTATCAAATTTCACTAAAAACAGTGACTTGAAGGTATTCATCATATAACAGCGGGGGAAAAAAACACAATCAAAATGATTGTGTTTAAAAAACCCATACAACATAACAAATCAGAATTCAGAACTCCTTAAAGTTAACTTACTTTCCATGACGTCGAAGGATGTCCTATGAACAGCTTACACTCTGTTGTGCTGTTATTACTTTCAGCCCGCCACTTTCTGAAAGAAAACCTCCATCGTTTTGAAAAATATGTTACATACAATAAATGACTTCTCGCTCTCTACCACACGTTTCCACAAGGCCAAATCATGTCAGAGCCATTTATAACTCTTGGAATTCTTGTAAGCCAATCCCGTCATGTTGTATTTCCACAACTTTCAGAATTAAAATGTTGAAGATCATTTTCACAATCCTGGATTACTAATATCTTACCCTTCTTGCTCACTCATGTTCTACATTTCCTATGACACTGATACTGCTTACTATGAAGCAGACTTACACTACCTCTATGACTACTACAATTATTTAATTCTCTACATCACTTTTAATCACAAAGCAATATAAAACAGTAGACAGCATTGCAGACTTACATTCCCTCTACTCCATGTTTTGATTGGCTGCTTGAATTAGCTTATAAAAAGAAATAGTTTTTCTGAACTCATTCAAAGTGCACTTATTTTTCCATGACGTCCAGTGTTATGGTAAGAAGTTATGTCTCTGTACTACACTTATCCTCAAGGCCAAATCGTGTAGGAGCCATTAGAACTTCTTGAAATTCCTCAGAGCACATCCTGAGATTCTTTCCCTAAAATTTTGGTTTTAAAAACACCAGGTAAGAATTTTTAAGGTCATACGGCAATTTGTTTTTTAAAATTAAAACAGAATCGTTGCAGAATGACCAGCCATTTCTAGACTTTAAATAAGCTGTGTAATGTCCTGATGTTATTGAAGGACCGTCATGATATATAATTGCTACAGTTACAAAAGTCCTTCCTGATATTGACAACTGTGAAGCCACAACATTTTTAATTAAAGTTGTCAATTTTGTTCCATCAGACCTACATCGTTGGAACATTAAAATGACATACTGGCCATATGTTCGTATAAATAAGGTTGACATCATTTCAGATTTACATTGGCTACATTCCATGTTGTGATCAGCTGCTTTTACTAGCTTATTAAAGGAGACTGATTTACTGTCTGGCAAAGTTAAATATATAAATCTTTCTGAAGCTACACTAGTAGTACTTGATACCCTACAGTTCTCGCAGTCATGCTGCCATTGATAAGAAAGCCCAAACAGATGATCTACATCTACACCTTCAGCATGCAATACATCAAGCATATACAATAAAAACTCCTGACAATCTTGCTGAATATTTTGAGAGAATTGTGTTTGGCCTGAACATCTGTCTAACAGATTTCGAATTTCAGACACACTTTCTATTTTTGTGGATGTATGACGTTATAACGCATACTTTTACTCCGCAGACCATTACAACGCGACTTTTACTCCGCATACCGTTACAACGCATAGCGCCTTGGGGCGCTGGATAGTGGTAAGTATAATTTACTATTCTAACTCCAGTCCCCGTGGACCCTAGGGAAGGTGTTGGATAGTAAATTATACTTATTCCCTATCCTAGAGCGCCCCCCAGCGCAATGCGTTGTAATGGTATGCGGAGTAATGGTCGCGTTGTAATGGGTCTGCGGAGTAAAAGATCCGTTGTAACGGGTGTATACCTATTTTTGTTCTATCAGTGCTACATTTCTCTAACACAGAATTTAACAAACTGCATAATCTTTGATCAGAATTGACCACAATCTCTTCTTTTACATTTTCTAGAGAAAACAAAACATTAACCACTACATTAGCATAGCAGTTGACACCAGAAGTGTTTTCAAATTGAAAACCAACAACATCTTCAACAGAATCCTTTTTGTTTCTGCTTATAATTTCAGGTTCATCGACTTTTCGTCTTTTTGCTACAACCTCCCCAGTATTGGTCACATTTCTTCGTTTCCGGCCTACCACACGTTTCTCAAACAAAGGATATTGAGGCAAATGTGGCGCATACTCTCTTCTCAACCTATTGTATTCCTTAACACAATCTAGATCCGCACAAATGTTTGTGACATCACACTCAATCAAGTACAATCCCAATAAAGTTCTAACTCTTGACAATGCCACATATGCCATACCCTCCTTGAACACAGAACTGCCAATATTCACCAATGCACTGTCTACACTTAAACCTTGCGATTTATGGATTGTCACCGCATATGCCAAGCAAACAGGAAACTGCTTACGGCGAACATATAAGTCTTTTACAAGCAAAAATCTAGCAGAACAACGACCAATTAGCTGTACTTCCTCAATGCCATCAAATGTAATTTTTAAAAATTCAATTCCATCTCTATTTCTGTATTTCACAAAATCAACAACATTACCCATTGATCCATTTACCAGACCTCTTTCAACATGTAAATTCCTTCTTAAAATTATACGGCAGTTCAAGCACACATTCAGACTCTTTTCAAAACCTGCAGTTTTAGATATAGTCTTCTCTAATGAATCCAATTTTGATTTCAAATTCTCAGACAAAATAATTGTTGATCCCATATGCTCTACTCTGTCAATAGCTTCCAGTTTCACAATCTCTTGCTTTTCTAAATGCAACATTTTGTTGTTGAAGATGGCACATTCTGCAAGAGTTGGCATCAAACATATTCCAGATTTCTTCTCAGTAATTTTCTGAAAAATATTCTCAGGCACAACATCTTGTTCTGGATATAAATTTGACAGTAATCGTGCATGTAAAGCTTCTTTCCCATGCTCGGTCACTTTTCCAATTCTAACATCTTGTAGAATATTCTTGTAAACTTCATCCTTCGCCTGACGCATATTTTCATGCAGTTCAGCATAATTGAAGTTTAACCATATTTTGACGTTGCCAATGCTCCCTAGGCACTTCCTGGTATCTTCATGCGTGAGCATTTTGAACACAGGTTGCCCTTTCACTGGTGTCAGCTGCAGAAGATCTCCGAAAACAATGATGTGTTTGCCACCAAATAACACATCATACTCTGTTTTGAGAACTTCTTGCATTCTCAAATGCACAAAGGCAAGCATGACATTGGAAACCATGCTTACTTCGTCAATGATAAGAACTTTCATTTTCCTCAAGATTCTTGAAACTTCACAACAAGCATCTCCAGATAGCTTGTGATATTGTAATTTGTTGTCATGCTCCACTGGCAGCATCAGTAAACGATGTAAAGTAATCCCTTTAATGTTATGTGCTGCCAGTCCAGTTGGAGCGGTGACAACACAAGACAGCGATGACTCAGTCCTTTCCTGCAAATAACATGAAATTGCTTTAATAAGGAAACTTTTTCCAGTTCCCGCTTCTCCACTCACGTACAGTCGGACAGGCTTCAACGACGTACATGAGCACTCTTTCTTCTCATGACTTAATCCATGATCAATTTGCATGGTAACTTCGTCATATATTTTCCTCTGCTCAACGTTGAGTTGTCTTTCCAACTCTTCTATGTTAACCGCATCCTCCTGAGCATGTGCCATGGCTCTTTCCACTTCATTCATAGCAGTGGCAGCTTCATTTTCGATAACAGGTCCTCCTAGTGGATCCTGACTCAATGAAGCAGAACTCTGACTGTCCTGAGAACTGTCTCTGGCAATCTCGGCTGCAATCGTTGCTTCCTGCTCGATTTCCACACTCAACATTTCTACATATTTGGGAAAAGCAGGACATTCTATGGTCTCCTTGGCGGCAGTGAAAGAGTCTTCGTAACAGAGGAAATCTCCAAGCAGTTCCTCTTCTGCACGCCAAGGCTTGAAAAGTTGTAAAAGTGCTAAATAGAAAAACTCATTTTTTTCAGGAGATTCGCCACTCAATTTTCGATGGTTTACCAAGTGGCATTTTCTTTGCTTGACCAGACATCCCTCACTTCCAATTACAGCATACACTCCTTTCTCAGTATCTTCTTTGATATTCCTCTTGAATATGTAATTTTGAAGAACCTCATACAGACAAACATTCTCGAGGTGACTGCTTCGATTTGGATAATATGTATCCAACATGTTGGTCTTCAAAATGTCGGTACTGTTTGGCTCCTTTTCTGCCAAATACTCAATTTCCCGCACAGGTTTCAGAATTCGATTACGCGTTGCAGCAAGACCAAGACTCGCCCAAACGATACTCCTGGATTTGGCATAGAGACTTGCTGAAGACAACCGGTCAGAACATTCGTAAGCTCCGATTTCTCGATGCGACAACATCTTCAGACTGAAACTGTACAACTTCTTGCTGAGGCTCTTTTCATGGGAAATGTCCTCCCACATATCCTTCAATTCTGTCTTCTCTTTTTTGGTGATGTAAGATGTCACATACCGAGCCACAGCCATACAGTTATCAGCCACAAACTGTATATCCATGTTAGCATTCCACATGGACAAAATCACCGGGTTGTAGTCGTTGATGTACTTCGACTCTTCGTTCCTCTTCAAATTGTATGTGTTTTTAGGTGATTTCTTCATCACATTATGTCGCAGCGAAGACATCAAACTGTTTACTCTTCCTTTAGAAATCACCGGTCGTGGAAAGCCGAAACGACATTTGGTGTAGAACTTGTCCTTGTTTCGGAATTTACGACGACAGTACTTTCCACAACGATGGCTTTGGAAACGTAGAACTTTTTCTCTTAGGCTTTTCTTCTCCTTTGCGTTTGGAACAGCACACGTAGAATACTGTTGTATGAAACTCATCACTGAGTCTTCTGGATCTGTTCCAAATTTAGGTGCATCCTTGATCCACAACAGCATATGTATGTGAGGAGCACCTCTTGCTTGGTACTCCTATCTCCAGAAGAAATCCAACACCTCTCCAAGAGGTGGATTCTTCTTATTCATGATGAAAGACTTCATAGCTTCAAATCTATGATTGAAGTACCGGCATACATTGACTGGATCCAAAGAGCACAGTTCTCCGGGTGTCTTGAATTCGATGTTTTTGATATTTCCATTTGCCTCTCGTAGAAATTCAAGTAAGCCTTCCCAGCCATACTCGGCACAGCTCAGAGTGAGGAACCATGTGGGAGTTCCTAAGTTCCTCAGCATACATTTTAAATCACCATGACAACGGTACCAGTACTCATTAGTACCAAGCTGACACGCCATGAGATTAATCAGGTGAGAATCTAAAATACTGTCTTGGACATTGACTTTATCCATAAAGTCACTTGCCGAGATGTTTTGCATGTGTATACCACTTTTCAAGATGTGGTTCACTGCATATGACAGTCCAGACAGATCGCTTTCAAACAGGAGATGAAACAAATAGGGAATACATTGTCGAAACCTAGCATCTCCTGCATACAATCGCAAAGTCCGGTATTCAGAAGCAGGAATTTGATGAGGTCGCTCATCATATCTTCCTCCCTGACCTGTTGGAAAAAGCTGTGGGAAACACCGAGCTTCCAAACTTTCCTCCCAAACACTAATGGGACTCCCTTTGGCTTGTTTCATTTGAAACAACTCAATAGCATTCCCCATGACTTCCTTGGAATGCAAAGGATGAACACTATAATGTTCATATATTTCTTCACTAGTAGAGGGTTCTACTTTCTCAATTTGACCAGCACACAAATCGCTATCCTCTTCCTCACTTACTTCCTCTTCTGCAACATAAACATTCTTATAGTACTTATTATTTTTTTTCAAATACAATGTTGCCTTTTTGACTTTCCTAACATCCACTAAATCTTGCCATATTTTCTTATTCTTTGTCGGAACCCCATTAACTAAGATAACCAGAGGTTCCTCTTCCACTTTTTCTACTCCAATTGTGTTAATGTTTTTCTTCAAATCTAGAGGCAAATAAACAACTCTTCCCTTTAATCCTCTCTTTAAATCTGATGGAGGCAATTTCCCTGTCTTTGGCTCCATTCTTACAATAGCCTGAAAGGGATGGATACTTTGAATCAAAATAGATTCATAAGTATTTAAATCCTTCAATTCAGAAGGAATCGCAACCAATTCCAGATTATTATGAACTGCTCTAGCAGGCATCTGGTTTTGATTTAATTTGCTACAACAATAAGTACACACACGTTGATCCGATCCCAAATCAAAACAATTTTCTACCATCAAATATGTTGTGAAATCCTTCCATTCACTATTATTTTCCCTTTCACTTTTTGCATATAAATCCACTTAGTCTGATTCTTATAATGAGTGCGTCGACAACACACACAAGTGAAATTAGGCCTCTCACTTGATTTCACCTGAAACGTCGCAATTTCCCTCTGAAAATTATCTGTACTGGAAACCTGTACACTATCTTCCACATTACCCTCTTCTTCTTGGTCAATTTCAACATTCTCCTCTTTACTTCCAAAGTAACCAAACTCAATTTCTGCACAAATATTCTTCACATCTACTTCTGAACCATGCAAAAGAGCAGCGCATAATTGTTTAAGCATAATTGCTGGACTCTTAGCATAATACAACATTCTAACTAATTTCCTCACTTTATTATGATGCACTGCTAGCATCCTGAAATGATGAAAAACACTCTGGCATACTCTCCTGGAAAGACAAGCCAGTGAATGACCATGCAAACCTGTCACTTCTCTCACTCTGCAAGGATCTAATTCTTGCAACAACTTCATTTTCTGCTTCAAACTTTTCTTATTAAATGTCCGTACAAAATCACAAAGCAAATTGATGGAATCCTGTCGCACACTGCAAATACTACTACACTTCCAGGTGTACATAGGACCCTTAGGACGTCTTCCTAAAACCTCATTACCTAACAACTCTTCTGTCTCTGTTGTCACAAGTTTTTCTTTTTCAACTCGACAACCATCTTTCACTTCATAAGCTCGACCACTGGTGTCAACTGCATGCACCAAATCATTATCCTGGAAATAACTCTCCTCATTAAAAAATGCCTCACAACTTGAACTATGCATCCATTCTCCGGAAAAAACTTCACAAAAATTACTACGATTAACTATTCTCTTCCATCTACTATTTCTTTTGAAATCATAAATTGCCTTGTTTAACTTCCTAATTCTATTGATTATCAAAATAAATAACTTACGTTTAATTTCAAATGCCTGATCAATAACTTTCTCAACTTTTTTTTTCTCTTATAAAAAACCACTTTCTGTTGACCTTTCTTAATATTTTTTAACAAATTGCCAATTATCCTGTTGCGGAACATTCGTTTACGAATGTCCCTAAACTGTTGTTTCCTTCTACTATCATGCACAGAGTTATCTCTTGCTCTAGCAGTAAAATTTTTGATTGGCCTTTCCTTTCCGTTTAAAATGCTTCTCTTTTTCTGGACTGAAACATTTTCTGTAGTAATATTTTTTTTAGTACAAATATTTCTTATAAATGTTTTTGTGCTCTTACCCGGTGCTTTCTTGGTGACTTGACAAGTTTTTTTCTTAGAGGACTGCTGCATTATATCATTTACCTGCTGTCTTTGACGTTTTGCAGCCTTTCTAAGTCTTTCTTTAGTTGGCATGCTGAAATCTTGAAATGATCTGCAGTTGAATCTGTGGTAAAATATAATAAAAAATGTTATTAACCACTATTACCAAACAGTAAATCAATAACAGTCATCAAAAACTTAACACACTACTTGACATTTTTAGTGCTTGGCAACTTTAGAATACAGAAATAGCAGAAAAGAAATGGAATTCATATTCATTTTACCTGTGCTGTTTTATATGTGAATCTGATCTAATTTTATGAGCATATTTTAATATTTTATTGAAGACACTACACATAACCTGTTTTTGAAGGTGTCTTTATTTTTAAATGAAACGGTTTACATTTTTACTTTTCATTTATTATAAATTTTTAAAAATAAATGTTTATAGTTCCATAGGCTCAAGCACGTCAGCTTCCCACCCTATGTCATACAATTCTGACAAATCTGCATCCTCATCATGTTCTTCTTCATCCTCAGGATTTAAATCATCCAAGGGATCTACTTCCACTGATGTTTCAATTACGAGTTCAATTATGAGGTCGAGATCAACTGATTGCTGATTGTCGCTCATGTTGATGTTGTCGTTATCTTTAAAGAAAGAGAACAACAATGAGATGTTGCAGAGTAAGGCACAAATCTCAGAGACTATAATAGTAAAATTGTTTAACAAGAGTAACATTTTGCAGGTATTATTTAGCCATGACCAGCGATACTGAGGAGGTAAGGCCTATGTCCAAGTTTTCAGTGAACAGGACTCATCTCTTCTTAACCTTGGATAAGCCTCACCAACTCTGTGTCCCCTGCTCATACTTAAATGTAAAGTGGCAGATTTATGTTAACTGACGCATTCCCAGGGATGCACCAGTTAATGTGCACCGCTGCTCTGCCACCCATGGTGTGCCGCATTTACAATGTGGAGCACCATTGAGTGAAAACAGCACAGATGCGTCACGCATCTGTGCCGCAAAAGCAGCACATTGCAGGAATCACGTCATAAGCGCAACATGTCTACTGCAATGCACAGGAGCAAGCCACACATTGCATGGTGCATCACTCCTTATGCCTGTTTCAAACAGGTGTAATGATTTGATTCAGCAATGCTATAAAGCTGAGTCAGTGAAATCTTCTAAATTTCACTGTGTTAGTTTTACAGGGCTTTCTTGCAAATTAATGCATACCTTGCAACAAAACACCTATATGAAAACTGACGCAGGTTTCATGTGGCACAGGACTTTACAGCATGACACATCTGCCTAGATGCATCAATTTTTAAATATGTCGCCACATAGCAAATCTTTTGCACCGCCGCTGCGTCACAAAAGTGACGCACAGCGGCACAAAAGAGGCACACAGCTATCATAAATCTGTCCCTAACATGTTAAATGATTGATTCAGGATGACGATAAGGTGTGGCCTATCCAGAGGTTTGTTTAAGGTGAGGCCTACTCAGGGTTGCAGATTAAATGGAGATGGGGCACCCCTGAGCCTTGCTGGAGCTGCATGGCACTTGCGATGCAGCTCCAGCAATGCGCCACCTTTACGGCACAGATGCGTCACGCATCTGTGCTGTTTTTGCCCCATGGTGCGCCGCATTGTAAATGCAGCGCACCATGGGTGGCGGAACAGCGGCGCAGGATGACTGGCACATCCCTGGGGATGCACCAGTCATCATAAACCTATCCCTAATCTTCTTATCTTGTTGGAGATGAAGTGAGGCCTGTCTTGCAACATGGTGCATCTTTTGCATCACTGCTGCATCGGTTTTATGTGGCACGTTTTATTTACAGCATGACACATCTGCCTAGATGCATCAATTTGTAATTTTGTCGCCACATAGCAAATCTTTTGCACCGCCACTGCGTCACAAAAGTGACGCACAGTGGCGCAAAAGAGGCATACACCTATCATAAATCTGTCCCTAGCTTTTTAAATGTGGAGCACCATTGAGTGAAAACAGCACAGATGCGTCACGCATCTGTGCCGCAAAAGCAGCACATTTCAGGAATCACGTCGTAAGCGCAACATGTCTACTGCAATGCACAGGAGCAAGCCACACATTGCATGGTGCATCACTCCTTATGCCTGTTTCAAACAGGCGTAATGATTTGATTCAGCAATGCTATAAAGCTGAGTCAGTGAAATCTTCTAAATTTCACTGTGTTAGTTTTACAGGGCTTTCTTGCAAATTAATGCATACCTTGCAACAAAACACCTATATGAAAACTGACGCAGGTTTCATGTGGCACAGGACTTTACAGCATGACACATCTGCCTAGATGCATCAATTTTTAAATATGTCGCCACATAGCAAATCTTTTGCACCGCCGCTCCATCACAAAAGTGACGCACAGCGGCACAAAAGAGGCACACGGCTATCATAAATCTGTCCCTAACATGTTAAACGATTGATTCAGGATGACGATAAGGTGTGGCCTATCCAGAGGTTTGTTTAAGGTGAGGCCTACTCAGGGTTGCAGATTAAATGGAGATGGGGCACCCCTAAGCCTTGCTGGAGCTGCATGGCACTTGCGATGCAGCTCCAGCAATGCGCCACCTTTACGGCACAGATGCGTCACGCATCTGTGCTGTTTTTGCCCCATGGTGCGCCGCATTGTAAATGCAGCGCACGATGGGTGGCGGAACAGCGGCGCAGGATGACTGGCACATCCCTGGGGATGCACCAGTCATCATAAATCTATCCCTAAGCTTCTTATCTTGTTGGAGATGAAGTGAGGCCTGTCTTGCAACATGGTCCATCTTTTGCATCACTGCTGCATCGGTTTCATGTGGCACGGTTTTTTTACAGCATGACACATCTGCCTAGATGCATCAATTTGTAATTTTGTCGCCACATAGCAAATCTTTTGCACCGCCACTGCATCACAAAAGTGACGCACAGTGGCGCAAAAGAGGCATACACCTATCATAAATCTGTCCCTAGCATTTTAAATGATTAATTCAAGATGACGATAAGGTGTGGCCTATCCAGAGGTTTCTTTAAGGTGAGGCCTACCTACATTCATGGGGAAATGAATTAAAATGTTCTTAAGACAAATGAAAGCGTTTTTTTAAAGCCTTTGCAGCAGCATTTTTGGGTCACTTTTAACATGGCTATGTAACTCAAACTATCAAAATGTAAATTTGCCAAGCACAGGTGGGAGCATATTTACAAGGAATTTGCACCACGGGGAAAGGTCTTACATTAAAATGGGAAAAATAACATCAGAGACACTCCAATGCCTTATAAAGAAGCAGACACCATTATGTCCTTCCCATAAATGTTAAAAGCATTCCTTTACCTCAAAAACGATTTTCAAGTCATAATTTGAAAACACTGCACATGGGGAAATGACTTAAAATGTCCTTAAGACACATGAAAGCGTTTTTTGATTGCCTTTGCAGCATTTTTGGGTCACTTTTAACATGGCTATGTAACTTAAACATTCAAAATCTAAATTTGCCAAACACAGGTGGGAGCATATTTACAAGGAATTTGCACCACGGGGAAAGGTCTTACATTAAAATGGGAAAAATAACATCAGAGACACTCCAATGCCTTATAAAGAAGCAGACACCATTATGTCCTTCCCATAAATGTTAAAAGCATTCCTTTACCTCAAAAACGATTTTCAAGTCATAATTTGAAAACACTGCACATGGGGAAATGACTTAAAATGTCCTTAAGACACATGGAAGCGTTTTTTGATTGCCTTTGCAGCATTTTTGGGTCACTTTTAACATGGCTATGTAACTCAAACATTCAAAATCTAAATTTGCCAAACACAGGTGGGAGCATATTTACAAGGAATTTGCACCACGGGGAAAGGTCTTACATTAAAATGGGAAAAATAACATCAGAGACACTCCAATGCCTTATAAAGAAGCAGACACCATTATGTCCTTCCCATAAATGTTAAAAGCATTCCTTTACCTCAAAAACGATTTTCAAGTCATAATTTGAAAACACTGCACATGGGGAAATGACTTAAAATGTCCTTAAGACACATGGAAGCGTTTTTTGATTGCCTTTGCAGCATTTTAGGGTCACTATTAACATGGCTATGTAACTCAAACATTCAAAATCTAAATTTGCCAAGCACAAGTGGGAGCATATTTACAAGGAATTTGCACCACGGGGAAAGGTCTTACATTAAAATGGGAAAAATAACATCAGAGACACTCCAATGCCTTATAAAGAAGCAGACACCATTATGTCCTTCCCATAAATGTTAAAAGCATTCCTTTACCTCAAAAACGATTTTCAAGTCATAATTTGAAAACACTGCACAGCTCCTATGCACAAAAACACCCTGTCAGTACTAATACTTCACATTTTCTCCAATTACAATTTCTCAAAGAAACAAAGTCTATTTGTAAAACACTTGAGACAAAGCAACATTTTAAAAACACAACTTTCTTCATAATTTTCTCCTTAAAGCACACTATTCTCTATCTAAATTAAATGAATCTTTTCTCACCTTAGCAAATACTTTATGAGTTTCAAAACAGTCTCAGAAACACACCACTTTGTCTTTAGCAGAGCAAAAGGTATGCACTCCAGAGTCTGCAGCTATCAAAAGCACAGAAATGCTGTAATTCTTCACACATATCTCTCATGTCACCCAATCAAAACTCTTCCCTCACTTTTTTCAAATCAAAACCCTTCCCCCCTCTGCCCTCTCTGCCTTTGTTGCATAGCAACCACCTCTTGGAAGACCTCTGGTGTTTGCAAGTTCACACAACAATGTTTCAATTGAACTCTGAACTCTCAGTGCACCTGCATATCCAGTGCAATCTTTCATTTAATGATTTTTTCTTGACCATTCAAAATACATCTTTCAAAGAACTCATCCATGCACCCTAACTTTCTGTTTTCAGCAATCAAAATCCACCAATCACTGTTACTGCTTCATTAACACAGAAACTCCACAGTTTTTTTCATTTTAAACTCTTATTTTTTCAACTGCCATTTCACTGCCACACTTCATCTGACTGCAGCAGAACCTTCTCTCACCATGTTTTCTGTCTGGATTGTTGGACATAGTTACATCTACTGGGCTCAGAGGTATGCTGATAACAGAAATTTACCTAACCTCAATTTACAAGATGTGGAAATTAAGTGGTTTGGCCACAGAGGATTAAAATGTCACCAATTGATACCATTGGTGAAAACCTTTATGCATTTGCCAAAACCTCACCTGTTATTTGTGCACTGTGGAGGTAATGACTTGGGCACTTTGACTGGGGTAGGTCTGGAAATGCTTTTAAAAGACACCTTTGAGCAATTAATGGCACTTTTTCCTCAGACTGCCTTGGTATATTCAAATATATGCCAAAGACAGAAATGGAGGTGGTCGAACCAATTTTGTCCACAAATTGAGAAGTCGAGGAAGCATGTAAACAAATCTGTTTCAGCTTACATGAGAGACCATGGAATGGGCTCCGTGTACAACAATAACTTGCGTTACTACATGCAAGATATCTACAGAGGAGATGGAGTTCACTTCTCAGATGAGGGCAACAGAATTTTCATTCTGAATTTAAGACTGTGCATTGGTACCTACTTATAGGTACCTAAATGTACCATAAACCCAAAAGCTCTTCTCAGAGCTACCCTACATTTGATCACTCACAATTATTATTTTACTCTAACTTTTTTCACTAATTTTCAACAAAGTACGCTCCCCGGGGCGCTACCCGGTACGCGGACCGGAAGCTGACCTCGCGAAATTTTAAAAAAAAATGTTTTTTTCCGCACATATGGGCCTCCTCAGCCACCCTTAGAAAACCTAGGGGGTCAAGATAAGTCTACTGTGCCCCCTTCTACCCATTCTGAACATTAGTTGCCCTCCATCTTGTATCTTAATTCGACCGAAACACAAAATGGTGGACTCCCGTAACGCTTCAGGTTCGCGTACCGGGGCGCTCGCCAGTTCGCGTACCGGGGCGCTCCCCGGGAAGCGCTCCATCAAAAAAGGTGGGAAAGTAATTTACAGAAAAACGACTGGAGACACTTTCACCAAATATAGATTAGCTCATACTACATACCAATCCCTATCATTTTCACAAATTTGATTGAAATTCCATTTAGCCATTTAGCCTGTAGACCTCTCTAAATACCGTGAGGTAAATTACTTCACAAAACACATCTGAAGTGTTGGAATTGACAACCAATGAAAATGTTACTTTCATTTTCTACTTTTTTTACCTGACATTTGATTGGTTATATACCTGAATATATATAAAGGAAGAGAAGGAAACACAGCCATTTTGACTACTACTTCCTGGTGTACATTTCAATTGGATTTTCACTAATCACTTCAACTTCTTTGTAAAGGTAAGTTGTTATTTTAAAAACTGAAGTATATTGTGCACTATCAGTTAATATGGTAAACTTTTTCTGATAGTTATATACTATCCCTCTGTAGTAGTTATAGATTTCGATAGACTTCTCTGTTATAGTTATGGATAGAGTTAGGTTTCTCTTGTATAATTATGAATTTACTTACGTTAAATCACATACACTTTTTTATATTCCTACTTCCACTCTGATACTATACACTGCCCAAAGATAAATTCACTGATAAAAACTGCCTATCTAAAATTAATCCCAACAGTGCCCTATCTCTACTAATATATATTTTTTTTATCCAAATTTCAGGCAACATGGAAGGCGAACAGAAAGTTTCATTTCAAATTGTCCTGCAAGAGAGCAGCCAAGAATTAATTGATCCAAATTATATAGAATTTATGGATGAAACTTGGGACCAAGAACTACTGCAATGTGTGCAAGCAGTAGATGACCTCCTTCAAAATGAGGACATTTTACACACTCAGAGATTACAAGCTATGTTCAATGAAAATGACGACATTTCAGACAGTGAAATGTTAGAAATGTTATTAAATTTTGAAACACAATCACAATAATAAATAATTGCTTAAAAAATAAAGAAATTAAAAAATAATCAACAAAACCAACAATCAATTAACATACAGTATTTGAAAAGTCTATCATTCTTTTTTCCTTATAGTACGCTCCCCAGAACGCTTCCCGGTTTTTTGCCCCGCGGTGCCCTTTTAAAGCCTCCACATCAAACCTAGGGGGTCAGGGAGGATCTACTATGCCCCCTTATGGTCATTTCCCCCTTTGTTTTGGCCTCCTCTTGTCTCTCGATCCTACCGAGAGACAAGATGGCGGCCGCTCCGGACTGTTTAGAATGTTGACAGACACCGGAGAGCCAATCAGCTTCGCTACGCGAAGTTCCGTTACGCGTCAGGTACGCGAACCGGAGCGCTGCCTGGAGCGCGCTTACAGATATATATCTTTTTTTGAACGTTAATTTCTCAAAATCCACTGGAGCACATATATTGAGACCTAGCAAAGGCACATTGGGCTAACAGTCCCTACAATTTTGCCAAGTTTCGTGCAAATCCATTCAACCGTTTGGCCTAAAAGTGAGGCCAACCGCCCTATGGAAATTAACATGGGAAAAACACGTTTTGGGACCCCCCTTTTTTCTCGGTCACCCCTTGACGAACCCCCCCCAAATTTCCAGGGGCTGCTCGGAAACCAAATGTTCCATTTTCCTGAAAATTTCAGCCAATTCCGTCCACAAACGCCAAAGTTATTAGACATAGAATTTTCAAAAATCCCATAGGGAAAAAATCCTAACTATATATACCTACTGGCGACCGCCAGTAGGTAATGTATATATATATATGTGATGTCATGAGTGATGTCACTGACCATATCATGATTGATGTAATATGTGACGTCATCAGCAGTGCATTGCAGGCGTGCAAGTTATAGTGAGTCCAACTAACTATAACGTGGGAATTTCAATGGTTTTATGCCAGTAAAATTTCCAGCTAACTATAACTGGTGTGAAACCTATGGGTTTTTCAGTGAATTTAATAGGTTTTTTAAATGCTAATTCCTAACTATAACTGGTGTGAAACCTATGTTTTTTTCAGTGAATTTCAAAGGTTTTTTAATAGCAAATCTCTATAGGTATAAAATGTAATATTTTTTATAATGAATTTTATATTTTATAATTATGTAATACTATTTTTTTTTATATTTATTTATTTTTTTTGTTTTTTTGTGCCCCCGAGCGCTCCCGGGGCGCGTACCGATGCACTCACCAGTGAGCGCAATGTTACAGCGCGCCCCGGGGCGCGTACCGGTGAGCGTCCCGTTAGCGCTATTGCTGCGAACGAAAACAACATCGTGACGTATCGCATAGCCGCGTGATGCGTCATATGACGCACGGCGTAAGCGCACCCGGAAGCACCCGAGCGCATACGATCGCGCAACGTAAGCGCCGCCGGGCGCGCACCGGGGCACGTAGCGTAAGCGCGTCGGGTCATGTGATCTGAAAATAACACTTTTCATTGGTTCAGATCAGTTTTGGTTTCCAAATGATGAAAGCCCGGATCATGTGACTTGAAAATAACACTTTTCATTGGTTCAGAACAGTTTTGTTTTCCAAATCATGAAAGCCCCCACCTTTTTTCCTCATTCTCACTTTGTTATTTGAGTGAGGAAGACCTGCTTTTTCCTTACAGAGATGGCTACAGTCACATCAGCAGCTGGAGCATCTGCCCCACCACCACCACCATCAAAAGGACCACCAGAAGATCACATTGGTGGTCAAGAAGAAGAGGAGGAGGAGGATGAAGAGGAGGAAGAGAGAAGGCAGTTCCTGCCTGAAGATAATCCCCCATACAAACCAAAAGAGCACTTCGTATGGGAGTTTTACAAAATCCCAAGGGGTTTCAAAAAAGTCAACGCTGCGAAGGTGACTTGTCTCATCTGTGGTGCTGTGCTATCCAGGGGGAACCCTAATAAAAAATATTCCTTTGGGAATCATACTATGATTCGGCACATGATGCTCTCAGTCAGTCAATTGGTCTTTATTTCGAATAAAAAATTCATAAAAGACAATATACAATCGTACACAATATAAAAATCCACTGGTTATTCCCTGGAACAGAAGAAATACAATACAACATACAAGGATAAAAATATATACAACTGAATAGAACAATCAATGCAAAGGTGTACTCAATCTCTTGGTTCGGATCAGCCAGGCCCATCCCAAAACTTTAGCAACACAAACCACCACTATTTCTGATCTTAGAACTTGTAGTTTTGTGAGTGCATCTCGATAACCACTACAATTCAGGGATGAACATATGGGTTTTAGCCATTTGCTTCCAGGTGCTCGATAAACAGGACAGCCAAAGAAGAGGTGGCCAACGCTTTCTTCCTGATCCGGACACCAGAAGCACTTGTTTACTGTCTTCGTGTCCCATTTAGCAGTAAAGGAATTGACAGGCAAGGTGCCAGTGCGGAACTGATGGTATAGTTTGCGATCTAACACATTGGAAATCAGATCCCAATACTGCTCGAGGGAAGGAGCAACCTTATGCAATAAGAATAATCCAGTTAGATTTGTATCCAGGGATTGAGTTACTAAAATAGATTTTTTCCAGGCCCAAAAAAGCGCCTTAAACTCAGGTTTTGACAGAAAAATTGTCCCCCCTGGGTTGGACCAAAGCTCAGGAAGGCCCATCATGTGTAGGATGTTTTTAATTTCCCTAAGCCAAGGTATTTTTTGCGCACCCCACAGAGATTTGACCTTGTCTAATTCCTGAGAGAACGGGCTAAGCTCAGGGGTGGTCCAAAGGCGACGCCAGAATGCCACTAGGCGGTATTGGGCCAACTCGTTGATTGGTCTACAGCCAAGATCTAACAACAAAGGTTTTATAGGTGCAGACTGCGGAAGACCTACCAGGTTCCGTAGGAACCTATTCTGCGCCGCGGCCAAGCATGAAAGGTCTTTGTGGCCCCAGACTTCAGCTCCATATAGGGTTGCAGAAATGACCTTAGCCTCGTAGATCTTTAGGGCTGGAGTAATGCGCTTAGTTAAAGAGTTCTTTTGTTCATGAACCAGACATCCAGCCAACATATTAAATTTAAGTTTAGACGTCTCCAATTGGGGGTTCCAATTGAGTTGGTGATCAAGAGTCACCCCTAAGTATGTCATGACCTTGACCTGATCAATTAGAACACCGTTTAAGGTGACAGAGCAATTGGGAGGGGTTTTCTTGCAAAAAAACATAAATTTGGTTTTATCAACATTTATTTGCAAGTCATTTGTTTTACAAAACTCTGAGAATCTATTCAGGGCTACCTGAAGCCCACCTCTTGTTTTTGAAAGGAGGAGGGTGTCATCTGCGAAGATAAGCATGGGGTACTTACGACCACCCAAAGTTGGTGCATCGGACTGTAAATTATTAAAATATTGGGCCACCTGATTAATAAACAAAAGGAACAGGGTGGGGGCCAGGACACAGCCTTGGCATACCCCACGTTGCACAGGGAAGCTTTTGGTCACCTGCCCCTGGCTACCCCACCTTACCTGGGCGAAATTATCCTCGTGCAAACGCTGAACTAGACTCAAGAGCTCTAATGGAAGGCCCATTAATCTAAGAGCCTCCCATAGCTTCTTCCTTGGGACTAAGTCAAAGGCCGACTTAAGGTCGACAAAAGCGGCGTATATTACACCGCCACCCAAAAGGACCACCTTCCAAAAAAGTAGTGAGAACCGGAAAACCTGATCAATGGTGCTAGTGCCAAACCTAAACCCTGCCTGCATGGGGGAAAGTATATTGTTTGAATCGATCCAACCCTGAATTCTTACTAAAATCATCCTTGACACTATTTTCTGGATCGAATCGATCAAACTAATCGGCCGATAATTATTTGGGAGGGAGCGGTCGCCTTTCTTATAAACTGGCAAGATTTCCGCCCCTTTCCAGGATTTGGGGATCTCAGCCCCTGCAGCTATATTGTTTGCCAGTAACGTGATGTAGGGAACCCATAGGTCAGGATTAAGCTTGAAAAGGTCTGCAGGAATAGCATCAAGGCCAGGGGATTTACCAGACTGAACAGACTCAAGGGCATGTATAGTATCGGATTCAAGGAAAATGAGTCTATCTCCTATTTGTGGGACGGAACACAGTGGCATGATAGCTGTAGGTCGGTCCTGTGCTATACTTGGGTCGTTAAATTGTGCCAAAAAGTATTCCACCCAAGATTGAGCTGAGACATGATTGTCAGGAGTTTGGGCGACTGAGGACCTTCCCCTCCTGACAATCAGCCAAAATTCAGTTAGGTTAGAAGATTCAAAGGCTCTAAGGAGGTCGAGCCAATAAGATTCATCCCAATCCCGCTTGGCAGCCCAAAGGGTACGCTTGTAGCACTGCCTAGCTGTCCTAATATCTACTATGTTCCTGGCCTTAACAGCTGCTATTAAGCTGCTGTGAGCGTCTCTGCAGCTCTTGTTGTACCATTTTTTGTGCGCCTTAGCTATAATAGACTTTGAGGGTTTGGTAAGGAGGTTTTTAAGCCCCAAAAAACACTCCACGTGGAGATTGGTGATTGTGGAATCAACGTCACCAGAGGGGGATAACGGTGACATCCTACTCCACACACTCCGGACCTTCTCCTCAATCTTAGAAATAAGCGCTGGGTCATCTAAAACCCTGGACCATTTTACTCGGCGTCTGTTGTCACACAGAACTACATCTGACGTTAGGCAATTAGTTCCCCTGACTGGGGCACCCAAGCCGGGGACCAAGATCTCAAGTGAAAGAGGATTATGATCACTCTCTGGTCGGGACTCTACCACCATATCTCGTACAATAGACCAACATTCAATATTGATCAATATATAGTCGACGCGGCTAGAGCTCAGACCATTATCAAAGGTATTTGTCCCTAAACTGTCGGAGCGTGTGCGCCCATTAACGGCCCGAAGACCCCATTCCAAACAAAGACCCAGCCAATATAAAGCTGCCTCAGTGCCCCTAACTCCCTTGGTGATGGTTAACGGGGGAATGTTCCAGGCTGTATCCTCCTCAGAACCCACATCCTCTGCCAAGGTAAGTATGGGCTCAAAGGATGTATTCATGTCTCCCGCTACAATGACAATCTGATCGGCTTTGGAATTCTTAAAAAGTCGATCGAGGTCATTCAGGACGGTTTGTTTTCTCCCACCCTGACAGCCACGGGCATAGACATCAACCAAAAGGAAATCTGTGGTATTGGCTTTGCTCAAGATAATACATAAGAGATCCGCACTCTCTACCAGGATTTCCTTACCATGAAAGCCCACATTGTTTTTGATCCAAATGGTAAGGCCACCAGAGGCCCTTCCCTTGGGACTCTGGATAGCGGGTTTTGAAAAGTTAAGATAACCCAGCCTATGTAAGGGGACTGTTGACCATGTTTCCTGGAAAACAACGATATCATAAGAGTCAATGAAGTTGGCCCAATCGTCATTGTGCAAGCGTCCCCGTAACCCTGCAATGTTCCAGGAGGCCACTCTTAGTGGATAATCTGTGCCATTGGCACGGGGTGTCAGTGCTAGGCCCATTTCTTCTGGTCCAGTCTTAACTAAAATATCAATAGGATCTGGAATTATACCCAAATTTATTTTAAGGGGAGTTAGGCCATTACAAGGTGGTGTTAAAGTAGTGGAAAGAGCAATCCCCCGTGAATGAGGAGGGTTCATTATAGGCAGTGTTTCACCAGACCCCTCAAGTCAATCGACCTCCTCCAGGCAGCCAAACATATTGGAGGTGGGTACCCCCTGCCACCAATTATGCTGGCTATGTCCATCAAACATGTGAGTTGGCCGTCTGGCATTCCGGACGATTGACCATAAGCCCTCCTTCGCAGGTTGGTATCTAGGAGGATAGAAAAAAGTAAGAGGTCTCACAACTATTGTGGAATTAGCTTCGTAAGCTGGCCGGGCACAAAGATGCTGGGCTGTGTGGGGGTCTGCAAAAGATACCATGACACAGTCACCAGCTACGGACTTGTGCGTGGGGCCTATCCACGGCACTCTCCGTACCATTAATACGCTGCTTCTATGGTGGTCGGGGAGCTGTTTGTTGGAATTAAGCCAATGAATGACTTTATTTTCCAAGGAAAGATCGTTCTCCTGGGAATGCTGGTCTAATTCTGGGACACCGGCTAATATAATAACATAGGGCCCAGCTTCCGGTGGGAGGTCAATAAACCCTCCCCGAAAGTTAGAACGGCTGGCCTGCCGTTGTGGATTGTTAGCAAGTTCAGGCCTTGAGGCGTGGTGGGCAACTGCTCTTGG